>NC_087344.1:108508618-111170285 GCF_030014295.1 Loxodonta africana
CCTTGGTCCAAGGCACTATATCATATTTCACCTAGATTACTGCAATGGCTTCTATTTGGTCTCCCAGTAGCTACCCTGTCCTCTTCCATCCTTTCTCCACAGAGCAGCCAGAGTGGTCACCATAAAGCTTCAGTCAGGTCATGGCACTCCTCTGTTCCAACTCTGCAGTAGCTTCCTTTCCCCTCAGAGTAAAAGCTGACGTTTTGACAATGGCCTCTAATGTCCTACACAGCCTGGCCTAGTTACCCCTCCAGCCTCACCTTCTACTTCTCTCTCCTCAAGACATCATCCTGCCTCAAGCCTTTTGCACTGACTGTCCCCTCTGCCAAGACCACTTATCTCTGGGATATCCAAATGGCTTCCTCGTTTCCTTTTGAGCTATGCTAAAATGCCACCTTCTCAGGGAGGCCTACCATGATAACACTGTTTAAAAATGCTACCCCCGTCTTTGGCATCGCCAGACCCCCTTACCCAGCTCTACTTTGCCCCATGTCACTTATCCCCTTATTTTTTTTTTTTACACACTATATAACATCTGTTTTTATTACGTCTATGGGCTGTCTTCCTCTCTGCGGCAGAGACAATAACCAAAACCAAACCAAACCCACTGCCGTCGAGTCGATTCCGACTCATAGGAAACCCTGGTGGCGTAGTGGTTAAGTGCTATGGCTGCTACCCAAGAGGTCAGCAGTTTGAATCCGCCAGGCACTCCTTGGAAACTCTATGGGGCAGTTCTGCTCTGTCCTGTAGGGTCGCTATGAGATGAGAGACAATAACGCTCACCAAATATTCCATCTGCTCTGATAGATTTCTCAGCCTTGTTTCTATTAGGTGAGGCCATGGGACTAGTCCTGAGAGAAAGTGTTGTGGGCCATAGCAGCCAAGGAACCTCAGGGTGAGGTGGTGAAGCCTCCTGGGGCCCCTAGGAGCCATATGGAAGATAATTGCTTTGGTGAATCATTGGGACCTGGAATGGGCTTTGTGCAAAAGAGAAACAAATATTGTTTTGTTAAGCCACTGATGTTTTGAAGTTACTTGTTATTACAGTGGTGTTCTTAAGTGGTATGAACAGTTAACACACTTGGCTGCTAACCAAAAGGTTAGAGGTTTGAGTCTACCCACAGGTACCTCGGAAGAAAGGTCTGATGATCTACTTCCAAAATATCAGCCACTGGAAAGTCTACAGAGCACAGTTCTACTCTGACACACACGGGGTTGCCATGAGTCAAACTCAATTCAACAGTAGTTGGTTTTGTATTGGTGACAGCATAACTTAGACTCTCCTGACTAACACACCCTATTAGATTATAAGGTCCTCTTTAGGGAGGGAGTTTTGTCTTTTGTTTTCTGAGCACTTGAATTAGTGCCTCGCACATAATCCAAAAAAACCAAACCTGTTGCTGTTGAGTCGATTCCAACTCATAGCGACCCTATAGGACCGAGCAGAACTGCCCCATAGAGTTTCCAAGGAGCGCTTGTGGATTCAAACTGCTGACCTTTTGGTTAGCAGCCCTAAATCTTAACGACTACACTACCAGGGTTTCCTGGCACATAATAGCCCCTCAATTGATTTGGTGAATGAATGAATAGACTAGTGGACACCAGATCAGCATCCCTGACCCAGCCCAGTTTCTAACTTTCTCTGAAATGTAGCTAGTTCCCAGGATTTAAGCTTGAAAACTCCTTAGGAATAGGGACTAAATCACAGCCATCCTTGCATTGTCTTAGTTACTTGCAAAGGACCTGGTACATTGTGAATGTTCAGTAAATACCTATTGACTGACTAATAAAAAAAAATAGCGCTAAATAAATGGTAGACCAAATTCTTTCCCATGATCCTCAGGTGGAAAGCTCATGCAGGGAGAAGGAAAGATTGCCCCTTCTAGCTCATGTAGCCCCACAGTCTCAGCAGATGACCTTGTTTCATCGGGAAAAGTAAGGCTGTGCTGCCTGGCCTCCCTCAGCTCCTCATTCTCTGACCTAAAATCTGGCCTATCTCCACATCTGTTCTCACCTCTTTTCTGCCCTCCCTCTCTTCGAGTGCAATCCTTATGACTATGCAAATTGTACTATTCTTTCCAATTTCTCACTTCCCATTCATAAACTCAACCCACTATTTTCTGGTCTCTAAACACAATTCTACTGAACTTCCTCTTACCGACGGCACCCAAGCTCTGATTGCCAAACCCAGTGGAATTTATTGTGATATGTGATATATTAGAGACCTTCAATCTCCTTGTCATCTGCTACAATTTTGGCTTCCACGGTACCACATTCACCTGTTCTACTTGCCAGTCTCTGACTGTTCTTGCTCTTTCATGGGCTCTTCTTCCTCTGCGGATGCCTTAAATGTTCCCCAGGATGCTGTCCTCAACACACGTCCCCACAGTTTCAACTACCGCCTATAGACTGATGGTTCTCAAACCCTTATCTCCAGGCCTCGTCTCCAAAGCTTTAGATGATTTACCCATCTGCCAGCTGGACAGCCCCTCCTGATGTCCAACCTATTGGATACCACTTGTGCACCATCTCATAGCCTCTTGGCCTCAGTGCTGAGGTCAGCAGTGGCTCTGGCAACCTGTTCTATGTGGGCTTTGACACACCTTGAACTGATAGTAACCTACCACAGCAAGTGGCATACATCTTGCTGCCTACCTGGGGCTTCTCTGAGGCTGTGTCCTAGATGCCTGGGGAAGGCTGCCTAACGTTTGCACATGTGCAGCTCAGAAGTGGGGAGGGAGGTGGGCAGAGGATAACACTCCACGGGAAAGCCCTGGATCAATGAGGTATGAGGACCAGCAAATAAACACTTCTCCTTTTTGTCTCTTGGGCGGACTCTTCCAAGACTCAGTCTAAATGCTCCTCAGGAGGCCCCAGAAGATTGGGGGCTCCAATGCCGACCTCTTGGTTAGCAGCCACAGCACTTAACCACTATGCCACCAGGGTTTCCAGTTTCCCATGGCAATGGTCAATTTGATATATATCTTTTATTGACTTTTCCTCCTTCCTTGTTCTTCACTTTCTCTGATTCCCCACTCTCACTCCCTGGAATCATTTCCCAAATAAATGGACCAGCACATAACCTTTGTCCCAGGCCTTGCTTTGCGGGGAGGTTCAAGCTAAGACATGACTTTATTAAAAAAAAAATTTGACAACTCCATGCAGGCAGAGAACTGCTTTCCATAGGGTTTTCAGTGGCTGTGATCTTTTAGAAGCAGAGCACCAGGCCTGCCTTTTGAATGATATGCCATAGGCACCTCGGTCTCAAGATGTCTAAAACAGAGCCTGTCGTCTTTCCCCCAATCCAACTCTTCTTCTTCTACTCTTATCCCACTTGGTCATTAAAGCTAAAAGCCTGAGACCCATCCTTTGTTCCTCCCTCATCTCATCTTGATGTCAAGTCAGTCCTGAATCTGCCCCTTCACTCCTTCCCTGAAGCCGTTGTTTAAGCCCGTATCATCTCACCTAAAAACTGTCACAACAGCTTCCTGTAGATCTCCTTCCTTCTACCCCAGCCATCTCAAATCCACCATTCGCCCAGCTGCCAGCATAAAATACCTTAAGCACAAATCTTGCCCTGACATTTCTTTGCTTAAAGCCCATCAAAGGCTCCCTGCTACAGGTAGGATAAAATCCAAGCACCCTAATATGGCACAGGGCGTCTTCTGTGTCTGGCCCTTGCCTACCTCTCCAGCACTACTGTCTCTGAACTTTCTGTGCGTCCCAGCACAGTTCCCAGCCTTAAACTCACCAGAAGGAAAGAAAATGCTCATCTTGAAGAAATCTCTTATTTTGTCCCCAAGGGCAGTATCCCAACAGCACAGATGCTATGTAGACAAAGTTGGCAGAGCTATTCTTTAGATTCTCAAGATCACAGCATTTTTCTGGGCTTGTAGCTTCACAATGGAGTCCCTGGGTAGTGCAAATGGTGAAGATGTTCAGTCGCTAACCAAAAGGTTAGAGGTTCAAGTCTCCCCCTAGGCACCAGAGAAGAAAGGCCTGGTAATTTACTTCTGAAAAATCAACCATTGAAAACCCTATGGTGCACAGTTCTGCTCTGACACACGTGAGGCTGCCATGAGTCGGGACTGATTCGACAGCAACTGGTTGGCTTCACAATACCCAGACCACAGGGCAGGCAGCATGCGTAGGGGCAGCATGAGGGCTGGAAAGAACACTGGAAGTAGAGTCAGAACACCTGGGTCTCAGACTGCTTGGCCAGCTGCTAGCTCTGTGGCCCTGGGTAAGTTTCCTGGTTTCTGTATTCACAAAGTGGAAAGATGCTGTCTAACTGCCACCACAGGGTATGTGAAGTGCACATAATAGTGATGATGACGGCTAACATTTATTGAGCACTTATCACATTAGGCTCAATAAATGTTAGCCATCATCACTAAGTGCCTACCCTCTGATGGCGAACATTTATCGGGCACTTTTTTTTACCACAGTGGTAGTGGAGGAAGACACGTTGTGAGCAGGTTGCAGCTCTGCTACTAGCCTAGCAATGCTCTCTAAGTAAACCATTTCCCATGTCTTGACCTCAGTCTCACCCTGTCAACAATGGGGTTGAACTAGTTCAGGGCTATAAACTATAAAATTCTGAGTTTATGAAGCTAACACACTGAGCTATTGCTTGTCCCAAAGTGGGCTGGGCCTCCGTCTCTCTTTTGCCCCGAAGTGCTCTCTGGGGGGCACACAGCACGTTGAAGGTGACCTCACCAGCCCCTACATCAGCCTACTTCTCCTGTGTACTGGGAGAAAGGGGCTAATTGCAGCCTGGGCCAGAGAGTGAGAGATGCTGTGTCTCTTGCAAGTTTTTGTCCCGTTCAGTAATAATGAGGGTAATTTTGTCCAAAAAAGCAATCAAGTTTTTTTTGGCATGAATTGTGCTTTCAAATGCATGGAACTCACTGTCACATCACTGCCCAGTTGTACAGATTCTTATCAGAGTCAGGTCAAATCCAGGTCAAACCGAAGGCCCGATGTCAATCCACATGATGCCTGAGCCTCATGCAAGGCCTCTTAACTGTGGCTTCTCCACACCTTTCTCAGGCCCTGCATCAAGGAAAGGGGCAACCCATGTTCTGCTCCCTTACCGCCCTGACCACCCACCATCTCCCCATCCCACAGTCATCTGGACATACAATCCCACTCCCTCTAAAATGGTGCCTTTGCTGTAATCCCAAGGGTTTTATTTGTGAGTTTGCTCCCATCCTTCAATGCCTTATTATTTTTCTCTTCCAAGTAAAAATGTGATGAAGCAAATATATTCTGGATATTTTCTCCTTTCTGTGACCACCAAAAGCTCCATCCTCTATTTCTGATTAGCTATTTTTCCTAGATTATCAAATTTACATGACTTTGAATAGCCCACTATTTCCTGCATAATTGATGCAGTAAAAAAAAAAAAATCCTAAAGTGGATGTGAATGGAAAAACACTTATTTGGCCATGGTGAGAGTAGCTGAAATGTGTCCTCACTAAGGAAGCCACAAAGCCAAGTAGAGTGATTGTCCCTTAGTTCTCCCAAAGCTGAGGATCCTGGAAGGGATTTCTTCGGTAGGTTTTCCTCAGGGGGAGATTTGAAGGCAGAGAAATTAGCAGGACACTTGGCCTTCACCCGTTCCTTGGCACTGCCTACCTGTGGCATCTGGTTGGCTGTTGGTAGGGTGGAGAAAGGATAAGATGGAGGAACAGAAGACATGCCACCTTTGGTCACAGCCCCCCTTGAACATTGACTTTCCCTCACAACTCCTATGTCTAAATGAGCACTATTAAGCCCATTGCTGTCAAGTTTATTCCAACTCGTGGTGACCTCATATATTTCAGAATAGAACTGTGAGTTGTAGGGTTTTAATGGTTGTAATCTTATAGAAGTACATAGCCAGGACTTTCTTCCATGGTGCCACTGTGTGGATTTGAACTGCCAATCTTTCAGTTAGTAGTTGAGTACAAACCATTTGTGCCATCCAGAGACCTAAATGAGTTCTATCAGTTTGTCTTAGGCTGAGTTCTCTAGAGAACTAAAATCAATAAAGCATATATACATACATAGAGAGAAAGAAATAGAAAGAGAGATTTGTCTCAAGGAAATGGCTCACGCAATTGTAGATGCTGGCAAGTCCCAAGTCCATGGGTCAGACATCAGACTGGGGGCTTCTCCTGACTCATGTAGCTGCATAGACTGATGAATCTAAGACTGGCAGGTAAGGCTGCGGGCTGCTGGCTCACAGGCTGATGAGGCTGATGAATCCCAAGACTGGCAGGCAATAGTGCAGGCCACTGGCCCAAGTCCCAAGAACCAGAGGTCAGATGATGAGGAGCTGGAATGCAGGATCCAGAGTGAGCAAAAGCCAGTGAGTTTGCCAAAACGTCCCTATGTATTGGATGCAGGCCACGCCCCAAGGAAACTCTCCTCACAACTGATTGGCTGATCATATCAAATCACATCATGGAGGTAATTACATTATATCACAAAATGGAGAGTAATTACATCGTTATATAACTGCCAAATTACATTAATTCATAACTGCCAAACTATATCATCACATAACTGCCAAACCACCAAGAATCATGGCCCAGCCAAGTTGACACACAACCTTAACCATCATAGAGGTTATACTTTAAAATATGTTTTATTCATTTATTTATTCAAATATTTGCTGAGTTCATATTGTATGTGTGTGCCAGTCTCTGTACTAGGGAGATACTAAGCAAAGGAGATACAATCCTTGCTCTACATGGTATCCACAATCAAGTGTGTTAGATATGTCAATTGGATACGGAAAATGTCAAATAAGCTCTCCAGGGTCTGGCCCACTTGGGTCCCTTACTTATAATATTATTGCTGGTATAATTAAATAATTATTTGGGCTATTATTAGTTAATGTTAGCCTTTTCTTTTAGACTAAAAGTCCCATAAGGACAGAAATCCTGTTTAACATTGTAACCCCTAGCACAATACCTAGCCCATTAGTAAGTGTTCAATAAACCTTTACAGAAGAAGAAAGGAAGAAGGGAAGGAGGGACGGAGAAAAGAAAAAAAGGAGGGAGGGAGGAAGGGAGGGAAAAAAAGAAGAAAGAAGGGAGTAAAGAGGAAGACAGAAAGAAGGTAAGGAGGGAGGAAGGAAGGAAAGGAGATGGTAGGATGAAATAGAAAGGAAAGAAAGATTAGTATCCTGGAGGAGGGGAGAAGTGCCACAATGAAGAAACTCAAGGCATGTAGAGGGAAGCTGGGTGTTGAGAAAGAAAGGAAGTGGCTGAAAGTGAGAGCAAGTCAAAGCGCAGTGTGGAGTTGCACAGGAAGGGGGAAGTTTCATTTGGGAAAATTCTGTGGCGGAATATCTGGCAGCTGCTATGCTGGAGGCTGGGACTGGCCACAAAGTGAGCTTCCTTGACCCGGGCTGAGAGGCATCCTGACTCTGCAGAAAGCCACACTTCTGGCTGGAACCGGGCATGCCTGTGAAGCCCAGATCTGTGGCTGAGGCTGTGCCAAGTGGGGCTGAGGACACTGGACTCTGGACTCTGACAGGCCTGATTTGCATGCAGCCTGTGCCTCCAAGAATCTAGAGTTGGGTTCCTCTACAGGGCTGTTTGAGTGAAGTGCTGTGCTCAGGAGGACCTGGTCAACAACTTCTGTTGGAGATAGCCTTGGATTACTTTAGAAAGATAGATTTTCTCTTACGTTAGTCTTTATATCTGCTTTGTATTTTATCTTCAACGGGTTTTGCACTTCGCTGTGATAGCACTTTAAATACCTTTTTTCCTCTGTTTCTTAGAAGCCTTCTATTTTAAGTTGAACTTTGGTCTTATCTATAAAAACCTTATTTCCCAAAGATTGTGGTGAATGGTTTGAAAATCACAAGGGCACTTATAGGGAGAATGCTGGAAAAAACAGACAGCGCTTCTGCAGTACATAGTGTCAGACCTTGTGCAATGTGCTTCCACGTGTCACTTCATCCAATCTTTGCAACACCCCCACAATGCAGGCACTTTTAGTACCCCCAGTTTACAGGGAAGGAAACAGAGACCCAACCAGCTTAAGTCACCTCTCTTCAGTCTTGCAGATGGGACCCACAGGCAGGACTGACTCTAGGCAAGGCCCAGACACTCCAGTCCCAAGCCAGGTGTGGCCTAGATGAGGCAGGCACATTCCGATGGTGGTGAACTGGTTTCAGATGAAACATGCACAGATAATTTTTACCTTAATGGTTAAGTCTGCTTTTTAAGCTTCCTTCTTATTTTGGACAAATGATTCTTGTTTTTCATTTCCAATAACGATATAATGATTTATTAAGTTTAAAAGTGAATTTTTAAAAAGAAAAATGTGTGGTTAATAACAGTGCAGTGGGTGCGCTGATAGGAAAAGATGGAACGACAGTGTGCACGGGTGAGTGAATTTGTGGGATCCTGGGGCTGCCCTCAAGGCTTGGTTTCTGTATTGCCGCTGGACTCCCTGACACTGTCCCTCTGCCAGCCCTCATGGGACATGCAACCAGGGCTTGTTCCCTCCCACTGGACCTTTTCTAATCTGTCTCGACTATGTGGGTCTGTCTGGTCTCTGGATCATGGCTTTGCCCCTCTCCACAGGGTTAGCAGCAGGAATCAGGTAAAAGGTGATTTTAGCAAAGGTCAAGAAAAGAAATGTCTTCAGCTGCAATTAGCACAGGACACACAAAGGGCTTGCTGGGAAGGGACACCTCAGATGAAGTTCAGGACACTGCCCTCCACATGGGACCTGGGACAAGTCAGGAGGGACAGCTGGGTCAGAGTACACACGAGAAGGGCTGGGTTTACCAGCAGGCTGCAGCCTCAGAGCCTTCTTGCTGTGTCAAAAGTGAAGGGGACACATTCTAGGCCTTGTGGCCCTATGACTCTGGTTGAGCAGGAGGCCTCATTCTTACTAGGTGCTCGTTACATTAGTTCTGAATTCACTCTCCTCGCCTCTTCTTCTTGAAACCTTTTCACAAGGGAGAAGATAACCTGCATTTGTTGTTGCTGTTAGCTGCCATCCAGCTGGCCCCCGACCCATGTCATGGTGACCCCAGGCACAGTGTTACAAAATGCTGCCTGTTTCTGTGCTTCTTCATGGTTGGTTGTGGATCAGACCACTGTGATTCACAGGGCTTTCATGGGCTGATTTTCAGAGCACAGTTAAGGTTGATTAGGCACCCAACTCCATCCCTCCGCCACCAACTAAATTAGCAGCAATCTACTTCTTAGTGATCACTGGAAGTTTCTTTCACTCGATCCAGTTTTCCCAGGGTCATTCCTGGGTAAATGGATAATCAGGTCTCAAACCTGCAAGACTCTAACCAGATCTCGAAGAGAAACTACAACCTTATCTTTGGAAGTGTCCCACCCCCATCTCTGCCCTCTGAAGAGCTGACTCTCAGTCAAAACACTGTTTTTGTGCAGTCCACTCAAAGCAAAGAACCTCTTCTGTTAAAGGTTATTAAGCTGTAATATTTAACAACAGACTACTGTAATGCCAAGGGACTTGGCTTACTAACTCGAAAGTTGTGATGCCACTTATGCTTGTGTCCAAGGTAAGAAAAAGCTAAAGACTTGAGTAAATACTTTGGAACAGATAATTCCGCTGCTGAAATATTAACAGCTTACGGACAGGGACTTTAGAATGACACCAGTTTGAGTTCAGAGTCCCTGAGTCGTGCAAATGGTTAACACACTTGGCTGCTAACCAAAAGGTTGGAAGTTCAAGTCCACCCAGAGGTGACCTGGAAAAAAGACCTATTGATTTACTTCCCCCAAATCAGCCACTGGAAATTCTATGCAGCACAGTTCTACTCTGACACACATGGGGTCATCATGAGTCAGAATTGACTTGATGGCGACTGGCACTACTAGTTTGAACTCAAATTTTTGCTCTGCTGTGGCAACCTGGGCATGTTACCTAAACCTCTGTGAGCCTCTATTTCTTCATCTGCTTATGGGAATGCCTAGTCTCTTGTGTTGCATGGAGCAGAGATTCTTTCAGGCAAACTCTGGTATTGAGGATCTGATAATACCTGATGAGGGAGGGAGGCATCTAATGTGAATTTGAGAGTAGCAACCATTCAATGGTTGGGCTTTCAGAGATTGGAACTGGATCCCAGGCTGTGCCAGGGAACAAGGCCAGGAATGTGGGGATCTCTTCTCTAATGCTCACCATTCACGTGACTCAGCAGCTCTCCTGTATTGGTTTCCCCTGGGATCTGCTTCTCTTCCTTCTGTGAACAGGTTTCTTCACCCTCTTCCCTTGGTGTCTTTTCTCTACCTCAAAGCTTCTACTTCCTCTATGTCAGAGCTTCTGTTTACTTATAACTTTGACATATCCATGACCTCAACTCACCCAGGCCCATCACGGCCTCTCCGGCTTCATACATTTCAACTTCAGTTTTGGCAATTGGCTGATTTCCTCCATATCTCACAACTTGAAATTTCTAAGAGGAAAAACTTGTTTGGATAAAGCTTTTTGTGTTGGATAGTCTATAAGCTGCTGGCTGGCCAATGGATTGGTTGCTGTTGGGTCCAGAATTCACCCCTTATCCCATCAGAGAGGAGTATGCATCTGTGCGTGTCTGTGTGTATGTGTCAGAGGGCAATCATATCGGACAAATCCAAGCCACTAGGGGCAGCCTCCATTCAACTGAAGGGTAGCAGGGAAATTGCCCTTTTAAGGAATGGGAGACATGGTGATTAACAAGGGTGGTTCAAAAAAAAAAAAAAAGGATCTCAAGGGGTTGTTGTGAAGATTAAATGAAGTAATACTTGCAGAGGACCTAGCATAGGATTAGGGTATATAGCAAGTGCTGAAAAACAGTAGTGGTCATTCTTCTTATTGTCTTGTGATTATTGTTATCATTAATACAATGACTCGGTTCCCAAAATGCATGGTAATTTGTAGGCTACTGATAGAAAATACATTGGGTGGTTTTTTTCTTAGCAAATTAATTTAATCTCACTAAAGGGGGGGGCAAGACAAGGAGTACAACGTCTATCTATACAACATCAAGGAATAATAATAAAAAAAAAACTCCCTGAAGCAACACAAAGTCTTTCGGCTTAAAGTTATCTGTTAAAACCACAAATATAATCTTGTAATCTTATCTAAAGTCTTATAATCACTTCCAATTTTTCTTAGTTAAAGACAAAAATTCTTCAGGAGGCCTATAAGGTCTCACATGGTCTGAACCCCATATCCCAATAACACACACCCTCTCCCCAGTCTTGTCCAGCACCATGAATCTGCTTTGAGTGCTGCAGCCACACCAGCCTGCTGCCTGCACCCAGTGCACCTGTTCGCATTCCACAAAGGGCCTTGTGACATGCCGTTCTGCCTGGAACATGCGTCTCTTCCCTTCCCCAGCCCCTTTGTCCCTAGTTAATTCCCACTCACCCTTCAGCTCTCTGTTCAAATATCAGGAATGTGCTTGTTATATGCATTCACAGAGCCAACTGTTTTATCTTTAGCTCATTTTGTTTCACTAATAGGGCCGCGTGATTTGTATCTGCTTCTCCCACTTTTTCTCCCACTAGACTGTAAACTCCATAAGGGCAGGATGATGTCTGTTTTGCTCACCTTTGTGTCCCCTAAAAGAGTCCCTGGGTGGTGCAGATGGGTAACATGCCAAGTTGCCAACCAAAAGGTTTGTGATTTGAGTCCACCTAGAGGTGCCTCAAAAGAAAGGCCTGGCAATCTACTTCTGAAAATCAGCCATTGAAATCACTATGGAGCACAGTTCTACCGTTTCTCACATGGGATCACCGTTAGTCAGAATCGAATCAACAGCAACTAGTTTGGTTTTTATGTATGTGTGTGTGTCTGTGTGTGTGTGTGGTGTCTGTGTGTGTCTTCCAGAGCCTCCTTCACTAAAGGGAGGCCAAAAGAGGGATAGGACTTCAACACGTACAACATGCAGCCACTCAATAAATATTCGTTGCTAAGTGAACCAATGATAGTTTTGCTGTCAAATGCAACTGTATTAGTGCCTATCTCAGAAGTTTTGACAACGCTGGAAGGCAAAATAATGCAATATAAAACTTTTTTTTAAACTTAAAAACGTACACGCAAAGTTCACCAAATTTGAATCTGTCCTACGCCCAAAGGAAACAACAACGAATTTTTTAAAGCTGTTATTATCTAGGCCACATTCACTGACCAGGATGCAATAAATTTAGAAATTAACAAACAGGCAGCTCTAAAAAAATTATACTTCTGAAACATAAAAACATACTTCTAAAGATCTCTTGGATTAAAGAGGAAATAAGCCACTCGGAACTGGACCACAGTGAAAGCAGCACACACACACCAAAACCAATGCAGTAGGGCCACAGCAATTTTCTGAAGAAAACTCTAGCTTACATTTATTTATTAGAACATAAAGACAATTGAAAAAAAAGTGAGGCCTAAGAAAACAGTAAGTAAGGAATTGATTAATACAGGAGCAGAAAATAATGAAATAGGAAGAAAAAAAAAAAAAAAAGGCAAAATTGATCCATAAAATCACATTGCTTTTTTTTAAGACAAAAATTATTTGGCCAGAACGATTAAAAAAAAAAAAGAGAGAATACTTACCAGGTCATCTCAGGCATGAAAAGGGACAAACCTACAGGTATAAAAGATATTTTTTTAAAGGGAAGATTATGAAAAAAATTTTTTTCCCCTGCTTGGTTTTTAAAAAAAAATTTTTTTTTTTTAATTATACTTTAGATGAAGGTTTACAGAACCAGCTAGCTTCCCATTAAATAATTAGAGCACATATTGTTTTGTGACATTGGTTGCCAACCTCACGACATGTCAACACTCTCCCTTCTGGACCTTAAGTTCCCTATTACCAGCTTTCCTGTCCCCTCCTGCCTTCTATTCCTTGCCCCTGGGCTGGCGTGCCCCTTTAGTCTCGTTTTGTTTTTTGGGCCTGCCTAATTTTTGGCTGAAGGGTGAACCTCAGGAATGACTTCATTACTGAGCTATAATGATGTCAGGGGCCCATACTTTCAGAGTTTCTCCAGTCTTTGTCAGACCAGTAAGTCTGATCTTTTGTGTGTGTGTGTGAGTTAGAATTTTGTCTACATTTTTCTCCAGCTCTGTCTGGGACCCTCTATTGCAATCTCTGTCACAGCAGTAGTGGTGGTAGCTGGGCACTATCTAGTTGTGCTGGACTCAGTCTGGTGGAGGCTGTGGTAGATGTGGTCCATTAGTCCTTTGGACTAATGTTTCCTTTGTGTCTTTGATTTTCTTCATTCTCCCTTTCTGCAAAACTTTTTACCACTGAATTTGAGACCCAGATGAAATGGATAATTTTCTAGGAAAATATAAACAGCAAAAATTTGTACAAGAAAAACTATAAAGTACTCATAAACTATGAATCTTTAAAGAAATTAAATGGTTAGTTAGAAATTTACTTTCCTCCAGCCTCTGTAAAGAGCATCAAGCTAAAAGGCTTATGAACAAGTTCCCCTAAAATGCGGAGAATATATAATATGTTTATGACCTTGGAGGGTATAGAATGGCTTTTAACCATAAATACAAAAAGCCATAAAGGAAAATATGAACAAATCTGACACATCAAAACTAAAAACCTCTCTATGACAAAAGACACAATTAGCAAAATTAAAAAGCAAGTGATGGTCGATGAGAAAATATTTGCAACATATATAACAGGCAAAGGAATAGTATCCTTGATATATAAATCCATAAGAAAAAAAGACCAAAGTCCAATAAAAAAGATGAGTCAAAGGTATGAACAGGACATTCACAGAAGAGATATGGACAATAAGCATAAGAAAAAAATGCTTAGCGATACTAAAACACCTTTTAACAACCATCAGATTGGCAAACTTTACAAAGTTTAATAATCTCTAGAATTAGCGAGGCAGTGAAGAAATAAGTTCTCTTATAAACTGTGGAGTGTAAATTGGTGGCAGTGACTGTGGAAGTAAATGTGAGGCCATCTTAAAATATAAAAGTGTACGTAACCTATAATCCCACAGTTCCACTCCTCTGTATCTGTTCCCGGTGAACAGCAGCAATGTGCTCACCAAGGAATTATTTGTAAGGGCAAAAACTTGGAAAGGACGAGTGAATGGCATTGGCACTGTGGTCAGCCAGAGGAGGCTGGGCCCAGAAGCAAGTGAGAGTCGAGATGTGGAGAATATCAGGTTACTGTATTGGGAAACCCTGGTGGCGTAGTGGTTAAGTGCTATGGCTACTAACCAAAGGGTCGGCATTTCGAATCCGCCAGGTGCTCCTTGGAAGCTCTGTGGGGCCATTCTACTCTGTCCTATAGGGTCACTATAAGTCGGAATAGACTCGATGGCACTGGGTTTGGTTTTGGTTTTGTATTGGGGTAAGGTTGCTCTGCAGAGAGGACTGCAGAGCAGACTGACTGGATTTGGATAAACTGGGAGCCATGGCCTGGCCTCCAGTCAGCCACAGTACCCTCCGGGATTAAGCTGAGGTTGAATTAGGCAGGAAACAACCAAGACAGATGAAATAATGAATTATCGGCCTCAGACTTCAGTGCCAATACCAGCAGGGCAAGAAGCAAGCAGGGAGACAAGGGACATTACTTTGGAGGCCAGAGGAGGGAGAGGATGTAGCCCCCAAGGACCCTGGCTCTCCCATTTGACCAGGAAGAAGCATTAGCCATACCATCCACTCTCATCATTTTAGAGAGGAAACCAGTAGGAGGGAAAGGCTGTCTGAGATGAAGAACATTTTTATCTAAGAAAGATGGTAAACCATCTAAGAGGGACTATTTAAATAATCAGATTAGACAACTCTTTAGATCAGGTTGACTTCTGAGCTAATCTTTCCTCCCACTCATCAATGGATGTGATTTGGCGAGGAAGAACAGTTCAGCGTGGAAATTACATTTTTCTTTGAATATCCAAGTTATTTTGAGATCCTGCTGCCCTTTGCTTTTTAATTTTCTCAAGAAAGTACATAATGAAATCCCAAAAATCAAAAAGAGACAGCATTAAGATTTTCCAAGAAGTAAAGTGTTGATTTCATAGAAACAAATTGCAGCAAAGCTCTTGGACTTTATAAGTGGGCTCTAAAGAAGGCGATGGCCTTCCACCCCAAGAGCCACACCTAAGAAAGAAGTAGGGAGCAGGTGGAGTGACTGGAAATCCCTGAGGGTCCAGAGAGGTCAGCCCTTACTTGGGCCAAGAGATGTTAGGGATTCCTGTGTCGATTCCAGTCCTCTCTGTGGTGATGATCAGTGCTATGCCGACCTTATCGAATGAAGAAAGAAAGAAGTGAATTTCAGGATAAGCCCAAACAACTGCCACCCTCACGGGAATAAAACATTAATAGTAACAGTAATAATACTAGAAATAATGATTAAAACATGGCTATGATTCATTTGGAGCCCTGGTGGCACAGTAGTTAAGGTTGGCAGTTCAAATCCACTAGCTGCTCCTTGGAAACCCTATGGAGCAGTTCTACTTCCTCCTATAGGGTCGCTATGAGTCAGAACCAACTCAACAAGAGCAAGTCTGGTTTGGTTTTGGTTAAGGCTCATTTAGTGCTTACTAAGTGCACTGTACTAAATATTTTACATAATCACACTTAATCTTCATTATGATCTTACGAAGATAGCTACTGTTATCCTCTCCAATTTTAAAATGGGTATGTTGAGGCTTAGAGATGGGTTGTCTGCAGATATGTTCACTAATTCCCCCATCCCAGGATGCACATACCTCTCCTCCTGCCAAAGGTTAGAGTCTATTTCTCAAAAAAAAAAAAAAATTTTTTTTTTTTTTTAAATCTCAGCTGGCTGGCCTGTGACAATTTTCGCTGATAGAATAGATTGGAAGTGACGCTGTGCTCAATCCAGCCTAGGCCTGGTGAATGCTCTGGTAA
Organism: Loxodonta africana; assembly: GCF_030014295.1. NCBI lineage: Eukaryota > Metazoa > Chordata > Mammalia > Proboscidea > Elephantidae > Loxodonta > Loxodonta africana. The sequence goes on from NC_087344.1 coordinate 108,524,489, forward strand.
CTTCTGTTTCACTGTCCCGGAAGTCAGCTGCCATGTAAAGAAGTCTGGTTACCCTGCTAGAGAGAGAGGTCATGTGGAGAAAAAGAAAGAAAGAAGAGGGAAAGTCCCAGGCAGCCCCCAGCTGTTCTAGTCACCCCAGCTGAGGTGTTAGACATGTGAGTGGCTTTCTGGGTCATCCCAACTCTGACCAAACTCCCAGGTAAATGCAGCCATGTGAGTGACCTCAGCTGACACTGTGTGGAGCAGAAGAACCAACCCAGTTGACCCACAGAATGCTAATAAATAATAAAATCGTTATTGTTTCCGGCCATGAAGTTTGGGAGTGGCTTTTTATGCAGCAATAAATCCTTGCCATAAGAGGTTAGAAACTGCCCGAGGTCATACAGCTTGTAAGTGTCAGATCCAGGACTTGAGGCCAGGTCTTTCTGACTCCATTAGCCATGCTCTTAACAGCTGCATGACACTAAAAGAAGGAGCTACACGAGCAGGGACTATAAATCACTGAAGATACGGTCATTATTAGCAGAGGTCTCCTAAGTCCTAGCAGAGCTGAAGGAAGAAAGAGGAAGAGCAAAAGGAACACATCAAGGGTGGAGATGAGCTTCTTGAAATTTGAAAATTCGCTCAACAAGTATTTACGGAGCATCTACAATGCTTGAGGCAATTTTCCAGGTACTCGGAGGGACTCAGAACTGAATGCAACAGGGCACTTGATCTCAAAAAGCTACAACTTAATTGGAGAGAGGAACAGTGAATAAAAATAAGACTATACAAGGCAAAGAGTGGTAGGGGAATAAAGGCAGGCAGAGGAGCAACAAACCAGTGGGGAGGGCTCCTTAGGGTCCTGGCACTGAGCTAGGCTCCTCACATTCTTTCTATCATCCAATCTTTCCAATAACCTGGAGTAATCACCGCCACCACTTGCCTGTTGAGTGACCCTATGTGTGTCAGAGTAGAACTGTGTTCCACGGGGTTTTCAATGGCTGATTTTTCAGAAGCAGATCGCTACGCCTTTCTTTCGACGGCACCTCTGGGTGGACTTAAACGGCCACCCTTTGGGTTAGCAGCCAAGCAAGCGCCTTAACGTCTCGCATCACCCAGAGAGGTATTATTTATTGCCCCATGTGATGTTTATTGATTATTACCCCATGTGAGCTAAGTTGATGGATGTAATTGCGTCCACACAATATGTCATCAACAAAAAGATACAAATTGATTAAAAAACGTTTTAGATAAAGGGTGAGAGATCCAGAATGAGTATTTAAAGCAATATAACAATATTGAGGGGAGACTTTAAAAAATATTTTAAAATTAATATTTAAAATTAATTATTTTAAAAATAATGTTCCTGCAGCAAATTTCTTTCAGGTTTCTTGTTACATTTTCTTGTTACAAAAATAACAAACAATTACGCAGAATGTTTTTAACATACAGTGTAAAGAAGAAAATAAAAGCCATCCATAATCTCACCCGAATGATAAACTGTTAATATTTCAGTGTATGTACGCCTAGTCTTTTTCTAGGCATACATAAACACCTTTCCCAAATTGAAAACATATACTACAGATATTTTTATATCCTGATTTTGAAACTTTTAATGTATAAGGCAAACAATTTCTCACATCACTAAACATTGTTTAAAACTTGATTCGCAGTGGTTTGCCGTCACACGGGCAGGCTTGAATTTTACCAAACCTCTCTTATTCAACATTTAGAGGGTTTCTATCTTCTCCTCTTTTAAATAGCATTGCAATGACCATATATATATATATATATATATATATTTTTTTTTTCCCTATTCTCTGATAATGTCTTTAGAATAGATTCTTGAAATAATAATAAATCTTTCAATGCCACTATCACAAAGTATTGGCCCAGAGAGACCCTGGCAAGCATACTATCTTCTGCATCCTTGGATTATGCTCTTAAAAATTCTGTGTGCCTCCCCGCACCTCCAAGGTTCGCACAAATACATAATAATTTATTTACAGTTCAGCTAAATAAATAATCATATTTCAGACCAATACCTACAACAAACATGTATCTTTTTATCTCAGCCCTTCACATTGCCTGGCACATTGTAGGTATTCAATAAATATTTGGGGAATGAATGTTTATTGAACTAAACCCTTCACACGTCAAGGAACATGAGGCCTGAGAAATAAAAATGTGAAACGACCATGCTTTCACTTCAGTGTGTGATTCACAGGCCCAGATAGCCTCCTGCATGTTTTATGGACAAGCAGGGAGAAGTGCTGTTGTGTAATCTCTGCAATCTGGGGGAACGGTCTTGGCAGGGTTAGAGCAAAGCTTTTGGTGCAGGGTCTAACAAAGCAACAGTTCTGTGAGCCAGGGAAGTGCTGAGTTTCTCTGGCAAGCAGTGTGGGTGGCCACAGTTCCTCGGCCTCCCTCCAGTTAAGCTAATGCAGCCTTCCTTGCTCTTGTCTGCTTTGTATCACCAGGGCCCTATGGGTAGCAAGAAATCCACCCAGAAGTGTGAACCTCCCTTTTTCTGAGTAGAGAACTTTCAGAATAAGAACATACAGTGAGATGATTGAAGATCTCAGGAAAGGAGTCCAGAAATGACAAATTATGAGACAGAAAAGTCATTTGAAATCTGAAGTCCTAAATCATTCACTTCTCCATCAAGGAGGGCTTCGTTTTCTACAAGCCACTGCCTTTGCAGAATCTCAACACAGACGCTTCCTGCTCTCCTCAGGGTTTACAAAGCTCAGTCCCATGAGGGACGTTCCTGTCCTACAGGTGGATGTGAGAATGTTACCAGGAAGCTCAGTGTGGTATAGAGGAGGCTACAAGGAATGGTGGAAAGAAATAGGGAGTGGAGGCAGGGGAGTTAAGGGAACCAGGTTTTGAGTCTTTCTGAATGACCTTGATCATGTATTCATTCAACAAACACTTGGGTGCTCACTCTGTACTACAGCAGAGCAGCCCAAGAGAAATATGGGAGCTACATATGTAACTGAAAGAAAACAGTTGCTGTCAAGCTAATTCCGACTCATGGCCACCCTTTGTTTCAGAGTAGAGCTGAGCTCCATAGGATTTTCAATGGCTGAGATCTTTCTAACACAGATTTCGAGGCTTTTCTTCGAGGTGCCTCTGGGTAGATTTAAACCACCAATCTTTGGGTTAGTAGCCGAGCACTTAACTGCTCGTGCCATTCAGGGACTCCAAATTTTCTAGTAGCCTCTTTTTTTTTTAATATTTTTTATTGTGCTTTAAGTGAAAGTTTACAGATCCAGTCAGTCTCTCACACAAAAACCCATATGCACCTCGCTAAAAAAAAACCAAACCCTTGCTACGCACTCCCAATCACTCTCCCCCTAATGAGACAGCCCGCTCTCTGCCTCCACTGTCTCTTTTTGTGTCCATTTCACCAGCTTCTAACCCCCTCCACCCTCTCATCTCTCCTCCAGGTAGGAGATGCCAACATAGTCTCAAATATCCACCTGATCCAAGAAGCTCACTCCTCACCAGCATCTCTCTCCAACCCACTGTCCAGCCCAATCCCTGTCTGAAGAGTTGGCTTTGGGAATGGTTCCTGTCCTGGGCCAACAGAAAGTCTGGGGGCCACGACCACCGGGGTCTTTCTAGTCCCAGTCTGACCATTAAGTCTGGTCTTATGAGAATTTGGAGTCTGCATCCCACTGCCCTCCTGCTCCCTCAGGGGTTCTCTGTTGTGTTCCCTGTCAGGGCAGTCATAGTAGCCTCTTTTAAAAAAGTAAAATAGAGCAAGTGAAATTAATTTTAATAATGTATTTTATTTAATCCAATATATCCAAAATATCATTTCATCATATAATGAATACAAAAATTATTTGTGTGATTTTTTTTTTTTTACTTGTTTTTTTCATACTAAGTCTTCCAGACCCAGGGTTACACAGCACATTTTAATTCAGATGCTAAATTTTCATTGGAATTAGTTGATCTGCTCGCTATGAGTCGGAATCAACTCGATGGCAATGGGTACAGGTATTTCGATTTCATAAAATTTAGAGTTGTAAAAGTGAATTTGCATATCTAAATTATTACAAGCATACTTAAAAACTTTCCACTAACTGAATCAGATTTTAAATTTAAAGTAATTAAAATTGAATGAAATAAAAAATTCAGTTCCTCTGTCTCACTAGCCACATCTAAAGAGTTCGATAACCGTATGTGGCTAGTGGCTACTGACTCAGAGTACCACAGCGCTCAGGAGACAAACATATTTAATACATTGAACCCTGCCCTCTAGAATTAAATCCAGTAGGGAATTCAAGCAAGAAAACTAACAATTACGATATAAAAAGCCTTCTTATCTAAAGCAGTTGAGATCAGAGGTTGGGAGGTTAATCTTTAGCCAGTGTAGTTAAGGAGAGGAGTCATAAAAATGGTACTTAACATAAACATTTCTTCAACTTGAAATTTATAGATTCATTTTTTTAATCTCATGGGGTAGGGCCATGGGGTTCGTTCTGAATAAGTGTTCACCGATTAGAGTTGTGGGCTCCCTCTCTTGCATAAGTCAGATCCATTATGCAGGGAAAATAACTTTCAATAAGTGGAAAAAAAAAAAAAAACTCCGAGTTGTAAATGAAGGCCAATATCAGGGGCTGGCTACAGCAAAGAAAGAAGTTGACTATAGACACTGGAGAAGCCACATGTAGGATCCCTTAAAATGCTGGCCACCCTGTTCGTGCCTATTCATCCACCAACCCCATGACTTTTCCTGATAAAGAGAACTCTGGCTTGGTTCAGATAGTGAGTAGAGACTTCACAAGTGATCTCATGGAAGCTAGGAATTTACACCAGCCCCAGAGGATGAATTATGATTGGCCTAAACCTCTGCTAATGATTGGCTAAGGGTGGCCATATGATTCAGTTCTGACCAATGAAATTTCAGTGTAATTCCGCCTGAGAGCTTCCGGCCAACTTTCTCCCTAGAAGATAGACTGTCAGGGATAGAAAGTTCTTGGTCTTTGCTCGTTTCTTCCTTCTTGGAATGCCATTCTGTGAGGAGTTGCAATTGCCATCTTGTGACCATGGGGAAATTAGCCTAAGGACACCGCTGCAGATGGAAGATTGAAAGAAAGCACCTGGGCTGTGATGATATCTGTGTGCAGCGGCAAAAACAGTGGACAAATAAACTTCTTTATTGCTGAAGTCGCTGTTAATCAAGTTTCCTGTTTTTGGAAGCGGAGCACTTTGCAGAGACACCTTCCACATCTGTACCGTAATACAAATGCTATACAGCCTCTGAAGCACACAACGCCTGACCGAAACTCCAACCGCCAGAAACTGCGCGTTTGCCTTCTCTCATTGTAAGTTTTGGAAGACAGCAAAGATGCCCTTTGTTGATTTTAACCTTAGACACCTATTCTACAGTTTGTCACATGTAATGAAAGCTCAATAAATCATCACTAAGCATGATGATAAGGAGCCCTGGTGGCAAAACAGAAAGGTCAGCAGTTCAAACCCACCAGCTGCTCCGTGGGAGAAAAGAACTGGCGGTCTCCTCCCATGAAGATTATAGCCTAGGAAATCCTATGGGGCAGTTTTCCTCTGTCATATAGGGTTGCTATGAGTTGGAATCGACTCGACGGCACACAACAACGAGCATCGATAATTCCTCTTTTCCTTTACAAACTTAATGTACTCATCAAGGTATCTTCCAGACCCACTTTGTCCATGAACCCTCTGTGACTGGAGCGCCTCCAACACTGGCTGCCCTCAATAAGGAAGTAGGCAAGGAGAAAAAAAGAGGAAGACAATAAAATGTGGATAGCAAAATGCCAGTGTAAGAGGCTGGTTAGAAAAACAAACAGATCTGTATCCAGTCTTAGATTGGCGGGAATGTCCAGAGGGCAGCCAAAAGCCCAGTGAAGCAAGTAAAAGCTAACAGACAGCAAGCAGCAGGCAGCAACTGACAGATTTTTCGGAGTAGGCAGGAGGTAGTCTGAGTGATTATCCAGGGATAAAGCTGAGACCCAGTGAGCAATGAAAAGAGAATGAACAATGTCAACAAAGACTTAGTGGTAAATGGGGCATCAGAGGGAAAAATGAATGAAGCTTCATATTCGCCATCAGACACGAGATAAAGAAATTTCAGATCAAAAAGATACATTGAATCATCTAGGAAGAAGGTAGGAGGAAGAGGAGAGTAAGGTGGGAATGGATTTTTCAGTACATCTTCTTAGAAAACGTCCTTTTTTTTTTTTTTTAAAAAAAATACAGATGAGCTCAAAATGAGATCACTAGGGACAGTGTCACTTCAGCCCACAGCCACCACAGGAAAATAGGCAGGGCAAGGACTTCTAGAACTGTGAAGTCACCTCATGGATTCATGCAGGGGACTCCCCGAGGTCTTAGGTGCTGTGGGTGGTTCTGGATTGGGCTGCTGGCTGCAGGGATAGAGTAATAAGTAATGCACAAAGGGAGAGTTCTGGCTCTCAAATGCAACAACAAAGACCTTGACCTACAAGAAATGTTTCTCTGGCCAGGAAGAAGATGGTCAGTCTGGAGATAGAGAGGGCTCATGGCGAGGGCAGGCTCAGGGGAGGCATAGGGATTGATGTGATGGCATGAGGCAAGAGTGTCTCTCTGGTGTAACAGCCCCTCTCCTTATTTTTACCAGGAAACCTCTGTGAAGGCCTGAGTTTGTTTAGGTATGCAATAGTCAGCGCTTCTTTGGCATTCCGCCTCCTTCTCCTCCCTTGACCTTCTGCCACATCCTCTGGCTCATTCCCAAACTGGAATCACTTCCACAGTCTACTTTCTCCACCTTCCACTGGAGCCCCCGAGCCTACCAGGTGGCCTGGCCCATCGCACATCCAGTGTGCTTGGGCCGTCACAGACACTAAACCAATTGCTGCAGAGTTGATTCCAACTCATGGCGACCCCATGTGTATCAGAGTACAACTGCGCTCTATAGGGATTTTAGTGGTTGGTTTTTTTGGAAGTAGATCACCAGGCCTTTCTTCTGAGGTACCCCTGGGTGGACTCAAACCACCAACTTTTGGTTAGCTGCCAAGTGCTTAGCTGTTTGCACCTTCCAGGGATTCCCACAGACACTCTACTAGCCTTTTCTATCAATTTTCTACTTTCCTATCCATTTCTGAACACACTTGCCACAAACTTTCTTCAGTTTCCCCTTAAATGAAAATGAGCTTGATTTTAATCAAAATGAGTTGCTTCTATGGCCATCCACTCACCCCAACACTCACATGCCACTGGGTCCTTTACTTGTTTCTCTCCTTTCACCGTCTACCCTCCCATCATCTCCCAACCGAATTCTCCTCAACAACTGCTGTGAATCTTCTCTTTCCTCAGCTCCAACCTCACTCTCACCCCAGTCACTGCTCTGGTCAGCAGATGACCTCACCTTCTGCTAAGGAATTAGGTCATCCAACACCCGCTCCATATCAGAGTCCTCCTGTGTCTTTCCCCTGTCTTCCCCTGGTTCCTGGCCACAGCCACCCCGCCACCACCAGGATCAGTCTGTGCCACCTCCCCCTGAATCAAGGTCACTCGTTCCCTCCCATCCTACATTTCCCATCACTCCCCTCACTCTCTTTTGCGTGAAAGAGGTTTTCAACTCTAGCTGTGCTTCAAATCGCCTGTGGAGCCTTAAAAAGAGTATGGATGTTTTTTAAAAAAGATAGCAGGAGTGGTGGCACAACTTGAAGAACATAATCGATGCCACTGAATTGCATGCATAGAAATTGTTGAATTGCTGTGTTTTGTTGTGTATATTTTCCCACAATTTTAAAAAATGGCTAAGAAAAAAATGTTGAAAACTAATTTCAAAGAAAAAAAATATGCATGCCCTTCCTCCATCCAGATCGCCTGAATCGGAATCTCTGGAGTAGAGCATGTTTTGTCCATTAACAGACAGTGACTCTGTGCCACGCACCGTGCTCGGGGCTGGAGACACAGGCATGGGACACGCACCACTCTCGCCCTCACAGAGCTCAGAGCCTAGTGAAGAAAACAAGTGCTTTCAACACAGCTGGCAGGATGGGCAAATGCAAAGGCTGTGTGGGAGATGAGAGGAGAGGTCTCAAGCCCAGCTGGGCCCAGGGGATCGGATGAGCATCAGGGAAGGCTCCCTGGGGGTGGCAATGAGTTACTTTCACTCCCTACTCCCGCTTTCCCTCGTTCCTTGAGATTTGGACATCCGCTCACTCTACTAAAACACTTGACGGGCTTCAATTTCTTCATTCCTTCCCCTACCCCCCATGTATGTACTCATCTTTTTGAGGGCTTATACCAAATAAATAAATAAACCAAACCTGTTGCCGTGGAGTTGACTCCGTCTTAGTCATCTAGTGCTGCTGTAACAGAAATACCACAAATGGATGGCTTTAACAAACAGAAGTTTATTTTCTCACAGTCTAGTAGGGTAGAGGAAACCCTGGTGGCATACTGGTTAAGTACTACGGCTGCTAACCAAGGGGTCAGCAGCTCGAATCCACCAGGTGCTCCTTGGAAACTCTATGGGGCAGTTCCACTCTGTCCTTTAGGGTCGCTATGAGTCAGAATCGACTTGACAGCACTGGGTTTGGTTTTTTGGTTTTAGTAGGGTAGAAGTCCACAGTCAGGGTGCCAGCTCCAGGGGAGGGCTCTCTGTCTCTGTTGGCTCTGTGGGAAGGTCCTTGTCATCAATCTTCTCCTGTACTAGGAGCTTCTCCACAAAGGAACCCGGGGTCCAAAGGATGTGCTTTGCTCCTGGTGTTGTTTCTTGGTGGTATGAGGTCCCCCTGTCTCTCTGCTTGGTTCATACTTTTATATCTTAAAAGACATTGGCTCAAGACAGAATCCAATCTTGTAGATTGAGTCCTGCCTCATTAACATAACTGCCGCTTATCCCACTTCATTAACGTCATGTTGTTGTTGTTAGGTGCTGTCAAGTCGGTTCCGACTCATAGCGACCCTATGCGCAACAGGACGAAACACTGCCCAGTCCTACGCCATCCTTACAATCGTTGTTATGCTTGAGCTCATTGTTGCAGCCACTATATCAATCCACCTCGTTGAGGGTCTTCCTCTTTTCCGCTGACCCTGTACTCTGCCAAGCATGTCCTTCTCCAGGGACTCATCCCTCCTGACAACATGTCCAAACTATGTAAGACACAGTCTCGCCATCCTTGCTTCTAAGGAGCATTCTGGCCGCAATTCTTCTAAGACAGATTTGTTCGTTCTTCTGGCAGTCCATGGTATATTCAATATTCTTCACCAACACCACAATTCAAAGGCGTCAACTCTTCTTCGGTCTTCCTTATCCATTGTCCAGCTTTCACATGCATATAATGCAATTCAAAATACCATGGCTTGCGTCAGGCGCACCTTAGTCTTCAGGGTGACATCTTTGCTCCTCAACACTTTGAAGAGGTCCTTTGCAGCAGATTTGCCCAATGCAATGCGTCTTTTGATTTCTTGACTGCTGCTTCCATGGCTGTTGATTGTGGATCCAAGTAAAACGAAATCCTTGACAACTTCAATCTTTTCTCCATTTATCATGATGTTGCTCATTGGTCCAGATGTGAGGATTTTTGTTTTCTTTATGTTGAGGTGTAATCCATACTGCAGGCTGTGGTCTTTGGTCTTCATTAGTAAGTGCTTCAAGTCCTCTCCACTTTCAGCAAGCAAGGTTGTGTCATCTGCATAATGCAGGTTGTTAGTGAGTCTTCCTCCAATCCTGATGCCCCATTCTTCTTCGTATAGTCCAGCTTCTCGTATTATTTCTTCAGCATACAGATTAAATAGGTAAGGTGAAAGAATACAACCCTGCCGCACACCTTTCCTGACTTTAAGCCAATCAGTATCCCCTTATTCTGTCCGAACAACTGCCTCTTGATCTATGTAAAGGTTCCTCACAAGCACAATTAAGTGTTCTGGATCCCATTCTTCGCAGTGTTATCCATAGTTTGTTATGATCCACACAGTCGAATGCCTTTGCATAGGCAATAAAACACAGATAAACATCCTTCTGGTATTCTCTGCTTTCAGCCAGGATCCATCTGACATCAGCAATGATATCCCTGGTTCCACGTTCTCTTCTGAAACCGGCCTGAATTTCTGACAGTTCCCTGTCAATATACTGCTGCAGCCGTTTTTGAATGATCTTCAGCAGAATTTTGCTTGCGTGTGATATTAATGACATTGTTCTGTAATTTCCACCTTTGGTTGGATCACCTTTCTTGGGAATAGGCATAAATATGGATCTCTTCCAGTCAGCTGGCCAAGGATCTGTCTTCCATATTTCTTGGCATAGACGAGTGAGCACCTCCAGCACTGCCTCTGTTTGTTGAAACATCTCAATTGATATTCCATCAATTCCTGCAGCCTTATTTTTCGCCAATGCCTTCAGAGCAGCCTGGACTTCTTCCTTCAGTACCATCAGTTCCTGATCATATGCCACCTCTTGAAATGGTTGAACATCGACTAATTCTTTTTGGTATAATGACTCTGTGTATTCCTTCCATCTTCTTTTGATGCTTCCTGCATCATTTAATATTTTCCCCATGGAATCCTTCACTATTGTAACTCGAGGCTTGAATTTTTTCTTCAGTTCTTTCAGCTTGAGAAACACCGAGCGTGTTCTTCCCTTTTGGTTTTCCATCTCCAGCTCTTTGCACATGTCATTATAATACTTTACTTTGTCTTCTCGAGAGGCCCTTTGAAATCTTCTGTTCAGTTCTTTTACTTCACCAATTCTTCCTTTTGCTTTAGCTGCTCAATGCTCAAGAGCAAGTTTCAGAGTCTCCTCTGACATCCACCTTGTTTTTTTTTTCTTTCCTTTCTTTTCAGTGACCTCTTGCTTTCTTCACGGATGATGTCCTTGATGTCATTCCACAACTCGTCTGGTCTTTGGTTGCTAGTGTTCAATGCCTCAAATCTATTCTTGAGATGGTCTCTAAATTCAGGTGGAATATACTCAGGGTCATATTTTGGCTCTCATGGACTTGCTCTGATTTTCTTCAGTTTCAGCCTGAGCTTGCATATGAGCAATTGATGGTCTGTTCCACAGTCGGCCCCTGGCCTTGTTCTGACTGATGATATTGAACTTTTCCATTCGTCTCTTTCCACAGATGTAGTCAACTTGATTTCTGTGTGTTCCATCTGGCAAGGTCCATGTGTATAGTTGCCGTTTATGTTGGTGAAAGAAGGTATTTGCAATGAAGAAGTCGTTGGTCTTGCAAAATTCTATCATTCGATCTCCAGCATTGTTTCTATCACCAAGGCCATATTTTCCAACTACTGATCCTTCTTAGTTTCCAGCTTTCGCATTCCAATCACCAGTAATTATCAATGCATCTCGATTGCATGTTCGATCAATTTCAGACTGTAGCAGCTGATAAATTCTTCTTTTTCTTCATCTTTGGCCCTAGTGGTTGGTGTGTAAATTTGAATAATAGTCGTATTAGCTGGACTTCCTTGTAGGCGTATGGATATTATCCTATCACTGACAGCGTCATACTTCAGGATAGATCTTGAAACATTCTTTTTGACGATGAATCCAACACCATTCCTCTTGAAGTTGTCATTCCCAGCGTAGTAGACTATATGATTGTCCGATTCAAAATGGCCAACACCAGTTCATTTCAGCTCACTAATGCCTAGGATATTGATGTTTATGCATTCCATTTCATTTTTGATAATTTCCAATTTTTCTAGATCCATACTTCGTACATTCCAGGTTCTGACTATTAATGGATGTTTGCAGCTGTTTCTTCTCATTTTGAGTTGTGCCACACCAGCAAATGAAGGTCCCGAAAGCTTTATTCCATCCACGTTATTAAGGCTGACTCTACTTTGAGGAGGCAGCTCTTCCCCAGTCATCTTTTGAGTGCCTTCCAACCTGGGGGGCTCATCTTCCAGCATTATATCAGACAACGTTCCACTGCTACTCACAAGGTTTTCACTGGCTAATGCTTTTCAGAAGTAAACTGCCGGGTCCTTCTTCCTACTCTGTCTTAGTCTGGAAGCTCAGCTGAAACCTGTCCTCCCTGGTTGACCCTGCTGGTATCTGAATACCGGTGGCATAGCTTCCAGCATCACAGCAACACGCAAGCTCCCACCGTACGACAAACTGACAGACACGTGGGAGCATTAACATCATACAAGTAGGATTCACATCATATTGGAAAATCACATCAGGTGACAAAATGGTGGTCAATCACACAATACTGGGAATCATGGCCTAGCCAAGTTGATATACATATTTTGGGGGGACACAGTTCAATCTATGACACTGACTCAACCGCATGTGTTACAGAGTAGAACTGTTCCATAGGGTTTTCTTGGCTGTAACCTTTATGGAAACAGGTCAACAGGCCTTTCTTCCACAGCGCTGCTGGGTGGGTTCATATCACCAAACTTTAGGTTAATAGTCGAGCGCACACCGTTTTCGCCACCCAGGGTCCTGAAGGTTTATAGTGAGTTCCTAACTGACAAATAGAATGACCCTTTCCATGTGGCAGAGATGATGCTATGTGTTTACCCAGTCCTGTTTTATGTTCCTCTTCCTGGGCACTCAGAAAGGCCATCTTTGCTCCTCCCTCCCCATTAGGTTGGGGCCATGCAACTGGGTTCTGGCAAACAGGCATGTGGAGAGGTGATGCAGGCCACTGCAAGGCAGACCCTTCACAATACCCCCTTCCTCATCCTCCAGCTCCCTTGTTCCCTATTCCTTGGAAACAACAAAAACCCCGGAAAACTACGGCTTTTTGTGGACAAGCCACAAAGTAGGGGAGGCCCTCCTAACCAGGACTGATTTTGAGGTGAGTGAAAAACAAACCTTCATTGGGTTAAATCAGCTGAGAATGTGGGGTTTATCTGTTGTAGCTGCTAGTTTTAAAGACCCTAGAAATTCTCCATTTTTGTTCGTTTATTCAGTCAACACTTACTTAACCCTAGTTGTGTGCCTGGCGTGTAACTGTACTTTCACTGCCCTTATTTTCTCTTCAGAGTCCAACTGGGAGCATCCTCCTGAAATTTTCTCTCTAGGCCTTGGTCAAGGAGCCCTGGTGGAGCAGTGGTTAAGTGCTCAGCTGCTAAGCAAAAGGTTGGTCGTTTGAACCTACCGGCTGTTTGGTGGGAGAAAGATGTGGCAGTCTGCCTCCGTAAAAATTTACAGCCTTGGAAACATTATGGGGCAGCTCTGCTCTGTTCACTGTGAGTCGGAATCAACTCAACAGCAGAGGGTTTGGTTTTGGGTAAACCTTGGTCACAGGTCTGTCTGCTGGTTTTTCTCCGACCTCCATGATGTTCTTCATTCTCCTTTCCTCACATACAAAGCAAAGGCATTTCCCAAGATTTTTGCCTGTTGTTTCTCTCCCACTCTAACTGCTGTGTCCGTTTGGGTCCTACAAAAAGTAGACACCGAGACAGAATTAGCCATAAACCCATTGCCCTTGAGTCAATTCCCATGAATAGTGACCCTATAGGATGGAGTAGAACAACCCCATGGGGTTTTCAAGGCTATAATCCTTATGGGAGCAGACTGCCACGTCTCTCTCCTGAGGAGTAGCTGGTGGGTTTCAACTGCCAACCTCTTGGTTAGCAGTTGAGCGCTTAACCACTGTGCCACCAGGGCTCCTTGGAATTAGCCATAGAAGAGGCTTATTGTGGGAAGCAACTGTGAAGGATAAAGGAGAGAGGGAGCAGGAATAGGTGGAGAGAGCCTTCACACAGATATGCCACTCTGACAACGGTGAAAGGACAGAGGAAGGAAGGCGGATGGAGGGGAAGAGCCCCAGTCAGTCACACAGCTCTGAGAGTGCTGGCCAGGATGGTAAGCCCCAGAGCAGGAGTACTTGCTAAAGGAGTCCCATGCTAGGTAGGAATGACCAGGCTCTAGTACCCCAGATATGCTCACACAATGACCAGGAACAGCCTGGGGACAGTGTTGCCCCAGCACAAACACTGTGGTGGATCCCAGAGGTGCGGCAGCTGGAAGCTGACAGACTACTCTCCACACATCTCAGTTCTTTAAGGAAGGGAAATCTGAGCCACACACTACCATGGCTTCCACATCTATGGACCTGCTCTGTCCCTCTCTCTTTTTCTCTTCTTGGGAGGCTTGCTAGTTCCAGGGTGTCCCTAATGCTCGGTAACCTGGGAGAGTTAGATGTGAGACTCAGACCATCTGTAAGAGCATACTTTATATACGTGGCTCAGTTCAAACATCATCTTCTCTGTGACACTGTTCTCCCCTCACATACTCCCATTCCATAACACTTACGCAGTCATCACCATCTAAAAAAAAATTAAACCATTTGCCATTGAGCCAATTCCGACTCATGACGGCCCTATGTGGTTCAGAGTAGAAGTGTGCTCCATAAGGTTCTCTTTTTTTCTAAAAAAAAATTTTACCAATTTTTCAGTGAAAGTATACACAGCAAATTTGGTTCTCCTTTGACAATTTTTTTTATACAAATTGCTCAGTGACATTAGTTACATTTTCACATTGTGTCAAAATTCTCTTTGTGTTCTGGTTGTTTCTTTTCCAATACTCTAGTTTCCCTGCCCCCTTAACATCTCATCATTGCTTTAAAGTAATTGTTCACATTTTGGTTTTTTTTAATGGTGCACAGTTGTTGTAGTTATTGCTGTTAGGTTCTGTCGAGTTGCTCCTGACTCATGGCAACCCTATGCGCAACAGAATGAAACACTGCCTGGTCCTGTGCCATCCTCACAATTGTTGCTATGCTTGTGCCCAGTTTAGCAGCCACTGTGTCAATCCATCTTGTTTAGGGTCTTCCTCTTTTTTGCTGACCCTCTACATTACCAAGCATGATGTCCTTCTCTAGAGACTGATCCCTACTGATAACATGTCCAAAGTATGTGAGATGTAGTCTCACCATTCTTGCTTCCAAGGAGCATGTTGGTTTTACTTCTTCCAAGACAGATTTGTTTGTTCTTTTTGCAGTGCATAGTATATTCAATATTCTTCTCCAACACCACAATTCAAAGGCGTCAATTCTTCTTTGGTCTTCTTTATTCATTGTCCAGCTTTCTCGTGAATATGAGGGGATTGAAAACACCATGGCTTGGGTCGGACACACCTTAGTCATCAAGGTGACATCTTTGCTTTTCAACAAAAGAGGTCTTTTGCAGCTGATTTGCGTAATGCAATGTGTCTTAAATTTCTTGACTGCTACTTACATGAGTGTTGATTGCGGATCCAAGTAAAATGAGATCCTGGACAATCACAATCTTTTCTCTAGTCATCTTGATGTTGCTTATTGGTCCAATTGTAAGGATTTTTGTTTTCTTTATGTAGAGGTGTAATCCATACTGAAGGCTGTGGTCTTTGATCTTCATCAGTAAGTGCTTCAAGTCCTGAAGCACTTCACTTTCAGTAAGCAAGGTTGTGTCATCTGCATAATGCAGGTTGTTAATGAGTTTTCGTCCAATCCTGATGCCCTGTTCTTCTCCATGTAGTCCAGCTTCTCAGATTATTTGCTTAGCATACAGACTGAACAGGTATGGTGAAAGGATACAACCCTGACGTACACTTTCCCTGACTTTAAACCTCGCAATATCCCCTTGTTCTGTTCGAATGACTGCCTCTTGATTGGTGTACAGATTCCTCACGAGCACAATTAAGTGTTCCAGAATTCCATTCTCTGCAATGTAATCCATTTGTTATGGTCCACATGGGTAATATTCATTATTTTGTGTGCCAATCTGTTATTTCACTAAAAGAGGAACTAAGGGGATAGTTTTCATTCATAGGGTTTTCAATGGCTGTGATCTTTTAGAAGTACACTGCCAGGCCTTTCTTCTGAGGTGCCCCTGATAGATTTGAACTACCAAGCTTTTGATTAGTAGCCAAGCACATAACCATTTGTACCACCCAGAGACTCCACTACCAATTTAGCCCTTGTAAAATTCTATGTTTTAATTTTTTTTAATTGAAATGTCTATTTTCCCTAGTGGATTGTGAACATTACATCTATATATCTTTGTATCCCTATAACCTAATATTATATGAAACATAGTAGTTGCTCAACTGTTTGCTGAAGGGATTATATTGAAATTATTATTGGGCTGACGATGTACAGCAGGGAAAACGTGAAGAGCTGCAAGCGAAGTTGTATTTGAGTCCTAACTCCAACACTTGCTAGCTCTGTGAATGCTGTTACCTAATATCTCTGACTCTCACTGTCTTGTCTATGAAAAAGGAATTGACCTTAATTAACTACCAACTCTGAAAAGGCACTTTACACATAGTAACTCAGTTAATGGGAGTCTCCTACAGTGCAAGGTTATTGTGAGTATCAGCAAAAACCTTGGATGTGAAAGCAGTAGGCAGACTCTCAAGCTCTGTAAGAACATGTTGTTGTTAGTTGTCTTTGAGTCAGTTCTGAAGTGGAACTGCTCCATAGGGTTTTCAGCAATGTGACCTTTCTGAAACAGATAGCCAGGCCTATCTTCCCAGCTGCCTCTGGGTGGGTTCAAACTGCCAACTTTTTGGCTAGTAGTAGAGCACTTAACCATTTGCATCTCTCGGGGATTCTTGTAAGAACATAAAAGAAAAACATAAAATACAGTATTATTACCACCTCTGTGCACACAAGGGCCCTGGTGGTACAGCTGTTAAGAGCTCAGGCTGCTAACCAACGGGTTGGCGATTGGAATCCATCAGCCACTCCTTGGAAACCCTGTGGGGCAGTTCTACTCTGTCCTATAGGGGCACTATGAGTAATAATCGACTTGACGGCAATGGAGTTTTGTTTGTTTATGTGTGTGTGCACACAAATCCTAAATCTTTATTTCTACGCTAGCCTTTATCCCCAATTCCAGGCTTGTACTCCATTTCAGGAAGTAGCACATAATCAAAAGCCAATGTGAAGTAAGAAACCCAAGTTGCACGGAAGGGAATAGCGAAAAACAGGGTTCCAAGAATTGACAGAATACCAACTGAGATGTTTCAACAAACAGATGCGGCGCTGGAGGGGCTCACTCATCTTTGCCAAAAAATTTGGAAGACAGCTACCTGGCCAACCATCTGGAAGAGGCCCATACTTGTGCCCATTCCAAAGAAAGGTGATTCAACAGAATGCAGAAATTATTGCACAATATCATTAATATCACACACAAGTTAAATTTTGCTGAGGATCATTCAAAAAATGGTTGCAGCAGTATATTGATAGTGAATTCTTTAAAGTGTTGAAAAGCAAAGATGTCACCTTAAGGACTAAGATGCCTTTGACCCAAACCATGGTATTTTCAATAACATCATATGTACGTGAAAGCTGGACAATGAATAAGGAAGACTGAAGAACAATTGATGCCTTCGAATTATGGTGTTGGTGAAGAATATAGAATATACCATGGATTGCCAGAAGAACGAACAAACTTGTCTTGGAAGATGTACAGCCAGATTCAGAAGAGGATGTAGAATGAGGGATATCATTGCTGATGTCAGATGGATCTTGGCTGAAAGCAGAGAATACCAGAAAGATGTTTACCTGTGCTTTATTGACTATGCAAATGCATTTGACTGTGTGGATCATAACAAACTATGTATAACATTGTGAAGAATGAGAATTCCAGAACACTTAATTGTGCTCATGAGGAACCTGTACATGGACCAAGTTCAAACAGAAAAAGGGGATACTGCATGTTTTAAAGTCAGGGAAGGTGTGCATCAGGGTTGTATCCTTTTGCTATACTCACTCAATCTGTATGCTGAGCAAATAATTTGAGAAGCTGTACTGTATGAAGAATGGGGCATCAGAATTGGAGTAAGTCTCATTAACAACCTGCTTACTGAAAATGAAGAGGACTTGAAGTATTTATTGATGAAGATCAAAGTCTACAGCCTTCAGTATGGATTGCACCTCAAAATAAAGAAAACAAAAATCCTCACAACTGCACCAATAAGCAACATCATGATAAATGCAGAAAAGATTGAAGTTGTCAAGAATTTCATTTTACTTGGATCAATAATCAATGCCCTTAGAAGCAGCAGTCAATAAATCAAATGATACGTATCATTGGGCAAATCTGCGGCAAAAGAACTCTTTAAAGTGTTGAAAAGCAAAGATGTCACCTTAAGGATTAAGGTGCCTCTGACCCAAGCCATGGTATTTTCAATAGCATCATATGCATGTGAAAGCTGGACAATGAATAAGGAAGACTAAAGAAGAATTGATGCCTTTGAATTATGGTATTAGTGAAGAATATAGAATATACCACGGACTGCCAGAAGAACGAACAAACCTGTCTTGAAAGATGTACAGCCAGAATGCTCCTTAAAAGCAAGGATGCCGAGGCTTTGTTTCACGTACTTTGGACACATTATCAGGAGGGACCAGTCCCTGGAGAAGAACATCATGGTTGGTAAGGTAGAGGGTCATCAAAAAAGAGGAAGACCCTCAACAAGATGGATTGACACAGTGGCTGCAACAATGGGCTCAAGCATAACAACAGTTGTGAGGATGGCACAGGACTGGGCATTGTTTCGTTCTGTTGTACATAGGGTTGCTATGAGTCAGAATTGGCTCAATGGCACCTAAAAACAACAACAATATGAGGCACTAAGCCATTCTTTCTGGCCCTATCTTACACTATTTTCCTGTAAGGCAGACCCTCTGCAGTGGTCAAAAGGGCCTGTCTGGTCTCTGAGCCTTTACTCCTAATTAACCTCTCCTTTTGGAAGTTTTCATTCCTCTCTGCCTACAGAACTTTTGCCATTCTTAAAAACCAAGATCAGACTCCACTGCCAAAAAGCCATTTTTGTCCTCCCCCACCAAAGTGATCTCTCTTTACTCTTACTTCTACTATTAAAAAAAACTACTAGTAATACTACTAGGACTACTGGTACCACTACTGTTACTACCAGCTAGTTAGAAGAACTGGATCCCACTACTGTTACTACTAGCTAGTTAGAAGAACTGGATCTAGAATCAGATTACCTAGGTTTATATTACCATTTACTAGCTGTAACCATTGAGAGCATTGGTAGCTCAGTGGTAGAATTCTCGCCTTCCATGTGAAAGAACTGGGTTCAATTCCCAGCCAACGCACCTCAAGCGCAGCCACCACCCATCTGTCAGCGTTGCTATGATGCTGAACAGGTTTCAGTGGAGCTTCCAGACTAAGACAGGCTAGGAAGAAAAAACTGACGATCTTCTTCTGAAAATTAAAAGAAAACATTCTGAAAATTAGCCAGTAAAAACCCTATGGATCACAACAGTCTAATCTGCAACTGATCATGGGGCTGGCGCCAGGACTGGGCCGCATTTCATTCCGTAAAAACAGTGTGGGGGCAGTGTTTGACCTCTTCTAACTTCACATGGGGGAAGGAGAATCAAGATAAGCAGTCCAAGGCTGATTCCTATGAGGTGGAGGTCAGACCCACCTTCTCTCTCTGACATCTTTACCAATTCTGACACCAACCGTCCCTCCCATAGCACTCTCTACTTCTCTGTTGGGTTCTATAATACATTGTAATGGCCACGCAGAACTCACAGACCATGTTCACGATTATGCGGTTTATTAGGGAAGCAACAGGTTAAAATTCAGGCTCAGGAATACTCAAGGATACAGTTCTTCCATCAGGACAGCCTCTTCCCAGCCATGCTCACAGGCAGGCCTCTCCCTGGCCCTAGGCCTCTGCCCAAAGGCACTCAGTTTTCTCTCTCTGTGGGCCACGAAGCCCACAGCCCTGTCTCCTGCTGCTGGATTTTCACTGCCATGTCTCTCCTGCTGAGTGTGTCCTGCGTGGGGTCTCCTGACATTGCCTCTCACCATCTTCAGGGTTACAGCTCTCTCACTCTGTCTTCTGGTCCCAGGAGCCTCCCAGTGCAGGGATCTTGGGTCCAAAGGACATGCTGGCTCCTGGCAGTTCTTCTTTGGTGGTGGTAGTACCTTCATTTCTTTCCTACCTCTGAGGTGGCTCATATCAAGCCCAGCGGGATGGCAAAACTAACCAATGCCCTTGGTGGGCCACAATTACCCTATCACACAATCCCACCCAATCACTTGGGTGGAAGTTACAAGACCATGGCTAGAAAGGCCACATAAAAGTTATCTATGGCACCACACATTCCATTGTGTATGGGGTCCCTAAAAACTGTGTGACCTTGGTATCTGTCTTTTTTAGCTTTCTCATCTGTAAAATAAGGAAAAGAATCCTTCCCACCTCACGGTGTTATTATAAAGCACCAAATGAAATAATACAGGTAATTCACTTAGTATAGCACTATCCCTATAACTACCCTAAGAAGTAGCACTATTATGGTCTCCGTTTTACAGATAAGAAAACATCTGTCTACACTACAAATATGGCACTTAATTAGCAATATATTTTCATGTGACAGGGTTAGTTTATTGAGTTCTAACTATGCTCAGGTACTATGCTAGTCATTTTACATGTATTATTTATTTCTTACGATGATCCACAAGTCCTTTTTTTTTTTTTAAATAAACAAGAAAACTGAAGCCCAGAAAGAAAATCAACTTGCTCAAGGTTATATTGCTAGTTTCTATGGACTTCAAATCCAACTCCAAATTTCGTGTGTTATTATTATACCACATCACCTCCTTAACAGGTATATGTCTTACCAACTAGATTGTAGGTGACTTGGCGTCAGTGTCTATGTTTGCGTTTTTTGCTAAAGCCTATCTCCCAAGCACTACATTTTATGAACTGGTATTCAGCAAATACATTCTAATTGGTTGATTAGTTTATTCCACATTTATTGAATGCCTCCGATGTGCCAGACAGACAAAAAGGTAAAGTAAAAGTTAAATCGTAAGTAGTAAATACTGTTATAGAAGCATGTAGAGTGAGTGTTTAACAAAAAGAGCAATCAACCGACTGACTCAGTACCATCAAACAGCATAAATGTACAAATGCCCAAAACAAAAGCTACCTGAGAACCCACTCTGTTCAGCAGTGGCCTAGCTAGAAACATCCAAGTAGCAAGCAAAAGTTTCAGAAAAGGGCTGTCTCAAAGCCTTTGTGGATTGCAAAATGTTATAAACAGCTCTCTAGCAATGTTTTCAATGTTAGATCCAGGACAAAGAGACTGCCAGGAAGACAGCTGTCTCCTCTGCTGACTCTTACTCACTACCTACCAACTGAGCACTTCTCCCCTCTAGACCACAGCCACGGGAGTCAATAATAGTCTAGCTGACGTGGGCACAATATGTAAAAGAAAGGGGCATTTTACCCCAGGCACTGAGCAAACATCACTGATTGCATTCTCACTGCACTCTGAGATGACCATTTCAAACCTCCTACCCCTCCCATTTCAGCTGATGGCTTTAATTCATACTTTATTGAAAAACCAGAAATTTTCAAAGGAAATTACTTCATCTTCCCATCACGAAGTTCCTTAGCCTACCTGAATCTCCACTCATTTTCTCCTTACTCCCTCTTGTTACCATGGAAGAAGGGACCTGCCCATAATCAAAGGCCAATCCCTCCACTTGGCTCCAGAAGCCACAGCCTCTTGCCCTTCCAAGTACTTTGCTTGTTCATTGTTCACCTTTTCTTCCATCATCATCCTCTCCCTCTCTTGTGAGTCAGTCCCACTGACATAACATCATCTAGCATCTCCTATATTAAAAAACAAACATACAAACTACAAAAGCCTTGACCTCACATCCTCCTCTCTGCACTGTTTGGGTTTCCTTATTCTGTGCCACAACCAGAAATTCCTTTCACACAGTAAGCTGGTGCAGCTATAGAGCTCACCTTATTTGTTTTTCTTCCCTCAGACATTACAGTCTTGCTCTGTCTATTGTCCAATGTCTGAAAACCATTGTCTCATATATTTTTTCCAGTTTTCTAGTTGCTTAAGGTAAAAGGGTGAGTTTAGTCTCTGTTCCTACATCTAGGCTACAAGCAGAAGTTTTGATTCCCTTGATTTAAAAAAATTTTTGTTGTTGTTGTTATGTATCGTAGAGTTGGTTCCGACTCATGGCAACCCTGTGTACAAAGGAACGAAACACTGCCCAGTCCTGCACCATCCTCACGATTGTTGCTAAGCTTAAGCCCATTGTTGCAGCTACTGTGTCAATCCATCTCGTTGAGGGTTTTTCTCTTTTTCACTGACCCTCTACCTCACCAAGCATGACGTCTTTCTCCAGGGACTGGTCGCTCCTGATAATATGACCAAAGAGTGTGAGACGAAATCTTGCTCTCTTCTCTTCCAAAGGGCACTCTGGCTGTATTTCTTCCAAGACATACTTGTTCATTCTTCTGGCAGTCCATGGTATATTCAATATTCTTTACCAAAACCATAATTCAAAGGCATCATTTCCTCTTTGGTCTTCCAATATGTGTCTATCAAAAATATTTTTTAAATTTTGGGTATTTTAAGGTTATTTTAAATGTACAGTAAATAATACAGTACTTTTTTTCTTAATATTTCTTCTAAGATTGATCATTGTTGATACAAGTAGCTACGATTCATTCATTTTTAGCATTTTTAATGCTATATAACTATATGAAGAAGAACGGGGCATCAGGATTGGAGGAAGACTCATTAACAACCTGTGTTATGCAGATGACACAACCTTGCTTGCTGAAAGTGAAGAGGACTTGAAGCACTTACTAATGAAGATCAAAGACCACAGCCTTCAGTATGGATTACACCTCAACATAAAGAAAACAAAAATCCTCACTACTGCACCAATGAGCAACATCATGATAAATGGAGAAAAGATTGAAGTTGTCAAGGATTTCATTTTACTTGGATCCACAATCAACAGCCATGGAAGCAGCAGTCAAGAAATCAAAAGACGCATTGCATTGGGCAAATCTGCTGCAAAGGACCTCTTCAAAGTGTTGAGGAGCAAAGATGTCACCCTGAAGACTAAGGTGTGCCTGACCCAAGCCATGGTATTTTCAATCGCATCCTATGCATGTAAAAGCTGGACAATGGATAAGGAAGACTGAAGAAGAGTTGACGCCTTTGAATTGTGGTGTTGGTGAAGAATATTGAATATGCCATGGACTGCCAAAAGAGCAAACAAATCTGTCTTGGAAGAAGTGCGGCCAGAATGCTCCTTAGAGGCAAGAATGGCAAGACTGCGTCTTACATAGTTTGGACATGTTGTCAGGAGGGATGAGTCCCTGGAGAAGGACATCATGCTTGGCAGAGTACAGGGTCAGCGGAAAAGAGGAAGACCCTCAACAAGGTGGATTGACACAGTGGCTGCAACAATGAGCTCAAGCATAACAACGATTGTAAGGATGGCGTAGGACTGGGCAGTGTTTTGTTCTGTTGTGTATAGGGTTGCTATGAGTCGGAACCGACTCGACGGCACCTAACAACAACAACAACAACATTCCATTGTGTGAATATACCAAGACTACTTATCCTTTCTGTTGTTGATATTCATTTGGATTCTTTTAGTTTCATGCTATCATAAACAACACTACCAGGAATATTCTTATATACATCTCCAAGTAGACATGGGCAAGAATTTCTCTAGGGTATAGTTGTTGTTGCTGTTAGATGCCAGTGAGTTAATTTTGATTCATAGCGACCCCATGTGGCACAGTAGAAATGCCCCATGGAGTTTTCTTGGCTGTAATCTTTATGGGAGCAGATCACCAGGTCTTCCTCCCATGGAGCTGATGAGTGGGTTCAAATCACTCCCCTTTTTATTAATGTTTTAGCTGGGTTTTCTGGAGAAGCAAGACCAGTGAAGTGTGTATATCTCAAGGAAAATGTTCATGGAGCTCTGGAGGCTGGCAAGTCCCAAGTCTGTGGGTCAGGCATCAGTCTGACGAACTCAATATCAGCAGGTCAGGTGACAGGCTGTTGGGCCACAGGGCTACAGAAGCTGACGAATCCCAGAATCAGCAGTCAGACAGGAAGCTGTTGGCTCATGTCCCAAGAACCAGAGATCAGAGGATGATGATTTCATTGCAGAATTCAGAGCAAGTAAATGAGCTTTGCTAGAATATCCATGTATATATTGGATGCAGGCCACATCCCCTGAAGAAACTCCCAAGTTATTGGCCGATCACATCAGATCACATGACAGAGGATGACCACATCATTACATAACTGCCAAACCACTGAGAATCATGGCCCAGCCAAGCTGACACACAATCCTAACCTTCACAGTTAGCAACCAAGTGCTTAATTGCTGGGCCACCAGGTCTCCTTGGGCTTTAAGATAGACAATGTCAATTTTATAGGATAACATCCTTCTTTTCATTTTTCATTCCACTAGGCTATTTTCATTTCCTCAACTCACTCTTTACCAACTTGGGGTCTTTGCAAAAATTATTTCCCTTACTTGAATCACTTTTCCCACTTTCTGTTTACAAAGCTTGCCTTTTGCACTCTTTAGAAGTCAACCTTAATATCACCTTTTTGGAGAGACCTTCTCTGATCATACATACAAGAGTAGGTTCCCTCCTTTTATTTTCTATCATCATGCCCAGTTCATTTAGTGTCTCTAATCTCCACTAGGTTATAAGGGGCAGGAAGGCAGGGACAGTGTCTATCTTGTTAAACATTGCATATCTAGTGCTTAGCTCAATAGCTGGGATAGAGTAGGCATTTTAAAAATGTTTCCTGGATAAGTGAATAAATAAGCAAATCAATAAAAGCTATCATCTCTGTTTTTCAAATCAGAATATTGGGATTCAGGAGGGGTTATATAACATGGCACATGATACAGATAGTAACTGAATAAGCCAGGATTTGATTATAGGGTTTTTCAAAGCTTTGGATAACAGTTAAAATAACTAAAACTTCCATTAGTTATGAGGCTGATTTCTCTGTTAGTTTCTGAGACTACTTCAACATCTAGAATCCCAGAACTTTGGAGAATTTCTTGAGAAGAAACTAACTAGAGTTTATCTGTAGGCAATGGGGCATCTCTTTGTCTGGCATGCTAAATATAGATACTTTATAGATTGTTGCCATATCATAGAAGAGTTTCTATGGAGGGTGGGGAAGGGCATTACTTGGGCACATTTCACCAGTTAAACTTGGACTGTTTCACTGACCTAAGATCAACCTTACCTGTGTTTGAACATGAACTAGAATACGTTGTTATGAATTATTTCTTGAGTACAGGAACCATGTCTGTAAAAAAAACAACTGTTGCCACCGAGTCAATTCCGACTCATAGTGACCCTATAGGACAGAGTAGAACTGCCTCATAGGGTTTCCAAGGAGCGGCTGGTGGATTCAAACTGCCGTTCTTTTGGTTAGCAGCTGTAAGCACTTAACCACTGGGCCACCAAGGCTCCTCCAGATGTACTAACCAAAACCAAACCCGTTTCCGTCGAGTTGATTCCGACTCATAGTGACCCTATAGGACAGAGTAGAACTACCGAATAGAGTATCCAAGGAATGCCTGGTGAATTCAAACTGCTGACCTTTTTTTGGTTAGCAGCTGTAGCATTTAACTACTATGCCACCAGGGTTTCCCCAGATATATTAGATGAGTGAAAAAGGCAGATGTTTGTGGGTCGTGAGAAGGAATACCATTTCACTTGAAAGGTAAAATAATGCTACTGAGACTATATGAACAAGTTTTTTTTTTAGTATTATATATGGATACAAAATGAATTAATTAAAATAATAAATAACATGTTCTTAAGCTGTTATAAAAAATAAACATTATAAATTATGGTAGGATTAAGTCACACAATGAACCAGGATATTCTGGCCAAGAAGACTATGAAAACTGTGGAGGTATTGGTAGAACTCCCCTATGTGGCAGAGAGAACTACAGCCACATACCCACACCCACACCCACACACACACACACAAACATGAAAGCAAAACTAAAATGTAAGGGAGTGCAACACAATGCCAGTTGCTGTTACAGAGGCTATGTGGCATCTTAGGTGAAAACAGGTGCATGAGTGTCAAATCTGTGTTCAAGTCCACCTTTGCGATTTTGTACTGTAAAACCTCAGCAAGTCATAACTCTGAGCTTCAGTTTTCTTATCTGTAAAATGAGAATCATAACCCCTACTTCACAGGGTTACTGTGAAGGCTAAATGAGGTAATTGTTTTGTCGTTGTTAGTTGCTATTGAGCCGGCTCTGATAGAAGTTTCTGAAACAGTGCCTGGTGTCTGTTGAGTGCTCAGAAAATGACTGCGTAACTATCACCAACACCACTTTCTTTGTCATCATATCAAACAACTTGAACAATCAACAACCTATTTGTAATTTGAGATGCTTCACGCACTCTAATGGTCATCTTCCGAAAACCAAACCTGTTGCAGTCAGGTCAATTCAGACTCACAGCAACCCTATAGGACTCAGTAGAACTGCCCCATAGAGTTTCCAAGGAGCAACTGGTGGATTCGAACCGTGGACCTTTTGATTAGCAGGCAAATGCTTAACCACTGCACTGCCAAGGGTCCAAAGCATCATGTTTTGTGACAGTACAGAAAGTATTATGGCCATGTCCTCATTTTCCTACTCAAGCATCTGATCATTGTAAAGTGCCAGGCCAACTGCATTGATCCGCTATGATAACAGTTAATGCCAGAGGCACTGGAAACGACATAACGCCATTAACGCCCATTCTGGAGGAGGAACACTGAACTGAGTGCTCATGATCATAGAGGTTCTTGGTCAACAATTTAAAAAAAAAAAAACAAAAAGAAAAAGAGACCCAGACAAAGTTTGAGAGTGGGAGAAATACACTCTTGCACAATGAAGTGAAAAGAAGTTGGGCAGACCTGTGGTTGAATCTTGGTTCCATTCCATTACTTATGATTCTAGAAGCTAGATACCTTTTGAGCAACAGTTCCTTCATTTATAAAGTAGAAAAATACCTGCCTCTTGAGATGGTTGTAAGGATTAGATAATATAATCTCTCCTAAATTGATGAGTAGCACACCCAGCACAAAGCAAACACTAAAAAAAAAAGGGTCTCCTTTTTCCTTCCCAAATGTCGGGGGCAGCTGGGTGGGAGTGGGAGAGTCTTGTCTGAGGTGCTGGAGGAGAGGTCTTCCTGTTTTTACAAAAGTATGAATTAAGGAAAAAATAAATAATGGAGTAGCAAAGGAATACAAATTGCCGTGTCCCCTCTCTTTAATTTTTCTCTGACTTCCATTTCTTGTCCTCATGTACCTTTTTAGGGCTGCATTGTAGCCTAGATGCTGTCAGAACAAAATGTCCGGGTAACATAAAGATTAAGAATTCAGGTTTGGAAGCTATAATAAGGGCATCACATTGAAATAAACCTTGGATGGCTGTGCATTTTTAGAAAAATTAATTAGTTCAACAGTTAAGTGCTCAGCTGCTAACCAAAGGTTGGTGGTTCAAACCTACCAGCCACTCTGCAGCAGAAGGAAAGACCTGGCAATTTGCTCCCTTAAAGATTACAGCCTAGGAAACCCTATTGGACAGTTCTACTCTGTTTTATGGGGTTGCTATGAGTCAGAATAACCTGGACGGCATACAACAACATGAAGATTTAATTCTTCCTTCAGTGCATAATTATTGAGCACCAACTCTATATTATGAACTGTGCTAGATATTAGTAACACAGACATAACACTGTCTGTTCAAGTTGTTTGCAGTTCAAATCCTTTCCTCTTGCCCCCACCCTGACAATGTGACTGCAAACAAGAATCTTTACACAAAGACAAAACCCTTTCATGCTGTTCTAGGACCATTGTCAGCCTTTATAATTATAGGAAGTCAAAGGAGGAAAGCGTCAGAAAGCTACAAAGACAAAACAGATACATAAAAAAGAGGGAAACCGTTACTCAAAGTTGTACAAATTTTTTTCTTAAGCTCAATGTCTTCACTGATCCTTCTAGTCATTTCTAAACAATATCTGAAAAGTCTGTTTTTAGTCTCTGCACTTATAATTAAATCAGAAATGTCAATTAATTACTTTTTCTTTTTCACTCAGTGTAAGAATTAGAGTATTGCTTTCCTGGAGTATTTCGAAGCACACATACCTCTTAAAATTTTATGCACTAATTTCACGACTGGACTCCCCACCCCCGCTAAATTTTCTAATGCTCAGATTCCCTTAGCCTGATCCCTTGTTGTTATTTTACGTTAATTTTTCCTTGCTATGTTATCTGTACTGTTGTGTGTTACCTTAAATCCCTCTGGGACCAAGGAAAAATCCACAAAAATAAATAGGAATCCATGCCTTTGATTATTATTCTAAATTTATTGAGGAAACAATTGCCCTTTTTATGTTCTTTCGGAAGCACTGATTCTCAGAACAAGACTCTTTAACCAGTGACCGTTAAAAGATAATGGTCTCTATTAACAAATGCCAATTTTACAGGGCTTTAATTCTGGGAATTTATTTTTATATAACAGCCCAAATTCCAGAGCCCTCTCTACCTAGTTAAAAATGACTTACGAACATTATGTGTAAAAATACATACTAATATATTTATGTCTAACAGCATTACCATTTATTCCTTCCAATAATTTTCTTACTATTTGATCTGTGAAAGGTTCAAAAGGCCCCTGGAAATCTTTCTTTTGGGATACGTCCAGCTCATAGCATGAAACCATATACCCATAACCATTGCCATCGAACCATATAGCTGCATAAATTATTAACACCACTTTAATCCTCCGCTTGAAACTGCAGTGTGCACCAGACTGTTTTACTGTGTAAGCCACACCATGGGAGCGTGCTAAGCACCTTTGGATACTGCTCTAATTCTTTCACCACTTAGCACAGTGCCTCTAAGCATGATAGGCTCAATTATACATATTTTATTTGCTGGTTTCAGATCACTTGGGTGCTATTGGATCCACTAAATCACGAATAGGTGAAGTGTGGCTCATAGTCAATTCAATTCAACGAGCATTTATGGAGCACCTACTATGTAATCTGATCATGCCAATGCCAGGCGTAAAATCTTTCAATTATCCCCTCTAGCTTTCAGGATAAAATCCAGTCTCCTCCATAGAGCATATGAGGCCCTGAATAATCTATCAATATTGGCAGATATGTGACATGCAGACTCCCACTTCTCTCTTCTGCTGTCATGATAAATGGCACTCATGGATCCCATCGCTCTTTCCGGCTGAGACTGTACATAGCCTCAGAATCCTTCTCAACACAAGGTTTCAGGCAGCCGCCACCAATAGATCAGAGTTAAAATCTACTTGCCAATCCTGCCTGTCTATCCCTTTAGCCTCCCAGAACATCACCAAACACCATTTGCTCCAACCACATAGAACAACATGTAGCTCCCTAAGGATAAGAGACTTTTTTCACACTTGTGTGCCTTTGCCTGTATTGTTCCCTCTCCCTAGAATAATCTCCCTCCTTTTCAGTATTTAGCTACTCATTCAGCTCAAGCTTTTGCCTCCTTCAGGAAGCCTTTCTTGCCTCCTCCTTCTGGTTTGGATGACTGTCTGCTGGGCTCTCATGGCACCTTGCACATAGCATTTTATCATGTGCACCATGATTATTAATTGCTTGTCTCTCTCCCACTATGATTACATCGTTGAGAACAGAGGCCATGTCTTATTTACCTTTATACCTCCAGCAGCCACCACAGAGCCTGGTGTGTAGCAGGTATTCAATAAATGTTCAAGAATATTTAGCCACTGTACTAGGTTCCCAGAATACGAAAGAGAATAATATATAAAATAGGAAATATTTATTAAGCATTTACTATGTACCAGGCACTGTTCTAAGAATTTTAAATTGATTCTGTCATTTAAACCTCACAACAAACAACTCTTCGAGGCAGATTCTGTGATTATCCTCCTTTTCTTTAATTGTGGAAACCAAGACACAAAGAGACCAAGTTGCTTCCCCAGGTTACACCCAGCCAGGTATCCTGGTCCCAGAGTTCATAACCATTATGTTCCATTACCTCCCCTGCATAAACCCTGTCTCAAGGAGTTCAAAGTTTTGTAGAGGGAGACACAAAGGCAAGTGATTAATCACCGTCTGTAGTTAAGTGCAAGTGGCACAGAGGTTAAGCACTCGGCAGCTAACAGAAACATCAGTAGTTTGAATCCATCAGCCACTTTCTTGGAAATCCTGTTGGGCAGTTCTACTCTGTCCTGTGGGGTAGCTCTGAGTCAGAATTGACTTGATGGCAATGGGTTTGGTTTTGGGGGGTAGGGGCTGTTTAAGTGCTTAGCTACTAACCAAAAGTTTGCCAGCTGGAGTCCACTTTCAAAAGATCATAGCCACTGAAAACCCTATGGAGCATGGTTCTTCTCTGAAGCACAAGGGGTTGCCATGAGTTAGAATCCACTTGATGGCATTTTTTTTTTTTTTTTTAGGTTTTATACCTAAAAAGCCAAACACACGGCTATCGAGTCGATTCCAACTCATAGAGATTCTGTAATACAGAGTAGAACTGCCCCATAGGGTTTCCAAGGAGTGGTTGGTGGATTCAAATGGCTAACCTTTTAGTTAGCAGCCATAGCTCTTAACCACTGTGCCACCAGGTCTCCGTTTTTTAGGTATGAAAGGACTATAATAAATGTATGTCCAACATAAAGGGGTAGCCCAGGGAGCGAGTGATCAATGTGGTGGGAGGTAAAGGGACAAGTATTCAAGGAAGGTTTCACTAAAAAAGGGATGGACAAATTAGGATCACAGGACAAAGAAGAGTACACCAGATGGAGATGAAGGGAAAGGTATGCTGGGCAGAGAGAAGAGTCACACAAGTCACAGAGGAGTGAAGCAGCATGCTATTTGGGCCTCAGGACCAGCTACAGAATTTGTAGGGTCCAACAGAATAAGGAGTCAGTGAGTGGCGCAAATGGTTAAGCACTCCACTACTAGTAGAAAGGTTGGCGGTTAGAACTCCTCCAGAGGTGCCTCAGAAGATAGGCCTGGCAATCAGCTTCTGAAAGGCCGCAGACTTGAAAACCATAGGAGCAGTTCCACCGTGCACACATGGGGTCACCCTGAGTCAGAATCGACTCCACGGAAACTAGCAACAACAGGGCAAAATAAGAATGTGAGGCCCTTTGTTCATAAATTATTAAAAATTTCAAAAGCGTTACAGCAGAGCATTAATTCGAGCACAGGTACAGGATGCACACCCATGAGGCCAGTTCTCTTCGGCGTCATAAATGATTCGGCTTTGCTGGGACGAGAAGTACGGCGGAAGGATTACTTTATGAGGCAGGATATGACACTGGTGAAGTCAGCAGGCGCCAGATCATTTACCATGTTAAATAGCCTGAACTTTGTCCCACAGGTAACCAGAAGCCATAGAAGAGTTCTCAGCGGTGAAGCAACCTGACTGGATAAGCGTGCAAAAAAAAAAAAATAATAATAATACAGCATTCTGTTAGGATTCTAAAGCAGAACAGTACGGCCAACATGGTAACTGCACGGGCTAGAGAGGCCCAAGGCTTGGACTTGGCCTTTTCTATGGGAATTCCAGGAAAGGTAATGAGTAGGAGGTATGGCTTGCAGAAGTTAACACTCGAAGTGCACAGGCCCACGAGGAAAGGGGAATGGGCTAACAGCTCAACAAGGGCTGTGAAGTTCAGGAGAAAACTTCACCGCTTTGCTGAGGGCTGCTACACCAGTTTAAGGCAGTGTTTGATATAGTTACTTCACATCATTTCTACCAGAAGTGTCAAGGACATCCCCATCCTGCAGAGGTTCAACACACAAATGACAAGAAATAAAGTCCTTGTGCAGACTTACCCTTCTGTAACTCCCACAAGTACAGAGGCACATGAAGAGTCTATTTATTTGTTTCTTGATCTCCTTCCAAGGAACCATGCCTTTTGGGGTCACTTGAGTTTTTCCCATGAAATAGAAAAAGAAATGATCCTTAAGCTCTTCTGATATGATTTCTCAATTACCAAACTGTTCCCAGGAAGCTTTCTGAGTTCTCTTTGGTTTTCTGGCACTATTTGAAAGTGATCATGAATATAAGAAGAAAATTAAATAACACGTTAGTGTTTTGGATATGGCAGCTCAGTGTAAATACAGCAATATCAGTTTACTTACACGAAGACAGTAAACACTTTAAAAGCAGTAGCATGGTTTTATGCCTTTGTATTCCTAGGGCTTACCACGGTGCATGCATGTCACATTGTAGGTGCTCGATGAAAGCTTAATGAATGAATGAATAATTTCATGAAGAAAAGAAGGAAGAAAGGTTGAAAGGAAAATGATGAACAAGGAGATTTCTAAAGGTATAATTTATTTAAGCTTTCTAGTTTAGCTTCACGGATAATCTGATGTTTTCAGTGACATGCAAATAAATGATTATAATTGATACATATTTTAGGACAAATGAGACATAATTTAGGAAACAGGGAGCCAAAATGAAGTTTCTCAGATAAAAAAATTAATAAGCAATTTGCTTAGCCTACACGTTAAAAGGTGATGTAGTTTGATCTTTATAAAATGTGGAATGTATTTTCACTGTGGGATGTGCTCTAGGGAGGGCTCATTATCATGCTTTGGACATGTTATCAGGTGGGACCAGTCCCTGGAGAAGGACATCATACTTAGTAAAGTAGAGGGTCAGCGAAAAAGAGGAAGACCCTCAACAAGATGGATTGACACAGTGGCTGCAACAATGGGCTCAAGCGTAGCAACAACTGCGAGGATGGCACAGGACCGGGCAGTGCTTCATTCTGTTGTACATGGGGTTGCTCTGAGTCAGAATCAATGCAATGGCACCTAACAACAATAAAAACGTACTAGACAGGGGGGTTGAGAAAGGTGTAGAATAAGGGATAAAGCAAATTAATCAATACTTCACCTAGATGCTGGGAAGCTGACAGTGGTTCACACAACTAAATTACTTCTCTTTAACTGTCAAATGGTGTAGTTTTCTGCTTACTTTTTCAAGGTGCAGCCCATTTGTGGAAACTCCCCTCATTGTGCTAACTTCCCTTTTACGTCTTTGCTGATAAAACTTAGGGAACTAGACTATGATCCACACACAAACTTAAATAGCCAAAGTATGAACCTGAGCACAACTCATAATCATTTTCACTAAATAACAATTTTTTAAAAATGAGAACACTACAGATTATAGTTGGCTCTACTCTCTGGTTCCCGGGCTAGCTGTCACTTTTTAAAACTTTCTTTAATGTGGTAAGCGTTTCTGATGTGGACGATTCACCTAACAATTGCTAGTAGAGCTGAAAGGTCATAGGCTTTTGAGTCAGATGAACAAGGGTTGGTCTGGGTGTGACCTTCAGTAGTTTCCTTGACTCCTCTCCCCTTCAGTCAGCCTGTGTGTAAAACGGGGCTTACATCTGCATCGTAAGGCTCGTGGAGGGCTGAGTGAGCTCAGCATGTATGTTTAAAACAGTTGTCACAAAAAAGCAAAAACCAAACGCTTTCGTCATCAAGTCTATAGTGACTCTATAAGACAGAGTAGAACTGCACCATAGGGTTTCCAAGGCTGTAATCTTTATGGAAGCAGACTGCCACATCTTTGCCACATGGAGTAGCTGATGGGTTTGAACTGCTTACCCTTTGGTTAGCAGCCGAGTGCTTAACCACTGTGCCACCGAGGCTCCTTCATCGTCACAAAGCAGACCTTTAATAAAGTGAGTTTCGTGAGTAGCCTCCATCTCTGCAAGGTAAAGTACATGACATCTTATACTTCTGTAATTATTCCCCAGTTTTAATCGGTTGATTAGCTTCCAAAGGTGCCTGGGTGGCTTTCTTCCTTTTGGGTGTAACCAAGTGGGAAGATCCTTACTGGACCCAGCTCCAAATGCCAGCAAGTCCCTGGGGCCTAAAATCAGTTCTACCTGAAGCAACACCACTTGCCCTGGAAAATTCAGAACTGTCATACTCCAAACAGCTGTGGGATGCTTCTCCTTCCTGCCTGTGAACTGCTGTTTAGCCTTTGTATCTATGTTTACAGTTAATTTCCTCAGAAATCTCTTCTGACCTCCCCAACCTCCTCACCTGATCAGATCCCCTGCTATACGTTCTCACAGCAACCCGTAATTGTTTCTTTACAGAACTTACCACAATTACAATTGAGCAATTAATTCTGTAATTAGTTGTTCCAAGTATGTCTCCTTGAACAGAATGTGAACTCTGGTTCACCCCTTTAGACCCAGCACCTGGTACCCTCCCTTGCACACAGTGTTTAACAACTACGTCTCACTTGACCGATGAATGGGTGCTGTGCCCTTATTAACTGATCTGGGTAAATACATGTATTAGCATTCATAGATAGAAATGATATGGGTTAGTTTGCTTAATTCATGTATGCACTCTTCAAACTGAGGGCTAGTCTTCATACACAAAGACATTTTTGATTGGTAATCAGTAGAGTACATTCGTTGAATTGCTTTTTACAAGGTGGGGATCCAGCCACACTTTCTCCCTTAATAATTATTGTGTTCGATGGTATCTTAGGCTGGGTTCTCTAGAGAAGCAAAACCAGTGAAGCATACATATATGTGTATATCCAAAAACCCAAACCCATTGCCCTTGAGTCACATTCTAACTCATAGTGATCCTACAGGATAGAGTAGAACTGCCCCATAGGATTTCCAAGGAGTGGCTGGTGGATTTGAACTGCCAGCCTCTTGGTTAGCAGCCAAACACTTAACCACTGCCATATATATATATATATATATATATACACACACAGACACACACACACAGAAGCCTTGGTGGTGCCAGTGGTTAAGTGTTTGGCTGCTAACCAAGAGGTCAGCAGTTCGAATCCACCAGCCGCTTCTTGGAGACCCTATGGGGCGGTTCTACTCTGTCTTATAGGATCGCTATGAATCAGAATTGATGCAACAGCGATGGGTTATATATGAAGAGAGAGATTAGTCTCAAGGAAATGTCTCACACTGTTGTAGAGGCTGGCAAGTCCCAAGGTCCATGGGTCAGGCACTGGCTGGAGGCTTCTCCTGACTCATGGGACTGGAGGGTCTGGTTGACCCAGAACTGGCAGATCAGAGAGTAGGCTGCTGGCTCACAGGGCTGTGGAGCTGGCATATCCCAAAGTCAACAAATCAGACAACAGGCTGCTGGCTCCAGTCCCAAGAACTGGAAGTCAGATGATGACAAGCCAGAAACAGGATCCAGAACAAGCAAGCAAGATTTGCCAGAAGGTCCATATATAAATTGGGTGCAGGCCGACCCCCCGCGCCCCAGCTGGGAAACTCCCCTTACAACTGTTTGACTGCTCATATCAGATCATATCGTGGAGATATTACATTATATCATAAAATGGAGGATAATTACACAATTCTGAGAATCATGGCCTAGCTGAGTTGATGTATAACATTAACTATCGCAAATGGCATACACTTACAACTTGGCAAGACAATGTTGTTGTTGTTAGGTGCTGTCGCGTTGGTTCCGACTCATAGCGGCCCTATGTACCACAGAACAAAACACTGCCCAATTGTGTGCCATGCTCACAATCGTTGTTATGCTTAAGCCCATTGTTGCAGTCATTGTGTCAATCCTTCTTGTTGAGGGTCTTCCTCTTTTCTGCTGACCCTGTACTTTACCAAGCATGATGTCCTTCTCCAGGGACTGATCCCTCCTGACAACATGTCCAAAGTATGTAAGAGGCAGTCTTGCCATCCTGGCTTCTAAGGAGCATTCTGGTTGTACTTCTTAGACAGATTTGTTCGTTCTTTTGGCAGCCCATGGTATATTCAGTATTCCTCTCCGATACCACAATTCGAAGGCATCAATTCTTTTTCTGTCTTCCTTATTCATTGTCCAGCTTTCACATGTATATAATGTAATTCAAAATACCATGGCTTGGGTCAGGCACACCTTAGTCCTCAAGGTGACATCTTTGCGTTTCAACACTTTAAAGAGGTCCTTTGCAGCAGATTTGCTCAATGCACTGTCTTTTGATTTCTTGACTGCTGCTTCCACGGGTGTTGATTGTGGATCCAAGTAAACTGAAATCCTTGACAATCTCAATCTTTTCTCCGTTGATCATGATGTTGCTTATTGGTCCAGTTGTGAGGATTTTTTTTTTTTTTATGTTGAGGTGCAATCCATACTGAAGGCTGTGGTCTTTGATCTTCATCAGGAAGTGTCCCAAGTCCTCTTCACTTTCAGCAAGGTTGTGTCATCTGCATAAGGCAGGTTGTAAATGAGACTTCCTCCAATCCTGATGCCCCATTCTTCTTCATATAGTCCAGCTTCGCAGATTATTTGCTTAGCATACAGATTGAATAGGTATGGTGAAAAGTTACAACGCTGACACACACTGTTCCTGACTTAAACCACGCAGTATTCCCTTGTTCTGTCCAAACAACTGCCTCCTGATCTATGTAGAGGTTCCTCATGAGCACAATTATGTGTTCTGGAATTCCCATTCTTCACAATATT
Source organism: Loxodonta africana (assembly GCF_030014295.1). Taxonomy (NCBI): domain Eukaryota; kingdom Metazoa; phylum Chordata; class Mammalia; order Proboscidea; family Elephantidae; genus Loxodonta; species Loxodonta africana. The sequence goes on from NC_087344.1 coordinate 108,560,772, forward strand.
ATCCATAATTTGTTATGATCCACACAGTCAAATGCCTTTGCATAGTCAATAAAACACAGATAAACATCTTCTGGTATTTTCTGCCTTCAGCCAGGATCCATCTGACATCAGCAATGATATCCCTGGTTCCACATCCTCTCCTGAATCTGGCCTGAATTTCTGGCAGTTCCCTATCGATATACTCCTGCAGCTGCTTTTGAATGATCTTCAGCAAAACTTTGCTTGCGTGTGATATTAATGATATTGTTCCATAATTTCCACATTCAGTTGGATCACCTTTCTTGGAAATAGGCATAAATATGGATCTCCTCCAGACGGTTGGCCAGGTAGCTGTCTTCCAAATTTCTTGGCATAGACGAGTTAGCACCTCCAGCGCTGCATCCATTTGTTGAAACATCTCAATTGATATTCCTTCAATTCCTGGAGCCTTGTTTTTCGCCAATACCTTCAGTGCAGTTTGGACTTCTTCCTTCAGTTCCTGATCATATCCTATCTTCTGAAATGGAGACAATGACCATCTCTTAAAGCTGGCATGCTCTCACAGAGTGGGCGAGTAAGGAGCAAAACAGATGACAGAAATACTTCCCAAATCCACTGTGATGGCATCATTAAGCTTGCCTATAGAGGTTGAGGAAACCCTCGTGGCATAGTGGTTAAGTGATACGGTTGCTAACCAAAAGGTCAGCAGTTCGAATCCGCCAGGTGCTCCTTGGAAACTCTATGGAGCAATTCTACTCTATCCTATAGGGTCGCTATGTGTCGGAATTGACTCGATGGCAGTGGGTTTGGTTTTTTTTTGGTATAGAGGTTGAGTATGCCCAAGAGTGACTTCCTGGGTCTAGGACTCCAGCAGTGAACCAATGAGTGGGCGGTGAGGAAAACAACTAGTATTGAGAAACTACCATGTGGACGACATTGAATCCACTGACATTGATATTATCCTCCAATTATAGTTGAAGAAATTGAGGTTCCAAAATATTAAGTAAACTTTCCATGGTCACAGAGCTAGGGTCAAAAATAAAGACAACAGATGGGTAGAAAGTATAAAAAGAATACAGGAAAAGGGGAAGGAAAAAAAATATAGGGGAAATAGAGAATAATAGGATAGGCCCAGCCCATAGAGGCCCAAAGGTAGCCTCCTTTCTCCAAGAAATTACAATCCCAACAAATATTCTGTGACCTACCCCATTCCCCTAAAAGCCATCCAATTCCTCTTAAAAGCCAAAGACTGCAGGTATGTGGGGGTTTGGGAGGTGAGAATGAGGCAGCTTTACCTTACAGCCACAATGATCAGTTATCATCATAGTATGGATGAGTTACCAGATACCTGTAAAGGATACGAGGGTTGGTGGAAGAAAGGGAGGTACATGAGCAAGAGGAAGGAAAGGTTTTTAAGAGAACAGGCAGCAAATAAAAACCTTTCCAACATCACCATTTTGCCCTGCACTGTTGTCTTTGTTAGTTACTGTCAAGTAGGCTCCAATTCATAGTGACCTTACTTGTAACGGAAGGAAACACGCCCAGTCATGGCCCACGCCCGTGTCATCTTCACGATCATTTGTATGTTCGAGTCACTTATTGCAACTATTGTGTCAATCCATCTCATTGAGGGTTTCCCTTGTTTTCACCAACACTGCCAAACAACATGTCTTTTTCTAGTGATTGGTCTTTCCTGATGATGTGTCCAAAGTAAGTAAGATGAAGTCTAACCATCCTTGCATCTAAGGAGCATTTTGGCTGTGCTTCCTCCAAAACTGATTTGTTCAGTCTTCCGGCAGTCCATGGCATATTCAGTATTCTTCGTCAATACCACAATTTGAATGCGTCAATTCTTTTTCAGTCTTCCTTTTTCATTGTCCAACTTTCACATGCATATGAGGCAATTGAAAATACCACTGTTTGGGTCAGGTGCACCTTACTTAGCAAAGTGATATCTTTGCTTTTTAAAATTTTTAGAGGTCTTTTGAAGCAGATTTGCCTAATGAAATACATTGTTTGATTTCTTGACTGCTGCTTCAATGGGTGTTGATTGTTTGTCCAAGTAAAATGAAATCTTTGACAACTTCAGTTTCTTCACCATTTATCATGATATTGTACAGGCCACCCCAAAGGACGGCCCTTACCCCTGAGGCATGCATTGAACGCATTACAGATCCATGGTCTCAGCTCTGACTAGTAGAGTTCTGCCTCTTACCACAGGCAATCCATGAACTTGGCGTCTTTTGCACAATGATCTGAGAGGAAAAGTAAGTGGCTCTATCATCAACTGTGTTTGTCATGCCAGGACCTGGAGTCCCTGATGTCTCTATTCACTTATTCATCATAGTCAATTATTTGCCAAAGCTCAGTTCTGCCTCTGAATATGACTTACCTCCATTTCTTTTCATCTCCCCTGTTGCCATCCTCTCCAGGGCCCTTCAACTCTTCCCAATGGCAACAGCCTTCTGACTGATCTTCCTATGTCTACCCTTGCCCTTGTCCAAGCCATTCTCTGCCCAAGAGCCAAAATGATATTTAAAAACCACAAAACTTATCATGCCCCTTCCCTGCTTAAAATTCTTCAATGGTATCCTATTGTTCTTAGAAAGAAATTCCAATCCACATGACAACTTAGTTAACAAGGTGCTGTCTGTATAATCTAGTCCCTGCCTAATTCTCAGCTCCATCTCCTCCTGCTTCACCCCAGGCTCACCAAGCTCCTTCCACTTTAATCCCTCACTAGAGCCATTCCATCTGCCTCTAACCTACTTTTAATATCAGTCTTCCCCACAAGACACCATTGTAATCCCATGGGGGCAGGGACCACGTCTGTTACTTTACCATTATGTCCCCCAGGGTTTAGCACAATCCCTAGCACATAGTAAGGGCTTAATAAATATTTGCCAGGAGAGTGAATACATGTTTGTTGACTGAGTAACTGAATAAATAGTATCCACTTACTCAGTTCACAAAATATTTATTGAGCCAATACTCTCTGCCAGGCAATGTAGAAAACACTGAGAATAAGGTGAACAAGAAAAACACAGTCCCAGACTTCTTAGAGCTTATAGTCTAGTGAACATCTTCCCTTTTTCTACTGGTATGAAATAGTGGCTCTTATAGAATCTTATGTGATTGTCTCGCTCTTCTCTGAGTTCTCTTGAGCTACACGATTTTGTTCTTAAATGCCCTCTCCGGAGCCCTGGTGGCACAGTCATTAAGGGCTATGGCTGTTAACCAAAAGGTCGGCAGTTTGAATCCACCAGCTGCTCCTTGGAAACCCTATGGGGCAGTTCTACTCTGCCCTGTCGGGTTGCTATGAGTTAGAATTGACTCGATTACAATGGTTTTTTTTGTTTGTTTGACTTAAGCTCACATATATATTATTCCCTTTAAAGTCAGGAAACTGTCTCAACTTTTGTTTTGTCTCATCTCAGTTTACATAGGAGGTTCCTTTAAAAAACTTATTGGTTTTTTAATTAAAAAGTGATACATGCTAATCTATGGTGATAGAAATCAGAAAGAATAGTGGTTTTCTATGGAATATAGGGGTTGTCTGTAAGGGGACAGGAGAAAGGTTTCTGGAGTGATGGAAATGTTTTATATCTCAATTGGGGTTATGTCATTTTAGGGGTTATATCTTGATTGGGCTTAATACCTTGACTGGGTGACATGAGTGCATACATTTGTCAAAACTCATCAAATTGTACATTTATGATGCATGAAGTTCACTAAACATAAATTTTATCTCAGCTTAAACATTTGTCAAAACTCATCAAATTGTACATTTATGATGCATGAAGTTCACTAAACATAAATTTTATCTCAGCTTAAAATAGATTTAAAAACAAATACTTGCTTATTATATAAGACATTGTTGCTGTTTTTTGTTAGCTACCATCGAGTTAGGCCCAGATTCACAGCAACGCCATGCACAACGGGGTCAGACCACTGTGAGCAATACGGTTTCCACTGGCTGATTTTTGGAAGTAGATTGCCAGGTGCTTCTTCCTAGTCTGTCTTTATCTAGAAGTTCCACTGAAGCCTGTTCCGCATCACAGCAACACTCAAGTGTCCACCGACAGACGGTGGTGGCTGCACTTAAGGTGCATTGCCTGGGAATTGAATCTGGGTCTCCCACATAAAAGGAGAGAATTCTACCACAGAACCACCACACTGCCCCCAGATAAGACATTACAAACAAATTAAAATGAAAAAAGAAAATCAAAATGACCCATAATCCCATCACTCAAACAGAAACAGTGTTAACATCTTGATGTATGTGTCCTTTCAAATTATTTTGTTTACACACACGTATGCATACACAGTATGGATTCCTACAGAATGTAGTGCCTTCTAATTTGTTTTTGTCTAATAACAGTATACAAGGACATACATAAAAGATTCTTATACTTACTTTTTAAAGGATTAATTTGCTAAACTAAGTATAGATCAGAATCCTAGATTTGTATTCAAAACTTTTAGAGCATGTGATTTTCCATCATCATCACCATCAACCACACATATCGAATGTGAAACGTCTTCCCCTAAGACCTTTCTTGTCCAAGAATGATTGCTAAATCTTAACTACTGGACAATCACTGGAGCCCTGGTGGCACAGTGATTAAGAGCTCGGCTGCTAAACAAAAGGTTGGCAGTTCGAATTCATCAGCTGCTCCCTGGAAACCCTATGGGGCAGTTCTACTCTGTCCTACAGGGTTGCTATGAGTCAGAATTGACTTGATGGCAATGAGTTTGGTTTTTGGTTTGGATAATCAGTAACAGTAAATCCTCAAGCTGGTACCAGATTTATAATCAGCTTTAACTAAGAACATTCTAACAATTAAGTGCATTAAACATCACCTCAGATTTCATTCTTCTTTTCCCCTCAGGTTATTAAACTGCTATAAGATCCAATTTATGGTATGTTACTATTGTATTTATTGTTTAATTTGTGTAGATTCCAATTCAATACAAGGACCCACATAATTGTGTAGCTAGACTGTTGTGATCTATGTCTCCATAAAACTTACCATAGCAGGAGATGGCACACACAAATCTCACATTTATATCAGAAATTCAACCCACCTCAAACTTAGGACATAATATTTGAAGTCAACCAAGCCAAAGCCCACCTCTAATACTTCCTAGGAAATCTATTGCTAAATCCGGTTCACAAGAAGAGGACATGTGAGTAAATATTCTAGTGAGTCCTTTGTTAGTTTCCTGATGGTGGCACATAGACATAGACAGAAGGAGAATTATTTGGAATGACCCAGAAAATTAGAAAAGTAAGGACTAGAAGCAGAGATCTGTGAGAAAGAGAAATGTCTTTGGCTTTACACTTTTGGCAAGCGATAAAAGGCAGTTTTAGTGACAGCAGCCAGATGGAGATCAAATGACAACTGTGAGTTCATAATGGTCTCCAGCATTCTGGCAAGCACGGGGGCAGTAGGGGAAGTGGGAGGGGTCAGCTTTACTGGTACTACAAGCCAATCTGGTGCACATCAGCGTTATCTGACGTCAGCTAAAACCAGTTCTGAGGCACTACATCGTGACCAGCTGCTAGATACTGAAAGCACCCTGGCCTGCCTCCATGCACACCCTGAGCACCCCACCCATAACATTAAGAGGACAGTACCAGCTAATTTATGTTCCCTACAGGGAGGATCCAGATGTTGAGGCTGCAGTTGTTGATTTGAAAGGATTACACAAATACAGGAAGCTCTCAGAAGATAAAAGAAATTGTAAGGGTATTCTACAGTGAATTTGAGAAACTCATTGTTCTGTATTTTAAAAAAAGGAGCGGGGGGGAAAGGGTGAATAATGTGAAGTCCTGATCCGTAGCAGGCTGAAGAACATCATCCATGCTAACAAAACTGAATAAAGATCTAAAGTGCAAAGATGGGGAAAGCTCAATTCACTCATAGTTAGAGAGTGAACACATATGTTGGCTTGCTCTGTGACGGTATTAAAATTTAGTGGAATTTTTCACAGCAGCAGGTGAGGACAGGGAAGCCTAGCACTTCTAGCAGCAGCAAGGATGCCCCAAGTATTAGACAAAATGGAAATAAAACAAATAAATATTTTACTTAGATGAAGGAGTCAAGAAGAAAATTAAAATGGAAATTGGAATGGGTGCCACATAATTAACATTTGTGGTGTCCTACTACCTGCCAAGACCCTTAACAAGATGGATTGACACGGTGGCTCTAACGATGGGCACAAGCAAAGCAACGGTCGTGAAGATGGCGCCGGACGGGCAGCGTTTCGCTCTGTTGTACATAGTGTTGCTATGAGTCGGAGCCTACTCGACAGCACCTAACAACAACAACAAAAACTATGTGCCAAACACTGTAAATGTTGTAGGTATTACCGTCGCATTCAATCTCTATAATAACCTTATGATAGGTACTATTCCTAATCAGGAAACAGACAAAAGAGACTAGGTGGCTTGCCCAGCTTGGCTCCGGAGCCTGTTTTGAGCACTATAACCTGATGCCACATGAACTACAGCTGTTCTAGAGAATGATGGTACGTGGTTAAGAGTGTGAGATATAGAGTCCCACAGCTGCCTTTGCATCCTTGCTCTGCCATGTACTAGCTATGGATCCTTTGAGCTAGTAACTAGCTTAACCTGTCTACTAGGCCTCAGATTCCTTCCCGTAAAATGAAGATAACAGCATTCACTTTATATAGATTGTCATGAAGGTCAAGTGGTCTCATATAAATAAAAAAATTTTTAATTTAAAATTTTATGTAGCATTTAATGAATGAGCTGTTTTTATTTATAAACAAAGGAACCCTGGTAGCACAATGCGTCAGTGCTTAGCTGCTAACCAAAATGTCGGCGATTCAAACCCATCAGCCGTTCCAGGGGAGAAAAGACCTGGCAATCTGCTCCATAAAGATTTCAGCCTAGGAAACCCTATGGTGCAGTTCTACTCTGTCCTGTGGGGTCGCTGTGAGTCCAAATCAACTCCATGGCAATGGGTTTGATTGTTTTGGTTTTTTAAAGGGGCGCTCATGGGTTGAAATTTTGACACCTCTGATTCTTGGAAACTATGCTAATAAGTGTTTTAGGCTAAAAGGAGGTTCTTTTTATCAGTAAAAACTTAGAAAAGAGTGAAGGGAAATACCCACATCATGGTGACCAGAAGTAACCTGATTAAAAATAAACTGCAGAGCACAGCAAAAGCCTTCTAATTCCTGGCATTTAAGGGCTCCTCACAGAACCGAAAAAATTAGGATTTACATTGTGGTTGGATTTAAGGTGAGCATAGCTCTAGGATCACAGATGGACTTGTTTTGACAGTTTACATAAAAGATATAAACCCAAACTTATAAAATAGAGTAGTGGGTCCATTTGCTAGGGATAATGAGAGACATGCCAAATTAACCAAGCTTAATTCAGATGGTCATTAAACAATGACCCCACCTGGTTTTCAGTCGTTTTACCATCTGTTGTAGCTGTTTCTTCTCAGATGGGAGAGTTCCCACCAGCTCCCAGGTGTGATCTGTTTATTAAGACACAGTGCCAAATCACTCCATAGCATTTGCTATCCAGGCAATATATTAAGGTTAATAAGGCAAGTTGTAACATAATCTCAACTAACCTATTGAAATGGATTGAAAATTTTAAAAGTTGATATCAGGGGAAAGGAAGGTGAATGTGTTTTTAATTCTTTAGACAAATTATCTGCTGATTGAATTTTTAAGGGCCAGAAAATAATTTTTTGTGGTACAGTATATTATTATTGAGTTTTTAGTGGCTGCTAGAAATTATAACATAATAAAATTATTAAATATGAAATGTTAGAGCTGCAAGGTCTATAGAACCAACTTTTCAGTTTCCAACTGTGATAGATGTGTGCCTCAAGCTGTGGATTGAGTTGCGGGGCGGGGAGGAAAGAAGGCCCAAACCCATGGACCGCTGCCCCTCACCAATACCCCCATCTGGCTACTTCAACCAGAACATTTATACTTTTACCTGTCTAGAGATGGGGATTCTGTCTACTATTTCTTTTGTGGAAAGGAAGTTCCCTTGCTACAAATTTTTAAAGTTTAAAAATTTTTAACAAACAAGGAAACTGAGGTACAGAGAGGGTAAATAACCTGTTTAAGCTCACGCATCATTCAAGCCACATTCTCAGAGGGACAGCGAATTAGATTTATCAAAGCTGGCTGTGCATGCAAAGTAGCTACACTGATCTTAATTTTATAGCATCATTTCAAAACCTCCCGATAACACAGACCACATATAAAATATAAACAACCACACGAGTCTATAGACAGGCCTTCTTGCATTTGATGGTGACGCTTTCCTGAAGTAGGGAGGATGGTTCGCCAAAATTGATGCTCCAGCTGAGAAAGCAAAATCCTGACACATTTCTGCTTAGTGGCCGGTTATACTAATAAGCCCTCCCCCTCCTATATCTTAAGGGGATGAGCTGGAACATATGGCAAAATCCTCATAGGTCAACAAGCCAATGTGAAACACAATCCATCATTTTGCCACAAACTGATATGGCCCATGAAGCACGGGAGTAAAGGTTCATAATGGACAGCCAGATAACAGTCTTCTCCCTGCATTCTTTGGTAACTAAAAGTGAGGCTGCTTTGGACCTCCATGCTATGAAGTCATACGGTAGCCAGACAGAACTGTCAGGGAGCCATGGCTGTGGCCAGCTTCTGAGACCGGCCATCCAGAAATGGGAGCTCCAAAAGATGGCATCCTAGACCCTCTTCAAAAGATCACAGTCTTACAGGGTTTAATCTTAAATTATCCTGTTTTAATATCTTCCAGACCTTGAGATGACATTTCCTTGCCAAAGTAAAGGAAGACGAAAGAGAAATATAAAAATGCATATTATTCACAGAACAAAAGAAATCCTACAAGCAATTTCAAAGCATAACCTTTACTGACAGAAATATCCAGTGCATAATGATTAAATACTTATAAGCACTAAAGCCACAGAGAGAGGTAAAAGTTCAGATGGTAGTAAAGAATGTTTTATTTTCCTTAACTCCTTATTTCTTTCGTATGCAGTCTCCCCCAAATTACTCAATTTCTTTTATTTCATCTTTCTGTGTGTTTCCTGGAAACCCTGCTGGCATAGTGGTTAAGTGCTATGGCTGCTAACCAAAAGGTCAGCAGTTTGAATCCACCAGGCACTCCTTGGAAACTCTGTGGGGCAGTTCTACTCTGTCCTATAGGGTCACTGTGAGTCGGAATCAACTCGACGGCAATGGGGTTTTTTTTGTTTTTTTTTTTTGCTTTGCGTTTCTTACATGTTGCTTCTATAACAATACACTCCATCTTTGCTCTTTTAAATCTTCCACTTCAAAACACAACTTCATAAAACGTTTCAAGGTTTTCTTCATCATTATAATCTCTTTATGCTACATTTAAAGAACAAGCCTGGAAGCTTGGCAATTAATTAAGCACCTTTTAATCTATTGGGTTTTATATGTATATACAATACCAACTGGTAGAGGTCACAAATTCTTAATTTATAAAATGGCCCAGTTTACAGCTCCTGAAAGAAATACAAGACAGAGTTGGAGTAGACAGAGGCAGTCTGAAGAAGCATACAAAATGCAGAGAAGGGTGCACAACCCTCTGCAATTACGCAAATACAGCCAGTGAAAATGGAATTCAATCAAAACATCACACTTTATAACGTATGAAAAGAGACCAGAAGTTTTATAGCCTTATGTTCTAGTTCATGGAAACCCTGGTGGCGTAGTGGTTAAGAGCTCAGCTGCTAACCAAAAGGTCAGCAATTCAAGTCTACTGGGCACTCCTTGGAAACTCTATGGGGCATTTCTACTCTGTCCTATAGGGTCGCTATGAGTCGGAACTCACTCAACCGCGATGAGTTTGGTTTTTTTGGTTTTAGTTCACTAATTATATCTTTAAATCTGTACAACTTATTCATTCAGCAGTATTTGATTCAACAAATATTTATTGAGCATCCACTCTGTGCCACTCTGTTCTGACCACTTATGGATTAATCAGGGGACAAAACAAAATACTACCCTGTTGAACGTATATACTTGGGGAGTGGGGTGGGCAGGAGAGCGGAGAGAGATAGTAAGAAAATATATATGTAAAATATATATATGTTCAAAGGTGATAAGTGATATGATTTAAAAAAAATAAAAGAACAGGGTACAGGGGATCAATAGTGCCAGAGCACAGAGGTATTACAGCTTAAATAGAGGTAAGCCTCACTGAGAAGGGAACTTGAAGGGAGTGAGCAACATGGGTACCAGGAGAAAGAATATTCCAGACATGCAGTCAATGCAAAGGCCGTGAGGCAGGAGAAGGGCCAATGTGGCTAGAGAGGATTGAGCAAGGAAGACAGTAGTAAAAGAAGAGATTGGAATGGGGATCAGATTTTTTTATAATAGCTTTGTTGTTGTTGTCGTTGGCTGCCATGGAGTCAATTCCGACTCATAGCAACACCATGTGACAGAGTGGAATTGCTCCCTAGGATTTTCTTGGCTGTAATCTTTATGGAAGCAGATCGCCAGATCTTTCCCCCATGGGGCTGCTGCGTAGGTTCCAACCATCAATCCTTCAGTTAGCACTTAACCACTGCACCACCAAGGCTCCTTATAACAACTTTACTGAAATATAATCCACATTCCATTCACTCATTAAAGTGTACTATTAATGGTGTTTTAGTACATTCACAGAGTTGTGCAACCATCACCACAATCAATTTTAGAAAATTTTTATCATGGGGAAGACATTTTGTAGGGTCTTTTAAGCCACAGTATGGGCCTTGGCTTTTAGTCTGAGTGAAAAGGGAAACGATTGGTGAGTTTGGGTCAGAGAATTGATGGGATCTTGACTTACTACTTACAGGATCACTTTGAGTGCTGGGGTTGTGGGGAAGAAGGGTAAAAGCAGAGAGAGGCTAGTTGTTGCAGTTACCCAGGTAGGAAATTATGGTGGTGGTGGTGGCAGTGATGAGAAATTGTTGAATTATCTTACATTTTGAAAGTAGATCTGCTAGGATTTGCTGATGGGTTGTGAGAGAAAGGAGTCAAGGAAGACACTGAGGTTCTGGGGCTGAACAATTGGAAGAATGGAGTTGCCATGGACGTCTAGGAGGAACAGGTTAAGGAGGAGAATCAGGCCAACTTTTGTCATGTTAAAGTTGAGATGTTTATTGCATATTGACACAAAGATGATGCACAAACTCTGAGATTCAGAAGAGATGACTGACCAGGTTGGAAATATATTTGGGAGTCATCAGCATATAAATATTTAAGGCCATGAGACTGGATGAGGTCACCAAAAGAGTGAGTGCAGAATGAGAAAAAGAGGTCCAAGGACTGAACCCTAGGGCATTTCAACATTAAGAGGTTAGAAGAAGAAAGCTTTGCAATGAAATAGATGGGTGAAAAGAATGATCTCTTCTATTTCAGAAATAGAGAACTCAGAAGCCTGTTCAAAGTTCCAGAACAAACTACCAATGGCCAATTACCAACTCAGACCAGCTACTTTCCTCACCTGTGATTAGCCCACTGAGCACAGACTCTTAGAACATCCCTACAGTGATAGAAGCCTGTCGACACATAGTTAACTCAGCAGGGAGGTGGGCAGATGGAGTGTGTGAGCTCTTGAAAAATGTCCTAGGAATCTATTCATCTGACACCTCGACTGACTGGCCCTTACTTAGCCAGTGAAATTTGAATAGCTGATGGCAGCACAAAGTGGTTAGCTTAAAGCTCAAAACACTACCAGGGCTCCATTGCTATGATTTTTAATATATGAAGAGAATCTCCTTAGGGTAGATACATGCATGTGAAAGCTGGGCAATGAATAAGGAAGACTGAAGAAGAACTGATGCATTCGAATTATGGTGTTGGCCAAGAATATTGAATATACCATGGAGTACTCGAAGAACTAACAAACCTGTCTTGGAAGAAGTATAGTCAGACTGCTCCTTAGAAGTGAGGATGGTAAGACTTCATCTCACTTACTTTGGACATGTTATCAGGAAGGACTAGCCCCTGGAGAAGGACATCATGCTTGGTCGAGGGTCAGCAAAAAAGAGGAAGACCCTTAATGAGATGGATTGACACAGTGGTTGCAACAATGGGCTCAAACATGACAATGATTGTGAGGATGGCACAGGACTAAGCAGTGTTTCATTCTGTTGTACATAGAGTCACTATGAGTTGGAACCGACTTGATGGCACCTAACAGCAACAACAACAATACGGATACATTGAATATACAACAAAAAGGCTTTAAGATAAGTGTATTTGATTTTGATGTAGTATAAAATAAAAATTACCACAAACTTTGTGGCTAAAACCACATCCATTTATTACCTCACAGTAGGTCAAAAGTTCCTCATCTGGAGGACTGACTAAGGAAGGATCTATTTCCAAGTTTCCTCAGGTTCTAGTTCGCAGATGTTATTTCCTTGCAGCTATAGATTTTTTTTTTTTATAGATTATAAAAAAAAAAATAGTGATTTTTATCTTTATAGATTTACGACAGTGTGCTTCTTTCAAGCCAGCAATGAAGAGTCTGATAATTCCAGTCCTCTTTTTAAAGGGCTCACCCAATTATGTCAGGCCTACCACAGGTAATCTCCCTTTTGATTAACTCAAAGTCAGTGATCAGAGATCTTAATTACATATGAAAGATTATTCCACTTTTGCCATATAGCATGATATACTTATGGAAGTGATAGCCCATCATCTTTTCCAAATTCTATTGGAAGCCCTGGTGGCATAGTGCTTAAGTGCTACGGCTGCTAACCAAGAGGTCGGCAGTTTGAATCCGCCAGGCGCTCCTTGGAAACTCTATGTGGCAGGTCTACTCTGTCCTTATAGGGTCGCTATGAGTCGGAATTGACTCGAAGGCAGTGGTTTTTTAGTTTTATTGGTTACAAACAAGTCACATGTTCTGCCCACACTTGAGGGGAAGGAATTATACAAAGTGAAACACCAGGGGGTGAAGCTCCTGGAGGCCATCTGAGAATTCTGCCTATCACAGTGATGGCTCAAGAAACCAAACCTTTATCTTAAAATCAAACAGAAATATTGATCCTAAAACAAGACCACACATTTTTAGGTGATGGTAAAACTTGTTTGAATGATCTTCAAAAAAGGAGGGAAATTCTCAGGTCTGCATTTAGAAACTAACTTCACCAGACTTGTACAAAAAATATATATATCAGGAACCTTACGACTTTTCACAATATAGTAACACAGTTCTATATTTTAGGTAGGTGGTAGATACATCCGTCATAGTCTAACTTGTCTTCTTTACTGTGAACAATGATCTTTCTAATACTGAAATAACAAACATCATATTTCTTTCAGATGTTAAAGGATTGACTATTATTTAAAAGGAAAAAAGTTATAATTCTGTACTATAGAACCAGCAGTAAACCAAAAAACCAAACCCACTGCCGCCGAGTTGATTCCGAACCTATAGAACAGAGTAGAATTGCCCCATAGAATGTCCAAGGAGCACCTGGTGGATCTGAACTGCTGACCTTTTGGTTAGCAGCCGTGGCTCTTAACCACTACGCCACCAGGGTTTCCATAGAACCAGTAGTAGGGATGTATATATGATAAAAGTGAAGAATATATCATAAAGATTTTCACATGCAAAGCAGGTAGCAATGCTAAAATAATTCCACAATTCTTGAGTACATATTTCCATCTCATTTCCAAATATAACCATTTGGCATCCTTTCAAATACTACTAAAAGGTCATTCTAATCCTGTGCAAATGAAGTACTCAGGGCTACCTGGAGTAGTCTTAAAAATGACTTCACATACTGGAGTTCTTACACTGGCTATAAAAAATATGTATATTTATCTAGGGAAATTCCTCTGATTTACTGTTGGATACTAATTCCTCTTTCTTTCCCGATGACAAATAAGCATTTACGAAAAAAACCATCTATGATCATTCCGATGCATAACTACATTTCTAAATGCAGCTACTTGTAGTTTCTACTTGCAGCCACAAGGCCCAACTTTGAAGATAATCACTGATGAAACGTCTAGGTAGACTCAGCAACAAGGCAAAATGATGTAACATATCTGAGTCAGAAAGTATGACAAATAGATATTTTTGAATACTGGAAGCCTGGGCTTATCTCGCAGAGAAAAACCGTACAATACTTGAACAAACGTCTTTCCCATGAGGCCAGATAGAGCGTGCAACGTAGTTTTTGAGTGAGGGACTACCCCTATATAAAGAATTAACTATTTTATGCCATATTTTTACTGCACATAGTTGACTTGGATGGGACATTATTACAACTGTGTTTCATTTGAATTGGTGTAAACAATACATGAGTTCTACTGTCCTACAGTTTCCATTCAGATGACTAAAGTCATGGGACTTTCAGCATAGCTAGCTGGTGACAGTGCATAATATTTTGTCCTAAAATCCTGTTCAAGCATAAACATATCCATTAGATCGTAAGTTCTTTAAAGGCAAAGGATCAAGAATGGACAGTTCTTGGGTTTATTTGTTTGTTCGTTTTTTAACTAAAGTTAAATGTGAAGTATTTTAGAGGGAATTCATGCAATACACAAGACTGAAGGAATTGCGCGATCCTGTTCAAATTTTGGATTCTACTCCACTCAATAAACATGGATTATGTTTCTACTAAATGCAGACACTGTGCCAGGTGCTGAGGACATCAAGTTGATAAAGTCACAGTCTTTGCTGTGACTTGTGACTACATTTCCTTCCAGAGAGCCTCTGAGAAACGTCTAGTGTAAAGAACGTTGCAGTTCCGAGGAACACAGTTCAACAATCTCCAAACGATGATTCAGGCTAGATTGTGTAATTCCAGTTTTGTTTGCAAAGCTGAAAGTGCTTCAGCACCTACCTAAGTTTCAATCTTGAGGAATTCTTTAACAAAGACACCACATGTTAGAATTTAAGGTACAGATACAAGATACACAAGCACCCTTAGGTGAATTAAACAATGACCGTGACCATTCTTTTACTCAAATTCCCTTGCTCACAGTGCAGTTAGGGACTGAGTGAAAAATGACAGCTTGGATAAGTGAACCAGAAACCTGACCTATCACTTTTCAATTAAATTAAGAACAAGAGAACTAGAAAATATTTTGCCAAGAATGACACACACACACACACACAAAACCCAAATCCATTGCCAGCAAATAGATTCAGACTCATAGCAATCCTATAGGTCAGAGTAGAACTGCCCTCATAGGGTTTCCAAGGCTATAAATCTTTACGAAAGCACACTGCCACAGCTTTCTGCCCTGGAGTTGCTGGTGGGTTCAAACTGCTGACCTTTCGATTAAGAGCCAATGTTTAACCATTGTGCCACCAGGTTCGTTGATACAAACATAAAAAAAATAAAATAACCAAACCCGTTGCCCTCCACTTGAATCAGACTCACAGCTACCCTATAGGACAGAGTAGAACTGCCCCATAGGGTTTCCAAGGAACACCTGGTGGTGGATTCAAACTGCTGGCGTTTTGGTGAGCAGCCGTAGCTCTTAACCACTACACCACCGCAGTGGCTGCAAAAAACTGCTCTGTAAGGGTACAAAAACTTCCATGTTATCTTTGCCTCCCTAGGTGGTGTAAAAAGTTAACACTCTTGGCTGCTAACAGAAAGATTGGAGCTTTGAGTCCACCCAGAGATGCCTCAGAAGGAGTGGAGATCTACTTCCCCAAATCAGCTGCTCAAACTCTGAGGTCGCCATGAGTCAGAATCACCGGCAATTGATACTGGTTCTGGTCCTGATATCTTTGTAAAAAAGTTACTTCTGTGACCTTTGGCTACACAGCGACCTTAATAATGCAAGCACTGTTTTTAGTGCAAGCATGCGGGAGGCATTTTCACCACTTTTGGTTACTTAAGTAGGTTTAAGAAATATTTCTGCATTTATTGCATAAAGTCATAAAACAAAGAAAGGGGCTTTTGACCCATTCAGAGAAAGTCTATATATTAAAGTTTGTTTCAAAAATATGTGACTACTGTTTGCAGTTATAAAGGCCTGCTTTCCACCGACAGGTTGCCATTATCTCAAAGGTGAAATTTTAGCATATAACAAACATGCTATAGCTACAGCTTCATGATTCTGCATCCAACGTCAGTAATTCACAGTGAGATCATAGCCTCTCCGTGGAAAGTAGTGACATATTTACTTGCCTTATGAAAGGAAGCTTAGGGCATATCGAGAGCAATTTGAGTTAAGGCTGTGGCATGTGAAGGTGTCAGACATTTGTCTTTTGGCTTTTACCGGTGCAGGAGGATCCTCCTTAGGGAAAGGCTCTCCGGGAAAGGTGAACTGGGGTTGTCCAGCTGGGATTCACACATGTGGCCACCAGCTCCCCACGTGCACCAGCTCGTGGTTTTCCAGGGTTACACTGGGCAGGTGGAAAGCCTTTCTGTTTTCTGTGGAAAAGACTCCAACTTGGTCCCCTGCCACCATCAAACACAAATGTGTTGATTTTTCTTTTTTGAGCTTCCAGCCCTTGTAACCTTCCAAAAATAAATCAAACCAGCCATCAAGGCACCGAAAAAATACTACTACTAATAAGCAGCTTTGCTCAGACTTACATAAACAACTCTTCTGAGGTAAACTGCCCCAGAGATCTGGACACACTCTTTTTATGTAACCTGCTTACTAGTAATTACTAGACTTGGGTGTATTAACCCTGGAAACAGACTTTAACAGCAACCCCTAAAAACAAAAGACATGAAACGATAATAAAAAATGTGCACCAACTAGAAAAACACTTGACAGCATTCTCCAGCCCAAGTTGAAGACAAGCCCCCCTCTATGTCCCTCAACAGCTATACCCCTCTCCACGATCGGCCCCGCCAACAGGATTCGAGACCCCGCCCTCTACTCTCGCTGCACCGCCCCGCCCCCTAGTACCGCCTCCCGCGTAGCTCCTCCCTCTTCCGCTCCTCTCCGCCTGGAACCAGGAGCTGGGGTCAAATTGCCAGACCAGGCTTATTTGCATAGCCCAATGGCTGCGTAGTATGCAAATAAGGCGGGAGGTGGTTGGCTGGAGGTTAACAGGATAACTCTGGCGAGTCGGGCCCTTTGTCCTTCAGTGGCTGTGGAGCAACTGCAGTCGTCGTTCCGCGGCCGTTGGCGAGGGTCAAAGAGCCAGCGAGCGAGCGAACCGGGCGCAAGGGGCGGAGGGCGCGGCGGCGGCGGGCGCTGGAGGAGGAGCCCGGGCGGGCGAGGGGCGGCCGGGCAGTGCCGGCGACCGCGCGCTTGAGGGGCCGGAGTCGGCGCACGGTGCCTGTGAGGGGCGTGCAGGGAGC
The DNA here is from genome assembly GCF_030014295.1 of Loxodonta africana. Lineage (NCBI taxonomy): Eukaryota > Metazoa > Chordata > Mammalia > Proboscidea > Elephantidae > Loxodonta > Loxodonta africana. Next base: position 108,578,072 of record NC_087344.1, read on the forward strand.
AGCCGCCGCGCGCCCACGGTGGTAAGAGCAGCCCGCACGCCGCTCTCTGTGGGGGACCTGCAGTTGCAATATGACTTTGGAGGAATTCTCGGCTGGAGAGCAGAAGAGCGAAAGGTAAGTCAGCCTGCGGACTTTTCGGGCTGGTGGCAATCTCCCCAGCCTCTCCCTGAGCCCTCTCGCCCACCCCGCGCACCCCAGGTGCAGAGGGCTGTGGAGCTGTAGCGGGGAGCGGGCGGAAAAGTTTGCAGAGGGCATGTCCGCCCGGCCTCCCTCGGGACCCTCCCTCGGGCCCTCTCTGCAGCGCGGCCGGGTCCCTCCGTGGGTCTTTGCAAAGGGCAGCGCGGTCGTCCCTGCCCGCGCGGCTCCTGCGGCTGGCAGCCTGTGGCTGCGCCCAGCGCCGGGAATTGGCAGTGTCCTCCGAAGAGGGTGGCGGGTGGCACTGTCCCGGCCTCAGAGTGTGAGGGGATGTGGCCGGCTGGACGGCGGGAGCCCCGGCTTGCAGAAAGCCCCGGTGCACGGTGGCACTTGCACTTGGGACGGGGCGAGGGGGTGCTACGGCTCTCGCGGGGGCCTGGACTGACGGGACCCCTTCCTCCGCCCTTGGCCGCGTCTAGGATGGATAAGGTGGGAGATGCCCTCGAGGAAGTGCTCAGCAAAGCCCTGAGTCAGCGCACCATCACCGTCGGGGTGTACGAGGCGGCCAAGCTGCTCAATGTGTAAGTGGGGCCCTCGCGTGTCCCCTCGGGGCGCCCCTTCCCGCCCAGCCTGGGAGGTCGCCCTTGCGGCGCGCCCCTGGCCCTGCAGCGCCAGTCCTGCTGCAGCTTTCCGCCCGCCTCCGTGTGTGCCAGCCCCCGGGGGGGGGAGGGGACGACCGGAGCGCGACCCGCGGGGACCCAGGGGAGGCGGACCGGGGCTCTCGGGCGCCCGCGCGGGCCTGTAGTGCCTGGGCGCTCACCGGCCCCCGCGCTGCCCGCAGAGACCCCGACAACGTGGTGCTGTGCCTGCTGGCGGCGGACGAGGACGACGACAGGGATGTGGCTTTGCAGATCCACTTCACCCTGATCCAGGCGTTCTGCTGCGAGAACGACATCAACATCCTGCGCGTCAGCAACCCGGGCCGGCTGGCCGAGCTTCTGCTGCTGGAGCCGGACGCGGGCCGGGCGGCGAGCGAGGGCGCCGAGCAGCCCCCCGACCTGCACTGCGTGCTGGTGACGGTAAGTGAGAAGGGGGCAGCGGGGCCGGGGGTTAAAGTCCCGGAAGGAAGTAAGGAAGGGCTAAGAGTTCTTGGACTGCAGGTCTAGAGCGGGTGGGAGTCAAGAGGGTGGCTGCCTTTGCCCTCCTAGAGAGTGTGGTCGGACTTTCAGCCGAATGTGCTAGTTTCATCATCAGGATTTTCCCTGGTACAGAACATGTCTAAGCACGTTGGAGGTTGCCAGCAGCGGAAGAGATCCCTGTGAGTCAGCATTGTCAGCCCAGCTACTCCCTACCTACATCTGCACTACCTCCCGTGACTAATTCCTTTAACAGGGCAGATTAGATAAAGCCAAATAAATTCCTGGCTCACCCTCATTAAGGAGTCAGCTTCATTCTTTGCCAGTCAGAGCTAAAAATAGAAGTGGTGTAGGAGACAGACCTTATTAATTCCCTAGAAGTACATTAAGAGGACAGAGTGGAAATTTTTTTTCTTTGCAATCTTGCATTTTTTTAATGGACCCTTTTGTTGTTGGGGAGGAAAAAAAAAACCTTAGGTAGGCAGAGAACTTGTTTTCAGAGGTAAATGTGGTAGCTTTGTCTTTTAAATTTTATTGTATTCTGACTGGTTCTAGTTAAGTGGCACTGTTTTGCTGCTCTAATCTTTTGGAGGATAATGGGTGGCAATTCTATTTAACTGCTCTACAGCTCATCTCACTGCACGTACAGCGTGGAGATATTTCTCCAAGTTGTTTCACTCAGGTCTCTGCCAGGGTGCAGTTTTGCAGGGCAAGATTGTGAATGATATTTTCATGCAAAACAATAATACCATCATGTGAATATATGTATGTGGTGTGTGGATTGCCTGTGTTCAGACTCTGCAGAATATAGTTTAATAGATAATTAACAATTGTGCAAGTAATCTAACTACCTAGAAATTTTATTATTTATGCTTGTAACTTATCTCTATTTTACATAGTGAAGAGATAGAATATTTAAGTATCTTCCCCTCAGGGTAGTGTAAGTATTATTAGCAAATGCTGATTTAAAATAATAATAATAATACATCTATTTTCCTAAATTTGTTCCCAGAATCCACATTCATCGCAATGGAAGGATCCCGCCTTAAGTCAACTTATTTGTTTTTGCCGGGAAAGTCGATACATGGATCAGTGGGTTCCGGTGATTAATCTCCCCGAACGGTGATGGCATCTGAATGAAAATAACTGAACCAAATTGCACTGAAGTTTTGAAATACCTTTGTAGTTACTCAAGCAATTACTCCCTACACTGATGCAAGGATTACAGAAACTGATGTCAAGGGGCTGAGTGAGTTCAACTACATGTTCTAGGGGACCGGAGATAGGTGACTTTGCAGATGGAAAGAGGTGAAAATGAGGAAGGAAGCTATGTTGAAACAGAAATACAAGTCAAAAGGAACAAAAATTACAAAGAACCATGCAGGAAGGAAAACAAACTATGTATTAATTTAGGATGGTTGAGTTACATTAAAATAAACCAAATATGCTTTGTTAAAGTTTAAATAATACAGCAGTAGTTTGGATATTTTTGGTTTATATGCCCTAATGGAAAAGAAAAGCAGAAGGGGTTAATCATATTTTAAAACCATATTTTATTGTATTTTGATGAGATGTTAAATTCTCGAAGTTTTATTATAAATTGTACTAAGTTATTTTATGACATGAAAGGTTATTTATGCTATAAATTTTTTTGAAACACAATACCTACAATAAACTCGTATGGATTAATTGCATCATTTCTTAATATGTGGTTTTTTTCTTTTAATTTAGACTTTTAAAAATTATATTTGGAAAAGTTTAAACCCTCCTGAAATCATGTTGTGTCTGTTGTGTGTGTGTTCGTTCCACTTTTAAACATTTGGGCTGCACACGGGGGCATAATTTGTTCTGTATTCAACAGACACCTGATGGGTTTCCCAATAGGTGCAAAATCAGAAAAACAAAGGTGGCTTAAGACGAGTTGGGGATAGGGAAAAGGAGCGGTTAGAGAGTGAACTTGCAGAAGCTGAATAAAGAATTACAATTCAATGATGTAAGTGCTATAAGATTATATGCAAAGTGTTAAGGAAGCAGAGAAGAGTGACCAAAGCTCCTTGCAAGAGCAGTATAGTTTTTACTGGGGAGGAATCATTTTATTTGAACCTTGAAAAATGAGTTTCATTTCACCAGCCAGAAAGGAGAAAAGGATATGGTGGCAAAGGTGCTAGCTTGTGCAAAGGTATGGAGGCCCAAAAGACCAAAACCTGTTCAGGGAACAAAGAGTGATTCTGTGTGTGGCTCTGGTGTAGAGGGATGAGGGGGAGATAAGGCCAAAAAGCGTAGGTGGGGATTAGGCCTAGACTTGAAGGGCTTTCTGTGTCACTGTTAGGCATTTGGGCTTTCTTCTGTAAACTTTGGGGAGTCAGCAGAAGCCTTCACCACACAGGGAGTGACATGATCAGTGTTCTAGGGAGATAACACTGGGGGCTGTGAAAGACAGGTTATTGGCACAACAGACTGTAGGTAAGAAGGCCAACTAGGAAGTGACTGTAACACTCCAAGACTGTGCGTTTTGCAGAACTGTATTTAGGGAGCAGACGGAAGTGGCCTGGCAAAAAGTTGTGGTGCCCTTACTCACTTCCTAGAGCTCTGTGTCTTCCAGCTGAACATTTCTGTTACGGTTCTGAGGGGTCTGGTTAAGTTATGCCAGATGGAAGAGGTGGCAGAGAAAAAAAGTTTCAGCAAAAAACACAACCATCGTTTCAGTTGGAACAGTCACTTGATAATTAACTGCAACAACTTCATGTCAGGCATCGCCAAAAAATGCAAAAATGCTTACTGAGGCTTTAGTCCTCTGGATTTTTCTTTTGTCTACTTCTCAAACCATACCCCACATTGCTCCCGTGTTATCTGCTTCCTAATCAGGAAAAAGTAGAACTCAAGAGTAGAGAAAAACAACCCAGTAGTAACAAAGATTTCCAAGTTTCTGTGTATCTTGAGAATGACATAGACCCGTAAGCGCTTCATCTTGCAAACAAGGTTTTGTTTTCCACATCTGCTAGAAATGTGGGTTTTTAGAACTTGTTTAGGCTTGTATCTTTTATTTAAGCCAGGGCCCAATCCAAAACAACTGGTATTTAATATTTGTTTCTTATATGACTAAAAGATTAAGAGCAGTGAGTTTTAAATGGTAGAACTTTTTGCCTTACTCCCCACTAAAGTAAGGATTTTCAATCCTTTTCCACAATTACTTGATAAAAATAGTTCTGCAAAGATGAGTGAATTAAAATAGGTAAGTAGAGTGGAGAAAAACAGCTTTGCATGATGGAAAGAGCACAGGGAGTGAGTAGACAGTAGCCTTTCTTCATCCCATTTTCCTTATCTGTAAAATGGAGATAAAAGTATCCATTTTGCAGAGTTGTTATCTGTCCTAGGAGCTAACATCTGGTTCATAGCTGTACCTTGAGTACTTCACACGTTTCTGAGTGAGCAGTAGGTGCTGAATATTTGTTGAGTGAATGATTTGAAATAATGAATGCAAACTACCAGGCACATGATAGGTACTCAATATAGTGTTCCTATTGCTAAAACCTGGGTAATAGCGATAGGGAAAATTTTAAGGCATCTGTTGCTTGTAACACAGTATGTACTTTTTTAAGAAAGGACTTCTGAATCCCGGTTCTAAATTCGTAACGCTTAGAGATACAAAACACAGTGAAACCTGTGAAAGCCAGAATTCAACGGGAGCTGTGTTTCTCTGGGTCTCACAAGTTTTCCATCTTTGACAGAGTGCAGTCTTACCACTTTTCTGTTGTTCTCTATTAGTGGAAAATATTTGAATTTTCTCTCTCTGACAATTGTTTTGTTTCAGGAAAACGTCAGCAATAAATGCCATGCTATTGCTTTGGTTTTTGTTTTAAATTTTGACTGTTATAATTCTTGCCTACTTGAACATATACATAGTCAACATGGCATTGAAAAGTCCAGTCATGAAACAGTTAATTTTAAACAAGTACAATTACCTGGAAGGCTTCCACCTCTAAGATAACACTCTGTTGCTTTAGAAACCATTAAACCTTCCTGTTGTAAACTAGGTAGAAGTGTTACAATAAGAACAAAAATCCCCTCCTCTACCTAAGGTGTGCTGTATATTGAAAAGTGGAAAATACCTGTTTTTTTTTTCTCACTGGCAGCTTTACGTCAGAGTCATAAGTAGCATTGCCTCTTTCTTTTCCGCAATTAACCAAGGCCCTCGGTAAATTAAACCTTTAAGAAAAGACCCATGAACATAACTAATCTCATATAATACGTACATTATTTCCAAACAAGGAAAAAAGGGAGGGTCATTTCTACGAAAGAGCAGTCTGCATACTATCAATTGGGAGCATTTCTAAAGCATGTTTCGAGATGCCTTACTATAATCCTTGTGAAATCACCATTTCCTCAATTTTCAACTCTGAGTTAAATTTTATTACTTGAGGCTGCAAGCAGTAAGGTGTGTTTCCTTAAGATGAACCCAACTCTCAATGACAAGATTTAACATCAAGCCAAAACAAACAGACAAACAAAAACCCAAACCCATTGCCATCAAGTTGATTCCGACTCATAGCGACCCTATAGGACAGAGTAGAACGGCCCCATAAGGTTTCCAAGGACTGGCTGGTGGATTCAAACTGCTGACCTCTTGGTTAACAGCTGATCTCTTAACCACTGCATACTAGGACTCTAACATCAAGCCAGTGTCCCTCAAATTAAGAATTGAATCTTTCCCCCATCCTCTTTTAAACGATCCTTGGTTCCTTAGAGAAATGTAAAAATCCTTAAGCAGAAGGATGTATTCATCAAAACCACCAAGAAGTATTTCGTGAGTGTTTTTGTGGGCCAGAGATGGTGGGTAGATTGAAGGTTACAAAAAAATCAGACTCATACCGTGGCCTCAAGGAGTTCCCAGTCTAGGGAAGCAATGAGATATGTACATCATATGGTCCAAAGCAGAAAGTGCTAAGCAACATAGAAAGCCCAGAGAACTGCTCTGGGAGTTCAAGCGGTAGAAATCTTTGATGGGGCATGTTATGGATTGAATTGTGTCCCCCCAAAATGTGTGTCAACTTGGCTTGGCCATGACTCCCAGTATTGTGTGATTGTCCACCATTTTGTCATCTGACGTGACTTTTCCTATGCATTATAAATCCTGCCTCTATGATGTTAACAAGGCAGGATTAGAGGCAATTGTGTTAAGGAGGCAGGACTCAATCTACAAGATTAGGTTGTGTCTTAAGTCTATCTGATTTGAGATACTAAAGAGAAGCGAGCAGAGAGACAGGGGACCTCATACCACCAACAAAGTAGTGCCAGGAGCAGAGCATATCCTTTGGACCTAGGGTCCTTGTGCTGAGAAGCTGCTAGACTAGAGGAAAATTAATGACAAAGACCTTCCTCCAGAGCTGACAGAAAGAGAAAGACTTCCCCTGGAGCTGGCACCCTGAATTTGAACTTTTGCTTCCTAGACTGTGAGAGAATAAACTTCTGTTTGTTAAAGCCATCCACTTGTGGTATTTCTGTTATAGCAGCACTAGATAACTAAGAAACAGAATATGGGATGAATGAAGCAAAAGGTTATAAGCTCTCTGTTCAGATATTAGCATTGTACTTTGTAAACAGAGACGAAAATATTTGCTGACTGGTTGACTAAATATTGAATATAATTCTGTTAGGTGCTGTGGAGAATATAAAATGTAGCCTATAGGATTGCTTGTTCTTAAGAAGTTTATAATCTAATAAGGAAATCAAGATAAGCCCATTCATTTCTTTAATACTCTTTATTGAATGTCTAAAGGAGACTAGGAAACCCTGGTGGTGTAGTGGTTAAGTGCTACGGCTGCTAACCAAAAGGTTGGCAGTTCAAGTCCACCAGGGGCTCCTTGAAAACTCTATGGGGCAGTGCTACTCTGTTGCTATGAGTCGGAATCAACTCGATGGCAGTGGGTTTGGGTTTTGGTTTTGGTTAAAGCAGCCCTGGTAGTACCAAGGTTAAGTGCTTGGATGCTAAGCCAAAGGTCAGCAGTTTGAACCCACCCAGTGGCTCCACAGGAGAAAGACCTGGCGATCTGCGTCTGCAAAGATTACAGCCAAGAAAACCCTATGGGGCAGTTCTACTCTGTCACTTGGGGTCTGTATGAGTTGGAATCTACTTGACAGCACCCAACAACAACACTGAATGTCTATCATGCCCCTATCATGGACCGTGTTAAGTCCTGGAGCCACAAAAGTAAAAAGGCAGGGTCTCCGCCTTCAAGCATATGCACAATTTAATGAGGATGCCTGATACCTGCAATACAGGGTGGTAAGTGATATTGAGACATATTGAAGGCCTAAGTGTTCCTGGGGAGCCCTGGTGGTGCAGTGGTTAAGAGCTACAGCTGCTAACAAAAAGTTCAGCAGTTTGAATCCACTAGCTGCTCCTTGGAAACCCTATGGGGCAGTTCTACTCTGCCCTATAGGGTTGCTATGAGTCAGAATTGACTCGATGGCAATGGATTTGGTTTTGGTAAGTGTTCCTTGGGGGCAGGGGATGCTTGCCAAGGGAGATAACTCATGACAGTGAGAACGAAGAATGAGGAGCCTGCCAGGGGAATGCGAAGGACATTTATTCCAGGAAGGGGAACTGCAGTTCTGGAGGGTACAAATTCAAGAGATGTTTGGGGCTAGCTCTTGGGGGACAACAAGAACATTTACAAAGAGCTTACTGCATGCCAACACTGCGCTAAACACTTTTCTAATGTATCTCATTAGTGCTCACAACAACCCTATAGAAGCACTATCATCCATTTTTTGAAGATGGGGAGACCAATGTACAGAGAGATTAATTAATTCACTCAGAGTTAGTTAGTAAATGACAAAGCCGGGGTACAAACCGAGGCAGTCTAGCTCTCAAATTCATGTTCTCCAGGTGACGAAGTAGGAAAGGTGGTAGCAACCAGGGCAGGAAGAACCCTACAAGCCAAGCTTTTATCTATTAGGTAATAAATGCTTAAAATAATATTTTAAAGTAACTGTTAAAACTGAGAGGAGAGGCAAATTGTTCTGGCTATACCTTTTTCTTGGGAATCTCTCCAATTGTTGCAAAGAAATGTGTATTGCTCAGCTTCTGGTGGGCTGACATCACAGGAGACTGGAAACTGATGACATAAAAGCTTTGCTTTTGCTCCCTCCTCTACCCCTGAGGTTTGTAGAGTGGCACCATCTCAATTTGGCTCTGCTGACTCTTCAGCTGGAAGAACTCCAAGAGAGCATGTAGTGTTTCTCAAACTTCCTTGATAATAAGAATCACCGGAAGTACTTGTTAAATAAATTCCGAGCCTTTATCCCAGCCCCATTTAACCGGAAGTTCCAGGGATGCTGTATTTTTAATAAGTATCCAGGTTAATTTGCTACCTGGAGACAAAGTTAAAATTTATTCATTTACTACGGTGATTACCGCTAAAGTTACAGGAGAGTCCACAAAGAGAATGGCCTTAAACTGACTGATAAACCAATAATTATCTGATATAGCACTGGGCATTTTGGAGAAAACAAAGAAGCAGCTTATCAACGCCATAAAAGCAACCTGTTCTTGTTATACAAAGAGTACCGACTCAGTGTCAGGCACATAGTAGGTGCTGGGGAAGTGAGTGGAGTTCTTTTTCTGACAACCACACAATGATTCCTGGTTTATGATATGTTCCCACATTTACTAATTCATTTGATTGCCTGCTGAAGCAACCGAAGCTCAGAAAGGTCAAGAGACATCTCCAAGGTCATATGGCAAATAAGGGGAAGAATCAGAATTTTACTGTGAACTCAGTCCTCTTTGTATTATACTACAGCTATCTCTCAAAGAGGTCAAGGCTGCAGAGGTTAACCTGGGGGAAGATGAATCTAATTGAATCTAATCTTTTGCTTATCTAATAAATAGGCCAGAGCCTCATGAAGACAAAAAAATCAGGTAGGAGAGAATTCTAAGAATTGTTGTCTTTCATCTTAGAACCTCATCACGGGAAAAGTGATCTTTGTGTCCTTGTATGCTTTTATGCTAACATCTTTTCTAGAATTAAGTGTCTGAGAAAGACCTTATGCAGAGAAGCAGCAAACTTTCCTAGTATCACCACTTGACACATGATTATATCACCATATTGCAATCATATTACAGTCATCACAATAATCGTTCAACAAGAAATTGCTCACCTGAAGAAGAGCCTTCTGATTTCATTTTGCCTCTTTGGGTAAACTGTTAAGGACAGGGCTGGCAAAAGAGAAAGAGGAAAAGCATAGCAGTTAAATTAAGACAGCAGGCTCTTAGAGCCACAAAGAGTAGGCTGGGATCCTGGATCCCAGCTAGAACCTGGGAAGTTTGTGTAACTTCTCTAAGCCTCAGTTACTTCTCCTATAAAATGGGGAAAATAAACAGGGATTATTATGTCCTTGGATTGTTGTGAAAATTAAAGGCAATAATACCTAGAAAGCGCTTAGCTCAGTTCCTGGCATGAAATGCTCAAATATGTAACCTAATAACAATTACATCTCCCATGGGTTGGTAATTTTCTATGTATGTTTGCAAATTAAGAGGTTTCTATAGTTTTTTTTTTTTTTATAGGTAAAAAAAAAGGAACCCTGGTGCCATAGTGGTTAAGAGCTACAGCTGGTAACCAAAAGGTTGGTAGTTAGACTCCACCAGCCCCTCTTTGGAAAGGCTATGGTGAGACCGGCAGCCTGCCTGCCATCTTGAATAGGCAAAGGCCTGTGCCTGCCATCTTCTGTGATATAGGAGCTAACTCCCTCTCTTTAAGCTATCTCCTTATTAAGGTATGGAAACCCTGGTGGTGTAGTGGTTAAGTACTACTGCTGCTAACCAAAAGTTTGGCAGTTTGAATCCACCAAGTGCTCCTTGGGAACTCTATGGGATAATTCTACTCTGTCTTATAGGGTCGCTATGAGTTGGAACTGATGCAGCGGGTTTGGTTTTATTTAGGTATGCTTCCTGTTTCTGGCCAAGAAAAGAAAAACAAGAGGCTGGGGTCTGCAGACCACAGAACCAGTTAAGACCAAATCTCGCCTGCCCGACCTATGCAGAACCATCAACCTGTTCTCTGGGTGACCCCAGAATGTTTTTGCCTACCAGACGGAATCAAACTTTAGTGGCCCAAACTTGGAGGGAGACTTTCAGGAGCAAGGGGTCCAAGCCTAAGATCCAGTTTGAGAGACGCCCCCATTTTTTAGACTAAGCAAGCACAGAAAGGCCAGATTTCCCCAGGAACACCTTTTAGGGCCAGACCCATCAGCAAGCTGGCCCCACTTCAAGGGGTTCCTGAAGACCCCAGACCCGATTTACTTCACCCATATAAACCCCTTGAGTTATTTTTCTGGGAGTCACCTTGGTGACACAAGTCTCGGTGTGCTCCTCTGCTTGGCCAACCAAATAAAAGCTTCTTTCGCTTTCACCCATTTCGTGTCTCTATGACTGCTCAGAGCAGACCTGGAACAACCTGGTTACATTTTTGGTGAGCCAGCCAGGAGGAGAACACCCAGTGCACACTGGAGATTTCTCCAGAGAGACCTCGTCCCTCGTCCCCAAGGCAGACTTATCTCAGACCCAACAGTGGCACTCAGAAAATGGAGAAGAACCTTGAGAATTCAAGTAAGTGATCTGTTTGGGACTGGATTTGTAATTCAACCTGATAGCTGTGCTATTTGGACCTGACTTGAGGGTTCCTTTGGGGTCCAGTATTCCAACAGGAAAAGGGAGGCAATAAGCACTGGGTTGTTTAACCGGTCAGTTGCTAGCTAGTTTTGGAATCTTGGTGTTTTGGTTAGACTAGTCATTTTGTTTTAGGCAGAAGAATTTGTTTTAGGTAGAAGAAAATGGGAAGCAGTGGGAGCATCCCTGAATACTCCCCCTTAGGGTGTATTTTAAACCATTGGGATAAGTTTGGTTATGGTCCCATGATGAAGAAACTCAATAATCTTGTAAAATCCTTGTTCAAAAAGAAACTAAGAAAAAGACGTCAAACCCCTGTATTAACAGGAGAGGATTCGTATGATCCATTAGGACTCCTATAGCTGCCACCACCATGCCCACCCCACCCTCTACCTGACCTAGACCTAAGTCTGGAACTAGGGAAAGCCAAGGCTGTTGGAGGCCCCAGGAAAGGAGAGTGTTTTCTCTCCCCACTCCATACAATATAGGGGGAAAGAAAAAAAAAAAAAAACACAAGATAGGGGACACCCTATCAATTTCCTGATTTGACCAGAGAAGAGCCCTTAGCTGATCAGAGCCATGTTCAGGGAGCCTCAGGACGATATCCTCTTAGGCAGACCTCGGGGCAGAAAGCACCGTGGTGTGAGTACATGTGTCTTTACTACCTCTGACTTATATATAACTAGAAAGATTACACTTTGGGATATAGAGAAGATCCACTTAAAATATATGAACTGTTTACCACGATTTTTAATTCTTTTGACCTACTTGGGCAGACTGTCAGTCTCTTTTAAATGCTTTACTAACTCCTTAGGAAAAACAAATGGTGTTTGACAAAGCCAGGGAAGAAGTCCAGCACTAACATGACACCCAGCCAGGTACCCGAAGCTGGACGAGGCCATTCCTCTCCGGAACCCTCACTGGAAGCCAAACAACGTTGACTAGTACCGAAGGCTCACTCAGTATCGGGATTGTTTACTCAAGGGGCATAAGAGCAGGGCCCCAAAGCAAAAGAGTTTAAATAGAGTTTATGATGTCAGAACAGAAATCAGATGAGGATCCCCCCTGTCTTCTTAGAATCTTCTCCACCTTCAGACAGTATATGGACTTAGACCCAGAACATCCTGAAAATACCAGGATAGTTATTGTTATCTTTACTGGAAAAAACAACCCAGATATTAAGGAGAAACTTCAAAAAACAAAAGGAAGCATTACTATGAGTATTGGGCATGTAGTTGAATTGGCCTTTCAAGTTTATGACAATGGAGAAAACGAAAAAGAAGAGGCACAAGATGCCAAAGAAGATTGAAGGGCCAAAAGACAGGTGACTTTGCTGGCCACAGCCCAACATGGAGGCCCTCAATGGAAAGAAAACGAGGGCCCCCAATGGATGCAACCCATAATAAAACCCCCTTGGGCAAAGACCAGTGTGCTTGCTATAAAGAAGAAGGCCACTGGAAGAAAGTGTGACCAAAGCTGTCCAGGTCAAACACAGAGACCACTGAGCTGCCAGCCCTAAGAGGAAGACTCTGATTAGAGGGGACTGGAGGCAGGCCCTCCATCCAAACTTCTGGTTATGATGAATGTGGAGGGAAACCCGACTAAGTTTTTGGTGGATACTGGGGCCACTTACTCGGCTTAACCCACCTAGCAGGTCCAGCCTCTAAGAAAAAGATTTCTGTGGTGGGAGTCTCAGAGAAAGAAGATACCGGACATTTCCTCCAGCCTTTAACTAGCTCTCTCCTGGGAAAGGCAAAGACCCTGACCCACTCGTTCTTGTATATACTTGCATGTCCTGTCCCGTTGTTGGGGAGGGACCTACTTAGTAAACTACAGGTTGAAATCTATTTTGAGCAAGGACAAATGCATGTTGATGTTTCCGCTGAACATGGTTGGAAGGCTTATCTCCTGTTCTGTCGAGAGACAGAGCCTCACCATCAAGGCGAGGTGCTCCTCCCAAACTAGTGCCTAGAAAAGGAAATTAGCCCTATTGTTTGGGCCACTCAGGGGCCAGGACACACACATAATGTGGTACCAGTCAAGGTCCAGCTGCTACACAACATCACACCACCACGGGTCTGGCAGTACCCACTAAGCCAAGAAGCCCAGGTGGACATTCATCAGCTCATCAGTAAGTACCTGGATTTTGGACTTTTGTGAAACTGCCATTCAGCTTTTAACACCCCTATTGTGCCAGTCAAGAAGAAGGATGGGACATATCATTTTATCCAGGACCTGTGAGCCATTAACCAGGTAACGGTTACCATACATCCGGTGGTGGCTAACCCCTACACTTTGCTTTCAACCCTGTCACCCTCTTGGACTTGGTTCTCAGATTCAGATCCAAAGGATGCATTTTTCTGCATTCCCCTGGACTCAGAAAGCCAAGAGATACTTGCATTTGAGTGGGTGGACCCAAATTCCAGACGAAAACAGCAATATTGCTGGACCATTCTCCTACAAGGGTTTAAAAAATCCCCGAGTTTGTTTGGGACCACCTTGGCCAGAGAACTTGAGAGATTAATACTGACTAATGGGGTCCTTCTACAGTATGTGGTTGACCTCTTTATTGCAAACAATAACAAATTTGATTGCAGTATTAACACAGTGACTGTTTTAAACTTTTTGACTGAGGCTGGGTAACGAGTATCCAAGGAGTAGATTTAGATTGTGGAACAAAAGGTTAATTACTTAGGATTCATCAGTGAAGGGCAGTGCGAGCTGCAGCTTGAGAAGAAAACAGGCTATCTGCTGACTTGCCCCACTGGGAACCGCAAACAACTCCATGGGTTCCTGAAAATGGCAGGGTTTTACAAGATTTTACAAGATCCCTAATTTTGGACTATTGACCAAACCCCTCTATGATCTTCTGAAAGGAAAAAAAAAAAAACAGATCCATTAGTATAGACTGGCCAAGAACAGGCAGCATTTGAACAAGTTAAAAAGGCCTTAATGCAGGCCCCAGCCTAGGCCTGCCTGGCTTACATAAGCCCTTCGGTTTATTCATTCATGAACACCAAGGTATGGCAGTAGGGGTACTCACCCAGCATTTGGAGTCATAGAGGTGCCCAGTGACTTATTTTTCCAAAACCTTGGACTCAGCGACCAAAGGATGGCCAGCTCACTTAAAGGCAGTTGCAGCAATGATCTGCATATTGAAGGCAACAAAAAGCTTACTCTGGGACAATTGGTGTGAGTACACATGGCACACTCAGTTTTAGCTGTCCTAGAACAAAGGGGCAGGCACTGGGTATCCCAGAGTCAAATGACCCAGTATCAAGCTGCCCTTGTAGATAATCCTAATGTCCAGATACAACCTGCCATGACTTTGAACCCGGCTACCCTTCTCCCTACTCTGTCCCTTGGTGACCCCATACATCATGACTGTGTTCAAACTTTTGATCTTGTATGTGCTAGCTGCCTCGATTTACGGGACCATCCTTTGACTACTGCTGATCTCAAGCTCTTCACCAACAGGAGCAGTTTCATGGAAAGAGGACAACACAAGGCAGGCTACGCAATCGTCAGCCTTATTGCAGTTATAGAGGCAAATGCTCTCCTCAGCGGTACCTCAGCTCAGAAGGCTGAGCTGATTGCCATGACACAGGCTCTGAGATGGACTAAGGAAAAACAGGCGAACATATACACTGACTCAAAGTTTGGCTTGCCCCAGTCATTGGAAGCAACAATGGGCTCCATTTTGCTGCCCAGGAGACTCAGTTAGTTGATATACACCTTGAGATTGAGTGGCACTTCCACAGTGCCTGGAGGCCTCAATCCAGTAGAAAAGTTGAAAGAATAAACCAGACTATTAAAACACATCTAGCTAAGTTATGTCAAGAGATGAAGTTGACCCAAAGTCCTCCCTATGGCTCTCTTGAGGGTAAGAGTTGATCCTAGAACTAAGTTAAAGAGAAGTCCATTTGAGCTTATTTATGCATGCCCCTTGCTCTGTAACTATATTGTTGTTGTTGTTAGGTGCCGTTGAGTTGGTTCTGACTCATAGTGACCCTATGCACAACAGAATGAGACACTGCCCGGTTCTGTGCCATCTTTACAATTGTTACGCTTGAGCCCCTTGTTGCAGTCACTGTGTCAATCCACCTCATTGAGGGTCTTCCTCTTTTCTGCTGACCCTGTACTTTACCAAGCACGATGTACTTCTCCAGGGACTGATCTCTCCTGACGACATGTCCAAAGCATATAAGATGCAGTCTTGCCATCGTTGCTTCTAAGGAGCATCCTGGATGTACTTCTTCTAAGACAGATTTGTTTGTTCTTTTGGCAAACCATAGTATATTCAATATTCTTCACCAACACCACAATTCAAAGGCATCAATTCTTCTTTGGTCTTCCTTATTCATTGGCCAGCTTTCACATGCATATGATGCAACTGAAAATACAATGGCTTGGGTCAGGCGCACCGTAGTCTTCAAGGTGACATCTTTGCTTTTCAATACTTTAAAGAGGTCCTTTGCACCAGATTTGCCCAATTCATTGTGTCTTTTGATTTCTTGACTGTTGCTTCCATGGGCATTGATCGTGGATCCAAGTAAAATGAAATCCTTGACAAATTCAATCTTTCCTTCATTTATCATGATGTTGCTTGTTGGTCCAGTTGTGAGGATTTTTGTTTTCTTTATGTTGAGGTGTAATCCATACTGAAGGTTGTGGTCTTTGATCTTCATTAGTAAGTGCTTCTAGTCCTCTTCACTTTCAGCAAGCAAGGTTGTGTCACCTGCAAAACACAGGTTGTTAATGAGTTGTTCCAATCCTGAAGCCCTGTACTTCTTCATATTGTTCAGCTTCTTGGATTATTTGCTCAGCATACAGATTGAATAGGTATAGTGAAAAGATACAACCCAGACACACACTTCTCCTGACTTTAAACCACTCCGTATCCCCTTGTTCTATCCGAACAACTGCCTCCTGATCTATGTAAAGGTTCCTCATGAGTACAATTAAGTGTTCTGGGATTTCCATTCTTCACAATGTTATCCGTAATTTGCTATGATCCACACAGTTGAATGCCTTTGCATAGTCAATAAAACACAGATAAACACCTTTCTGGTATTCTCTGCTTTCAGCCAGGATGCATCAGACATCAGCAATGATATCCCTGGTTCCACCTCCTCTTCTGAAACTGGCCTGAATTTCTGGCAGTTCCCTGTCGATATACTCCTGTAACTGCTTTTGAATGACCTGAAGCAAAATTTTGCTTGTGTGTGATATTAATGATGTTGTTTGATAATTTCCACATTTGGCTGGATCGCCTTTCTTTGGAATAGGCATAAATATGGATCTCTTCCAGTCACTTGGCCATATTTCTTGGCATAGACAAATGAGCGCTTCCAGTGCTGCAACCGTTTGTTGAAACATCTCAATTGGCACTCCATCAATTCCTGGAGCCTTGTTTTTTGCCAGTGCCTTCAGAGCAGCTTGAACTTCTTCCTTCACTACCATGGGTTCCTGATCATATGCTACCTCTTGAAATGGTTGAACATCGACTCATTCTTTTTGGTATAATCACTCTGTGTATTCCTTCCATCTTCTTTTGATGTTTCCTGTTTTGTTTAACATTTTCCCCTTAGATTCTTTCACTGTTGCAACTAGACCAAACCAAACCAAACCCAGTGCTGTCGAGTCGATTCCGACTCATAGCGACCCTATAGGACAGTGTAGAACTGCCCCCATAGAGTTTCCAAGGAGCACCTGGTGGATTCGAACTGCCGACCTTTTTGGTTAGCAGCCGTAGCACTTAACCACTACAGCACCAGGGTTTCCATTGCAACTAGAGGCTTGAATTTTTCCTTCGGTTCTTTCAGCTTGAGAAATGCCGAGCGGCTTCTTCCCCTTTGGTTTTCTATCTCCAGCTCTTTGCACATGTCACAATACTTTGTGTTCTCAAGCAGCCCTTTGAAATCTTCTGTTCAGTTGTTTTACTTCATCGTTTCTTCCTTTAGCTTAAGCTGCTCGACATTCGAGAGCAAGTTTCAGAGTCTCCTCTGAGGTCCATCTTGGTCTTTTCTTTCTTTCCTGTCTTTTCAATGACTTCTTGCTTTCTTCACGTATAATAACATCCTTGATGTCATTCCATAACTCGTCTGGTCTTCGGTCATTAGTGTTCAACGCATCAAATCTATTCTTGAGATGGTCTCTAAATTCAGGTGGGATATACTCAAGGTCATATTTTGGCCCTTGTGGACTTTCTCTGATTTTCTTCAGTTTCAGCCTGAACTTGTGTATGAGCAATTGATGGTATGTTCCGCAGTAAGCCCCTGGCCTTGTTCTGACTGATGATATATTGAGCTTTTCCATCATCTCTTTCTACAGATGTAGTCGATTTGACTCCTGTGTATTCCATCTGGTGAGGTCCATGTGTATAGTCACTGTTTATGTTGGTGAAAAAAGGTATTTGCAATGAAGAAGTCATTGGTCTTGCAAGATTCTATCCTTCAATCTCCGGCATTGTTTCTATCACCAAGGCCATAATTTCCAACTACTGATCCTTCTTCTTTGTTTCCAACTTTTGCATTCCAATCGCCAGTAATTATCAATGCATCTTGATTAAACGTTCGATCAATTTCAGACTGTAGCAGCTGATAAAAATCTTCTATTTCTTCATCTTTGGCCCTATTGGTTGGTGCGTAAATTTGAATAATAGTCGTATTAACTGGTCTTCCTTGTAGGCATATGGATATTATCCTATCACTGACAGTGTTGTACTTCAGGATAGATCTTGAAACATTCTTTTTGACGATGAATGCAACACCATTCCTCTTCAAGTTGTCATTCCCAGCATAGTAGACTATATGATTGTCTGATTCAAAATGGCCAAAACCAGTCCATTTCAACTCACTAATGCCTAGGATATCGATGTTTATGTGTTCCATTTCATTTTTGATGATTTCCAGTTTTCCTAGATTCCTACTTTGTACATTGTAGGTTCTGATTATTAACGGATGTTTGCAGCTGTTTCTTCTCATTTTGAGTAATGCTACATCAGCAAATGAAGGTCCTGAAAGCTTTACACTGTCCATGTCACTAAAGTCAACTCTACTTTGAGGAGGCAGCTCTTCCCCAGTCATCTTTTGAATACCTTCCAATTGGGGGGCTCATCTTCTGGCACTATATCAGACAATGTTCTGCTACTATTCATAAGGTTTTCACTGGCTAATGCTTTTCAGAAGTAGACTGCCGGGTCCTTCTTCCTAGTCTGTCTCAGTCTAGAAGCTCAGCTGAGACCTGTCCTCCATGGGCGACCCTGCTGGTATCTGAATACCGGTGGCATAGCTTCCAGCATCACAGCAACACACAAGCCCCCACAGTATGAAAAACCGACAGACATGTGGGGGTCTGTAACTATAATGCCTCAGATTTAGAATACAACAATGTGACTAGAGACAATAGGGGCCAACAGTATTCATAAACAAGGTAAACTATTTGTAAAACAGTACCTGTGTCTCATGGGAGAAAGTCTTGTGTCTCTCCACAATTACGGCAGTTCCACCTGGGAGATTATTTCACTACCAAGGCTGGAAGCTGGATATATTTGTTAAACCCTGGAATGCAAAGGCTTTGGCTAAGAAATAGAATAGTCCCTATGAAGTGCTGATATCCACACCTACAGCTGTGAAGGTCAGTGAGAAGAGCACCTAGAATCACCATACCAGAATCAAGTTGGCTCCTACACCTGACCTTGAACAACAGACCTCGCAAAACAACAGCAACTGGGAGGCTGAACCCATAACAGGATTGTGGTGGCTGTTCAAGAAAAAGAAAGACACTCCAGATAAGTGACACTTACCAATGGTTGATCCGTGGTGCATAAGTGTTAGCCTGCTTGCTCTCTTTGTTCTAATCTTTTACCATTTGTCCTTACTGTGCCTACTGCTGTGGGGATTTAATCACTTTTCCTGCTCTCGACAGACTCTTGAAACCTTAAGCTGCTTCCCTTCGGACTAAACTTCCACTGCTAGAGCTCCTTGTTCTAAGTAAGAAAACGTGGGTCTTGCTTATTTGTCCCTCGTTTTAAACCATGCAAAAGCAGCTTGGCTACATCAACTCATTTCAACCCGGAAACGGCAAGTACTCAGGTAGTAGTTAGATATCTACTTTGCTCAAATGGGCTTGGCTAATAATAACCACTATATTAATTATTTTTACCATTTGCTTTTTTGGACCTTGCCTCTTACAAGTACGTATGCCATTTATAGAAAAAGGTTAAGGGCCTCAGATCTGTATGTTCTCCAAGGTTACAGACCCATCCCTCCTGAACCTAGATAAGCCAGACTTCAGTTCTTGCCAATGCCCCTGTCCAGCCTGAAGCAGTTACAGAAAAATGATGTTCGTCCTTACTCCCAATGAGAGTCAGGATTTGGTATGAACATCCAAATTCTGGGGAAAAAAAGCAGGGAATGAGACCTGCCATCTTGAACAGGCAAAGGGATATGCCTGCCATCTTCTGTGATGTAGGAACTAAGTCCCTGTCTTTAACCTGTCTCCTTATTTAGACAGGTTTCCTGTTTCTGGCCAAGATAAGAAAAACAAGAGACTGGGGTCTGCAGACCACAGAACCAGTTAAGACCAAATCTGGCCTGCGCAGAACCATCGACCCTGTCCTCTGGGTGACCCCAGAACTTTCCTCCTGCCAGACAGAACCAAACTTCAGCAGCCCAAGACTGGGGGAAGACTTTCAGAAGTGAAGGGTCCGAGCCTAAGACCTGGTTTGAGAGACCCCCCTTTTTAGACTGAGCAAGTGCAGAAATGCTGGACTGCCCCAGGAATGCCTTTTCCAGCTAGACCAATCAGTAAGCTTGCCCCACCTTGAGGCATTCCTGAGGACCCCAGATCTGATTTACTTCACCCATATAAATCCATTGGGCTATTGTCCTGGATACCATCTTGGTGACGCAGGTCCTGGTGTGATCCTTTGCTTTGCCGACCAAATAAGGCTTCTTTTGTTTTCACCCCTGTTTCATGTCTCTATGGCTGTGCCGAGCAGACCTGGAACAGCCCAGTTACAATGGGACATTTCTACTCTGTCTTATAGGGTGGCTATGAGTCAGAATCTACTTGATGGCAACGGGTTCGGTTTTTTTTTTTATAGGTCAAAAAAGAAACTCCCCAATAAACTACACAGCCCAACATAACTGAATACAGAAAGACACTATCCAGTTAAACTATGTTAATTTTAATATAATTTCCCTTCTCTATTTCCATTACCTTAATTCAGTTTTTATCTCTCATTTGAATTTTCAGAAAAGCTTCTGTTCAAAATCAAGGGTTGAACACCTGCTGTGTTCCAAGTACTGTGTTAACAAGTCACCAGTTGCCATTGAGTTGATTCCAACTCCTGGTGACCTCTTGTGTGTCAGTATAACTGTGCTCCATAGGGTTTTCAGTGGCGGATCTTTTGGAAGTAAATCACCAGGCCTCTCTTCTGAGATACCTCTGGGTAGACTTGAACCTCCAACCTTTTGGTTAGCAGCCGAACGCTTAAACATTTGTGCCACCCAGGGACTCCCAGTACTGTGCTAGAACTTGCTATATAAAGAGTATGATACAATTCCTACCTGCAGTCTAACATAGAAAGCTGACAGATACACAGACAATTTTCAAGTCAGCATGGTGTCATGTTATGGCAAGTTTGGGCATGCACGCTCTGCGTGTAGCGCGTGTGCGGGTACAATGTAGTGGTGGTGGTCAGGAAGTCTTCCAGGAAGGTGTGATGCTTGACCTGTCTTGAAGCATGATTAGGGAGCTAGTCAGGGGAAAAGGATGTGGTGCAAGAGGGACTCTTTCAGTCTGTGGCGTTTGTTAGAGGATTAAGTGTTAAGGAAGAGAGGGCTGAAAAGGTAGAAAGAGACTAGATCACAGAGGGCCTTATATGCTAAGGAGCAGGTGATGAGGAGTCTTATGTAGAGAAGTGAAAGGGTCAAATTTGAGTGTTCTGTGGCATTTGGCTGTGAACCTAAAGGTTGGTGGTTCAAACCCACCAGCTGCTCCATGGGAGAAAGATGTGGCAGTCTGCTTTGACTATGAGTTGGAATTGACTTAACGGCAATGGGTTTGGTTTTTTTTGTTTGTTTTTTTAGGGTTCACTCTTAGATGGATTCAATAGCTCAGGCCACAAATCAGGAGGGATTTGAGGAGAGTGTAGAATAAGGGGGCAGGTTTTTTTTTGTTCCTATCTGTCCTGCTCCCCTCCCTCCTCCTTCTGCTAGACTTCTTTCCTGTATGTACCTCTCAACTCAGACACTAAAGTTGTTGTTGTTAGGTGTCATCAAGTTGATTTTGACTCATAGCAACCCCATGTGACAGAGTAGAACTGCCCCATGGGTTTTCTAGGCTCTAATCTTTATGGAGGATCCCTGGTGGTGCAGTGGTGAAGTACTCGGCTGCTAACCCAAAGGTCGTTGGTTTGAACCCACCAGCCACTACGTGAGAGAAAGACACGGCAGTGTGCTTCTGTAAAGACTTTACAGCCTTGGAAACCCTATGGGGCAGGTCTACTCTGTCCTATAGGGTCACTATGAGTCAGCATAGACTAAACGACAATGAGTTTTTTAATCTTCACAGAGGAAGCGATAGGCTGCTAACTGAAAGGTGAGTGGTTCAAACCAATCAGCCACTCTGTTAGAGAAAGATGTGGCAGTTTGTGTCCATAAAGATTTATGGTCTTGGAAACTCTGAGGGGCAGTTCTACTCTGTCCTATAGGGTTGCTATGAGTTGGAATCAACTTGACAGCAACTGTACTGGAGCAGATCTCGAAGTCTTTCTTCCATGGAGCTGCTGAATGGGTTCCAACCACCACCCTTTTGGTTAGCAGCCAAGCACTTAACTGTTGTGCCACCAGGGCTTCTGCCACAAGGGTAAGCTTGTGATATAAATCCAAACTAGTTGCTGTCAAGTTGTTTCTAACTCACCATGAGCCTGTGTGTGTCAGAGCTCCATGGAACTGTGCTCCATAGAACTTTCAGTAGCCGATCTTTTGGAAGTAGATTGCCAGTCCTTTCTTCTGAAGCACCTCTGGGTTGACTTGAACCTCCAACCTTTTAGTTAGCAGCCAAGCACGTTAACCATTTGCACTACCCAGGGACTCCAAGGCTTGTTTACATATATTATATAAATAAATATAAAAAAAATTGTTGTCAGGTCAGCTCTGACTCAGGGTTACCCCATGTGTTACAGAGTAGAACGGCTGCATAAGATTTTCTTGGTTGTAATATTTACAGGAACATTTATGGCCAGGCCTTTCTTCTGTGACACCACTGGGTGGGTTTGAACTGCCAACCTTTAGGTGAGTAGATAATTGCAAACCTCTTGCACCACCCTGGGACCTTAGGCTTGTAATATAGACTTGACCAATCCTCCTGTCCATGGCAATTGGTTCAGGAGTAGATCTGTGACCTCGGCTAAGCCAATCAGAGATCTTCCTGGGAGTTTTCTGTGAGAATAGAGAATCTCTCTTCTGGCATTGCAAAATGATAGCTGTGAGTCTGTGACTGCTGGCAGTCGTCTTACCTGCCAAAGGGGATAAGGCTATTCAAGAGCGTAGGCAGGGATGAAAAGAAAGCAGAACTCCTGAACCCAGCTGTACCTGAGGTTAGGCCAGTGAATTTCCAGTTATGTGGTTCAGCTAGTTTCATTTCCAACTGTAAGTAGGGCAAGCCACCAACTCAGTCTGGCGGGATGTAGAACTTTCAGTGCTAATATCAGGATGGTTCCAAGTAAACCAAGACATTTGGTAACCCTAAAAAAGTGTCCTGACAGATAACAGTAGCAAACATAGAGGCTAGGGTCTAGATGGGAGGCAGGTATAGTAGTTCAGTTACGGTACAATACAGGCCTGAACTTGTAGCTGAGGAGGAAAGTCTGGGAATGATCTGAGAAGTATTTGGGAAATCAAACAGGCAAGATTTGACCATCAGATGTAAGGAACGAGGAAAAAGTCTTGAGCGAAACTTCAGGTTTCTGGCCTGGGTCATTTAGTGATCACAGTACTATCAATTGAAATAACAGAAAACAGAAATTTTAGGGAGAGAAGATGGGTTTAGTCTTGGACACATTATGCTTCAGATTCTTGCAGAACCATCTATTGGAGATGTTCACTAGGCAGTACGAGTCTGCTGCTTGAAGAGATGGGAGCTGGATATTGTGATTGGGGAATCCTCAGCATATAAAAACTATGGGTGTGAATGAGATCTCCTAGAAGAGTAGGTGAAGTGAGAAGAGCGGCAAAGGGCCCTGAATGGAACCTTGAGGCTGAGGGTGGGATTTTAGAGCACAGGCATAGGAAGAGGGGCAAATGAAGGAGGCAGGGGAGGAGAAAAGGAGAGGCCAGTGTCACAGAAGCTGGTGGTACAGAAGGGTGAGTTTAAGGAAGGGAATGATTCACACTGTTGGAAGAGTCCGTAAGGCAGGGACTGAAAAGGCTTCATTGAATTTGGAAATTAGGAGGTCACTGGTCATCTAACTCAGTGACATCAGTTTCATTACAATGGTGGGAGTAAAGGCCAGATTGCAGTCCATTGAGAAGATGGGAGGTGGGGAATAGAGACAAAGAAGACAGGGCACTTTGGAAAATTTTGAAAAAGACAGAAGAGGATAAAGGAGCTAAGGGAGGAGATGGAGAGCTAGGCTATGAACAGGAGGTTACATCTGAATCTGAGTCTGATGAGATGTCTGACGGACGTGGTGGAGACGTTTGGATATGGTGAGGTGGGAATTTTTAAGAATTCAGGTTAGATGGTTCCAATGTTTGTTTTTGATGGAGGAGAAAGCAAGATTATTTGCATAGTGGGAAGGAGATAAATAGGGAATTTGAGGAGGGTGATACAGGTTTAGAATGGAAGAAGGAGGTGAACAAGGACTAATAAAAGGATTATAAAATACTGACGGACTTGGAAGAGACTAAAAACACTACCACCAGCTTCTCTCTACTACAGTTTATTCTCCTTGTTCATTCTAGTTCTTTATAAAAACAGTGGTGATCACGTCAGAAACCTGTTTAAAACAATGTTTACCATGCTCTTCTTTACCTATATAATTCAATACAAACTCTTAGCATTTGATGATTTGACCCAACTTTCCTCCTAAACCTCATCAACTGCCACTCTCCTTCCATATCCTGCCACGAAGACCTCTGAGGACCTGATACCCCTGGATTCTTTAGAAACTAGGACTATTGCACATGCTGTTTTTGCTCCTGCAAATATCCTTTCCCTTAATCTCCCCTAACCAACTCCTACTCATGCTTCAATGCCCAACATTGCCTCCTCCATGAAACCTTTTCTGACTCATTCAGGCAGAGCAAATTATAATAGCATTCACCACATTGAACAGTAATTTTGTTTACCTCCCACTGCCCACCTCCATTATCCCACCCCCACTATTCTAGGAGAGTCTTTTCTGGGTGTAGCCTAGGACATACCTAACCCAGTGCCTGGAACACAGTAGAAGCTCAACAAATGAATGAATTCCTTTTTGTCCTGCTTCTAAAAACCTGATATTCACAGCTGACGTTCAAGAGGGTTATTGTTCTTTTTGTAGTTACGTTTGGTGAACTCATCTTATTAGGCATTGTGACAGTTTGTTGAAGAACTTGGCTCATTTAATTCTATTAGTTGTAGGCAAACAATACACAAGCTATTTCTACAATTCATTTTCCTTAAAAATTCTTTCTAGTCCTTAGGACCCCTGGAGGTCACGGTCCCCAGACCTTCTGTTAGCCCAAGACAGGAACCGTTCCCAAAGCCAACTTTTCAGACAGGGATTGGACTGGAATATGGGTTAGAAAATGATACTGGTGAGGAGTGAGCTTCTTGGACCAAGTAGACACATGAGACTATGTGGGCATCTCCTGTCTGGAAGAGAGATGAGAGGGCAGAGAGGGCTAGAAGCTGGCTGAATGGACACGAAAATAGAGACTGGAGAGAAGGAGTGTGGTGCCTCATTAAGGGGAGAGCAACTAGGAGCATATAAAGCAAGGTGTATATAAATTTTTTTTTTTTGAAACCCTGGTGGCGTAGTGGTTAAGTGCTACAGCTGCTAACCAAAAGGTTGGCAGTTCAAATCCACCAGGCGCTACCTGGAAACTCTATGGGGCAGTTCTACTCTGATCTATAGGGTTGCTATGAGTCAGAATCGACTTGACAGCAATGGTTTTTTTGGTTTATATAAATTTTTGTACAAGAGACTGACTTGATTTGTAAACTTTCACTAAAAGCACAATAAAAATACTTTCTAGTTGTGCTGTTAAGTCAGCAGCTGAAGTATCAGGAAGTGATTCTTTAAATATTTTTTAAATACCTATAATTATTATTATTTTTTTTATAATTATACATAGCAAACCCACGTATCCTTCTCTGACCCCATACTATGAACTTTGGTTTCTCTCCTGGTTTTTCGTTCAAAGAGGAAAATGTAAAGAGATTTGGGGTTGGGATGACAAAAAGAACTGAAAATGAGTTGCTTTATTCACTCAAACTTATATAAAATTTTAAAGCTAAAGGGAACATTGATTATTGTCTTGCTTAAATTCCTTTTTTTTTTCTTTAAATAGGTGGGGAAGCAGGATGCGAGGTCAGACATATTCTAAAGTCACACAGCAAATCAGTGGCAGAGTCAGTCTAGAACCTATGTCTCCTGGTCCTAAGACATGCAATTTTGCTCTCACATCATATTAACTACTCATGAAAAATGATTTTTTTTAAAAAAGTATATCAAAGACACTCTTGGACCTCTCCAAGCTTTTATTTCCTCATGTGTAGAGATAATAATAATAGCTACCTCAAGTGGTTTGTGCTAAGAATTTAATGAGTAGATGCAAAATGCTAAGGACAGTACCCAGCCATGGAACATGGTACTGTTTATTATTGTTATTAAGGCCCAGAACATTACACTGTTGATTACTGAAGAGATTATTCACTCACCTCGTCCTACTTTGTCAATTAAAAAATTCCCAAATGTATTTTATATTTCTTTTCCCTCTTCAAACCATCCTACAAATATGAACAGTTTATGGGCCAGAGTTTGGCTGATGTAGGTCTATGAACTTAGGATCTGCCACTTCTTTTGCTGTAGGATCCCGTGCAATTTTCTCAGCTTTTCTGAGCCTCAGTTTTTTTTATCTGTAAAATGGGGTTAAATAACTTTTACTTTCCTTTAAAGGATTGTTGTGAGTCTTAAATGGGAGAACACATGTCAAGTGCTCAGCCTGGTGTCTGGAGTTCAAGCTGGGTTCCTCCTTTCCCCAGTGTAGAAATGTCTAAATACTGACAGACTGCTCTGTCACCTGTGCTGAAATGTACTTCACTGATGTTGGATCTGAAAGGGTTTATTTAGAACAAAGCAATGAGAATGCATTGGCCATGGGAAAATGTTTCAAGGTTAAGAGTTGAAATGTGAACCTGTCTCCTCTACCTGGGCGATTTCTGAAGTGTGGTTCTCAAATGGGATGTTTGTCTTCTGATACACTGCAAGGCCCCTTTACAATTTGGCTACATCCAAATATAAGCTGTGCTATATATACTTACCAGTTTCCACCAGTTGCTATCAAATCAATTTAGACTCCTGGTGACCCCATGTATGCAAAATAGAACTGTACTCCATTGGGTTTTCATGGCTGTGACCTTTTGGAAGCAGACTGTCAGGACTTTCTTCTGAGGTGCCTCTGGGTGTGTTCGAACTTCCAAACTTTCTGTTAGGAGCCCAGCACTTAACCGTTTGCACCACCCAGGGACTCAATATAAACCAAAAAAGCAAAACAAACCAACCAAACCCAATCCATTGCTCTCGAGGTTGGGACCCTATATAGTTATATCTTAAAATTTAAATTAGCTTTTTATTTAAATCTACATTAGAAAGAAACTATATACCACAACTTGTGCTATAGTTTTCCTAATCCATGTAAAAATGCATAGTAGTTAAAAAAATAATTTGTGTACTACCTAAATCTCATATGCCAACCTTTACTTAAGGTTATCCTTACTCTTGATCCCAGGAGACATTAATGACCGAGTCTGTCAGTGCCTGGCACAGATCAGGTACCACTGCCCAAGTTTGCTCAGTGTCCCATCATACAAACTTGTGGATTCACAGGGCCCTTGAGATGTCACGTGGTCAACGTCCTTAGGACCAGCTTTAGGCTCCCACTTCTACCCCTAAGCAGGGTGTGAGTGTAGAGGGGTGGGGAGTGGGGGTTGGTTGGGTTTGAGGACCAGAAGCAAAACTACACACAGATGTCTCTGTAGCCAATTCCCTAGACTTCCAGACCTGGCATCTTACCAGTACATATCTCAACCGTTTCAATTACTTGCTTTCATAATTGAATAGATGTCTAGGAGGATTTAGAGTCTAGGAATAATTCATATGTAAAATTAATTCTCAAGGATGACTAAAACTTTATTATTAGCTTCCATTCCTTTGTGCTAAGCATTTGTTTCCTCATAGTTCTATTTTATAGCACCAGTGGACATCTGCAGACCCATACATGAAGTTGTTAACACATTAGGATGAATTTACTTGGACTGCATTTTCCTCTAGAGCAAAGCAAATACTTGTTTCTGGAAACATTGATAGTTAGGTGAGGATTCCTGAAACTGACTGCATATGTTTGCCCAGGGCTGGCCAACAGTTAATCAGCCTTTATAGACCTGAATGGCTCTGATAAGGGGACAGTAATTGGAGCACCAGAAAGGCTCATGTGCAGGCAAAGGTTATGTGCTGCTCAGTGGTTACAGGGTAGAATAGCAAGTTGGGACATGCTCTGAAAACAAACTAAAGGTGCTAGCTATGCCAGGTTGTGCAAGGATGGCTAGAGCTGCTGGTGGAACCAGGTTCTGCAAACATGGTCAGGGTTATAAGCCAAAATGTTGTAAACTGAATGCCTAGGTTTAGATTCCATTTGAATGCTAAACCACTGGGTGGAAGACTGTTGGGGAACAGGATAATCAAACTCTCAAAGTATCACCCCCAGGTTATCTGTCTACCTAGCCCCAAGTAAGAAGGCTTAAATATCCATGTGTACCCATACGACTGACCCTCTTCCAATGAGAAACAGATCACCCCTCATGTCCAGAAGAGCCGCGTGACATGCATCTCCACACTAAGCTCCTACTCTTACCTGAAAAGGTTCATAACATTAAGACAGTGTACATTTCCACTGGCATGTACTCATGTTTTCTTCCCTTTTCAGCCTCCTTGCCTTTTTTGAACTCACCCCTACCCAACCCCACCCACCATCCCCAATTGTCCTCCATTGAAAGTCAAGAACATCTGATAACTTGGTCAGATGCAGTGAAAGTGCTTGTCATTTATTGCCTGTTTTCCTGGCCAAAGTATCTAAACTCTTCAGTCTCTTACTAGAAGGGTAGAGTGACCATCTTTTGCTCCTACTCTGTGTTTGTGAGTATTGGTTCTCAGAAGTAGGAGCCGTTTCTGTAGCTTTCCTGGCTTTTAACCAGGTGTTTGTTGGCTGCCTCCCTTCTTCTCTTTCTGGATGATGTTGCTTTCCCTTCATCTCTGTGAGAATCCCAGCCTTGAGAGAAGAGACAAAGGAGTAGGCAGGGAACTTTCAGCAAATGTTGGTGAATCTGAGTCACCACCAGTCTAATGACCTTCCATTTGTTATCTGTTTCCATGGTCACAGCTGGGTCTCAAGGATGGGAAACAGCCCTCCACACACAGTGAATCATTACATCACTCCCCTCCTTAACAACCTTCACTGCCTCCTTGTTGTTTGTGGAATAAACAAGCAGTATGGGAGACCTTTTGCACACTAGCTTTGAGGCCACTTTTCTGTTCCTCTAGTCATTTTCTCCCAAGTCTCCATTCCAACGTGTGCAGTGTTACTTCTTCCTCTTTCAAGACCCAGCTCAAACATCGCCTCCCTTGGAAGCCTTCTCAGACCTTGCTGATGTGGAGCTGGTCCCTCTTCCCTTTGGGCTCTCACAACATTTTGTGTTCACCTACCTACAGCACTTATCGCGTGGCACTGTAATTGTTGGTTTATGTGTCTGTCATTCTCATCCTCCACTCTGTGAGCTCCTGATGGGCTGGTGTGAATCCTGTTCATTAGAGTGTCACCAGAGCCTGACTCTGGGCACCTGGCTTTCAGCAGGTGCTGAGAAAATGTTAACTGGGTGAATGAAGGAAAAAGGGAAGAGATGTGGCCTTTTATTAACTTATTGAGCAAAAAGTGGGTAGGATGGTACAATGAGGCACTGACCCAGTAAAGAAAGCACTGGTGTTTTAATGAAACTTCTTCCAAATCTGTGAACATGTTATCTGTGAAGTAAAAGCTTTTATTTTTTCCATAGCACAGATTTACACACAATGGTCACAGTGGTAAGGTTAATAAGATGCTGGACAGATGAGTAGCAATGAATGTTATACAATAACAAAACCTCATCAACTATCTATCAACTGCAAATTTACTGAGACATCAAGAGAATGTGTGTTTGTAGTTACACAGCTAAAAATAAAAATTATTACAGTAACCAAGTCAATAAAACTGGAAAAAAAAAAGCTATATAACAAAAAGGCCTTTCACAAGCTATTAAATGATCATACATTATAGACATACCAATTTTATATTTGAAGCAGCTGATAGCACCAACATGTTGGTAGGACCAGTGAGGGGTAAGACCATTGGATTGATGCATCTGAGAACAGGAAGGGATCTCAGCCACCATCTACTTCAAACCCCTCATTTTACAGATGGAGCGATGGAGATCCAAAGAGGTGAAGTGCCTTGTCCAAAGTCACACCACACAGGGTTGGCTAGAAAATGATACAGGGCAAATATCCAGGCCACCCATTTCAGGTTAAGTGCTCTATTTTAATATACATATAATTCTATTTGATTTGATGCATTTTTTCCTATTCACAGGTCTACCATACAAGAAATCAATAAATCCATAGCATATTCTGGTATTTTATTTATTTTATGATGAAAGACTGACATGTACTGTGACTCACTTCTCGGGCCTATCTCTCTTAAATCAAAATGCTGAGTAGTCAGTCAGATACACCATCTTCCTTAGAAACCAGGTGAACAGAAGGCTTTGTAAGAGAAAGCCTGGCAGATCTTCCGCCGCCTAATTAGCCTACGCTGCAAAATTATGAAATCATTGCTATAGTTTTTTTTCCTGATAGTATAAAGATTAGCAAAGTATAAATACAGTCCAAACAGAGACAAAGCAAATCAGATCTTTCCCTTAATAAGTATGGCACTTCTCATTTTAATAACATAGGGACATTTCAAGACCCAATTCCGTATAAGAAGAAGAAAAAAAAAAAAGTATTTAGCTCCAGCACATAGTTTGTGAACCACCTGGTGTACAGAGTGTTTTCCCAATTTAAAAAAAGTGCTTCTGTGAAATACTTTGGAATCATAATATTTTGTCTAGCCTATCTTGCCACGGTGCTGAGGCTTCAATTGCACAGATTTATGATGAACTAATGAAGATATCAGAATGAAAAAAAGAAAAGAGATTACTGTTAATACAAGCAGCACTAAAGACAGTATATTGAACACAGCTTCATGGAAATGAAGTCGAGAAGTTGCATGTGTACATGTAAGCGTGTCATCATACTGAGAGTTGGAAAAATAACACGCACTGGACATTTTTCTATCATTATCATAAACCAGTTACTGCAGAACAGTTAAGCTTGGCTTCATAAGTAGAATAAAGCCTGATAAATAAAAGTGACTTCTGTATATCACATATATGTATACATATATTATATTTTTTCACAAAGACTTCTACTTGTAAGTAAATAAACATTTAGCTACTTTTCCTCCCTCCCCTTGGGTTCGGCATCAAAGGATTTGATTCATTTTTTTTCTTGAACTTGCCCTATACCTGGTTAGTAAGTTATACGACATTTATACTCATATCCTTTATTATATCTGGCCAGTGAAAAGAAAATGAAATCTCCTGTGACCTCAAATCCATTCCTTACCACTACAAGCATAACACATACATAGCAAAATATATTTGTTTTCTGTTGGGTAAAAGAGAATGTTTAGTACTAGAGAATAAACTCTACTTGCTACTGATAATGTGTATATAATGGCATAATAAAAGTAATTTCATGAAAATATCTTGTAATAAGCTGCATTATAAATACCTAAAGAAACACGTTAAACATCGAGTGAACATAAGCTTAGTGTTCTGAAACTATTAGTAGAAAAATATAAAAAAAAGAATGTCTCATTAAGTAAAGCATTAAACGTAAAGTCGTCTTTTTAGTGTACATTTCAAATTTCACCTTCCTGAAGTGTGAAACTGTTCTCTCTCCTAAACGGGTGCCTCTCACTTACTTGGGAACTGGGCACACATGCAGAGCCAAGCAGTAGATGACAAAAGGTTAAGGGCAGTGGCTCGATTCTCACAAGGTCTTGGAAAAGTGCAGGCAGTTCACAATGCTGAAAGGTGACTGGGAGAATTACAGAATCTGAGCAGTTTTAAAATAGCGCTGCATTTGCTCACACACAATTAGCATAATACACCAAGCCCAAACATTAGATTTTCAGAGCAGCTTGCACTGGAGGGCAGACTGTACAGACTTAGGGAAAACCACTGTTAATAATTCCTTCTCGGGGGTTGGATCTTTTTTGAGACTGACTAGGTTTTAAGTAGTTACTTTTTTAGAAGTTTTAAAGGTTTTATTAAACTCAAAGTTCCCCAGGCAGGACACAGTGTTCCACAAGGCAGGGCCACTCAGGGAGTAGTTACGTTTAAGGAACTGAAGTTGAATCAAAATATCAAAGGCCTAGTGTACGGCTTGGGTTTCTAAGCCAGCATATTAAAAAGGACTCTCTCTTCCTCTGTGATAAAGTCAAAATCTCCTCTGGCTACACAAGAGTCCTTCTTTTGGGGTTCCTACTGGAAATTCCGAGGATGTGAAGGCTATATATTCATGCCCAGAGGAACACCAAGGAACTCAGTACCCAGCTGCTAGAACAGGTGGGCCCAAGTAGCAGACCACGCCTCTTGGAATGGTTTGTGGGCAGAACGGCAATGAAAACTGCAGATATTTGAAAAGAGTTTAAGTGTTTTGACACTTGTACATTTTTTTATGGCTGTGTTTCTTTCTCACTATGTTCCACCCACCTGGGGCTGGGGACATGGACGTTATTACCTCCGAAATCAGACGCTCTAGCGGGAAAGATAAAGGGAAGGCAGAGAAAGAGGACTAATGTGAAAAGCCAGGCGCACAAGAGCTGGTTTTTATATACTCCTGCTCCTCTTGTGGCCAGGCTCGTGGTCCCTCTGTCTGCCTCATTCCAATCAACAGGAGGAAATTTCAGAGGTGTCTACTCTTCATCCATCATGAACCCTGGGTGCACGGTGGTCCAAGGTCCTCACCCAGGGTCTCCTCCCCTTTTCCAGTTCCAGGGTCACCAAAGCCCAAAGGCCCCTTGTAGATTAATACCTCATATTATATAAAGGCATTTTAGTTAAGTTTTTAAATTTTAATTGGCAGTTTTCTGTAGCCCAAGAGGTCCAGCAAGGATTCAAGACAGGAGAGATGACTTCATTATTTGATCTACAATGAATATAATTTTTAGGATGTCCTGTACTTTTTGTAAGGTAACTCCATGAAAAGAATTTTTATTCTACCTACCTACAGCTCACGATAAATTTATAACTTCTGGAGTTGAGGAACTGATAATGGAGAGAAAAAAGTTTTAATTAGGAAATAAGCTCTTTCATATGTGTATACACAAAGCATATACATATACATGAAACAACACCCTCTTACCCCCCACCCCCCATATACCGTACAAGTTGGCACAAACTCTTATTAAGAACATAAAATGAGTTAAAAGGTTTTAGTATTTAAGTAATTCTTGGCATTTTAATCTAGACAGGTGCTTAGGCAATTTAGGACTTGACATATTGAATGACATGTATATTTAAAAGTCTATGTGTTTTTAAAAAGGGCCAGACCAACTTTCCTTCAACAGTAACCCAATATGACACCACAGTTAACAAATGGAAAACAAGACAGTTACTCTATTAAATCAGTGGGGGGTATTTTAGAGAAAGGACAATTTGGAGAATAAAGACCTCAGAGTCCATTTTCCAAGGTAAGAGCATTTTAGTTATTAGCAGTGGTTACCAAATAAGCTAAGGGGAAATCTCTCCAGGAAGCTGCTCATAATTTGCTTTGTTGACAAGAGGTGAGGGACTGTTTCACTCTTCCACTATAAGATGATGCAAGTTTTTTTATCCTTGAAAGGGTTTTCTGAAGCTGGAATCCCGACCAGCAGTGGGTCACTCCTGGCATGCTCCTCACAATAGGACATGAGGTCCGCAGACGCCTTGGAAACCTGACATATAGACAAACCAAAGGAAACAAACCAACAAGAAAGACTTTAGTTCCAAACTTTAAATGTGTATTTGAATGTTAAACCATTGGGTGGATAACAGTTGGAAAACAGGATAATCGAAGTCTCAAAGGTATCACCCCCAGATAACTTATTAAAAAGGGGGGAAAAAAAACCCATATCTGTTGCCATTGGGTCAATTCTGACTCATAGCAGCACTATAGGACAGAGTAGAACTGCCAAGGAGCAGCTGGTAGACCTGAACTGCCGACTTCTCTGGTTAGCAGCCAAGCTCTTAACCACTGACCCACCAGGGCTCCAAAAAGGAAAAGGTGCCTTTGCAATGGAGAAGTCTGGCAGATAATGCTTTAACCAAGTGATTAGACGTAACAATGATGAGACAAGATGCCACCGCTGAGGGCACACCATCACCTAGTTAACATTCCTGCCCAAACGTGTAACTGAAACCCAGTCATCAGGGCAAAATGATCACATCCAAATTGAGGTCTGCTCTGCAAATTAAGTGGCCTGGACTCTTCAGAATGGATGGTATAGTAGGTGATAGTTAAGTTTCTTGAGTGCGATAATTGTACTGTGGTTATGCAAAAGTACACCCCTGTATTTGGGAGATACGTTGTAAAGTATTTAAGGGTGAAGAGTCACAATGTCTAAATAACTGTCAAATGGGTCAAAGGAAAAATTATATGTGGTTTGTGTGTCTGTGTGTATAAAGAGAGACAGAAGGACAGAGAGAGACAGAGAAAGCAAATGTGGCAAAATGTTAACAACTGACGAATCTTGGTAAAGGGTAAATGGGCAGCTTGGGTGGTGCGAACGGTTAAACAAGCAAAAACGTTAGCTGTTTGAACCCACCCAGAGGCTCCTCGAAAGACAGTCCTGGCAATCTGCTTCTGAAAGGTCATGGTCTTGAAAACCCCATGAAGCAGTTCTACTCTGCACACCTGGGCAACTACTAACAACAACAACAAAGGGTTCATGGTGTTTATTGTTACAACTCTTCCGCAGGTTTGAACTTTTTCAAAATAAAAAGTGAGGGGTGGGGAAGGAGGTTGTATTAAAAGGAAAAGTGTACGTGAATGACGGGAAGGTTGTATCTTTAGTTTCTAAACAAAACGAAACAAAACAAAAAAAACCAAACCCAGCCCGTCGAGTCGATTCGACTCATAGCGACCCTGTAGGACAGAGTAGAACTGCCCCATAGAGTTTCCAAGGAGCGCCTGGCAGATTTGAACTGCCGACCCTTTGGTTAGCAGCCGTAGTACTTAAGCACTACACCACTTTAGTTTCTAGCCAATAAAAAAGGGGCTGGAATGCAGAACAAAGTTTAAGAAGAGAATAATGGGCTTGGAGCCAAAACCCTAAAAGAGTAGAGCGAAGTTCTGGAACTTCAAGATTCAATGCTAAGGATGAGGCTTGGGGGAAATAAAAGTAGGGCCAAAACCAGCGTGAGAAGATGCAGTGCCTAACTCTGGCATGAATTATAAATGGAAAACACCGTCCCCTGTTTCAGAAGCCTGGGTGGGAGATCGAGCAGAATAATCAGATCAGTGTCCTCAGGGGACGAGCACCGGGCAGCTGAGCCGTGTCAAGTACAGCACAGTCTGCCTCATGTTCTGAAGACAGGTGACTATCTCCAGGCCCAGAGGAATTTATCAGGTGACTACTTCAGTTTCTAGGAAACAGCATTAGTCACGACATTCCAGGGCACTTACTCTTTAGTCCTCCCTTGGGATTTGGGGGGAAAAGACCGCAAAGTCAGGAGACCTGACAAATACCTCTGGGCTTCTCTATGGGCTCTCAGCTACAGCTGCCATTACTCATCCCAGTACAGAAAGTGGTCACTGAAGTCCACACACATTGAAAAAGCTGCATTCTCCAAAAAAGGAGACCTCAACTGTTGACTTATTATGCAGGGCTACCTCAGCTGCACTGATAATTCTAGAGCACTTAATAAGTGCCAGCGGTTTGATGATGGTGTTTATAAGTCCATTTGGAACTCATCCCAATTTGCAACACAGTGATCATGGGACTCGACCATGTTCATTCAGGGAAGGTGGGTCCTCAGGAAATCCTGTCCAGAGTTTAGATTTTTTGTCCAAACAGAGAGGGGAACTCAGCCACTTGGCTGTTCAGCTCTTAAAATGAGGCCAGTGCTAGCAGAAATGAAAGCTAAGATCCTGAGACCCTCAGCTGGGAAAATCGTGGGACCCAGCTGAGTTAAATGGCATTAAAACCCACCAACTGCTGTCAAGTCTTCTCTGACTCATGGCAACCGTGTGTGTGTCAGGGTACAACTGTGCTCCATAGGGTTTTTACCGGCTGAGTTTTCAGAAGTAGATCAGGTCTTTTTTCTGAGGCCTCTTGGAGTGGACTCGAACCTCCAACCTTTCGGTTAGCAGCTGAGTGCATTAACTGTTTGCGCCACCCTGGAACTGCTAAATGACACAACCTTCTCTGAAATTTGGCCTGGCTTTTGGAGAGCAGTTGGAATTGACCAGAAAGCACATCTCATCCAATCAAGGCTTCTTACCTTTATTCTTTCAATGGACGCTTCTAATCTTAACTGCTGCACAGTTCTCCTTGCCTGGGCTATGTTGTTGGTGCTTGCTGTTTTGCTGGACATCTTCAGTTATTGTTTTCACCAGAAATCTGAAAAGAATCACTTTTTTAAAGGTAGATCACAGTCATCTTTAAACTGGCTGAACAGCCATATTGCTTTATGTTACCTTGAAGGGGAAGGAGGCCTTCTCCCAGTCATCACAGCCACTCGGAAGCTGTTACCAAAATGCCCCTCAGCACTCTGAGGGACGGCACAGATGTCTAAGCTTGCTATCTACTTGAGCGCCTTCACAAATCTTTGTTTTGCAGAAGCCCAATACGAGCAGTTTAGTCAGTGCACTCCAACATACAGCATACAAGTTGCCTTTTCTAGGATTTTCCAAGGGAAAATGAAGACACATAAACACCTGCAGTAGTGAGAAGGCCCTCTAGCAAACATGAGCATGTGTGATCAGAAGCCACACTTTATATGCAGTTTAATATTAAAAGCTAGTTGCTGAGGAATGGATTCCGACTCATGGCCGCCCCAGGTGTGCCCGAGTAAACCTGTGTTCCATAGGGTTTTTGAGGGGTGATTTTTCAAAAGCAGATTGCCAGGCCTTTCTTTAGAGGAACCTCTGGGTGGACTCAAACCTCCAACCTCATGGTTAGCAGCTAAGCGTGTTAACTGTTTGCAGCACTCCAGTTTAATATTACCCCAATCCATTGCTGCCAAGTCAATTCTGACTCCTAGCAACCGTACCAAGGATAGAGCAGAACTGCCCCTTAGGGTTTCCAAGGCTGTAAATCTTTACAGAAGCAGACTGCCACATCTTTTCCCAGAAGAGGGTGAGTCCAAACCACTGACCTTTCAGGTAGCAGCTGAGCACTTAACCACTGCACTACCAGGGCTCCTTCAGTTTAATATTACGGCTACCTAATTTAATAGATGGGTTTGATTTTATTTCGTTTTGGCTCTCTTAGCCAACTATTACACTCATACAAGTCCTGCCAATCAAAAACAGCTAAAGAGAGAGCCCCCAAGGAACTCTGTAAAAAGAATGCATTTTTAGGTGCTATCAAGATGTGCAATCATTTGGAGAGTGTTAGGCAGATAAGGAAGCCTTTCTTCAAGAAAAAGTGGGAATCTCTCAGCTGAAAGGTTCTCAATGATAGAGCCGTAGCAAATGCCATGTAAGACACAATGAGCAGCCGAAAGCCTGGAATATTTACAACTTTTTCATTCCCTCCTCCATCTCCCTCTGGCCTCACCCTTGCTCATCCTGCTACCCCATAATCTGTTCCAGGGCTGATTCTCTTCTCTGGCCTGAGCCCCCGGATTCTAGGCTGCCTTGTTTTCCTCTCTCCCCAGCCACCTGGTGAAAAGCAACGGAAACATCCTGGACCTTGAGCTTCAACCGCCCTGGTTTTCCAACTGCACATTCCAAGGAGAAGACTGGCCTGGGGAAAAGCACTGCCTGGTGCCCTGCCATATATGGCTAAGTTCCCTCTCTGCGAGGTGGTGACTGGGGGAAAATGCCGAGCTGGCAGGCCTGGCAGTGGCGGCAGTGTGGCAGTTTTATGACTCATGGGAGCAGGTGGACAGTAGGTGTGCCTCCCCGGCACTATGCATGGGCTCAGCGAAGTCTCAGGGCATGGTGGCGCCAGTCACAAACCCCGGCTGACTCAGCCTTCTTGGAGGGGCCGTAGCTGCACAGAGTAATTCTGCCATAAAGGCTTAGACCGGACAGGGCTGACAAGAACAGCAGCAACCCACAGGCTTCACAGTGTCCACCATGTGGGCACTACTCCACACAGAGTTCCTCAAGACTTAGAATTCTCCCAACGGCTGAGTTGAAGGACTTGCGATCATGCTTGCACCCTCTGTGGTCAAAAGAAGCTTTGAGTCAGATGCACAAATCAAACCGTGCTTTTAATAGTGTGCAGGACTTTGAAATACAGCCTAAGCAGCAAGCTTCACATTCCTGGGTTTGGATCCTGCTTCTGCCACTTACTAGCTGGGTGAAACCAGGCAGGCTACTTAACTGCTACCAGCCC
The DNA here is from genome assembly GCF_030014295.1 of Loxodonta africana. NCBI lineage: Eukaryota > Metazoa > Chordata > Mammalia > Proboscidea > Elephantidae > Loxodonta > Loxodonta africana. The sequence continues at coordinate 108,615,979 of NC_087344.1, forward strand.
AAGTTTTCTCAGTTATAGCATGAGGATGCTATTACCCATCACATAGGGTTGTTTTTGAGGATTCAATTTGCTGGTGCACAAAAAGTGTTTGGCATGGGACCAAGGGCACTCCATAAACAGCAGTTAATTTTTATCCTTTGGGGTCATACATAGCACAATGCATTGGCGTTCCTTGTCTACCTGTCTGCCTCCCTTACCAATCAATGAGCCTCAGTGGACTGGGTCTGGGTGGGCTATGGGCATTGATTCTTTTTTTTTAAACAAGTCCCCAGGACATTTTATTACTTGATAAAGTGGAGAGTTGGTGAAAAAGAGGAAGACCCTCAACGAGATGGATTGACACAGTGGCTGCAGCAATGGGTTCAAACATAGCAACAACTGTGAGGATGGCGCAGGACGGGGCAGTGTTTCATTCTGTTATACATGAGGTCACTATGAGTTAGAACTGACTTGACTGCACTTAACCACAACAGGCCACTCTACAGGGCATCTGTGGTTCAGTGGTAGAATTCTTGCCTTCCATGAAAGAGACCTGGTTTCGATTTCTGGCTGATACACCTTGTGCACAGCCACCACCCATCTGTCTGTGGAGGCTTGGGTGTTGCTATGATGCTGAACAGGTTTTAATGAAACTTCCAAACAAAGATGGACTAGGAAAAGAGGCCTGGTGATCCACTAAGAATCAGCCAAGGAAAACCCTGTGGATCACGATGGTCCCATCCGTGACCAATCACGGGGATGTGCAGCACTGGGCAGCACTTCGCTCAGTTATGCGTGGAGCTGCCATGAGTTGGGTGCTGACTTCACTGCAGCGAACAACAACTGCCCACTCTGCTGCACGTCACTGCCAGGGCAGGGTGGAGTGGCTGCCGACAGCCAGCAGAAGAGTCCCCTGGAGCAGAGAAGCACTAGCAATGCAGGAAACCGGAAGGGGGAAATAGGTGGCAGGGCAAGGTGGCCGTGCCTGTCCTAAGCCTTTTGAGACCTTGTTTCCACCCTGACCTGCTGGCTTTTCCTCAGGTTTCTCAGCCATCCTGCCCCACCCAAAGGAGAGGCCTGGGGTCTCCTCCTCAGCTATTTTGCTCACACCCAGCAGTCAGCCCAGCTCCATGTGTGCGCCTCGGCAAGCGCTTATTAACAGACACTTTGAAACGGGGCTTGGGCACTAGGAAACCTCACTTTGAACGGCATGACGTGCCTGGGTTCACAGTACCGCGGTTACATATTTTGTTCCCTGTAGCATGTTAAACCAGGCTCCCTTCCCAGCTGGCGCAGGTTCTGAGGAATGGCCCTCCGCCTCCAAAACACGAACCTGACACCCTTTCTGCACAGCCCGTAGCTTCCAGGCTGCACCCTAAGGACTTTCTAAATGTTCCCTTCGTATGAGAATAACACCAAGCATTCTCTTCTTCGCAACCTCCAGGGCATGAAATTTCCAAGTCCCCACACCAAGTTTTCCCGTAACTGCAGAACAGTTCACATGTTTCAGGACTCCATCAGTCACTGCTCCCACTGCACGGCCATAAGCAAACATTCCACGGTCAGACCGTTTATAAAATGCTTGGGTTGGTACCCCCCACTAAAGCTGGCAAGAAACTTTGCATCTAGTACACGGTGGACTTTACTTCCTGACTGTATTACGGTCACGATTAAAAATAGCTAGCAATTCGTAATTCACACCTGCCAGCTTAGGGCTTCTTGCATCCTTCCCCCATTCTGATATCTGTGGTCTGACCTGCCCCTTCACAGAGAGCCTCTCCTGCTTGTCACTCCAGAAGCCTCCGGCTTGCCTCCACTGGGGAATCCTCAGGCCCCAGGTTCTAGAAAATCCATGCACCACATTTTTATTGAGTGCTATTTGATACCTGGCACAGTGTGGGACACATGAGGCATTGGTGGCTCAGTGGTAGAGCTCTTGCCTTCCGTGCAGGAGACCTGGGTTCGATTTCCAGCCAATGCACCTCGTGCCCAGCTACCACCTATCTGTCAGGGGAGGCTTATGAGTTGCTATTGAGGCTAAACAGGCTTCAGTGTAATTTCCAGACTAAGTTGGACAAGGAAGAAAGGCCTGGTTATCTACTTCTGAAAATCAGCTAATGAAAACCCTATGAATCAACAACAGGATGATCCACAACTGATCACAGGGATGACACAGGTAAGGCAGCATTTGCTTCCACTGTGCATGGGGCTGCCATAAGTCGGTGGCTGACTTGATGGCAGTTCACAACAACAACAAGACAGACACAACTGCTGCCCTCACAGAGCTTAAGATCTTGCTCAGGAGACAAACATTAAACAAGTAATTAGACACTTCCTTCCTCTACTACCTCCTGCCTGGCCAGACCCTCTGGAAACTCAAATACTGTTTCTCTTCTGGAAGTCCCCTCACCGCTGCTGGTATATGGAGAACCCCACCTAGAAAACTGGAGAAAAGTTGATGCCGTGGGTGGACTTTACAGCTTCAGAGATTTATTAAAAAAACAAACAGCTTTCTACTGAATATTGTTTAGGAATTGCACTGACGTCAATTAAATGGGGTCTTCGTGATCATTCCTGGAAAAAGTTGTACACTGGGCCACTGGAAAAGAATATGATCTCCCATTGTAACACTGCTCCTATAGAGAGATCAGATCACAATTATATTGCTTTAATTTAAGGAGCCTCTTTGAGAAACGCAGTCCACTGAGGTGCCCCATGCTGGGGAAAGAGGGGCATGGCTGCTGATTCCTGGGCTGCAGGAGGTGTTTACTGGCCGACTGGCCATCTGGCCGAGCACTTCCTCCCCACTTGCAGCTGCTTTGCGCCTCCTGGGCTGGGGCAGACACCCACCTCCAAACACTGCTGCACCTTCACAGGGTTTTCTTTGGTATTCCCTCAGTGGCAGGGGTGCTTGGCTGTTTGTTTGTACTGCTAAGTTGATAAAAGGCTTGCTTTATTCTTCCACCAAGAATAGCTTCCAAAGCAAACAATACCTGGTATTTGTATAGAACCTAAGAGCACACACATTGCTTTCACCATACTGTTCTATGAAGCTCCACTATGATCCTGTAAAGTTTATTATTATTCCAACTTCATCTTATAGACGAGGCAACTGAAGTGAATAAGACTCACTTTGAGTTGCCCAGTTTGTAAGCCTTGTACCAGCTTGTAAGCCTTTCCACTCCCAAAACCACACCTTTCCCTCTGCACCAAGGAAGGAACATGACTCCAATTACTATGATTCACAAACACTCAGGGCCTCACCGGGCGTCCCACGATGGGTTTCTTAATCAAGGGTGACCTTAACATTCTGTGACCTGGAGTTGTGGGCTTGCCAATCCCCTCATGTTTGTACAACACTCCTTCTGGTGCAGAATGGATTTGTCTGTCTGTCCAGTGCCCCGGTGGAAAGGCCTCTCCTCTCATATCTGCAAGCTAAGCAGGAATATTCTCCCGGCTGCTAGTAGGCAAGGACGGAGGTCTGGGCTTGGGGCAGCGTTTGGAGCTCCTGAACCACCAGGGCTCCACTCCACCAGAAGGTCACGTCCTGTGCATGCACCTGACCACCGGCTTGATAAAACTCTATCGCTTCTGTAGCCTTGTTTTCATTTCTGCATTTGGCTAACAGATTTGAATGAACGTATGCAGTACTGAGCCACTCAGGATTTGCATTGCTTTTTAATGCTATGATTCATGTGAACCCTCAGGTTCCCAGAAATTCCAAGAAACAGAATGTCCCATTTGGGAAATATGGGCATTTTCATCTTTGTCTAGAGGCGCCTGAAGCAGGTAGAGGCTGGTGGGGATGGAAAGTGTGTCACAGAGCACACTCTGGGAGTAAGGCACCAGGAAGCCCTAGGGTCTGAATCATAAGTCACTGTCGCCTGGCCAGTAATTGAATCATTGGAGCGAAGCCAAGGTGCACAGGAGGAAACACACCCCTTGTGGCTGTAATAAAAGAACAGGCCAAAAAAAAAGACAACAGACTTCCACTTACTCGCCCTCTGATTTGACCTCTGACTTTCAATGTTTTAACTAACCTAGCTGGCTGCTTCCTTGTCTGTAAAAGGGGAACAATAACACCCACCTTGCAGGGTTGTTGGGAAGACAACAACAACAAAAAAAGCCCCTATAGGAAACCCTGGTGGCGTAGTGGTGGTGTAGTGGTTAAGTGCTACGGCTGCTAACCAAAAGGACAGCAGTTCAAATCCACCAAGTGCTCCTTGGAAACCCCACGGGGCAGTTCTACACCGTACTATAGGGTTGCTATGAGACAGAACTGACTCAAAGGCAATGGGTTTCGTTTTTTTTTTTGGTGATCAGTAAGGCAGGTCCTTGGGTGGCACAAACGGTTTGTGCTCGTCTACTAACCTAAAGGTTGGTGGTTCGAACCCACCCATTGGTGCCATGAAAGAAAGACCTGGCGATCTCCTCCACTAAAGATTAGGAAAAAAAAACATTGCTGTCGAGTTGATTCCGACTCATAGTGACTCTGCAGGACAGAGTAGAACTGATCCGTGGGGTTTCCAAGGCCGTAATCTTTAAGGAAGCAGACTGTCACATCTTTCTCCCATGGAGCCACTGATGAGTTTGAACCAATGTCTTTTCGGTTAGCAGCCGAGTGCTTAACCACTATGCCACCAGGGTTCCTCCGGTAAAGATTACAGCCTAGAAAACCCTATGGGGCAGTTCTACCGTGTCACATGGGGCTACAATGAGTTGAAAATCAACTTGACGGCACCCAACAACAGGTTTCTCAGTGGTGCAAATGGTTTGTGCTTGACTACTAACCTAAAGGCTGGCGGTTTGAACCCACCCAGTTGCACCATGGAAGAAAGGCCTAGTGATGTGCTATAAAAATTATAGCCAAGAAACCCTATGAAACAGTTCTACTCTGTAACACATGCAGTCACCATGAGTCAGAATGGACTTGATGGCAACAGGTTTGTGTGTTTTATTTTAAATCAGTAATGTACCCTGCACTATAAATGTTTAGTAAATGCTGGGCTCCTAGACTCATTTAACAAGACACAAAACACGTATTTGCTGGTGGAAACAAGAGAAAACAGACAGCAACAAGCAGAGTTCAAGGTAATGTGACCAGGTAGCAACAGCTTTCTAACAGGGCCTTGGAGGGAATACAGAGTCAGGTCCTTAGGAATCGTTTTTCTATTCTCATTCACACTTATTATTTTATACCAGAGCCTGCAAACTCATGGGCAGTGGGCTGAATCCAGACTGCAGATGTCTCGGTTTGGCCTCGCAGACTGTAGCTCAATAGTGATGTGTGTGTGTATGTGTTTTAACTTTGAATTGGTTGTCAACATTTGAAAAATCAAAAGATTTCACCTTAAAAGGAAGACAAAAAATTTCTTGAAAAATCAGGAAAACCCTACAAAATTGGGCTGGATCTGAGCAGCGGCTGCACCTTTGGCATTTGCTGGTGCACCTGTCAGGGCCCCTACATTTGAACTCGCGATAACTGCCTTTACACTACGCATTGGATATTTAGTTATAGGGACACACTCAAGGATTAAGTCAGGGGACTTGGTCTTTGTCCTGCTCCTGCCACTTCCCAGCTCTAGGACAGGGCTTGTCACCTTTCTAAAATCAGTTGCCACTGAGTTAATTGTGACTCATTGTGATCACCAGGCCTTTCTTCCCAGGTGCCTCTGGGTAGACTCAAACCTCCAATCTTTTGGTTAGCAACTGAGCTCATTAACCATTTGTACAATCCAGGAAGTCTCAAAAATTTTCTCATGGAAAAAAATGGGGATATTAATACTTTTCTGTCTCAAAGGATTGTTAAAAGCATCAGATAAAATAGGCACGTGAGTATAATAAATACATAGAATGTTTGCTGTGCGTTTACTCCTTGTCTCCTCTCCTTAGATACTGTGTGACATGTGCTAAGCACTGTGAGCTCCTGATTGGCATGCAGCAGCCATTCCATTCCCCAGTGTGCCTTGCAAAGCTGCAGGGCTAGAAAACTAAAAACTACTTCTCTCAGGTTCGCTAATTTGATGCACTCTACAAAAAAAAAAAAAAATTTTTTTTTTTTTTTTTTAAAGAGGGAAGGTGGAAGTGAGAAGAAGGCCAGGTTCCTCCTGCTTGGCTTATTTCTGTTAGCAAGCAGGGTGGTGGGAAAGCTGCTGTCTGTGGAGGTGGTGGCATTCCAGTGTCCAGTCACTGTGACACAGTACTGAGAAGGTAGGTGGCTGCAGCAGCTGCCCACTTCTCTACTTCCTGTGGTGGTGAAGAAGCAGGGAGGGCCCTGGTGGCCAGTTCTCGTGTCGGGATTCTAGGAGTCCTTCTCAGGGGGCCCAATCTAACGATACCAGTAGTTACCAGTTGCTGTCAAGTCAATTCTGACTCATGACAATCCCATGCGTGTCAGAGTAGAACTGTGCTCCAGGGCTTTCAAGGCTGATTTTTCAGAAATATATTGCCAAGGCTTTCTTCTGAGATACCTCTGGGTGGACTCGAACCTCCAACCTTTCAGTTAGTAGCCCAGCGCATTAACCGTTTCCACTACCCAGGGACCCCTCCAATGATTACACAAGCTTCTAATTCCCTGTATTAAGCTCCATTTTGCACAAGTCGCCAAGGGTACTTACTGTTTGCTGTAATTGAATCCGGACTGATACATGATCATTAATATGTTGTCTGGCAAACTATAAATAACTTACAAATACTGGTTATGATTTCTAAAACTTCTATGATTATTATTTACCTTTAACATACCATCATTGCTGACATGCTAAAATCCAAGACCTGAAGGAGGGGTAGTTAAGAAATAACATTCTCTTTCCCCAGCCAAAGCTTGCAGGCCACGAGGCCAAGAAAGGTTGAATCCGTGCTCAACTGCATGTTCTGTTCTGCTCTCACTCGGTTCTCCGGGCAAAGGACAAAAAGAACATACTGCTGGTTTAATGGGGGAGGGGAAGGAGAGGGAGAGATAGGAAAGGGCTGCAGGGAGAGATGGGGAAAGTGGTTTGGAGTGGGGAGGAGACAGTGACGAGAGCTCTTCTGAGACCAGCTTTTATAGTCTCAGAATCAGCAGAATGAAAAAGAATGGGAACAGCTCTCTCTCAAGCCTCAATGGAGTTAGACAGTTCATCCTCAAAAGTGTGTTTTTATCCTTGTAAACCCTTTTGATGTCCTTATTTGGCATCTCTGATTGGCTGACTTTCCCTGCCATCCAAGGCACACACCCCTGAATAATAATAATAAAAAGTTATAATAAAAAATTCTGACAACTACCACCATTTATTGAGTACTTGGTATGGGCCTGGTGGTGCAGCGGTTAAAGAACTTGGCTGCTAACCAAAAGGTCGGCAGTTCAAATCCACCAGCTGCTCCTTGGAAACCCTATGGGGCAGTTCTACTCTGCCCTGTAGGGTCACTATGAGTTGGAATTGACTCGATGGCAATGGGGTTTTTTTTTTTGGTATGGGCTAGGTAAGTAATGGCACACATCATTTCGTTTAATCCTCCTAACAACTCTACAAGATGACTATATTTATCCTTTGTTTTACAAAGCACAGAGAGGTGAAAAAGTCTTGCCCAAGATCACACAGATTGACATGGCCGAGCTGGGACTCTGACTCAGAGCTATCTGACTCCCAAGATCCTCCTTTTAATACCATCCTATACTGCCTGCCTTTGAACAGCAAGGATGCCAGGAAGGAGTTGGGAGAAAGCAGAAACAAGTGTCAGCCCTGGAGAAGAGAAGATGACACTGCCTTCCACCATCCAGAGGCTGTTGTTCATTCAGATGGGTGGTCCCCCATGGTGATGATGCTACAAGTATGGTGCTGAGAGACCTTGGGAGAAGACCTAATGGAGAGTTGGTTGTTCTCCATGTGAACAGTGCCTGTCCTAGATTCCAGGTAAGGCTACTGCTAAAGACACGGGATGATTCCATCCTCCTTCTGTGCCCCAGAGAAGATGACAGGGAGCCATGAGAATGAGCCAATCTCGGGGAGTAAATCCTGAGGAGAGGGAGATACAGATCCTGAGCTGTGGGTTCCTAACCTTACTGTGTATCTAGATCACTTGTGGGAAAAACTTTAGTAGGTCTGGGGTGGAGTCAAAAACTTTTCTAGGTGATTCCGATATTGGTCCTTTGTGGATTACTCAAGAGAAACACAGACAATGATTTCCAGTGCCTTTGCCTCCTGATTCTCAATGCATGCCCATGGTTATTTCTGCCCAGGAATTAAAACATGTCACTTTAACAAGCCCTGCAGAATTCTAACTCCTCTTAATAACCTTTACCTACAGCACTAAACACCACTTTTTGGTCAGTTTGTTGTACAGTGGTGGCTTGTGTGTTGCTGGCAAACAATGCTGAATATACCATGGATTGCTAGAAGAACAAACAAATCTGTCCTGGAAGAAGTACAGCAAAAACGTTCTTTAGAAAGTGAGGATGTCGAGACTTTGTCTCATGTATTTTGGACATGTTATCGTGAGGGACTAGTCCCTGCAGAAGGACATCATGCTTGGTAAAGTAGAGGGCCAGCGAAAAAGAGGAAAACCCTCAAGGAGATGGACTGACACAGTGGCTTCAACAATGGGCCCAAACATAGCAACAATTGTGAGGATGGTGCAGGACTGGGCAGCGTTTCGCTCTGTTGTACATACAGGGTGCTATGACTTGGAACCAGCTCCATGGCACGTAGCAACAGGGAAAAACCTCCTTGAACTTGATATTGCTCTTATCATCTCACACACTTTTTTTGCTATGAAAGTCTAAGTTTGTTTTCTTAACTTCTTTCTGGCAAATGTCTTCTCCCTGGCTTCAGCAATACTAGACTATCCTGTTCTTGTCCTGTTCAATGATTTTCCTTTGCTACAGCCTGGTCCTGGAACTCTGGAGTAGCCAAGTGAATAAGGGCTTTCAGCGTCAGATAAATTTGAATCCTGACTTATCACCTATTAGCCTAAGGTACTTCATTGCTCTGAGCCTCAGTTCCCTTATCTAAAATGGGATGCTCTAAGAATAAAATTGGAAGGAGAAAAATAGTACCTGCCTCACAGTGCCGTTATCAGGATGAAATGAGATAACGTATGTAACTTGCTAAAAGCACGTGCCTGATGCACATTGGTCTGCAGTCAACGATGGTGCTTGACCCTCATGATTTAAGCTATGACCAACACACTTCACATATAGCCCTGACCCTTTACTTTAAACCCAATGATTAGCTGAAAGCCGATTCAAATTGATACTCAAATGGTCCAGTTGCTTCAAACACAACACACGTAAAACCCAATGTAACCCTGCCATCTGTCCCCAGCCTTCCTGATGTGCTTTTTTCGATGAGTGACATCCCCACTGTCCTTGTCACTGAGGCATCTTTTGCTCCAGGCCTCAATCTGTTCAGTAGAAATGTGAGCCACACAAGTGACTTTAAATTTTCTAACAGCCACATGAAAAAAAAAATAAAGAGGTGATATTAATTTAAATAATATATTTTACTTAAACTAATGGCCAAAATTGAAATGTAATCAATGAAAAAATTATTGAGATAATCTGCATTCTTTCTTTCATAGTAAGCCTTCAAAATTCAGGTTGTATTTTTACACTTACAGTGCATCTCAACTGGGCTAGCTATATTTCATGTGGTGAGAAGCTACCATATGGGACAGGACAATTTTAGACCCTCAGACTTTCCAATTATCTTGATTCCCATTTTTATTTTGCCCCATTCTCCTGGCTTCTATTTTCTATCAGTGTTGGCCTCTGTGATGGTTAAAATTATGTGTCAACTTGGCTAGGCCATGCTTCTCAGTGGTTTGGCAGGTATTAGGTAATCATCCTCCATTCTGTGAACTGAGTAGCCAATCAGTTGAAAAGGGAACTTCCTTGAAGCTGTGGCCTACATCCTATATATATATATATGTTCTGGCAAAGCTCACCCTCTATAGATCTTGCATCCGACTAGTCATTTTCTGACCTCTGGTTCTTGGGATGTGAGCCAGCAGCCTACCATCTAACCTGCGGATTTTGGGTTTGTCGGCCTCTGCAACCACCTGAGTCAGGAGGAACCTCCAGCCTGATGTCTGACCCATGGATTTGGGACTGGCCAGCCTCCACAACTAAATGAACCATTTCCCTGAAATAAATCTCTAAATACACACACGCACACACACACACGCACACACACGCACACGCGCGCACACACGCTCTTTGCTGGTCTTGCTCCTCTAGAGAACGTAGCCTAAGACAGCCCCCAGCACTTCAAGTTAGCGATTCTAGCTCAGCCTCCTTCCAGGACTCCTGCCCCTAATCTTCCTCCCCTCTAACCTATCCCGATTATTATGCTCAGATACAGAACCACTTTCAGATTATTTCTCCCTAGCTCAAAAAACGTTCCTGGGATTCCCCAGTACCTCCAGGATAAAATCCAAAGGACTCAGCCTCACACTTAAGATCTTCTCTAGTCTGGCCCCATCCTCTCCAATATTTCTGCAACGATAATAAAATCCTAACCATAAAAGAAACTTATTCTACTGAGAGCTTACTTTATGCCAGATGCCAGGCTATAGGCCAATCACTGTCAATACATTATCCTAGCAAATCCTCACACAACCCTGAGGGTCAGATTCTACTTTCACCCCCATTTTAGAAATTAAGAACTGAGGCACAGAGAAGTTTGACCACATGGGCTGTGTTTACGAGCATAGCTTCTGAGCCTCTGCTCAAGTCCTCTGCCTGCTTCTCTTGGCCTCTTTAAATTCCCTCTTCCTACAGGCCCTGGAGTCCCTGAGTGGTGCAAATGTACTTGGTTGCTAACCGAAAGGTTTTAGTTTCAAGTCCACCCAAAGACACCTTGGAAGAAAGGTCTAGAGATCTACTCCTGAAAACTCAACCACTGAAAGCCCCACGGAGCACAGCTCTACTCACATACATGGGGTCTCCAGGAGTCAGAGCTGACTCAAAGGCAACTTGGTTTTAGGCCCTAGTTTTTATTTCTTCCAGAAAGGTCTCCCTGCTTTTGCTTACAATGATAGCCCCTTTTTTGAATTCCTGCTATATGCTTACAGCTCAGAGGTCCAAGGGACCCCGAAGGGGCTGGCCCATGCATGAATTGGGCGGAGGGGAAAGTTACGCATGAATCCAAAATTATAAGCAAAATTCAGTGTGTGCATCTGCAGTGGGATGGATCACTTTTTTGTGGGCTTTCTTGCCATAGTCTTATAATTCCCACCCAAGTGATTGGATGAGACTGTGCAAATAGGGTAACTGTAGCTCACCAACAGGATTGGTCAGTTTTGCCATCCCCCCTGGGCTTAAGATGAGATACCCCAGAGGCGGCAGGGAGAGGATCCCACCACCATCAAGGAAGAACAGCCAGGAGCAGAGTGCATCCTTTGAACTCAGGATCCCTGTGCTGGGAAACTCCTGGAACCAGGAGACAGACAGAGCTTGGGAAGAAATAATGGCATGAAGACGGTGTGGTAGGGTTCCCAGCCCATGGAGTGAGAAAGCTGAGTGTCTGGGCAGGAGGTTTGCTGGCAGAGTAGAGTGCCTCTGGGCACTTACTGGCAGAGTAGAGTGCCTCTGGGCACTTACTGGCAGAGCTAAAAGAGCTTTGTTAACACTTGCCTAAGCATGGCAGATGCTAAGGGCCAGAGAGGCATGCCTGCGAGCACCCCTGAAAAGAGGCTGTCCTGATGGAAGAACTGTATCCTGAGTGTTCTTGAGCCTGAATTGTAACCTGTTACTTCCTAATAAGCCCGATAATCCTGAGCATTGCTTGTGAGTTCTGTATAGCCATTGCAATGAATTACTGAACCTAGCAGAGAAGTAGAGAGTGCCATGGGAGGGATGGTTGGTATCAGAGTGGGTAAAGATGTTGGAGCGAGGAGGTGTGTCTGACCTCTGCCTCAAGGAATCAGTCTTCGGCTGTTGATCTTCATTCTCTTTCCATTTTGTGAAGTTAGAGGAGGTCAGACACTACCCCCATGCCATTTTTACAGTACCTAGGAAGAAGTCCAAGCTGCTCTGAAGGCACTGGCGAAAAACAAGGCTCCAGGAATTGATGGGATATCAATTGAGATGTTTCAACAAACAGATGCAGTGCTGGAGGTGCTCACTTGTCTATGCCAAGAAATATGGAAGACAGCTTCCTGGCCAACTGATTGGAAGAAATCCATACTTATGCCTATTCCCAAGAAAGGTGGTTTACTTTTTCTGAGAAGAGAATTTACAGCTGTCATCAAGTTCTCACCATTTATTTCAGTGCCTAATGTCAGCTCAATAATAATAGCAACTATATTTATTGCTTACCACGTGCCAGGTGGAAGGAGCCCTGGCGGCGCAGTGGTTAAGTGTTAAACGCTTGTCTGCTAACCAAAAGGTCAGAGGTTCAAACCCACCAGCCGCTCCACGGAAGAAAGATACGGCAGTCAGCTTCGGTAAAGATTACAGCCTTGGAAATCCTACGGGGCAGTTCTACTCTGTCATACAGGGTCACTATAAGTCGGAATCGACTTGATGGCACACAATAACAACAATAACATGTGCCAGCTGGAGTCCCTGGGTGGTGCAAATAGTTAAGCTGCTTGGTTGCTAACCAAAAGGTTAGAGATTTGAGTCCACCCAGAGGGCCTCAGAAGAAAAGCCTGTTGGTCTACTTCTGAAAAAATCAGCCATTGAAAATTCTATGGAGCACCATTCTATTCTTGACACACATGATGTCACCATGAGTTAGAGTCGACTCAAAGGTCAACTGGTTATGTGTAAGGTACTGTGTCAAGTACATTATACAGATATTAGCTCATTTAATATTCTCTACAACTGTAAGAGGCCAGATTTATTATACCTACTGAGACTAAAGGACCAAAGGCCTGGAGATCTACTTCTGAAAATCAGGCAATGACAATCTATGGATCACAATGGTACAATCCCATTGTGTGTAGAGCCGCCATGAGTTGGGGGCTGACTGGGACAGCAGCTAACAACAATAAGAACACTGAGACTGCAGCTCAGGAAAGAAAGCATCTGCCAAAGATCACTTGGCTAGTGAGTGGTATAAACAGGATTTGAATCCAGATCTCTCCTACTTGAAAAGCCATGCACTTAGCCAGGTAAGCAAGTTCTCACATGCCATCTTCTCACTTACATTGACCAATGCCAGTGCTGAGCACAGAACGGGGCCTCAAATACCTGGGATTAAATTAAGACATGCTATGTAGCAACCAATACCTCAGCCAGCACAAACCTACCACTCTGGGGTGTTTGTGTGCCCAGTGTTTGTTTTCTTAGAAACAGGAAACACCCTCCTGCTCTCTCCCACAGGGATTCCAGAAAAGACGGACTATTCCAAGCCAAAGGTTACCCACCTGCTTGCTCCCTGCACAGCTCTGAGAAACTGGGTGAAGCCCCGGGGCTCCATCCACTTTATCGGGGCACTTTATTACAGCCAACTGCTGGCACTGTGAGCTTTCACCTCTAGCGTGGGATGGCCACTTGTGTGGTTCCCAGATCCCAAGGGCCACACTGTCTTGCACTCTCATCCTGTGCCCCAAACATGTTTTCATTCTGTGAATGTGGGCCCAGGGGGTATCCTCTGATGGTGACCCACAGAGGTGCAGGACCTAGTCCCCTCTGCCCATGCCGTTAGGCAGACTGCCAGGATCCAGTCGTGTACAGAAACCTGTTTATGGTCAACACTTGGAATGTTGTTTAAAAACAAGTTTTATTCTCTACCTGGTGTAGCAAAACTAGCTGATACATGATTTGTTCATATCTGCACGGCAGGCTTAGGATAGCTGGACACCTCGTGTGTTTATTCATGAATGAATGAATACGTGAATGAATGAATTCAACAACTATTTGTTATTAAACACAAAAGCTAACATTTACACAGTACTTTTGCTGTGCGAGGCACTGTGTTAAGGGCTTTATATGAAGTTATTTTATTTAGTCTTTACAATATCCCTAAAAAAGAAATAATTATGATTTCATTAGTTTTTAAATTTGAAAAGAATGTATGCATACAGTAAAACACTTAGACAGTCCAAAAGGTATAAAACACACTAGCTCTCCTTCTGTGCTAGACTTCCAGAGGCAACCACTGTTACCAGTTTCTCATGTTTCCTCCTGATGGTATTCCACGCATATACAAACCTGGCTATGCAAATCTGTCTTGAAAAATACTACAGGAGCATATTATATGTGGAGTCCCTGGGTGGTGGAAATGGTTAACATGTTGGGTTGCTAACCAAAAGGTTGGTGGTTCAAGCCCACTTCTGAAAGAAAGTCCTGCTGATCTACTTCCAAAAAATCAGTCATTGAAAACCCTGGGAGCAGTTCTACCCTGAGACACGTGGGGTCACCATGAGCAATGACAACTGGCTGCGTTATTTGCATTGTTCTATATTCTATTTTTTAAAAAATAATTTATATCTTGGAGATCAAGCTGAAGGTGATATTACTAACTCATTCTCCGAATAAGGAAACTGAAGGTCTCCAAGAAAAACAAAAACAGTTGCCGTCAAGTCAATTCCGGCTCATGGCCACTCCATGTGTTGCAGAGTACTCCACAGTTTTCATGACTGTTATCGCGGGGAAGCAAATCACCAGGCCTTTTTCCCGAAGCGCCTCTGGTTGGGTTTGAACCACTAACCTTTCAGTAGCCAAGTGCTTAACCATTTGCACTGCCCAGGGATTCCTTAAGGTCTCCGAGAGATGTAGTTAATACATGCCAGGGCTGAAATCAACTCTGGTATCCCCAACCATTCCACTCTGTCCTATAGTGTCGCTAATGAGTTGGAATTCACTTCACTGCAATGAGTCCCTAACCATTACTCTACACTGCCTCTGTCCTGCTCATCCTGCAGATCAGGAGCACCCTGAGGCTAGAGACAAGTAGGAATGATCAGAGAAGCGGAAAACAAAACTCCTGTCCTAAAACGGTTCACTGCTTTTGGGAGAAAACGATAGGAAGTGAGAGAATGGTTTCCTAAGAACATATCCAAGATAATGTTTTACTGTACCCTCAAGGCGCTAAGCATTTGCGGAGGGAACGTGCCTCAGAGTGGGGTGACTCCAGCTAGGAAGTCCTCTAGGTCAGTGGTTCTCAGAGTGTGGTCTCTAGATCAGTGGCAGTAACATTAGACCACCTGGGAACTTGCTAGATATGCAAATTCTCAAACCTCATCCCGGACCTACTGAATCAGGAACTCTGGGGGTGAGCCCCAGAAATCTGTGTTTTCACAAGCCTCCTGGTGAGTCTGATGCTTGCTAAAGTTTAAGAACTACTGTTCTAGATGCAAGTGATTTTTGAATTACAGATTTTAAACCGGAGGACGATCCAGCTGTCGAATTAGCAGTTGGTCTATTCAAACTAAGCTTGATCCATATTCCTGGCATTATTCTAGGACTAAGCTGAGTGAGGAGCTCTGGTGGTGCAGTGGTTAAGCATTTGGCTGCTAACTGAAAGGTCAGTGGTTCAAATCCACCAGCCTCTCTGAAAGAGAAAGTTGTAGTAATCTGCTTCTGTAAAGACCACAGCCTTGGAAGCCCCGTGAGGCAATTCTACCCTGTCCTATATGGTCGCTATGAGTCAGAATCAACTTGACAGCACACAACAACAACAACAAGCTGAGAGCGGGGGAAACAAAGACACAGACCCTACAGCTTGAGGAGGTTATTCCAGGCAAAGGGAGATAAGACCAAAATGTCTAAGGACAGAGGCAGAACATTCCAAATGCCCTGGCTGAAAGCTCCACCTCTAACCTGTGGTAAGGTGGTCTGTGGCCTGAAACCCTGGTAGCTAGTGGCTAAGAACTACGGCTGCTAATCAAAAGGTCGGCAGTTCAAATCCACCAGGTGCTTCTCGGAAACTCTATGGGGGTAGTTCTACTCTGTCCTATAGGGTCACTATGAGTCAGAATTGACTCGATGGCAACGGGTTTGGTTTTTTTTTTTTTTTAAACCCAGAAAACTTGTACTTTCCTTTCCAACTATGTGACCAACTGGAAGTCCTCCCCACCAGTCTTCCTAAAGGACCTTCCCCCAACCCTCTACTGCTTCCTCTGGCTGAACAGGGCTGGAGGCTGTCTGTAATGTGACCCCCTACCCAGAATGTTGCCTGCAAAGTAACTACCAGTTACCCTGACTCACAATCCTGACTCACAGCAACCTCATGTCTGTCAAAGCAATATGGTGCTCCATAGGATTTTCAGGGACTGATTTTTCAAAAGCAGACTGCCAGCCCCTTATTCTGAGGTACCTCTAGATGGACCTGAACTGTCAATCTTTTGGTTAGCAGTTGAGTGATTAACTATTTGTACCACCCAGAGACTCCACAAAGTAGCTGTGGTTGTTGATAGTGCTGCCGAGTTGATTCCGAGTCACAGTGATGCTATTCTACCCTTACTCCTTGAGGGCTGAGGAAGAAGAATGAACATATTTAGGATTTTGGTCTTAAAGGCCTAGCATCTGATCCACGTGAAGCAGAGGGCATGCTTCTTAATACTGCTGAACAGATAAGAGCTCACTCTCTCGCCTGAAATACATTAAAAACAAACAAACAAAAAACCCAAGCATCTCACGGAAGAGTTGAAAATGAGGCAATAGACTGCCTCCTTTCTAGATTAAGCAGCAACTAGGTAGTCATTCTTCTGCTTTGACTGGTGCGAGCTGCTTGACAGGGCAGGAGGAATGGATTCGAGAAAGGGAAAGGCTGACAGGACTGAGGAGTTTGTTCGGTTCACTGACATTTACAGTCACTGCCATTACAGTTGGGGCTGGGGATCACCCACTACAAATGTGGGACGCTCGTCTGATGGTTAAAGGGCTTATGATTCCAACAGGATGGAATAAATCCTAAGTACAGATAGATAAGGAATATAAATGGGCCAATAAAACATGCCAAATCCAAGTATCAGAGTTCCAGGAGCTTAGAGGAGGGATGGTCAGTGAGGTCTTGAGAGGTCAGAAATGAGTCATGAGGGATACAGGCCTTGAAGGATCAATCCGGGTGGGAGCTGGATAGGTGGGGGTGAGGGAGTGGGGAGAATTTTGGAAAGGTGACTGAGGGGAGCAATAGAGAGTGGATTAAAACTGAACTTTACGATGTGAAATTGTGAGCCACCAAGGATTTCTGAGACGTGACAGGTATAAGGGAGCGTTACTGGAAAAACAATACAGTAACTTTATGCAGGGTCGAACAGAGTTGGGAGACAGAGACAGACAAGTTAGAATATTTCCATGGGAAGTCTGTCGCTGCTGTCAGGTGCTGTTGAGTTGATTCCGACTCACAGCAACTCTGTGTGTCAGAGTAGAATTGCCTTGTAGGGTTTTCTTGGCTTAGTTTAGTAACTTTTATGGAAGAAGATCACTAGGTCTTTCTTCCGTGGAGCTGCTAGGTGGGTCCGAACCACCGACCTTTTGGTCAGCAGCTGAGCCCTTAACTGTTTGTGCCACAAAGGCTTCTATGGAAGGTCCACGGGCAGGCAATATGATAAACAGCCCAAGCTTTGGGGTCAGATGGACCTGGGTTCCAAGGCAGGCTCTGTTACTTAGTGTTGACTGATGCTCAGCAAGGCACTTACCTCACTGAATGCCCAGGTTTTCCATCTATAAAATGGGAGAACAAAAGTGTCTACTTACAGGATTTAATGATGAAATGGAATAGGAAAGCACGTGGCACAAAGAAATTGTCCAGTGCTTTATCTATTCTCATCATCGTTATTATTTTTAGGAGTTAGAGTGTGAGATTTCAAATAGATGAAAGCAACTGGAGTGCCAAGAAAAAGATGGGTGCAAGAGATATGAAAATGTAAGAATGAACAAGACTTAATTCTTGGCGCTGACTGGGGAGTGAGGTGCTGTTGGGCACTAGACTTCAGAGGGAGAGCATGAAGAAAAGAGCAGGGTGCACTCTTGGGCCTTCTTCAAATGTGTGGGGACAAGAAGTGCAGCTTTCAAAGGAACAAAGAAGGGGCTGTCTGAGAGGCAAAGGAAGTTGCACTGAACAGGGCAAAAACCAGTTGTTGTCCAGTCAATTGCGACTCATGGTGACCCCATGTGTGTCAGAGTAAAACTGCCTTCCATAGGGATTTCGATGGCTGGTTTTTCAAAAGTAGATTGCCAGGCCTTTCTTCTAAGGTGCCACTAGGTGGACTTGAACTTCCAACCTTTTGGTTAGGAGTCGAGCATGTCAACCAGTTGCACCACCCAGGGACTTCCCAAACAGAGTTACACCTTCACAAAAGCTAGGGTAAGAGAAAGAATGTTAGGGAAGAAAGGGGGGTTAATGATGTATAGATGTAATTAGTTAAAAATATCACACACCCAGAAAACATACTGGAGGGATATATTCCAAAATGTAGCTACAGCAGGTACTGGGAGTTTTAGGGGATTTTTAGTATTATTTTTTTATGGTACTGTAGTTTGTACGTTTTTATTTTTATGATAATAGCAAATACCTGTATAACGTCTACACTTGCCAAACATTGTCCTAAGGCCTTTACAGATATTAATTAATCCTCAAAACAATGTTGTGAGGTCATTACTATTGTTCTTCCCAGTTTAGGAATGAGGGAATGGAGGGAGAGAGATGCTAAGAACATGGCCGAACAGCCAAGGTCACAGCAGCAGTAGGTGGAGGAGCCAGCACTCCAGTCCCAGCTGTCTGGCTGCACATTCTGTCCTCTTAACCACATGTAATGCTTTTACAATCTTAAAAAAAAACCCCAGTAATTGTTATCCACAAAAGTAGAAGAGGAAGGGTGGTTGTTACTTACTTTATAGGGGCAAAGGAAGTCCAGAACAAGAATAACTCACTGGACTTGGTGATTAGGAAGTTGCTAGGGAACTTTGGAGCCCTGGTGGTGCAGTAGCTGAGTGTTTGGCTGCTAACCAAAAGGTTGGCAGTTCAAATCTACCAGCCACTCCTTGGAAACCTTACAGGGCAGTTCTACTCTGTCCTATAGGATCGCTATGGGTCGGAATCCATGCAACAGCAACGTATTTGGTTTGGTTCACGGGGACCTTTCAGAGAGTAGTTCTGACAGTGTGAAGCCAATGGAGGCCAAGTGATTAGGGGTTGAAGAGAGAATGATTATTTTGGAAATTTAAGCAGTGAATGTAGGAGAATATTCAGAGAAATCTGGCAGTGTAGAGAAGGCGAGAAATTGCATGACACCTTTTAGAGGGAGGATTGTTTTAAGAGACGGTCGTCACCTGAGCATTTCTGCAAGCAGAGAAGAAGTGTTGAGCAACGAGAGAGAATGAAGATGCTAGAGGGAGAATTAACTGAGAGGGCCGGGGAGGGTGGACTCAGGACTGAACTGGGGATTAAGAAGAGAAGGGGCTGAGAAAAGATCTGAAAGATCCAGGGATAGAGAAGCAGGGCAATGCGGAGTGAAGAAGCTCAGGCTAAAGCCTTCTGATATGTCAAGAAAAAATAAGAGATGAACTATTGACACACACAGCAACACAGATGAATCTCACAGACATCATACTGAGCAAAAGAACCAGACGCTTAAGAGCACATACTATATAATCCCACTTATACACAGTTCAAGAGCAGACACAACTCACCTATTATGGTAGAAGTTAGAAAAATGAGAGAGTGGACAGAAATATAGATGAAGCAAGATTGGCCATGAGTTAGCTGTTACTTGTTGAAGCTGGGTGAGAGGTGCACTGGGCTCATTATTCTATTCTCCTTTTATATATGCTTACATGTTCAAGAATAAAAACTTCAAAGTAGAATGAATTCTCTGACCCTAAACACTTCATACTATACAAAAAAAAAACCAAACCCATTGCTGTCAAGTCGATTCCGACTCATAGTGGCCCTATAGGACAGAGTAGAACTGCCCCATAGAGTTTCCAAGGAACGCCTCATGGATTCGATCTGCTGACCTTTTGGTTAGCAGCCGTAGCACTTAACCACTACGCTACCGGGGTTTCCACTTCATACTATACTGCGTGATAATTTCGTCTTAACATTATCAGTTGAAATTTGTCATTAAAGAATGGAAGATAACGTTAATTATCATCTACTCTTTCCTTCTCTGGTGGTGCAGTAGTTAAGAGCTTGGCTGCTAACGAAAAGGTTGGCAGTTTGAATCCACCAGTCGCTCCTTGGAAACCCTATGGGGGCAGTTCTACTCTGTCCTATGGGCTCACTAGGAGTCAGAATTGACTCGACGGCAATGAGCTTTTTTATTTCCTTCTCTAGGAACTCTGGTGGTGTACTCGTTAAGTGCTCGGCTGCTAACCAAAAGGCTGGCACTTCGAACCCACCAGCTGCTCTGTGGGAGAAGATGTGGCAGTCTGCTTCTGTAAAAATTACAGCTTTGGAAACACTATGGGGCAGTTCCACTCTGTCCTTTAGGGTCACTACTACCTGGCAATGGCCTTTTTTTTTGGCGGGGGAGGGGGGGAGGGTTATTTCCCTCTCTAGATCAAGATCTAACGAGTATGTCCAACATCTACATGACAAAACTAACTGTCTCTTCAGGCAGCACAGATGGGATGAAACAGCCATGATCTGGGCCTTCTGCCCATTTCAACAGTGCTCAGACCCTGGGTCACAGTCCCCAGAGTTTAACTTGCCAAGAAGTATCACGACCTAGAATAACCCACAAAAAACAAAAGGGCCAATGCTATACAGACCAGATACCTACAACTCATATATGTTAAAAAACTACAAAATCAGATAACATGATTTCTATTTCTTCCTCCATCTCATCTCTCAATAAAACTATAGGGATGAAATGTGTCCTGACCTCCCTTCAAACATGTCTGGACTTAGTAACTGCTCTGAGGAAAAGCAAAGTCAATGAGTTTCTGGGGTGAACAGTAAGACGAACATTCTGCATTGGCCCTCCCGAGGTTAAGCCTCATAGTCCAAAACCAAAAACCAAAACCCACTGTCGTCAAGAGTAGAGCTGCCCCATAGGGTTTCCAAGGAGCAGCTGGCAGATTCAAACCACCAACCTTCTGGTTAGCAGCCTCGCTCTTAACCACTGAGCCACCAGGGCTCCAAGCCTCATAGTACTTCAAAGTTTATATATTCTTAAAGTTTATGAACGGAAAGGGACTGAAGACAAAAGGGTCCCCAACTTCCTGTAGTTCTAGCTCATTCTCTGTTTAAATTGTTGAAAATTCTTCCTCTAAAAGCAAACTTGTTGAATAACTTCTTTTTTTAAATGTTGCATGAGGGAAATATGGAACAGGAAACCAAACCAAGTCATTTAAGGTCCAAATCTCATCAGCAACATCAATACAATTTAAATTATCTGACTCTCAAAATGTATATTTCTTTAATTCACTGCATTTTATAAAATTTCAGAATGTCTCCTGTTCATTTTAAGGAGTGATATAAAATCCCCAGAAATAGTAAATTAATTCAAAATTTTCATTAAATGAGATACAGCACTTTCTAGAGGGTTGAGTCAACTAAAAGAAATAAATCTTAACAGAGTATCACTTAAAATAGGTGGAAAGATGCCACCAATTTGAATATGTAGCATTTTACTACAAACAACTTGCCTGATGGAGTTGAGAGCTCTGTTTCAGTCAAACTCAAGAATGTCACCAAATTAGATCATCCCATGGAATGGAGTAGGAGGACTCCTGCCTGTGAGCCCAGAGAAAGAATGTCCATGGCTACTTGCAGCCCCAGACGTTCTGGGCCAGGCCTATTTCAGATATCCTGCTTCCGTTGAAGTACTTGCAACTTGCCAAACCACGAGTCCCAACAGCTGTATTTAAAACTATGGTCATCATATGTTTCACTAACGTCAAAATCTTCACCCATCAGAGTTTTTTTTTTTTAAGCCTCATCTTCTATCCCATGGTAGATTCCTTGAGGATGCCACACTGCATAGTTTCTTACATCCTTCATATACAAGGAACAAAGAATAAACACATGATTTGATCTGTTTTAAGACACATGTATGGCCTTGGCAGGAAGTGATAACTTTTTTGATTCTCCCATTCCATGGTTCAGGACACAGAAGTGACAATACATTCCTAGGGCTGGGCATAGAGCGGGAACTCAATAAATGTTTGCAATTCCAAAGACATGATGACAGGGACATCTCTAACAGTGCTTTAGGTGAGTGACGATAAGGCTCCAACCTAATATATGACTGAATTTCTGAATCAAATGGGCATGATGTTACTTTACAAAGGAATTCCTACAGATAATACTTTTCCCAAAACATCATCTACTGGATGAAGAGGTTAAGCCAGAGAAACTAATTGTTTAGCTCTGCTTCTAATTAAGTATCAATTAGGAACGATAAATTTCTCTAAATAATAATGTAATTTTTAAATGCAACTTCTTGGGTGTCTTGAGCACACTTCTACTTAAGTTTCCAAAGTACAGTACTAGTTATCAGCCTCTCATGCATTCCGGAAACTCTGGTGGTGTAGTGGTTAAGAGCTACGGCTGTTAACAAAAAGGCTGGCAGTTTGAATCCACCAGGCGTTCCTTGGAAACTCTATGGGGGCAGTTCTACTCTGTCCTATAGGGTCGCTATGAGTTGGAATCGACTCAGTGGCAATGGGTTTGGTTTTCTGGATTCACGCATTCCTCTACTTGTGAAAGGGATGGCGGCACAGACCATGGTTTTAGGCTACCTTCTACTGTTGGTAAGAGTCCTGGTGGTGTAGTGGTTAAGTGCTTGGCTGCTAATTGAAAGGTTGGTGGTTCAAATCCACCAGCTGCTCCACTGGAGAAAGGCATGGTAGTCTGCTTCTGAAAAGACTTACAGCCTTGGAAACTCTTGGCAAAGTTCTACTCCATCCTACAGGGTCACTGTGAGTCGGAATCAATTTGATGGAAATGGGTTTGCATTTTTTTTTGGTTTCTACCCTTCATTCCGGTCTGAGTCATCTAGTGCTGCTATAACAGAAATATCTCAAGTGGATGGTTTTTAACAAACAAATTTATTTTTTCACAGGTTAGGAGGCTAGAAGGCCAAATTCAGGGTGCCAGCTCTTGGGAAAGGCTTTCTCTCTCTGTTGGCTCTGGAGGAAAGTCCTGGTCTCTTTGAGCTTCTGCTTTTGGGTGATTTTTGTGTGGCTTGGCATCTCTCTTCCCCCATCTCTGCTTCTTTTACTTAATTGTTTATTCTCTCTTTTGTCTCAAAACAGATTGACTTAAAACACACCCTACACTAATCCGGTCTCATTAACGTAACAAAGACAGCCCATTATAACCACAGGCATACAAGTTACGATTTATAACACACACTTTTGAGGGATACAATTCAATCTGTAATAGTTGCCAAAAAACCCAGACCCAGTGCCCTCGAGTCGATTCCTTATCTGGTCTCTATCCTTGGTGGCACTTTTCCCCTTGTACTAAGGATGAATACAGGAAAGTGTACTTCTGATGTTGCAAGCTCTAGAGAGGAAGTGCCTAAAACACCTCTATTGCTTAAATCTGCCTGTGTGGGCCACGCACTTAAAGTGGAGGGAAGGGCTATGCTTCCCAAGGACACTCATTTTATTAGCTGCATTGGGCATAAGGCACCTTTCAAGCAAATCCTAATAGCTATTACAACAATATTAATGCCTTTGATTCATTTACTTACATAGTCAATTGTCAAATTAAACTTTTTTAATGAGTCCAGTGATTAAACTCCCAAGGAGATCCGCACTTAGCTGTCTGTGACCAAGTAAGAGATTCAGAAGGTGGAAGTAGATTCTATCCAAAATCTGCCCTCGGAATATTTTCAGGAGTACAGAAGATTCTTTGAAACACTTGTACACACAATATTAAATCAAAATAAATGGCATGTGTTTGTATTACATGTTGTGGAAATTATCAGACTGATTTTAATAGTTTGAGTAAATAAACACTCAGTAATGCCTACGATTCTTATAAACAGCCATTACCCATCAGCGTCAACATTTATAAATGAACAGACCTGGGGCTCACATGATCCCTGGATGCTGTGCTTTTCTTGGCTGGAGGGATTTATAAATGAAAGCCACCCCCAGCTGAATTCTAGGCAAACAGACATAAATGTCACACGGAGATGCTGCCACATGTTTGTAAGTCACTTCCTTCTTTACCCAATGTATAAATGTGGTATTCTGTTTCCAATGCGGTAAGCCTGCTGTAAAAGAACGCCACCAAAAGATTGCATTTATAAAGTTTTCTCATATACCACCTATATTAAAAAAACATTTGCCGTAAAATTGAATTCTGACTCATGGTGACCTCATCTGTGTCAGAGTAGAACTGTGCTCCATAAGGTTTTTAATGTCTGACTTTTCAGTATTAGGTTGCCAGGCCTTTCTTCCAAGATGCCTCTGGGTGGACTTGAACCTCCAACTTTTTGGTTAGCAGTCAAGTGCATTAACCATGTGTACCACCATCTATGACTCCACCATCTATATTACCAACTGCCATCAGCTGATTCCGACTCATAGTGACCCTACAGGACAAAGTCAACTGCCCTACAGGGTTTCCGAGGAGTGGCTGGTGGATTCGAACTGCTGACCTTTTCATTTAGCAGCCGAGCTCTTAACTACTGTGCCACCAGGTCTCCATCTATACTAAAATTGAAAAAATAAAGCTCATTGCCGTCGAGTTGATTCTGACTCATAACGACCCTACAGGACAGAGTAGAACTGCGCCATAGAGTTTCCAAGGAGTACCTGGTGGATTTGAACTGCCAACCTTTTGGTTAGCAGCCGTAGCTCTTAACTACTAGGCCACCAGGGTTTCCTCCATCTATATTTGACAGGGTCAATTAATTATTTAACTCTAGTTTAATTTCTATTTACGAAGTTGTGTGAACCTCTTGAATTTAGCATACAAATGAATGTGATCAACAAGTTAGGTATTTCTGTAAATAACCGGAAAAATATCAGAATCCTTTTGCCTCATGAGACTCCTACTTCTTGGAACCCATCAGGTGCTTTCGTTCTTAGTATTTAGTGCATTTTCACTTTTAGTAATTTCACATGCTTCTCAAAAGGAGCAAAGTATTGTTTTTCCCTCTCCTTAAATATAACCTACTTAATGAAATTTTTCTTAGAAGCAGATTATACCTACGCTTACAAGGTAGGGCAAAGTGAAAGACGTAAACTACAAACAAAGTGACTAGAACGTGGATCCCTAACAAGACTGCCTTGCAGAGTTACCTGGGCAGCCCTTTCCAAACACACAGGTCCTAACTTCACCTCACACCTATGGAATGGGAATATGCAGGGGTCAGTCCCAGCAAAGGTGCGTTCTGAAAATGCTCCAGGTGACGCTGATGTGCATTCCTGGCTAGAGCCACAAAACCCAGGTCTCCATGGCTGCCCCGTTTCTGATTAGCTGAGGCTATATAAGAAGCATATGTGAAAAAAAAAAAAAAGAAGCATATGTGAGAAGTGGCATCGCATCCTATACTCTCAAGTAAAGGCCTGATTTTCAGTTATGGGCACCCTCAAAATAAAGGGACTGTTATATCAAGAAGCCCTGGTGGCGCAGTGGTTAAGAGCTCGGCTGCTAACCAAAAGGTCAGCAGTTTGAATCTACTAGCTGCTCCCTGGAAACCCTATGGGGCAATTCTACTCAAAGGCAATGGGTATTATATCAAGATGTCGTTAGCTGCCATTGAGTCGGCTCCTGACTCATGAGGACCCCATGAACAACAGAACAAAATGCTGCCCTGTCCTGTATATCCTCATGATTGGCTGTGGACTGGACCACTGTGATCCATAGGGTCTTCGCTGGCTGATTTTTGGAAGCAGATCACCAGACCTTTCTTCCTAGTCTGTCTTAGCTGGAAGCTCCACTGAAACCTGTTCAGCATCACAGCAACACGCAAGCCTCCACCGAGGGATGGTGGCTGGGCATGAGGTGCACTGGCCGGGAATCGAACCTTGCAGAGAGTGAGAATTCTACCACTGAACCACCAATGCCCTTAATCAAGACAGTTCAGTTTAATGGTTAGTACCTAGAACACGGAATCAGAGAACATGGCCCTGTTCCCTAGATTCCTGTGGGATCTGGGCAAGTGGAGAAAAGAGACAAACTGTTCATCCTCTCAGTTTTCGTCCTCCCTTGAGTTTCTCATCTAAAAGGAGGGGATTTCTAGGATATCAAGTACTTTGAACACTGCAAGAAAGAAGCCCTACTTCCAAATCAAAACAGAAAGAGCAAAACACTCCAGTAGGAGAGAAATCAGCTCAGGTACTAAGTGGTAGATCTCACTACAGCTAATAATAATGGTCGCTGTGCCATTTTTATTTGCAGATCAACACATTTTACTTATTAGAGCTCTTTCACTTCTATTACCCCACCTGATCCTAACAACCACTGTATAATTAAATTCCTTTGCCTATCTAGCATACGGAAACCGTGGTGGCATAGTGGTTAAGAGCTATGGCTGCTAACCAAAAGGCCGGCAGCTCGAGTCCTCGGAAATCCTATGAGGCAGTTCTACCCTGTCCTATAGGGTTGCTATGAGTCGGAATTGACTTGATGGCAATGGGTGTGGTTTTTGTTTTATCTGGCATACGAGAAAACTGAGGCAAAAAGGAAATTTGATGACATGTCCAAGGCCCTTCAGAACTGCGGAAGGAACTGTGATTCTTCATTCTCAGACACGGCTCTCTCACTCCTCCTTTGGTCTCTGACCTTTTCCACTGGGCAGGGCTCCAGGGCTTGGGGAATAACTTTCACCAGGGAGGAGTGAGGACTTCTCATAGGTGAACCTGTGATAACAAATGCCCCTCCTGGCAGTTGTGCCCACTTGTATTTGAGCTTGGGCTGGGCTCCTGCATTTGCTCCCAGGCCTGGATGAGTAAAGTGCTTTATCACTGCCAAGGGCAATGCAGGGGGAGCTGAACTCTGGGGGATCTGAGCAGCGTGTGTGGCTTACCAAAGGGAGGGCGTGGGAAAAGAAGCAAAACGTAGCACCATTTTCAACTGCACAGGCTCCGAAGCCACCCAGTGCACAGCCGACTTGAGTGTGTACAGAGCTGACTGCGAGTGGAATTGGCTCATTCTGTTGCGTTTCCTTCCTGCTCGCTGCAAAAGCCATCCAGGCAGGGAGGCAACAATACCATCAGTAGCCACTTATTTAACGTCTAGCCCTGTTTTTAGAGCTGGCTTGGGGTGTTTGCTTTTATTTATCTTTTTTTTTTTTTTTAATAAAAAGAATGTCTTAAAAAATCTAAACTATATGCATGCGAATTAAAAAAAAAAAAAATTAAAACTCTCTCCTTCTAATCTTACTCCAAAGGGGTTACTACTGTCAATAGTCTCTTTTGCTTTCTTTCCACACCTTCTTCTGGCCTTCACAAACACATACTTGATACATGTGTATACGGGTTTTCAAACAAATGGCATATTTACATATTGTTCTGCAAAGTGCATTTTTCACTTAATACATCATGAGCAACCATCCTTGTCCACAGAGCGTTGCTGTATTCTTCTAATTTTACCTTCTCATTTTGAGTCATTTAAAATTTACAGAAAACACGTGAAGGGCAACATGACAAATGCCTGGGGTCAATTCGGAAAATTGTAAAATTCCTGCAACTGCTCTCCTTCTACCGATGGACCCCCCTCCCCCCCCCATCATCCTGGGAGTCAAGGCAGGACCAGCTTCAGGACACACAAGGCAGGGAAGGGCAAACCCCAACAGAGTGATATCCTGCCTGCCGCAGAACTTTCCAAAGGGTGGTCCAGGCAGGCTGGGCGCTGGGAGACCAGCAGTTCTTCCTTTCTAGCGCTCTGGAGCTGAGCCTGCAGAACTGTAAGGCTCTTCACCCACAGCCCACTCTCACTGGAGGAGCTGCTGGGGTTAGTCACAGATGAGGGGGGAGGAGTGGCAAGTTTGGTGAAAGTTCAACGCATTGCAATTGTTTCCCCTTCTAGAAACCCAGGAGGCCGATGGTTTGCAAGCGTAGTTGCCTTGCTCAAACACAGGGAACTTGAGTTCCTTTCTCACCAGCACATTCTCTCTGCAGATTCTGCCCAGGCCACCCACAAGCATGTGGCTAACCCTGATAGCTGCTGCCTGGCCCAGAAGGAGTGCACGCTAATCCTGACTCAAGGGCAGAGAACTACTGCCTAGACCAGAGCCCAGGTCTGGGCTGCTATCTGCAGCAACCAGATGGTGACAGGCAGAGACAGTCCAGGGCAGCAAGAGAGGTCACCAGGGGAAAGGAGGAGGATATGCTCCCTCACATGTGTTTTCTCAAGACCCATGAAATGGCATTTTGGCTGTGACCAGACCCTACAGGTGGCAAATGTCTTCCTTCTTTCTGCTACATTTAGTACATCAAGTACTTCTCTATGTGCACGGCACTGTATTAGGGCCTTCAGAGGCACTCACACTCACCCTGTGAGAGAAGCGCTATTATACTTTCTACATTTTATAGATGGGGAAAGTGAGGCACAGGGAAGCTAAACGATTTACGTAGGGAAGAGCAGACGTGGAGTCCCTGAATGGTGGGAACAGTTAACGCCCTCACTGCTAACCAAAAAGTTGGTGGTTCAACTCCACCCAGAGGCACTTTGGAAGAAAGGCCCGGTAATCTACTTCTGAAAATCGGCCACGGAAAACCCTAGACTGCACAATTCTGCTCTGACACACATGGGGTTACCATGAGTCGGAATCGACTTGACAGCGACTGGTTAGCAGACGTGGGATTTGAACCCAGGTAGTCTCTGCGTAGTACAAACGGTTTGCATTCGTCTACTATCCTACAGGTTGGTGGTTCGAACCCACCCAGCAGTGCTGCAGAAGGAAAGCCTGGCAATCTGCTTCCACAAAGATTACAGCCAAGAAACCTTTATGGAGGAGTTTCACTCTGTAACACATGGGTCACCATAAACTGGAATAAAACTGATGGCAATTTTTTTTTTTAAGTCTGGCTCAAAAGCCCACGCACTTAACTATTATGCTACATTGCCTTCGTAGGCTAGTGCAATGTTTCTCAAAATATACTATAATTTAGAGGTATATATGGAAATCAGGTGCCACGTCATATGTATTTTGGAAAGCCCTAATTAACAAAGGCAAGTAGGTTTCTTTCATGCAAGACTTCTCAGGGCCCTCACTACACCAAGATGCATGCTGACCTGCAGGGGGCATGCAGTGTGCCACATTCCTCCAAACTATTTGAACGTAGAAATGTTTTTCTAGGAACATCTCATGAGATTAATATTTTGCTGATCACACTTGGAGAAATGTTGGCAAAGGGAGTTGTTAGGAATAAGAATTTAAATTCTGGCTCTTGCCATTTAACTAACAGTGTGACTCTGGAAAATGCCTTACCCTGAGACTGTTTCCTCATCTGCAATATGGGAGTAAAGACATCCCTACACCTCAAGGCTACCACCCTGTTTGTCAGCTGGTTGGACTGTGGTGGTTTGCATGTTGCTGTGATGCTGGAAGCCATACCACCAGCATGTCAGCAGGGTCACCCATGGCGGACAGTTTTCAGCAGAGCTTCCAGACTAAGAAAGACCAGGAAGAACAGCCTAGTGATTAACTTCCAAAAATTAGCCAGTGAAAACCCATGGATCACAATAGAATATTGTCCAATACAGTGCTGTAAGATGAGCCCCTTAGGTTGGAAGGCACTCCACATACACAGTGGCCACAACAAGGGACTCGAGCATACCGATGATTACGAAGATGACACAGGACCAGACAATGTTTTGTTCTGTTGTACATCAGGCTGTCATGAGCCTGGATGGCAACTAAAAACAACAGTAACACCTCATGGAGCTGCTGTGAAGATTAAATGAATATGCAAAGTTCTTAAAAGTGGTACCTTGCTGTTTAGTAAGCACTCAACGAATGGAAGCTATTATAATAATTATGAAGAAAACCAAATAAGTTAAGAACAAAGGAATGAAGAGAATTCACTTAAAAGGAGCAGAGAATCCCTGAAAATACTGCAGATCTAAAAGCTCTTCACCATAAAAGCTCCTGTCAGAAAAACACAAGCAATTCTTATGCAAAAGAAAACTCGAAAACACCACCGGGGGCATTATCGTTTCAAGGCAAGGAGTAACAAGGGAAAATATTTTTTAAAAAATAGTTCAGACAGAAACTTTCTTTGGCAGAGAGGGTCCACTGATATGGTAACAGATGCTGACCAAGGACGCAATTTCCTGAGTGCTAAACCAAGCTGAGATGTCCTTCACCAGGGAAAGGGCCAGGTGCTCGACCCACTGGGCTTGGGAAAAGGCGGGAGACGCATGCTGACTTTCTGGGGGGTAAATTCTCACAGCTGAATTGAAAATGGCTTGGCATCAACAGGACGTCTTCCTGTTCCTGTCTTATGGAGTGACTCATGTATCTGCCATTTCACTTGCAGACACTATGGGAGAAGAGCTAGAAGACTTTGTTCATCAGGAGCTCTGACTCCACAATAACCTCCCTTCCTCCCTGGCCTTCCGGTCATGCCTGCCAAACATATGACAGTTGACGAAAAAAAAAAAGAACAGCAACAAAAACCTCACGCGGTATGCAGGGAGAAGTCCGCAGGGAAAGGCTACTATTCCCTGGTGCTAATGAGGGAGCCTAGGGCATAGCCTATGGCTTCGGGACCCAGGGCACCTGAAGCAGTTTGCTCTGAGTGGGCCAGTGCAGAGCTGTGCTAGACACTGGACCCGCTTCCTGTTGTGCAACTATGTAAATAAGTCTTGTGCTCAGGGCCAGGGCCAGCTGTGCTGTGTGGCAGGGATGTGTGAGTAATGGGGCCACCAGGGCAGCCTCAGAGAACCTCATTCACGCAGCTCGCAGGCTCATACTCAGGCTTGTAATACCAGCCCCAAGGGCAGTATCCCTCAGCCAGGGCAACCGCCCATGCCGTATGTACAGACCACTTCTGGGCCAGCACAGGAGCCAGGTCATGGGGAGATGCAGACTGAGTTTCAGGCTGAATAAAACCTAGGGGATTGGACTCCAGGCTGAACTCAGAATGATTTTCTTGGGCTGCTGCTGCTTCTCGGAGTACATTTTCTTCATGTGTAAGATGAGGGGGGCTCATCTCTTTCCTGGGGGCTTCATTTGTGCAGGCAGCAAATGTATATGCTTTCAAATGTTCACAACCAGTTGCTGTTGAGTCGATTCTGACTCACGGTGACTCCACGTGTCTCAGAGTAGAACTGTGTTCCACAGAGTTTTCAGTGGCTGATTTTTGGGAAGCAGATGGCCAGGCCTTTCTTCTGCGAGTCTCTGGGTGGACCTGAACCACTAATCTTGAGTAGCCAAGCTCATTAACTGCACATAATGCTAAAAAGGAAATGGCTTGTTGCCCATTTTGCCGATGAGCACACTGAGGCTGGGAGGGGTGAGTTAGTGTGGCTGAGGCCCACACAGTTACTAAAATTGTGGTGTCAGGATTTGAACCGAGAGTTGGGGATCATCAGATGCACCCCCTCCTTAAATTCTATAAAGAATTCTAAGCTTCCTAAAGATGATGTTTGCAACTAAATCAAGTCTCAATTTTTGATATAATGCTTGCTTGGTAATTTATCTGCTGGAAATTAAAAATTTTACATTCATTGACCCTTCTTGGGCTTATTTTTTCCATTGCCAAATAGGATGTATTTAGGGAATTGCTGCAAATGGCTTTTGCTAAAGCAAAGTTTAATTAAAATTCTTGTATCAAATCATTAACAAAATAAGTCAGTAAAATGATTCCATGGCCAAACATAAATGATTTTAGCTCTGTCTAAGGCAATATCTTATTTAGTGGTCTGAAGAAAATTGGTACCAAGAGACAGAACAGGTACACAGGTGGTAAAGGAACTTTGGGCCCGAGGTCAGGAGGCCAAGGATCTATCTCGGCCAGTCATTAATTAGCTGTGTCACTTACGCAAGTCAGTGAATCCTATTCCCTTCCCTTTCTCCATCAGTAGCTAAGGGTTTACGTTAATCAGTTTCCCAACTTTTTCTATTTAAAGATCCCTGTTAATGTAAAAACCACTGCTGGCACAGTGGTTAAGCACTCAGCTGCTAACCAAAACGTCGGCAGTTCAAACCCACCAGCAGTTCTGTGGGAGACACAAATGGCAGCCTGCTTCTGTAAAGATCTACAGCCTTAGAAACCCTATGGAGCAGTTCTACTCTGTCCCACAGGGGCGCTATGAGTTGGAATCAACTCAACGGCAATGTGTTTGATTTGGGGTTTTGACCTAGAGTAAGGAAAGATCATGTTTTCATTCCAAAAGTCCACCACAGTGCCTGCATATAACTTAGCAGATACTCTACAACTATGGATGAACCAACAATCACCTGTTTGACACTTTCATCTGTTAGTCCTTAAAAAAAAAAATAGACCTAAGAGTCCCAGGTGGCATAAACGGTTTAAAAAAAAAAAATTTTTTTTCTTGACTACTAACCTAAAGATTGTTTGAACCCACCCAGAGGCACTGCAGAAGAAAGACCTGGCAATCAGCTTCCATAAAGATTACAGCCAAGAAAACTCTATGGAGCAGTTCTACTCTGGCACACATGGGGTCGCCATGAGTTGGAATCGACTCAACAGTAACTGATCTTGGTTTTACTACTCCCCAAATATTTCTCCCCACTGTTTCCACCTCAACTTGGATCGGAAGGTTATGCATGAATCAGATAGCTTAGTACTATTTAAACCTCAGTTCATTTTCTAAGAAATACAGAGTGAGGAAAGTAGACAGAGAAACGCCTTTTCAATTAAAGACAAGTGCTGAAAACTAAAAGCCATTTCTTAAGATTTAAGCTTTTTTTTCGATTTGCTTTTTAAAGCCCCTCTGGTCTTTGGGGAGAATAAACAAGTCAGGGATCCTGGCTATTTTGGCAGATTGCACACCTGGACTTCAAGGCCACCATCTTCTCGTGCAAGGTCACTGACACATGTAGCCAACGTGTACTTTTCTTCCAAGCTGTTCCTTACGGCTCTACAAAAATGCACTGGCCATGAAATCAAGTTCACCATATTCTATCCAAAGGCCCTAGGAAGTTACCAGTGCTGCTAACTGCCTGGCATATGCTTTTCTTCTGGTTGCCAGGAGGTGAAAGAATGAAGTTCATACCTTAGGGTCAATGGCTCATTTTCAGATTTTGAAGAGACTGCGATTACCCCAAACAGAAACTAACCACCAAAGTTACAAATTGCTCTTTGATTCCAGGGTTATTAGAGTTTGTAACAAATAAGCTATTTGACGTTAGACTAAATTATTTTAAAAACACTGTATATTTAGAGAGAAACTCTAAAGAAGCAAAGTAAGTCAGAAGTCACAAACCGGCAGCTGAAAGGCAGAAGCTGGCCTGCAGACTTGTTTTATATGGCCCACAAGAGACTTATTAAAAAAACACAGGGTCAACATTTAAAAACTGGGAGCTTTCACATAAAAACCCAAGCTTCTAGCTTCTTTATGGAAAGCACATTCCACTAGGCTGCTCAGATGGGGTTGAAGAGCAGATGCCCCTTGAGATAGGGCCTGGGCTCACTTCCTCCAAGTATGGGACCTGCCTGGCCCTGCTGGCATCTCAGCTCATGACCAAGGGGTAAGTGATCTGGAAAGTTGCTTCCACGTTTCAAACAGATGGTGGGACCAAGGACGAGTTTAGAAATCAAAAACTTAAAAGTCC
Organism: Loxodonta africana; assembly: GCF_030014295.1. Classification (NCBI taxonomy): domain Eukaryota; kingdom Metazoa; phylum Chordata; class Mammalia; order Proboscidea; family Elephantidae; genus Loxodonta; species Loxodonta africana. Next base: position 108,649,549 of record NC_087344.1, read on the forward strand.
TGAGACGGACTTTCAGTCTGGAGACCAGCCCCTGCTAGACACGAACAAGGGTGTTGGCAGAAAAGCCTCATCCACGACGGCATGCATGGTTCATTCATTAATATCGAGACCTGCTTTCTTCTCAAGGCCCCAGTTCTCTGCTTATTTTCCCTGATTCTTTTACAATCACCTGGTCTTTAATCATTTAACAAATATATGTTAGACCTCTTTCAGAGGCAAGTCCCTGTACTATATGCTCACAAAGAATGCAGAGATTCTCTGATCCCAGGAGTTACAGTTCAGCTGGGAAGAAAATACCCACAGGGACCAAAGAAGAGCTAATAGTCTTAACTATGAGCTAGGGACTGTGTTCACAGCTTTAATCCCCACAATTACTCTATGATATAGGTATGATTATTATCTCAAAGGAGGAACACATTCTGAGGTCTTGAAAGGAAGACAGAGTTCAAGGAAGTGGAGGATAAACAGTGCACAAGAGCATGTGCAAGAGGACATACACCATCCAAAGAGATAGTTTGGATTCTAAATAAAGTTACTAAATTTCCGTGAAAGGCTCCTGGCAAATTATACCATTTGATTGTTCTCTACATTAAAAAAGACCATTCTCCACTCTTGGGGCCATACAATGATTTTTGGTGTTACACAGACATACATTCTTAAATAATAATAATAAGCCAGCTGGTTGCTACTGAATCAACTCCAACTCATGATGACTCCATATTTGTCAGGGCAGAACTGTGCTCCATAGGGTTTTCAAAGGCTGATTTTCTGGAAGATCACCAGGCCTTTCTTCCGAGGCATCTCTGGGTGGACTTGAACCCCCGACTTTTTAGTTAGTAGCTGAGCACGTTGATTATGTGCACCACCCAGGGACTCCTTAATAGTAATAACCCACTGCCGTTGCGTCGATTCCGACTCATAGCGACCCTATAAGACAGCGTGTAGCTAATATATATTTTACTGTTAGTTAGAAAAAGATAATGACATATCAAACCAATGATTTTTACGGATGTTATTGTCTTAGACAGGGCTAAATTAAAAAATGAATTAATTTAAATTGATTTAAAGAAAAACAGTAAACACATGATATTAGATGATATACAGCTATAATCAATACTCTGATGGTGGAATGCAAAACACTGGTGCTTAGGATATTAGAAGAGAAATGAAGCAAGCTATTTATTAAACTGGAAGATCAAAGGGCTCTGATGGCTTAGTACAAACTTCACAGTAACGCTGGATTCATTAACAATCACAGGTATCTGTTTTTTTTTTTTTATCACTGAGACTACCTTTCGGGGTCTGAAGCCTAGAAGGGAAGGAGTGGGGAGAGCTGGGGGAGAATTAAATGCTGTTTAGGGTTTTTGGAATTTGAATCTCAGATTCTCAGTGTCAACATTTAGCATGTACTACACCTATTATCTGGTAACAGAAGCAAGCTTTCCCTGGCCGTTGTCAGCGGGGTAGCCAAAAGTAACAGCAAAACAGTTAGAAAAACCAAAATGCCTCCCCCGCAAAAAAATTCCTTAATAAATAATAAAAACTGACTCTATGGCACAAACGTTCCTATAGAGCAGACGATGGAGCTTTTATTTGCTGCTGCCACAGTCATTGGAAAAGGCAACATTAGGAAAGAGTGACACCCAGATTTGGCTGGAATAGATAAGGAAGACAGGTTCGAATGCTTTTCGTACAGGGATCTTTTGTCCAGGTGAGGCCCAGAGAAGTAAGAGAGTTTAGGTTCACTCACATCTGCACGAGATTGAATTTGCTTCCTGCCTCACCTCCCTCCCCCCAAAAGAAAACCTTATTTAAATTTAACATATATTTTTAAAATCTCAAACAGCAATTAATAAAAGGTTACCTCAGTGTTTAAGAGAAAACTTTTTCTATGTCTATTCATTAATAAACTGAATTCTCAGTCTTTGGAAACAGGAGCTAAGTTATGAGGCAGGTCAGCCATCCAGCTTTCTTTCCAGGGCATTGGTCCCTAAGAGACTTGGGGACATCATTCTGCTGTGAAACAATTTTCTGGAAATATATCAAGATGGAGAAAATGGTATTTACATGTCAGGAGAGTACTGAAAACGGTCAATAGAAATAATGTCAGCAGCCACTTAGGGTGTGTTAGCGTATTTGTGTGTGTGTGAGAAAGAGACAGAGTGAGAGAGAGGAAGAAAAAGAGATCCCCAAAGGGTACTGCTTGAATGATAATAGTACTAACAATAATCGTAACTATTTACTGGGTGCTTCCTATGTACCAGGCACTGTACATAATGCCAAGTGCCATACAAGGACTACCTCAGTCTTCACACTAACCCTACAAGAAGGTAGTACTATCATCCCCACATTATGTATGGAAAAACCAAGGCACAAAGAAATTAAGGAAACTGGAGCTAGCAAGTCACAGAGCTGGGAGGTGAACTTCGGTAGACTAACTCCAAACTTTTGCTCTTTAACTCTGGTCCCTCAACTGCCTTGTAAGGAAGATCGTTCTGGGTTAAATAGTATGGTTTCTATAGTGCCAACTACAATACGTGAGTCTAGAGCCTGAGCTGAAATTCTCAGGTGTCAGAGGGAAGGCAGAGGCCACCCCTGCCGTTTCTTCTCCACTGTACCCCACTCAGTGCTCAGGCTCCTCTTCTCAGTAATTAATTTTCAGAATGTAAAGAATATTTGTGAGGAGTGCCAACTTGTCTGCTGAGAGAGCCTGGATATCTTAGTCCAGCCCTACAGAAACAGATGGAGACAAGGCGCAGTTCCAGGTACCATGAATGTGTAACCGGCTATAAAGGTATAACCTACTAAGAGGTGTCAGGTGTTTTTGTGAGAAGCCAGCATATGCCACCTCATTCCATCCTCACTTGCTGTTGTTAGCGGCCATCAAGTTGGCCCAGACTCACGGCAACCCTACTCACACGGAACAAAGCACTGCCCAGTTGTGTGCCATCCCCATGATCATTCGTGGATTGGACTGTAGTGATTTGTAAGGTTTTCACTGGCTGATTTTCAGAAGCTGATCTCCAGGCCTTTCTTCTTAGTACATCTCAGTCTGGAAGCTCTGCTAAAATCTGTTCAGTATCATGGCAACACACAAATGTCTACTAACAGACGGAACAGACAGGTGGTATCTGCGTGTGAGGTGCATTGGCTAGGAATTAAACCTGGGTCTCCCAGGTGGAAGGCGAGAATTCTACCACTGAACCACCACTGACCCTTCATCCTCACTACACCTTTACAAAGTATGCATTAGTCCAACGTTACAGATGGGAAGAGTGAAGCCCAGGAAGGTCAACCGTTAGTACCACATCACACAGCTGGTAAGGGACAGATTTGGGATTTGAACCTAGCCCTCTTTAGTTCCAAATCTGTTCCTTCTAGCACATCACAGGAGTATGTGGTCTTATTTAAAACAACAGATGAAAGTAGTGGCTAAATTCACAGACTGTGCAGGCTCTCTAGAGGGCTTGACTCCTGGCTGTGCCACTTACTATCTGTATGATTGAGGACAGGTCACTTATTCTCTTTCCTTCTTTCCTTCTCTGTAAAATGAGAGTAATAACTGTACCTATCCTATCAAGTTGTCTTGAAAAATGAATCAGTTAATATTTGTAAAGTGTTTAGAACAGTTGGCACATATTAAACGCTTACGTGTTTGTTAAATAAATAAATACAAACGTAAATCTCTTACGTGGGCACCTGTACACAGATGGCAAACAAGCAGGGGTAATGGACTGACAATCAAGGGAAACCTTTATACAAACCAGCTCTCGCAGCGCGGCAGACAAAGCAGGCCCTCCACAGGCACTGGTTATGGGACACAGTAGGCTTTAACCTGCATTGCTGAACTGAAGACTGCATTTGGAATAGAGTCCTAAATTTTAGTTCTAGATCTGACATGAATTAGCCATGTGACTTGGAGAAAGCATTTCATTTTTCTAGGTCTCATTTCCTCACATGTTAAAAGGGAGGTTTGGGCTGGATGATCTCCAAAGCTGCCCCCAGCATGGCCAGGCCACATGCCACAGTAAAGGAAAGGACGTGGAAATGGAACCAAAGTCTAGTGTTCCCACATACGAATTTTATAACTTCGGACAAACTGCCTAATTTCTTTCAATTTCTTCTCCTTGAAATGGAGAAGGGGGCAGCGATAGTTCAGAGGTAGAATCTCACCTTCTGTGCAGGAGACGCAGGTTCAATTCCTGGCCAACGTACCTCACGCACAGCCACCACCTGCCCATCTGTCAACAGAGACTTGAGTGTTGCTGTGATGCTAAACAGATTTCAGTGGAACTTCCAGACTGAGAGACAGGCTAGGAAGAAAGGCCTGGCAATCTACTTCTGAAAATCAGCCAATGAAAACCTTATGGGTCACAAAGATCTGATTTACAACTGATCATGGGGATGGCATAGGACTGGGCAGCGTTTCAGTCCACTGTGCATAGGGTCACCCTGAGTCAGGGGCTGACTTGATGGCAGCTCACAACAACAAACTGTCCACCTGTCTCAGAGGGTTAGGGGCAAATGAGAAAGCAAATGTGCAAGCCCCTCTGCAAACAGGGCCCCACAAGAGTACCTCTTATTTCTGGGTAACAGGCAGACACTTAATAAGCAAGCTTATTTATTAGTTGCCTCCTCACATTCCCTACAATCTGTCTATACCCTTGAAATTGGTAAAAAAAAAAAAAAAAAAAGCACTTAATAAATATTTATTGATTGCATTTGTGGACAGTATAAAGTATAAATACACATGGATCACAATGGTCCGATCCGCAACTGATCACAGGAATGGCACAGGACCTCGGAGTATTTCAGTCTATGGTTTGTGGGGTCACCATAAGTTGGGGGTCACTGAGAGTAGCTAACAATGCCATGAATACATGAATCAATGAGAGTGAAGGTACATGAGGAGCAAAACTAAGTGACCTAAAGATTTTGATTAAAACTCAAAGTACTAAGAAGCAGGAATGAGGAAAGGCAGGTATAAAGCCCTGTGTGGTATCACCTGAGTACTCTGAATTCTTTTCCCTAGAGAGGTAAGGCCAGGTAGGTGGGGGAAACTGCAGAGTGAAGATACAGGCCACAAGTGGTTAAATTAACACACTCAGCAGGTACACAATCCTTCTAAAGCTGAATACCAACTGGGATAATTAAAGGCCAGAGCCTTCTCCCTTTTTTTAATTGACTCCCCTATAAACTGCCTGCTGACAAAGACATAATTAACTCCTGTAAGAATACATAAGGAAACTTTTCTCCTCCATCCTTAATTAAAAAAAAAAAAAGTTCCCACTTTTCCCGCAAGCTCAGTGAGCACTTAAATTCACCAGAACTAAAAGGAAAGTTACAAAACAAATCACTCCTTCTTCCCAGTAACCAATTCGTCAGATGGGTAGAAGTAGCCTGAGCTGGGGAAAGCATGGGAGGGAGGCAGGCACCCAGGGGAGGAGGTGGCCGACCAGCTCTTTACCAAGTGATGGACAAGTGCCCAGGAGCCTCCCCTCCTACCATTCGTCCCTGTGGCCAAAAATAAAACCTGTACTTTTTTACACTGTTCTAAAAATAAGGGGTTTGGCTTAAATCCATGAGTTGATGTTTTGATTTTTAAACTACATGCAAAAGAGAAAATCATGCTTAAAATTCAGTGACTGTGAATAAGTTATTCGGACCCATTGCCTTCCAGTGGATTCCAACTTATAGCGATCCAGTAGGACAGAGCAGAGCTGCCCCGTAGGGTTTCTAAGGAGCAGCTGGTAGATTCCAACTGCTGACCTTTTGGTTAGCCAGCCTAGCACTAAACCACTGTGCCACCAGCACTCCAAGTCACTCAAGGAGGCTGCAATTTTATTTTGATTTCAAGGTTCTAAAATACTCTCTTTGTGCCTCAGGAAAGGTGAAAGGAGATAAAAGAAAGGTAGGTGATAATGATGTAGAAGGCTTAAATTCCAGTTTGAAAGCAAAAGGTAGCCAGACACCCCCAAAGTAAATAACACATTATTTTAAAAGTTATTTTTTTAGGGGGAGGGCTATAATTCAGTCAAAATAAATGGAAGAAAAACCAGTGTATATCAACTTGGTTGTTCATGTTTCTCCTGACGTCATTTCTGGATCCAACCCTCATGTACACAAAACTCCAAATGATCCCTAACAGGGATTCCAGTAGTTCCAGAAAAATAAAAAATCTGAGTGCTGGGTGGTCCAAAGCTTGATCTTTGGGATAAGAGCTTTAAAGGCTCTCTCGTTAGGCACCCATCATAACCAGAATGCACTTTGAGAAAGGTGTGCTATTAGCACCTTAATAAATGAAGATTAACTTCAAATAAACTGGGCTATTTTAAAAAGGCTTTAATATCCTGGGAGTGGGATGGGTGGGGAGAATTATAAGAAACGAGTATTAATACAGTAAAACTGGGAAAGCCAAAACCCATGTAAGGCAGAAACCTGTCAGAGAAGGAAAGCGCAAATTATTTTCCACTAACAGAGCAGCAGAAAAGCCATAAGAGTGCACCCTGTCAAAGGTGGAAAACCTGCAAGGCCTGGAAAAACAAGGCAGTCCCGTGGCGTTCCAGCTCGCACAGGTTTCGCTGCACATCTGCTTCTGGTCAAGAAAATTGAAGTACCTTAAACGTTTAATTTCATGTGTGAATCTTAGCAACACAAATGTCATCTATCGCTAAAAAAAAAAAAAAAAACTGTTTTTTTTTTGTGTGTGGGTAGCATCATGTGTGGATCATGAAAGTTCCCATCTCTCCCCCTCTCCCCGGAACAAACACCCACAAACTGATCAGGATGTTCTGAAGGTTGAATGGGATATTTCAATAGTCCAGGAATGTATGCTATGCAAACAATGTTGGCTCCCTGTGCTGAGGCAGAGAGATACTGTGGGACTTGAGGCTGCTGGCCACGAGGACAAGAGGGGGGCAGCAGAGCTCGATTCACTGTGGCAAAGTGGGAACCAGCAGAGGGTGTTTCATTATCCTAATCTGCAAAGGACAAATAATTACAGAACTTGCTGTATCAGAACAAGAGACTGTTAGTCTGCAGAGGAGGAGGATGAGGTTAAAGGACCTTCCTTGGGGGAGGGGAAGGAGAAAAAAAAGAACGGACAAACGTGGATTACAATTCACTTTTCGAAGGGTTCTTCTGCTTGCAAAATGGTTCTTTTGAAGAGGGCAGTCTTGGGCATTTCTGAGTTTAGGCGAAGATCGATAAAGAAATCCCTGGCTTTCAGATACTGATGGCGGAGTGTGAGGAGGCTGGCTGCAGATCAAAGATCCATCAGATATGAAGATCAGAGCAGCCCAGCAACTATACCACAGGCTTCTAGAAAGAGGCAATTTGCTTAATAAAGAATCTCTATGCATTTTTTAAAATTTTAATCCAGGGAAACACAAGGGACGTGGCATCTTCAGCAGAGCCATCAAGAAGAACAAAGGAGGCTGAATAGGGTCCGAGGGTCAGCAAAAGGCAGGCAAAGACTGCAGTGTCTCTCTCCTAGGGATGGCAGGTGTTCTTGTTTGTCCCATCTTAAGAGAGCCTGAAATAATTAACATGTGCTGCCATTCTAGTTTTTCCAGTGGTGATTTCATCCAGTCCCTGCAGAAACTCAGAATTAAATGTCATGGTTTTCTTTTTTGGACAGCAACACTCTCCCCCAAACGAGGGAGTTCTGCATACCACTGAGAGCTTCTGAGACCTGAAAAGTCTGCAGAGTGCTAATCATTCACACTAGTTTTTTTTTTTTTTTTGAAGGCAGAGCTGCCCCTCTGCTCGGCTCACTATCACATTCCCTTCTATTTGATCTTGCCCTGTTCTGGTTTACTTTCTGTTTCTCCCACTCGTTGCCACACATTCTTCCATAACACATGCAAAGGCCAGAAAAGCCGTTCCATTTCTGCTGGCCAACTCAACACTTCCCTCACAAACTCTCCTTTTTCAAAATACATTCATCTCTAACTTATTTTTCCAAGGCCTCTCCCTCCTCCCACTTCCTTGGGAAAAACAAACCTATCCAAATAATGCAGGAAAATAAAGCATCAGTAAGATCTATAAGAAACAGGAGGTAAGTGCTAAGAGGAAGAACAGCCTGGTAATTATGTTTGGAGGTAGACAGATCTGAGTTTGTGCCCTGCCTTTGTCATTTACTAGCAATGAGGCTTTGGATAGGTTCCTTAATCTTCCTAAGCTTCAGTTTTTCTCATCTGCAAAATGGAGATAATAATGAGAAAAATGATTTCAGGGTTGTAAAGAGAATTAAATGAGACAAAGGATATGAAGCATTTCCAGAACCCGGAGCATAATAAGTACTCAATAAATGTTTGCTGCTATATCATCATCATCATTACATTTTAAACTGTTGGGGTAGCAATGTTATCTAGCCCACTGGCCCCCCTTGCGCATAATAACAAGGACTTAAAACCAGTCGATTCTGACTCATGGTGACCCCATGCTTGTCACAGTAGAACTGTACTCCATAAGGTTTTCATAGCTGACTTTTCAGAAGCAGACTGCCAGGCCTTTCTTCCAAGATGCCTCTGGATAGACTCAAAACACCAACCTTTTGGTTAGCTGTGAGCATCAACTATTTGCACCACCCAGAGACTTGGTGCTTACTAAAAGCTAAATAATAGTACCATAAGGAATGCTACTGATGCAGTTATTTGCTGATCACAGCCCCTGGAAGCCCTTCTCATAGGCAGTCTGCAGCAGGGAGCAAAGGGCTTATTTGAGGAGCCTCTGATCGAGACAGACTGGTTGATCTAGATGCCTTGCTGGGCAGACTTGCCCCGCCCCATCCCTCTCTGCAGGCTGCCAGCATTCCCAGTAGGATGCAATGCAGGCCCCGACTAAGGAATTTTACAGCTAAGTCGTCCCCGCACCGCCCCCCCCCCCCCAACTCCTCTTCTCCCTGTTGGTGATCACAAGACTTGGTAAAATAAAAAGCAGCAAGCTCCACCTGGCAAATAAGGCAAGACTCTGCCTTGCTGGTACTGAGTCTGATTTGTAGACGCTCCCAGAGAATTACACAAAAACACGAAGTCAGGCTCCAAATCTCAGGCGTTCTCAGAAAGGCTCTGATTCACCAGGGCGTGCTTCAGAGCTGGAACTCTGGGGGCGGGAACTACACCACTGCCCAGCCTGCTAAGAGAACCAATCTTCCTTAGGAAAAGACAAAAAAAAAAAGGGGAAAGAAAAAAGCCTGAGCCTTTCCTAATAAGGTAATGCCACATGCCATTTGTGGTTTCGAATTGCAAGGCATGCCGGGATCATATGACATTCACTGCAGCCACTGCTTCACGCTTGTGCGAGGCTCTCCAGGAAGAATGAGAAAAGAGCCTTTGGTGAGCCTCTGGGGATTACAAATGAATAGGGAACATGCTCTGCCGGTGAAACCCCACATTTTCCTGATTAACCACACTTGCCTCACACCCCTCCTTCACGCCACTGCCTGCAGGATTCCTGCTTTGTAGGCTCAGGCACTGTGAAAGTTCTCAAGTTGCTTCCTATGCAGTTTTATCTCTTCAACAAGGTACAAGCTTCTTGAGGGTAAAAATGCTCCTTTATTTCTTTTGTTCCATCCTGCTATGCTTATCACTGGGTAATCCACTCAGCAGTGACTCAGTAAGTGCTTGATGACGGACCACTGCTTAGAATGTTACAAATCAGTAGGTGATGGTTTTATGTCATTAACCCCCAACTTACAAAGCAGCGGGGTTTCAAGAGTTGCTTTCAAAGAAGGTACTTAAGGGGCATATTTGCTCACAGAAACAGTGTTACAACTGGTAGTTAGGTTTCCAGGCCAACTCAATTCTCAGAATCTCCTCTACATATTTATATACGCTCTTATTGAGCTACATCACTCCTCTGACTCAACATTAGACCACGGGTACATATGCGGAATAAACTTCAGTTCTTTCGCTTTACCTTCATGATGCCTTTTGGTTGCTGCATCAGTGATTTGCACAGACTTTTTCACCCCTTATTAGCTGTACTTTAATATTTTATGACATTTTATGTAGCATTCTGTAAGAATCTACACACTAGAATGTTAAAAAACCAAAAACTCATTGCCATTGAGTCAATTCCGAACCATAGCGACCCTACAAGACAGAGTAGGCCTGCCCCATAGGGCTTCCAAGGAGTAGCTGGTGGATTTGAACTGCTGACCTTTTGGTTAGCAGCTGTGGCTCTTAGCCACTGCACCATCAGGGCTCCACCAGAAACACTAAAAAAAACTAGATACTTAAAAAAAAAGAAGAGGTAAGTCCTCATTTGTGCTCATAATTAAGAAAAAGAAAAGATGGATGCATTTTTGTTTTTCTTTTTGCATTAAAATACTTTTCAACAGTTTTTAACTATAATTCTTGTTTGGGCCACTCCAGACTACTTTCCTTACCATTTATACACATACACACATATTACACACACACACTAATTCATTAATATTCAGTCTATTTCCAAATGAGATTTGTAGTAAAAAGCATAGCCTCCAGGACTGGCTATTTATATTTTTATAAAAAATATACATATTTTGGGGGGCCATTAAAATATTAGCAACTAAATAAATGAATGACCATATTTAAAGTAAAAGTTACAGCTGTTTAACAGTTAGGCAGTCTATAAGACAGCTTCTCACTGGGTGCAGGAAAAATATTTAATGGTTTGCTTCTGGGAATGACATCATATCTGTACAAAAAAGCTTTTGGTGGCTCAGAGAGAACACCCTCAGCTGCCTGGCCTGTAGTGAGGACAGTCAGGGGCCTCCATGCCCAGGTCTCTGGCAGACCCTGCAATGTGGCAGCTGTGAGGCAGTGGCTAGGGAGCACTGTCCACGGCCCAGAGTGGTGCCCTCAAGCAGGTCGGGGTTCCTGTGTTTGGGACCAGGTGTACAAAAGTATAAGTACACAAATGCCTGCTGCTGTACTGCTCCCCTATGGCAGCTCTCTGGATACTTAAGAAAATGGCAGCTCTCTGGATACTTACGTAACCTGAAAAGCTGTACCTTGGCCCTTGCTCCCTTTCAGAAGCATCTGAAAACATAAATCAAAATGATTTTCCAGTATGAAAAGTCAGATTTCTCTTGTATCTCTCTAAGACTGTTAGAAAGGGTTATCATCTTGATACTCTAGAAGAGCTAAACCAAAAGTAGGCAAAGAGGATCATCTCCCAAACCTAACATACAAAACACATGGACTAAACATACCTCTCCCGATCTTCTGGAGTGCCTAGCTGCCTTTCTAACCCAAATCAGCATTTAATGTGGCACAACAGAGATGGCAAATTAACGACTGTGAAGCATGACAGGTACCAGTACATCTGTATAACATCTGTCTTTCAGCAAGAGTTATTACTGAGATACTAGAAACTGAGGTCTCCCCGACCTGCTGTGCTGAGTAGTAACCCAATATGGCTCGTCCTTGATTGACTGGGTTGACTCTTTAACGAGAAGTTCTGGATAACTGGAGATTCTTGTTAGCAGCCGTCTTCTTACTTCAGCTCTTACATAAAATCTAATACATACGTTCATACGCACATACACATATTCCTTTGGAAACGTGGTGGCACAATGGTTAAGAGTTTGGCTAACCAAAAGGTCAGCAGTTCGAACCGACCAGGTGCTCTCTGGAAACCCTATGGGGCACTTCTACTCCATCTGATACGGTTGCAATGAGTTGGAACTGACTTGACAGGAACGGGTACGTATGTGTATGTATATTCCTCTACTCTCTTAGCATTGGAAGGAATATAATTTAATCAATGCAGCAGGCAATTTGTCCTACATTCATCTTTCCCTGGTGTTTCAGGATGTTGCTCTGCTTCTGGGCATGATCAATGACAAGAGAGCAGTTGTCTAGCTATTGCAAGTAGAAGAGATTGGTCTGAATGTACATGGAGCCCAAGAGACATTTTTAAAGTACGTTTGTTTACTTTCAAAAATAAATTTCACTTGTGAACACAGCATTGTCTGCCTCTGAAAACTGTCATGTGTGTGATGGGGCTTGGGGTTAACAGGTTTTACGTAGCTAGGTTTCAGTTATTTGAACTATTTTTCTAATTTTAGGATGGCATCTGTGTGGCACATATGCTGCCTCTCCTCCAGCCTGCACCCATGGCAGACATCACTAATGGATCACAGTCCTCTTTCTTGTTGGGCCCAGACATGAGTTAATTAAGACCTCTTTTCAACACCTGGCTCCAAATGACTGTAGGTGCCACATACGTTGAAAACAATTTGCCATTCCTGTTCTAACTGATTTTGTACATTTAGTTTCTTTTATGCAACTGACACTTGATTGAAGTCTCATTGCTTTATTTTAGCAACACTCTCTCTACTCTTTTCAGCTAATCCCTTTACTAATCTGAGCTACAAATAATATGAGCTGTCATCCATTGCAGGTTTATTATGTGCCAGACACTGTTAGACGCTAAGTGCCAACTCATGTCCCTGTGTCTTTACAAAAATCCCAAGGCCGGGAAAGGTAGCTCGAATCTGATCTGTATAACAGCTTCCAGAAACTTTCCCTGAGGACTCCCAGGCTGAACGAGCAGCCCCCCTTCGGCCTCCTGCAGGCCATCATCGCATTCACCTCGCTGTATTGTAATGGCCTCCTCACGCGGCTGTCTTCCCCAACCAACTACATGAAGGCAAGACCCACGTCTTACTCAGCTCTGGATCCCTAGTACCTGGCACACTGCTAAGGACACAGTTGTTATTGTGTTGTTGTTAGGTGCTGTCGAGTCAATTTCGACTCATAGAAAAAAAAAATTTTTTTTTTTTTCATAGAGACCCCATGTATTATAGAACAGTAAGGTTTTCTTGACTGTAATCTTTAGAGAAGCAGATTGCCAGATCTTTCTCCTACAGAGCCCATGAGTGGATCTGAACTGCCAACCTTTTGTTAAAGAGTCAAATGTTTAACCGTTGGTGCCACCAGGGCTCCTCTGAGTACACAGATGTAGAAAATACGTTGGAATAATAAATGCTTTTTCAAAAAAAGCTCCAGTTTTCAAATATTCCCATGGTCTACAACAAAAAGATGATCCATGACAAGCACCACCACTGGAGGTCATTTATATCATTAAAGCAAGGTGTGCTGGCTGGGCAAGCTAGAACAGCGGCAGTGGCGAGGGTAGCTCCCAGTGACATGCACAAGTCTGTGTTTGGCCCCAGGCCCTCAACTGAGCACCTGGAAGGTCCCGGTCACTCATAGTTCTGTTTCTACCTTCATGCTTTGCTGCTGTTTTTCGCCTTTCTCTGCCTCCCACGTCGGACTGTGTTCTACTCAGTTCTATATCCCTAGCGCTTACCTAGTGCCTGGCCAGTGGCGAACAAAGGTTCTTCAGAGAGAACTGTAGTTAGAGCACTGGCCTGAGTAGGGAGTCCCCGTGTGGCGCAAACGCTTAATGAACTCAGCTGCTAACGGAAAGGTTGGAGGTTTGAGTCCACCCAGAAGTGCCTCCGAAGAAAGGCCTGGTGATCTACTTCCAAAAAATCTGCCACCGAAAATGCTACAGAGCACAGTTCTACTCTGACACACATGGGGTCACCATGAGCTGTAAGTACTCTAAGGCAATTGGGTTTAGCCTGTGTGGGGAGAACAGGGAGCTGCTTCAGAATCCCTGACTCCCTCAGGCAGTTGCTCTCTGGGGTTAGCTCTGTCATTGTTCATGGGAGGAAGACTGGCCCAGCAGGACAGGCAGCAAGCATTAAGTGTGAGAGTGTATTTAAGCACTTGGCCAAACTAAAAGCAGGCTATCACTTCTCTTCATGATGCTGCTTTACACAGGGCAGGTGTTGTTTCTCTAGCATACCCCCATCCCTTCCAGGCAGCTTTCTCTCCTCCAGTCTACCTTTTGCACCCATTTTACTGTCACATGCAACAACTTGCTGATGTCCCCTGCACGTCCCCCGAGAGTTGGGACCTCTCTGATTTTGCTTACTGCATTTCCTTTTCTCCATCTCTCCTCACCACTCGTCTTCCCAGCTGTCTTCGAGTCAATTCTGCCTCATGACAACTCCCTCTGTGTTAGAGTAGAACTGTGTTCCATAAGGTTTTCAATGGCTGATTTTTTGGAAGTAGATTGCCTGGCTTTTCTTCTAAGGCACCTATGAGTGGATTTGAACCAATTTTTCAGTTAGTAGCTTGGCACTTAACCTTTTGCACCAGGGACTCTGTCACCTCTCTCTCTGCATAAATTCTTAGGCGGATCAAATCTAACCTCCTTAGCCCGGCTCACAAGGCCCTTCGTGATCTGGCTCCTGATTACCTCTGCTGCTCATTTCTTGCCCCGCCTGCCTCCCACACATTAAGCTCCGGTCACACCTGAACGCATCATTCCCATCCCCACCACAAACCTCCGCCTACTGCTGTGGTCTCCAGCTCAGGGAGTGGCAGCACCATCCTGGCAGCCACCCAAGCCAGACACCTTGGAGCCGTCCTGGAGTCCCCCCATTCCTCTACTGCACCCCCTCCTCTGTCTCAAAGTCCTGCTCACTTTAAAGTCAGTTGCTGTCGAGTCGATTCCAACTCATGGAGTCCCTAGGTGGTGCAAATGGTTAATGTGCTCAGCTGCTAACCAAAAGGTTGGAGGTTTGAGTCCACCCAGAGGCACCTCGAAGAAGGGCCTGGTGATCTACTTCTGAAGAATCAACCACTGAAAATCCTACGGAGCACAGTTCTACTCTGACACACATAGGGTCACCTGTTCACTTTACCTCCTCAATATTTCTCAAATGGCTTTTTTTAAATCCCCACTGCCACCGGCCTAGCTGGAGCTGTGAACAGCTTCCCCATTGCACTACTACAATGTTGTAACAGCTTCCCAGCTAGTCTAACTTCGGTCTCCACCCCCGCCAATCCAGGCTTCACAGCCAGGGGGATCTTTCTGAAAGAAAACTCCGATTGTGACCCTCCACTTTTTAGACTTCACAACTTGGACATCACTTCCTCCAGGAAGCCCTGCTTAAGTGCCCCTGTGGCACTGGCGTCCCTCCCATTAGAACAAGGAGCATACTTGTCGGTATTCTCCATTAGAAGCAAACTTGGTGAAGGCTCACTTGCTCTCCTCTGAGCACTATACAATTTTTAATGATTTCTTCAGTAGCGAGCACTCTAGCCTGCCACTCAGTGGCCACCTCCCCCTTCCTCTCTGTTGGCAAAACAAGTTCACCCTTTCCCCCTATGACTAGAGTAAACCTTGACTGATCTAGGCTATATAAATATTCCCATTCATTTGCCAGGGACAGGTTTAGGGGTGAGAACATGACCTCGTTCTAGCTAATGAGACATGAGGGGAAATCGGCTGGGGGGTTTCTAGGAAAAATCTCTCCACATCTCAAAGAGGGATGCACAAAAAGAAAGGTCCTTTGTCTGCGATGGCACTGATATGAGAGGATGGGATGCCTGCAACCTTTCTTTCCTATGAGGAGAGCTGGTTAATGGGCTGAGGATGGCATAAGGATGGACAGAACTTGATGCTGTCATTGAGCCGCTAATTAGTCAACTGGGGACAGCCTCTATCTGAACTTCGTTGTTTTTTTTTTTTTTTTTTTTATGAGATAATAAATCCCATTTTGGTTTAGGCCATTTCAAATTGGATTTTCTGTCACCGGAAGCCCAGACAGAAACAGCCTCTCAGGGCCATTTTTCACTGTCTTTGTCTTAGAGGTACTTAAGACAAATCTTGTTTCTTCCTTTAGACTGTGGGCTTTTTAAGAGTAGAGTTTGCATTAGATATATTCTTGTATTTCCCAAAGGCAGGGTGGCTTAGCTAATTTCTGTACTTGAATGAATAGGTACCACCATCTTCTGGCCTCTACACTACCCTTAAAATGGGGCTTACCTTCTTCAGGGCTGAATTTGTCTCTTTGTGTTTTTAATGTTCAACAAAAATAGAAATATGAACCAAATATAGATGTTCTATGGTCAACTCTTGGAGGCAAAGCCTTCTAGCATACCTCACTAAACTGAGCACATGCCTTGTGCAAAAGCAGGTACTCAAAATGTTTGCTAAATGAATAATTTAATCCACCTCTGATGAGTCAAGGGCACTTAAGACTTTTACAATGTCCTAGGGTCATAATGATGAACAGTAATTATCAACAAATTGTGCTAAATATATCCTGGTCCTGGGACATTGATACTGGTAAGTTTTTGTTTGTTTATATGAGAACCTTGATACCATCGAGATGTTAAAGGTTTAACACTAAGCAACCAGCAGAGCTGGGCATGGTAG
Source organism: Loxodonta africana (assembly GCF_030014295.1). NCBI lineage: Eukaryota > Metazoa > Chordata > Mammalia > Proboscidea > Elephantidae > Loxodonta > Loxodonta africana. The sequence goes on from NC_087344.1 coordinate 108,665,782, forward strand.
AATGAAGAAAAAAACCAAAGTTTGAACAGCAGAGGTGCCCATTCTTCAAACGTGCCTTGAATGCCCACTTGGTGCCAGGCCCTGGGATACACCCACTGATGAGACAGACCCACTGTTCACTAGGGGCTTAGAGTTGGGTGAGGGGTGGTGGAGAAAAACAGACAACTTCACGACAGTGTGATCAGTGTTATACTAGGTAAGGCAGAGGGTGCCAGAGGGATGCCAAGGCCAGACTTGGTGAGCCAGAGAAGCCTTCCCAGAGGAATGTCTAAGCTGTTGCTCAAAGGATGACTGCTCTCACCACCAGGCCCCTCCTCCCACCTTCTGGGTTCACAGCAGGGAGTAGGTTTGAGTAATGGAGGCAACATGGTAGCGTGCAGAGATTTTAAGATTTGAGTTGTAAAACAATGCTTAGAATGGAATATGAAAAGTCTAGTACTCTAAAGGAAGGAGAGCAGGTTTTGTTGAACCTGGGTGTCTGTGTATGTGTGCACACACACGTGTGTGCATGTGCACGTGTGTTGATTGCTGAAGCCCCACCTCCTCATTCACCCCAACCCCATGGCTATGTGAGCACAGGGACAGTTCTGGTCCCAACACTGCCACTAATTTCACTTTGACCACAAATTCTACAAGTGGCCAAGCCTCTCCGACCTTCAATATTTTCAAAAGTTCCATAAAGAGGCTGGACCTCACAGTCTCTAAAATTAAGGTCTACTATGAATTTCTACCTTTTGGCAGCAAAAGAGTCTGGTAAATTAAGGCTCTTGCTCACTGGACTGCAGGGCTAATCTGTACATTGAAGTCTACAATTCTCTGGGCCAGAGCTTCTCAACCAGTGTGCCTTGGATGGGGCTCAGGGTACCTCAGCCCTGGGGAGGCCAGCAGGGCCTGGGCTGTTAGGTACCCCGGGGATGGACTTCTGTCAAGCATCTTCTTCTACACTATGGTAGGATTTTTCCAAGTATGCCATTATGAGAAGACAGGTAGGGAGCACTGCTCTAGACAAGAGAAAGAAAAACATCCACATGAGCCCAGAATCTCCTCTGGACTCACTTATACCTTCTGCGGCACTCAGGCACCCACCAGGTCTGCTAATGACAAGCCGCACATCAACCTGCTTCCAGCCTCATTCTAGGAAGGTTTGCAAGGGACTAAAATGGCCAGCAGGTGAGAAGCCGCAGGGCCAAGTGTACACAGGAGCCTTTGCCCCTGTATGCTGCTGCCTTCTTGGAGGACCATGTTCCATCAACTACCACCTCCTCCTCCCATGGTGCGGAATTCTCTCTCCTCTCCTCTGATATTTAAAATTCCGTGCAGAAAACCTTGTCCTAAACAGTGAGAAAATTTCAGAAAGAAAGCACTGTTTTCCTTGAGATGGCTGAACCAAGGGGCCTCTAGTTCACACAGAGATGTTGAGGACTGCTGAGAAGTTCTGAGAAGGATTTGACAGACAGCTTAACTCATTTAAAGTGAAGAAGCAGCAAGAAGCAGGGGGTTACAAAAACAAGTCTTCAGTGCTGGGAACTACAGGTCTGAGCGGGAGTTTTAGGTCTGGTTGGAAGCCCTGCTGAAAATGTGCATTTCTAACAAGTTCCCAGGTGATGCTAATGCTGCTGGTTAGGGACCAATTCTAAGCAGTCTTTCTCAAAATTTATTATACATCAGAATCACCTGGGGATTTTGTTAAAATGTAGATTCTGATTTGGTATATCTGTTAGAGCCAGAATGAACCGGTTCAAAGTCCTGGTTTTAACTGAGCTTCGTTTTGGTTTCCTACTGCAGTGACACAAAAACAAGCAGCCTCCTCACCCCTCTTATGAATGATTACACCTGGAGAATGATTAATGTGGTCTGGGTTCTGCTTGCCTTCCTCAGACCTCATCAGCACCATGACGACCCATTAACATTGCCTGGTAACACTACCAGCTCGGTAACCTGGGCAGTAGATCTCAAAGCTCTTCACGTCCCTGGCACTGGCCTGGTGTCAGGCCTGGGGAGTGTGCCCACCCGGGGCTAAGTGTGCTCCATATGCATGTCGGGGCATAAACTGATGGTGCAACCCTGAGGGCTGGGCTTGGCATCCTGGCAAATCTGGTCCTGGCTTTTATGAGCCAAGGAGACTCAGCTGGACACTATTACACCAGAACAAATCCAAGAGATGTGTTTGCCAGAAAAATGTGCTCCCGGTAGAAGTTTCCTGAAAATGTTTGCCAGGATGACAGACTTTTCCTGACAGTTCCAATGGAAGAATATCTTATTACTAACAAAAAGTTTAGAGTGAAAGCCAGCATGTAGAATAGCTGTATCCCATAATACTAATGGAGGCTGCTAGAGGTATGAGTTTGGGTGGGAGCAGAGTGAAAGCCTGCATGGTTCCTCCTCAGGGAGTCTTCTCTGTGTTGGCTAATTGTAGACTGAGAACTATTCAACTCAGTAAACATTTATCAATTGCTTACTGTATACAAAGCACTGTAGGAGTCAATGTAGTACAGTGGTTGACAAAAAAGACTTTGGAAATAGGTAGACCTGGGTTTGTATTGACTCTTTCACTAACTCCCTGTGTGACCTTGAGAAAGGTATATAACCTCTCTGTGCCTCAGCTTCCTCACCTATGAAATGAAGGCAATAATAGTATCTACCTCACAGGGTTATTGTGAGAATGATACTTAACCTCTTAGAATGACACCTGACCTATAGTAAGCACCCAATACCTGTTGGTATTATTATAATCTTTCTGCACCTCAGTTTCCTCATCTATAAAATGGGCATAATAATCATACCTCTCTCACAGGGTTACTGTGAGGATTAAACGGAATAATGCATGTTTGGTATTTAGTATAGTACCTTGCACATAGTACCCAAAGTGTGTAATAAATACCCGTCATTATTATTCCTAGAAGATCCTCCCCAAACTTTTTAAAAGACACTCAGATCTGAATGATGGTCTATGCAACAAAAAACGCCTTTCCTTGAACGATTTCAGCAACGGATATTTGGCGACAATACCCACCTTCACCCTCGTCCACTCAGCATCCCAGTTAGTACAAAACACTGCTCTGTGCTGACTGTAAGCTCTGTGGTGATACTGTAAGGGGTTCTGATGTCCCTCAAAACATTCCAGGCTTCCCTTTAACCTAATACGCATACACCACCCTCTCTGCCACTTCAGGGAATTTTTAAAGTCTGGCTTTGTAAAACAGGGAGCAGAGCCCAAAGCCTGGCTTTGAGGCCCATCCACTTGGCTTGGCAGGGGACAGAAAAGCAGTGTTATATGGTATCAAATACCAAAAACAGCCTTCATTGCAGCTAACCTTGTGGAGCTCTTCCTCCATGAAGGCAAAGTACTGAGCACACTACATGCATTACATCACTGAAACAATGGCCCTGTGAAGATCCACAGGTTGGTGAGATGAACTAATGTGTCTCCAGTCACAGGGGCTCGAACCCATGCTTGGCTCCAAAGTCCATGCACACAAATACCAGACAACTGCCTCCCTCCCACAGGTGACCCAGCTGACTTATCCAAGGGCCATGAATTTCTGATTATAAAGCCAGTCCCACTACACTACTCGTAGGACAATCGGGTCAAAGCAATCTTTTTTTTTTTTTTTTTTGCTTTTTCTAATATTTGATGAACCGCGACACCTAGTGGCCAGTCAAGCACAAACATGGCCCTCCTCAACAGATGGCTGGATCCTTCATCTACAGGACTCACCGTGCTCAGGACAGATTAGCTACAAGATGAGGAAACCGTGCCCCAGAGAAATGAAGTAACTTCCCTGATGCTAATGGGGGAAGGAAAGCAAAGTGGAACAGAATGGAAAGCCTGACCTTAGAGTTAGTACATCAGTTCTAATTCAGACTTTGCCTAAATTCTGCCCTAAGCAAGATACTTCTATTTATCAATTCTAAAAGCACTGATTACCTACTATGTTCCAGGCACTATGCCAAATGGTGGGGCCATAAGGAGGATGAGTCTCTATGCTTGCAGTCAATGGGAGAGGAAGATAACTAAAGGGGAAACCAGCAACAACAGCACAAGCTAACACGTATGAAGGACTTACTCTATGGCCAGAAACCGTCATCAATGTCAGTGAATTATACAGGTAGCAACTGTTGAATTGGCACAGATTTTGTTGTGTATATCTTCAACAAAAGAAAAAAAAATGTCTGCAAGACACTGTCCTTTACTAAAAATACAAATCCTATTTTGACCCATCCTAAGTATCCGTTTCTAAAGCCTGCCCTTCTCCCCGGGTGTCCTAGTCAGCAGAGACTGAACTTCAGCATGTTACAATTTGTGAATAACAACGAAAGCTTGAAAATGCCCTAAAATTAGAGGGAACTTACCATTCTGATGTTGCTCAGCCTTGCAATTACATCAAGGGATCATTAATGAATCAAGCTGTCTCAACATTAGATTAATGGGCACTTTCAGCAGTGAAAAGGGGACAGATGCCCAAGTAGGAAGAAAGGTGCTAATGACTGGGGTGGTGGCTGTAGCTAGAGCAAGTGGGGCGGGGGAGTCACAAAGAGAAACAATCAGCCTGTGCTCATCCAGACAGGTCCAGCAGAAATCCCAGCTCCCCAGGCTCTACCCCCCTCCTCCAGGCTTTGTCACAGTGAATCAAGAGGCTGAAATAAAAGAGGAGTTCCCCAGGAACTAAACTTGGAGGAAACATACCCTCCTTCTCCAAATAAAGCCTATTTGGTGGTTAGGACAATCCAGAAAACCAGTTGCATCTAGTTGACTGACTCATGGCAACCCCATGCATGTCAAGTAGAACTGTTGTCCATGGGGTTTTCAACGGCTGATTTTTCAGAAGTAGGTTGCCAGGCCTTTCTTCTGAGGCACTTCTGGAAGGACTTGAACAGCCAAACTTTCCCTTAGCAGGGGAGCAAGTTAACAATTTGGACCACCCAGCAACTCCGCTTGGGGCAAGAGGTTTCCATATATCCAGAGCAAAAAGAACAGATGATACTGTCAAAAAACGTTTCTTACGTAAAGACTACATGAGGAAAAATTAAATTTGACAGAATATGCACAAGTATTATCAATAATCACAAGATTCTCTCACGTACTGAAAAAAAAATTCACAATAACCTACCAGATGTGTACATACTCTTTATCTTTTACATCCTTCTTTTGGGTCAACAGCCCCAAGTAAGCAATTCACCTACTGTATGAGCAACAAACAATCTCTTAATAATGCCATTCCTCTGAATACAGAAGGGCACCTTGGTGTTTCTGAGAGTAGAGACAGAAAACAAAAGAATTAAAATAATTATGAATATAAACAGTCTGACTGTATTCTCCACTTATGGGATGATGATCTGTAACAATGGAGATAATCAACACATTCGTCCAGGGACATGAAATACCACTTGCTGAACAAAAGACAGTAGATGAGATTGTATTATGAAGCCTTTTATCATACAGGACACAACAGAAGCTAAATAACTGGGTCAAATCTGGTAATGAAAAGCAGCTGAGTAATTAACAAGGGATGAATAAATTTATCAGCACAAAACCACATTTTAACAGTAGGGAAATAAATGGGGAAGTTACATTTCAGTCATTATCCTTCTGGGTCTGTTTTGCATCTTGCCTTTAAAAATACATTAAAAATGTAGAAATGAGTAAGAAAAAAACAGTAAAATCTCCAAAAGCTGAAACCTGTGTTAAGGCGGAAACCTGTCAGAGAGGGAAAACTCAAATATCTTCCATTAATAGAGAGCAACACAAAAGTGGTAAGGCTGCACCCTGTCAAAGGCAGAAAACTTTCAAGACCTGGTAAAACAAGGCAATCCGGTTGCGATCTGGCTCTCCCAGGTTTCACTGTAACTAGTATCTAGTTACCCTAACTGTGATGAAAGCTACTTCCTGGCAGTTATTAGTAGCAAGTGCAAATGAACTGATGCACATAATTTAAACTAGTGGAACTGAATGAAAAGATTTAAACGTGGGCAGCAAGAGTTTGTACTTTACAATCTCCAGTAGACATGGCTTGTTGTTGTGTGCCGTTGAGTTGATTCTGCCTCATAGTAACCCTATATGACAGGGCAGAACTACCCCATGGGGTTTCCTAGGCTGTAATCCTTACAGGAGCAGATCGCCAGGTCGCCAGGTCTTTCTCCCTCACAGCCGCTGATGGGTTTGAACCACCGACCTTTCGATTAGCAGCCAAGCACATAACCACCGTGCCACCAAGGCTTCTGGAATTGACTCAACGGTAATGAGTTTAATTGACATGGGGTCGCCATGAGTTGGAATTGACTGGACGGCAATTAGCAACAATAACTGACATCCAGTTAGCGGTTGAGAATTCCTGTTTTCTGGTTGGTGTTATCTCTGGCCATGACCTCGAGGATTGAAAGGAGGTTCAGGACTGGGAAGGATTTGCTGTAACTAATATTGGTGGGGGAGGGTTGGCAAAGAGTCTACTTAAGATTTAATAGTTTGTAAGCCTGAAGCCTGGTGGCATTTTTAGCTATTCAACCTCAAGTTTAAGTATTTCCAGGGAAAAAAATAAACAACCAAAAAACCCAAAACCAAACTCCCCTCCCAATAAAAACCCCCAAGAATTCATAGGCTAGACCACCTTCACTCTCTCAACTCATCACAGGCAGACAGTTTCTTTCCAGAATAATCAGAACAATGAGAATGCTTTGATGGCTTATTTTAAACAATTCTCTAGTTCTCCTCTAGGGGGCAAAGTTGCCCAGCATTTTACTGAAAGAAGAAATTATTTTCAAACTTGGATTGGATTTTCTTTTTTTTTTTTACCAGAAAGATAATCAAGTACAAAGAGGGTCTTTCCCGCCTCCCATTTCTTCTCAATACATTTCATTCTGTCTGATGAACAAAGTTCTCCAGCCCTTTTATGCAGTAAGACGGGAGGGTCATAATTAAGGTCTGAGGGTGAAGGGGACACTTTATCAGCAGTGTTGTGGGTTGGCCAGCACCATCTCTGAAAACTTGAGATTAGGGCTTCGTTTTTTGCCAAGGATGATACAGCTTCGAGCCTAATCTTTTTTTTTTTTTAAAGGAGAATTTGTACTGGGTCTATCTCAGCCAGTAGTGCCTCACTTGGGGCTCCTCCCCACGTCCTCTGGAGGGCCTCCCTCTGAGCAACCACAAAGTCACTCGCCAAAGGTCTGAGAGCCCTGCCCAGCTTCCTGTAGGAATGGTGGGACCTTTCCACCTCATCCAGGGTGTCTGGTGGGCAGGAAGGAGCCCAGACAGCAGTTTCTCACTGGGCCTCCCTTCCCCCTCATTTAAAAGATCAGGGGCTCCCAGTGGTAACTCAGGTCTAGCTGCAGAAGGGGGCACACACAGGGGCAGAGCCTGTGCTGGGGGAGAAGCACATTGGAGTTGCAGCGACTTGATAATTACAAAACAGGGCGGAGGGGCAGGCCCAGCGTATACCCGATTCTCCCTCACCCAGGGCCGATCCAGTCTGTGTGGGCCTGAAGCTTGTATGATTTTGGCGGGGGCTCCTTAAGGAGTACCATATCAGGTACAGGGCATTAGAGTTAGAGGCCCTGAAGCGTAAGCTTCATAACCAACTCTTCCATTGCCACACCCACCTCCCCCGTTGAGGAGTATGGTGGCAAAGGGCTCCCCAAGCGTTATCCACAAAACGGCAACTGATGGTTTAACTAAAGCCACATGGCTCAGCCTCTGCCTCAAGGAGTGGACTGAAGAGCTTGAGAACAGCATCTTCCTTCAGCTCTGCTCCTTCTTCATCTGGCCCTGGCACATGGCCGATGCTCAATAAATACTCCCTGACCACTGAAGTGGTCCTATTGCTTTGCCACTTACTCACCCCTCCCCTCAAGTCTTCACTGCTTCACTTTTCTGGCTTAGCGCCCACATTTCAAGCTTCCACGTAGAGAAAATTCGCAGGAGCTATCAATTTTTTTTTTTTTTTATCAGCTCAGGGAGGAGTGTTAAGTCTGCTCCAACATAAGAGCAGACCTCCTGCTCGCTTAGATCATTTATTCATCAAAGGTTTCTGAACACCACTGTGCCCAGGCACCAGTTATACAAGCTTCAACATCAGTTCAATGAGTAATTACCTATTCCAGGCTGTATCCAAACAGCTGTCATCGAGTCAATTCCAGCTCATGGTGAAATCACAAGTGTCAGAGTAGAACTGTGCTCTGAAAGACTTTCAATGGCTAATTTTTCAGAAGTAGATTGCTGGACCTTTCTTCTCAGGTGCCTCTGGTTGGACCCTGGTTCCTTGGAAGAAAGTTCTGGCAATTTACCTCTTAAAATCATCCATTGAAAACCCTATGAAGCACAGCTCTACTCTGATACACAGGGGGTCGCCATGAGTCCTAATCAACTCAAAGGCAACACTGCACACAAACCCTGTATATTTGGCACAGCATGGGCACATGGTCAGGAGGACACAGGGGGCCTGGAGCTCTACCTGCTTTGGACTGCCCATTGCCCTTTGAGATACCTGTTGTCTTCAACTCCATTCTGACTCATAGTGACCTTACAGGGCAGAACAGAACTGTCCCATTGGGTTTCCAAGGAACGGCTGATGGATTTGAACTGCCAACCTTTTGATTAGCAGTGAAGCTCTTAATCACTGTGCCACCAGGGCTCCCCACTTAAGAAAGCTCCTAGAGAAGGGACTGCTGAAGGAGATGCCCACGTTGCCCTGTTACAGGGAACAAACCTCCTTGGGCAGGAATCCCAGCTCTGCCACAGGCCACCTCTCTCCACGCCTACTTGACTAAGCCTCAGTCTTCAGTTTGGGTCATCCAGTTAGTTCAGGCCCTGCTTCTCCTCCTTCTGCACCCATGGGATGGTCGTGTCCATTCCCAGACCTCCTAGGCTGCACAAAGGTGCCAACTATGCCAGACTTTATGGAAAGAGAACAGAACCAACTGATCTGAATTCAGAGCATGTAGCTAAATAAAGCTTTGCATACTTTCACAATCCTTATAAAAATAATACATAAATTTCTTCTACTCTGTTGACAAAATCACTTACCTGAACCTTAACAAGGAAATGAGGTGATGCCTACAAAAATGGGAAGTTTCTTACTTTAGTTAATTTAGCTTTTTTTCATACATGTTACAGTTTGGTATTCATAAGCAAACCAGCTACTAAACCATTTTCTTTTTCCTTGAATAAAACAGTGAGAGCAACCTCTTACATATGAAAGTATCATCATGAAGCCAGTCCGCTCAAGTAAATTCTTATCTATAAACAGAGATAATACTGTGATGGGCAAATAATGGCCATCATTATTTGAGTGCTTCCTGTGTGCCGGGTTCGTGCTAAACACTTCAGACAGATTATTTTATTTAATTGTCTCAATAACTCCTTGCAGTATTATCCTCATTTTATTGATTTAGAAACCGAGGCTTTCAGTGGTAAGTGACCTACTTCCTCGAAGTTACCCAGGTAACTAATGATGATGAGATTTGTGGCTGAGTCCCTGTGCAGTCCTGCCTCTGAAACTATAAAGCACTCTGTCCACTATAAAGGACTAACAAGTTTTGCAAGATATTCTTAAAAAGCAAATAATGCACATATTTTCATTTTCTCTTAAAATTCTATTTGATTAAAACAAAAAGACTATTGCTAAAACATTGGGCTGTATTTTTAAAGGCTTTAAAAACTTCTAAGAAATTGTCACAACAGTCAAGGGTAAATAATAATAATAACACAAAGAACAAACCCAGTGCTACCCATTTATTGAACATACACTGTATGATAAGCCACTGTGCTGAGTTCATCATGTATTGTTTCCTTTAATACAGCTATCTTGTAAGGCAAATGGTAACATACCCATTTTACTGATGAGAAAACCAAGGCTAAGAGAGAGGTTAAGGAACTCTGTCCAAAATGTCTGAGCAGCTGAGAAAAGACTTGAACTCCGGTCTTTCTGCCTATATTAAACCACTTCCCTACTATAAAATGTATGCAAATGGAAAGCATGTGTTCGTTAACACCCTGTTAGCCATTTCCTATGTCTAGACTTTTGAATGTTCAAATGGACACTACTGTATTCTTTAAAGGAGCCCCGGTGATGCAACTGTTGAGAGCTTGGCTGCTAACTGAAAGGCTGGTGGTTTGAACCCACCCAGCTACTCTGCAGGAAAAATACCCGGTAATGTTCTCTGGTAAAGATTACAGCCTAGAAAACCCCACGGGGCAGTTCTGCTCTGTCACATGGGGTCGCTATGAGTCAAAATCGACTCGACAGCACCTAACAACAACATAGTCTTTAGGCCAAGAGAGGAAGATAGGTGGGCAGTAATAAAAGCATTCAATTCTGCCCTCTTCAGCCTCTGTCCCCAACATCATCTGGGGCATGAGGCCTGGCTTCTGACAAACAGAAGGGAAGGGAAGGGAAAGGAAGGAGGGAGCTATATCCTGCCATCTTTGAAAACAGCCAATAAAAACAGCACGAGGCTATAAACCAGGTTCACATCTGGATACATAACACTGACTCGTGCCAAGGGAACTGGTCCATGATGGAACTACCTAAAATGCTTTTAATAGATTCTTAGACCATGGCCCCCCAAATGACTCCCACTTTAGCTGACCCAAGTGTCTTGCTAGCATGCTGTCATTTGTTCATCTGAGACGTTGCCTCTACCACAGGGTGGGGGTGTCTAAACACAGGAGTGACCTAATTGTTACAGGATCCAACATCACAGGGGCCCAACTTGCACATGACAATGAAGGACACACTGGCAGAGAGGCTGGATCCCAGGTTCATAATGCTGGAACCAGAGAAGGCAGAAAAACTTGCTGACTCCAGGGAACACTTGAACAGAAAAGAAAAACGGCAAAAAGGGGATGGGGGTATCTTTGGCTGAGGGTGGGGCAGATTCTGCAAGGCTTGATTTTGCAGTGTTCATAAACTCTGGATACAGCCCTGATCAAAATGCCCCCATGATGCACAGTCCATCAGCTCTCAGATCAACAGAAACTACGTTAGGGTCATGAGCATGAGAAATGGTGACTGAATACTGAGGTTTCAAATACTAGCTTTCTGTCAGGGTCATACCAAGTGCACTCTATCTAGTAGGAAGGTGGAGAAAACTTACCCAAAGACACAAGTCAAAGGTTTCCCTGTGGTCTCAGAGAACAGGGTGTCCTGAAAGCCTGTCCCACTCCACGTGGAATCTCAGCCTCGCAGACAGATTTTCTCAGGCTAGGCTCACACACCAATGCCTCAGGGATCCCTGAGACTCATACCTCATGAAAGGGAGCGTTATAGGGAGCCAGGTTTGTCTTCACAGGGGGAACATCTCTCCAACAACTCCAAGGTCTCTGAAAATTGGAACGGGACAATTTGGGAGAAAAGGAGGGAAGGAGCTTACCATTGCTGGATAGGTTTCAAGCACAGGATGAAAGACCACTTTTTGCGGGGTGTTAAAGAGTTTCTTGTATTAGGTCAGGTGCTAACAGTTAATATAAGACGCTAAAGTGGAAGTTTCCACCAAGGCATCAAGATGCAACAGATGGGAAATTCCCAAGTGAGGGGCCAGAGCATTATGTGGAAATTTCTGAGAAGCTAGCCTGGCTAGCTCTGAGACCATAAGTAGGACAGGACTGCTTCAGGACAGTGCAAAGTGACAGTGGGTTTTGTGAGGAAAATTTCTTGGAAATGCTCCGATTCCTACTCTCCCCAAGGTGGGCGGGGTAGAAGGGATCTGCCTTTATTTATTTTTTCAATTCTGGTAAAATATATATAACAGGTGCCAAGTGAACCGTTTTCACATGTACAATCCGGTGACACTGATGACATACATCATGTGCAATCATTACCACTATCGGTTTCCAACCTTTTCTATCACCCTTAACAGGAAATCAGCACCCCTTAAGCAATTCCCCCAGACCTTAGAGATCTGCCTTTTATCTTAACCAGAGAAAAAAGGGTTTTGCAGGCAACATCTGGAAGCCTTGATATGCGTCTCCTTTATTTCAGGGACTGGTATCTGACGCCGTCCTGAGGAACCCAAATGTAAGAGGAGCTAAGTGGCCTGGAAGGCTGTGTCAGGAAAGTCATGCTCTCCCCTTTCCCCATGGTGCAGTGCCTGGGTGGTGCAAACAGTTTATACTTGGCTGCTAACTGAAAGGTTAGTGGTTTGAGGCCCCCCAGAGGCACCTCAGAAGAAAGGCCTGGCAATCTACTTTGGAAAAATCAGCCGCTGAAAACCCTATGGAGTACTTCTACTCCGACACACACAGGGTTGACATAAGTTGGAAATGAATTGATGACAACTGGTTGTGTTTTGGTTTCCTCACGGGAGGTTAAAGGAATGTGATCCCTGGGCACCCCAGCCTGGCTCACTCTAACCGAGAGTGCTTTGGCCTGAGGATGAGGGCCCCCGAAGACAGAGTCTGAGTAGAAACCAGGGACAGCAGAAGGAGAGGCACTACCCAAGTCCCAGAAGTTCCAGACAGAAAGCCCATCATGGTGGGGGCAAAGAAGCCACAGAAGAGAAAGAAGCCAAGAGAGAAAAGAATTCTCTTTACCATCAGCCAGGTTTGGAGAACTCAGTACCAGTTGTGACAGTAGAAGTCAGGTAAGAACTTTCCTGTGCCCTTTTTCTCCATCTTTCCCTACCTCCCCCTGGAGCAGGTGAGGCAGTAGGCAGCTGGAGGTAGCTGTACAAGGCCCTCGTTGGTAGGATGGAGGGAAGTCTTCCTTTGGAATGAATATTTGTTGTTGTTAGCTGCTGCTGAGTTGCCCCTCGACTCACGGCAACTCCGTGCACAATAAACCAAAACACTGCCCAGTTCTGTACCACTCCCATGATCAGCTGCACATCAGACTATTGTGATCCATAGGATTTTCACTGGCTGATTTTAGGGAGTAGATTTCCAGGCCTTTCTTCCTAGTCTTAGTCTGGAAGCTCTGCCGAAAGCTGTTCAGCATCATAGGAACATGCAAGCCTCCACTGATAGATGGGTGGCGGCTGCACGTGAGGTGCATTAGGCAAGACTCAAACCTGGGCCTCCTGCATGGAAGGCAAGAATTCTACCAATAAATACGGTTTATAGACTCAAGTGGGCAATTCTGATTTCCAAAATAAACTCGTGTGTGTGTAGGGCGTAAGATGGCCACAGGATTTTTTATTACCAGAGAGTTCCTAGAAAAGCCGTGGGCCTGTTTAAGTTTTCATCAAGAAATGGGGAAAAACACACCCCACTGAGTAAGCTTTAAAGGAGCAGTAGGAGTCAAGAATACAGTTGAGTCTTATTTCTGCCTCAGGAGTCCTGTTGTGCAATGCACTAGTTACAGCTAACCTATGCTAAGCACTGACTATGTGCCAGGCATGGGGCCAACAACTTCACAGACATTACCTCATTCAATCCCCCTAACAACTCTGTCCCATTTCACAGGTAAGGAAACTGTGGCTCAGAGAGGTTAGGCAGCTTGCCTAGGGTCACACAGGCAAGTAATTAAATTAATCACAGCCTGGACTCAACCTCAACCTTTTCTGACTTCTAACCTGAACTCATTTATTCTGCCAGGTGAGTGGTTTTCTGTGAAGAGTTGTGATTGAAACAGGACAGGAACTTGGGGGTCCCTGAGCTAGAAAACCGAACAGCAGCATTTGAAAACCACCGAACTACATGCTTTTAGCAATCTCTTCAGGCTCTGGGATTCTGTGATTTTATCATTCGTGGGTAGGAAGGGGGAGAGAAGTGGTACCACAACAGCAGATGTAGGGGAAGAAAATCTCCGAGTTTATGTCCTGGGTTCCCAGAGAGGGAGCTGGGAACAGCGAAGGAGCAGGTTCTAGCAGGTATACTGTAACAGACCTGAGGTTCACAGAATTATGGCCAACGTGTATAAATACATAGTTCAGATAATGCACGTCAAGCACTTAGCATGGAGCCTGGTACCCCGGTAAGCATTAGGTAAATGTCAACTAAGATTTTCAAAATTTTACACATATACCTAAAAACCTCAACATATAATTTAATGAACATACTCAGCCACTGACATCACTGTGTCTGTTCCGTAAGGAGCTGGGTTTATTATGAATGCGAAGCTTTGCTAGCAGAGCCAAGGCAAGAAATGATCCCATAAGACTAAGCCAGCCAAATCTAAAACAATTTAGAGTAAGCTGGAAATCAATGGCTTTTAAGTGGTTTGGGGCCATGGAGCCTATGAAAAAATGGAAACCATCATTTCTTTCTCCAGTAAAAAAGTGCATATGCACAATTTTGCAAATAATTATAGAAGGTTTATAGATCCATTAAAGCCCATTCATTGTTTCCAGATTAAGAACTTCTCTAGATCCTAAGGATGCAACATGAGGTTTTCAGGTTAAGTGCTGCCTATCTGACCCACACTGGGGTCACCCATCCTGGTCCTCACCACTTGCCCATTATTACTGGTCTCTACTAAGCTACTAAATTTGAAACAAGCAGTCAGTATACTTGAAACTGAATCTAATTTTAAACCTTTCAAGTTTAATGGACTCTAAGAATTTCTCAACCAGTGGACTGTGGGACCTAGAAATCTTATCCACTTAGCGTGTTCGTTGCTTCCTCCCTTCTTCTGGTAACACCAACCCAAACCAGTTTCTGATTAGTTGATTCTGATTCTAGGAGACCCCATGTATGTCACAGTAGAACTGAGCTCCACAGGGTTTTCAATGGCTTATACAAAGCTCCCCTTTTTTCTTGGGAACTCATTCTACCTGATTCTGGTGGAGATTCACCCTTTCTATGGACACATGAACAAGCTCTGACCAAAGAGATACTTCTTATTGTCTATTGCCTACTTATGGTCATGTAGATTCAGGCAGGCAATCCAAAATGGGCCAATTAAGACCCCTCTTGGTACTGTTGTTAGAACTATGACAAAAGAGGCACTCTTTTTTCTGGAATCTACAGTTGTGAGGATGAGGGAAATCTAGAGCTGGGCGCTACCTGTACCACCACAGTAACAGAGAGCATGTCTGAGAACGAAGCTGACAGATTAAGCAGAGCCAAGAGATGGAGAGAGTGAAAGATAATGTCCTGACGATAGTTTTTGAACTCCTAGATACAGCTATGCCTGAAACCTGCCTCACCATGAACTTTCCAGTTATATGAGTCAAGAAACTAGTTGAAGTTGTATTTCTGTTACTCGCAACCAAAATAATTCTAATTACTAAACTTAATCTAAAGAGGAAACCCTGGTGGTGCAGTGGTTAAAAGCTATGGCTGCTAACCAAAAAGGCTGGCAGTTCAAATCTACCAGGTGCTGCTTGGAAACCATATGGGGCAGTTCTACTCTGTCCTGTAGGGTCACTATGAGTCTGAATTGACCCAATGGCAATGGATTTTTTTTTTAATAATTTTTATTGTGCTTTAAGTGAAAGTTTACAAATCAAGTCAGTCTGTCACACACAAGCCTATATACACCTTACAACATACTCCCATTTACTCTCCCCCTAATGTGTGAGGCAGCCTGATCCCTCTCTCCAGTCTCTCCTTTCGTGACCGTTTTGCCAGTTTCTAACCACCTCTACCCTCCCATCTCCCCTCCAGACAGGAGATGCCAACACAGTCTCAAGTGTCCACCTGATACAAGTAGCTCACTCTTCATCAGCATCTCTCTCCAACCCATTGTCCAGTCCCTTCCATGTCTGATGAGTTGTCTTCGGGAATGGTTCCTGTCCTGGGCCAACAGAAGGTTTGGGGACCATGACCACCGGGATTCTTCTAGTCTCAGTCAGACTGTTAAGTCTGGTCTTTTTATGAGAATTTGGGGTCTGCATCCCACTGATCTCCTGCTCCCTCAGGGGTTCTCTGTTGTGCTCCCTCCCTGTCAGGGCAGTCATCGGTTGTGGCCAGGCACTATCTAGTTCTTCTGGTCTCAGGATGATGTAAGTCTCTAGTTCATGTGGCCCTTTCTGTCTCTTGGGCTCATAGTTATCGTGTGACCTTGATGTTCTTCATTCTCCTTTGATCCAGGTGGGTTGAGACCAATTGATGCATCTTAGATGGCCACTTGTTAGCATTTAAGACCCCAGACGCCACACTTCAAAGTGGGATGCAGAATGTTTTCATAATAGAATTTATTTTGCCAATTGACTTAGAAGTCCCCTTAAGCCATAGTCCCCAAACCCCCGCCCTTGCTCTGCTGACCTTTGAAGCATTCAGTTTATCCCGGAAACTTCTTTGCTTTTGGTCCAGTCCAGTTGAGCTGACCTTCCCTGTATTGAGTATTGCCCTTCCCTTCACCTAAAGTAGTTCTTATCTACTAACTAATCAGTAAATAACCCTCTCCCACCCTCCCTCCCTCCCCCATCTTGTAACCACAAAACAGTGTTTTCTTCTCAGTTTATACTATTTCTCAAGATCTTATAATAGTGGTCTTATACAATATTTGTCCTTTTGCCTCTGACTAATTTCACTCAGCACAATGCCTTCCAGGTTCCTCCATGTTATGAAATGTTTCACAGATTTGTCACTGTTCTTTATCGATGCGTAGTATTCCACTGTGTGAATATACCACAATTTATTTAACCATTCATCCGTTGATGGACACCTTGGTTGCTTCCAGCTTTTTGCTATTGTAAACAGAGCTGCAATAAACATGGCTGTGCACATATCTGTTCGTGTAAAGGCTGCTATTTCTCTAGGGTATATTCCGAGGAGTGGGATTTCTTTATGGTAGTTCTATTTCTAACTTTTTAAGAAAACGCCAGATAGATTTCCAAAGTGGTTGTACCATTTGACATTCCCACCAGAGTTCCAATCTCTCCGCAACCTCTCCAACATTTATTATTTTGTGTTTTTTGGATTAATGCCAGCCTTGTTGGAGTGAGATGGAATCTCATTATAGTTTTAATTTGCATTTCTCTGATGGCTAATGCTCAAGAGCATTTTCTCATGTATCTTGTCAGCTGCCTGAATATCTTCTTTAGTGAAGTGCGTGTTCATATCCTTTACCCGCTTTTTGATTGGGTTGTTTGTCTTTTTTTGGTTGAGTTTTAACAGAATCATACAGATTTTAGAGATCAGGCGCTGGTCGGAGATGTCATAGCTGAAAATTTTTTCCCAATCTGTAGCTGGTCTTTTTACTCTTTTGGTGAAGTCTTTAGATGAGCATAGGTGTTTGATTTTTAGGAGCTCCCAGTTATCTGGTTTCTCTTCGTCATTTTTGGTAATGTTTTGTATTCTGTTTAAGCCTTGTATTACGGCTCCTAACGTTGTCCCTATTTTTTCTTCCACGATCTTTATCGTTTTAGTCCTTATGTTTAGGTCTTTGATCCACTTGGAGTTAGTTTTTGTGCATGGTGTGAGGTATGGGTCCTGTTTCATTTTTTTTGCAAATGGATATCCAGTTATGCCAGCACCATTTGTTAAAAAGACTATCTTTTCCCCAATTAACTGGCAGTGGGCCTTTGTCAAATATCAGCTGCTCATATGTGGATGGATTTATATCTGGGTTCTCAATTCTGTTCCATTGGTCTATGTGCCTGTTGTTGTACCAGTACCAGGCTGTTTTGACTACTGTGGCTGTATAATAGGTTCTAAAATCAGGTAGAGTGAGGCCTCCCACTTTCTTCTTCTTTTTCAGTAATGCTTTACTTATCCGGGGCTTCTTTCCCTTCCATATGAAGTTGGTGATTTGTTTCTCCATCACATTAAAAAATGTCATTGGAATTTGGATCGGAAGTGCACTGTATGTATAGATGGCTTTGGGTAGAATAGACATTTTTACTATGTTAAGTCTTCCTATTTATAAGCAAGGTATCTTCTTCCACTTATGTAGGTCCCTTTTAGTTTCTTGCACTAGTACTTTGTAGTTTTCTTTGTATAGGTCTTTTACATCTTTGGTAAGATTTATTTCTAAGTATTTTATCTTCTTGGGGGCTACTGTGAATGGTATTGATTTGGTGATTTCCTCTTCAATGTTCTTTTTGTTGATGTAGAGGAATCCAAGTGATTTTTGTATGTTTATCTTGTAACCTGAAACTCTGCCGAACTCTTCTATTAGTTTCAGTAGTTTTCTGGAGGATTCCTTAGGGTTTTCTGTGTATAAGATCATGTCATCTACCAATAGAGATAATTTTACTTCTTCCTTGCCAATCCAGATGCTCTTTATTTCTTTGTCTAGCCTAATTGCTCTGGCTAGGACCTCTAGCACAATGTTGAATAAGAGCGGTGATAAAGGGCGTCCTTGTCTGGTTCCCGTTCTCAAGGGAAATGCTTTCAGGCTCTCTCCATCTAGAATGATGTTGGCTGTTGGCTTTGTGTAGATGCCCTTTATTACGTTGAGGAATTTTCGGATTTTTTTTTTTTAATTCTAAAGGAAAATAAAGCCCAAAAGGAAATTCCCATTGATGAATAGTCTTTGTGGAATTCCTGGACCCTCCCTGACAATGGATTTTACCCTATGATACTTTTGCAACAAGTCTAAGCTTGACACTGTCCCTATACCAGCCTCTACCCAGTGCTGTCACCAACCAAATAGATGCTACTCCCCTACTGCAATGAATATTGAAGTTTCTGTTTTATTATTATTAAAGTCTTCCACTCCTATTCCCATGAGCCTCTCGAATTGCCCTGGTTCTCCCAAAAGGTGCTGGACTCTCCAGTGTAAGAAATGACCTAGAGTCATGAGGTTCACAAAAGAAGGAAGATATACATGTGGAGCAAGGGAAGTGAATCACATAGGTCAAAGTGGACAGGGCCAATGTAATCTCTGTACCAAAAAGCCACTCCAAAGAGTGAGTCATGGCTTAGGCCGATTCAGGACCTGAGAGAAACAATATTCACCAAGGAGTGTCAGATGTTGTTTGCCATCACTACAGAACAGGGATGGTAAGTAGATTTCAACTCATGCGCCAAATGTGGCCCACAGCCAAGTGCCACGGCTCAGCCAAGATAATCGGTAAAGTCCATCACGAGGTGGGGACGGAGGAGGCAGTGTGAATATAATGTATTTGCCATTCCAGCTGAAGCACCATTAAATTTTATCCTTGAATTAGGCAAGGCCAAAAGAGAATGCATACCTGGACTGGAAGTGCTTTTGTTGGACTACACTCAGGCATTACATCATTCGCTTACAGTGAGAATAGTCCTTATTATTCTATTCATTATAGAGATGTTGTGTGCTATCTTATGTGGTGTCCTCTACATGAGTACTCTGCAGAAATTTTTCTGAGTCTCGAATCTGATTAACCTTGCTTCTTCTGAGTAACTCACATGCTTCTATCTTCTGGCCTCTGTGAATTGTTAACTGAACGTCTTGTCCTTGTGGTGCTGAGTGCTCTGAAGCTCAGAGGCAAGCCTGTGGCCCTGCTAGCAAATGGGAGCTCTCAAACATGCACTGGAGGCCTAATCTTATCTCTGACATCACCTTACATTTTCTCACAAATTCCGTTCCTCACTTACTTATAAGTGATATCATTGCTGACATTGGATGGATCTTGGGTGAAAGCAAAGAATACTGGAAAGATATTTACCTGTGTTATATTGACTATGCAAAGGCATTTGACTGTGCAGATTATACGTCATAACAAATTATGGATAACACCGTGAAGAAAGGGAATTCCAGAAAACTTAATCATGCTCATGTAGAACCTATACATAGTCCAAGAGGCAGTCATTTGAACAGAACGAGGGGATACTGTATGGTTTAAAATCAGAAAAGGTGTGCATCAGGGTTGTATCCTTTCACCATATTTATTCAATGCGTATGCTGAGCAAATACTTGGAGAAGATGGACTATATGAAGAAGGCGGCATCAGGACTGGAGAAAGACTCATTAACCACCTGCAATACACAGATAACACAACCTTGTCTGCTAAAAGCAAAAAGGACGTGAAGCACTTATTGATGAAGATCAGTATGGATTACACCTCAACATAAAGAAAATGAAAATCCTCACAAGTGGGCCAATAAGCAACATCAATAAATGGAGAGAATACTGAAGTTGTCAAGGATTTCATTTTAGTTGGATCCACAATCAACACTCACGGAAGCAGCAGTAGAGAAATTAAATGACATATTTCATTGGGCAAATCTGCTACAAAGAGACCTCTTTAAAGTGTTAAAAAGCAAAGATGTTACTTTGAGGTCTAAGGTGTGCCTAACCCAAGCCATGGTATTTTCTATCACCTCACACACATGCGAAAGCTGGACAATGAATAAGGAAGATCGAAGAAGTGTTGATTGATGCCTTTGAATTATGGTGTCGGCCAAGAATATTGAATATACCATGGACTGCCAGAAGGACGAACAAATCTGTCTTGGAAGAAGTACAGCCAGAACACTCCTTGGAAGTGAGGATGATGAGGCTTCACCTCATATACTTTGGACGTGTTATCAGGAGGATCAGTCCCTAGAGGAGGGCATCATGCTAGGTAAAGGAGTGGGTCAGCAAAAAAGAGGAAGAACCTCAGCGAGACGGACTGACACAGCAGGTGCAACGATGCACTCAAACACAGTAACAACCGTGAAGATGGTACAGGACTGGGCGATGTCTCGTTCTGTTGTGCGCAGCGTTGCTGACTTGGAACAGACTAGACGGCACCTAACAACAATACAACAACAACAACTTACTATTCTAAATCTCATTATATTGCATGTGTATTTTAAAACCACCTCAAATTCTTTCAAAGAAGATAGGCACATTACTTGATCAACAACAATCAAAGTAAAATGTAAGACAAATAAGATGGAAGCGCAGGACAGCTTCACAAGTGTTGCCCACTAAGGCAGCTGTTATGGGGAAGCTTCAAGTGGGCAGGTTTCGAAGGTGGTGGTCTTGGACTAGGAATAGCCTTGGGCCAAACCGCCAGGTCAGGAAATACCTCAGTCCCCTCCCCTTCCATTCCTGCCTCCCTGCTGACCTCCCTCACCCGCCAATCCTTCCTTGGGAGGCTCGGTGCCCTCTGGTCCATTCCTGCCCATCTGAACCTCTTCTTTCTTTATTGCTATTGGTTACTCTCCTTTCTCCAACTCCTTATAAAAAAAAAAACCCAAATCAAATGCCTCACACTTCTACAGGACCTTGTACTTGACTCTAAGCTGTCAGTGGTTGATAGCAGCCTAATGTATTTCCCCTCGCAGGGATAGGTACTTATTAACTAGGTATTCTGAAAAGGAAAAAATCAAAAGAATAATCCACTAATGATAGAATTTGAATACTATAATAATTACACAGATGCAATTGAACAGAGGACCTTCCGGTAAATCTCAAATAATTAAATATAAAGCAGTTAGCACAGTCTCTGGCATAGAGTCAGCAGTCAATAAACAGTTGCTAGTTGCCGCCATGTGCACAGTAGAAATGTATTTCGTGGGGTCTGCAAGACTGTGACCTTTCAGAAGCAGACTGCTGAGTCGTTCTCCCAAGGTACCTCTGGGTGGGTTTGAACCACCAACCTTTTGACTAGTAGTCAAGTGCTTAACCATTTGTGCCACCCAGAGACTCCACCAGCAGATGTGAATTATTACTATTTTTGCTATTACATAACAGTACCACTATCACTACCACCACTCAATCTCCATCATGACCACCCCCACGTAGGTAATTAATTATTTCCACCATGAATAACCCTGGCTTGCACTTTATAAAGCACTTTCATATACATTATCCTTTTTGATCTTCCCAAGAATCCTTGAGATAATTATTATTCCCATTTTACAGATGGGTAAAGTGAAGCTCAGAAAGATTGAGTCTGTAAAGTCGCAGAGCCAGGAAGTAGCCGAGCCAGGGCTCAACCCAGGTCTCTTATTAGATCTCTTGTTCCTTCCATAACAAGTGGTTGCCAACTGCATAGCAAGCACATCCGAATTGTCTGAGTACTTTTAGATTCTTGGGGCCCATCCCAGACCTAATGAATGTGGACCGTCCAGTGGAAAGGACTATGAGTTTGTATTTTAACAGGTGCCCTATGCAATTCCGAAGAGCTGCTGGTGGGTGAAAAGGTATAGTGTCTATGTTGCCTCCTGCTTGACTAAGTACCTGCTTTTAGTCTCAGCCCTGTGTTGAGTACCACAAGGAAGGCATGTGTAGCCTCCTGCTCTCAAAAAGCAATTACAAGGCAACCAAAGAAATAACACTAGCCAAGGTGAAAGAAGAGTGAACCACAGAAAACAGTGTTGGGCTTTGAAGGAGGAGTTCAGAGCAGGGGAGATCACAGATGGCAGGCCTAGGCAGGTAAGGCCACATTACGGAGAAGGGGAGATGCCACTGGGCCTTGCAGAATGGGAAGAACTTCCAGACAGAAAAAGGGGGTAAGCAGCAGCAAGAGATAGTGAATAGACTAGTCTGCATAGAATAAAAGGGATAGCAGGAAGTGAGCAAGAGAGGACGGGGCCATAATGTGAGCAGAGAAGGCCCAGAGAGGAGTCTAGGCTGGTGGTTCAGAGGCACTGGCAGCTCTTGAGCGGAGGAGTAACATCCTGGAAGATAAACTGATGGATGACTGGTGTAGCAGTACTATGCAGAATGAAGGGCTGGAGAGTGGAAAACCTGGTATTGGCAAGCCCATCTAGGAACATGCTAAACTGACTGAGGTACCAGAGGACAAGGACTAGGTCTAGGACTCTAGGGCACTGTCAATCAAAACAGGGAGGAAGGGAAGCTATGAGGTGGAAGTCTAACCTGAGTCCTCTCTCTCTACATGCTCTCTTCATCCTATCACAGCTGTTTTCCACGTGACTCATAAACACTACATGGTAGACTCTAAAAATGGCCACAATTCTATCTCTTCCTGTATCTACATCTCTTGCAATGTGATACTGCCATTTTTCTCAAGATGTGGAATCTACACCATACCATATGAATCTAGGCTGGTCATATAACTTGTTTAGCCAACAGAATGTGGTGGAAGTGATGTTGGGTCAGTTTTGAGCCTAGGCCTCAAGACACTTGTGCTCTGTCTTGGTAGTCTGTCCAACCACTATGTGAACAAGCCCAGGTTAATGCCTGCAAGATGAGACACATGGCTCAGCCCCAGCCAATAGCCAGACAATCCCCAGAAACAAAGCCTGCAGTTGACGGCAGACACATGAACACCCCATGTGAAATCAGAAGAATCGTCTAGCCCAAATTATCGGTCCACTAAATTATGAGTTAAATAAATTGTTATTTTGAGCCACTAAGATTTGGGATAGTTTTGTTATGCAGCCAAAGCTAACTGATACATACTGCATATAAGGGTATCACCATAATATTAGTGAAAAATGCCACATGAAACCCCAGAAGCTTTTTCACTTAAAAAGCACAGTATTTTCCTAGCTCTAAAGTAAGGTTTCTACTACTACAGAACGATTATCTCACAACAATCACATTTAGGTTAGATGAAGCATGAGACAAAAAAACAGAGCAGTTAAGGGTAGAGCCCTAATATGTTGTAGCTCTGGCCAAGTTTCATTACAACACAGTGCAAGGGACTGAAGTAATGCTTTATTGTTTTGGATACTGCTTGAAACAAGCAGACCATCAACAGGGGCCTGGAAATAGTTTCATTACAAAAAAAGTTTTTATTTCAATAGTATTTGGCAAGTAATCACGGATCTTTTTCCTGCCCGTGTTCTTAGCAAAAGAACACGGACTGCTTTGTTTTTTTTAAGGCACGGAAACATCGTAAATCATTTTGGGGAGAAAAAAATGTGAATAAATAGCTATCTAATCATAGTACTGGTAGGGGTACATCTAACTTATAAGTGTGAATATCATTTCAAATAATGTCAAACAGTCACCGTGTTTTAAAAAATGGAAGCAAACTTACCAGTGAGACTCTGTGTGGCCCAAGGCTGTCAGGTTTTAAGTGGTGGAATGAATCTGAAATAGAATTAAACAAACATTCCGTAAGTAAATCACATCTGAAAAGGGTGTGCTTTAATCCCAAACCACTGTCATAATGTTGAGTGAGCATTTATCCTTAGAGTTAAAAATTAGCAACGCCTTTTCTGGCTCCTGATGGAATTGGGAGAGTTTTTGTCCACATATTTCAACTTCCTGATGAGAAAGCATTCTCTCATCTACTTCAGGGAGTGCTGAAAGTCTGAGGCCAGTATAACTATAAATGGTAGTATTTTTGTCCAAACTCCTCCAAGTCAGTGAAAGCCTCCCTAGTTGTTGCTTTTGCCTTGGCCCCTCAACCTCTTCTACCAGGGCTGGCATGTGGCTTCTTCCATGGAACCAATTTAAAAACTGGGCATCAAGAGTAGCTTGTAGGAGCTCTGGTGGCACACTGATTAAGCACTTGGCTGCTAACCAAGAGGCTGGTGGTTCAAACCCAGCAGTCACTGTGCAGCAGGAGCTAAGACCTGGTGATCTGCTCCCGTAAAGATGACGACCTAAGAAACCCTACGGGGCAGTTCTACTTTGTCATATGGGGTCACTATGAGTTAGAATCGACAGCACACGACAACAACACAGTAACCTGAAAGGTGGTGGGAGGGGTACACAAAGCTTTCCAATAGTGGCCATCTGATCGTGTAAATCGCCACACATTTTTGTTTTCTTGGTAATGATGAACTTAGGGCAGTGCTGCCCAATGTATTTAATTTTAAAATTTCTAGTAGCAACATTAATAAGAGTAAAAAGAAACAGATGGAATTAATTTTATTGACATACTTAATTTAGATATTACCAACATGTAATCAATACAAAAATTATTAGACATTTTATATCCTTTTGTGCTAATTCTTCAAAATCCAGTACATCTCAGTTTAGACAAACCACAACTCAAGTATGCAACAGTCACGCATACTGGACAGCAAAGGTCTAGGGAATCTCTTCTTGGCTTTCTGGTACAGCACAGCACTAGAGCAAGCCCAACTCTATGGAGATTTCATTTACATCTATTTTCATTCTCCTGTAATTCCTCATTACCCCGTTTGATGATGTCATCTTAACAGAAATAATAATGTAATAATAGCAAATAGTATATAGAATTTAGTATGTGCCAGGTACTGTTCTCATCACTTTCTCAGGTTGTTACAATTTATTCTCATAATAACTTCATGAGGTAGGTATATTATCATCCCCATTTGGTAAATGAAGGCACTGAGGCACAGAGAGGTTAAGTAATTTTTCCGAGGTTATAAGGTAATGACAGAGTAGGGATTCTAAGTTGTCTGCCTCCTGAACCCATATTCTTAGCCACTATAATTGTAACTGTAACCTGTTGCCGTTGAGTCGATTCTGACTCATAGCGACCCTATAGGAGAGAGTAGAACTACCCCATAGGGTTTTCAAGGAGTGCCTGGTGGATTCGAACTCCCGACCTTTTGGTTAGCAGCCGTAGCTCTTAAGCACTATGCCACCAGGTTTTCTCCTTAGCCACTATACTCTCAATTAAATTAAATCGCAGGAATAAGATAATTACTTTCAATTTTAATTATAACCATCGAATGATCCAAGTCTTTGCTCATGATATCTGGTCAAGTAATAATGGTGATGGCAGATGGAAGATTTATGGAATACACTAGCAAATTAAGCTAAAAACAATTTGGGATGGGAACACAAAAACCAAAAGCAGGCCTGGGGTTAGGAGGAAGGCATTTGGTTTAGGGCCTAAGCTGGATGACCGGTGGGAATGAAGGGAGAAGTTAACGTAGGGTCTATGGAAAATTCTGTCTTTGTGCTTCTTTTGAGGGAAGGCACTACTGCTTTTATCAGATTCTCAAGGGGTCTGTAACATATCCCTGTATCTGTTTTAACAGGGGCAGGGAGAGAAGAACTACTAACTAGAAAGGAATTCAGAAAAAGAATCCTCTTCAGTTTATTAATTTATGGACCCCAAAGAAATCACACCCAGTGAGCAAAACCAGATCCACATACTCAAACTCCCTCCCAAAACACAGGGAAGCAGGCTGGCCAGCAACACTGTTTAGAATCAACAGACTGTGGGCTGCGGCTACTGTGGGGGCGCTGCTGCCCTGTCCCATAAGCAAGTCCTGAGCCTGTTGAATGTCCTTCAGTGGCTTTCTCTAGGTTTTTGGGTCAAATCCAAGCTCCTTAGCCTAGTCTAAAAGCATTCTGTGATCCCTCCCACAGGCACTGTGGCCTTCAGCCATGAAGACCTAATTGCCCTACATTTTCTACTCCTCTGTGCCTTTGCCCATTCTGTTCTGTCTGCCAGACACGTCCTTTCCCTACAGTGTCAGCCTGTCTTCAAGTCTCAGGTCAAGTTTCACCACTTCTGGGAGCCTTTGTGAACTCCTTAGCTGGCTTAGGGACAAGTTCTCTTCAGTAACAGAAGTAAAGTAGTATTCACTCAAATCTTTTCACAATTTAGTACTACTACTACCTCTATTAATAAGAGGATCGTGGAATGAGGGATATCATTGCTGATGTCAGATGGATCCTGGCTGAAAGCAGAGAATACCAGGAAGATGTTTTTATCTGTGTTTTATTGTGTGGATCATAACAAATTATGGATAACATTGCCAAGAATGGGAATTCCAGAACACTTAATTGTGCTGGTGAGGAACCTGTACTTAGACCAAGAGGCAGTTGTTTGAACAGGACAAAGGGGTACTGCGTGGTTTAAAATCAGGAAAGGTGTGTGTCTGGGTTATATCCTTTCACCAAACTTATTCAATCTTTATGCTGAGCAAATAATCTGAGAAGATGGACTGTATGAAGAAGAATGAGGCATCAGGATTGGAGGAAGACTCATAAACAACTCACAAAATGCAGATGACACAACTTTGCTTGCTGAAAGCAAAGCAGTCTTGAAGTACTTACTGATGAAGATCAAAGACTACAGCCTTCAGTATGCATTACATCTTAACATAAAGAAAACAAAAATCCTCACAACTGGACCAAAAAGTGACATCATGATAAATGGAGAAAATATTGAACTTGTCAAGGATTTCATTTTACTTGGATCCACAATCAATGCCCATGGAAGCAGCAGTCAAGAAATCAAACGAAGTATTGCATTGGGCAAATCAAAGATGTCAGTTTGAGGACTAAGGCGTGCCTGGCCCAAGCCATGATATTTTCAATTGCCTCATATGCATACAAAAGTTGCACAAGGAATAAGGAAGACCGAAGAATTGATGCCTTTGAATTGATGAAGAATATTGAATATACCATGGACTGCCAGAAGAACAACAAATCTGTATGGGAAGAAGTACAGCCAGAATGCTCCTCGGAAGCGAAGATGGTGAGACTTTGTCTCACGTACTTTGGACATGTTGTCAAGGGAGATCAGTCCCTGGAGAAGGACGTCATGCTTGGTAGAGGGTCGGTGAAAAAGAGGAAGACCTTCAACAAGACGGACTGACACAGTGGCTGTGACAATGGGCTCAAGTATAATGCCTGTGAGGATGGCACAGGGCTGGGCAGTGTTTCATTGCACTATACATAGGGGTGGCTATGAGACACGACTGAATGGCACCTAACAACACCACCACCACTAGCATTAATATTAGATCCTGGGTGACTACTATTACTAACACTATAAATGTTGATTTTTATGGAGATATGCGCGGGGCGAACCCTGGGTAGTACAAGTGGTTAAGTGCTGACACTAACTGAAAGGTTGGTGGTCCAAACCCACCCAAAGGTACCTCGAAAGTAAGGCGTAGCAATCTACTTCCAAAAGGTTACAGCCTTGATAACCCTATGAAGTAGTTCTACTCTGCGCACATGGGGTCGCCATGAATCGGAATCAACCCAACGGCAACTAACAACAAACATGCCAGGTACTATTCCAAGTACTTCACATGCTCTTTTAATCCTCTCAGTAATCCTCTGAGGAAGGGGCCCTGGGGGCACAGTGGTTCAGTACTCCACTGCTAACGGGAAGGTTGGTGGTTCAAACCCACCCAGTGGCTCTGCGAGACAAAGACCTGGCAATCTGCTTCCATAAAGATTACAGCCAAGAAAACCCTATGAGGCAGTTCTACTCGGGAATACATGGGGTTGCTATGAGTCAGAATCAACTCGATGGCACCTAACAACACAACAATCCTATGATTCCATTTAGCTGGTGAGCAAACTGAGGCACAGAGGTTAAGTCAGTAGCCTAAGGTCACACTGCTTGTAAGTGGCAAGCCAGACTTTGGACACAGACAGTCTGGTTCCAGGGCTTACATTCTCAATTGCTGTTCCATACCTGCCTCCCATTACGTTCCACTGCCCTCTGCTCTCGCTGCCCTTGTACTCCCGTTACCGCATGTATCATCCTGCCTTTCTACTTTTAACCTACTAGTCCTTCTGCCCCCTCGACTGCAGAATCCCTTAAGGTTAAGAATGTGTCTAATTCACCTTTGTCTCTCTAGGACCTAGCAGAGTGATACAATAGATGCTCACTAAAAGCACACATTGGAAAACACTAGAACTGTACTGGAAGGACAAAGGGAGAGGGGACAGGGCTATAAACTCAAGTCTAATAGAAACACACCAGGAAAAAAAGAGTCTCTGAATATGCACTTTAACAAGGCAAGCTTTAACTTCATGTTTTAAATCCAGTCACGGCCAACACGATGATCGCCTCCTTGGTCTGTTCAGTATCAGAGAGACAGGAGCAACCCAGAGCTTGGCAGGCTTGACCATGCCTCCAACAAATCAGTCAGCTTCATTTTACTTTGCACATGGAACAAAGTAATAACACGCCCTCTCAAAGTTGTGGCTGGCCATTATACAGGAATGCCAGGAAAAAAACACTTCTTTTTAAAAAATGCAATATTCAAGAAAAAAGGATACAAAATTCTATTTCTTAAAGTTTTCTTGGTTTCAAATAACTTTTTATATAAGTCTATTCCAAATATTTATTTTTAAAGGAGCCACATGTTGTCAATCTCTTTTGCTGCCCTGGCATGACTTTGTCATTCTCTGCCCTGAAGTTCTATGTTTCTTTCCAGCACGATCTAAACTCCCCTTGGAGGGCTGTGAAAATGACCTTGGGAGAGGACACGCTCTTCTTTCTGTAACAGTGGGGAAGTCCAACGTTTTATCTGGGATGTACACAAACCTACAGAGAGAAAAGGTGCTCTTTCTAGCTCACGTCAGGGATTGCATCAGGACCCTGGCCCAGTCTAACCGCTCACAGGCAAATGCAATTAGCCGTAACATCCACCCTTCCAAGATATCCAAAATGTTAAAAAAAAACAAAAAAAAAAAACCCACTAACATCTCATGTATACAGATGTCAGCATCATCCCTTATTAAAAACCGAATTAGAAGTCTGTATTTGACTCTTGCTATCCCCACTTGCAGTTAAAAATGCAATAAATATTTAGTTATTATTGAGAGGTTTACTAGTGCAAAGGATGTGCCAGGCATTGTGGAAGGTGCTGAAGATCCAGCAGTGAACGAGGCAGTCAAGGTTTCTGATTCAGGGGCCCTTACATTGTATGGAAGACAGAAAATAAATAAGATAATTTCAAACAGTGACTAGTTCTACAAATTCTTCAGGCAAGCAGGGAATGGGGTGTGACCTAACAAAAAAAAAAAATTTTTTTTTTTTGTTATTGGAGTTTAACAAAGCCCATTTGGCAGCTATATGGGGAAGAGATGGGAAGGGGACAGAACAGATTGATAGTGACCCATACAGGGGCCACTGCAGTTAATCAGGTGAGACATGATGGTACCGTGGCCTAGCGTGGAGCAGTACACATTGAGAGAAGTGGGTGGATTCGGTTTAGGTTTTGGAGGTAGAACAATTAGGACTTGCTGATGAATGGACGTCAGGGACAAGGGAGAAGAAGCAGTCAAGATGACTCCCAGGTGTTTGGCACAAGCAACTGGGTCACAATGGCTTCTTTTACTGGAGGGGGAGAAACAGATTATGGGAGGAAAGAAAATCAAGAATTCTGACTTGACCTTGTTAACACTGAGAAACCCAACTGGAGATGTCAAGACAACCGTTTAGAAGTCTTTAACTGTGCTGTGTAATACATAGCCACATGTGGGTATTTACATTAAATTAAATACAATTAAACACTCATCACCCCGGTTGCGAAGAGCCACATTTAAGTGGTCAAATAGCTACAGAAACGGCCACCACATCAGACAGTACAGGTGTAGAACATTCCTGTCATTGTAACAGTTCTCCCAACAGGCCTTGTCAGAATGTACAGGATAACCTGTTGGGCTCCTTTCATTGCTATGAAGTTTGCTGTAATTGTAAAATACAAAATGATAGCCCTGGAAGGAATTTAGCTGTGAATGGCAATTAGGCTCTGATCTAAGAACACATTCGTTTCTAGTCTCACTTTTACCCTCTAGAAAATATTATAATATAGGTACTATGGGAGAGAGGAATAAACACTGGGTTGATGGACCTGGATTCCTTTCTTCACCACCAGTGACTTTAAGCAAGTCGCTTAACTTATATGTGCCTCAATTTCCTTACCTACAAAATGAGGTGCTACCCTGAGTGGACATATTGAGCAGTATGTTGGAGAATGTTTCCAGATCTGGACACATCTCTGTTCTTTAGACAGGCCTATTATGTTTTCACTTGCAAACTCTGATATGTTATCTCAAATGGCAAAACAGATATAAAAGGGCCTTTGAGACATAGAAAGCATCCTAGTGTTGAGATAAAAGGTACATGTTCCTTAAAGATGAGGCAAAATTGAAAGATATATACCCTGTGCCTTGAGTCCATCAGAAATGTGTGTCCATTATAATTAAATGTTGACAGGGCTCCTGACTTTATAAGGTAATGCTATATGTTTAAAAAAACCAAGTCTTGAGCCCCAAAGGTAAAAGAGTTTCGGAACTAAGAAGGCGACATTTTGCAGCACTGTACAAGGACTTCTGTCCCAGAGAAAGGTGTACCCCAAGCGGTTGAACTAGCTTACTTTAACCAAATGGTAGTGCCCCATCATCTCAGCCTTGAGAAAGGCTCCTGGCTGGAAGAGCTGATCTAGGCTGTTCAGTGGGAGAAACTCCTCCACCTGGTTTCTGTCCTTAATCCACCGAGACCTTCTAGGGGCTTAAAAATTAATTTTTAATTGAGGAGCCGGTGGTGTATGTCCTCAACTAACTTGTGGAGAGGTTCGGGGAAGTATTCTGATAATGCCAAGGTTGGTGAGAAATTTTAAAAATATACATGTATCCCTACTTTGCCAAAATTTAAAAAATACGCATATAAAAAGTCAGAGAAAACAATAAACTGAAATTTTATACTCAACGTATTAATTTCTCATTTTTTGACTGAAAAGTTAATATAATTTTAAAAGGATAGCAAGTTTCTCTGAAATTTACCCATATATTCACCATCCTAGTGCTATCTATTTTTGCCTGTTACCCAACAGATACGTGTTTTTATATGGTTACAGAACCAGTTGCCATAAGTCAATTCTGACCCCACGTGTGCCAGAGTAGAACTGTGCTCCATAGGGTTTCCAATGGCTGAGTTTCTGAAAGTAGATCACTAGGCCTTTCTTTCACAGTACCTCTGAGTGAACTCAAATCGCCAACCTTCGGTTAGCAACCCAGGGACTCCACAGTCACAGGTTATATGCTACAGTATTTGGCAGTAAACCTAGCAAAGGCTTTGAAGTTGGACTGATCTAGGTTTGAATGTTGACTCCTCAACTAACAAGCTGCAAGGCCTTGGACGAATGACCTCTCTAAGCCTCAATTTTCTAAAGTATAAAAGGGACTAATAAACCCTGGTGCATATTGTTGCTGTAAGGTTAACATGCCTAGGAGTCATAGGAAAGACTCCATAAGTGATGGTTATCTGGCTTTTTTAAATTTTAAATATTTGTGAGTATATATCTATATATATTCACAATCTTTTAAAGGACCTAATAAGTCCTTCATGTTGAAATTCATAAATTAAGTCACTTTCCCAATGCTATATATTTCAGCATTTCCAGTTTTTGCTATTATAAAAATGATTATATTGCACATCTTAATTCTACAGCTTTTTCATTCCTTTAACTTATTTTTCTAGCTACCTTAAATTTCTTATGGTAGGATTACTAATTTTTTTTTTCTTTTTAAAAGAGCTTTTCTAACATACAATACCATTACTACACAATAACGGACAATTTCTGAGACCCTGACATTTTACACATAAAATAGTATTGTTGAATCTGTCTTGTTTTGTTGAACGTTTTTTTATCCATGTTTGTTTACTAATGGTTTATCACCTTGAAAAACAGTAAGTTTATATTCTTTGCTCATTCATGTAATAGGGTCTTGGTATTTTTTCTTATGAATTTGAATGGGTTCTTCATAGTTCGTGACAATCAAGAGGTTAATATTATGACAAAAAGACAAATAACCCGAGCATAAAATGGGAAAAGGACTTGAATAGACATTTCACCAAAGAGGACATTCAAATGGCCATCAAACACATGAAAAGATGCTCAGCATCACTAGCCATCAGAGAGATGCAAATCAAAACCACATTTCACTCCCACTAGGATGGCTAAGGAACCCTGGTGGCACAGTGGTTAAGAGACTGGCTGCTAACCAAAAGGTGGGCAGTTTGGAAAAAAACAAAATGACAAAAGAAAATAACAAATGTTGGCAAGGATGTGGGGAAACTGAAGCCCTTATCCATTGCTGGTGAGAATGTAAAATGGTACAGCCATTGTGAAAAACAGTGAGGCGGTTCCCCCCCAAAATAAAAATAGACCATATGACCCAGCAATTCCGCTCCTTGAAAGCAGTTACTCGAACAGAGACACATACACCAATGTTCACAGAAGCACTATTCACAATAGCCAAAGGTGGAAACAATATAAATGCCCATCAACAGATGAATGGATAAACAAAATGTGGTACATACATACAATGGAATACTTCTCAGCCAGTAGGAGATAGAATGGAGCTGGAAAACATCATGCTGAGTGAAATAACCTTACTTATCTTGACGGCAGTGGGTTTGGGTTTTTTTATATAAAAAGACAAGAAAAGGTAAATGTATAGAGAACAAAGTTTATTAGTGGTTACCAGGGGCAGGAGGAATAGGAGAGGGGGATTAACGGTGATAGAAATATCACAACAATTAAGGGTTTGGTTGCACAGCAGATTATTGTAATTCCTGTCACTAAGTTGTAAACCTATAAAAAGTTGAATTGGCAAAAGTTGCATGATATACTTACAATCACACACAAAAAAAGAGTAGCTGCTGAGGCTGCTTATGTACAATCAAAAACCTCACAGGATTTGGTTCCTTGCCTTGGAGGTTTAGGTTCATAGATTCATGGGACATCCCAATTGGCCTAGTAACATATTTTCTGCCTCTGTTCTACTTCCTAGTTAGTTGTGTAGTGTCTGAGGTCTTAAAAACTTTCAAGTGGCCATCCAAGGCACAACAACTGGTTTCTACTGGCCTGAAACAACAAAGAAAGAAAGGCAGGAACAGGCATAGGATGTGGAATGTGTGGCTAATTGCCTCCATGAACAACTGCCTCCTTTGCCATGAGATCAGAAGAAGTGAATGGTGTCCGGCTACCATTACTGAACATTTTGATCAAAGATTTCATAAAAGAATCCCAATCAAAAGGGGGAAAATGCACAGCAGAATTTCAAATTATCACAGACTCCAGACTTCCTGGAGCCATGAAGGTTGGAAGAACCCCTGGAACCACTGCCCTGAGATAATCTTTAAATCTTAAACCCAAATTATCCCCTGAAGTCTTCTTAAAACCAAACAACAGTCTAGCTTAACTAGTAAAAAATGTCTGCCTTAAGCACTATGCTCTTTTAAGAACTACCTATATATGGGATCAAACTGACAACAGTTAACTAGAAAGTTTAGATAGGAACCTTAGGGGGCATTAATTTATGTTAATGGGGGAACAAAAAAGAAAAGGAGGGCAAGAATGGTTGCACAGCCTGAAGAATGAAATCAACATCACTGAATATTACATGCAGAAACTGTTGAACTGGTGTATGTTTTGCTGTGTATATTCTCAACAACAATAAATAAAATTAAAAAAACAAGAGTTAATAATATATTTGCTATAAATATATTCCCAATACTTCTGTAGTTTTAAGATCGCCATCTTTTCATTTATACAACCTTTTAATAAATAATAAGCAACAATCGCAGTTTGTATAAACCTCATGCATAAACTTCTTGGCAAACCGTTTGGCTTTCGATTACTTTTCAAAGGTGCTACACCCATCTTTTCCTTGATCTTCATAGCAACCCTGGGAGATGAGCTGGACTATGACAATTCCCACTGATCAGCAAAGAAAACTGAGACTCAGGCAGGTCAGGCCACTGATACTGGGTCACTGCATCCTGGAGTTGGCCAAGACCAGACGCTGAGTCCCTCTTTCTCTGAGTCTTTTTTCTCACAAGTGAAAGGAAGCCTGTGAGGTAAAATGAAGAGATGTAATAACAAAATGGGTTATTACGAAGCACAGCTTCGTAATATCATTTCCCATTAGAAAGCCTCTACACAAAGCATTAGAGAACAGTCTCCCCACTCTCCAGAAATGTCAGTATTATTTCGAGACTCCACCAAAATGATGGCTTACATAATGGATCGTCTTGATGCAGTTTCTATGCAGTTAAAATAATTTAAATAACTTAGTCCTAAATTACGTTTTGCTTTATTTTTTGCCCCAAGTATTCCCTCACTCTTTGGCTCAATGACACCACTTCTCTCTTTGCATTTCTATAACTTTTACCACTTTCTACCTGTCTGCCGGCTTGTCATACTGTGGTGGCTTGTGTGCTGCTGTGATGCTGGAAGCTATGCCACCTGTATTTCAATTACCAGCAGGGTCACCCACAGTGGACAGGACTCAGTGGAGCTTCCAGGCAAAAACAGACTAGAAAGAAAGGCCTGGCAATCTACTTCTGAAAATTAGCCAATGAAAACCTTATGGATCACAACAAGATACTATCTGATGTAGTGCCAGAAGATGAATCCCCTAAGTTGGAAGGCACTACTCAATACATGCAACAATGGACTCAAACATACTGTAAAATGGCGTGGGGGCGGCGTCTGATCTTTCACTTCACCAGGGGGAAAGAGAATCAAAACTAACAGCCCAAGGCTGATTCCCATGAGGCAGAGGTTAGACATGTCTTCTCTCTCCACCATCTTTACCAACTCTGACACCAACAGTCCCTTCCATGGCACTCTTTACTTCTCTGTTGGACTGATGATTCATTGTAATGACCACAGAGAACTCTAAGGCTATACTCACAGTTATGGGGTTTATTAAGGAAGTAACAGGTTATAATTCAGCTCGGAGAATGCTCAGGATATAGATTTTCCATCAGAGCAGCCCTTTCCCAGTCATGCTCACAGGTACACCTCTCCTTGGCCGTCAGTCTCTGCCCAAAGGCACTCAGCTTTCTCTTTCCGTGGGCCGGGAAGCCCACTGCACTGTCTCCTGCAGATCTCTTCTCCCTTTGTGGTGGTGGCCTCTTCTTCTTCCCACCTCCGGGGTGGCTCATTTTAAAGCCCAGTGGTTTCGCAAAACTGACTAATCCCTTTGGTGGGCTACATTTACCCTATCTACACAGTCTGGCACAATCACCTGAGTGGGAGTTACAAGACCATGATGAGAAAGTCTACACAAAAGCTATCCATTACACCACACATACCAATGATGACAAAGATGGGGCAGGACCTGCCAACGTTTTGTTCTGTCATATATAAGGTCCCCATGAGACAGAGACAGCTTAATGGCAATAATGACAACAACAACACATTTTATCACAGGTATTCCAAAGGAGATTTCACCTCTTCTACTAGATGGTATGGCCCCAAGGGTCCAAATCTTGTGTCTGGATCTCCCAAAGGGTCTAGAACCTGTCTCTGCACAGTGGAGGCAATCTTCAGTGTTGTATAGCGAGACGGGAAGAATTTTTTTATAGTTAACAGTAAAAAACAAAAAAAAT
Source organism: Loxodonta africana (assembly GCF_030014295.1). NCBI lineage: Eukaryota > Metazoa > Chordata > Mammalia > Proboscidea > Elephantidae > Loxodonta > Loxodonta africana. The sequence continues at coordinate 108,701,596 of NC_087344.1, forward strand.
CAGTTTGGTTAAAATTCAGAGCATTAAAGTATAGATTGTATTCACTGTGTGGTTTTTGCTGCACTAGTCCTTACTATGGAAACCCTAGTGGCGCAGTGGTTAAGGCTACTAACCAAAAAGTCGGCAGTTGGAATCCACCAGCCGCTCCTTGAAAACCCTGTGGGGCAGTTCATATAGAGTTGCTATGAGTCGGAATCAACTTGACAGCAGTGGGTTTTTTTGTTTGTTTGTTTACTTCTTGTTATGGCAAGTGTACTATCATGAGACGTTCAAATACATTCTTGAGCCAGAAGGCTATGTTACCTAAACAATAAAACCCACTGCTATCGAGTCCATTCTGACTCATAGTGACTCTATACGACAGAATATAACTGCCCCATAGGGTTTCTGAGGAGTGGCTGGTGGATTCGAACTGCCCACCTTTTGGTTAGCAGCCAAGCTCTTAGCCACTGTGCTGCCAGGGCTACGCCTAAACAATACTAAACTACATTAAACAGAATGTCTAAAAATGCTTCCAACTTCAGACAATCTGTATAATCCTGTAGATACATCTGTTATGCTTTCATTTGCCAACTGATATAACTCATTGCTCGAAAATCTACTGTGTACGTACATACACACACATTCAGGCACAGAAGTCCTGGTTCAGCATTTGGGAAAAACTCAGATAAAAATATGGAACATCTGTTTCCTAATATCACAAAATTCACAGGAAGCAATTAATGTTAACCAAGGAGAAAGAAAAATAATCTGGATCAAATTTTGCAATGAAAATACCCAAAACCCACAATTTAATACAGTACAGTCTGTGAGTCATCACATCTTCAGAATTGAAGTTTTCACATCTTATTAAAACTTGCTACAGTAGAAACATTTTTGTTCCATGTATACACAAATAAACATTAAGTTGTATGTCCCCATGCTCTCCATCATATTCTCAGTTCCTATGTCTCCCCACTGGTATTTATGTAACCCCTGGCAGTTTGGGCTAGTCATTTTGTGCACATTTTCATGACATGCCCAGTGCCTTACAGGTTACACTAAGGCTTAACTAATCCTCATGGTGGTCCCTGAAGGGAGAGGGCATGGCTCTTTTCAGAAAGGTCTATGTACCTTTTGTCTCCCAATGGAGGACTTGAAGGATAGTGACCTACAGAGCCAAGCAGTGCCAAAACAAATGGAAGATGAAGGTAGCCTGTTCCTTGGTGGTTCTTTTACCACCCTACTCCTTACAAGCCTCCTGGAACCTGTGTGCCTGGCAATGTGGAAGGTGCTGAAAGTACAACAGAGAACAAGATATAGTCTCTCCGTTCAAGGAATCTACTAGGCCAGACAGACAACTAACCAGGCAATTAGAACTCCCATGGCACATAATCTAATTGCATTAAGTACAAGGAACTCTAGAGTACAGAGGAGGGGCATCTGTAACAGTCTGGGATGATTATGGGAGCCTTCCAGGAAGAAGTGGCATCTGAGTTCAAGTGTGAGGAATGACCAGAGTCAACCAGAAGATGAAAGGAAGAAGGCGTGATCAAGGTGGAAGGAACAGGTTGTGCAATGGCCTGAGAGGGTGTACATGTGCACCCTAGGGGAAAAAGGGCTCAGTGTGCTGAAGCAAAAAAATCCCAGGTCTGAGAGAAGCCTTACGACCTAAGAGGTGATAATGAAGCAAAACCCACATTGGGTAACTGCAGTGAGACCCATGAAGTCAATGAAAATGAGCCAGGATCTCTAACATCATAAACATGTACCATCAGAAAGAGCTACTGGTGACTGATGCAGAGAACAGCTAAGACCCTTCTAGGTGACAGGCCTCTGGAGGAAAAGGAGATAGACTGCCCCACGGGCACAACCTCATCAGAGATAATGCTGGTCTCCAATTCCAAGGAAAAAATCGCAGCCAGCTACCCAACCCAACAGGCTGGAATAGTGAGCAGGAAAGTATAACTACTAGGAGTCCCTGGGTGATACAAATGCTTAACATGCTCAGCTGCTAAGGGAAAGGTTGGAGGTTCAAGTCCACCCAGAGGCATCTCAGAAGAAATGCCTGATCTACTTCCAAAAAATTAGCCACTGACAACCCTGTGGAGTACAGTTCTACTATGATACACATGGGATCACCATGAATTGGTGGCAACTGGAAAAAAAAAAGTATAAACCATTTATTAAACATTTACTGTGTACCAGAAACTTTTATCCTTACCATAACCCCATGAGGAAGATAGAATTATCTCCATCTTACAGATAAATTGCTGGTTTTAGAACATAGTATTTATTGATATTCCTTTCTGTTACCTGATCCTCCTTCTGACTAGGTACAGAAACTCATCTTGGTTTGTCTGGGACTTTCCGGTGTTAGCACTCAAAGTCCCATGTCCCAGGAATCCCCTCAGTCCCATACAAAACCGAATGGTTGATCACCCTACTTCTGAAGGGCTTGTGGGATGCGAGAAGTGGGCAACAGGGTTTATGCCCCAGGTTTTTATATGGGACCTACCCTTTCCCTCACCCCAGAAGTTAATCTAGACTCTTTGAGCTATGAGGCCCTCTGAGATATCTTGGGGGATTTGTGTGGGGATCTTATATCATTTGCAATAATTAATACTGAATAATACCTGCAAAGCAAAAAGACTAGCTGAGGGCATAGTGATTGCTGTCATGCTAAAGGGAAAGAATCACCTACCTAATATCACAAAAATCAGCAATTAGCCAGAACACCAGTCTAAATTTAATTTTTTGTTGTTGTTAACTTGAGATTTCAGGCCAAATCTTTTGGCTTTAACTTCTGATATTGAAAGTCTTCCTAAAGTAAGTTCATCTACCTACACAGAGCAGTAAACACATTTTCATGTTTCTCTGCTAACTAGGGATCTTACAGTGTTCCTCACCCAGTCATGACAGTCTTGTTGTTCAGCAGTCAGAGTTAATAAGGTTTAGAAGACAAACAGAAAGAACATCATATAGTTCCCAATAAACACGGTCACAATGGGATATTACCTTACGGTATCTGACAGGTTGAGGGTGGCAGATAAATCTTTATTGAGTGAATGACAGTGAAAATTTGGGCCATACAGAACTACAGAAAATAGAATTACCAAGAGTTGTGGATGAGATGATGGCTGTACTTAAGCTTTTGCTAAAGGGCTAGTGATCAAGGCAGAGAGAACTATGAGCGGCTGTCTGCACATAGTTCTTGTCTGATAAAAGGAAGCATAACCTCTTCAAGAGGCACTTCTTTCCTTACAAAAGGGATGATGACTAAAATACGTAGCTGATGTAGCCTTTAGACAGGAGAAGATGCAGAAAGGCTTCAAACTGGTAATGTCAAGGGCCCACCATTAAATCCTGATTCAAAAGGTATCCCCATGGAAGCTAAGCTAATGTTATCCAGGCTCAGTGTTCTTTGGTCATCTCTACTGATACAGGAATGGATGAAGATATGGGTCTTAGAATCTCTCTCTTAAAAAAACAATGATCTCTAACACATTTTGAGTTGGTTTTCAGTGAAAAGATATTTTCAAAATCCAACCATGCTTGAATAGAGCTATTCAAGAATGAACTAATCTAGAGGATCAAATTGTTATTAGGCTCAGAAAAATAAAACAAAAATTTAACAGTAAATTTAAAAGAATTTCTCTTTCGTAATTTATGTGATTCGCTCATCTCATAGCAACCCTATAGGACAGAGTAGAACTGCCCCCATGGGGCTTCCAATGCTGTACATCTTTAAGGAAGCAGACTGCCAGATCTTTCTCCCAGTTACAGGGTTGCTATGAGCTGGAACTGACTCAAGGGCAGCAGGTTTGGTTTTTCAGTTTAATATATGTGATAACTGTGTTTCCCTCTGGAAATTCCAGTTTTATTGGAGCATTCTGGGTGACTGGGATTCTGCTGTACGTTGAAAATAATCATTCTGTCCACGAGGCTTAGTTCTCTAATCATATCGCTCTTTTCATGAGACACTTTCAGTCACACACTAAGATAGAGTCATCGCAGAAATATTCAGGTTATGTTCGCTGCATAGTGTCAGCCATCACAATAAGAGCAGGATGCAGCGGTGGGCACTGCCTGAAGTCTAGATCTGAAAAACAAGAAATGGAAGGTTTTGTTTTCACCCTGCCCGACCTTTGGTGTGGGTGAGCTTTTCTGTTCAGGCCTTGGGACTCGAGGAGAAGAAATAAATGAGAATTACTCCTCAGGTGAGGCTAAGAGCAGCTTCCTCCAAGTCCCACACATTCACGGACATGTGGAAATGGTGTGCCATGAAATATCCTACCCTGATTTGCAGCTCTAACTCCACTGACTAGTTCAGCCTTAAATCGTAGCTACCAAAGCATGGTCGGATTACACCAATGTTCATTGTAGCATTTTTTCGCAAGAACCAAAAGGTGAGAATAACTCAAGTGTCCACCAACAAATGAATGGATAAATAAAATGTAGTATATCCATACAATGGAATATTATAAAAAATGAAGTTCTGATTTATGCTACAAGGTGGATGAACCTTGAAAGCATTATGCTGAGTGAAATAAGTCAGACACAAAAGGACAAATATTATACGATCCCATTTATGTGAAACATCTAGAATAGGTAAATGCATAGAGAAAAAGGTAATCAATAGCTACCAGGAACCGGGGGGAAGAGGGGTGGGAATGGGGAGTGACTGCTTAAGAAGTACCAAGTTTCTGTTTCGGGTAACAAAAATTTTTTGGAAATAGTGGTAACAACGGGTAGTGGTGCATGTAATTAATGTCACTGGATTGTACACTTAAAAATAGTTAAAGTGGCAAACTTTTTGCTATATATATTTTAATACAATATATATATATATTTAAAGGAAAAAGAAAACATTGTTGGGCACTGAGAATCTTTTTGTCTTTGAAACCAACCAAAGGAGTGGATGAGAGAGATTTGAAGAACTTGTTCATCTGTTCCTCTATCACCAGGAGATCAACAGCTTATTAAAAAACAAAACAAAAAACTGTGTTCAACATGATCCACTCAGCCACAATTCAGCAAGGAACACGGCAACTCCTAAGCAAACCAGTACATCTGGTACAACCTACCTGTTCTTATACGTTCCACTTCCTTCCTGGGTAAAACTACCTTTGCTGCCTCTATTTTAAAATTAGTTTTCACCTCCCTCTACCAGACATTCTTACATACCTTTCCATTTCACACACATTGTGAACTATGTGGACAATTTGCTGACCATCGTCCTGTGAGATATACAAGCATATATTCACTACACCAGGAAAAGAAAAAAAAAAAAACCTAACCCCAAAATCCCAAAGCTAAGAAAACAGATCTATCATTCACCATACCACTAAAAAAGGATTTTTCAAAGGCAGCTCAGGGTATTTAAATCATGTTCTAACTGTGAAGCTAGCCATTTCCACATTCAACTGTTCTCCTTGGGGCCTCCCATTTCTTATTTGTTTATGTATCTGTATCAACAACTTGTCTATAAGGTTCTTTGACTGCTTGGGCCATACTTTGTTCTATGTATTTATTTTCCTTCCTACATGAATTAGCTCTTCATTTGACACAATTGATTAAAAAAACAAGCTGAGGTGTACACATTTATATCTAATTATCTACATCAGAAATGTTCACAGTACCCTAGGGGAAGGGCTATGGAACAGGTAATTCACAAATTAGGTTCTCATTTATCTTTTATTCGCCAAAGCAAGTTTTTATTCCATCAAATATATCTCCCCTAATTCTGTGAGCAGCTGTGGATACTGTTGATATAAGACAGCGTGTCTTAACACTTTTACACTCACACCCATTTTTCATAAGCATAAAAACCTGACCCACCCTAACCAGATTCTGATCTGCTCCTCCCTACCCACCTTGTTGGGTACCCAACTTAAGAAACCCTGATTCTCAGTCTGCTTTGCTAGATTCTCTCCTCTTCCCCAAATGTGATGACTCAAATCTGCATCTCCAGCCCCAGCTTTTTCTCTTATTTATCCAGCTGACTTCCTGACATCTCCCCTCGGATGCTTTAATAGGCATCTCAAACCTAACCATAGCCCCAAACCAAACTCCTAATACCTTCCCCACGGTGCTCCTACCCAGTGCTACCCTTTCAGTAAAGGACACTACCATTCACCACCTTGTTCAAGCCAAAACCTTCATTCATCTACTCCAGTTCCAACCAATCCATCAACAAATCATTTCGGCCCGACCTTCAAAATACTTTCAGAATCCAACTAAGTCTCAGCATCTCCACCAGTTCCACCTGGTCTAAGCTACCATCTGGGCTTTACTCTGCTTCCCTCAATAGTCTAGTCTTGTCTAGTCTCTACCGGGTAGAAAGTTTGTTATTTAGATCACTTCACTCTCCTACTCAAAACCCTGCAATGATTTCCCATCACGCTTAGTGCACACACAGAAGCCCAGACCTTGGCCTAAGAGGCCCTGCATGACTGGCCTAGCTCACTCTGCCCAGCCACACTGACCCCCTTCCTCCTCAAATATGCCAAGCAACCTCTTCCTGTCTCAGGGCCTTGACACTGATTCTGCCTTCTGCTTGGTGTCTGCACATCTCACTGCCTCACTTCCTTCAGGTCTGTGCCCAGTGTCACTTCCTCAGAGAGGCCTTGCTCTCTCTTTACTTTTCTTCACAGTACTTCACACTTCTGGGCACTCTTAAAGTGTTAGCCCTCTCCCTCACTGGAATGTAAACTCCGTGATTAACGGACATTTTGTTTGCCCACTGTGTGCCCGAGGCAACACCTGACACAGACTAAGCATTCAGTAAATTTTTTTTTTTTTGTTACTGAATGAATGTACACCCTCCACCAGCCAGAAGTAGTCTGTGGAACTTCATTTTCTGATGTTTGTATTATGAAAATCAATATTTCTCCTTTTCCCAAGTGAATAATAATATAATGGATGATTTTTAAACTACACATACCTCCGCCCTTTAGATTCTGATATTTCTCCCCTCTCTGCAACACTCTGCTGAGGGTGGACTAGGGTACCCCATCCTCTTGAGAATCAAGGTATATAAACTCATGACTACAGCCTGAATCTGTAAAAAGCATCTGACATGTTTTCTAGTCTTTTGCCTCTCATTCTTAAAGCTCTATTGTTGTTACTAGCTGATGTTGAGTGGACCATGACTTACGGTGAGCCCATGTACAACAGAACAAAACACCGTTGGACCCTATACCACCCCTGTGACTAGTTGTAATCCACAGGACTTTCACTGGCTGATTTTTGGAAATAGGCCATCAGGCTTATCTTCCTAGTCCATCTTAGTCTAAAAGCTCTGCTGAAACCTGTTCAGCATCATAACAACACGCAAGCCTCCACGGACAGGAGTGGTGGCTGTGCACGAGCTGCACTGGCCCGGAATTGAACCCAGGTCTCCCATGTTGTATGGTTCCTGGATGGCACAAGCTGTTTGCAATTGGCTGCTAAACTAAAAGTTGGTGGTTCGAACCCATCCAGTGGCTCCACAGAAGAAAAGTTCTGGTAAACTGCTTTTGTAAAGATTGCAGCCAAGAAATAGTTATGAAGCAGTTCTACTCTGTAACACATGGGGCTGCCATGAGTTGGGACTGACTTCACTACAGATGATAACAACTCTCATATGGAAGGTGAGAATTCTACCACTGTACCAACAATGCCCACTCTCAATGCTCTAGTACCTTAAAAAAAGTTCACAGAATTAAACTAATAAAGACAATGTCTGCCTCGACTATGGTAGTGGCAGTATTTCTTTCAATTAATTCTGAATAGGGCTGGCTCAGTTTTCAGTGCCAAGAGGTTTGCTACACTGCTTTTGTTGAATGCTTCCAGGCAGTTTGGGCCCAGCTGCCACGGAGAAGATACTGTGAATGTTAAGAAAACGCCTCCGAGGAGACCCAGAAGGAAGCACAGATCCCTCCTGCCAGGCATCTCCAATACATTTAGATTTTCTGGGTACTTTGCCAATATGGGTGCTTTTCAGAAGAGCAGTGTTTTCCTTCGTGAATGAGCCCCATTTATCACGATGCGCTAAGTGGTCAGTGTTTGCTCCTCGGGGACAGCCATTCTCCCAGCCCTCTGGCATTTTCCCAGTGGGACAGTGAATGCCACCCTGCAGAGACTAGTATCTCTCTCTCTGTGAATTCCACCTTTCTCTCTTTTACTGGGCCTCTTAGCAAAACTCAGCCTCACAGAGTTCAATCAACTGCCATTCATCTATTGTGTCTTTTCTCCTTTTCTTAAGGCCTAATCTTTCTTAAGTTTTTATATGTGACACTCTGAAATTCCTGTATAAAAACAAGATATTATTAATGCCTAATCACTTGAGAAATAAGTCAGGCATCATACAGTTCAAGGATTTGGTCAAATGCTAACATTAAACCCAGAAATAGAGATTACATAAATAGAAAACTTTGCCTGGTGTCAGTTCTGCCCTTTTACCTCTTCAATAAATGAAATGCAATAAATCATATCCAAGTCCTGGTGAACTTTTATTTACATATGTAAGTCATTTCTTTAAAGTTAAGAGCTTTGATGCTTGTGATGTGGAATCCTATTTAATTGTTTAGGAATTTCGGGTGTTGGGTAGCTTATTCAAAAGTGGAAAATGATAGATATTGATTTGAAGCATTTGTCATCCAACTCAAAAGCTTTCTCTCTCTACACACATTTTTTTTTTTTAAACTGCAAATCTGGGTTCCTAGAGTATGTTTATGTGTACTCTAACTATAAACATAGTTCCACTGCAGTCTTTGCATCCTGTTCAGGCTTCACAAGGGGCTCTTGTCCTCTGTTTTCTGAACACTGAACATGGGCAGAGGCAACATAAATGACATATGGGTGACGTACTGAACAGCCCCAAATTCCTATACTCTCTGAGCAAAGAAAGCTCCACCACTAACTCCTCTCCCCGGCGCCCTCAAATACTGTTTTACTTATTTTCTCTTCACTCAGTCTACTTGGAGAAGGATTTTGTTAACAGTCCCTTGGCCAGTTTCAGTATAGGGTTTCTGGCATTAGTTAGGGTTACAGCATTTCAGAGGCACAAATTCCAGAAAATATTTCTTTATTTTAACTTTTACTCCTCTTTTGTTCCTATCATTGAAGACTAATGGGGAAAAATGCAACGAAGAGATGTATAGCCACAAAAACATTTCTATTCAGCTTAAACCAAATAACCGTCCCCCCCCCCCAAAACCATTGCCATTGAGTCAATTCCAACTCACAGTGACCCTAGGATTATTATATTCCCAAATTGAGGAGTTGCAGATCCTGAACCCCATATCACAAATAACAAAGGCTCATCTCCACTGAGCTTGAACTTGGGTCTTTTTTTTTTTTTTCAGGTTTGTTGTCGTTAGGTGCCCTTGAGTAGTTCCCGACTCATAGCGACCCCATGTGACACAGAAGAACTGCCCCAAGGAGTTTACTAGGCTGTAATCTTCATGGGAGCAGATCGTCAGGTCTTTTCTCCCACAGAGCAGCTAGGTGGGCTCATTTCTTTGTGTGACACTGTGGCAGACACTATGGTTGTCCACCCACCAGACAGTTCCAACATTTTCCTTGCTAAGAGAACCCCAGTTTGCTGGGTAGAGTCTGAGATTCTATGAGCTCAGGAAAGGTGGGAGGCCCTGTTCAATCCAATGAGACCTGAAGGGAAATTTTCTGTGAGGATGCTAGAGAAAGTTTTTGGTTCCTCATAAAAAGGCAGGAGCAGTGTGATAAGCAGTTCCCTCTTTAGCTGTCTCCTTGGATCATGACTCTGAAACTGGTCATGAGGCACAGAACTGTGATAGCCATTAGATGACCACAAGGAGGCAAGTCTAAATTTGAAACGTTCAACACAGCAAAGTGGGTGGATCCGAGGGACGAAAAGAGCATAGGTCTTTAAAGGAAACCAAAAGAAGTAGCTTAAGATGTGGAAAAATAACCCCTACTTGTTAGGGTCACCATTAGTCAGATTTTTTTCTGTTACTTGTAGCCTTGATAGATAAGTTGACAAAAGAGAGTTTTATGGTTTCTTAATTTGGTCTCCTCTAAGAAATTCTGCTTAGCAGACATCAAGCTAATATGGTAAAAATAACTTGCTCTAGATATATTTATATTTAGCACAGAGGCCCTCAGTCTTTCTCAATTCAAAGTGATAGCTCCTTTTATCCATCTATCCAACCATCCATCTATCCATTTTTTTCTTTGTTTCCCAACAACCAATTGCTAAGCCCCTCCTCTATGCCACACACTGCACTAGGCATTGGGAATATAAAACAACTCAAAGGGCAAAAAATACTATACCCATTTTGGAGATAAGAACACTGAGAATCAGAGGGTTCAAGTGTTTTCCCAAAGTTATCGGTCTAAAGGTGGCAGAGTTAGGATTCAAACCCAGGACCGTCTGACTCCACAGCCTTTAGGGTTTCCACTAAGCCATGTGGCTTCAATCACTAGTCATCGCTTTGTTAGTCTAATTCAGAAAAAAAAAAAAACTGTATTGCTTTTCAGTATTCTACAATTTTGACTGGTCTTCCTCTCCCCCTGCCCCAGTTAATCTATAGTCACATTGAACCACATCTGGACATTTGCAGCACCCAGACCAAGTGTTCACTTTTCACCAGGAAGTCTGAATGACACTGTGTCTATAAGATGACAAAACCAATATGGTGATTTCTGTTTTCACAGCACTCATCTCACTTGTAATTACCTGCTGGCCACTGTATTAGTTTCCTAGGGCAGCTGTAACAAAATACCACAAACTGGATGGCTTATAATAAAGGAATTTTTTTGTTGTTTCACAGTTCTGAATGCTGGGCAGGGTGTCAGCTATGTCAATTCCTTCTGTGGCTTTGAGGGAAATTCTGTTCCATGCCTCTCTCCTAGTTTTTGGTAGCCCCAGGCATTCCTTGGCTTGCAGCTATAGTATCATATGGCATTCTTCCTGTCTGTCTCTGCATGTCTTCCTCTTTTATAGGATACCACTCAGGCTGGCTTAGGACCCACCCTACTCCAGTATGACCTCATGTTAACTTATAACATCTTCAAAGACTCTATTTCCAAACAAGGTCGCATTCACAGGTACAGGGTTAGGACTTCAAGATTCTTTGCAGGGGGTGGGGACACAACTTAATCCATAAGGGCCACCTTTAAGCACTGTGAGTCGGGGACCATTTGTATCTTGTTCACCAGTGCCTGGCAAACTGCCTGGCCATGATAGGTCCTCCATACACATCTGCTGATTGAATGAATGAAGAATAAGTTTAAGATGCTGTCTCAGGATATCCTAGATGCCATTTCTTAAGACTCTTAATTTAATGAGTTGACATCGCTTCAGAGACCTTGGCAGAGAATCCCATTCCAGAAGGTGCTTAATAAGTTGCTGACTAAGCTGTCTGTACAATGTTTATAGCAAATATATTCCTAACTGTGAAACAATGGAAAATATCCAAATGTCCAGTATTTGAAGAAAAGTTAAACCAAGGGCCACTTACCAGTGTAGGGATTATTGTATTGCCATTATAAGGAGGAGGACGTGGAGTGTGAGGTCACAGGAAAAGAGCGACATGAATCAAGGTCACAGGTAAAAGACCAGCAAAGAGACTGTAAACACTTGCTCCAGCTATGCAAAAATATGCACATGGGAGCTAACTGGTGTTAGAAAGTGAATCTGGACTCATAAGGAGAGTTCTTATCTTAAGTGTACAATAAAAATTCAGAATTAAAAAAAAATCCTTAGACAATTGTTCTTCTGTCTACTGCTTTATCTCTACACTTATAAAAAAAATTATACCAGCTCTTTTTATGATCGATGTTACAGAATTCTTATAAAATGCATGCTCACAATTTGACATATGACCAGTTTTGAAAAGCATGCTTTCTGTGTGCCTGTGATGAGAATGAATGGCCTACAGATAAGAGACATCCATTTATATTCTAGGTTAAACATATACACTGCCCTCAGTGCCTGAAGGCACCATGACAATGAATGCTGAGTCTGTGTTTGTGTGTGTGTGTCTGTCTGTCTCTCTGAAAAGTCCAATACATGACTTTCCACACTGCATAGTCACATAACCCAGCCTTTGCTTTGCAGGGACATCTATTCCTTGCTGAGACTGGCATGCTCAAGATGCTGTTTGTCTGAAGCCTGCACAGGTCTTCCCCACTATTCAAAAGTACAGCACTCCTATGAAACCTTTCATAAGCTAAGAGGGTGTAAAACAAAGAAGCAATTACCATTAACTTATACGGGAAAAACTTTTGAGCGTTCCCGAACTAAAAAAAAAACCTACTAAATCATACCAAATAACACAGAAAACCTAAAATAACACTAACATATAGTGGTTAAGAGCTCTGCTGCTAACCAATAGGTCAGCAGTTCAAATTCACCAGCTGCTTTTGGAAACTATATGGGAAAGTTCTACTCTGTCCTATAGGGTCACCATGAGTTGGAATCAACTAGACAGCAATGGGTTTGGGTTTCGTTTTGGTCATAGTAAAAGCACGCATGATATGACAAACACACAGCCTATATAAAGTAAAAATAATTGTATGTTGTAGTTACAGTGTATTCACGGCTCTCAAGATTGTCTGTGCGTAAATAGTCTTTATTTTGTTCACCACAACTGAAACACTTAATTACGTCCAGTTTTAACACTAAGCATAACACCTTTGGCTTTTCTGATACCTTAGGACACTTCTTGCTAATGGACACACAAAATAAACCAAGATAAAGCACAAATGCTCACAGACACAGTTCAAGGCTATGGTAGCTTGATGCTGAGATGCTGAGTGTAGTCCCGGGGAAAGAGCCTGGCGATGCCACTCTTGTTGCTAGGGGTGCGCGCTGCTTTTTTAATGGCTTGTTGCAAAATAAATGCTGAACGCTATTTCTGCTTTTTGCCTTTTTTTGTAAAAGCAAAAATCCTTTTGGGATTTCTTTCAGTTAGCAAAAAGAAGTATTAATGTAGGTCTTTTGTAAAAGTGAAGCTGAGGAAAGCAAACTTCTGAAAAGCTGGGGGCTACCTGTATTTCCACACTCTCCTCTTGGCTAGCTCTGGCTCATTCGAGAATTTCTGAACTTCAGTGTACTATCCTCAAGCAACAATAAAAACAATGGGTATCTTTTACTGAATATTTTACTGCATACAAGGCACAGTTGTAAGTACTTTTCTATGAGCCTCATTTCAATTTTTTTTTTTTGCCACTTTAACCCTAGACACAAGCAGAATATATGACATATATAGTAGGTACTCAATAAATACATGTTTACTAACTGAATTACACATTACTTCACTTAATTCTCATGTCCACAATACGAAGGAGGTATTTTAATTATCAACATTTTAGAGATGGAGAAAGTGAGGTACAGGGAGGTAAAATCAATCACTTAATGGGTGGCATTTTGCTAAGGTGAACAGAAGTGGTTTAGTCAGCTTCCTACTTCAGCTCACCCCATTTCAATCCCTGGCTCATTCTAACATGAAATATTACACTTTTATAAGTTTAAAATTATCTCATAAAACACAAAAAGTCAACCTTACCAGAATAATTTCTAAAATTATTTTTCTACTCATACCTAACTTATCCTGCCATTAATATAACAGGCCCTTGACAGGAAGGGATACCCTATCCTTTACACTTCACTGAAGGATGGAAATGCTGTCCCTAAAATAACAACCAAATACAAGACAAGATGATGTAGGCCAAGGCTTACAGCTGCTTGTTGAACTTAGACCCAATTCATAGTTGAGTCAAGCAATGTGAAACCATAAATTAAATCAACTGTGAGAAAAACAACTCAACTACTAACAACAGAAACATAAAACTTACCACTCCAGAGCTGAAACCTACAGAAGCCTAACCAGCCGAAGATGGCTTAGACAGAAGGGTCCCTTGCTTCGGTCATTCTCACTTTTGGAAAAGCTTCAAGCTATTTTATTGGGATGATCCCTGGCTTAACTTTCCAGACTTTGCCTGAGGAAGTTCTGACCTAGGACATGGGGTGGGAGACAGTAGGAATTCCAGTGAACAGGGACGCTGTCTCTGTGGCATTCCGTAATGCAGGCACATAGCATTTAATAAATCATCCCCTCAGAGCCAAGGCCTTTCTGAGGTGACTAAGAAAGGCTCTTCATGTTCTACTGTAAGCAAAGCCGGGCTGAGGTGATGAGCATCTCTGCTGCCACTGGGTTATCGCAATGCTCTTGAAGCAAACCTCACTGACTTAAACGCTTCCTCCTCAGATTCCTACTCACCAGACTGGTCTACTTTTCCCCAAACTTCATTTTCAGTCCTCTGCTCAAGAACTTATGCGGGCTCCTTTACATCTCCACCATCAGTCTGCCCCCTGCCCCCCGAAGTTTGCTTTCCAATGCCCCACACAACATGGGGCCACCTGGCCTAATCAACCTCTTCTTTACTGTACTTCTGTGACCTTCCTTCCCATCCTTTTCCTCCCCTTACAGTTCTCTTTCACCTTCATCTGTACCAATATTACCCCTGCTTAAGTCCTGTTAGGCCCCGCCAACTCTATCTCCTCCAAGGAGACTTCCCTACCAACTCTTGGCTTTTAATGACCTTTGTGTATGTTCAACTGTCTTGTAGAAGGGAACAGGCTTCCTCAGGTGACCTCAAATATTAGAGGTTTATCATAAGGATGGCATACCTGGGTGGTGCAAATGGTTAAAGTGCTCGGCTGCTAACTGAAAGGTGAGAGGTTCAATTCCACCCAGAGGTACCTCAGAAGAAAGGCCTGGCAATCTATTTAAAAAAAATCAGCCTTTGAAAACCCCACAGAACACCGTTCTACTGATATACATTGTGTCCCCAATGGCAACTGGATAGTTATTGTAAGGATATATATGACAATAAGGGCCATGGAGACCAAAAAAATATTTCAAGAAGTGAGAGACTGTAAGGCAGTTTTTAGGGACTGGATTCTTTGGTCTCCCTGTCAGTTAGCTTCAGGAGTGTGTGATCCCCCATAGTGATGATGACTCAGCTTTTCTTTCTTTGCTTCTACTGCTCCTGCCATACATCTTGGGTCTCCATTCTGCTTCTGCTTACTCATAATTTCTGACAACTCAGAGCTTGCCTCATAGCGTCTGTGTGATTGTCTTTCCAGCCACACAGTAGAACATCACTTGCCAACTGGCCCTGTCCTGGGGGTTTTTCACTCACAAATCCTTGTAAAGAATCCAATTGGGCCTTCAAACTGGGCTGAGATTTTCATGGCAGATCATGTTGCTTGTCAGCCTATTGCTGCCTTAGGGTCAGGGATTCTTCTGGATCAAATCAGCTGTAGCAAAGAGAGAAGGCGAGGGTGAGAAGAAGTCACACTAGTCTGAAACATGGCTCTCACTTACAAAGATCACCCCAGTCTGCTTTCCTCAGCAGAAACAGGACCACCTTAGAGGGGCTACAGGAGTCCCTGGGTAGTATAAACCATTAATGTGTTTGGCTGCTCACCTGAAAGGCTGGAGATTCAAGTCCACCCAGAGGCATCTCAGAAGAAAGATCTGGCAATCTACTTCTGAAAAACTAGCTATGGAAAACCCTATGGAGTGCGGTTCTACACTAACACACAGGGGTCATCATCAGTCAGAGCTGACCTCACGGCAACTGGTTACTGGTAGAGGGGTTACAGGCAATGCAGACATGTTCATCCGCCTCTCTGGTGAGGCTATCTTCTTCACATCTCTAATGCACTTAAAATAATATGCATCCCTAGGCTTCGTCGCTTACTACAAAGCATTATGCGCTATTCTATAGTCATTCTATTCCTATCTGTCTTGACTTCATGCCTAACTTTTAAGTGTCAGTCAACACAGAACTGCAGTGATGTCATAGTCTCAGCCTGCACGAAGTTCATTAGACAAGGGACTCTGTTTAAACTGATGTAGACCAGTGACAAGAACTGTTTACACATAACTCTAATATAGCAGTTCTCAAACTTTTTGATCCCAAGACCTCTTTACACTCTTAAAAATTGCAAACTCAAAGGGTGTTTGCTTATATGGGGTAATTGATTGCTATATACTTTTAGAAATTAAAAAAAAATTACTAATTCATTAAAAATATAACAATCGTAAACCCACTAGATTTTAACACAAACAAGATTTAAAAAAAAAAACAAAACTATTTTCCAGAACAAAATACATTTTAGTGAGAAGAGTGAAACTATTTTACGTTTTTGCAAACCCCTTTAATGTCAAGTTTAATAGAAGATGACTAGATTCTCATTTCTCCTCCTACATTCAATCTGTTGTGATATATTGTTTTGGTTGTAGTATATGAAGGTTCACATTGCAGATAGAAAGGAGAGGAACATGTTAAGAGCCTTTCCAGTTAACTATGGATATTTTTCTTTAATACTACACCAAAACTTGACAAGTGGTGGTTTCCTAAAGGTTAGTTGAAACCCTTTTAATGAACTTTTACCCATGGGGTCTGTAATATTGCACATTGGCCCTGAAAAATATTGGTTTACGGAGTTATGTAGGTTTTCCAACTGCTAACACATATCATTGTACATTATCAAAAAGTAACATTCGTCAGATTCAGCAGAGTAGCGGTATACAAGATAAATATACAAAAATCAGTTGAATTCCTATACGTCAACAAAGAGAACGATGAAAAGGAAATCAGGAAAACAGTACGAATAGCCCCTAAAAAAATAAAATATTTAGCAATAAATCTAACCAGGGATGTAAAGGACCTATACAAAGAAAACTACAAAACGCTACCGCAAGAAACCAAAGGAGATCTACATAAATAGAAAAACATACCATGCTCATGGATAGGCAGACTCAACATTCTGAAAATGACAATCTACCCAAAGCAATTTACGAATACAATGCAATCCCAATCCAAATACCAACAACATTCTTTATTAAAGAGATGGAAAAACTTATCATTACCTTTATATGGACAGGAAGAAGCCCCAGATAAGCACTACTGAAGAAGAAGAATAAAGTAGGGGGACTCGCACTATCTGACCTCAGAACCTACTATACAGCTACAGTAGCTGAAACAGCCTGGTACTGGTACAACAACAGATACACTGACTAATGGAACAGAATTGGGAACCCAGATGTAAATCCATCCACCTATGGTCACCTTATTTTTGACAAGAGCCCAAAGTCCAACAAATGGGGAAAAGGCAGTCTCTTTAACAAATGGTGCTGGCAAAACTGGATGTTCATCTGCAAAAAAATGAAACAGGACCCATACCTCACACCGTATACAAAAACTAACTCAAAATGGATCAAAGACCTAAATATAAAGAAAAAACTATGAAGTTCATAGAAGAAAAAAATAGGATCAACACTAGATGCCCTAATATACAGCATTAACAAGATACACACCACAACCAACAACACACAAACTCCAGAAGATTAGCTAGATAGCTGGGATCTTCTTCTAAAAATTAAACACTTACACTCATCAAAAGAATTCACCAAAGAGTTAAAAGAGAACCTACAAACTGGGAAAAAAAATTGGCTATTACAAATCAGACAAAGGTCTAATCTCTAAAATCTACAAGAAAATCCAACATCTCTACAATAAAGACAGATAATTCAATTAAAAAATGGGCAAAGGAAATGAACAGTCACTTCACCAAAGCAGACACTCAAGTGACTAACAGACACATGAGGAAAGGCTCACAATCACTAGCCATTAGAAAAATGCCAATCAAAACCACAATGAGATACCATCTCACCCTCGCACTACTGACAGGAATCAAAAAACAGGAAATAACAAATGTTGGAGAGGCTGCCAGGAGATCTGAACTCTTATGCATTGCTAGTGGGAATGCAAAATGATACAACCATTTTGGAAAATGACACGGTACTTCCTTAGAAAGCTAGAAATACCACATGATCCAGCAATCCCACTCCTAGGAATATATCCTAGAGAAATAAAAGTTGTTACACAAATAGATATATGCACACCCATGTTCACTGCAGCATTGTTCACAATAGCAAAAAGATGGAAACAACCTAAGTGCCCATCAACTGATGAATGGATAATCCACCGTGGTACATACACACAATGGAGTATTACACAATGATAAAGAACAACAATGAATCTGTGAAGCATCTCATAACACGGATGAATGTGGAAGACATTATGCTGAGTGAAATAAGTCAATCACAAAAGGACAAATATCGTATGAGACCGTTACTATAAAAACTCATGAAAAGGTTTACACACAAACAGAAACAATCTTTGACGGTTATGAGAGGGGAGGCACGCAGATGGAAAAACACTAAATAGACAGTAGGTAAGTGGTAACTTTGGTGAAGGGTAAGACAGTACACAATACTGGGGAAGCCAGCACAACTTGTCCAAGGCAAGGTCATGGAAGCTCCATAGGCACATCCAAACTCCCTGAGGGACCAAATTGCTGGGCTGAGGGCTGTGGGGACCACAGTCTCGAGGAACATCTAGCAATTGGCAAAACATAGCTTATAAAGAAAATGTTCTACATTTTACTTTGGTGAGTAGCCTCTGGGGTCTTAAATGGCTGTGAGCAGCTGTGATGGTTAACATTGTATGTCAACTTGGCTGGGCCATGATTCTCATTGTTTTGGCAGTTGTATAATGTTGTGATCACTTTCCTGTTGAAATCTGGTATGTGCTCATCCCATGATGGAATCTGCTGAGTGGTACTGGCATGGGTGGGGCCTGTGGCAGCTCGACGCCCCCTCAGCCTTCATCTCTCCACGTTCTACGGCCTACTTCCTTTCTACTCGCCTTGCAAAGATTGTTCTGGATCCAGTAGCTTGGGACTTGAGCTAGCAGCTTACTTGTCCATCTTGGGATTCGCTGATCTTCATGGCCTGCGAACAAGAGTCCTGCTCCCCGACCTGCTCATCTTGGGTTCGCCAGCCCCTGAAGCTAAGTGACTCAAAAGAAACCTCGCCAGTCTTGCCTGCTGATCTCGGGGATTCCTCAACCGTCACAACCGGTGAGCGGTTGCTCTCCAACCTGCTCATCTTGGGTTCACAGCTTCTGTGGCTCCATGAATTGGGAAAAGACTCTACCCTGATCCAAGGACTTGGGACGTTCCAACCCCTACAATCACGTGAGCTGTTTCCTTAATATAAATCTCTCTATATATTTTTATATATATTACTGGTTTTGCTTCTCTAGAGAACGCAGCCTAAGACATAATTTGGTACTGAGAAAGTGCGGTGCTGCTCTAACAGATACCTAAAATGTGGAATCGGTTCTGAAATTGTGAATGGATGGAGTTGCAGCAGCGACAGGGGGCCTGCAGCAGCGACAGTGGGCCAGCAGCAGCAGAGAACCAACGGCAGCAGAACCAGAAGACCAGTGCAAGACAGCGCTGGAGCCAACCAATGGAGCGAGACAGCTGAGTGCCTGCGCGCAGGCAGCTTCCTGGCGGAGTAGGGTGCCTCCAGGCACTTATCAGTGGAGCTAGGTTTGCTGACCCATGGAGCCAGAGAGCCGAGTGCCTGTGTGCAGAAGGCTTCCTGGTGGAGTGGGCTGCCTCCGGGCATTTATCAGTGGAGCTACAGAGCTTTGGAACACTTGCTCCAGGAGGGCAGATGTGGGTGTGAGGCCCGAGGAGCTGAGAGGCCAAGAAACCAGGAACAGAAGCTGAAGAGACAAGGGACACAAGAAGCTGAGCTGCCTCAGTCTCAAAAGGTATGACCATGACCTCAGGGGTTTCAAAAGGTGGTGCCATGGCCTCTGGTGTTTACAAGGGTAGACCTGCCACTCAGATAGACTAGGAGAATGGTGCACCTAAAGCCAAGTGAGCAGAGTTGCTGCCCCAGTGTGCCTGGAAGGCAGAGCTGAAGCCCAGGGCTGAGGGGCCTCCACTCAGAATCTGGAGAATGTGGCCAATACCTAGAGGCTGGAGGGCAGGGATATTGTATAAGTTGCCTCACAGAACAAAGGATTATTTTCAAAGCTTTGAGAGCTAAGGTAATGTGTTCTGCTAACTTGCTTTCTTTCCTTCCAGTTTCTCCCATTTGTAATGGCAATGTCTAGCTTGTGCCTTTTCTGCCATTGTACCTTTGGAAGCAGATAACTTGTGTTCTAGAAATCATAGATGAAGAGGAATTTTGGAATTTTGGACTTGGACTTAATTTAAGACTTTTGCTACGTACGATATGATGGGATGAATATATTTTGCATGCTGCAAGAATGTGATTTTTGGGGGGCCAAAGGGTGGAATGTCATGAATTACGTCCCCCAAAAAATCTGTGTATCAACTTGGTTAGGCCATGTATGGCTGTCCTCCATTTTGTGATTGTAATTTTATGTTGAGAGGATTAGGGTGGGATTGTAACACCACCCTTACTCAGGTCACCTCCCTGATCCAAGGTAAAGGGAGTTTCCCTGGGGTGTGGCCTGCATCACCTTTTATCTCTCAAGAGATAAAAGGAAAGGGAAGCAAGCAGAGAGTTGGGGACCTCACACCACCCAGAAAGCAGCACCAAGAGCAGAGCGCCTCCTTTGGACATGGGGTCCCTGCGCCTGAGAAGCTCCTCAACCAGACGAAGCCTTCCTCCAGAGCTGACGGAGAGACAGAAAGTCTTCCCCTGGAGCCGATGCCCTGAATTTGGACTTGTAACCTACTAGACTGTAAGAAAATAAATTTCTCTTTGTTAAAGCCATCCACTTGTGGTAATTCTGTTATGGCAGCACTAGATGACTTAAGATAGCAGCCATCTCGGATATTCCACTGGTCTCAACCCTTCGGGAGCAAAGAAGAATGAAGAAAAATAAAGACACAAGGGAAAGATTAGTCCAAAGGACTAATGGACCACGTCTACCATGGCCTCCACCAGACTGAGTCCAGTACAACGAGATGGTGTCCAGCTACCACCGCTGACTGCTCTGACAGGGATCGCAATAGAGGGTTCCAATCTGAGCTGGAGAAAAATGTAGAACAAAATTCTAACTCAAAAAGAAAGACCAGACTTGCTGGCCTGACAGAGACTGGAGAAACCCTGAGAGTGTGGCCCCCTGACACCCTTTCGGCTCAGTAACGAAGTCACTCCTGAGGTTCACCCTTCAGCCAAAGACTGAACAGACCCATGGAACAAAACAAGACTAAAGGGGCGCAGCAGCCCAGGGGCAAGGGCTAGAAGGCAGGAGGGGACAGGAGAGCTGGTAATAGGGAACCCAAGTTCAAGAAGGGGAGAGTGTTGACATTTCATGGGGTTGTTAACCAGTGTCATAAACAATATGTGTATGGTTTAATGAGAAACTAGTTTGTTCTGCAAACCTTCATCTAAAGTACAATAAAAAAGTAACATTTGTTATATCACAACTAATCTCATCAGAAAGGTCTTTAAGTATTGGGAATTTGTCAAACTCATGGCGGCAGATACGAGCCTCCCAAAATCCCAATTTTTTGCTTGAAAGCTAGAATTTTACCATTGGCAAGAAAACCAACAGTTACTTTTCTTGAAGTGACAAGTTCACTTCATTCGTTTTCGAGAAAATGTCTGCTGGATACTCAAGTCTGAAAAATGATAGTTTGTCAGGCATTCTTCAGGTAAAAATGGCATTAGATGAGAAAATCAGTTCAGCCTGAAACTGAAACAATCACACAGATGCTTTTCCTCAGGACAGCTATGGTACCTTATTATCAGCAAAAGAGCTTTATTAATTCCATTTTGAATATTAAAGATATTCAATTTTTAATATTCAAAAACTGATGTGAAAGGTGTGTGCTCAACCAATTTTATTAATAAAATTAACAAGTTTTACTGTTTCAAGAACATTCTTAAGTGAAAGCGGCTTTTTTTAATGAGTGGGTGGTGGTGAGGGCTATGACTGCTGGTACAGTTTGTTGCCACTGACTTTTTAACGATGACTTCTGTCCACAATTGCTTCTGCACCACCACTGCAAGCTGTCAAGACGTTGAAAAAGTCTAATAATATCTTAGTATTATTATGAAAAATAAAATTGACTCTGTGGAGTCCCTGAAAAGGTCTTGAAGACTCCTCAGGCCTATGGACCACACTTGGAGAAACTCTGTTCTAGAAAGTATTTCAGAAATACTGTTGAACCCCTCAACAAAGCAATGAATCATCATATTAAGTAGGAGGTTCTGGAAAGGTTTAACGATAAGATATCTTTTGAGATGGGCCATCAAGACCGCACAGGATGTTTAGATGTAGAGGAGGCTAGGAAGATCAAAGCAAATAGAGCTAGAAACTTGCAAGGAACTTTTGTGGAGCAGGAGCAGAAGAAAATACAACTTCAGGTGACTAGCATCTTGCAGACAGATAAACACTTTGACTCCCATCATGTCTGTTGATTCCCTACAATATCCCAGTAAGACAGGTATTAACATCATCCCTATTGTACACGATGATGAAAATGAGGTCAATCTAGAAGTTCTTTGAACTTCACTGAAGGCAGGACCATGTCTATTTTCTTTGCCACTGAATATTCAAAACCTTCACATAGCACAGCAGCACACAGTAACCACACAATTAATATTCACTGAATGAGTAAAAGGTTAATCATCTGCTCAAAGTCACACGGCTAGGAAGCTGACTGAATTCAGGTCTTCTGACACCAAATCCCAAGTTGCGTCCACCATACCCGGATGTAACCAAAGTGATAAAAATTGTGGCCACTGGGGCTTGGATGTCAGAATAGGTAGCCTATGAACAATAGGGAACCACGGAAGGATTTTTTGTAAGTGAATGACACAATCACACTTATGCTTTAGAAGCATTAAACCCACGGCAGGATCTTGGATCGCTTGGAGCGGACAGGAGTAGGAGGCCGATTCAGATACCATTTCTGTGGTGTTGGTGAAAAGCATCACTTGGGCTGTGTCAGGCAGACCTCAGATTTCTCCTAACTCTAATACTTAACTGTGTGAATTTGGACAAATTACCTTTCTTATTTGATTCTCACTTTCCCTATTCACAGAATGAGATAATATATAGCTTCACAGAGTTGTGAGGATTAAATGAAAAAGTACACACAAAGCAACCAGTCCAGATCTCGACTCACTAAATATTAGCTACAAAGAAGGAAGGAATGGAGAGGAGAGGGGAGAGGGAAGTATTTGTTAAATGTCTCGGCGAACTTGGGCAGTTCCAGAGGAGAGCAAATTTATAAAACCTAGTCGCGGTTTTTAACTAGAGGATAAGAAAGAGGCATCAGATCATTCCAAGGTCTCAAGCCTGGGTGACCAGAAGACTGAGCTGTTATAAAGGTGCCCACAGGGCATCCAAGTGGAGGTGCCCACAATGGCTGGTACTTGGTTGCCAAAGATCTAGAAGTCCTTGCAGAGAGGGAATGAACAAGTGAGGGATGGGGCACTAAGTAAGGGCTCAATAAATGTCTGCTGGATTTGTGGCGTTATAAACATCAGGGCGAGATAACCCGGGGCAGGACTGACCCAATGGGGCAATGTGGGGACCCAGAGCTTAAAAGAAACCAGTTTGACACTCCTCTCCCTTAGCATATGATCGTAAAAACATCAGATGCCACAGATGCCACTTTCTGAGAAACTACGCTTCTGGGAAAGAGGCGAGCACCTTTTAGGCAGTGAAAGCAGCGTATACAGCAGTCTGCACTGTGGAAGCCTCAGGTTTGGCACAGAGAAGGAGTGGTTGGGCCTGAGGCTAGAGACCATGGTACAGCCTAAAGATGCCTTACTGACAAGGATGTGGGCTGGTAAATGGTTTTGGGGGCAGTGGTGCTTCAGTGGTAAAATTCTCGTATTCCATGTGGGAGGCCAGGTTTGATTCCTGGACAATGCACCTCATGTGCTGCCACTACCCGTCTGTCAGTGGAAGCTTGCATGTCGCTATGACGCTGAACAGGTTTCGGTGGAGCTTCCAGACTAAGACAGAGTAGGAAAAAAGCCCTGGAGACCTACTTTCTAATAATCAGCCAATGACAATAAGTGGTTTTAAACAGGTGCTTCCCTGTTCTGTCTCTGACCCTGTTTTTGTTTTTTTTTCCCCCTTACGTTAGATCTGGCTGTGCCCTGCTCCTTGTGTCTCCAACCCCTCTCCTCCCAGTCTAGGCAGCGTTGGTTTACTCTTTTTTCCAGGGCTTCCACTGGACTTCGTTTCTTCTCCCCACTACTCCTCTGTCTGCTTCCTGCTGGAGCAGAGTGAGATGTGTCTCCACCCTAGACGTAACTCTGTCCTGGAGAAGTGTCTCCTACATGGCAAGTATGACCCCAAAAATGTTAGTTGAATGAGATGGTTGTTGTTAGGTGCTACTGAGTTGGTTCCGACTCAGAGCAATACTATGCACAATAGAATGAAACACTGCCTGGTCCCGCACCATCCTCACAGCCACTGCTATGCTCAAGCTGCTGTGTCAATCCATCTCATTGAGGGTCTTCCTCTTTCACTGTCCCTTTACCAAGCATGATGTCCTTTTCCAGGGACTGGTCCCACCTGATTGACCAAAGTATGTGAGACGAAGTCTTGCCATCCTCACTTCTAAGGGCGTTTTGGCTGTACTTCTTCCAAAACAGATTTGTTCGTTCTTCTGGCAGTCCATGGTATATTCAATATTCCTTGTCAACACCATAATTCAAAGGCATCAAGTCTTTGGTCTTCCTTATTCATTGCTCAGCTTTCGCATGGATATGAGGCGATTGAAAATGCCATGGCTTGGGTCAGGTGCACTTTAGTCCTCAAAGTGACATCTGCTTTTTAACACCTGAAAGAGGTCTTTAGCAGATTTGCTCAGTGCAATATGCCATTTGATTTCTTGACTGCAGCTTCCATTGGCTTTGATTGTGGATCCAAGCAAAACGAAATCATTGACAACTTCAATGTTTTCTCCTTTTATCGTGATGTTACTTATTAGTCCAGTTGTGAGGATTTTTGTTTTCTAAATATTTCTATATACTGAAGGCTGTAGTCTTTAATCTTCATCAGTAAGTGCTTCAGGTCCTCATTTTCAGCAAGCAAGGTTGTGTCATCTGCATATCACAGGTTGTCAGTGAGTCTTCCTCCAATCTTGATGCTGTGTTCCTCTTCTTCCAGTTCAGCTTCTGGGATTATTTGCTCAGCATACAGATTGAAAATGAATTGTAAGAAGATGCACCTTTCCTGATTTTAAACCACACAGTATCTCCTTGTTTTAATGACTGCCTCTTGGTCTATGTACCGGTTTCACATGAGCACAGTTAAGCATTCTGGAATTTCCATTCTTTACAATGTTATTCATAATTTGTTATGATCCACACAGTCAAATGCCTTTGCGTAGTCATAGATGGCAGAGAATCAAAAATGCAACTGGGAGAGGAGACAACCGATGGACGAGGAATCCAGGCAACAGGATGGGACAGAGACTCCAGGAGGAAGGGCTGGTCTTGGCAAGTGAGAGCCACACTCTGCTTCCTTAGAAACCCGAACAAGGAGAGAAACAGGAAGGAAGCTGGGAAAGCCAGGGCCTCAGAGGAGAGTGGGTGAAGAACTTCTGTTAGGACTGCGGCCTTGCAGCTGAAGGCTTGTTTTTGTTGTTTTTAGTTGCCTTCGAGTCGACTGAGGCTCATGGTGGCCCCATGTGTGTCAGAGTAAAACTGTACTCCACAGGGTTTTCAACGGTTGGTTTTCAGAAGCAGATCACCAGGACTTTCTCCTGAGGTGCCTCTGGGTGGACTTGATCCTTCAGCCCTTTGGTTAGCAGTTCAGTGCTTAAAGGCCAAATTTCAAGCCTCAATCCAGACCTACTAAATCCTCTGGGGTCCAGCCATCAGTGTTACACTAGCCCTTCAGATCACCCTGATGCTCCTTCAATTTTTTCAGAACCACTGCTCCAGGGCAGTAATTTTCAAGGTTTTTTTTTTTTCTTGCAAAGATCTTATTCAGAAACTTGATCTATGAAGTATGTAGATCTGAAACAGTTGACTGAACTGAGCAGGAGAGCCCGACATATGCCCTCTGGGGTCTCATCTCATTACCTGCAGCCATCCCTGAGAGACCTCGGGGCAGGGGCCAGTGGTCTTTGACATAGTCATGGATATTACAGTTTTTGGTGGCATCGCTGAAAGAATTAAGAGACCCAACACAACACTAAACCATTTAACTGTAATGACAAGGCTAACCCTGCTGCAATAAAATAATGCTGCCTGAGGTCTTGAGGGGCATCCACAGCTAAGCCCCTTTGCGCTGGGTCACCCTCCAGCATGGTGTTGCTACCCTGACTCGGCTATCATACTCCTGAGGGGCAAATATCTCACAAGTGCCAATCTGTTTTTGGCCCCAGCTTGATATTACACACTGCCTGCTGCCTGGAGCTAGCTGTACTCCACTTACATCAGGTCCAAAGAGCCACTTCTTCTGTGGTAGCAAAAGTACATTTCATGCTTCCATTAATATTTGGTGACAGACTCTTGAAGGGACTCAAGGCCTGTCAGTGTGCTGCCAGCCTACCAGTTGAGAATCACAATCTAGGACTAAAATTGAAACCCCTGATACAGAGGCTATAATCAAGGGGACAATAATGAGAGGGTTTTATTTGTTAAGAACACACTGAATCAAGCATTCAAAATGGGGCTTACATAGGCTGATGGCTGGGAAAGGAGTGAAGGAAAATCAAAATGGAGAGCCCACAGTTCTGGCTTTGGTTTCTCAGGTGAAATAGTTGACGGTGAAGTGGCAGACTGAAGAATGCCAAGTTAAGCAAAATTATTATGAAAAACTAGCATCCACTGATCATATCAGTTATCTCTGATCAACACCAGTCTTCCAGGTCGTATTTCATACGGGCTTCGAGTTATCTCTACCATGACCTTGAGAATCACCTTGACACCTTAAGTTCATCTGACTACAGCATCTTAGAGAAAACCCACCCACAACTTGTATGAAAACCAAAAATATTCCCAGACACCAAAAAACAGAAAATCCATTGCCATCAAATTGATTGTGACTCACGGCAACTCCAGATGTGACACAGGTGAACTGTTCCATAGGGTTTTCTTGGCTGTAATCTTTATGGTGCTGTTGGGTGGGTTCAAACCTCAACCCACAGGATAGCAGTCAAGCACAACCATCTCCCAGACACCAGAGACTAACAAAAACAAATAAACAACAACAAAAACGGGCAAAGGGATTTCCTCCCACTGCTTTCATAACCTGAGCCTCCCAATACCACTGAGAGGGGTGCAGGACAGTTGTCAACATCAGCTGACCGATGAGGAATGTGACCTGCTAAAGGTCACATTGCTGATCAGCAGAGAGCCAGGTCTGTAATCATAATGCTTCAGAGGTGGAGGGGACACCTGCAGAGACCTACTCCAGCCTCCTTCATTCTCAGAGCAGCCCATTTTCAACTAAAAAGTGGGGTGATTGGCCCAGGGTGATTCTCCTGGTGTGCTGCAAGGCCAACTGCACCTGAGCCACTGGAAACAAGAGCCCCTGACCTGATGGCTTTATCATTTCCTTAGAAAAGAGGTCACTGAATAACAATTACATATCATCATGCTTTTAATTGCTTCAATGATTAATGGACAAAACAGCCATAAGAAGAATCTCTCAAAATATTTGCCAGGAATGACTGCTGAGATCCTAAAGAACCTCTTTCCCTACGTCCCTCATATAAGAGGCCTACATGATGAATTTATTAGAGGTTAGGACCAGGAAAAAGCAGGAAGTGAGGGCAGGCCTTTTATTTCTCCCCAATGTTTCTAAAGCTGGGCCTCTCCAAAATGGTAGTCACTAGTCACAAACCTATTTTAACTAAAAAAAAAAAGTACAGTTCTTCAGTTACACTAGCCACATTTCAAGTGTTCAAGAGCCACGTGGGCTAGTAACTACCATATTGGACAGGCTATAGAGCATTTCCATTATTGTAGAAAGTTCTATTGCACAGCGCTGGTCTAAAGTACATCCTTTACAGGGATGTAGTTGGGTGGAACAGGAAGCTGGACCTAGAATCCTGGGGCTGCCACCAATTAGCTCTGTGAACTCAGGCAAATCTCTCAGCCTGTTTCTTCATCTGTGAAAAGGGGAAGTTGGGTACCATGATCACAATGGTCCCTTTCAGCTGTAATATCCCATAATTCTGTAGAGCACTCTTGACTCTAAACACCAAACCATACCCACTGCTGTCGAGTCGATTCTAACTCACAGTAACCCTGTAGGAAAGAGTAGAACTGCCCCATAGTGTTTCCAAGGCTGTAAATCTTTATGGAAGCAGATTGCCACATCTTTCTCCTGTGGAGCAGCTGGTAGGTTCGAACCACTGATGTTCTAGGAAACAGCTGAGCACTTTAACCACTGTGCCACAGGGCTCCTGACTTCACCCACTTTTTTTTCCTATGACTTCCATGCTAAGCCATTTATCAAATTAGATCAAGAGAGCAATGCACTTGGACTTTATTTATTATTTCCTTAGAAAAGAGGCCACCGAATAACAATTACACATTACACTTCTAATTACTTCAATGGTTAATGGGCAAAACAGCCACAAGAGGAATCTCTCAAAATATCTGCCAGGAATGACTGCTGAGATCCTGATGAACCTCTTTCCCTATGTCCCTCATATAAGGGACCTACATGATGAATTTATTAGCGGTTAGGACCAGGAAAAAAGTACATTTCTCCGGAAGAACTGGTACACTTCCTTTCACCAAGGAATGAAACTATATTGCTCACTGTTCCTTTTATATATTTTTTCATTTTTTGGTATTGGCTCCTCAGGGGACCAGTTAATGCATAAGCATGGGTGCCCCCATCTCCACAGCTCCTGGAAGAATTGTGTCTCTTGTACAAGCTCCTGATCTCTTTCCGGGTTTTATCGCTACTCCACCACGTTTTCAGTAGAGTTAACGTCTGACACTTTTTGGAAGTGGAGATAAAATAATAACGTTTAAAAAGAATTAAAGAGTTCGATGATTCTTCCACTACACCACACTGTAGAAATAGAGAGTTCCCTGAGAATAAAAAAACATGAACCTCAAATCACTGAGCTGAACAGAATTACTTATCCTGGAGGAATTCACTGAAGGCCAGCTTGGGGGAACATTAGTGTCCTCACCCCATTAACTCTATCAGCTCCTTCAAGGGGCCCCTAATTAAAATAACAAGAGCAAGCATTTCTTGCACTTTACAGGCAGTACCTGGGTTACAAACACGATTCCATCTGTTCCTAAGTGTGTCTTTAAGTCAAATTTGTAGGTTAAGTTGAAACAGGTGCATACAGTTCTTATTTAGCCTTACTTTAGTTCAAGAAAAGGCTCCAAGCCTTTTCAATTATTTAAAAGCTGCAGGTGTAGCAAGTGATTGTGATGAAGAATTTGTTTTGAGTAGGAGCTGGTTCAATTGTTTCAAAGTGAGGGCAGTTTACGTAACATGAAAGGGCAAGTACGAATTGTCCGTAAGTCGGACATGGATGTTCATACTTACTGTAGTTTCTACGTGCCAACCACAGTTCTAAATACTTTACATGTTTAGAACTTACTTACTCTTTACAGTTACTCCAGGAGGAACACGCTAAAATTATTCTCATTTTCCAGGAAAAGAAACCGAGGCACAGAAAGGTTAAGTAATTTGTTCAAGGTCACAAAAGACAGGAAGTGATGAGCTGGGATTTGAAGCCTGTCAGTCAGGCTCCAGAGTCCATGCTCTTTGCCACTAGCAAAAAGAAGGAAACCAGTTGCCCTCAAGTTGATTCCAATCTGTGTGTTGCAGTGGCACTGCACTCCACAGGGTTTTCAAGGTGATTGCCAGGCTTTTCTCCCGAGGTGCCTCTGCATGGGTTTGAGCCAACCTTTCGGTTAGTAGCATGTAACCATTTGTACCACCCAGGGACCCTCTGCTCCCCTTTTTCATATGGCATTAACATTTTCTCACCTTATAAAGCGTATGTTAAAAACATCTTTACAAAATATTACAGTAACTGTACAAAGTCAAAAACTACCACTCCCTTCCAAACAGAGTGCCAGCCCTTTCCTGTTTAGAAACTCTGGAGAACACCAACCTTTTAATTCTGTCACTTTTCCAATATTTACTCTACACTTTCTCAGTTTTTTTTTTTTTTCTGGTGAAATAACCAAAAAGCCTGCATTCAGTGTAACGATCAACTAAGGGCATATTAAGAATCAGCAAAACTGTTCCTACCTATTGCAACTCCATATTTAACAAGGGTGGGTCACTGACAATAAAAAGACAATTGAGCTGGGAACTGATAATTCCAGTCTTTGCAGCTATTATGAGTCAGTTTAAAAATGAATTTGCATGAGTGATTGCTGGGCTCTTTATAAACACGGTACCTGCCAGGAAGCAGTTCCACTTTCTCTTCCCTGGACTTTGTGTCCTCATGTACATGCTGACTCCATTAGGCCTCAGGTTTTATAATGCTACGGATAAAATGCTTACCTGGACAATCTTCTGTGGGTATCAAAAGAAAACAAGCCTCTCGAAGGCCCTACAAAATTAACACTATTGAGTTATGTGTGAGTTTTTAAGTCCTGGGAGGACAGCATGGTGTAGTCAAATGGGTACTGGTTTAAATTCTGGCTCTGCTACTCATGAGCTGTGCAGCCTGGGGCAAGTTACTGAACCTCTCTGAGCCACAGTTTCCTCTTCTGCGAACTGAACTGATTACACTGTCTTTATGGGGTCGGTAACACCAGGTCAGGAGCCCTGGTGGCACAGTGGTTAAGATCTACAGTTGCTAGCCAAAAGGTCGGCCATTCAAATCTACCAGCTGCTCCTTGAAAACCCTATGGGGCAGTTCTGTTCTGTTCTATAGGGTCACTATGAGTTGGAATCGACTCGATGGCAATGGGTAATACCTAGGTAAGAGTAGGCACACACACATAAAGTTACTTCGCTCTCCTCCTCATCAAAGTTATAAAAGTGAAGTTGGTTTTAAAACCAAGCTGCACTCTTGAGATTTCATTTATATATTTTTATTCGGTTTGTGACCATAAAAGTTCCCGAGAGACTCCCACTTTCAGGTGCTTAAGGGAAGTGTTACCATACAGAATGCTTCTAGCTCTCAAGGGGGAATGGAGAAAGCTACACAGAGCAGACATTCAACCCAAACAAAACTTCTTAAAAAACATTGTATTTATATTTAGTGAAAGAAATCCATAAATCATTTCTGTGAATGTGAATTTTACAGGTCTCCTTCCCTTAAAATTCTCCCTTTTGTAAACTTCTGACAAAAGCTTGCTGCTGGACACAACAGTAATGTTGACCACTAAAGCCATTTCGAGTCAAAAATCAGGAGCCTACATATGACTCCTCAACAAAACAAAATTTGCTCCCATGCTCCACACAATGAACCTGGACACGAGATAATACCATGTCCCAGAATCATAAGACCCACCTTTCTCAGGAAAACTGCCCATAAAGTGTGACTTGCCACAGAGTAAGAGGCTTTGTCAAAGACCCCCTTTTGTACCAGTGTACCTTGTTCCAAGAGCTGCTGTTATACTGTGGGGCACGGTGTCAGAACAGGGTCAGTTACCTTCTCCATTCTACAGCATTCTTCCCCACCAACAGAAAACACCGATCACTTGTTCATACTTTGGAAGAGCTTTTTTTTCCCTTAAGGATGAATCAAATAGCTCAAAGACAGGGCTCAGCATATTTAGAGAAAGAGGCTTAAGGCTGCTCTCAGGCCCCATAATTAGATGAAGAAACGAGCCAGAATCCTTCAAGAATCATGGGTGCAAAATCACAATTTTCTTTAGTGTCAATTATCCACGGTGTAGCAAGGAGGCCAGCCTCGTCACATCCCAGCACTTGTTGTCCTTGCTGCTCAAGAGAGCCACCTGAGAGCTTTGTAGAAGACTGGTGTCTGGGTTCCACACCGGAGGGGCTGATCGAACAGGCCTGGGAGGCAGCAGGGGCTTCAGAATTTTTTAAATCTTTCAACTGATTCTAACCTACAGTCAAGTTCTGGTCACTTTTGCCCTCAATGAGGCTGCTTTAATGACTAGATTCTATTTCCTTTGAGAATTCTTTTTTTTTTTTCCCCTAATGAAAAGAGTCGAAAACGTTTCTACTGACAAAAGTTTAAGACACATAACTTAATATATTGGATTATAACCGTTTTCAAGACAAGAAAGTTCGAGGTCAGAGTCCTTTGTGTGAATTCATCCCTTTGCCCTACCTATTAATCTAAGTGATTAGAGCATATAATATTTTCCTGAGTAGAGTGTCAAAGAGACCCCTTTCAAAGAGAGTAGGAAGGCAAATGTATCAAGATGTTTCTGGAGGGAGGAATTCTTACTAGAGCCTTCACTACTTTTCAACCCTCTGGCTTCATCTGGGCTTCTCTGTCCTATAACAGTTACAAATTACTCACTC
This sequence comes from Loxodonta africana, assembly GCF_030014295.1. Taxonomy (NCBI): domain Eukaryota; kingdom Metazoa; phylum Chordata; class Mammalia; order Proboscidea; family Elephantidae; genus Loxodonta; species Loxodonta africana. The sequence continues at coordinate 108,733,873 of NC_087344.1, forward strand.
TTAGGTGAAGGTCCCTCTGTCCCACCCCCTCCACTCTCCAAGCCTGAAGCCTTCAGGGTAGGCAGCCTGGCCGCCTCAGTCCCCAACCCCAGGTTTCCAGGTGGGTTCTCAGGGCTGAAAGTGGTGATCCATAAATACCTGTGAGACGGCAATGAGCAAAACGGGTGCGGTGAGAGGGTGTGTCTCCAGGTGCGCTCTCTATGCCTGGTTCCTGCCTACCCAGCCATCCCAGGTATAGGTGGGGCCGGGTGATAAGACGTTTTGGGCCTGAGCCTGGTCAGCACTCCAACTCATGAGGTAGATTTGACAGAGGCGGCACAAAACAGGAAAACAAGAGTTAGTGTGGTATTCTCGTCTTAGCACTACTGCCTGCTAGCTCCATGCCCTTGGGCAAGTAACAGAACTTTCTTGAAATAGCCTCAGTTTCCCCACCTGTAAAATGCAAATTAATGTTTGCTCAGACTCCTTACAAAGCTTTTTGAAAAGTGAAAGTACTCATAGTTAGGTTATTTTCATACAATATTAATTCTCTAAAACACTTATTGAGCCTTCTGCGTGCTAGACACTGCCAGTCACTGGCAAGATAGAAAAAAAAAGTCACTGAATGCAAGGAGTACAAAATGTTCTAGAGGGGAGATCAAAGTACCATAGGGAAAAGTACATAATTCAATGTAATAAATTAATATACTGGTTGAATAAAGTACCACTGGAAACCCAGAAAAGGGAAAATTTAAATATGTCCAGAAAAAAGGAAAGAAAGCAGACAGGTGGCAGTGAGAGGACTATCAGCCAACATCCCTGAGGTTTTACATGCCAGACACTGTTCTAGGCACTTAAAGTATGTAATCTCTAGTGAGCCTCAAAAGCAGCCTTGTGAGGTATGCGGGTACTGCTATTCCCATTTCCCAGATGAGGCAGCTGAAGTTCCAAACAACTAACCTAAAGCCATGTGGCTAGTGAGCAAGTGGCATAGCTGGGCCTTAGCCCTGGGTTTGACCCCAAAGCCCCCCCCCCTTTTTTTTATTGTGAGTTAGGTGAAAATTCACCTCATTAAACAGTTGATATTCAAATTGTTTTGTGACACTGGTTATCAACCCCACAATATACTAACACTCTCCCCTTCTCCACCCCAGGTTCCCTGTTTCCTTTCCTCCAGTTTTCCTGTCCCTTACTGTCTTCTCGTCTTTGCTTTTGAGTTGGTGTGCCCATTAGCCTCGTATACATGATTGAACTATGAAGCATGACCGTCACATGTGTTACTGCTAACCCTATAAATATAGACCCTTCTAATCTTTGGCTGAAGGATGAACCTCAGGGGTGCCTTTAGTACTGAGTTAAAAGGGTGTCTCAGGGCCATACTCTTGAGGTTTCTCCTGTATTTGACAGACCAGCAAGCCTAGTCTTTTGTGTGTATGTGTGAATTTGAGTTTTGTTCTACGTTTTTCTCCAGCTCTATCCGGGACTCTCTATTGTGACCCTTATCAGAGCAGTCGCTGGTGGTAACCAGGCACGATCTAGTTGTCTGGTGGAAGTTGTGGTAGTTGTGGTCATTAGTCCTTTGGACTAATCTTTCCCTTGTGTCTTTGGTCTTCATTCTCCTTTGCTCCAGCAGGGATGGGACCAGTATATGTATCTTAGATCGAAGCCTGGATTCTTGACCTCTTGATTATACTGCCTCTATGTTATAGACTGACAGTGTCTGCCACAGTGGGCTCAAACACTGCAATGGCTGTGAAGATGGCACAGGACTGGGCAATGTCTCATTCTGCTGTACACAGGGTCACTATGAGTTGGAACCAATTCAACAGCACCTGCAACAATAACAAACTTTAATTATGGAGCCATTTCTGACCTCTTCAACCTCAGACTCCTGTCCCAGGCAAGGCAAAGCCAGGCACGTCACGCCGTCCTCTGTACTTTCAACTTCTCTGTCACACTGCCATTTAACATTGATATGACATTGCCATGATTTGTTTCTGTGTCTGTCTCCCCCCTTAGCACGTGTCCGTCAGTTTGTTGTACTGTGGGGGCTTGTGTGTTGCTGTGATGCTGGAAGCTATGCCACCGGGATTCAGATACCAGCAGGGTCACCCACGGAGGACAGGTTTCAGCTGAGCTTCCAGACTAAGACAGACTAGGAAGAAGGACCCGGCAGTCTACTTCTGAAAAGCATTAGCCAGCGAAAACCTTATGAATTGCTGTGGAATATTGTCTGATATAGTGCTGGAAGATGAGCCCCCCGGGCGGGAAGGCACTCAAAAGATGACTGGGGAAGAGCTGCCTCCTCAAAGTAGAGTCGACCTTAATGATGTGGATGGAGTAAAGATTATGGAACCTTCATTTGCTGATGTGGCATTACTCAAAATGAGAAGAAACAGCTGCAAACATCCATTAATAATCGGAACCTGGAATGTACAAAGTATGAATCTAGAAAAATTGGAAATCGTCAAAAATGAAATGGAATGCATAAACATTGATATCCTAGGCATCAGTGAGCTGAAATGGACTAGTATTGGCTGTTTTGAAACGGACAATCATATAGTCTACTATGCTGGGAATGACAACTCGAAGAGGAATGGTGTTGCATTCATCGTCAAAAAGAACATTTCAAGGTCTATCCCGAAGTACAATGCTGTCAGTGATAGGATAATATCCATACGCCTCCGAGGAAGACCAGTTAATACGACTATTATTCAAGTTTATGCACCAACCTCTAGGGCCAAAGATGAAGAAATATAAGATTTTTATCAGCTGCTACAGTCTGAAATTGATCGAACATGCAATCGAGATGCATTGATAATTACTGGTGATTGGAATGTGAAAGCTGGAAACTAAGAAGAAGGATCAGTAGTTGGAAAATATGGCCTTGGTGATGGAAACAATGCTGGAGATCTAATGATAGAATTTTGCAAGACCAACGACTTCTTCATTGCAAATACCTTCTTTCACCAACATAAACGGTGACTATACACATGGACCTCACCAGATGGAACACACAGAAATCAAACTGACTACATCTGTGGAAAGAGACGAATGGAAAAGCTCAATATCATCAGTCAGAACAAGGCCAGGGGCTGACTGTGGAACAGACCATCAATTGCTCATATGCAAGTTCAAGCTGAACTGAAGAAAATCAGAGCAAGACCAAGAGAGCCAAAATATGACCTTGAGTATATCCCACCTGAATTTAGAGACCAACTCAAGAATAGACTTGATGCATTGAACACTAGTGACCGCAGACCAGACGAGTTGGGGAATGACATCAAGGAAATCATCCGTGAAGAAAGCAAGAGGTCACTGAAAAGAAAGGAAAGAAAGAAAACACCAAGATGGATGGCAGAGGAGACTCTGAAACTTGCTCTTGAGCGTCGAGCAGCTAAAGTAAAAGGAAGAAATGATGAAGTAAAAGAACTGAACAGAAGATTTCAAAGGGCCTCTCGAGAAGACAAAGTGAAGTATTATAATGACATGTGCAAAGAGCTGGAGATGGAAAACCAAAAGGGAAGAACACGCTCGGTGTTTCTCAAGCTGAAAGAACTGAAGAAAAAATTCAAGCCTCGAGTTACAATAGTGAAGGATTCCATGGGGAAAATATTAAATGATGCAGGAAGCATCAAAAGAAGATGGAAGGAATAGGCAGAGTCATTACACCAAAAAGAATTAGTCGATGTTCAACCATTTCAAGAGGTGGCATATGATCAGGAACCAATGGTACTGAAGGAAGAAGTCCAAGCTGCTCTGAAGGCATTGGCGAAAAACAAGCCTCCAGGAATTGATGGAATATCAATTGAGATGTTTCAACAAACAGATGCAGCGCTGGAGGTGCTCACTCGTCTATGCCAAGAAATATGGAAGACAGCTTCCTTGCCAACTGACTGGAAGAGATCCATATTTATGCCTATTCCCAAGAAAGGTGATCCAACTGAATGTGGAAATTACAGAATATCATTAATATCACACGCAAGCAAAATTTTGCTGAAGATCATTCAAAAACAGCTGCAGCAGTATATCAACAGGGAACTGCCAGAAATTCAGGCCAGTTTCAGAAGAGGACGTGGAACCAGGGATATCATTGGTGATGTCAGATGGATCCTGGCTGAAAGCAGAGAATACCAGAAGGATGTTTACTTGTGTTTTATTGACTATGCAAAGGCATTTGACTGTGCGGATCATAGCAAACTGTGGATAACACTGTGAAGAATGGGAATTCCAGAACACTTAATTATGCTCATGAGGAACCTTTGCACAGATCAAGAGGCAGTTGTTCGGGCAGAATAAGGGGATACTGATTGGTTTAAAGTCAGGAAAGGTGTGCAGCAGGGTTGTATTCTTACACCATACCTATTTAATCTGTATGCTGAACAAATAATACGAGAAGCTGGACTATATGAAGAAGAATGGGGCATCAGGATTGGAGGAAGACTCCTTAACAACCTGCGTTATGCAGATGACACAACCTTGCTTGCTGAAAGTGAAGAGGACTTGAAGCACTTACGAATGAAGATCAAAGACCACAGCCTTCAGTATGGATTACACCTCAACATAAAGGAAACAAAAATCCTCACAACTGGACCAATGAGCAACATCATGATAAATGGAGAAAAGATTGAAGTTGTCAAGGATTTCATTTTACTTGGATCCACAATCAACAGCCATGGGAGCAGCAGTCAAGAAATCAAAAGACACATTGCATTGGGCAAATCTGCTGCAAAGGACCTCTTTAAAGTGCTGAAGAGCAAAGATGACACCCTGAAGACTAAGATGCCTTGACCCAAGCCATGGTATTTTCAAACGCATCATATGTGTGTGAAAGCTGGACAATGGATAAGGAAGACTGAGGAGTTGACGCCTTTGAATTGTGGTGTTGGCAAAGAATATTGAACATACCATGGACTGCCAAAAGAACGAACAAATCTGTCTGGAAAAAGTGCGGCCAGAATGCTCCTTAGAGGCAAGGATGGCAAGACTGTGTCTTACATACTTTGGACATGTTGTCAGGAGGGATGAGTCCCTGACGAAGGACATTTCGCTTGGCAGAGTACAGGGTCAGCAGAAAAGAGGAAGACCCACAACGAGGTGGATTGACACAGTGGCTGCAACAATGAGCTCAAGCAGAACAACGATTGTAAGGATGGAGCACGACTGGGCAGTGTTTCATTCTGTTGTGCACAGGGTCACTATGAGCTGGAACTGACCTGACAGCACCTAACAACAACAACAACATGACATTACCATTATTTGTTTCTGTGTCTGTCTCCCCCCTTAGCTTGGTGATCCTCGAGTGCAAGAACAGAAGGCAGAAAACAACAACAACAAAAAAACACAAAACCCACTGCTGTCGAGTCGATTCTGGCTCATCATGATCTTATAGGACAGAGTTGAACTGCCTCACAGGAATTTCAGGCTGTAATCTTTATGGAAGCAAATGACACATCTTTCTCCTGAAGAGCAACTGGTGGGTTCAAACTGCTGACCTTTCCGTCAGTAGCAGAGTGCTTAACCACTGTGCCACCTGGGCTCCTTAGAATGTGGCAAGTACAGAGTAAACAGTTGGTATTTAATGAATGTTTTCTTAATGGATGAAAGGATGATATTGTGCTAGGCTTAAAAAGACAGACAAAATTCTCTGAGTTGTCTGAGGGAAACTTTCTCAAAAGTAGAGGCAGTAGTACCTTATCCGTCCTTATGTTCTCAGACACTATGTCGTTGTACTGTTAGGTGCAGTCAAGTGGATTCCAACTCACAGAAACCCATGTGACACAGTAGAACCGCCCTGGAGTTTTCTTGACTGTAGTCTTTATGGAAGTAGATTGCCAGGTCTTTCTCCTGCAGAGCTGATGGGTGGGTTCAAATCACCAATCTTTTGGTTAGCAGTCAAGCACTTAACTGTTTGCACCATCAGGGCTCCCTGCCCTTACTATAAAGAAAAATTTTTTTTTTTTTTTTTTTTACTATAGATGCCTCATAAATGGTGAATAAACTCCAGGCAGAGGGAACAATGTGAAGAAATCTAGAGCGGTTTAGGGCCACATAGTTAGTTTGGGTAACTTGGCCAGTGTAAGTCAAGGGGTGAGCATTTGTTTTATTTCCATTTCATCACGGGCTGGTTTTTCTGTAAAATGCAATAAAAATGAACTAGCAGAGAAATGAAATAAAAAGACATATGAAACATAAGCCTAAATATTTATTGCATTCAAGAATTGCAAAATGATTGTCAAATTGCTGTAAAAATGTCAAAACCTCCACTCTCGATTTCCGTACTTACCTCCGTGCAGACTGTTAAGAAAGAGATCTGTGGGCAGACCTCTCTCTGTGCAACACTGGCATGGGGTCGGGGGTGGTGTGGAGAGCAGCTTGCACAGGAGTGGGAAAGATCTACCTGAGTCAGCTAGGAAGGACTATGCAATCACCATGTTCGCTGAGCGCTTTCTGTGAGCCAGGCCCGAAGTATTTCATACACGTTAACTCATTTAATCTTTACAACTCTATCTACGAGGTGGGTGCTATTATCACCCCCATTTTAGAGACAGGGAAACAGATACAGAACAACAGTTAGGTAACTTTTCTGAGATTCCAGAGCTCTTAAAAAGCGTAGTCAGGCCTTGAACCTGGGCAGTTTGAACTCTTAACCAATAGACTTTGATGCCTTTGGGTCTAAATGGTCTCTAGTCAGGAAGTGACAACATTCAGATCTATATATTGGAAAAATCACCCTGGTGGCAGTGTGGACCGCAGAGGTGAGTTAGGAAGCCATGGCAACAAATCAGGCAACAGCAGTGGGCATCGAGAAGAGTAAGCAGCTAGTGAGTTTTTTTTTTTTTTTTTTTTACAGTTGCCATCATGGCAACCTCATGTGTGTCAAAGGAGAACTGTGCTCCATAGAGGAGTTGTTGTGGAGAATATATGCAGCAAAACATATACCAATTCAACAGTGTCTACATCCACAATTCAGTGACGCTGATTACATTCTTTGATTTGTGTAACCACTCTCACCCTCCTTTTAAGTTGTTCCTCCCCTATTAACATAAACTCACTGCCCCCTAAAGTTCCTAACTGATCTTTCAAGTTGCTGTGATCAGTTTGATCCTATATAGATAGTTCTTAAAAGAGCACTGATGCTCAAGGCAGACTTTTTTCTTTTTACCAGTTAAGCTTAATTGTTGTCTGGTTTTAAAAAGACACTCCGTAGGGTTTTCGATGTCTGATTTTCCAGAAGTAAACCACTAGGCCTTTCTTCCACGGTACCTTTTGGTGGACTTCAACTGCCAACCTTTCTAAATTAACAGCCAAGAGCTTTACCATTTGTGCCTCCCAGGGGGCTAGTTAGGACACCCACGTGGTGCACTTTGGATGTAGGCAGGGGTGACGGTGGAGCTAGAGTGAGGTGAAGGGGGAGAAGTTCGGGATGACTCAGAGGTTCAGAGATTGGCGTTCTGGGTAAATGGAGATGTCTTTAACTGACTTAGAGAAGGCAGGAAGAAAAACGGGTTTTCAGGGGGAAGACAACGAGATCAGTTTTAGACAACGTCTACCTGAATTTAAAGAGCCTAAAACAGACAATTTGTAGTTGGGAATACTTGTGTCTTGGGAGAATTCTAGAGACATTGATCTTACAGTAGTTTATGGAATTCAGGTAGCTATTATTTTTACCCCAGTGCTTCTAAGCCACTTTCCTCCTTCGTTCCTGTTGCACTCAAAATAGTTTAAAGGCAGGAGTTCTCCAACCCTAAACTTTCCTCCCTCTGAAGATAACATACAGTATATAATTGAAAATGGCAGGAGTTCCTAACCCTAAATGTTTCTTCCTTTGAAAGTAACACACAGCATATGTCCAGGATACCACATTCCCTGCTCTCTACAGCTTATCTGTAAACAGAAGGCACTGGATTTCTCTGAGATGTCTCGTTTGCATTTTCATTTAACCCAGACTCTTTATAATGGCCTACAACAGCCTCCGTCTACTTCTGGAAATTCATCCCACCATGAATTTATTCTTCATGTTTCTACTACATTAAAAAAAACCAAACTTATTGCTGTTGAGTCAAATCCAACTCATAACGACATTACAGGACAGAGTAAAACTGCCTCATAGGGTTTCCAAGGCTGCAAATCTTTACGGGAGCAGACTACCACATCTTTCTCCCGTGGACTGGCTGCTGGGTTCTAACCGCCAACTTTTCAGTTAGCAGCCGAGTGCTTTAACCAGTATACCACCAGGGCTCCTTTCTTGGCCTCAAACATGCCAAGCTCATTTCTATTTCAGGGCCTTGCTGTCCCCTCTACCTGCAATGGTCTTCTCCCAGATTTCACCAGGCTAGCTCCTTCTCATTATTCAGGACTCAGCTCAAATGCTACCTCCTCAGAGTGGTCTTCCCTGACTGCCTTTGCTAAGGCAGCCTCTGATGTTTCCAACTCATCTCTCTCGACCTCCATCCTCCATTTTGGCGCCATCACAGTATTCATTTCTTTCTGAATTTGTCTTGTTAACGTGTTTTTCACGCAAGGAATTCTGTGTATCAGTTGTACAACACAATCAATGTAACTGCTGTTACTAAATTGTACATGTGAAAAACACTGCATTGGGAAATGTGTTACGTATATTTTTACAACAATAAAAAAATCATTTTGGTGTTTACTAAAAACTGAAGAAGGATGAATAGATGGGATCTTTGCCCTCAATAAGCTAAATGGCTCACTACAAAGAAACATCTGAGTACCAGAGGGGATGTCACAGAGCAATGTCCCCTCCTTTGTGTTCATCTCCCTTTCAGCAGGCCGCCCCTCTGGCCCACACACTTGCTGGACATCTCTGCTGTTGCTCTTTTCGTGCTGTTCCCTGGACCCCCAGGGACTGTGAGAGAGGCAACAGGGAACTACAAAAAGAGTACCATCTTCAGAGTCAGGCAGACCTGGATTCAAATTGAGATATCACCACCATTCACTATTGTGACAAACACAATATTCAACTATACCTTCAAGCAAGTATCTTTGAACCTGCTTTGTGCCTTTGAATTGGCTCCTGTAAATGCAGCCAGTGTTACCTACCTACCTCATACAGTTGTAATAAGTGACAAAGGGTATGTAAAACTCCCAGCACACGCAGTACACAGCTGGAGCTCAGAGAGTATCATTATCATGTCAAATTCATTGTCAGCTGACTATACTCTCAATTAGTGTTTGTCAAATGCATTTAACTATATGAATAACTTCAATTGAGGATAAAGGTGATGGGTATTATGTGAGCATTATAATCATAATTACAATTAAACAATAGTTAACACCTGAGTACTTACTATTACCATGCTGTGTGCTTTACACACATTAGCACCAATATGCCTAATCCCAAAACTGTATATCATCAATCCTAAAAAACGTATTTTATTTGCATTTTAGCATCCCTGAAACTGGAATGACTCTTTGCAGTAGGTAGAACAGCTCCCCCATGGGTGTCCACATCCTAGTCCCTGGAGCCTGTGAAAAGCTTATATTACATGACAAGAGACTCTGCAGATGTGATTAAAGTTACACACCTTAATATAGGGGGATGAGCCTGGAGTATCCAGGTGGGCTCACTCTAATCACATGAACCCTTAGAAGCAGACAACTTTCTCTGGCTAGAGACTGAGAGACTGGGCAGGAGGGAAGTCCTAGTGGGAGAAGGGTTTGCTACGCACAAGGACAGGAGAGCGGTCTCTAGGCGCTAAGGGCTGGCCCCAGCTGACAGCCAGCAAGAGATGAGGGCCACAGTCCTACAACCATAAGGAACTTGAATGGGCTTGGAAGCAGATTCTTCCCAAAGCCTTCTGATAAGAGGCCAGCCCAGCTCACACCTTGATTTAGACCTTGTGAATCCAAAGCAGAGAAGCCAGCCAGGCCCACTGGGACTTCCGACCTACTGAACTGGAAGGAGTAAATGTGTGTTGTTTTAAATTGTTAAATTTGTGGTAAGTTGTTATGGCAGCAATAGAAACTAATATACTCTTCCCTAATACAAGGCATAAACAGAATACAAAACATTACCAAAAATGACGAAGAGAAACCAGATAACTGGGAGCTCCTAAAAATCAAACACCTATGCTCATCTAAAGACTTCACCAAAAGAGTAAAAAGATCACCTACAGATTGGGAAAGAATATTCAGCTATGACATCTCCGACCAGCACCTGATCTCTAAAACCTATATGATTTTGTTAAAACTCAACCACAAAAAGACAAACAACCCAATCAAAAAGTGGGCAAAGGATATGAACACGCACTTCACTAAAGAAGATGTTCAGGCAGCTAACAGATACATGAGAAAATGCTCTCGATCATTAGCCATTAGAGACATGCAAATTAAAAGTACGATGAGATTCCATCTCACACCAACTAGACTGGCATTAATCCAAAAAACACAAAAGAATAAATGTTGGAGAGGCTGCGGAGAGATTGGAACTCTCATACACTGCTGGTGGGAATGTAAAATGGTACAACCACTTTGGAAATCTATCTGGCGTTTTCTTAAAAAGCTAGAAATAGAAGTACCATACAACCCAGAAATCCCACTCCTGGGAATATACCCTAGAGAAATAACAGCCTTTACACGAACAGATATATGCACACCCATGTTTACTGCAGCTCTGTTTACAATAGCAAAAAGCTGGAAGCAACCAAGGTGTCCATCAACGGATGAGTGGTTAAATAAATTACGGTATATTCACACAATGGAATACTACGCATCAATAAAGAACAGTGACGAATCTGTGAAACATTTCATAACATGGAGGAACCTGGAAGGCATTATGCTGAGTGAAATTAGTCAGAGGCAAAAGGACAAATATTGTATAAGACCACTATTATAAGATCTTGAGAAATGGTATAAACTGAGAAGAACACATACTTTTGTGGTTACGAGGTGGGGAGGGAGGGAGAGTGGGAGAGGGTTATTTATGGATTAGTTAGTAGATAAGAGCTACTTTAGGTGAAGGGAAGGACAATACTCAATACAGGGAAGGTCGGCTCAACTGGACTGGACCAAAAGCAAAGAAGTTTCCGGGATAAACTGAATGCTTCAAAGGTCAGCGGAGCAAGGGCGGGGGTTTGGGGACTATGGCTTAAGGGGACTTCTAAGTCAATTGGCAAAATAATTCTATTATGAAAACATCCTGCATCCCACTTTGAGATGTGGCATCTGGGGTCTTAAATGCTTACAAGTGGCCATCTAAGATGCATCAATTGGTCTCAACCCACCTGGATCAAAGGAGAATGAAGAACACCAAGGTCACACGATAACTATGAGCCCAAGAGACAGAAAGGGCTACATGAACCAGAGACTTACATCATCCTGAGACCAGAAAAACTAGATGGTGCCTGGCCACAACCGATGACTGCCCTGACAGGGAGCACAACAGAGAACCCCTGAGGGAGCAGGACAACAGTGGGATGCAGACCCCAAATTCTCATAAAAAGACCAGACTTAATGGTCTGACTGAGACTAGAAGAATCCCGGTGGTCATGGTCCCCAAACCTTCTGTTGGCCCAGGACAGGAACCATTCCCGAAGACAACTCATCAGACATGGAAGGGACTGGACAATGGGTTGGAGAGAGATGCTGATGAAGAGTGAGCTACTTGTATCAGGTGGACACTTGAGACTGTGTTGGCATCTCCTGTCTGGAGGGGAGATAGGAGGGTAGAGAGGGTTAGAAACTGGCAAAATCGTCACGAAAGGAGAGACTGGAAGGAGGGAGCGGGCTGACTCATTAGGGGGAGAGTAAGTGGGAGTATGGAGTAAGGTGTATATAAGCTTATATGTGACAGACTGACTTGATTTGTAAACTTTCACTTAAAGCACAATAAAAATTATTAAGAAAAAAAAAACTAATATACTCTTACAATTGATGTGGATTACAGTTTAATTCCCCCCCCCCCCGAAAAAAAACCAAACCCAGTGCTGCTGAGTCGATTCCAACTCACAGCGACCCTACAGGACAGAGTAAAACTGCCCCATAGAGTTTCTAAGGAGCTCTTGGCAGATTCAAACTGCCGACCCTTTGGTTAGCAGCCATAGCACTTAACCACTGTGCCACCAGGGTTTCCAGAGTTTAATTAGCAGCATTTATTTCTTTCTTAGTGGCACATATGTGTCTCATAACCAATGGTATCTTAGATTTGATGATCTCCCTTTGCCACTGAGTCAGTTCCTACTCACGGTGACCCATGGGTTACAGAACTGAACTCTATAGGGTTTTCTTGGCTGTAACCTTTACGGAAGCAGATCACCAGGCCTTTCTTCATGGCACAGCTGGGCAGGTTTGCACCTCCAACATTTAAGTTAGGAGGTGAGCACAGACTGCACCATTTAGGGACCTAGATTTGATGATATACGGTGTTGTTATCTACTTTACAAATGGGCAGCAAATCTGAGGGGTTAGCCAACTTGCCCAGGTCATTCAGACTGCAAGCTCAAGCTCTAAACCATCATATGCGCTGCTAAAGTGCTCGCAAGAACTATAGGGTCCTGTCAAAAGGCCAAGGAATGACTGACATGAGCTCCTCAGGCCCGTGTCTGACTTGTGATCCCTAGTACAGCTGACCACAAAGACACAGCTGGGTCCAGAAGGTACCTGCCCTCAGCAGAGTGAGCACCCAAAGGTGCCAGGTACGATACTAAGTACTAGGGACAGAATAACAGACAAAGAGTCTGTCTGTATGGAGCTGACACTATAGTGGGGGAGACTGACAGTATGGCCACAGACAGATGTAAGTGCCAGAAGAAAAAGCATCCAGAGAGCCTTAAACTAACTTTCACAGAAGAAATAACTCACATATTCAGGAGCTGAAGAGAAATAGAGTGCTGGGCCTGGATGATAAGATCCTTTTTTTGGATCTTTCATGGGCCGCTGCTAAGGTGGGAATTCTGAGAAAGATAGTTTACTGCTGTTTTGCCTTTTTGTTTTTTTTTAATGGAGATATAAGCCAACTTTATGCCAGGCTACCTGACACAAATTTTTAAAAACAAACAAACAAAACCACAGCCACCTTTTTTACCAAACCATGATTTCTGTCTTTCAATGTAATTCATTTTTAACAAGACGAAAATTCATTTTATATTAAAATAGTACCGCAAGAGGTGACTGGAAAGCACTTCTGAAAGAAAAGATGATTTTTTGCAGCTCCAACCCCATTCCCTTGGTAGAATTCTGAGTTCTGGCACGTCTTCTTACATTCCTTTACTTTCATCCGTCTTTCACCTTGGAAATAGGGTAGACATCTCTCTGCTGGTGGAATCAAAAGGAGAACAGAAGCCCAATTCCGTGGGTAAACAAAAAAATGTGACATGTAATACTGCAAAAACTCAACTCCAGAAAGACAAATAACCCAATTAAAAAATGGGCAAAATATGAATAGACACTTCACTAAAGAAGACATTCAGGTAGTTTAACAGACATATGAGGAAATGTTCACCATCATTAGCCATTAGAGAAATGCACATCAAAACTACAATGAGATTTCATCTCACTCCAACAAGGCTGGCGTTAATCCAAAAAACACAAATTAATAAATGTTGGAGAGGCTGTGGAGAGATCGGAACACTTACACACTGCTGGTGGGAATGTCAAATGGTACAATCACTTTGGAAATCGATTTGGTGCTTCCTTAAAAAGCTAGAAATAGAACTACCACACGATCCAGCAATCCCACTCCCTGGAATATATCCTAGCGAAGTAAGAGCCTTTACACGAACAGATATACGCACACCCATGTTTACTGCAGCACTGTTTACAATAGCAAAAAGATGGAAGCAGCCGGGGTGTCCACCGACCGATGAATGGATAAATAAATTATGGTATATTCACACAATGGAATACTACGCACCGATAAAGAACAGTGAGGGATCTGTGAAACATTTCATAACATGAAGGAACCTGGAAGGCATTATGCTGAGTGAAATCAGTCAGCTGCAAAAGGACAAATATTGTATGAGACCACTATTATAAGAACTTGAGAAATAGTTTAAGCTGAGAAGAAAACATTCTTTTGTGGTTACGAGAGGGGGAGGGAGGGAGGGTGGAAGAGGGGCATTCACTAATTAGATAGTAGATAAGAACTACTTTAGGTGAAGGGAAAGACAGCACACAATACAGGGGAGGTCAGCACAATTGGACTAAACCAAAAGCAAAGAAGTTTCCTGAATAAACTGAATGCTTCAAAGGCCAGGATAGCAGGGGCAGGGGTCTGGGGACCATGGTTTCAGGTGACATCTAAGTCAATTGGCATAATAAAATCTATTAAAAAAAACATCCTGCATCCCACTTTGAAGAGTGGCATCTGGGGTCTTAAACGCTAGCAAGCAGCCATCTAAGATGTATCGATTGGTCTCAACCCACCTGGATCAAAGGAGAATGAAGAACACCAAGGACACAAGGTGATTATGAGCCCGAGACAGAAAGGGCCACATGAACCAGAGACTGCATCATCCTGAGACCAGAAGAACTAGATGGTGCCCAGCTACAACCGATGACTGCCCTGACAGGGAACACAACAGAGAACCCCTGAGGAAGCAGGAGAGCAGTGAGTTACAGACCCCAAATTCTCATAAGACCAGACTTAATGGTCTGACTGGACTAGAAGGACCCCGGTGGTCATGGCCTCCAGACCTTCTGTTGGCCCAGGACAGGAACCATTCCCGAAGCCAAGTGTTCAGACATGGATTGGACTGGACAGTGGACTGGAGAGGGATGCTGGTGAGGAGTGAGCTTCTTGGATCAAGTGGACACTTGAGACTATGTTGGTATGTCCTGCCTGGAGGGGAGATGAGAGGGTGGAGGGGGTTAGAAGCTGGTGAAATGGACATGAAAAGAGAGAGTGGAGGGAGAGAGGAGACTGTCTCATTAGGAGGAGAGTAATTGGAAGTGTGTAGCAAGGTGTACATGGGTTTTTGTGTGAGAGACTGACTTGATTTGTAAACTTTCACTTAAAGCAAAATAAAAATTATATATAAAAAAAAAAAAACCCAAAAATGTGACATGTACAACCTTCTTTCAGGAGATATGTGTAAATGGAAAACCTAGGTTTCTAAAAAGATTTTCCAGAACATACCACTAGAAATTACATATTCTCAATCTCTCTTTCTCTCTCCTTTGCTTTTGTTTGAGAGGGAGAAATTCTAGACTAGAAGATCATCTTCATGATGGTTTTGGAGAAGCCCCAGTTTAATAATACCATTAGCTGAAAACTATTTATAATTCGGACATTAGCCACTGGCATAAAACCCTACTTTCCACTTCTCTAGATTTTGCATGGACAGAGATGATTTGGCAGCCCACTCTACCCTTAGGCCCCAAAGAGCCATCACATTCTTAAGTCTGTATTTAAGAGATTCTGGCGGAAATATATGCAAGAGACTTGCTTAAATAAGAAGGAAAGGGTAATAAATACCCAGAGGATCTATAGGTCACGGAGACCAGGAAAAGATGTCCAAACGGACCCAAACCTCAACCTCACTCATAATTAGAAAAATTAAATTAAAACTACTGTAAGTTATCATTTCTCGCCAACTAGATAAATAAAACTAAAAAGAGCTGACACTTTTTCCTGGTGGGGCTGTGGGGGCACAGGCAGCCCAATGCGCTGCTGATGAATGGGTGAAACGGCTCTACCCTTCCAGAGAGGAACTACAAAGACGTTTGCTCGTGATTCAGCAGTCCCACTTCTGAGAATCTATCCTTGAGGTATACCTGCACAACGGCAAAATGACTTAATAGAGGTTTATTCATCACGGCACTGTTTGTTTAGCAAAAGACTGGAAACTACCCAAAGCTCCAGCAATAGAGGATTGGTTGAATAAACTACGGTACCTGCATATAATGGAAAACTGTTACACAGTTCCCAAAAGAGCTCTATGCTGATAAAGAGAGGTCTCCTGGATAGACTGCTAAGTGAAAAGAGCATATAACACACCATCTTTTATGAAAGGGAAGCGAATAAAATATATATATTCATATTTGGTTGTAGTTACAGAAAGAATAAACAAGAAATTAATAAAGATTGCTACCTGTGGAGAATGACAGAAAAGTGTGAATGGGGATGGGATGCAAGCAAGACTTCTCAGTGTTTACCTTTTTATATGGGGACACTGGTGGTTTGGTGGTAGATTCTTGCCTTCCATGTGGGAGATCTGGGTTCAGTTCCTGGCCAATGTACTTCATGTGCAGCCACCACCCATCTGTCAGTGGAGGCTTGCATGTTGCTAAGTTGCTGAACACGTTTCAGGGGAGCTTCCAGACTAAGACAGACTAGGAAGAAAGGACTGGTTATCTACTTCTGAAAATCAGCCAATGAAAATCCTATGGATCACGATGTTCTGATCTGCAGCCAATCATGGGGATGGCTCAGGACTGGGCAGCATTTCGTTGAATTGTGCATGGGGTCACCACGAATCAGGGCCCAACCTGAGGGCAGTTAACAACAATAATACCTTTTTATATGTTTTTTTTTTTGACCATATAAATACATTACTTTTTTTTTTCTTTTTAATGAAGAGGTTGTATAAGCTATTTTTCACAAGAGTGTCAAGAACAGGACAAGACCAGCTTGCAAAAACAAAGCTAAGGAGGAGTCCATCTAATAAGACGGCATTTGAGGAGCCTGGGTTTAGGCAGGTAATTTATCACATGGGCGTCAGTAAGTCAGAGAAACCTCAGACCAGAGTTCAGGACGAAAACATCCAGGTGAGCATGGAGAGATCGTCCTCTGACCTGTTTATATCACCTGCTGGGTGTGGGTGGCCCGGAGCCCCAGTGATATTTATTACAGCCAGAAGGACGAGAACTGTAGGTGAATGGGAAGCAAAGATAGAAACGCTAGGATTACCTCCCAGGCCACTTGCCAGGAGCCTTTATTTACTTTCTGGATTTAGACAGTAATGGCTGAAGCCTGCTGCTCATAAAATATTTATGGTAAAAAAAAGAAGGCAAAGCATGTGTTGGAGCATACTGCTTAATTCAACAGAGAGATTCCTGAAAAGTTGAGACTCCCGGAATTTTGTAAAATCAAATCGCACTGTAAATTCAACAGGTGAGTTTGCTACTTAGAAAAATCTGTAGTGGGTCCTTGTTATGAATTGTCATGTCCTGGTATTTGTTTGCTGAATGAGTCTGCCTGAAGAAGGCTGCGTTTAACTGTTGAAATGTGAAAGGCTTTCAAGTTTCTGCACCTGTTGGCTTTTTTCCGTTAAGATGTAGTCTCTGCATAAAACAGAAGGCCAAGGACCTAAGTACCAATCACCACCTTTATCTATCCTTAGATATTAGAGCTAGAAGTTTGAGAACCACTGCTTTAGTAGTTTGAATCCACCCAGTAGTGTTGAGAAAGAAAGGCCTGGCAATCTACTTCCACAAAGATTACAGCATTGAAATTCTAATGCAGTGCAGTTCTACTCTGACACACATGGGGTCACCGTGAGTCAGAAAAGACTTAACGGCAACAGGTTTAGTTTTTGTTTTGTTGTTTTTTGGCTTTAGCAGTTAGATCCACTAAACAAGGCCAATCCTACCTGCTATGTAATTGCTTCCAAGGAGAGGTGCCAGAAAAAGGAAGTTAATTCTGACAGTAGGCTTTCTAAAGGATCAACTTAAAACAGGAAGCATGCCACAATCGCCAGCTGGCACTAAAGGAATACAAACTCCCTTTCCTAGTTTTTGGAAGTTGTGGTCACAAGGCTTCCCCAACCCTGCCCCACTTCTTACCCCAAACTAGAAAAGTTCCTTTTCTACACGAAGCACAAAAGGAAGTTCCAAAGGCTCCTGCAGCCATTAATGTCCTCATTCTGTCCCCAGGGAGAAGGTCCACAGTTGGCCAATAAATGACATGAATCTCTCTCATATTCCTAGGAGTCACCACTGCAGACCCTTCATCAGCGAGACTGCTTAAGAGGTGCAGGGACCCCAGGCTGTATCAGACAACACTCTGTTATTGGGGTTCAACTAACAGCAAACAATGTCAACAACCCCAAGCACTTAGTCATTACCTGCCCCTTAGGGAATGATGAACTGAAGGGGAAGAAGCCCATCGAAGCAAATGTTCACCACTGAAAATGAGTTTCTGAGCAGATATAATCTATTCTACTGCTCTGGATTAAAAAAAGACCACCAGCTCATGTGCCTTGCTGGCACACACTGCAGAGAACATAGTTTTATTCCTTCATTCTGACAGCGTTTATTGAGCACTTACTATGTGCCAGGCCCTGCTGGCTCATGACTTTAGAAGGTCATTGTGGCTGAAGTGGCTTTGAGAGGTAAAGTTGCTGCTGGCCATATTGTTTGCGTCTCTGTGCAAGTTAGCAAAAAAGCATCCCCTCCAAGTGGACCTAGTCTTGCTAGCTTGATGGAGTCAGAAAGCAGTGTCCCTGCATTCTGGCCGAGGAAGTTCTAATCCAAGACACAAGGCTTGTTGAACAGATTTCAGCCCCTACTTGCCTCCCTGGCCAGGCATCCTTGTGGAGTGAACTCCCTGTACAACAGTTCGAGGCAGCTCTGTCAAGAAGTCACAAGGTAGTCTCTCTGCTTCTTGGCCAGACATCCAACCCACCCCTGATAACTTCTCTGAGCAGCCAATCATGACCTTACACATCCATGAAATGCCCCATGGTCCAATGTGCAGCCCATGGTCTAATAATTCAAAAGGTTTAGTTAGTCTAGGAATAGGTCAGACATCAAGTCTGCTGGTTTCAACGCTTTTTCCAATTTGCCTAAGCTTCTGTTTGATGTGATGTGATGGTTTTATCTTGGTCTTCAGAGAGCCTCAATAAGGTCCAAGCAGTTTCAGATTTTAGCTCACACGGGGATTTTAGATTTAGCTCACGTTGGGATTTAATGGGATTTCAGTTTGAGTCTTCATGTGAGGAGAAGCCTTACGCTGCTCCTCAACAATTTCTCCTCAAAAAGCAGACAAAATGTGAGGTCACTGCAAGCTTGGGGTCTGAGTCAAAGGGTCCCAGTTTGAGGTTAAGGGCTTAATGTCAAGTGGGCAGAGGCATCTTGGTGGGCAACATCTGCAGCTAAATAAAAGCCTGATTATTATACATCGGTGACGATTCCACCCCCAATGGACTCATGTGGGTTTGCACACAGCCATTCTGAGTGAAGGCAACTCTATACACACAATGCAAGTGCAGCGATGACCAATTCAGAGCCCATCCAGGGAGCATTTGTGATCATGCCACCCAAGTTAAATCAGAGCTCAGCTTCTCTCCGCAGTCAACAAGACGGGTTCCTCTATATCAATTACGTGACCTTGACTGCAAAAAGAATGGTGGCCTATCCTGTAAGAAAGCACATGGAATATAAGGCCTCATACCCCTTTGGCCCCAAAGTCACCCACTCACAATCAATGACTGAGAGAATCACAGGTGCTTAGCAACTGATTCACTAAGTTAGACCAACCCAGAAGCTCTTTTAGCTATTAATTCTCCAACGGACTTGAAAGTATCAAAAATCTTAAGTCTGCAATACCCTGATTTTTATTGTACAGTGATCCTCTGAAATGCAGACTCATTAAAAATAGACAAAAGTCCTCCTTGTCAGAGAAGGGCAACCAGACGCTCACAGTTAAGCGCCTTTATGATAGTCCATAAAGCCTGACATGTTAAACCAAACATTTAAGTGACACAAGGAATGATTTGCAAGAGCACCTAGGCAATAAACTGAATATTCCAGTTGTAAGTTACCTCCAATCAAATCACTTCCACTTTCTGCCCTGGATCCCAACTACCTGCTCACTACTCGCCTTTCCTGAGAAGACACGTTGGGAGGTAGGCAGCAGGACAATTGCTTCATCTGTACTCTCAAGGTCTCCTCTAAGAATCCAGAGGCGCACTTCACAGGTCACTGAGGACGGGTCTCTGTAGTCACTTCAGATTGGCTGGATCCTCTAGCAATTCTGGACGCTTCAACTTCCATGGCTGGAGAGGGGTAAGCCCACGAGAGGCACGGAAAATTCTCCTCAGGTGTATCATCTCACTCCTATAAGGAGCACTCGTCGTATTTCCCTTGGTTTGACTTACAGCTTTTAAAAACTTAATTTCTTTGATAACGCTCTCTTCACGCTTACCTCTAGCTAGAGGTACCCCCACTGTGGCTCTGAATCACAACAACTCTGGGTCAAATTCTGGTTTTACCACTTTAGCCAGGTTTGGACCTTTACAAAAATTTAGCTTGCTCATCTGGGGTTTTGTGAGGACAAAGCAAGAAATACATGCAAGCGGCTTAGAACTGGGCCTAGTATGTAGAAAAGCTCAACACATGGGGTCACCCAATTGTGCAGTAATTATTTTCTATACAGTAAACTTTCCTGTGAAACGAAGCCAGCCTGTGCCCTACTCATTATTACCTCCTAGGTGTCTGATACACTGAAGGTGCTGTACAAAGGCATGTTCGTTCATAGACAGCTTGGATCCGGCCCATGACAACTTCTGTGAAGTCAAGCATGGTGGACTTGGTCTATATGTCGATTATAATTACCCACCCTGGATTTTTCAAATATCTTTTATGAAGATAAAACTACAAACTTCTACCAGAGCCTCTCTGTTGTTGCTGTTAGCTACCATCTAGTTGGCAACTCAAGGCAACCCTAAGCGCAACAGAACCAAACACCATCCCCATGATCAGTTGCAGATCGGACCCTTGAGATCTACAGAGTTTTCATTGGCTAATTCCCAGACACAGATCACCAAACAGGTCTTCCTAGCCCACCTGTAGTCTGGAAGCTCCTCCGAAACCTGTTCAGTATTAGCAATTCTCACTATGACGGTTTGACATTTAAATTAAAGACCTTTAACTGCCAGGCAAGCTGGGTTCCCCCCCCCCCCCCCGTTAAAACAAAATCCTACTATTTGTAGTCAATAAATCAGAATATTTATTAGGTAACTGTTACACTAATTAATTACTTTTTATTATACATACATGTTCATTGGGGACAGTGGGAGAAAAAAAAGGAAGAAGGGGAAGCACCATAATCCCACCACACATTTATCTATATTTTCCTCTAGCTTTTTTTTTCTATTTAAATAAAAAAATCCTTTTAACCTGGTTGTAATTGTAATAACGCGCTGTAACTGTGCACACCGCCTTTCCCCTATTTACCCGATCATAACATGGACTTCAGGGGTTACTGACTCTTTTTTAAGTTTCTAATAAAAAAAAAAAAGGAAAATGGCAATCAATTATGTCAAATCGAAAGAGAGATATTTGCCAAAAAAGTAAAGGTGAGAAGGCAGGAAGGGATGGAAAATCAGGATGAAAGGAAATGGGGAACCTAGGACAGAAATGGGGAGAGTGCTGACACACTGTGGGAAATGAAACCGATGCTACGGAATACCGTATACACAAACTACCAAACGGGAAACTAATTTGCTCTGTAAACCTTCACCTAATGCAAAATTAAAAAAAAAGAAAGAAAAGAAAACAGGATTGAAATCTAAAAGGAGAATTTTGTTTGAACAATTTAAAGAAATACTGCAATCCATTTCACATCTAGGAGATCCAATGATAGTTACCTAATTATATTCTGTTACTTCATAAGCTCTTTTTAAGTTGCAGGGTTTTTGTCTTTGAATTTTGAGAAATATTAAAATTTTCTGTCATTGTTTTCTTGTTTCAAAAACACATACTGTATAACATTTAGAAAAATGAAAAAGACAATTTCAATAAGTGATCATTTAATGTTAAAACTTACTGAATGTGGACTACGTGCCAGGCACTATTCTAAATGCTTTACATAGATTAACTCATTTATCCCTCACAACACCTCGTTGAGGCACAAAGATATCAAATATGAGTCAGGATTCCATCTGTAATGCCCTAGGAGTGAAAAGAATCAATAGTTCATTCAATCCAGCCCTCCGCAATTTCAGCGTATAACATCATAGGCAAGAAACCATGCATAATAGCACTATACCCTTTAGAATTAGTTTAAAAATATTATAAACCACCATCTCTGCATCCCTGGAGAACAATTAGTAAAATGAGAAGTCATCTGCAGCATGCGCTAAGATTACAATCAGTCCAACTCTGTGCACCTGATGTTCATTTAGAAAAAACAACAGCTTAAACGGGTTTGTTTTAAATTGGAAGCGTTTTTTTAAATTCTGAAAATGATTCAATGATGCAATGAGTAGATCCCACAAATTAAGTGAACACTCACTGTCACATAAAATTTAAAAATAAACCCTCATAATCAGTCCTAAACTCTTTTCAATGACTTATCTGTTGGCATTAGACATCAGTACATGAAAAAGTAAATAACTGGATACCTTTGGGTCATATTTTTTCACACTGTAATTAAAAATCAGACTTGGTTAAAGACAAATGCTTCTGTTCCTCGTATAATTTCCTATTCAGGGCTAATAAGCATGACTGTTTGAAACAAATTCTCTTTTAAATTTTAAAGATAATTAATAAAATATTTTGACTGCCTGGCTCTAAATATATGATTGAAACTTCAGCACAAAAAGCATATTAAAACAAGTAATCCATTAGTCACAATTATTCATAATGCTGTGGTAGATGCATGACATATATGTATATATACATACGCACACACACATATATATAACCTGTTGTGTTTAAGGCCAGCTCACAGCAACTCTATAGGACAGAGAAGAACTGCCCCATAGGGTTTCCAAGGAACGAATGGTGGATCCAAACTGCCGATGTTTTGGTTAATAGCCAAGTGCTTATAACCACTTTGCCACCAGGGGTCCATATACATACATATATACACACACAATACACACATATATACATGATATCTACATCTATCTTTATGTTAATCTATTTATATATCAGGTACTGCCTTTGGAATTTAAAATTGCTCTATCTAGCATTTCCAGAAAGTTCAAACTGCCATCTTATGATTTATCCTATAGCTTGCTGCTTGTGCAGGACAGATAAGTAAAATACCTAATAATTTTGAGCATTTACTATGTGTTAGGTATAGTAGCTTCCCAAAGATTGTTTCATATTCTTTCATAAAAACTCTATGAGGTAACAGAATTTCAAATTCTCATGGACTCCAGAGTTTCTGGAGCCATGGATGGTGGATGAACCCCTGAAACTATTGTCTAGAGATAATCTTTAAACCTTAAATCGAAAATATCCCCTGAAGTCATCTTAAAACCAAACAGTAGTTTAGTTTCACTAGTGAAAAAAGGTTTGCTTGAACATTACGCTCTTTTAAGACTATCTATGTGGGATCAAATTGACAAAAGCAACTCAAAACACTAGATAGGAACCTTAAGTTTATGTTATTGATGGAGGAAGAGCTCAGAAAAGGAGAGAATGGTTGTACAACTTGAAGAATGTCATCAATGTCACTAAGTTGTACATGTAGAAACTTGAATTGGTTTGTTGTGCTGTGTAACTTCTCAACAACAGCAAATTAAACCATGTCAAAAATTAAAAAAACTCTACAAGGTAGAGACTACTATTATCCCATTTTACAGATCAGACTGAGAAAAGTTAAATAACTAATATTCCCATCCAGGTCTGACACCAAAGCCCATACAACCCCAACTACCATTAAACTGCTTCTCTTCCAAGTCGAACCTCAGAAAAGGTTACTTGATTTCCACACCTTAACTCTCTGGGGTAAGCTGATACATAAAACATGAAAAACCACCCAATACAAATCCAATACAACACCGTTAATGACATAATTCTAATTTGAAAGCTTTTTTCTGTCAGAGGTTTTGAACGTAAAAAACAAAACGACAATCTAAATTTGAAAGATTTTTCACTCAGAGAGGTTTACAACTTAAAAAATAAAATAAATCTGATATTAACCATTTCCTTAAGCTTTTTGACTGTAAAACCTTTTGCTCTCATAACTTGATAAACCACCCATGTTTTTTAACACAAGCCCAATACCACAAATCCAATTGTTAGAAAGCTTTTTTTTACATAAGATTGGAGCTCTCCACAGAGAAAATATTTTTATGATACTAATCTTTTCAGTCTCTTGTGAAAAACAGATTCCCATGTTATACATTTATACATTTCTACACACACAAATCCAGTCAGGGTTCAATACCTAGTGAATTACTTGGGTTAAACACTAAATACTACTACTCCACTTTTAAAATAATTCCCATAATGCACAAAAATTAAGACTGTTCAGCATTTTGGGGGCCTAAACCAGTACTTTATGGTATTGGTTAACTGTTACGGGAGGCAAAGGAACTAAATATTTGATCCTAAAGTCCTTTCATCTGGGAAATCTATGTGAAATATTTGATTATTTTTAAATATTATGCGTCTGTGTGAATTACACGTTTCTGTTTATTGGAAAAGAGGCTTGCTAATATACATACTTTGGCTAAAAAAAAAAAAAACCAGCTCCTTATTGAATTTTTACTGACGTGAAGGACTGTTTTGGCAATAGTAAAATCCAATCCCGTCCTTCTAGCAGTGCCTGCCTTCCTGGTTCCTCTAGGCGAGGTCCAGGATCCTGCGATCATTTACACTGAGAGCCGAGAAGCACCAACAAAGGTGACTATACTTTAAAAAAGCAAAGCCAAACCCCATTTTTAAAATGGAAAACACACAGACACAGACCCTGCTTCTGACAACATCCAAGAGATTCATTATAGACAATCTAGTCAGGACAGGCTACAACTGCCCCAGGAAATATAAACAGCGTCCGCAAAGACAAGAGGCGGGAGAGGAAATAACTGATGGGAAGGAAGCTAATCATGTGAAGTTTGTCCAACTCCACAGGATCTAATACATTCCTGGTTTGTTTCCACCGGAGCAGCCATTAAACGTGCCTTGACACGTGGGGGAAAAGGACCTCCCTTTTCTCTGGGTTTTGGCCATTTTCCTTCTCTGTCCACTTGTTTGTATACAACCACACTCGAGCCGGGATGACCACAAGATGCCAGGGCCTCATTAGTTCCTTCAGTTAGATTTCGAGGTGTGCAAGGATTCACTCCAAGGAGCTGAGTTTAATAAAAACACGACTTCCTTTTCCGAAGTTATGAATGGCTTACAAGGTAGAAACAGAAGGCAAGGGACAAGCGAGGGCTGGGAGACCTTGGTTTTATTAGATCGTATCATCTAAAATTAGCTTTAATTGGTACGTCCTAATTAAAAAAGTCACCACGATTCACGCAGAACGTGCCTGGCAATACATATATACAGATATATGTCCCCCAAGACTCACGTCTGAGCCTTGGCTTCCCCTTACTATCTGCAAATAAAGTGTGCAAAACGGCAGTCTCGGAGTGAGTCACTGCTCGAGGGTCCCTGCCGTGATGTGTGATCGGGCTTCTCCTCCCTGAGACCCGCTATTTCCCCGTTAGACCCTAGCTCAGAGCCGGCTCCAGGGTTGCGCTCCGCCGGCTGGTCCCAGGAAAGAGCAGAAAAGTAGGCAAGAGGGGCGTGGCGTCCCCCCTCGCCCCCAGATGCCGCCGAGCGACTCCAGTCCTCGGCCGGCTCCCCCAAAGCCTGGCACGTTCGTCCGCAAAGGGCTGGGAACACTGGGGGCCTCTCCAACCTGGCGCGGGGCGCAAAGCCGCGGGCCCGCGAGGAAGCGAGCGAGCGGGGAGACTTTTCCTCCGCCCCCGCCTCCATCCCAGGGTCCACGTCCCCGTCCCCAGCTCCGGAGAGCCCCCGGCTTCTCGCGCCCTCAGGCTGCCGCCCGTCGAGGGCTCAGCGCCTTCCCCCGCGGCTCGCACGCGCGGTCTCGGACTCCCCGTTTGTGTCTCTCGCCCTCCCTCCCCCACCCCTTCTTCGGCGCCCAGTGCCCAGACCAGTCCCCGCCCTCCGGGACACTCTTCCCTCCCTCCTTCCTTCCTTCCTCCGTTCCCTCCCTCCATCTAGCTTCCCAACCCCGGGAACTCGGAGGCGGCCCCTGAACTCGCCAGCCGACGCCCCGAGGGGCGCGCTGGTCCCCGCGGGGACCCGACTTGCCACCCGCGCCCGCCGCTCGGTACACACTCGCCTGCCGGTGCGCTGTCCCACAGCCGCCGCCGCCGCCGCCGGGGACTCGGTGTCTAAGGGCTCCTGGAGACAGCTCCGACCTCTCCTCCTCCAGCTCCTGCTCCTCGGGGCTCCGCCTCACTCGGGGTGGGCGGGGCGGACGCCCGACGGGCGGGGCGGCGGCGGCGCCCGGGCGAGCAGTTCGCTGCCCAGGACGCTTTCCTCCGGCCCTGGCCCTCCTTCTGGCCCAGACGCCCTCGTTGTTCCCCGGTTCGACCGTGAAGCCCAAGTGGTTTCCCCGCCCGCAGAGAGGAGAGGTTGAGAACTGGTCAAGCTCCGCGAACGTCCGGTTCCTGTGGTCATCCCCTTTTCCCCAGATTCTCAAAGGGGACCTAGAATTCAATGTGGGCCCCCCACACCAGGACCCAGGCCCTGTACCGGGCTGCTCGAACTCCTCGGAAGTTTCCTTTGCGTGCGGACGCCTTCTGAGCCCGTATGCCAACGGTCCCCTGGGCCGCGGAAGACGCCCGCTGCCAACCCCCTACACGAAAGTTAGGCTCTGCTCCAGGAATTTCTTAAGAAAACAGTAACAGTAAATTTTAAAGCGCCCTAGGGCCACGGAGAGATTTTGTTTCCCAGAAAGTGGAGACGTTAATAGGCGGGTTGTTGAATTTGAAGTGCATCCACCCATCGTGAGCTTCCCCTCCAACTCTTCCCTTCCAACCCAGAGAAATCTAAGTGCCCAGTACCTGGCTGAGTTTGTGCGTAATTAATTCCTTGAATCCGTTTGTTCTTTTCTTGATGGATTCAGGGTCTAGTAGTTTGAAAAGTCACATCTGCTTCCACAGACTTCAAACTATACAGCCATTCAACAGACATTCAGTGAGCACCTGCTTTGTACCAGGCATGGTGCTGAAGGTGATGGGAAAGATACAAAGGCGAATCGGACCCGGGGCTCACCCTCAAAATGCTCAGGAGTCTACAGAAAGCAAGGAAGATGGATGTGCAGAAATCTTACCACCCAGCAGACTTCTCGTATTCCTGCCTCTCCTTTCCTGTGCAACATGGTGGAGATAAAAGAGAAGATGAGACCAAACTAGGTCACTTTAGAACCAGTGTGGATAGAGCCTATACTTGAAATAGCATCTAAAAGCGTTAATAGGGATGTTTATATGTTGAGTTTCACCAAAAGAAGCAAATCCCTAGGGAAGCTTGGAGCTGAGGACTATAGTGAGCATATTTTCACTCTTGCCTTCTGACCCTATTCGGGTATCATTCTTAGTGAAATTACTTGAGCAGGGGTGCAAAAACGGATGTTGCAGGTAGAGGATGTTGTGGTTGGGTTCCTGCCCTTGGGAGTGTGGTCTTAGGAACCTGTGGATGGTAATGGTTTTGGGAGTGTAGACCATGGCTTGCTAGGGAAGCACTTTATGTCCTGCTCTGCACGGTGGTAGGAAATGCTTGACTGACTCACAGATATTGACAGTTCAAAGGATACACCCTAACTAAACATACAAACAGCCTGATGCCAACAGGGACTGAGACGATCACATATTGGGTTTTGTATCCTTTGGGCTGAGACTACAGAATTGATTCCTACTGTCATGCCACAAGGGCATTTTATAGCTAAGTGCTTTCACCTATGTAATCTCACCAAAACAAAACAGACAAACAAACATGTTGTTGTTGAGTCAATTCCAACTCATAGCTACCCCATTTGACAGAGTAGAACTGCCCCAAAGAGTTTCCAAGGCTGTTTATCAGGTGTGGATTATCCAATAGGCAAGGCAAGCACGGTGCTTATCTTGCTTACCAGATCACCTGTAGTGAACAATTTCACATTTTTCACCACATCAAAGATTCTGCTTCTAGGTATGCCTGGCATCTGTCTCTCTCCAATGCCACTGTATCTTCCTGCAGCCACTTTTCAAATTTACAGTCCCCGACAGGGACAGATTACCCATTAAGCAAGGTAAACACGGGCTTATTTATGAATCTGTAGTAACCAATTTCACATGGGTTTCACAGTGCTAACGAGCTGAAACTCATGTGAAATTGGTCCCTACAGATTAGTAAGTAAACACAAGTAAGCCCATGCTACCTTGCTAACTGGATAATCTAACCCTGGCTGCAATCTTTAGAGAAACAGACTGCCACATCGTTCTGCTGCAGGGTTGCTGATGGGTTCGAACCACCAACCTTTCAGTTAACAGCTGAGCACTTAACTACTGCACTACCAGAGCTCATTGTAATCTCCTTGTTAGGTGTTTCTCATAGCGACACTATCTACAACAGAATGAAACACTGCCAAGCCCTGTGCCATTCTCACGATTGTTGTTATGCTTGAGCCCATTGTTGCAATCACTGTGTCAATCCATCTCATTGAGGGTCTTCTTCTTTTTTGATGACCCACTACTTTACAAGTATGATGTCTGTCTCCAGGGACTGGTCCCTCCTGATAACATGTCCAAAGTACATGAGATGAATTCTCACCATCCTCGCTTTTAAGAAGCATTCTGGCTGTACTTCTTCCAAGACAGATTTATTGGTTCTTCTGACAGTTCATGGGATATTCATTAGTCTTCGTCAACACCATAATTCAAAGGTATCATTTCTTCTTTGGTCTTCCTTATTTATTGTCCAGCTTTTGCATGCATATAAGGTGATGGAAAATATCACGGCTTGGGTCAGGCGCACCTTAGTCCTCAAAGTGACATCATTGCTTTTCAGTACTTTAAAGAGACCTTTTGCAGCAGATTTGCCAGATGCAATATGTCTGATTTCTTGACTGCTGCTCCCATGGGCGTTGATTGTGGGTCTAAGTAAAATGAAATCCTTATCAACTTTGATCCTTTCTCCACTTATCATTATGCTGCTTATTGGTCCAGTTGTGAGGATTTTTGTTTTCTTTATGTTGAGGTGTAGTCCATACTGAAGGCTGTGGTCTTTGATCTTCATCAGTAAGTTCTTCAAGTCCTCTTCATTTTCATTAAGCAAGGTTGTGTCACCTGCGTATCACAGGTTGTTCGTGAGTCTTTCTCCAGTCCTGATGTTGCTTTCTTCTTTATATAGTTCTGCTTCTCAGAGTATTTGCTCAGCATACAGATTGAATAAGTGTGATGAAAGGATACAGCCCTGATGCTACCCTCTCCTGATTTTAAACCAAGCAGTATCTCCTTGTTCTGTCTGAACAGTTGCCCCTTGGTCTGTGTATGGGTTCCTCATGAGAAAATTAAGTGTTCTGGAATTCTTATTCTTCGCAATGTTTTCCATAATTTCTTATGATCCACACAGTTGAATACCTTTGCATAGTCAATAAAACACAGGTAAAAACGTCTTTTTGGTATTCTCTGCTTTCAGCCAAGATTCATCTGACATCAGCAATGATGTCACTCGTTCTGTGTCCTCATCTGAATCCAGCTTGAATTTCTGGCAGTTCCCTGTCAATGTGCTGCTGCAACCGTTTTTGAATGATCTTCAGCAAAATTTTACTTGCATGTAATATTAAAGATTTTGTTTGATAAATTCTGCATTCCCTTGCATCACCTTTCTTTGGAATTGACACAAATATGGATCTCTTCCAGTTGGCTGGCCAGGTAGGTGTCTACCAGATTTCTTGGCACAAATAAGTGGGCACCTCCAGCATTGCATCCATTTGTTCAAACACCTCAATTGGTATTCTGTCAATTCCTGGAGTGTTGTTTTCGGCCAGTACCTTCAGTACAGCTTGGGCTTCTTCCTTCAATACCATTGATTCTTGACCGTATACTACCTCCTGAGATGGTTGAATGTCAACCATTTCTTTTTGGTACAGTGACTGTGTGTATTCCTTCCATGCTCTTTTGATGCTTCCTGCATCAGGCAACATTTTGCCCACACTTTCAGCTTGAGATATGTTGAGTGTGTTCTTGCCTTTTTGTTTTGTGATTCCAGGTCTTTGCACATTTCATTATAATACTTTATAAAACAAGGAAGAAGGATCAGTAGTTGGAAAATATGGCCTTGGTGATAGAAACAGTGCTGGAGATTGTATGATAGAATTTTGCAAGACAAACAACTTATTCACTGCAAATACGCTTTTTCAACAACATGACAGCAACTATACATGTGGATCCTACCAGATGGAATACACAGGAATTAAATTGACTACATCTGTGGAAAGAGACAATGGAGGAGCTCAGCATCATCAGTTGGAACAAGACCAGGGGCCAACTGCAGAACAGATCATCAATTGCTCGTATGCAAGTTGAAGCTGAAGCTGAAGAAAATTAAAACAAGTCCCCCAGAGCCAAAATATGACCTTGAGTATATCCCACCTGAATTTGAAGGCCATCTCAAGAATAGATTTGATGTATTGAACAATAATGACCAAAGACCAGATGAGTTGTGGGATGACATCAAGAGCATCATACATGAAGAAAGCAAAAGTTCATTAAAAAGACAGGGAAGAAAGACCAAAATGAATGTCGGAAGAGACTCTGAAACTTGTTCCTAAACATAAAGTAGCTAAAGCAAATGGAAGAAATTACAAAGTAAAAGAGCTGAACAGAAGATTTCAAAGGGCTCCTCAAGAAGATAAAGTATTAAAATGAAATATGCAAAGACCTGGAGTTAAAAAACTGAAAGGGCAAAACACACTGGCATTTCTCAAGTAATCTCATTAGTCCCTCACAAAAACCTGGAAATTTAAGTGTCAAGACTTTAAGTAGCTTGTAGAAGACTTTCTAATTCAGTGCTCTTCAGTGTGGCCTATGGAACAACAGTCTACAAATGGTTTGTTACCCATCTGTGATGGGACAAGTATAGAAAGGAAAGAAAAGCATTTTATAGCACTTTGACAGTAATTTCATGTCTGGTGAATCTAATAACGAAAAAACATGGCCTTGCATTTTGTGGGTTTTTTTTTCTCATCATTCATTTTGTATTATATTGTACATAAGTATCATTCTGCCACAGATTGAATTTAAAGCACCGCAGATCGTTTGAGAAGCACTGATTTAGTTAATAAATTGGGAGGCACGAATAATAAGTGCTAGCACTTAAACAGCACTTCCTACATGGCAGATGTTGTTCTAAGTACTTTACATGTATTAATTCTTTTCATCCTCCTGATAACCCTAGAATGTAGCACAGGGAGGTTAAGCTATGCAGCTTATAAATGGCAGAGCCAAGATTTGAGCCCTGGGTGGCTGACCCTAGACTTTGTGCTTCTACCCACAACCCTGGATCCAGTGTTCTTTCTATTTGGCTAGTGTTTTCTGAACTTCAGTCATTCACATTCCATCTTCACACTGGTACCTCCTATATGATTTTTGGTGCAGTGGTAAAGAGCTCAGCTGCTAACTAAAAAGTCAGCAGTTCAAATCCACCAACCGCTCCTTGGAAATCCTGTGGGGCAGTTCTACTCTGTCCTGGAGGGTTGCTATGAGTCGGAATTGACTTGACAGCAACAGGTTTGGTTGTTTTTTATATGATTTTTAATTGTATTTTTGATTGATTCACTTTTGTTATTTCTTCTGTATATTAACCTTGCTGTTATTAATTGCACCCATGAGATCATGGGTTGCTTAGTCTAGTGTCAATCTTTTTTCCATTAGTTCACATTAAGTAAGTGCATAACTACAGCAGTGGCTGTCATTGCTCCTCTGTATCTCCTCAGGTCTTTTTCTAGTTTTGTGCACGTTACACCCTTCCTTTCATTCCCACTGGATAGCGCCTACATCTGGTCAGAGCACCAGCCTCAGCTGCAGAAATCAATTTGCTTGTGCACATGACAATAGGAAGTGCTAGGGAATTAACGACTCCACCCGTACCTCTAGGCTTTCCCCAGTGACTGAGAAGCGTCCCTAATTGGGTCAACTCTGAGGTGGGTCTGCACTGTCTGTCAAGCTTGATACTTCATCCTTGCTTGCCTTCCTTCCTTTTCCCAGTTCCATTTCTCTTCCTGGTCACACTTTCCACATAATTTTCCTAGGAACACGTCTTACTCAGGACTTGGTACATAATTCTTAGGGCCCAGTGCAAAATCAAAATGTGGGGCTTCTTGTTGATAAATTATTAAGATGGCAACAGCAGAACTTTAAACCCAGCGGGGGGTCTATCTAAGCTTGTAACTGAGGCCTCAGCTAAGTGGGGAATTGGAGTAGAGATGGCTTTCTGGAGTTATCTCAAATCGAGACAAGGGGGCTGGGCCTTTGTAGCTCCATACCCTGCATTCCCGGAAAGAGGTGTAACCTTGGACAAAACATTTCCGTGAGGCTGAGGGCAGTTCCCAGTGATGGATGCAGCTGAGAGTGGCCTGAAGCCAAACACTCCCAACAACTGGGGAAAAGGTTCATCAGTCCTGAACAGGGAATCTGGGAGACGCTCCACAGTCAGTATATGCTATAAGTGGCATGTACAGTCAGCCACAATAGGAATGTCCAGCGCAGGAGGGCCTGACCCCCTCCCTCAATCTTCCATGAAGAACTGGGGCAATCATTGGTTGCAGTTTACCTTCTCAAGCCATGAACCTATTTCATTTCCCGTTCTTTTGTTTTTCCAGACTTTTTTTTTTTTTAGCTTTCTTCTCCTTCCCATTTAATGTTCTTGCCCAACTATTTTATTTTCATTCAGTATTACTCAAGACAAAAAAACAAACAGTTGCCCGAGAAAGAATGGCAGTGTAATGAAGTGAAATATTATGCATTGTGAGACTAGATCTTTGCGATTCAGTCCTGGCTTTGGCACTAGCAGGCTGTTTGTATTTAGGGCCATCACTTTACTTTACTTGGCTTCTTCTGCGTATCTTTAACATCAAGGAGCTGTAAGACAGTGATCTCCAAAGGCCCAATTCTATGCAAATTAATTTTTATAAAAAAGTGGCTGGCAGTGCTATATGATGCCTCCTGAAGCGAGCAAGAGAAAAGGTTTTAGAATTCAGCTGAGCTTATGTTTAAAATCAATTGCAATTCATATGCAAATCTCTACTTCTGTGAATTTCTATTCAATATTCAACAACACCCTAATTGGAGGGTCAAACAGAAAGTGATGAGTGAAGAAACATGAAAAAAAAAAAAAAGGCAAAGTTTTAGTCAGTCTGTGGATGACCATGTCTCCACAGACTTCAGAATAAATTTTATAGGATATCAGCTTGCTCCCTAAGGATTTTATTCGTCCTATTGTACGTGGCTGCATTCTTTGTCTGAACCTGCCCTAGAAGTTACAGAGAGCTACCTCCTTTTGAATATGTTACCTGGGTAAGTGCTTCACAAACTGGTTTTTCTGCTCAGTCAGAGCCTGCCATATTCCCTTATAGAAGTTAGGTCAGAAAGAAGCACCACGATGTTGGAAATCCCCAAGTAATCTGTTGAAACATGCATCCCCACAGGCAGGAGCTATGACCAAAACTGTGGCTATAGATCAGAAGGCATTTCAGCAAAGCTCCATCCTTAAATGGGTGGAAGCCTTCAGAGGCCTGGGTGTGAGTGGCCCAAGATTGAGGCACTAAATCAAATCAGTTGCTTAGTAACTCAACAGGAGCTCTCTGACTTATTCCAGAGCTATGAACCCTGGAGAGCTGAAGTCCCCAGACATTGTTGTCTAGAAGTCAACTAAATGGTCCCAAGAGTTAGTAAATTTCCCATCAACAGGAGAGTTTAACCAGTAGCTAATAGGAAGTGGAGATATAAAGGACACTTGGGATTTTGGGGATTGCAACTAATGTCACAAAACAATTTGTGTATAAATTTGTGTGTGAGAAATTAACTTGAGCTATAAACTTTCACCTAAAGCACACGCGCGCACACACACACACGACACCCCAGAAGCAATCCAAATGTCCATCAGTGGAGACTGATTAACTAAATCATGGTACCTCCATCCAAAGCCCTTTTGTGGGGGGAAAGGGGAGGAAGATGTAGATCTAAATATGTTCACATGAAAAGATGCCCTGAAAGTAATTTAGAGGACAGAAAGTAGGTTATAGACTAGCTTGTGCAGAACTTCCTATTCATGTGTAAAAAGCATACATGTGCATACACATATACATACTCACACACAAATCTCTATATGAATATATCTGCAATAATGTTTGCCAAAATATTAACAGTGGTTCTCTAGCGTGCTGAGATTTCAGGGGCCTTCACAATTTTTATACTGTATGAGTTTTTTTTTTTTTTTACAGTGAACATGTAAATTTTTCATAAATGGTATGTTTTTTTTAAATTACAAAAAGAAAAAAAGGCATTGTGTAGACTACAGTTTGGCAAACTGAAGCCAAAGGACCAGACTGCTGAACACTTATTTTTGTAAATAAAGTTTTATTGGGACACTACACACATTCATTTACCTATTCTCTATGCCTGCTTTCACTCCAGAACAGTATAGTTGAATAGTTGCAACTAAGACTAGATGACCTACAAAGCCTAAACTATTTCTTATCTGCCACTTTAGAATGAAAGTGTGACAACCTCTGCTATAGACAATTGGACTAGAAAACTTTTTCAGTAATACAAATTGCAGTCTAGATTTTGCCAATTCTTCAGATTTCAATATGTCTTAATTTTCTATTTAAAAGAATATATTGTCTGTTTATTTTAAGATACCTTCCAGTTCTGAGTAATGATTAAAGCAACAGAGCAAAATGGCAATACCAGTATTTGGGTAGTTAATGTCTATATATCTTTCTTCCTCCTCCTTCTCCTCTTTTTCTTCTCCTGCTGCTGCTTTTCCTCTTGTCATTCTTTTAATGGAATAAGGTCACTAATGTGTTCCACATTTTGCCTCAGATACTGCTCCAGTTGAGAGAGGGCTAGGATTGAGGACTGAGTTTCATCTCTCCTTCTGGCTTGGGTCTTTCCAAGGTAGAACAATTGAGGAAGTCCTGGATAAAATTAATTATCATCGAGAAAAGAGGTGAGGTCCATAAGAGCAGACTCGGACCTGGAGGAAAAAATCCAGGGGAGCTGAGGGCATGTAACTCTGGGGGAAGGGAAGGTGGCAGACTCCAGAAGAAAGGCTGGAATGGGATGGGACAAAAGTTCTCCTCCCTCTCTTCATTTATCACTTCCTCTTTCTATTTTCCTTAGAGCTCCTCCTTCCGCACACTCCATTAGGGACCTCCAGAAGTCAATCCATACCCAAACTGGTACTAGGAATACAGATGATGAACAAATATATATATATATGTATATATATATATATAAAGGTACTCAACCTCCTTAGTAACCCAGGAAATAGAAAACACCAAGTAAACACCAGTGGAAGGTTTAAACAGGAGAGGAATGTGGTCAGAACACTCTCTAAATGAATTCACCTTTGTTAGATTCAAAATGCTAACGTGTTGTATACTTTTTAGGGTAGTCTTGAGACAGAAATTGTTCATATTTTTATTTAAAAAAAATACTGAGCTAATAGACAAACACCAACAGTAACGCTGAGATTTCAGTACTCGCCAATACCACGTAATATTGAAATACTAAAAACAGCATTATAATGACTTTTCCTGAGATTCCCCGATACTGTGACAACACATTTTAGATATTTTGGGAACCACGCAGTGTAAATGTTAGTCACAGAGGTTGCAGGCCTGGCATTTTCCATTCTCACCAACATGCAGAGCTAAATCAAATTAACAGGTCTGTTACCAGAGTCTCAGAATAAATACTTTCCATTCCCATCACAATTTAGCTCATAAGTCCTCATAGGTGACTGTGTATGAGTCAAAGCTCAGTAGCCTGAGCTATAGATAGACCAATAACCTAATCATCATTTACTGGGCTGCTTCTCTTTCTGATACTGCAGAGGTCTATATTTTCTTCAGGGAAGCTCTGGGATGAATGGCTGATGAAGAGGCTATTTCTGTTAAACCTCTTAATTACTTAACATCTAAGTACGTCACATATCAGGGCCCACATCCAGCTCTTCTGGTTCCGTTCTGGAAATGAGCAAAGGCCTGGCATTGCTCACACTGGCATTAGTTACCGTTGCTTGTATGGTCTATGCAAAGCTGGGTTGCACTGTCTGTGAGGGAGAAACATCTCAAACCACTTTTTTGTACCTGGAAGCTGGAAGGGGAGATTCAAAATATTTTCCAAAGTGAGTATTGATTACAAAATCTTAAGAATCATTGGTTCCTATGCATGAAAGAATTTAAATTTTGGTTTGGACCTCAAAGGTTCATGGAGTCATTGAGGCCAGGTTATATAGCGGTTAGGAGCACAGGCTTTGAATCAGGAAGACTGGCATTGAGTACTGGCTCTACAACATATTAAAAAAACTTATCCATTGCTATCGAGTCCATCCGACTCATAGTGACCCGACAATATACTAACTGTGATATTTCAAATATGCCACTTAACCTCACTGAGCCTTGGTGTCTGTATCCATAAAATGGGGATGATAGTACCAGGGCTTCAAATTGGTTTGCTCCAGTTTGACCTCTTTCTAAGAAGCCCTGGATAGTACTTATCTTCCCGGGTTTATGTGAGGATCAAAAGTTAATATATGTAAAGTATTTAATATAATGTCTAGCACATGGTGAGTGCTCAATAAGTATAAATGAAAATAACAATGAATGAAAATAACATATGAAATATACGAATGATAGTTTCCCTTGATTTTTTGTTTCTTTACCATTCGCTGGGATTCTCCTCCTCTGAAAGGTGACTTCCATTCCAGGTGGTCAGGTAGCTCTGTCTGCTTAATTCTAGTGAAGTTATCTCTGTAGATTGATGATCTTAGATTTAGAGTCCTAGAGAATCTTAAGGGATCACTTGCTCTACCCTTTATGTTTTAAAGATGAGAAAATTGAGAATTTAAGAGGCTTAATGACTTGCTCAAGATAGTACAAGGTCCACTTATTAATGGCAACATGGGATAGAGGGCAGAGCACTGACTTCAGAGCCAAATAAACCTTGTTTGAGTTCCCAGTGTACCTGGGCACAAGATAATTAATCTCTCCAAGCTTCCATTCCCTCATCTGTAAAACAGAAATATTACACTTGCTTCAAAAAGCCATTATGGGAAATATATATATATTCCATATATATGTAAGGAAACCCTGGTGGTATAGTGGCTAAGAGCCACGGCTGCTAGCATAAAGGTCAGCAGCGTGAACCCACCAGGCTCTTCTTGGAAGCCCTGTAGGGCAGTTATACCCTGTTCTATAGGGTGGCTATGAGTCGGAACCGTCTCAACAGCAATGGGTTTGATTTTGGTGTATATATATATATATATATATAAAAGAGCTTATATATGTATCTCTAATCCCTGCAATGGTTTCCCCATTTTATAGATGAGGAAATGGAAGCTTGGAGAGATCTCTGAGGCCTTGGTGGCATAGTGGTTAAGTTCTCAGGCTTCTAAGCACAGGGTCAGTAGTTTGAATCCACCAGTCACTCCTTGGAAACCCTATAGAGCCGTTCTACTCTGTCCTGTAGGGTTGCTATGAGTCGAAATCAACTCAGTAGCAATCGGTGTGGTTTTTGAGTTTTATATAAGCTCTCTAGCAGAGCACCTAGGACATAGTTATCCTTCAATAAATGGGAGCTGTTATTATTATTTCATATTGTCATTATTATTATTTAACATACTCTTCCTTTCTATAGGTTAAATATTCCCAGTTCCTTCAACTGTCATTGCTTTAAGACTGTAACACTTTTAGGTAGAGTCTCTGGGTTCAAATTCTGGCTCTACTACAAGCTAGCTGTGTAACCTTGGGCAACATAATTAATAGTTACTTAGCTTTCTCTTCTGTAGAACAAGTGTAATAATTACAATTTAAATTACAGGCTTGTTGGGAGGATTAAATAAAAAATAAAACAGCGTAGTAACCTCTCAATAAATACTAGCTTTTAGTATTATTATTTTAAAACATTTCATAATGTAAACTTTAATTTCCTCGGAAGGGTCAGTAACTTTCACTGTATTTTGCTGAAGGTGGGGAAGAACTATGAAGAATAAAGAGCTGTGGAATGAATTTGCAGCTGGTAGGGGTAGAAGGGCAGGTAAATTGCAGCCCTTTCTCTGTAATACAAATGTCCTTTCTTTTCCTGCACGCAGTCAATTCCATTCAGTTTATTTCAATTCACCAAATTTAGCTTCCACCACATGGTAGACCTTATGTGAGCCAAGTGCAGTTTGTAACCAGGCTTCTACACCAAGTCCAGTTCCTGTCCTGTCTTTAGAAGTCACATTCCTTCAAGGTCAGCAACAGGAAGCACAAACCAGGTTGAATTACCTTCCTGGAACAAGATCCCAGAGGTAAAAACAAGAGCCAAGATGGAGGGAGACTGTGGAGAGGAGAAGATGAAACTCCAAATCATACACGGTAGCACTTTCCCACTCTCCTTTGTCACTCATTTTATGTTAAACAGCTTTACTAAGGTATAGTTGGCATACAATAAACAATTTATTTACCATTTCTCTGTTCCTTTGTGTATACACACGTATTTCCATCTGATATCATTTTCCTCCTGCCTGAAAGACTTTCTTTAATTTTCTTATAGCGTAGGTCAGCTTTTATGTTTGAAAAGTTTTTATTTTGCCAATATTTGTAAGAGTTATTTTTTTTAAATCACTTTAAAGATGTAATTCCATTGCCTTCTCACTTACTCTTCTTTTTGATGTGAAAATTATTGTTATCTTTATTTTTATGTAAAGTGTCTTTTTCCCTCTGGTTGCTTTTAAGGTTTTCTTTTTATCACTGCTTTTAAGCAATCTAAGTGTATGTGCATTAGTATAGTTTTCTTCATGTTTCTTGTTCTTGGGCTTTGTTGCATTTCTAGGATCTGTAAGCTTATGGTTGTTGTCAAATTTGGAAAAATTTTGGCCATTATTTCCTCAAAATAATTTGTCTCCTTTCCCATTATTTGAGGACTCCAATTATACATACATTAGACCACTTAAAATTGTACCACAGCTCCCAGATGCCTTGTTTATTTTTAATTCTCTTTTATCTGTATGTTTCGATTTGGATAGTTTCTATTGCCATCTTCCAGTTCACTAACTTTTCTTCTGTAATGTCTATTTTACCATTATTCCCATCTAGTGTATTTTTCATCTCACTTTTTATCTCTAGAAGTTTAATTTGGGTCTTCTTTTTATTTTCCATGTCTCTATGCCACTTTTTGAACATATGGGATACAGTTACTATTGTTTTAATGTCTTTGTCTGCTAATTCTAACATCTGTGTAAATCTGGGCTAGTTTCAAGTGATCAATTTATCTCCTAATTATAGGTAATATTTTCTGCTTCTTTGTATGTCTGGTAATATTTGATTGTATACCAGATATTGTAAATTTTACTTTGTTGGGTGCTGGATATTTTTGTAGTCCTATAAATCTTCTTGAGCTTTTTTTCCCCGGTAATATACATAAGCTTTGTTCTGTAGTGAGTTACTTGGAAACAAATTTGTTCTTTCAGGTCTTACTTTTAAAATTTATTTGGTGGGATTATAGCAGCTATTATTCTAGGGTTAATATCTTCCCCTGTTGAACCAAGACCTGTGTGTGTATTCTACCCCAAAAAACACCACTGCTGTTGAGTCAATTTCAACTCATAGCAACTCCATAGGACAGAGTAGAACTACCACCCCCAGGGTTTCCAAGGCTGTAAATCTTTATAGAATCAGACTGCCACATCTTTCTCCCATGGTGCATCTGGTGGATTTGAACTGCTGACCTTTTGGTTAACAGCCAAGCACTTTAACCACTGTCCTACCAGGGACCACTGCATCCTCTCCAATGCCCCATAAATCTTGAGACATTTCTAGTCTGGCTGGTAGGAATGGACACTATTCCTGGCCTGTGTGAGCATCAACCACTGTTACCTCTGATCTTTGCAGATGGTTTTTTCCTGGCCTCAGGTAGTTGCTTCACATGCATGTGCCCATCACTATGCATAGTCATTATCATAGTTAAAGTCTCTGGGTTTCCCTTTCTGTGGTACTGGTACTCTGTCCTGCAAATTCTAGCTGCCTCCATATCCCTGAACTTTCATTTGCATCTCTTCACCTCAGGGAGTCCACCAGATTCCTCCCTCTATGCTGCGGCCTGGAAACTCCCTCAAGGCAATAACCTGGGGGCCTTGTAAGGATTATCTCATTTGTTTTCCATCTTGCAGCACTGTCCTTTGTTGCTTAATGTAAACTATTGTTTCATATGTTTTGTTTGTGTTTGATTGTTCCAGGTGAGAAGGTAAAACCAGTGCCTTGACTTCTTATTGACTGGAAGCAGAAGTTCCCCCAGTCACCCTAAACTAGGCTTTATTCTTTTTTTCCCACATCATTATCTAGTATTAGTTTTTTAATTTATCTATTTATCTGTAATTGTCTGTATTTCTCAACAAAATCTGTTTTGTATACTACTGTATCTCCAGCACCTGTAACATTGCTTAACACACAGTAGTGCTCATTAAATATTGAATGAATGAGTAAAAGCTAGACCAGGGCCAGATCATGGAAGACCTTGAATTCCAAGTAAGGAAACTGGACCATTTTTTTCTGAGAGCAGAGGCTCCTATTTTGAAACCAGAAAGATGTAGGCCAAGTTCTATGTGGTTACAGTGTAAGGTCCCTGGGGATGGGACACTGGTGACTTTACTCAAGCTACTATATTTGTCTGTAAGTCAGCCAAACCTTCTGGCTTATTTATGAGGATTAGGTCACATTTTTGGAATCTGCTTGGAATTCAGGAACCTGGCAGTCATAATGAACCTTGCCTTTGACCCTGCCTCTTAATCTGATTGGCTCAAAGCCCTTTACAAATATTAATTATGTCTCACAATGGAGTTACCACCCTGAACTCTTTCTGAGGCTGGTAACACTAGGACCAGTGTTCAATGCTCCTGTCACATAATAGTATGCCTAATCCTCCTTCCTAAAAGAGGAAGGTTAGGGTACTACCTCTACCAACATTCTTAACTAATTAAGCAGTATCCTAACAAAAAAACTTGACAACTGAGCAATTTCCTTAAAAACTTCACATAATTATTGCAAACGGCTCCCCACTGGTCTTCCTGACTCTAGTCCAGTTGTCTCCAAGATAGTCCTCTGGAGTGCAGCCATGCAGGATAAAAATATTAGAAATCATAAAAAAAAAATATAGCTATGTTTATTTTTTGTCTTTTCCTTTTGTTAGTATAGTATTTCAAATATGTATTTCATAAATAAAGAGACATGTTGGAACTGCATGCTCCAAGTCTTTACTTATGAGATACATAATCTAAGTGTTTAGAAATCACAGATCTAGTCTCTCTTCAAATCCCCCTAAGTGAGGCCATATTAACCTTCCTATGAGGCATCTCTGAGAGGAATCTCTGATTGTGTCCTTCCCCTCAGCCCAAACAAACAAAAATTAAAAACATAACAAAGCTTCATTATAAGAAAGCAACTTTCACAGCAAGCTGAAATTGAAAAGGAGTTTAAGCAGACGGTATCCAGTCCACAACTGTTAGTAAGCCCTCACTCACATTTGTATCCAAAACCAAACCAAACCTGTTGCTGTCAAGTCAATTCCAGCTCATAGCAACCCTATAGGATAGGGTAGAACTGCCCCATAGGGTTTCTAAGGAGCACCTGGTGGATTCAAACTGCCAACCTTTTGGTTAGCAGTCATAGCTCTTAACTACTACACAAAGCATTTGTATACCCATTGCAGTCAAGTAGATTCCGACTCATAGCAACCCTGTAGGACACAGTAGAACTGCCCCATAAGGTTTCCAAGGAGCATCTGATGGATTCAAACTGCAGAGTTTTTGGTTAGCAGCCGCAGCTCTTAACTACTACGCCATCAGGGTTTCCACACATTTGCATAACACATTGTAAATTTACCACGCGCTGAATTTTGTCTACAGATCATTTGGTTTCAGGACATGAGTCTACTTGCTCTATTTAGTTCTTCTGTGTGAGACCTGATAGCTCCACTTAATGACTAAAATATGGATCCAGAACAATGATTCCAAGGCCATGAATATTTCCTTAGGCTCAGTCAATACATGTTAGCAGACTGATTTACTAATGAGGGTAAAGAATTTTAGGTGTGCTTACTTATTTACCTTAAGAGTGTTTTACAAAAATAGCAATTAAGTAACCTAAGCTACAACACAGAAGTGTGTGTGTGTGTGTGCGCGCACATATCAGACAGGGCAAGGAGCATCAAGATGTCAGATGTGTAAATAAAGGAGCCATCTTTTGAAGTGGAACCTCTGGCTCAGACCTTCCCGGGGGACTCCATGTGCATTAGAAATGAATTGCTCACTTGAATCATTCCTGAATTCCTGACACACATCATGGACAATGTAAAATGCACATTCTAATGGAGTCTCTTTTTATTGACGGTTGTTTGTGTCTTCTTGGCATTTTTTAAAAGAACTTGTACCCTCTAAAGCCCCCCTCCCATACACGTACACGCTTTATTTTTTGATAGTGAATGTTCCAGTTAAGTGGTTGCAGTATCTTCTCACCTCCTTAAGGGTATTAAGGATATCCTTTCTTGGAAGTTTTCTTCAGTCCTTTGCATTGTCTCTGTTGGTTCCTTTGACTTTGTTTTTATTTATTTTTCTCTGTTTGCTTGTTTTTATCTGCGTCTTTCACATTAGCAGCTTTCCTCCAAGGTCTGCGGATCCTTGGCTGATTCTGACTGGAACCTCTGTATGTGTGGGCAGGGCTTATTTTCAAGGTGGGCATAGGGTGATACAGCAGAGATTTGGTCATTTTGTCTGCAGGACTCTATTTGTTTCTCTTTTCTTATGGAGAAGAGAGGGTCAAACACCAGAGAAGGGTTTAAGCCTAACTGTCAGCATGCTAGGAGCCCAGAAGTCTCATCATGCTGTTTTTTGTTTGCTTTTAAATCTTGATATTTACTGAATCCTCTTGTTTTCAGCCCCCAAGTGTCTGTCAGTTTGTTGTACTGTGGGGGCTTGCGTGTTGCTGTGATTCTGGAAGCTATGCCACAGGTATTGAGATACCAGCAGGGTCACCCATGGAGGATAGATGTCACTTTGAAGACTAAGGTGTGCCTGACCCAAGCCATGGTATTTTCAATCGCATCATATGCATGGGAAAGCTGGACAATGAATAAGGAAGATCAAAGAACTGATGCCTTTGAATTGTGGTGCTGGCGAAGAATATTGAATATACCATGGACTGCCAGAAGAACGAACAAATCTGTCTTGTAAGAAATACAACCAGAATGCTCCTTAGAAGCAAGGATGGTGAGACTGCGTCTTACATACTTTGGACATGTTGTCAGGAGGGATCAGTCCCTGGAGAAGGACATCATGCTTGGCAAAGCACAGGGTCAGTGGAAAAGGGGAAGACCCTCAACGAGGTGGATTGACATCGTGGCTGCAACAATGGGCTCAAGCATAACAACAATTGTGAGGATGGCACAGGACTGGGCAGTGTTTCGTCCTGTTGTACATAGGATTGCTATGAGTCGGAGCCGACTCAACGGCACCTAACAACAACTTGTTTTTGGAACAGTACACCGCACTGAACTGTGACTGGGGTCCACATTCCCTGAATACCAGATCATTCATTAATTCAACCAGCATTTATTGAGTATCCTCTTTGAGCTTCATGCCAACTGTAACTCTAGGTGCTTGGGGACCTACCAGCAATCAAAACAGATGAAAACACCTGCCCTCATGGAGCTTGCATTCTAACTGGAATAAATTTCCAGCCTTCTGCCAGAGTGAGGGAGGGTGGTTGGCTGCAGGGATCTTGAGGTCTAACTGCTCCTGATAAAGACTTTCAACCAATCTTCCTGTATTTGAGCCCCAGCACACATTCCTACCTTTAGAATTGGTTGGTGCCTCCAATTCCTGAGTCTTTATGGCTTTCAGTGGAATTAACCACCTTGCTTTTTATTGACATTCATCACCAGATTTTTGTATTTCAGCTTTCTTTGGTTTGTTAAGTCAGTTTGCCACTTGTTCATCTCTTGTGTGTTGTAGTCTTCTTTCCCGTGTTCTATGTTCTTGTGGATTTATACCTTTTCATTTAATGGTATTTTAGTAGGATTTTGGGAAGAAATAGAGGTATGTTTAATCAACTATGTTTAATCGTGTTCCAGCAACACTTACACCAGTACAAAGCTGCTTGCTTGATAGGTAAAAACTGTGTT
The DNA here is from genome assembly GCF_030014295.1 of Loxodonta africana. Lineage (NCBI taxonomy): Eukaryota > Metazoa > Chordata > Mammalia > Proboscidea > Elephantidae > Loxodonta > Loxodonta africana. The sequence continues at coordinate 108,777,936 of NC_087344.1, forward strand.
AATCTGGGTGTAGGTAGTACTAAGTTCTGCTTGCATGATAGTCACATCTCTGTGAATCTGTGTTTCTTGAATTTGGAATGAGACCACAGAAAGGTACACAAGGTTCAAGGTTTCTAGGCTTCCATAGTCATGGCTCATTCTCTCTCTGTTTGTCCTTAGAACATGCCTTATTTTACTTTCTATTCCTTCAAATCACATTTTTTTCTTTTTACTTCTACTGTTTACCATCATGTTTTCCTTGCTTTCATATCCATGATTAGAGAGTATTTTGGACTAAATTTTTAATCATTGTGTATATGTATGGTGATTTATAAAATAGTGTTTTTTAAAGAGGTGGATGAAAATCATTGGAACACTTACTGCTAACATTTATTAAGCACTTACTGTGTGCAAGGCGCTGTCCTAATAATTGTATACATTTTAACTCATAATATATTCTACCACACTATCACACAGGTGTCATTATCCCCATTTTATGGGTGAGATATCAGGTTCTATCACTTTATTTTTTAAATGCAAGACTAAGAGAGATTAAAAATTTACCTAAGGTCTTATAGCAAATGAGTAAGTCGGATTATAAAATATTCATAAAATGGGCCTGGTTTATTTACTATCAAAGTCATATGCATTCCTCGCTAGGGGTTTGAAGCAGGATTTTGGTGTCTCTACCCTTCAAGGCCTCCTGGTGAGGGAGCTACATTTCTAAGGATTAATAGCCAATTAGAAAACAAAGACAGAAGCAAAAAACAGATTTGATTGATAGAATAGTAAGGATTCTCTATTTAGCTGAGCTGGAGCATGAAGTTTGGGTCTGGAAGTCAACACAGGGTTTCCTACCCCCTCAAGTGGAGACTAGGCAAGTCTGGAAGAACTAGGCCTGTGGAACAGGTTCTAATCCACTGACCCAACCTTTTCAGAGGGAAAGGCTACTGTTACTCACCCACTTGGTTGCAAACCAGAAAACTGGACAGAGAGGACTAGTATTGCTAGGTTTCCTTCAGAGAGGCAGCTGGTCCCCATGTTGTGATTTCCATAGGGACACAGGAAGAATAAGAGGATGCAAGGTAATAAACGGAGCAGCCATGAAGAAGTGGCCCAATGTGAACCAAACTCCAACCACTCACTCAAATTAGGACCTGCTCCATCTTTGGGTGAAGCTGTGGAAGGGCCTAGAATGGGGCTGACATTGTACGTGGGAATGGTCTCTCTCCTGGAAGCAGGATGGAAATATTCTTTCTTCTGTAATCGAGGTGGAAACACAGGAAAAAGAGAAAAGAAACTCCCTTCTTAACATTTCTGAGTGGTGGAGATAAAATATGTTAATATTTTAAAAACTGCTCTTAGCTGGTTCTGTATTCTAGGGTGAAGAGTGCTTTTCAAAACATTTTTTAAAACTACAACCCAGAGTAATAGACATTTTGAACATTATTTTTACTATATATCATGCACTCTTATTTTTTTCTTATATCTTATCTTTTAAATCTATGCTGGTTGCAGCGCACTCAATTGGTTTCTTGACCTATTCATGGGATGAGACCCTCAATTTGAAAAATACTGCTCTAGGAAGTTTGTTGATATAATTTCAGAGAGGGAAAACTGCTTTTGTTTGTAAAACACTTCAATGGGCTCTTTGGTTATACATAAAACAAGATTTAGGGCTTAGATTGTGCAGGAGTGGTCAAAACAAAGATATACTAAAATCAAAAGATAATAAAATTAAAAAAGATATTCTCCTTGAGTAGAGAGGTTATTCTGAAGTTAACTGATTTTTTGTTTTCCTGACCTTGGAAGGTGATAATTGTGAGTCATAAAATGTATTAAAGGAGGAACAAAGATTCTGAGGAGAGAAAATAGGAGAGAAGACTTTGATCTGAGTAGGAATGGGCTGCTGGTGGCGTAGTGGTTAAGAGCTCTGCTGCTAACGAAAAGGTCAGCAGTTCAAATCTACCAGCCGCTCCTCGGAAACGCTATGGGACAGTTCTACCTTGTCCTGTAGGGTGACTATGAGTTGAAACTGACTCCACGGCACCTAACAACAACAACAGTGGGCTGCAGTAAATGGGCCCGAATCAGTGAAAGCTAGGAAGGTGCTGACAATGACTGGGGAATGGTCCATGGGTTCTAACAGTAATGTCTAAAACTGGGCTTTAAGCTGTCTTCGTGCAATGTATCCTAATTCCGTTAGGAGATCCTTGTGAAGTTGGTTAACAAATACAATCCAGCTAGTGATTTAGGGAAGAGAAGGAAGGGTTGTGTCCATACTTGGGGCAAAGCAATACAGAAACAAAATAGCAGCCTGCAGAAGCAGTTATGAGATGATGAGAAGGAACCAACAGAGCAGTATGGAGCATTTGTCTTGAGTCGGATGGGCAGGTGCCAGCGAAGATGTATATATTTACCAGGAATCCTGTATTTACCAGGTATTCTTAGACTAGTTTTCGGAAAAGGTAGCTGGGTTTTTTTGCAGTCGCTTAGGTACAAGGGCTTGAGTTATTTTGTTTAGATTTTAAATCAATTATGTCGTATATTTTGTTTGCTTCTCTGGACCCATTTGCCCTTCTTTATCTTGCTTGGTTCCCCAGAAGCCTGGCCTGAATGGACTACATCAACGGAATCCCTTGACCTGTGTCTTCTCCCTCATCAAATTAATGATCTGTTTCTTGCCAGGTAATACTGACTTTAGACCCAGGTAGAAGGGGCCTCTGTCATGGCTTTCTAGTGGGGCCTGCGCTTTAGAGAGTCTACCAATCAAAATGAATGAACAGATAAGTAAATCCAACATGTGTTAAAGAACATATGGGAAACTCTTTCATTCGTATTCAGTGCTCAGTGCTGGCACAATGCAACCTGTGTCCATAAACATCCTCTGTCATGATTAACACTGTTCAGGTTCCAGGGAGGTGGTTCTCCACATCTCTTCTCTGTGTCCTCCATACTGAAACTATGTCTGGAGGTTGTGAAGATTTGTGACTTGTGTCATTGCCAATATCATAGATGGCACTGCTTCAGCATGAAGAGAGTATTTGGATGGCAGAAACACTTAGGTAAGAGAATAGACAAATATATTACTACCTTGTCAAATTTTTCCTCTCATTGCATTAATGCAATGGATCACTATGGGAGGTGCAAATAAATACCTAGGACTCAAATGTAAGACACCAGTGCCAGAGGGTGGAAAATAAACTCCACGAAAATTCAGGAGACTGCCATTGCTATGCAATTTCTAGGGATGGGGGCATGCCAGGATACTTCTCATAGAGAAGACAAGTTGCTGCATCTGGCATCTCCTACCACCAAGGTAGGAGTACAATGGGTAGTAGATTTTTTATTGAGATAAAAATTTTTGTTCTTACAATATGCAGCTATAAGGAATAATGGAGAAAGATCTTCTGTACTCTTTACTTGGTTTCCTCCAATGGCAATATCGCAGTGGTTAAGAAGTACAGTTGCAGACCAAAAGGTCAATGGTTCAAACCCACCAGCTGCTCCTTGGAAACACTATGGGGCAGTTCTATTCTGTCCTATGGGGTCACTAAGAGTCAGAATCAACCTAATGGCAACAGGCTTATAGTATAATATGGCATCCAGGATATCAATGTGATACAGCCAAAATACAGAGTGGTTCCATCACTTCATGGATCCTCAATGTTGTCCTTTTAGAGACAAGCCCATCTCCCTCCTCACCCATCAGCAATGTGTGAGTAATCTAGTTTTTCTGCATCCTTACTGGCATTTGGTGTTATCACTATTTTTTTATGTTAACCATTCCGATAGATGTGCAGTGACATTTCATTGTGCTTTTAATTCACATTTCCCTAATGGCTAATGATGTTAAACATCTTTTCATGTGCTTATTGGCCATGTGTGTAACCTCTCTGATGAAATGAAAACAAGTGCTTTGAATAAATCATATGCTAAAAGAATGTAGGGATTAGGGGTTGCCAAGAGTCAGAATCGACTTGATGGCAACTAACAGTAGTAATACTGGGCATAATAGAAAGCTTTCTGTCTTTCTGTTTTTCCATCTGTTATTTTATTTATTTATTCACCACGAATCTATCAAGCTTCTACTATAAGACAGGTACTATGAAACTGGCCTATCTATTGCCTAGGCTGTGTGTGTGTATGTGCACACATGTGTGTAAGAATAAAATAAGATCAAGGATATGGAAAAAACTTCAAAAAGGTAAAATGTAATTATGACACAATGATTATATTCTAACAGACTATGAATCTTTCAATCATTTACTCATTTATCCAATCACCTTACAAATATTTGCTGAACACTTTCTATACATAAAGGCCCTATGCTAGGCACCAGGAAGGCAAAGGTAAACCAAACAGATATGCCTTTTTCCATCATGGAAATTATGATCTTAAGGTACATTAGCAGTTGGAAAAAAAATTTAAAGAAACACACACACACATATATGTATAATTACAAAAAATGATGTGTTGTGAAAAAAAAATGCCACTAAAAAAGAATAATGAAGACTTAATTTACACTGAGAGTCAAGTATTTTCAAGTTATGAAAAACGAGTGAGAAATATTCAAGTGCAGTGGAGCCAGAGTGTTTTAACCCAAGGGTACAGTATGTGTGAAGGCCCTGAGGTAAGGAAAGACTTAAGGTGTTATGTAAATGCAAAGAAGGCTAGTGGTAGGAATTTAATTGTGTCTCCCCAAAATGTGTGTCAACTTGGCTAGGCTATGATTCTCATTATTGTGTAGTTGTCCACCATTTTGTGATCTGATGTGATTACCTTCTGTGTTATAAATCCTAACCTCTATGATGTTAATGAGGTAGGATTAGAGGCAGTTATGTTAATGAAGCAGGACTCAATCTACAGGATTAGGCTGTGTCTTGAGTTAATGTCTTTTGAGATATAAAAGAGAGAATTGAGCAGAGAGAAAAGGGGCCTCATACCACCAAGAAAGAAGCACCAAGAGTGGAACACATCATTTGGACCCCAGGTCCCTGCCCTGGGAATTTCCTAGATCAGGGGAAGATTGATGACAAGGACCTTCCCCCAGAACCAACAGAGAGAGAAAGCCTTCCCCAGCGGCCAGCACCCCAAATTCGGATTTCTAGCCTCCTAGACTGAGAGAATAAATTTCCGTTTGTTAAAGCGCTCCTTAGTTTTCAAGGTGACAACTTTGCTTTTCAACACTTTAAAGAGGTCTTTCACAGCAGATTTGCCCAATGAAATGTGTCTTTTGATTTCTTGACTCCTGCTTCCACGGGTGTTGATTGTGGATCCAAGTAAAATGAAATCCTTGACAACTTCCATCTTTTCCCCATTTATTGTGATGTTGCTTATTGGTCCAGTTGTGAGGATTTTTGCTTTATTTATGTTGAGGTCTAATCCATACTGAAGACTGTTGTCTTTGATCTTCATCAGCAGTGTTTCAAGTCCTCTTTACTTTTAGCAAGCAAGTCAAGTCATCTGCATAATGCAGGTTGTTAATGAGTCTTCCTCCAATCCTGATGCCCCCTTCTTCTTCATATAGTCCAGCTTCTCGGATTATTTGCTCAGCATATGGATTGAATAGGTACGGTAAAAAGATACAACCCTGACATACACATTTCCTGACTTTAAACCATGCAGTATTCCCTCATTCTGTTCGAACAACTGCCTCTTGATCTACATACAGACTCCTCATGAGCACAATTAAGTGTTCTGGAATTCCCATTCTTTACAATGTTATCCATAATTTGTTATGATCCACACAGTCGAATGCCTCTGCATAGTCCATAAAACACAGGTAAACATCTTTCTGGTATTCTCTGCTTTCAATGAGGATCCATCTGACATCAGCAATGATATCCCTCATTCTGCATCCTCTTCTGAATCCGGCTTGAATTTCTGGCTGTTCCCTGTCTGTATGCTGCTACAGCCACTTTTGAATGACCTTCAGCATAATTTTGCTTGTGTGTGATATTAACGATATTGTTCTATAATTTCTGCATTCTGTAGGATCACCTTTCTTCGGAATAGGCATAAATACAGATCTCTTCCAGTCGGTTGGGCAGGTTGTCTTCCAAATTTCTTGGCATATACAAGTGAGTACTTCCAGCGCTGCATCTGTTTGTTGAAGCATCTCAATTGGTATTCTGTCATCTCCTGGAGCCTTGTTTTTCGCCAATCGCTTCAATGCAGCTTGGACTTCTTCCTTCCATACCTTTGGTTCCTGCTCATATAGTGCCTCCTGAGATGGTTGAACGGCAACCAATTCTTTTTGATATAGTGACTCTGTGTATTCCTTCCATCTTCTTTTGATGCTTCCTGAGTCATTTAATATTTTCCCCATAGAATCCTTCAGTATTGCAACTCGAGGCTTGAATTTTTTCTTCAGTTCTTTCAGCTTGAGAAACGCAGAGTGTGTTCTTTCCTTTTAGTTTTCATTATCTAGCTCTTCGCACATGTCATCATAATACTTTACTTTGTCTTCTCAAGCCACCATTTGAAATCTTCTGTTCAACTCTTTTACTTCATCAATTCTTCCTTTGCTTTAGCTACTTGACATTCAAAAGCAAGTTTCAGAGTCTCTTCTGACATCCATTTTTGGTCTTTTCTTTCTTTCCTGTCTTTCTAATGACCTCTTGCTTTCTACATTTATGATATCCTTGATGTCATTCCACAACTCATCTGGCCTTTAGTCATTAATGTTCAATGTGTCAAATCTATTCTTGAGATGGTGTCTAAATTCAGGTGTCTAAACTCAAGACTGTACTTTGGCTCTCGTGGACTTGTTCTAATTTTCTTCAATTTCAACTTGAACTTGTGTAAAATCAGGTAGGAGGCTACTATATCCATCCAAGCAAGAGATTGTAGTTTGAGATAGAATTGCAGCCAAAAGAATGAGCAAATTGGAAGCTCTGAGTGTATTTTGTGGATACGATTGATAGGACATGATGAAGGACTATACACGGGGGTGAGTGAGAAAGAGAGAGGTGTCAAAAATGACTCCTGGGTTTCTTGAATGAACAACCAAGTTGATGGAGGTGACATTTACCAAGACTGGGGAAATGAGAGGTAAACTTGATTTGTATGGGAGTGGTAGGCAGTCAATAGAGGTTATGTTGATGAACATAAATTTTGTAGCCTGATATGTGCTTATAGAAAGAATAAACCCATTCTACTGTATAATACATACAAGGGCCCTACAACTGAGGCTGAAATAGGTGAGGCTAAAAGAGAACATCCCAAGTTCAAAATGCCTCACACTTTCCATTGTTGTTAAGGCTTTCTCATGGAGGTTCTTAAAAGTGTGACCACATGTCCACCAGATGGCAATATTTCTTTATGAAAGCCTACATTTAGAAACCATACCTTCTCAGTTACGTAAAGGTGGATTCTTGAGGGGCACGCAGCCAGAGTTTAGTCAAAATCTTGGAAAATACAGGCCAGCCTGCTGGGTTGTTCTAGTAATGTATATAGGCAGCTCAATGAGCAAGAAAGGCATGTGTGTGTCCTTGTGTGTATGTAAATGTGCATGTGTGTGTGTGCCCTATCTGGGAATGGAGTGCTTCATATCATGAAAGCCCCTTAATCCTAAGAGTGCTTAGTGTAACCATCTGAGTAACGTTGGAAGCATCTTATAACCCCTTTTTCAACCTGTTTCATCATCTGTCAATGTTGTATGTATTAGCACTGATCTCATGGGGTTAATGGAAATATGAAATTAGATAATGCATGCCTATAAGTTGTCTTGCACAGTCCTGGTACAAAGTAAGCACTTAATATATGGTAGTGTTCATTATTCAAATTATTACCACAATGACCCTTATTCCAAGCCTCCCTCTTCCAAGGGTCTACTCTTTGCCAGCCTTGATCATGGGAAGCTTTCCTGTCATGATCTTATAGGTGAAGCACACCTCATGGCAAGATGGCCAACTCTCTTTCAGGTTCTCTTAAGCGTTGGTTCTTGGCAAATGCTCCTCCTTGATAACTTCTCCTCCCAACTGCAATTACAGACACATGAAGTCCTTCTTCAATTAACTTGTCTGATTGGACAGGCAAGCCAAGAAAATGGAGAGAGAGGAAGCTCCTGAATGGAGGGCAAGTGCCAGAAAACCAACCCTTTCCTGACACATTGGATTGAATGTGATCACTCTCTTTTTAGTCACCTTTCCTAATCTACTGAAACATGTACTATCTGTGGATATGATCATATATTCCCAGTCCCCCAGGTGGGATAGGTCTAGCTGACGCGGTGTGAGTACAGCTCAGATTTGCCTTGAGCAGAAGTCGGCTGGATGCTAGTGCTTGCTGTTCAGCTACAGGGAATATTTACACAGCAGGAGTCAGCTAGCTGTCACCGCTGTATTTATCTTCCCCCTTTCCTACTAGCTCAAGCCACCAGATGCTCCATTTTCCTTTATAAAAGCCTGAAATAGTTGGGTGCTTTAAAAACTCGTTTTCAGGAATGCTTCCGATTATTACCATTATTATCCAGTAATATTGCTTTAAGGTGCTTTCAGCTGCTCTCTATTTCATGTGGGATGCTTTTGGAGGGAGGGATAATGAAGGGGTTCTAAGAAGTGGATGGGAAATGTACCTTTGTCATGGAGCAAATGAAAATACTTTTTTTTCATTGAAAGTATCCTAAGTTGTTTTTTTTTTTGTAACATCTGCCTTCCTCACTGGACAGTAACTCCTAAGACAGTAGGGACCATGTTTATTTTGGGACATAGTGCCTGACACATTTTAGGAACTTGGAGTGGAATTTGCCTTTTTTTTTTTTTTTAACTTTTCTTAAGTGTTCCCCCTTCCTAATAGTGTCCCAAATCACTCTGGGGAATAACCACCTCTCCTGTTGTGTGTGGTCTTGGTGTGATGGCAAATTCGATTGTTTGCCTCCTGCTGTGGGACCCAAAAGGCCCTTGTAGTACAGTGGTTAAGCAGCTGGGCTGCTAATTGAAGGGTCAGCAGTCCGAACCCACCAGGGTGGGAGAAAGATGTGTCAATCTGCTTCTGTAAAGACTTACGACCTTGAAAACCTTATGGGGCAGTTCTTCTTTGTCCTGTAGGGTTGCTGTGAGGCAGAATCAACTCAACAGCAATGGGTTTTGGTTTTATGGAACCCAAAGGGAACAGATGCTACCCCAGACCCCTACACCAGAGGGCAGACTCCATCCAGCAGAGGCTCCTGACTTACCCAAGGACAAGAGGAAGGGGTGAGTACCTGCATCTCTGTTCTGATCAGACTCCTGGGGGTGGGGGGTGGGGGGGCTGTTGCCATGGTTCCCGTTTCCTAGGCCTCTGGTTCCTGCCACTGCTAAGCCTGCTTCTCCAGCTTCTTGTCATTCTCTGAGCTCCTAATATCCTTCCAATAAATCCCCTTTTTGTTTAAGCTAACCAGACAGCCCATTTCCTGTTCCTTTCAACTAAAAAAAATCCCAACACATAAACACCCATTAACTATTTGTTGAGTGAATGCAACAGTATGGTTTTCATTTTACGAATGGAAAATCTGAAGTTCAAAAAGGTTTAGCAACTTGTATAAGACCACGCACCTTCTGTATCTCATTGATTCTTTGATGCACCTTTTTCACACTTTCCAATCTCTGAAATCAAGGTGGCTTTTACAGCTGATGACATCTTATAGTCAATTGGCACTATTTTGTCTGTTTTTAGTGGTATAGAAAATAATGGTGTGTCTTACAATGGATGTCAGCTTTGATTCAATGAAATACAGTGCTAAGTATTGGAGTCAGCATTCAGTCATATCTCAAAGGTCTATACATCTTTGCTTTTCAAGGACTTTGCTATTTAGTTGGAGAAAGAAGTAAAAAATCCTTCTCTAGTATAGAGTTAAATAAATGCTCACTGGAGGCCCTAACCAGGGCTGTAGGCAGATATGAACTCTGGGAGGTTGGATGGGGGAACCCTGGGTGGGTATTTAAATTGATCCTGAAAGGATAAGTAAGCAGATACTTAAAACAGCATCTGAGGCATGAGGCTAAGGTTTGGGGAGAATGGTTCCTCAGTGTCTCTCCCCTCTCACTTTTCCTTCTGCTTTTGTATAGGAAATTATTCTTCCAATTCTTGCTGTGTTTCCTCTCACAATTCTTTTTTAGTGCAGCCTTTTTTCTGGCAAGTTCCTTTTTCCTACCTCCTGTCCTTTCCTCCCTGACCATTCCACTCTTTTATGTGGTACACAGAAATCCATCAGGGAATCACAAACAGCAAGGGGGAGGATATTACAGATGGAGGACCAGCTGTGTGTAAAGGCACGGAGGTGTGATGCACAAGGTGTTTTGGGAGCGGAGAGTGGTTAAACATAATTGGAGGGTAGGTTGGGTAAAGGAGATCTGTTCATTCATTCTTTCAATAAATTCGTATTGGATGCACACCATATGCCAAGCACTACTCTAGGCATTGAGGATATAACAGTGAAATCAAAACAAAGTGCCTGCCTTCATGGGGCTTACATTCTAATGAGGAGAGATAAACCATAAGCAAATAAAGTTGTCATCCAGTAGACTCTGATTCATGTTGACCCATGTGCTCCATAGGGTTTTCTATGGCTGAGTTTTCAGAAGTAGATTACCATGCCTTTGTTCCAAGGCACCTTTGGGTGGACTCAAATCTCCAATCTTTCAGTTAGCAGGCAAGTGTGTTAACCATTTGGAACCACCCAGGGACTCTAAGATATAAATATATACATAAATACATACACACTGTTATGGATTTTGGAGTTGTGTCACCCCAAAATGTGTATCAATTTGGCTAGGCCAAGATTCCCAGTATTGTGTGATTGACCACCATTTTATTATCTGATGTGATTTTCCTGTGTTGTAAATCCTACCTCTCTGAAGTTAATGTGGCAGGATTAGAGGCAGTTATGATAATGAGGCAGGACTCAATCTACAAGATTAAGTTGTATCTTGAGTCAATCTCTTGAGATATAAAGGAGAGAAAGGAGCAGAGAGACAGGGGGATCTCATGCCACCAAGAGTGAAAAATCAGGACGGGGGTATGTCCTTTGGACCTGGGGTCCCTGTGCTGAGAAGCTCCTAGACCAGGGGAAGATTGAAGACAAGACCTTTCACCAGAACTAACAGACAGAGAAAGTCTTCCCCTAGAGCTGGCACCCTGAATTCAGACTTCTAGTCTCCTAAACTGTGAGAGAATAAACGTGTTTGTTAAAGCCATCCACTTGTGGTATTTCTACTATAGCAGCGCTAGAAGACTAACACGTGCATATATATGAAAAAGTGTCAGATGGTGATAAATACAATGAAGGAAAATTTTTAAATGATTACAGAGCCAAGAAAGATGTGTTGGAAGATGTTAATTCAAATAGAATGGCCAGAGAAGTCTTCTCTGATAAGCAGGAACATGAAAGAAGTGAGGGAGAGATTCTTGTGAATATTTAAGTGAAAAGTGTTCTAGGGTGAGGGCCCAGTAAATGCAAAGTTCTAGCAGTGGTGCCACGCTTAGCATATTTAAAGAACAGTATGTTACAGTAGTGGAGTGGGCAAGGGGCAATGTGGTAGCAGATGCATTTCGGGAGGTATCCTGGGTCAGTCAGATCATGCAGATCTTGTTAACATTCTAAGCATTTTGTTCCAAGTCGATGAAGCCTTTGGAGAAGTTCGAGCAGAGGAGAGAGAATGAGAGAGGAATGGGGCCTGATCATTGATGGGCTGGAATGCTGCCCTAAAAAGTTTGAACATGATTCCCTAATGTTCTGGGATATTCATTTCTGAATAATTTAAACAGAGTAGGAAATCTATTCTAATGAATAAATATGATTTTTGTGGAACACCTAGAGCAGACGTAATGAAGCACTGGTTTGTTTTGACAGAAACAGGCTGCAGAAGGTTATACTCCCTCCACTCTGCCTTTGGTTGTCAAGGAGATACCTCTGGAAACCTCTTCTTTTATATCTAAATGTCACCGTGTAACACTTAGATTTTTCCATGTTCTCCTTTTATTATGTGATTGTAAAGTTCGCCATGTAATTTTGATCAGGGGTTAACAATTTCATCACCAATGAGTCTATTCATTGCAAACTCTCTTTTGGATATTCTGATTGTTATTCTTGCTTTCTCCAGTCTTCTAAGGCTGGTTCCATGCTAGGCAAGTAGGGCCCGCATCTCCAGAATAGTCTTGCCTGTCTTTAGGAAGCTCTGGGGCTGAGAGAGGCTGGGAAATGCAGGTTCATTCTGAAAAGCTGACGGAAAAGTGGCAGAAGAATGGAGTCAGCTATGGCAAAGTATATGGTTTTCAATAGAGCTCATCATTTCAACTATCCAAAAACCAGGGTAGATATTGCTGTATTCATTTTACAGATAGGGAAACAGGGACTCAGCAGTGAAGAGACTCAGACAGGGAGTTGGTAGACCTGGAATTAACATCTCCTAATTTTGTGTCATTTTTTTTTTTTTTAATTTTGTGTGCATTCTGTAGCCCTGTACTTTTCCAAAAGTGTAAACCAGAGGTGATAGATTAATTAATTAGTTTACTCACTCATTAATTCAACAAGCTTTTATTGAGTGCCTTCTGTGAGCCAGGCACTGTTCCAGGCACTGGGAATACAGAGGTAAATAAAACAAGTGGTTCAACCTTGCTTGTGCCCCTCTCATGTCCAAGGAGACATTGCCCTTAGATGTCAATTTGTCCTGGCCCAGCTGGATGAGATGGAGAAATCATTATCAATCAAAGATGATCTTTTAGATGAAAACCTATTTGCCATCCCTGGTTTAGGCAAACATGATTCAGAGTCCGAGAGCATAGACACCTAATCATTTCTCCCTTCTGAGAGGAAATTGAGGTTTTTCAATAAGCTCCAGACTAAAAGACCCGTGGAGGCTGATCTGGAGATTAAGACAGTCACGGGTGTTGCCAGCCGGGATCAGCCTCTCCCCAAACTGTTACTTCATAAATAGTTTAACAGTTCTGATGAGTGGAATGTTCTCCCAGCTTATTTAAATCATGTGTCTGATAGCATTATGTCTCTAAGCTATAATACACAATTAAGAATAAATTATACATCCTGCCATCACTTCTTTTTAACACAAAGGAAGAAACAGGTTGATTTCTTTGGAAATCAGGTTGATTTCTATGAATCTTCTTCTTAAAAAAAAAATATATATACATTATATATATAACACAGCATCTGCCAATCAATGTTTTTCACATGTACAATTTAGTGATATAAATTACGTTCATCATGTTGTGCAACCATCACCAAGAATCGTTGCTACGTTTTCTATCATCATCAACAGAAACTCACTGCTTCCCGAACAATGACTTTGACCAGTAAGATTTTCTTCTTGCTTGGGGGGGGGGGGGGGCGGGGATCTTTAAGGCAATGAGCTCCTAACAAACACTTCTAAGTGAGCAGACATTGGAGTTCCCATATCAAATTATCTTTCTGAAAGCTCTGTCAGTAGCCGACATATTTAAAGAGGAGCTACACTATCTGTACTACTTACTGTCTGCACATCTTAATTATTCAAGTCTCCCAGGGCTCGCTCGTATCAGACAGAAGAGGAAATTAATGAAATATATTATTATGTTCAGGCAGATCAAATAAAACATGTCAAATACAAATAGCCCACCCTGCATTATCTGATTTTGCCGTCCACCTTTTCTTTTTAATCTGAAACGCCTGGGTATATGTGTTATCAGGAGAAGCTCATCTTCTATTTCCTCTCTGCTGTGCCATTTTTTGAGTGGCCCCTTCAGTAGTTTAATATAGGGATAACAGACATCCATTGTTCGGGGTTTGGGGGTAACTGAACTTTATTGCTCCAGCAAGGTTGCTACTTGGGGAAACCGATCTTTGGCACAGACAAAAGTTGATTTGCCTAAGAGTAAAAGGTATTCTGGACCCTGAGGTCTGGTTAGGTAGAGCTGCTGGGGAAGACTCGAGGGACTTCAGTCAAACCCAGGGTAGGTGTGATGGTTAATTTTATGTGTCGGCTTGGCAAGGCCGTGGCGCCCAGCTGTTTTGAATTGGTGGGGCAGGGCACACTCTTTATGTATGTGTGTTTTGGGGAGGGGAATTCAGCTGGAATTTTTACAACTCTTTGGGTACCGCGTGTCAGCGTTACAAACTGATTTCCCCCCTGGAATTGGAGCCTCTTAGTGATTGAGGCCAGAGCCACCACCCTTATCATAGAAAAGTCACTGCTGATTGGAAGGATACCAGTGAACTGTGCTGAGCACAGGCTAGGAAAAGCCTTAACCAACCAGTTGCCATCAAGTAGATTCCGACTCTTGGTAACTCCACGTGTATCAAAGTAGAACTGTCTTTCACAGAGTTTTCAATGGCTGTGATCTTTCTAAAATACAATGTTAGGCCTTTCTTTCAAGGCAACTCTAGGTAGGTTCGAACTAGCCACTCTTCACTTAGTAGCTGAGTACTTAACTGTTTGTGCCAGTACGAGCTTGTGTTTACTATTTCAAAGCAAGCTTACCTCATAGGTACTGGGGGTTAGGACTTCAACATATCTTTTTGGGGACACAATTCAACACACCAGACCAGGCTGCTCACCCTCAAGGCCTTTCTTTACCTTGCTGCTCCTCCCCAGAGACCCACATGGCTCACTCCCTTACCTCGTTCGGGTCTTCTCTCCAATGTCTCCTTCTCAGGAACCCTTCCTGACCACCCTGCTTAAACTTGACATTTTCTGCCCTCCTTCCTTCATCTTTTTAACACTTTATGACTTGACTGAATTTTTTTCACTTTGAGTATAGTTGACGTGAATATTTTTGCCAAAATTAAATTTTTAAAAATACCTTTCTAAAAAATTGGAAATAAAATTTATTAAGTGAGGCTCTTTATTTGCTTCTTCCTCCCAAGACTGTGAGTTGCTACAAGGAGAATTCAGCTATCAAACACAGGAATGGACAACAGCAACATTTACATATAAGTTTTATAGCTGGAAATAATGAATACGTGATACCACATATGCTAGGTGGAATAATGGCCACCCAAAGATGTCCACAAGCCAGGCACCAGATCCTGTGACGACATTACATGAAAAAAGGATGGTGTAGATGTGATTAAGTTAAGGATCTTGAGATGCAGAGATTATCCTGGATTTTCTGGGTAGGCCCAGCATAATCACTAGGGTGCTTAAAATCAAAGAACCTTTTCCAGTTGTGGTCAGAGAGAAAGATTCAATGACAGAAGAAGGGTTAGAGAGATGCGACACAGCTGGCTTTAAAGACAGAGGAAGGGGCCATGAGCCAATGAATGTGAGTGGCTTTTAGGAACTAGAAAAGTCAAGGAAACTTGATTCTCTCCTAACCCATAGTTGTCAAGTCAATTCTAACTCATGGCAATCCATGGGTTACAGAGTAGAACTGAGCTCCATAGGGTTTTCTTGGCTGTAATCTTTACAGAAGCAGATCACCAGGCCTTTCTTCTAACGTGCTGCTGGGCAACTAACAACCTTTTGGTTAGCAGCTGAGCACAAGCAGTTTGCATCACCCAGGGACCTGATTCTTCTCTAGAGCCTCGGTAAAGGAAGGCAGCCCTGCTGACTCCTTGATTTTAGCCCAGTGAGATTCGTGCTGGACTCTGACCTACAGAACAGTGCTTAAGCTGCTAAATTTATGGTGATTTGGAACAGACAGAAAATTAATGCACACATCAACTATTATAGGTGAAAATGAAAAGTTCAGTCAAGTCATCGAAGTGTTAAAAAGACTAAAAATGCCAAACTGTTGTTTTTAAATGAATTCATTCAAACTGTGCATAGCTTCATTACTCTAAAATTTTTAATTGATGTGTTCATTGATATCTAATTGGCCTTTCAAGTCTTTTAAAAGAATGATTTTCATGATTATCATGGACATGAAAAATCAAATTAAAAAGGAACATTCTGCTATATCAATTTATGAATTTATGTTTCTTTATTAAATCAAGCAGCTTGTCATTTACATAGAGCAGACTTAGAAGATCATTGCCAAAATTTTGAGCTCACAGGACTCCACCCTTGTGGCTCCCTTGGCTAATCTAATCAGCCTCCAACCCTGTTATTTCTTCCACTATAATGGCGTTTGCAACTGTTCCTTCCTTTTCCTGCCACTAGTTCAAGCTTCCCGGGTGGCGCAAATGGTTAAACACTGGACTACTAGCTGAAAGACTGGAGTTTCAAAGCCATGCAGAGGAACCTCACAAGACAGGCCTGGCGATCTGCTTCCGGGAGATTGCAGCCAATGAAAATCTTACCGAGCAGTTCAACTCTGTACATATGGGGTCGCCATAAGCTGGAGTCCACTTGATGGCGTCTAACTAGTTCAGGCTTCATCACTTCATGCCTGGAGGGATAAAACAGACTTCTAATGGGCCACTTTGGCTCTTGCCTTTCCCCCTCTGATTTGTTCTGTTGCGCTCTCCATATTCATCTCTCTAAAAGATCTTCTCCAGCATGCTGCCCGCTTGAGAGAAAAACCTAAACCTTTGTCATTGGGTAGAGCAGAGGCTTTCAGCCAATGGCAGGAACTAATTAGTGGTGAGATTATAAGTGACTTGTATGTATCCGCAGCCCTGGTGGCGCAGTGGTTAAGAGCTCAGCTGCTAACCAGAAGGTCGGCAGTTCCAATCCACCAGCTGCTCCTTGGAAGCGCTATGGGGCAATTCTACCCTGTCCTATAGGGTCGTTATCAGTCAGAATCGACTTGATGACAACGGGTATGAATGTATTCAGTAATAATGTTTTAAGGTTTGTAGATGACTTCCCTTTTTAAAAATGTTATATTCACTTACATTCATTTCACAAATATTTATTAAGCATTTCTTAGGTGTCTGGCGTTGTTATAGATACTGAGGGCAGAGGATGAATGAGAGCAGCAAGACCACATTCCAGTGTGGGGTGAAGGATCAATTAAACAAATATCAGACCGTGATCAATGCTGGAAACCCTGGTGGCATAGTGGTTAAGAGCTGTGGCTGTTAACCAAAAGGTCAGCAGTTCAAATCCACCAGGCGCTCCTTGGAAACCGTACGGGGCAGTTCTACTCTGTCCTATAGGGTCACTACAAGTTGGAATCGACTCGACAATGGATGGGATCAATGCCGTAAGAACAATTTAAACAGGTTGAAGTAATAGAGTTACTGGGCGGCTGCTTTGGAATGAGTGGTCAGAGAAGATTTGTGGGAGCAGGAGACATTTGAGCTGGTGCCTGTGACGATCTGGAGAAAGCTATTCAGAAAGAAAAAAGAGCAAGCGCTAAAGGTCTCAGGTGGGCTTGGTCTAGGAGTATTCACGCATCAGGGAGAAAGAGGGTGTGGCTGGAGGGCAGTGAGCGAGGCTGCCCGGAACGGAGTAGTCAGATCATATAGGTCTTAGGAACAGGGTACTGCATTTTGATTTTCTTTTTAAGGTGATAGAAAGGAAAGCAACTAGAGGCTTAAACCAGGGAATTGGCATATACTAATGTTTGTTCTTAAAAGCGTGCTTGGACTTCTGGGAGGTAAATGGATTATGGTGGGGCGGGGAAGGGAGACTGTTAGGGGACCATTGCTATGATCCAGGCAAGCAATTGTGGTGGCTTGGGCTAGAGTGGTGATAGTGGAGGTAAAGAGAAGTGTATGAACAAACCCAGAACATATTTTGGATTTAGGATAGATAAAAAACAAAACAAAACAAACAAACAAAACACCCTTGCTATTCCAACTCATAGCGACCCAGGCGCAGTGGTTAAGAGCTCCACTGCTAATTAAAAAGATTTGCAGTTCGAATCCACCAGCGGTTCCTTGGAAACACTACAGGATGGTTCTACTCTGTCCTATAGGGTTGCTAAGAGTTAGAATTGACTTGACAGCAGTGATTTTTTTTTAGGAATGAGAAAACTTGCTGATGGATTAGATATGTAGGATGAAATGAAGAGAGTGACTATGTTTTCTTGTTTTTAATTTTTATTTTGATTGATCCACTAGGTGGTTGGTGGTTCGTAATACCATTTATTAAGATGGGGGGACTCAAAATTATCATCATGGCATCTAGTACTTGTAATATGCTTTCTTGGTTTAAGAGGCATCTGGGGCAATTTGTACTTGCATGAAACCGTGCAAGACTGCTGTGCTCTATAAGACTTATTTTTATAACTTTATAGTGCCTCTCTTTTTGACAGGATTCTCACTACTACAAGTTCCACCTTACCTCCCAAATCCATCATGGGCTAGGAAACAAACAAAAAAAGTTTGTTGAAATTATATGTAAAATAAGAGTAAACAGAATCTAAATGAAGGGCTGAAAATTTCCTATGAGTAAAAGGTATTTTGTTTCATGGGCTTTTTGACAATGATTTAGATTGCTCAGAAACTTTTTTGCTCACTTATTAAGTGAAAGAGACAGCTGGATAAATGATCCCTGGATAGAGAAAGAGTTACTACACTTTAGTTGTGATATTTTGGAGTTGCCTGTCTGCCTAAAGGGAAACCATAGTCCTCTACCAATAGCTGAACCAATCTGATCTTTGTCAGAAGGTTTGACCCAACCTCATCGTGTCATACTTGCTGCTAGTTAAAATCTGATTATTTGTTCCAGTTTCAGTACTGCATTTCTACCTGTTCCTGTGATCTGGTTCCTCACATGTATCATGTTTCAGTGTCTGTATCTTTGCCTTGTTCCCCTGAAAACGTGCCTTGATAACCAGCCTGCATAGAACTGTGACTCTAATTTTTCTTGTTTAATCCTCAGTCACATTAGGGCAGTAATTCTCTTTCTGAGCCAAAGCCTGAAAAAGGGACTGTATTACTAATATTACTAATACTTTTACTGTTGTTAGGTGTTGCTGAGTCAGCTCTGACTCACAGCGGCATTGATAACAGAAGGAGATATTGCCCAGTCTTGTGTGATCTTCAAGATAGTTGCTATGTTTCAGTTTATTACTTTGGCTATCATGTCAATCCATCTCATTGAGTGTTTTCTTCATTTTTGTTGGCCCTCTACTTTACCAAACATGATGTCTTTTTCTAGTAATTAGTCTTCCTGATGATGTGTCCAAAATAAGCAAGATGAAGTCTCACCATTCTTCCTTCTGAAGAGCTGTCTGGTTGTATTTCTTCTAAAAGCGATTTGTTCGTTCTTCTGACAGTCCACGATATAGTCAAAATTCTTTGCCAACACCACAGTTCAGATGAATCAATTCTTCTTCTTCTTCTTTTTTTTTTTTTCCTTTTTCATTGCCCAGCTTTTGCATACATATGAGGCAATTGAAAAGACCATGGCTTTGGTCAGGTGCACCTGAGTCATCAAGTGACATCTTTGCTTTTGAAAACTTTAAAAGGGCTTTTGCAGACAATTTACCCAAAGCAATACATCATTTAATTTCTTGATTGCTGCTTCTGTGGATGTTGATTGGTGATCCAAGTAGAATGAAATCATTGACAATTTCAATTGCCTCCTCATTTATCACGGTTTATTTATTGATCCAGTTGTGAGGATTGTCGTTTTCTTCAGGTTCAGGTGTAATCCATTCTGAACGCTGTAGTCTTTGACCTTCATCAGGAAGTAATACTGCTGTTAGTACTAGCAATATGACTACTAGCTAGCATTTGCCAAGCATTTATTTTGTGCAAAGCATTGTGATAAACATACAGATGATCATACTTAGTTCTGACAACTATCCAGTGAGATAGGCATTATTATGCCACTTTTCAAAACTATGAATCTGAAGTACAGAGAGAATAGGTAACTTTCCCTAGGTCACACAGCTCATTAGTAGGTGATGAAGCCAGGATCATAACCCAGGCTGACAGAAAAGCCACTGCCCTTCATCATTGTCTTATAACTGCCTCCTACAGATGAATACACAAACTTGAGGCCCCTGGTTTCCTCTGTCTGGGAATGTTTTCTGCTACAAAATTTCCCTTTCCCTGCCTTCTTCATCCTTCAGTTGACATACCTCCATGGTAGACCCCAGATCCATGCCCTTTGCTGTCATATGCCTCTGCAGTTCACTTTTCATGCCAAATGATGTCATAAGATTCGCTAGATAGCCAGAGGTCTTTTCTAGAGGGGCCAATTTGTATTCTTATTTAGCTCCAATTTTTATAGATAATAAGAAAGTAGCAAATAATCAATGAAGACACTGGATAACCAGCCTTATAAAATAGTTGTCATTGCTTCCATTTTAGATATAAGATAAAGGTATAGAGCTTGCCCCCTGCTCAAGACCATGCAGCTATTTTATGGTGGGTCTTGGATTTCAACCCATGTCTGACTCATTTCAGCGTAACCTCTGAATTAAGTTCTGGAAAATGCCTCCAAAATGGCTCTAGCTTTGGGATAACAGGCCTCCTATTTTACATGCAGCATTGTGTTTCTGTTTTATTTCCCTGTAAATAAAAGTCCACATGTGAGTTTCTATGGTAATAGAGGCTCTTATATGCATTTTTCATACTCTTGTCCACTCCCTTAAAACAGTAAAATTGATAAATTGTTTTTGTCCTTCTCATTTTAGAGCACAGTTAATCTTTTTCTTATTTTGGATTTGCACTTTTGAATTCTTATTTTGTCTGGTTCTTGCCTTGAAATATTTTTAATCTGAATATATTACTGCCTTAGGAAAAGGAGGCCTTTTCTTAATAAAATTGGATAATGCAATTTCTATAATAACAATTGCTTGATTATTCTGAAATAAACCCAATATATCATGTGTAATGCATCATTGATCAGCTTAATCACTCAAACCCTCAAAATCAAGAGAAAAAGTTGTAAAGGCCTGTCTAATGGAAAACGTGAAAGGGTTTTAGGAAAAGAAAAAAAATTCTTCAGACACATTCTGAGCTGTTCTGTGCCCAAAAGAGCCCCCTTCAGAAGCATTACTGGCTAAGGGGCAGCTTTGATTCTGAATTTAATTCCACGAACATTTATCAGACTCCTGTGTAATAGACCATGTTAGGTGCTGGGCATGCAGAACTTAATAAGATACAATCTTTGTCCTCAAGGATATCAGAGTCTAGTAGGGAGAGAAATATGGAAAATAAATACACAGCAATATGGTGTGACAAAGACAACAACAGAAGGATCTTCAGTTCTCAACCTGATCCCTCGTGCTAACCCAGCCTTTTATGGATGTATTTTCCATCATCCTTTGACCTTGGTTACTTTTTCTGTAAAATGGAAATCAAAGACTTATTGTTATGCAGTTAAACATTGATTAACTTTTGATGAAAGAACCTTTTTTTTTAAGTTGATTTTTTGGATTGGCAGCAAATAGAATTTTTCATCTTGTTGCATGTTCCATTCAATTTAACCTTTTTAAGCACAATAAATTTATGTTGAGTCACTTCTACAATGGCTCCTCAATTTTATTCTGCATAAGAATCTCCTTGGAGGCTTAGTAAAACACAAGCTTCTGGGACCCCAACTGTATCTATAAGATCTCTTAGGCCAAGAGTAAGGCCCAGGAATCTTCGTTTTAAACCAAATGCCCAGATAATTCTGATGCCCATGGAGAAGGTAGCCCTGCTAGGATGCCAATCCTGAAACTGTATGCTGTTTCTCTGCTCTGCTCTGTATCACTGAAAGGCCAACTGGGTATTCCAGACTCTTGGCAAATGGCTTACAGCTGGTTTTGGTCAATGGGAGGCACTGGTGGGAGGTTGGAGGGCAGGAAGAAGGAAGAAACCTGTCTCTCCCCCTCATGTGGAACCTCTGGGAATAGCTGTATTTCTTCTCGGGCTCTGGCACCTGTTGAATAAGTCCACCATGATGATTCCAGACTTACCATATATTCCTGGCTCCTGGGACCTGGTAACCCTATCCCCTCCCTCTGTACATCACACCTAGTGGTAGTAGCAGTTAATGTTAACTTTGGAGTTGCCTCACTCTAGCTGTTGCTGTCAATGTGTGTCCATATCTCTGAGAATCCCCTTACCATTTCTTCCCAAGCCAACTTCACTTCCAAAGGTCTGTCTCTATGTGCATCTTTGTTGGGTGGTTATCCCCAAGCTGCTGTAACCCACTTTGTTTGATTATACAGCAGTCTATAAGTGCCTAAGAATTAACATTCCCTCTGGGGATAGTTCTTAACCCCTGATTGAGCAGTATAAATACCCTGACTTTCTCATTGTTTGGACAGGGTAATTCTGACATATGCATAGTGCACTATTTTCCAGAGTGTCCACATGGGATTAAGCTCTAGCTGCCTGCTTTGGTCTCTGGCTTAATAAGACACCCTTTACTGATTGCCTTTCTTCTGTAACACTTCCCCCTGATCTACCCATATTCCTTCCATTTCCCAATAAATTTCACTTGAATCTTGGTCTCAGAGCCTGCTTCTGGGGAACCCAAAGTTTGGAAGTCCTTGTCCAGTGGAAGTAACACAAGACTAAAGAGGAAGAAAACTGATTTAACTGATGAGGAATTTGAAGCACGTAAGAGTGAATTAGAGGCAGGAGTCCCAGCAATGGCAGAGTAAAGAGCTTGACATATCCTCTCCTTTCCAAAAAAAACCCAAACTGTTGCTGTGGAGTCAATTCTGACTCATAGTGACCCTAGAGGACAGAGAAGAACTGCCCCACAGAGTTTCCAAGGAGTGCCTGCTGGGTTCAAACTGCCGACCTTTTGGTTAGCAGCTGTAGCTCTTAACCACTACGACACCAGGGTTTCCAAAACACTATACAATTGGACAAAATTGTTGAAAAATAACTACTTCAGGGCTCTGGCAATTGACAAAGGGAGAAAACAAATTGAGAAACATTTATTTATGAAACTGCTAAACTTTAGGCAAGAACAATGGGAGTCTGTGATGTTCTTGCTTGAGGGTACTCCATATCCCTGCCCCAGATCTGCTGGCAGAAGAGTGCTATCAGGTGGAGCTCCCTGTGAAAACAAGCAGCTTTATTGCCTGATGGTGCTGACTTGATTTAGGATGAAGGGCACTGTCAGTAAAAACAGCTAATCTATTAGGAAACAAACAGGAAATGCCCACAGCTCTGCTAGCCTGAGGTTTAATAAAAAGAGCTTAGAAATTAGATAAGCTTTCCACACATCTCTGACTGAGAGGATGTGTATATGTGAACATAAGTCTAGATCTGGCAAAAAGTAAAAGCTGGGGCAGATTTGAAATCTACTTAAACTTTGTATATACTTCCTAGCCCACACCCAAGTCCATCAACAGAAGCTAAAATTCTTACTGACTAAAGGTGTTTGAGCACAACTTCTAGCTGGCTAATCATTGACTGACAACTAAGCTATGAAGACATAGGGCAACTCCTAGAAAACTAGGCTTAAAAATAAGAATTAAAAAATACCGAGCAGAGATTTCTGCGGTAGCACATAACAGAGGAGACAGATTTTGCTGATAAAGTACAGGCAAGTTACTGAAACAAAGAAAACAAAAAAAACCCAGCAATGACACAAACTTCCCAGGAAAAATAAACCAGAACTCAGAGTTGCTACAATATATTATATAAAATGTTTAGTTCAGAAACAATTATGAGACATGCAGACATAGGAAAGTGTGACCCTTACTCAGGGAAAAACAAAGTCGGTGGAAACCACGTCTAAGTGGATTCAGATGTTGAATTTAACAGACAGAGACATCAAAGTAGATATTATAAACATTAAAGAAGTTAAAAAAGAAGAATATGGTAAAAATGACTCAACAAATAGAAAATTTCAATAAAGAAACCAAAAACCAAAACCAAACCCACTGCCATTGAGTTGATTCTGACTCATAGCAACCCTATAGGACAGAGTAGAGCCATCCCATAGAGTTTCCAAAGAGTGCCTGGTGGATTTGAACTGCAGACCTCTTGGTTAGCAGGTTTAAAGAAATAAACTATAAAAAAGAACAAATGGAAATATAGAATTGGAAAATACAATAATGGAAATGAAAAAATTCACTAGATGGACTCAAAAGCAAAAGTAATGTTACAGAAGAAAGAACAAATGAACTTGAAAGTAGATAGTAATTATCTAATCTGAAGAACACAGAGAAAAGTATTGAAGAAAATATCCCTCTGAGATCTGTGGGACAACATTAAGTGTATCAACACATGTAATGGGAATCCCACAAGGAGAGGAGAGAAAGAAGGCAAAAAAAAAAAAAGAAAAAAGAAGAAATAATATCTGACAAATTTCCAAACTGATGAAAACGTTAATCTACAATTCAAGAAGCTCAACAAACCCTACACTGGGTACGTATAAAGATAGCCTAACCTAGACACATCATAGTGAAATTCTTGAAAGCTAAAGACAAAAAGAAAATCTTGAAAGCAGCAAGAGAAAAATGACTTATGCACAGGGGAACCACTATATGATTAACAGCTAACTTTTTATCAGGAACAATGGATGCAAAAGGCAATGGAATGCCATCTGAGATATAACTTGGTTTCTATGCATCTAAAGCAAAAGAGAAAGAAGGAAACCAAAGACTCAAAGAAGGAACTAGTCTACGTGAACCGTGACCTCATCTACCCTGAAACCAGAAGAACTAGATTGTTCCTAGCTACAACTCCTGACCATTTTAATCAGGGCCACAATAGATGGACCCTGATAGAATGAGAAAAAAATGCAGAACAGAACCTCAAATTCCTAAAACAGACAAGCAAACAAAAAAATAAACAAACAAACCAAACTTACTGGATTGGTTGAGACTGGAGGATTCTCTGAGATTATTGCCCTTAGATACTCTTCAAGCCTTGAATCAAAAAATAACCCCTGAGCTCACATTGTAGCTCAATAACAAATTAGCCAAAAAAAAAATAATGAATATTGCCCATAAGTACTGTGCTTCTTTAAAAAATATATTTGAGACCAAAAGGTCAACAGTTACTTTAAAACAAAGATGAAAATGTAAGGGGCAGGGAAACTAGATTAATGGAAACAGAACAAAAATGATGAGAATCTTCACACGTTGTGAAGAATATAACCAATGTCACTGAATAACTTGTGTAGAAACTGTTGAATGGGAATCTAAACTGCTATGTAAACCTTCACTGAAACAATAAAATATTAAAAAAAAAAAGAAATGGAGTGACATATTAAAAATGCTGAAAGAAAAAATGTCAACCAATAATTCTATATCTAGCAAAACTATCCTTAAGAAATGAAAGCAAAATATATTCTCAATTAACCAAAGACTGAGAGAATTTCATGCTAAAAAGATATACCTTACAAGAAATACTATAAGGAGTCATTCAGGCTGAAAGGAAATGAGACCAAACAGCAACTTGAATCTATGGAAAGAAATGAAGAACATTGGAAATAGTAAATATAAAAGACAGTGTAAAACCCACTCTGTCAAGCAGATTCCGACTCATAGCAACCCTACAGGACAGGGTAGAACTGCCCTGTAGAGTTTCCAAGGCTGTAAAACATCATTCTTCCATAGAGCAGCAGGTGGGTTTGAAGTGCTGACCTTCCGGTTAGCAGCTGAGTGCTTTAACCACTGCACCACCAGAGCTCCTTAAAAGACACTATAAATACATATACATATTTTTTCTTTTCTCAATTTGTTTTAAAGTCTTAAGATTGTATAAAGCAATGATTATGATACTGTACTGCTGGGTTTATAATATATATAGATTTAATACAGATGATAATAGCACAAAGGAGGAAGAAGAAAATGAAGCTACACTGGAGCAAAGTTGCTACATTTTACTAGAACTAAGTCAATATTAGCCTGAAACATATTGTAATAAAATGTATATTGTACTTTCTAGAGCAACCACTACGAAAATAACAGAATATATAGTTAAAAAGGGGATTGACTTGCACAAGATCACCTAGCCAGTTAGTGGCAAAGAGGTACTTTGTCTAATTGCTTCAGTTTCTCCATTTGTGAACTCAGGACATTAATACTCACCATGCATCCTCCCAGTCAGGCTCTGACCTTCCATCCTTAATCTGCCTTAGATATTTGGAGCAAGCACCCAGGATGCTGTAGTCTTCTTGTCCTCTGGCCAAAGTTAGAAAATTTGACCAGACTGGTTAGCGCACTCTCAACACCTTGTCCTTTCAGAAGAGTTGGAAATGGATTTGGCTGCCCCTCCCTGAGGCTGAAGGGCTCAGAAGTGATATAAGGGAAGTCAGGTTGCTTTGGGGGATCCTTGAATATTACAGGATTTTCCATCCTCTTTGAAGGCAATTTTTTTTTTTTTTTGAAGGCAATGGAACCCAGAGGAAACCTTGCATTGTACTTCAGTCAGTTGACTGTAGCCTCCTGCATTTTCAGTGGTTCCTACTACTTAGAGGAAAAATTTTGCACTGTCCCCACTGAGACAATTATGAGGTCACTGGAATATCTCCTGGAATAATGAGGCAGCTGCAAAGACTTAAAAAGAGACAAGAGCAAGTGCTTAGTTATGGTTTCCTAGTTCATATTTTTGGCTCCTGAGATGCTCTGCCTTTCATCTTGTCTCTTCCAGAGATTGGGTGGATACTGGTGCTATTTTTTAAGAATAAGAACATGAAAAAAATGACTCCTCAGATCATCCCAACCCTGAGATTCCTTACTTTTATAATCTTAATCAATTATGTAGTGCTCTGATGTTTAATAATTTTGAGCCTCAAGAGAGTCATATACTTTGCAACTTCAAAAATCATGCTTCAAGTTAAAGGTTTAAAAACCAATCAAATAAAAATAATATAGGGGAAATTTGGCATGGGTGAGAAAGACAGTTGAAAATAAGGGCCAGGGCCAGGACCAGAGAGATAGGCTTGGGAGTGATTGGTACTAATGGGGGTGCTTGAAACCTATCGAAGTTTAAGGGAGTGTTAGCTCACATTTCTTCTCAATCTGAGTTAAAAACCAAGAGAAAAATAAAGATGTCAATAGATGGAGATCCATATATCAATTTCATTACTAGCAAGGCTGGGCCGATGAGTGTGGCTTAGATCTGTTGCCACAACTGAGTTTCCTAATATTCTCTCTTCTGACTTGAAATTACTAACTTCAAACTGTAGACCTTCCAAAGGCCTACAGTTAAGCTTAGCATATGGGTGAGAGCAGAATATATGCCTTCCATAGATAGACTGGTTAAAAGCAGACAGGAAAGGCCATGTGGGAACCATGGGCTTTTACTCCTTCACCTGTCCCCACAGAGAAATGTGTAAAAGTGAGGCAGATTTTTGTCACTGTCCAGTCAGATAAATTGCTCCTCCTCCCATGGTAGAGAAGAGGGTCCATCCAGAAACACTTTTCCAATACTATTTCTTCTTGGGAGTGGATGTTCCTTATCCAGAAACCTGAGGACAGGGGCATAAGTTTTCTCTAACAGAGCTGAGGTAATGGATGTGAGAATCCTGGGAGAACATGCAGGAAAAGGATAGAGGAAGTCCAAAATTAGGTGTCTGGAGGAATCTCCAGGGAAAGATGAACAAACAAAAAAATAATGAGAACGGCCAAAGAAGTAGGCAGAGAATCAGGGGGAAAAAAAATTGATGCTTGACAAACCAAGTAGAGGGAGAATTTTGGCAAGTAGGAAATGGTGAAAAATGAAATATCTGAGTAGGATGACACTAACTTGACGATAATGTTGTCCTTTGTTAGAACAGTTTCAGGAGAACAATGACTGGAAAACAGATGGTAAGGGATTAACAAGTGAATGAGTTTTACTTATTTATTTTTCAACAAAGTTATTGATGTATAACTGACATACGGTTAGCTATACATACTAAAAGATAAGGGTTTAGCCTGTGGGAGAAATAAAAACACCTCTTCCTCTGAGATAGAAATGAAGTAAATAAGGATGAATTTTGCAAACAGTAATATTAGAAACGGAGGGGACACACACTAAGGGGTTTGACCCCTGATGGTTTCTTTTCCCAGTAAAGAAGGGATTCAGTTAGAATGAAACGAGAAGTGCAGGGGTGACAGTGGGGTGGTTAAGGAGACATAGATGTGACAGAGGTGTTAGCTCCCTGCCCCAAAACCATTTTCCCCCTTTTCCTTAGTAATAGAGTCTAGATTTTGTCTAGGTTGGTGATGTGTACAGCTAAAAGACTGTATTCCCCAGCTTCCTTTAGAACTAAATATGGTCATGTGATTAAGCTTTGGCCAATGGGATGTCAATAGATGTGTTGTACAGGATTAAACTCAGTCCCTCCCCTTTTCCTCCACTCATACTTCCTATTTTTTTCTTCCAAGTATAAAACTAAAGTTCCCAGAAAGATAAATGAAGAAAATAGATACTGGTGTGTGTGTGTGTGTGTGTATGTGTGTGGTATGTACAATATGAGTGTATATATGTGGTGTGCATGTTTGGAGGGTAGATATATGATGTAAACGTGATGAGTATGTATGAGTGGACCTTATGTGGCATGTGGGCGGTGCATCTGTGGGGTGTGTGTGTGCATGTGTGTGTGTGTTATATGTGTGTGAGCCCCATGTATGTGGTATGTGCGTGTGTGTGGTGTGTATGTAAAGTATGTGTGTGGTATGTGATATATGTGTGTGTGTGCAGCAGATAGGAAGGAAGAAATATGGTCTACCCTAGAAGCTGTGATCCCAGAATGTCCTGTTACCCATATTTAAAGTGTTTACCACAGCAGAATCTTTCCCAGTAAATTTCTAGGCTCTGGATTCTGACTATCTTCTATAATGAGAAATGTTTTTTGTTTCAGTTTTTTTTAACATTTACACTTATTTCATCTCCCAATAAGTATAAAAATCCAGAGAAGGCTCTACTTAGCTATCTGATAGACTTGCATAAAACCACATAGGTACCTTCTGCTCAGTGTGGACCTTATATGAATGGGGGATGACTCTGGCCATACCAGAGACCCACAGGATATCAGTAGAAAGTCTACAGAGATAACTAACACTAAGAGAAACAACAGCTTCAGCTCTAGCTGTAAAACAGGCAGGTGGAAACCCTGGTGAAAGGTCCCATTGAGAATTTTGCAAGGAAGTCCAAAAGTGGGCTGGTGCGTGACAAAACAGAGGGAAAAGAGAGGCCTGGTGAGAGGAGCGTGTGAACAAGCACCATAACAAATATATAGCCAATAAATTACCACTTAAGTAAAAGGAGCTGAGGGATGTCTGGCCAGCTACCCCTGAGGTGAATAGTGACTTTTTGAAAGGCAGCAAAAAATTAAATTACACGTTTTCTGTTCAGACATTTTCTGACAAAAACATTTCAATTAGTGTTATACAAGGAGTATCATGCCTGTTTAAATAAGTGATTCTTCTATAGCTCTCAGGGATATGATGTTGAAGAAAAGAAGAACAGGCCTGGGGCAGGAGTACCACGCATTTTTTTTTTGAGAAATCATCAAGGTTTTGTATTGGAATTGGAGAAAGAAAGTTTAATTTAATGAAACACATTTTCACCTAGAGTAGCACATCAGCCTGAAAAAAAAAGTTGGTAGACTAAATTCTACAGATGATGGCTTAGACTAAGTGAGCTGGGATTTTTAGAGCAGCAGTTCTTAAACTTTCCAGCATAGGGACATCCTTGCCTCAGAACATCAGGAATCAGTGTGACATGGTGATAATAGGGTGAATTCTATGAACAGACTAGCTGGCTTTGAATCCTTGCTTTGCCAGATACTAACCAAGTGACCTTGGTAAGTTATTTAGCCTCTACATGCTTCAGTTTCTCACCTGTGGAAGGGGATTAATGTCCTCATCTCATTTGATTGCAGAGAGTAAGTGCTCAACATTATCTCCTTGCCTATCATCTATCTAAACAATTTATAGATTCTAAGATGGTATTAACTGCGTATTAGGGTCTCTGAGAAAATGTATAATGTCAAAAAAGATATTATGGGAATTCAACGTCTGTATGTTGTTGTTGTTAGCTATTGTCAGGTCAGTCCTAACTCATAGCGACCCTATGTACAAAAGAAGGAAAGACTGTCCAGCCCTGCACAATCTTCACGGTTGTTGTTATGCTTGAGCCCATTGTTGCAGCCGCTGTGTCAATCCATCACATTGAGCATCTTCCTCTTTTTCACTGACCCTCCTTTTTTTTTTTTTTTTAACTTCTGGATAGCATGTTAAAAAAAAAAAAAAGGAAGCCCTTCTATCCTTATGGTAACTCCAGTATAAAATACAGATAGTACATGCCTATAAGGCTGTCAATGAGCTGTAGATGTAAGGAATCCTAGATGAACTGATTTCCGCAGAGAACAGCTCTTCATCGGTGACTAGTGAACTGCAGCAGCTTCCCTCGTGTTAGTGTGGGTGAGCAGAGGGAAAAATCTACAAAGGTAAAAAGTCTTTGCTGGGTAAAGGTGACAGCAATTAAGCTATTGGTGATGTAGGGGGCAAGCATGACACAATGGATTCTGGAAGTTCTCCCAGTGCTCATCCTGATAGTTGCCCTCAACTACCCTTTGAATTACTGAGAATATAAAAACTAGAAAGAATTCATGAAATCCCTTCATGATTCCTGGAACTAGAGGCCAGCTGCCACTGAATTCAAAGGTGAAACTGAGAACCAACCATGTTGGCTCAAAGCCAATAAGATCAAAAGGCTTTGCTAGCTAGTGCTATAGGTGTAGAAGAGTTTGGGGCTAGGCTAACCAGAGATGAGTTCAATAATGTTAAAACTTAGAGTTAATTCCTGGACACTTAGTGAGTACTGAATGATCACCTCTTCACCTTAGGTACTAGACATAGGAAAGTGCTTGAACTCTCAGGTCGGGGGGTGGGGAGCAAACTTAACACCTCTAAAATCATTCTATACATAATGTCCAGTATACAATAAAAAATTTTAAGACATGTGAAAAAACAAGGCTAAAATTATCAGTAGCAGACCCATACCAAAAAAACCAAACCAAACCTGTTGCTGTCGAGTTGATTCTGACTCATAGCAGCCCTACAGGACAGAGTAGAACTGCTCCATAGGGTTTCCAAGGAGCAGCTGGTGGATATGAACTGCCGACCTTTTGATAGAGCCTAACTGCTGCGCTGCCAGTGTTCCAATAGACCCATAACCAAAAAACCAAACCCATTGCTGTCAAGTTGATTCCAACTCATAGTGACTCTATAAAACAGAGTAGAACTGCCCCATATGGTTTCCAAGGAGTACTTGGTGGCTTTGAACTATTGACCTTTTGGTTAGCAGTTGAACTCTTAATCACTATGCCACCAAGGTAGACCCACAGATGATCCAAATATTGGAACTAGTAAGTGAGCCAAAAAACAATCGTTATGAATGTGTTTAAAGATCTATGGAAAAAATGAAAATAATGGGTGAACATATGGATTATCTTAGCAGAAAATAGAAACTTTGAAAAACCAAATTAAAATTCTATAACTAAAGAAGTGATATTTGAAATAAAAAATAGATTGGATGATTTTAACAGCAGAATGGACACTGTAGAACAAAGAATTATTGTACTTGGAGACAAGTCAATAGAAATTATTCAAAATGAAGAAATAGAGAAAAATTATACAGCATTAATGTACAAATATAGAGGACAATGTCAAGTGGTCTAACCTATGTGTAATCACAGTCCCAAAAAAGAGAGGAGAGAAAATATGGGATAAAAATATTTGAAAAAATAATAATTGATTTCTCCCCCAAATTCCAAATCCAAGAATCTCACCTCATGCAGGATAAATAGAAAGGAAATAACAGCTATGTACACCATAGCCAAATTGCTAAAATACAAAAATAAAGAGAAAGTCCTAAAAAAATCCAGAGAACATTGTAGAGAAACAACAATAAAAATACCAGCTGACTTACTAAAAATAATGCCCACCAGAACACAATGGGATGACATCTTTAAAGTGTTGAAAGAAAACAAAAAACAAAACAAAAACCTTGTCAATCTAAATTTCTTTATCCAGTGAAAATATCATCCAATAACAAAGGTGAAATAAAGGCTTTTATGGTAAATCAAATCTGAAAGAGCTCATCACCAGTGGACCTGGACTATAAAAAATGATAAAGGAAGTTTTTCAGGATAAGGAGAAATGATACCAGTGAGATACTCAGATACACAGAAGGGATTGAAGAACACTAGAAATGGTATATAAGAGGATAAAAAGACAGACTCTTTTAAAAAAGTAGTTCCCTAATTTCTTATAAGGATAATTGACTGTTCACCAACAACCAAAAAAAAAAAAAAAAATGTGGTTACACAAATATGTATATAGGTATATGAGTATATGAATATTTGGGTACATATGTGTGCACAGATATAAGTATCTAAAAGTGTATGTACATGCAGGTATGTGTATGCATGCATGTATATCCATATATATATATATATATATATATATAAAATAAACCACAATCGAGGGCATTGGGTTTGGGTTTTTATAGAGGACAAATATATGGATACTTCTCAGACATAACCAAACACCTTGTGAGATTAGTTTTCTGGATTTGAAGACTTAGGAACCTAGTCTCATGGGACAACTTAGATAATTGGCATAATATAGTTCATAAAGTATAGGTTCTACATCCCAGTGTGGTAAGTAGTGTCTGAGGTCTTAAAAGCTTGCAAGCAGCCACCTAAGATACAACTATTGGTCTCTACTCATCTGGAACAAAAGGGAAATAAGGAAACCAAAGACTCAGAGAAGAAAGTAGTCTATAGGACTAATAGTTGATATAAACCATTGACTCATCTACACTGAGATCAAAAGAACTAGATGGTGCCCAGCAACCACTACTAATCATTCTGATCTGGACCATAATACATGAATCCTTATAGAATGAGAGGGTAATGCGGAACACAATTCAGATTCTTGAAAAATCCAGACTTACTGGACCAGTTGAGACTGGAGGACATCCCAAGACTATCATCCTGAGATATGCTTTAAACCTTAAACCAAAGTTATCCTTTGAGGTCATCTTTTAGGAAAATAACATATTAGATCATAAAATAAAGAATATTATCTATGAGTAATAAGCTTCTTTAAGAAAAACCACTTAAAGGAGACTAAATTGTCAAAAATTACTCTAAAGCAAAGATGAGAAGTTAAGGGGACAGGGAAACTAGAGTGCTGGAAATGCTACAACCAGAATGATATGAATGGGAATAACATAGTGTGAACAATGTAACCTATATCACTGAAAAGTATGTGTAGAAATTGTTAAATGAGAACTTAATTTGCTGTGTAAACTTTTACCTTAAACACCTTAAAATATTAATTAAAAAAATTGTTTGAATAAAAGCAACATTATATTGTAGAGATCATATCATCTGTCAAATAATTAACAAGATCATATCATCTGTCAAATAATTAATAAGAATAGCACACTGAATGGGAGGGGTAAAAATGGAATTAAACTGTTGAAATTGTCTTATGTAAGTTATACAACAGTATTTGAAGATAGGTTGTGATAAATTTAGGATGCACATTATAATTCATAGAGGTAATTACCAAAAGAGACAGAGAGAGAGAAAAAGAGAAAAGGAGAACGTGGTTAAAGGAGAAAAAACGGAGTACTAAAGGTATACTCGATTGATCCAAAAGAATTTAGGAAAGGAAGATCAAAGAAGCAAACAAAAGAAGGGGCAAATATTCAACGACAGGATGACAAACTTAAATTCAATTATGTTGATAATTGTGTTAAGTGTAAGTGGATTAAAGAAAATATAAAAATCTTAAATATGTTTGCACCTAATAATAGAACTTTAAAATAAATGAAGCAAAAATGGACAGAGCTTAAGCTAGAAATTGACAATCCACAATGATAGATGGAGATAGTTTTTTTTTCAGTAAATTAGAACAAATTTAAGAAAATTAGTAAGCATATGGAGGATCTGAACAATATCAACCAACTTGACTTAATAGACATTTATAGAACACTATCCTCAAAATCTGTGGAATATGTACTGTTTTCAATTGCACACAGGATATTTACAAAAATAGACCATATATGCTAACCCATAAAGCAAGTCTCAATAAATTTCAAAGGAGTAAAATAATACAAAGAATATTCTCTGATCACAAGGGCAGTAAATTAGAGCTCCAAATCAAAAAGATATCTAGAAAAGCCCCAAATATTTGGGACTCAGACAACTCATGCACTACAGATGCAATTACAAGGGAAATTAGACCAAAAAAAAAAAAAAATTGAAATTAAAAATAATGAAAACACAATATTTCCAAATTTGTGCGATACAGCTAAATAGGTGCTATTCAGCTTTAAATGCTATATTTGGAAACAATAAGAAAGGTTTTAGATTGATATTCTAAGCTTCTATCTTAAGAAACTAGAAAAAGAAGAGCAAAGTTGTCGAATAGAAAAGAAATTATAAAGGTCAGAGTGAATATCAAAGAAACAGTTTGTTATTTGGGAAAAAAATGATAAATTGGATAACCTTGAGCAGGGTTGATCAAGAATATAAAGAGAAAACAAATTGCTGACATCAAGAATGAAAGAGAGGTTATCACCACAGAGTCTACATACATTAAAAGAATACAAAGTGAAGGGCCCCTGGGTGGTCTCAATGGTTAAGCGCCTGAATACTAGCCAAAAGGTTGGCAGTTCGAACTCACCCAGAGGCGCCTCAGAAGCCAGCAATGAATGTTGGTGATGATCAAACAACACGATTGATGTAATTGGTTTCATTGAGTTGTCTAAGTGGAAAACATTGTTACCTATATTCTTACAAAAATAAAGAAAAGTTAAAAAAAATCATGGTACATACAGATGAAAAAAAAAAAGAAATAGAAAGGGAGTATTATGAACAACTTATGTCAACAAATTTGTTAATGTTGGTGAAGTAGCCAATCCTTTGATAGATATAACTTACTGAAACTGACGCAAGAAGAATGGGACAAGCTTTTATCTGTTAAATAAGCTGGATTCTCAAGGAAAATCTTTTTACAAAGAAAACTCCTGGCCCAGATGACTTCACTGGTGGATTCTATTACACATTAAGGGAAGAAATAATATACACAAATTCTTTCAGGAAATAAAGAAGATGGGAATACTTTCCAGTTTATCTCATGAGGCCAGCATAACCCTGGGAAGAATATTACAAGAGAATTACAGAGCCATCTCCCTCACGAACATAGATGCAAAATCCTTAACAAAATATTAGCAAGTTGAATCCAGCAGGTGAGTTTTACCCCAGTAATGGGAGGTTATTTTAACATTTGAAAACCAATCAATATAATTAGTCACATTAACAGAATTTCTCAACCTCTGGAGTATTAACATTTTGGGCAGGATAATTCTCTGTTGTATTGTGCATTGTACGATATTTAGCACCATCCAGGTGCCAGTAGTAATTCCTCCCCCCTCAGTCGTGATAACCAAAAATGTCCTCTGGGGGACAAAATTGCCCCTGGTTGAGAACTATTGCATTAATACAATTAAAAGAAGAAAATCATAGGATCATTTCAATTGATGTTTAAAAAGTAGTTGTCAAAACTCAAAACCTTTTTATGACTAAACATTTCAGTAAACTAGGAATAGATGGGAACTTGCTCAATCTGATAAAAGGCATTTTAAAAAAACGCAGAGTGCAATTATACTTAATGGTGGAATATTGAACACTCTCTCTCTAAATACCAGGAAATAGGAAAGGATAACCTCCTGCATCACTTGTGTTTTTCATTCTACTGAAGATCCTAGCCAGTACAATAAGGCAGAAACAGAGGCAAAACATTGAAAAAGAAAAAATAAAACTGTTATTCACAGCTGATACGATTGTGCACCTAGAAAACATAAAGGAATCTATAGAAAAACATCAGTGGAGGTATTAAGTGAATTCAGCAAGGTAGTAGAATATAAGGTTATCATTAAAAAATTAAACTTCAAACAGTTGGAAAGTGAAATAAAAATGTCATTTACAATAGCATAAAAACATATAATATTAGGAATTATTTAAAGAAACATGCATGAGACCTGTATCATAAACACTATAAAACACTGCTGAGGGAAATTTTAAAAGACCTACATAAACGGTGGGAGGCATTAGTGGTTCAGCGGTAGAATTCTTGCCTTCCCTGTGGGAGACTTGGATTCAATTTCGGGCCAATGCACTTCACCTGCAGCCACCGCCTGTTTGTCAGTGGAGGCTTGTGTGGTGCTATGATGCTGAACAGGTTTCAGCGTACCAGCTTCCAGACTAAGATGAACTAGGAAGAAAAGCCTGACAATCTACTCCTGAAAATCAGCCAATGAAAACCCTATGCACCATAATGATCCAATCGGTTACACACCATGGGGATGGCCAGGTCTGGGCAGCTTTCCTTCTGTTGGTCATGAGACCATCATGAGTTGAGGGTCAACTCCATTGCAGTGAACAACAACAAATAAATGGCACTGGAGATCACTTAGGAAACCAGAGAGAGAGGTACTGGATGGAGACAGAGGGAATTTTCCAATAAAAATCAGCATCTGTCCTAGGGATATTCAGGAAATATTTCATGAATTATGAAGTTCCCAATAGAGTGATCTGGGGTTGGGGAGGGGGAGATCGCTTAAGGGCTCACAGGTCCCTGAATTCTGTTCAATTTCTAGTCTCAGGCTAGTTCCAATTTCAGAGTGGAGACTAAAACCCATGGTCATCGAGTAGATTCTGACTCATAATGTATTTCAAATTCATAAGCCTTTGAGGATGGCCAATTTATCCATTCATTCAAGCAACTATCCTAAATATATTTTGGGTTCATTTGAAGACGGGAGCTGAGAAGAGCTTAGCTTATAGCTGTCTACTGAACATCACATCATGGCTATGACTTCTACAAGTATATAACTTAAGGTTTTTTAAAGGACTGTGACCAAAAAGTCTGTCTCTCCTGCTGTTTTCCATTTCTGAAAGCCGACATTATACCATTGATATTTGATTCTGTTGGGTTGAGACACTGTTCCACGTTATTAAACAAGTTTTCTTGATGTGTTTAATGTATTGATTTCACATTAATAACTAATGTCTATTTATATAACTTTATAGTATACTGTTGATAACAACGTACTGCTGAGTGCTTTTCACAGAAAAAGTCATGTCTGGAACAATTTGTTTTAATATTAAAATCTATTTAAATGTAAATAGTATTCCTGAATAGTCAATGAATTTCTATGGTTCACAATGAAAGGTTCAAAATGATATACAGTAAAAATTCTTCTCCCTGTCATTACTGATCATCCACTCTGTAACCTCCCTCCAAAGGTCAGCAATGTTACCAGTTTTACGTGTGTTCCTTCAAAGCTATTCCATTTCTTCTAACAGTACATGCTTGGATATATTTCTCTCTTGAAAAAAAAAATGGAGGCACTCTTCTGTACCGTTATTTTTTTAATTAACGATAATTTCTCAGAGACTATTCCACAACATTACACAAACAGCCTCCCTAGCTGTATTAAAAAGCTTTCACATTCGTTACCTTGTTTGAAAATGAGTGGAGGGCTGATTAGGCATGATTTGTTCTTTTTTTCCTTGTGTGACAGCAAGCTGACACAGCGAGGATGTGTCAGAGCTCGGACGAAGCTGCAAAAACACCGAAGTCCAAGACCATTGTTCGTTTCTAAAATAGCCTGTCTATGGAATTGACATAGAGGATTCAATGTTTTCTCTATTAGAAGCCCATCTAGATATTTGCATTTAATGGAACTGTTGCCATAGCCCAGTGTCTAAGTAAATATACTTACTCTATGAATGTTTGTTGAATAGAATAGGACTGGTTAATTTATAACCTTGGAGATGACTTGCATTTTTATCAATAATCTCTCATGTTTCCTAGGAGATATATCCTTAGCATATACTAATGGAAATGCTAGGCATGAGTGCAAATACAAGATGTCCTGGTCTCAGCTAAGTGCAAATCATTTAGTAGGCTGGAAAAATTTGTACAGTCATCCAGGTCCTGGACCCTGAGTCAGACAGTATCCCCCCACCCCACAAAGCCTCCAATCTGTGAGTTCTGCTTCTCAGAGATAACATCTTTAATCTCCAGTTTTGCCCTTTCACGATTCTTATGTTTATTGAACAGAAAGGGATGAACTGGGTAAAGTGTGCCTTGCTTATAAAGCTTCTTTCTCAGAAATATGAAAAATGTGCTTGTTTCCTTGGAAGCGATTACAGAAATTCACCTAATTGTGTGTTTGTGCAAATGTGTGTATTAAGACGTGAGTAACACTCTCATGTTTAAGGTGAACATACATTCCCACATGATGAAATAAGGCCAAGACCATGATTCTGGGAGTCTTATGTTTTTGCATGTGATTGTTAAGGGATACTTTTCAATTAGGTCGCACTTGGTTCCCGGGTTACCTACTTGTGAAGCTTGGGTTTTGCTTTACTGATAATCAGGGATTCAAGTGAGTGTAAGAAAGCCAGGTGCACAAAGCTTGAGCAGCTAATTTGACCCCTTTTGATTTAGAGGTTTATTGCCTAATTTCCAAGTAGCTGGGGATTTTCTAGTTGTCTTTTATTACACATTTCTAACTTAATTTCCAGAGAGCATACCTTGAACAATCTCAATACTTTAAAATTTGTTGAGGCTTGCTTTATGATGCAGCTTAATGTCAATTTTGATAACCCTCGTAACAACACTATGAGATAGATATTACTACCGCCCCA
Organism: Loxodonta africana; assembly: GCF_030014295.1. Classification (NCBI taxonomy): domain Eukaryota; kingdom Metazoa; phylum Chordata; class Mammalia; order Proboscidea; family Elephantidae; genus Loxodonta; species Loxodonta africana. The sequence continues at coordinate 108,816,365 of NC_087344.1, forward strand.
TTTTACAGATAAGGAAACTGGCACTAGAGAAGTAAAGTAAATTTGCTCAAGATTAAGTTGAAATTTGATCCCTGACATCTTGATTCTTAAGTCCATCCTCTTAACCACTTTGATATACTGCCTTCACCCGCAAGAGGGAAAAACGGAAGTCTCAAAACAAACAAACAAAAAAAGCACTTATATCTGAGATCTTATGATATCTGCTCTGGATGAAGGACTGTACTTGTTATTGTTGTTATTTTTAGGTGCCATTGCGTTGGTTCTGACTCATGGCTATGAGTCAGAATGAAACACTGCCCAGTCCTGTGCCATCCTCACAATTGTTGTTATGCTTTAGCCCATTGTTGCAGCCACTGTGACAATCCTTCTCATTGAGGGTCTTCCTCTTTTTCCCTGACCCTTTACTTTACCAAGCATGAAGCCCTTCTCCAGGGACTGGTCCTTCTTCATAACATGCCTAAAGTACTTGAGAAGCCATCCTTGCTTCCAAGGAGCATCCCAGCTGTATTTCTTTCAAAACAGATTTATTCATTCTTCTGGAAGTTAATGTTATATTCAATATTCTTCACCAACACCATAATTCAAAGGCATGAATTCTTCTTTGATCTAACTTCCTTATTCATTGTCCAGCTTTTGCATGCATATGAGGCAATTGAAAATACCATGGCTTGGGTCAGGTGCAGCTTAGCCCTCAAAGTGACATCTTTGCTTTTTAACACTTTAAAGAGACCTTTTGCAGCAGATTTGCCCAATGCTATATATGTCATTTGATTTCTTGACTGCTGCTTCCCCAGAGGTTGACTGCGGATGCAAGCAAAATGAAGTCCTTGACAACTTCAATATTTTCTCCTTTTATCATGATATTGCTTATTCGTCCAGTTGTGAGGATTTTTGTTTTCTTTATATTGAGGTGCAATCTGTACTGAAGGCTGCAGTCTTTGAACATCATCAGTAAGTGCTTCAAGTCCTCTTTCAACAAGCAAGGTTGTGTCATCTGCATAAGGCAGGTTGTTAATGAGGCTTCCTCCAACCCTGATGCCTCATTCTTCTTCACATAGTCCAGCTTCTTGGATTATTTGCTCAGCATACAGATTGAATAAGTATGGTGGAAAGATACAACCCTGATGCACACCTTTCCTGACTTTAAATCCTGCAGTATCTCCTTGTTGTGTTCGATTGACTGCCTGTTGGTCTATGTACAAATTAAGTGTTCTGGAATTCCCATTTTTCAGCATTATCCATAATTTGTCATGATCTACACAGTCGAATGCCTTTGCATAGTCAATAAAACACAGGTAAACATCTTTCTGGTATTCTCTGCTTTCAGCCAGGATCCATCTGACATCAGCAATGATATCCCTGGTTCCACGTCCTATTCTGAATATGGCTTGAATTTCTGGTAGTTCCCTGTTGATGTACTCCTGCAATTGCTTTTGAATGATTTTCAGCATAATTTTACTTGCATGTGATATTAATGATATTGTTTGATAATTTCTGCATTCTGTTGGATCATCTTTCTTTGGAATGAACACAAATATGGATCTCTCCCAGTTGATTGGCCAGGCAGCTGTCCTCCAAATTTCTTGGCATTGATGAGTGAGCACCTCCAGCGCTGCATCTGTTCGTTGATACATCTCAATTGATATTCCATCAGTTCCTGAAAAGTCTTGTTTTTCACCAATGCCTACAGTGCAGCTTGGACTTCTTCCTTCAGTACCGTTGTTTCTTGATCACATGCCACCTCCCAAAATGGTCGAACGTTGGCCAATTCTTTTTGGTACAGTGGCTGTATATTCCTTTCATCTTCTTTTGATGCTTCCTGTGTCATTAAATACGTTCCTCACAGAATCTTTCAATATTACAACTCGAGGCTTGAATTTTTCTTCAGTTCTCAGCTTGAGAAATGCCAAGTGTGTTTTACCCTTTTGATTTTCTAACTCCAGGCCTTTGCACATTTCATTATAATACTCAACTTTGACTTCTGGAGCTGCCCTTTGAAATCTTCTCCTCAGCTCTTTTACTTCATCATTTCTTCCTTTCGCTTTAGCTATTCTACGTTCATGAGCAAGTTTCAGAGTCTTTTCTCACATCCATTTTGGTTTTTTCTTTCTTGCCTGTCTTTTCAATGACCTCTTGCTTTCTTCATGTGTGATGCCCTTAATGTCATTCCACAACTCATCTGGTCTTCAGTCATTATTGTTCAGTGCATCAAATGTATTCCTGAGATGGCCTCTAAATTCAGGTGAGATATACTCAAGGTCGTATTTTGGCTCTCATGGACTAGCTCTAATTTTCTTCAGCTTTAACTTGAATTCGCATATGAGTAATTGATGGGTCTCTTCTATAGTTGGTCCCTGGCCTTGTTTTGACTGACAGTATTGAGCTTCTCTACTGTTTCTTTCCATAGATGTAGTCAATTTGATTTCTGTGTATTCCTTCTGGTGAGGTCCTCGTGTATAATCACCATTTATGTTGTTCAAAAAAAGATATTTGCAATGAAGAAGTCGTTGGTCTTGCAAAATTCTATCATGAGATCAGCATTGTTTCTTTTACTAAGGCCATGTTTTCCAACTACAGATATTCATTTCCAACTTTTGCATTCCAATCACTGGTAATTATCAATGCATCTTGACTGCATGTTTGGCCAATTTCAGACCGCAGAAGTTGGTAAAAATCTTCAGTTTCTTCACCTTTGGCCTTAGAGGTTGGTGCATAAATTTGAATAATAGTGGTATTAACTGGCCTTCCTTGTAGGTATATGGATATTATCCTATCACTGACAGCATTGTCCTTCAGGCTAGATCTTGAAATGTTCTTTTTGATGATGAATGTGATGCCATTCCTCTTCAATTTGTCATTCCCAGCATAATAGACCATGTGACTGTCTGATTCAAAATAGCCAATACCAGTCCATTTCAGCTCGTTTGTGCCTAGTATATAGATATTTATGTGTTCCATTTCATTTTTGATGACTTCCAGTGTTCCTAGATTCATACGTTGTACATTCCATGCTCAGATTATTAATGGATGCTTGCAGCTATTTCTTCTCATTTTGAGTTGTGCCACAACAACAAATGAGGGTTCCGAAAACTTTACTCCATCCATGACATTAAGGTCAACTCTACTTTGAGGAGGCAGCTCTTCCCCAGTAGTATTTTGAATGATTTGAATGAGTGGCTTATTTTCCAGCACTATGTACAACAATGTTCTGCTGCTATTCATTATATTTTCACTGACCAGCTTTTTCAGAAGTAGACCACCAGGTCCTTGTTCTAAGTCTGTCTTAGCCTGGAAGCTCTGCTAAAACCTGTCCACCAAGGGTGACCCTTCTGGTATCTGAAATACCAGTGGCAAAGCTTCCAGTATCACAACGACATGCAAGCCACCACAGTACAACAAACTAACAGATGAGTGGTGGCCTGTACTTAGCATACGTGAAATATGATGAACTTATATTCAAGGGGGCTTGGTATACAAACATACTGATGCTTATTTAGAAAATGGGAAGGATGAGCTCCTGTGGGTTTTTTGTTCATTGGCCCAAGAATCCTCTGGGAAAAAAATTTAAGAAAGGAGTCTGTTGAAAGAGGCATGTTTGGGCTGTGGACAAAGGATTATTATTGGGAAGAAGTGAAATGGAAAGTGTCCTACTCAGAGTTTTGTTGGTTCTGCCCTTTACACCAGGTATTTTTTGCCCAAAATTTGGGAACAAGAGGTGGAAATAAGAATAGAGTGGCTTTGTGAGTAAGTAGTATTTTTCCAGAGACCTGGTGGTGTAGTGATTAAGCATTCAGCTGCTAACCAAAAGGTAGGCAGTTCGAACAAACCAGCTGCTCCTTGAAAACCTTATGGAGCAGTTCTATTCTGTCCTATAGGGTTGCTATGAGTCAGAATTGACTCAACCGCAACAGATTTTGTTTGGTTTTGGTTTAGTATTTCCGCATTTAGCTTAAAGCAGCTACATTTCAGAAGTAGCTATAGGATAGAATCATGGCAGCCAGCTAATGAGCCAGGCCTTCCAAGCCACCTCCCAGGAGATGGAACATAGGCTCTAGGAACCCTGGAAGTCATTGGCAGGCATTAGAGATATGCATCAATCAGGACTCCAGTTGTGCCCCCCATGAGGAAAAGACTGCTCAAACAGCAGAGAAGTACAGTGGTCCAGAGACCTGGAGTCTGAACAGCTTGAGTATCTGCTGGGTCCCTTCAGCTGGGAAATCACAGATAGTGCTAGAGAACTACTGTTTGGTTACATTACCTTCTAGGGCATAGATCCAGATGGATAGATAGCTGCCATTGAATTGACTCCAACTCATGCTGATCTTATGTACAACAGGGTAAAATGTTGCTCAGTCCTGTATCATCCTTATCATTGCAGGCATGTTCGAGTCCATCGTTGTGGCTATTATCTCAATCCTTCTCACTGAGGGTCTCCCTCATACTCGCTGGCCCTCTATTTCACAACACGTGATATCCTCTTCTAGCAATTGATCCCTCCTGATGACACATCCAGGCTGATAAGTTCTGGGGAAATAAGACGTTATGCTGCTTTTTCTAAAGGTAAGCAAAGCACCAAACTAACCCCAAAGAAGATGAAGAAGAACATTGCAGTGTTTGTAAAATGCATGAAAACTTTTTGTGCTTTTCAATACATATTCTTACAATTTGCAATATAACAGTGCTGTAAAGTCACCTAATTATCAAAACTCAGTCTTACTGGACAAAACTCAGTTACTGGAGTATATTTGAAACGATGGTTGGTGCCAATGTATTTATTTATCTTTGTATTTTTAGTCTTTGGCCTATCTTGCTGTGGGTATTTATACAATGCTGAGTATAATTGTGCTCATGTAAAGGTACCAGAGGAAGAAATTATCCTGATGCCTTCAAATACAATTCACATGAAAATTCTGCCAATCACTATCTGGTTCCTTGCATTTTTTAAGTTTTTCCAGTTTATGAAGCACCTTCACATAAATTACCTTGTTTGATCTTCAAAACAACCTCAGGTAAGGGGCAGGTATTAATACCATCATTTTCTTTTTGGAGAAATTGAGACACAAAGAGGTAAAGTGACATGTCCAGGAAGGAAATGTAGCAAAACCAGATCTGACCTCCATTCTTCTGAACGTAAGTCCGAAGTTTTTCCACTTCATCTCATGTTCCTTACCTGTTCATTTGTCCATCCGTCCATCCATCCATCTATCCATCCATGCATCCATCCATGCATCCATTCACCCACCCAGCCACCCACCTGTCCGTCCGTCCGTCCGTCCGTCCATCCATCCACTCATTAATTCACTCAACAAATGTTTTTGGGTGGCTATCTTGAGCCAGGAAACTCTGGTTGCACAAGTTAAGTGTTACGGCTGCTAACCAAAGGGTTGGCAGTTCGAATCCACCAGGTGCTTCTTGTAAACTCTATGGAGCAGTTCTACTCTGTCCTATAGGGTCACTATGAATTGGAATCAACTTGACAGCAAGGAGTTTGGTTTTTCTGGTCTATCATGAGCCAGGCATTGTACTAGGTGCTGTGGAGAATACTAACATAAGTCATGCATGGATCCTGTCCTCAAGGAGTTTATAATCCAGCAGGTGATATCAGCTATGGAGTGGCGTAATTCTAAGGCAAGATAGAAAGTGATAGATACTATGAGATAGAATCAGGAAGTCCTACGAGTGCTCTGATGCAAAGCAGATAATTTAGAGCAAGGAGATGAGGAGTAAAATATGGACCAATAACTCATTTACATGGAAGGAAGCTAGGGTATAGGAATGCGATGTGTAGAGAGACTTTTTTTGACATTGACTGGCTGGGGGAATGGTTCAAGGGGAATGGGAATTGACTGTCAGGGGAGCAAATAAAGCAAGGAGAGAGAGAGAGAGAACATATCTAAGAGGGAACGAAAATGGTAGAGTTCCAGTCAGTGAAATTAACTTAAAAAAATGTACGTGGGTTTGGCAGTTGTGAGTTAAAGGGAGAGAGCCTGGAAAGTATCAGTATCATCTAGGTGGGGCTAGATGGTGCAGAGAAAGGGTGTTTGTAGACTTAGAGCTTTTTCTGCTCAGCCTGAATATTTGGAGCATCCCATGGGTAAAGCAACAGAAACTCCATACATATTTCCAGAACAGGGTTTGGAAAGGACTGGAATCAACACATATAATAGAGTGTGAACAGCTAAGAAAATTGGAAATTCAAGGTTTTTGAAGTGAGTCTAACTGTTAGAAGTGTTAGAGAGACAAGTCTGATAGGCAAAATGAATGAGTTTTAGAAATTGGGGTCACCCACAGATTCTCAGCATTTAGGTTGTCTTAGGCTGGGTTCTTCAGAGAAGCAAAATCAGTGAAGTGTGTGTATATGTATGTATATATGTGTAATATATATACATATATATATATTACATGTATAACATATATATAATATATAAAGAGAGAAACAGAGAGAGACAGCCTATTCTCAAGGAAATGGCTCAGATGGTTGTAGGGGCTGGCAAGCCTCAAGTCTATGAGTCAGGCATCAGGCTGGAGGCTTCTCCTGACTCATGTAGATGCAGGGTCTGACAAACCCAAGATAGATAGGTAAGATGGCAGGTTGCTGGCTCAAGCCCCCAGGACCAGAGGTCTGATGATGACGACCTAGGTGCAGGATCCAGAGTATGCAAAAACTGATGAGCTTTGCTAGAACGTCCACACAGATTGGATGCAGGCCACACGTCTGGAAACTCCCCTTACAACTGATTGGCTGACCACATCAGATCACATCGTGGAGTTGATTACATTATATAGCAAATGGAAGATAGCTACCATTACGTAATTGCCAAACTATATCATTATGTAACTCCCAAACCACTAAGATTCACAGCCCAGGCAAGATGACACACAACCTTAGCCATCACAGGTATAGTTTGTGTATTTAATATGAGATAAGTATGTTATATAGCCTTTTCTGTTAGTATATATTTCAGTTTGGCTTTGTGATGGTTTTTTGTTCTGTATATCTGATACTTCCTGTGGTGTTAAGAAAAGAGAGAATATGTTGTGAGGAATTGTTCTGTGAAAATACTTGCCTCAAGAAATTAACATAAAAATTGTCCCGTACATATCTCGTCAAAGGTCCCAAGTCATACAGAATAGTTTAGGAATTAGATAAAATCAACCCCAAAAGGACCAAATGATAATACTTCCAAATGTTTGATTCTGCCAGGGAGAAAATTTATAATGGGAGAAAATGTGGCATCATTTGTATTTTCCTTCTAGACTGAAAAGCTTGTGAAGAAAGTCACCGTTTCTTGATAACCTTTGCATTCCATATGCCTAACATAGCACCTACAGGTTTTTTTTTTTTTTTCCAGTTGCTGTCGAGTTGATTCTGACTGAGGGCAACCCCGTGTGTATAAGAGTATAACTGTGCTCCAGCAGGTTTTCAATGGCTGATTTATTTGGAAGCAGATTACCAGATTTTTCTTCTGAGGTGCCTCTGAATGAACTCGAACCTCCAGACTTTCTGTTAGTAGCCAAACATGTTAGCTGTTTGCACCACCCAGGGAACACACCTAGAAGGTAGAAACGTTTATGTGAATGCATGCATACAGCTTCATCTATAAGCACCTCCTATGTTCTTTATAATTCTTCACAGACTGTAAAGAAGATGCGGCCATTTAAGTAATATAGATATTAAGTGCGGTAGGAACTGAGAGTATGGGGAATCACTTTTAGCAGTGGAGGTCCTGAAAGACTTCTTAGAGGAGGCGGGACTTGAATTTGAACCTGGTGAGATTTATGCTGGCAAAAAGAAACAGGGAGAATGTTCCTTAACACTTCAGTATCCAGAGCGTAGTGGGACAGCTGGAACTTTGGTGGAACCCTGGTTGGATGGAGATGGAGAATGACAGCTGTGAAAGACAGAGCCATGTGCCAGAACTGTGGAGTCTGCAAGGTATCCCTAAGATCATGTACCCCTGAGTAGAAATGAAAATTTGGGCATGGAGAGATTCCCTAATGGAAAAGAAGAGAAGAAAGGCAGGGAAATAGGTCCAAATCTTTGGGTAAAACTTCTTTAAGGGCATGAGTTGAAGGGAAGAAGTCAGCTCAGTCAAATTCAGAAGAAGGAGTTGGGAAATAAAAGCAATGCCCTGGGTAAAAGAGGTGAAAAGGAAGCATACTACCAATGACACTGACCTGAGTACTTACTTATTACGGGTTAAGCAATAAATCCTTTACATATAGTCACTCATCTAATACTTCCATCAGCCTTATGAGTTGGGAACTACCATTAAGACATTTTTTGCCCCCCCAAAAAAGGAAGACAAATAATATAGATAAGCAGTCCATTTTGACAATCATATACCAGTCCCCTTGATTTCTGGGTTTATTCTTCCAGATGTTTCTCTTTGCATTTATGTTTGGTGGCTATTTAGACCAGTTTTTCTCCATTATAAACAGCATGGCACTAACCCTACCTGTGTCTGCTTCCTTGCAAGTAATTCTCCAGGGTAGAGACCAAAAAGTGGGAATTGTCAGGTGGGAAAAAATGCTCATTTAAAAGTTTTTATTAGAGACTGCCAAACTGTCTTCCAAAAAGGCTTTTTCAATTTATATTCTTACCAACAGCGTACAAGAATACACTTTCCACACTCCTTAGGAAAACCTACTGTTATCAATCTTTTTACATTGTGTGCCAATTTCATGTGTGAAAAATGATGTCTTGTTTTTAGTTTGCTGTTCCCTGCTACTAGTCTGGTTGGGTACATTTTTGCAATCTTTTCATATTGGCTATTTGTCTTTCTTCTGTGAATCACCTCTTCAGATCTTCATTTACTTTTATTTGAGGTTGTTTGTCTTTGTCTTGTTGACTTGCTAGACTTCTTTACATATTCTATGTATTTGTGATTTGTTATGTACCCTGCAAATATTGTCGCCCACTCTGTAATTTGTTTTTGTCTGTGGGGCCTTCTGCCATTTAAAATTTTGTTGTATTCAAATTTATTAACCTTTCCTTTTTTGCTTTTGCATCCTGTACCTTTGTGTGTTCTGTTGTATTTTATACTTTTACAATTTTTACTTCTATGTTTGGCTCTTTAAAACATCTGAAACATATGTGGAAGTTCCTCTCTTCTCAGTCTAGACACAAAAAAGTGCTGAAGAGAATGCTAATTACACAGCTGAACACAAAAGCAAATAGAAGTAGCCATCATCCCACTTGGGGATGTGCTGGTGAGGGGCAGGCAGTTTGCAAGTTTTCTAAGGCAAGCAACCATAGCCCTCAAAATTTCAGAGAGTCAAACTCTTCTGTCTTAGACTGGGCTCTCTACAGAAGCAATACCAGTGAAGCATATACTTATCTCAAGGAAATGACTCACGAAGCAATCCCAAGTCTGTGGGTCAGGTGTCTGGCTGGAGGCTTCTCCTGACCCGCATAGCTGCAAGGACTGATGAATCCAAGATTGGTAGGTAAGACAGCAGGCTGCTGGCTCACAGGCTGCAGAGGCCAACAAATCTCTAGATTGGTAGGCAATATGGCGATATGACACTGGCTCAAGTCCCAGGAACCAGGGTCAGATGATGATGAGCTGGCTGCAGGATCCAGAGCAAGCAAAAGCCCCCAAGCTTTGCCAGAATGTCCATATATATTGGATGCAGGTCACACCCCAAGGGAGCTCCCCTTACAGCTGATTGGCTGATCACATCATGGAGGTTATCACATTATATCACAAAATGGAAGATAACTACATCATTACTTAACTGCCAAATTTTATCATTACATAACTGCCAAACTGCATCATTACATAACCTCCATGCTACATCACTATGTAACTGCCAAACCACTGAGAATCATGGCCCAGCCAAGCTGACATATAATCTTAACTATTACATCTTCCAAAAAGAAATTTTTTTTCAAGATGAGCCCTGAATGGAGTATTTTCCAGGGTATATTAGTACTCTTGTATATTAATGTTGTTGTTGTTAGGTGCTGAGCAGTTGGTCCTGACTCATAGCGACCCTAAGTGCAACAGTATATTAATAATATCACATGAGAAAAGGGCTTTCTGGTCATACATGATTTAGGGAGGCTTGTTTAAACACTGTTAAATGAGTTTCTTTGGGGGAAAGCTCAATTAGTGAATGTTTATATTGTTCAGAGACTGTAAGTTGTCTTCAGATGGAAATTTACAGTGTGTTGAAAAATTCAAGAGATCATTTTCAGTGGTTCTTAATCTTGGCTACATTTTGGAATAGTCAGAAACATTAAAAAATATGCGCAAATTGCAGTCTCTCAGCCCCAGAGATTCTAATTTAATTAGTCCTGGGTGTAGTTTGGGTATGGAGATTTTTAAAAGCTCCCGTGGTGATCCTCGTGTGCAGCCCAAGTAGAGAACCACTAATTGGTCCAGTGGTTTCATTTAGGAGACTGGGAAACAAACAAGCTAGTCTGGGGAATATCTGAGACCAGAAACCAGATGTTTGGAAGCCCAGACCTGATCTTTCCCTGTTTACTGTACTGCCTTCCCCCAGCACATCGTTAGGTTTGTACGGTTCTAACTGGAGCGCACATCTCAGGCATTGGCTTTGGCACGTGTCATATGCTACTTTGTATTGCTTATGGGCTCCAAATGCCCTCAGTTTCTGTATTTATATCGTTGTTGTTATTAGCTGCTGTCGAGTTGGACCCTGACTCATGATGACCCCATGTACAATGCAACAAAACGGTGCCTGGTCCTACACCATCCTCGTGATCAGTTGATGATCAGACCTAGTGATCAATGGTGTCTTAGTTATCTAGTGCTGCTGTAACAGAAATACCACAAGTGGATGGCTTTAACAAAGAGAAACGTATCCTCTCACAGTCTAGGAGACTAGAAGTCCGAATTCGGGGTGCCAGCCCCAGGGGAAGGCTTTCTCTCTCTGTCAGCTCTGGATGAAGTTTCTTGTCATCAGTCTTCTGCTGGTCTAGGAGCTTCTCAGTGCAGGGACACTGGGTCCAAAGGACACGCTCTGCTCCGGGTGCTACTTTCTTGGTCGTATGAGGTCCCCCTGTCTCTTTGTTTGCTTCTCTCTTTCATATCTCAAAAGAGATTGACTTAAGATACAGCCTAGTCTTGTAGATTGAATCATGCCTCATTAACATAACTGCTTCTAGTCCTGCATCATTAACATCATAGAGGTAGGATTTACAACACATAGGAAAATCATATCAGATAACAAAATGGTACACAATCACACCATACTGGAAATCACAGCCTAGCCAAGTTGGCAGATATTTTGGGGGGACAAAATACAATCCATAACACATGGGGTTTTCACAGTCTGACTTTTGCAGGTAGATTGTCAGGCCTTTCTTCCTAGCCTATCTTAGTCTGGAAGCTCCACTGAAACCTGTTCGGCATCATAGCAAACTCAAGCCTCCACTGATGGAGGGGTGGTGGCTGCACATGAAGTGCGTTGGCTGGGAATTGAACGAGGCCTCCTACATGGAAGATGAGAATCTTACCACTGAATCACCACTGTCCCCTCCTTATTTATAAAAGGGGCATAATGATACCCATTCTCTCTCACCTTTGAGCTACTCTGAGAATTGAATGAGTACATGCATATGACAGTGTTTTGAAAACTGTACATTGTACAAATGGAAGTGATGAGAGTGGGAAGGTAAAGGCAGACAATAGTGCCTAACACAGTGCCTTGTTCATGAAATGTGTTTTGTTATTGTTGTTAGTCGACACTGAGTCCACTCTGACTCATGCCGGCCCCACGTACAACAAAACAAAATGCTGCCTGGTCCTGCACCATTCTCATGATGGCTGCCGTGCTTGAGTTCATTGTTGCCTTCCAACCTAGGGGGCTCATCTTCCAGCACTGTATTAGACAATATTCTGTTTTGATCCATAGGGTTTTCACTGGCTAATTTTTGGAAGTTGATTACCAGGCCTTTCTTCTTAGTTTGTCTTTGTCTGGAAACTCTGCTGAAACCTGTCCAGCATCACAGTAACACGCAAGCCACCACAGTACAACAAACTGACAGGCAGATGGTGTAAAGGGTTTGGGAGATGTTTATTGAAAGTAATTGATGGTGGGAATAAAAAGCAGCTGCTCTTGCAGAACAGTTTCTCCACAAACACACCTGGAATCCCTCACATCCCAGGCAACTTGTCAACATCATCTCCCTCAGGGAACGCTTGATTAAGGTTACCATATTTTCAGCGGCAGCCCCAGGAGTTCAGAATATAAATTTCACATAATTAACATTCACATGCATATGCATGAACATTTATATAATTTTGCATGCTGTGTTCAATAGTCTCCAACTTAATAAAGTAGTACACCCTGCAGTGGTCCTGCTGGGGGTATCTTTTTCCCTGCTTTGTTTTCTAATTCAGAAGATAATCACCAGGGCTTAGAGACTTAGAGCAAAGGGAGGGAGCCAAGAGAGGCTCCAGGCAGAGGAGGAGGCATCCACGTGCACAAAATGGAGACCTTGCTTAGGCTACAGTCAATCAAAGAGTCGACAGAGCACCGTGGCTTCTTTAGAGCATTGTGCTTTCTCACAGAGGTTTTGGAAACATTTAAGATTCTGCAGGAATCTGGAAAAACAACCTGCAATGGAAAGTGCCTGCAGGACCAGCTCACTTCTTAGCCATGGAGAAACTTAAGTAGAAGCCTGTTGGAGGTGGAAACCGTCAACACAGAGATTTTCCTTTAGCCACGGACCCTAACTAATAGTCCCAGACAGTCAGTGTCATTTATAAATGAAAATATTTATAGAGTAGGTTCTGGGGACACAGCAGTGGACATATTTACATGGCTGTAGTCATGGAGGATACAGTTGAATGGAGGAGATGGACAAACAGCCAGCTAATGGAAAAATAAGTGAGTTTTGCTGTGGTATGAAGGAAATAGCCAAGATGCTAGAAGGGGATTGATGGGTGGTAGAAGCACCTAATGTAGTGAGAATGGCTAGGAGAAGAGATTACACTGATGATGACATCGGAGAAAAGCACTTCAAACAGAGGGACCAGAATGCGTGGAGGGTACAGGGAAAGGACTAGGCATGTTCAGAGAGGTGAAGGCAGGTCAGGTGTGGCTGGAGGGTAGAGAGTGAAGAGGAGAAGGGCAGAAGAGCAGATGCCAATGGGGACATAGGCAGGGATCAGGTCATGCAATGATCACATTCTATCTGTTGTATACAGTTCCTGAGTGGTAAAAATGGTTAATGCACTCGGCTGCTAATGGAAAAGTTAGAGGTTCAAGTCTGCCCAGCTTACCTAGAAAGAAAGGCCTGGTGATGTACTTCTGAAAAATCAGCCACTGGAAGCACAGTGGAGCATAGTTCTACTCTGACACACGTGAAGCCACCATGAGTCAGAGTCAACTTAAAGGCAACTGGTTTATCTATTATATAGTAACGTCAAGCTGATTGGGTGATGGTTAGGAGGAAATATTTGAAATATTCAGCACCTGGCTTGAGTGGAACCCAGTTTGGTGAACCCTTAAGCTTATGTAACTTTAAAGTCCTTTAAAAAAAAAAAAAAAAAGAATTAAAAAATGCCTCTTCAAAGTTCAAAAGAAGAGAGGAAGGCAGGCAGGAAGGAAAAAAGAAAAGAAAAAGTAAGGAAGAAAAAAGAAAGAGTGAAAACAGTGGATATGGCTTTGTAAACCCCTTCAAAGGTGTTATGCAAATCGGAGGCCCTGGAGCTTAAGCTTTTCCAACTTCACAGTAAATCCACCTTTGAAAATCATTCTGAGCAGAGGCCAGTCATAAGCACTGGGACGGTTGTCCTGGAGTGTCCCAGGTAAATGTCAGCCGTGGTGAAGGACAGGTAAGGCAGACGGCGAGGTACTTTTTAAGGCCAAGAGGAGAGGGTGCTGGGTGTTATGGCTATTTGCCAGGGAGTGCTGACAATGATGGCCTCTGAATCTAATCTGCAGAAGGAGGGAAATGAAGGGGACTGATGGATTACAGACTTGTAGAAGTCCTAGAATTGTGAAGTGGGGGTTCTGAATCAAGTGAGCTGACTGGACAATGGTGTGGTAGGAGAATGGGTCCTTGGAATTTAAATTTTAGAAGTGATTCATTTTCTGGTCATGATAAGGAGCAGGAAATGACCGTGGGGTGGATTGCTGGGGTGGAGGGAAACTGAGAGGCTGGAGTGTGGGAAGGCTCATCCATGGGTATGCTGCAGCCATAGGGAATGATGCCATGAATTAGGTGGAGAGGAATAGAATGAGGGTTCTTTTCTTTTAAAAAAAATTTAAAGTGGGGAGCTCCCCATTGTGTAAGAAACAGCTACAGCTCTCAATTTCTTAGTCATTAGGTGTGCCTGCTCTGCTGGACAGGATCTGGAAATTGTACAGAGCATCCTCATCTTTCTCTTGGTGGGGGATTCTGCCACTAGTGTTAGAATCACAAGCAGACGCCACTGCAGTTGTTTGGAGCATGGCTGAATCTATGATCAGTTATATAGTTACATATTTTTATACTTTTCATTGCCTTGGGCGTAAATACCTTTTAAATGGTCACAATCTCTGCAGAAAAGTCTGTCATTAAAATGGAAAAACAAGAGCAGCAATAGATACCTTACGTAAGAGTTTGGGTTTGTAAAAGCCTTTCACATTTGCTAACTCCTTTTTTTTTTTATCCTCAGAACAAACCTATAAAACAGACAAAGAGCATATACTTATAGTAGCGAGGAAGAAAGAATCTCAGAGAAGTTAAGTAACTTCCCCAAATCACACAGCTCATACATGTTATAAGTACCAGAGATTTGAATTCACGTGTTCTGATTCCAAGTCCAGTGCTCTTCCTACCACATCATGATGCCCTCCCTCACAGCTTTTGCGGAGATGTCACCATCACAGCTCCTTCTACCATGTTGTTTGTTGCTAGTGTTGCAAGCCTTTTAGTCTCTGTTGTAGACTTATCCTTGGGTGAGAAACAGCAGGGCTATGGATTGGAAGGACCCTCTGTAATTGCTATTAGTAACTCACTAAGGAGCTGTTTTTGTGAACTACCTTGGCTTGGAAAGGCAGGGTGGTCAGTAGAAAGAAAGTCGGATTAAGTGTTAGTAGACTGTGGCTGGAGAGTCTACTCTGCTGCTTACTAAACCGTGTGTTCTTGGACAAATTATTTAAACTCTTTGACTTCCATTTCTTTAACTATAAAATGAGGTTAATACCTAATTTATAGGATTTTTTTTTTGTGTGTATGTATGTGTGTAGTATATGAGACCCAAATGGGGCAATAAGTATGAGTTTAGCTAAATATCAACTGCTGCACAAACCCTGACTGTTCAATAGGCAGGATTCTATATCCCTTTAGTGATCGTTGAATGATGTTCTCTACTTGTGCCATACTTGGGGAGAGGGTCTCTTGGTCACTACAAGATGGGCCATTGCTTCTAGATGCACATGTAGTAGGGCATTTCCAGAAGATTGTCCAGAGGACACAGATCCTACAAGGCATACTTCCAAAAAGGAATGCTCATCAGACAAGTTTGGAAAATGCTGTCACTATATTTTCCCTCTCCTTGGAGATTGTATCAGTTTACTATGGCTGCTGTAGCAAACCACCACAAATGCAGTGGCTTAAATGACACAAATTTCTTCTCTTATATACAGTTCTAGAGGCCAGAAGTCTGAAATAGTTTCAATGGCTAAAGTAAAGGTATCAGCAGGGCTGGTTCCTTCTAGATGCTTCAGGGGAGAATTTGTTTCCTTGCCTTTTCCAGCTTTTAGAGTCTGCCTGCATTTCTTGGCTTGTAGCCCCTTCCTCCATCTATGTGTATAACCTAGGCAATGCTCTACACCAAAGAATTTCCATGATGTCTTGCCTCTGTGCATATAAATCCTGTCACCTGGAATGACATTCATGTAATCACTGCAGGTCTCCCTCAGCCTCATGTACCAGCTTAAATACCTGGATCTTTGAAGCTTTCTTAATTTTCCTAGCTGGATGCAAACTTTTCCTCCTCTGAACTCCCTGCCACTGTATTTGGACCTCACTTGCAGCAATTTCTATCATGATTTAGTGGGAGCTGCAAAACAATCAGCCTTCCCTGCTAGACTGTAAACACAATACCTTAAGGCCAGAGAACATGTATACTTTATCTTTGTGTACCTCCTAGTGTAACGTGTTTCACAACCTGACACTAATAAGCTTTATTAAGCCAACAGCACGCAAAGAGGAACCGTTTATCAGGCCTGCCTGTCTACACACGAAATCTTGATTTGGGGCACCCAGGGGAGCTGGATATAGGGGCCTGGAGCTCACAAGGGTTTCTATGACACAGATTTGTGAATCACCATCAGAGGTGGGAGGTGAAGTCACAGAGGATGTGAGATCATCCAGGGAATCTATGAGGATTGGTAAGAAGGGAAGAGGGCTAAGGACTGACCGTCAGACAAACAACATTTAAGGGGGGGAAAGAAAAAGAGGAGCTTCTGAGAAGGTTCATAAGTGGGAGGCAGAAAAAGAATCAGGATAGAGTTCTGGCCCAAGCGGTTTGAGATTGGCTGCTGACCTAAGGTTTGCAGTTCAAACCCACGCAGTGGCTCTGTGGAAGAAAATGCTGGTGTATTGCTTCCATACAGGTGGTTGCTGTCCTTGTTGGGTGCCATCAAGTCAGTTCCGATTCATTGCAACCCCATGTGACAGAGTAGAGCTGCCCCATAGAATTTTCTTGGCTGTAATCTTTACGGAAGCAGGTTAGAGCCAAGAAAACCCTCTGGAGCAGTTCTACTCTATAACACACGGAGTTGACATGAGTCAGAACAGACAGCAACAGGTTTATAGGAGCCAGGAGGGAGTGGTGAATAGAGTCAAAATTTAGAGAGATCAAGTAATGTTTTTAAATAAATAGTGTCCATTGGATTTGATAACAGAGAGGAGATGACCTTTTTTAGAACAGAGTTTGTGAAGTGGTGAGAGGGTGACCAACTGTCCTCTAATGGTTGGGACTAAAGGGGGTTGGCCATTCGACCCACTCAGGCAGTGGCTCCGTGGGAGAAAAGAACTGGCAATCTACTCCTGTAAAGATTATAGCCTAGAAAACTCTATGGGACAGTTCCGTTCTGTCACTTTAGGTCACTATGAGTCCAAAGCTGACTCGACGGAACCTAACAACAACACAGAAGTCCAACTTTGCTGCTTACTCATTTCATTCCTCAAATAGTGGAGTTAGAACAGCACCCAGCACAAATAAATATTTGCTCCATGAATATACATATGCAACTGCAGGTGTAGTTTTGTGTGACATAAGTTGTGAGTATATCGGGATTGTGTCATGCACATATGATACATAAAAAAAATGTGCAAAAAATATGTAGTGGAGGTGGGCCAGGTAAAACCAAACAAACAAAGAAAAAAAAAAACCCCAAAATCCAAACCCATTGCCATCAAGTGGATTCTGGCTCATGGTAACCCCATGTGTTGCAGAGTAGAACTGCTCCATAGGGTTTTTTTCCAGCTGTGACCTTAATGGAAGCAAATCACCCAGGCCTTTCTTCTGTGGTACTTCTGGGTGGGTTCAAACCACCAATCTTTAGGTTTAGCGTCAACCACAAACTGTTTGTGCCACCTAGGGACTTGTGGGTCAGGTCGTTGTTGTTGTTAGGTGCCACGGAGTCGGTTCCGACTCATAGTGACCCTACATACAACAAAACAAAACACTGCCTGGTCCTGCTCCATCTTCACAATCATGTTATGCTTGAGCCCATTGTTGCAGCCACTATGTCAATCCATCTCATTGAGAGTCTTCCCTTTTTTTGCTGACCTCTGTATACCAAGAATGATGTCCTTCTCCAGGAACTGGTCCCTCCTGATAACGTGTCTACAGTATGTGAGAAGTCTTGTCATTCTTGTTTCTAAGGAGCATTCTGGCTGTACTTTTTCCAAGACATATTTGTTCATTCTTTTGACAGTCCACGGTATATTCAATACTCTTTGCCAACACTGTAATTCAAAGGCATCGATTCTTCTTCAGTTTTCGTTGTTCATTGTCCAGCTTTCGCTTATATAGGAGGCAATTGAAAACACCATGGCTTGGGTCAGGTGCACCTTAGTCTTCAAGGTGACATCTTTGCTTCTTAACACTTTAAAGAGATCTTTTGCAGCAGGTTTACCCAATACAATGCATCCTTTCATTTCCTGACTGCTGTTTCCATGGGTGTTGATCGTGGATCCAAATAAAATGAAACCCTCGACAACTTCAATCTTTTCTGTTTATCATGATGTTGCTCATTGGTCCAGTTGTGAGGATTTTTGTTTTCTTTGTGGTGTAATCCATACTGAAGGCTGTGGTCTTTGATCTTCATCAGTAAATGCTTCAAGTCCTCTTCACCTTCAGCAAGCAAGGTTATATCATCTGCATAAGGCAGGTTGTTAATGAGTCTTCCTCCAATCGTGATGTCACATTCTTCTTCATACAGTCCAGTTTCTTGGATTATTTGCTCAGCATAGAGATTGAATAAGTATGGTGAAAGGGTACAACCCTGACACACACCTTTTCTGACTTTAAACCACGCAGTATCCCCTTGTTCTCTTCGAACGACTGCCTTTTGATCTATGCACAGGTTCCTCATGAGTACAATTAAATGTTGTGGAATTCCCATTCTTCACGATGTTATCCATAATTTGTTACGATCCACACAGTCGAATGTCTTAGCGTAGTCAAAAAAACACCCATAAACATCTTTCCTGGATCAAGTAGGTGCTGGCAATCAAGATAGGTTTCCTGTGAACCAGTGTTGCCTGAGGATAGTCTGCACCTAAGTTCTCTATGGTTCTGCCCTCCAGGGACTTAAAGAAAAATTACAGTATAAGAGGATCGCCTTAGGAACAGAGGAACAGTGACTCCAAAAGGTCAGTGACTCATCTCAGCTTCCTCAGAAGTAGAGGGCATGTTAGGAAGAAAGTCTGGCCCAGTGGACAGTGTCCTGAGTGCCAGCGACCTGGGAGCAGGCCCACACAAATGGCTAACTTGTGCTCTGGCTTTCCCCAGCTGTTGGCCCTTTATTTCCTCTGACTCTGTGCCATTTATGGGAGGTGCTTTATAGTAATTAGCATGGTTTTGGTTGCAAATTCAGAAAATCCCAACTCAACAGGCTTACACTATGAGGAAATTTAGGGTAGCTCTAAACCAAACCCTGGTGGTGTAGTGGTTAAGTGCTATGGCTGCTAACCAAAGGGTCAGCAGTTCAAATCTGCCAGGTGCTCCTTGGAAACTCTATGGGGCGGTTCTACTCTGTCCTACAGGGTTGCTACGAGTTGGAATCGACTTGACGGCACTTGGTTTTTTTAACCAAAAACCAAACCCATTGCAATCGAGTCAATTCTGACTCACAGCTACCCTATAGCACAGAGTAGAACTGCCCCATAAAGTTTCCAAGGCTGTCATCTTTAAGGAAACAGAATGGATCAGTTCGAAGCCCTGCTACCGACTCATCCATCCTCACCTGACTCTTCTTTTACAGGATGGCTTGTTGCCATGACAAATGTTAATGGAAGAAGAGGGACTATTCCTGCTCATGTATCTCTATTTGTTTTTATTTGCTTTTAGTGAAGTTTAAAGTTCAAGTCAGTTTCTCATACAACAATTCATACACATATTGTTATGTGACCCTAGTTGCTCTCCCTAAAATGTATACTCCTCTTTTCTACCCTGGATTTCCTGTGTCCATTCAACCAGCTCCTGCCCCTTTTTGCCTTCTCATCTCACCTCTGGACAGGAGCTGCCCATTTTGTCTCATGTATCTACTTGAGCTAAGAAGCACTGTTTTCACAAGTATCATTTTATGTCTTGTAGTCCGGCCTAATGTTTGTCTGAAGAGTTGATGTCAGGAATGGCTTCAGTTCTGGGGTAACAGAGAGTCCGGGGAACATGTCTTCCAGGATCCCTCCCGTCTCAGTCAGACCATTAAGTGTGGTCTTTTTACTGCATCCCACTTTTCTCCTGCTCCAGCAGGGACTCTCTGTTTTGTTCTCCATCAGGTTGGTCATTGGTTGTAGCCAGGCACAACCTAGTTCTTCTGGTCTCAGGCTGATGGAGTCTCTGGTTTATGTGGCCCTTTCTGTGTCTTGGGCTCATATTTTCCTTGTGTCTTTGGTGTTCTGGTGTCCACCAGGCGATTCTCAGAAACTCTATGGGGCGGTTCTACTCTGCCCTATAGGGTCGCTATGAGTCGGAATCGACTCGATGGCACTGGGTTGACTGGGTTTGGTGTTCTTTGTTCTCCTTTGCTCCAGGTGAGTTGGGACCAAATGATTCATCTTAGATGGCCGATTGCTAGCATTGAAGGCCCCAGATGCCACTCATTAAAGTAGAATGCAGAACATTAATAAACTTTGTTATGCCAATTGACCTTGAAGTCCCCTGAAACCATGATCTCCAGGCCCCTGCCCCTGCTACTCTGTCCCTTGAAGTGTTTGGTTGTATTCAGGAAACTTCTTAGCTTTTGGTTTAGTCCAGTTGTCATGACTTCCCCTGTACTGTGTGTTGTCCTTCCCTTCACCTAAGATAATTCTTATCTACTATCTAGTTGGAAACCCTGGTGGCATAGCGGTTAAGTGCTACGGCTGCTAACCAAAAGGTTGGCAGTTCAAATCCGCCAGACGCTCCTTGGAAACTCTATGGGGCAGTTCTACTCTGTCCTATAGGATCGATGGCACTGGGCTGGGTATCTAGTTAGTGAATACCTCTCTCCCTCTGTCCCTACCCTCATAACCATCAAAGTATGTTTTCTTCTGTGTTTAAACCTTTTCTTGAGTTCATATAATAGTGGTCTCATACAATATTTGTCCTTTTGTGACATGCCTTCCAGATTCATCCATGTTATGAGATGTTTTGAGGATTCATCATTGTTCTTTATTGTTGCATAATATTCCATTACGTGAATATACCGTAATTTGTTTATCCATTCCTCTGTTGATGAGCACCTAGGTTGTTTCCATCTTTTTGCTATTCTGAACAACGCTGCAATGAACATGAGTGTGCCTATATCTGTTAGTGTGATGGCTCTTATTTCTCCAGGATGTATTCCAAGGAGTGGGATTGCTGGATCATATGGTACTGCTATTTCTAGTTTTTTAAGGAAGTGCCAAATCGATTTCCAAAGTGGTTGTACCATTTTACATTCTTACCAGCAGTGTATAAGTATTCCAGTCTCTCCAAAACCTCTCCAACATTTATTATTTTGTGCTTTTTGGATTACTGCTGGCCTTGTTGGGAGGAGATGGTACCTCATTGTAGTTTTGATTTGCCTTTTTATAATGGCTAATGATGGTGAGCATTTCCTCAGGTATCTGGTAGCCACCTGAATGTCTTCTTTGGTGAAAAGTCTGTTCATACCCTTTGTTCATTTTTTAATTGGGTTATTGTCTTTTTGTTGTTGAGGTTTTGCAGTATCTTATAGGTTTGAGAGATTAGATGCTGATCAGATATGTTGTAGCCAAAAAATTTTTTCCCAGTCTGTCTTTTTACTCTTTTGATGAAGTCTTTTGATGAGCGTAAGTGTTCAATTTTTAGGAGCTCCCAGTTGTCTATTTATATTCTGATGTTTGTGCATTGTTAGTAACATTTTGTATTCTGTTTATGCGATGTATTAGGGCTACTAGCCTTGTCCCTATTTTTTCTTCCATGATCTTTATTGCTGGTTACTGGGTTTTGGGTGATCTTTATTGTTTAAGATTTTATATTTAGGTATTTGTTCCATTTTGAGTTAGTTTTTGAGCACAGTGTGAGGTATGGGTCTTGTTTCATTTTTTTGCAGATGGATATCCAGTTATGCCCGCACCGTTTGTTAAACAGACAGTCTTTTCCCCTATTAACAGACTTTGGGCCTTTGTCAAACATTGGCTGCTCATAGGTGGCTGAATTTACTTCTGGATTCTCAATTCTGCTCCACTGGTCTATGTATCTGTTGTTGTTCCAGTACTGGGCTATTTTGACTGCTGTGGCACTATAATAGGTTCTAAAATCAGGTAATGTGAGGCCTCCCACTTTGTTCTTCTTCTTCAGTAATGCTTTACTTATCTGGGGCCTCTTTCCTTTCCTTATGAAACTGGTGATTTGTTTCTCCATCTCATTAAAAAATACCATTGGAATTAGGACTGGGATTGCATTGTGTCTGTAAATCACTTTGGTTAGGATAGACATTTTCATAATGTTGAGTCTTTCTATCCATGAGCAAGGTAATGTTTTTCCACTTATGTAGGTCTCTTTCAGTTTCTTGCAGTAGTGTCTTGTAGTTTTCTTTGTTTCGGTCTTTTAAGTCTCTGGTTAGATTTATTCCTAAGTGTTTTATCTTCTTGGGGGCTACTGTAAATGGTATTGATTTGATGATTTCCTCTTTGAAGTTCTCTTTGTTAATGTAGACAAATTCACCTGATTTTTGTATGTTTATCTTATATCCTGATATTTTGCTGAAATCATCTATTAGTTCCAGTGGTTTTCTTGTGGATTCTTTCAGGTTTTCTGTGTATAAGATCATATTATCTGCAAATAGACATATTTTACTTCTTCCTTACCAATTTGGATACTCTATTACTTTTTCTAGCTTAATTGCTCTGGCTAGGACCTCCAGCACAATGTTGAAGAAGAGTGGTAATAAAGGGCATCCTTGTCTGGTTCCCATCTCAAGGAGAATGCTTTCAGACTCTCTCCATTTAGGATGATGTTGGCTGTTGGCTTTGTACAAATGCCCTTTATTATGGTGAGGACTTTCCCTTCTGTTCCTATTTTGCTGAGAATTTTTATTGTGAATAGGTGTCGAACTTTGTCAAATGACTTTTTTCGTCAGTTGATAAGATCATGTGGTTCTTGTTTTTTGTTTTATTTATGTGATGAATTATACTGGTTGTTTTTCTGATATTAAATCATCCCTGCATACCTGGTACGAATCCCACTCGGTCATGGTGAGTTATTTTTTTGATATGTTGTTGAATTCTATTGGCTAGAATTTTGTTGAGGATTTTTGCATCTACGTTCATGAGGGATATTGGTCTGTAATTTTCTTTTTTTGTGGTGTCTTTACCTGGTTTTGGTATCAGGGTTATGCTGACTTCATAGAACGTGTTTGGGAGTATTCCATTCTTTTCTATGCTCTGAAATACCCTTAGTAGTAGTGGTGTTAATTCTTTTCTGAAAGTTTGGTAGAATTCTCCAGTGAAACCGTCAAGGCCTGGGATTTTTTTGTGTTGTGAGTTTTTAAATTATCTTTTCAATCTCTCGTTATAATTTTATCTAGTTGTTCTACCTTTGTTTGTGTTAGTTTAGGTAGGTAGTGTATTTCTAGAAATGTGTGCATTTCCTCTAGGTTTTCAAATTTGTTAGAGTACAATTTTTTATAGTATTCTGTAATGATTCTTTTATTTTCAGTTGGGTCTGTTGTGATATCACACATCTCATTTCTTATTCAGGTTATTTTTTTCCTGTCCTGTTTTTCTTTTGTCAGTTTGGCCAATGGTTTATTGATTTTGTTGATCTTTTCAAAGAACAGCTTTTGGTCTTGTTAACTCTTTCAATTGTTTTTCTATTCTCTATTTCATTTAATTCTGCTCTGACTTTTTATTATTTTACTTTCTTCTGGAGCCCAAAGGCTTCTTTTGCTGCTCTCTTTCTATTTGTTCAAGTTGTAGGGTTAAGATTTTATTTTGGCCCTTTCTTCTTTTTGGATATATGCATTTATTGCTATTAATTGACCTCCGAGCACTGCTTTTGTTGTGTCCCCAAAGTTCTAGTGGAATATGTCTTCATTTTTACTTGATTCTGTGATTTTCTTTATTCTTTCCTTAATTTCTACAACCCAGTAGTTTTTGAGCAAGGCATCGTTCAGTTTCCATTTGTTTGATTTTTTTTTTCCTTGTTTTTTCTGTTATTGATTTCTGCTTTTATGGCTTTATGGTCAGAGAAGATGCTTTGTAATATTTTGATGCTTTGGATTCTGTTAAGGCTTGCTTTATAACCTAATATGTGGTCTATTCTGGAGAAAGTTCCATGTGCACTGGAAAAGAAAGTATACTTGGCTGCTGTTGGGGAGAATGTTTTGTATATATATGTCTATGAGATCAAGTTGGTTGATTGTGGCATTTAGATCTTCTGTATCTTTATTGAGATTCTTTCTAGGTGTTCTGTCCTTCACTGAAAGTGGTGTGTTGAAGTCTCCTACTATTATTGTGGCACTGTCTGTCTCTCTTTTCAATGCTGTTAGAGTTTGTTTTAGGTATTTTGGATCCCTGTTGGGTGTGTAAATATTTATCATCATTATGTCCTCCTGGTGTATTGACCCTTTAATCATTATATAGTGTCCTTCCTTATTCTTTGTGGTGGGTTTTACTTTAAAGCCTATTTTGTCAGAGATTAATATTGCCACCCCTGCTCTTTTTTATTGTTGTTTGCTTGATATATTTGTTTCCATCCTTTGAGTTTTATTTTGTTAGTGTCTTTAAGCCTAAGGTATGTCTCTTGTAGGCAGCATATAGATGCATTGCATTTCTTTATCCATTCTGCCACTCTCTGTCTCTTTATTGGTACATTTAGTCTATTTACATCCAGTGAAATTATTGATGGGTATGAGTTTATGAGTTTAGTGCTGTCATTTTGATGTCTTTTTCTGTGTGTATGTTGTTGACAGTTTCTTTTTCCACGTAATTTTCTGTGCTGAGTCATTTTTCTTTATGTACTTTCTCTTAATCTTTTTCATTGCTGCTGATTTTGTGTTTGCTGAGTCTTTTTGTTTTTCTTGTTTTTTATTTCGATGTGTAGGATTGTTAGTTTCCTCTGTGGTTACCTTACTATTTACCCTTATTTTTCTAAATTTAAACCAATCTTTTATTTCTTTATATCACCTTGACTCCCTTTCCATATGAAAGATTTATAACTACATTTTTTAGTCCCTCTTTTTTGTTTTAATGTTGTCATTTTTTACGTATTGACATCTCTGTTTCCCTGTTTTCAGCATTTTAGGTTTGATTTATTTTTGTCACTTCCCTATTTGGGTTTATATCTGGTTGCTCTGTGCTGTATTCTAGTCTTGGGTTGTTATCTGATGTTATTGATTTTCTAACTGGAAGACTCTCTTTAGTATCTCTTGTAATTTTGGTTTAGTTTTTTCAAATCCCCTGAATTTCTGTTTGTCTGGAAATGCCCTAATCTTGCCACCATATTTGAGGGACAGTTTTGCTGGATATATAATTCTTGGCTGGCAATTTTTTTCCCTCAAGCCTTTATATATGTCATCCCATTGCCTTCTTGCCTGCATGGTTTCTGCTGAGTAGTCCAAGTTTAGTCTTATTGACTCTCCTTTGTAGATGACTGTTCATTTATCCCTAGCCACCCTTAAAATTCTCTCTTTATCCTTGGTTTTGGCCAGTTTGATTATAATGTCTTGGTCACTTTCTTTTGGGATCTTTTTGGACAGCTATCTTCTCATCTTTCATGAAATCAAGGAAGTTTTCTGCCAAGAAATCTTCAACCATTCTGTCTGTATTTTCTGTTATCCTCCCTGTTCTGGTACACTAATTACTCATAGGTTATTCCTGTTATAGAGTCCCACATAATTCTTAGGGTTTCTTCATTTTTAAAAATTCTTTTATCTGATTTTTCCTAAAATAAGTTGTTGTCAAGTGCTTTATCTTCAGTCTCACTAATTCCGACTCTCATTTCCTCAATTCTGCAGCTAGACTATGGGCACCCAATGCTGTTGGCTGTACTGGGAGGCACCACTTATTCTTGGACCTCTCTTTCAGATGATTAGGTGGCATGGGTGAAGCCACCAGTCCTCGGTCCTATGATGTGTGTAGGTGAGAACCCTGGTTAACGGGCAGAGCTTGTCAAATGTCATGAAACTGCCACTCCACCATATAGCTGATACAGTGAAGTTAGGCTTCAGGTATATACCCTGTTGTACTATGCTAATGAGGGCCTATGCTACTGAAATGGGCCCACACAGGTCTGTGCAGGGGTGAAAGTTGTTCCAAGTCCATGGATGCTTTGTGCCTGTGCTTAGGCAAAGGAGCTGTACCTGCCCTGAGTTCCTGGCTTAGGGGAGCTGGCAGGTTATTTTTTTTCCTGTTTGTTAATTTTTTCCCTCTCCATGGCTTTGAAAATGGCTCAGGATGCTCAACAGACCCTACTTCTGGCCCAGGGGGAGCAGCAATTGGCAATCACTGAAGCTGGCCCAGGGCTGGTACAGAGTGTGTGGGGGGGTAGCAGGGAGAGAGATTCTTCCCAAACGGGGTGTTTTTTAATCCACACTGTAGGTTAGACATATATACTTATCTTTTGCTGATCAAGGGCCACTTCTTGCTGTTTCCGGAGGGTTGAGTAGACTCTCTGCCACTCGGTCTCTCCCAATGTGGAGAATGCATCCCAAACGCCACTGCTTGCCTCGCCATGCTTCTCAGCTGATCTGGCCTACCAGTCGCCGGTTCCTACTGGGTCAGGTCTGGCAACACCTCACTGCTTCTGAACTGTCTCTCCCTCCCTGTGCCACTCAGTCTGATTCCTCAACTTTGCCTTTGATGTTCAGGGCTCCTAGATTGTCATATGTAATTGATTTACTTGTTTTTTGGGATCTTTGTTGTAAGAGGGACTACCGGAAACATCTGACTACTCTGCCATCTTGGCCCCGCCTCCTCATGTATCTTTTTTTAAGAACAAGAAAAGTTTGACCAGATCCTTCCAGAAGACCTCTGCTTACACCATTAAAAAAAAACAAAACAAAAACCGTAGCCATTGACTTGATTTCAAACCACAATGGCCTTATAGGGCAGAGTATAACTGCCCCATAGAGTTTCCAACGAGCACCTGGAGGATTTGAACTGCTGACCTTTTGGTTAGCAGCTGTAGCTAGCACTTAACCACTATGCCACCAGGGTTTCTGCTTACACCACGGCCACCCTTAAACAAACCCATTAGGGGTTGGTCAACTGTATTATATACTCACAGTTCCGGTGATGATAAGATGGTAGATTGACCTCCTCCATATCTCTGGAGTTAATGTGTGTGAAGACTGGCCCTTAGTGTTTCCTTTCATTACTTCAAAGAAACTTGAAAAAATAAACTCTTCATCAGCTTTTGGGCCTTCTTTGTATAGATATCTGTGTAGCACCACAAAGCTGGTGTTGTTATAGTAAGTGAGCAGATGCACATGAATGTGGCACTCACATAACTTGTGAGGCAATGGGAAACCAGCTGTTGGCTTGTGGCTGGCTGTGGATCTTCACTGTGGGTTCTGCTGTCTTTTGAGATGGTAGCCTGAGATGCTTGTCTGTTCCTGTGAACTACACTATTCTGAACACTGGAAGACTAGTATCAATAAGGAGTCCCTGGGTGGTGTACACTACTACTAACCGAAGGGTTAGAGGTTCAAATCTACCCAGACGTGCCTTGGAAGCCAGGCGTGGAGATCCACTTCCTAAAAATCAGCCACTGAAACCCTATGGGGCACAGTCCTACTCTGATACACATGAAGTTGCCATGAGTTGGAATCAACTCTATGGCAACTGGTTACTGGTTTAGTATTAATAAAGAACTTAAATAGAATGTGTACTGGTATACTGAAACATGTTTATAATTTATAATTTTTCCCACCTGTCTTTGTTTAAGTCACTGCTGAAATATTACCCTCTCGGAAAGGCCTTCCCTGACCACTCTAAATAGTTCCTTCTGTTACCCTCTTTTAACCCTCATCCTGCTTCATTTTTCTTTGAAGTGCTTCTTCCTATTGATATAACATTATACATTTTTATTTGTTTGTTGTTTCTGTCTGTAGACGGAGGGAAGTGACTGTGTTTTCTTCACTGCTGATTCTGTAGGATTTAGGGCACTGTCTGATACACAGTAGGTGGTCAATAAACATATGCTGAATCAATAATGGGAATAGGACCAGCAAGACTGGCTTAAACTAATCAGGATTTCCCTTCTGAGTAATGTGAGAAAGGGGTTAAACACCAGAATAAAATGTAAGCCCTGCTTTCAAGGAGGGTGGAGAAAATGAGTATTAGTAGAAAATCATCTTTGTGAGTCAGGATAAAGTGGTTTTCTATGTTTGGACCTTCTTGGATCTAAATGACCTGTGGATCCCAGTCTTGGCACTGAGGTAACCATGTCCTCCATGGTCCAACTCATGAAAAGCCTCCTTCAAAGCATCTGACCCACAAGGTTTCCATTCAATGATTCTTTTGTCTGATCAAATTTGAGGTCTTTTTCAGTGTAACTGTCATGATCTTGGAGAGAAGGAACCAAGGCCATCATTTAGACATACCTGATAAATGTACCCTATGGATTCTTTCAAAAACAATAAATACATTTTCCTATTTGGGTTTCCTGTGCTAAAGCACTCATTCTAATGGAGAAATCAACTGTGTTATTGATATTTTTATCAACACAAAAATAATTACTATTTCTTACACTACCACTAGATAGTTTATGAAAAGATTCCACTTCTATTCTCTTATTTGTTGATTTTAACAATTGGTAAGGTAATTAGGGCAGACTTTTTTTTTTTCTACTTTAAGATGAGGAAACTGAGACACACTTCCTCCCCTCTAAGTGACTTGTCTGCACAGCTAATAAGTGACAGAGCTGGATTTGAACCCAGGTTTTCTAACACCATATTCAATCTTCTCATATTACTCATATTGACAATCTCTCGTTCCCTGGTCCATGCTGAACAATGAAGTTATTAATTTTGACTTTGGATTGAATTTAACAAACATTTATCAAGCATTTATCAACAAGTCTATACCTCACCCCTGAGAAGCTAGAGTCTTTCCAGAGCTTAGAGTATTATTCATCCCTAAATACGTCACCCAATTTAATAAGTTTTTTTTTTTTTTTTTTTTGAGTGCTTATGACCTGGGCTAGGCTCTGTGGACAACACAAATAACTAGTCTAAGATAGTTTGATATAGGAAGAATTTTTGACTTCTTATTCTACTTCTGAGCTGCTATTGTGTTTTCTTTAAACTTCTCATCAACTTAAACATATCAGGATGTGGTGGAGGGGTAGTGAGAGAGGGAGGACAAACTCCAGAACTGGTGTGCCCCAGGAATGGCTCTATTTGCAGCCATTCTCTGCTGTGGGGCTAGCCATTGCTGTCCCACATTTCTGAGACCCCTGTGACTTCGTCAGTTCATGTAGCATCCTGGATCTTGCCTATTGACATAATAAAAACCAAAGCCACTACCACTGAGTAGATTCCAACTCATAGTAACCCTGTAGAGTTTCTAAGGCCGTAAATTTCTATGAAAGTGGACTGCAACATCTTTCTCCTGCAGAATGCCCTCAATTAGAAGGAATAACACAGTGGCTCCAAAAATGGGCTCAGACATAGCAATAATTGTAAGGATGGTGCAAGACTGGGCAGTGTTTTGTTCTTTTGTACATAGGGTTGCTATGAGTCAGAACCAACTCGATGGCACCTAACAACAACAATAACATCCTACATAGAGGCAGTTTTACTTTCTTGACACATTTTGGAGACTTCTAAATACCATTCAAAACAGGCCTCCCATTGTGGCTGATGAATTAGGAGCCTTGCTTTTCCAATTTACTGTATAGAAAAACTAATTTATCCATCTTAAAAGAGCCCCAGAATAGCTACTGATTCTCTAAACTGTCTTTAGTAAACGCATGCCAGCATTCCAAAAATAGGCAGAAACAGGGAAAGAAGTGTTTGTTCACATAAGCGACCTAGGTATTTGAGGGTGGCCCTGCCAAATCCTTAGAAATAACACTCTCCATTTTGCTAAAACAGCGAATTCACATGTGCTACTGAAACCTGAATGTGTACTGAAACCTAATGTTGTGCTTAGACCTGAAATGAGCTTTCAAAAGAAAGCAAAATGTGAATTCAAGTCTAATGGGCTGAAACCTTAGGTCCTCCCAAAGTCAAGCTAGAATAATAGACCTGGGTGTACTGAAGTAAAAGCCCTACCCGACTTAATCTGGCAACAAACTTGTCAAAATATTTAGAATGCAAACTGAAATGAAAATAAAAGAAAAAGTCCAATAAAAAATCTCGAAGAGGGTCAATCCAATGCTGGAGCTCAGATGTGAGAGACTATTAACCTGGGACAACTTACTGGAACCTGAGAGGTGGCAAGCCCAAGCACCAAATGGCCGAGTCCTAGATGTCCCAGGGGCTGCCTAAGGAAATGTGTCTTTGAAATCCCACTTTGGCACCAAGAAATATCTTAGACTAAGAACACTCACTCTGCTAAAGTAAAAGCAAAGAGATTTATTGAGGGTAATATAATTTGTAAATTGTAGAAACACAGGGCAGTGAGGAATCTACCAAGTGCTCCAAAGCATGAAGGGAAAGGTGTGATTTTATAGTAAAGATGAAGAAGGGGAGTGTTTGATGATCATGTGGTCACAAGGTAGGTATGTCATCAGCAACTCTACTCTTAACCACCTTCTTCATGGAATATCTTGATAAACTTCTTTTTCTACAATCACATTCCTGACTCTGACCTTTACCAACTAAGACCTGTTAAACTGCATTCCTGATCCCCACCCTTATTTACTTAAGAGTGGCTTGGGGCAAGAGCCAGGCTGATCAGTCAAGATGATTGATAGGGAGCCAGGGTCTTCTGGTCCCGCCCAGTCAGAAGTGTAGGGCTGTATGCATGTGTATGGGAAAAAGCCAAGGTTACATTCTCGGGAATGCAGGAGCTTGTAACAAAATGGAGTTTTGATTCAGACCTTGTGTCCACCATTTTATGTGTCCACCATTTTATTATGTCAAATGCTCAGTTTTAGAGGTTCACTAGCACAATGAGTTTATAAATAGAGACAATAATAGGAATAGATACCACTTATGCAGTGCCTAGTTTGTCCCAGTTACCATGCCAAGCATTTTCTATTTGTTACTTCTGGCCCCCACAATGACCTGGCAGGTTAAGCATTTATATTTCTATATTCAGATACAGGAACTGAAGCTTAAAGAAGTAAAATGAGCTCAAGACCACACAGCTAGTCAGGAGCTAGAATTCAAGCCCGGGTCTGTCTGGCTCCAAAGTTCTTTGTAATCTATTCAGTGCCCTTTCAACACAGGACAACCTTTGCAACAAAGCCTTGCCCAAGCTGAGACATACAGACTTAGAGGATTTAATATACAATCATTGTTCTCAGAGGTTTTTTAGCCTAGCCAGGAAAGGCAAACAACCTTATTGCTACCATCATCACATTGCAAACATTTGTATAACACTTTATAATTTACAAAGGGCATTCTCATGATTTCAGTACCACAGGAGGTGTTTAGAGCTGGATTTACTAAAGGAAATAGAGGTCTACACAACTGGGCAGTGGAAATGCTGGAGAAAGAGCAATTAATTTTGACTGTCTGGCAGGCTCAGAGGAGGCGTCAGAGGAGCTGAATCTTCCTGGCTGAGGAGGATTTTTATAGTTAGAGACATTGTGGAAGGATGCCCTGGGCAGGGACAAGCAGCATGCAGTATGGTATATGCCGAAGTCCCAGTTTCCCCAATGGCTTGATAGTCTGCCCCCTCCATTTAACTCCTACTATTTCTCTCCTAAGGAGCCCCGGTGGTGCAATGGTTAAGTGCTAGGCTACTAATCGAAAGATCAGTAGTCCGAATCCATCAGTGGCACAGTGGGGTAAAACACCTAGCAATCTGCGCCTATAAAGATTCAAACCCACTGCTGTTGAGTTGATTCTGACTCATAGCAATCCTATAGGAAAGAGTAGAACTGCCCCATATGGTTTCCAAGGCTGTAAATATTTACGGAAGTAGACTGCCACATCTTTCTCCTGCGGAGCAGCTGGTGGGTTCAAACTGCTAGCCTTTCTAATAGCAGCTGAGTGCTTTAACCACTGCACCATCAGGGCCCACTTCCATGAAGATTATAGCCTAGGAAACCTTATGGGGCAGTTCTACTATGTTCTATTAGGGTTGCTGTGAGTTGGAACTGACTCCACAGCACACAACAACAACAATTTCTCTCCAGTAACCACCTGTCTGTCAGTTTGTGTCATACTGTGGTGGCTTGTGTGTTGTTATGATCATGGAAGCTATGCCACAGTATTTCAAATACCAGCAGGGTCACTCACAAGGACAGGTTTCAGCAGCACTTCCAAACTAAGACAGACTAGGACAATCCACTTCTGAAAATTAGCCAGTGAAAACCCAGTGGGTCACAACACAATATTGTCCAATATTGTAATGAAAGATGAGCACCTCTAGATTGGAAGGCACTCAAAATACACAGTGGGTGCAACAATGGACTTGAGCATTGTGAAGATGGTGCAGGACTGGGCAGCATTTTCTTCTGTTGTACATGAGGTCACCATGAGTTGACTGCAGCCAACTTGATGGTGACTAACAACGTTTCTCTCCTCTAAGTTCTATTATCTTCTACCTGGAGAGTTTCAGTAGCTTTCTAAGTGGTCTCCCTCTGACTTTCTAAAGGACAGGTGTCTTTACTCATTCAGTTCCATCAGCCTGGATGCTTTTACCTCCCCCCCCCTTTTTTTTTTTTTTTGCCTACCAAGAACAACTCATCCTCCAGGACATGGCTTAAATGTCACCTTCTCTGGGAGGTCTTCCCCAGTTGGAACTACTAAAACATTTTGTATTTTGGTAGCTACAGTAGTACCTTAAACAAACCTGATGCATTTCACTTCAATTTACTACCTAATTGTTGACTGCCTAATTCGTGTCAGCTGTTGACTATGGCAATGAAGAAGTCTTATGGGGGCGAGTTGGGCAGGAAGGGAAGGTCTCTGGATTGATGAACTTTGAAGGCCTCCAGAAGAGGTAGGAAGCAGCCCTTTTTGTGGGCTGGGGAAGGATATTCTGAGGATGAGTAAGTAGGGCACAAGTGCGGAAGAGAAAAGATAACTGGCTAGGAAAGCCTCCATTTCCTCCCATCGAAGTCCACGAATATTCTGGACCTCTGAGTTCCGATAAAAGCAGAAGAGGACAGCACTTCACTGATGATGTGTCCCTGACAATGTGATGATCTGCTGCACCCAGAAAAGCTGAAAATTAAGTATTCAACTGCAGTCCTGCACCTCATAAGTAAAGTGACGTATATTCTGAAGATCAGATATTTGGCAGCTTGGGGAAGGGGCTTGC
This sequence comes from Loxodonta africana, assembly GCF_030014295.1. NCBI lineage: Eukaryota > Metazoa > Chordata > Mammalia > Proboscidea > Elephantidae > Loxodonta > Loxodonta africana. The sequence goes on from NC_087344.1 coordinate 108,849,459, forward strand.
CAATATCTTACTCTGTTTCCTGGCTTAATGTGTTTAGATTACCTTAGGTTGATGAAATCTTGTATCATAACTCCATGCCAAGATTGCTTCCAAGAGGTAGTGTGTGGGGTGAAATAAGCCCTGTCTGGTTCAGTGTAATGGATGGTTCCAGCCGTGTTACCAAACCAGCACAATGGAGCTTGCACAAATGCCTGTATTGGGCTGCGGGAAGCGCTATTCATCACCAGGTTGCACAGTGCTTACTTCATTTCGTATTTTGCTTTATAATATTAGTTCTGTGCAGGTCTGATGCCCTATAGACTGTTTGTTTCTCAAGAATAGGTCCCTGTAGGCTCCACTTTGTTGTCGGCACATAGAATGTATGTTCAATTTTGGTGTTTGTTTATTGAATGGTGACTGCTTTCCTTTTCTTCAGCTTCCCTGCTGTTTGGGGTTGTTTTCCCCAGTTACCTGAAGCTGAGGCCTAATTAAGATGAAGCTACAGATTCCAGCCAGGTGCGGGTATATTGACAATATGCTGTTACTTGACCATTCTTGCAAAAGTTCAGTCGGCAAGTAGTGATCAAATAGTGCGATAGGGGCTGGAGGGAAGGGGAATGTAGAGTTCTATCAAGTAAGGTTTTGCATTCAAGGGTTTGGTAGTCAAGTGTGGAAAATACAGTGAGTGTATAAACAGAATTAATTTGTGCTACAACATCTGTTTTTGAAATACCATTTAGCTCACAAATAATTGAAGAGAGAGAGAGAGAATGGCATCCATATAATGTTCCAGCTGTGTTGGTTCACGTGTAATTTTCCCCAGGCAATAGGAGCTGGAAGAGGTGTATTAGAATTATAACTACAGTAGCAAAAAAAAAAAAAAAAAAAAGAGAGGCCTCCGCTTGGCTGCTATACAGGAAGAAGCCCTTTAGCATATTTTAAAGAGAATTAAACATGAGTGCCTGCTCCCTGCTCCAGCGCTTGCCTCCTGGAGAAATGCACCCAGCCTTACTCAGCTCCTGGCAGGTTACCATCAGGTTACCTTTCCACCATACATACCCATCTTAGTGGCAGTCCAATTGCATTGTCTTTGGGCCAGCAAGCCAGCATTTGCACTCTTTCACTCTGTGCCTCTGTAACATTCCCTTTGTCAGTGCGCTGCTTTGCACGTGTGATGCACGTGATCCAGAAATTCTGAGGACTTGACTCTCAGGACTTCTGGATCTAGCTCTACTCCATTCTAGGGAAGAGGTGGTCACCAGACTAATGCTTATTTGCATGAATTGTCGGTTGCATCAGGCTCAGTTCTTTTGATGGGCCAAACAAGAAGGCCACTTGTCGGCATAGTCAAGTTTTTGTTTGTGCCAAGGGAATACACTGAGGGAACCGTATTTAGTCTGTTTTGTGCCCTTTTATCTCTCTTCATTCAGATGTCCTGGAGAGTGTTTTTCCTTGACCACTTTCTGAAACCTAGTGCCCCTGCAGCCTGTTACTCTATGTTACTTCACATACTCCCCAAAATTATAATACTTACTTAAAGTAAAAGCCAGTTGCCTTTGAGTCATTTCTAACTCATGGTGACCCATGTGTGTCAGAGTAGAACTGTGCTCCTTAGGGTTTTCAAATGGCTGATTTTTTGAAAGTAGATAGCCAAGACTTTCTTCTGAGGTACCTCTGGGTAGACTCGAATCTCTAACGTTTCAGTTAACAGTTGAGTGGGTTAATCATTTGCACCACCCAGGGAGTCCAATATTTATTTATTTACCCATTTATTGTTTGGAGAATATAAGCTAGAATATGAGCTCGCTGCTATAGCCCAAATCTTGGAAAAATGCTGGTGCATAGTATGTGTTAGGTAAATAGCTGTTTAATGATTGAATGTATTCAAATTCATCCCTCTGGTACAAACCCTTTGGGCAATAATTTGGTACTACCTTGTACAGCTGAGCATATACATAGCTTTTCACCCAGTAATTTCATTCCTAGGTATGTACCTGGGTGGAGTCTGCTATTTATTACCCAATCTCCATTTGCCTCTCTTCCATGGAAATGAAATTCCATGGAAATGAAATGAAATTTCATAGGATTGCCCAGAATAAAGACTTCATTTGCCAGTCCCTGTTGCAACCAGGTGCGACCATGTAATTTATAAGCAATGGGGCGTAAGTAGAATGTATAGCAGTTTTCAGGAACCTTCCATTACAGACATGTGATTGTGTGCTTTGCATTTTCTTTCTCAATCTTCCTTCAACTCACTGGCTGGAATGCAGAATGCCAACGCCTTGGACCATGAATATGAGGGCCACAACCTAGGAATGGCAGAGCTGTGAGCCAGAAGGAGCCTGGGACTTAAGGCCAGAGATGCTACACCAGCTCTGCACTGTTTCCATCCACACTTCATTTATATGCGAGAGAAATAGATTTCTATCTGATTTAATCTACTGTTATTTTGAATTTCTGTCACTCTTGGCTGATCCCAAATCCTATTAAAATAGTACCTAGAGAAAATCTTGCATATATACAAGAATATCCACAGAGAAATTATTCATTATAGATATAAAAAAGGAAGTGCCCAAATATTCATCAAAAATTAAACGGACAATTTTTTTCCAGTAAAGTAATACAGTGGCAAAACTTCACAGTAATGGAAAATGATTGAACTAATATACGCATCAATATGGATACATCTCAAAAACATATTAAGCAAAATAAAAATGACTCACAGAAGAATAAATACAGCATGAAGTCATTTATATGAGGTTCAGAATGTATTCTTTAGGGATAATGAGTAAACACAGGAAGTACAACTTTTTCAAGGGAAAAATTAACACCAAATTCAAGAGAGTGAGTAGCTCTGGGTGGAGAAGAGTGGGGGCAAGGAGGACTTCAGATGCACTGGAAGTTCTGTTTATGAATCCCTGGGAGAGTACATACATGATTTTTCCTTATTACTCTTTAAGACAGAGAAATATGCATTTTTTTCAAATTTTGGATATATATTTCTTAATTAAAAAAAAAAAAAGATTATACTCTGACCTCTAAAGATGCCAACTGTATTTTGCTTATCTTCCTTGACTCTGTAACAAACAGCCCTAAAACACCTAAACAAAACCATTAAAGATTGAAGTAGATAAACTCTGCTTATAGTAAGTGTTCAATACATTGGTTGATGGCAACAACTAGATAGTACCAACAGGAGGTTTGAAAAGCAAATGAACACCTATGTAAGGTGAATTACTCTACTCACTTAACACTAACTTCTATCAAGTACAATTTACTTAAACTCCAATTCTCTTTAATGTAATGTTCAGACCCCTTCCTAATGTAAAACAGGAATTTATTAACTAAGCAAATATTTATTGAGTGTTCACTATGTGTTTAGCATTGCTCTTGGTACCACAGATATCAGCACGAAAAACACAGATGTGGCACAAAGAATTTAGAGTGCTTAATATGATGCTTTGAGCATAATAAGCACTGATAATGGTTATATTGCTATTACTACTGCTGCTACATGTACTTAGCCTGAAAGCATTAAAGCTTTGAAGCAGTTTTTAGGATCAAAATCTCCCTAAGGCAGGTTTTTCCACCCTTAAAGGTTTATTTCTGTAATAGACTGTTAGATTAGGTTTGTTTAATTCTATAGATCAAAAACCACAGAACTTTTGGGATTTTTAATAAGAGTCTATTTCTTGTTCATATACATTCGGCTTTGAGTCTGGCTGCTTTTCAGTGCAATTGTTCACTGTGAAGGCTCAGGATTTCAGGCTATTTTGTGCCTGTGACATTACATGTCAAGACTTGCTCTCCTAATTACCACTGCAGGAGAAGCGTAGCTGGAAAGTCTTCAGATACATTTCATTGGCAAGTTATATGGCTGCTTCCAATGGAAAGTGGGCTAGGGACAGGCAATACTCCTGTGGGTCTGGAAGGAGAGGGTACCAAACACTGGTGAGTATGACAACCCTTTCCTTTCCACCCCCCTTCCCCACCCCAAAGTAGTCCTGGTGGCACAGTGGTTAAGTGTTTGGCTGCTGACCGAAAGGTGGGCAGTTTTAACCCACCAGCTGCTCAGAGAGAAAGATGTGGTAATCTGATTTCTTAAAGATTTACAGCCTTGGAAACCGTGTGGGGCAGGTCTACACTGTCCCATACGGTTGCTGTTAAGTCAGGATTCGACTCCATGGCAATGTTTTCTTTGGTTTTTGTATGATGCCCTCACATGCAGCCCTTTTAAAGCTCAAAATAGCCCTACAAGGAAGTTATTGTTATTTCAGTTCTCTAGCTGAGAAAGCACATCTTACTTGCCAGCATCACTCTTGCTATAAGGGACAGAGAGAAATTCAAGTCTCATACCTGACAGGGGTAATGCTTTTTTGTCCCTTTGACACCTCAGATAGAAAAAAGAATCATGAACATAGTTCATTCTCTTTATATGAACTCCAATATTAACATGATAAGAGTCATATATCTCATGCCTGGAGATGTATATTATTCAGAGCAATCATCATCAGCTCCAATTTGGTACACTATATATGTTGCATACTGCATTATACATAGGAATATTATCTAGCTGGTTTATCAGTGTTTACACTCCAAAAGACTTCTCCCAAAAGTTTTCAAATGCTGAGAATTGCAACCTGCTACAGTAACTTCCATACTGGCACTTTTCCTCCTAGTTCACCTATTCACTAGACAACCGTTACTAGGTTTGATAGACTGAATAATGTCACCCCCCGCCCCACCCAGAGGATGCAAATATGTTGCCTTACATGGCACAAGGGACTTTGCAGATGTGGTTAAGGTTAGGAATTGAGATGGGGAGATCATCCTGGATGATTGGAATGGGCCCAATGTAATCACAAGAATCCTTATAAGAGGAAAGCAAGAGGGCCACAGTGAGAAAAAGATACAGTGATGGAAGCAGAGATCAGAGTTACACTCTTTGAAGATGGAGGAAGGGGGACGAGTCATGGAATGCAGGTGGGCTCTAGCAACTAGAAAAGGCAAGGAAATGGATTCTCTCTTGGAGTCTCTAGAAGGAACGCATCTCTGCTGACACCTAATTTTAGCTGGACTTATCTTGGACTACTTATCTCCAGAGCTGTCAGATAATAAATTTATATTATTTTAAACCACCAAGTGTGTAGCATTTTGTTACAGAAGCAATAGGTAACTAATACAGTAGGCAGATGAATGCAGCATCCTGGAGTTATGCCTCATACACAGCCCTAGTCAGTACATCATTAGCCCTTCCCCCATTTTAGTCTCCTTTATAACTTCCTTATTGTTTCCCTTACATGGTTGATGGTTCCTCCTCTTTGCTTCTTTTTATTTACACAAAGTTTGTTAAAATACAGAACTTGAGATTAAAAGTGTTTTTGATTCATGTTAAAAATAATTGTAAGATGCCTCCTCTGATCTATTTTGGAATAAGATAGGCTATAAAACTTAAATATGAAGAGGAAGCAGGAGAGAAAACAAATCACATGGGCATGGAAATCACACAGACCACTAGATACCAGCAGTATGTACTTGAGCAAGTTACTTAATCTCACCGAGAAAAAGGTTTTTTTAATGTGTAAAACTGAAGATTTTGGATTGACAAAGTGGCTGCAACAATGGGCTCAAAGATAGCAACGATTGTGTGGATGGATCAGGACTGGGCAGTGTTTTGTTCTATTGTACACAGGGTATCTATGAGTCAGAACCGACTTCACAGCACAAAGGGCTAGTGTGAGGATTAAACTGATATATGTATATAGAAAAATTTAGCACATTGCCTGGAATATGGTAGGCAAGGACTAAAATACATATTATTTATTTTAATTTGTCTTTGTTGTTGTGGTTGTGTGCCATACAGTTGATTCTGACTCATTGCAACCCTATAGGACAAAGTAGAGCTTCCCTGTAGGGTTTCCTAGGCCGTAATCTTTATGAGAGGGAATCACCTGGTCTTTACTTCCTTGAAACCACTGGTGATTTTGAACCGCTGAGCTTTTGGTTAGCGACTGAGGGGTTAATCATTGCACCACCAGGGCTCCTTTCAATTTGTCATTAGGGAAATGAAAATCAAAACCACGATGAGATACTACTTAATTCCCACTAAGGTGACTACTACAAAACAAACAAACAAAACAGAAAATAACAAGAGTTGTCCAGACTGTGGAGAAATTAGAACCCTAGATCACTGCTGAGGGAAAAGTAAAATGATACAGTTACTGTGGAAAACAGTTTGTTGGTTCCTCAAAAAGTTAAATATAGAATTACCATATGACCCAGCAATTCCTCTCTTAGGTATAAACCCAAAAGAATTGAAAGTAGGGACTCAAACAGATACTTGTACAACAGTGTTCACTGAATCTAAAGGGTGGACATAACCCAAATGTTCATCAATACTTAAATGGATAAATGAAATGTGGTGCCTACCTACAATGGGATATTATTCAGCCATAAACAAATGAAGTTCTGATACATGCTACAATATGGATGAACCTTGAAAATGTTATCCTCAGTGAAATAAGTCAGAAATAAAGGACAGATATTGTATGGCCCCACTTATATGAAATATCTAGAAGAGGCAAATGCATAGACAAATGAAGATTTCAGTGAAAAAGTCACTTCGTTTGTTAAATTTATTTCTAATTATACCTTGGTAGTTTATTCTTTGAGATGCTTTTGCAAATGCAATTGTTTTCTTAATTTCCTTTTCAGATTGTTCATTACTTGGGTACAAAAACACAATTTATTTTTTTTGTGTTTATCTTGTACCCTGCAACTTTGCTGAATTCATCTGGTAGCTCTAGTAGCTTTCTTGTGGAATCTTTGGAATTTTCTAAATACAAGATCATGTCATGTGTGAATAGAGATAGTCTTCTTCTTTTCCAATTTGGATGCTTTTTATTTCTTTTTCTTGACTAATTGCTCTGGCTAGAATTTCCAGGAAAATGTTGAATAGCAATGGTGAAAGTGGGTATCTTTGTCTTATTCCTGGTCTTCATTCTGTTCTTAGGTACCATCTAGTTGGTTCTCACTCATAGTGACCCTATGTGCAACAGAACAAAACAATGTCTGGTCCTGTGCCATTCTCACAATCATTGCTATGTTTGAGCCCATTGTTGCTCTCACTGTATCAATCCATCTTGTCAAGGGTCTTCCTTTTTTTTCACTGACCCTCTACTTTACCAAGTATGATGTCCTTCTCTAGGGACTGGTCTCTTCTGATAACATGTTCAAAGTACGTGAGATGATGTCTTGCCATCCTCGCTTCAAACAAACATTCTGGCTGTACTTCTTCCAAGACAGATCTGTTTATTCTTCTGTGTGGTGAAAGGATACAACACTGATGCACACCTTTCCTGACTTTAACCCACGCAGTATCCCCTTCTTCCATTCGAACGACTGCCTCTTGGTCTATGTACAGGTTCTTCATGAGCACAAAGAAGCGTTCTGGAATACTCATTCTTCACAATGTTATCCATATTTTGTTATGATTCACTCAGTGGAATACCTTTGCATGGTCAATAAAATACAGGTAAACATCTTTCTGGTATTCTCTGCTTTCAGCCAGGATCCATCTGACATCAGCAATGATATCCCTCCTTCCATGTCCTCTTCTGAATTTCTGAAAGTTCCTTGTTGATGGACTGCTGCAACCACTTTTGAATGACATATTCCAAATATTGAAGTTGTCAAGGATTTTATTTTACTTGGATACACAGTCAACACCCATGGAAGCAGCAGTCATGAAATCACATGATGTATTGCATTGGGCAAATCTGCTGCAAAAGACCTCTTTGAAGTATTCAAAACCAAAGGTAACTTTGAGAACTAAATTGCACCTGACCCAAACCATGGCATTTTCAATTGCCTCATATGCATGTGAAAGGTGGACAATGAATAAGGAAGAAGAACGGATGCCTTTGAATTATGGCATTGGTGAAGAACATTGAATATAGTACTGGCTGCCAGAGGAACTAACAAATCTGTCTCGGACAAAGTACAGCCAGAATGTTCCTTAGACGCAAGGATCGCAAGACTTCGTCTCATGTACTTTGGACGTGTTATCAGGAAGGACCAGTCCCTGAGAAGGACATCATGCTCGGTAAAGTGAGGGTGAGCAAAAAAGAAGCAGACCCTCAACAAAATGGATTGATACAGTGGCTGCAATGATAGGCTCAAGCATTACAATGATTGTGATGATGATGGAGGACGGAGCAGTGTTTTGTTCTGTTGTGCATGATGTCACTATGAGTTGGAACCAACTTTATGGCACCTAACAACAATAAGAACAGGAATTTGTTGGCATGCAATTGTTCATAGTATTTTCTCATAATCCTTTTTATTTCTGATGATAGATAGTAATGCCCTTACATTCATTTCTGATTTTAGTGTCTTCTCTTTTTCCCTCTTTTTTTTTTTTTTTGTCAGCCTAACTAAAGGTTTGTCAATTTTGTTGTCTTATCAAAGAACCAACTTCTGGCTTATCTCCAAGTAGTCATTATTATTTTCTTCCTTCTGTCAACTCTGGACTTTGTTTACTTTGTTTTTGTAGTTCCTGAAGGTGCAAAGTTTGGTTTTTGGTTTGAGGCCTTTCTTCTTTCCTAATATAGGCATTTATAGCTATAAATTTCCCTCTGAGCACTCCTTTAACTGCATCTCATACATTTCAGTTATGTCATGCTTTCATTTTCATTTGTGACAAGGTATTTTCTGATTTCTCTTTTTATTTACCCATTGTTTATTTAATAGTGTGCTGTTTAGCTTCCACATATTTTTGAAATTACTATTATTTTTATCTGTCTATCACTGTGCTTAGGGCACTGTTGAAGTACTTCTCACTGTAATTCATCACTTAGCACCTATCCCTTCATTAGACTGTGTGCTTTTTCTGAGTAGAATCCAGACCATGTCTTAGACATCAGTGTATGCACAGTACAGTGTTTAGCACAGTGCTAAGCACAACACAGGACATTGACACAGGTTTGTCAGTGACATGATAAGTAGGAAAAGCAACAAATTGTTGGTGTAGCTCCCAAGAGCTTGTAAACTAGCTCCTGATTGTACATTAGCTTGTTTGATATAATTCTGTCCTCCCCTCATGCCTCAGACTCATGGATACTCCCCACCAGGAACTCCTTATTGACTCTCCTCCAGACTGGGCTGGATATTCCTCCCATGTAGTTTCCATAGCACACTATGCTCAATTTCTGCTGTTGTGAAATCATCACACTGTAAGCTGATTATCTGTTTTCTTGCTGTCAAACTTGGTTGATTTTAAAATCTTGCAGGGCAGAAAGTGTGTCTTACTCAACACTGTATGGCCAGTGAACAGCACAGCACAGCAACTGATACCTGGTCGTTATTCAATATCTGTTTGTTGAATAAATGTATGCATGAATTAATTCTTAGAACAACACTATGAAATAGGTATTGTTATATTTATTTAAACATTGGATGAAGCCCAGAATTAGTGAGATGAAATACCTTACAAAAAGCACAGGAAGAGAAAATTAGCCTGAACACATATGGAATATGGATATATTTGTTAAATTGTAAGTATGGCCACGTGGGACAAAGTCCCAAAGTAGCAGTGGCATAAACAAGGAAGATGGTTAGTTTTCATGTAACATGTTGAGCCAGAAAATCACCAAGGACCCTGATATCTTCTATTCTGTGGCTCGGTTATCCCTGGGGTGTTGACTTGTTTGAAAGGTCAAAAAGGCTCACACCATGTCTATAGTTCAGACAGTGGGGGAGAGGAAAGAGAGAGGGGACAGCACACTTCTTCCCTTTAAGGACATAATTTAGAACTTGCAGAGTTTGCCCTCACTTCTGCACACGTGGCCCCACCCAACTGTAAAGATCACTGGGAAATGTGGTCTTTATATTGAACAGTCATGAATCCAGCTTAAAATTCTGTTACTTTAAAGAAAGGGAGAAATGTTATTGGTGTAACTGGTGGTCTCTGCCACAGATATTACAGTTTACTTTTTCTTGAGTAAAAAAAAAAATTTTTTTTTTTCTTGAGTAGAGGGGAGAAAATGGTAAGGAAAGGGAATTAGATTAAGGAAATATTTTTTTCTATAAAGTAGCTCAACTCTTTTTCAACATGTCAATGGCATGAAAAACTAGGATTAGATATTGCTCTAGATTAAAAGAAATTTAGGAGACATAAAATCAAGTGTGTGTGGCCTTTTTTTAGATCCTGATTTGAATACAACAACCATCAAAAGACAAATGACAAATTTGAATAAGACCCTGACATTAAATGTGAAAAACTACTAATAGTTGTGATGCACGTTTTGAATGAAAAAATGGCATTTCGATTATATTTTTTAGAGACACATATTCAAGTATGTAGGGGTAAAAAGGCATGATGTCTGAGGTTTACTTTAAAATACCTCAGCAAGAGAAAGGAGTGGGGTTATATAAAGCCATGTGACCAGACCTTTATAATTATTGAATCTAGAAGGTAGCTATAAAAAAACAAAAAATCAGAAAAACAAATTCATTGCTGTTGAGTCAATTCCAACTAATAGCAACCCTATAGGACAGAGTAGAATTGCCCCATAGGGTTTACAAGGGTTGGCTGGTAGATTCAAACTGCTGACCTCTTGGTTAGTAGCCTGAGCTCTTAACTACTACATCACTGGGGTTCCAGAAGACAGCTATGTTGTTGTTGTTGTTAGGTGCTGTCAAGTCGCTTCTGACTTGTAGCGACCCTATGCACGACAGAAAGAAACACTGCCCCCTCCTGAGCCATCCCTACAATCGTTGTTATGCTTGAGCTCATCATTACAGCCACTGCGTCAGTCCACCTCATTGAGGGTCTTCCTCTTTTCCTCTGACCCTGTACTCTGCCAAGCATGATGTCCTTCTCCAGGGACTGATCCCTCCTGACAACAGGTCCAAAGTATGTAAGAAGCAGTCTCACCATCCTTGCCTCCAAGGAGCATTCTGGCTGCACTTTTTCCAAGACAGATTTGTTCGTTCTTTTGGCAGTCCATACCAAACAGTCCACGGTATATTCAATATTCACTGCCAACACCACAATTCAAAGGGGTCAATTCTTCTTCAGTCTTCCTTAGTCATTGTCCAGCTTTCACATGCATATGATGTGATTGAAAATACCATGGCTTGGGTCAGGCGCACCTTAGTCTTCCAGATAACATCTTTGCTCTTCAACACTTTAAAGAGGTCCTTTGCAGCAGATTTGCCCAATGCAATGCATCTTTTGATTTCTTGACTGCTGCTTCCATGGTTGTTGATTGTGGATCCAAGTAAAACTAAATCCTTGACAACTTCAACCTTTTCTCCTTTTATCATGATGTTGCTCATTGGTCCCGTTGTGAGGATTTTTGTTCTCTTTATGTTGAGGTGCAATCCATACTGAAGGCTGTGATCTTTGATCTTCGATCTTCTTTAGTAAGTGCTTCAAGCCCTCTTCACTTTCAGCAAGCAAGGTTGTGTCATCTGCATAACACAGGTTGTTAATGAGTCTTCCTCCAATCCTGATGCCCCATTCTTCTTCATATAGTCCAGCTTCTTGTATTATTTGCTCAGCATACAGATTAAATAGGTATGATGAAAGAATACAACCCTGACGCACACCTTTCCTGACTTTAAACCAATCAGTATCCCCTTGTTCTGTCCAAACAACTGCCTCTTGATCTATGTAAAGGTTCCTCTTGAGCACAATTAAGTGTTCTGGAATTCACATTCTTCGCAATGTTATCCAGCTATATATGGGTTTACTTTTAATATTCTCTTGCTTCTGGGCATATTAATTTTTTCACAATAAGAAAATTAAAAACAAAAACGAATAAACAGAAAAACAACAACATAACACAGCCCTATCAACAGAGAGATTTACGTCTAAAAAATAGAGATAATTACCAAACCTGGAAAATAGGTAGCTATATGGGTTTGTTTGACTATTGCCTTTCTTACTTTTGGGTAACTTAGCCCTGTTAATGGAAAGGTTTTAGCCCAAAAATGGAGGTAATAAATAACTCTTGTTTTGAAAGTTCCAGGTCCTTGCAGAGCTCAGGGAATAGCAGGTAAAATCAATACATGTGTCCTTATGACTAAGCCTACCTCCAAAGCTCTCCCCTGGGGACTCGGGCTCTTCTTTTAGATTACAACAGTGCTGACATTTTAGAGAAGAAAAATAGCCCCATAAAATACTTAACATGCTGGACTAGCTGCTGGCTCATACCAAGAGAATCAGGAAAACTGCAGCCCTGCCTTGAGCCTTCCCCACCATCACCATCTTTTTTTTTTTTTTTTTTTGCTTAGAATATGGAATCATTCAGAAGGAAAATAATACCATCTGGAAAATTTGACCCACAGCCAGTCATGGCTGCTGAGATTTTCTTCTCAAAGCAATGGGTGAAAAATACTGTTTATTTGTTTCTGGGGCTCTCTGTACTGCTCCACAGTCAGTCTGGGTGCAAGAATAACGTCTACTGCTTCTTCGTCTGTTTTCAGGGAGCTGGGACAGTGTGGGGAAGTTCCAGATCAGGCACAACCAAGAGGGTAATGAATCCTATGGTGAAAAGATCACCTGTAAGTGGCTCTTAGCCTTGGTCGCAGATCTGATTTTCTCCTGATTACAGTGTTGTTGGTTTCAGAGGAAATTAGAACCAAGAAGTACCATATTCTCTGCCTCACTGATAAAAAACAGTTTTTTTCTACATGCTGTGGTGAAATGTTTATGATGGATTAAGTGGACGCAGTTGCTTCTACCTATGTACACACCCATAAACCTACCCATGTGTACATAGCATATAACCTATGTATACTCATATAAAACCAGCAATGTGTACACACACAGAGGCATTAAATTTATTTCAGCAAACACTTCTTGAAACTTGTGCCAAGCATTGTCAAAAAACACCGAGGAGGCAGACCCAATGCTTGCCCTCAGGGAACTCTGTGTCGGGGCTTATTCTTATTCTTTGAAAACCAGTGACAGAGAATACTATAAAATTCAATTGTACCTTTTCCCTGAGGGAGACATTGTGCCTTTCCCTCCATCCGCTTCTGCTTATTGACATATATTACATCGCCCAGTGATATGGGTATTGACAGGTGATCCTGGCCAAGGTCAAAGAACTATCTTAGAGAGGATTTCCCAAAATATCTTTAACACAAGGCCGAACTTGTAATCTGCTCTCTGGAGAAAGTGTTCTGTTGATTTAAGACATATTATGTCCTTCTCTTGGAGTGCCTTGGTGGCACAAACATTTAAGCACTTAGAAAGTTTGGCAGTTCAAATCTACCCAGAGACACTTCAGAAGAAATACCTGGCTATCTACTTCTGAAAAACAAGCCATTGAAAACCTTATGGAGCACTGTACTATTCTGACATACACGGGGTCACAATGAGTTGCAAACAACTCAATAGCAACTGGTTGTTGTTGTATATCTTTCTCTTAAAGATCCGCATTCCTCATTAGCACATTAATGTCTCCCAGACTTTCTGGAATAAAGAAACCCATTCAACTAATGTTTCCCAGACTTATTTGACCACAAAACTCTTTCACCAAGTAACTCTTTTATTTATGTTTCATTGAACTTACTTTGGGAAATGTCAATCTAGAGGTATCTGAAACCAATTATTTAAAACTAAAATCTAAGAGACTGAAAATCTTAAAAGACCTTTTTAATGGGTTTCTTGATATTTGGCTTTTTTTCAAGTTAAAGATAACCTTATGCTTGCTTACTTGAAGCTCTGTTTTAAAATGAATGTTATTTAGAGTTAAGAAACATCGAGCAGGCACACTGTGTTACACAGTTTCAGTTGTTGGTGGTGGTGGTTACATTTACATATTCACATTGCAAACGGCACTCCCTGGGTTTGGGTGAGGTAGAAAACCCGAAGATCTTCTGCACTTGGGAAGCTCTAACTGTGAGAACAGGGAACCTGATTTATTCACCATTATTCACCTTTGCATCCCTAGTGTGCAATATGGTATCTGGTTTGTAGGTACTCAAAATGAATAGTCTGGTTTCAGGTACTATGTTCACTAAATATTTGTTCCTCAGAGAAACCACATAGCAAAGCTGAATAAAGGCAGGCTACAATTTTTTTTTTAGAATTGAACACCAGCAATCACGAAATGTGTCATGCTATGGTCATGAATTAGAATGCACAGCCGAGCCAGGAATTTTGAACCCAGAAGAAATAGACTTCTCAAATTCACTTCTACAGGTTCATCTTCAACACCAAACCCATTGCTGTTGAGTTAATTCCTACTCATGGCAACTCCATGAGTTAGAGAGTAGAGCTGCTCCACAGGGTTTTCTTGGCTGTAATCTCTACAGAAGCAGATCACCGGGCCTTTTTCCTGCAGAGACAACCTTTAGGTTATCAGTCCAGGGCAAACCACTTATGCCACCCAGGAACCTAGGTTCATCCTCTTATTGCTGTTGAGTCTATTCTGGCTTATAGAGACTCTATAGGACAGAATGGGACTGTCCCATAGTTCCAAGGCTGCAAATCTTTACAGAAGCAGACTGGCACATCTTTCTCCCATAGAGCAGCTGATGGGCTCAAACTGCCAAGCTTTCAGTTAGTAGCCGAGCGTTTAACCACTGCGCCATCAGGGCTCCTAGGTTCATCCTAGTTAACCTTAAATTTTCAGATCTTAAGCTTTTGTCAAGAAAGATACTTAGAGTTGGTTCCCTGAAGCAAGGCTTAAAACCAGTGTGTGGGCAACATTCCAGCTAAACCTAGCTAAGTGATTAAGGGAATGAGGATAGAGGAAGGAAGGGAGATCAAAGGCTGAAGAGAGCATGAAGGGGGATCATCTGACCGTTAGAACCTGGATTTTGGCTCAGAATAATAAGTTCCTGCATGAGTTCAGAGAGTGGAAAGAGAAGCACACATTGATTTTTTTCTTTCGACCATCCAATTAAGATACTGAGGCATCATGTTGTTCTGTGACCAGAAAAAGTCAAATTTGATTCTGCTAGAATAATAGAATGTCACACTTGATATGTACGAGTGATGTGTGATATATACATTAAGTACTATTTCTCACAATCCTCTCTTTTTATGATGAAGAAGTTGAGACCAAAGAAATGTCCCAAGCCACGCAGCTCACAGCCTCACTAAGGCAAGAAAAGCTTTCCTAGCTTCACTTTAAAAAAAAAAAAAATTATTTTTGTTGTTGTTGAGAATATGCACAGCAAAAACCTGCACCAATTCAAGTTTCCATACACATACTCAATTCAGTGACATTGATTATGTTCTTTGAGTTGTATAACCAGCCTCAACCTCATTTTCTGAGTTGTTCCACTCCCTCTAGCTTCATTTTTTTTTCTCTAGCTCTCCATTCAATATGACATCACTGTGTTATATAAGGATGTCAAAAATTCCTACTACAAAGCTTAAATGGCAGATGATGGTGGAAAGGTTGCAGTCAGATAATGAAAAGTCTTCTCCTACCAATGCCTCCCATACAGAGGCCTATCTAGAATCCAATTGGCAAGGGAGCTGGGAAATGAAGTTTGTAGGAGGAGGAAGAATGGATCTGAGAACAAAGGGAGAGAGAACTTAGGGTATTCCCACAACCTTGCTTTGGGTGATGTCTCTGCCAAATAGCTTTCACCAAAAAGGCCTTTATAACATGATCCCAGATCCCTCATGTATCCTTGTCTCCTTTGTTTTTCTAGCCCTAATGGTGGAAGCTACTGTTTGGAAAGCCTCATGGCCCATTTTCTGGGTTTTTACCTGTCCTACCATTATTATTTGAAGGTAGACTATGATAAATAAAAGATTATCTGAGTAATAACCTCGAAAATACCAAAAAGGTGAATGCAGGGAGACAAGGAACACAGGAAAAAAGAAAAAAATAGATTAGAAAACCAGAAAGTAAATGCCAAGATGGTAGATTTAAATACCACCATATCAAACATTGGAAACCCTCGTGGTATAGTGGTTAAGTGCTATGGCTGCTAACCAAAAGGTCTGCAGTTCAAATCCACCAGGTGCTCCTTAGAACCTCTGTAGGGCAGTTCTTGACAGCAATAGGTTGTATCAAACATTACATTAAATGTAAATTAACTAAACACTCCAATTAACACAAAGATGGATCAGTTGAAAGTAAAAGAGTAGAGAAAGGCATATGACACAAACATTAAGCATAAGAAAGCTGGAGCGGCCATAGTAATACCAGGTAATTAGTAAAATAAAGGAGGTGAGATTGAAACCCAAATAGTCTGACCCAACACTCCAGTGTTTTCCCAAGTGCAGTGGGAAAGAAACTCAGTTTATAGTATTGGGATGTAAGAAATGCCCTATTTCATTAAATCCAATGGCACTCTACTATTTCACATATCAATTTAAAAAATACGTCATTTAAACTTGGATATGTCATCAATTGTAATATGCATTCCAATTTTAGAGATGTTAAAATGTGAAAATACGTGCTCTTAGAATTGATGAAATATAGAATAACTCTTGGTCTTAATAATACAACTTAATTTCTGTCTCCAAGGCCTAATTGAATTGGTCTGTTGAAAAAAAATATAACCTCAGTTTTTCTTGGTGTTACGGTGCAATAACTAAAAATAAATATCCTGCCAACTCAACGAATCCTCAGCATTGAACCAGACTGTGATGCACATCACAGGAAATCCTCTAAGGAGATTGTAAAGAAAGAGAGAAATCGTACCCTTTTATATACCCAGACAGATACAATCCTATTATGTAAGTGTTCATTGTCTTCATCAAAAGGAAAAATAAAACTTCTTGTCTCTTTGTGACAAGCAGGAAGTGACATCTCAGAGTCAAGCACCTGAGCACCATTCTCCTTGGTGTTCACATTCCAAAGAAATGGCCCCAAGGCCTCCAAAAAAGACGTTCTTGGGATGCAAAACTGCCCAGAGTCTTATTTAGCTTTTAAAAAGATCACATAAACCTCAACAAGTCAGAGAAAGCATTAACAATTTCAAGTTTTCCAAAGGAAATACTAAAAAGAAGGGGGTTCTCTTTCCCTTTTGGCTCCAGGGAAAATTTTAATTTAATTTTGTGTTTTATTTTTTAGATTTGTATTTACCTTAATCTATCATAAAAATCCAACCCCCCCCCCCCACAGTTCCAGGATATTTTAGAGTGCCAAGGTGCATATGTTTGTTGAGGACTGGGGGAGATGGAATAGTGCAGTGTCCTCCCCAAAAGCCCTGGGAACTTCATCACCCTCTTCAGATTTATTGGCACTCTTATGTGCCATGCTTGGGACACAAGGATTTTTGTTGGGATTATGTTGGATGTTGCTAGCAATTTTGCAGCTCCCATGTCCCTACCCTTGCAGCATTCCAGGCAGCCCAGGCCAGGTGCCCTCTTCTCTGCATTTCCTTTTTTTCTAGGACCCATAGACGTCTATTCTCATCCTCCTCTTCTACCCAGTCTGGGCTGTCTCCTGGTCTAGGGGAAAGCCTTCTACTTTCTTGATTCTCCAGGACAAATTGACTATTCTAGGGAGAAATTTTCAGGTGGTTTTGCATTCAGTCCTGTCAGATTCACCCCCAAAGGCAATTAGCAAAGAGCTGACTACCCGTTTGAATGTCAGGATATACAGGGGGTTGTACCTGATAGAGAGTGGCACAAACGGTTACTTGCTCAACTACTCACAGAAAGGTTTGTGGTTTAAATCTACCCAAAGGTGCCTTAGAGGAAAAGCCTGGCTATCTACTTCTGAAAGGTCACAGTCATTGAAAACCCTGTGGAGCACATTTCTACTCTGACACACATGGGGTTGCCATGAGTTGGAATTGACTCAATGGCAACTAATTTTGGGGGCTTTTTTTTGGAGGGGGGATATATATGATAGATTAAGACATCACAATTGTATGCCAGTTCCATAAGAACTGAGATGTGAGTAAAAAGAAGATGTCTTCAGCTAGCAAAAAGTTAAAAACTGAACCAAACAAAAATAAAATAATAAAAACAGGAGAATAGCTGCCCTCTCACAGAAAGGTAAACTCTTTTCCACTCGCCCCAAATTACGCAGGGTTGACACTGCTTTTGGATGCACAGTATGAAGTACTGTCCCATCCAGCATTTCTTCCCCATCACTCCCTTTCTTCCTCTTCATGAGGATCCTTCTTCCTCTTTTCTCCTGATTCATTGCTTACAAACCAGTTCACTTCTTCATAGGCCATCGCCTTCTCACAGGAACATACACGTCTCCTTTACCCAAATTCTTTTCTGTCTCTTACCTAATTATATCATGAAATTCTCTCTTCAGACTTGTCATAGTTCAAAAGTGGCCCTAATTGCACATGATGGGCATAAGGACCCTCTAACAACACACTCAAAGCCAGGAAAAAGAGAGTGGTTAAGTGTTCGGGGAAAATGAAGACATTATAATAACGGCGCTATCACTCTCAAAGTCCTTGAAAGTCCTCAGAAGTCTCCTTCAGAATCTCTAGGAAAGTTTCTACCTCTCTCTTTCTCTAATTACGCCTGTTCCTCTTCAAGTAGAATTGTACAAGATAAGTAAATTGAAGTATTCACCCATATCATTTTATCTCTGCAAAGAACCTTAGAAATATTCTATACTGAGGAAGCTAAGACTCAGAGAAGTAAAGTTCCTTGCTGAAGATCACATGGCTAGCCAGTGATAGAGTCAGGATTTGAACCAGGATTCCTACCTCTCCTTTGAGTGCTCATTCTGGCACTCATTTTGTCTCCTCACACTGTGATGCCGAATTTTTTAACTGATTTACTGATACTAGTGGCCAATAGTGTTCATTCATTCAGTTGATATTTACTGAGATCCTACTATGTGCCAGACACCATTTTAGGCACTGGAGGCTCTGTGGTAAACAAGGCAGATACAGTTCTTGCCCATGCTATTGAGGAAGACAGAAATAAAAGCAAGTAACTGCAATAAAATACAACGATTGCTATGAAAGTAAGTATAGCTTAATGATGGGAGCACTTAGTAGGGAGATAAGCCTCCAAAATACCTGAAGTTTAGGATTCTTAGTAAAGCAGAATTTTAGCCAGATCCCAAGTTAAATGATGTTTGTGGGCTACTTTAAGAACAAGGCAAAAATGTATCCTGAGTTGCAAAGAACTACCTTAGAAAAATGTCAGAACACAGTTCATCTTGCAAGGTGAGAATGAAGCTTGTTTCCTAATGTGTTTCCCATGAGGATTTGACTACAGGTATGACACAGAAAGGAGACCATAGTACAAAAGATGCCCTGAAGTTCCTAAGACACTGTACCATCTACATGCCCTCAAGTGTCTATAGACACTGTCTTAGTTTTCTAGTGCTGCTATAACAGAAATACTACAAGTGGATGGTTTTAACAAACAGAAACTTATTCTCTCACAGTTTACCTGTACCTCTTGCTGTCAAGTTGATTCCAACTCATAGTGACCCTATAGGACAGAGTAGAACTGCCCCATAGTGTTTCCAAGGAGCAGCTGGTGGATTTGAACTGCTGACCTTTTGGTTAGCAGCCATAACACACCATAGCTTTTAACCACTGCACCACCAGGACCCCTTTCACAGTTTAGGAGGCTAGAAATCCAAATTCAGGGTGCCAGCTCCAGGGGAAGGCTTCATCTCTCTATTGGCTCTGGGGGAAGGGCCTTGTCATCAATCTTCCCCTGGTCTAGGAGCTTCTCAGCACAGGGATCCCACGTCCAAAGGACACACTCCACCACTTGCTTGGTGGTAATAAGGTTCCTCTCCTCTTTGCTCCCTTCTCCCTTTTATATCCCAAAAGAGATTGACTCGAGATACAACCTAATCTTGTAGATTGTATCACACCTAATTAACATAACTCCAACTAATCTTGCCTCATAACTCCAACTAATCTTGCCTCATTAACATCATAGAGGTTAGAATTTACAACACATAGGATAATTACATCAGATCACAAAATGGAGGACAACCACACAATACTGGGAATCATGGCCTAGCCAAATTCAGTCACATTTCGGGGGGACATAATTCAGTCCATAACAGACACAGATTGGCAACAAAGGTGATCTACTTTTGAAAGAATTGGCCAGTGTAAACCTTATGAATAGCAGCGGAACATTGATGTAGGATGTAGTGTTGGAAGATGAGCCCCTCAGGTTGGAAAGCACTCCAGCTAATACTAAGGAAGATCTGCCTCCTCAAATAGAGTCGACCTTAATGATGTGGATGGAGTAAAGCTTTCAAGACCTTCATTTGCTGATGTGGCACAACTCAAAATGAGAAGAAACAGGTACAAACATCCATTAGTAATTGGTCTGTGAAATATACAAAGTACAAATCTAGAAAAATTGGAAGTTGTCAAAAATGAAATGGAACACTTGAAGATAAATATCCTGCACAGTAGTGAGTGGAAGTGGACTCGTAATTGGCCATTCTGAATCAGACAATCATATGGTCTATCATGTTCGGAATGACAAATTGAACAGGAACGGTAACGCATTCATTGTCAAAAAAGAGAACACTTCAAGATCTATCCTAAAGTACAGTGCTGTCAGTGACAGGATAATATCCATAAGCCTACAAGGAAGACCAGTTAAGACAACTATTATTCAAATTTACCCACCAACCACTAATGTCAAAGATGACGAAACTAAAGATTTTTAACAACTTTTGAAATGGATCAAAAATGCAATCAAAGTGCATCGCTAATTACTGGTGATTGGAATGCGAAACTAGAAACAAAGAAGGATCAGTCATTGGAAAATCTGCCCTTGGTAATAGAAACGATGCTGGAGATCGTGTGATAGAATTTAGCAAGACCAACAACCTATTCTTTGGAAATACCTTTTTCAACAACATAAACATTGACTTTACACATGGACCTCACCAGATGGAACACACAGAAATCAAATTAACTACATTTGTGGAAAGAGATGATGGAGAAGCTCAATATCATCAGTAAGAACAAGTCCAGAGGCCAACTGCCCAACAGGCAATCAATTGCTTATATGTAAGTTCAAGTTGAAGCTGAAGAAAATTAATACAAGTCCACAAGAGCCAAAGTACAACCTTGAGTATATCCCACCTGAATTTAGAGACCACCTCAAGAAGAGATTTGATGCATTGAACACTAATGACCGAAGACCAAACAAGCTGTGGGATGATATGTAAAGCAGCAAAACGTCATTAGAATGAAAGAAAAGAACAAAACTGATATCAGAAGAGACTCTGAAACTTGCCCTGGAATGTCAAGTAGCTACAGGAAATGGAAGAAACGATAAAGTAAAAGAGCAGAACAGAAGATTTCAAAAGGCAGCTTGAGAAGACAAAGTATTATAATGAAATGTGCAAAAACCAGGAGTTAGAAAACCAAAAGGGAAGAAAATGCTTGGCATTTCTCAAGCTGAAAGAACTGGAGAAAAAATTCAAGCCTTGAGTTGCAATATTGAAGGATTTCCCCAAATGTCGACTGATGCAGGAAGCATCAAAAGAAGGTTGAAGGGGTACACAGAGTCATTGTACCAAAAAGAAATGGTCGAAATTCAAACATTTCAGGAGGTAGCATATGATCAAGGGCCAATATTATTGAAGGAATCCAAGCTGCACTGAAGACATTAGTGAAAATCAAGGCTCTTTTTTAGGAATTGACAGAATACCAATAGAGATGTTTCAACAAACAGATGCAAAGCTGGAAGCAATCACTAGTTTACACCAAGAAATTTGGAAGACAGCTACCTGGCTAACTGGAAGAGATCCATAATCGTACCCACTCCAAAGAATGGTGATTCAATGGAATGTGAAAAATTATCGAACAATATCATTAATACCGCATGCTGAATATCATTAATATCACATTTTGCTGAAGATAATTTGAACAATGGGACTGGGAAATGTCTTGTTCTGTTATACATAGGGTAGCTAAGTGTTGGAACCAATTCGGCAGCACCTAAAAACAACAGCAACATAGAAAACCTTTAAATAAATGAGTGGAGAAATGTCCTTACAATTTCAAATCTCCATAGATACAAAGAACAATGAAAAGGAAAAATCAGTTGTTACAGTCAATGACACAAGGATCTTGGGAGTGAATGACCATGTCACAATGGAACTCTTGGGAGAAATGGAAAGAAATCTTGACAGGACTCCATGCCATTCTTAGAACTTCAGAAAAGACCTAAGTGTAATCCCATGTTTAGAAATTATTGATGAGAAGGTAACCTAAGGGAGAGTCTAACATAAGTAACTCTGATGATACACTTAATTGTATAGTATTCAGGAAAAGAAAACGGAAGGCGTTTTAAACAGATATTTTAACTCATTTTAAGTTCTCTGAAATGTCTGCAGGCAACAGGTAAAGAATGTAAATGAGTGAGATAGATAGGCAGGAAGCAAAAACATCTGCTTCTTTACATAATATATCATAAATTAAAAAGCCTTTGTTGCAGGGCACAATTTTAACATTAACCCATGCAATTCCTTTTCTCCCTGGCAGAGCTTGGATTAAACACCTAAAACAACATCAACATGCATAGAAATAGAAATTAGCATTTCAATTTTAAAACAGAAAAATGTAAATAAAGAAATAAAAACGTTTTATATTGGTCGAGATAAGCTACGCTTAATATCTACTTCCAAAATCATTGTAAAAGTTTATTTCTCACACAAGCAATTTTCTCTGTAGTTTCAGGCTACTCTCCAGGGCAGCTGTCCTCCACGTGTTGGCCCAGCTTTTCAGGCTGCTTTAGTCTTATACACACCAGCATGTGCTTCCATGTCTCCACAACAAAAGAAGAGAAAGTATGGAGGCTCCCACAGTTGTCCTTTAATGTCTTCCCCCAGAAGAGACATGCATCCATTCCATTGGCTGAAGCAACTTATGGTCATACCTACCCAAGAGGGCAGGAAGTGTACCCAGATAGAGAGAAGAACACTAATGTCTAATTAATAAATGCTTGCTTCCTAATTTAAAAAATTATTTGTTTACTCCTTTGATTGAAGTAAATAAAATATCAAATAAATATGATCATAATATCAACTTTTTAAATAAAGGCAAGATCAATAACAGTGCCTTGCCAAGCCACACTGGAGCTTGAAGCAAAAGGAAAAATCAGTAATCCTGATCCTGTCTGTATTTAAAAGTTGGATATTTTGTTCTTTATGGACTTTTTTGTATTAATTTTGATTTTTAAAAACATCACACCAAAAATATTATTTATTTAGTTTACTGAGTTTTTTGGCATCCCTTCAATTTTACACCTGAGGCAAGTGCCTTGCTTAGCTCACTTGCCTCATCCTAGACCCAGTCCTGCCACAGACAAAACACATTAAGGGGCTAAATTTGTGAGAAAAATAGTTCCAAGAAGGGTGAAATCCAAAACGAGGTAAGAAATGTGAAAAATACCAAAAAGAAGAGAATAGTTAAACAAATCAGTGTTCAGAGCAAAATGCAATAGGTGGGGTTGTCAGTGTAATATTAATGAAGAATGCAGAAAACAGATTTGATTCTTTTGTTTCTTGTCCACATAGAAGTACAGTCTTGTTTCTGGAAGGTATAGAGAAAACACTGTGGGTGAAAACCAAAGTCCAAGACTGTAAAAGCATTTCACTGCTGTCGTTCCTAGCTGGGACAAACCACATTTCAGGGCACTAAGAGAAGTTTCCAGAAGTGGTTCTTGGCCAAAGTCCTTCTTGTCATCCAGGCCTCGGATGAAATGCCCTCAGAAAGCCTTGTAACCAGTCCCATACCAGGTGTTATCTATCATGTCATTCTAACTTATTTTGCTGTAGCATTTATTACTAGTTACATAATTTATTTTTTGTTTATTGTCAGAATCTCCCCACTAACATGACAGCTATGAGTCAGAGTCGAATCGACAGCAGTGGGTTTGGTTTCTTTGGTTTTTTTATTGTCAGAATCTCCCCACTAACATGACAGGAGGGCCTAGAAAATAGAGCCTTTACATGGAAGTTGTGAAATAATAGCCAACATGTTTCTCCTTACTAGATGCTAGATAGAGCTCGAAGCATTTTACATGTATTAATTCATTTAATTCTGTCAATAATCTTATGAGCTAAATGCTGTTACTATGCCCATTATACAAATGGTGAAACTGGGGCAAAGCACCTTGCCTGAGTTACACATACTACCATAAAGCAGAGCTAGGCTTTGAACCGAGGCAGGCTGGCTTCAGTGTCTGTGCTGTAAGCTAGTATGTTGTTCTTGTTGTTAGTTGCCGTTGAGTAGATTCCAACTCATAGCAATCCCATGTGTGCAGAGTAGAACTGCTGCATAGGGTTTTCAAGGCTGTGACCTTTTAGAAGTAGGTCAACAGACTTGTTTTCCTAAGCACCTTTTGGTGGGTTCAAACCACTAAACTTTAGGCTAGTATCATTTGTGATTAAGGCACTCAAAAAATATTTCTCGGATAAATGAATGGATTTTCCAAGAAGGCATTAAGCAAAGATGATATACACTATAGACAAATGAGCTCAGGGTGAATCTTCAGGAAAGTTCTAGGACAGATAATGAAATTTATAATATTACTTGGATGCTAACTGAAACGTTGATGGTTTGAGTCCACCCAGGGGTCCCTTGAGAGAAAGGCCTGATGATCTACTTCCAAAAAATCAGCCACTGAAAACCCACGAAGCACAGTTCTACTCTGACATACATGTGGTTAACATGAGTGGGAATCAACTCATTGACAACTGGTAACTGGTAGAAAAGAAAACTAACATTTATTTATTGAATATAATCTATGGGTACTAGGTGCTTTATATACGTTTAGCATTTAATTCTCAAAGAATTTCTATGAGTTCACCATTTAGCAGATGAGGAAACTAAAACTTTGAGAGATGATGCAGCACTTTTCCAATCATGCCGTACTGCTTACACTTTCCCAGATGTGTTTCACCTCTCTCATCTGTGAGTTAGCACATGCCGATCCCTCTGCCTGGAATTCCCTTTCCCACTGCAGTAGAACTCTTACATGTCCTAAGTCTCAGAGGGCACCTGGGGCACGAGGTGCAGGGGAGTGCCTGCCTGTACTACCGATGCCCAACAAGAGAAAGTGTCACCATTGTCCAGGACCGAGTTCCTAGGTTGCCCTGAGAGATACATGGCTGCTCCCTGAGTCCTTTCCTGAGAGCAATCTGTTGGGTGTACAGAACCCCGGCCTTACAGTCAGACAGACTGGGGTTAAAACTGAGCTTTGTCACTTACTAGCTATGCTTAAACCTCTTCCAATCCTCAGTTTATTCTTGTACGAAACGAGGATAAAGGCAGGCATACAAAATAAGGGTTGGCAAAAATGAGGGAAACCCTCCACGAGATGAATTGACATGCTGGCTGCAACAATGGGTTCAACATACCAAAGATGGTGAGGATGGTGCAGGACTGGGCAACGTTTCATTCTGTTATATGTAAGGTTGCATTGAGTTAGAGCTCGTTGGAGGGCAACTAACAACAACGACAAAGAACCTGGCTCTATGATCTTCCCTTCCAGAAGACGCAGAGAGGGAGGAAGTCCCCCTGACCACCCTGCCCATATGTCTCTGCTATTGTCAGGCTGTGTGAAAGGCCAGTAGCTCCTGAGAAAATTAGCTCTGGTCTGTTGGTATGGGCATTTTACTCTTTTTACTGCCTCGGGCTCCCTTCTGGCTCTTTCTTTCCAGACAGAGAAAGCCGTCTGGGGGCACCAATTGCTCCTGGAAACCAGGCTGGTTTTAGCTGGTGATAAATGGATTGCTGCCCACAGGAGTGCTGCCTTCTGACGTCAGAGACAGCTGGGCACTAATTAAGGGGTTACTGTGTTTACAGGAAGATCGGGAAATAAATGTCAAGACGGCAGGGCTTCAGCTGCTGAGTCGCAGGGTCGAGGCCAGCTATGACGCCTTTTGTCAGAGAGGGTGGCAGGTCAGACTGCTCAGAGCCAAACAGGTTCCTCAAGGGACTGTGGCAAGCCAGACCTGGTGCCCAAGGGGGGTGCTCTTTCTCATTTTCTCTCTTCTCTCAGCGCCTCATCTTTCCCTACTTGTACCTTGTTATTTGAGATTGAATAAAGAAGTGAGGAAAATTCCATCTCATTAATTGAAACATTTATAAAGAAGCCACGTTTCCAATCTCTAGCCCGGCTGCACATGATCCCCTGCAATCCGACGTTGGTATTGGAACCGATGAATCAGTCTTTCTAAACAGATCCTAAGAGGCTGCGTGGATTTTGGATGGACAGGAAATTAAAGAGCTGGGGCGTCTGGGGACGGGGGTTGGGGGGGGGACGGGACTGTCAGCCTTCCCTTCCCCCCTGCTCCCATTCCAGACAGTCTCTGTGGTAAGAGAAAACAAATGAAGAAGCGGAGCAGGGAGTTTGAGGGGGTTATTTTGTATTCACATCACCACCAAAAATCTAGACAGACCCCGTCCAGGACTGACAGCTGCAACACAAGAGCTGATGGGACAGAGTCCCTCTAAAGTTGGCTGCAAATCAAAGCATCATGCCTTCCTGCCTGACCCTCAGCCAGGAGCTTAATTAGCTAGAAGGGTAGAAAGGATTGAATCCCTGCACTGAAATCTGTGCCTCTAGTTCCTAACTCAGGAAGCCTTGCCCCTGGCTATCCAACATAGATACCCATGTTCAAAGGGAAATGGGAAAGGGAGGATGGGAAAGGTTGCTGGGATGCAGGAGGTACTTTTCCAGGGAAAAGCAGCTCCCAGCTCTGATTAGGAAAGCAATCCAGCAGCCTACTTGGATTCGGCTGAATCAAACTAAAAAATGATTTGCAGAAAGCTTTCCAAACATGTTTTTATTTTTTCATGTAGGGGTACTGAAAGCTCAGCAAGAATTAAAATGATAACTAAAATGTTGTTGTTGTGTACCATTGAGTTGATTCCATCTCACAGCCACCCCACGTTACCTGCCCCGTAGTGTTTTCTAGGCTGTGATCCATATGGAAGCAGATTGCCAGGTCCTTCTGCAGAGCGGCTGGGAGAGTTTGAATTGCCAACTTTTCAGTTAGCAGCTGAGTGTTTAAACCATTGTGCCACTAGCATTCCTTGATAACTATAGTATCAAAAAAAACCTGAAATCATTGCCATCAAGCCCATTCTGACTCACAGTAACCCTATAGGACAGAGTAGAACTGCTCCATAGGGTTTCTGAGGCTGTAATCTTTACGGAAGCAGACTGCCACATCCTTCTCCCGTGGACCAGCTGGTGGGTTCGAACCACCAACCTTTCAGTTAGTAGCCAAGTGCTTAATCACTGAACCACCAGGGCTCCATGATAACTATAATAGCTACCACTTATCAAATGCTACTACATGCCTGAAATTCTGCCTACATTTTTGTGTATTCCTTATAATAACTCTGCAATGTAGGTGTGATTATTCCTACTTTATAGGAAGAAACTGAGGCCCAGAGGTATTAATTCAAGTGCCCAAGATTACACAGCCAGTCAGTGGAGGAGCCTGGATTCAATTTATCCTGACTCCCTGGGCCACGATCTTTCCCCTTTCAGTGTTTCGGATTTCTATTGCTGCATAACAAGTAGCCTCAAAAGTTAATGCAGTAAATAATAACCATTTTATTATGTTCATGATTCTGCGGGTAAAGATTTTGGCAGGGCACAGTGGGATGGCTCATTTCTACTCCACGATGACTGGAGCCTCAGCTGGGGTAGCCCCCAAAACTGGAGATCGCTGAGATATGAACTGGATCCATATGCCTGAGACCTCTGTTCCAGCTCTTGGCTGAGTTCCTTGGTTTTTCTCCACACGGCCTCTACTGATGTCCAAAATAGTCTCTTCACTCACATATTTGGTGCCTGGATTTGGAGGGCTGCAAGAGCGTCTCTTTCTGTCTCCACCCTCTCTCTCAGGACAGCCAGTTTGGGCTTCCACACAGCCTGGCAGTCTCAGAGAAGTCCCACATTTTACAAGGTGACTAGCTTCCCTGAGACCATCAGAAACAAACAGGAATTGGAAGCTGTCAGTTTCTTAAGCATGGAGCCCAGGAACTGGCACAGTTACTCCTGCCATATTATATTGACCAAGTCAGTCAGAGCCTGTCCAGATTCAAGGGGAGGGAACTTCTTGCTGAAAGGAGTGTGAAAGAATCTGTGGCCATCTTTAACTCACCACACTCCTACCACCTCATTTGATACTTTGCAAACATCACTTCTGCTCCTTACTAGGACCCCACCACAAAGGAGCTCTTTTCCTCAGACTACATTGTTTTGGACAATAATGATAATGCTTCAGTTTTGTTTTGCTCTTTAGATTTGCAAAGAGCTTCCAACTGGTTCTCTTACTTGAGCCTCACAAAAAGCCTTTGAGGCAAGCACAGCACGTTGGACGATCCTCATTTTAAGGAAACTAAGCTTTCAAAAATGGACATCGGTGGTTCATCAAAGAATTCTCACCTTCCATGCCGGAGGCCTGGGTTTGATTCTGGCCGAGGCATCTCATGTGCAGCCATCACCCATCTGTCAGTGGAGGCTTGTGTGTTGCTATGATGCTTAACAGGTTTCAGTGGAGCTTCCAGACTAGGATGGGCTAGGAAGAAAGGTCTGGCAATCTACTTCCGAAAATCAGCCAACGAAAACCCTATGGATCACAATGGTCTGATCCTCAACCAACTGTGGGTATGGCGCAGGACTGGGCAGCATTTTATTCCGTTGTGCATGGGGTCCCCATGAGTTGGGATTGACTTGACAGCAACAACAACAAGCTTTCAAAAAGCAAAGTGGTTCACCTAAGGTATACGGTGGGCAAATCCCCAGGCTCACCTTCCTCCATGCAGCTCCATGGCTATAGCTGAGTTCTGTGCTGCTAATATGCTCTGGTTTGTGACTTAATATTATTCTGCAGCTTTTTTTTTTTTTTTTTTAAACATTTCCAGAGGGTTTTCAAAATAACAGTTCTGTAAATAAAATGTAGGACTGGACATGATATATGATAACTCCATTTTACTGATTTTTACTGATGAAGAAAGGTATCTGTTTTACTTTAAAGTCTTTTCTTCTTGGTCCAATGTATTTTTTTTTAATTGAGGTTAAATTCACATAACATAAAATTAAATGTTTTAAAATGTGTAATTCGGCGGCATTTAGCACATTCACAATATTGTATAACCATGACCTCTACTTAGTTTCAAAACATTTTCATCAGCCCCAAAGTTCTGATGTTTTATAGTACAAAATGTGTATTATACATTTCCGCTTGTATTTAGAATCAAAAGGCTTTGTGGGCAATGATTAATGATAGGTTTTATTGTGATGGAAAAAGCTCAGTCTTTGGACTCAAACTGACCTGGGTTCAAATCACAGCTTTTCAATTTTCTAGCCATATGGGCTTCATTCAGCAAGGTATTTAACTAAGCCTATTTCCTCAGTTTTAAAAGGAGATAATAATGCCTACTTGGGAGGAAAATTGTGAAGGCCGGGTGAGATAATGGACTTCAAGCACCTCTTACAGTGCATGGTCATTAGTAGTTGCCTGGTGATAGTAGTTGTTATTCATAGTTGTAATGACCAGAAACTAGTTCCAGGATTTTGGGAGAGACATCATACCCCTGTGGGCCTCAGATTTCCAAATGGAAACTGAAAGAATGGGCCTAAATGATTTCTAGGCTCTGATATTTAAGATAATAGAATATCTAACAGGTCCATCTCCTCCTCTATGTTTAAAAATCTCCTGCCAATGTCCTCCTTCTCCCTACCCCTGACTCACACACACCACACACACACATGTGCCACACACATGCCCCTTATTTCTCATCTTCTTGGTCAGATAAGACTTCATTTTTTTGCTAGCTTTATTGAGGTATAAAAAAAAAAAAAATTTTTTTTGGCTTTATTGAGGTATAATTGCTATATAATAAACTGTGTATATATTAAATGTACAATTTTATAAGTTTTGACACATAAAATATATATCAAATATATACATATTCAGAGCCCTGGTGGCGCAGCGGTTAAGAGCTCAGCTGCTACCAAAAGGTCAGCAGTTTGTATCTACCAACTGCTCGTTGGAAACCATGTAGGGGCAGGTCTACTCTGTCTTATAGGGCTGCTATGAGCTGGAATCAACTCAACGGTACATATATTCTGTGAATCCACCACCACAATCAAGATTTTGGTGAAAGTATCTATCATCCCCAAAAGTTTCCTTTGCTCCTTTGAAATTATCTCTCCCACTCTTCTCCACTTTCTGTTTGACATTTGAGATGTCCCTATGTTTGCCATTTTCATTATCCAGCATGTGCAAACACATATATTCCATCAGGGTA
This sequence comes from Loxodonta africana, assembly GCF_030014295.1. Lineage (NCBI taxonomy): Eukaryota > Metazoa > Chordata > Mammalia > Proboscidea > Elephantidae > Loxodonta > Loxodonta africana. The sequence continues at coordinate 108,879,678 of NC_087344.1, forward strand.
GGGACTATGTATGTTTTGCTCTGCCCAGCAAGTGGTAGAATACAGAAAAACAGGATGTCTTCGTTTGCTAGGACTGTCATACCAAAATACCACAGGTGGGTGGCTTTAAATAACAGAATTTGTTGACTCACAGTCTTGATGGCTGGAAGTCCAAATCAAGGCATTTGTTCTAGAGAAAGGTCCTTCTCTGTCTCTTTTAGCTTCTAGTAGCTGCTGACAATCCTTGACGTTCCTGGGTTGTAGATGCATTTTTCTCCACCATCACGTGGTATCTCTTTTCCAACTATGTGTGTCTTTGTGTCTATTTTCCCTTTTTATGCCACCATTTAGAACAGATTAGGTTTAGGACCCACCTGACTCTGGTATGAACTTATGTTTGACATAACAAAAGAAAAACCCCTATTTTCAAACAGGGTCACATTCACAGGTACCCAAACCCCAAACCAGACCCATTGCTGTTGAGTCAATTCAGACTCATAGCAACCCTACAGGACAGAGTAGAGCTTCCCCATTGGGTTTCCCAGGAGTGGCTGGTGGATTTGAACTGCCAACATTTTGGTTAGTAGCTGAATGCTTAACCACTGTGCCAACAGGGCTCCTTCACAGGGACAGGGGTTAGGGTTCCGACATATCTCTTTGGAAGACACAATTCAATCCCTAACAGGAGATGAATATTTGTGAAATGAATGAATAACCCCTTTGTCCCTTTACAACTGGAGCGGTGATACTTAAACTTTTCTCTCAGCGTCAAGGTGTGTGTTATGGTGATTAGTGCCAAGGCAAGAGGGAGTTCTGGGTGTTAGAGTGGTTGGGAAAAGTGTCGGGGGAAAAGAATTGCTTTGCAGCTCTTATGATGAAAAGAGTGTGTTGAGGAAGACAGACCTAATGACTTGAATATTTGGGAAGTATTGGGAAAGATAAAAAAATAAGGAACAGGTTGGCAGCAATTCAGGGACTGACATGGTTGACAAGTAACAAAGATGAGGCCCCCTGAAGCTGCAGGAAACCAGAGCTTTTGTGAAATTGGAGAACAAAAACAAAAGCAAACAGGAGCTTCTCATATCCTGGCTAAGGATCACAAGATATTAGAGTTGAAATGGATATTGAAAATTAAACAAATATCCTTATAATACAGGTGAAAAAGATGAAGTCTAGAGAAAAAAAAAAATTCTCCACAACTTGCAGTACATTAGAAGACTAGTGGGAGAAACAGGAAGAATGTAGGGTCTCTATCCCCTGCCTGACTTCATTGATTCATCTTTTCATAGTTATTTCATTAAAAAATGAGCATGTCAGAACTTTCCCCTTTCCCTCCCCTGCTTCTCCACCCCTATTCCCTGTATCTATTTGTCCAGTTTTTCTATCCCTTCCTGCCTTCTCCTCTTTGCTCTGGGGTAGGTGTTGCCCATTTGGTCTCATATGCTTGACTGAACTAAGAAGCACTTTCCTAATGTGTGTTGTTTGTTTTATCGGCCTGTCTAATCTTTGGCTGAAAGGTGGACTTCAGGAGTGGCTTCATTTTTGAGTTAACAGGGTATCCAAGGGCCATAATCTCAGAAGTCCCTCCAGTCTGTCAGACCAGTAAGTCTGTTTTGTGTGTGTGTGTGTGTGAAGTTGAATTTTTTTCTACATTTCTTTCCCGCTCTGTCCGAGACCCTCTATTATAATCCCTATCAGAGCCAACGGTGGTAGTAGCCAGGCACCATCTAGTTCTTTTGGTTCAGACTGGTGGAGGCTGTGGTTCATGTGGTCCATTAGTCCTTTGGAGGAGTATTTTCCTTGTGTCTTTGGTTTTCTTCGTTCTACTTTGCTCCAGATGGGATGGGACCAATAGATGTATCTTAGATGCCTGCTCATAAGCTTTTAAGACCCCAGATTTTTGACTACAACATATCTGACAAGGGTCTAGCCTCTAAAATCTATAGAATACTTCAACACCTCAACAACAAAAAGAAAAATTATTCAGTTAAAAAAATGGACAAAGGATATGAACAGACACTTCACCAAAAAAGACATTCAGGTGGCTAACAGACACATGAAGAAATGTTCTCTATCATTAGCCATTAGAGAAATGCAAATCAAAACCACAGTGAGATGCCATCTCACTCAACATTACTGGTACTGATTTAAAAAACAGAAAATAACAAATGGTGGAGATCTGCGGGGAGATTGAAACTCTTATGCACTGCTGGTGGGAATGCAAAACGGTACAACCATTTTGAAAAATAATATGGCAGCTCATTAGAAAGCTAGAAATAGAAATACCATATGTCATGGATTGAATTGTGTCCCCCAAAAATATCTGTTAACTTGGCTAGGCCATGATTCCCCGTATTGTGTGACTGCCCACCATTTTGTCAATTGATGTGATTTTCCTATGTGTTGTAAATCCTGCCTCTATGATGTTAATGAGGTAGGATTAGAGGCAGTTATGTTAATGGGGCAGGACTCAATATACAAGATCAGGTTGTGTCTTAAATCAATCTCTTTTGAGACGTAAAAGAGAAGCAAGCAGAGAGACAGCGGGACCTCATACCACAAAGAAAGCAGCTCTGGGAGCACACCATATCCTATGGAACCAGAACTCCTGCCCTTAAGACATCCAAACTTCCTGAGGGACCAAGTTAACTGGGCTGAGGGCTGGGGACCATAGTTTTGGGGGACATCTAGCTCAATTGGCATAACATAATTTATAAAGAAAATGTTCTACATCCTACTGTGGTGAGTGGCATCTGAGGTCTTAAAAGCTTGTGAGCAGCCATCTAAGATACATCTACTGGTCCTACCACATCTGGAGTGAAAGAGAATGAAGAAAACCAAAGATACAAGGGAAAGATTAGTCCAAAGGACTAATGGACCACAACTATCACAGCTTCCACTAGACTGAATCCAGAATAACTAGATGGAACCTGGCTGCCACCATCAACTGCTCTGACAGGGATCAGAACAGAAGGTCCCAGACACAGCGGGAGCAAAGGTAAAACAAAATTCAAATTCACAAAAAAAGACCAGATCACTAGTCTGACAGAGACTGGAGAAACCCTGAGAATATGGCCCCCAGATACACTTTTAACTCAGTACTGAAGTCACTCCTGAAGTTTATTTACCCTTTAGTCAAAGATTAGACAGGTCTGTAAAACAAAAAATGACACACGTAGTTCAACCATGTATACGAGACTAAATAGGCACACCAGCCCAAAAGCAAAGATGAGAAGGCAAGACGGGACAGGAAAACTGGAGGAATGGAAATGGGAATTCGAGGTTGAGAAGTGGAGAGTGTAGACACATTGAGGTGTCGGCAACCAATGTCGAAAAACAATTTGTGTATTAATTGTTTAATGAGAAAATAATTAGCTCTGTAAACTTTTACCTAAAGCACAATTAAAAAAAAAAAAAAGACTGTCTTTTCCCCATTTAATGGACTTTGGTCCTTTGTCAAAGATCAGCTGATCATTGGTGGATGGATTTTGTCTGGGTTCAAGATTCTGCTCCATTGGTCTATGTGTCTGTCATTATACCAGTACCAGGCTGTTTTGACTACCGTGGCTGGATAGTAGTTTCTGTGATCAGGAAGTGTGAGGCCTCTTTGTTCTCCTTCTTCAGTAATGCTTTGCTTAGTCAGGCCCTCTTTCCTTTCCATAGAGAGTTGCTGATTAGTTTTTCCATTTCGTTAGAGAATGCTCTTGGTATTTGGATTGGGATTGCACTATATCTGTAGGTTACTTTAGGTAGAATTGATATTTTCACAATGTTGTGTCTTGCTATCTATGAGCATGGTATGTTTTTTCCATTTATGTAAGTCTCTTTTGGTTTCTTGAAGTAGTGTTTTGTAGTTTTCTTTTACGTCCCTAGTTAAATTTATTCCTAAGTATTTTATCTTTTTAGGGGCTATTATGAATGGCATTGTTTTCTTGATTTCCTTTTCTGAAGTTCTCTTTGTTGGTGTATAGGAATCCAACTGATTTTTGTATGTTGATCTTGTACCTGCTACTTTGCTGAATCTTTCTATTAGTTCCAATTGTGTTCTTGTGGAATCTTTCAGGTTCTCTACACATAGGATCTTATCATTTGCAAATAGGGATAGTTTTATTTCTTCCTTTCCCATTGGATGTACTTTATTTCTTTCTCCTGCCTTATTGCTCTAGCTAGGACTTCAACACAACGTTAAATAAGAGTGGTGATAAAGGACATCACTGTTTTGTTCCTGTTTTCAGGTGGGATACTTTCAGCCTCTCTCTGTTGAGAATGATGTTGGCTGTTGGTTTTGTTTAGATTTATTATGTGAGGAGTTTCCCTTCTATTCCTATTTTATTGAGAATTTTTTCCAGGAATCGGTGCTGGATTTTATCCAATGCCTTTTCTGTGTCGATTGAGATTATCATGTGATTCTTCTCTCCCGTTCTATTTATGTGGTGGAAACCCTGGTGGTGTAGTGTTTAAGTGCTACGGCTGCTAACCAAAAGGTCAACAGTTCAAATCCACCAGGCACTCCTTGGAAACCTGATGGGGCAATTCTATTCATAGCCACCCTGTGAGTCAGGATTGACTCGACAGCAATGAGTTTGATTTTGGTTTATTTATGTGGTGGATTACATTGATTGATTTTCTAATGCTGAACCATCCTTGCATACTTGACATGAATCCCACTTGATTGTGGTGTATTATTTTTTTGATATGATGCTGAATACTATCGACTAGAATTTTGTTGAGAATTTTGGTATCTCTGAATATAAATTAAAAAATTTTTTTTTCATATATTCATGAGAGATATTGGTCTGTAACTCTTTTTCTTTGTTTGTTTTGTCTTTGCTTGACTTTGATATCAGGGTTATGCTGGCTTCACAGAATGAATTTGGGAGTATTCCTCCCTTTTCTATGCTCTGTAATAGTTTGAGTAGTACTGGTGTGAGCTCCTCTCCGGATGTTTCGTAGAATTCTCCAGTGAAGCTGTGCGGGGCAGGGCTTTTTTTTTGTTGGAAGTTTTTTAATTCCCTCTTCCATCTCTTCTCTCGTAATGGGTCCATTTAGATTTTCTATCTCAGTTTGTGTTACTTTAAGTAGGTAGTGTTCTTCTAGAAATTTGTCCTTTTCCTCTAGGTTCTCAAATTAGTTGGAGTACAGTTTTTCATACTATTCTGTTACAATTGTTTTTATTTCAGTTTGGCCTGTTGTAATGGCCCCCATCTAATTTCTTATTGGTTTATTTGCTTCCTCTCCTGTTTTTCTTTTGTCAGTTTGGCCAATGGTTTTTCAATTTCATTGATCTTTTCAAAGAACCAACTTTTGATTTTATTGATTCTTTCTATTGTTTTTCTGTTCTCTATTTCATTAATTTCTACTCTAATCTTTATTATTTCCTTTCTTATGGTGCCTGTGGAAATTAATTTCATTTATTGAGCTCCTATGATTTGTAATCAAGGTGCTAGGTACTGGGAACATAGAGATGAAAATATAGTCCATAAGATCAATGACCACTACTCGTCTTTCAGTTTGTTGTACTGTGGTGGACTGTGTGTTGCTGTAATGCTGAAAGACACACTACTGGTATTTCAAATACCAGCAGGCTTACCCCTGGAGGACAGGTTTCAGCAGAGCTTCTAGACTAAGGCAGCTAGGAAGAAGGATCTGGCAATTTACTTCTGAACAACTGGTCAGTGAAAACCTTATGAATAACAGTGGAACAGTTTCTGATGTAGCGCCAGAAGAAAAGCCCCTTAGATTTGAAAATACTCAAAACACAACTGGGGAAGCGGTGCCTCCTCAAAGTAGAGTTGACCTTTATGAAGTGAATGAAATAAAACTTTTGGGACCTTCATTTGTTGATGTGGCATGAGTCAAAATAAGAAGAAGCACCTGCAAACATCCATTAGTAATCGAAACATGGAAGGTATGAAGTGTGAATTTATGAAAATATGAAGTTGTCAAAAATGAGATGGGACACTTAAAGATTGATATCATAGGCTTTAGTGAGTGGAAATGGACTGGTATTGGTCATTTTGAATCATAGAGTCATATGGTCTACTATGCTGGGAATAACAAATTGAAGAGAAATGCTGTCACATTCATTGTCAAAAAAGAACATTTCAAGATCTATCCTGAAGTATGACACTGTCAGTGATAGGATAATATCCATAAGCCTACAAGGAAGACCAGTTAAAATGACCATTATTCAAGTTTACCCACCAATCACTAATGCCAAAGATTAAGAAATTGAAGATTTTAAACAACTTCTGCAGTCTGAAATTGATCAAACATGCAATCAAGATGCGTCGATAATTACTGGTGATTGGAATGGGAAAGTTGGAAACAAAGAAGAAGGATCAATAGTTGGAAAATATGGCTTTGGTGATAAAAATGATGCTCGAGATTGTATGACAGAATTTTGCAAGACCAACAACCTATTCATTGTAAATACCTTTCTTCAACAATGTAAACAGTGACTATGCATGTGGACCTTGCCAGATGGAATACACAGGAATCAAATCAACTCCATTTGTAGAAAGAAAAGCTCAATATCATCAATCAGAACAAAGCCAGGGTGTGAATGTGGAACAGATCATCAATTGCTCATTTGCAAGTTCAAGTTGAAGCTAAAGAAAATTAAAACTAGTCCATGAGAACCAAAGTACAACATCGAGTGTATCCCACTTGACTTAAGAGACCATCTGAAGAATAGATTTGACACATTGAACACTAATGACCAAATACCAGCTTAATTGTGGGATGACATCAAGGACATCATACATGAAGAAAGCAAAAGGTCATTAAAGAGACAGAAAAGAAAGAAAAGACCAAAGTGGATGTCATAAGACTCTGAAAATTGCCCATGAATGTAGACTAGCTAAAGCGAGCAGAAGAAATGATGAGGTAAAAGAGCTGAACAGAAGATTTCAAAGGACAGCTCAAGAAGATAAAGTGTTATAATGAAATGTGCAAAGACGTGGAGTTAGAAAACCAAAAGGGAAGAACATACTTGGCATTTCTCAAACTGAAAGAACTGAAGAAAAATTCAGTCCTTGATTTCAATACTGAAGGATTTTATGGGCACAAAATCTAATGACACAAAAAAAAAAAAAAAAAAAAAAAATTTTTTTTTAATGACACAGGAAGCATCAAAAGAAGATGGAAGGAATACAGAGTCATTATACCAAAAGAATCGGTCGACAGTCAACCATTTCAGGAGGTAGCATATGAACAAGAACCAATGGTACTGAAGGAAGAAGTCCAAGCTACACTGAAAGCAATAGTGAAAAACAAGGCTCCAGGAATTAATGGAATACCAGTTGAGCTGTTTCAACAAATGGATGCAACTATGGAAGTGTTCACTTATCTCTGCTAAGAAATTTGGAAGACAGCTACCTTGACAACTGACTGGAAGAGATCCATATATACGCCCATTCCAAAGAAGGTTATCCAAAGAAATGTGGAAGTTATGTAACAATATCTTTGATAACTCATGCAAGTAGAATTTTGCTGACAATAATTCAAAAACATTTGCAGCAGGTCATTGGTAAGGAAGTGCCATAAATTTTTAAGCTGGATTCAGAAGAGGACGTGGAGCAAGGGATATCATTGCTGATGTCAGATGGATCTTGGCTGAAAGCACATGATACCAGAAAGATGTTTCCCTGTGTTTTATTGACTAATCAAAGACATTTGACTGTGTGAATCATAACAAATTATGGATAATATTACAAGGAATGGGAATTCTAGAACACTTAATTGTAGCTCATGAGGCAGTTGTTCAAACAGAACAAGGGGATGGATACATCATGGTTTAAAATTAGGAAAGATGCGGTCAGTGTTGCAGCTTTTCACCATATTTATTCAATCTGTATGCTGAGCAAATAATCTGAGAAACTGGACTATATGAAGAAGAATGGGGCATGAGGATTGGAGGAAGATTCATTAACAACCAGAGATACGCAGATGACACGTCCCTCTTTGCTGAAAGTGAAGAGGACTTGAAGCACTTACTGGTGAAGGTCAAAGACTACAGCCTTCAGTATGGATTACACCCCAACATACAACAAAATCCTCACAACTGTACCAATAAAGAATATCATGATAAACTGAGAGAATATTGAAGTTGTCACGGATTTCATTTTACTTGGATTCTCAATCAACGCCCACGGAAGCAGTAGTTAAAAAATCAAATGTCTTTTATTGGGCAAATTTGCTACAAAAGACCACTTTGAAGCATTAAAAAGCAATTATGTCACTTTGAGGGCTAAAGGGCACCTGACCCAAGCCATGGTATTTTCACTTGCCTCGTATGCACTCAAAAGCTGGGCAATTAATAAGGAAGACCAAAGAAAAATTGATGCCTTTGAATTATGGTATTGGTAAAGAATACTGAAAATACCACAGACTGCTAGAAGAATGAACAAATCTGTCTTGGAAGAATTACAGCCAGAATGCTCTTTAAAAAGAAGGATGGTGAGACTTTGTCTCACGTGGTTTGAGAATGTTATCAGGAGGGATCAGTCCCTGGAGAAAAACATCAGAGAGCAGCAATAAAGAGGAAGACCCTCAGAAAGATACAATGACACAGTGGCTGCAACAATGGGCTCAAACATAGCAATGATTGTGAGGATGTTGCAGTACTGGGCAGTGTTTTGTTCTGTTGTACATAGGGTTGCTATGAGCCAGAATCGACTCAACAGCACCTTATAACAACAACAAGGAGATCAATGAGCTTATGGTCCAGTGGAAAAGGGATAAATTACATACTGATTAAAATATAATGAGACTGGTAAGCCTGTAGCTAAGGTGGAACTCAAGGTTTGCTCAGGGAACAGTGCTTTGAGAAGGAAGGCTTTTCAGATGTAGGACTGTCTGAGATGTGTGGGCGTGTCTGAAATGACTAAGAGTGGGCAAGATGTAGCAGGGAGAGGACATTCCACAACGCATTGGAATTTTGAGAGATTCGGGATGATGGAGGAAAAGTTATGTGTGGAATTAGTGAAGGAAATGAAACCGGGGAGGTCCAGCCATGAAAGTTTTGATACATGAAGGATTCAGAACTTTTCTCTTAAAGCCATGGGATATTTTTGAAGGCTTTTGCTTTGAGGGGTGCCATGATGGGATATACATTTGAGAAAGGTCATTGGGACAGCAGTGTGAGGGGGCTTGAGAAGGGGCAGTCTGGAGGTGGAAGAGTACACTTCCATGGGGTGACCTTTCTCAAATGCAAATCTGACCAGTCACTTCTCTGTTTAAACTTGTCAGCAACTCCCTATTTGCTATAAGAGCTAGTCTTCTAGGGCCTTGACTCACAAGTCACTCCATAACCCAGCCTTGCTAACTTTTCTGGAATGTTCTTCCACTTCCTTATCCATAGCCTCCCCCTCTGTATGCCCTTACTCTAAGATCCAACTCTACTGAACTTTTTACTGTTCTGCTAATGCACCAATCCTTCTCTCTCCTCCAGGCCTTTGCACTTGTTCTTCCCTCTTTCTAGAATGACTCTGTCTCTCTTTTTGCTGGCAGATTCTTCTTCTCCCTTTCTCTAAGACTTGGTACAAGCTTCTTCTCCCCTGAGAAGCCCTTTCTGGTTATCCTGGGTAGATTTAACCACTTCTAGGTAATACTCCCATGGAATTTAGTTTATATTTCAGTAAAAGCATTTTCTATCCTATAGTGTAATTGTCTGGTTACATGTCTGCTTCTTATTAGATTGGGAACTTGTTGAGATCAAGGACCTTGTCTTCTCATCTCTGAAATCCTAGAATCCAGTCAGCTTCCTGGGCCCTACCTCAGGCCAATGAATGGGACTCTGGAGTGCTCAGGAATCCGAATTTCTAACAAGTACTCCTCAAGTGATTATTATAAGCATTGATAGGAGGAATCATTGCCTGATGGGTGTTCTAGGAGGACACCCATATAAGAACACCACTCTAACTTGCCTCACTCGAGCTCTGCCCTGCAGACTGGGATGAATACTTGGATTTGGCCGGTGCCTGTCTGAGGCATCCACCTTCTGATAACAATAGCAGGAATTAGGTTTCTCAAGATGTTCTGCTTATGAGGGGATTCGTATTGAGACATATTTGGAGTTGCTGGGCCACAGAGAGAGTGAGGGGACTTCAGCCATTGATCCATCCACATTCTCATCCCCAGCTACACTCTGAAGACATAAAAACTCATCTGGCGGATGAGGGCCGGCGGTTACCATGGTGAGGCAGAGCAGAGCTGAGGAGACTGGCGTGTGTGTCGTTGTCTCTGACACTTGAGCCCAGTGAAATGTCAGCCTGGTTTGTGCTCATTTTGGACAATATTTTTATCCACCTATTTTTCCAACTAAGTCATTAAAAAAATAACAAAAAACGTGTAGGTCCTTTTCTGATCACTGGGTATTTTCACCCAGAAACAAAAAGCTTTGAGAACAAGGACTGTTTTCCTACTTTATTCCTTCTCTTTCTGGCCTTACCTCTTCCCTCTCCCCCCCGCCGCCCCAAACATTCCCTGTAGCATTTAAACAAGTGCCTGTCACTGAATTGATGCTCAAAATGTATTTGTTGGGTGGACTTGAATTAATTAACCTTTGGAGAAGTTCTGTCTTTCGTGTTTGCTTCCGATTCAAAAACCACTGATAATTAATTTTGCTGCCTAGTTAATTTGAGTGGCAAGTTTGGTATTTGGCTTGTAGCTGCAGCAGAATTGAGACATATGAAGAAACCATGGGCCAGTGCCAGGGACTTGGCACACAGACAGGGTTATGAGCAAGGGCTCTGGACCTGGTTGGACCTGGGTGGGAGTCCTGGTTTTGCCGCTAACTGCTTGTGTGACTTGAGGTCAGAGACTTTACTTCTATGGACTTTTTCTTCCTCATTAAAACAGAGATCCTAGTCATACCTGCCTCATGGGGCTTAACAGAGACAATGCAGGGAAAGCTCTGGCCCTGAGCAAGTGCTAGATAAATGCTAGCTATTATTGTAACACTATTACAGGTTTTAATTTCAGCTCTTTTCCCAACATTGTGAGTTTGGATGATTGTTTTATCATCTCTAATATTCTGGAAAATGTTCTCTCTCACTAAGATCATGTCTGGGGTGAGTGTGGACAGACCAAAGACCTGCACTTTCACCAGGCCATCAGTGGGTTCCTCTCAATAACCACAGGTATCTGAAGCTTCCAGCAGCAGACATGTCTAGCATGGGCAAAGCTAAGCCTAGAGAAGTTTCCAAGAGTAACGACCTGACAGCCAGGGGGGAGCTGGCTCAGACCAGACCTGCCCTGACTCTGGAGGCTGTCTCTGCCATTGGGCTGGGTGGGGGTGGGGGTCCTCATTGGAATGCAGCACCAGGCTCTGGAAGGAATCAGCTAGGGAGGGCCAATTCTAGGAAAGCCGAGGGAACCACGAGCAATGGGCACCATGGAGACAGCTGGCCTGGGCCCTCAAGCTCAGTCCAGTTCCTTTCTCCTTCTTTCTTGTCCAAGTCAAGCAATCCCCTCTTAGGGTCACTATAGAAGCTGAAACGTGGGGGTCAGCTGGGCTCTAATCCTGTGGCAAATGAGCTAGAGGTCAGATCTCCTCCCAATTTGCTCTCTCGCCAGCTTCCAGACTTCCCCACAGTGAGAAAGTGCTCACATCCCAAGAGGAAGCTCCCCTCTTGTTCCTCCTATCACCCCACCCAGTCACCCTCCAGTCCACAGATGGCCTCTTGGGTTGTATCTACTCACTGTGGGGAGGGCCATCAGTTAACTGGCTTCCTGTTATTGTTATCATTAGTTTCCTTTGAGTTGGCTCAGACTCATGGCAACATTACGTATAATAGAACAAAACATTGCCCGATCCTGCACCATCTTAATAATCATTGGTATGTTTGAATCCACTGATGTGGCTATTGTGTCAATCCATGTGATTGAGGGTTTGCCTTGTTTTCAGCAATCCTCCACTTTACCAACCATGATGTCCTTTTCTGCTAGAGGCTTAAATCCATCCATTAGTAAAACCTATCAGCATACTGCATGTGTTGCATGTGTCAGGTATCATGCTCAGGACTTTACATATTTTATATCATTTAATCTCCTAACAGCCCTAGGAGGCAGCTCTTTTCATTCCATTTTTTGTAGTTGAGGAAACAAGTTTAGAGAACTTAAATGACATGCTTGAGATTTCCTAATAGATCCAAGATCAGAACCCAGCAGTGTGCCTCCAAAGGGAGTGCTTCTCAGAGTGGAGAGGCAGCATGTGGAGAGCAGAGATTCTGGAGGCAGTCGGCTGGGCTCAAGACCTGGCTCCACTACTTACTTGCTGAGTCATCTTAGGAAAGTTTATTGATCTCTCTGTACCTCAGTTTACCCATTTGAAATCTGGGGATAATGATAGCACCTGCCTCAGAGAGATGTTGAGAGCATTATGTGAGTTAATATGTGTAAAGTGCTTAGGTCAGTGCCCAGAACATAGTAAGCACTACATGTTGTTTGTTTTTGTTAGCTGCTGCCAAGTCAGCCCCTGACTTATGGGCGACCCCATGCACAACTGAACAAAATGATGTCTAGTTCTGCACCATCCCCATGATTGGCTGTGGATCTGACTGTTGTGATTCATAGGGTTTTCACTGGCTGATTTTCGAAAGTAGATCACCAGGCCTTTCTTCCTAGTCTGTCTTAGTCTGAAAACTCTGTTGAGACCTGTTCAGCTTCATAGCAACACACAAGCCAGTCTGGTGGTGGTTGCACATGAGGTGCATTGGTTGAGAATTGAACCTGAGTCTCCAGCATGAAAGGTGAGAACTCTTCCACTGAACCACCACTGTTCCCTACAGCTAATGTAATATAAGGTAAGGTAAGGTAATCACCTTCCATAATGTAATCTAATTGAGGTCATAGCAGTGTAGAGTGGATTCTAAACCTAATCACTTCTGAGTTACAAAAAACCAGAATAGAAACAGAAACACACACAGGGGAAGACGCTGTGTGAGGATTGTGACAAGCCAAGGAATACCAAGGAACACCTGAGGGTTGCTGACAAGGAAGGAATCAACACGGTTGAAACCCTGGTTTGGACTTCTAACCTCCAGAACTGTGAGAAAATAAATTTCTGTTCTTCAAAGCCACCCACTTGTGGTATTTCTGTTACGGCAGCACTAGGTAACTAAGAAAGTTGCTAAACTTCAGCCACAATGGGCCTCAGCAGGCCTGGGTCTTTCCTCTTCAGAGTTTCTGTATGAGCTAACCCCTCTGCCTTGGATGCTTTCCTAACCTCTTGCTTGGCTTTTGCTCAATCTCCAGCAGGTGACTTATAGGTTTTTTCCTCAGCAAAGCCTTCCATGACCCTCCAGTATGGGTTGAGTCATCCTACTACTAACCTTTATAATAACTTCAAAACAGTACTTAATGTGTTATTTGTGTACTCATTGATTTAACGTCATCTTTTTGTTAGGCTGTAAGTTCCTTGAGGGGATGCCAGACCTTGCCTGTCTTGTTCCCAGCTGTCCTCCCACATGGCTGAGCCCCAATTAAAATTTTAAAATAATGACTGAGCACATGTTAGCTATTATCTTTGTTGTTCTTATTAATATGAAAAGTTCTTTTACTGTAGTATAATCTATGGTTACAGAGCTTTTGTTTTGTTAGAGAGGTAGATTAATGTATAAAAGCTTCATGTTTCTGTTTTCCTGACTAGATAAACATTTCTCAAATGTTGTTTTATGAAACACAAATATGTTTCAATGTTCTAAGACAAAGATCTTCAAATAAAGATTATTTGGTTATATAAACTTGGAAAGTGTTACAAATGATATTTCTCCACCTCCCCCCCACCCCCCAGGATATCACAAAATAAATTAATTGATGAAAGGCTTTGAGAGTTCTTGGAATAAAGAAATTTGCCTATCTTTGCTTCAGTCATTGCTCATGGAACCGTTTTCTTATATTATGATACATATTTCTTGGTACACAGCCTATTAGAAATTGCTGAATTAGACCATGAGCTTTCTGAAGGCAGAGGTCATATCTTCAAAGTACAGTATTGACATCTTCTAAAGGCCTAGCAATGTGTGGTACTCATGAAAGTGCACATTGATAGATTGTTCTAGCAATTCCATCCCTATTTTTTCCCTTATTTTTTCTTAGGTTTATTTCCAAAAGAGCAAAGACTTGATTGCAGCTTAATGTAACTGCCCATAAATCATAAGGAATTTATTTCCCTTTTTGCCAAGATTAAACCATGGCCATTTGTAATGATTTATTCACAAATATGGTAGAATCATAGGATTGATTCTTATTTAAGCTCTATCATTCTCTAGCTGCGTGGCCTCAAGCAAGTTACTAATTCTTGGATCACCTAGGAACCCTTTATTTCTAACTGCCAAACCCTACCCTCTCGCTGTTCTTTACATCTCCAAATAGTGCCACCATTGATCTAATTGCTCAAGGGAGAAATCCAGATGCCATTTTGGATTCCTTTCTTCCTTACTCGCATTCCGATCCAAACTACTAGTAAGTCCTATTGATTCTACCACCTAAATACAGTATATTTCAAAGACATCCAGTTCTCTCACCTCCATTGTCACCTTGACGAGTCCACCATCATCTCTTGTCTTAACTAATAACCTCCTTACTGGTTATTGTCCTTGTCCCTTCCCCCTCCAATCTGTTCGCTGCAGTGTCGCCAGAGTGGCCATCTTCAAATATAAATTAGACTATGGCACAATTCTACTTAAAATCTGTCAACCTTTTCACTGTATTCAGAGTAAAACCTACACTCCTCGTCATGGTCTATGCATCTTTGGGTGACTTTTGCTGCTGCTCCTTGTCCATTCTCCCCTTTGCTCTCTGCATTCCTGATATGTGGGTTGTCTCTCATTTTCCCAGGCAATCCTAGTTTCTATTGCCTCAGAGTCCTTACACGTACCAATACCTCTGTCTGCGACAGGGGTCCATTCACTCTCACATGCTGATCTCTTTCTTATACTTTAGGTGTCAACTTAAATTTTAGCTCCCAGGAAAACCTCTCCCACACCCCCAGGATACTATGCAAAGTAGATCCCTCTCCTCTCTCCTGGCCTTTATCTCTAAGTCTTGTTTTTTTCCTATAGCACACTTATTACAATTTGAAATTCTTTTCTCTGTTGTTTTTTGTTTGCATTCCCCAGTGGAATAGAAACTCAATGAGCCAGAGACTATGTCTGTGTCTTGTATACCCAGTGCCTAGCAAATACATAGGAGGTGCCCAGTCGGAAAACTTAAGAAAATCTCCATCTCCTCAATCTAACTGACCAACTTGAATATTGTCTGCCTTACCTTTGATCGAGCCTTAACACATCCCTTTAAACTTACTCTGAGGAATGAACTCATGCTAAAAATATTTATTGAATGTCTACCATGTGCCAAGCATTGTGCTAATATATGGGTTAAATTTTGAAGGAGAAGGTATTCTGGTGTAGTGAGGAGAGGAGTTTGGTCTTTGGAATCAGAAAGACCTGTATACTACCCACTCCTCTTTATCTTCACATCTCTGACTAAACATTATTTTATCTGACTCCCTTCCCTTAAAAACAATTACCAAACGATCAGCTTAGCTACCCTGCACCTGATCCAATATCATTGCCTCTATCTCTCTAAGTAATGGTCTGCTCACCTTTCTTTGTTTTCCACTAGACTCCCAGGGACCTTTTCTGTCATGCTCACTGTTGTCTCCCTTCACATACACACACACAATAAGAGGTTATGATTTTGTGCCCTACACAAAATAAGTGAGGAGTTGTTCTCAATCTTGTATGCACACCAAAATACACTTTAGAGCTTTAAACATACAGATCCTGGGCCCCACTCTAGACCCACTGAATGAGAATAATAGGAGTGGTACCAAGACGTGCACTTTTGTAAAGTGCCATTTCTGATTTGGGTGGTGTCCAAGGCTGAGTGCCTCCATGATGGTGGTTCAATAACCACCTGCTGACAGTCTGACTGACAGCTGACAGTCTGATGGCTGGCTGCCCTTGCTGCAGCAAGACTGCAGAGAGCAACCCTCTCACCCTGGAGAGAGCATCCATTGGAAACTCCTGCCCAGGGATGACGAACACTAGCCATGGCTTTCAATTCCTCTGGAGCCTTCAAAAGACATTGGGATTGACCATTACATTCCACTGCTAAGCCAAGACCCCATCTCAGAATCCTTCTCAGCTACTATCATTGGATGAACATTATCATGAGAGGTGAAACCTTTTCTTTTTCTCTGTCCCAGCCCACCCTGATTTCTACCCTGTGGTGAAGGGAACTCCATAGGCTGTGGCTTACTCTTGCAGTAGCACTCACTTCTGCTATCCAACTCCCAATACCAAACCTCTCATTCAAGAAGAGTCCCTTCTCTGGACTCTTACAGTGATCCTGCCCATAAGATATTTGTGCATTGTCTCATCGGCCTTAACTCTCACCTCTTCCCATCTTTGATGCCTTCTTTCAGGGGGTCTCGGCATATAATATATTTGTGTTCTGCTCTGGTAATTCTAACTTCTGGGTTATACCGATGTGAAAATATGCAAATACAATTTATCTGATGTGATAGAGAAAAGTCAAGGTTTAGAATTAAAGTGGGATCCCTGACTCACCGGGTCATTACTGAACTGTGTGACCATAGGCAAATCCTTTGTACACTTTCGTACTTTGGTTTTCTCATTTGCCAAATGAGGAAAATTATATCTGTCCTTCCAACATCGTACAATATTATAAGGTAGCATAAATGAACGATATTTGAAAAGTTAAAGAACTAATACCTCCAAGGTGTTTAAGAGCAGTGTGTGGGTATTTCTTGCTTCTGCAAGAACAATCTCCTTTTCTCCAAAGTGGCTGAATAAATAGGGCCATTTTTTCCAGAGAAGCTGCCTTAGTACACATTGTATTATGCTAACGTACATTGAATTAGAATGCAGAGTGTGAGCCATCAGCCTTGAGGTGTTAATGAGTTGCCACTTAGAAGGACCAGGGGAGTAAATTAAGTGCGTAGGCACATAGCGTCAGCACTGCTGACTCTCCATGCTGACTGGAAAATGAGCTGTCAGGTCTTGCTCCTCTGTTTCTCTCATCTTTCAATTTAGAAGCTGAAGCTGGTGGACTAGGAGGCTTTTAGGGAATGAATTGGTCCTCCAAAAAATGCGTGTTGGAATCGGAACCCTTGTATCTGTGGATGTAATCCTGTTTGGAAATTGGGTTTTCTTTGTTATGTTAATTAGGTCATAATACAGTAGGGTGGGTTCTAAATCTAATCACTTCTAAGTTATAAAAGGAGAGGAATAAACAAAGAGATAGGTACACACAAGGAAAGACAGATGTTATGGGAGGATTGTCTACCCAGGACCATCTACAAGAAGAAATTGAAGTGACCGAGACCCTGATTTGGACTTTTAGCCTCCAGAACTGAGAAAAAATTAATTTTTCTTCTTTAGAGATACCTACTTGTGGTGTTTCTATTAAAGCAGCACTAGGAAATTGAGACAGTGCCTTCCCTGCCCAGACATATCTCACTCCAGACCCTGTCTAATTCTATTGGGGTTAAATATGTCCCGCACTTGGGTCATTAGCAGAGGGACAGAGGAAGGTGTGTTGGTTGCAGGAATCGCAGGAAGCCTACTTCATTGTTACTGGGAAATATGCCTTAAAAACTTTCTGATAAGTGTCTTTGCTGATATACAGAAAAGAGTTTTGAAAAAATAAAATACTTCCTACAGTATATACATAACATTTGAAAAGTTAAATTAATAAGAATAATAAAATAACAAGAATAACAAATGATGACATAGTATACAATATCTACTACTCGACGGCACTGAGTTTGGTTTTTTTTTTTTTTTTTTTTTGGTTTACTATGTGCCAGAGGAGCCTGGTGTCAAAGTGTTTAAGAGCTATGGCTGCTATCCAAATGCTGGCAGTTGGAATCCACCAGCCGATAATTGGAAACCCTATGGGGCAGTTCTACTCCGTCTAAGTGTCACTATGAGTCAGAATCCACTTGATGGCAATGGTTTTGGTCTTTTTATTGCTGTTGTTGTTTTATGTGCCAGAAACTGTGCCAACTGTTATATATATTTGTTGTGTTGTTGTTAGGTGCCATTGAGTTGGTTCTGATTCATAGCAACCCTGTATACAACAGGCCAAAACACTGTCCTGTCCTGTGCCATCTTCACAATCATTGCTGTGTTCGAGCCCATTGTTGCAACCACTGTGTCAATCCATCAAGTTAAGGGTATTCCTCTTTTTCAATAACCCCCTACTTTACTAAGCATGATGTACTTCTCCAGGGAGTGGTCCCTTATGACAATAAGTTCAAAGTACATGAGATGAAATCTCACCATCCTCCCATCTACGGAGCATTCTGATTTTATTTCCTCCAAGACAGGTTTGTTTGTTCTTCTGGCAGTTCATGGTATATTCAGTATTCTCAGCCAACACCATGATTCAAAGGCATCAATTCTTCTTCAGTCTTCCTTATTCATTGTCCAGCCTTTGCATGCATATGATGGGATTAAAATACTATGGCTTGGGTCAGGTGTACCTTAGTTCTTGAGGTGACATCTTTGCTTTTTAACACTTGAAAGAGGTCTTTTGCAGCAAATTTGCCCAATGCAGTAATACGTCATTTGATTGTGGATCCAAGTAAAATGAAATCCTTGACAACTTTAATCTTTTCTTCATTTATCATGATGTTGCTTATTGGTCCAGTTGTGAGGATTTTTGTTTTCTTTAGTTGAGGTGTAACCTATACTGAAGGCTGTGGTCTTTGATCTTCATCAGTGTTTTAAGTCCTTTTCACTTTTAGCAAGCAAGGTTCTGTCATCTCTATATGTCAGGTTGTTAATGAGTCTTCCTCCAAACCTGATGCCATGTTCTTCTTCATACAGTCCAGCTTCTCAGATTATTTGCTCAATATATAGATTGAATAAGTATGGTGAAAGGATACAACCCTGTTATATGCCTTTCCTGAGTTTAAACCACACAGTATCTATTCCCTTGTTCTGTTCAAACAACTGCCTCTTGGTCTATGTACTAGTTCCAGATGAGCACATTCTAATGTTATCTGTAATTTATTATGATTCACACAGTTGAATACGTTTTCATAGTCAATAAAACACAGGTAAACATTTTTCTGGTATTCTCCACTTTCAGCCCAAATCCAGCTAACATCCACATCCTCTTTTGAATCTGGCTTGAATTTCTAGCCATTCCCTGTTGATGGACTGCTGCAACCATTTTTGGATTATCTTAAGCAAGGTTTTACTTGCATGTGATATTAATGATATTGTTTATTTCCACATTCCGTTGGATTACCTTTCTTTGGAATGGGCATATATATGAATCTCTTCCAGTTGATTGGCCAGAGAGCTGTCTTCCAAATTCCTTTGCATAGACAAGTGAGCACTTCCAGAGTTGCATCCATTTGTTGAAACATCTCAGTTTGTATTCTGTCAATTCCTGAAAACTTGTTTTTCACCAATGCCTTTAGTTCAGTTTGGACTTCTTCCTTCAGTACCATCAGCTCTTGATCATATGTTACCTCCTGAAATGGCTGAATGCCAACCAATTCTTTTTCGTACAGTGACTATGTGTTCTTTCCATCTTCTTTTGATACTTACTGTGTCATTTAATTTTTTGCCCACAGAATTTTTCAATATTGGCTCAAAGCTTGCATTTTTCCTTCAGTTCTTTCAGCTTGAGAAATGTCAAGCGTGTTCTTTCCTTTTGGTTTCCTAACTCCAGGTCCTTGCACATTTCATTGTAATGCTTTATTTTGTTTTATCCAGCTGCCCTTCGAAATCTTCTGTTTAGCTCTTTTACGTCATTGTTTCTTCTGTTCGTCTTAGCTACTCCATGTTTAAGAGTAAGTTTCAGAGTCTATTCTAACATCCATTTTGGTCTTTTTTTTCTTTCCTGTATTTTTAATGACGATTTGCTTCTTCTTGTATGATATCCTTGAAGTCATCCCACAACTAATCTGGTCTTCAGTCATTAGTGTTCAATGCATCAAATCTATTCTTGGTATGGTTTCTAAATTCAGGTAGAATATATTCAAGGTTGTACTTTGGCGCTCATGGATTTGTTTCAATTTTCTTCAGCTTCAACTTGACTTTTATGTGAGCAATTAGTGGTCTGTTTTCACTCGGCCCCTGCTCTTGTTCTGACTGATGGTATTGAACTTCTCCATTGTCTCTTTCCACAGATGAAGTTGATTTGGTTCCTTTGTATTCCATCCAGAGAAGTCCATATGTATAATCACCATTTACGGTATTGAAAACAGATATTTCCAGTGAATAGGTCATTGGTCTTGCAAAATTCTAATCTCCGGTGTTTTTTCTGTCACCAAGGCTATATTTTCCAACTATTGATCCTTTTTCTTTGTTTCCAACTTTTTGTTCTAATCACCAATAATTTTCAGTGCATCTTGATTACATGTTTGATCTACTTCAAACTGCTGGAGTTGGTAAAAATCTTTAATTTCTTCATCTTTGGCTTTAGTGTGTAAATTTGAATAATAGTCGTATTAACTGGTCTTCCACTTAAGTGTATGAATATTATCCTACCACTGACAGCATTGTACCTTAGGATAGATCTTGAAATGTTCTCTTGTAACAATGAATGTGACATTGTTCCTCTTCAATTTGTCATTCCAGGCATAGTAAACTACATTATATTTATTTAACTCCCTTACAATTTAATTTAAAAAGTGAAAAATAAATTTATATGTACATGGTTTAAAAAGTCAGTTTTTTCTCCAAAGCTTATTAAAGGAAATTTGTAGGATTGCCATACTCTCACTTCACCCCAACAAGTCATTCCTACTAACCAGAGGCAACTGCTTGGAACTCTGTTAGTTTTTTTTTTTTTTTTTTTAGCTTCACATTACTCGATAACATGCTTTCGCTATTATTTGTCAATTTCTTAGTTTGGAATACTATGTATTGACTCCCTGCTAGGGAAGATGAATATTTGCCTTACTCACCTCCTGGAAAACACACACACACACACACACACACACAGAGTCCACAAACTTCCATTCCTTCATTGTTTCAAAATATTCATTTGATTATATCTGGTGACATCAATATGACCAGGTAGACATTATTTATAAGTTTGCCTTGAGGTATACACTTTTCTCGTGTACAAGTAGTACCTGACTTATAATGTATTTGAGTTACCATGAACTGCACTTACCACAGTCTGCTTTTCTTTTTTTGCATATCTTATGGTTAGTAATATGTACTACACACAATGTTGCCACATGGGATATGCTAAAGTTATCATTCTCAGATGTTCACTTGCAGATATTCAAAGATCATACTTATGAAGATACTGATAATAAAAGGGAATAATAATGAAAACTAAAAAAAAAAAGGTATTCAACTTACTTCAGAACTGACTGACCCTGGAGTTGTCTGAACAGAACTCATCGTAAATTGGTGACTACCTGCACTTTTTTGGCTTGTGTCTACCAACTCCTTTTTTTGAGCTGTTTATTATAGCCGTATTTTTTTAGAGTTCAGGAGCTGTTTTTTGTTGTTGTTTTGATTTTACCAATGCTCCTATTTTTTGGCTGCAATAGAGTCTCCTTTCTCTATAGTGATATTACTGCTAGTTATTTTCCCTTTTAAGTCTCTCCTCCCTACATTATCTCTGCTGTCTGCAAACTCCCTTTTTGGGGTTTCTTAGTTTTGGTCTTGATTATTCAGGTTAGAGGCTTTCTTCAAGTATCTGCAAAATTGGGGCTGCCAGCACGTATTTAAGATTAGATACTAAACGGTGCTGTACTTAAGATTAGATACTAAACAGTCCTGTGGAGACTTGGAGGAGCACGAGCAGGGCTGATGGATGGGTGGGCTTCACGGCACCAGTTTCTGTACAGTTAATTCCAATTCGTGGGGACCTCGTGTGTATCCGAGTAGAACTGCTCCACAGAGCTTTCAGTGGCCAGGCACTTTTGGAAGTAGGTCATCAGGACTTGCTTCTGTGGTGTCTCTGTGTAGACTTGAACCTCCAACCTTTCAGTAGGCAACCAAGATCATTAACCCTTTGCACTACCCAGTGACTCTGGGCTTCAGTCAGTAACGTCAGCATCTACATGTCTTTGTTCTTGGGCTGGCCAGATTATTCAATGAAGAATCTTCTAGTCTCTAGCCTGGAGACTATAAACCTGGCTGCCATTCCTCTGAGAACCTAGTTGAGAGGGGGCAAGGGATTCTCAGAATCCAATTAAAATGAAAAAGGAAAAAACAAACAAACAAAAAACTTTTGCAATGAGTTGATTCTGACTCATGGCAACTCCATAAGGGAATTTTCATCAAATTCCCCTTTGTTTAACACATTATCTCTGCTTTCAAGCCAGATGGCCCCTCCCAATCTAGAGTTGCTGTGCTTAACTCTCTTCAAAGAGTCAATAACTGTATTCTTCTAGTGAAGGGGCAGTTGGGAGTTTCGAGAAGTGAGACAGGGGACCTAGGGGCCTCTCTGCTATGTAAATAGATTTTCAACCAGTCTCCTAGTTTTCAGCCATCCCCACCACACACTTGCACAGATCCCTGGTGCTGCTAATTTGAGTCATTCTGGAGCTCTGAGGTATAAATTTGTTTACATCTCGACTTTCCCACAGCCGGGTTAGGTTTCAGCTTTCTAGGGTCTGCTAAGTCAGCTGCCCTTTTATCCTGTTGTTTTCCAACTTCCAACATCTTGTTGATTTATTTTCTGCTCATGTTCTCTTTGTTCTTGTAAGTTAATACCTTGAAAAGAGAATCCCTTTATTATATTTTTAACGAGGCTTCAGAAGGGATCAGAGGAAAGCTGTGTATGTTCAGTCTACCATCTTTAACCAGAGAGAAAACATCAGGATAAAAAGATGTAGAGCACATATGACATGTTCTTCTTGACAAGATGACCCTTACAGGGATGTAGATCCAAAGCAGAGCCCAGTCTTTAGGATTCTCATAGTTTCTTAGTAGTAGTATATTATTTTCCTACTTTCATAAACAAGGAACAATTAATAATACAAAGCAAAATTACTGACTGCCTAGTATGACCAGACACTGCTCTAACTGCTTTACTTGTATTCCTTCATTTATTCCTCACAAAAGCCAAGGGTTAAGTACTACTGTTATTAGGCATGTAGGACACTACTGTCCAAAGAATATGAAGAACTAACTCTAAGGCTCCACAGCTTGCAAGAGGTGGTATTAGTTTTCTATTGCTTCTGTAACAAATTACCACAAACTTGGTGGCTTAAAACAACACAAATTTATTATTATCTTACCTTACTGTACTTCAGAAGTCCAAAATGGGCCTCCCTGAGCTAAAATCAAGGTGTTGGCAGGGCTATGTTCCTTTCTGGAGGCTTTAGGGGAAATTCATTTCCATGTCTTTTCCAGTTTCTAGAGGCTGCCTACATTCTTTGGCTTGTGACCCTCTTCCACCAACTTCAAAGCCAGCAACAGTAGGTCAAGTACTTCTCACATTGTATCACTCTAACCTCCTTTCTCTTCTGTCTTAGGTTGGGTTCTGTAGAGAAGCAAAATCTGTAAAGCATATAAATATATAGAGAGATTTATATCAAGGAAATGGCTCACACAGTTGTAGAGGCTAGAATGTCCCAAGTCTGTGGATCAGCATAAACACTTCTCCTGATCCATGTAGCCACAGAAGTTGGTGAACTCAAGATCAGCAGGTCATAAAGCAGGGCCCTTACTCATGGACTGTGAAGATCAATGAATCCCAAGATTGGCAGCGGCTGGAGAACCTAAGATCGGCAGGTAAGCTACTAGCTCAAGTCTCAAGAACCAGAGGTAAGACGAACAGGAGCCACCTGCAGGATCCAGCGCAGGCAAAAGCCAGAACCTCCGCTTATATTCAAATGCAGGCCACACGCCCAAGGAAACTCCCTTTCAACTGATTGGCTACTCATAGCAGATCCCATCATGGGGGTGATCACATATCAAATCTCTACAGGGAAGTGACCATACTATATGACTGCCAAAACACTGAGAATGATGGCCCAGCCAAGTTGACACACAGTCTTAACTATCACATCTTCTGTCTATGTTTTTCACTTTTAAGGACACTTGAGATTATGTTGAGCCCATCTGAATAATCCATAAGAAGTCTTTTTTATAAGGTCAGCTGGTTCACAACCTTGATTTCAACTGCTACCTTTATTCCCCTCTGCCATGTAACTTATGAACCTATATAGCTCATCATATGCTGGTGTTAAATCGTATTTTATTAAATCAAACACAGGGAGAAAAGCAGAATCAGAGTTAGGATATCTGTACTCTGTATTTGACCCTACCCATCTCTAGCTATCTTTGTCAAGATGTGTCATACGTGTGTGTTCCGCATTTTTTTGTTTTTGTTTTATATCACCCTACAGCAATGATTCCCAACTGGGGCAATTTTGTCACCCAGGGGACATTTGGCAATGTCTACAGACATTCTGTTTGGTAAAGTGGAAGGTAAATGAAAACAAGAGAAACCCCCATGAGACACACTGACACTGTGGTTGCAACAATGGGCTCAAACATATTAACGATTGTGAGGATAGCGCAGGACTAGGCAATTTGTTATACAAGGGTTGCCATGAGTCAGAGCCAATTGAATTGAAACTAATAACAACAGAGACATTTTTTGTTGTTACAACTGAGGGAGGGGGAGATGCTACTGGCATCTAGTGGGTAGAGGCCGGGGATGCTGATAAATACCCTAAAATGCACAGGACGGCTCCCCATAACAAAGACTTATCTGGCTGAGTGTCATGGATTGAATTGTGTCCCTCCAAAATATCTGTCAACTTAGCTGGGTCGTGAGTCCCAGTATTGTGTGGTTGTCCCCCATTTTATGTGATTTCCCTATGTGTTGTAAATCCTACCAGTATGAGGTAATAAGATGGATTATTGGCTGTTATATTGTTGAGATCCACAATATTAGATATAAAACAGAGAAGTGAGCAGAGAGAGAGGGTACCTCATACCATCAAGAAAGCAGTGCCGGGAACAGAGTGCATTCTTTGGACCTGAGGTCCCTGCAATGAGTTGCTCCCAGACCAAGGGAAGGCTGATAACAGGGACTTTCCTCCAGGGCTAACAGAGGGAGGGGGCCTTCCCCTGGAGCCAGCGCCCTCAGTTCAGACTTGCAGCTTACTGGACTGTGAGAGAATGGGCTTCTCTTTTTTGAAGCCATCTATTTGTGGTACTTCTGTTATAGTGGCACTAGATGACCAAGACACTGAAGTTGATGGAAACCCTGCACAGCTACTATGTGGAGGATGGATTGTGGAGCTGCAGAGAAGAAGCAGGCAATGAGTGAGGAGGCAAGAAAAAATGGTGCTTTTGATTAAAGTAATGTCAATGTAGTGCCTATTTCAGAGAAAAAGGTGACAGAATGTTGAGATAAATTGTCCTTAGGAAGTGAGGATGATGTCAAGGATGACTGCCAAGTTATTCTCATGCTTCTTAAGGGCTATGTATTCTTTCTTCATTCACTCAGTCATTAAGAGAAGGTTATTGAGTTTCTACTATGAGGGAGGCACTAAGGACAATGGATGCTAACTCTGACCTTAAGATCTGGGGGAGGACCCGAACGTCTTTATAAATCATCATAACATAGGTCCACAATCTCTTAGCCACAATTCCAAAATTCAAATGACTGTATGGATGGAAAGCCATTTCAGAAGTTAGCAGCAGTTGTTTGACAGCAAACCCGACCAGAATTGATTTGATTTAAACATATGCTATGTATTTAGACATACCACTGAAGAATACTAACATATTAAATTTATAAAATACTGTCTCAAACCCGATAGGATGTTATGAATGCTAAAATTCTAAATTCCAAAACACTTTTGGCTAAAGAATTCAATGTATGGATTACATAACCATATAGAGAGATTGGGTTGGGGGTGGGGAGCAAAATATTTGTTTAGTACCTCACTGAGTACCAAATATCATGCAAATCATTTTTTCTATGCATTATCTTATTTAGTCCTCATGGTAATCCAGTGAGGTAGGCATTGCAACCTCCATTTTACAGATCAGGAAACTGGGCTTCTACTAAGTTAAATAGCTTGCATAAGTAAGAGGCATTTCCAGGATTCAAATTCATATCTGTTGATTATTGCATGCTGACATATGTATCAAACCATTCACAAGTGACTGACAGAAAATCTGAGTCTGAATGTAATTGGTCACTGTTATGGATTGAATTATGTCTCCCAAAAATATCTGTCAACTTGGCTAGACCATAGTTCCCAGTATTGTGTGACTGTCCACCATTTTGTCATCTGATGTGATTTTCCTATGTGTTGTAAATCGTGCCTCTATGATGTTAATGAGGCGGGATTAGAGGCAGTTTTGTTAATAAGGCAGGACTCAATCTACAAGATTAGGTTGTGTCTTAAATCAATCTCTTTTGAGACGTAAGAGAGAAATGAGCAGAGAGATGGCGGGCCTCATTATCACCAAGAAAGAATAGCCAGGAGTGTGCATGCTTTGGACTTGGGGTCCCTACACTGAAACGCTCCTAGACCAGGAGAAGATTGATGACAAGGACCTTCCCCTAGAGCCAACAGAGAGAGAAAGCCTTCCCCTGGAGCTGGCGCCCTGGATTCAGACTTCTAGCCTCCTAGACTGTGAGACAATAAACTTCTCTTTGCTAAAGCCATCTGCTTGTGGTATTTCTATTATAGCAGCACTGGATAACTAAGACAATCACTAACTCACATTATATCATAAAAGATAAAAGACAAATTTTCTTACAGCCATATAGGCTCATATTTTTTAAGAGTTATACAGGGACATACAAAGGAGACAGCCGCACATATTGCTTGAGGGGTTTAGGGAACACGTTTTAGAGGAGGTAGAATTTGAGTTGATTCTTAAGGAGTCGGCAATCATTGCACTTGTAAGCTGGTAAGCACGTTTAGTCTTCTCTGGTTGATGGAAAACAGACTCCTGGAATGGGTTTCTGGCATCTGTTCTTCTATGAGTGCTCCCCAAGGACTCCTCCTTATTGAGCTCTGTGAGTGGAGACTGAGCTGGGCTCATGACTATGCATGGGCCTGTTCCTCTGGGGGTTAGGAGTGGACCTCTGGGCTTAGAGCTTGCCTGCTGTGTGCCACCTGTGCAGACTTTGAAGCTCACCATCCAGGCCACTGGCCAAACAGCTAACCCTAAAGATCTCATGAAATATATTTATTTGAGCAAGAGGCTTATTTTTGTCCTGAGTGGTTGTACATCAAACCTTCTTTATGTGTCTCGGAACAATGAAAAGGATTTGTCTTGGCTTTTCAGGGTTTATAAGGCGTTGACTCCACAGGACACAACAACAACAACAAAGCTTCCTATGGGACTTCAGGACACTGGCCTTTTCCTCTCTGGGGCATGAAAAATGCTTCTACCCCCAGCCACTCTGGGGGCACATCCATTTCTCAACCGCAAGAGGCTTGCAAATTTAAAGGTTTGGCCTATATATAAGCTGGTATGGCAGAATGCTGCTAGCACGTCTGTGTTGGGATCAGAGTGGTGGGATTGATAGAAAGGGTATTGTCTTCATGTTACATTCTGAGGTGTTTAATAAGAAAATTGACCAACCGGGAAAACCAGGACCAGATCAGACACAGTCTGTAATCACACTGAGAACTGGAAAAGGGCTTTCCAATAGGGCTGTCCTACTTTAGGGACATTCCAAGAGTGGGACAAGCTGGGTGTCAGGAATACTGGGCTATTCCAGATGTACCACTAGCTGGCCTGTGACCTTCTTACCCAATGATGGAGATGAGCTAGATAATCTTCAAGGTCCCATGAAACCCCATAATTCCTTGTGTCTATGATTCTAAGTTTTTAATTTCGCACTTAAAATACTGAATTTTTTTTTTTATGATTCTAAGTTTTTAATTTCCCACTTAAAATACTGAAAGTTATAGAGTCAAGGCAGGTTGTTAAAATTTTTTTTTTTTTGGTAGGAGCCGAGAAGAGGCAGAGGATCACCCAGTGTTGTGCTCGTGAAAGGAGGATCAAGCAGTGAGGAGTTAAAATGAGCTATAAGCCTGAGCCTGAACTCTCCGCACTCTGAGGAGGAGCCCTAAGCCCTAATGAGTTTAATAAGCCCACCCTGTGATGCACCTGCTCCGTCTGCCAGTCTAGGGCAGAGTCAGCAGTATTTTTTGGCTGCCAGCCTAAGGGCAATTATCACCTAGCCAGTTGGAGACTGTCATTACTGCGTGCACCTGTAATGGAAAAATCACTGGGATGCCGAGTTTCAGATTTGACACCGAGGGGAGCCTTGTTCCACCTCTGGCTTCTCTCGTTCTCACTCCAGGTCTGTGTTCCATCCAGCAATAAACACTGGTTAGCAACAACAGCTTAGAGCTAACGTGGTGTCTTTGTGGACCAGCACTTTATCTCTTTGGGCTGGAGGCCTTGCAAATATATCATGCTCTTTCACAATGTGCAGTGGAGCAGGATATCAAATTGCGCAGTGACTCTAAAAGCACAGGAGTGTATATTATTGCATTTAAAATTTCATTTAAAAAATCATAAAATTATGTAAATAACACCATGTTAATTAAGCTGCAGGGTATGAGTAATGTTTACTCAGATCTCAGAAGCAACCACTGCATAAAGAAGCTTCTAAAATGTGTGTGCTGATTCCCCTAAAATATATGGATCACCACCACGTGCTAGGGCAGTGCTTTTTTTTTTGTTGTGTGCTGTTGAGTTCTGACTCATAGCAACCCTATAGGACAGAGTAGAACTATCCCATAGGGTTTCCAAGGCTATAAATCTTTACAGGAATAGATCACTGGGTCTTTTCTCCCACGAAGTGGCTGGTGTGTTCAAACCACTAGTCTTTCAGTTAGCAGCCAAGTGCTTAACCATTGTTCCTTAGGGCAGTGCTAGAAGCTGAGATTACCAAAGTGAACTGGATTTGGACAGGTCTCACAGAGCTCTAGACTAAGACTAGGAAGAAAGTCCAAAAATGAGCCAATGAAAACCCCATGGATTGAAAATGAGGGAAGTTCTCAATTAGATGAATTGACACAATAGCTGCAATGATGAGCTCAAATATACCATGGATCATGAAGATGGCGCAGTACTGGACAACGTTTCTTTCTGTTATTCACAAGGTCGCCATAAGAAGGAGGTGGCTCAATGGCAACTAACAACAACAAAAAGTTGTA
The DNA here is from genome assembly GCF_030014295.1 of Loxodonta africana. Classification (NCBI taxonomy): domain Eukaryota; kingdom Metazoa; phylum Chordata; class Mammalia; order Proboscidea; family Elephantidae; genus Loxodonta; species Loxodonta africana. The sequence goes on from NC_087344.1 coordinate 108,908,833, forward strand.
GTTAATGCTATGAAGAAAAGCTCAAAAGAGCTGAGAGTATAAGAGAGTTACATGGGACAGGATATCACCTCCCAGAGGAAGTGAAGTTTAAGCTGAGACCAAAAGGTTAAGAAAGGACCCATCATGAGAAGAGTGACTAGGAGAGTGCCCAGGCAAAAAGATGACATGCCTGAGGGCCACATGGGGAAAAGAACGCTTGGAAGAACTGGCATATGTATATGGAATATGAATGAGGCAATGCATGAGGGATGAGAGAGGAGGAGTGGGATAAGTGAAGTTGAAGGAAAGAACTCTATGTGTTCCTACACTCCACCCACCCCTGAACTTGTCTGCTTCTCGGTGCTCAACCCTCCAATGGCTTTCCACATGCTTAAAATATGAAGTGCATTCTGGCCCCATTGACCCCTCCTAACCTCATTTCCTACTATTTTTACTGTTATCCTCATTGCTTGCAGTTCTCTAGGAATAGGCTTGAATTCTCCAGGCATGTTCCCTTATCAGGGATTGTACAGCTGTTCTTCCCTCAGCTTGGAATGCTCTGTCCCAATCATTACCAAGGCTTGCTCTCTCAGTTCATTCAGATCTTTCTTCCAATGTAATCTCATCAGCTAAAGGGGCAGCTCCTGTCCGGAGGTGAGATGAGAAGGGTGGAAGGGATAGGCTTTGGTTGAATGGACATGGGAAATCCGGGGTGGAAAGGAGGAATGTGAGGTCACATTATATGGACAGCAACTAGACAGCAACTAGAGTTACATAACAATGTGTGTATAAATTTTTGTACGGGAAACTAACTTGAGCTGTAAACTTTCACCTAAAGCACAAAAAACAACGACAACAAAAAATGTAATCTCATCACAGAGTCCTTACTTGACCATGCTAGGTAGAGTAGACACCTACTGACCCCAGACGCTCCATCTCCTTGCCTTGCTTTATTTTTTGTAACACTTACTTATCATTACCAGATATTTTACTATACATTTCCTGGTTTATCCTTTCATCTTCTGTGTCTTCTACTGGAGCGTAAAATTCACTAAGTACACATGTCAGAGGAGGGCCAGCTTCATGGGTGTGTAAACTATGCAGTCACACAGGGCCCCATGCTCGGAAGGGCCCTGTGCTCGGTTTAATGCTCTGATGTTGTTATCTTGAACTTCTTAATATTTTTATCTTTCAACTTGTGTTGTAAGTGAAGTCCAGTGGACCAATGGAACATTCACAGGGGAGGGGATGAGCAGAGAAGATGCGCTGGGCAGGAACTCACCTGTACAGTTTTGTAGGCCAGCAGCAATGCCCACACGTGCAGGCGATAAATTTTGTTAGCAAATAATTACAAAATAAAAGCTTATACATGGACATTGCAATAAATTGTATCAGGGAGCAATAATAGAATTTTGGAATCTCTAGTTTTGAAAATTGCTACAATGTTACAAAGGAAATATTCACAAACTTAGAAATAGAAGATGAATTTGAAGATAATTGCATTCAATGGAAAAGAACATTTTCATATGAAGCTTCAGTTGAAGTAATCATTAACATGGAAGACAATTTTAAAATTAAATTTTTTCTTATAATGGAAGATTCAGTGATAGTGTGCATAAACATGTATTTTGAATTATATTCAAACCATGAAGCCACTTTCAGTTTCTTATATGAACTCCACAAATTTTAGGAAGTCGGAGGAAAGAATAAAATGCCGTTATATAGACTTACATTTAAAATTAAGTTCAGACTTATACAAAATTTATTTGTATGCAGGGTTAAATCTTTTTAGAAAAATTGTTCCACAAGAATCGTCAGCTCCAGATTTAATAAAATTTTTACTTTGAGATAATTTATCATAAACTTATCCCAATATTGGCATAGCTTATAACTTTTTTTATGTTTCTGAATTTATTTTTAATATAGTCACAAAGTTGTGCAGCCATCACTACGATATAATTACAGAACATTTTCATCACCCCAAGAAGAAACCCCAAACCCATTAGCAGTGTGTCCCATTCCCTTCTCTCCCCAGATCCTGGCAACCACTAAGCTATTTTCTGTTTTTTATAGATTTGCCTATTCTGAACATTTCATATAAATGGCATCGTACAACACGTGGCTTTCTGTGTCTAGCTTCTTTGACTTAGCATAATCTTAGCATAATGTTTTCAAGGTTCATCCATATTGCATTATGAATCAGTACTTCATTCCTTTTTATGGTTGAATAATATCCAATTGTATGGATGTAATATGTTTTGTTATCATCAACGCACGGACATTTGGGTTATTTACACTTTTTGGCTATTATGCTGTTATGAACATTATGTACAAATTTTTGGGTAGACATATGCTTTCATTTCTCTTGGGTATATATCTGGGAGTGGAATTACTGGGTCATATGGTAACTCTTGTTTTTTTTCCAATACCTTCAGTGCACCTTGGACTTCTTCCTTCAATACCATCAGTTGTTGATCATATGCTACCTCCTGAAATGGTTGAACATTGACCAAATCTTTTTGGTACAATGACTCTGTGTTCCTTCCATCTTCTTCTTCTTTTTCAATTTATTGGTGGACAACACAGAAACAGGAAGGTCAATTTATTGGTGGGCACAGGGCAGGTGGGGTGGCGATACAAAGGCCCTCATGAATGCCAGGCCTGCCATTTGTCCCAGGGCCACAGTTGGGGATGTATTTGACTCTGCAACCCTCTGGGATGAGGTGCTTTTCAGCCACCACGTCTTCAAACTCATCAGCATTAAACTTCATAAAGCCCCACTTCTTGGAGATGTGGATCTTCTGGTGCCCAGGGAACTTAAACTTGGCCCTGTGTAGGACCTCAGTCACATGCTCCTTGTTTTGAAGCTTGGTGCAGATAGACATGATGATTTGGCCGATGTGGACCCTGGCCACAATACCCTTGGGTTTTCCAAAGGCACTTCGCATACTTTTCTGGAGCCTGTCAGCCCCAGGGTAGGACAACGTCTTGTTGGTGCAGTTGACGTAGAAGGGATGGAGCTGAACTTGGATGTGAAAGCCATCTTTGCCACGAACTTTTCATCATGTATTTTTGGCACAAATACGGGCAGCCTCCAGGGCTTCTGAGGGAGAGCTGCCCATATTTATCTGACACTATGTGGCTACAGAGTGGGAACTCATCCACTTTTGTCCTCTTTGGACAGGTCAAAGATGCAGATCTTGGCATTATGGACACCTTGGCAGAAGCAGGACTTTGTTTAGGGGCTGTTCTTACAATACTGGTAACACTGGACCTGCGGTGGCCCGTGGTAACGCCAAGATCTTTGTAGCTCGCTGAAGGAAAACAGCCCTTCCATCCTCTTTTGATGTTTCCTGCATCGTTCAATATTTTGCCCATAGAATTCTTCAGTATTACAATTCTAGGGTTGAACTTTTTCCTCAGTTCTTTCAGCTTGAGAAATGCCAAGCATGTTCTTCCCTTTGGTTTCCTAACTCCAGGTCTTTGGACATGTCGTTATAATACTTTACTTTGTTTTCTCAAGCTGCCCTTTGAAATCTTCTGTTCAGCTCTTCATCACTTCTTCCATTTGTATTAGCTACTCTACGTTTAAGAGCAAGTTTTTCAGTCTCTTCTGACATCCGTTTTGTCTTTTCTTTCTTTCCTGTCATTTTAATGATCTTTTGCTTTCTCCATGTATGATGTCCTTGATGTCATCTCACAACTCGTCTGATCTTCGGTCATTAGTGTTCAGTGCATCAGATCTATGCTTAACTTTCTGAGGAATACCCAGGCTATTTTCTAAAGCAGCTGCAATGTTTTACATTTCCACTAGCAGTGTATGGAGGAGCCCTGGTGGCACAGTGGTTAAATGCTTGGCTGCTAACCAAAAGGTCAGTGGTTTGAACCCATTAGCTGTTTCAAGGGAGAAAGATGTAGCAGTCTGCTTCTGTAAGGATTACAGTCTTGGAAACCCTATGGGGAAGTTCTATGCTGTGCTATAGGGTCAGTGTGAGTTGGGATTGACTCAATGGCAACAGGTTTTGTTTTGTTTTTTATAAAATCAAAATAATGTATATGAGGGAGGCACGCAAGTTACATCAGACAATCTGAAGTTTAAATTTCCGACTTTGTCAATTAGTTGATCTCAAAAATGGTAATGAACATTTCTTTTTTTTTTTTGTAGATGAAGGTGTTCAGAACAAATTTATTTCTCATTAAACAATTAATACACACATTGTTTTGTGACATTGGTTGCCAACTTCAAGATATGTCAACACTCTACCGTTCTCCATCTTGGGTTCCCCATTACTAGCTTTCCTGTCCCCTCCTGCCTTCTCGTCCTTGCCCCTGGGCTCCTGTTCCCATTTAGTCTTGTTTTGTTTTATGGGCCTGTCTAATCATTGGTTAAAGGGTGAACCTCAGGAGTGACTTCATTACTGAGCTATAAGCATGTCCACGTTTCTTCTGTCTGTCAGAGCAGTAAGTCTGTTCTTTTTTTGTGAGTTAGAATTTTGTTCTACATTTTTCTCCAGCTCTGTCTGGGACCCTCTATTATGATCTCTGTCAGAAAAGTTGTTTGTGGCAGCTGGGTGCCATCTAGTTGTGCTGGACTCAGTCTGGTGGGAGCTATGGTAATTGTGGTCTTATAAAATACTCCTAACAACTCCAGTACAGCTTTATCAGCAGAAAGATCCTTCTCAAAATTAAAAATAATCAAATATTATTTACAGTCTTGCATTTCCCAAGAATGATTTATATCACTTCAATTATATTGATTGAAAATGAAGTTGCTAAAGTATGAATTTTGATGTCCTAATAAACTAATTTGCTAGAAAAATCTGATGATCAATCAAGATGTCACATTATAAAGTATTATTATTTATTGCTTTATATAAAGTTATGAGAGCAAAAATATTATTAACGCAATTTGTAAGTTTGTATTGCTACTTAGGTACCACTACTACCCCTATCACGTTTTATAATTAATAAAATATTTTGAAAGGGCAAAGTTTTATACTTAGTATCTTTAAAGGCACTCTTTTCCTGCTTTTTGAACAAAGGCCCCACATTTTTATTTGGCACTGGGCCTCACAAATTATTTCTCTGACCCCAAGTCAGGGTCCTGGCAGAAGACAGAATGGAACTCAGAGGGTTCAAGAGATTTTAATTAAGGGACTACTTATAGAGTAAGCAGGGTTAACTCACAAGGGATGTTGGAGCGGTAGTAGGAAGTAGGTAGGAGTCTAGTGGTAGTAGGAAGATGTTACCATGCTTAGGCCCCTGAAGCAAGAAGATGCAAGAGTGTTATAGGACCCAGTGAGAGCTGGGGCCTCGGCGGAGGGTTGTCTAATAGGAACTTGTGGTCTGGAGGGACGCAGCCACCACCAGAATCCATGGCCCAAGCTCTGGAAGTGAGGGAAGAGTGGGTGACCTCTCACTCCTCAACTTCCAGTCTCCTGGGATACCTTCCGTTGGCTAGACCTACCAGAAGCTAGAGGGCGAGGAAGCTTGCGTGATGAAATCTACAATGGGGCAGACTTCTAGAGCAGAACTGGTTAGAGGAGGCCAGAAAAAGGATTGCTCTCTCTGTGTGTACGCATACATTCGTATGTATGTGTGTGAGTTTCAATCCCTGGGAAAGTAGGCAGTTAATCTACTGTTTGACCTCTAGCTTTATGAGGCAGCACAATGCAGTGAGAAATGTACAGCCTACACCTTTAACAGCAGGGCGAGTTAAGTTGGGAATATAAAGCACACAAGCAATCAATACAACACTTTTAAATAGGAGCTTCGTGAATGTGAGGTTGTTGTAAATTACCTTTTGGAAGCAGAGATAAAGTGCGGAGTGGAAAGGCAATGAAAGCTAAGAAACAAGGAAACTGTCTCCAAATGAAGGAAGCTTTGTCTCCAGTGGCCAAAGAAAGTTAGCTGTGACATTGAAACATATAAAATTGTTGATGTTCAGCTTAGGACCTACGTACTTTGATGACATTTATCCAAGATAATAATTGCTCCAATCAGCAACAACTCAAGTTAAAAAAAAAAAAAAAAGTAGAATGATTTCTTACTATTATGTTTTTACTAGAAGTTCCTGGGTGAGGCAAATGGTTGACATGCCTGTCTGTTAACAGAAACGGTGGAGGGTTGAGTATTCCAGAGGTGCCTCAGAAGAAAGGCCTGGCAATCTACTTCCCAAAAATAAGCCATTGAAACCCTTTGGAGCACAGTTCTACTCTGACACACGTGGAGGGCCGTGAGTGAGAACTGACATGGTGACCACTAACTGTCTAGGTGGATATGTATTTACTGCACGAGAAACACATGCTTTCTAAGAAAAAAGAAGAAAATGTAGATAGGCAAAAAGAGAAACATGGTCACATATACTATCATATCTATACATGGTCATTTATAACCTGGCTTTTTCCTGTTACACTATATTGTGAATATATTTGATATCAATAACTATATTTTCAATAAAAAAATAGTTTGATACATATTTTGCTGTGTGGATATACAGTAATTTATTTAATACTAGTATAACTTAATGTTTGAGAGCATAATTTCTGGAGTCAGACTGCCTGGATTCAAATTCACCTTGACCACTTATTAACTTAATGACCTTGAGAAAATTAGTTCATCTCTCTGTGCCTAGTTTTTTCACCTACAAAAAATAGAAATAATAATATGACCTATGACATAGAGTTCTTGGGAGGATTAGATGAATTGATACATGTGGAGAGCCCTAGAATAACGCTTGGTACATAGTTAGCAGCTCTGTAAATATGTTAAATATTATTAACTTATCCTCCGTTGTTGGATATTTTAGTTATTTTCCAGTTCTTCACTATGATAAACAATGCTGCAATGTCTCTACTTAAGTCAGAACATTTGTTCACGTCCTTAATTCTATTCCTAGCATATATGTCAGTTAGGACCCTGCTCTGATTGTGAGTGACAGAAAATCCAACTCAAATTGACATCAGCAAAAGAGATAGGTAAATAAATAGTTAGACAAATAAATAAATAAAAGTATCAACTCACATAACTGTATCGTCTAAGGCTAGAACTGGGGCTGCTTGGTCCAGGTACTGAAATTATTTCCAGCTGGGCCCACTGACTTCCTATTTCTCAGCCTTGCTCTTCTCCATACTGGCTTCATTCTCAGACTTCACATGATAACAAGATGGCAGCCAGCAATGCCAAACCAAGTCCTTCTGGATTCAAGTCTAGCAGAAAGAGGGACGGTTTCTTTTTGTTAACATTTGAACAAAAGTTTTGGGCCCGCCTGACCCCTAAGAACTATTTTGGGTCATGATCCCATCCTTTAATCAATTGCTATGACCAGAAGGGTGGAGAACATTGAATGGAGCTGGAGAGGTATCATCTTCACCTAAATCATACGGGCTGATAATGGAGAAAGGGTCACTTCACAGAAGAAATTTGAAAAACTAATGAAAATGAAATAAAGAGGAAACAAGGTTGAATGGCTAAAAATTAACATGTCTTCTGATTAATTTCTTAGATGTGGTGTTCCTGGGCCAAAGGTAATGTTCATTTTTAAGACTCTTGATAGATTTTGACAATTTTTTTCTCCAAAAAGCTTATACCAATCTGCTTTCTCACTAATAGTACGAGATGAGCCGTTTTTTGGCACTCTGTCCAACACCAGGTATTATCGTAAGAAAATTATGTTTCTCAATCTGATACGTCAAAAAGAATAACGTCAATTTTTATTTATTTATTTATTTTGCAAATTGAATTACATACAGTTAGTATGGTACATTTTATATGTTTACTGGCTGTGTGCATTCATTCTTTTGTAAATTACGGCCTGTCATCGACGCTGAAATGCCACAGATTGTAAAACACACCATTATTTTAGGTACCAACAAGGAATTAAAAAAATAAACACTTCTGCTGCTAAACTATCACATACATCTTTCTTGCCATCAATTGTAAGATCCATTCTGATTTTAGAGATGTAAAAACATAGCAAGTGCGCATCCTAGAATCAGTGAAATATGGCCATCTTTTCCTATTTGTGTATTCTTTTACTTATTGAATTTGCAGATGATCTACTGCAGATATTTTCCCCTATTTATCATTCCACTTATAATTTTAATTACAGTGGTTTAAAAAGCGTATAGGAGTTTTATATTTTTATAAAATAAACCTATCAATCTTTTCCTTTATTGTTTTAGCATTTGATGTAAACAAAGTACTTCCAAAATTACCAAGTTTAGATTATCAAAAGGTTCACCTAAATTTACTTCTAGCATTTCTACTATTTTATTTTTTATCTTTATTTTTAGCCCATTTGCAATTTATTTCTCTGTATAAAAAGAAGTTTCAAATTTGATCTTTTTGAAGTAGTTATCTATACATGTACCATTTGTTAAATACACCATCATTTCTCCACTAATCTGAAAGACCACCTTCATCATACACTCAATGCGTCCATACGAATGGATCTATTTCTGATTCAATAATCTACCTGAAACGTTGCTCAAATTAGTACAGCTTCATAGTATGCTTTATTTACTTTTTTAAATAATATTTTATTGTGTTTTCAGTGAAAGTTTATACAGCAAATTAGGTCCTCATTTAACAATTACTCCACAAAATTGTTCAGTGACATTGGTTACATTTTTTGCGTTGTATCAACATTCTCATTAACTCTGTTCTGGATGTTTCATTTCCAGTCATCTAGTTTCCCTGTCCCCTTACCTCTTTCATCTTTGCTTTAAAGTAATTGTTGACCCTTTGTGTCCCAGTCAGTGACATCTTAGATTGAATAAATCATGGCATATTAAAATGTTTATCTGCCCTTCTTATCCTTCTTTTTCAATGTTCTGGCTCTTCCTGCTTGTTTACTTTTTCAGATGAATATTAGAATCACTTTATCAAAATCTTTCTTGATTTAATCAGAATTATGCTAAATGGCTAGGTTAATTTAGGGAGAATCATCGTCTTTACATATTAAATATTTTCATCTAGATACATGGCATGTCTCTTGATTTATTAAATTTTTATTATATTACCAGGAGTAAAAAGTTTTATAGCATTTTTTCCTGGAGCTTTAACACATTTCTTGCTAGATTATTAATATCTATTTTTAGTGTTTTTGTGTATGCACATAATCATGAACGGGATTTGTTTTTTTAGGTAACTAACACTACAATATGGAAAAGCTTTTTTTTTTTTTTTTTTTTAATTTAAGCGGATCGAATTTATCCTGGGGATCTCGAATGTCTGAAAAGGCGTTGGAGAGATACCCAATTCATCTCCCCCTAAAAAGTGTTTAGGTGACAGAAAAAAATCATTAGCTAAGAAATTTGTTTTTTTTTTTTTAAGAAATTAATATAGTATGTAAATACTTAATTTTAGCCATTAGTTTGGATATTCTTTGCCAAACTACATTTTGTTGGAACTGTGTCTGCATCTCTTGGGGCCCAGGAGTAACTGTAACTGAGAAACCTCACAGAGGTGACAGAAGGTGATAGTGCCAGTCTAGGGGTCTAAAGACCTGGTGCCTGGGCCTGGCCCTGTCATCAATAGGTCATGCAGAGGACACCATCTTTTTAGAGCTCTATTTCCTCATCTATAAAATGATGATTTTGGATCAAGTTATTCTAGGATATCTTATTGTTTGAACATTTTAGGGGAATAAGTAATGATATTGACTGATAAAGTTTATCTTCTTTTTTTGTACTTAAGCTCTGGTGGCACAGTGGTTAAGAGCTTGGCTGCTAACCAAAATGTTGTCAGTTCTAATCCACCAGCTACTCCTTGGAAACCCTATGGGACAATTCTACTCTTTCCTATAGGGTCAGTGTGAGCCAGACTCAACTTATTGGCAATGAGTTTGGTTTTTTTTTTGGATCCACAGCCAGCAAAGAGAAACATTAAAAGGGAGGAGCTAAGAGAAGGAGCCAGAGAAACATGATGCTCTTATTATCTGTAAACTCAACATTTAGCCCTTGAATACATGAGTGTTGTGTAAGAAGAGTTGACAAAGTAACAGTGCAGGCAACCGTCTTCAGACAACCATAATAATGTCAACCTCAAATTAGCAGCTTTTTTTTTTTTTTTTAACCCCTGTAGATAAACAGCCTATTTTATGTCTTTTTTTTTTTTTTTATAATAACTTTTATTAAGCTTCAAGTGAACGTTTACAAATCCAATCAGTCTGTCACATATAAGTTTACATACATCTCACTCCCTACTCCCACTTACTCTCCCCGTCTTGAGTCAGCCCTTTCAGTCTCTCCTTTCTTGACAATTTTGCCAGCTTCCCTCTCTCTCTATCCTCCCATCCCCCCTCCAGGCAAGAGTTGCCAACACAATCTCAAGTGTCCACCTGATATAATTAGCTCACTCTTCATCAGCATCTCTCTCCCACCCGCTGACCAGTCCCTTTCATTTCTGATGAGTTGTCTTCGGGGATGGTTCCTGTCCTGTGTCAACTGAAGGTCTGGGGAGCATGGCCGCCGGGATTCCTCCAGTCTCAGTCAGACCATTAAGTTTGGTCTTCTTATGAGAATTTGGGGTCTGCATCCCACTGATCTCCTGCTCCCTCAGGGGTCCTCTGCTGAGCTCCCTGTCAGGGCAGTCATCGATTGTGGCCGGGCACCAACTAGTTCTTCTGGTCTCAGGATGATGCAGGTCTCTGGTTCATGTGGCCCTTTCTGTCTCTTGGGCTCTTAGTTGTCATGTGGGCTTGGTGTTCTTCATTTTCCTTTGCTCCAGGTGGGTTGAGACCAATTGCTGCATCTTAGATGGCTGCTTGTTAGCATTTAAGACCCCAGACGCCACATTTCAAAGTGGGATGCAGAATGATTTCATAATAGAATTATTTTGCCAATTGATTTAGAAGTCCCCGCAAACCATGTTCCCCAGACCCCCGCGCTTGCTCCGCTGACCTTTGAAGCATTCATTTTATCCCGGAAACTTCTTTGCTTTTGGTCCAGTCCAATTGAGCTGACCTTCCATGTATTGAGTGTTGTCTTTCCCTTCACCTAAAGCAGTTCTTATCTACTGATTAATCAATAAAAAACCCTCTCCCACCCTCCCTCCCTCCCCCCCTCGTAACCACAAAAGTATGTGTTCTTCTCAGGTTTACTATTTCTCAAGATCTTATAATAGTGGTCTTATACAATATTTGTCCTTTTGCCTCTGACTAATTTCGCTCAGCATAATGCCTTCCAGGTTCCTCCATGTTATGAAATGTTTCAGAGATTCGTCACTGTTCTTTATCGATGCGTAGTATTCCATTGTGTGAATATACCACAATTTATTTACCCATTCATCCGTTGATGGACACCTTGGTTGCTTCCAACTTTTTGCTATTGTAAACAGAGCTGCAATAAACATGGGTGTGCATATATCTGTTTGTATGAAGGCTCTTGTATCTCTAGGGTATATTCCTAGGAGTGGGATTTCTGGGTTGTATGGTAGTTCTATTTCTAACTGTTTAAGATAACGCCAGATAGATTTCCAAAGTGGTTGTACCATTTTACATTCCCACCAGCAGTGTATGAGAGTTCCAATCTCTCCTCAGCCTCTCCAACATTTATTGTTTTGTGTTTTTTGGATTAATGCCAGCCTTGCTGGTGTGAGATGGAATCTCATCGTAGTTTTAATTTGCATTTCTCTAATGGCTAATGATCGAGAGCATTTTCTCATGTATCTGTTGGCTGCCTGAATATCTTCTTTAGAGAAATGTGTGTTCATATCCTTTGCCCACTTCTTGATTGGGTTGTTTGTCTTTTTGTGGTTGAGTTTTGCCAGAATCATGTAGATTTTAGAGATCAGGCGCTGGTCGGAGATGTCATAGCTGAAAATTCTTTCCCAATCTGTAGGTGGTCTTTTTACTCTTTTGGTGAAGTCTTTAGATGAGCATAGGTGTTTGATTTTTAGGAGCTCCCAGTTATCGGGTTTCTCTTCATCATTTTTGGTAATGTTTTGTATTCTGTTTATACCTTGTATTAGGGCTCCTAGGGTTGTCCCAATTTTTTCTTCCATGATCTTTATCGTTTTAGTCTTTATGTTTAGGTCTTTGATCCACTTGGAGTTAGTTTTTGTGCATGGTGTGAGGTATGGGTCCTGTTTCATTTTTTTGCAAATGGATATCCAGTTATGCCAGCACCATTTGTTAAAAAGGCTATCTTTTCCCCAGTTAATTGACACTGGTCCTTTGTCAAATATCAGCTGCTCATACGTGGATGGATCTATGTCTGGGTTCTCAATTCTGTTCCATTGGTCTATGTGTCTGTTGTTGTACCAATACCAGGCTGTTTTGACTACTGTGGCTGTATAATAGGTTCTGAAGTCAGGTAAGGTGAGGCCTCCCACTTTCTTCTTCTTTTTCAGTAGTGCTTTGCTTATCCGGGGCTTCTTTCCGTTCCATATGAAATTGGTGATTTGTTTCTCTATCCCCTTAAAATATGACATTGGAATTTGGATCGGAAGTGCGTTAAATGTATAGATGGCTTTTGGTAGAATAGACATTTTTACTATGTTAAGTCTTCCTATCCATGAGCAAGGTATGTTTTTCCACTTAAGTATGTCCTTTTGAATTCCTTGTAGTAGAGCTTTGTAGTTTTCTTTGTATAGGTCTTTTACATCCTTGGTAAGATTTATTCCTAAGTATCTTATCTTCTTGGGGGCTATTGTGAATGGTATTGATTTGGTAATTTCCTCTTCGGTGTTCTTTTTGTTGATGTAGAGGAATCCAAGTGATTTTTGTATGTTTATTTTATAACCTGAGACTCTGCCAAACTCTTCTATTAGTTTCAGTAGTTTTCTGGAGGATTCCTTAGGGTTTTCTGTGTATATAATCATGTCATCTGCAAATAGTGATAACTTTACTTCTTCCTTGCCAATCCGGATACCTTTTATTTCTTTGTCTAGCCTGATTGCCCTGGCTAAGACTTCCAACACGATGTTGAATAAGAGCGGTGATAAAGGGCATCCTTGTCTGGTTCCCGTTCTCAAGGGAAATGCTTTCAGGTTCTCTCCATTTAGAGTGATATTGGCTGTTGGCTTTGCATAGATGCCCTTTATTATGTTGAGGAATTTTCCTTCAATTCCTATTTTGGTGAGAGTTTTTATCATGAATGGGTGTTGGACTTTGTCAAATGCCTTTTCTGCATCAATTGATAAGATCATGTGGTTTTTGTCTTTTGATTTATTTATGTGATGGATTACCTTAATGGTTTTTCTGATATTAAACCAGCCTTGCATACCTGGTATAAATCCCACTTGATCAGGGTGAATTATTTTTTTGATGTGTCGTTGGATTCTATTGGCTAGAATTTTGTTGAGGATTTTTGCATCAATGTTCATGAGGGATATAGGTCTATAATTTTCTTTTTTTGTAATGTCTTTACCTGGTTTTGGTATCAGGGAGATGGTGGCTTCATAGAATGAGTTGGGTAGTATTCCGTCATTTTCTATGCTTTGGAATACCTTTAGTAGTAGTGGTGTTAACTCTTCTCTGAAAATTTGGTAGAACTCTGCAGTGAAGCCGTCCGGGCCAGGACTTTTTTTTGTTGGGAGTTTTTTGATTACCGTTTCAATCTCTTTTTTTGTTATGGGTCTATTTAGTTGTTCTACTTCTGAATGTGTTAGTTTAGGTAGGTAGTGTTTTTCCAGGAATTCATCCATTTCTTCTAGGTTTTCAAATTTGTTAGAGTACAATTTTTCATAATAATCTGAAATGATTCTTTTAATTTCATTTGGTTCTGTTGTGATGTGGTCCTTCTCATTTCTTATTCGGGTTATTTGTTTCCTTTCCTGTATTTCTTTAGTCAGTCTAGCCAATGGTTTATCAATTTTGTTAATTTTTTCAAAGAACCAGCTTTTGGCTTTGTTAATTCTTTCGATTGTTTTTCTGTTCTCTAATTCATTTAGTTCAGCTCTAATTTTTATTATTTGTTTTCTTCTGGTGCCTGATGGATTCTTTTGTTGCTCACTTTCTATTTGTTCAAGTTGTAGGGACAGTTCTCTGATTTTGGCTCTTTCTTCTTTTTGTATGTGTGCATTTATTGATATAAATTGGCCTCTGAGCACTGCTTTTGCTGTGTCCCAGAGGTTTTGATAGGAAGTATTTTCATTCTCGTTGCTTTCTATGAATTTCCTTATTCCCTCCTTGATGTCTTCTATAACCCAGTCTTTTTTCAGGAGGGTATTGTTCATTTTCCAAGTATTTGATTTCTTTTCCCTCGTTTTTCTGTTATTGATCTCTAGTTTTATTGCCTTGTGGTCTGAGAAGATGCTTTGTAATATTTCGATGTTTTGGACTCTGCAAAGGTTTGTTTTATGACCTAATATGTGGTCTATTCTAGAGAATGTTCCATGTGCGCTGGAAAAAAAAGTATATTTTGCAGCAGTTGGGTGGAGAGTTCTGTATAAGTCAATGAGGTCAAGTTGGTTGATTGTTGTAATTAGATCTTCCGTGTCTCTGTTGAGCTTTTTACTGGATGTCCTGTCCTTCTCCGAAAGTGGTGTGTTGAAGTCTCCTACTATAATTGTGGAGGTATCTATCTTGCTTTTCAGTTCTGTTAAAATTTGATTTATGTATCTTGCAGCCCTGTCATTGGGTGCGTAAATATTTAATATGGTTATGTCTTCCTGATCAATTGTCCCTTTTATCATTATATAGTGTCCTTCTTTATCCTTTGTGGTGGCTTTAAGTCTAAAGTCTATTTTGTCAGAAATTAATATTGCTACTCCTCTTCTTTTTTGCTTATTGTTTGCTTGATATACTTTTTTCCATCCTTTGAGTTTTAGTTTGTTTGTGTCTCTAAGTCTAAGGTGTGTCTCTTGTAGGCAGCATATAGATGGATCGTGTTTCTTTATCCAGTCTGTGACTCTCTGTCTCTTTATTGGTGCATTTAGTCCATTTACATTCAGGGTAATTATAGATAAATAAGTTTTTAGTGCTGTCATTTTGATGCCTTTTTATGTGTGTTGTTGACAATTTCATTTTTCCACATACTTTTTTGTGCTGAGGCGGTTTTCTTAGTAAATTGTGAGATCCTCATTTTCATAGTGTTTGACTTTATGTTAGTTGAGTCGTTACGTTTTTCTTGGCTTTTATCTTGAGTTATAGAGTTGTTATACCTTTTTGTGGTTACCTCATTATATACCCCTATTTTACTAAGTAAAAACCTAACTTGTATTGTCCTATATCGCCTTGTATCACTCTCCATATGGCAGTTCAATGCCTCCTGTATTTAGTCCCTCTTTTTGATTATTGTGATCTTTTACCTATTGACTTCCATGATTCCCTGTTATGTGTATTTTTTTTTTTTAATTAATCTTAATTTGTTTGTTTTTGTGATTTCCCTATTTGAGTTGATATCAGGACGTTCTGTTTTGTGACCTTGTGTTGTGCTGATATCTGATATTATTGGTTCTGTGACCAAACAATATCCTTTAGTATTTCTTGTAGCTTTGGTTTGGTTTTTGCAAATTCTCTAAACTTGTGTTTGTCTGTAAATATCTTAATTTCGCCTTCATATTTCAGAGAGAGTTTTGCTGGATATATGATCCTTGGTTGGCAGTTTTTCTCCTTCAGTGTTCTGTATATGTCGTCCCATTCCCTTCTTGCCTGCATGGTTTCTGCTGAGTAGTCAGAACATATTCTTATTGATTCTCCCTTGAAGGAAACCTTTCTTTTCTCCCTGGCTGCTTTTAAAATTTTCTGTTTATCTTTGGTTTTGGTGAGTTTGATGATAATATGTCTTGGTGTTTTTCTTTTTGTATCAATCTTAAATGGGGTTCGATGAGCATCTTGGATAGATATCCTTTCGTCTTTCATGATGTCAGGGAAGTTTTGTGTCAGGAGTTCTTCAACTATTTTCTCTGTGTTTTCTGTCCCCCCTCCCTGTTCTGGGACTCCAATCACCCGCAGGTTATCCTTCTTGATAGAGTCCCACATAATTCTTAGGGTTTCTTCATTTTTTTTAATTCTTTTATCTGATTTTTTTTCAGCTATGTTGGTGTTGATTCCCTGGTCCTCCAGATGTCCCAGTCTGCATTCTAATTGCTCGAGTCTGCTCCTCTGACTTCCTAGTGTGTTGTCTAATTCTGTTATTTTATTGTTAATCTTTTGGATTTCTACATGTTGTCTCTCTATGGATTCTTGCAACTTATTAATTTTTCCAGTATGTTCTTGAATAATCTTTTTGAGTTCTTCAACAGTTTTATCAGTGTGTTCCTTGGCTTTTTCTGCAGATATCCTAATTTCATTTGTGATATCATTAAGCATTCTGTAAATTAGTTTTTTATATTCTGTATCTGATAATTCCAAAATTGTATCTTCATTTGGGAAAGATTTTGATTCTTTTGTTTGGGGGGTTGGAGAAGCTGTCACGGTCTGCTTCTTTAAGTGGTTTGATATGGATTGTTGTCTCCGAGCCATCACTGGGAAACTAGTTTTTCCAGAAAATCCGCTAAAAAAAAACTGCAGTCAGATCCCTATCAGAGTTCTCCCTCTGGCTCAGGCTATTCAGATGTTAATGAAGCCGCCTGGGGAGGGTGGGGGAGGGAACAGAGAGATAGGAGAGTAGCACCTCAGAATATAGCCAGAGTTGCTTGTCTTGCTTGGAATGACTGTTATATCTGAGATTCCCGTGGGCGCGTCGCCTATGTGTGCTGGCTGTGTGGAGATTGCCCCCAGGGGGTCTGGCCCGCTGGAGTCACGGTCAGATCCTCCGCTTCCAGCCCCACGCCCAGCGTCAAGGCTCCCCTACTGGGACGGTGCACTCTCAACTCCAAAATCAGTCGCTGCCTCCCGGGGACTTCTCGTCTCTCCAGCCGTGTGGCCGTGCCACCCCCGTGAACCAGGTGGGCCCCCTCCCGGGGTTAGTTCAGATGGGTGGAGTAGCTCCCCGTGCTTGTGCCGCGACCGAGTGTCCCGGCTGGAACGCTGTTCTCCCCACTCCAATACCAGTCGCTGCCTCCCGGGGACTTCTCCTACCGGCTGCGTCCCACGCCGCCCGCGCGACCCGGCTGGTCCCCTTCCCGGGGTTAGTTCAGGGGGTGGAGCAACTCTCCGTGTTTATGGCGTACCTGCGTGCAGTCCAAATCCCTGCGGGACGGTTCTCCGGCTCGGATGCTGCTCTTTCTGCTCCAAGATCAGTCACTGCCTCCCGGGGACTTCTCCTACCGGCTGCGTCCCACGCCGCCCGTGGAACCGGCTGGTCCCTCTCCCGGGGTTAGTTCAGGGGGGTGGAGCAGGTCTCTGTGCTTGTGCCGTACCTGACTGGTACGCTGGCTCCAGGCTCTGGAAACTATCGCTGCTTCCCCGTATTAGTTCGTTCTCCGTCTCTAAATCTGTGTTTGTTGTTCAGGGTTCGTAGATTGTTATGTATGTGATCGATTCACTTGTTTTTCCGTGTCTTTGTTGTAAGAGGGATCCGAGGTAACGTCTGCCTAGTCCGCCATCTTGGCTCCGCCCCTATTTTATGTCTTAACTGAGCATTTACTGCTTAGGTTTGTTGTCAGAATTAAATAAATTAGTACGTGCAAAAAGCCTAATAGTGTCTAGCACATGGCAGCTGCTCCATGGGTGGTAGCCATTTCTATTTTTGGTCATTATTTCCTGCTTAATTCTTTTTACTTCTGTGAGAACATGTTCTTTGTGTTTTACTTCTTTTTCGTCTGTTTGCTTTTTCACAGTCTTCGAAGTTCTTCCTCTTTTATACGATCTTCAGATGTTAGAGTCCATTAGGTCTTTATTCTAGGCCTCTTCTTATTCCATGCTGTATTCCTAAGTAATCTCATACACTCGCATATGTGTACATATATATATATATATATATATATATATATATATATACCAAAAAACAAAACCTATTGCTATCGAATAGATTTCCTACTCATAGCAACCCCATAGGGTTTTCAAGGCTGTAAATCTTTTCAAATGGTGACTGCCACATCTTTCTCTCCGGGAACCATTGGTAGCTTCAACCATTGACTTTTCGGTCAGCAGTTGAGCGTCTTAACCACTGCACCACCAAGGCTCCTTATATACATATAATAATAACACCATCTCAGATTTTTTTAATCATTAAAAAGTTAATTTTATTTTACAAATAACATGAGTACATTCTCACTTAAATACAATAAAACAAAAAAAGACAAAAGCCGCCTTTGACCTGCATTCACATCTTCAGTTTTTCACCAAAGTAGCCACAGTTAGGGATTTGGTGCACAACTTATTTTATTCACTCAATATTGTTGCAGGGTTGGAGATCTTTCCCCATTGTGGCTCCGCACATTAATCCACGGAATAGAGAAGGGTGGGCTTATATTTTGTTTCCCACTCTTCAGTATTACGAACAACGCAGCAATGGACATAGTGGTACAGACCTCCTTGGGCACATGCGTGAATGTTTGTCTAGGTAAGACTGAAAAGAGGAGCTGTTGATCAGAGGGTATATGCACCATAACTTTAGTAAATAATGCTAAAGTATCTTCAAAAGTGTCATACCTACTAACCTTCCGCCCAGTAGTGTTTTAGAATACCCTTTTCCTGATTTCATTGCTTACACCTGCTAATATCCACCTTTAAATAATTTTGCCAGTCTGATTCGTGAGAACATGGTATCTCATGGGCTTTTTAAAACTTGGATTCTCCATCTTTTCATATGTTTATTGGTCATTTGTATTCCCTTTTCTATGAATTGTATACTCACATCTTTTACACATTTTTCATTGCATTGTAGATCTTTTTTTTGTTGTTGTTGTTAATTTGGAGGAATTCTTTTACCTATTCTGGACACCCTTTCTTTGTCTTTTCTTTATGTTTTGCAAATCTTTACTCCCAGTTTGTAATTTATATTTTAATTATGTTGTCAATGTCTCTGGTCACTTTTTTATGTTTATGAATGCTTTCTCTTATCAAAAATCATGAACAGACTGAACAGAAAGCATTTTGAGCACTGAGTTTATATATTCACATATATACAAAGCTTCCTCCTCATGACTTTGATATTTTACAGGTACCTTGAGCTTTACACACCCATCTGCCTAAATCCATGTATTGTTCCACGTTCTTTGTCAGAGAAATGGTACCACTCTCCATTTGACAGTTCTCTTTCCTCTCACCCCACCCTCATATCCAGTTGAACATTAAGACCAGTTGATTTTTACCCTTAAAATGCTGTAACACCAATGCTGCCATACTTGTTAAGTTACTGTCATCTCTTGCCTGGACTGCAGTAACTTCCATTTGCCTTACTACTTACTCAGCTACCGCTGAGCCTCTTGTCCTCACCATCCTGTTCTCTAAATAGCAGCTGGATTGATCTTTAAAAATGCAAATCTTTTGATTTTACTCCTTTATTTACAGCTCTCCTGAGTGGGACTCAACTCGATGGCAATGGGTTTGGTTTGGTTTTTTCAAAAGTTTTTCCAATGCGTAGAGCAACACTTAAATCCTTCTCATGGTCTATGGAGCTCTGCTTGAGGTGGTTATAGCATTTCCTCCAACCTCTTCTCTCATTCTCCTATCGCTCATCAATGCTGCAGGCATACCATCCTTCTCTGTCCCTACCCTGGTGGCACAGTGCTTAAGAGCTACAGCTCCTAATCAAAAGGTTGGCAGTTCAAATCCACCAGGCACTCCTTGGAAACCCTATGGGGCAGTTCTACCCTGTCGTATAGGGTTGCTATGAGTCGGAATCGGCTCAACGGCAGTGGGTTTGGTTTTGGTTTTGGTCCTTAAATGTGCTACGCACCTTCCCAGCTCAGAGCATCTACACGAGCTGTTCCTCTGCTGAGTGCCCTTCCTCCATTCTATACCTCAGTCTTCCCTGCTCATCCCTCAAGCATTGCTCAAGTGCTGTCCTCAGGGGCAATTTCCATGACATTTTCTGTATCCCTTCTCATAGTGCCCTCTACATTTCCCTTATGACATTTATTGAAATTTTAATTAAACAATTATTGGTATAATTGTTTCTTGTCTGTTTCCCCTACCAGTCTATGAGTTTCATTTGGCATGGAACCATATCTATGCTATTCACTCTGAAATACTAACTGTTTAATTAGTATGTAGCTCATGCAGGAACTAATTAAATATTTGCTGAACGAATGAAGGCAAAATTGAGCACGTTCAAAACTTAGCAAAGATCCTCACCAGGTCTTGGTATTTCAGAGGAGGGCTAGATTTTTTTTTTTTTTACTTTAGATTTTAATAAATCAAATAAACATTTATGAATCCAAAGGCACAAGAAAGCCCTAAATCATCCAGGTATTAAAAACACAGTCCCACCAACCCCCCACACCCACTCTGGTGATTTTTTTTTTTTTTTTTTTGCTTTAGACGAAGGTTTACAGAGCAAATTAATTTCTCATTAAGCAATTAATACACTTATTGTTTTGTGACATTGGTTGCCAGCTCTGCGATGTGTCAACACTCTCCCTGTCTCGACCTTGGGCTCCCCATTTCCATTCGTCCAGCTTTCCTGTCCCCTCCTGCCTTCTAGTCCTTGCCCCTGGGCTGGTGAGCCCATTTAGTCTCAAATGGTTGAGCTACATGTATTATCATTTGTTTTATGGACCTGTCTAATCTTTGGCTGAATGGTGAACCTCAGGAGTGACTGTCAGAGCAGTTGGCAGTGGTAGTCAGGCACCATCTGGTTGTGGGTTGTGTTGGACTCAGTCTGATGGAGGCTGTCATAGTTGTGGTCCATTAGTCCTTTGGCCTAATCTTTGGAGGGCTACATTTTTTTTAGGAGTTGTGATCTGCACATAGTTGTTGTTTCCTCTCCAGTAGAATGACAGATATATAAACAAATAGTCATGTAAAGAATTATTTTAGATGTTATAGGAGAAATTTAAATTAGATACTACGAGGATAAAACCAAAACCAAACCCTCTGCCTTCAAGTTGATCCGAACTCATAGTGACCCTATAGGACAGAGCACAACTGCCCCACAGGTTTTCCAAGGAGCTCCTGGTAGATTCAAACCACCGACATTTTGGTTAGCAGCTACAGCTCTTAACCACTATGCCAGCAGGGTTTCGGGAGAAAAATTCTAATTCTACAAGGATACCCTGAAAAGGGATATAGTAACTGAGCCTGGTTCCATTTTGAAAGGCAGAAAATGAAGAAGGGTGTGCCCACAGAGGGAATAGCAAGAGCAGAGAGCAGGGGAGCTGCAGATCTAAAATGCTGGTATGAAGGGGAAAGATAGAGGTCACAGAGTGGGCACAGGCAAAATAAGGTCACGCTAAAACCATCTAAAACTTTTTTTGAAATTTATCCAGAAAGGGAGAACTGTAGAAAAGTTTTAAGCTGTGGAGTGGTATGGGCAGATTTATGTTTTAGAAAGCTCATTTTAGCATCTGTGGATAGGAGTTGAGAGGGGAGGCAAGGAGACTGGGCAGGAGGCTGCTACAGTTGTCCAGGTGAGAATGAAGCCAAAGCAGTCATGAGAAGGTGGAGAAAGTGACATGTCTATGAAATGGTAGATTATAATTTTATTGCTGTACCATAGATGGTACAAAACAACAACAGCAAAAACCAGACTAAATCGAAAGTGGCCCCTAACTGCATGAGAAAGCAGAGAAGAGGAAAAAGATCAAGTAATTTGTGTGACTGGATGGTTTAGTTTACCTTTACCAAATATGGAGTAGAAAAGGACAAAAAGACCCCAGGGCTCCACTTTGGATTTAATAAGATTGACATGTGTGTAGACCCTGTAGGTGGTCCAGTAGATAGTAGGATATGAAATACAGGAGAATGGTTGGGAAGCAAATGTAAGATTTTTAGTCATTAGCAGATGTATGACAGGAAAGACATGGAACTGGATGAACTTGGTTTTATTTTAATTGCTTAAACTTCCGTATCCTTGAGGACAGAGACCACGCCTTTTCATTCTGCATGTAGCCTCCCATATAGTATATACTCAAAAATGTTATGGGTGGAAGGATGGGGGGAGGGAGGGAGGGAGGGAGGGAGGGAGGGAGGGAGGGAGGGAGGGAGGGAGGGAGGGAGGGATGGATGGATGGATGGATGGATGGATGGATGGATAGGTAGGTGGATGAATGGATGATTGAGACTATGCAGGAAAATCAGGCCAAGTAAAAAGGGCTGAGAATGGAACTTTGGGCAACGTCAACATTTAAGCAATGAGTGACAAAACAAGCAGGGCTGAGCTGAAGAAGTTCAGAAAGGAGGAAAACAGGAGCGACGGTGCTCCCAAAAGACAAGCAGGGAGATTCTCAAGAGGAAAAACTGCCAGAATAACAACACTGAACGTTTATGGAACGCTTACTTCCTGACAAGCACTGTTTGGAGTTTAGTTAACTGTAGGTCCTTATAAGGAAGAGGAAGCTAGGACTGAAACAGATAAAAATAAAGTGCCCTGGATCACATAAATGGTCAACAGGAGAGATGAGCTTTAAATCCTGGACATCTGACCCAGAGCCTAATCTCTTACACTAAATGATACAACCCCCACCCCACCTCACTGAGGAGATATACTGTCTAACCAGGGGAAACAGAAAACCCTCTGGAAGAGGTGGCATATGAGCCTTGAGGGATGGGCTGAATTTTGCAGCAGATGTGGGGAAGCCTATGTAGGTTTGCCCCTATGTATCAAACAAACATGTAGGATGTTCAGTTAAATCTGAATTTCAGATAAACAACAAAAAATTTTTAGTATAACTATGCCCTGGTGATGTAATGGTTAAAGCACTTGGGTGCTAACTGAAAGGTCGGGGGTTCCAACCCACCATTGGCTCTGCAGGAGAAAAGAGCTGGTGATTTGCTCCCATAAAGATTACAGGCTAAGGTACCCTATGGGGCAGTTCTACTCTGTTGTATAGGGTTGCTATTAATCAGAATCAACTCAATGGGACATAACAACAACATGGTCCCAACATATACTATGCTTCAGTTGGACCAGAATTATCACTCTGCCCTGAAACTTTTCCTTCCATACTTCGTAGATCATTGCTATTAATCTTTATTTATTTATTTATTAAATTGTGGTAAGGTATGCATAACAAAACATTCACTGACTCAATAATTTTTACATGAATTATTCATTGACATTGATTACATTCTTCATGTTATGCAACCATTATCACTATTCTTTTCCAAATTATTCTACCACCATAAACATAAACTCAGTGGCTGTTCATCTTTATCGGACAACTTTCTCTTCCTTTTTGCCAGTCATAATGCTACCCACCTTTCAAGGCCTATCCACGTTAACTGTCACTTACCCTGCACTTCCCACCTACAAAATGCGTTTACTTAGAGGACCTCATTTGATTTACAAAGCAAGTAGGCACAGTATACATTATTATTAACCCCTTGTACAGATGAAAAAACTAAGACTTGGATCCAAATTACACAACCCATTTGCCCACATAACTGGAACTCCAGGGGCTTTTGACAGCAACTTTACTCTTTTTTCACTGATCCACTCTGACCCCAATCTTAGGCTGCCATTTGGACTACTCAGTGCACAGGTACCGCTTCCCCTTCTTGATACCGCACTTTGGCTTCTGATTTAAAGGTCATTCTTATTGTTCTAAATATAAGTCTAATTTTTCTGACAATTTTTAAATCTTCTTAAGATAGGCATCTTTCCGTATATGGCTTTTGCCCCATCCCCTCTTTATACACATCCAGGTTACATTGATGAACTTTCCAAAACTCCTCGTTGAATGGTCTTGAAGAAAAACCACCCATTTCTGAGCAATCCTTAAACTCCCCTGCATTCTTGTCTGGGTGACACGCCTGTACCTGTGAGTGAAATTGTCTAATGTTTTTCATGAGATGCCAAAAAATACCAGCTTCTAAATGTGGTTAAATATTCTTCTTTAATATCTCCAGTTTAGAGGTTTCTTCTAAGTAGACATTCCCATCTACCACAATGTCTACTTAGATGGTAGATGGGAATGTCCAAAGGTGGGGAGCAGGTTGAGGGGAGGAAAGAAGCCAAGGAACAGGTTAGTTTAGCTAACACCAATTTTTTTTCTTCCATCTGTTCATTCAGCAACACTTATCGACATCTGCAATGTGCCATTGTGTTAGGCAGTGGAAATCAAGACAAGAAAGATGTGATCCATTTGTTCAAGGAAGTCACAGTCTATTCGAGGTATTAAATTTTACACAAACCCCAGAGTACAAAGCCTTACAGACAAATGCCGTGGAAGTTCAGAAGTAGAAGATATTTATCTCCAGCTTCAAAGAATAAGAAAGTACAACTTCAATTTTTAACCTTGACTCTGCTCTAAAATTCATACGACCAGCCCTGATATATTAATTATGTGGATTATAGCCTCAGAATGATTACTGTGATTATCTCAAGAATTTTTAAAAGGCTAAATGCTAATGAAAAAAAAGAACAAAATCAACAAGAAACATTAGAGGAAGCTGTTAAGCACAAGGGGGAAGGTTATGAGTTCCCGCTCCCTCCCATCCTTAGCGTCTCTATTCCAGTGAGAATAACATGACTCACTCTCTTTGCAACTAATATTCTTTTGCTCCTTAGAGTTTTAGAAATGTCTGTCTTCCCTGTCTTATTTATCATAAGATCCTCCAGCAACCATCTTTCCCACTTCATTTCTTGAAATTTCTTTCTTTCCATTATTCATTTACCATTCATGCCAGCCAGGAGAAAGTGGAGTTTGTAGTTATAACTTGGTAGCTGGCATTCAATAAATAGTATTGACTTGAATAACTCAGCTACAAAATAATAATAATAACTGCATTGGTATATCACTTTTGGGGTTTGCGTGTGTGTGTGTCTCATATATATATATTTTTTAATTTCAAAGACCTAATGACATTAATGGAGCCCTGGTGGTGTAGTAGATAAGTGCTACAGCTGCTAACCCAAAAGTTCAGCA
Source organism: Loxodonta africana (assembly GCF_030014295.1). Taxonomy (NCBI): domain Eukaryota; kingdom Metazoa; phylum Chordata; class Mammalia; order Proboscidea; family Elephantidae; genus Loxodonta; species Loxodonta africana. The sequence goes on from NC_087344.1 coordinate 108,933,676, forward strand.
GTTCAAATCTACCAGCCACTCCTTGGAAACCCTTTGGGGCAGCTCTACACTGTCCTATAGGGTTGCTGAGTCAAAATTGAGGTGACAGCAATGGGTTTTTTTTTGTTGTTGTTGTTTAATGACATTAGTTGGTTCTACATTCTCGAGCCCATAGGAGAGAAACTTAGACTCTGATAGACATTTGAATTAGGTGCTCCCCCCAGAAAACCAAACCCTTTGCATTGATTCCGACTCATAGCAACCCCATAAGACAGAGTAGAACTGTACCATAGAATTTCCAAGGAGTGCCTGGTGGATTTGAATTGCTGATCTTTTGGTTAGCAGCTGTAGCTCTTAACCACTATACCACCAGGGTTTCCTGATTTAGGTCCAGCAGCCTCTAAATCTAATCTACTGCCTATATCCACTGCCTCCTGTACGATCTGCTTCCACTGAGATCGTTGTGCTGTTGTTAGGTGCTGTTGAGTTGATTTTGACTTAGAAAAACTGTCACAAAGGGTTTTCTTTATGTGAGGAGCCCTGCTGGTGCAGTGGTTAAAGTGATCAGCTGCTAACTGAAAGGCCAGCAGTTCAAACCCACCAGCTGCTTCAAGGGAGAAAGATGTGGCAGTCTGCTTCCATAAAGATTTACAGACTTAGACACCTTATGGGGCAGTTCTACTCTGTCCTGTAGGGTCACTATGAGTCAGAATCAACTCATAGCAATGGGTTTGGTTTTTTTTTGTTTGTTTGTTTAATCTTTATGGGAAAGATCCTCAATCTTCTGTGTTGCTTCTGAGTGGGTTCCAACCGCCCACCTTGGGTTTGCAGCTGAGTGCTTAACCCCTGCTTCACCAAGACAGTTCTACTGTATAACACATGGAGCTGCCAGAGTCAGAATCAACTCAATGGCAACTAACAACAACAAAGTATACAGGTAACAGCATATTTGCTAATTTTACCATTTGCACATATACAGTTCAATGACATTAATTACATTCATCATGTTTGTCTTAGTCATCTGGTGCTGCTGTAACAGAAATACCACAAGTGGATGGCTTCAACAAAGAGAAATTTACTGTCTCACAGTCTACTAGGTTAAAGACCAAATTCAGGGTGCCAGCTCCAGGGGACGGCCTTCTCTCTGTTGGCTCTGGAGGAAGATTCCCCATCATCAATCTTCCGCTGGTCGAGGAGCTTCTCAGGCGCAGGGACCCCACGTCCAAAGGAGGTGCTCTGCTCTTGGTGCTGCTTTTTTGGTGGTATGAGGTCCACAACTCTCTGCTTGCTTCCCTTTCCTTTTAGCTCTTGAGAGACAAAAGGTTTTTGCAGGCCAGACCCCAGGGAAACTCCATTTACCTTGGATCAGGGAGGTGACCTGAGTAAGGGTGGCGTTACAATCCCAAACTAATCATCTCAACATAAAATTACAATCACAAAATGGAGGACAAACACACAATACTAGGAATCATGGCCTAACCAAGTTGACACATATTTTGAGGGGGATACAATTCAATCCATGACAACATTATTCAACCATCACCGTTAAGGTTTCCGCTGCTACTTTTAAACTTCATGCCTGTGGAACTGTCCATCTATAAAATGCCTACATGCCTACACGCTTGCTACTTTCTTGATTCCAAACCTTCTCCAAGAGAACCATCTTCTCTGCCCCTTGCCTCTAGAGTTATAAGCCTTTCTTTGATCACACCAAAGGACTACTGCTATGACATACAACATCCAAACCTAACTGCGAGAGGGAGCTTCCCCGTGTCTTGGTGGAGTTGTTCTTACAATTGGCCCCATAAACAAGATGTCCAGGCCATGTCTTCTAGTTTCTTTTAATCTTTCTGCACATGCTCATGGATAACAAGCTGGCTTAGGCTTATAAAAAATTATATTTGGGATGGCTCTAGAAGCTGCTGGACTGTGTGACATTTTATGTTGTGTCTGTCAAGTTCTGCTTAGCATCACAGCAACACCAAGAGAAAGAAAGCTTCAGTTCCCCTTGACAGGTGCCCCTGTTTAGGGTAAAGAAATATTGTTTGGCCTAAGCTGTAGTTATCTAATAGACACTGTGTAGATGTGGGGGACCCAGGTGAAACACTTCTAAAGAAGAGCTTTCACTATGTGATGTGCTGAGGCACAAATCCCAGGGAGAAAGTGGCTAACTAGAATTCCAAAAGGATTAAAAAGTCTTTACTGCTGTTGCTGCCCTTGCGTCTGTTGCAAAAACCCTTGTCCTCAGGGTCACGGAGGAACTCACTCTTGTTTCCCCGTGTCTAATTCTGAAACTAACTGGCCCTGAATGATTTACGCCTTCTCCTCCTAAGGTTCCCGAGGAAATGAATGTACTCTTGAGTCAGTTTCAAACGGATCAGTCAAGGTTATTGATATTCATTTCCCAAAAGCCCAATGCCATTGAGTCAACTCTGACTCATAGTGCCTGGCATTTCAATATGCCAAAATCCTCCTGGAACTTGAAAAGAGGAATTCAGAAATTAATTCGGCCTCTAAAGGAAAGCTAAAGGGTGATAACACAACCCAACAATGACATCGATTGAGACTCCTTACACAAGGAGGCTTATAAGTACCATCAGGAAAGTGATAAATTCTCTGAAGTATACCCAGTAACCACCCAAAGGACCTGTTGTTTTTGTTAGGTGCCATTGAGTCAATTCCAACTCATAGTGACCTCATGTGACAGAATAGAACTGCCCCATAGGGTTTCCTAGGTTGTAATCTCTATGAGAACAGATGGCCAGGTCTTTCTCCCACAAAGATGCTGGGCAGATTCAAACCGTTAACTGCTGCACCACCAAAAAAGAAAGAAAGAAAGAAAAGAAAACCCATTACCTTCGATTCCGACTCACAGAAACCCTATAGGAGAGAGTAGAACTGCCCCATAGGGTTTCCAAGGAACGACTGGTGGTTTTGAACTGCTGATGTTTTGGTTAGCAGCCGAGATCTTAACCAATGCACCACCAGGGCTCAGGGCTCTTCAGAAGATCTGAGGAAACAAACTGAAACCCAGAACGATATCAGAGACTTAAGCTTCTTAGAAATTCAACACTTACTTGAGTATTATACTCAGCAGGAAGATGAAAAAAGTTCTGATTGATAATCGTTGTTGTTGTTGTTAGGTGCCTTCAAGTTGGTTCTGACTCATAGCGACCCTATGCACAACAGAACGAAATACTGCCCAGTCCTGTGCCATCCTCAAAACCATAGTTATGCTTGAGCCCATTGTTGCTGCCACTGTGTCAATCCATCTTCTTAAGGGTCTTCCTCTTTTTCGCCGACCCTTCATTTTACCAAGCATGATGTCCTTCTCCAGGGACTGATACCTCCTGATAACAGGTCCAAAATATGTGAAAGGAAGTCTCGTCATCTCCCCATCTAAAGAGCATTCTGGTTGTATTTCTTCCAAGACAGATTTGTTCGTTCTTTTGGCAGTCCGTGGTATATTCAATATTCTTCGTCAACACCACAACTCAAAGGCATCAATTCTTCTCCAGTCTTCCTTATTCATTGTCCAGCTTTTGCATGCATATGAGGCGACTGAAAACACCATGGCTTGAGTCAGGTGCACCTTAGTCCTTAAAGCGGCATCTTTGCTTTTTAACACTGTAAAGAGGTCTTTTGCAGCAGCTTTGCCCAATGCAATGAGTCTTGATTTCTTGACTGCCACTTCCCTGGACGATTGTGAATCCAAGTAAAACGAAATTCTTGACAACTTCAATCTTTTCTCCATTTTATCATGATGTAGATTATTGGTCCAGTTGTTAGGATTTTTGTTTTCTTTATGTTGAGATGTAATTCATACCGAAGGCTGTAGTCTTTGACCTTCATCAGTAAGTGCTTCAAATCCTCTTCACTTTCAGTAAGCAAGTTTGTGTCATCTACATAACGCAGGTTGTTGATGAATCCTCCTCCAATCCTGATGCCCTGTTCTTCATATACTCCAGCTTCTTGGATTATTTGCTCAACATACGGATTGAATAAACACGGTGAAAGGATATAGCCCTTACACACACCTTTCCTGACTTTAAACCATGAAGTATTCCCTTGTCCTTTTCAAATGACTGCCTCTTGATCTATGTACAGGTTCCTCATGAGCACAATTAAGTGTTCTGGAATTCCCATTCTTTGCAATGTTATCCATAATTTGTTATAATCCACACCGTTGAATGCCTTTGGATAGTCAATAAAACACAGGTAAACATCTTTCTGGTATTCTCTGCTTTCAGTCAGGATCCATCTGACATCAGCAATGATGTCCCTGGCTCCACATCCTCTTCTGAATCTGGCTTGAATTTCTGGCCATTCCTTGTTGATGTACTGTTGCAGCTGCTTTTGAATGATCTTCAGCAAAATTTTACTTGCGTGTGATATTAATGATACTGTTTGATAATTTCTGCATTCGACTGGATCACCTCTTCTTGAAATAAGCATAAATATGAATCCCTTCCAGTCGGTTGGCCAGGTAGTTGTTTTCTAAATTTCTTGGCATAGATGAGTGAGCATTTCCAGCGTTGCATCTATTTGCTGAAACATCTCAATTAGTATTCCATCAATCACTGGAGCCTTGTGTTTTGCAAATGCCTTCAGTGAAGTTTGGACTTCTTCCTTCATACCATCGATTTTTGATCATATGCCACCTCCTGAAATGACTGTCGACCAATTTTTTTTGGTACAGTGATTCTGTGTATTCCTTCCATCTTCTTTTGATTCTTCCTGTGTTCAGTATTTTGCCCACTGATACCTTCAATATTGCAACTCAAGGCTTACATTTTTTTCTTCAGTTCTTTCAGTCTGAGAAATGTTGAGCGTGTTCTTCCCTTTCAGTTTTTTAACTGCAGAGTTTTGTACCTGTCGTTATAATGCTTTACTTTGTCTTCTCCAGTAACCCTTTGAAATCTTCTGTTCAGCTCTTCTACTTCATCATTTCTTCCATTTGCTTTAGCTACTCGATGTTCAATAGCAAGTTTCAGAGTCTCTTCTGACACCCATTTTGGTCTTTTTTTTTTTCTTTCCTGTCTTTCTAATGACCTCTTGTTTCCTTCATGATTGATTATTACACCTCTTCAATATTCTCAAAACTCAGCCAGCTGTCATGGATTGAATTGTGTCCCCCCAAAATATCTGTCAGCTTGGCTAAGTCATGATTCCTAGTATTGCATGATTGTCTGCCATTTTGACATCTGATGTGATTTCCCTGTGTGTTGTAAATCCTATCACTATGATGTAATGAGATGGATTAGTGGTGGTTACATTGATGATATCTACAAGATTAGATAGTGTATTAAGCCAATCTCTTTTGAGATATAAAAGAGAGAAGCTAGCAGAGAAACATGGGGGCCTCATACCACCAAGAAAGCAGTGCCAGGAGGATAGTGTGTCCTTTGGACCTGAAGTTCCTTCGAAGAGAAGCTCCTAGACCAAGGGAGGATTGATGACAGGGACTTTCATCCAGAGCTGACAGAGAAAGCGTTCACCTGGAGCCGACGCCCTGAATTTTGACTTGCAGCCTACTAGACTGTGAGAAAATAAATTTCTCTTTGTTAAAGCCATACACTTGTGGTATTTCTGTTATAGGAGCACTAGATGAGCAAGACACTAGCCCTGAAATTAGACAAATGGTCAGTGTCTCTCAGGACCCTCAAGTTAACAGTCCCCCAGCCGGTATTACACCAAGATCCCTATAGATACCATCAATAAGTGAATTGCAGTTGGTAGCACAGAAAATGACCATCACTTCAGGAATGATGACCTCAGCCCAATAGCCCAGTGCACCCCATATCATGACCTATCAGTGGGCCCTTATCTGCTTAGATCATACCCAAGCCCTGATAAATGATACTACACAAGAATCTGCCATTGCCTATTAACTATCCCATTGCATCAAGGAATTCAAGTAGATTATTTAGATTTGTGCTTGAAGCACTCTTTTCCCTGTTCATGGGCTGCCCTCTCGGTGCAAGCTAGCACCTTGAAAAATAGCTGACTTCTCTCCCCTGGTGCCCATCATTTAATTTCTCCCTGTGGATATCTAAAACCTGAACAGGGTACCTCATTTCCACTATCCCTACACAAAAGCCTAAACTGCACCACCTACCATGCTTCACAGTTGGGACCTGGTCACGATAACTGCTCCTACCACTCTTCCCACCTCATTCTTCACTATGGCCCTCACAACCACATCAGGTCTGATTTTCCCCATCGAACAACCTTTGCTTCATTCTCCACTGTTTTCTGTTACTTCTCTTACTTTCTACTTTCCTTGACCTGCTGGACAATATCTGTGTAACACTAACAGAGCATGTCACCCGAGAACTAAACCTCCAGCAACGTAGGGCCTGTGATGGGATGCCCAGCCTGCAAGGCCACTTCTACAACCAATTTTTATCCCTTTTGAGGTCTGCAAGATTCATATTAACTACTTGTCATCCTCTCTGGTCACTCTATGGCTCTGCACCTCCCCCTGCACTCCCTCAACCTCACCAGGCGCTTCCTCATTAACTTTCCGTTCATGGGCCATGGACCTCTTGCCCTGTATTACATATAGCTACATTCCCTACGGAAACCCTGGTGGCATAGTGGTTAAGTGCTACGGCTGCTCACCAAAGGGTCGGGAGTTCAAATCCACCAGATGCTCCTTGGAAACTCTATGGGGCAGTTCTACTCTGTCCTATAGGGTTGCTATGAGTCGGAATTGACTCGATGGCACTGGGTTGGGTTTGGTTTTTTATGTTCCCCCCATCTGACCACATCCCCTGTTGAAACTGTTTGGCTGTCACATGTCTGCATCAATATAAATTTGTCCATTAGAACCTCCACCTTTGAAGACTCTTTGAGCTACTGGTTCTCCGGTAGCACCATTCCTGCTCAACAACAGGTACACACACTCGATTCCTCCATTCCGTCCGCTTCTAACCTATGCAACCTGGCCTGTGTCTTATAAACAGACAGCACCTAGGCCACCCTATATCCAACTAGAGAATTCATCTGTCTCATAGAGCCTTCCCTTAAAGGGGTGTGCCATTTGTACCTATTATATTGGGCCTCATGACAATCTTTGGTACATCAGGCACAAGTTTAGGTATTTTCAGGCCTATAACACAGACTGAATTCATAGAGGCCACACAGACAATGTCACAACTCCTGGAACCACATACACCAAAGAGCCTAAGCCTTAGAAGCCATTAATGAGGGATAAAGTTCTCTAGTTGCTATGGTAGCTGAGAAGTGATTTGCATTAGATTACCTACTGGCATCTCAAAGTGGAGTTTGTGCCTTGAAGCGAACCTCCTACTGCATGTGGGTCAATAATACAGGAATGATCTTCTGAAGAGTTCAACAAATAAAACAAACAAACCAAAATAGTCAATATTATTAATCAAATACTCCAAGAGATTCCCTGGACTCCATTGATTTCTTTTCCTGGCTGTCTTCTTCTGCCTGAGGTGAATGACTACACACTATTTTGCCAGGTTCTATAATAACAATTGCTGGCCTTATTATTTTGGGTCAGCTTTTTTTTTTTTTTTTTTTTTTACAAATTTGGTCTCTCTCAAGTACAAGTTTATTTACAGGAAATCTGGGTGGTTGCTATGCTAATCTAAATATCATGGGTGAATTTTGAAGACAACAGAAAAGAAACTTGGACTCCTAATTGACATTTGAATTAGTGTCTGTAAACTCTCATCTCCATCTGTGTCTATCAAATCCTGTACAATAAGGATAACACCCTCTCACCCCTACCCCTTAAACTCAGGCACCTTCTTGCTGCCTCTTAAACTTCATGACCATCGGCTTTCCTACTACTGGCAGGGTGTCCCATGCACTAATTACACTCTCTCTTCTGAATCTTCTCCAGGGGATCTCCCTGCTTTGTGTTGGAACATCCCCACCTATTTGAGCAAGAAGTCTTTCTTTCATCATACCAAAGGACTACTGTCATGAGTTTTGATGTCTGAACCCAATCTTAGGAGAAAGCTTCCCCATGTTATGGTGGAGCTGCTCTTACATATATTACTACCATTTTGCTGATGAGAAAATTGAGGAACTTAGAAGCCATTCTGGATTAGACCCTACCTGACAGTTAATCAGTAGAATTCTTGTCTCTACACTGGAGACCCTGGTTTGACTTCTGGCCAATGCACCTCATGCACAGCCACCACTTGTGTGTTGCTGTAATGCTGGACAGGTTTCAGCAGAGCTTCCACAATAAGACCAACTAGGAAGAGAGGCCTGGCAATCTACTTTGGGAAATCAGCAAATGAAAACCCTGTGGATCACAGCAGTTCTTTGTAAAAGGGATCTCCATGAGTCGGGGCTGATTTGATAGCAGTTAACAGCAACAATAACAACAGTTAACCTAATATGAGTCATAGCTCTTTGAAGCAAAATTATTTTGGATAAACTTAAGCCTACAAATCTTTTGGTTTGTGGTAGGATCCCAGCTAGATTTCTCTTACTGGATATGACATTCTATAGCTGAGGCAAGAATAAAGAGGGGTGTTTCTAAACCACCTAAAAGTGGGTTGAGTGGAGGTGGGGGCTTTCATTTGCCCCTGAAGACATGGTGTTCTTGTGCTAGGAGATTGCCCCCAAGAAGTTGTCTCTTTTCCTACTCACTGTGTGGCCAAATTTTTGTGATCAACTTGTGTATCCCTTTCAGAGAGGAAAATGTTTCAACTTTTTTACCCCCTGCCAAATGGTTTCTTGCATGATCAAAAACAGTAAGCTTAGGCCATAATGATGTCTTAGAATATAAGGGTTACTAGATATAGCAGAAGAACCATATTGCTCAATCTTTGCCACTACAAAGTTCTCTAAAATGCTTTCATCTGTTTTCCTGCCAAGAGAAGGTCAGTATGCTGAACGTGATTGATAGCCTCTTTGTACCCTCCAATAACTCATAGCACTCATTTCTGCTTCAACCATAATGTTAGAGGACACTAGGATGATAAAGGAGCATAATCTAAATGTGTATGAGCTCCAGCATATACAACAAAATAGTAAAATAATAATGACTCCACTGTCCTGAGCATCTACCACGTGCCAAGCAATTTACATGCATAATCTCATAAATCCTCATGATAACACTGAGAGGTAGCTACTATTGTCATCTCAATTTTACAAAAGAGGAAACTGGGGCAAAGTTCAAGGTCATTTAGCTAGAAAAAGAACTGGTTTTCAAGTCCATGTCAATCTCCAAATCCTAAATTATAACCAATGTCTCTTTTTCCTTTGATGTCTGTGGTAGGCTGAATAATGGTCCCCCAAAGATGTCCCCCTCCTAATCCCTGAAGCCTGTGAATATGTTACCTTACAAGGCAAAAAAAGGCTTTGCAGACATGATTAAGTTAATGATCTAGCAATAGGAAGATTATCCTGGATCATCTGAGTTGGCCCAATGTAATCACAAAGTTACTTGTAAGAAAGAAGCCTACATGCCTTCTCCACTCCCCCTTTTCCCTTCCATGGTGACCTGGGAAACTATGTGTTAATAATGGTAGAACCATAAAGTAGAATAAGTTTTGCTGCCTTTTCACAATTTGAAGGATGCCCACCAAACACCTACTTTTAACCTTCTATTCTGTAAATCTGTCAAGAGTTGAGGATTTATCTGATGCAGCAAATAGTCTTACCTAAACTATACTCTAACCCTATGAAATATATATTATTAAGCTCATGTTTAAAGGTAGGGAAATCCAGGCTTCGAATGATGAAATGACCAAGGTCAAGAATGTGAAAAGAGCAGAGGCAGAATTCTGACTCCAAAGATCATTAAATTTCCATGATGCTACTTAGTGTCATAAAAGCCGTTGGTCAATTATCTGTTGAATATATCATTAAAACAAAACAAAACAGAACAAAAAAGAAGTCTCTGAATCAGAGATTTTGGACTTAGAAGGCACTTTAGAGATTCCCTTCTATAAATCTCTTATAGTACTTCAAAGGTAAGAAAAGGGAGGCCTAAAGGTGCCAAGGAAACCCTGGTGGCATAGTGGTTAAGAGCTACAGGTGCTAACCAAAAGGTATGGAGTTTGAATCCACCAGGCACCCCTTGGAAACTCTGTAGAGCAGTTCTACTCTGTTCTATAGGGTTGCTATGAGTCAGAATCAACTCGATGGCAGTGGGTTTTTAAAGGTGCCAAGTGACTGGCCTGTGCTAATGAGACACAGCCAGGACCAGAACCCTAGCCCCCTTTTCATTACCCAAATTGCTCCTGTGTGTGAGTTTATTTTGTAGTGAAAATTTTTAATATAAGATCACCTGTGGCCATAGAGCATAGTCTCCTTTTAAGAATGAAAAATAGAAAAAAAAAAAGCTACATTACAAAAAAGTCCTCTGAGGCCATTACACATAATGAGAATATATGAGTTTCTGGTTCAATTTAGACTAGATTATTTTCATGCTATAAAAATAAAAGTGACAGAACACTTAACAGATGGGGAACTAAAAGAATGAACTGAGAATTCCATATCTTGGTACCCTGAAAATATGTTCCACTAAAGTAAACATATTTTCAGCAAACAAATAATGGCAATCCATGTGTTGCTCTCTCAGCATGATCCTCTTGTTTGGCGAGGTTATTTGCAAGAAACAGCTATTCCCCGTACTTTTCAAACCTAGAAGTGAGTTAGAGAATGCCAGAGAACTGGATAGAACAGCAAAACTACATTTGAGATTTTGCACTGGGTTAAATTTTTCTAGTGCACTCAGAACCCAGTAGAGGATGGGCCATTTTGATCTTTGCTAAAGTGTCGTAATTTAACATGGAAATCGTAACGTGGAAAACTTCTCCAAAAAGCTATAATTTCTTTAATAATGACAACTCTGAGAGATGGAGGCATGAAAACTTGAATATACAACTGGCCATGAATTATTGGCAGATCCACTGCATTTACAATTCTCTATGATAAATTTTTATGTCAACTCAGTATCTTAGCATCAGGGAACTTCAGTAACAAAATAGAACTTCAGAGCATAGAAAGAAGGATCTTCCCAACTTCTATTATTTGGAAATTGTCTTCAAGATTTTACTTATATATGCATATTAACAATACTATTTGTTGGAAAACCTATGGGGCAGTTCTACTCTATTCTACAGGGTCGCTGAGTTGAAACTGACTCAATGGCAATGGATTTAGTTTTTTTTTTTGGGTACCTATTTCTTAGTATTTTTTTCCTGTAAATTAAATTTAAGTTGGTACATGTAAAATGGTAAGAGTAGTACCTGTCTAACTTCATCAGAACATGTCTAATTTCAGGAGAGGTAATAACCAGGATCAGCCCAAAGCTGATTCCCGTGAGGTGGAGGTCATACATACTTCCACTCCCCAAACTTTTTACCAGTTCTGACACCAGCCATCCTCTCCATGGCATTCTCTACTTCTCTGCTGGGTTTGATAATCTGTTGCAGTGGCCAGACAGAACTCACAGATCATTCTTACAGTTAAGTGCTTTATTAAGGAAGTAACAGGGTACAACTCAGGGTCAGGCTCAACAGGCCGCAACTCAGGATCAGGATCAGGAAGCATGTAGGCAAAGTCTCCCTCCTTCTGTGCAGGACAGCTTTCTCAGCTCCTCTTGGCCATGTAGGCCTCCTCTCAGCCCCCTGAGAACAGGCTCCAATTGGCTCTCTGAAGACAAGACCCTCTTGGCCCCCTCAGGACAGGCTCCTTTTGGCCCTGCCGTTCGTCACCACCTACTCTGCCTCTGGACCCCTTCAGGGCCTGTCATTGTCTTCAGTGTTACAGCCCTTGATCCATGTTACAACTCTTTTAGGAGGCTCCTTGCCTCTTTTCTCTTGGCTACTTCTCTCTTGCCTTTTCTCCTTTCCGCTTCCTTTCTCCCTGCTTCTTTCTGTCTCTAAAACCTCTGGGGGGATCAGCTGCATATACATATACACAACTCCTTGTTAGTTTCAAGGAATGTCCCCTCCCAGTGGGGGCCAAGTGGTAGGCCACAGACACTTCATTTGCATAGTAGGCTATAGGTACTTCATTTGCATAGTCTATTGACCAATCCCTGCAAGGTACATACCAAACACAGGGCAGGCTGCAGCCCAGGGCCAGACAGAAAGTACCAGACTACAAGTTATTTACAGTTTATTCAGGAAATGTCAACCAACCTGGACAAAAATCTTGATCAACCTGTCAATAAACAAACCCCTTGGGGTAGAAAACTAGAGCAAAGGTAACTCCTCAGGGCTTCAGAGAAAAATCTCTCAAGCTGTTTTTTCAAAGAACCAAGGCAAAAGTCATATAAAGGAACTAATTTCACAACTTACCTTTTAAAAATTAATGGCATCCTTGAAGTATAATTCATATACCATTAAATTCACCAATTTAAAATGTATAATTCAATGACTTTTAGTGAATTTACTGAATTGTGCTACCATAACCACAACCCAATTTTAGTACTTTTCCATTACCAAAAAATATCCCTCCTGCCTAGTCTCACTCCTGGTTTGCATTTTGAGCCCTAAGCACACAATAATCTTTTTGTACCTATAGATCTGTCTTTTCTGGACGTTTCACATAAATGCTTCCAACTTCTGTCACACCTGGGACTCCTAATGGAGCCTACAGGACAGACTACAAGTGAGCCCCAACCATGGGATTCTTTTGTATGTATGTATATCCAGTTTGCCCACTGGACCTGCAGGTTCTGCATCTACAGAGTCAACCAACTGTGGACTGAAAATATTGGGGGGAAAAAATTCCAAAAAGAAAAACTTGAATTTGCCACATGCTGAGTATTATGCTGAATCCATACCAATGAAGTGATGTGTGGGCATACCCTGCTGTAGCCTCCCACTATTTCACAGATCATCATTCTCTCACCAGCACTCGTTGTTTGACCATCGTTCACCTCTCCTCTCATTTGATTGCTACTTGTGTTGTGCGCACCCTTTGTTTCAGTGAAAAAAAAGTCTCCTAAAAAGCTATTAAGTGGTCAAAGCAATCCCTCAAAGGCTAAGTGTAAGGGGGTTGAGGAGAGCAAGAAGAAGGAGTTGAAGGCTAGTGAGGAATGTCTGGCTAGCTAGGTAAAGCCTCAAGAACTTCAAGATCGTGGGAGAACTGGCATCAGGCGATGCTGAGGCAGTGTCAGCATTCCCTGAAGAGCTCAAAATACACTTAGAAGACTTCCAGAGCAAGTCTTCAATTGTGATGAAACAACTATTTACATAGCATTTACATTGTATTAGGTAGTATAAGTAATCTAGAGATAATTTAAAGTATATGGAAGAATATGTGTAGGTTATATGCAAAGTCTACACCATTTTATATAAGAGACTTGAGCATTGGCAGATTTTGGTATCCACAGAGGGTCCTGGAGCTAATCCTCCAAGAATACTGAGGGATAACTGTACCATATTTTAGTTATTCATCCACCAGGTGATATTTTGTTTATGCACAGCCAGTTGATGAGCATCAGGATTGGTTATTATGAATAAAGCTGCTATGAACACACAAAGCAAGTCTTTGTGTGAATATACGTTTTCACTTCTTTTGGGTCACTGCCTGGGAGTGAAATTGATGGGTCATATGGTAAATTTATATTTAATATTTGACATCTTTACTACTCTGAGTTTTCCAATCCATGAACATGGTAAGTCTTTCCTGTTATGTAGGTCTTCCGTGATTTCTTTCATCAGCATTTTGTAATTGTCAGCATACAGATTCTATACATGTTTTGTTAGATTTATATTTAAGTATTTTATTTTCTTTGGAGTAATTGTAAATATTATTGTGTTTTTTGTTTTGGTTTCCACATATTCTATGTTGATATATAGCAAAACAATTGATTTTTGTATCTTGATCTTGTATCCTACAGCCTTGCTAAACCTACTTATTAGTTTTAGGTTTTTTTTTTTTTTGTAGGTTCTTTGAGATTTTCTGTGTGGACTATCATGTCATTTGCAAATAGAGATGGTTTAATTTCTTCCTTTTCAATCTGGTTGCCTTTTACTTCTTTTTCTTGCTTTATTGTGCTGCCTGGAACTTCAAGTACCATGTTGAATAAGTATAATGAGAGTGGACATCCTTGCCTTGCTTCTGATCTGAGAAAGAAAGTATTCGGCCTTTCAACATTAAGTATGATATTAGCTACAGGTTTTTTAAATAAGACTGAGAAGTTTCCTTCTATTCCAGGTTAGCTAAGGGTTTTGTTTTATTTTGTTTTTTACTATGAATGGGTGTTGAATTTTGTAAAATTTCTTTTTCTGTGTCAATTGATATGATCATATAATCTTTCTTCTTTAGCTTGTTGGTATGGTGGATTACTTTTGTTGATTTTTAAATATTGAGCTAGTCTGGCACACCTACAATAAACCTCAGTTGGTCATGGTGTATTATTCATTTTATACATTGCTGGACTTCATTTGCTATTTTTTAAAAGAAATTTTGCATCTAATTGCACTAGAGTTATTAATCTGTAGTTTTCCTTTTTGTGTGTCATCTTTGCTTGATTTGGAATCAGGCTAATACTAGACTTATAAAATGAGTAGGAGAGTATTCCCACCTCTTTCATTTTCTCAAAGAGATTGTGTACAATTTCTCCAATTCTTTAAATGTTTATTAGAATTCTCCTGCAAAACCACCTGGAGCTGGAGATTTCCTTTCTGGAAAATTTTAAGTTAGGAATACAATTTCTTTAATGGTTATAGGACTATTCAGGTTATCCACAGTCTTGGCTGAGTTTTGGAAGTTTCTGGGTTTGAAGAAATTGGTCCATTTTCTCTAAGTTATCCAATTTATGATTGCAAAATTATTCATACTATGTCCTTATTATCCTTTTAGCGGATGCAGAATCTGGAGTGATAGCCCCTATTTCATTTCTGATATTGGTGATTTGCATTTTTTCTCTTTTTTCTTTCTGTAACTCTTCCGAAAGGTTTATCAATTCTATAAATTGTTTTAAAAGAGCAAGCTTTTTTTTTTTTTTTTTTTAAGTGTCTCTACTGTTTTCCTATTTTAAATTTAATCTCGTACATTTATTATTTCCTTCCTTTTGCTTGCTTTGGGTATATTTTACTCTCCCCTTTCTAGCTTCTTGAAATAAGACTTTATATTATTCATTTGAAATCTTCCCTCTTTTTTAAAGTATTTAATGCTATAAATTTTCCTCTCAGCTCTGCTTTAGCTGCATCCACAAATTTTGATATGTCATCCAGTTCTATATTTTTTTAGTTTCCTTAGAGTTCTCCTTAGAAAATGAAGTGTGTTGTTTACTTTCCACAGGTTTCAAAAATTTCTTGTTGTCTTTCTGTTACTGATTTCTAGTCTGAGTCCATTATGATTAGAGAATGTACTTGTATTATTTCAATTCTTTTATATTGTTACCACTACTTGTCACTCAATTTGTCATACCGTGGCAACTGCATGTTGCTGTGATACTGGAAGTATGCCAACAGTATTTCAAATACCAGCAGGCTGACCCATAGGGACAGGTTTCAGCAGAACTTCCAGACTAATACAGACTAAAAAAAAAAAAAAATACAGACTAGGAGGAACCAAACCCACTGCCGTCGAGTCGACTCTGACTCATAGCAACCCTCTAGGATGGAGTAGAACTGCCCCATAGAGTTTCCAAGAAGCGCCTGGCAGATTCGAAATGCCACCTTTTGGTTAGCAGCCATAGCACTTAACCACTATGCTACCAGGGTTTCCAACTAGGAGGACCTGGAAATCTACTTTTGAAGAGAATTGGCCAATAAAAACCTTACGGATAACAATGGAATGTCGTCTGAGTAGTGCAGGAAGATGAGCCCTTTTGGTTGGAAGGCACTCAAAATACAACTGGGGAAGAACTGTTTCCTCAAAGTAGAGTTGGCCTTAATGACTTGGATGGAGTAAAGCTTTCAGGACCTTCATCTGCTGATATGTCACAACTCAAAATGAGAAGAAATCGCTGCAAACATCCATTAGTAACTTGAACATGGAATGCACAAAGTATAAGACAAGGAAAACTGGAAGTTGTCAAAAATGAAACAGAAAGTTTGAAGATTGATATCCCAGGCTTTGGTGAGCTAAAATGGACTAGTATTAGCCATTTTGAATAGGACACTCATGTGGTATACTATGCCGGGACTGACAAATTGAAAAGGAATGGCATCACATTCATTGTCAAAAAGAATATTTCAAGATCTATCCTGAAGCACAATGCTGTCAGTGATAGGATAATATACACCTACAAGGAAGACCAGTTAATACGACTATTATTCAAATTTACACACCAACCACTAATGCCAAAGATGAGGAAGTTGAAGATTTTTACCAACTTCTGCAGTCTGAAATAGATCAAACATGCAATCAAGATGCAATGATAATTACTGGTGATTGGAATGCAAAAGTCAGATACAAAGAAGAAAGATTAGTAATTGGAAAATATGGCCTTGGTGATAGAAAAAAACACTGGAGATTACATGATAGGATTTTGTAAGGCCAACGACTTATTCATTGTAAATACTTTTTTTTTTAACAACGTACATGGCGACTATAGACATGGGCCTCACTGGATAAAATACACAGAATAAAATCAACTACATCTGTGGAAACGGATGATGGAGCAGCTCAATATCAACAAACAGAACAAGGCCAGGGCCAATTGTGGAACAGACCATCAATTACTCATATGCAAGTTCAAGTTGAAGCTGAAGAAAATTAAAACGAGTCCATGAGAGCCAAAATTCAACCTTGAATATAACCCATCTGAATATAAAGATCATCTCAAGAATAGATTTGATGCATTGAATGCTAATGACCAAAACCAGACGAGTTGTGGGATGACATCAAGAAGATCACACATGAAGAAAGTAAAAGGTCATTAAAAACACAGGGGCAAAAAAAAAAAAAAAAAATGGGAGAGACCAAAATGGATGTTAGAAGAAATTCTTGAACATAGAGTAGCTAAAGTGAATGAAGGAAATGATAAAGTAAAAGAACTGAACAGAACAGTTCAAACGGCAGAGGGAGAAGACAAAGTAAAGTGTTATGATGAAATGTGCAAAGACCTGGTGTTAGAAAACCAAAAGGGAAGAACTATCTCAGCATTTCTCAAGCTGAAAGAACTGAAGAAAAAATTCAAGCCTCAAGTAGCAGTACTGAAGAATTCTATGGGCAGAAAATTGAACAATGCAGGAAGCATCAAAAGAAGATGGAAGGAATATGTAGAGTCACCATACCAAAAAGAATTGGTCGACAGTCAGCCATTTCAGGAGATAGCATGTCATCAAAAACTAATGGTTCTGAAGGAAGAAGTGCAAACTGCATTGGTGAAAAACAAGGCTCTGGGAATTGACAGAATACCAACTGAGATGTTTCAACAAATGGGTGGAACTCCAGAAGTGCTCACTTATCTATGCCAAAAAATTTGAAAGACAGCTACCTGGCCCACCTACTGGAAGAGATCCATATACATGCCCATTCCAAAGAAAGGTGATCCAACAAAATACTGAAATTATCGAACAACATCATTAATATCACATGCAAGTAAAATTTTGCTTAAGATAATTCAAAAATGGTGGCAGCAGTCCATCGACAGGAAATGGCCAGAAATTCAAGCCAGGTTCAGAAGAGAACATGGAATGAGAGATATAATTGCTGATGTCAGATGGACACTGACTGAAAGCAGAGAATACCAGAAACATGTTTACCTGTGTTTTATTGACTATACAAAGGCATTCGACTGTGTAGATCATAACAAGTTATGGGTAACATTACGAAGAATGGAATCTGTACACAGACCAACAGGCAGTCATTTGAACAGAACAAGGGGATATTGCATGGTTTAAGATCAGAAAAGATGTGTGTCAGGGTTGCATCCTTTCACTATACTTATACAACATGTATGCTGAACAAATAATCTGAGAAGCTGGATTATATGAAGAAGAAGAAGACATCCAGATTGGAGGAAGACTTATTAACTACCTGAGATATGCAGATGACAAAACCTTGCTTGCTGAAAGGGAAGAGGAAGCATTTAGTGATGAAGATCAAAGACTACAGCCTTTAGTATGGATTACACCCCAACATAAAGAAAGAAAAAAAAATCCTCATGACTGAACCAGGGAGCAACATTATGATAAGTGGAGAAAAGATTGAAGTTGCAAAAGATTTCATTTTACTTGAGTCCACAGTCAACACCCATAGAAGCATCAGCCAAGACATCAAAGAATATATTGCACTAGGCAAATCTGCCGCAAAAGACCTCTTTAAAGTGTTCAAAAACAAAGATGTCACTTTAGAGGACTAAGGTGCACCTGACCCAAGCTGTGGTATTTTCAATCGTCTCATATGCATGCGAAAGCTGGACAATGAATAAGGAAGACCAAAGAATTGATAACTTTGAATTGGGGTGTTGGCAAAGAATGTTGAGCACAACGTAGACTGCCAGAAAAACAAACAAATCTGTCTTGGAAGAAGTACAACCAGAATGCTTTTTATAAGTGAGGATGGCGAGACTTTCAAAATGTTATCAAGAGGAACCAGTCCCTGGAGAAGGACATCATGGTTGGTAAGCAGAGGGCGATCTAAAAGAGGAAAACCCTCAATGAGATGGATTCACACAGTGGCTGCAACAATATGTTCAAATACAGGAAACATTGTGATGACGGAACAGGACCGGGCAACATTTTGTTCTGTTGTACCTAGCGTCACTATGAGTCAGAGCCAACTTGACAGCCCTTAACAAAACAGTATGTGTTAAGGTTTGTTTTCTGAGCCAGGATATGGTCTATCTTGGTAGATGTTCTATGGGCACTTGAAATGAATTCTGCTGTCCTTGTCAGATTCATCTCAATATTGGCTTCATTTGAGTTTTTCTTGGTTCTTGGTATGATGAGCTATTTTCAATTGTCCTGGACAATTTTGATATTATGTTAGGACACTCATTCCTATTTCTTTCTTTTTTTTTTTTTTTTTTTTTATTGTACTTTAGATGAAGGTTTACAGAACAAACTATTTTCTCATCAAAGCGTTAGTACACACATTGTTCTACGACATTGGTTAACAGCCCCATGGTATGAAAACACTCTCCCTTCTCAAGCCTGGATTTCCTATTACTCATTCCTATTTATATCTTCCATTTTAGCAGGCAGTCATTCTATTTAAGGTTAGTGTGTACATCTTGGTTTACTTTGGTAAACTGTAACTCCAATTAAATTTTAGTGTTTAGAGATTTTGCAATGCTATTCTGACCTGATTCATTCTTCTTCTGCTGTCGTGGTTCATGCTCCATCCCTGTAGGTGCTGCCTGGGCCAAGGGCCATTGGGTTGGAGGTTCAGGAATTCCTGGGTATGGTTCACCCACTGCTGCTGGTGGAAAGCCAGGAGGCACAGGGCTTGTGTCACCTACTACTACTTGGTGGAAGGCCAGGAGGCACCAGGCCTCCTGGCTCCTTGGATGCCAGCAGATGGAGCTTGCTGGTACAATTGGCATGGTGTAAGTGATGGGCCCCTACTCCACCCATAATCCGCTGCCACTGGGAAGCAATGGATTCATTCCTTGGCTCGCTTACACTGATGTTGTGAATGGATCCTGCTGACCGCTACTCTGGGTATGGGGGAGGGAATGGGGAATGCGTTCAACCCAGGCTCTGCTGAAGCTGATACTAGGGTGAGGGAATCTAGGGCCTGTCTTGTGTGGGAATCAGGGGATCAGTCTCCCTGCTAGGTCTCTGTTGGGCTACTTTTTGCCCAATTGTTTAGTCGGAGAAAGGAGGACTTCCTTCCTCCCTCCCTGCCTCCCTTCCTTCCTCCCTCCCTCCCTCCCTTCCTTTCTTTCTCTCTTCCTCCCTCTGTTCCTTTCTTCTTTCTCTTCCCTTCCCTTCCCTTCCTTTCCTTTCCTTTTGTTTTTCTTCCTTTCCCTTCCAACCCTCTCCTGCACCCCCTTCTGTCTACTATCTTGTAATCCCCTTGAGTTTTAATTTTCTGTGCCTCTTTCACATCATGAAAGAAGCCTTCTTCCAAGCTCTGACCAAAAGAATGATGGAAACATTATGCTTAAACATGCTTAAAGCCCTGATTATCCAGCTTGCCTTCCGTTTTCTCTTCCATAGATGGTAAAACCTGCACCAATGAAAACCACAGAAACTGATGTGCAATATCTTGGAGAATCAGAGCATATCTCAACTGTGGAATCTATGGCAAACACCTGCCTGCAGGAAAGTGATTCTTATGGACTGGATGAACATGCGTACAAGCCTAGAGAGAAGGTGAAAGGGGGTATAGAAGCACTGCAGCATGGGGAGGTGGCGTAGGATGGGTTATTCTGCGTTTAACAGTGGGAATTTTGATCTTAGCAGAATGCAGGAGTCAAACCTGACTCTGTGTTCCTGCCCCTGGTCCAGAATCTGCTACACTTTCCTGTGTTGGCAGTGCCAGAGTCCCAGACAAACACAACCACAAGGTTTGAATTTGAATCCTCTTGTTTCTTTTCTGGAAACCATGAGAGCTATGACTGCTAACCAAAAGGTGGGGAGTTTGAATCCACCAGGCGCTCCTTGGGAACTCTAAGGGGCAGTTCTACTCTGTCCTATAGGGTCACTATGAGTCGCAATTAACTCAATGGCAACGGGTTTTGTTTTGTTTTGGTTTCTTCTCTAGGTGGCTCTGGGATTCGGTGTCTGTAAACTTTGAGACAGATTTACTCTCAAGAAGAGATACTTTTCTAAGATCCCCAATCTCCAACTGCTATTGACCTTAGGCTGCCAAGTCTCATGAGGACACCATACAGACAGAATGAGCCATCTTGTTTGCTATGTATCCCTCTGTAGAGCCCTTAGTCCCAACGAGCAGAGCTAGGAAAATTTTAAGGACTCCCTTTGCTTCTTTAGCATGAAGTCTAGACTGAGAAATTCCTCAGCAAATAGATGAAGTCTCACTTTCTCCAGGATCCTTTATTATGGTTCCCTTGAGGTAGCTACTTGGCCTTCCCAGAGCACAGATAACCCTTACCTAGGCTCACACGAGAAGGGATCTTTCCAAAACAAATACAGAGGGCAAAAAAATAAATAAATAAAATAAAAGGAAAAGCCAAAGACACCATGGCATTCAAATTTCAGGGTTTTTGATCATTTTTCTTATGACGCCTGAAGCTCTGCCCCAACGCCGTGGCTCCAGTTTTCAGGCCCTAATCCAAATCAGTGCTTGTTGCATAGACGTGGAGTTGGGGGATGGGGAGCAGCCTCAGTCTCTTTCCCTAGAGGCTACCTTTTCCCAAGCTCTCTGCTGACTACGTAACCAAATCTATTTGCTTGTACCGGTAGAGAAATTGAGTTTCATAAATCATCATGCAGTTCACATGGGCATTAACATCAGATAAGCTGCCTGACAGCCTGGCTGTAACAAATCGTTGTGTGTCGCTATGCTGCTGCTTAGAGACCTGAGATAAAGATTCCATGGTGCAATTACAAGCAGTCATGTGCCCTGGGGGCAGCCAGGACCACCACTTTCAGCCCTCAGTGCCTTTGCACACACTGATGCTTTCTTTCTAGAAGGATCCCACTATCGACCACCAAACCCAGCTCAGGCCCCCTCTATGAAGCCTCCCCTGCCCCCAGCCCTGCCCCTCTCCCAGCAAAATCATAATGAAGCATCCCCCTCTCAATACCCTGAAAAAAAAATTTGCCGTCCAGTCAATTCTGACTCATAACCACGCTATAGGACAGAGTAGAACTGCCCCATATGGTTTCCAAGGAGCGCCTGGTGGATTCGAACTGCCAACCTTTTGGTTATTAGCCATAGCTCTTAACCACTACGCCACCAGGGTTTCCACTACCCTAATAACACCCCTTTACTACTGTATTTTGAATATGATCATTTTTCTTCCTTACTGGACAGTAAATTGCAGGCAATGGGGAGCCAACGGATATTCCTGAGCAGGAAAAAAACACAACCACATTTTTGCTTCAGTCAGATGACTCTGGTGATAATGGAGCATGAAATAGTTGGGAGAAAAACCCAGGATGGCCTGCCTGTACATTATTCCTACAAAGTGAGAGGTGAAGAGTTTGGGTCTAGGGTGGAGCAGTGGGAATAGAGGATGTCTACTTTGATTCCAGAGTCCCTGGGTGGGGCAAATGGTTAAAGTGCTCTGCTGCTGCCCAAAAGGCTGGAGGTTTTAGTCTATCTAGAGGTGCCACAGATGAAAGGCCTGGTGATCTATTTCTTAAAAATCAGCCAGTGAAAAGCCTATGGAGCACAGTTCTATTCCGACACATATGGGGTTGTCGTGAGTCAGAATCAATTCAGAGGCAACTGGTTTCTTTGATTCCAGTGGGTTTTGTCTTATTTTTGTGAAAAGTGGAATTTAGGTTTCTTAAAATTCTCATTTTCCATGCATGTTCGATTCTTGGCCAATGCACTACAAACACAGCTACCATCTGTCTGGAAGTGGAGGTTTGCGTGTTGCTGTAATGCTGAATGAATTTTAGTGGTACTTCCAGACTAAGATGACTAGGAAGAAAGGCCTGGCAATCTAGTTCTGAAAAATCAGCCAATGAAAATGCTATGGATCACAATGGTCTTCTCTCATTGTGCATGGGGTTGCCATGAGTCAGTGGCCAACTTAAAGTCAGCTAACAAGAGTAACAGCGATCATCAAAACAGGGAAGGGATGATTGCATATGGATTAAAAAGCCCAATATGTACTGGGTGCTCAGTGATTGTTGCCTCCCTTTCTTCCCCTGCAGCAGCCACAGTTCTGGGCTTTCACCATTCCTTAGGAGGAGAGGAGCCGGGAGAAGAGTGATATGGAAACAAACATGGGTAGAGGACTCATCAGTTATAGGTGAAAACGACTGACTTAATTGTTCCAGGCAGATGGATGAATGGCTTTATTGCTCTTGCAGCCCAATGGTATAATAAATCTATTCATACAAGATTTGGATTTTAACCATGGACAACAAGAGGCCGAGTTTCTACGCTAAAGAAGATTGTTAAAATTCACGGAGCAGAAAAGCTCTTTAAGAGACAAGATTCATGATGGTCTTTTTGCAAGGAAGTAGAAGATTTATTACAAGGAAAGGTTCTAATGTATGTATGCCAGATGCCCTCCCTTCTTCAGATAAGAGAGGCAGAGACACAGTGGGAGCATCGCCAGCCAGCCGTGTTCATTTGTGTGATCTCTTTAAATGCCTCCTCCTCTCTTTTTCATTTGGCTGCTTTGAGCAAGGACAGGCCAGAGTCAAGTCACTCTGACCTTTAGCAACTTGTTTTTTTTTTTTTTTCTACCTACAGACTAGAAATAATCATACTTGCTTTGTCAACTCCACAGGATTGTTGTTAAGATGGAGGCAGAGGGAAGGGGCTGTTTTGGGTTGAATTGTGTCCTCCAAAAAGATATGCTGAAGTCCTAACCCTCAGTGCCTGTGAATGTGAGCTTATTTGGAAATAATCTTTGCAGATGCTATCACTTAAGTTAACAGGAGATCGTACTGGAGTAGCGTGGGCCCTAAATCCAATATGATTGGACTATAAGGATAAAAAAAGGAAAAGAGACACAGACAGAGGAAAATTGGCCCTGTGAAAACTTAGGCAGAGATAGGAGTTATGCTGCCACAAGCCAGGGAATGCCTGGAGCTACCAGAAGCTGGGAGAGACAGGAAGCGATCTTCCCTAGAGCCTTTGGAGAGAGTATGACCCTGCTGATACCCTGAATTTGTACTTCTAGCTTCCAGAACCTTGAAAGAATACCTTTCTGTTGTTTTAAGCCACTCTTTTTTGGTATTTTGTTACTGCAGTCCTAGGGAACTAAGGAGATACGGCACAGTATTACATGTCTACCCTACAGAAGGTTCTTCTGAAAACACAAATTTGAACCTGGTACTTAAGCCTTAAAATAGCTTCCCACTGCCTTAACAAAAATCCAGAATGTTCAGCATTACCTATAAGGCCCAGAACAATTCTGGCTCTACTTATCTTGCCCTTCCTCCAGCTACATAGGCCTTTTTTTTTTGTTTTTTTTTTTTTTACAATACCATGCTGTTCCCCACCTCAGGTACTATTCTTCTTGTCTGGAATATTCTTGCTCTACACCTTCACTTGGTTAACTCTCATCCTTCCTTTAGGATTCAGCTTAAATGAATTTTATCCATTCACATCACAAATATTTATTGATTGCCTACTGTGTGCCAGGCATATAGCAAATAGGAAATCACAGCCCCTGCTCCCACAGATCTCATGTTTTAGCAGTAGGGAGAGTGAGTAAACTAGCAAAAACTCAATGAGCAAGATAATTTCTTATGGTGGAAAGTATTGACAAGGCAATAAAAGGCTAATGAGATAGGGAATGCTAGTCTGGAGGATGGCAGTAGGGCAGGATAAGACAGAAAATGTTAGATTGGATCACCTCTCAGTGATAAGAGCTGTGACCTGAACAATAAAAAAAGGACCACTCCAGGCAGAGGCAGCAGCAAGTGCAAAGGCCCTGAGGCAGGAATGAGCTTTGTATAGTCAGGAAAAAAAAAGAAGGCCAGCACGCCTAGAAATAGCGATGGAGAGTGGAGAAACATAAGATAAGGTCACAGAGGTGAGCCCAGATCATCTAGGGTTATATAGACCCTGGATAACTTTAAGTGTAAATGGAAGCCACAAGAAGATTTTAATTTACATTTACATTTTTAAAATATCACCTTGGATAGTCTTTGGAGAATGGCTGGTAGAGGTGACAGAGAGGAAGACCAGGAGGAAGACTCTTTGGGAGATTCTTACAGGAGACAAAATGGAAACATTGGTGGCAAAGATGAGGATGTTAGCCATGGAACTGATGAGAAGTGAGATATATTTTTAATTAAAGCCAGTAGATTTTGTTCATGGATTGGATGTGGGGGAAGAGGAAAACAGACGGCAGGTAATGTAGAAGAATTTGACTTGAGCATATGTGAGTCAATGGTAGACCTTTGTGCTGTGATGAAGAAGGAAGAGGAGAAATAACTCTGAGGGGAGATCAAGATTTCTGCATTGCTAAGTTAACTCTCTTATGGAAGACTCTCCTGATCCCAAGTCCCAGTTACAGCATCGTATGGGTTGCTCCCAGAGCAAGCTGAACTTCTCCTTTGTAACATGCTTAGCATTTTTCATTTGTCATTGTTTGTTCAAAAAAATTTTTCCACTGCACTTGAACACCTGAAATACCTGTCTTGTTTAACTCTGTTTATCCAATGCTTTTCACAGTGTTGTTATTATTGTTGTTAGATGCCACCAAGTCAGTTCTGATTCAAAGCAACCCTGTGTACCAGAGGACAAAAAACTGCCCTGTCCTGTGCTACCCTCACAATCTTTGCTATGTTTGAGCCCATCATCAAGGGTCTTCCTCTCTTTCACTGACCCTCTGCTTTCCCAATCATGATGTCCTTCTCCAGGAACTGGTCCCTCCTGATAACATGTCCAAAATATGTGAAATGAAGTCTCACCATCCTCCCTTCTGGTTGGATTTCTTCCAAGAGATTTGTTTGTTCTTCTGGCAGTCCACGGTATATTTGATATTCTCCGTCAACACTGTAATTCAAAGGCATCAATCTTTTTTTGGCCTTTCTTATTCATTGTCCAGCTTTTGCATGCAGATGAGGCAATTGAAAATACCATGACTTGCGTCAGGCACACCTCAGTCCTCAAGGTGACATCTTTGCTTTTCAACACTTGCAGCAGATTTGCCCAGTGTAATACATCATTTGATTTCTTGACCGCTGCTTTCATGGATGTTGACTGTGGATCCAAGTGAAATGAAATCCTTGACAACTTCAATCTTTTCTCCATTTATCATGATGTTCTTTATTGGGTCCAGTTATGAATTTTTTTTTTTTTATGTTGAGGTGTAATCCACACTGAAAAGTATAGTCTTTGATCTTCATCAGTAAATGCTTCAAGTTCTCTTCACTTTCAGCAAGCAAGGTTGTATCATCTGCATATCGTAGGTTGTTAATTAGACTTTCTCCAATCCTGAGCCACATGCTTCTTCACGTATAGTCCAGCTCCTTTGGATTATTTGCTCAGCATACAGATTGAATAAGTATGGTGAAAGGGTACAACCCTGATGCACACTTTTCTGATTTTAAGCCACACAGTATCCCCTTGTCCTGTTCGAACTACTGCCTCTCAGTCTGCAGTTCCCAACCTTCCCAATGTTACCCATTATTTGTTATAGTCCACACAGTCCAATGCCTTTGCATAGTCAGCAAAACACAGGTAAACCTCTTCCTGGTATTCTCTGCCTTCTGCCAAGATCCATCTGACATCAGCAATGATATCCCTCATTGCACAAAACTAGGCTTATAATAATAAGATGACATAAACCAAACCAAAAAGAAAAGAAAACCCACTGTTGTCAAGTTGATTCCAACTCATAGCAACCCCATAGGATTTCCAAGTCTGTAAATCTCTAAAAAAGCAGACTGCCACATCTTTCTCCTGCAGGGCCGCTGATGATTCCAACTGCTGACCTTTTGGTTAGCAGTGGAGCACTTTAACAACTGCACCACCAGGGCTCCTTAGGATAGCATAACATGACAAAATTATTTGACATATAATATTAACAACGACACTTAAAGAGTGGTTTTCTCTTTGCCAAATACTGCTCTGAGCACTTTCTATGTATTAACTCACTTGATTTTTATAACCTCCTGAATGCGGTACTATTATCACATCCATTTTACAGATATGATAACTGAGGCACAGAGAGAATAAGCAGACTTGTCCAAGGTCACACAACCAGCAAATACCAATAAATAAATATATTTGACAAACTATATAGAGAGAGAACTAAAACAGTTTTATGCTTCACACCAACAGAGTGAGGTATGTTTATGTACCCATTGTAGGTTTGAGGAAATGAGATGTACACTTCTTTAAGGTATCAGTGTTGGGAAGCAGGGTTGGTGGGATTTGAACACTGCAGAAGTTAACTGTGAAAGCCTCCAGCATGGAGGGCAGCATGGCACCACAGTTGACAGCACTCATTCTGGAACCAGACTGTCTTGGTGTGAAACCCAATTCTGCCATAATTAGTTGTATGTGTGACATCTTGGTCAATTCATTTAACCTTTTTTTGTGTTCCAGCCTCTCATCTGTAAATTATGAGGCTGATAATACTGTCTGTCCTCATGAAGACTGGGTATGATAATATTCATACCCCAAACCAAATCTGTCGTCAAGTTGATTCTGACTCACAGCAACCTTACAGAGCAGAGTAGAACTGCCCCAGAGGGTTTCCAAGGGTATAAATCTTTATTGAAGCAGACTGCTACATCTTTCTCCAGTGGAGCAGCTGGTGGGTTTGAACTGCTTACCTTTTGGTTAGCAGCTGAGTGCTTAAACTTTGTGCTACCAGTGCTCCTTGATAATATTTGTAGAGCACATAAAATAATCTAGATATTGTGGGGAGGAACTATAGTTTGCCTATAGGAAATGCCAAGGAGGCAGGCTCTTCTTCTTCTCCCCAAATCTTTCCCTTGGGGCATTCATCCTGGATTAAGATGTTTAAATCAAGGAATCATTAGGGTTAGAGTTGAAAGTAACCTAGTTCACTCCCTCCCCCGTCATCACACAGATAAGCAAGCAGGGGTGTGCTGTGGAGGATAAGTGAGGTGAGATACTACGAACTTCCTGAAGAAACCTGAGACCTTCTATGTACTCAAGGTTCTACAATGATTGGGTATATAATAGCCAGAGCTAGAAAATCAGGCATCTTTTGTGACTGAAAGAAAAACCTTCCCAATAATTTCTGAGATAATGCACCAATCTCTGAATTTTCTGCGTTTTGGAAATCAAGGAGAACAGGGAACATTAGCTCGTACACTTACTTTGTACTTTTATCCTCCTACCAATCAAAAAGAAGCCTAGGCAGCTTTGATTTTCTTCTCCTTTTATTCCTTGCTCCAATCTTCTGGTGGGGGTGTTAATGAAAAATGAATTGGCCAAATTCCAGCTCATCAGGAGGAGATAGAAAGGAATAAATATTCAGGGTCCTCAGGCCGGAAATAATCAGGATTGTCTATCTTAAAGGTGGCTTAAAAAAAAGGTGTCTGAAATATCAGTCGTCTTGTTTCTTTAAAGAGACTACTCCAAGTCGCATCACTTTAGATGAGGCAATTAACTCGGTGACGTCCTTCCTCATTTCCACTCACACAACATAAATGGCTACTTACCCAGTCCCAGGAGACTTGGTGGTGAAGTGGTTAAGCATTTGGCTGCTAACCGGAAAGTCAGCGGTTCCAACCCACCAGCCACTCCTTCTGTAAAGATTTACAGCCTTGGAAACCCCCTGGGGCAGTTCTACTTTGTCCTTTAGGATTGCCATGAGTCAGAATTGACGCTATAGCAGCGGGTTTTGGGTTTTTTTTTAATCCAGTTCCACGTCCACTGAGCAAACTTGGCTTCCATAAAGAACTGTCCCAATCTGAGACATAAACCCACTGCTGCCGAGTTGATTCAGACTCCTAGCGACCCTATAGGACAGAGTAGAACTGCCTCGTAGGGGCACATAACCCACGTAAAATATGTGCAATCCAATTTGAAATTGTGGTCTGGCTTAATCCATACTTTCAGGGCTACATACTCAGAAACTGATGCAAGTGTTGCAATCCACTGGTAGAAATTTTGCTCAGGGCTGGTGGATGTGCAAATTGTTACAATTTGCCCGGAAAGAAATTTGGAAATATAGAGCATGAATCTTAAAAACGCTCATACCCTTTTAGCCTGTAATTTCACTCCCAGAAGTTGAACCTCAGGAAATATTCAAAGACAAGGCTAAGGTTTATGAACAAGGTTGTTCCCCACAGGACTATTTGCAACTATCAAAAAAAAAAAAAAAGGAACCAAAGTAAATATCAACAATAGCCAATTGCTTAAATTAATTATGTTGTTATTTCAATCAACCAAATATGAGGTTGTTAACCATTTCAAGAAATGCTTAATGGCATGAGAAAAATTTCACAATATGACACAAAGGAGAAAAAAACACCAGCAGAATCCAGCACTACAAGCAGCACAACCCCACTCTTGTCAAACATTTTTGGCAGTTCCAATCCAACAGGCGCTCCTTGGAAACTCTAGGGGCAGTTCTACTCTGTCTTACAGGGTCGCTATGCGTCGGGATCGATTGTAAGTTTTTTTTTAACCTACCCACCTATTCATTTGTCTGTCCTTTATCGCTCAGTCTACCTAGAGGAAATATGCCTAGAAAAATGACTGAAATAAATATATTAATGGTAATTACTTTGGAGTATTGGTCTCATGGGTGTTTTTCATCTTTATACTTTTCTGTATTTTCCAAATTTCCTATTGTGACCCTGTGATATTTTAAAATGAGAAAAAGAGTTATAAAGAATATCTGCTGCAAGTGGCAAACCCTTTTTCCTTCTTTTTTGACTGAGAAAACATTCTAGCTACTTTCTCTCCCTGCCTTAAGCCTCCCTCTACTTCAATTCTCCTGGTATACCATCTGCCACACCAATTTTTCAGAACCATTATTTTTATTACATCAGCCCTTGCTTTAAATGATCCTCTGGCTCCCCACTACCCATATAGATAATGACCTAACTCCTTGGCCCAGCCTTCCGGGTCTCCAGCAATCTGGTCCTGGTATACTATCTGTAATGGATTAAATTGTGTTCCACCAAATATGTGTTGGACTTCTAACCCCTAACAGATGCCATCCTGCCTGGAAATAGTTTTCCTTGTTGTATTAATTAGGCCATACCTGGGTACGCCTGGAAAAATCCAAACCCATTGCCATCCAGTCCATTCCGACTCATAGTGACCCTAACGGAGTAGGGTGGGTCCTAAACCTAATCGCTTCTGAGTTATAAAAACAGAATATACACAGACAGACGGACACACATAGGGGAAGAAAGACAAGATGTGAAAACTGTCTACAAGCAAAGACACTGGTATCACTAGAAGGCTGCGGGGGATGAGGATTGCACCCCAGATGCTTTCAGAGGGAGTGACACCAAAATGACCCCAGAGGCTGTGGCATCAGCACTGGCGACAGTGGGTGGGTGAGCCAGCACCCTGGGGGAGGGGCCACCAAGGCAGTGACATCACTAGGTTTGGTGTCACCCCCCCCATTCTCACTAATCTCCTCATCTGTCAGTGAGGGTGCAGGCAGCATGACCAAGGTGCTCTCCATTGGGCAGAGAAGAGGGTTTCAGCCTTGGCCAGTGGGAAACAGGAGGAGCTGTGGGGAGCTGGGGGGGGTACAGGGCAGGTGGGGCCAGGCCACTCTGTTCAACAAGGTGTGTTTGACAGCCAGCCCCGCCCACCTCAGGGGGGTTGGGGGTGTGACACCATGGGTCACTGCACTGGGCGACACCAATCCTACTGACGCCACTGAGCAAAGAAACACTAAGGATTGTTGGCAGACACCAGAATTAGGAGAGAGGCTCATAGAAGAAATCAAAATACCTGACATGCTGATTTAGGCTTTTAGCTTTCAGAATTGTGAAAAAATAACTTTTACACTCTTTAAAACCACTAACTTGTGGTATTTGTGTTACAGCACCACTAGGTAACTAAGACACTCTGCATTTTTATTAGTATTTTTTCTTCTCAAATCCCCATTCAACAGGTATCTATGAAGAACCAACTCTGTTCCAAGCTGGCTGTGTGTTTCCTTTCTATCTTCCAACACACCCCACATATTGTGCCTGCCCTGGACATGCCTTGTGCACTCCCACATTGACGCCTGTCTCAGTTCACAAAGACCCTCTCCTCAGCATGCCCCTTACTGGGCCCATCATGGAAGACCCAGAGCTCATGCAGCATTCCTCTCAGAGATGTGTCCTCATCTTTCTAACTGGAGCACATGCTCTAGTGATTTAGGAAAGTGCCTTAATCTCTCCTTGCTTCAGCATTCCCGTACACCTTATACTTTTGTTGCAAAGGTCCAAAAGCTGTAATCTTTAAGGAAGGTTGTCTTTGTTAGGTGCCATGGAGGTGGTTCTGACTCATAGCAACCCTGTGTACAACAGAACAAAACACTGCCTAATCCTGTGCCATCCTCACAATCATTGCTATGTTTGAGCCCATTGTTTCATCCACTGTGTCAATCCATCTTTTTGAGGGTCTTCTTCTCTTTTGAGGACCCTCTACTTTACAGTGCATGATGTCCTTCTCCAGGAACTGGTCCCTCCTGATAACATGTCCAAAGTACCTAAGACAAAGTCTCGCCATCCTCGCTTCTAAGGAGCATTCTGACTGTACTTCTTCCAAGACAGATTTGGTCGTTCGTCTGGCAGTCCGCGGTATATTCAGTGTTCTTTGCCAAAGCCATAATTCAAATGCATCAATTCTTCTTTATTCATTGTCCAGCTTTTGCAAGCATGAGGCAGTTGAAAATCCATGGCTTGGGTCAGGAGCACCTTATATCTCAAAGTGACATCTTTGCTTTTGAACACTTTAAAGAAGTCTTTTGCAGCAGATTTGCCCAATGCAATACATCTTTTGATTTCTTGACTGCTGCTTCCATGGTTGTTGATTGTGGATCCAAGTAAATTGAAATCTTTGACAACTTCAATCTTTTCTCCATTTATCACGATGTTGCTTAGTGGTCCAGTTGTGAGGATTTTTTGTTGAGGTGTAACCCATACTGAAGGCTCTATGATCTTCATCAGTAAGTGCTTCAAGTACAGTTTTCAGCAAGCAAGGTTGTGTCATCTGCATACCACAGGCTGTTAACGAGTCTTCCTCCAATCCTGATGCCATGTTCATCTTTATGTAGTCCAGCTTCTCTGATTATTTGCTCAGCATACAGATTGAATAAGTATGGTGAAAGGATACAACCCTGACACAAACCTTTCCTGATTTTAAACCATACTTTATCCCCTTGTTCTGTTTCAACAACGGCCTCTTGGTCTATATACAGATTCCTCATAAGCACAATTAAGTGTTCTGGAATTGCTGTTCTTCAAAATGTTATCCATAATCTGTCGAATGCCTTTGCACAGTCAATAAAATACAGGTAAACATCTTTCTGGTATTCTCTGCTGTCAGCTAAGATGTATCTGACATCAGCAATAATATCCCTCTTTCCACATCTTCATCTGAATATGCAAGTACAATTTTGCCAAAGAAAATTCAAAAGTAGTTGCAGCAGTACATCAACAGGGAACTGCCAGAAATTCAAGCATAATTCAGAAGGATTACGGAAGAAGCCTGGTAAACATGTAAAATACTTAGAAAGGTGCCACAACAGCTTAAGAACTGTTCCCTGTTAACATTAGTAAATTCTCAAAGGTAGGACCCTAGTCTCATTCCACTTTACAACTTGCAGGGGACCTAGCACTTTGCTCTGTGTCTGTTTGGGTATACAATGAATGTTTGTTTAATGTCTGTATGGATGGATGACAGTTATAGAGTGCAAACTTTACTGATCATCCCCCTTCTCCTTTCTGGGTACCCCGTGACTACGAACCATACCCATATCACTCATGGGGTCAATGTCAGGTCTAACCATTGTGATCATGGACAGGCCTCATGTAGTAGAAGTACAATTCAGCGATATCAGATTTCTTTTGCTCCTGGAACACTTGTGGGGATGGACGCTTTATATGCTGCTCACAATTTTCCACACTGCTCATGTTTTTTAAATGCCAAGTTGTAGCATAGCTACCTTATATTTTCTAACCTTACTAATTTTCCTGGTCACAAGCCTGAATAGAATTACATTAAAAAGCTTCTCACGTTAAGCCCACACATTGTATTATTCCAAATGAATGTCACTAGCTGAGTGGGTGGTGAAATGCCCTTTGCAACTCATCTGAGAGTTAGAGAAAAAGAAAAAAATCAAGGTAAAAAATAACCAACATATTTGAATGACACTGTATGCCAGGTAGTATAATAACCCTTTTCATATATTTACTTTGGTGAAAAATGTTAAAAGCATTTAGAAGTTGTGTGGCCTTAGTCAAATTAATTTGTCCCTCTAAGTCTTTGGTTTTGTTTCCCCAGGCCACACTGTTCTCTGCCCAGATATCTCTCCTGTCCTGACAAGACCTACTAGAAAACTTTACTTGGATATCAAAGTGGAGTTAATTGTTTTATATCTCAAACTTGCTGTTTCTCCTGTGTGTCCACCATCCATCCACTCAGTGGCTCAAGTCAGAAACCTGGGAATCATCCTTCCCTCCTTCCTCTCCCCTCATAAGTAAGTCATCATGCTTGCCAGAGGCCATCCAAGATACAAAAATTGGTCTCCATTCGCCTGGAACAACAGAAGAAAACGAACACCCAAGAATAAGAGAAGAAACTAGATTACAGGACTAACTGCCTCCATGAACCACTGCTTCCTCTAACATAAGACCAGAAGAACTGAGTGGTGCCTGGCTACCTTCACCAAACATTTTAACTGGGGACATAATAGATGGATCCTAATAAACAGGGAAAAATTGTGGAACAGAGCTTCAAATTCCCAAAGAATCCAGACTTACTGGACCCATTAAGGCTGAAGGAACCCCTGTGACTATTGCTTTGTCTATCGTATCTACTTTACACCTTTGATCCTCCCCTTATTCTTCATATTTACAACTATGACTTCAGTTCAGGCCACTTTCATGTCTAACTCATTTTATGGTAAAGGCTTCCTAATTGTTCCTCCACCCAACCCTCCTGGCCCTACTAAACCATTTTTCTCATTATAGCCTATGGTCTTTTCAAAAATCAAAACAAAAACAAAATCTGACCTTATCACTCCCTGGCTTTTAAGGCCTCAATGTGTCTCCATGAACTCCATAAAATGCCATCTGGCTTCTGCGTTTCTCTCAAGCCTCCAATCTCCAATCTATCAGTTCTTTCACTTCACATTTTGAACTTTAGGTTCAAGGTTAGAGGTTCTCAAGTATGGTCCCAGGACTCTGAATTCCCAGAGACCTTTTCAAGGGGTTCCTGAGATCAAAACTATTTTTATAATAATACTAAGATATTACTTGCTTTATTTACTCTCATTTTCTCATGAGTGTTCAGTAGAGTTTTCCCAAGGCTACATGACCCATGATATTGAGTGCAGAAGTAGGTACGAGAATCCAGCTAACTTCTATTAAGCCAGACATTAAAGAGATTTGCACAAATGTATATCTATGCTTTGCTTTGTTTTTGATAATAGAGCTAATTTTCATAAAAGGCATGTTATTTATGTTAGCAGGTAATGAGTTTATTCTTCTCATTATAAATTATTAAATAAACCAGTAAAAATCCAGTTGCCATCAAGTCAATTTTGACTCATGGGGACCCATGTGTTACAGAATAGAACTGTTCCATAGGGTTTTCTTGCCTGCAATCTTTACAGAAGTAGATCACCAGGATTTTCTGCTATTGGATGAGTTTGAAACATCAACTTTTCAGTTAGCAGCCAATTGCAAACCACTTATGCCACAGTTTCAATTTTTCATATGGTAACTATCAATAGATATAACCTACATAAACAAAATCTTTTGAGGGCCCTCGATAATTTTTAACAGTATAAAGAGGTCCTGATACCAAAAAGTTTGATATCTCTAACCAAGTAATTGCCCAGAGTATCTAAAGTGTCATGTTCATGTGTTCCATTGTGGGCCCTCTCTGTCTCTCTCTGTCTCCAGGCATCCCTTCAACTCCTCTCTTCCACAGGAGTATTTTACCAATCATCATAACCTTTTCCTTGCTCCCCCTTTGTCTGCTTAATTCTTCCCATTGCTTCAGGACTCAACCCTCAAGGAGCCTTCCCTTTATCTCCCCAGAGCAGCTACAGGCTAAACATTTACTGAAAGCCTTTGGTATGCTAAAAAGATGTACATTGTGTTACCTCCATTTTCTCATCCTCTGAGTTAGGCTACAGCCTTCAATATGGATTATACCTTAACATAAAGAAAACAAAAATCCTCGCAACTGGACCAATGAGCAACATGATAAATGGAGAAAATATTGAAGTTGTCAAGGATTTCATTTTACTTGGATCCACAATCAACACCCATGGAAGCAGCAGTTAAGACATCTAACAGCATACCGCATTGGGCAAATCTGCTGCAAAAGACCTCTTTAAAGTGTTTAAAAGCAAAGATGTCACTGAGGACTGAGGTACGCCTGATCCAAGCCATGGCATATTCAATCTCCTCAATATACATGTGAAAGCCAGGCAATGAATAAGAAAGAAGGATTGATGCATTTCAATTATAGTCTTGGTGAACAAAGAACCATGGACTTCCAGAAGAATGAACAAATCTGTCTTGGAAGAAGTATAGTCATATGCTCCTTATAAGCGAGGGTGGCGAGACTTCATCTCACGTATTTTGGACATGTTTTCAGGAGGGACCAGTTCCTGGAGAAAGACCTCATGCTTGGTAAACTAGAGGGTCAGTGAAAGACAGGAAGATCCTCCAGGAGATGGACTGACACGGTGGCTGCAACAATGGGCTCAAACACAGTAATGATTGTGAGGATGGCACAGGACCGGGTAGTGTTTCATTCTGTTGTACGCGGGGTCTCTATGAGTCAGAACCGAGTGGAAGGCACATGACAACAGAGTTAGGCTGGGGGCAGTGAGGGGTAAGGATACTATTGAATAACAACTTAGAGCTGAGGAATTGTAGAGAAAAACTTAAACGGCTGTTTCAAGTTAAAACAGAGAGGTTTATTAAGGATTTAAAACAATTGCAATTGGGGAACAAGGTAGTCCACTGAAAATGGAACCAGGTAGTCCTATGGCAGTTTCATTACACAAGTATTCTTACAGGGTAAAAACAGGAACCAAACCATAGGGATGGCAATTACAGAAAAATCAATGAATGTTGTAATAATCACATCCTGACTGGTTACTGATTGCTAATAGTATAGTTAGTGATTACAGATAGTCTCACAGGATGCTTACTTCATGGTCACAAGATGCTTACATGTATTTTCTTTGTCTATTTTGCAAAAACATTTTGTTGGTGACAGCACCCAGACAGTACTTTTCCTGAGTAAGTTTATTTTGAGGGGTGCAGATGGTCATTTGGTTAAGACCCCTAGGGCATATGGTTTCACATCCTGGTTTTGACCACCGAGGAAAAGCATGTTTTCTCAAAAACCATAGCTGTTACTCTAGAAATACAGATTAAAATTAAACAGCACGGTCAGTACATTTTGCCTCTGTCTCACTGACTACACTGACAGTTGTCTTTTCCTGAGACAGAAGGTTGGGCTCGGAGAGGTTTAGAAACCACTCAGGTCACACAGCTGAGTGACCTGCTGAT
Source organism: Loxodonta africana (assembly GCF_030014295.1). Taxonomy (NCBI): domain Eukaryota; kingdom Metazoa; phylum Chordata; class Mammalia; order Proboscidea; family Elephantidae; genus Loxodonta; species Loxodonta africana. The sequence continues at coordinate 108,969,876 of NC_087344.1, forward strand.
GAGACTCCATTCTCTTTTCACTGTGTCAGTGATTCTCGTACTTTAGTGTACCCAGTGGTGTGCTGGTAAGTGTTTAACAACCAGTTGTCTGGAGGGAATAAACAGCCCTGATTTATAGCGTTTAGCAATTTTCGTGGTGTAAAATATTCCTATAACGGCCCATTTGAAGCTATCAGCATGACCTCACTGAACTCAGAGTTGGGAAGTGTGTGCTAATAGCACTCCATTATGGAGTGTTTCTACGATGCAGATACAATCTATGGAAATCATCTCAATAGCGTGGATAGTGGTAGAATAATTAGGAAGAGATGCGTTTTGAATTTTTATTACCTTTGTTTTTAATATAGTTTATTTAATTGTAAGCCTATATAATTTGATTATTAATAATTACTGTCTCTAATAACCAACCCACAAAATTCCTGAATATTTAACAACTGGCTTTTGTTTGGCTCAGACTTAACTGCTCAGCTTTTGAAAGTTGTAGTAGTTGCTCAGGCTCTACTCCAAAACCTACTGAATCTCATTCTCCAGGACGGGGCCCAGGTATTTGTATTTTTACCAGTGCCCTCAGATATTGTCATGCACAGAAAGGTTCATTTGTTCTTTCTTTCTTTCCTTCAACCATTCAGTCAAATTTATTAAGAGCCTGCTTGTGCCAGATGCTGTTTGAAGGTGCTGGGAAGATAATACTGAATAGAACAGATAAAGTCTATGCTCTCCAGGAGCTGATTGTCAAGTGCAAGAGAATTGTATAAACAAGGAAACAATAAATACACAATATACTTGTAGATAGCAATAGCTCTTTGAAAAAAGTAAAATAGGGCTAGGATGATACAGGTGCACCACCATTGCTGTCAAGTCAGATCTGACTCATAGTGACCCATAAGGTTTCCAAGGCTGTAATCTTTGCAGAAGCAGACTGCCACATCTTTCTCCTGGGGAGTTGTTGGTGGGTTCGAACTGCTGATCTTTTGGTTAGCAGCCCAGCGCTTTACCACTGCATCACCGGGGCTCCTTAATAAATCATAGGAACTTTGTAAATGTTTTGCATTGGAGCAAAAATAACAGCAACAAGTTAGAGCCTATCTAGCTCAGCTCTGACTAGACGAAATACTGGGATTGGAGAGTGTGTCAGGAACTTGGGCTTTGGTGTCAGAAGGGCTTGAGTTTGAGTCTGACTCTTGGGTAATTAAGTTAATTTCCTGCCTTTCATTTCTTTTTCTTTGGGGCATTCATACCCACTTCAGAGGGTGATTGTGAGAATCACATGCAATCGTGTTTTTTGTCCTGTACTTGGCAAACAAATTTCCTAGCCGTGTTATCTAGAACAGTTCCCTCAGCCACTGTTGGTACCTTCATCTTACATTATTTTTCTTTGTAACACTTATCATTTCCTGGCATTATATTATATATTTATGTATTTGTTTATTATGTCTCCTCCCCCTTCTACCCACTTCACTAGAATGTATGTTTCATGAGGTAAGGACTCAGTCTCTTGCATTTATTACTGTATCTTCAGTGCCTAGAAAAGTTTCCAGTACCAACTAGGCCTTTAGTAAATATTCAGCAGATGTGTAGATGGATGGATGGATGGGTGGATGGGTGGATGCATGGATGGATGGATGAATGAGTAGATAAATGGGTGGATAGAGAGCCCATATAAGTTAGCTATAATTAATAACTTCATGTATTTCTGAAACTGGATTCCTTTCATCATAAGCTTCAGCAATTTCTTTATACCGAGTCCTTGGCATTTTTGTCTTGAAACAATAATCCTGAAAATCTCATGTTCCTGTTGCATTGTAGAGGGACAATGAGGGTGAGGAAGAGGCACAATAGCTGCAATGATGAACTCAAACATGCTGGTGATCATGAAGGTGATGCAAGATCAGGCAGCATTTCTTTCTGTTGCACATATGTCATCATGAGTCAAAATTAACTTGACTGCAGCTGTCAATCAATCTACCTACCAATCCATCCACCTATCCACTGATCCACCAGTCCACCTGTTCACCTGTCCACCTGTCCATCTATCTGTCTCTCTATCTATTGTATTACATTTACAACGTTAAGCTTACCTCATACATTTCTTTTTTTAATCCTCACAACAGACCAGTGAGATGAGAACAGTGTTCTTGTCACCTTTTTCCAGACAGGGAAACTGAGGTTACATGACCTGTTCCGAATCACATCACAACTATGTGATGGAAATTGGGGTCAGCCAAGGGCTTCTAGCTCCACACCGCATCTCAGTGCCATTAAGACCACTGCAAGAGAGTTAGTGCTATACTTTTTATTCTCCCAGCTATCATAAAAATCACTGAATAGAAAGGAAGCTTCCAGACTCTCTAACCTGAGATCTCTCATTGGTAGCTAGCAGGCCTTGTTTAGTTAGGTCCAAATAGACTTAAAAAAAAAAAAAAAAATTTTTTTTAAATTAACTTCCATCATTTAAACACTGTTAGATTCCACATGAAAATCAGAAAAATGTCATGCTAGATGCACATCTCTCAATAGAACTCAATAGGGTCTTCCTCTACAGACTGAGCATGAACTCCCTGTCAATTACCATTTAGACTCCCTACTTGCCTGTTGTGGACTTTGAGTTTGAGATCCTCTCATTTTAAAGATTAAAAGAAAAAAACAAAACAAAACTGCAGACCACAGAAATTTCCAGAGGCCACCAGCTAGTTAACATTGGCAGAGCTGATATTAACATTAGTACCTTAAGGTGTGCCCCTACCAGCAAGGCAGGGGGCATTTTCATGCAGGTGGGCATTTTCAAGGAACAATTCCACACATGAATTGAAGAACAGCCTTGTCCTCAAATAACCAGTGCTACTTAATTCACATTTAAATTGGGAACAAATATATTTCACAATGTTCAACTCCAGGTTGCAGGGAAAAACATACTAATAGAGAGTTGCAATTATGAGTAATTTCTCCCTAAGTCTCTCTCTTTCTCTCCCACTCTGGATTAACGACCACCTTTACAAAGAGGCCACGTGAGCTTTCAGAGCGAAGGGAGTAAACAGGAGGACATGCATTAAGATGGCCGGCTAGTTACCTCTCCCGCCTGAGTGTAGAGCTTTCAGAAATGGAATTTTTTAGATGTGCGTCTCCTACAAATATCAGGTGAACCTTATCTCTGAAAGTCCACAGGCAGTGGATGTTGGGTACAATGAATTCGCATTAGCCTGTGAGCGATATCTAGGGGAAATAAAGAGAGAAGGAAGCAGAAATTCAATTCAAGGAATGAGTTGAGGACTTATTATGTACCAGACATTGTGCACAATGCTTTCATGTTTCTTATTTTCTGTTCTAAGTCCATCTGGGTTACACGGAGTTCATCTAATTGTGAATCCCAGCTCCAGTTATCTCTGAGATGTGATCTTATGCTATTTAATTAACTGATCTTGTGCATATTTGTCAGCATATCGGGCAAATGATAGGTCTTAAGAAAAGTAGGGGTCTAATCAAACTGAATTTTTGAAAGATCATTGTGATAGCAGAATGGAGAATGGACCCATCTCATAGCACCTCTCATACTCTGCAGTGCGTTTTTATTTTCTTACTTGTCTCCCTTGCTAGATAATGAGCTTTTTGAAGGCAAGGATTTTGTATTGTTCATCTCTATACTCCAGGGCTCGGAATAGGACCAGCATTTTGTGGACCGTTAATGACATTTGTGAATGAATTACTGAAAGAAAAGGAAGCCTTCAATGGAAGTTGTATTTGGTATTTGAGCTGGGTCTCAAAGGGTGAGCAAAATCTTGATAGGTGGTAAAGGGAAATAAGAATATCTTTGTGTGAAGGAACAGCATGAGGAAAGACTGCTAGGATGTTTGGGGATGTTAAATAGAGCCAATGAGGGTAAGGGAGACCCTCAGCGAGGTGGACTGGCACAAAAGCCACAACGATGGACTCGAACATTCTGGCAAGTTCACGGCAGTTAACGATAACAATAACAAATCATCCTAGGTAGTTTGGGGAAAGGGGGCATGGAGTGATACGCTCACCAAGGAGACTGACTGCAAAGGAAATTTGGAGTCAGAACATGGGGGACTAGCACGCTATTTGGGCTTTGTCAGATCTTTACCAGGCCACATCCACTAACCTGGAGGGCAGGTGAGCACCGATGAACACACTCATATATACCCACAAGACTGGTGTCAAATAGCTAAATTTATTAATTCTTGGTTGGCAAAATTTTATTTCTCTACTTGGCCAAGTTTCTTTCCTCAACGATTTTTACTTCTCAATATTAAACTGATGGCAGGTTTGGGAGTGAGTAGCATGGAAAAAACATGTTATCAGTGCCCTAGGCATATTTTCAGTTTTCATTCATTTTAATCCTCCCTAACATCCTTAGTGAATTCACTAAATCAGATATATTTATTTTTCCTACCTTTGAGCCTGTGAGCTCAGGTTTATACGTGTAACTTATAGATGCTCTTCTCAAATTCATTTATATACAAACACGTTTCTCAATGGATTTTGTTATTCCTGTTAATCTAGAACATTAAGAAGACACTTAGACACCTGACAGCACATAACATTTTATGTATACGCTAAGATTTTTCTAAGACACTTGATCATTGACCTCAGCAAATGTGTGTAATCAAATTCAAATTGGTGGTTTCTGTAGCCAACTCTTAATACAGATCAGCACTGACTAATAGAAATATAATGTGAGTCACAAAGACAAGTCACATATATAATTTTAATTTTTCTGATAGCTACACTAAAAAATAAAGAGAGACAGATAAAACTAATTTGATAATAGATATCATTTAGTCTTCTAGAGCTAAAATATCATTTAAGTAGGTAATAAATACAAAAACCATTAGATATTATACATTTTCTTTTCATACTAACTCCAGGGTATGTTTTTCAATTACAACACTCTTCAGTTCCGACTAGCTACATTTCAAGTGCACAATAGTCACATGTAACTAGTTGCTACCACATTGGACAATGCAGATGTAGCAGCTATAGGTTCCAATTCCTTGTATTAACCTCTACAAGGAATGATTTATATATCTCCCAACCCTATGCAAGCACTAATAATGCAAGGTTTCTCTCTCACCTATGGATTTTTTGAGGGAATTAGATCTTAGAGACCACCTTGACCAAAGCATTTGTTTTATGATCAAGAAAGCAGAGACCCAAAGAAGTAAAGAGTCTTGAACAGTTCAGTCAAATCTCTTGCTTTGGGGCAGTCTTGACTCCATGAGTCATTTCTATAGTATTTAAAGATGTGATATGGTTTGAACTGAGAATTGTAATAAGGGATGACTCCTTCAGCTAATACAGTTTACACAATTAGGGAATGTAGATCTGAAAATTCTCTTGTCTCCATACGTTTCTCCTTCTTCCATAGTAAGAAACTCTGCACTTGGCAGGGCACATATATATGCTCAGGATAAATGCTACATTTCACATTCTTCCTTGAAGCTGGGTAGAGGAAGGACACATGACATGTTCTGACAACACGACGTTTGGGGAAAGTGATGAGCACATTTTTCAGGAAGTATGCATAAAGAGAAGGAACAATGAACTTCCTCTTCTCCTTCTTCTTACTGACTGGAATGTGTGAGTAATCGTTGTAATTCAGCAACCATCTTGAATCATGAAAGAAAGGGAAGCAAAGTGGGTGGGAAAATAACATAGAAGGAGTCTAGGTTCCTGCCCCTTTGGAGTACCATGCCAGTCCTGGATTGAATAGCTATCTTGTTTAAGCCACTGTTATTTTGGAATTTTCTGTTACTCCCAGCTAAACCTATCCTTGTGTGATACAGCCTTTACTCTCAAAGTCTTCCTTGACTTGCACCACATTCTCTCCTATCCCACTACCTTTTTCTCACATAGCCCCCTCTAAGTGTGACTACCATGATAAATTATCACACTGTATTTTGAATTGTTTATGCATATTTCTCATTTTATTTATTGCTTATGTATTGTGTATTTACCCATGTGAAAAGAGGGATTTTAAATAGAGCATAATCTGTTCTCCACTGTCTATTCACATTGCTTATCCTACATTCTTCTTTATGACCCGGAATCCCTTTCCACAAACATTCTGGTTTAGATATCTGACAATACGAAGGCACTCACAAAAGATTTAGAAGGTGGAAGAGATGGAAAATCCATTGTTTAACAGGGCAGCATCCCGGAACAGACAGCTGGAATCATCAGTATCTTCCTTATACTTGAGAATTTTCTCAAAGTCCCCTCTTGACTTTTGCTTGAATAGCTATAGATTTTCATACAGACATGTAAGATTCTAATTCCTTGTACTAAATCTCTCTTGACTCAAGGTATCTAGAGTAGCTTCCATTTTCCTGACTGATATACCACCTTTTACATGCCATATTACAGAGTATTAAGAACAACAGTGAACAAGGAAAAAACTGTCTCTGCCCTTATGGAACATTCCATCTTTTCTGTGAGCTTCCTGAGGTTTGCCTTTGTTTGCCTAGCCCCAAATTGTTTGATGTTAGTTGCTGTCGAGTAGATTCTGACTCACGGTGACCTCATACATGTGGAATACAACTGCTCTGTAAGGTTTTTAAGGCTGTCACCTTTTGGAAGCAGATTGCCGGGCCTGTCTCCTGATGTGCCTCTGGGTGGGTTCAAACTGCCAACCTTTGGGCTAGTAGCCAAGCACTTAACCATTTGTGCCACCCAGGGACTCCTACCTGGCCTTTAAGAAGTCCTAAATAAGTGTCTGTGGAATGAACTGACTTAGATAACAAATAGTTGTCCCTGAAGTTTAGATAAAATGAAATGAAAGTCTAGAAAGATGGAGTGACTGGTCAGAGATCACAAACCTCATTAACTAACAGCAACCTGAATGCCAGACACACATGTCCAGACTGCCAGTGGATGACTTTTTCTATAAGATTCTAGGAAGAAGAGAATATTCACAGACAGCTTCAGGTTCTGTACTCACAGGTAGGTGAATACATTTCTGCCACTTCTATAGTGTTTAAGTGAAACCAAAAAAAAAAAAGGGCAAAACAAAACCTCCTCCACCTAGGAAAACTGGGTAGATGAGGGCACCAGCAGGAAGAAATTCCACCAAAATTAATATTCCAGCCTGGGAAGCCCTCTTCTTCCCTGCAGGACAGAAAATGCCTTCCCCTACCTAGAGACACCTATGGCTGGGTGGCCAGGGGCATTGGCAGGGGTAAATCTCAGCACAAGGAGAAGCTCAGCCTAGGAAGTGCTTTCTGTGCCTATGGGATGGAGATTCCCCCACCTAGAGGCACTTAAGCAGCCAGGGTAGGGATGCTCATGTTTTTTACCATGGCAGGTGGCACTAGCAAAGATTAGTGAGAGTACCAGCAGCACCAGGTGAACCAAGAAAGCCAAAACAGCACAGCATAGGCTTTGAATTTAAATCATGGAGCAAAAGCCCCCAAGAGTAGACAAGGACCAGACTGCCTTCTAAAATAGAAGATTTAAATAGGACCCATAGTCTTCTAAATAATAATCAAAATGTCCAGGATACAATTGGTAATCACCCATCATCAGGAACCAAGAAAATCAAAACTTGAATGAGAAAAGACAATCAACTGACTTCAACACTGAGATGAATAAGATGTTAGAACTATCGGACAAGGCTTTTAAAGCAGCCATTATAAAAATGCTTCAACCAGCAATTGAGCAATCTCTTGAAACAAGTGAAAAAAATAGAAAATGTCTCAAAGAAGTAGATTTTTTTTAAAGAACTAAATGAACGTTATAAAAATGAAAATGAAATATATATATATATATATCTTGATGAGCTCAATAGAAGAGCAAAGATGACAGAGGGTAGAATTAGTGAGCTTGAGGACATCAGTAGAATTTACCCAATTTTAACAGAAAGAAAATAGATTAAAAACAAATGAACAGAGCCTCAGAAACCTGTAGGACAATAAGAAAAGATCCACAATATGTATCATCAAAGTTTCCAAAAGAAAGGAAAAAGAGAGTGGAAAGAGTATTTAAAAAAATAATGGCTGAATACTCCTCAAAGTTGCAAAAAGACAGAAGCACACAGATTCAAGAAGCTGAACAAATAACCTCTGAAAGCTGAAAACAAAGAAAAATTCTAAAAACCAGCTAGAAAGAAATGACACATTACCTATAACCCATTGCCATCGAGTTGATGCTGACTCATAGTGATTCTATGGGTCAAAGTAGAACTACCCCATAGGGTTTCCAAGGAGCAGCTGGTAGATTTGAACTGTCAACCTTTTGGTTAGCAGTTGAGCTCTTAATCACTGCACCACCAGGGTCTACATTACCTATAAACCAAAAAAAAAACCAAACTATTGCTGTCAAGTCAATTTTGACTCATAGCAACCCTATAGGGCAGGGTAGAACTGCCTCATAGCATTTTTGAGGAGTGACTGGTGGATTTGAACTGCCGAGCTTTTTGATTAGCAACCAAGCTCTTAATCACTGCATCACCAGGGCTCTACATTACCTGAGTTGTTGTTGTTGTGTGCCACTGAGTCGATTCCCACTTATAGTGACTCTGTATAGGGGAATATAAATTTGAATTACAATGGATTTCTCTTCTGAAGTTATGAATGTTAGAAAGAAGTGGCACATTTTTCAAGTGCTGAAAGGAAACAACTGTCAACTGTGAATTCTATATCCAGAGAGATTATCCTTCAGGAATGAAGGTGAAAATAAGAGAATTTGTTGCTAGAAGATCTACCCTTAAAAAAATGGGTGAAGGAATGTTCTTTAAACAGAAGGAAAATCGTAAAAAAGGGAATCTGGGAACATCAGGAAGAAAGATAGAACAACAGAAAAAGCAAAGCCATGAGCAAATACCACATCATTATTTTAATAAGTTTTTAAAGTCACATTTAATAGTTGAAACCAAAAATACAACACCATCTGATGGGTTGCTTAATATATGTAGAGGAAATACTCAAAATGATGATATTAAAGAAATGGGGCAGGGAAAAGGGTACTAAATGGAAACAAGGTTTCCATACATCACCCAAAGTGGTAAAACATCAATACCAGTAGACTGTGATAAGTTGTGTATATATCTTACAATACCCTGAGCAAAGAAAACTGTACAAAGTAATATACTAAAAAACACTATAAATAAATAGAAATGGAATGATTAAAAATGTTTTAGTAACCCACAGGTTACTAAAGAATGAGAAACAGAGGAAAGAAACAGTAAACAGATAATGAAATGGCAGACTTAAGTCCCAAGATATTAATAATTACCTGAAATATAAATGATCTAAATACACCACTTAAAGGCAGAGATTGGCAGTCTGGATTTAAGAAAAAAGAATCTAAGAACCAACAACATACTGTTTACAAGAAGGTTCACTTCAAATACAATGAATGGATAAATTGAAAAGAAAAGTAAGGAAAAAGGTATACCATGCAAACATTATCTTTTTTAAAAAGGAGGAAAGGTTATAATAACATCAGATAAAGTAGACTTCATTTGAAAGAAAATTATTAGAGACATAGAGGGGCATTACATAATAGTAAAATGATCAATCCACCAGAAAGAAATAACAATCCTAAATGTTTACACAAAACAACAGAGGCTTAAAATACATGAAGCAAAAAAGCTGTTAAAGCCTGAATGGTGAAATAAAAGAATCCATAATTATAACTGGGGACTTCAATACTCTCTCTCAGCAACTGGTAAAACAGAAAATACGTAAAGGAATAGAAATGTGAACATCACTAGCAACCAAGAGCAAGTGTTTAATATATATTGAACACTCCACCCAACAACAGCAGATTATACTTCTTCTTTTGTTCAAGTACCTATGGAACACTTACCAAGATAGATCATATCTTAAGCCTTTAAAAAAAAAAAAATGAAAGCATTGAAATTATGCAAAGTATATTCTCTGAGTATAATAGTATCAAATTAGAAATTAGTAAAGACAAGAGGAAAATATCTAAATACTCAGAAATGAAACAACACACTTCTAAATTATCCAGGGGTCAAAAAGAAATCTCAAAAGGAATAAAAACATATGAATAACATAATTAAACTTAAAGTAAAATATATCAAAATATGTGAAATGCAGCTAAAGCAGGGCTGAGGGAAAATTTTATAGCACTAAAACTGATATTAGAATAAAAGAAAGGTCTTAAATAAATAATCAACATTCCTACCTCAAGAAGCCAGAAAAAGAAGAGTAAAATAAACTAAAAGCAAGTAGAAGGAAGGAAAAAAATAAAGAGCAGAGATCAATGAAATTGAAAACGGGAAAATGATAATCAATGAAACAAAAAAGGTGGCTCTTCATAAATCTCAATAAAGTTGATAAACTTCTAGCAAGGCTGACAAAAATGAAAAGGGAAAAGACACATTAAAGATAATGAATTTATAATTTAAAGTTTCCAGAAAGAAATCTAACAGCTTATATAGCTTCACTAGTGTATTGTACCAAATATTTCAAGAAGAATTAATGCCGATTTTATACAATTTCCACCAAAAATGGAAAAGGAAGAACACTCGGCAATTCACTTTCTATGAGGCTAGAAGGTCTCTGATACAAGAGAGGACAGAAAAACAAAACTAGAGACAAATATCCTTTATGAGCTTAGACACAAAACTCCTAAAAAATGTATTAGCAAATGAAACCTAGCAATCCGTAAATAGAATTACACGCCGTGAACAAATGGAATTTATTCTGGCTATGCAAGGTTTGTTTAATATTTAAAAGTCAATCAATGTAATCCACTACACTAACAGGCTAAAGAAGAAAAATAATATAAACATATCAACTGAAGCAGAAAAAACATTTGACAAAATCCAACACCTAGCCATGATAAAAACTCTCAGCAAATTAAGAATAGGGAGGAACTACCTCAACTTGATATAAAACCAAAACCAAACCCGTTGCCGTTGAGTCGATGTTGACTCATAGAGACCTTATAGGACAGGGTAGAAGTGCCCCATAGGGTTTCCAAGAAGCGCCTGGTGGACTCAAACTACTGACCTTTTGGTTAGTAGCCATAGCTCTTAACCACTACACCACCAGGGTTTCCTAACTTGGTATAGAGGACCAAAGAGCCAAACCTGTTGCCATCAAGTCGATTCTGACTCGTAGCGACCCTACAGGACAGAGTAGAGCTGCCCCATAGGGTTTCCAAGGAGCAGCTGGTGGGTTCAAACTGCTGACCTTTTGGATAGCAGCCAAGTTCTTACCCACTGATCTACTTAATGGTGAAAGAGTGATGTTTTCCAAAAGCAAGGATGTGTGCTCTCACAATTTCATCATAGTTCTGCAATTTTTAACCACCACAGTAAAGCAGGAGAAAAAAGAGGTATAGAGATTGGAAAAGGAATGAAATTGCCCCCTCTCCAAAAAAAATGCCCCCTCTCCAGATGACGTGAATGAATGTGTATGTAGAAAGTTCCATGAAATATACCAAAAAACAAAACAAAACAAACAACCACTACGACAAAACAAACTCCTACAACAATTAAGTGAGTTTAGAAAGGTCACAGAATATAACATCAGCATATAAATTCAAATGCATTTCTATATACTAAAAGCAAAATTTTAGAAACCAAAATTAAAACACAATGCAATTTACAATGGCACTAAAGAGAATGAAATTCTTAGGTATAAACTTTAAAGATGTATGGAATCTATATGGGGAAAATTACAGAACAGTAATGAAATAAATCAAACATGAACTAAATAAATGGGGAGCTATCCTGTATTTTTTTTTTTTTTATCCTGTATTAGTAGACTGGAAGACTTAATGTACTAAAGATGTCAGTTATTCCCAAACTGATATATAGGTTTAACGCAATTTCTATCAAAATCCCAGCAAGGTTTTTTGCAGACATAGACAAACTTATTCTCAAATTTATATGGAAGATACAGGACCTAGAATAGCTAAAATAATCTTGAAAAGAAGAATAAAGTATATATTAATTTCCTATGGCAGCTGTAACAAATTACTACAAATTTGGTGCCTTAAAACAATGCAAATTTATTCTCTTACAGTTCTGGAAGACCAAGTACAAAATCAATTTCAAGGTGTTGGCAGGGCTGGTTTCTTCTGGAAGCTCTAGGGGAGAATTTGTTCACTGTCTCAGCTTCTAGAGAGTGCTGGCATTCCCTGGTTTGTGGCTACATCTCTCCTATTTCTGCTACCATTGTCACATTGCCTTCTTTTCTGTAGTGAAAATCTCCCTCTGTCTCCCTTTTAGGAAGGCACCTTTGATTACATTTAAAGGCCACCCCGATCTTCTCATCTCAAGATCCTTAACTTCATCACATCCATAATGTTCTTTTGCCTTAGAAGCTAACTTCCACAGGTTCCAAGGATTAGGACCTGGATATCTTTGCAGAACATTATTCATGCCACCACAAAGTGGGAGGAATCATTCTACCTGGTATGAAGGTCCACTACATAGTCACAGTAATCAAGACAGTGTCATATTAGCGGAGAGATAGACAAATAGACCAACGGAACAGAATAGAGAACGCAGAAATAAACCCACAGAAACATGCCTAACTAGTTTTTGACAAAGATGAAAAAATAATTCAATGCGGGAAAAACAGCCTGTTCAATAAATGGTGGTAAAGCGATTAGACATCCACAGGCAAAAAAAAAAAAAAGAACCTTGACTTAATCTCACACCTTATACAAAAATTAACTCAAAAAGGATCATGAACTTAAATGTAAAGTGTTATACACACCAAAAAATACAGGAGAAAATATATTTGGAGCATAGGGCTAGGTGAATAATTCTTAGGCTTGTCAATAAAAGCACAATCCATAAAATAAAAATTTGATAAATTGAACATCATGAAATTTGAAACTTTTTTCATGAACTTTTGCTCTGTGAAAGACCCTGCTAATAGGGTGAGAAGATAACCTACAACCTGGGAAAAAATATTTGCAAATCAACATACCTGCCAAATAAGTAGCATCTAGAATATATAAAGAACTCTCAAAACTCGGTAATAAAAAAAACAAACAATCCAATTAGAAAATGGGCAAAAGACATGGACAGACCTTCCACTGAAGAGGATATACACAGAAGGTAAATAAGCACTTGAAAAAATGGTCAGCATCATTAGCCATTAGGGAAATTAAAACTAAAAACACAATGAGATATCACTATACACCCATCAGAATGACTAAAATGAAAATATTGACAGCACCAAATGCTTGCGAAGATGTGGAAAAACTGGGTCGTTCACACATTGTTGGTAGGAATGTCGTCAAATGGTACAGCCAATCTGGAAAACAGCTTGGCAGTTTGTTATGAAATTAAACATGTAGCTATCACATGAGTCAGCAATTGCACTTGTGAGCAAAGAAATAAAAACTTACATTTACACACACACACACACACAAACTGTGCTTGAACGTTTATAGTAGCTTTGTTTGTAATAGCTGAAAACTGAAAACAACCCAGATGCCCTTTAGCAGATGTATGGTTAAACAACTACGGCAAATCCACACCACATAATGCTACTCAGGAATAAAAAAGAATGAACTATTGATATACACAACAACTTGAATGAATCTCAAGAAAAAAGTCAATCCAAAAAGGGCATACTACGTGGTTCCACTTGTATGTAACATTCTTGAAACGACAAAATTATAGTGTCGGAGAACAGATTAGTGGTTGCCAGAAGTTAGGGCTGGAAGTAGGTGGGGGGTGATGGGGAGTAACTGTGATTATAACAGAGCAACACAAGGCATTCTGGTGGTGATGGATTTGTTTGTATCTCAACCGTGAGGGGACATTACATGAATCTATGCTTTTTTTTTTATGCTTGGGATAAAATTGCATAGAACTAAATGCACACATACACGTACATTAGTACATGTAAAACTGGTGAAATCTAAGTAAGATCAGTGGGCTATATCAACGTCAATTTCTTGGTTGTGATACTATACTATAGTTATTCAAGATGTTACCATTGATGGAAACTGGGTAAAGGGCGAATAGGATCTCTCTGTATTACTTCTTACAACTCCATGTGAATCTATAATTATCTCAAAATAAAACATTTAGAAAAATAAGCAAAACAAACTTAACATATCCTTAGTTCCTAAGTAGAACATTTAGAAATAACTCTGGAAACAAGTTTTTCTTTCTTAAGGGAGAGGCTTAAGTAAACCATAATTGTAAACGTTTTGTCTGCTTGTCAGAGAACACTCTGAAACGTAATGGAAATATAACAAGTCTGAAAAGGAAAGTATGTGCTGCAAAGTTCTTACCAACTCCTATATAAGAATGTTAAGTCTCTGGCCAAAATCCCAACTCAGATTTGCCAACTTTTGTAAACCAAGCATGTAGAACCTGCCCACATCCATAAATATAAATATCATTTTCTCCTTCACAAAAACTGATTTAAAATTCTATTACTTGCACTTTTTTTTATAGTTTAAAAACTGCCTTCACATGCAAAAACCTGTTTCATTCTCCTAGCCACCTGGTATGGTAGACAGAGCAGAATTTTTTGTCCTCTATTATAAAAATGAGGAAACTGAGGCTGAGAAGCAACTTGTTCAGACACGAGGCTAGAAAATTGTGAAGCTGGGAATGAAATATGAATCTTCTGACTTTTGGTTGATGATACTATTTGAAGGTAAGGACTAAGTCTTATAATTATTAGGGGGTTCATTTGGTGTGGGGCAAAAGCAACAAATGTCATAGGTCTAAGGTTCAGCCTTGATGCCTGGTCAGATACAGCAGGGTCTACAATTAACTTGAACGTTAAGTCGGATTGTGCTTAGTGGCTTGGCTGAGAGTGTTGCTGCCAAGTGCCAGGAAAAGAAAGTAGGGAAGGCTTCTGACAGATGTGGCATTTATAAGATTTGAAGAATGCCTTCAATTTTGATATGTGACTCATTTAAGAAAAGAGAGAATTTCAGGCAGTGTCAATAAAGGTGCAGAGGCGGTAAAGAAGACAGAATAATGGATTCAGTGTCCCCAACCTCCTCCACCTCCACAGATATTACACCATAATGATAACACTGAGGACCTCATCTCCCTGCCAACTCTTGGAAGCCCTTGGAACTTCATCCTTAGCATCAATGACCCTTCCAGCACCCTTATCCATAATCTCTCCTTATCGCCAACCTCTGTCATGTCTACTGCACTCCTGATAACCACATCACAGGCCTGAAGACAATGACCCTGTATACCTCATCACCACTCAGGGTTTCTCCAACTCCAAGGTCTGACTTTCTCTAATGCTCCCTCTCTGAAGACAACCTCTTATTCCTTCATCTTCCCCTCTCCTTCCTCCTCACTCTCACGGAGCCTGCTTTTCCTCAAGCTTTACTTTCCCTGCTCTCTTAACTCAGAAGGTTTAGTTGCAATTACAAGGGGATTGGCTAGAAGGTACAATGATCTCAAAACAGGACACAAAAGTGCCAAATATGGAGGCCATTTACAGCCCAGGTCTGTTGGATCAGGTCTGATAGACTTGGATTTGAATATAGTCTTTTCCATCTACTAACCAACTGTGGAAACCCTGGTGGTGTAGTGGTTAAGTGCTACAGCTGCTAACCAAGAGGTCGGCAGTTCAAATCCACCAGGCGCTCCTTGGAAACTCTATGGGGCAGTTCTACTCTGTCTTACAGGTCGCTATGAGTCGGAATTGACTCGACGGCAGTGGGGTTTTAACCAACTGTAGTCTACTATAATTTATATTCTTACCATTACAAAGCACCAAAAAACCAAACCCACTGCTGTTGAATCGATTCCAACTCATAGCAACCCTACAGGACAGAGAAGAACTGCCCCATAGAGTTTCCAAGGAGCACCTGGTGGATTTGAACTGCCGACCTCTTGGTTAGCAGTCGTAGCACTTAACCACTATGCCACCAGGGTTTCCCCATTATCATTAATTAAATATTTGTTATTAACTGAATGCTTACTTAACATGCATTATTTCATTTAATCCACTCCCTGTCAGTTCGTCATACTGTGATGGCTTGTGTGTTGCTGTGATGCTGGAAGCTATGCCATCAGTACTCAAAGTATCAGCAGGGTTATTCATGGCGGACAGGTTACAGTGGAGTTTCCAGACTAAAACAGACTAGGAAAAAAGGCCTGATGATCCACTTCTGAAAATTAGCTGATGAAAACTCTGGATCACACCAAAGCATTGTTCAATTTTCTTGCTTTGTATACTTTGAAAAAAGGGAAAAATTACTGGAAAATGACATTATGTTTGAGGAAGTAGAGGGCCAGTGAGAGTGTGGGAGACTGTTGGTGAGACAAATTGGCACAATCAACTCAAGGATATACTCAAACATGCTGGCGATCATGAGGATGATGCAGAACTGGGCAACACTTTGTTCTGTTGTACATAAAATTGCCATGAGTCAGAGTCACCTCGATGGCAGCTATCTATTATTTCATTTAATGCTAAGAAGGGTCCTACATTAGGTAGCTAGTTTATGACCGTACAAATAATACTATTTTATAATGGTAAGAATATAATAAATAAGTTATCATTATAATATAATTACTTTTTCAAGAAGTTTCTGCTATAGGGAAGGAGCAAAAATAATAGTTTTAGCAGGCATCAAGATAAGAAGAAGGTGCCTTTAGGATGGGAGAGACTTGACAATGTTTCCTTATAGGCAGGAAGGAAAGCACCAGCAGAGAGATTGGCTAGAGATGCAAAAAACAACCTGGAGGATCTGATTCACAAGGCCAAGTTCCAGAGCGGCTGGAATATGTGGGTCAAAGGCACCCAGGCAGAGAGATTCACCTTTGATAGGATGAAGTCTACCTCTTTCTCTGTGATCTGAGGTGAGGAGGAGAAGATGCAATGCAACTACAGAGAAATAGTGGGTAGGAAGGGAACTGAGGGGACTCAGATGTAATGACTGAATTTCCTCTACAAAGACATCTGTGGGTAGTTGATGGAAGAAGGCTTTGGGATGTGAGGGAAACCTGACAAACGCAACCTCAAGCCAGGTGATCAAGATGAAATTTAATGATGGTAAATCATATTGTTAATATGTACCCTTGATGTGACGTGATGAGAATGGCACTTTGCCCTGTAGCCTTCCTCCTGAAAACACATTATCCCAGTCTAATCACAAGAAAAACATTAGACAAATCTCATTCTATAAAATATCTATTGAGGAGAATTCTACAAAATACCTGACTAGTAATCTTTTAAAAATGTTATGATCATTAAAAATGAGGAAATTCTGAGTAATTATCATAGCCCAGAGGAGCCTTGAGAGACATGACTATTAAATGTAATGTAGTATTCTGGATGGGATCCTGGAACAGAAAAAGGACATTAAGGAAAAACAAAAACTTGAATTGTGTCCCCTAAAATATATGTCAAATTGGCTAGGCCATGATTCCCAGTATTGTGCAGTTGTCCTCCATTTTGTGATCTGATGTAATTACCCCATGTGTTGTAAATCCTGACCTCTATAATGTTAATGAGGCAGGATTACAGGCAGTTATATTAATGAGGCAGGACAGAATCTACAGGATTAGGTTGTATTTTGAGTACATCTCTTTTGAGATATAAAAGAGAGAGGCGAGTAGAGAGGAGAAGGACCTTCTACCACCAAGAAAAAAGAGCCGGGAGCAGAGCGTGTCTTTTGGACCCCAGGGTCCCTGCCCTGAGAAACTCCTAGACCCAGGGGAAGATTGATGACAATAAGCCTCCTAAACTTTGAGAGAATAAATTTCTGTTTGTTAAAGCCATCCACTTGTGGTAATTCTGTTACAGCAGCACTAAAAACTAAGTAATTATCAATGCATCTTGATTGTATGTTTGATCAATTTCAGTCTGCAGATGTTGGTAAAAATCTTCAATTTCTTCATCTTTGGCCTTTGTGGTTGGTGAGTAAATTTGAATAATAGCTGTATTAACCGTTCTTCCTTGTAGGCGTACGGCTATTATCCTATCACTGACAGCACTGCACTTCAGGATAGATCTTGAAAGGTTCTTTTTGACAACTAATGCAACATCATCCCTCTTCAATTTGTCATTCCTGGCATAGCAGACGATATGATTGTCTGATTCAAAAAGGCCAACACCAGTCCATTTCAGCTCACTAATGCCTAGGACATGGATATTTATGCCTTCCATTTCATTTTTGACAACTTCCAATTTTCCTAGATTCATACTTCGTATATCCCACTTTCCTATTATTAATGGATGTTTGCAGCTGTTTCTTCTCATTTTGAGTAATGCCACATCAGCAAATGAAGGTCCTGAAAGCTTTACTCCATCCATGCCATTAAGGTCTACTCTACTTTGAGGTGACAGCTCTTTCCCAGTCATCTTTTGAGTGCCTTCCAACCTGAGGGGCTCATCTTCTGACAGTATATCAGACAATGTCCCACTGCTATTCATAATATTCTCACTGGTGAATTTTTTCAGAAGTAGACTGCCAGATTTCATCTTACTTGGATTCACAATCAATACCCATGGAAGCAGAAGTCAAGAAATCAAATGATGCATTGCATTAGGCAAATCTGCTGCAAAAGACCTATTTAAAGTGGTAAAAGCAAAGATGTCACTTTAAGGGCTAAGGTGCACCTGACCCAAGCCATGGTTTTTCAATTGCCTCATATACATGTGAAAGCTGGACAATGAATAAGGAAGACCAAAGAAGAATTGATGCATTTGAATTATGGTGTTGGTGAAGAATATTGAATATACCATGGACTGCTAGAAGAATGAAGAAATCTGTCTTGGAAAAAGTACAGACAGAATTCACATTAGAAGTGAGAATGGCAAGGCTTCGTCTCACACATTTTGGACATGTTATCAGGAGGGACCAGTCCCTAGAGAAGGACATAATGCTTAATAAAGTAAAAGGTCATCGAAAAAGAGGAAGACCCTCAATGAGATGGATTGACACAGTGGGCTGCAACAATGGGCTCAAGCATAGCAACAATTGTGAGGATGGTGCAAGACCAGGCGGTGTTTTGTTCTGTTGTACACAGAGTCTGTATGAGTCAGAGCTAACTCAATTGCACCTAACAACAAAGATAACTAAGACACGGAATAAATCTAAATTAACTATAGACTTTAATTAGTAAAAATGTATCCATACTGGTTCATTAATTGTGACAGATGTGCCATACTGAGTGTGGGTATATAGGAACTCCCTGTACTATATTCACAATAATTCTGCAGTCTAAAACTCTTCTAAAATTAAAGTTTATTTGAAAAATAATAGGAAAAAAACTAATGACTAGCAGTATCCTAACCATTCTGTGGGCCAAATACAATTCACTTGGATTTGGCCCTGGGATCATCATCAGCTTGCAGCCTCTGGAGATGAGTCTCCCTTCTTTCTTGGATTGCATGGGTTCTCCAGAGGAGTAAAACCAGTAAAGTCTATATAAAAATATATACAGAGAGATTTATTTCAAGGAAATGGCTCATGCAATTGTGGAGGCTTGGTAAGTCCCAAATCTGTGGGTCAGGTGGCAGATTGGAGGTTTCTGCTGACTCATGTGGTTGCAGAAGCTGACAATCCCCAAATCTGAAGGTTAAGTGGCAGGCTGCTGGCTCACAGGGTTACAGGAGCTGGTGAATCCAAAATCTATGGGTCAGGCAGCAGGTTGAAGGCTTCTCATGTCCTAAGAACCAGAGGTCAGAGTTTGACAACATGAATGCAGGATTGGGAAGAGAGAGAGTAAACTCTGCTGGAACATTGGATGTGGGCCACACCCCCAAGAAACTCCCCTTTCAACTGATTGGCTGTTCACATCAGATCACAAAATGTAGGATGACTAGGTAATATCTGCCAAACCGCTGAGAATCGTAGTCTAGCCAAGCTGACACATAACACTAACCATCACACACATCCTCTGTGCTAATGTCCTACCAGGCCATGGCTATCTCCCCTGAATCCTCCACCTTTTTTTCTGTTGTTTTTTTCCTTTAACACTTTGTGAACAGCATATTATCTGTCACATAATCAGTGCCTAGTAGATGAAAATAAGCATGCTCAAATCTCTCCCATCTTGAAAAATTATCCTGCTGAAGATTATTGAAGTATGTATATTATGATTATAATTATGGCACACATACATAGACATAGACACAAAGGGCAAAATAATGGAGGCAAATATATTGACATACTGACAGTGATGGTTTAGGGGGTGGTATCTTTTTTATCTTTTGCTATCAGAAAGTAAGAAAAAACTCTAAACAACAACAACGAACCCAAACAACACAAAACAAAATAAAAAACTCCACAGTGATAGGGTATGTGAAAGGGACACAGGAGCTAATCCAAAGAGCTTCCAATGAAAGAAATCTTTGGTTTGGCTCCTCCTTTTATTAAATTCAACAAATATTGAGCTTTCACTATGCATAAAGCACTGGTATAGGCATTTGAAATACAGCAGTGAATAAAATAAATTCCTTGCTTTTATGGAGTTTGCATGCTAACAGAGGAGATTAACAATAGACAAAAATAGTTAAAAACATGTTATGATGAAGACACATATGTGTATGTGTGTGTTTGTATGTGTACACGTGTACACCCTATAGCATCCTGAATTATGGGACGGTCGTATAGAATTACATGTGTCCAAACACTCATTCAATCAGTCAAATGATTTTGCTCTAATTAAGTCCCCAAGATCCAGTCCTTGCCCCTATGGAATCTAAGGAGGAGAGACAAGACATAAAGAGCATGGTGGGAGAAATTGCTTCTGTTGAACTAATTTTTCCTGTAGCTATTTTTCAAAATTACGGTAATGTGATTTTATTACTTTTATAATTGAAAAAAATAATTAAATTTCCTTCTACGCTCTTACATCATCCTCTAATAGCTATTCTATCCTCCTCCTCCTCCTTTTCACAGAGAGGTGTTAAAATTTCAGCCTGCACTCATTGTTTCCACGTCCTCTTTGTTTTGTTCATTCTTCAATTCTCTGCAATCTGTGCCACTGAAACTGCTTTAAGATATCAATAATCTTCTAACTACCAAATCTGAAGTGAGATCCTTTGTAAGAAGCATATTATTGGGTCATGTGCTTTAATGCAATTTCCAATCTCTGTGTTGTAATTGGTATAGTTAAATCATTTGCATTTGAGAGAATTATTGATATCTTAGAGCTTAAGCCTGCCATTTCATTGTTTTGTTTCCTCTGCTGCTTGCTCCTTTCTTTCTCTTTTTTTGCCTTCCTGTGGGTTACTAGGGAGCCCTGGTGGTATAGTGGTTAAGAGCTCGGCCACTAACCAAAAGGTCAGCAGTTCAAATCCACCAGCCACTCCTTGAAAACCCGATGGGGCAGTTCTGCTCTGTCCTATAGGGTCGCTGTGAGTCAGAATCGACTCCACAGCAACAGGTTTGATTTTGGTGGGTTATTTGAATATTTTTAGGATTCCATCTTGGTTAATTTAGAATGCTTTTGATTATATGACTTTGTACAGTTTTGTAAGTGATTGCTTTGGGTATTACAATATACATATGTAACTTATCACAGTCTACTGGTATAGAAGTTTTACCACGTCAGCTGGAGTGTAGAAATCTTACTTTAAGTTCATTTGCCCTTTCTACTTTTAACATACAGTTTGTCTTAAATATTTCCTCTACATGTGTTGAGCACCACGTCAGATGATGTTATTTTTGCTTTAACCATCAAATATGATTTAAGAAACTCAGGAGAAAATTTAAGCTATAAACAGCTACATTAAAAAAGGAGATCTCAAGTCAATAATGTAAGTTTTCACCTTTAAGAAGCTAGGAAATAAAAGCAAAATAAACCCAAATCAAATGGAGGGAAATAATAAAGATTAGAGTAGAAATAACCAAAATAAAGAATAGAAAAACAATAAAGAAAATAAAAGAAAGAAAAGGTTGGCTCTTTGAAAAGATCAACAAAACTGACAAACTTTTAGGTAGACTGTTTTTTCTTGCGTTTTAGCATGCCTTGTAATTTTTTTGTTGTTGTTGAAAGCTAGATATGATATATTGGATCACTGGCACTGAGGTAAGCAGTCCATTAGTGTGTAGGTTTATGTTAATATCGCTAGGAGGTGGACTGTGTTTAATGTTTGCTATAGCTGTGAGTTCAAAAGGCTTCAAATTCCTTTAGTGTCCTTGTCTTTGTCTCCAGTTTTCTTTGGATTTCCTTAAGAACTTATCCTGCAGTAGAGTCTCTACCATGAATCTCTTTCAGCTTTAATCCACTGTTATTAAATTGGAGCCTTGTTGATGTATTGGCGGGGTGAGGGGAGGAGAAGCATTGTATAATATTATGTTAAATCTGTTTTTTAGTGGTTCCCTGTCTCTGGTCTATGACTTTCACAAGGGCTTCCTAGGTTTTTCCTTTCCTTAGGCGAGATGGGAAGACTAGAGGGGCTTGAATTGGCCTTTTATTGCCCTTCATCCCTGCATGGAATAAGGCTCTTTTCTCCTGGAGAGTAAGGTTTTGTTATGGAGAAAGCTCTGGATGTGTTTCACAAGGGCTATATTTCCCCTCTGGAGCTCTGTTGGCCCGGTGTTTATGAGCTACAGCTACTAACCAAAAGGTCAGCAGTTTGAATCCACCAGCCACTCCTTGGAAACCCTATGGGGTGGCTCTACTCTGCCCTGTAGGGTCACTATGAGTCAGAATCTACTCGATGGCAACAGGTATCTTTCCCTTCCCCTAGCCTGAGAGATGAGGGAATTTTTCTCAGCTGTTTACCATGAGAATCTGGTGGATTTCCTTTCTGGAAGTAAGACCCCCGAGAATATGGGAGCCCCCTTAAGACTTCAGCCTCCATGAGTTTTCTCACTCTCTTATGAGTCTACACTCAGCCTCCAGAAATTCAACAAAATTACTGTTTACGTTTTCTTACCAGTTTATGACTCCAGTAGCTTCTGCTCCAGGTAAGCCGATCTTGGCTTTGATTTCCTGGGTTTGCCTTTCTCTCCAGGTTTTGGGGTGGCAATTTGTGCTGGAACTTCAATTCTTTGATGAGTCCAAGAAAAATCACTAATTTTCAGCTTGTTCAGATTTTTTATTGTTGTAAAGATGGAAGTGATCAATTCAAGTTAAAAAGTAGAAAAACTGGGCAAAGAATTTAAATAGACATTTCTCAAAGGAAGACACACAGCTGGCCAAAAAATACATGAAACGATTCTCAATAGCATTAGCCTTTGGGAAATGCAAACCAAAACCACAATGAAATACCACTTCACACATACTAGGATGGTTTAAAAAAAAAAAAACAATAACAAGTATTGACAAGGATGTGGAGAATTAGAAACTTTACACATTGCTTAAGGAGTTGTCAAATGGTGCAGTCATCGTAGAAAACAGTCTGGCAGTTCCTCAAAATGTCCAACAGAGTTTTCATGTGACCCAGCAATTCCAGTCCTAGTTATATATTCAAGGAATTAAAAACACATGTCCACAAAAAGCATGTACATGAATGCTCATATCAGCATTATTCATAATAGCCAAAAAGTGTAAACAACCCAATGGTCCATCAGCTGGTAAATGGATAAAGCAAATGTGGTACACCCATACATGGAATACTATTTAGCCATAGAAAGGAATGAAATACTGATACAAGGATGAACCTTGAAACCATCATACTCAGTAAAAGATGCCAGACATGATAGGCCACATGTTGATCAGGAAATAAAGATGAGTACTAGTAAATACAAGCTTTTTTTTTTTTTTTTTGGAGTCATTAAAATGTTCAAATATTAGATAGTGGTGGTGGGTGCACAACTCTGTGACTATACTAAAGATCACTTAATTATACACTCTAAAGGGATGAATTTTGTGGTCTGTGAATTTTATGTCAAAGCCGTTATTTAAAAAATTTTTTGAGAAATAGTCTATTATTTTTACCCTTACTTTTGTTCATTTCTTTTTTCCATTCTGAATTTCTAAGCCTTGTTTGTTCGTATTTTCTTTTTGTTTGAAAAACATTCTTTAACTATTCTTTATGTGTAGTTTTGCTAGAAAAACCTTCTCTCAGTTTATATTAGTCTAGAAATGTCTTTGTTTTCCCTTTATTCCTGAAGGATAGTTTCTCTGGATATGGAATTCATGGTTGGTAGTTTTTTTTTTCCTTTCAGTCCTGTAAAAGTGTTGTGCCACTCTCTTCTGGTCTTCATGTTTCAGATGAGCAATTTGTTGTCATTCAAACTGGTGTTCCCTTATTAGTAGCATCATTTCTCTCTGACTGCTTTCTGGACTTCTTCTTTGTCTTTAGTTTGCAAAAGTTTAAATATGATGTGTCTAAGCGTGGCTGTATCTAGGTGTTGACTTATTTTATTTGGGATTTACTAAGCTTCTTGAATCTGCATATTTATATCTTTCAGCATATTTGAGAAGTTTTCAGCCATTATTTCTTTTAATACTATTTCAGCCCCCTTTTCTTTCTGAGACATGAATGATACAAATATTGGAACTTTTGTTACTGTCCCACAAGGCCTGAGACTGTATTCACTACTTCTCAGTCTGTTTTCTCTCTGCTGTTCATATTGGGTACATATCTATTGATCTATCCTCAAGTTCACTGATTTCTATTCTCTCATCTCTGTCATTGAGCCCATCTAGCAAGATTTTGGTTATTGTATTTTTCAGGTCCATAATTCTCAATTTTTTTAAAACTTGTATTTATTTGCTGAGAGTTTCTGTATTTTCATTTAAAATGTATTATAATTGCATGCTGAGTCATTTTTATAATGGTTGCTTTGCAATTCTTGTCAGATAATTCCAACCTCTGATTCATCTTGGTGTTGGTGTCTGTTGATTTTCTTTACTCACTCAAGTTGCGATTTTCCTGGTTCTTGGTATGACAAGTCATTTTCTATTGTATCCTGACCATTTTGATTATTATATTATGAGACTCTGGATCTTAATCTTCTTCTTCTTTTTTTTTTTTTATTTTTTTAGCAGACATTCCCCTATTAAGGTGTAGTGCAAAAGTGAGGTAGATATGTATTTTCCACTTTCTGTGGGTTCCACCAATACCACTCCATCAAAAGTGGAGTGCTTACTCACACTGCCTCTTTGCAGAAGGGTGGAGAGGAAGATCAGTTCCCCCTCAGCCTCACTGCCACATTCCCAGAAAAGGGGGTCACAGACTCGTATTGTCTCATTGGGGTGTAAGCTCGTCTCCCCACTGGGCCTCAGTGATGGGGAGAAGAGGGAGTGGAGTACCAACTAGCTCCACCTTGCACAGCCTTATTCCATTTCATTGATACCATATGTGTGTGGAGGCTGTACACTGATGACTGTGGGGTGGGGGAGTGATGAAGAACTAGAGTTTTTGCTCTACTTTGCACTACCTCATTCACTCTGGTTGCTGCCAGGTGGGAATAGAGTTTCAGCTCCCCACTGAGCACGTACTGACGCTATCCTGTCAGGGGAATCTGAGCATTAGCTCCCTGCTCAGCTCCATCGACACCACTCAACTAGAAGGAATCTGCCATCATGGGATAGAAAGAGGGTTAGCTCCCTGCTCTGCTCTGTACCAATAGCTCTAGGCAGGAAGATCAGAGCACTACAACCTGCCTGCTTCCAAGGGCAGGATGTGGTGGGTGGAAAATCAGTTCCCTGTAGAGGGAGGGAGTGGATTTTTCCCGTTGGTGTTTGTCTGAAGTAAGGAAGGTATTGTCAAAAAGCATTTCTGTTGTTAGGCAACTCTTTTCCTGCTCCTCTGGATAGGGGGAAATGGCTTGGAGCTTTTTTTTTGTCATGCCTGTTGTGGTTTTGGCTAGAGGCTTCTGTAGTGCCCTGTGCTGAGCATGTTGTTGTTGTTAGGTGCCGTCAAGTCAGTTCTGACTCATAGAGACCTTATGTACAACAGAACAAAATATTGCTCAGCCCTGTGCCACCCTCACAATCATTGTTATGCTTGAGCCCATTGTTGCAGCCACTGTGTCAATCCATCTCATTGAGGGTCTCCCTCTTCCTTGCTCACCCTCTACTTTGCCAAGCATGATATCCTTCTCCAGGAACTGATCCCTCCTGATAACATGTCCAAAGCATGTGAAACATATTTTCACCATCCTTGCTTCTAAGGAGCATTCTGGCTGTACTTCCAAGACAGGTTTGTTTGTTCTTTTGGCAGTCTCTGGTATATTGGATAGTCTTTGCCAACATTACTATTCAAAGGAGTCAATTCTTCTTCAGTCTTCCTTATTCACTGTTCAGCTTTCACATGCATATGAGGTGATTGAAAACACAGTGGCTTGAGTCAGGCGCACCTTAGTCTTCAAGGTGATACCTTCACTTTTTAACACTTCAAAGAGGTCTTTTGCAGCATATTTGCCCAATACAATGCATCTTTTGATTTCTTGACTGCTGCTTCCATGGGGGTTGATTGTGGATCCAAGTAAAATGGATCCATGCTGAGCATAAGTGAGAGATAACAGGGAAACCCAGGGAACTCACCTGTTGTGTCATTTCTTAAGTCCTAGGCAGTTCACTTTTTCCCACCTTTAAGTATTTTCCTTTGCTTTTTGTTGTGTTATGTCTAGAGTTTTTTAGAAGTAAGAGGGAGGACCTGGGAGGAACTCCATCTTGGTTGGCTAAAACTAGAAATCTCTCCTAACTGCTAAAATCTGAGCAACATTTTCGAAAACTCATTTTATCCTATTTTGGAAGGGAATGGGATTGGGGGGGGGGGCTCTGATTGACTGTATGCTTTTCCTTAAAACTCATTTCTCCTTTAGCATTTATAACTGCATATTGTTCATTTCCTTCTATCTTCTGGTCACATCTAAGAGTCCTTCTGGTGCAGTGGTTAAGAGCTCAGCTGCAAACCAAAAGGTCAGCAGTTCAAATCTACCAGGGGCTCCTTGGAAACCCTATGGGGCAGTTCTATTCTGTCCTATAGTGAGTTGGATTAGACTCAATGGCAATGGTTTTTTTTTTTTTTTGATAAGAGTCCTTCACAGTTTCCTTTTGTTGGCAGCTTCCTAAGTGCCCATGTTCCCCAGGATTCTCTCCTAAATCCTTTAATCTTTTCCTCTTATTTCTCCCTCCACAACCTCACCACCAGCTATATGCTGAAAACTCAGAGACCATTGTCCTCAGTCCTCAATTCCAGCCCCATTCCTCACTGGAAACTTCTACCTGGCTGTCCTAGTAATTATGTGGTCCAAAATGTAGCTTATTATCCACATGTACATGTGCAAATAAGTGTTCCCCCAAACTGGCTGTTCTTTCTGCATTTCTGAACTTGGTTAATGCCCCTGCAACCCAGCCCACTGAGAAACTTGGCAGTCACCTTAATTTTTCCCTCTCTCCCAAATTTCATAGATCACCAAGCTCTGGCCATTCTACTAAAACAGCTCTCAAATTCAACTCTTTCTCTCGATGCCCTCTGACAATGCATAGAGCATTTACTCAAAACCTCATTCCTGGGCTATTTTGATAGCTGCCTAGTTTGTCTACCTGCCTCTCTTCAGTGCATCTTCCTTGAGGATCCAGAAAAATCTTTTTTAAATGCAAATATGATCAAGTCTGCCTAAATCCTTGAGCAATTACCCATTATCTCTAAAGAATGAATTCTAACCTCTAACTTTTCAGGCTCATCTTCCATAATTTGCTCTATTCATTCCAGGCCACATGCTGGTGACCCCTCAAACCTCACGCTTTGTCTATGGCTTTGTACACACTGCAGTTTCTGAAAGGTCTTCCTCTCCTTCCCTCACCCACATCTGCCCCGGCTAAACTAACTCCTAAACAAAAAAAAACCCATTGCTGTTGAGTTGATTTTGACTTACAGTGACCCTGTAGGACAGAGAACTTCCCCATAAAGTTTCCAAGGCTGTAATCTTCACAGAAACAGACTGCAACATCTTTCTCCCACAGAGAGCCTGGTAGGTTTGAACCGCTAACCTTTCAGCTAGTAGCCAAGCACTTAACTGAGCCACTAAAACCAAAACTCAAACCAAATCCATTGACATAAGGTTGATTCCGACTCATAGCAACCCTATAGGACAGAGTAGAACTGACCCATAGGGTTTCCCAGGAGCACCTGGTGGATTTGAACTGCTGACCTTTTGGTTAGCACTTAACCACTATGCCACCAGGGGTTCCACTAGCCACTTAAAAAAAAAAAAACCCATTGCCATCCAGTTGATTCCGCTTCTTAGCAACCCTATAGGACAGAGTAGAACTGCCCCATAGAGTTTCCAACGAGTGCCTGGTGGATTCAAACTACCCACATTTTGGTTAGCAACTGTAGCACTTAACCACTACACCGCCAGGGTTTCCATTATGCCACTAAGGCTCCTTAAACCACCTCCTACTAGACCTAAAAGATTCCAGTAACATGACATCTTCTGGGAAAACTTTGCTGACTCCTCACGCAAAGTGCTTCTCTTCCCTATTCTAAAATATCCTACACTTGCAATTGTTGATTTACTTCTTTGGCTCCCATTCTGGATTCTAGGGAGGGTCTGTGGAAGCTTCCCTCTTCATCTCTATGTAATATAGAAAGTAGAAAGGTAGGTTATTTGCCCTTTTAACTGGTCATCTTAGAAAGGTAGTGTACCAGAGTGGTTAAAATCATGGACTCTGGGGCAGAATACCTGGCTCTGCCTCTTGCTTGTTTTGCAAGGCTTATCAGTGCACCCTTCAGCAAAATGAGTCTGACAGTATCCACTTCACTGGATTGCTGTGAGCGTTAAACGATACCCTGTAGAACATTGTCTGGCATAAAGGAAGGTTTTATGTTTGCTTTTATAATATAATGTAGAACATTGGCATGTAGGTAGACTATATGTTTGCTATCGTTATGTTGCAGTGTTATTTTTTTACTAAGCATTACCTGAAACATTAAAAATATGTTTTCCTTTTTTAAAGATTAATATTTACCACTCAAACCCTTAGTAATCCCTTTGTTCATCAACAACGACTATGTTACAATTTTCAGAGAATTCTGGAAATTAGCCAAATTAGAGTATTTTCCTTTTAGAAATGGAATTACTCCATTAAGAACTTAAGCTAAGAATTATTTTTTTTAAATAGAATACAAAAAAAGCAATACAGTAGAACCACGTAGATATTTTCTAATGATTGAGAATAATTGTTTCCAAAAGAGGGAAAATCATAAATATTTTGAAAGGAGCCCCTGCATAGATTTTCTAAGCTCAAAACTCTGTCTACACCACTGTGAAATAGATGTTTATAATTCCTTCTCAACAGTATGCTTCTTTCCTAGAAATAAAGTTATAAGAGACCATCTTAAGAAACACAGACATTACTCAATATTTTTGAATAATAAATGTTTTATGGAAAAATCACCAGATTAAGAGCCTCCCTTCCCTAAATTTGAAAAAAAAAAAAAAAAAACCTCAAAGGGACACAAGTAAATATGTATTTCCTCACTCCAAAAACAAAAAACTATGCTTAAATATAAAAATCCATAAAATGAATCTTTTAAAAACTCCTTAAGGAGTTGTTTTTCAAATTTCAAATCCCGCTCATTACTCCCCTTACCTTGCATCCCCCTCTCTGCCCCCTGCCTCCTGTATTTCTTGAGAAAGGCTTTTGTGGCTGCCAAACTTTGAGGTGTGCCTTTTACCTGCTAAGGAGCCCTGGTGGTGCAGTGGTTAAGTGCTCTGCTGCTAACAGAAAAGTTGGCAGTTCAAATCCACCTGCTCTGTGGGAGTCTGTAAAGTTTACTGCCTTAGAAATCCCATGGGGAAGTTCTGCTCTGCCCTTTAAGGTCGATTGGCTCTAAGGGCAATGGGTTAGGTTTTCTTGTTTTTTAGCTGCTATCTCCAAGGCAGCAACACGGCGAGGATCCTCTTCAAAGATGCCTGATGTTTTAGATGTCAGTCCAGGAAACGTTACGGACACAAACAGCTCTGTACTGTAGGGAGCTCTTAAGAACCTTGCATTGACTAATTTCAAGAGGGCTGGGTCATCCTTGCCTGAAAATTCTTATCACAGACCTTTCCAGGTGTGGTTGAAATTCTTACACAATTGGTAAGTTTTTGTTGTTGCTGTCAGGCGAAAAAGAAATGATTAGAGCCGATTACATGCAAGAATAGCTTTATTGAATTAGAGAATTGTTACACTTTTTCCTTAAACGGCTATGTGGAATACTCAAACATTTTTAAATAACTCAGAAAACTAGTACATCTTTGGTAAGGATGTCCCACTTTCATAATTTTCTCTGTCCCCACCCCCATGAGCAGCTATAGAATATTCATTTAATTTCTTGTTTAGTGTATATATTTTTTTCACAGCAATTTGTCAAAGCAGTGGAAGGAGTGTTATTAGGCTGACAGGATTTGAAAATACACAATAATAGGATTACAAGAAGGGATGTGGCATCTTTTGGTTCATTTTGCATTTCCTTTTCTTTTTAAAACATTTCTCTAAAGTCTGTCCAGATCCTATTGTGAAAATGTATACTGCTCTTTTTTTTTTTTTTTCTCATTTCAAGGTTTTAACCATCTGAATTCTCTTACCTGGGGGGAAAAGGCTATTACAGGGGACATTTATTGAGATTTGATTGTTACAGACCAAATCACAGCACAAAATCAATTACGTATAGGTGACACATTATGCTGGGATTAGTCCATGGTTTCTGCGCAGGTAAGGACAGGCAAGTTGGGCTCCTAAGGCTGGAGGCTCACATGATAAGGCACTTGTCCAAGGTCTTCTCCTTATCCTTCTTTGATTTCTTCTTGGGAGCCGGGGGGTTGGGAGCGGGCTTAGTTTCCTGGTCCAGCAGCAGGCAGAACAGCTCCTTCACATTGAAGTCGGTCTTGGCCGAGGTCTCCACGAAGATGCAATTCCAGTCCAGCGCGTAGATGGCGCCATCCCGCAGGCTCAGCTCGCGGCCGCTCTCATCGCACTTGGCGCCCACCAGCACGATCGGGATCTTAGGCATGTTGTCACCTTTGATCTCGCAGATCAGGTTATAGAAGTCCTTTAGCTCCTCCAGGGTCTCCTTCTTGGTGACTGAGTAGACCAGGATGAAAGCATGGCCCTTGGCAATGGCCAGGCGTTTCAGGCCCGGGTACCGCTGGCCTCCAGTGGTGTCGGTGATGTGCAGGGCGCCCACTTTGTTGTTGCAGCTCACCACCTGGCGGTAGGTGTCTTCAATAGTCGGCAGGTAGGTGTCACGGAAGGTGCCGCGCACCCATCTCTGCACCAGCGCGCTCTTACCCACGCCCGAGGAGCCGAGCACCACCACGCGGAATTCTTTGTACCTCTTCTGAGGCATGAAGGCGCGGATGACAAGCAGGGTCGGCAGAGGATTCAGCCGTCGCGCCACCCGTTCCTTGAAGTTAGAGGAGCCGTTGGCCGTTGTCGGGACTGAATCCGGAGAGGGGGGCATAGATTCTGTGGAAGTTAGCCGCTGGTAGCGAAAGCCTAGGAAGGAAGAAAGGGAGAGTGAGCGATGGGATCCGAACCTGGCACGGAGTCAGGGCGTCTACCTGGTCAGCTGCTCCCTGGGGATGGAGACCACGGAGGATGCTGGCGAGGGTCCACTCTGAAATACAAACAGGAAACAGAAAAAACAGGCTGTATCTGGGAGAACACGCACGTTGGGGGCTGGGTAGGGTCGCGAGTCTGCGCTGGCTGAGTTACCCGCCAGGAATACGCATCAGCCTTGGCGATTTGCGAACCACAGTTAATGAAAAGGGGAAGATCCACTTTTTTATTATTTTTTTTTAATACTATGATTTAATCCTCACTACAACCCTTAGGGAAACGCTAGAACCTCAGTTTCCTGATTTGTAAAATGGGGATAATAAAACAAAACAAAATAGAGAAGAGGGCACAGGTGAAGAAAAATACGTGGGAGGAAGTGCGTATACACGGAGGTTGAATAGTAAGGAAGAATTTAGAACGACTCTGCCACTCTGGTTAGATCTGTAGGATCAGGGATACGGGGCGGAGGAGGGGGAGGAAAATGTTGGTGGTGTGGGGCTGTGAGACACCACGGGGTATGCAGGTGGCAGCGTAGCGTGGCCACGGGGCACTGGGAGTGGAACAGAGGAGACGTGGTGCGCATTGGGGCAGTTTAGAGTCCGGCGCAGCCCGGGGAGAAGCTGGGATGACGCCTGCACACTGCGCTATCACTACCTGTCCTGCTGAGTGTTTGGGAAGTCTCAGCTTGCCCCCTAGCCCGCTACAGCAGAGAGCAGAGCGCTACTCACCCCAAATACTTCTCCAGGCAGTGCTGGCACGGAGCAGGAGAGGTTCGCTCAGCCGCTCTTCCGACGTCGCCTCACACTTAAACTTGCTGTGGCCACACTCTCTTTCATACGCACCCATTTCAGTTTCCACCCCCCGACACACCACTCTACTCCACTCTTATTTCCCCAGCACTTGATACAGAATGAGAAGCTGTAAGAGTTAACACCTTGCATTGTCAAAACGCAGACACATATGAATGCGCGCAGAGCGCGCGCAGTTACCAAATCTTTCCTCCCCAAATAAGTCCTTGACGCTTTCTCCCCTTTGGTATTAAAAATCGCCCGCATCTCTGAGACAAGTGCGATTGATACAGATTGATTCCTGCTTGCAACGGTTGGACGCCGCAACCCAGGGTGTGGTCATGGGGAGTAGCAACGGGAGCCCAGGGAGCCCACGGGGGACCAGATACTCGGCTAGTGGCGTATTAACAACTTCTACCAAGGGAAACCCGTTATCCAAAACTGTCCCCTTGGGATGCCCAGGGATTGGTGCCCACTCCCCGACAACGCGTCCGCCGGCTCTCACCCCTCAGCAGCTGGAACGGTCGTTCGCTCGCCATACCTCGCGCTGGTGTGTCCGAAAAAAGGCGAAAGACCGTTTTACCTCTCTCCGAGGAGCGACCCGAGAATGGTAGTGGGCAAATTCCCTCTTCGCTGAGGAGGCAGCGACCAACCGCGTCCTCCTTGGAGCAGCACCGGAGCTCAGCCAGAGAGAACTGGTGAGCTCGGTGGCTCCGAGGGAAATGCGCGAACAACTGTTGGACTTGGACTATAGCTCCTGAGCAAGGGGGGCGCAGGCTGGGAGACTCCACTCGGTAATGCGCGGGGGAAACCTGGACATGAAGAGCTGGCCGATCCCAGCCACAGTTGCCCGGCGTCCCCTACACCTGAGTGCCCGGTCCCAGTGCCCAAGGCGGGGTCTCAGAGTGGGGGGAAGAGAAAAAAAAGCACTGCGTCTGTGGTGAGCGTCACCCGGGGTTCTTTTGGCTTTCATGGTACTGAGGATCCTTACCATGGAGATCGGTCTGGAATGGTTATGCTCCAAACATTAAGGGGACAGACAGAAGGACGCGCGCGCACGCACACACACACACACACACACACTTCTTGCAGCCACCTGGCCCATTCAAATGGTTATGTTAAGGGGTGTTTTGCATTCTCAGCCCTGTGTGGACTTTGCTCACCTACCAGGGGTCCTCCCCACCTCTATGCTCTTTGCCTCCTGCGAGGTTAACCTTCCCCGACCATGGTTGCCTTCACAGCGCTGTAGACTCGCCAGTTTGAATCCTATCTACGACTGCTGCCAGTCACAGCCAAGAAACCTCGGTGGCGTAGTGGTTAAGAGCTGCAGCTGCTAACCAAAAGGTCAGCAGTTCAAATTCACCAGGCAGTCCTTGGAAACCATGTGGGGCAGTTCTACTCTGTCCTATAGGGTTGCTGTGAGTCAGAATGGACTTGATGGGTTTAGGTTTTTTTGGTTTTAGTTCGGTAAGCATTTGTCCAGTACAAAACCCAGTTTTTTTCACTTCTAGAGAAAGACCAACTAAGACTTTTGGTAGAAGAGCCTTCAGGGCCTGCCTCATGGTAGGAATCCCTGTAATTTAGACATAGGTTCAGCTTAAGAGGATTGAGAAATGTCCTCTACACTAAGCAGCTACCACGTTCACAGCACCATTTGCACAGGAGGTTTCATGTGATCTCTTTACAGAAACCATACAAGAAGGGATGGTTTTATGATCGTTTGTTTTACATGTGAGGAAACTGAGGCTCTAAGAGGTACACATAGTGTTTAAGTACATATGCTTTGGAGTTACAAGGCCCTAGATTCAGGACACTAATAAATTTCTCTGAGCCTCAGTACAACTACAATGCTCCTTAGAAGCAAGGATGGCGAGATTGTATCTTACATACTTTGGACATGTTGTCAGGAGGGATCAGTCCCTGGAGAAGGATATCATTCTTGGCAGGGTACCGGGTCAATGGAAAAGAGGAAGACCCTCAATGAGGTGGATTGACACAGTGGCTGCAACGATGAACTCAAGCATAACAATGATTGTAAGGATGGTGCAGGACCGGGCAGTGTTTTGTTCTGCTGCGATAGGGTCGCTGTGAGTCGGAACCGACTTGAGAGCACCTAACAACAACAAGCCTCCGTTTTCTTATCTGATGAAGTGGGACTAACACAGTACCTGCTTCATAACTTCGTTGAGGTTTGAATAAAACTAAAACTAAACAGTTGATTCTGACTCATAGCGACTGTATAGGACAGGGTAGAACTACCCCATAGGGGGCTGGTGAATTCAAACTGCCAGTCTTTTGGTTAGCAGCCGTAGCTCACCATAGCTCTTAACCACTGGCCACCAGGGCTCTGAGGATTGAATAATACACATAAATTCTGAGTATAGTGCCTGGCACAGAGTAAACACCCAGTAAATATCGGCTGTTGTTGAATTAAACTGTTGGCCTTTCTCACCTGTTAGAATCAACTTTAGGCAAACTATGAACAGGACAAATTTTATCATTGGAACCTTGTAAAATTAGACTAAATTGTTCATCTACTCCCCCTTCCCCTCTCCCCAAATATATCCACTTCTTATACAATCTGTCTGACTCTTTTGCTTGGAGAACCCAATTTGGTTGGACTTCCTAAGGCAGTTTGCCATATTCCCCATAATCCTCCAGTCTCCATATCCAGGATCAAAACTGTCCCAATCCTCTCTGTCTTGCTTTAATTTCCTGACGACAAAGACAAAGACCAGTATAAGATATTTTGCCTGAAAGAGAGATCTAGCTTTGGGAATCAGCACCACTCTGGGTAAGAGGATTCAAAGGAGTGGGTCAGACCAGAGTTCTGAGGCATTTACGGTCTACAGGTAGGAGGTATCTCTAGGTCCAACCCCAATTTAAAATGAGACTGATCAGACTGACTGCTACAAATTATCCTTAGAAACATGGTCTGATATAATTTCCTTTCTGAAAAAGTTCTAATGCGAAAAGGGGGAACCCCACTGCTGTAAGAGCCTGGCCCAGGAAGCTTCTTAGCCCCTTTGGCCTGGAAA
The DNA here is from genome assembly GCF_030014295.1 of Loxodonta africana. Classification (NCBI taxonomy): domain Eukaryota; kingdom Metazoa; phylum Chordata; class Mammalia; order Proboscidea; family Elephantidae; genus Loxodonta; species Loxodonta africana. Next base: position 109,005,107 of record NC_087344.1, read on the forward strand.
ATCTTAGAGACTCCAGTCAGCCAGATAGCACTGGCAAGAGGGATGCTGTCACAAGCAGACCAGCCCAAGGAATCCTCTTGTGCTCCATAGCCCACAGATTCCCATCTCCCACTAGGGGCACCAAGAGGCTAGGTGGAGAAACTCCTTCAACCCTCCCAGGCAGCACCAGCAGTGATCTAGTGTGGTGCCAGTGGCACCAGTTAAGCCAAGCCGACCAACATAGTACCACACAACACTGATAATTAAATTGCCATGGGAACCAGACCTCACAAAATTGGGTCAGGACCTATGTGTTAAAACTAAATAAAGTGACTGACTGTTAAAAGATTAAGTAGGACCCAGAGTCTCCTAACTTAATAGCCCAAATCACCCAGGATACAATCAAAAATGACCCACGACCACCAAAACTTGAATAAGAAAAGATAACCGACTGATAGTAACACAGACGAATCAGATTTTAGAAATCATCTGATAAGGATTTTAAAGCAGCCATCATATGACCATTTCAACAAGAAATTACATGTTTTCTTGAAAAAAGAGAAACTATCACAAAGAAATAGAAATCATACAAAAGATCCAAGTGGACATTATAAAACCGAAAAATAATAGAAATAAAAGAAAAACTCCCCCAATATGGCCAATAGTAGAGGAGGGACATCAGAAGACCGAATCAGCAAACATGAGCATAGAGCAGTAGAATTTACACAATCTGAACAACAGAGAGAAAATAGACAGGTGAGAAGAAAAAGTAAACAGAGCCTCGAGGGCTGTGGGACAATAGCCAAAATTCCAACGTTTATATCATTTTAGAAGGAGAGGAGAAAGAATGAGGCTGAAAGAGTATTTGAGAAATAATGACTGATGACTGCAGGCTTGCCAGATTTGGTGAGAAGTAAAAGCCCACAGTTCCAAGAAGCTAAGCAAATCCTAAGCAGTATAATCTTAAGGAATTCCATGCCAAGATACATCAGTATTGAACTTAAAACTGAAGACAAAGTAAAAAGCCTTGAAAGCAGCTAGAGAGAAATGACAGACAATTTAGAGAGAATCACTAATTTGAATAATCACAGATTTCTCATCTGAAACCCTGAGGGCCAGAAGGAAGTAGCATGCCAATTTTTAAGTCCTGGGGGGGGGAAAAAAAAAAGAACCGTCAACTACAAATTCTATAAAACTGTCCTTCAGTGTTTTGGATCCTTTTGAAGGAGACGTAAAGACATCCTCAGACAAGGAGAAATTAAAGAAACTACCTTTGAAGAATGGCTAAGTGAAATTTTCTAAACAAAAAAGAAAAAGATGACAAAAGATGACTTAGATTTTTCAGACAACAACAGGTCTAGAGGGTAGAATTCTGAATTCAGGGCATCAGCAGGACCCTGTCTTCTCTGTCTGCTCTAGAGAAAGATGCTTCCTTGTTTCTTCCAGCTTCTGGTAGCCCCAGGTATCTCTTTGTGTTTTTTGGCTTGTAGATGTATCTTCACATGACATGTGAACTCTGTGTGACTGTCCATGTTTGTTCTCCCTTTTGTAAGGCATCACTCAGATGAGACCAGGACCCACCCTACTTTGGCATGATTTTGTTAACTGAAAACATCTTCAGAGAAAGACCTTACTTTCAAACAAAATCACATTTGTAGGCACATGGATTAGGTCCTCAACATATCTTTTTGGGAAACACAGTTGAACCCATAGCACAAGTAAGATACTCAAGAGGATGTTATTTAAAAGTGGGGAAGGTAAAGGGACCTAAATAGAAGGAAGGTTTCCACACTTCACCAAAACTAGTAAAATGTCAATAACAATAGATCATGGTAAGTTGTATACGCATATTGTAATACCCAGAACAACAATTTTTTATGCAAAGAGATATACTAAAAAACACTAGAATTAAATCAAGACAGAATTCTAAAAAAATGTTTCAGTAACCCACAGGAAGATAGTGAAAGAGAAATAGAGAAATGAGAAAACAGAGGAAAAACTGAAACAAATAATAAAATAGCAGATTTAAGCTCTAATATATTAAGAATGACCTTAAATGCAATTGGTATAAATACATCAATTAAAAAACAGAGATTGGCAGAAGGGATAAAAACCAAACAAACAAAAAACCCACAACCCAACTCTATGTTGTCTGAAGTGAGAAGAAACTTACTTCAAATTCAATGACATAGGTAGGTTTGAAGTAAAAGGACGTTTTTTATACTAACATCCCACATATGGAAACCAAAACTGAAAACATAATACCATTTATAATCATTCTAAAGAAAATGAAATATTTAAGTATATGTTTAATTAACAAAACATGCAGGATCTGGATGCTGAAAATTATAAAATGCTAATGAAAGAAATAACATACCTAAATAAATGGATAGACATAACATGTTCATGGATTGGAAGACTCAACTTAGTGGAGATGTCAGTTCTCACAAATTGATCTATAGGTTTACTACAATTCCTGTCAAACTCCCAGCAAGATTTTTTGTAGATATAGACAAGCTTAGTCTAAGATTTATATGGAAAAGCACAGGCTCTAGAATAGCTAAAAAAAAAAAAATTTCTTGGAAAAAAGGCAACAGTGGGAGAATCACTCTACCTGATATTTAGAATTACTACATAGCTACACCTGGTAGTGTAGTTGTTAAGAGCTATGGCTGCTAACCAAAAGGTTGGCAGTTCGAATCCACCAGGCACTCTTTGTAAATCCTATGGGGCAGTTCTACCCTGTCCCATAGGGTCACTATGAGTTGGAATTGACTTAATGGCAATGGGTTTTGGATATAGCTATAGTAATCAAGACAGTGTCATATTGGTGGAGGAGTAGACGTATAGATCAACAGAGCAGAACAGAAAGTCCAGGAATAGACTCACAGAAGTAGACCCAACTTATTTTTGACAAAAAAAAATTTGACAAAGGTGCAATTGGACGTCACAGGTAATAAATGAATGAATGAATAAATAGATAAATGACTATATATATATAAAGTTGCCATTGTGTCAATTCCAACTCATAGCAACCCCTTAGGGCAGAGTAGAACTGCCCTACAGTGTTTCCAAGGCTATAAATCTTTATGGAAGCACACTGCCACATCTTTCTCCCATGGTTAGCAGCCAAACGCTTAGCCACTGTACCACCAGGGCAAAACCTCATACTTTACATAAAAATTAACTTAAAATTTATTGTGGACTTAAATGTAAATTACACAACAAAAAGTCTTCAGAATTTAGGGTTAAGCAAAGGATTCTTAGACTTGTCAACAACAACATGATTCATAAAAGAAAAAGTTGATAAATCAGAACTCACAGAAATTAAAAACTTTCATTCTGAAAAACAATCATTAAAGATAATGAAAAGACAAGATACAGACTGGGAGAAAATATACGTAAACCCCACATCTGGCACAGAACTAGTGTCTTTAATACATAAAGAACTATCAAAACTCAATGTTAAAAAAAACCCAGTTAGAAAATGGACAAAAGACCTGATTAGACATTTTGGTGAAGAATATATTTTGATGGCAGATAAACTTCTGAAAGCTGTTCAACACCATTAGCCATTAGAAAAATGCTAGTTAAAAACACAAATATCACTACACAACTAACGGAATGGCTAGGAAAAGAACAAAAAACAATTCTATCGCCAAATACCGGTGAGAATGCAGACTCTGAATCACTCATACATTGCTGGTGGCAATGTAAAATGATACAGCCATTCTGGAAAACAGTTTTGCAAGTTTGTTATAAAATTAAACATTCAACCAGATGTGTCGTTGTTAGGTGTCCTGGAGTGGGTTCTGACTTATAGCGACCCTCTCTGTATGACAGAACAAAACACTGCCTGGTCCTGTGCCCGCCTTAAAATCGTTGCTATATTTGAGCCCATTGTTGCAGCCACTGCGTCGATCCAGCTCATTAAGGGTTTTCCTCTTTTTGCTGGCCCTCTACTTTACTGTGTATGACGTCCTTCTCCAGGGACTTGTCCCTTCTGATAAGATTGGTGGATTGTGTCGATGTTAATGCCTCGTGTGGTACTGCACTATAGTTTTGGAAAGTGTTAACCACTGGGGGAAACTGGTTAAAGGATACACAGGATCTCTATTATTTCTTACAACTACATATGAATCTATAATTATCTCAAAATAAAAAGTTGTTCTTTTATAGAAGCACTTGTAAACAAGCTCTGATAGTTCTCCATGACCTACAGAATGACGTCCAGAGTCTTTAGCTTCATAGTTCCAGCAGCCTGCAAACAGGCTCCAAATTCCCCCTCCAACCTTACCTTGCACAAACCAGCTAAAACATGGCTATTCCTGGGAATACCCTATGTCTCTACTTCTCCACCCTGCTTGCGCTGTTTCTGCTGCCCCAAAGCCTCCCTCTTGCCCAGTCCCCTCATCCACATGTCCCAAATTTCCTGTCTTCAAGGCTCTCTGCTGAGTGGTCTCTCCATAGGTGTTCCCTCCAACTGGAAGAAATTCCTTCCTCCTCTGAACCTCCACAATACTTTTCCGCTTCATTATGTGTGTACTTGTTTTGTATCTCCACAGAGCTATGAGCTTTACTCAAGACTGAGATTCATTCATCTCTGGCTCCCTCACAAATGCTAGTTCAGTGCTGACAGGTACTCAGAGGAGACCATGGTGGTGTGGTAGAAAGTACAGCAGAAGGAGCTCCAGCTCTAGAGCCAGCTCGACTTCCTCTCCAGTTCTGGTTTCACCTATCGCTTCACCATTAACTCCCTTCTCAGTTTCCTCAACAGTATAATAGGGTAACACATGGTAAGTGAAGGCATATGAAAAAGAACTTTCTTCAATCCCTGACACATCATAGATGCTCAGAAAATACAGCTGGGAGATTTGGTTGGTCTCCAGTTCCTGTTCAGCTCACATGCTAGTTGTATGGACTTTAATCAAACAACTTGTTTTCTTTTTACACTCAGTTTCTCCATCTGTAAAATGGGGACAATAGTAGCTATGTAAAGTAAGATTGACTTATTTGTGTGATAGCACTTTAGAAATGTTAAAGCACAATGTTCAAGTAGGATTGTTTGTGGAATGTAAAGGAGCTAGCATTTACTACTATGAGTCAGGCACTGCTCTAAGAATTTTTTTAAATTGTTATAAAAATATAGATGACACAACATTTACCAACTCAATGTCTTTCACCTGTACAGTTCAGTGACAGCAATTACATCAGCCATGTTGTACAACCATCACCAATATCCATTGCCAAAATTTCCATCACCGTAAACAGAAATGTGTTAACTCATTTATTTAGGCCTTACTATTTGGTTTGGTGGTGCCATGAGGTGGGGCCTGTGACTATCTCCATTTTACAGATGAGGACACTGGGAGTAGAAAACTTAACTAAGTGGTAAAGGCTAGCCATTTCAGCTAGTTCCAGGCCTTAAAATCAAACTGCCTTTCTAGTAGAGACTTATGGGTAATGTTCAGAACCTTCAGAATTATATAATTTTGGGATTCTCATCTTTCAATTTCTCAACAGGTTCTCTCTCTTCTTTTAATATGTAGAAAAACAAATGGCAGCTGTGTTTGTTCCTCAGTTTCCAAGATCAGGGCTGCTTAATAATCCCTTCCCTTATCCTTTTTTTTTTTTTTATCCCATCCAAGCATCTTTTCCCATTCCCAATTTTTACTGCTTTCTCCCCGCTATAGCCCCTTGTTCACAAAGATATCATTTCTTACCTCAAAGAGAAAGGAGGCCACCAGAAAAAAATTCCATCAGCGCCTGCCCCACACACATCCTCCAGTGTTTTCTCTTTCCTCTGATCAAGGTTATCATCACCTTCATCTGAGCCCTGGAGTGTTTTCCAAGTTGTGGTTCTAGGATCACCTCTATTGGCGTCGCCTGATATGCTTGTTAAAAATACCTCACCCCCAGACCTATGCAATCAGAATCAGAGGTGAGGCCTGGTGTCTGCATTTTAAGCCCCCTCAGGTGCTGCTGATGCAGAGGGAAGCTTGAAACGATTCCTTTAGGGTCTTCCTTGATGCATCATCCACTGTCTAAGTTACAGCTTTTGTCTCTCACTCTCCACTAGATTCTTTCTCTTAGCCTACAACTATATTCAAATCTCTTCTATCTTAATAATAAAAACCCACCCACTGTGGCTGAGTTGATTCCAACTCATAGCAACGCTATAGGCCAGAGCAGAACTGCCCCCACAGGATTTCCAAGGCTGTAATCTTTACGGAAACAGACTGCCACTTTTTTTCTCTCGAGGAGCAGCTGTTGGGTTCAAACCAGCAATATTTTGGTTAGCCGCCAAGCACTTAACTGCTGCACCACCAGGACTGGCTATCTTAATAGTTGTAGGTCTTATGAGGTTTCAGTGAAGAATAATGTTAATATATGTAAAACATACACAACAATGTCTTGTATAGTATACACATGTTAGCTATCATTATTCTTAGACTTTTTTTTATTGAAGTCCATAGTTTATTCAAGTTTCCTTCATTTTTACCTAATGTCCTTTTTCTTTCCAGGATCTTATAACATTTAAGAGTCATGTCTTCGCAGGCTCCTCTTGGCTGTAACAGTTTCTCAGGCTTTCCTTGTTTTTGATGGCCAGTTTTGAGGAGAACTGGTCAGGTATTTTGTAAAATGTCACTCAATTGGAATTAGTCTGGTGTTTTTCTCGTGATTAAACTGGAGTTATGGGTTTTCTGGAAGAAAACCACAGAGGTAAAATACCATTTTCATCACATCATAGCAAGAGTACCTACTAGCAACATGGTATATGGACTGTTGACATTAACTTTGGCTGAAACATGTGTTTGTCAGGTTTCTCACTGTAAATCTACCCCCCTACCCTCCCCCCCAGCATACTGTAGTCTCTGGAAGGAAGTCATTGTGCACGGCCCACACTTAAGGTGTAGGGAATTACTTAATGCATTTGGAATTCTTCTGCATAGGGGATTCATCTCCTCTCTCTCATTAAGTTTTTCAATCATTTATTATAATCCAATATTATATATTTATTTATTTTGCTGAGATTGTTCTAGATTTGACCATTGGGAGCTCTTTCTGTTGGCTCCTGTGCCCCTTTAACATACTCTCATCATTACATCATTAGGTATCTTTTTTTAATACTTCCTTGCTCTCTGGCACTACAAGATGTTCCAGGATCATCTCATTTATTTCCTGCCTTTTTTTTTTTTTTTTTGAAGCTAAAATCAGCCATTTCTCCAAAGAGCCCTGGTTCCTTTCATTGAAGAACGGTATTAGAAACCAAGATCTAGGCACTAGGTGTGCTTATTGCTACTGGGATGTCATTGCTAATAGTCCCTCTCAGCTGACAGGGCAAAGAAATGTGTTTATATTAACCTGTGTATATACAAATATCTGTAATTATTTCTATATGTAACCACCAGTATCTATATTAAGTTAAACATGAGTTCTTACTGATGTCTCCAACTCAAATCCATTGATTCACATGGATCATTCTAGCCTTCTTCCGTTATTGATCTGTAAATTTCTACTCAAACAGTGAGAAAACTGGCTCTTGCCCTTCACCATCCATTTACTTAATTGTTCTGTTCCAGTATAAATGTACAGCACTATCAGAATTGTTAACCACATCCCTGTGGAAAATATCTTTATCAACTAGACTACAGTACTTATGTGTGGTTCCTTTGCCTTTAGTCTTACAGACTCTGTTTCCAAAGTTACTTAGGTTAGCATCCTTCCTCCAATCCCTTTCAGTGAGGTTGTAATACAGTTAGATTCTCTTGTCACTGTCTTCATTCTTTCATGTAATCCCCTGACCTCCTCAATGATTTTTTATATTTTTGCGTACAATAAGGTTCATTCTTTGTGTTATAAAGTTCTATAGATTTTGATAAATGCATAATGTGTCTACCATTACAATGTCATACAGAATAGCTTCACTGCCCTAAAAATCCCCTGTGCTCCACCAACGTATCCTTTTTCTCTCCCCCAAGCCCCGTCAATTACCATATTTTTACACAAATAACGTGCACCTTCTACGTTTGTTTGCCACCTCACCCCTCCTCCAAGTGAGATATTTTCATAAGCATGCTATGCTAATTTTTACTAAAAATATTGGTGTACTGACACAAAAATACCTCGCAGGGGCAGGGCTCAGTTTGCAAACAAACGTAGAAGGCATGCATTATCTGTGTGAAATATGGTAACTGATCTTTTTACTGTCTCCATATTTTGCCTTTTCCAGAATGTTGTATAATTGAAATCATACAGTATATAACCTTTTCCAACTGGCTTCTTTTACTGAATAATATTTGTTTAAGTTTTAAGGCTCATGGTTTCACAGCTCTTTTCTTTTATTACTGAATAATATTTCATCGCATGGATGTGCCTCAGCTTGTTCATCCATTCACCTACTCAATTATGTATTTGACAATTATGAATAAAACTTCCATAAATATTTGTATGCAGGTTTTTGTGTGGATGTAAGTTCTCAACGTATTTGAGTAACTGCCTAGGAGCATGATTGCTGGGTTGTACGGTTAAGACTATGTTTAGTTTTAGAGAAACTGCCCATATATTTTCCAATGTGGTTGAACCATTTTGCATTCCCACCAGCAATGAATGAGAGTTCCTATTGCTCTTGCCAGCATTTAGTCTTGACAGTTTTTTGGATTTCAGCCCATTGAAGAGGTATGTGGTATATCTTATTGTTGTTTCGATTTGCAACTCCCCAATGACAAATGATGCTGATAATCTTTTCATATGCTTATTTACCATCTGTATTTGCCATCTAAATATCTTTTTTGGAGAGGTGTCTGTTCATATCCTTTGCCTATTTTTAAATTTTTTTTCTTATTGTTTAATGTTAAGAGCTCTGTGTATGTTTTAGACATAAGTCCTTTGTCAGATAAATGTTTTGCAAATATTTTCTTCCAGTCTGTGGCTTGTATTTTCATTCTTTTAACAGTGTCTTACACAAAGGAGATTTTAAAAATTTTCATTAAGTCTAAATTATCAACTTTTCCCCTCATGAATCATGCTTTTGGTGTTGTATCTAGATGCTCATGGCCAAACCCAAAGCCCACAAATTTAATCCTATGTTATCTTCTGTAAGTTTTACAGTTTTGTGTTCTACATGTGGATCTATGACCCATTTTGAATTAATTTTCATGAAAGGTATAAAGTCTGTGTTTAGTGCCTTTTTGTTTTACTTTGTTTTTTTTTTTGCGTGTAGATGTCCAATTTTCCAGCACCATTTACTGAAAACACTCTTTTTTCTACATTGAATTGCCTTTGCCCCTTTGTCCAAGATCGTTATCTATGCATGTGTGGATCTACTTCTGGGCCCTCTATTCTGTTTCATTGAAATATGTGCCTGTTCTTTCACCAGTGTTACGTTGTCTTAATCAACGTAGCTGTATTAAAAAAAAAAAAAAAAACCCGTTGCCATCGAGTCGATTCTGACTCATATGACCCTATAGGACAGAGTAGAACTGGCCCATAGAGTTTCCAAGGAGCATCTGGTGGATTCGAACTGCTGATCTTTTGGTTAGCAGACATAGCACTTAACCACTACGTCACCAGGGGTTCCTGTAGCTGTACAGTAAGTCATAAAATCAGGTTTTGTCAGTTTCCCAACTTTGTTCTTCTTCTTCAGTATTGTTGGCTATTCTAGGTTTTTTATCTTTCCACGTAAAGTTTAGAATAAGTTTGTTGATATCCACAAAATAGCTTGCTGAGATTTTCATTTGGATTGTGTTGAATCTTTAAGCAAGCTGAGAAGAACTGACATCTTAACAATATTGAGGGTTCAATCCATGACCATGGAATATTTCCTATTCTTTTAGATTTTCTATGGTTTCTTTCATCAGAGTTTTAGAGTTTCATGCATACAGATCCCATACATATTTTATAACTAAGTATTTTATTATATTTTGACACTAATGTAAATTATATTGTGATTTTTATTTCAAATTTCAATTTTTCATTGCTGGTATAAAGAACAGTAATTAATTATGTTTATTAACCTTGTGTCCTGCGACCTTGCTACAGCCACTTATTACTTCCAGGAGTTTTTGTTGTTGTTGTTGCTTTGGGATTTTCTACGTAAACCATCATGTCATCTGTGAACAGAGGCAGTTTTGTTTCTTCCTTAATCTGTACACGTTTTAGTTCCTTTTCTTGTCTTATTACATTAGCTAGGGCTTCCGGTACCATGTTGAATAGGAGTGGTAAGGTGGGAGCTTCCTGCCTTATTTCCAGTCTTAGCGGAAAGCATCCAGTTCCTCGACCTTAAGGATGGGGTTAACTTAGGTTTTTTTTGTAGATGTTCTTTATCAACTTGAAGAAGTTTTCCTGTATTCTAAGCATGCTGATAGTTTTTATTATGAATGAATATTAGATTTCGTGAAACACTTTTTCTCCATCAGTTAATTTAGTCACATGATTTTTCTTCTTTAACCTGTTGATATGGTAGATTACATTAATTGATTTTCAAATGTTAAACAAGCCTTACATACCTGAAATAAATCCTACTTGGTTGTAGTGTGTAATTCTTTTGATGTGTTGTTGGATTTGGTTTGTTAATGTTTTGGTGAGGACTTTTACATCTATGTTCATGAGAGGTAGTCACCTGTAGCTTTCCTTTCTTATGATGTCTTTATCTATTTTTGGTATTAGGTTAATGCTGGCCTCTTAGAATGAGTTAGAGGGTACTCCCTATGATTCTGTTTTCTAGACTAGATTGGGAAGAATTGGTATCATTTCTTTTAATGTTTGGTAGAATTCACCAGTGAAACCACCGAGGCCTGGCGTTTTGTGTTTTGGAAAGTTATTAATTATTGATTCAATTTTTCTAATAGTTATAGACCTATTCAGTTCATCTATTTCTCCTTGTGTGAGTTTGCTAGTTTGTATCTTTCAAGGAATTGGCCCATTTTATCTCAATTATCACATCTGTGGGCATAGAACAGTTCATTGTATTAGTTTATTATCCTTTTAACGTTGCTGGGATCAGTAGTGATAACCCCTCTTTAATTTCTGATATTGGCAATTTGTATCTTTTCCCTTTTACCTTGGTTAGCATGGCTCAAGGTTTACCAATTTTATTGATCTTTACAAAGAACCAGCCTATGGATTTGCTGATTTTTCTCTATTGTTTTGCTGTTTTTAATTTCATTGATTTCTGTTCTAATTCTTATTGTTTCCTTTCTTTAGGTTTAAATTGCTCTTCTTTCTCTAGTTTCCTAAGATGAAAGCATAGATAATTGATTCTAGATCTTTCTTCTTCTATAACGTATGTACTTAATGCTATAAATCTCCCTGTAAAAAAAAAAAAAATTTTTTTTTTTTTTCTTTTTAAGCACTGCTTTTGCTGTATTCCACAAAATTTGATAAGTTGTATTTTCATTTCCATTTAGGTCAAAATGTTTTTTAATTTATTTTGAGATGTCTTTTTTGGCTCGTGTATTATTTAGAAGTGTGTTGTTTAAAAATATTTAGGGATTTTCCAGCTATCATTCTGTTACTGATCCTACTGTGGTCTGAGAACATAATTTCTTTTCTTTTCAATTTGTGACGGTGTGATTCATGGCCCAGAATATGATCTATCTTGGTGAATGTTCCATGTGACCTTGAGAAAAATGTGTATTCTGCTGTTGTTGGATGAAGCATTCTGTAAATGTCAATTAGATCCGGTTGATTAATGGTGCTATCAGTTCAACTACAACCTGTTGTCGTCCAGTTGATTCCAATTCATGGCAACTCAGTATGTTACAGAGTTGAACTGTTTGACATTGTTTTCTTGGCTGTAATCTTAATGGAAGCAGATTGCCAGGACTTTCTTTCATGGTACTGCTGGGTAAGTTAGAACCACCAGCCTTCAGGTTAGCAGTCAAGTACAAATCATTTTCACTACCTAGGGACCATACTTCATATCCTTACTGATTTTCTACCTCTAGCTCTATCAATTACTGAAAAGAGGGTGTTGAAATCTCCAAATACGATCAGTGACTGTCTTTTTCCTTGCAGTGCTATCAGTTTTTGCTTCATATCTTTTGATGCTCTATTGTTAGGCACATATACATTAAGCATTGTTATGCCTTTTTGGAGAACTGACTCATTTATTTATGTAAGTGACTTTCTTTCCTTATCACTGATGATTTTTCTTATTTCAGGTCTGATTTGTCTGAAATTAATATAGCTACCCCACTTTCTTTTGATCAGTGTTAGCATGTTGTATCTTTCCCCAACCCTTTATTTTTAACCTGTCTGTATCTTTACATTTAAAGTGAGTCTCCTATAAACAACATATAACTAGGTGTTTTTTATCCACTCAGACAATATTTGTCTTTAGTTAGTGTATTATCTTTTGTTTTTCTTTCTTTCTTCCATTGACTTTGAGTTTCACTAAGGAGAGCATCATAAATGTTTTGCAGTTCCTTCAGTCTTAATCTATTGTTATTATACTGGAGCCCCATTGATATGGTGGTAATGTGTGAAGGAAGGGAAGCATTCTACAACCTTATGATTAAATGTCAGGTTTTTAGTGGCCCTGTGTCCCTGGAGAGTCCCTGGGTGGCACAAATAGTTGAGTGCTTGGCAGCTAACCAAAATGCTGGCAGTTCAAAGCCACCCAGAGGTACCTCAGAAGAAAGGCCTGGCAGTCTGCTTCAGGAAGGTCACAGCAATGAAAACCCTACGGAACTGTTCTACTCTGCACACATGGGCTCACCACGAGTAGGAATCAGCTCGACAGCAACCGGTTTTGGGCTTTTGTGCCTCTGAGCTGTGACCTTCATAGTTTTGTTTTGTTTTGTTTTGTTTTCCTTCCCCTTATTTGAGACGGGAAGGCTAGAAGGGGCTAGAATTCATTCATTGCTCTTTCTCCAGGTAGACAAAGCTCTAGTAAAGTTATTTTTCTACCCCTAGGCCACAAGCATATTCACCTATATTATTTTAGGTTAACTTTAGTTATATCATTCACAATTAAGTCTTTAGTCCAACCTTGCATGTGGCGTATATTGATCTAGTTTTATTTTCCTTATATAGTGAGCATATACAGTGCCATCTTCCAATCAGATAGACATATATTTGTAACAGGAAATAAAAAGCTTTGAGAGATTTCTCCCAACTTTTTTGATGGGAGGAGGAATGAGGAAAAAATTCATAGAGGTCATGCTGTCTGGAGAGAACCGTGAAGCTGGGGAGGACATGGAGGAAAAGGCATTCCAGACAGAAGAACAATGCCAAAAGGACACAGAGCCAAGAAAACATCTATGAGTAAAACAGTAGTTGAACTGGAATTCATCCTAGAAATCATCTGTGGTCCAGTTACCTCGTTTCCTAGGTGAGTAATCTGCCTAAGGTTATACACCTAGGAAGTTGCAGAGCTAGGATTTAAGTCCAGGAAAAATGACTCCAGAACTCATTCTTCTAACCACAGAAGGGGATTAGGACCTGCCTAGGTGGCCCAGCCAATTAGGCACATTGGCAAGACAAGGCCTTCTATCCCTGTCTCCCACCCAGCCCCTTCCCCTGCCCCCTCCCACAGGTACACATCCTGAAACTTAATTACTGCTTCAGAAATTCTGTGGGGATTAAAGTGATGGAGCTGACAAAGCTCTTCGGGGCTAAGAAAAAAAAAAAGATTCTGTAAGAATCAGAAATGATGTATTCTCAGGATGCAGAGAGGTTTTGTAGACTAGCACTAATTAGAGCTTTAAAGAGCTGCCAGCACAGACTTCTTAATTAAATGACCCAGAATCCTTCTTTGGAAACTTTCCTAGATGATCAGGTCTGTGTAAGTGAATAATTGTGCCCTGGACTCAAGGGAATGCACCAACCGAAGCCAGCTTTCACCTTGAAGAGGTGGGGTGGGAGGGGAATGTTAGGGATCCTGATGGAACTGATAGAGGAGGGTCTTTCTTTCTTGGAGTGCTATGCAGCAATCAGAAGTAGTAGATGAGATGTTCCCATGACAACATAAATGGGTATTCAAACATAGTGCTACTGAAAAAATGTAAGAAAACAGGATGAGATACATGGCACAACACGATCAACACAAATGAACTGTATATGCCCACAAAATAATATTATATACATTTTTGCAGGAACACATACACACAAGATACGTATTAACCACACGAGAATGGTTGCCTACGGGAGGCAGGAAAAGAGAGTGTATACATTGTTATGTAAGTTGTATGTATGTGTTACAACCTTGAAAAGTGATAAAATGCTTGAGGTCAGCATCTCTAAATGATTCATTTTTGAGGCCTTCACACTTCCTGGCATATAGTAGGTAAACAATAAATATTTGCTGAATGAATGGCTTCATCTTCAGTCTCCGTGATGGTTCTGAACATGACCTACTGGGCAGTGCAAAGGGCTCTCTTCCCAGCACCTGCCTTTATTCCTCCTTCCTTTTTTCTCTTCAAAAAAATATTAGTAGCATTATAAGTGTTAGAAAATTCTTCCTTATTGTGAACCAAAATTGACCTCCTCATTACGGTCACATATGAGCTTGGCTCTTTCCTTTGGAAGTGGATGCTTCTTACCTAGGTGCCAACCCTTCAAACCAATGCTGTCCGATACAAGTTTCTGGAATGAGGGAAATGTGCAATACCTGCACTGTCCAATATGGTAGCAGAACTACTGCAAAGTCAACCTGGGACTGACCACACTATTAAAAAAAAAAATTTTTTTTCATCGAGTCAGTTCTGACTCGTGGCGAGCGTATATACTATGCATACTACAGCACATTTAAATTAGACATGCCTTGCTTTTTTGCTATAAAAGCATTGCACCAGGAAGAAAAAAACACCCAAAAGGCACATACTGTGTTCTTCTAATTGAAGCTCAGAAGATGATATTTAAGGGATCATTAAAAGAGACAAAGATATCTGTGGAAGTGTTTGGCAAATACAAAATATGTTTTTGCTAAAAGGTGAATACCTTAGAAAAGTGAGTGATGCCCCCCTATTTTGTGAGCCCTGCATTGTTTTATGCCAGACTTTCTTAAAATAAGGTACAGTGGAACAACTTTCATACAAAATATTGCAGTAGCCTCCAAATGGCCCTCTACTTCTAGTCTTATCCACTTGACACACTGCTACTAGATCCATCCTTCCCAAGGTCTTATCTTGTCACTCTCTGAAGCCCTCCTACTCAGATCAGTGTCTTCCTGCTGTCTGCTGGAGAGCCCAAGCTCAGGATGCAATGGCCTGAGATGGAAAATACTCCCTGGTTAGATTTCTTGCCACATACTAGATGCCTCAGCCAACCTAAACCCTGTCATCCTTCCACTTTCCACCTCTGTGAATGGCCCTGTGGCAGAGTGGGGGGGCATGTCCTGAAGAGTCAGACAGAGCTCAGTTTGAATTCTGGCTCTGCAATTTACTGTCTCATGTATAACTGTGGAGTCCCTGGCTGGTATAAATAATTAATACTCAGCTGCTGACCAAAGGTTCAGAGGTTTGAGTCTACCCAAATTTGCCTTGGAAGAAAGGTCTGGTGATCTACTTCTCAATAATTAACCATTAGAAACCCTACAGATCACAGTTCTACTCTGACACACATGAGATCGCCATGAGTCAGGGTCCACTCAATGGCTACTTTTTTTTTTTTTTTTTTAACCTATCAAAAATCAGCTAGAGAAAAGCCCATGGATCTGCAGACAATCTGATTTGCAAACAGTGATGGGGATGGTAAAGGCCTGGGCAGCATTTCGTTGTGGATGAGTTTGCCATGAGTTGGGGCTGATGTTTCAGCAACTAACAACAACCACAACAGCTGGAATTATAATAAGGATTCAATGAATTAATGTACATGAAGTGTTTAACATAGTGTGTGACACAAGATGTGCACTTTAATAGCAGAGAAAAAGCAATTGATACACTTACAAAATTCTAACATTTCCAGCTTCAAAGAACATCTACTGAATGCTCACATCCATAAGTGGTAGGCCAGTCCTCTGTCAGACCATCATCCTGGTATAGGATATGGAAAATATGATCAATGTATTGCCATTGGCGTGCACAGGAAGGAGTGCCCACAGGGGCCTGGAATGGTCAGCAAACCCTTCTGGAAGAAGTAGCATTTAAACTTAGCCTGAAAGGTGGAGTTGATTCATCCAGGTAGAAAAGAGCATGGGAAAATGTGTGAAAGCAGGAAGCACATGGTATTTTGGAATGGTGATTTTCATTTGGTTACTATAGGCACCACCTAGGGGATCAGTGGGAGTTTTGTTTGAGAAGGTAGCTGGGCATGTGGGTGGGAGGAGAGATTATACAGGTCTTGAAAGCCAGGGAAGGGATTATGAGATTTCTTCCTCCCTCCTTCCCTTTCTCTAATGATGATAATAATAATAATAATAACAACAAGAGCAACAAGAACAAAGCCCCACAGAGAAAAATAGCCCTGTTACTAAGCACGTGCCTTTAGTGCCTTTAGATTTAAAGGTTAAAACCCAAATCTCAGCATCCCACTACGTCCACACAGAAGAGTTCTGGTGTGTTCCTCTTACAATAAAGATTTCTGAGAGCTGCAATCAGTCAGGATGAATCACAGCAACCTGCAGCTTTGTGTTGTTAGAGATATTTCAGTTCTGCCATTAGCTAGTCGATGCTCGAAGAGTTCTACCCTCATGTGGCCCCGGATTAAGATAAAAGTATGACTAGGAAGAGAAGGAGGTGCAGGTTGGTTATGAACCAGCAAGAACCTCATAAACGAGGACAGAAGGCACTCGAATGCCAGCAAGGCCCAAAGTCTTGAGTCAGACAAGGTGCCTTCTTCTAATGTGTTTTCTTCAAAAATTTCAGGTTATTTTTGGTGTGTAGCATTTCTTCATTGAGTTCAACTTTTTTTGTTTTATTAGTAGTTACTGACCACAGATAATTTCCCCCTTTTGTTTGTTTCATCTATCTTCCTTATAAATTATTGCATCAACTATTACATTACTATAACTGATAGTATAAACAATTTTGTGAAACAATTCTGTGATTAAGGCATTGCTGAACTAGAAAAAGCAAACATTTTATTGAAATGTAGCAGACATATGAAAGTACAAATCATAAGTGCATGGTTCAATGTAGAGCATTGCCATAACCAATATGACATTTCCAGCACACCAAAAGCCAAGCTCAAGACCCCTTCCCACAAACTACTCCCTCCCTGCTTAATTACTATAGAGACTGCTAAAGCTGTCATTTAGTTTTTGCTAGTTTTTGACCTTATGTAAATGGCATCATACTATATATATTCTTTTGTGTTGGATTTCTGTTGCTCAGAATAACGTTGGTGAGATCTGTCCTGTTGTGCATTTCTATAGTTTGTTAATTATAATTGCTGTAGAGTATTTCACTGAATGAGCACACCACAGTTTCTACTGTGAATGGACAATAGGGTTGCCTTCAGTTTGGGACAAATAACGCTGCCATAAATGTTCTGTCAAGTCGATTCTGACTCACGGCGACCCCATAGGACAGAGTATGTTCTTGTAAATGTCATTGGTTTACACGTGCTTGCACTTCTGTTGGACATGTGCCTACGAGTGGAATTCCTTGGTCATAGGGTAGTTTTAGTGAATAATGTCAAACGGTAAGTGGTAGTGCAAATTTATACTCCCAACACCGGTATACATATGTTCAGCTGTTCCACTCCTTTCCAACACTTGGTGGGGTTAGTCTCTTTAATTTTAGCCTTTCCGGTAAGGATGTAGTGACACATTGCTTTGGTTTTAATTTGCATATCCCGATTACTAGTGCAGTTGAGCACTTTTCACAGGGATACTAGCTACTTGTATATCCTCATCTGTGAAGAAGATTTATTAAATTGATGTGATGATGTGATATGGATACTTTATTGGGTATCTCAGTAGGAATTTTTTTAATATTTGTGAGTTTTATTTCCTAGAAATATCTTCACTGCACCTTCATTTTTGAAGAATAATTTTGTTGAACACAGAATTCTGAGTTGGTATTCGTTTGCATTCAACACTGTGCAGACACCATTTCATTGTTTTCTGGATTCTCCTGTAACTATTGAAAACTCAGATGTTGGTCTTGCTGTTGTTTCTTTGAAAGCATTCTTTTTGTCTCTTTTTCTCTTTGTAGTTGCTCGCAACTGTTTCGCTAAGATTGTATCTAGGTGTAGTGTTCTTTGTATTTTGCAGTACTTCTTGAATCTGTGAATTGATTATGTGGTCAGTTTTTTAAAATTTTGAGCCATAATCTCTTCAGTCTTACTTATACCCCATTCCCTGTCCTTTACCCTGGACCTCCAATTATATGTATGGGACATTTTCTGACTGTAGCCTATATTTCTCTTATGCTCTTTTTTATATATTCCAACCTGTGTGTCTCCATGCTTAATCCTTCTGGTATTTTCTTTTGGTACCTTCCATCAGTTTTTTTTTCCTCAGATGTGGGTACTCTGCTTTTAAATGATCCATTGAATTTTTAATTTCAGTTATTTTACTTTTTTTTTTTTTAGCTCTAAAATAATCCATTTGGTTTTGATAGTTTCCAATTCTCTGCCAAAATTTTCTATCTGCTATTTTACATTCTGAAACATAGTAAGGATAATTAAAGTTCGTGTTTGATAACTTCATTATGGGTCCTTTTTGTATCTGTTTCTATTTTATTTCTTTGGTCTTTTTTGTGTTGTTATAATGTCTTATTTCATAATATGCCTCGTTATTTTTTTTGTTGTATGCTATACATTATATTATATATGAAAACAATAGAGATATTATGAAGCCTAGGATTATGTTACTTTCCTCCAGAGAGGATTTTTTTGTTCCTTGCAGGTTTCTGTCTCTTACAGGTATAGAAATTGTGGTATAAAATATTTATGATCTCAGATCAGAAATCAGGATAATTCAAAACTGGGCTTCAGTCTCTAGCATGGTCAGTCTCTTTATCTTTCACCTTTACTTCTATGGATTAGTCCTTTAGAGTCCCAAGTAAAAGGTTTCTTTGTGCATCTTGAATTACCATGAACCAAAAGGTCAGCCGTTCAAATCCACCAGGCACTCCCTGGAAACTCTACGGGACAGTTCTACTCTGTCCCATAGTGAGTCAGAATCGACTCGACAGCAACCGAGTTTGGTTTTGGTTTTGTTAGTCCCGTTAGCCTTTCTAAAGCTTTGCTTAGATTCTCAGCCTCTTAATTGCCTCCATGTGAACTGGTCTTTGTACAAAAAGCAGCCTCAAATGCTTTGTTCATCTCTCTGAGTTTACTTCCTCTCCCAATCATCTTGGTCTCATAATTTTGCACTTCCTCAGTAGCTCTCAAATTTCTTCAAACAACTACCATTGATATGTATAACCTGGTGCCATAAATATGTATACATACATATATGTATATTTTCTTATATAATTGTATATTTATTAATGTATCTATGTATATAAATATATATTTCTGTATTTTAAAAAATATGTATTTTCCCTCTGCCTATTACCTTATTTTTACTCAAATAACACATGCCTTCCATGTTTGTTTGCCAACCACTCACTATCCCACACAAGGTATTTTCATGTAGTATGCTATGCTAATATTTTTTATAGCAATGTTTTAAAAAAATTGGCATAGTGGCTCTTAAGGAAATGCCTCACAGTGGAAGGGTGCAGTTGGCAAACAAATGTAGAAAGCAGATGTTATTTGTGTAAAAATACGGTATATGCTGAAGGAGAGATTACTTTAAATTTTCTAAATCGCCGTTTCTGAAAGTTTATTGGTGGTTTTTGCTTCTATTGCTTTTTCAATTAGATCCAAGTCCAGCTGGTGATATATATTTTCAAGATTGCAAGCTGCTGTCACCACTACCATAATAAAGTCATACCCATGTGTTTTATATTCTATAGATGTGCTGTCCAATATGGTAGCCACTAGCTATGCATACATGGTTATTGAGTAGTTGAAGATTAGTATGACTGAGGAACTTAATTTTTAATCATTAATTTTTAAATTTATTTAAACTTACATTTTAAAATCAAACTCGTATACACTGTAATGCCTGTTAAAAATAACTCTCCTGTTCTGGTAGGACAGCATTTAACTTTAACCAATGAACAGTATAAAATATTTTTGTTGTAGTGCAAGTGTTGAGCTTGTGTGTTGTTTCTAGTTTTACACATAAACACATCACCAGTCTGGTCAGTGTTAATGGATTGGCTCAATCTGAATACTTTTTCTATGCACCAATTTAACATTGTAATATGTTTACTTGTGAATTTTATGCAGACAGCATAACTTACATGCTACCTATTTCTTTTTAACCCTTTGTAATGTAATGTGGCTACTAGAAAATTTTAAATTATAAATGTGGCTAACATTGTATTTTTAATTGGACAGTACCATTCTATAGGGTTCATAATTTTTGTTCCAAGTAAATGTTGATTATGTCTAATTTTATTGGTTCTGTAGAAGAACCCTACTCTCATGTATGTGCATGTGTATTTATAAAGCATTTACGCAAACTGTCCTGCTGACACACAGCACAGTATCTATCACCTGGTGGCATTTTAGTTAGCTGCCTTTGAGTCAGCTACCTGACTCACAGAGACATCATGCACAACAGAATTGGACCGTTGTGATCCACAGGGTTTTTACTGGTGATTTTCTAGTCCATCTGAATCTGGAAGTCCCACTGAAACCTCTTGAGCATCGTAGCAGCATGTGAGCCTCCACTGACAGATGGGTGGTGGCTGTGCTTGAGATGCATTGGCTGGGAATCAAACCAGGTCTCCTGCATGGAAGGTGAGAAGTCTACCACTGAACTACCTTGTAGTAGTGCTCAATTATGAATGAATAAATGAATGTGAGTGAAGCAGAAATATGGGAAGCAACATCTATCAAATTCTGCACACTGTTGTGTTAAACTGCAATCATACAACTGAAGAAGATCCTTACACATCCCAGGAACCTACACCTCTGGGGCCTTAACCAGAGGTTCTCAACTGTATCAGACCCAATACTATCATTTTACACACCTGTTTGTAATGTTACCTTTGCTATCCTGAAAAGAAATTCATAGATAATCTAATTTTTTGAAAAAGTAATATAATTCCCTGTTATATGGAGGAAAAATAAATGGAAAGTGATTTGTAATAAAATAGTACCGCATTTTTTTTTTCCACAAATAACGCACACGTTATGGGTTTTTGCTAACCACACAATCTCCTTGTGCATTATTTTCCTAGGGGTGTTATGCACATTATATGTGTGGGCACATTATCCATGAAAAATATGGCATATACTTCAATCTGGAAATGCTCAGGCAGAACTACACTGCAGACACAGTGAAGTTGGCAAGTGCTTGCTCCTACTTTTAATGGATAAGTTTGGATATAAGAGAAGTAAGACAATACTCAAATCATTTTTATTGTTGACACTTTATATTTAACATTTTGAGATAAGGGATATGTAAGCATATCTGTGTATCTGCAAGTAGAATCATAGTGAATGTGACAGCTACAAAAGCAAAATATAGATGTGTTGTATTGTTTACTCAAATGCCAGAAGCAGTGTTGCTGTTGTTTTGAAGTGGTGAACAATTCTTGGTAAAATTCCAAAACAAATCCGATCTTTCGATTTACATGGGAGTTGCATTTCCTGGAAAATTAGGAACATATTAAAACCGCGCAAAATATCCTTTTAAAAACTATGTAAAATGGAGTTATGTGGTCGGCTCAGATAACTACAGAGATTTTTCACCTACATAAATTTTCCAGTTTGTGTGGAACTGTCTCCCTCCCTGTAGGACATTTAGCAGATTGTCCACTAAACCCTAATAGCACCCCATTTCCCTCAATAATCGTGACAACAAATACCCTCTGCCACCTGACAAATTTCTAAACATCCCCGGAGAAACGCTGCCATCCCTGCTGAGAACCATTGCTCTAGGCTCGTACGTGGTTCATCTTGAGCTACTGCTGCCTGTCTCACCCCCACGCTTCCTCCCAAATTCTGTAAAGCACGGATCAGGCATTGGAGGGTAGAGCGACCCAAGTAGGAGGATTCCAAACTTGTATCATTGAATAATCTTTATATTTGTTTATTTGGCTTTTTAATGTCATAAATATATGAAGCAGAACATTTGCCATTTCAACATTCTTCACATGTATAATTCAGTGGCATTATGTCATCATGTTATTCACCATCACCATTATCCATTTCTAAATTTTCCCTTCACTGTTAATGGCAGCTCAATGTCCACTAAGCAGTGACTCTGTCTTTCCCCTCCCTCCTGCTCACCCCTGATAACCACTAGTAAACTTTGGTCTCTATACAATTGTGTATTATAGATACTTTATATATGTGGGATCACACATTATTTGTCCTTTTGTGACTGACATATTTCACTCAACGTAGTGTTTTCAAGGCTCATCCATGTTGTAGTATGTATCAGGACTTCATTTCCCTTCATGGAAGTTCATTTATTCATTTTTTATTTCTTACCTTCTTCCAAAAAGAATGTTTTGGTCAATTGCAATGAGATACCTCATAGACAAGAAAAAATACATCTGGTGGGATGGGGATTGAAAACAGCAAACAGAAGAAAGCTGGGGGCGAACCCAGTACCTAAAACACGTACTCCCAGGGCTTGTACACTGGCTAAAAGCAAGAAGTAAACTGGGTTGTCATTTTAAAGAGGGATGCTTGATTGTTACACAATTCAGTTGTTGATAATATAAAAGCAAATTCCTATCAAGGTTAAGAACATGGACTCTGTGGCTAGACAGCTTTGATAGATTCAATTTGGCTTCATTTTTACTAAATGTGGGACCTTGACTAAATCATTTTGTGCTCAGTCCTCTTGCTTATAAAGCAGGGTAGCGGCAATGCCTATAATACTTACCGCATATGTTTATTGGGTAGATTAAATATACTGAGGTACATAAAGTGCTTAGAACAGTACACAATAGCTAGTTGTAAGTGTTCTATAAGAAACTCTCAAAAAACAAACAAAAACAGTTGTGCAGAGAAAACACAGCTTTTCTAGCAGATTCTTTCAGTGAATGATGTAGGATGAATCGCCTAGATTGGAAGCTGGGAGGAATCTCGACTATCATCAATTCCAACCTGTTTGTGCTACAATGGAGTCCTAGTGGCACAGTAGTTAAGAGCTCAGCTGCTAACCAAAAGGTCGGCAGTTCAAATCTACCAGACCCTCCTTGGAAGCCCTATAGGCCAGTTCCAATCTGTTCCATAGGGTCACTATGAGTCAGAACCAACTCAATGACAACAGGTTTGGTTTTTTGGTTTTTGTTCGACAATGGAGGAAACTGTAGCCAGAGAGTGCAAGCCCCGTGGCCAAGCTAGTACAGCTAAGTTAGTGGAAGAGCTCAGCTCTCCTGGCCCCTGCCAGCTATTCTTTCAGATACACCAAGGCTGGAACTGGCCTAGGGAGTGGGTGCAGAGAAGGGGCCTACGACCTCTCCTCACAAGGCAGCTGTGTGATGTGCTTGGGAAATCCACTGGTCTTCAGCTGAAGACTCACCTGGTTTCTCTTCACTATTGACAAGTCCAAAAGCTTCCAAGGGAGAGCTGAAGGTAATTATCCCAGTGTAGAACTAGCCTAGAGAAAGCAGCTGGTTTTCCCACTAAATCCAGATAGGTACCCACCCCTCCATTTTCTATCTATGGGGATTGTGTGGCCCCACCAGAGTCCTCAGTAAAATGTCAGCACCTACAGAGCCAAACTGTGGGGCTTTCTAACTCTCCCTGTCTGCAGCTCACCTTCACCTGGCAGCTGTCCCTAAGTTTCCACTGTGGCAGCAGTAAAAAAAAAGCAGCAGAGCAGGTAAAAAAGCTGAGAACTGTATCCCCCCTCCTGCTGGTCTACCATCTCAGGCCCCACCTAGCTCCCAGCAGGATAAAGAAGTGGCTTGTTTATTGGGGAGATTAAATATATTGAGGTACATAAAGTGCTTAGAACAGTACATAATAGCTAGTTGTAAGTGTTCGCATAGACCTCTTGTCTCAAACCATTCTGTGCCTATTGTTTTCACACACTCAGAAGCACCTGTATCTTCCTTCCCCCTCGTACTGCTCAGAACTCTTGGCTTTGGTGGGGGCACTCTTACTAATGTCCTGGGATATGCTCCTGTTCTGGATCTGTCCCTGCATACAGGTCTCCTGCCTTCTTGCCCAGTGCTCTTTCTGCCCACACCAGGGTGGATACTCGCTGGCTGGACTTCTCTTACTATCAGACTGTATTCATTAGAACAATAGTTTTGTCTCATCATGTCATTCGGAGATGGTTGCTAGGGTTACCGATGGAGGATTTGATTAATTTGTAAATCCTGCAATTGCCTTAAATCAGTAGTAATGCATGCTCTAGCTTCCAAAGGATTTGGACTGAGCTGATGGGGAAGCGGGTGAGAAGAAAAGAACAGTCACAGGTTGGCACCCATTGCCATATGTTCACACTCTTTATAAGGTGTTTTGCCATTGCTTCACCAGAAAGCTGAGGGGATTAAAGATCGAGTCAGAGGGAACACCATGGTGCCCTAGTAATTGCCCAGGAAAGCTCAAAAAACAGAATAATACAGTCCCTTTCAGGAATTCAGGAGGCAGCACTGATAATGATAGAGATAAGAACATCTGTGAGGACTTCTTCTTTTAAAGTTAATTCAGAATCCAAAAATTGTAGCTCTTAGGGGACTGCTAACTCCAAATGAGGAGACTCGAGCTATTTGGGAAGTTTCATCATCAGGAAAAACCAGGCTGGGTCTAAATGTAGGATCCTAGAGTCAGGTTTAGAAGAGGGCCCAGCATCATTTCTTCCAGGTCTTTTGTTGACCCACATCTGTATTCAGGTCATCACCCACACTCTGCGGGAACATTGCCAATGATGAAGACCTCACTCCTTCCCAAGGCAGCACGTTTGGCTTTAAAACAGCCCTGACCTGAGTGTTAGGGAATCTGCCTTATATTGAAGGGGTAGGGGGCGCTTTTCCTCCTTGCTGTAGTTGACTGGCTGAGCTCACAGAGACTTCTTCAGGGGCCTGAAAAATGCCCTGCGTCATATGTGCCCATCACCAAGCAAGCTACACGGGCTCTGGGCAGTTGAGAAGTCCCAACTTCAGGCAGCTGAGAAATAGCTGAACATTACTTGATGTAACTTGATCAAGTATGAAGGGAACCGCCTCTGCAATGTTTATCTCATTGTGACAAAAACAAAATCAAGGCGCAGACCCTGTTGCCCAGGATAAATGTTCCTATGACATTCTTCTTTATACAACATGGTTCTGAGAATCATCCCCATCAGGGTGGATGGATGATGACTCAGAGCTCCAGATATCAGTGGGTGTGCTGAATCCAGTGGGGTCCTTGTTCTTTCCTGAGAACACTGCGGCTCCATTAATGCAGTTGAACCTCACACTAGCCCTTGGAGCGTACATCCCACTGATGACTCATGTTAGGCTTTGTAGTCAGTGAAAATGCCTGGGCTAATTCCTCTTTGTTGGTGCAACGTCACATCGCCCCAACCGAAGCTCTATTGAAACTATAGATGTCCAGGTCACCGTCTAGCTCCCTGCCTGCTTTTGGTGTCAAGTTCATTGTCATCAGTATTTTGAAATTCAGGATTGCAGGAATTGAAACCTTTTGTTTTTGCTTCTCTGGCACCACTCCTGGTCTTTAAAACCCCAGGAGGTCACTCACTGCCTGTGCATCACTGATTTCACTTGGTGTTATGGATTGAATTGTGTCCCCAAAAATGTGTATCAACTTGGCCAGTCCATGATTGCCAGTATGGTGTGATTGTCCACCATTTTGTCATCTGAAGTGGTTTTCCTATGTGTTGTAAATCCTACCTTTATGATGTTAATGAGGCTGGATTAGTGGCAGTTATGTTAATAAGGCAGAACTCAATCTACTAGATTGGATTGTGTCTTAAACTAATCTTTTTTTGAAATATAACAGAGACGAGGAAGCAGAGAGAGAGGGGGACCTCATAGCACCAAGAAAACAGCTCCAGGAGCGTAGGGTGTCCTTTGGACCCAGGATTCCTGCACTGAGAAGCTCCTAGACCAGGGAAGACTGATGAAGGACCTTGCTCCAGAGGCAACAGAGTGAGAGAAAGCCTTCCTCTGGAGCTGATGCACTGAATTTGGACTTCTAATCTACTAGATTGTGAGAGAATAAACTTCTGTTTGTTGAAGCCATCTACTTGTGGTATTTCTGTTATAGAAGCCCTAGATGACTAAGATGGTTCGTCTAGGTCCCTCAGCTCTGATTCGTCCAGATCAGCATATTTAATGAAATTCAATGTCTAATCTACCCTTTATCAACGCCTTCTCCCTTTCCCAATTCCTTAACAGAAAACATAGAGGAAAGGTAAGAGCTGAGGAATTCTGCTCTCTCTTTCATCCGTTGAAGCATCATAATTAGTTTATCTGAGAATATATTACAAATGTGAGTGGTAATAGTTCAGGATTTTATGAAAAAGACTTCCAACCTGAGTGTTTATATTTTGCATATCCTTTTTACATTGGTTAGAATGGTGGTTCTTGTTCTCTTAATTGTTTTAATGAAAAGTTCCAGAGTATACAAAAATTGACACATTTGCTAAATTCTCATTCAGGTCAGTCACTTTTATGGAAAGCCTAGTTTTATGTGGCACAAAGCCACAATCAAGATTCACCTTATTGTAGAAAAAGAAATAAATGGTCCTGTGTGGCAAAATTCCAAACTATTAAATGATGGCAGAAGTCACTGAAGGAAGTCCTTGGCTCTCCAGGTCCACTAAGTCCCAGGTGAAAAAGAGATCCTAGTCTTCACTCTGGACTCTGCTCAAGATTTCATACAAAACTAGCTGCCAGGTAAAACTGGGGAAATGCATACAGGATACATATTTCTTGGAATGGGGGGTGGGTATGAGTAAATTCAGCCTTAAGTTAAGGGAGTGAGAACAAGTGTGGCCTAGAAAATAGGGGTAGAAAGACAGGACCAGGACCAGGTTGTGAGGCTGCATCTATGGGAATCATAGCAGTATTATACCCCTAAAGTCAGAGGAGTGGACACGGATATTTCGGTAAGAAAGAGGAAAAAGGAAGGAATCACCTCAGCCCCGAATAGGAAGGGCATGCACTTGTGGGGGTACAAGGGTTGAGCAAAGAGAAAAGATGATAATATCTGATCACTTTTATACTTTTTGTCTTCAGACTAATGACCTTAGACTTAATACAGACCACTATGGTCAAAGTTTTAATATGAAAAACCAAGTACATGGCTGTGAATTTCCAGAATTCTTTGGTGCACGTTTGTCATGAAAAAATCACTGCTAAAACCCACTAATAGTCACTCCCATGGCAATGCTCTATACTTAACGTGTAGATACATGAATAATATATACATTCTTGAGTGGTTTATTAAAAGGCACCTAGAGCTCATTCATAAAGAGATAAAATGAGAGAGCAAGGCAGCTTGTCCTAAAGGCCAAAAGAGGGGAGGAGCTGAGTCTGAGAAGGCAGGGAAGGCTTCCAGGAGAGTTTCAGGGAGTCCTGAGAGTGCACTGGAAGATAGGCTCTGTGTGACCTGGCTGTCATCAAAAGGCAATTTGGAGGATAAAGACGCCATCTGTGGGAAAGAGATAAAGCCCCAGGCCCAGTGCCCTCCAAAGCAGGAGCTGGAAAATCATAGTATTACTTGATTCACCCAGGAGGCAAACCGATCAAAACTCCATTCCAGAAATATGTCTCTTGGTGAATCTAGGAACCTACTGCTTCCTATTCAACAGTTCTAGATATTTCACAGTAGAGCTCTGTGCTTCTAATGCATACAGAGTCTACTGTCCACTTCCCCGACTCCAAGGGACACCTAAAATGTGTTAGGCTGATTGGCCTTGTAACAATGTGTGTGTGTGTGTGTGTGTGTGTGTACGTGCTGCCAGTAGATGCTCAGTGTCCTGCCATGCTGGATCAGTCCCTCACAACCAACATAAACCCTGTTACAATGCGCTATTCTTTGGATCTTGTCAGAAGGCAAATTTCCCTAAAAGAGGTATAAGTACCACTGTAAATTGGTTTCGGTAATTTATAATTTAAAATGATTGAATCCCAACTATTTCTGCTTTGAAATTAAAAAAAAAAAACTCTTAAATTTAGAAAACATAGATTAGCACAAAGAAAATGATAAATCAACCTGTAATCCCATTATTTAGATATAAAAATTATTATCTTAGTTTGTGAAAATGGGATGCAACTCTGCACAATACATTGTTATTTAGCTCTTTTTAGTTAATATGTTATGGATAATCTTCCTTTAAGTGCTCGGCTGCTAAAAAAAGGTTGAGGGTTCTAACCCACCCAGTGGCTTCAGGGGAGAAAGGCCTGGTGATCTGCTCCCATAAACAATAAAAAAAACACAGCCTAGGAAATTGACTCAACAACACAACAACAACAATCACCTATTGTGGGCCTCTCATTTGCCAGCCACATTGGTATGCTTCACATACTTTATCTCACTTAATCCTCATGGCAATGCTATTAAGTAGATACTATTATTATCCACATTTTACACAAGAGGAAATTGAGATAGGTGCGTAATCTACCCAGCCGTGGTCACAACACTGAAGGTAGCAGAATCCGAGTGACTCAGCTCAGATGGTTTTATGGGAATATGATTATCTCATAAGATGGAGGATCAAATATCCAAGAAGAGCCAAGACATTCTGAAGACAAATAGGATTAAGGAATTTGCATTAATAGGTTGCAAGATTTAATGAAAAGCTAAAGTAATTACAAGAGGATTATTTTTAAGTCAGGATAGTTAAATTGGCCAGTGGAAGTCTAAGAGACCAGAAACAGATCTACATCTATATGGTAAGTTGCTAAATGAAGGAAGTAACATTGTAGATCACAGGTAGAAGGATGAATTATTCAATAAATAGTGCTGGTATCACGGATTATCCATATTGGAAAAAAACTGTAATAAGATTCCTCTTCTCATTATATAAAAAAATTAATTCCTGGTGGATTAAAATCTTAACTAGGAGAGGCAAAGTTTTAAAACTTTTAGAAGAAATTTAGAATACCTTTATAAACTTGGAGTAGAAAAGGATTTCTTTGAAAAGACACTAAAAGTTCCAGCCCCAAAAAGAAAATGTTGATAAATCAACTCCACTAATATCAGAAGAAGACACAATCTCAGGCTGGGTTCTCTAGAGAGGCAGAACAAGTAAAGAGTATAGAGACAGAGAGAAAGAGAGAAAGATTTATCTCAAGGAAATGGCTCACACTGTTGTGGAGGCTGGCAGGTCCCAAAGTTTGTGGGTCAAGGCATTGGCTGGAGGCTTCTCCTGACTCATGTGGCTGCAAGGGCTGATAAACCCAGAATCAGCAGGTCTGATGGAAGGCTGCTGGCTCATAGGGCTGTGGGGCTGGTGAATCCCAAAGTCGGCAGATCAGGCAACAGGCTGCTGGCTCAGAACTGGAGGTCAGAGGATGACAAGCCAGAAACAGGATGCAGAGCAAGCAAGACAGCTTTGCCGGAATGTTCATATGTATTTTGGGTACAGGCCATACCCCCAAGGAAACTTCCCTTACAACTGATTGGCTGATCACATCATGGAAGTAATTACAATATATCACAAAATGGAGGATAATTTTATCAGATCACAAAATGGAGGATAATTACATAATACTGAAAATTATGATCTAGCCAGGTTGGCACATAACACTATCACAGACACCATAAAGAAAATGAAAATACAACCCCCTAAACTGGTAGAAGATATTTGAAATGGATATAACTCACAAGAAATTAATTTCCAGATTATATTTTTTAAATTCTATAAATCAAGTAGGATAACTCAATAAGAAATAGGAACAGGGTACAAATCAGCATTTCATGGAAGAAAAAACACAAATGGCAAATAAACATATGAAAATAGGGTTATTCTCATTAGTAATCAGGGAAATGAAAAATTCAGACCAATGGGATAATATTTTATACACACTAGATTAGAAAATTAAGATGAAACCAGGTGTGAGAGTGTGGATCAACAGGAACTTTCATACACTGCTGGTGGCAGTAAAATTTGTACACTCACTTTGCAAACAATTTTTACTATACAGTAAAATGGAAAATTTGTTTGCAAACCTGTTGTTGTTAGGTGCAGGCGAGTCAGTCCCAACTCATAGCGACCCTATATATAACAGAACGAAACACTACTTGGTCCTACGCCACCCTCACAATCATTGCTAAGTTTGAACCCATTGTTGCAGCCACTGTGTCAATCCATTTTGTTGAGGGTCTTCCTCTTTTTCGATGACTCTTTACCAAGAATGATGTCCTTCTCCAGGGACTGGTCCCTCCTGATAACATGTCCAAAGTACATAAGATGAAGTCTTGCTATCCTTACTTCTAAGGAATAGTCTGGCTGTACTTCTTCCGAGACAGATTTGTTTGTTCTTCTGGCAGTCCGTGGTATATTCGATAATCTTCTCCAACACAATAACCCAAAAGCACCAATTCTTCTCCTGTCTTCCTATTTCATTGTCCAGCTTTTGTATCCCTATGAGGCGATTGAAAATGCCACGGCTTGAGTCAGGCACAACTCAGTCCTCAAAGTGACATCTTTGCTTTTCAACACTTTAAAGAGGTCTTTTGCAGCACATTTGCCCACTGAAATATATTGTTTGATTTCTTGACTGCTGCTTCCATGGGCATTGATTGTGGATCCAAATAAAATGAAATCCTTGACAACTTCAATATTTTCTCTGTTTACTGCTTATTGGTCCAGTTGTGAGGATTAAAAAAATTTTTTTTCTTATCTTGAGGTATAAATCTATACTGAAGGCTGTAGTCTTTTGCTTTCTTCATGTATGGCATCCCTAATGTCAACCCACAACTCCTCTGGTCTTCTGTCGCTAGTGTTCAGCGCATCAAATCTATTCTTGAAATGGTCTTTAAATTCAGGTGGGATATACTCAAGGTTGTACTTTGTCATGGACTGGTTTTAACTTTCTTCAGCTTTCATTTGAACTTGCATATGAGCGATCGATGGTCTGTTCTGCAGTCAGCCCCTGGCCTTGTTCTGATGGTGATATTGAGCTTTTCCATCGTCTCTTTCCACAAATGTAGTTGATTTGATTCCTGCATTTTTCATCTGGTGAAGTCCATGTGTATAGCTGCCATTTATATTGTTGAAACTAGGTATTTCCAATGAACATGTCGTTAGTCTTACAAAATTCTGTATGAGATCTCCAGTGTCTTTTCTATTACCAAGGCCATATTTTCCAACTACTGATCCTTCTTTGTTTCCAGTTTTTGCATTCTAATCACCAGTAATTATCAATGCATCTAGATTGCATGTTTGATCCATTTCAGACTGCAGATGTTGACAAAAACCTTCAATTTCTTCATATTTGGCCTTAGCAGTTGCTGTGTAAATTTGAATAATAGTCATCTTAACTGGTCTTCCTTGTAGGCATATGGATGTTATCCTGTCACTGATAGCATTGTACTTCAAGAAAGATCTTGAAATATTCTCTTTGACGTCGAATGCAACTCCATTCCTCTTCTATTTGTCATTCTCAGCATAGTAGACCATACGATTGTCTGATTCAAAATGGCCACTACCAGTCTATTTCAGCTCACTAATGCCTAGGTTGTCAATCTTAAAGTGTTCCATTTTATTTTTGACAACTTTCAATTTTCCTAGGTTCATACTTTGTACATTCCATGTTCTGATTATTAATGGATGTTTGTAGCTATTTTTTTAAAAGTAGATTGCCAGGTCCTTCTTCCAGGTCTGTCTTAGTCTGGGAGCTCTACTGAAACCTGCCCACCATGGGTGACCCTGCTGGTATTTGAAATACCAGTGGCATAGCTTTCAGTATCACAGCAACATGCAAGCCACCACAGTACAGCAAATTGACAGATGAGTGGTGGATCCTAGAACCTATCAATTCACTCCTATATATATAAACCTAAAGAATCTCTCATACCTGTGCACTGGAAGACGTGTTCAAAAATGTAAAAGAGAATAAACATAGCTACAGGGATAATGCAACTCTGCTGAAGAAGCATTTGAAACATGTAGGAGGAATATTTCAATTGTCCCTAAGACTTTGTTGGCCTTTAGTGGCAGGAACCAGGGGTGCTATATGTCCTTCAATGTGTGGGAAGTCCTTCTAACCCTTCTAACTCTCTCCATTTCTCTGTATCACCTGTACGAGTGATGCCCACAGCAGGGCTGAGGAGGCCTGCGGGGTGGTGGCGGCGTTGATGGTGGTGGGGATACTTTATGAAACATGCAGGTCTCTGCCCAAAGCACTCAGGACAGAGAGCTGCTGGTCCTAACTTTTGGGGTTGTAGGGCTGCGGGTGCTCTCCTCTCACTTATTTCCTGCTTGGGAGTTAAGTTGTCCTTTCAGTAAGATTTGGTTGAACTTGGTTGCAGTGGACAATTACAGATCATTTGCAGCTTGTTAGGCCAGCCCAGCCTGAGCAGAAAACTGGCTTGCTCCAGTTCCAACTGCATTCTCAGAAAAACAGTGCGTTTTTGGGCTTTGTTGTTCTGTGCAAAGCTGAGCAGTGCCCTCCAAGGGAGACTTTGGGTATATACATGACTGGCTGCCCAGAGAAAATGCCTTGGGTACAAGGAGAAAACACCAGTGGCTGTGGCTTGGTCAGATCAGACCACCGGCAGTCAACCATAGCCTTTGTGAACACTGGACAGAGGAGACCCCTGGAAGATGGAGGCCCCAGGCCAGGGTCCATAGCTAGATGGGAGGAGTGAGGACAGGATCGCAGTCCTCACTTGCTCCCTTAGCCAGGTAATTTTATGCAGTGCACAAGCCATACAACCGTACCTAGTGGCGAGACGCTCTTACTCCCTCCCAACCTGATAACCCATGGGTGGCTTCACTCAGGAGCCTGTCTCTCTGTGACTGCCCCAGGGCTGCCAGAACCAAACAGCACAATGGGTGGGCCCCACCTACCTTCCAGGCTCTGGTTCTAAAGGGATGGGCCCAGGACACTAGTGGCCTGACCTTCAAGGCTTCTCCACCATGGTTCCAATTTTGTTTTTGTAGTCTACTGGTTTAGTTTATAAGGCAGACTAGTTATTGCCTCTCAAATAATTCTGACGAAATTTCATCTCCTCACTCTCGCGCTCTTGTCTTATCCTCTACATTTATCCAACTTCAAGGTTCAGCTCATTTCTGCTTCGCTGGGAAGTCCTCTTGGGTCACCCCCACACATAGTCACTGAAAAACACTCATTGTATCTCCATTGATCATTGGTGGCACAGCTCATGTGTTGGTTGTCTTGCTTTCTAACAAGATTTTAAGTTCCTTGTGGATAGGAACCTAATTTGAGACTGGCTGTCCTACTAATGAATTGTAATAAGCAGTTACCGTAGTAACAAATAGCTCTTTTGTTCTCTGGGACCAAAACAAACAAACTTTTAATGAGCAAGGAACTTGACCCCTTGCCTGGATCTGCATCAAGTGCATCAGGACAAGGTTGGGGCCACATTTGTGAACCTGGCTTATTTAGTTGCACATGAGCTTAGCCTGGAAAGTTTTGGCCCTTCTTGAAGATGGCCCTTCATTCTGGAGACACTGGTACACCTGTGGCCCACACACCTAAGTGTCAGAGCAGGAAGCCCTCTCTTTCTGTAGGTCACTCTGGGACCACATCAGCTGAAGCTCTGGACTCCCTCACTGTGAGTCTTCCAGGCTCCCATTACAATGGGAATCATACAACCTCCGTTATAATCAGCCATGTCTCTATAGGTGGAGGCCTTATGTATAAATTGGTTGAGTCAGATTCAGGAGTTTAAGAAAAGAGGTGGTTTAAATAGTTTTTAAATCTTTGGTGAGTTCGTAGAAGCCCTGGACCAACACAAATCCACCAGGTCTGAGCACAGCAAACGTTTCTGAAAAACTGAAAGAGGGCACCTTTGCTGAATTTCCCTAGTAATGCATTCATTCCACAGGTAACTACTGTGTTCCTGGCCCAGATCTTGATTCTGGACATACAGCTGGGAACAAAACAGACAGAAATCCCTGCCCTCAGGAGCCTCCACTCTAGCTAATTGCCCAAGTAGCTCAGCAGGTGTTGGGGTGGAAATAGTGTTGCCACAGGAGCTCCTGGGGTAGAGAATACAGCAGGCATGTATTCAAGAAATATCTCCTCCAGCCTTGCTGTTCAAAGTGTGGACTGGGGACCAGTAGCATCTGCATCATCAGGGAGCTTGTTAGACAGGCAGAATCTCAGGCTTCTCCTGAGAACTTCCAAATTAGAAATGACATTTTAACAAGGTCCCCAGTGAACGGTGTGCAAGAGAAGGTTTGAGAGGCACCGCCATAGAAAACTATGTCTCACAGGACGTTCTGCTAATAAAGGGAAGCAAAATGGTCAGATACGTTTGAGGAAGAGCACACCCTGTCCCTCCCTTGGAGATTCTCAAAGCTAACCTGGTGAAGCTGAAAAGTCCCCAGAAAAGAAGGCTAATGGAAAAATTTGGAGGCCGACAATGGCGATGGCTGCATAATATGATGAACACAATTGATGTCATTGAATTGTACACGTGAAGAATGTCGAGATGGTAGATGTTATGTTACATGTATATTTACAACAATAACCCAACATCTGTAACCATTCCATGGGACTAGTGTTGTGAGAAAGGCACCTTGGGAAAACGGTAGTGAATCCTTTGGAAATTACAGATTCAACTTTCTTAGTTTAAGCAATTCAGGAAGGAATGAGCCCATGGCGTGCTCATTGACAGTTTTGCTGAGGCACAAATTTGAATTGTGCTCCCTGCCAGGCTGGGGCTCTGGGCCAGGCCCTGAGTTCTGGGGAAAGCTGGCTGGGGAAATGGAGGGGACCCAGGGAATGCCCCTTCATGGGGCTGGGTTTGTTTCTGCTTATCTGCCTGTGGCAATACTCACGGAGTAATAAAACATCGAATCTCAATGTAAAATGGCCACCATGTGAGAAAGAAATCCTGGCTATAATTTTAAATTGCTGGTTAACTTGTGGTGTGAGAATATATACAGGAAACACCGGGTTCTAGATGAATGTGTCATTTAGAGAAAGTCAGGAGCCCATATGAGCATTCCATATTTGTGACTGGGGAATTTCAGAAGGTCCTAGGCTGTATACTCATAAGTGTCAGGGAGCTATGATGACAATGATAGCTAACATTTACTGAGTTTATTATAAGTGAAGTACTGTTCTAAGTGCTTTTTAAATGTAATAACGAATGCATTCCTTTCAATAAGGCTATTAGATAAATAGTATAATTCCCATTTTACATAAGAGAAAACCGAGGCACTGAGGTGAAGTAACTTGCCCAAGGTCACCCACTCACTTTTATAATTTATATTCGGAATGTGACTTCTGAGATCTAGGTGACAGATGACTGACACAGACCAATCCAGCTCCATGAAGGGATATTCCCCGGGTCCCCTCCTTTCCCTCAGCCAGCTGCCCCCAGAGCTGAGAGCCTGGTCCAGAGCCCCAGTCGGGCAGTGGGCACAATTCAAATTTGTGCCTCAGCAAAACTGCCAGCGATTGTGCAGGAGCTCACTCCTTCCAGGATAGCTTAAATGAAGAAAGTTTAATCTCCTTTGGGAGAATGTTCATCCTGTCCCCTATTTGGGGTGCCACTTCAGGTATGAGGCAGTCCTTAGGAAGCAGGTGAAGGCTGGAGTGGCCTCTGTGGTAGGCCTGGGGCTGGGCGGGGCAGCCTGATTTGCTCTGGGACCATCTAGAAGGCTGGAGCATGGTGCTGAAGTACGGACAGGACTCAGCTTGAACTTGGGAGGCCTGGGCTTTAGTCCCAGAAGTTGTGTGGCCTCTGGAAAGCCTCCCCCCGGCCCCACCCCTTCGGGGCCTCATTTCTTCTCTTCAGTTGGCAGAATATTTACACCCTCCTCCTAAGACGACTGAAAAGTTCTCAGCTAGGTGCTGTGTGTAACAGTCCCTGGCACCAAGTTCCTCTTACTGATGACTCTCCAGAGAGGTTCTGGAGCCAGGTCCTTCTTCCCGGACTCCCTCAGGGTGTGGCTGCTCCAAGCTGGCAGTGCAAAAAAAAGTTCGTGAGAATTCTCAGGGACAGGCCGAAGGTCTGCTGCCTCCAAACCCCACCACAAGCGACAGAACCCCAATGGTGATGTAAGAACCCCTGTTGTGTGGTCAGATGAAACCTAGGAATCGACTGTACCTGCTTCTTGGATGGAATCTTAGAGCACAGCCATTTTAACTAGGCAGTTCCTAAGGCATAGAAAGTCAGTTTATGATGTTTCCTGTCTCATCATTTTGGGAGATGGTACAGAGTGGTGACAATGGAGTTAGCCAGGCATAGCACTGAGGACCAGCTATGTGACTGAGGGTAAGTGACTTAACCTCTCTGAGCTTCAGCACACACATCTGTATGTACTGTTGCTGCAAGTACCAACGTCTCAGGAATGCTGTGAAGATTAGGTGAGAAATAGTCCTTAATAATGGTGCTGGCCCATAATCAGTGCTTAGTAAAAAGTAGCTATTATCACTGCTATTATTTGGACATTGGTTAACAGGAGAGGAGTCTGGAC
Source organism: Loxodonta africana (assembly GCF_030014295.1). NCBI lineage: Eukaryota > Metazoa > Chordata > Mammalia > Proboscidea > Elephantidae > Loxodonta > Loxodonta africana. The sequence goes on from NC_087344.1 coordinate 109,041,636, forward strand.
TCCCCGGAATACTTAAAAATTTGCCTTTTAAAACTGTCAACAAATTTCTGAAGTCACCTTTAAAAAATGAAATGGAAAAATATGTTCTTCCTTTTCTATAAAGTTGATAATTTTGGATGAGTTTGGTCACAGGTGATTAAAAAAAATTAACAAACAGGAATAAGGGCTTCTGGAAAGATCCCCCTCCTATGTTCCACTGCTCTTCTACCCTCTCCACTTTTAGGACTCCAACCTTCCAGCCAATAGATGCCAGCTCTCCCCTGGAGTCGACCTGATGCCCTCTCGCTGTAGTTTGCCCCTTTATCCCAACAGGGAAGGACTTCGGGTTTGATCATCAACTTTCCAGGCTACCTCCTGCCCTTTAAATGCTCAACTGTAGAAGCAGGGGGCCACACGGAAGGACCTATAGCAGCCGGTCAGAGATTCAGCCCCTCCCGTGGCTTCCTTGACCCTCCGTGTGAGGGAGGGAAAAAGAGGGCAGCGCTTGCCATGTGTCCATCCAGCAAGACCACACTGGGTGACTGGCCACAGAGCCGCTGAAAGCGAGGAGCAGCTGAGCCAAGAGAAGAGTCTGCTTTGGCCTTTCCTCCATAACGGCACCTAGTAATGTGATGTCTACACGCCTTTTGGGCGGGAAGAGAGTGGTGTCCACCTCAGCATGCCAGTGAAAGGCAGTATATGAATAGGTTATGACCAGACTCTGGAGCTGAGTTAAACTAGGCTCAGGTTCTTCCTAGCTATGTGGCTTTGGGGAAATCATTCAACCTCTCTATGCCTCAGTTTCCTCATCTGTAAAACGGGCAAAATAATTTTACCTACCTCATAGGGCTGATTTGAGGACTAAATAAGTACAATTTTTAGGGCACTGTCTAATAAAGATTCTGTAGTGCTGGATACTATTATGGCTGTAGTTGTTTTTAAATTAAGTCCCATGAAGGCAGAAATCTTTGTCTGTTTTTTTTTTTTAACTGAGCATTTTAAGAGCCTAGGACAGTGCCTGGCGCTTAATAGGCGCTCCATAAATATTTGTTGGGTGAATGTATGAGTATTATTATTTCAACCAGATAAAACTGTCATTATTCGTTTTGGCCAGCAGAGGGCAGATGATAGCTATGACAGACGCTAGTTCCGGGAAAGGGTGCTTTTAAATGTTAAACTTTGAAAGTTAACAGGACTGCCCCTCGAAGCCCGGTTGGTGGTTTGAAAGATGGCTGTGCACCTGTATACCTGGTCCCTACTCCTCCCACTCACCTTTGTGCATTAGAATGGTTGACAGAAATTCTTTTCATAAAAAAAAAAAAAACCTTGCCATCGAGTCAATTCTACAGGACTCATAATCTACAGAACAGAGTAGAATTGCCCCCCTAGAGTTTCCAAGGAGCGCCTGATGGATTCAAACTGCCGACCTTCTTGTTAGCAGCCCTAGCTGTTAACCACTACACCATCAGGGTTCCCATCCTGCTCGCAGGCTCAGCTTCTCTTCAATTTCCTTCCTTTCTCCCTCCCTTCCTCCCTTTCTCCTTCCAACTCTTTCTCTTTTTGATCGTGTTTCTCCTCACCAACCACACACACACCCACCCTCCTGTGTCCAGCAATTACACTATCGTTTTTTTTCTTTTTTTTATTGTTAGCCGCCTTAGAGTTGGCGCCCCACTCGCGGTGACCCCAGGCACAACTGAAAGAAATGCTACCTGGCTCTGCACCGTCCCCGTGATAGGTTGCAGATCAGACCATTGTGATTCGTACATACTCCTAACTTTTATCTGCACAGCTGCAGCTTGTACTCCAAACCATGACGTCTAGAATATTCTTATACAGTATTTTTCCCGATCGATTCACGCTGCCATGTGTGGTATAGTAAACACAGCATCTCGTTTGTCAAAACTACACCCAGAGAGGTACTGTAACTTGGCCAAGCACACGGCCAGTTAGTTGTACAATTAGAGGAGTAGACAAGGCCTTCGCTCTGTCCATTACACCAGGTCATCACTGTCTCTTTCACCCACAGAGGGGGCTCAGATGGTCCCATTTATTGATCCAATCAACGTAGACATCAGTTTCTGGGCCCCAAATACGTTTCCTCTGGGCTCTGGCACAGCGGAGCAGACAGCTTGGCAGGGCAGCTCCCTGGGAGGCCCAGGGACCGTGGCCAGGTCACCACATGTTCCTCAGCTCTCTCAGCCCTGGCCCACTGTTTTCACAATTTCTCTGTGACCCAGTACATGTCCTTCTACTCAGTGGATTTCCTGGCCCCTGAAGGGCCCACACTGGCAGGGTCGAAGGTGAGTTCATTGGGGGACACCTTTAGTAGTAAAGCCCGGAGTGCCCTACTGCTCCTCAGCAGCCTGGCCAGGGTGCTGGCCTGTGGTCCCTCCCACGCAGCCAGCCCCACAGGCATTCCCACTGTCTGTTTCCCACTCCCGGCTCCCAATTTGCTCAAAATCCTGCCCTTCCCAATTATCATTCCACAAACCATGCTGGGATAACTATTTGGAAAAAATTATTTCATTGATTTCCCAACTGAAAAAACCAGCATGAATTGATGATTAAAAAGAATAACAATAAAAAAATTTAAAAACTAGGATAAATATGGGTGGCCTTTTCTATTATCTCAGGTTAGAAAAGATTTCTTTAGGTATTAAAGCTAAAACAGAAAGTATAAAGGAAAAGATTCACAGATTTGACCACATAAAAATTAAAAAGCTCTGCACCCCCCAGGAGACATCATACACAAAATTAAAAGCAAGTGACAAGTTGGGAAAAATATCGGCCACGCGTATAACAAAGGATGAATATCTTTAATCAGTTAAGTAACAGATAATATGTTCTGAGAGGCAAATTGATAAAGAGCCTAAACTGACAAACTAAAAAAAATAAATTCATGAAAATATGGAACTGTTCAATCTCACTGCTAATCAAATAAATGCAAAATTGAGCTTTTTGCTTCTGAAAGTGCCAAGCTTGAAGGCTGCATGATGTTAATGAGGATGTAGGAGCCACAGGCCCTCTCCTTCTGCTGATGGCATATTTCTAGAGAGCACTTTATGCCTAAAGGCACCCATGATAATTTTTTTTTTCCATAACGCTTACCACTGTATTTGTGTTCCCCAAATTCCAAGGTCTGACTTTGTTATTGAGGATTTGCTCAACAATAGTTGCCATTTTCCATTTGACCAGAAGAGGGCAGACACTTGCTATTGACGGGGAAGGGGCAGTTTTTTTTTTTTTTTTTTTTTCCTGTTAGGAATAACATCTCCCAATAAGGTCATTTTGCTCTAAAGAGAGTTGCAGCTCAAAACAAGATTCTTGACTCTTCTGCAGCAAACATGCTACTTGAAAGGCAGTGAGATTTGGAGACTGAAGACTCTTTAGTTCCAACTTTGCCACTTTAATATATAGCCTTGGGCAACTCACTTCCCCTCTCTGAGCCTCGACTCTTTATATGTGAAGTACAATCTAGGATCACCACTCTGGCTGTGAGGAGGTAATAAACCAAAACCAAACCCACGGCCGTCGAGTCAACTCCAACTCATAGCGACCCTGTAGGATAGGGTAGAACTGCCCCATAGGGTTTCCAAGGAGCGCCTGGTGGATTCGAACTGCTGACCTTTTGGTTAGCAGCCGCAGCTCTTAACCACTATGCCACCAGGGTTTCCAAGGAGGTAATAAGTAAATTATAAAGTTCCATATTATAAAACACTCACACACACACGTACAAAAAAGGAGTGTAAGAGCAATGGTTGGGGTGTGTGTGTGTATAGGAGAGAGTTTGGGTGTGTGTGTGTGTGTGTCTGTGTGAGAATAGGAGAGAGCTGGACAAAGGAGACAGCACTAGGCAGGATTTTCTCGTCTTCCAAAAAAACCAAACCCATTGCCTTTGAGTTGATTCCGACTCCTAGCAACCCTATGTAACAGAGTAGAACTGTCCCGCAGGGTTTCCAAGAAGAGGCTGGCGGATTCCAGCTACGGATCTTTTAGTTAGCAGCCGAGCTCTTAACCACGGCACCATCAGAGCTTTCTGGTCTCAGGTGAGTATGTATTTGTAAATTCTCCAACAATTGAAACCAATCCATTTTGTACTGAGAAAGCACTTAACTACTTTTATTTCAAACTGTGCATATTTCAAAAGCTAAAGATGTACTTTACCAACTGAATTTGTGTGTGAGAAATTGAACCATGATAGGAATACAAGTAAAGGCCTACATTTAGGTTAACAAAATATTGCTTGAATATAAAGGAAGGTGTTCATGGCATTGATTTAAAAAATATATATAAGTAGTATTTTAGTGGTCACGTGGTTGAGAAGCAGAAAAAGATGTGGATGTTAAAAAGAAAAGCTAGTGCCATTTTCTCAGGATGTCACGCCTTTCCTTGTACAGGAGTGTGGTACATATATGACCTTTCTGGCCATGGGCTTGTAATTGTCTCAAAATGACTGGCCAGGCTGCAATCTTACAAATGATTGGTCTACTTACTATTCACAAGCGATTTGCAGGGATTGGTTGGCTTACTAGCCACAAAATCAGCTTGTAATCAATCCAATAGGACTGAGCAAGTTTTGGTCCACTTACAGGATTGGTCGATTTGTGGTCCTGCTGGGAATGCCACACTTTGAGATTATTTATATAAGAGGCCAATCTCACAGAGATTTGGGGGGACCTCATGACCCTCAGGAGCCTGGAGCAAAGCATGTCCTTTGGACCTGGGGTCCCTGAACTGAGAACCAGCTAGGCTCAAATAAAGATCTGTAATACAGGTTGAGGCTGTAACACTGAAGATGGAGAGAGATGGTGGGCTTGTCGACCTATGGAGAGAGATGGCTGAGGTGGGTGAGTCGATCCATGGACGGAGAAGCTGAGCACCCCCAGGCAGGGATTGCTTGCAGAGGCTCAGAAGATATAGTGCAGAGGTCTTCCTATAGCAGGGCAGAGTCGGCAATGCCAAGCCTAGTGTGAGGTCCCAGCCAGGCCCACTGGCAAAGCAGAGCATGGCAGGTCTCTGTGCAGGCCCCCAGTGCAGGGCAGTGGCAGGGAGCTTAGTGTGCCCCAGCAACGCTGGCGGAGCCGTGTGGGACCTGGGCAGCATGACTGAAGCCAGAGGCAGTGGTGACATGAACACAGCATCTGACCTGAACCACAGCGCACCTGCTGAGTGACACTAGTATGGGCATGGGTAATTTGGGGAAGGGTAACCTGGGGAAGCCTTGATGGTGTAGTGGTTAAGTGCTACGGCTGCTAACCAAATGGTCAGCAGTTCGAATCCACCAGGTGCTCCTTGGAAACTCTATGGGGCGGTTCTACTCTGTTCTATAGGGTCGCTATGAATCGGAATCAGCTCGACGACACTGGGTTTTTGGGTTAACCTGGAGTTCCCTCTTTGAGCTGTCCTTATTGTTTACTGTTTGCTTTCTATAAATAATGAGAATGCCTTTCACTTTACCAACACTGTGTATATTCTCATGTGTCCAGCTCGATCATACTAGATTGAGTGTAACATCTATGGAGTGGTTCATACCAAGAGGTGAAGTCCAAATTCCTAGCAGTCTTATTGCTGCTCAGAAGTTTGAGACACTAACTGTGTGCGTCATGCAGATAGGTAGACAAGGAGGTAATATTCGAGCCCTTGTACAGAAAGTAACATTCTCGTACTAATTGGCAGTCTGGGTATTGTATTTTGGAACAATGAGAAAGTAGAAAATAGTTAACAGGCAAGCAGTAATGGGGGAACTGTCTGGGAACCACGTGTCGAGGTTGGGGAACAGAGATCTCGAGCCTGGAGAGGAGAAGACCTGAGTGGGACAGGATATATATGAAGAGGTCTAGCAGAAAAAGGTCAAAGTCACGAAGGAAAAGTCTGGGCTAATGCTGAAGGGCCTTCTTAACAACTGAGAGCTCAGTGCAAGTCATGGGAGACAGGAAGTGCCTGATACTAAAGAATTCAAGGAGTGGCTGGAGCCCTCCTCTGATGTCAGCTGGAAAGGGGCTGTATAAGCCATCCTTATACAACAAAACAGGTCATCTATCAAAACAATGGATGAGAGAAAGTGTGCAGAAGTCCTAATGGTTCCTATAGCACAACAGGATGAAAAGTACCTTTAAATAAAGGGGACAAAAGGCAGAGTCTCATACAAGTCAGACTGAACTGACAAGTTGAGCCTAAACAACTGCACTAACATATCCTGATGATGAATGTCATTAGAGGGAGAAAAGTTTGCTTGAATCAAGAAATGAAGGGCAAGTTTCCTGAATACAACTGAATGCTTCGAAGGCCAGAGTAGCAGGGTTGGGGGCTTGGGGACCATGGTTTCAGGGGACATCTAGGTCAATTGGCATAACAAATTATATTAAGAAAACGTTCTTCATCTCACTTTGGTGAGTGGCAACTGGGATCTTAAATGCTAGCAAGCAGCCATCTAAGATGCATGTATCAGTCTCAATCCACCTGCAGCAAAGGAGAATGAAGAACACCAAAGACATAAGGTAAAGATGAGTCCAAGAGACAGAAAGGGCCGCATAAACCAGAGACTATTATCAGGCTGAGACCAGAAGAACTAAATGGTGCACAGCTACCACCAATGACTGTCCTGACAGGGAACAGAACAGAGAATCCCTGCAGACCTCAAATTCTTGTAAAAAGACCAAACTTAATGGTCTGACTGAGACTAGAAGGACCCCAGAGGTCATGGTCCCTGGACCCTCTGTCAGCCCAAGACTGAAACCATTCCTGAAGCCAACTCTTCAGACAGGGACTGGACTAGGCTATAAGATAGAAAATGATACTGGTGAGGAGTGAGCTTCTTGGCTCAAGTAGACACATGAGACTATGTGGGCAATTCCTCTCTGGAGGCAAGATGAGAAGACAGAGGGGGACAGGAACTAGTTGATTGGACATGGGAAATACAGAGTGAAGAGGACAAATGTGCTGTCTCATTAGGCGGAGGGCAGCTAGGAGTACATAGCAGGGTGTGTGTAAGTTTTTGTATGAGAGACTGACTTGCTTTGTAAACTTTCACTTAAAGCACAATAAAAAGAAATTGTAAAAAAAATAAAATAAAAAAGAAATGAAGGGAGTCACAAAGAATTTGTTTATTCAGCAGTCAGAGAGAATTCTGATTAGCTGAAGTGTGTCCCTTCACTCACGGATCAGCTCACCCTGACTGAATTCCTATTACGTGGTAGGTGCTTTTTAGGGAACTGTGTATATATTCTTTGGTTGGGATGAAATCTCTTTTAATGGTACCCATTCCCCTTTATACTTATTCCTTGTCCACCAGAAAACCTTTTATCTCCTCTTTTAGCCTAAGATTACCTGACAATGGGAAGAAAAGAAGTGTCTGGGATGGTGGAGCCACAAGATGTATGCATTCTCTCTGCTATCAATGATTCCAGAGGAGTTCTAGTTTATAGAGATTCTCCAATGTTACTAGTCAGCCCCTGGGAGCCTGATCCAATTTGAAAGGGTTGATAAAATACAGTTTCTAGAATTGCAAAGGTAAAGATCGGACCCAAGACCATGGAAAGCCAGCCCATCAAGTTGCTAACACCAGTAAGTTCTCCAGTCTCCCCTCTGAAATTTCTTTTTAACCTCTCAAGGCTGGGCTCTGCCAGGGCTCCAGGCATGCGATTTTCTAGGGCTCCACCAGTTCTCAGAGTTTGGGCTGAATGATTTAGGAATCAGTTAACTTCCTGAGTTAACTTAAGAACAGTGAGAGTGGATCAAAGGAGAATGAAGAACACCAAGGACACAAGGTAATTATGAGCCCAAGAGACAGAAAGGGTCACATAAACCAGAGGCTACATCAGCCTGAGACCAGAACTAGATGGTGCCCGGCTACAACCGATGACTGTCCTGACAGGGAACACAACAGAGAACCCCTGAGGGAGCAGGAGAGCAGTGGGATGCAGACCCCAAATTCTCATAAAAAAAAATATATATATATATATTTTTTCTCTTAAGACCAGACTTAATGGTCTGAGACTAGAAGGACCCCAGTGGTCATGGCCCCCAGACCTTCTGTTGGCCCAGGGTAGGAAATATTCCCAAAGCCAGCTGTTCAGACAGGGATTGGACTGGACAATGGGTTGGAGAGGGATGCTGGTGAGGTGTGAGCTTCTTGGATCAGGTGGAAACGAGACTATGTTGGCATTTCCTGCCTGGAGGGGAGATCGGAGGGTAAAAGGGGTTAGAAGCTGGCGGAATGGACACAAAATGACAGAGTGGAGGGAGGGTGCAGGCTGTCTCATTAGGGGGAGAGCAATTGGGTGTATGTAGCAAGGTGTATATAAGTTTTTGTGTGAGAGACTGACTTGATTTGCAAACTTTCACTTAAAGCACAATAAAAATTTTTTTTTTTTAAAAAGTGGGAGTACTTGACCTCAATTCAGAGAAGTGATTAAAACTACCTGGAAGTCATACATGGAAGCATTGATTTCATTATTATGGACATTTTCTTCTCCAATAGGGAAACAAAAACTCGATGGGTTAGCTAACATAAAACTGATTTTGTTTTCTATTAGAAATTATCACTGTATTTTGTTTATTGAATCTGTTCATGAAGTTTCTTACTTTTAAAAACAGGTAATTGGAATATTTTATATTTATTTTCTATAATGTTCTTCAAAGCTACATGAATATTATTATTATTTTTTTATGATTTCTAAAAGTGGTATATACGTTTGGCCAACAATTTGTCTTTCCCTCTAGTTTGATGGTCCTTAATAGAGAAAGCTGTTTTCTCACCTTCTGAAGAGTTTCTCGAACTTTCCACTGATTAAAAATGACTGTATTCAACACATATTCTTCAAACTGAGGACTTGTTTCATGTTTGTGGAGAAGACAGGACGCTCTGAGAGAGGAACTGCAACCTCTCTCCTTTTGACCTTGAGTTTCTCCTCCACCCTCCATCTGTTCTTTGTTTTCTGTCCCAGTATAAAACTGTCATTTCACCTCTCCAGAGCTAACTCATCAACCAGGATCCCGAATCTCTAACTTTCCTTAGACTTACTTTACTTCCTTATTTCTCGGTCCTTCCTAGCTGGCTCTTACCCCGCGGACTTACAAACTCAGTCCACGGGTTCTCGCCCAGACTAAAAAACACAAACCTTCCCTCTATCCTGGTTCTTCTTGGAGCAGCCACCCATGACTCTGCCCCACCTCTCTCTGTCCAACACTTTCCTGCTTTTGTCACTTGAGAAGGTCACATACATCCAAACCATCAAAATCCAACAGGTTTTTCTCAATCCTTAAATGCTACTGAACCTCTCAGGATATCTAACATTGTTTGTATATATATATATATATATATATATATATATATAGTTTTTCATTAATCATTCTTTCTTTAACTCTTTTGACATTCCACGTCTTTATGATTAACCTACCTCATTTTCTTCCTCTCGTCTCTTGAATGTGGCTGTCCCTGCCTTTCCACTCTTCCTGATTATCTTCCTTGATGCTTTGATGCTCTCCAATTATACCTCTTGTTCTCAGTGCTAATGACTCCCTGCTCAATCTCTCATTTCTAATCATAGCTTGACATTTCCTCCAGGAAATGGCTTTTAAAGCTGGCCCAGGCAAATCCAAACTCATCATCTTGCCCATTGTGATGGGTCTTTTCTGGTTGTTTGCCCAACTAAAAATGGATTCTCCATTCTTTGTAAGCAGCCCCTAAGCCACAGGATAAGCCCCTAGCAGCTGTGTGACCTGACTCCCTGGTCACAGTTGATTGGCACAGCAGTGGGCACCTACTTGAGGCTGAGCCACTCAGGTACTCTCTCCTGATTTTGAAGTGATAGAGACAAAGACTTGGACAAGATGTTAGTTAAATAAACGATACTAGTTGAGGGGAAAGGTCCATGAATTCCCGGTGCTGAGGTCCCTTAAAGTTGGCCTGATTCCCACTCTTTCTGGTTAATTCCACCCTTCTGTGGATCCATATCCTAGGAAAGTTCTAGTAAAGCCCCCCTTTTTGGTTAGGCTTGCTAGTGTTGGTTCCTACTACTTAAAAAATTTTAAACAATGGGCCCACCAAGACTTCTGTAAAAAAAAAAAAACTTTTCTAGGAATCTCTAATTCTGTTAGGGGCCTTACAACTCTCTCGTCCAGAAAAGCTTGAAATTTGACGCTGCGCTTCCTTTCCAATAAGCCCACATTGCGAACACTCAAACCATGTCAGTTTGACCTACAAAATAACCGCCCTCCACTCCAGGTCCTCTGTTATTGCCCTGGTTCCAGCCCTTCTGGTCTGTTTCCTGGCCTCGTCCAGCGCGCCAGTTCTAATTCTGATCATATCATGTGTCTGCCTAAAACCTAGAGGCTAAGTCTTGTAATGATTATCATAGCATTTGAGGCCCTTCTCTTTCTGGCTCACAAATGCACAAAGCTCATCTTCTGCTATTCCCACTCCTTCTAAGCCTCAGCCATGCATGATGACCAGTCTTATCCAAACATTTTCTGTACTTCGTTTCTTCTGTGATCTTTATACTACTGTTCCCTTTGCTCTTTGGCCTTGGAAAGATCTTACTTCTTTAAGGCATACTCTCTGGGATGGGGAGCACTCGCTGTGTTTTAAGTTCATCTTCCCTGTTATACTGTAAGGCATGTGCTGCATTTGACTCCTGGCACCACAGTAGCTGATCAGGAAGTGGATGTTGAGTGTATTGGACCACAGGCCATTAAATATTTACCAGGACAGAAAAGGCCTGGAGAGAATAGCCAGAGCCAAATTATTTCCTATTGTCACTGCTTACCACTCCTTCCTTACCTCAAGGTACCAATGGTAAGGTGCCATTATCATACTTACCTTACCACTTCCTATAGTTATTGACAAAATAAAGGGAAAAAAAGGATGTGGACACTAAGTGTGTGATTTAATGGACTATGCCACAGAACTCCAGACATCGGTATCTAAAAAACAGCACATTCATGCAGTTGTGTTTTTAGACACCAGGAAGATACTTATATGGCTTTATAGTTTATAAAGGAGCCCTGCTGGCACAGTGGTTAAGCACTCATCTGCTAACTGAAAGTTCAGAGTGTTGAAACCACCAGTTGCTCTGTAAAAGAAAGATGAGGCAGCCTGCTTCCATAAGGATGACAGCCTGGGAAACCCTACAGGGCAGTTCTACTCTGTCTTACAGGGTTGCTATGAGTTAGGATCGACTCGACAGCAATGGGTTTGGTTTTATAGTTTATAAAGCATTTCCATATACATTAACCAATTTAATTTTCACTGCAACCTATGAAGCAGGTAAAGTTTATTTGTGCCAGTGGGTAGGTGAGGGAATGGCCAAGTCACATGGCTTGAACAAGGTCACACAACCAGTAAATTGGTAGACCTTCACCAGGAAACTGTGCCTTCTAACCTCAGATTGAGCATTCTGTCTCTCTGCCATACCATGTGGCTTCTCCAATGGCAATATGTAAAATACAATGAAACAGGTTATTTGGGGAAAGGAAGGTAAGGGAGGCAGAATCTGTTTCCAAAGCATATAACTTTTGTTTCCCATTCTTGTTGCAACACATACGAGCAACCATTACCAGCTTAGGGAGGTTAACCATCCAGTACAGAAAAATTTACCCTATTTCCTGAAATACTCTCCCCAAACGCTTTGATTTGATGGCAAAATATTTTAATTTGTTTATAAAGCTCTTTCCCACCCACCCCCTTCCAATCCCATAGACTCCACATAAACAAGAATCTGCAAGCATGGGTACTGGTTTGAGCGGGAGGACATGTGCATACACATATATGCATATACATACAATTTTATTTAAATGATCAGATCTACACATTTGGAGGCTGTTTGAAGCATCTTATCAAAAGAAAACACATTTTAAGCAAGAGGTTAAAAAAAAAGCATTTCAGACCCAAAGGCCATTTAATACAATAAATCCTACTTGGGTAGTTTTGCAAACATTTTTTTTTTAACCCACACATCCCACAGACTGGTTAGTACTGGATACATAAGATTTGGTTTCAAAGCTGAAATGCCCCTGGTGTAATGGACTTTCTGATGAAATTCAGTTATTTTACATTATGACATAAAAAATAGGGATGCATATCTACTGACAACTTAAATATTAACTCAATAGGGCTACTTGGTAATATAAATAGGAAAAGAGTGGTCATGGACTAGGAGTGAGAAGACTATGACCCCAGTCTATCTTGGACTGCAAAGGATGTTTAACTCTATCCTAGAATCTAAAACAGGGAAAAGAGTCAAATATTCCACTCAACTAAGACCCCAGCTGGCCCAAACCATCCCCCAAAGAGTACACCCCCAACACATGAGGTTGACTAACCACCTGCTACAGATGTTACTAAGTCACTAATTAACAATGATCACAGAAAATGTGTCATACCAGAGGTTTTGTTATCACACACAATGCACTAGTGGCTGCAGGAATCTTCCTCTGAAAGCTACCGTCTGAAGGCAAACGACAAACGTCCATGCTGCTGGTCCGAGAAACCACAGCTAAGAGACATGAGGCATTTGTTTGTGCACTGAGCTCTCTTGAGCACGCTCCCCACTCTGGTTAGAATGGCTGGGGGCTGGAGAGGCAATCCCAGGCAGGTGCTGCAGCCTCCTCCTACTCCTGGGCCTCCTTGCGGGTCAACTTGTAGATCTCGGTCGGTCCAGCTAAGTGGGTGATGGCAGTGGTCACCTGGAGTTCTTCCCCACTGTGGACACCCAGATCACCTGAAACAGGGTTTTTGGTGTTAGATGTGTTCAGGGAGGAAGGGAAAGAAAGCTGGGGTTCATGTCAGTAAGAACTGCCCCACTGCCAGCCCATTCTGAGACCAGAGAGAAAACTAGGACCCACAAAATGCAAAACAAGGGCTAACACTTCATCTTTCCACTTGGCTCTGGCAGTAGTTATTATTTCCTTGTGTCTCCCAGAGAACAGTCACTAGGATTTATAAGTTAGCTCACTGCTGATATGATTTGTATTATTAACATTTAATGAAAGCTTACTTTGTGCCTGATGCTACCCTAAATGCTTTATACATGATCTTACATAATTCTTGTGAGAACACTCTGAGATGGGCGCTATAATCATACTGACTTTATAGATGAGGAAACTGGGAGGTGAAGTTACAAGGTGGCAAAGCAGACACACGGCAGAGCTGGGAATGAGAGAGAGAAGCATCTGACTCAAAGGTCCGTGCTGTGGGTTAAGCCAGTGCGACACGCTTCCCAGTCAATGAGGAGGGTAGGCAATCGCGGATAATGTACAAAGTGGGTACATCACAGGCAGGCAAACAAGACCTGCCTATATTTACCAACAGATTGGGCAAGGTAATATATGTAATACACTTAGGAACAATCAGGGATTTTCTTCTTGAGGAAAGAAATACCAGAAATGCGCTCTGAATTTTCTTCTGCCCTTCAGGATTTCTGTAAAGGACATCAGTGTTTCAAACTCAGCACCAGTGGACAGAGGTGTCCTTCTGTTAAAATTGAATAATGTGCCTTTTCTCAGCAGAAAAAATGTTAAGTTTCTGAAAGTTAAATCCTGAAGTTGACTACCTGCCACAGAACAATTAAGTGAATGAAGAATTAAACCCAAAACCCATTGCCGTTGAGTCGATTTGGACTCACAGCAAATGTAGACCTAGGAAAGGGAAAACAAAAAAGCCAAGAACTGATCACGCTCAATTAGATGGATCACATGAGGGTCCACACTGTATGTGCAAATTTGCGGGATGGCATGCTGGGGAATAAAAAGTTAAATTTGTGTCTGTGATCATTCTGTTGTGCACATATGATATGTTCTCATATTTTCTGGGACTGAAATTTTCCCTAGTTCAAAGCATGAAATGAAATAAACCCTGTTTCAACTGGGATGCCACACCGTGACTTAGAAGCAGCAGTGGCCCTTAACATTAGGTCTAATATCCTGTCATTAGTTTTAAGAATCTAAAATCAGTGCATCAATGAACCTGATGGCCTAAGAACCCCACAGGTCACCCTTCACACTGGCCCTGCAGGCTGATTGACCAGTGTCTTCCACATGTGCCACGTGGTAATAGTTTATCACTGTAGACTCTTTTCTCAGTGGGTACGCAGTTACTGTTGTTGTTGTTGTTAGGTGCCGTCGAGTCGGTTCTGACTTACAGCGACCCTGTGCGCAACAGAACAAAACACTGCCTGGTCCTGAGCCATCCTTACAATCATTGTTATGCTTGAACTCATCGTTGCAGCCACTGCATCAATCCACCTCGTTGAGGGTCTTCCCCTTTTCCGCTGACCCTGTACTTTGCCAAGCATGATGTCCTTCTCCAGGGACTGATCCCTCCTGGCAACACGTCCAAAGTATGTTAGATGCAGTCTCGCCATCCTTGCTTCACAGTAGAATGCTATTATTAAATGCAGGCCTGCCACTCTCTACTCAAAAGACTCCCTTGCCTCAAGAGCAGGGTCAGAAGCTGCTGTGGAGGATGGCTAATGGCATTTGGGGCTGTTTTGGCCACTAACAGAGGGCAGAGAAGATACTAACAGGCATCACGATGCCAGCTTTAAGCTCCTCCAGCTTCATCCATCCTCAGGCCAGAACACTCCTCAGTCAAGCATGTGTAGTAAACCTCACATTTCCTGGTCAATGCCAGTTCTGGGTTTGCCTATCTGTGGAAGCCATCAGAATTCAAGGCCAGTTTTATGATCTGCATGTCAGTGCACTCCATCAGCATTTCAAAGAGGGTTCTGGCCACCCCAGTGGACCCATCAGCACCTTCAATTGTTTTTACCTAAGGAATCCCTTTCACTGAAGACTTCTCAGAAACAGAAGCTAGAATGTAATTCTGCTGAGGTTTTGAACCAAAGTCACTCAGCCTTTAGCCTTCAAATGGAATTCCTGCTTCCAATTAGCAAGTCCTAGAAAATGTGTGTGAGCCTGAAGATCACTTGAAGAGATAGCATAAACTTCTGTGCTTCTTTATTTAAAGGTGCTTACCATGTGCCTGACACCTTTCTAAATACATATTTGTAATCACCATACCAGTCCTCTGACAGACCTACTATTATCATCAATCCCATTCTGTTGAAGAAACTGAGGCATGCAGAAGTTAAGTAACTTGCCTAAGACTCAAGCTGGTAAACAATGACTTTGGGATTCAAATCCAAGCAATGAAGCTCGAGAAGCCAGGCTCTCAACCTTTAAGCTATGCTGCCTCTTCTTAACCATTCACGTTTCCTACAGCCAATGATACTACTGGTGAAGTGCGAAGCCTGTATGCAATGTGCTACAGTTATAAATATATACACCTGATAATTTGGATGAATTGTTCAGCGTATTAACTTTGCTTTACAGCTGATGAAAGAGAATTTACAGCACACATATTTGCACTGTTAGGGGCTTAAAATGCCCTATATCTCTTTATAAGATGGGAATTATGTTTTACAGATGAAGACACTGAGGTTCAAATAGGCAATTAATTTCTCTACTTGCTCATGGCAGAGCTGAGGTGAGGCCCCAGGTCGGTGAGACTCTGTGTGGCAAAGTCTATGGTTTGGTGTGATTTTACTATATCTTGAAGGCCATTTTTTTTTCCTTAGGTAATGGATGTGGGAATATGGCGGTGGCATAGCAGGAGTAGGGATCCCTCCTTTTGTCTCCAAATTCCATCCACTCTTACTTCTGCCAAGGTCTTGCTCCACCTGTTATTCTCCCTCTCTCTTGTTGGTGCCAAGGCTTTACATGGGTTTGTTCCAGTGAGAATCCCTGCAGAGAATTTACATTTCCACCCTATATATACTGAATCAGAACCTACATTTTAACAAGATCCGCAGGTGATTCTTATGTGTAATAAATTTCGAGAACCACTGCTCTGCTAGTGGTTCTCAGAATTCGACCCTAATCACAGAACTTGTTAGAAATGCAAATTCTCAGCAGGGGTTCGACCCAGAACGACCCAGTTTGAAGTCCTGGTCGAACTTGTGCTCCTCAGCACACAAAAATGCTCAAAGTTTCTTCCCATCTAAGACAAACAAAAACTCCTTTAAAAAAATGTGCTATGTTTCTTATTGGTAAAGGAAAAAAAAGTTAAGAAAAAGATCATCTTCAGTTTATAGTAGATCTTTCTCCCTAGCTATAATGTCCATTTGTCTCAGCTAATTAAGAATAATAAAATGATGGCTTGTTCCCTCCTAGAATCCCTGGGTGGTACAAATGGTTGAGGGGCTTGGCTGCTAACTGAAAGGTTGGAGATCTGTGTCCAACCAGAGGCACCTCAGAAGAAAGGCCTGGTGATCTATTTTTCAAAAAACCAGCCACTAAAAACCCTATGGAGCACAGCTCATAGTGGTTAAGCACAGTGGTTAAGAGCTTGGCTGCTAACCAAAGGGTTGGCAGTTTGAATCCACCAGTCGCTTATTGGAAATCCTATGGGGCAATTCTACTCTGTCCTATAGGGTTGCTATAGAGTAGCTATGAGTTGGAATTGACTCGACGGCAACGGGTTTGGTTTGGATTGGTTTTGGAGCACGGTTCTACTCTGACGCACATGGAGTCACCATCAGTTGGAATAGACTCAACGGCAAATGGTTTGTTTCCTCTGGCACCTCTTTAATCTCAGTGAACAAGGGCAATGGATCTCTGTCTGTGATGTCAGACCCACAGAAATGCATTCTCTTCTTGAGTTTAGCTGCCTGGAATGCATACATAGGACCAGGGAAACTGCATAAGGTGAGTGCAGCTTTCTTAGGCTGACAGCATCTTCATGATAATCATGTGTGTGTCTGTGGTCTCTTTAGTAAAAAAAAGGAAAACTGCAATGCTAATCCCGAGGTCATCTCAAAAGAATCTTGGAAGAGACAGGAATCTTCTAATATTCATAAGTCTAACTAATTCTAGTCTTACAATCACCAAGGCAAGTTACACATGACCATTGTACCGATGTTGTTCATGCTGTTTGTCTTGAAGCAGCTCAACTCTGGAGATCCGTTCTGGGGATAGGGCAGAGTGGCCTCAGTGGGACTGGAGTCAGGAAATCATGGGTTCACCCATCTCTCACAATCCCTGCCAACCACAGCAGCGGTTTACACCAGGCTTGGGGAGAGTCATATCCCATCTACTTGCAAAGCTGTTGTGTGAGGTGAGGCCAGGCACTCAGTGCCACAGGACTGCTAGAGGAAGATAGGGGCCACAATAAAACATGGAGTTTTTGAGGGAAATCGTAGGAGGCAGAAAGGTCTTCCCAAGGTGACTAAGGTGTCCTAAGGTGTCCCTTATCATGGTGGGGTGATAGTAATTCTAAGAATCAGAAAAATCATTTTAAGGGACTAAGCAAGGAAAGGTGCTAGGACAATAGCCTCGGGAGAGACAGGAGGCAGAAAGTGCCGGACTACAAACAGCACAGCAGAAAGTACCAGTTCCCATCTTCACTGCAGAATGTGACAGGCTGTTCCCAGCCCATTTCAGACTCTGTGATAAGTGATAAGACAACTTCCATCACTGCTCAGACATCAAGGAGAAGCCAGGTTGGTCATGGGGTAGGCCATCTAACATGCAACTAGGGGAATGATCACAACAAAAGCCAGTCACTGCCAACTCCTCAGGATTCAAGTCAAACATTTATTGAGGCAACAAAAGCTAAAGCCACATTTCATGTGACAGGAGACCTTAGGAGTCTCTGGAAGTAAAACTGATATCACAGGGTAGCTAGCTACCAAGACATGAAAGCTCAGAGTTGCTGTTCTTGCTTCCAGCAGACTGACTGCTTAGACAGAAGGCATTTAGTGTAAATAGGAGGAACTGGCTGGCAACTGGAGCCCTGGTGGTGTAGGGGTTAAGAGCTCTGTTGCTAACCAAAAGGTTGGTAGTTTGAATCCATCAGCCCCTCCTTGGAAACCCTATGGGGCAGTTCTACTCTGTTCTATAGGGTCACTATGAGTTCCAATTGACTCCGTGGCAGCTTTTTTTTTGGTTTTGGCTGGCAAGTAGGGTGTCTCCTGTTGCCTTCATCATGGTTTTCCAGTCAGAGATTCCATCTCCAGCTTCTTTTCTAAAATCTTCTAACAAGAATTTTATAGAAAATCAAAGAAAACAAATATAAACTCTGATCAAGAGTTGTCTGACTTCCTGAGGAGCTCCAACTTTTTTTTTTTTTTTAATACAAATTGACAGTAGAGTGGGTTTGGACTGTTTTATTTATTGGGGGCGGCGGGGGGGAAGGGTTAGGGATCACTGCTGTATGCCTGGAAGGTGATGCTTCCACTCTGAGCTAAAGGTTAGTATCAGCCTTCTGCAATTTGTCTCTGCCTGGGAAGACATCCAAAGTCATTCACAAATTGGTTATGGAAACAGGTAAGAAGAGCTTTAATGAAAAGACAGCAGCAAGGTAGAAAACTTGAATGCCCCTTGAAGGAAAAATGACTAAAATATCTTTGCTAAATTAAAAAAAAGTATGTATTTGTGTGTGTGTGTGTGTGTGTACACTGGACAGGGTTCATGTGACATATGTGCACCACCACTCTAGGTGCAGTCAATCAACCAGGAAGGAGTGCAGAGCCCCATCCCCCCCAGCACTGAACAAGCAGGTGAAACCCTCCTGTGCGGAGCTCTCCTGCCACATCCTGTGTTCCAGGCAGCAGATGAGCAAGTCTTGTCTCCCAGAGCAGACTAATAGCTCCTTGAGAGCAAGAGACTGGGTCTTTTCTAACTCCTTGGAGTCTCACCTTATTCCATCTTATCAAGCTGAGCATATGTTGAGTACTAAGACGCTCAGTGGTTCATTTGTTAAGAGTGACTTATTATATTCCATCCATACAATAAAGGAGAAGCAGAAATACACTCGAGAAAGTGCCCTTTAGAAAACAACTCTCTCCTGAACCTACTGCCTGCTTTGTCTCTCTCCTCCTTTCCCTGACCAAAAGGGAGACACACTAGCTGATGCTCTCTGCTTCCATTTCCTTCCTACCTATTCCCTCCTGACACTTGTGCCCCTGGCTTCTCCTTCCACCACCCAAACAAAACAACCCTCTCCCCAGTGGTTCCTTCTCTTTCTTTATCCCCTGACGCCTCTGCTGGCCCAGCAACTGCTTGCCAAGTTCCTAGAAATGGGCCTTTTCCACTAGTCCCTCCAGGCTCCATCTCCTGAAGGCAAGAAGCCCTCCACACCTGGCATTCATTCTCCATAGCAAGAGATCTGAATTCTTGACTCTGAGCCTTAAAAGCCATGGGAAGGGGGAGTCCAAGCCAACTTAAAAATAAAAACTTTACACAAGAAAGGAAAAAGAGCACAAGGAGGCTGGGGGAGGGGAAGGTACTCCATTTAGAGACCCAGAGAACGTAAAAATGCAGCGTATTGCCCCAACACTTCATTTTTTAGGTTTCCATGTAGTACTTCAAATTATCTCTATCCAAAGAGTTTCAAAATCTTGGCAAATCCTCCATAATTTCTAGGATACATTGCACGGTCTGGCAGCAGATGGAGAGATGGAAAGTGAAAGAGAGAAGGGAAGGAAAATGATCAGAGAGGCCAGCATGGAATAGACACCTTCCAAATGCACAAGGTCATGGCACCATATTGGAAAGTGAAGGGCACAACAGCTGTGAGGGGCAAATGGGGCTGCTGTGACATCACAGCTGATCGTGTTATCATCAGAAAGCTTGTAAATCGTGGGGCTCCTTGTGATCAGCACAGGGCCCCAAAAGATTCCAGCTAACAAGAAATTGCTAGAAGAATGTTTTCCAGAGGAGGTCCTCTTGGCATTTTGAGTAGGACAATTCTTTCTTACAGGGTACTGTTTTG
The DNA here is from genome assembly GCF_030014295.1 of Loxodonta africana. Lineage (NCBI taxonomy): Eukaryota > Metazoa > Chordata > Mammalia > Proboscidea > Elephantidae > Loxodonta > Loxodonta africana. Next base: position 109,061,389 of record NC_087344.1, read on the forward strand.
CTCATTGAAGAACATTAGCATCCCTATAATCTGGACACTAAAGGCCAGTGGCGTGTTCCAGTCTCTGTCAAGCCAAATAACCATGAATACTTCCAAACACCCCTTGAGGGGTGTGAACTCTGGGTGAGAACTAGTTTTCAAGTTTTCTGTGAAATTTCAGATCAAGTTGCCTTCAACAAAAAAATACTGATGGGAAAGCACTCAAATGCTACTCTCAATCTCAAGGTTTCAGGTCTAGGTCTAGGAGGGTTGCTGTCGTGCTGTGTGAGAGGTCCTGATGGCAGCTGCTTAACACCTGGCTCCCAATTCAAGAATCTGACCCCGCATGGTGGTACGTTGTCATCCTGCTTTTGCAGGTTGGCCAGAGCCTCCTACTTGCCCAGTGATGCTAGAGTTTGGAAAAAAATCTTACCAGCATTCGAAAACTGTTCACCTGTGAGAGAGATCACCCTCTGGGCTGCCCCTTAACGAGAGGCGGTACTCTCCTGCCCCTTCCATGCTAGCAAGAAGAAGGAGAACTATGAACTTCACGGCTTGAAAGGACTGAGAGATCACTTACAGTTGAGAGAAATGCCATACAGTGAGGTTAAGGGGATTGCCAATAGTCACAGAGTAAATACAACTAGAAGAGTTTACGTATATTAAGTGCTCAACTACTAGCTGAAAGGTTGGCAGTTCGAACCCACCTAGAGGAGCCTCAGAAGACAGGGCTGGCCATCTGCTTCCGAAAGGTCACAGCCTTGAAAACCCTATGGAGCAGTTCTACTCTGCACACACGGGGTTGCCATGAGTCAAAATTGACTCGATGGCAACTAACAGCAGCAGCACATGTTCAATACTCCATAACCACCACCCATTTGTATTATCGTTTCCACTTCCTAGGAAGCCCAGTGATTGCATTATGTGGTATTTCCCTGGAAGTCAGGAACTCCATCTACTTAGGTTCAATATCAAGACAAGCTCATGTGGTTTCTGCCACAGCCTAAGAGGGATCATGAAATGAAATCAAGATTCTTATTCACAAGCCTAGAATCCCTTCCTGCTGGAGTCGTGGAGGTCCACTGTGAGGCTGCATGCTCCCACTCTCCAGGCAGAGCAGAGAGTGAAAACTGGGAATGGAAAGTAAGCTGAAGGGCCTGTGGGAGTGAAAAAGGTAGCCACTTAGGAGACTTCCAGAAAGGCAGTCATTGAAATCAAGAGTTGGGAAGGGGGAGAGATGAGCCAAAAGTCTTTTTTATGCCCAGAGGTGGGCCTGAAACTGAGCGTGACAAGAAGTCTTTACCCAAAGAGGTCAAGGATTGGGAGGGAAGAGAGGGCTGATGTCCGGACGCTCTTGCATGGAAGTGGCAAAGACAGTCCCACTCTACCACCCCTGACCCTCAGCACTGATACCCTCATCTCCCTGCTTCTGTCTCCATCTCTCATGTCTTTACCCTCTGCCTTTTGCCCCCTCTCCACATTGCTGAGCCATCTGTGAAATATGAAGGCTAATCTAGAACTTTTATTTCTAAAGCTTTAATTCACTCAACATTTTTAAAGCACCCTTCACAGCCAGTTCTTGGCCTTAAGAAGCTAATGTTCTAGCAGGAGACAGAAAGATTTAGGCAAATTCATGTACTATAGGGGGTCTTCCAAAGTCAGTGTCATATGAAAAGTGTGCATAATCACATTCCCCTAGGCCTGTTCCTCAGAACACTAGTCCCAAAAGACATACTGTTCAGAAAAAGGGCTCCAAGGCCAAATCATTTAACAATTTTGGGAAATGCTATTACTAGACCCCCTTTTAAGATTCACATTACAAATTAATGTACTAAAGGCATTAAGATATCTTGTAGTAAAAAAATTCATTAATGCTGGTTAACTCAATGCTTCTCAAACTTATTTGACTACTAAGACCTATCAAGATCCCATGGAAACAAAATTCCACTGAGCATAATTTGCTGAATTCTAATTGGGGTGACCAGGCACAAGTTTCTAGGAGGAAGCAGCATTTCATCTGAGCCAAAAAGAGAGGTGGAGCTTCAGCAGACTAAGATGGAGGCAGGACACACAGTCCCGCTTCAACACATTCTCGTTCAATACACATTCACTTAGCACTTACTGCAAGCAAGGCGGACCCCTGGTGACATGGGAAACACACAGACCTTAAAGCTCTGGTCTCTGGCCTGAGGCAGGGAGAAGGGCACTGATTTGAGAAAGTGTACCTTCTGTTTTGGGAATAGCAAGAACCTCGCTATGGTGAAACAGGTATGAAAAAGAGAAGAAAGAATAAAGTTGGAACCAAACATTGTAGGGTGAAGTATCCAAAGAAAAAAGCTCTCAGATCACTTGTTTATCAGGCCACCTGTTAGGTGGTTACTGCGCTGGCCTAGGCAGTAATATTCAATTCCCTCTGCCATGGCTAGTGGAGAAACCTTGGGCAAGATCTCCCCTCTCTGAGCCTCAGTTTCCTCATCTATAAAATGACAGGATTGGCTAAGTTCTCTAAGGTCTTTTGCAGCACCAACATCTCAGGGTTCTGTAACTTTGAGATAGGCACACATACCAGCCCTAAATGACAGGAAAGCTATGGGCACAGGAGAATGGCCATTGGTTTGGCAATGTGTCAAGCAACACACTTGCAGAAAAAAGAGCAGGAGTAAAAGAAAGCCTGTTCTACCTTCAGCTTTCAGGACCTAGTCTCTTCTACCGGATGCCTCAGGATCATGCTTCTCAAACTCAGAGAATGAACATGGCATATTTTCCAAGAGTCAATTTTGCTCAAAAATTGAGGAAAGCAAATTTAATTTTTGTACTAAAACTGAAAATATTTTAGACTACAATGCAATTGTTCCAATGTGTTTTAGGAAAAGTAAAAAATGAGGACTTAAAGAATTTCCTTTTTTGTGTTGGCTTTTGGGTTATGGCTACAGAGTCTCCAGATAGGCTTATCACTGTACCCAGTAGTAGAAGTATTCTTGTGGGGAAAGCTTGATGAGGGAGCCCAGAGCCTTAGCTATTTGAACCTTGTAAAGACAGATGCCTACCTGTCCTGAATTAAGAGACTAGAGAGCCCTGGTGGCGAAGTAGTTAAGAGTTTGGCTGCTAACCAAAAGGTCGGCAGTTCGAATCCACCAGTTGCTCCTTGGAAACTCTATGGAGCAGTTCTACCCTGCCCTATAGTCAGAATCCACTCAAAGACACAGAACAACAATGGGTTTTGTTTTGTTTTTAAAGAGACTAGAACTCACCATTGGACTGGTCATCCCCATAGTTCTTGTGGGATGGTGCATACAAGAACATCAAAGCAAAGACATACAGATTCCACATCCCATAGATGCCTGTGAAGAAGGCACTGTTCACTTGGACTGTGACGCCGCCCCATTTCCAGTGGCCTTCAGTCACCTATGGACAAAGGACAGCAACATTTATTTGGACCGGAGAAGAAAAACAATACCAACACAGGCATCAGCCAATGCAAATACTAGGTCTCTTCCTTCTATATATGGGAAAAATGAAGACTTATGTAAGACTCCCATCCTTTAATATGAATCATATCAGTACGAACTAAGATTAACTGAGGGCTTTCTATGTGTCAGGAGCCCTGGTGGCACAGTTGTTAAGCACTCAGTTGCTAACGGAAAGCTGGTTCAAACTTACCAGCCACTCCCCAGGAAAAAGATATGGTAGTCAGCTTCCGTAAAGATTACAGCCTTGGAAACTCTATGGAGCAGTTCTATTCTGTCCTACAGGGTCGCTGTGAGTTGGGAGAGACTTGACGGCAGCAGGTTTAGCTTTGGGTTCTATGTATCAGGCACAAAGTCAGTGGCTCTTACCTTGGCTGCACATTAGAATCACCTGGGGAGCTTTTAAAACCCCTAGATGCTCAGTCCATACCCAGGATTTATTAAATTAGAGACTTGTGGGCATCCATACTTTTAAAGCTGCCTCTGTAACTGTGTACAGCCAGGTGGAGACCACTGCACCAACGACTTTATGCGCATTACTTCATTTCATGCTCTCCACTAAGCTGAAGTAGCTACTATTATTATATCCACTTACAGATGAGGAAACTAAGGTTTAGAGAGGGCAAGTACTTTTGAAGTCATGGAGGAGAGCCAGAATACAAACACATGTCTAGTCTCTGGAGCTCCAACTCTCATCTATCACTCTATGCTGCTTCTCAAGATATCCCGTGGAGGGGAAATGAGCTGATTAAATACCCCAAGAGTCTGTATACCTAAAACTGCTCTAAAAGATTAGGGACACTGAGCTTCTGTTAAGAGTCATGGAACAATTTGGAAATGGATAATGGTGTTGGTTGACCAGCATGACAGACACAATTGAGGTCACTGACTTGTACAGGTGAAGAACGCTGAAATGGCAAACTATCTCTTCATATATATTTACCACAATAAAAAATAAAAAAAGATATGGAAAATTGCTTTTATGCTTGAGCTCATTGTTGCAGCCACTGTCATCAATCCTCCTCGTTGAGGGTCTTCTTCTTTTCCGCTGACCCTGCACTTTCCCAAACACAATGTCCTTCTCTAGGGACTGATCCCTCCTGACAACACGTCCAAAGTATGTAAGATGCAGTCTCACCATCCTTGCTTCTAAGGAGCATTCTGGTTGTATTTCTTCCAAGACAGATTCGTTCGTTCTTTTGGTAGTCCATGGTATATTCACTATTCTTCACCAACACAATTCAAAGGCGTCAATTCTTCTTCAGTCTTCCTTATTCATTGTCCAGCTGTGAAAGCTACTATCTTGAGTAACTCACAAATTGTCACTGATGAAAAAAAAAAGTCTTCCCCATTAGATGCAGAATTCTTGAGGGTGCGAGCCTCGCAGTAGACAATGGCTGGCCCAGTTCTAAGCATAGAGTAGAACCAGCTGCCATTGACTGATTCTGACTCAAGGCAACCTGACCTGTGTCGGAGTAGAACTGTGCTCCACAGTGGCTGATGTTTGGAACAGATCACCAGGTCCTTCTTCTGAGGTGCTTCTGAACTGACTCCAACTTCCAAACTTTTGGTTAGCAGTCAAGCAATTGACTGTTTGTACCACCCAAGGCGCAGAGAGGAGGTGCTCATTAAATACCTGGTGATTCATGCCAGTATTTGCAGAACTAAGGTTATACATTCCTTGGAGGAAAAATAATTGAGAAACATTGTCTTGATGCTCCACACTGAATTATAGGCATTCTTCTTGTTTTGATGATTTGTCTCAGTAATTCTGACAAGACTGGGTAGTATCAAAATCACTGAGTGCTTTCTCAGTATACACACGGCTGCTTCAACTCTCCAATCCCTTGAATTGGGGATTTAAGTACGGGCTGTTCAGCACAGAAGCTCTTCTTTCTTGTGGCCTCTTTAATTCTCTCTCTAGGCATTAATGTCTGAGCACAGGTATTAATCTCTTCCTAAAACAGCAGTGCATTGTTATCCCACATTAAAAAAAGAAAACACTGTGTTGAAGTCCACAGTTACAATTCCTCCTGCCCTGTCTGTCTTCCCAGCTCATTGTAAACTCCCTGAGGCCAAAGACAGTTCTGTTCGGTGCACTGCTGTATCTTCAGTGCCTGATGCACCACAGGCCCTTGGCAAAGAGGTGGACTACATGAACAATAAAAAAAAAAAAAGTTGTCATTGAGTGAACTTTGACTCAGGGTGATCTCATGTGTAGCAGAGTAGAACTTGCTCCACAGCATTTTTAATGACTGATTTCTTAAAAGTAAATGGCCAGATTTTTCTTCCGAGGTGCCTCTAGGTGGACTTGAACCTTCAACCTTTCAGTTAGCAGCCAAGTGCATTAACCGTTTGCACTAGCCTAGGACTCCAAGTGAACAACGGATCCTCAGTTTTCCTTAGTGTGGCCCTGTGGTGGAGCAGAAAGACCTGGGCTTCGAATCCAAGCTCGACCACTCACTTTCTTTAATGTAAAACAAAAATCAACACCCTGAACTTCAATTTCTTTAAGTGTAAAACAGAGATAACGATATCTAAAACTTGCAAGGCTACTGAGGGGAGCTGAGTAAAAAAAAATTCTAGAAATTGCCTAGCACATAGTAAACACTAAATAAATATTAGTTATCCATATAATGTCACTCTAGGTAAGTCACTCATAAAAGTAATTTTGAAGCTTTCATATGCTTCACAATTCTCTAAGGCATGTTTTGGAACTACTTTTAACTGTGTTAATGGCTTGGTAATTGTTTAAAGGGCTGTCTGATGACTTGGATTATGCTGACAACTGTCAACAGAATTGTTGAGCTGAGTGACTAATAATCTGTGCCAGCTCCGAGATCAATGACGTGATTTTGACCACGTCTGTTTGGTATAGAAAATTTTAACCAGGAGAAAAAGAAAGCATCAGACAATGTTCTCATGAAAGCTTAATGAGGCTAGGTTATATAAGCCACCTCCGGGGCTCCTTCTAATTTCTAAGATATCACACCAGATCTAAATGGTGATGACTTCAACAAGCAGGGTGACATCACTTCCTGTTTATGATGCAGTGGCTTTGTATTCCCTTTGATCATGCTGTTTATCCGATCACCCACTGGGGCCCGTGACATAATACAGGTGAATGTACAGGCATTTCTTCTTGAAAGACCTGGGGTGTCAGTTAGCCAGGTTAACTGTTATAGATGTACCAGCTTTAGTTTGGCTTTGTTGATACATTATTGTTCATTTTTATGATTCATAAACAATCCACCACCATAAAATCTTATTTATTTTGGAAAATAACTATAAAATTATTTTATAGGAAGTTTTCAGGAATATCTTTCAGCAAAAAGGATTCTGTAATGATTACTGATTGCAGGACAATGCACCAGCATTGAAATTACTTCGGTCTTCTTAGAAATATCTCCCAATATCACTCTTCTTACTTTTAAGTGCTAAAAAAAAAAAAGTTGTCATCAAGTTGATTCTGACTCATGGCGACTTCTTGAGTGTCAGAGTTAAACTGTGCTCCAAAGGGTTTTCAATGGCTGATTTTTCAGAAGCAGATAGTCAGGACTTTCTTCCAAGGCTCCTCTGGGTAGACTTGAACTTCCAACCTTTAGGCTAGCAAGTCAAGTGGGTTAACCATTTGTACCACCTGGGACATACATAACACCATAGACGATCAAGTCAATTTTCCAAGGAAATCTGACCTTACACAATGGTTGCCTCACAAAGCTAACTTCAGAGAATGGTCACAGTTTAAAATAATATTCCTACTCTTGTGCTGTGTAATAATTAAGAACACATTCTCTGGAGTCACAGCCATAACCATCTGCCTGAGCAATCTTGGGCAAGATACTTCACCTCTCTGGGCCATACTTTACCCATGTGTTAGAGTGAAATATTGCCTACCTACCTCATAGAGTTGTAATCAAGACTATAAATAAGATATTTCAAGTAACATACTATGAATAGTGGCTGGCACATCATTAGTGTTGAATAAACCTTATCGCTATCCTTGTTATTATTACAATAATATCTCAGCCTTGCTAACATCTGTGTTAACTACTTGTTTTAAGTGATAATAAAGGAACACAATAGAGAGCAATATTTAAATAACACTTCTTACCCACTGGCATCTCCTCTGATTTTTTTTTTTTTTTTTTTTTGTACATTAGGTGAAGGTTTATGGAACTAGTTTCTCATTAAACAGTTAGTATACATATTGTTCCATGACACTGGTCAACAACCCTACAACATGTCAACACTCTCCCCTTCTCAACCTTGGGTTCCCTATTACCAGCTTTCCTGTCCTCTCCTGCCTTCTAGTCCTTGCCCCACAGCTGGTGTGCCCCTTTAGTCTCATTTCCTTTCATTTTTAAATGCAATTATTATCATACTATTAGCTGCAACTTTTTTCTCTTTACTTTCCAGTCAGGTGGTTCTTCAGAGCTTCTGTTTCTATTCTCCCTTTCTACCTCCATGTATGTGTACGGGCATCCCTACACATTCACTCCCATTCATTCAACAAAATCTGCTGAGCACCACTATGTATGAGGCACACAGCTGGGTTATTTCCTTACGTAGATCAGTCAGGCCAATTCTAGCAAGGATCAGTTTCAACATACACAGGAGCCCTGGTGGTGCAGTGGTTAAAGCGCTTCCCTGCTAACTAAAAGGTCAGCTGTTCGAACTTACCAGCCGCACCACGGGAGAAAGCAGTCTGATTACAGCCTTGGAAACCCTATTTCCCCAACAGGGTTGCTATGAGTCAGGATCAACTTCATGGCAATGGATTTGGTATTTTTATTTATTTACATACACAGATTTTTGTATAGTCAAATCTGTATATTAACACGTTGCTGTTAGTTGTTTCCGACTCATGGCACCCCCATGTACAACAGAACAAAACGTTGTCCAGCTCTTCATCATCTAAGGAATCGTTGGTATGTTTGAGGCCACTGTGCATTCTGAGTGCCTTCCAACCTAGGCGGCTCACCTTCCAGCAACACACTAGACAATATTCAATTATGATCCATAGGGTTTTCATTGTCTAATTTTCGGAAGTAGATCACCAGGCCTTTCTTCCTAGCCTGGATTAGTCTGGAATGTGCTATATACTCTAAACATAATAATGTGCGGTATATTATAAATGGATTACATAGGCAAAACATAATTTTACAGTAGAACCACTGGGATGAGGTATTCATGCCATGGAGGCATGTGGGAGCTGAGACTGACAGAGGAAACAGTAGATTCAGGCTCTCATCTCATGCCTGCTCTGGGACACATGCATGTTGTTTAGGATGGAGGGCAAAATTACCCACACTATTTAATTTGTAAGCTCTCTCTAAATGCATTATTTCCTGCTGAGGTCAAAGAGAGGAATTTGCATAAATGAACTGTGTACATAGCGTAACTCTACTGGTGAGAGACTGGCTTGGGCTTTTCCCAACTCTCCTTGTTCAATTATTCATGCCTGAGACATCCCAAGCTCTGAGCACATTCCCACCAATATATACCACAATAACCAGCCTCAACAGAGCAGGCTTTGTAAATTCAAATTTTATTAATGCCAATGCAAGAGGTGATAGCCGCCCCTTCTAACTTTCAGAGAGTAAAATAAGGTACTCCCAGACTTCTGATGCCCCTGCAAAAAAAAAAAAAAAAACTCATCCTCTGCATAAGCCTTATTTCTAAAAGTCTCTGGTTTTCCTGGTTTTACATTTGAACAATTTACTTTTGTGTGAAACCACCCAATTATACCCCTGGAGCCAAGTGAAGGTCAAATCCCTTTACATCCAGTAGTCTTGACAACCAACATTCCACTTCACAACAAGATAGCCAAAACTCAGATACAGGACCTCTTACTGGAAATATTTCCTCTGTACCAGACTGAAATGATCACACACACACACAAAAGAGCTGGGGACAGTTTCTCTGGGAGTTTGCTGCATGTGGCTTGACCTGAATGTCAGGCACCTGGGGGTTCCCTTAGTGAAGGCCAGTGAACTTGTCCCCCTGCATTGCACATCTGTTCCGTAATGCCTGCCACCTTCAAATGGAACGCCTCTCCCGCCCCCACCCCTACCCCAGAGGGAAGGGGCTGAAATACCAGACTGTGATGTACCATATCTTGGTTGCTATGACTGAGGCCATTAAAATAGGAGGCATTAAAAGACTGCACCTCAGTACCCAGCTACAAAGCCTCAAGGTCACTGCATTCCACAGCTTCGGTCGGCCTTTCATTCCTGGCCTCAGAGCTTCAATATCCTGGCGAGATCCCCTCATATTATATTTCATGGGGCTTTAAATGCAGGCTCTCCCAGCCAGCCCGAGAGGATAATGGGGGTTTTAATACATTCCTTTCACCTAAGGCTGGGATCCATTTCAAAAAGTTACCCAATAGGTTTTCTTTCAGTTGAGATCATTGCTGAGACATTCCAAAATGACATTAAAAAATAAATCCTCTGATGACTATATTAATACAGTACCTGGGACACTGTTATACCTGAAAACGTCTTAGATGTCTATAAATAAGCCTTAAAAAAAACAGCAGGAGGAATGAGGAGTTAATGGAATCCAAATGGCCTCACTGCTCCCCCTTTAGAGATGAAATCCACCCTGGGCCGAATGTCACAGCAGATAAAAAAGCCAGCTACTGGCTGGAGCCATGTTAGAAAATAGTGGGGCAACGGAATATTCATCTTTTTCTCCACAGAAAAGCCACACACTAGGCTCTTTGGAAGACTAGTCTTTGCTTAAAAGGCCTGGAGATCTACTTCTGAAAAACTAGCCACTGAAAACCCTATGGAGCACAGTTCTACTCTGCAACACATGGGGTCACCATAAGTAGAAATCAACTTGATAGCAACTGTTTGCGCGTGTGTGTGTGTGTGTGTATTAATATATATAATTAAGCAAGTACATGAAAGAACCCTGGTGGCACAGTGGTTAAGTGCTTGGCTACTAACTGAAAAGTCAGCACTTCAAACCCACCAGCCGCTTGGCGGCGGGAAGATGTGGCAGTCTGCGTCCATAAAGATTTATAGCCTTAGAAACCCTACGGGGCAGTTCTACTCTGTCCTATAGGGTCTCTAGGAGTCAGAATCAACTCAAGGGCAACAGGTTTGGTTTTCTGGTTTTAAGCACGTACATAGTTAATTCTGGCAGTATGTAGCCTTAAAGATTGGCAAAATGTCCCTGTTGACTTTAGGTACAAGGAGCTCTCAAAAGAGATAAGAGAGTGAGATGGGCGTGTGGTGGGAATGACCCGAACTTTATATAGTGGTAAAAGCATGTATTAGGATGGAAATACCCTTGCTTCCTGCCTTTATAAGAACTTATATTGGTATTGCCTTTTACTCCCGGACTCATCTTAATTGAGATTCTGTTTGTCTAGGTGGTGCTCATGCTCTCTCAGCCTTGCAGAAGTGGGAGTGTCAATATCACAGTCCATTACTGAGGGGCTAGAGGGCTGGAAAGCATTTTGCCCACACGAGGGAATTAGCCAAGGATAAGTCATGCTTCAGATATGCCTTATTTGAATATGGGTGGTTGAGCCTCAGCTGGCTGAATAAAAAACTCATTCAGAATCTGAAATATTTTTACTGCATTTGGAGTAGAGAGTAAAGCTTCCAAAGTTTTATAAACAAACAGCCTGATACAAATACAGCACTGTTAGAGGTCAAAGTAGAACTTCACACACACACACAGACACACAGACACACAGACACACACACACACATATATATATATATGTCTTATTTTTTCCATTCACTGCAGCCTTCAGCAGAGTTGACAACACTAACTCTCTAGGGCGCACAGCCACCAGGGCTCTAACCAGTTAACCGGTTGCTATCAAGTCGTTTTGACTCATGGTGACCCCAGGTGTTGCAGAAACTTATTGTATGTCCTTTGGCAAGACATTGAACCTTCTTGGTATTCATAATAGCACAGTTATTCACACACTTACAACGTGCCAGGCACTCTGCTAATCATGTTGCAAGTGTTACTTCCTTTGGCCCTTCCACCTACCTTCTGTGCTGGTACTGCTGTTATACCCACTTTAAAGAAAAGGAAATAAAACCTTAGAAATGTTAAGTGATCCATCCAAAGGTCCACCCAGTGGGAAAGCAACACAACTAGGAAACGTCTCTAGAGCAATTAGATTTCCTATGCCAGCAAACTGGGATACCAATTCCTATCCTACTTACCTCATAGGATTTGGTGAAGTACAAATGAATGATAGATATGTAATACATTAGATTTAAACAGTACTTCCCACTTTCTAAAACAAGTGGCCAATATTTAAAACCTATCCCCATTGCCATTATTGAGATTCCTAAGTGTAACAAAATTTTGAGTTTTGGAAATAACCAGTGTGGAAAGATCCAGATCTATCAAGAGGACTCTTGAATTACTTCTCATGTTTAAGAGGCAATATAATTAGGGGACTTCTGAATTAGTTTCCATGTTTAACAGACAATATAATTACTACAGAGAATGGCTGATGAATTGTCCAAGGATCTATGGTAATGGCTAGATTAGGATCAAATTAAATTAATACATTGCTTGTTAGCATTCTGCTACAGGGCTTAAAAAGTTTATTCTCTTAAGTAAATGGAATATGCCCTCTTCAATATCGCTGCAGACTTTTAATTTATTTAGCAAATTTTTTCCTCCCTAGAGTTACAGTGAATGGGAAATTCAGTCTACCTCCAGAGACCAAGTAACAAGTCTCCAATTGTTGCTGTTGTTAGCTGCCATCAAGTCATGGCAACCCCATGCACAACAGGATCAAACCGTTGTGATTCATAGGGTTTTTACTGGCTGATTTTCTGAAGTAGATTGCCAGGCCTTTCTTCCTTAATCTGGAAGCTCCACTGAAACCTGGTCAGCATCACAGCAACACAAAAACGTCCACTGACAGATGGGTGCTGGCTGTGCCTGAGATGCACGGGCTGGGAATTGAATGTGGGTCTACCACATGGGAAGACGGAATTCTACTACGGAACCACCGCTGCCCCCAGCCCCAGGTTACAGCAGTATAAATAAACAGGGCTCCACCAGCTGTCCAGATGACAGCCTCCCTGATCCTTTCCTCAGTGGCTCTGTACAATTTTCTGTGAGGACTACAGGGAACTCTTTAGGACGTTCTCACCCAGAGATCCCAGGGTTCACTTACCTGACTAACGATGAAGAAGATGACAGTCATTGCAGCACAGGCCAAGGTGATAAGCATGAGGAACTTAAACCTGAAAATCAGCCCCTAATAGGAAAGAGGGAAAGGGATAGTTTAATACTGAATCCTTATCTCAAATATATAAATCTATGAAAAGCTCATTTTAAAAAGTCTATGAAATCAAATCCCTAGGGAGTGTCAGTAAAATAACTTCACACGGCAGCATTTCTCCTGCAGGGGTGAATGTGGCTGGGAAACTTCCTGGGCCAAATACTTCCTATGTTCTTATCTCACATAAAGCAGCCATACCAGAGCCTGGGAAATTGCATTCACAGCACGTTACGAAGCTGCTAATTTCCCTGCTAAGCTGGTTATGCTTCTCTGCAAGGGTTCAAAGTTACCGAATCCAAGTTTTCTGCGGTTGTAATAAAATTCTGCTCCAGTGAACACAAAGAAATGTGCATATTAATCAACATGAAGTGGATTTGGTTGAGTTTTCTCACGTGTCACTCTAGCTCTGGAGATGGGCAATCCTCAGAAAGTGTCTGGGGTTTTCTGAGTGCGGGATTTAAGGGGAGCTATGTGTTTTTTTTTATGTCTCAGGGAGGGACACCTATTATTATTTAGGAGCTCCTATTTGCAGATACCCCATGTATAAGAGAACAAAACATTGTCCGGTCCTGTACCATCTCCATGATCACTGGGGACACTATGAATTGGAGCTGACTCAGCAACTGACAACAACATCTGCAGATATGCTGCATATAAAAACCTGTGGCTCTGCACTTTCTGCTCCCCTGTTCACAGAGTAATCAGGCCAGTGTCTCCACGGGCAGCCACTTAGGTACGAGCTCAAGGGATTCTTGATTGATTAAGATTATGTTGTCTGCATTAGAGATCTGATGATGATAAGTGTTTTCTCTTGAATGAGGTGTGCAATCTATAAACCGAGATTACTGAATTCTATGTGTGCACCTGCTGGGTCTTTTAGGGGAGATGTGGTCTATTGGGGTCTGGAAATCAGACCACCTGGGTCCATCCCCAGTCTTAAGGCTGTTTCTCAGCAGAGAACCTTGATCAAAGCCTCACCCCACGCAATGTGCCAATCCTGACATAATCACATCTCCCATTTAGTATGCCCCTAAATTCCATCCCACAGCTGACGAACCTGCTGAACAAGTTTCCTCCTTACTGGGGACAGAGAGAAATGTATACCACGGGAAACTCCAAGATTTAGATGGGCCAGTTAGATGCTTCTAAGAGTAAGATTTAGCCTTGAATCTTGCCCACAGATCCTACATGAGAATCTCAATGTATATTTGAAAGAGGAACCTTTCAGTCAAACCACAGATGTGTGTGTGTTTACACATCAAGCAGGAGATATCGACTACCCATTCCAGAAAGAGCCAAGAGATTTGCTCACCTCATAGTGCAGCCGCCGGACCTTGCTCATGGCTGGCAGGCTGGACTGCTTCCCACTGATGTTCTGAAATACCTGAAACACCATGAAGCACAGAAACAGGAAGTAGAGGCAGAGGCAGATCCCAGCCACAATGATGAAGGCCATCTGACAGTATCCAGTAAAGGAAATGGCACACTAGCCAAGGATGCAGGCTGAAAGGACACAAACACTTCTCCCTGGCTCTACTGGCTATACTTTTTGTCCTCCAAATATTCAGGCATTTTTCAGGGAGATAAAATACTAAACACTGGCATTCTAATGGAAGCTAAAGAGAGAGGTTTTCTGACACAACAGCACCACAGAGGGGAGTCTTCAAATTGGCCTTCCAAGCCAAGTAAGAAGAGGAATGGAGCCTTGCTTGTTAGGAGTGCAGAATCGAGGCCCTACCACAGACCTACCAAATCAGGATCTGCCTTTAGCAAAGTCCCCAGGAGACCCATGTGCACAATAAAGTTGAAAAGCACTGAGATGGTAGATATCGGTTGCTAAATACTGATCAGGTGAAAAACTGCACTGAAATCACTGCAAGAGTGAGTTAAAATGTAGGTTCCTAGGCTCTGCCCCAGAAATATTGAATTGGATTTCCCGAGGGCTAGAGAACCGAGTATAACTATGTTTGGCCACCACTGGGCTAGTCCCTGGAGTTTTATAATCATGAAATTAAGATGACCTGGAATCAGGGGGAGGGGCTGGGGTTGAAGCTGCCAGGTTCCTGGGCATGGGATTGAAGGTCTTGAGGTAAAATCAGGGATGAAGTACTGTTTGTAATTTTTGGTCATCACAGAAAATCTTGTCAAATGGAGCAGGGAGCAGAAGGACACATGGCACAGGGGAGGAGAGTGTAGCACAGTCTGAGATCCATCAGTGAGGCTCAGGCCTTTCATTAGGGCCCAACATGAGAATGACCAAGCCTTGGGGAAGAGCACACTGGCTTGGGAGGCAGGTGACCTGACTCCAATTACCCTCCCCTACACTAGCTTCAGGAGTCCCTGGGTGGTACCAACGGTTAAGTTCTTGACAGCTAGCCCAAAGTTGGGCAGTGCCTCAGAAGACAGGCCTGGAGATCTGCTTCTGAAAGGTCATACATAGCCTTGAAAACCCTATGGGGCAGTTCTACTCTGCACACATGGGGTCACCATGAGTCAGAATCTGTAAACCAAGTATTCCCTTGGTGTGCCACTCACAGCTTTTGGTGATAGGTGAGGAGAGGGGTTTCCATCCTCTCATCTTTAAAATAACCACTCCCCTGATTTAATTTCCTCACAAAGTCCTCATGACACTAAGAAAACCAATATAATCATCAGGGTTGGACAAAGTGTATTTACCAGTACATGACAATATATCATTATCCATCAAGGAAGAGTCCAACCCAAGCCTTTCTCCTCACTCCACAGGAGAGTTTTTTTTTTTCTCTCCCTGAGCACTTAAGATATTATTCAGGGAGATAAAATATTTAAATCCAGCGTCCTAAAAGGGATAAGGTAAGGCTGTCGTTTCTGCTTCACGAAGATGACTCAAGCCGACTTTACGCCAACCAACCAGAAGCCTCGGCCACCTCTCTGGAACTAATCACCTTAGCCTTATCTCCACTCAGTCTCAGGCATGAACAGCAGCAGCACGGCCTGCCAGCATGCCAAGGTCACTTTAAGAAACCACCAACAGATGACTTCAGAAACCAGCTCTCACTCAGGGGCCCAGAGATGAACCTATGTGGCTCCAGGGAAAAGCTAGTCATGCTTCAGTCTGTGGTAAATAAGTGTATAATAGATAATTTAGACAGGCTGCAGGAAAACTAGCCACTCTGATCTCTCTGCTGTGGGGATGTGCTGTAACCTCCCCATTCTGCCTGCTCCCACCCAGGCTTGAGAGCAGGCATTAATTCCTCTCATTATTTGCCTTAATTGTGCTGTTAGCATTGGTCTGAGGATCAAAGCTCTGGCTGAGCCCACATGGAGAGGATCAGCGGTGACTCAGAAAATGATCTTGGGGACCAGATGGCTACAGGAAGAAATAAAACTCTAAGCCCAACAATGAAGGATACAGCCAACTCTGTTCCAACATCTGTAGTCCAGATACTGTAGAAAGGATTCGTGAGTTGTACCCCTCTACAAAGAGAAACAAGTTGGAAAGGCAAAACACGATTAATAAAAAGGCAAAGGCGGAAAGGCTCCTTCTTACATATCTTAACTTTGCTGCTGGGGCATGGGGGCTATATATACACTAAGGAACGTGACAAAGAACCTAAAGAGAAAGAAGCTTTTAGAACATGACCAGCCCAAATGGTGTGCATCTATGGCAGCTTTGTCTTTGATTTAGTCACAATCCTTTTCTGTGGATGTGACCATGTCAAGCTCTTTCATGCCAAAGCAAAAATTCATAACCACCCTTCTGCTTTTGGAATACTCTCCTAAAGAGATGGGAGTGAGCACTTCAGCTCTGAGCCACACGGGCACTGCTTACCTCTCACACATGTCAAATATGAAGAGGCAGAAAGAGCCAACAGCAATCGGTCCGACTTGTTTCCAGTACCCAGCAATGTGATTCCGCTCATGCTGATCCTGAGGAAAACCAAATTGAGGCACAGGATAAAGATGGGAGCAGAGCAAAGCAATCCCATAGGTGAGTCAGTCATTCAAACAAGACTTGCTGACCACCTATTGTATATTAGGCATCATGGTAATATACAATATACGAAAATGAATCAGATAAAAATCTCTGTTCTTAAGGAGCTCGCTGTCTTTGGAGAAGTCTGTCACATAAACAGACAATTACAAAGCCCATTGGTAAGGACTCTGACAGCAATAAGAACACACTATGGGAACAAAAGAAAGGCCTTCTAACTCTAGGCTGGGGAGGTTCTGTGGTCCCAACATAGCTTGTTCGGAATTAAATCCATATGTGACACATAACTTTTGACATAGAGGTATATGTGACGGTGGGATGGTCCTCCTAGGACCAAATAAAGACTCTGAGATATTAAAATACGTGAAATGTAGGAGGTCCCCATGGTTAGAAAAATAAATGTATTTCTTCTTGCTATCATTAAAATCAAGAACGATTGCTCTCGTTTAGATGTACAAAGACTCTAAGAGCGCAAAAAAAGAAAAAAAAATGCGAGGAAGTAAAGTGAAAAAATGGGGAAGGACAAAGACATGTCTCAGCCTCCAGACTGGGGCCCTGGTGGAACAGTCCACACCAGCTCACTCTGGGTGATCCTCCCTGGCTGCTGTGCCAGAGTCCCCTCCACTCCCAGTCCCCGTACAAAAAGCTCATTCTCAATGTGTCACTGTTGGAGGCCCCTCATGTGGGGTCCAGCCATAGGGTGAGGCTCTCCCCTCTTACATCGCTTTCCTGGGAGTGCAGCAAGTCTTCAGGGTAATGATCAAACCATAGGGGAATTTAAAAGCAGTCCACTCTACTGGGACATCCATGTGCCTGACATGAGGACCAAGCTCTAGCTGGCATATCATCTTAGCCACACTGTGATGAAGGCACCATTTTTATTTTTATCCATGGTGCCTTCAATCATCTTGAAATATGATTTGAACTCTGTGAAAACTGATGATAAGACTAGAGATGTCCGTATTTCAGGGGTTACTTGGCCACCTCAACAAACTGCCAGCTGAGAACGCCCACATTCTCCGGAGGTTAACTTGGTGCTGGGGTCAAGCAGAGCTGAAGTTCCAGCCAAGTCAAAGGAAAAGAAGTAATCAGTATTACCATGTATGGGTTTACCCGCTGCAAAGTACTTTGCTTACATTTATCTCATTTAATTCTTAAAAGAACCCTACAAATTAGGCCTTTCAATCCTGTTTTACAGTTGAGGAACCTGAGATTCAGAATGACTAAGTCACATGCCCAAGGCCACTCAGCTAGAAGATGGTGAAGCAGAATTTGAACCTGAGGGTCTGACTCCAGATCTTGCACCATAACCACTGGCTTACCTGCCTGTCCCTCGGCTAGAGTTAAGACAGAAGGCTGGTGGTGTCAGCTCAGCCACCTGCATGCAGCAACCATGGTGTGACTCTGGTCCCTTTCCTGGGGGGCTCTTACCATCATGTGCTCGCCACAAAAGATGATCCAGAAGGACAGAAGCATTGCATAGAAGACGCCTTGTCGAATGTCACCGAACAACAGCATCCAGGTCCAGTCAAACCCAATGGAAAACCATTCCACTGGGATGTTGATAAAGGTCATGGAAATCCCAAGGGCAAAGATGACTCTGATGGTGAGAACATATCAGGAAAACCTCTTCATTCATCTGGGAGGCAGGATTTTAAAACTCAGAAGCCAATTTTGGGAATTGAGATGTTACTTATTTGGGACTGAAGCCATAGGATCATTTTCTTAGCTCTCACAAGTGTCTATACAGAGATGCAAAATGTCTTATTTAGCTGGCACCACTACAGAATGAAGAGTGTTACTTTAGCCTTTCTGTACAATTGAACTTAACCTTCTTAATGCTCCAAACCTTACTGACAGTACTATTTCAGACTAAGAGCTTTCTATGACGTTTTTTGCTCCCTCTTGACTTCTTAAACAGAGCTCATTGACTATAATTATCTTCTCACAGGGATTCAGGTTCTCATTAACCTGATCATTAAGAACACACATTATTACTATGATAGCCTCAGCAACTCTGAATTATATGAGCATATTTATTTTAATGACTCTAAATATCTATGAAATACAAATTCTTCTGTTTAGTTTACATTTCCTCCCCCTACCTCCACCACACTATTAACTGCCACTTCTCTTTTCTTTCAAAATACCATTCATGATGTCACTAATTCATTCATCCTTTAATTCATACCCATCCAATGCACGTTTATATGTGCCAGGCATTGTGTCAAGGCTATAGATACCTAAATGAGCAGGACCTGTTCTTTCACTCATGCAGTCACAGTTTAGTGGGGGAGCCAGATAAACAGACAACTGAAACAGAGGGTGACAAATAACATGATAGAGGTGTCTAACTTGGACAGAGACAGAAACTGAGCTGAGTTGTGAGCTGAGGTGAGGCAGATGGAAAAGGACATTCCAAGCAGAAGGAAGAACCTGGATGAAGGCAGAGAGGCCTGGAACAGCCTAAAGCATTTGGGAATCTGGATGCAGCACATGTCAGAAAAATGACAGGAAATGAGACCAAAGAAGAGGGCTGAGCTCATGAAGGACGTTGTATGTCTCATTACAGAATTTGAAATTTATCTTGATGGGACTAGGGATCCGATAATGAGTTTAAACAATGCAATGACATGATTCTTCTATTAATTCCTACAACAAATACTTATTGAGCTTCTACTATGTGCCAATTACTGCTCCAGATGCTGAGGACACAGCAGTGAACACAACAGGCAAGGGTTCTGTTTTCCTAAGAGCACTGAGGTAGGGAAAGAGGGGCGTGAAGGGGAAAAGACAGTAAACAAACAAAGAATGGGTGTTACAAAGAAAAATAAAGCAAAGTAAGAAAATGGAAAACACTGGGTGTGCTCTTTTATATAATGTGCACAGGAAAAGCCTCTAAGATAAGAGACATTGCAGCAGGGAAGGAAATGAGGAATTGAGCCACAAATGTATCTGGGAAAGAGCATTTCAGATAAAGAGAACAGAAAGTGCAAAGTCCCTGGGGTGAGAGCATGCCAGGCATGCTTGAGCACCATCAAGGAGGCTGGTGGGTGGTGGAGAGGATAGATGATGAGATCAGAGGTGGCATGGGGCCAGATCACACAGGGCTTTGCAGGCCAGGGCAAAGGAGATGAAAAGGCAGGAGAGAGCTTTGAGCAGAAGAGTGACATGATGTGATTTGCACTTAAAAAAGAACAGTCTAGCTGCTGTGTGAATAGATTGTAGGGAGAAAAATGGTGGAAGCAAGGAGAGCAAATTGAGAGGCTATTTCCAATAAACCAAGAAACCAAACCCATTGTTGTCGGGTCAATTCCAACTCAAAGTGACCTATTGGACAGAGTAGAACTGCCCCATAGGGTTTCCAAGGAGTGGCTGGTGGATTCAAACTGCTGACCTTTTGGTTAGCAGCTAAACTATTCATCACTATGCCACCAGGGCTATAAAGCAGGTGGGACATTTTGGTAGGTTAGATTACCATGGTAGCAGCAAAAATGGTGTGATTTCCTGGTATATTAGATGACAGGTAGGAAACAAAAAAAGAAAGAGCAATGGATGATCCCTAAATTTCTAGCCTGAGCAACTGAAATAATAGAGTTGCCATTTGCTAAGATGGGAAAGCCTGGGGGAAGAGTAGGCTTGAAGTGGGAAGAATTAAGTCTTACTCTTTGCATATGTTTCATTTTTCAATGCAAGTGAAGATATTAAGTAAGTAGCTGTATATTTGGGTCTAGAGTTGGGAGAGGTTAGGCTGAGGACATAAATGAAGTCATCAGAGTGCAGATAATTTTTAAGGCCATGATACTAGATGAGATCATCTGGGAAATAGGAGTAGCTAATAACGAGAAGTGGTCCAAGAACTGAGCCCTGGCTCCAAACTTCAAGAGGTTAGAAAGATGGGAAGAAACAGCGATAGAGACCAACTGATGGCTAGCAAGAGACAACGATAGCCAAGAAAAAGGGTTGAGGAGGACCAGTGAAGAAAAAGGGAAGGGTAATTATGTCACATGCTGGTGGTGATGGGTCAAGAAAAGTGAGGACTGAGAAATGGCAATTAGGTTTGGAATGTGGAGGTTACTGGTGACCTTGTTAAGCACAGTATCAGTGGAGTTGTGGGGAAGACTCCAGGCTGGAATGGGTTCAAGAAAGAACAGAAGGAGAAGAAATATGAACAAGATTTTTGTGGAGTTTTGCTGTGAAGAGGAGCAGAGAAAGGGTGTGGTGGCTTCAGAAAGTGGGGAAAAGGGAGACTTTTGGTTAAGAGTGGGAGATGGTATAACATGTTGGTATATTGATGGGAATAATCCAGCAGAAAGGGAAAGGCCAATGATGTGGGATAGAAAGATGGCATATTTGCAGGAGCATCGTCCTTCTGTTAGGTGAGCAGGATTGGGCTTAGTTAGGAGCATGGCAGTTCACCCACTATAACAGAGTATCTGGTTCTGGCAGTGAAAATGAAAAGCAGATACAACCCATTGCAATAGAGTCGATTCTGACTCATAGTGACACTATAGGACAGAGTAGAACTGCCCCATAGGGTTTCCCAGGAGTGGCTGGTGGATGCGAACTGCCAACCTTTTGGTTAGCAGTTGTAGCTCTTAACCACTACACCACCAGGACTCCAGATACAGGATAAAGGACCAGAAATATGAGAGAGGTAGAACTCTTAGGGCTTAACGATAATTGGCATGTGAAAGCCGAAGAAGAAGGAGTCCAGGATGACTCCTGGTCAACTCAGTGGCCCAGGTAGCACACTGGCTGCTTGAACTAGACCCCAGCAAAAGCAGGAGGGTGGCAGGGCATGAGATGTCAGTGGTCAAAATGAGCGCTCTGAAATCAGCTCTTACTTTTCCAGAAGCACTGGGGGTCGGGACATCATGGTGATCCTCCTCCAGTACCACACCATGATGATGAAGATGCTGGGCGTAAGGAAGGTCTTCATGGCAAACCATACCTTGGTGAAGCCTCCATTTTGATGGATTCCCTAGACAGAGGTCAATAATAATTTTGAAGTTGAATGTATCTTAGTATTATTTTCTACCTTCAAACACATTTGAAAGAAGTCGGTGGAGATATGGTCTGCTGAACTTTCAAAATCTAAAAGCTTTCATATTCACAGCATGTACTGTCCCTATATCACCCTTGGCTCCTTCTCAGACACTGTAGAAATAACTATGTAACAAAAGGTATAAAAATGGACCCTCCATGCTAAGAGAATGATTAAGATTGTGATCAAAGATTTTTTCTGTAAGGATTTTCATTAAAAAACTGGAGCTGTCCTTGATGCCCAAAATGGAGAGATTAGTTAAATACGTTACGGTTTTCCATTTCTGTAGCCTTTCACACAGATTAGTTCCCTTTATGTTCTCAGCTGTCACAGGTACCTTATTATTCCCATTTCTCAGATGAGACAACTGAGGCAGGGGAATGCCAAGAGTGAGATGGGGGTTTCCTTGTAGTACACATGCCCAAGAACTAGTACCTCTAGTGTCACATGCTGCTTGGATCACTTACCACCAGGCGAATATCCTTTATCTCCCCGATCCCAACATTAATTTTCTTCTTCTCATTCACAGGCAGTCGGATGTTTAGGAGGTAGTACTTATGAGCTACAGACCCGATTTCCATGAAGGGAAGGACATCACACTCATAGTAACGTCCCTCATGCTCTGGGGTCTGGAAGAAGAGCAGAGGATTTGGGGCAGGGTCACTATTTCCAACAGACACCACGCCTGAATTCTCATACCTTTGTCTTGTGTCACCAATTAAAAGAAGTTTATGCTTAAAGACACACCTTAGAGGAAAAGACTAATAGGGCACAATGGAGGCATAGTGTTCACTGCTCCCCCACCCCCCAAAAAAAAGCCACACTTGAGGTAGAACCAGAAATTATAGGTAAAAAGCAGAAATCCCTTCTTTCTCTTAACATCTTTGTCAGACCATTCATCCTCAATAAAAAACTAAAACAACCCAGTAGTCAAGTTGATTCCAACTCATGACAATCCCATGTCTGTAGAGCAGAACTGTGCTCCATAGGGTTTTCAAGGCGATGACCTTTTGGAAGCAGATCACTAGGCCTTTCTTCTGAGGCACCACTGGGAAGGTTCAAACTGCCAACTTTTAATAGTTAATAGTCGAGCACTTAACTGATTGCGTCCCCCAGGGACTCCTCATTAGAGATACACATTCAATGAACCTGGTCTACCAGGCCTACAATTTATTTGCAGCATGTCCTCACAGAATTCTAAGGATCCGTGCAATAACCAACTTAATAAACGTTCAGGGAGAAAATCGTGCTGAAGTTCATTACTCTCTTTATGATGGCTAATTATTTTCACGGTTTGGCTGGAAGGAGAAGCTACAACAAGCTGAAAAATATCTTCTTTTTATTGACTTGACAAGAAAAGGAGGCATCCAACAAGTCCTTGGACTTTGGGGAAGGCAGAAAGAGAAGAAAGCTGATAATGAGGTTGGTTTGCTTTTTTTTTTTTTCTTTTTTTGCCAGAAAGGATCACTCTGGATTTTCTCCCTCCATGGCTTCCTAACAACCCAAGAGGCAAAACGGGAAAAAAGAGCAAAAAGTTTAATTAAACAAAAAGTTAGCCCAGTTTCTAGAAAAGCCCTTTAGATTTCCCGTCAAACAATTTAAGAGACACTGCCCAGCACAAAGGGGTGGGAAGCTGGACAGTAAGGATACAGCTTGCTTTTGCAAATGAATTCTGCTCCACCTCACCAGGACTCCTGGCTCTGTGCACCTATTGGGGTGGTGGGGTGAATCCAAGCATGGAGACACACGAGCTGTAGCAGACACCTCTCCCTGATAAAGCAGATGGGCGTTGGGTTTATATGCCAGTTGCAATGTTTGCCAGGCACCTCCTGACCAAGTGATACCCAAAACTCATTGCTGTTGAGTCGATTCCAACTCATAGCCACCCTATAGCACAGAGTAGAACTGCCCCATAGGGTTTCCAAGGAGCACTTGGTGGATTCGAATGGCTGATCTTTTGGTTAGTACCCTGAGCTCTTAACCACTGCTCCATCAGTGCTCTGACCAAGCGTCAGGAAAGGCCTAATTTGTTCTTACTAAGCTTGACAGTAGTTCTTGGGACAGCCAAAATTTGTTGTAAATCTCCAGAGTAAAAAGATCCAGTGGAGAAATCAGAAGTAAGACAACAAGAGTCTATGATCTGTGGGTAAAGGGTTTCTTCCCCATCTGTGGTCTCGAGGGGTTCCTCAACAGACAGTTGGGCAGTGAAAGTTCAGAGTGCAATAAACAGACCTTGGTACAGAGACAGAAAACATATATGGATAAAGTAGAGGAAGCACTTATTTTTTCAATATCATGTTTCAAAGACCAAATCAGAAAAAAAAAAAAAAAGAAACAGTTACCATCGAGTCAATTCCAATTCCTGGTGATCCCACATGTATCCTAGTAGAACTGTACTCCATCGGGTTTTCAATGGCTGATGTTTTGCAAGTAGATCACCAGGTCTTTCTTCCAAGGCACCTCTGGGTAGGCTCAAACCTTCAACCTCTCTGTTAGCAGCCGAGCGCATTAACCGTGTGCACTACCCAGGGACTCAATTTGAAGAAAGAGCTGGCAAATACCTGGCTCATGTGCTTCTAATGCTTTTCTTCCTCACACGTGACAGATGTTACTCATCAGTCGTGGCAATTTTTAATCCTCCACAGTCTGAGGTGTTCTTGTCGGGCACTATCAGTTGATTAAAGTTGGCATGTGAGACTAGAAAAATTCTTCTAGAGAAAAAATTCTGCCTCTTTTTCAAACCTCAGCTATAGACTGGATATCTTTCTCTCTGTTCCACTCCTTTCTCTTTTATGTTTGCAGATCAGAGCTGGAATTAGCACTCTGCAGGAGCTACTGAAAATATATTACAGGTTCTAATCTGACCTCAGATTAAGCTGCATTGAGGCGGCTGACTACCCTTTGTGATAACAGCAAGAGGAGGGTTTTCCAATGTGTTCCACATCAGGTTCCCATTTTACTTATAGAAATTGAGTATGTGAGGAAGAAGGAAACAAAAATTATTTAGCCTAACGCCACTGACTTGATGTATGTCTTGTCCAAGGTCCCAAAGGTAGCAGCAGAATTGGGACAAGGGCATGGGTCTTCCAAGTGCAAACCAAAAAAACAAACGTATTCCTGTCGAGTTGATTCCAACTCATGGTGACTCCATGTGTTACAGAGTAGAACTGCTCCATAGGGCTTTCTTGGCTGTAATCTTTATGGATGGAAGCAGATCTCCAGGCCTTTTTAACACAGCACCACTGGGTGGCTTCGAACCACCAACCTTGAGGTTAGTAGACGAGTGTAAACCATATATGCCATCCAGACACCTCTTCCAAGTGCAGCTGCCCCATATAATCATTGCCTTCTGATGCGGAAGAAGACCCTCCAGTGAAGCAGAAGGAAAAGAATGACTTCGTTTCAGACATGCCCAAGGGCAGGTGTTGTGCTGCCATGAAGACAGCACCAAATTCAAGACATAAGGCTTAGATTCTAGTCCTGATCCTGCTTCTTGCTGGCTGGCAGATCTCGGGAAAGTCAACCCACCTCACTTAGCCTCTTTTTCCTCCTAAGTAAATCAAGAAGGGTAAATAATATGATCTTCAGGGGCCCTTCCAACTCCCAGTCATTGGTCTCTGGGTGTTCATCACTTCCCTGTCTCTACAGAGATGATATCACTGTTGTTGTTGTGTGCTGTCAAGTTGATTTTGACTCATAGAGGCCCTATATGACAGAACTGCCCCACAATTTCGCAGCCTTTAATCTTTACAGAGGCAGACCACTAGGTCTTTCTCCCTGGAGCCACTGGTAGGTTTGAACTCCAGACCTTTTGGTGAGCAGCCAAGCTCTTAACTATTGCACTACCAGGGTTCCTTGCCTAAGTTCAACAAACTTGTAGACTTACATTGGATTTTGGGGTCCTGGCCTGGCCTACCTGTCTCGGAAACAAAGGCACTGTATCTTGTTAGGGACTCTTCTTTTTGCACCAAGGTTCTGTTTCTGCCAGTATGTAGGGCATTTAGGAAGACTGCTCACTCTCACTTTCCTTCATCTCCCCCATCCCCCTCAGTCCTCCCCCAGCTCAGGCAAGAGACTGGCTAATTAGGACAAATTACAGCAGGTGGCAACTTGACTTTTTTTTTTAAACTTTGCAATCCACCAGGGGCTAAAAAGCTCTAAAGCAATTTCTCATTTAATCTTCAGACTCAAGACTAAATTTCACTGCAATCAAAAAGCACAGATTTGATGATTCATTTCCTTCACACCTTTCAAGATTTAATATCTTTCTTGAAAGAGATCAACACATCCTAAAGATAATTAAGCAACCATCATTAAGAAGCAGTTGCAGGCAAACACCCCTCCTCCTCACTCTCTGTTTCTCGGTGCTCTCCAAGTGGGTAAGTAAGGTGAGAAATGACGTTTCCCTTTTCTGAGGATGAAATTCCATATCCAACAGCCCCTTAGCTTAGATGTCCAACCAGTCTCAGTTCTGAAAGATGCAATCAATTTGAATCGACAGCTAGACAGGTTTTCATTAATTTCCTCATTGCATAGAATGACCTAAACATGTTAGAGATTTCTGTCTCCTGTACCTTTAAAGTTTCTCTTTACCATTCATTTTTAACTACAGATTGCCCCAAGGGCCTGCACAAAACAGTCCAGTGGTTTCTTTTGTGGGGAGCCCTATATGTGGCACTCAGCACAGAATCTAGGTAAGTCATTCTCAAACTTTACCAGGCTTAAAAGAATGAATTGACAGCCTGTTAAAACACAGATTCTCTGGTTCTACTCCTAGAAATTTTAATTCAGTAGGTCTGGGGTGTGATTTGGTATTGTGATGGTTAAAGTTATGTGTCAATTTGGCTAGGCTATGATTCTCAGTGGTTTCGCAGACACTGGACTGATTGCTCTTCCATACGCAATACAATGTAATATAATGTAAGTCACCTCCATGATGAGAACCTAGGGTTTCCAAGGAGCGGTTGGTGGATTTGAACTGCTGACCTTTTGGTTAGCAGCCAAGCTCTTAACCACTGTGCCACCAGGGCTCCTCCTTGATGAGATCTGATATAGTGTAATTACTTCCGTGACGAGATGTGACATAATCACCTCCATGATGAAATCTGCTATGAGCAGCCCATCAGTTGTAAGGGGAGTTTCCTGGGGGTGTGGCCTGCCTCCAGTACATAAATGGATGTTCCAGCAAGGTTTACTCTAGCTCTGGATCCTGCAGCCAACTCGTCATCCTCTGACCTCCGGCTCTTGGGATATGAGCCAGCAGCCTGCTGTCCGAGCTGCAGATTTTGGGGTTTGCCAACTCCTCCAGACCTGTAAGCCAGCAGCCTGCTCTGTGACCTGCTGGTTTTGGGTTCGTCAGCTCCTGCAACCACTGAACCAGAAGAAACCTCCAGCCTGATGTCTGACACACGGATTAGGGAAGAATGCCCTTGAAGATGCATCTACGAACCAAGAACACCTGGGGCTATGCTACCAGAAGTCGAGAGACACAAAAAGGGGTCCCACGTCTACAGTTGTCAGAGAGAACATGGCCCTGCCGATACCCTGAATTAAACTTCTAGCCTCCAAAACAGTGAGACAATAAATTTCTGTTGTTTAAAGCCACTCACTTGTGGTACTTTGTTTCTTAGGGCTCTAAGAAACTAAGACATCTAGGAAATCTGCATTTCCTACAAGCTCCCAGGTGTTGCTGAGAGTTTGTTCTCAGACCACACTTTCTGTAGCTCTGGTTTAGGTTGGGTGGGAGGATGTCAATAAGTGCCAGGTACTGCGATAGCTGCTCATGTGCACGGTGCCCAGTTTGCCCATGACAGCCCTAGTTTACACCTTTTGTCCTGATGGCCCATCTGGTTAACATCCCTTTCACTCTCAAACATGGCCCAGACTAGATGATCAATTATAAAGTCACCCTGCCAATGTTCCCTGTCTGATCTCATCCTTACAAAGACTCCCAAAAGAGATACTGTCTTTCAATTTTACAGAAGAGAAACTGAGGCATGGACTGAATATGTAAGCTTGCCTGA
Source organism: Loxodonta africana (assembly GCF_030014295.1). Taxonomy (NCBI): domain Eukaryota; kingdom Metazoa; phylum Chordata; class Mammalia; order Proboscidea; family Elephantidae; genus Loxodonta; species Loxodonta africana. The sequence goes on from NC_087344.1 coordinate 109,089,158, forward strand.
GGTCACAGAGTCAGGAAGTGACGAAGCCTGAAACTGAAGCTAAAGTTGCCCCAAATCCGTGCATTTAATGTATATGAACACTGTGAGACCCTCCTCCACCTCCCACCTTACTTCTCTTTAGGGAAGGATGAATAGGGCTTAAACATGGTACTCAGGAGCTTCAGCCATTCTTACTTTTTCACCGGAAACCCTAACTTGGCAGTTATAGGCAAAGCCTACAGCAAAGTTAGGAAGTACCAAGGTTAAAAAAGAGGAACTAAACTGATCAACAGAGTAGGTGCTACAAAGCTGTCTAAATTCTTTTGGATCAACTTACCTAAAGATGTCAAATGACAGAAGACAGAAGCAAGAATGTGCCTCATTTGAGAGTCTGGTCTCTTATGCACATCACACAAAGAAAATAAGGCCATTTCTGTACCTAAAGAGATATCAGAGATCGCTCAGCTGGTGGTGCTCTATGCCAGTACCCTTGAGGAACATGAGCAACCATGAGTAACAGTATCTATGACTCCATCTCACCTTTGCAGAGACTTTCTAGGGTGGGCAAGTGGAGAGGAGGAAAGCGAAACAGAAGCTTGGGCAGTACTTACATGTGGAAAGGGTCTCTGGCTAATTCTAATTTGGTGCTCACACTCTCAAACCACACTATCCTCTGCACATCAATGAGTCAATCCCTGACTTTTAGCTGATGAGAAATGTAAAGCTTTTGCCCAAAAGAAAATATCACCTACTCTCAACTTAGGAAAGTAAGCTCCCAAGGGTGGATAAGTGAGTCCTCCTGGAAGAACAAGAGAAGGGAGAGTCTTAAGCAGTGATAAGAAGACTGGAAGCCAGATTTCCTTTCTCAGGTCCTCTATTTGTCTGTGGTGCTTCACTGGGATTGTTAGTTCTCATACATCAGACTTTAACTTTGACCACAAACAGATGCCTTACCTAAGAAACACAGAAGCAGACACAAGCATTAAACCAATGTGAACAGATTCTCACACCTAGGAACAACTCAGCAAAGTTCTTCAAACACTTTCAGATACTTATCAAAGAACCAAGAGTTGCTTTATGCAGGTATTTCTGAGAAACAGTCAAACTAGGGGCGTGAAATATCTGTAGTAACCTTTAATCTACTAAGACAGCTAGACAGATTTTCATTAATTTCCTCATCGCACAGAATGACCTAAACATGTCAAGTCAAGAGATAATGACCAACCTTTGTGGGTGATGCATGCTAAGATATAAGGGGCACATCTCTGAATAGTAAAAGCAAATCTTTCCACATACCTGGGAACCAAATAGAAGCTCCGTCAACTTACACATCAAGACATCCTACCTTGGGAGATGTAAAAGTGCATTTGAGTTTCCGGGGCACTCTTTCATGGGCCATTTCGGTCCACTCAGCAAACATGTCATCACGGTAAGCCAGGGAAACGTCCATGGATACTTCTGCATTTTCTCCTGCAAGAGAAAGTTTTGCACAATTCAGAAAGGGATTCTGTGAAGAAACTTTGGAAATGCTTCAAAAATTCGTAAAAGCTCTGCCATGGAAACAATCCAGAAAAAGAGATATATTCGTTCTTATTGAACTCCAAGTCTACAACTCCAAACCTGAAGACTTAAAGGTCACAGGATGAAAGCCCAAGCTCAGTGCTGTCTCCCCTCCCATAACTGCCCTGCCAGCAGTCGAAGAAATAAAATTCCTCCAGAGATGGGGACCTCAATTTCTCCAAGGTAGTTCCAACCACTTTCAGCTCAAATGGTCAGATTCTGTCACATGGGCAGAATTTATCCTCCTGTAACTTGCACCATTGGGTCTTAAGTCTGCCCACAGGAATCACATGGAAGATGAGGTCCATCTTTCACAAAAAGCACCTTGGATACTTGAAAACCATACCATATCTGCCCGTGTTTTCTCTCCTCTACCAAATGTGACCAGATCCTTCCAGCACCCTCGGGGTCATGATTTAAGTGCCGTTGGACGCTCTCCTGCTGGCATGCTCTGATTTCAACACATCCTTCTTAAAATTACCCCCCAAAAGCTCTCAAATATAGGATCTTTTACATCTCCAAATGCTCAAATCCCCTTCTTCATATTCTGGATAAAACTAAAGTAAAAGGTAAATGGTCTTTCCAAAATTAAAGAGTTGTACATAGATAAGAATATAATAATGAGTACATAATTGTACAAAGGAATGTTCACACATATCTCCACATCAGTAAAGATCATGAATATGTTTAACTCACCACAAAACTCATTAAGAGTAGATTGATAACAAATACATCTATTCATTTGGTACATTTTATACTATGTTAAGTAGGTTCAAGAGCAGAGGGGTCTTAATGGAAAAAAAAAAAGAAAAAGCATAAGACCACATTTCCAAGATGACTGGAGAGCCAGGTCCTCCTGGGGTTATGAGACTGGCTTTGATTCTAGGTTCTGGCTTCACAGCCTTGAGTAAATAGCAACATCCATAAACGTTAGTTTGCTCATCTGTAAAGCAATATCCACCTCCAGGGTTATCATAAGAATTAAACAAGGTCAAATAGGTGAAAACATTGGCATGTTTCCTGGTATGCAGTAGGTGCTTGATAAATGACTACTGAACCTGAGCCTGTGTGTCCACACAAGCAGACATGGCTTCTCTCTGTATGAGACAGAGCCAGGAGTCGAAAGACACGGGGCCTGAGGGCCCATACTCCCTGTTCAGTCTCAGTCATGGCTTGGCTCAGAATTCCAAGGAGTCCAACAATCCTAAATTCAAACCTGGCTTTCCAGTTCATGATGAAGGCAAATTTGTAAGACAGGAGGAAAGAATGCATTTGACTAAACAGTCCGTTGGCCTGATTCACCACTTTCAAATATTTACACATATTAGTACTCCTTTCCTGGGCCCCACGCATGTTAGGAGCAGGCCTGGTTAAGAGGAGGTGCCTCAGGAGAGAGAGGTGGCCAGCTAGGCGTTCTTGCTTGGTCCCAGCTTTAACCACTATTCTAATCTGCTGGGGATCCTCAAAGGAAAAACAGTTAAGAAATATGCTGTTAAAAACAAAACAAAAAATTTAAACGCCATTTTAACGTACTCTGTATTAAGCCCCTACAACTTTGGTGCTTTCATTTAAATTACCTCATTTAATTTTCCCAACAACTCTATGAAGTAGACCTAGGTGTTTCCTTTTGATTAAAGATAAAACTGAGGTCCTCAGATATTAAATAACTTGATAAAGTCATATTCTTGTTGATAAGACGAGGGCAACAGCTTCTATGTCAAAGGTGTCTTAAGAGAACAATCATCTTTTTGTACTGCTTAAAGGAAACAGACTAACTTGTGAGAAAGAAGCCCCTCAAATGAGTCATAAAATATGAATATTTAAGGCTTTAATAAGAACAACCAGTGTCCTTTTTCAGATGCTAACCTGTGCCCGCACTGTGTAAGTGTTATTGCCTTTAATCCTCACACCCACCCTATGAGGAGCATTCCCTACCACTACAAATAAGGCTGAGGTGACATAAATTCTCCAAGAATACATGGCTAGTAAATGACAGAGCTGGGCCTTGAACCTCTGTCTGGATTACCCCAGGGCCCCACTGCCCTTCACTACCTCTGTTGGTAGAAAAGCAGTAGAATTAAACAGAAATAACAGATGAATAGAGCGTACTACATGGAGGAGGCCCTCAACTCTGATGGAATGCCTTTCCCAGCTTTCTGGGAAAATATGCAGCGTTCCTGGACTCATACTGACATTTGGAATTTAACCTAAGCCTTGAGGGGCAGGAGGAACCGCTAAAACCAACACAGCATCGGTTCAGAAAACGGACTGGAGAAGTGTCACCTAGTCCCGAGGACACCACATTGGAAGACTGGGAGCACTGGAGTTCATGTCCTGGTTCTGCCACCATCTACGCATGTGATCACAGACAGGCTGAGTTTGTACTGAAAATGATTCCTGTCTAAAGTAGGCAGCTGCTTTTGGCTCTACACAATATTTTTTATGAGGTACTATGGGTCAGTGTTACCAGATTTTCCGATTTTTTTTTTTTTTTCAAGAAAAGCTAGAAATTCACATTTTTATGAGAGCTTCTGATTTTAAATGCCTGTAATTAATTCACTAAAAAAGGACCCCTGGTGGCACAACGGTTAAGAGCTGGGCTGCTAACTGAAAGGTCAGCGGTTTGAACCCACCAGTGTTTATGTGGGGAAAAAAGACCTGGTGATCTGCTCCCGTAAAGATTACAGCCTAGAAAACCCTATGGGGCAGTTCTACTCTGTCCTATGGGGTCGCTATGAGTAGGAATCAACTAAATGGCACACAACAACAACAATTCACTGAAAACAAGAACAAAAAAATAGTCTCTGTACATGTGAGCTAATAAAACCTCGGGGTACCTCTGTATCATGTCTGAGGAGGTAACACTAAATCTCTTCATACTAGCCACCACCCCGCCACTCATTTCTGTCCATTTCACAATTAAGTAAAGCTCTTTCTAAAGCTTTCTATTATTATTCATTAAATTTATAACATGTTCTGCCTAATCCACACATGTTAGCTACTTACTTTTCATACAATCTGTTACCATTTATGAGGTACAGAAGTTAAGGCTCAGAAAGCCCCACCCTAAGAAACACAGACTCAAGCTTCTAGAGCTTCCCGGCCTGTAGTCTTACTATCGTTTGCTGTCTTTCATGGTATATGGAAAACACAGAAACCAAAGGGAGAGCGGCCTGTTCCAAGTGACCCTCTGGTATCCCTCGCTAGACCTTGTAATGTCACCCCTGGAATGCTCAAGTTTCTTAGCTGCTGGAATAGAACTCACCTCCTATGATTCTGTGATGATTAAACTAAGTTACTCACTGCACAAAAAATGCTTACAACAATGCAGTGAACACGAAGCATTAGCTATTATCGTTATCATTTTACTCAGGAAGTGAAACGCTCATAACCATAAACCAAAACCAAACCCAGTGCCACTGAGTCAATTACGACTCATAGCGGCCCTATAGGACAGAATACAACTGCCCTATAGAGTTTCCGAGGAGTGCCTGGTGGATTTGAACTGCTGACCCTTTGGTTAGCAGCCGTAGCAGTTAACCACTATGCCACCAGGGTTTCCGAAACGCTCCTACCTGCCTTTAATTCAAAACAATGATCAGGTTTCAGGAGCCTGGAACTTCCCACTCTGAACCCCTCTCCAAATCTGGAGCAAAAAATCAAAAACAGGAAAGCCTCTGGGCAGAGAAGCAATGGTGTGAAGCCGGTCGCCTAGACCATTTTCTCTGCTGCCTCCGATGGACTCAGAAATAAGGTTCAGCTTTAATGACTATGTTGCATGTAATAAAACACCAGTTTCGTGACTCCTGGGATACTGCGTGGGCAATACTTCCCCCTGGAGATAATGAAGGTGAAGAATCCAATTTGAACTCCCTGGGAGAATGACAGGAAGGCCAGGGCTACATTTGGCACTTGGAAAACCTTTCCTATAAAACAAGGCCACTGGTTAAACCTGCTCCATGTGGTAAAGTTATAAGGTATTGGCATAGGGTGTTTATAGATTTGAAATCCATGGTTTTCCACACCTATACCAGACCAACAGCTTTGCTCTCCTACGGGCTGGCCAAGCTTCACATTTCTCAAATGGCTTTGAAGACATATTTTGCTTGGGTGGAAAATTCATTCAAAATACCAGGAGGGGAGGTGTGGAAAGGCACTGTGGTTGGTTACATGTACTATTTCCATCCCGTTACGGGGGCGACACTCTGACATGAGGAAACCTGAGCTTCAGGGTTCCGTGGGAGCAGGCTCAGTCTTCAAAGTGTCATTACAGGCAGAAAGATCTCTGCCTTTCCATATTGGGAATCACTGACCAATCACCTCCTTAGAGAGCATTTATCTCTGTACTACTTATACTGCCCCACCCTTCATGAGAAAAACCAAAACCAAACCAAACCCATTGCCATCGAGTTGATTCTGACTCATAGTGACCCTACAGGACACAGCAGAACTGCCCCACAGGTTTCCAAGGAACAGCTAGTGGTTAGCCGCTCTTATTTGCCAAACAGTCTTCCTATAGACAAATGGGAAGCCAGAGAAGGGAGCAAGTCCTTTGCACAAGCCAAAATGAGGTGGGGGGACAAATACATAGGAAAGAATCTAAGCACCCCTAGGAATCCCCGTGAGCTGCTTGATGTAAGGATGGCCCCTGAGGGTAAAGCGATGAAAGATGCTACTGGCAGCTTCATTGGGGAGTTATCGAAATGCTTCTCCCTTATAGTTTACATCCTTTCTTTGTTTGGAACCAGAATTTGCCAGCTAGGGTAGTATAAAGAGCATGAATTTGGGGGCCAGACAGACCTGGTTTTGAATTCTATGTGTGTCTTCCTGGCTGGGTAATCTTGAATAAGTCTCAGTTTCCACCTCTGCAAGATGAAAATAGAAGGACCTACTTCCTAAGGTTGTTGACAGGACCAAGTGCTTGGCACTCAAAATCCTAGGACCCTTACCATCTATCCCCTAGACTGATAGCTTATATTCTTGACTGATTCACTGGAAATAAAGGTTGCCGGGTGGGTGGGGGGGGTCAAGTTACATTAAGAAAAAACAAAGAATTATTTTATGGTTGTCAAAAGCTTTTAAATTCCTTCAGAAATTCTGAATTTCCTGGGCCCTTGCCCAGGGGAAGAAAATGAAAGAGATTTCAATATGCTCATGTGCATTCCCACATTACATAGGGGAGCTGCCAGTCACTGGGGTTTGTTTGGGTAACCTCAGAAGGAGGCCACGCAGACGAGCCTCCTCCCAGCCTCCGCAGACATATAATCTGGGGGTTATTTATGCCAGCGTTTCTTCCCCAATCAAAAACCCAGGCTTTTAATTAAGGAAATAACAAAACCAACCTTGTCCTACATCCATGGTTGGGTCTTGCAAAAATCGACTCAGCTAATTATAAATTTGGCCCTGGCTGTTTTCTTAAGTTGCCCCAAGGGCCTGGGTGTAAAAAAAAAAAAAAAAAAGGCAGTTATGAAAATGAATGAGTACAATCATTTCACAAACCAGCCTAACAGTTTAGTTCACATTACCTCTCTGCTCTTTCCCCATCACTCCAACCATCTGAATTGTGGAGAAATACTTCCTGCTTACAAGAAGAACTTTTTCCAAGCATTTTCAAAATGGTCCCTTGTTATACACGGAAGCGGTTTCTTCTAGTTGAAGTCAGATGTCTATGACACATGACTAGCACAAGAAGACATTCCTCATATCAGCTCCTTTGCAAAGTGACATATTTCCAGTTAGAAAACATCCATTTATCCCTATTATACTCAAGGCTAATATTGCTTAAAGGCTGTACATGTGAAAAAGTAATTGAGGACATCAAATTATTTTGGAAATAAATGAAACCAAAGTACCATATAATACAGAAAAATTATATCCTTTGGGGAGTCCCTGATAAGCCCTTGGCTGCTAACCAAGAGGTTGGCAGTTCAAGTTTACCTAAGGGTACTTGGGAAGAAAGGCCTGGCAATCTACTTCTGAAAAATCAGTCACTGACAACCCTATGGAGCACCGTTTTACTTTGACACACATGGGGTTACCATGAGTCAGCTACAACAACATAGTCATTGGTGTTTGCCAGGTTCTGTTGTTGTTAGCTGCCATCAAGTCAGCTCCCAACTGATGGTGACCCTATGCACAACAGAACAAAATGCTGCCTGGTCCTGAATCATCCCAATGACCGGTTGCAATTCTGACCATTATGATTTATAGGGTTTTCATTGGCTAATTTTCAGAAGTAGATCGCCAGCCAAATCAAATCCAGGTCTCTGGCATGGAAGGTGAGAATTCTACTACTGAACCACCACTGCTCATTCGCCAGGTTCTAGAGTAGCTCTTTTCCCTTCTAACCCAATGCAATCACCCTGAGGGATGTCATCTGCTCCTGGGGCATCGTCACCATCTCCAGTCCAGATTTCCTTCCTGAGTTTTAAATCTGCACATTCACTTTCCATTGGATATCTCCTCTTCCACGGTTCATAAAGCCAAACCACCAAATCTAGTCGATTCTCTCTACTAGATGTCTGTCAGATTCATCCCGTTTTCTCTCTCCTAACTGCCACTGCCCTTGGTCAGGCTGCCACCATCTCTGACCTAGGTGATGGGAACATTTCTACCTCAGATATACTGAATCAGAATCTACATTTTAACAAGATCCCCAGGTGATTCTTCCATATAATAAATTTTGAGAGCCACTGCTCTACTAGTAGTTCTCAGAATTCAACCCTAACCAGCAGCATTAGCATTGCCTGGGAACTGTTGAAGCCCTGGTGGCACAGTGGTTAAGAGCTTGACTGCTAACCAAAAGTTCAAATCCACCAGCTGCTCCTTGGAAACCCTATGGGGCAGTTCTACTCGGTCTTCTAGGGTTGCTATGATTTGGAACTGACTCGATAGCAACAGGTTTCCCTCACTCACCAAAACTCTACTAAGTGTCCCTCTCCTTGCTCTCACAGCACCCTGTCCACCTAGCCCATTAACTCTTATCATACTGCATCAAAACTACCTGACAATTTCTCTCCCTATCCACTTCCTCATTTAGACTGAGAAGTTCCTGAAAGCTTTGGACTGCCTCAATCTTTTTCACAGTTATATCACTCATGTCTTTACACGATAGTCATCAAATATTTGCCAAATTAATGAATATTATCCTTTTTCCAAAAACTTCTACAATCCAAAATTGCCCATCACTCCGTCGCCTCCACGCAAGCAGTTTGGTCTATTTTGGTGGCTTCATAGTTTCTTTCCACGCTGCCTACTACCCTTCCTTCATCCCCACACACACACACATAAACACATACGCACCCCCCTCAGAAAACGGATCTCCCTTAAATTTGGCCCAGTGGTCCCACCAAGATGCAATGAGTCTATTCCCTAGGACTGGGGTGGAAGGGGAACTTTGGAGGGAAGTGATCCTGAGGATGGTGCTGTTTCTTTCACTCTCCCTTCAGAATTATAACATAGGGTTACAGCAGTGTTCTGCTTCATAGGGCTAGTATTGGTAAAGAAGGATGACAGGATGTAGTAACCTAGGTGCCTAGTAACCAAAGAGTTCTCTGACCTGGTGCTGGTCTAGCGTTTAAGGCTTACACAGTGCAATAAAAGGGTGGGTCTCTGACGTCTGCATTGTGCCTGCTCAACCACCGGAATAAGTGAATAGATGGGGCTTCTGGAAAGAGATTACAGAGAAGAAAAATTATACAACCCTCATTTGGCTACAGCATGACTTGTGTCATGTCCCTAGTAACATACTCTTAGCCGCCAGGGTTGGAAAGGAAGCTATCAGGAATGAAGAACCCCTGACAGTTAGCACTGCATCAAGATGGAGTCAATATGCTTCTGAAACCCCTAATGCTAGGTGGACCATCCAATTCAATTTTCTTTTCTTAATGGGCTTTAGTTTTTACAGCAATTTTCTGTTTACAGGAAAATTGCACAGAAAGTATAGAGGGTTACCATATATCCCTTCTTCCCCTTGCTCAGTTTCTCCTATTATTAACATCTTACATTAGTGTGGTACATTAGTTACAATTGATGGACCAGTATTGACACATTACTATTAACTGAAGTCCATAGTTACATTAGGGTTCATGCTTTGTGTTGTACAATCCTATGGGTTTTGACAAATGCATAAGGTCCCGTATCCACCAATACGGTATCAGGCAGAATGGTTTCGCCACCACCACACTACCCTTATAATACTCTGAGCTTCACCTATCCATTCTCCTCAATCCCCCTGGACCCCTGGCAACTACTGATCTTTTTATTGTCTCTATGATTCTGCTTTTTCTAGAATGTACTATAATTTAAGTCATACTGTACATAGTTTTTTTAGACTGGCTTCTTTAGTTTTTTTTCTTTCACTTAGTAATATGCATTTAAGATTTTTCCATGTCTTTTCATAGCCTGATAGCTCATTTCTTCTTATCACTAAATAATATTCTATTAAATAGATGCACCAGTTTATCCATCTACCTATTGAAGGACATCTTGGTTGCTTCCAATTTTGGGCAATTATGAACAATGCTACTACAAACATTTGTGTGGAGATTTTGTGTAGACATAGGTTTTCAGCTCATTTGGGTAAATACCTAGGAGCCAGATTATATGGTAAGACTATGGATAGCTTTGTAAGAAACTGCCAGATTATCTTTCAAAGTGGCTGTACCATTTTGCATACCCACCAGTAGTGAATCAGAGTTCCTGTTGCTTCACATCCTCACCATCATTTGGTGTTGTCGGTGTTTTGGATTTTACCCATTCCAATAGGTTTATAGCGGTATTTTTGTTATTTTAATTTCCAATTCCCAAATGACAGATGATGGTGAGCATCTTTTCATATGCTTATCTGTCATCTGTATATTTTCTTTGTTGGCGTATCTGTTGACATTTTTTGCCCAATTTTTAACTGGGTTTTTTATGTTCTTATTTCTGAATTTTTGGTGTTCTCTCAATATTTTGGATACAAGTCCTTTAGCAGATGTGTGTTTTACAAATATTTTCTCCCAGCTTGTGGCTTGTCTTTCCATTCTCTTAATGTTTTTTACAGAGCAAATGTTTCTAATTTTAATGAAGTCCAACTTAATCGGTTTTTTCTTTAGCGGATTATGCTTTTAAATTCGTACATAAAGGTAAAAAGACCAGACTTAATGGTCTGACTGAGACTAGAAGGACCTCAGAGGTCATGGTCCCCAAACCTTCTGTTACCCCAAGACAGGAACCATTCCCAAAGCCAACTCTTCATACAGGGATTAGACTGGACTATGAGATAGAAAATGATGCTGGTGAAGAACAAGATTCTTGGATCAAGTAGACACGTGAGACTATGTTGGCATCTCCTGTCTGGAGAGGAGTTGAGAGGGCAGAGGGGGCCAGAAGCTGGCCAAATGGACACAAAAATACAGAGTGGATGGAAGGAGTATGCTGTCCCATTTGGGGGAGAGCAATTAGAAGTATATAGCAAGGTGTATATAAATTTTTGTATGAAAGACTGAGTTGATTTGTAAACTACCACTTAAAGCACAACAAAAAATAATTAAAAAAAAAAAATTGTACCTAAAACTCATTGTCAAACCTGAGGACACCTAGATTTGCTCCTATGTTATCTTCTTGAAGTTGTATAGTTTTGCTTCTTACATTTGGGTCTGTGATCATTTTGAGTTAATCCTTATGAAAAGTGTAAGGTCTGTGTCTCAATTCAGTTTTTTTGCACACAGATGCCCAGTTGTTCTAGCACCATTTGTTGAAGAGACTATCCCTTCATCGAATTAACTTTGCTCCTTTGTCAAAATCAATTAACTACATTTATAGGTCTATTTCTGGGATCTCTATTCTACTTCATTGATTTATTGTCTATTCTTTTACCAATACCATGCTATCTTGATAACTGCAGCTTTATAGTAAGTTTGAAGTCGGTAGTATCAAACCTCTGACTTTGTTCTTCTTCAGCACTGTTTTGGTTATTCTGAGTCTTTGCCTTTCTACATAATCTCCAGAATCAGTTTGTCAATATCCACAAAATAACTGGGGACTTTCATTGGACTAAGTTCAATCCATAGATCAAAATGGGAAGAATTAACATCTTAATAGCATTAAGTCTTCCTATCTATGAATGACTTAATTAAGTTCCTATCCATGAATGCCATCACACATTTTTCAGTTTGTCGTACTGTGCTGGTTTGCGTGTTGCTGTGTATTTCAAATACCAGCAGGGTCACCCATGGTGAATAGGTTCTAGTGGAGCTGGTGGTACAGTGGTTAAGAGCTCAGCTGCTAACGAAAAGGTTGGCAGTTCGAATTCAAATCCATCAGCTGCTCCTTGGAAACCCTATAGGGCGGTTCTATTCTGTTCTGTAGGGTCACTATGAGCTTGAATTGACTCGATGGCAACGAGTTTTGTTTTGTTTTGTTCTCTAGACGACAGACTAGGAAGAAGGACCTAGAGATCTACTTCTGAAAAATTGGTCAGTGAAAACCTTATGAACAACAGTGAAACATTGTCTGACACAAGTGTTGAAAGATGAGCCCCTCAGGTTGCAAGGCACTCAATATACAACTAGGGAAGAGCTGCTTCCTCCAAGTAGAGTCGACGTTAATGACGTGGATGGAGATAGGCTTTCAAGACTTTCATATGCTGATGTGGCATGACTAAAAATGAGAAGAAACAGCTGCAAACATCCATTAATAATCAGAACATGGAATGTATGAAGTATGAATCTAAGAAAATTGGAAATTGCCAAAATTGAAATGGACTGCAAAAAAATGTATTTCCTAGACATTAGTGAGCTGAAATGGACTGGTATTGGCCATTTTGAATCCAATAATCACATGGTCTATTATGCCAGGAAAGACAACTTGAAGAGGAATGGCGTTGCATTCATCATCAAAACAACATTTCAAGCGCTATCCTCAAGTACAATGCTGTCAGTGACAGGATAATATCCATGCCCCGACAAAGACAAACAGTCAATACAACTTATATTCAAATTTATGCACCAACCACTAAGGCGAAATACGATGAAATTAAAGATTTTTATCAACTTTTGCCATCTGAAATTGATCAAGCATGCAATCGAGATGCATAGATAATTACTAGTGACTAGAAGGCAAAAGCCGGAAACAAAGGAGGATCAGTGATTGGAAAATATGGTCTTGGTGACAGAAATGAGACCGAAGATTACACGATAGAATTTTGCAAGACAAATGACTTATTCATTGCAAATACCTTTTTTCAACAATATAAATGGCAAATATACAAGTGAACCTCACCAGATGGAATAGACAGAAATCAAATCCACTACATCTGTGGAAAGAGACGATGGAGAAGCACAATATCATCAGTCAGTACAAGCCCAGGGACCGACTATGGAACAGAAAATCAACTGTTCATATACCAGTTCAAGCTGAAGCTAAAGAAAATTAAAACAAGTCCACAAGAGCCAAAGCATGACCTTGAGTATATTCCACCTGAATTTAGAGACAATCTGAAGAATGGGTTGCCAAAGCATGACCTTGAGTATATTCCACCTGAATTTAGAGACAATCTCAAGAATGGATTTGATGCATTGTACACTAATGACCAAAGACCAGGTGAGTTATGGGATGATATCAAGGACGTCATACATGAAGAAAGGAAAAGGTCATTAAAAAGACAGCAAAGAAAGAAAAACTGAAATGGATGCCAGAGGAGACTCTGAAACTTCCTCTTGAATGTACAGTAGTTAAAGTGAATGGAAGCAATGATGAAGCAAAAGAGCTGAACAGACGATTTCAAAGGGTGGCTCAAGAAGACAAAGTAAAACATTATAATGACATGTGCAAAGACCTGGAGTTAGAAAACCAAGGGCAAAGAACATTTCACCATTTCCTAAGCTGAAAGAACTGAAGAAAAAATTCAAGCCTCAAGTTACAATATTGAAGGATTCTATAAGCAAAATATGGAATGGCACAGAAAGCATCAAAAGAAGATGTAAAGAATACACAGAGTCACTGCACCAAAAACAACTGGTCGACATTCAAACATCTCAGGAGGTAACATATGATCAAGAATTGATGGTACTGAAGAAATACGTCCAAATTGCACTGAAGGCATTGGCAAAAAACAAGGTTCCAGGAATTGAAAGAATACCAACTGAGATGTTTCAACTAATGGATGCAATGCTGCAAGTAAGTGCTCACTCATCCAGGCCAAGAAATTTGGAAGACAGCTCCCTGGCCAATCAACTGGAAGAGATCTACATTTGTGCCTGTTTCAAAGAAAGGTGATGTAACAGAATGCAGAAATTGTTGAACAACATCATTATGTCACATGCAAGCTAAATTCTGCTGAAAATAATTAAAAACTGGCTGCAGCAGTACATCGACAAGGAACTGCCAGAAATCCAGGCTGGATTCAGAAGAGGATGTGGAACCAGGGATATCACTGCTGATGTCAGATGAATCTTGGCTGAAAGCAGAGAATACCAGAAAGATGTTTACCTGTGTTTCATTGACTATGTAAAGGCATTTGACTGTGTGGATCATAACAAATTATGGATAACACTGGGAAGAATGGGAATTCCAAAACACTTAATCGTGCTCGTATGGAACCTGTACATAGACTAACAGGCAGTCATTCAAACAGAGCAAGGGGATACTGCATGATTTAAAATCAGAAAAGGTGTGAATCACCATACTTATTCAATCTGTATGCTGAGCAAATAATCCGAGAAGTTGGACCATATGAAGAAGAAGAGGCGTCAGGATTGGAAAAAGACTCATTAACAATCTGTGATATGCAGATGACACAACTTTGCTTGCTGAAAGCAAAGAGGACTTGAAGCACTTACTGATGAAGATCAGAGACTACAGCCTTTAAAATGGATTACAGCTCAGCATAAAAGTAAACAAAAATCCTCACAACTGGACCAATAAGCAACATCATGATAAATGGAAAAAATATCAATGTTGTCAAGGATTTCAATTTACCTGGATCCATAATCAATGCCCATGGAAGCAGCAGTCAAGAAGTCAAATATTTATTGCATTGGGAAAATCTGCTGCAAAAGGCCTCTTTAAAGTGTTGAAAAGCAAAGACGTCACTTTGAGGACTAAGGTGTGCACTACCCAAACCATGGTATTTTAATCGCTTTATATGCATGAGAAAGCTGGACAATAAAGAAGACCGAAAAAGAACTGATGTCTTTGAATTATGGTGTTGGCGAAAAATTTTGGCTATACTAGGTACTGCCAGAAGAACCAACAAATCTATCTTGAAAGAAGTATAGGCAGAATGTTCCTTAGAAGTGAGGATGGCAAGACTTGGTCTCAGGTAGTTTGGACATGTTATCAGGAGGGACCAGGGAGAAGGACATCGTGCTCAATAAAGTAGAAGGTCTGTGAAAAAGAAGAAGACCCTCAATGTGATAGACTGACACAGCGGCTGCAATAACGGGCTCAAACATCGCAACGGATTGTGAGGATCATGCAGGACTAGGTAGCGTTTCATTCTTTTATACACAGGGTCGCTATGAGTCGGAATGGACTGGACAGCACCTAACAACAACATCCCTGAATGGAATTCCTGGGTGGTGCAAATGGTTAACACGCTCAGCTGCTAACCGAAATGTTGGCTGTTCAAGTCCACACAGAGGTGCCTCGGAAGAAAGACCTGGCAAGCTACTTCTGAAAAATCAACCATTGAAAGCCCTATGGAGCACAGTTCTACTCTGACACACATGGGGTCTTAATGAGTCAGAATCACCTTGACAGCAATTGGTTTTGGTCATCCATGAACATGGAATAGCTTCCCATTTATTTAGTTGATTTCTTTCATCAGAGTTTTATAGTTTTCCTCATACAGAGTTTATACATATTTGGTTATATTTATATCAAATATTTCATTTTTCTTTGATGCTAATGAAAATGATGTTTTTAATTTAAAATTCCAATTGTTCATTGCTGATTGGGGATTTTTCCACCTATCTTTCTGTTGTTATTGATTTCTACTTTAACTCCAAAGTGGTCTAACAGCACACTTTGTATGATTTCTTTCTTTCTTTCTTTAATTTGTGAAAGTATGCTTTATGGCCCAGGAAGTGGTCTATCTTGGTAAATGTTCCTTGTGAGCTTGAGAAGAATGTGTATTCTGCTGTTGTTGGAGGAAATATTCTATAAATGTCAATTAGATCCAGTTGATTGATGGTGTTACTCAGTTCAGCAATATCCTTACTTATTTTCTGCCTGCTAGTCTGTCAATTACTGATTGAGGGGTGTTGAAGTCTCCAACTATAAAAATGGCTTTGTCTATTTCTCATTGCAGTTCTATCAGTTTTTGCTCACATACCTCAAGGCTCTGTTGTAAGGTACATACATATACACGATGGTTATACCTTTTGGAGAATGGACGCTTTTATCTTACATAATGGCCTTACTGATCTCTGATAATTTTCCTTGCTCTGAAGTCTGCCTTTTCTGAAATGAATATAGCTATTTGAGCTCTTTGGATTAGTGTTAGTATGGTATGTCTTTCTCCAACCTTTTAACTTTTAATCTATCTGAGTCTTTATATTAATGTGGGTTTCTTGAAGACAACATATAGTTCAGTTTTGCTTTTTAATCTACTCTGATAGTCTCTGTCTTTTAATTGATGTATTTAGAGCATTTATATTTAAAAGCACTCACATTTAAGGTGATTATTGATACAGTTAGTTTTAATATCTACCATATTTGTAACTGTTTTCATCATTGCCCTTCTACTTTGTTTGTTTGTTGGCTTTTGTTATGGTTGTTTTCTCTTCCTTTTTTTTTTTTTTTTGGTCTTTTACTTTTTGTTCGTTTTCTCTGGTTTTAATTACCTTAATATGATTCCATTTTTTCTCCTCTCTTTGTGTATGAATGATTCTTTGTTTTGAACATTTTCAGTGGTTGCCTTAGAGTTTGCAATATACATGTACAACAAATCTAAGTAAACTCTCAAATAACAATATACCACTTCACAAGTTGTACAAGTACCTTATAAGAAAGTCTTCCCAATTCCTCCCTCCCATCACTTATAACATTGCTGTCATTCATTTTACTTATCCATAAGGTATAATCATATAACATTTTATTGTTATTTTGAACAAACTGTTATCTGCTAGATCAATTAAGAATAAGAAAAATAAAATACTGTATTTCCCTTCATCTCCTCCTTCACAAATGCTTTTCCTTTCTTTATGTAGATCTGAGTATCTGACCTATATAATTTTTCCTCTCCCTCAATTCAATTTTTCCTCCACCAAATATTTTTAAGCACCTACTAGTTTTCATGCACAATAACAGGGCTAAAAAATACACAAGACAAAGTCAGTGCCCTCAAATTTTCCACAAAAAATAGGCATATTCATAAATAAGTATAATTCCATGTGGCTAGCCCTGATGGTGCAGTGGTTAAATGCTCAGCTGCTAATCAAAAGGTCAGCAGTTCAAACCCACCAGCTGCTCCAGGGGAGAAAGATCTGACAACCTGTTTCCATAAAGATTACAGCCTTGGTAGCCTATGTGGGCAGTTCTACTGTCCTGTAGAGTAACTATGAGTCGGAATTGATTCGAGGGCTCACAACAGGTACTGCAAGTAAAAAATACTCATGAAGTATTCAGTCAGCATAAAGGGGTCAAGAGTACTGGGTAGGGATCAAGAAAGTTAGCACAGAAGACTTCCAGAAGTCTGGATCACAGAATGAGTATAAGTTCACTAGGCTACCAAGGTAGGAGAAGGAATTTGAGGCAGAGGGAGACACATATTCAAATAGTCATGGAGATACAAAATAGCCTAGTGTAGTCAGAGAAATCAATAAATTCAATATGGCAGGGAACAGGGGAGAAAGTGAAGAAAACAGGCAAGGCTGGAGAATACGAAGGGTCTGATGATGCAAGAAAGATGCCTGCACTACACATGGCAGGGTTTTGTTTGGAAGGATGCTTAAGTGAGGAGATTCTGGCAGCTGTGTGATAGGCTGGGAATGGGTGGGGACTGGGTAGACATCCAGAGGGAACTGAGGCTCACTGTACTTACACAGCTCTCATCATATTTAAGATTACTTAATCTCTTTGAATATGTCACCAGAAGGCCCAAGGAATTTGAACTCAATGATATACTAAACTTTTCCTAGCCAAAGCTACAGAAATCAGAACCATTCAAGGTGGCAAGTGTTAAAACACTGGAAAGCAAATATGGCAACAGGTCTTTCCTATCTGACCATAATCAACGTAAATGTGGAGAGAAAATAAACTTGATAGCCAAGGAAGGAAAGCACCCAGTGGGCTTCTTTGCTTGCTCCCCAGAGCACCGTCAGTGCAGAGAGCATTCAGAATAGCTGATTCGATAGTTACGAAAAGCTACCTGCCTCTCTCTTCTCTCTGAATGCAATTAGAGAAGAGCTTCATTCACACTGAATCTAAAAATAGATGATGGCATAGTTCACAGACTGACAGCTGCGTTCTCATACAGTAACCAGGAAAGGAAAGGGGTGGCTAATTTAGCTTAACAACTTCCAAAACAAACAGTATTAGTCCTCCCCAAATCCTGAAGAAACCAGCTTAGTATTTTACCCAGATCTGCCCAGTCTTTCAGACAAGGGCCCTGGCAGAAGAAGCTGCTACCGGGATCCAAACAAGAGCGGCAGGAAGGGCCAGGACCTTCCCTCCTAACTTCT
The DNA here is from genome assembly GCF_030014295.1 of Loxodonta africana. Lineage (NCBI taxonomy): Eukaryota > Metazoa > Chordata > Mammalia > Proboscidea > Elephantidae > Loxodonta > Loxodonta africana. Next base: position 109,107,367 of record NC_087344.1, read on the forward strand.
TCATCCATCACCTGGACATCCTCAAGCTAGGAAGAGTCCCTACATTGTCCAGATAAGTGAGTGCATTCCCCTCACCCCCTTTACCATATCTAAAGGCACTCTACTTAGCCTGGGGGCATTTTTTTTTAAATGTTATTCAGGAAATAAACATGGATCATTAAGGGGGAGAAGCCAGGTGTCTATAAGAAGCGAACCATTTCTTTCCCTCCCCTCAGTCTGAAAATGTTTTCAGTTTTCCTCTTCGGTCTGCCTTACCCAGGGAGGGGATTATGGTTGGGTTTCAAAAGAAACAAGGGCATGCTTGTGGACGGGAAGCAGATCCCCTCTCTGACTCTCCCACAGGTCTGAGCTGGCTCTCAGGGCTGTTGCCAGCCAGCTGAATGTCAGATCACGGCACCCCAGCATTCCCTCACCGCACGGCCTCCATTGCCCTGGTGACTAAGCTGTTTCAACAGCTGTGTTATTGCTGAAGCCGGGCCAGTGTTATTCACAGAGTATTTGTTTCGTACAGCTTGTGTTGGGGAGATATTATGCTCGGAATTTGGGGTTCTATTTGCAGAAGAGTTCCTTGCCTTGATCAATCAGCCAGAGTATTCGCCAAAGTGAGCTTCGTATGGCGATGAACAGCACTCAGCTGCTACCCGGGCTTTGGGGGCATATACACATTTCTAACACCACAAAGGGTGTGGACAATGCCTGTGTGTCTGTGGGAGAGAAGGAAGCATGACTGACAATGGGACCTTTGGTCGAACCCAAGAAGATCTCCACTTCCCCTCCCTCAAGCAGCCACACCCACTCACAGGATTCTAGAGCTGGGTTCTCCTTTTCACGCTTTGTCTCCAGCCATCTCCCTCATTCCTTCCCTTGAAGTAATTTCTCTTTCCTCTCAGGTGATGTTAGCACCTTCTTTGCCCCCGTCTGTCTTGACATGCATCACTCTACAAACTTGCCCCTGAGTACTAAGTCTGGGGCAGGGCTCCTCCTGTGTACTCCTCCCTGCGCCTCCCAGGTGTCCTGTTTCCTCACGGCACTGACAATCCTATCAGGAAACGAGTAGGGCCCAGAGGTGCCTCAGAAGAAAAGCCTAATGATCTACTTCCAAAACATCAGCGATTGGAAACCCTATGGGCCACAGTTCTACTCTGACATATATGGGGTCACCATGAGTTGGAGTCAACTCAACAGCAACAGGTTTAGGGTCTATTTACTTGTCCGTCTGTCTCCCCCACTAGTCCACATCTCTAGCCCTTTGCTCAGTGTGGTAGGCACTCAGTCATTAACTGCTGAATAAGTCAACCAAAACTCCCTTACATTGAGAGGTGGTGGGAAAAGGATAGGCCGTGGCATCTGTGACCCTTGATTCCTGTGAGTGATTTCCATTTCTAGGCTGCATCTTCATTCATGAGCCTGATTAGCTTGCTTCCCTACTAAGTCCTTCTCACCAAGAACAACCAGGCTACATTCTCTAACACTGTAGAGATCTCAGAAATGTGAACTTTCTTATAAAGACGGTATGATATATTAAAGAAAATAAAACAATGATAAAGGATCACATTTTTGAGAGCCTACTATGTGCAGGCATTTTTACCCACACATAGATGCCCAGTCAGATATAAACAGTCATCTCCAATCTCAAAGTGAGGAAACTGAGGCCCAGGATCATACTACTAGTGTGGGAGGAAGGCAAGACATGAACCCAGGATTGTTTGACTCCATCACTCAAGCTCTCTCCCATTATGCCACCAGATCAGGAGTTAGGAAACCCATCTTTTACTCTAGAAGCCTAAATGAACACCACTAGCTGGTGGCATAGTGGTTAAGAACTCGGCTGCTAACCAAAATGTCGGCAGTTCGAATCTGCTAGTCGTCCACCAGTCACTCCTTGGAAACTCTGTGGGGCAGTTCTACTTTGTCTATAGGTTGCTATGAGTCAAAATCGACTCAACAGTAATGGTCAAAGGTTCAGCTATTTGGCTGTCATCTACATTGAGGTATTGTGGCAAAAACAAAAAGCTATGAGATAATTCCTGCCCTCAGGGCACTCATTATAAGTGTTGGAATGACAAGGGACACAAACATGAGTTTGACCAATACCAGAGTTAAATGGTAACAAATACAAAATACCAGAGTACAAGATGGTACTTAAGAAAAAACACTTATCGTAACAATAAAGAGACAAAAGTAGAATTAAACAATGGCTGCCCCCACAAAAAAATAAAATGTCTTTGTGCTACCAGGCAAAAAGAGCAGGGACAGAAAGCACACAAGAAAAGCCAGCTACCCGAAGGGAACCTATCTGTTTCACAGGAAACCTTTGTTTCCAACAAGTTTTGTCAAGTAAAAAGTAGGCTAGAACAAGCTTTTTATTTCCAACCCACCTTTTCTTCATTCCCATGAATGAGGAGGGGATACAAATGAGAGCAGGCAGCCAGGGAGAAAAATAATATGGCTGGTGGTGCCTGACCTCTTGGATTCCTGCCGACAGAGAAGCAACATTTAATTGTGGAAAAACCAGCCTTGCTCTCCTCTTATCTTTTCCTCTGTGACTTAAACCCACAATTACTGGCAACCCCTAGATTCGAGTCACTCAGCTGGTGGTGGTGGTGATGGCTGTGTCTGCAGCTGAAAAGCAAAAGGGGAGGGAGATTTTTACCTGCTTCCAAAGCCTATGAATGCGGCCCTAACCCTGCTTTACGACTTCTTCCATTAAAAAGTTCATAGATGCCCTCCCGTCGGGAATACCACCATGCGAGAAGTCCAGATGGAAAAAAAAAAAAAAAAAAGAAATGCAATTTCCAGCTGCTGTATAATTCAAAGGATAAAGCTATAAGTCTCAAATCCTGAATTCCATATTTCATTTCAGCATTAGATATAAGATTTTCAACTCATTTTCTTAAGGATCTAAATCCAAATTTCTTAGGTTAGTCATCAAGGCAACTCATCACCTGGCCCTTTGTCTTTCAAAAACTTATTTCTTCTCTCCAATATGGACATGCTTCTATTGTCTAACAAATGGGCTCACTGCCCTTTGCATATAACATGTTCTTTCCCAGCATTTCACGGTAGGAAAAGATGGCTTTTAGTCCTTTCTCACCTACCAACCAGGTGACCTTGGAGAAGCCACTTAACTTCTATAATTTCAGTTTCTAGAGCTTTAAAATAGAAGCCATGGTGGCACAGTGGTTAAGTTCTGCTAACCAAAACGTCAGTGGTTCAAACTCACCAGCTGCTCCATGGAAGAAAGATGTGGCAGTCTGCTTCTGTAAAGATTTACAGCCTTGGAAACACTATGGGGCAGGTCTACTCTGTCCTGTAGGGTTGCTACAAGTCGGAATCAACTCAATGGCAACAGGAGAGCTTTAAAATTTGTTTTCACGGTAACGGCCTCAGATGCAGTGGTGGAGATTTAATCTTGAACATCAAGTGTTGAAGACTTACAGTCCAAACAAAAACAAACCAGTTGCCATCAAGTTGACTCCAACTCATGGTGACCCCATGTGTGTCACAGTAGAACTGCACTATACGGTTTTCAAGGCTGTGATATCTCGGAAGCAGATCACCAGGCTTCCAAGGTGCCTCTGGATGTGTCTGAACTGCCAACCTTTTGGTTAGTAGTCGAGTGCTTAACCAGTTGTGCCATCCCCGGGCTCTGCGCTCACAGTAGGTGCACAATAAATGTTTCTTTCCCTCTGCCCTAATGCCTTTGCTTAATATTTCATCTCTATCCAGAAAACTTTCTCATTGTCAGCTTGTATCCCTTTTTTCCTTTAACACTCATATGGCTCCAAGAGGTTGTCTCCTATACATCTCTGCTCACATTTTCAATTATTATTCTATTTCCAGACATTTTAATCTATATGCTAATATGTTGTTGTTAGGTGCTGTCACATCAGTTCTGACTCATACCAACTCTATGTACAACAGAACAAAACACTGCTTGGTCCTGCGCCATCCTCATAATCGTTATACTTAAGCCCATTGTTGCAGCCACTGTGTCAATCCATCTCATTGAGGGTCTTCCTCTTTTCCACCGACCCTCTACTTTTCCAAGTATGATGTCCTTCTCCAAGGACTGATCCCTCCTGATAACATGTCCAAAGTGTATGAGACGTAGTCTTGCCATCCTTGCCTCTAAAGAGTATTCTGGTTGTGCTTCTTCCAAGACAGATTTGTTTGTTCTTTTGGCAGTCCAGGGTATATTCAATATTCTTCACCAAGACCGAAGAAGAATTGACACCTTTGAATTGTGGTGTCGGCTAATATGTTACATGGTCAAATATAATTAAACCGTATCCTGTGGGCACATTCACCCATGGATAGTGAGAATTTCACACGTCTTCTATTTTAGGATGTTCTCCAAGTGCTTGCGTGTAGATCAACATGTAATTCGGTACTCATAACCAGGTAACCAGTTGCTGTTGAGTCAATTCCAACTCATGTTAACCCCATGTGTGTCAAAGTAGAAAAGCGCCATAGGGTTTTCATGGCTGTCACCTTACAGAAGCAGGTCACCAGGCCTTTCTTCCCCAGCGCTGCTGGGGGTACATCTTGAGTATTTACTGGGCCTGGGGCTGTGTTAAGCACTGGGAACACAAAAGTCCCTTCCTTGAAGAATTCAGTCTTGCAGAACAGAGAGATGTAAACAAAGAAAGGCAATGAGGATTTCTGAAATCATGTTATGATGGATAAACACTTATCGTTGTATCTTAAATCCTGAGCAAATGGCGAAAACATAGAAGCCCACTAAATGACTACTGAAAGAAAGGAAAAAAGTAAGTAAGCTGGGGGGGCCTCAGACGCCAGACTGTTAAACTAAAAGATGTACCATCCCTCTTGAAACTCTTTGAGGTTATTTCTACACTGACTCACCTAAAAACTGCTTCCTGTGTTGGTGTCTATGATACATTTTTTAATGTCAGACTAAAAATACACTTCCAGTACACCAACACTGTCTGCCTACCCAAGGACTAGAAATGAACACAAGGTAACACGTAACAAAGTAAAACACAACAAAACACACTCATTTCAACACTAAGCTTACTCACTAACCAAGAAGGGTCCATCCCACCTGAGCTGCATCTTTCTAAAGTGGTTCACACTTAAGGGTCTCTTAAATCACCTATTTACAAAGCCAAGGGGATATTTATGGGACTTTTATAGAGCTGAAGAATTCTAAGTGAGTCATGGACTCTCAGCATCAGAGAGTTAAGAGCGATGGGACCTTAGGGGTCATTTCATATAATTTCCCACCCAGGGCAGGAAGCCACTGCATTGCACCACCAATAGACTCAAGTGGGATCAAGGCACTGAAGTCCTAAGATCACTTACACGTATAAAACCCCTATCTCCCAGCTGGGGGACCTTGGAAATATCAGTCAACCTCTCTAATTCTTAGTCTCACTCATCATGTCGAGAAGAGTTATTAAGACAATCAGATGAAATAAATGTGGTTACAAGTAACCAAAGGGTTTCACCCGTACTAGCTTAAGCAGAAAAGGAGAAATTAGCTGAAAGGACACAAGCGTATCCGAGGAAAGTGCTGGCAAGCTTGAGGGACCAGAAGCAGAAATAGAAAGCTGTCAGGAGTAAACCCATCTCTTGTAGTCTATCACAATCACACTGTATGATCCTTTATCCCCACTTTTTGTACCTTTTTTTTTTTTTTCCTCGCTCTCTCTCTGCCAACCAACTTGCCCTGCTTCTCCACATACCTGGTGAACCATGGCTGTCCAGGTGGCCCTTTGTTTAAGTGCCAGTGAAGGTGCACCTAGAATTATTGGATCTCGACTCCTTTTAAGAGAGAGTATATAGTTAAAGCCTTTTGGGTCAAGAGCCTCTCAAGAGCTGAAGCTGGGGGACTGATTGTATGGTCAGTTGCCCACTCGGCAGGAGTGGTGGAAGCCAATTCTCTGAAGGAAAAAAGCTAGCAAGTTCTGCAAGAAAAAGCATACAGGGCAGAAACAAATGACTGGCAAAGAAAACCACCGGCTCCTCTGGTACAAAAGTGCTTTGTAAAGAAACCAAAAGCCAAACCAAACTCATTGTCGTTGAGCTATCATTGTAGGTCACCATTATCATCCTCATCAGCCAGTTTCTGCTTGACTACTACCAGTGACAGCCTGCTCGCTACTTGCAGAGAGAGCCTTTTCATTGCTGAACAACTCCAATTATGAGAACTCTCTTTCCTATGTGAGAGTAACTTTTTTTTAGATAAAGAATTTAAATATTTGCAATCTTCTCCAAACCTCACCACTTACAAGGCATGATCTTGCTTGTTAGTCAAGTCTGGGCTTTCCTTTGTAGTCATAATATGAATAATAGGCAAGATATGAAAAACAGATCCTTTGGACAATCATTTTAGGAAACAACCTAGACTGAACAATTAATAAGCCAGAACCTCTTCTTTTTACTACTTCTCTTACTAACACTATTACTATGAGCTCACTGAAGCAAAAGGGGAAATGGAACTATTTCTAGTATCAGTGTACAGATAATACATTTTGGAAGAAGTGGTCTTTTTTTTTTTCCAATTTAGAGTCCCTGGTACTTTTGCAAGTGAAATTCTACCATGATAAACAAAAGACTTTTCAACCTACATCTGACTTCATTTTGCTTTTGAAAAGCATAATCCAGAAAACAGCTTTACTTCATTTTTCTTTAGGTTACCCAAAGTAAAGGTGTGCTTCCTCATAAAAGCAGCTCACATTACCTATGTTATGACTGGCTGGCAGTTAAATACTGACAGGAAGACCCCAAATTAGAAGGGGAGGTAAAAACACAAAACACCTTCCATATACTGCGGATGCCATCACAGTATCTGTGGTTGCTGTCTGTCTGCTTTGCTGTTCATACTACTCAACGTCACTAGGCTTTTATTTTAGCCACCAGGATATACTTGTTATGGATGCAAGCGAAAGTCTCCTCATCTACATTCTAGCCTCAGAGCAGGAAGTGAGCCACGTGGGTGATCTGCAGCTGCGGCACTATAAACAGGACCAGCCTGCCTCCTACTCTCAATTCTAGACTGCACTGCATTCCCTGACCTACAGATTGGGAGATTTAACAAAAGGAGAAAATACACCATTTTAGAATGACTAGCTCAACTTCTGTCTCGGAATATTAAAGGCCATTGATTTGGGAAAAGGCACAATAAGTTCTTTGGTAAAAGTACCTTCTGCTTCATACCATCCATCAATCTACACTGTTCATCTACAGACAGGAGATCCTGCTCTGCCTCAAATCAGCTGTGCTACAGTGGGCAAGTATCGTTGAACTAAAAGTCTCTTCACCTCTTCGATTAAAGGACTAATCCTTTAACATTTTGGGGACATGCACTCATTTGAAAACATGACAAAAGCCAAAAACCCTCTTTAACTTATGCATATATATGCATATATGTAGATCTGACCAAAATTTTACACAGATTATCAGGGGTATCATATAGCTCCTAAACTCCACACCAGGCTGCCTTGTTAAAGATTCTTAGACCAACAATGTTCTAATGTCCCTTCAAGTGCTAAAGTCTGTGATAACATGGTAGATGTTTAGAAAATATTGTTGCAAATTATTCAACACCACAAACCAGTGTTTTGTAAAGACTAGAGACCAGCCCAATACAATTTAATTCCTAATGTTGAATTGACAAGTAAGCCAATGGACACCTGGAAGGAAGTGTGAAGACTGGATAAATCAAGCTATAAACATCAATATAAAATCCCGGGATGCTTTTGGAGGACCCGAGCTCTGTTTCTAGATTGGATTCTTTCACTTGGAAACACATTACACAAACCTTCAAGCCAGATACAAGGATCCAGAAAGCTTTATAGTGATGCTATCCAAGTAATGTGCTTCTTAATAATCGCACCCCAAATAAAACAAAGCCAAAGGTTCCCATGCTCCCGCCAATATAAACATGTTCACAACAGTTAGTTCCAAAGGAAGCACTGTACAGATGTCTCTGAAGATGCATTCCACCAAAGGCAACGATAATCCATGAATAAGAGTCAACAAACATCACGTCCCCAACCTTTACTATCCTGGGTTAATCATCAATACAGTCTTCTCCTAAGATTTTATAGTTTGCTTCTCTCCCAAGTCAGTAGGTAAGACTATTCACACCAGTAAATTCTAGATTCTAGCTCTTGATTTGAAGGGGACTCACAGCTCTATAAAAACAAAGAGGCTGACAATGTAAACCCATCTCAAATACTGACAACCTCCCCACCTCCCACAACCCCACAAGCCCAAGGCCAGTGAAGTCTCCTGGAACTTGCTGGTGTATTTTGAGCTTTTTTAGTTTATACTTTCTTTGGGGTTGGGGGAGCATAATTAGACAGTAGAGGGAAAGGGATTTTGAAGTTTTTATTTCTACTGGCATTGTCTTGGATTCAGGTAGGTAAAAAAATTTTAAAGGTAACTTTAAAAAATCTTGGCTACGCTGGCCTACAATAAAAACTATCCATGCAGAAATGTTTCTTATAAATAGAAACTATAATATGTTCATGAATCAAAGAAGACTTCTCTTTTTCAGAAGACGTGAGTAGAGGTAGGCCTGAGAAGGTGGGGTTACAGGTTTCTTCTTAGTGGTTGCTTCAATACAGTTTGTTAATGTGTACCACTGCCGAGGCTTGGCAATTCAGTGAGGTAAACGGAGGAGCATTGGTGGTTCAGTGGTATAATTCTCATGTTCCATGCAGGAGACCGGGTTCAATTCCCTTGCCAATATGCAGCCACCGCTCATCTGTAAGTGAAGGCTTGTGTATTGCCAGGATGGTCAACAGACTTCAAGGGAGCTTCCAGACTAAGATTGAGACAGACTAGGAAGAAAGGTTGGTGATCTACTTCTGAAAATACGCCAATGAAAACCTTATGGATCACAGTATTTCAATCTGCAACTGCTCGTGGGTATGGTGTAGGACCCGGCAGCATTTTGTTTCGTTGTGCATGGGGTCCCCATGAGTCCAGGGCCAATTCTACAGCAGTTAACAATGACAACAAAGGCCATATTACCAAAGACCTGTTCCATCATGGCAGTTACAGTTTTTGTTGGTGTATAAGAATCCTTCTGACCCACTAAGCTGTCTTTGTGGGCTCTTTCCCAAGAGGCATAAGAAAATCTGGATTTAAGAACTACAACTCTTGCTGATGGCCAACAATAAATTCACAGGATTCCCTGACTTTCTTCCTTCTACAAATTCACCCCTCATCATTTTGGATAATGTGCCAGTTCATTTTCTACAGTCAATAAATTGTTCCTTTTTTTCTGTCTAATTGTCTGCTCTTGGTGTCTACTTAACATTTAATAATAGATACACAAATTTAAGGACACAATTCAAAAAAGTTAAGCTACTTTCTCCCAGGGCACTCAGCCACTGAACTTGAAAAGTGACTGGGTAATAATCTCATTCTAATTATTTTCTTTTACTAAAAAGACTTTTTATAGAAATGCTTTCAGTTTGGGGAAAAACATTATTCATCACTTATAGAACTAATTCCACCGCTTCATCTAGTCATTTGCAATAATGAAACAAGCAAGACTTAACGCTTAATTGTAGGGTAGACAGAGTACAAGGCTCAAAGCAAAATATAAAAACTTCATTAGTTAAATACAGAACACACTGCTGGCTTTCCCCAACTCCACAACATTTAGCAATATTTCCTCAGTCTCAGGAATTTTGAAATCCCCTGAAAGTCCTGGGTTTGCTACTAAAGACAGATGAATATACCTTGCGGCTTTTCTGCCCATGGCTTTTAGTGTGTCTATTTCAACAGCCTGTGGATTTGAAAGCTGGGGAGAGATGTGTCAAAAAAAAAAAAATCTGTCTTTGATCTCTGCACCCAAATTCCTCAAAAGAAACCCCTTGCAGAGTCCAGAGGTATGCTAAGAATCTGACTTGCAGTTGTAATCATTATACTAACACTCCCTTAGAAGTGGGCACCACTTTAGCCAACCCAAACCCGTATTTCCCAAATTCATACAGTGAAACCTGTGAGAGCTGGAACTCGAGGGGACTTCCAGGTCTCGAAAGCTTTCCACTTTTGACAGGGTGCAGTCTTACCACTTTTCTATCGCTTTCTAGCAGTGGAAAAGATTTGAGTTTTTCTTCTCTGACAGGTTTCTACCTTAGCACAGGTTCCAGCTTTTGCAGGTTTACTATACATAAATTGAGTGACTGATAATACACTTTGAAAGGAATGGTATAACATCTACCACGGCCTCCACCAGACTGAGTCCAGTATAACCACATGGTGCCTGGCTATCACCACTGACTGCTCTGACAGGGATCACAGTAGAGGGTCTCAGACAGAGCTGTAGAAAAATGTGGATAGAACAACATTCTAACTCAAAAATAAAGACCAGACTTGCTGGCCTGACAGTCTGGAGAAACCCTGAGAGTATGGCCCCTGGACACCCTATCAGCTCAGTAATGAAGTCATTCCTGAGGTACACCCTTCATCCAAAGATGGGACAGGCCCATAAAACAAAATGAGACTAAAGGGGTACAGCAGCCCAGGGGCAGGAACTGGAAGGCAGGAGGGGACAGGAAAGCTGGTAATAGGGAACCTAAGGTTGAGAAGCGAGAGTATTGACATGTCGTGGGATGGATAACCAATGTCATAAAATAATGTGTACTAACTGTTTAATGAGAAACTAGTTTGTCCTGTAAACCTTCATCTAAAGTACAATAAGAACAAAAATAAATAAAAGGAATGGCATATTTGGGAAAGTATTTTAGGAAGGCATCTCTTTAACAAAATAAGGTGCACCCACTCTAGAGCCTATTTCCGGATAATAGAATTTGTCCTTACAGAAAAATCTAAGCCCATTGCATAGATAAGCATTCTTTGTTTCCTAATGGTTAACCTTATCTCCAGACTCCAGAACACCAACATTGGAAGTGGTTTAGGCTTTTTTCTGACACCTTTTCTGTTCTGTCTACTCATACTCTCCAGCCTCCTAACACTTCTGAGTAGAAAATTGAAGTCCTGTGTCCCTTACAAGCCTACAGAAGCACCAGGCTTGTGCCCTGACAAGTATGTTAATTCCAGGCCTCTGAAAATGTTCCGGAAAAAGCCAGCACTGATCTAATCACAGATTTCAACAGATAGGTCTGTTCACACCTGTAATTAGTATTCACTGAAAGGTCAACCACTCCTCAATCCAAGCATCTCCATGTCTCTGCATTCTCTTCAATTTTCCTCCTTTCTTCAGCTATTGTAGACTATTGCTTTACAACTACCACCATTTAAAAGCTAAAGTGGCTACAGCTTTTCAGGCTTCACTGAATAACACTGTAGGTTTTAGAAATGTTTGTTTAAAAGATGAAAAGTAAGCGTTCTGTAAAATTACCTTTTTAAAAAAATGGATTTTATTTTTTAGAGCAATTTAAGGTAAACAGAAAAATTATGCAGAAAGTACAAAAGGTTCCCATATACTCCTCTCCTCCACACTGTTTCTCCTATTATTAACATCTGACATTCCATTTGTGTGCTGTATTTATTATGACGGAACCAATAGTGATAGTTAATATTATTAACTAAAGTCCATAGTTTACATTAGGGTTCACTCTGTTGCACAAGGTTTTGACAAATGCGTAATGTCATCTGTCCACCATAACAGTATCGTGCAAAGTGGGTTAAACTCTGGATTCCATGTTTTTACATAATATGCATGGAATATCTTCTTTCTCAATAATCAAATATACACATTCTCCAACAAATTTTATTACTATAAACTGCCCCATACTCCCATCATTTTCCACCCAAAGGCACCAGCCTAATTAAATCCTGGCAGTGATGAAACAATGACCAGCTTTTATAGGGTAAAATCAATGCTTTTCTCGTATTCTGAAATTTGTCAAGATCTCAAATCCTAGCTAAAATTTGTATCAACTTTAAATTGCAGCATTAAAAAGGAATAAATATTTAACCCCAAATGACAGGAAGCCATTTAAAATACACAGTCCTTAGATGATTTTATCTGTTCAAGGACCCTTCGAAGGTTAAGTGAAAACTCTGACCAGACATGTGTTGGAAACCCCAGGTTTAATTTCATAATTTCATAGCCCAGATGTGAAATCTCTTCTCAGGGTTTGAAATCTGAAACTCATTTCACAGACTACCTGGAAAACTTTAACGAATAGGCTTAGTCCTGACTTTTCCTAACACTTAAGGTAATATTGTTAGAGTGAAACCTTTGATAAACGAAAAGTCATCCACAAACAGGATCTTGTTCACTACACCCTCAGCCTCTGTTCTCCCTGTCCCATTTATTGCTGCCAGAAAGAAATCCAGAGTAAAGATAAAACTTGAAAAGTAGGCAGGCAGTCTTATTTTATCTGTTAATACAAGGATCAGAAAAAAACCTAGACCTTTTGAGTTTTATAAATATAATTATAATTAAAATACATGTACGTGTATATGTATGTGTATCAGCCTCTATCAAAGAGCAAAGACATTAACATTGCTCCTTAATCTTTTTTTTTTTTTAATCAAAGCCTTGCTCAGAGTCCACAACGAATTTATAGAGGATTAAATTATTCCCACAAATCCAACACGAAAATTTCTCACACTAAAGTCAGCAGCCTCGAATTTTCCTCCCACCTACTGCTCTTGCTCATCAATAATATTTTTTGATCTGGTTTTCTTTCTCTTTTTTTATTTTATTTTTTAAATTTTATTGTGTTTTAGGCAAAAGTTTACAGTGCAAATTAGTTTTTCATTAAAAAATTTATACACTAATTGTTTTGTGACATTGGCGCAATGTGTCACACTCTCCCCCTTTCCCTTTCCACCCTGGGTTCTCCACGTCCATTCATCCAGTTTTCCTGTCCCTTCCTGCCTTCTTTACTTTTGGGTAGGTGTTGCCCATTTGGTTTCGTATACTTGATTGAAGTAAGAAGCACGTTTCTCATGTGTGTTATTGTTTGTTTTATAGGTCTACTCTTTGGCTGAAAGGTGGACTTGGGGAGTGGCTTTAGTTCTGAATTAGGCATTTTTTTTTCTGGAGGCATAGTCTCAGAAGTTCCTCCAGTCTTTGTTAGACCAGTGAGTCTGGTCCTTTATCGTCAATTTGAATTTTATTCTACATTTTTCTCCTGCTCTGTCTGGGACCGTCTATTGTGATCCCTGTCAGAGCGGTCAGTGGTGGTAGCTGGACACCATCTAGTTCTTCTGGGCTCAGGCTGGTGGAGGCTGTGGTTCATGTGGTTTATCAGTCCTTTGGACTAATATTTCCCTTGTGTCTTTGGTTTTTTTCTTTATTCTCCTTTGCTTTGAATAGGATGGCACCAAGAGATGTATCTTAGATGGTGGCTCATAAACTTTTAAGACCCCAGACGCTTCTCACTAAAGAAGGATGTAGAACATTTTCTTTAGGAACCATGTTATGCCAATTGATGTACATGTCCCCTGGGACCATGGTCCCCAGCCCTCAGTCCCTCAAGGTGTGTGGATATGTCTGGGAAGCTTCTATGACTTTGCCTGGTTCAAGTTGTGCTGGCTTCCCCAATATTGTATGTTGTCTTTTCCTTCACCAAAGTTAACATTTGTCTACTACCTAGTTAGTGATTTCTCCTCCCTTGTAACCATCAAAGTTTTTTTGTTTTTTTCCTGTGTATAAACCTTTTCTTGGGTTTTTATAATAGTGGTCTCATATTTGTCCTTTTGTGATTGACTTATTTCACTTAGCATAATGCCCTCCAGATTCATCCACGTTGTGAGATGTTTTGTGGTTTTATCATTGTTCTTTATCTTTGTGTAGTATTCCATTGTGTGTATGTACCATAATTTGTTTATTCAGTCATCTGTTGATGGACACTTAGGTTGTTTCCATCTTTTTGCTATTGTGAATAGTGCTGCAATGAACACAGTGCGCATATGTCTATTTGTGTGATGGGTCTTATTTCTCTAGCACATATTCCTAGGAGTGGGATTGCTGGGTCATGAGCTGGTTTTCTGGATGATTACATGGTTTCAGGTAGTTTATACATTTATTGCATATAAGAGCTCTGGTGGTGCAGTGGTTAAGCGCTCAGCTTCTAATGGAAAGGTCAGCAGTTTGAACCCACTAGCCGCTCCACAGGAGAAAGATGTGGCAGTCTGCTTCCATAAAGATTACAGCCTTGGAAACCCTATGGGGCAGTTCTATCTGTTCCATAGGGTTGCAATGAATCAGAGTCAACTTAATGGCAATGAGTTTTGGTTTGGGTCAGTTACATATCTTGTCAAATTTTTCCTATGTCCCTATTAAGGCTCTGTGCTACAAGAAACTTGAGGATTTTATTTTTATTTTTTCTAAAATAAGAAACTTTGATACAATCTTTCTGTAGATGATAAAGTACATTTTGAATCCAAAGAGGTATTTGAGAAGGAGAGAACCTAAGACACATTCACATTTGATTTCCATACAGAAATGTTTTCATTATAGCCTTACCAACTTGTGCATTTTAATGTTTTAGGATTAATACTTTCTGGGAAGTAACATATCTTTGAAGTTATTAACATAATTAAAGATTATTTCTTTTTCTCTGGTTTGGGAGAAATACTCCAGACTTGATTTTAAAATCATTTCATTAATATTGCCAAAGCTGAAAAATGTGAATACTGAGCTTTCAAACAGATTCCAAATGAGTTTTGGGAATTCTAAAAAACTCAATCCATTTCTAATGAACATAACTTCCTTAGGAACTGGCAAAAGCAAGAGTAGCAAAAGGTACGACTTATTTTACATTGCTGGGAAAAGTTTTTTTTTTTTTTTTAAGAACACAAATTCAATTATAACAACACTCACTAAGCATATCTAAGGATCTTTTTCCAAATTTTGTAGTATAATTTAATTTTAGGACTTTACCATCAGCTTCTAAAATTTCACATGGGCTCATTTGAGACTCAATTATTTTACCAAACAATTTTAATGCCAAGTCCTGAAAGGGAATTACAGGCCAATCCCCTGCAGCACTGCACAAGGCAGGAACTGAAAGATAGCCCAATGTTTTCCTTACAACCGGAAAACAGAACCACGCTTCAAATACCTGCCCAATGTTAGAATGCCCCGTAACAGTTCCTCACAGTGACAGACTACTTGAAAGTAGACTTATTACTCTTACAGTCAATCCTGAACATCTGGATCACATTTTAACCAATATAAGATATATGGGAGCAATTGGGACCAGAATTAGTTTGAGTGTCAGTGTTACTGATTATTGAAATGTTATTGAAATAACAAAAATCTTATTTTAGAGTGGGAGGGGGCAAGTACCTCGACTAGTTGCTTTACGTGCCTTTTTTGGCAGGACAATGACACAATCTAAGAAATATTTCCATCCACAGTTTCCCACATACAAAGCTGTGGACTATGTAAGTGTGAACATAATGCATAATCTGCCCACTGGGAGTTTACAGTCTAGTAAGGAATCTTAGAAAATTATCCAATTGTCCAGACTCCAAGGCTGGTAAACATCACAGGGCTAGTTACAAACGAAAGGCGTTCAAGGAAGGATAAATTATATTCAGAAGGGAAAGGGAGAGAGAAATTGTAGACAATATTGAAAAAGGCTCCAGGGCCATGTGACCATTGGGATATTTTGAAGGATGAGTAGGTTTTTGACAAGGATCTGTTTGTTTGTGGGAAGGGGGTAGTCAGGTAGGATCAATATGAGCAAAAGTACAAAAAGAGAGAAACTCTGGGAGTGTTTAAGAATACAAAATTATTCCTGTGTGAGGATGTAGAGAATACGTGCAGGTTAGCAGTGAGAGGTGAGGCTAGAAAGCAGCCTTGGGCCAGAAGGAAGACGCTAAATTCCAAGCATTATCTGTTAGTCACTGAAAGTGTTTTGAGCAGGGGAAGCATAATATCAGAGCTATGCTTTTTCATGAAGACTAATCCCACTGACTTGGGTGAATTATCCTAGACACAGAAATAGGAATTGAAAAGGAAGCTGAGTTTCAGAAATAACGATGAACAGATAATTATAAGAGCTACTTTTTACTGAGTACTTACTATGTGCTAAGAACTTTAACATAAACTATATTTATTCCTTAGAGTGATTTGGTTAATTAGACATTATTATCCATATTTTACCGATGAGGAAACTGAGGCTCAAAGAGGTTCTGTAACTTGCCTGAGTTTGCAGAGCTTATAAGAAGGGGTGTAGGGATCTAAACCCATTTCTTTATGACTCCCAAGCCCATGCTCTGAACTATTCTACTATCCTGCCTCCTTGTCTGAATTAAAAACAATTCAGTGAACATATTTCAAATGAAACCCTGGCTCCTTTGAAAAGTATGCCAGCAGGGTATGCAGCTTCTAAAATAGTCCTCAATGCTCCCCACCTCCTATTTCATACCCTTGTATAATCCTCTCCTTGAGTGTGGGCTGAACTTACTGGTTCACTTGTAATGAATAAAATACAGCAGAAGTGATGGGATGTAAAGAGATTGTGGCTTCTGTTTTGGGCACTCACACTCTCTCACTCTCTTTTGGATCACTCACCCTGGTGGAAGCCAGCTACAATGTTGTGAGGCAGCCCGTGTAGTGAGGGACTGAGCCTGCCAACAACCATGAGAGTGAGGTTGGGAGTGGATCTCTCTCCCGCAGTCAAGCCTTCAAGCCTTTTGATAAGACTTCACATAAGGCCAACAACTTGGTTGAATCAGACTCCCAAACTAAGCTGTGCCCAGATTCCTGACATATAGAAATAGGGAGATAATAAGTGTTGCTTAATCTGCTAAATTTTTGGGTAATTTTCTACCCAGCACTAATTCAACCAGTATATAACAATTATTTAATTTCTTGTTACAGAGTAAATCGTTTCCTTTATGCTTAGAGCTAGGAGAAGAGAGTCTGTCTAGGAGAGATTAACCCAAACCAACCAAATTACGCATGAAATAAGCCCCAGGTAACCAGCCCAGATAACAGAATAGTGTGTCCTGGACCTCGGCCACAAACCATATATCAGTCAATCTACCTATTTCATCCTGCCATGACTGTTCTTACTGTTCTTGTTCTTCTCTTACATACATTCTTAGAACTCAGAACGTTGTTTTTGGGTGCCATCGAGTTGGTTCCAACTCATAGTGACCCTATGTACAACAGAACAAAATACTGCCAGGTCCTGCGCCATCCTCACAGTCACTGTTATGCTTAAGCCCATTGTCGCAGCCACTGTGTCAATCCATCTTGTTGAGGGTCTTCCTCTTTTTCATTGATCCTCTACTTTACCAAGCATGATGTCCTTCTCCAGGGACTGATTCCTCCTGATAACACCTCCGAAGTATGTGAAATGTAGTCTCACCATCCTTGCTTCTAAGGAGCATTCTGGCTGTACTTCTTTCAAGATAGATTTGTTCGTTCTTTCTGGCAGTCCATGGTGTATTCAACATTCTTCACCAACACCACAATTCAAAGGCATCAATTCTTTTTCAGTCTTCTTATTCATTGACCAGCTTTAGTATGCATATGAGGCGACCGAAAACACCATGGCTTGGGTCAGACGCACCTTAATTTTCAAGGTGACATCTTTGCTTTTATTTATTAACACTTTAGAGAGGTCTTTTGCAGCAGATTTGCCCAATGCAATGTGTCTTTTGATGTCTTAACTGCTGCTTCCATGGGTGTTGGTTGTGGATCCAGGTAAAAAGAAATCCTTGACAACTTCAAATGTCAAGAACTTGGAACACTAAAACTCAAACCTCAAGATTCACAACATCATAGAAGATTCTTTCTTTCCTGAAGCTGACACATTACATTGCACAGTACTCTTATTATAGCACATATCACATTCTTTCTTATTTGTAGGTTTAAGGGACGGTTTCCCAACCACCCTCTTCCCTTACAGGAACCATGTCTTGTTCAATCTAGTATCCTCAGTACCTAGTACTTAGTCCATGGTTGGTGCTGAATAAAGTTTCAATGAGTGAATGAATGAGTAAGTCAATGGTCAAGAGAATAGGAAGCCTGTTGGGGGACACGGGAAAAAGAACTTGAACGTGCCAGGCTACTGCACAATCTGGACCTTCATATGAGCCATTCCTTCTACCAAGAATGCTCTCCCATTTCCCCCTACTTCATGCTAGCCTTTTCTCCCTTTAACACTCACCTCAAATATCTTTCCCCCAGCCTCTACACATGCACACATGTGTGGGCACATGCACGCGTGCGTGCGCTCACACACACACACTTACCTGAGAAGCCTTCCCTTTTCCTACTCTACAGCTTTTTCTTTATGCCTCCACAGCCTCCTGGGCATACCTTGGTCACAGTACTGTAATGATTGGTTTGTTTGTCCGTCTTCTCCACTTGATTATATAAGCCCCTTGAAGGCCAGTGCCTCTTCTGCGTCCACATCAATACAGTGCCTGGCAATAGCTGGCACTCAAAAACAGTTTAAAATAAATCAGTAAAAGGCTGAATGAATGGGAAAAAGAAAACTCTCTATTCTGGCAAATTATCTCATCATAATCTCTTTGTCAAGCAGGCACATACACAGCTCCAACTCCTAAACAGAGTTAAATTACTGTCATTTTATATCAAGATTATTACAGACACAGGAAATAAGACTTTTTAAAAAGTGCTTTAACCCAGGGACAGACACCAGGCAGAGCTGTCTTCAACACACTTTTTTCTCTACCCGCCTCATCCCTGATTCTCTGTTTCAACAAATAGTGGTTTCTGTCTTCTCAACCTAAGATTCCTGTGCTGTCCCCAGATGCCACATGTGGATCTGCCCCCCAGGAATCTTCTCTACACACCCATGAAATGTTTTTAGGTCCCATATCCTCAGAGTCCTGAACTACAACCAGGCAAGTTAAAACAATAGTATAGTTTTAGTAGATTAGCAGAAAACAAGTGCTTACAAATTGCTGCTCCTTTTTTTTTTTTTTTTAAGATGATGAAAAATCTATTATAGCAACCTCTATTAAAGAACATTTAGGTTGTTTCCATTTTCTTGCTATAACCAACAGTGTTTGTACATATATATCTGTACACATGTACAAGTAAGTATTTCTTCAGCATAAATTCCTTTTTGCAAAAGGTCCATGTATGCCAACTTATTGAAGGCACAGATACAAGACCACTATCTCTGGGCTGAAGGTCCTTACTATTATGAATCATTTATCGAAGCTTCTTCCAACCTTTCCCCAATACAAGAGATGGCAATGAGGCCACTGGAGCTTTGACCCAGAACTCCATCTGGGAGACTGAGGAGCTGCAATGAGTGAGACCACAAGTTTGGGCCAGGCCAGGGACAACGGTGAAGCTGGCTCAGCTGACCCCACTCACTTGCTCTTCCCACAAAACTCCTAGAAAGTGAGGCCACGAATGAGTTCCTTGATCACAACCTAATCCTGGGGCTCATTTCCAGCTGCCTTGAGTTTTTGCCAGCTCCATGGAGGGTACCTCCAAGGTGATCTGCAGGGCCAGGCTGAACCTAGAACAGCCCATGTCCCTGTTGGGGTTGGGGGGCCCCAAGGACTTCTCCTACAGGGTTCAAGAGGGAGTTTAGGTCTGCATCCACTTAATCTGTTCACTTCCTAATATCACTGACTGGTTGCCATGGTGATCTCAGTTCCTCAATCCACCACCTCATCCAAAATGGATGATGCAAGTGGTACGATGCAGGGCAGGAAGCTCTCCCAGGCTATTGGAGGAGATGCTCCTTTTCCAGGAATGGGGAGTGGCAGAGGGGCCTCTGCTTATCCCCTTCTCTATACTCGTTACACACCTGAGACCTTGTGTCCTGACACCCCTTTGCTTTGGGCTCCCCTTTCCTAAAGCCACACCAGCCCACGTGAGGAGGGGCTGCCAGTCCACCCATAACAGTACTATGTGCCCAGGAGGGAAAAGAGGTTGCCACTCCCATTTTGACAAGATCTTTTTCTAAAGTGATAGCTTTGTTCAAAGCCCAGTGGGAAAAGACATTTTGAAACATGGGATCTTTCAGAAGCCTTCAAATCACTCCATTCAGGTGAACTCCTCAAAAAAAAAAAAAAAACAAAAAACAAATATGAAACATGTAACGTTAAAACACACTGTTTTGTGGTTATAAAATGGTTACATGATTATAACAGAAGATCTGCAAAATGGAGAAATTTTAGTTCAAAACATTTACCCATAATCTTTAACTAGAGAGGTGATGTGGCTTGGTGGTTAGGGTAGGGCTCTGAAGCCAGGCTGCCAGAGTTTGGTCCCAACTCTTCCACACTCTAACTTTCTGACCTTGTGCAACCTCACTGGCGCCCAGGTTGTCCATCTAGAAAATGAAATAATAATGAGACCTACCCCCAAGGAATTGTTGGGAACATTAGGTGGGTTAAGTACATGTAACTTACTCAGAAAGGTGCCGAGTGAGTGAGTAGCAAGCAGTCTATAATTGTCAGCTCATTATGGTCACTTTTACTGTTACTAGAACTGGTTCCAAAAGAACCCAGGGAGAGAAGTTTCCAAAGGCAAGAGAAGGCATGAGAGAAGAGTGTACTTACGGATTTGGTTGTTCAGCTTGAATGCAATGTCCAGCTGCAGGATAAAAAGCATGAACTGGAACCAAGGACTCATCTCCATGAAGGGGAGAGGAATGTGGACAGAAAACACAATGTCATTGGCTTGGATTTCCTTGGTAATTGCTTCATTGAAGTCTCGGATCTTGTCACATTGGTTGGGTCCCCAAGGCATCAGCCATTTTGTCTTGTGATGATTTTTATGGGTATCCACACATTTTACTGACATGTAGGACACTGCTGTCGTGGGCCCAGGAGCTGAAAAGAGAAATGTTTTTCTGTTTTAGAAAAAACAGATCACTGAAGTGATCATTTCTGGCTGACCTTCTTCCCACTACTACCTTCCTCCCATTTTTTTATACTTCTTTCTATTACTTGGGATTTGTGAAGCCAAGGAATATCCCAAATCCAAGCGAGGGTCCTTCAGTGACCACAAAAAACCCATCACTGTCAAGTTGATTTTGACTCATGACAACCCTATGTGTGACAGAGTAAAACTGCCACATAGGGTTTTCCTGGCTGTGAACTTTAAAGAAGCAGGTCAGCAGGCCTTTCTTCCATGCTGCTGCTGAGCGGGTTCAAACTGCCAGCCTTTAGGTTAGTAGTTGAGCACAAACTGCTTGCGCCACCCAGGACCTTTCAGTGACCGCAAGAGGTGCCATAAAGGTATTCCTAAAGTCTTCCCATTGTGTTTTCGATTACTTTTATTTGAACAATACTTCCATAACCAGTTTGGTTCAGTTACCCTCACTTCAAACAAATGCCACAAAATCAACTGTGCTATAGTTTCCACCTATCTGGGGGCTTGGGAAGACTCTGGTACTCCAAAGAGCAGTCTCTGAAGTCAGAAGACCTTAGATTAAAGCCTGGTTAAACAACTTAGCTGTCAGCTAATCTTGAGTAATCAGTCAAATGCATGCTAGCTTGAGGACCCTCATCTGAGAAATGAGATGGCTGGTGCCTAAGATTTCTCTTCACTCTGAAATCCTATAACACTGCTTTTGACTGAAAGAAAGAACTATGCTGACCTCAGAACCCCACTTAGCATGACACCTATCAGAACGTGGAACTCAACATTGACCAATACTTCAAAAAGAATACTAAAATATGACCCATCTATTTCAAGAGAGAAAATCAAATCAAATCAAATTAAAAAAAAAAAAAACCTTTTTGTGATTGTATAACGGTTATTACAGAGAATCTTCAAAATACAGAAAATTTAAAGTTTAAAGCAACATATATCCAAAATCCCACTAGAGGGAAGTAACCAATATTGGAAAAATCAAAATATGATGTCATTTCTATAAGTGTGCAACTAAATAAGATTTATAAATGAATTAAGCTGCACAATTTAAAAATACATACAAGCATTAACACATATTTTTGGAAAATGGGATCATATCATATCTAGTTTGGTAGCCTCTTCTTTTCATATGCTTTGAGAAGCTGAGTAGCACACTGGTAAAATAACATCAGTTCTGGAGCCACCTAGAGTGGTGTCAAATCCTAGCTCTCTCATTTTTGGCTTTGTCACCACGGATCTATGCTAGAGAAGTTTTACGCCAGTTACTAAACCTATCTGGGTATTAGTTTTATTATCTCTTAAATGATAATAATAATAGGACCTACAACCCCGAGTCACTCCATGCATTAACAAGTTAACATATAAAATGTACTCAGAACAATGCTTGAACACAAGAAATGTATAAAATTAATATTAGCTGTTACATTAGAAACATTTTTTATATAATTAAAATTTTCAATTAGTGACTGCCAAATATTCAATCACAGGTTAGTAAAATTTAAATACTCCTGTACTGGTTTGTGAAGACTGTCTATAAATAAGAGTAATAATTCTTTGTTTAAGTGACTGCCAAATATTCAATCACAGGTTAGTAAAATTTAAATACTCCTGTACTGGTTTGTGAAGACTGACTATAAATAAGAGTAATAATTCTTTGTTTAATATATTTTGTTAGTAATTCATTCTAACTTTTCCATCTCTGCTATGCTGTCTAAATTTCTTTGTGACTTTTTTTAAACATAAACAAATTTCCGATTTTTACAGATCTCTTTTTCTTTTTTCCCCCATGCTTTTGTGCTTAGGGAAACCTTCTTTCTTGCCAAACTCAATAAAAAGCCACATATATTAACTTCTAGTTACCTTCTTATAATTTCATTTTTTTAATATTTAAGTCTTCCAAACATCTGGAATTTATTTTGATATAAGGTGAGGTGAGGTTCTAGCTTTACTTTTTTCCCTAAATATTTAAATTATCTTTTATTGAACAGGCCTTCCTCTCCTGTTGATTTATAGCATCACTTTTATCTTATGTATACCAACATTTTTGTTCATGTGGATAAATCCTCTTGTCTCAAAAACCTTTTCGTCTGGGGCCTTAAAAGCTTGTGAGCGGCCATCTAAGATGCATCAATTGGTCCCATCCCACTCGGAGCAAAGGAAAATGAAGAAAACCAAAGACACAAGGAAAATACTAGCCCAAGAGACTAAAGTACCACATAAACCCAAGATTCCACCAGCCTGACAGCAGAAGAACTAGATGGTACCTGGCTACCACCAACGACCGCCCTGACAGGGAACACAACAGAGTCCTGAATGCAGCGGGAGAAAAGCGTGGAGAACTCAAATTCACGTAAAAAGACCAGACTTAATGGTCTGACAGAGACTGGAGGAATCCCCAAAAATATGGCCCTTTATGACACTCTGTTAATCTAGAACTGAAACCATTTCTGAAGTCTACTCCTCAGACAAAGATTAGACGGGACTATAAAACAAAACATAATACACGTGAGGAGTGTGCTTCTTAGTTCAATCACATATAGAAGACCAAATGGGGGGCTCCTGTCTGGATGCAGGATGAGATGACGGAAGGGACAGGAACTGTCGAATGGACACAGTGAACCCGGGGTGGAAAGGGGGAATGTGCTGTCACATTGTGGGGACTGCAACTAATCCCACAAAACAATATGTGTGTAAATTTTTATATGAGAAATTAACTTGAGCTGTAAACTTTTAACTAAAGCACACACACACACAAAATTTTTTTTTTTTTTTTTTTTTGCATAACTGGTAATTCTGGACAATCTACTCCATTCCATGGATTCAGCTATCAGTTCATGGGCCAGCACGACACTGTTTTGAATTCTGTAAATTGATGGCTTGTATTAATATCTGACAGAGCAATCTCCCTGCCCTGATCTATTTCAAATTTATATCCTTTTGCTGAGATTTATTTTTTTTGAAATTACATTAAATCTATAAATCAATTTGGGCAGAATCAGCATCTTCTCCCAATATTTAGTCTTCCCATTTAAGAACCATGATTGCTTCTCCATTAACAGGAGTCTGTTTTTATAACTCTGAAATTTTTCGTAGTTTTCTTCATGTAAGGCCGGCTTGTACAATATATTTTTATAAGATATTTATAAAACTTTTCCCTGAAAGTTGGTAGTGAAAGGAAAACACTATCAATTATGGTTTATGTGCTTGTTTTAAATATGTTCACTTCTGTGCATATGATACTTAGCAAACTGTGTTTATAGACCTTTTCTGAGCAAAAACTATCTCTTATTTAACAGTGATCAGGTAGTAACTACAGAAAATGTGTAAAGCAAGAGAAAAGTCATTTAGGAGGCAAAAGGGTTTATTTTTAAATTCTGCCCTCTTTCTGAAGCTCAGACATACTTTTTAAAAATTTCCATCCCTAAATATCTATGCTGATGGTAAATGTTGAGGATATCATCAATATAAAAAAAAACAAAAACAAAACTCATCGCTGTCCAGCCGACTCTGACTCATAGCAACCCTACAGGACAGAGCAGAACTGCCCCACAGGGTTTCCAAGGAGTGGCTAGTGGATTTAAATGGCGGACTTTTTGGTTAGCAGCCGAGCTCTTAACCACTGTGTCACCAGGGCTTCATCATCAATATACACGTAGTAAAATGTTATGTCTGCAGAAACTTACCAGAAAACTCAGCCCTACTGAACTCTCACTGGAAGGTGTTCAGCGTAGTAACATGAACTCTACAATGCAGAGTCACCACTAATCCATGCTAGAGCAGTTTGTCTTTAAAATTCAAAACTGTACCATTGAGACTTTTACACCGAATCCATCTAAAATCAGACACCTGGCTTATTATTAGAAATATGAGTCAATCAAACGTTGGTTGTCCTGACTCAGCTAAATGCCCACTGACATTAGTGAGACCAAATGGCACATTCATCTGAAACCTTTTTAATGTGGTTGGAGAAATACACAGTGAGACAAAAGTCATGAATGCTATTTTGGCTAACACACTCAAACTGACTATTTGCTGCAGAAAATAGTTACTACATTTTAAAATTTCTATTCTTCCAAAATGAACCTAACCTTTTTTCTTTCTTCTTTTTTTTCCCTTTTGAAAAACGAGCCTCTTACTCCTCAGCTCAAAATGAAAAATAACTAGCTGAGTTTCTCAGTTAAGCTCCAAAGCCACATTCCAAACTTAATAACAGAGAGGCTGAACACTTTACAGCACAAAGGCCCAGTGTGCGTTTTTAATGGACACAGTGAACGCCTGCCTTTGTAGCGGCCTGCATTATTTTTGTTCTTTCATTAGTCTAGTGTTTTGTGTATAGAGAAAAAAAAATCCCAGGAATACTAATATTTTCATAAACATCACGACAATGAACTTGGAGAAGCCTCGTGCGCATCTCAAGCTATACCACCAGAATCACAGATATTTTTCTTCACTTGAATAAATTAACCCTCTAGTGTCAAAAACCTTTTGCATTAACTTAAAAACCAAAAGATAATTTAACATTTTCTAGTGCTCAAAAGGAAAGCTGCTTGTATAGTTTGAGAAAACAGACATTTTGAAACATGGTTAACGTTCCCCCAGTATAATACTTACCGTTTCAGACAACTTCCTACTTTCCACATAAAGAAACAACTAAGAGTGAATTTTCAGTTGTTTCTTTATGTAGAAAGTATACTAAAGTTAACTAAAGGCAAAGCTTATAGCTTTGTCTAACATACGTGTTTTTATTAGCTGTAGCTAAAATTATAACTACACAGAGCATAAAACACTACCTAGAATAAAAAATATAAAAAGCTTTATTTCTGTCTTTAAATTTAAAAAAAGACTAAAGGGTTTTATTATAAGGAAGAGCAAAATGGAGAAACTTTAAATTATCTGCAACCTTTGAACAAACCACAATCGCCTAGCTGACAGGCAGGTAGATGTAATGACGGTCCTACTTAGTCACCAGCGTGGTTCTAGGGATTAATAGAGTTTGTGTACTTAAGAAGGTCCTGGGTGGATTCAGGTCAACAAACTGAGTCATGTTTGCTCAGGTGAAAACTAAAAATAACCGCTCCTCAGTATTCCTAGGATAGTAACGCAATATCACCCAGCTGCCCAAGCACACATTCTAAAGTCCCCTTTTACCCATCCCAGGAAGATTAGCAGTTCGAACCCACCAGCCGTTCTGCGGAAGAAAAGACCTGTGGATCTGGTCCCATAAAGATTTCTGCCTAGGAAACCCTATGGGGCAGTTCTACTGTGTCCTATAGTGTTGCTATGAGTCGAAATCAACTCAACAGCACACAATAACACCCACCCATAGCACACTATTTGTTAAAAGAAATGGGCCAAAAGCTACTTCTACATCAGTACAATTTAGTAGACAGGACACTGGCCAAAAATTAATATGCCCAGTCACTGGGAATTGGTTAACTTACGGTAGGTTAAGACAGCATTTAGAGTATGCACGGAAGTTATAAAAGCCACAAGCCACTCACTGAAAACACTAGCCTATCTCAAGTTTAGTTCTCTTTACTATGTCAAACGTTGGCTTTTTTTTTTCTTTTCTTCTTTTCTTTCCCTACCTGCACTTCAACACAATAATTTTGGCTTCTATCTCTCTACTATAGAGACCATGAACTGTGAAACGTAACACTACATGACATCTAATTTTAGAATGATAAATCAATGAGACTTCTAACAAATTCAAAGTTATGAAGCACTGCACAAACACAATGACGCTGATACTACATTCAACAAATACGTCTTGAGTACCTACTGTGTGCCAGGCACTGTGTTAGATGGAGTCAACCTGATAGAAACCAGCCATGTGGAATGTACAATTCATGGTGAAAACAGACAATAAATAAATGATTACTGGAAATATTCATTACAATTGTGGCAAATGTTATTATTTATCCTGACATTACCTAAAAAAGGCCAACAGTCAAATATTCAGGAGGTCGGAGAAATGAATTTACTAGAATGAGACCCAAAATTCCAGCAATCATGACATTATAACCTCAGATAAAAACAAAAGTGAATAATGACTAAAAATGTACTTCTTTTCGAGGAAAAGTCATTGGCCCAGTCAGCTTCCTGTTACCTCATTTCAAATGGTTGTCCAGTCTACAATTTACTCTCCAACCAACCACTACCAGCTATCATGCTCAAAGTTGAGTCAACAACAAATCATTAGCCCCCACTCCTGGCAGAACCTGTAATTAAAGAGTTGGCCAGAGATACAAGACTTGGTTGCTCCTGAAAAAGTTAAACTAAAACTAAAAATGTTGACATGACACATGGTCTCCATTGAAGCCAAAAAAGACTATTTCTTTGCTCTGTTACAACTAAAGACGATTCCTTTAGCAATTATCTAGAAGTCTTACTTTTACTATTATGTGGTTACTGGGCTAAGGATAGAAAGCAACAGTCCCAGGTCCTGAATTGCTCACGGTCTGGTGTGGGAGGCTGACAAGTTGGTGGAGAATTACATCCTGATTGAAAGCTGCTCTGGTGGAGGTGTGCACAAGGATGCTTAGGGGGCAGAGAGGACCGGGGGTGGCTGCTTGTAAGAGGCCTGGACTTAGCCTTGAAAGAGAGCAGGTGTTAGCCAGGGTAGAAAGGGGGAGAGCAAGTGCCACAGGCTTTGAGGAAGAGCATGTGCTAGGTTATAGGATATCTAGAAAATCACATTTTCTGCAGATGACTGTGTCTCAGTATTAAAATTTTTAAAGAGATCATTTAACAGGTAAGTGTCCACCACTGCTCCTGCCTTCGTTTACCCCTCGCTTTCCCCAACCAGTATAATAGTTCTACTAGGGTGGCTTGGCTTCTATTCTGAACAGTTTCTGCTCTACTCTATAAAAACCAAGCCAGATGACAAGCTGATTCTGACTCATGGTGACCCCATGTGTGTCAAGGTAGACCTGTGCTCCATGGGGTTTTCAATGGTTGATTTTTCAGAAGTTGCCAGGCCTTTCTTTCAAGGCACCTCTGGATAGACTCCAACCTCTAACCTTTTGGTTAGCAGAAAAGAGGTTAACCATTTGCATCACCCAGGGACTTCAAGAAGGAATAATACATAGACACTTGAGATCCAGGGCCCCAAAATAACAAAGATTCTGTATTTTGGGGAATGGCCCTGGTGGTGTAGTGGGTAAGATATCGGCAGCCGAAAGGTCAGCAATTCAAATGTACCAGCCCCTTCTTGGAAACCCTATGGGGCAGTTCTACTCTGTCCTATAGGGTTGGAACCAGCACCTAACGACAACATTCTTTCTAAGACACTTATCTCTATCCTATAGCAGGCCACAAGGCCAGACATGAGACCTGCTGGGAGAAGGGGGAGTGGGAGGGTGGTCAGGGTGGGAAGGGAGAAGCTCCGCCTACTGTTTTCAAAACTGGGCCTCCAAAGGGCCTTTGAAGTCTCAAGCATCAGGTAATAGCCTTCCTCTAAATTAGAGTAAGAATGTCTGCCTTGCAACAGAGGTGATATTTAAAGATTAGTCTGCTTCAGGCTACAAGGGGAAGGAATGTGGAGAACAGACCAGTTAAAAGGGGAATTCATGTTTACAAGCACTAATAATTGGAACCCCTCAATTTGAAAAAGTAATGGTTTTAAGGAAAAATGGGCCAAGACAGAAATATTCTAGAGAATTTTATTTTTACCACCACATTTAGCTAACACAAATGGCAACAAAACTATACACATCCATTTAAAAACATACAGACAGTTGCTGGCAGATATTTTCTTCTACTGACTCAAGAGAAAAGTCAATTTAACTTTCTTTTTTCATTTCTAAAAACACTATTTTTTTAGAAGAGTTTTAGATTTACAGAAAAACTATGAAGATGGTACAGAGAGCTCCATGTGCCCCACATTTGATTTAACTCTTAAGACCTAATTTCAGTTAAAAATCTGCTAAAAAAGAAGCAAGACAAGTAGACCCATGAGACTATGCGTGCAGCTCCTTCCTGAAGGGGAGACAAGAAAACAGAGGGGGACAGAAGCTGGCTGAAAGGACAGGGAAATAGAGGGTGGAGAGAAGGAGTGTGTGTCTCATTAGGGAAAGAGCAACTAGGAGTATACAGCAAGGTGTATATAAATGTTTGTATGAGAGGCTGATTTGATTTGTAAAATTTCACTTAAAGCACAATTAAAATTAAAAAAAAAAAAGACACAATCCAAAAAAAAAAAAAAAAGAAGAAGAAGAAAGTCTGCAGTCACCATCTCTGTACCAGTTAAGAAAACATGAATGTTTGGTGATTTATCTATGGTTTTATCATTTCATTTATTTATTCTCCACCTTGTTTCAGAAAAGATTTTAGGCTGCTAAACCAAAAAACCCAACCCACTGCTGTCTAGTCAATTTTGACTCATACGGACCCTACAGGACAGAGTAGAACTGCCCCATACAGTTTCCAAGGAGCACCTGGTGGATTCAAACTGCCAACCTTTTGGTTAGGAACCACAGCACTTAACCACTACGCCACGAGGGTTTCTAGAAAGTGAGCATTAGACTTTATTAGAAAAATAACTGGAACTGATTTAAGAGGACAGGATTAATGTTCAGGGATCACTAAAATTGACTTGGCCTATGTCTATACTTAAAAAAAGTTGAGAACAAGGGCAATAGCTTGATAACTTAAGCCTCCACAACTTTTATTTGAAATATAAAGCTAAGTGGCTCAATATCCATTTCATTTGGTAATACTGACACAACCTCCACTGCCTAGCGATGACTAGTATTTTATAAGAAGTTAATAAAAACTGATGTACCCAAATTAGTTCTAACCTTTGCTATCTGAATATTTATGCTTGCCTTAAATAGAACATACATAAAATTTATTGGAAATTTAGGATCTTGAAAAATTCCAAGGTTTACTTGGGATTTTTTGATGTGCAAAAGGTTGAGGGAGGTGGGGGGGGCGGGGAAGGGAATATAGTTTGTAGAAACCAAGGAAACTAGACAAATTCCTCTTATTTATACAACTATAATTTTTATTCAAATGTCCCAAAAGACTCATTTAACAAAAAAGAATCTTCAGTTAAACACAGAAATTAGTTTTTTAATGTGCTAGGTTGAGTGCCCGCATTCAGAGGGTGTGCTTTTCTCAAACTCAAAAGCCTCTGTTGGTTAAGTCTGGTCAAAAGGAAACCTGTGGATGAGGAGTGAGCTTCTTGGCTCAAGTAGACACATGAGACTTTGTGAGCAGCTCCTGCCTGGTGGCGAGATGAGAAGGCAGAGGGGAACAGGAGCTGGTTGAATGGACACAGGGATTACAGGGTGGAGAGAAGGAGTGTGCTGTTTCATTAGGGGGAGAGCCGCTACGAGTACATAGCAAGGTGTGTAAGTTTTTGTAGGAGAGACTGACTTGATTTGTAAACTTTCACTTAAAGCACGATAAATAAATAAATTAAAAAAAAAAAAAGGAAACTGTGGAATATACTTATATGACTTAAGTAGCCAGATACATATTATCGGGTTGCACTGTGACATCTTGGACAGCTAGCACTTCTTGGAGCCACAATTGATTACCATTCACTCAAAGTCAGTTCCTAAAAAGATTTCTTAGTATCTGCCTTAGCATGTACCTAAATTTTAAAATGTCTCATAACAACAACCACTTCAAAAATTTCAGCTAGGGCGGAGCCAAGATGGCGGAATAGACAGTTGATTCCGGCAAGCCCTCTTTACAACAAAGACCCGAAAAAGCAAGTGAAACGAGTATATTTGTGACAAGGTGGGGGCCCTGAGCTTCAAAGGCAAGCTTAGAAAACGAACTGAGGGGCGGGGGGAGGAAGAGACCGTTCAGAAGCGGAGAGGAGTTACAAGACCTGAATTCGTGGGAGCCCTCAGGCACAATTCCCTCAGCGGCAGCGGCGGGCTGCTACTAGGGGCTGCTACTAGCATTCGGCCGCAGCTTCCTCAGGGAGAAGCAGCCAGTCACACAGCCCACTCACACCTCCGGAACCTGAGAACAGCGTGCTCTCAGCAAAAGCTAAGTACTTGCCTACATTTTACCGTGCCTCCCCACCCCAAAGCCGGCTTCAGCGGCTGAATTCCCTGGGCCAGAGAGAGGCACTGATGAGCACCTAGAGCCATCCTCCCGGCCTTGGGGAAGGAAAAAATTTGCAATTGGGAGAAAAGATAATTTGGTAGCTCCACTAACCAGGGGAGCTCAGGACAGAAGCGACTCCCATCCAGGCATAAACTGTCCATGGACTTTGAGCACCTTTCCCTTCTGCATGGACTTGTGTGGGCCTTTTTTGGGAGAATAGGCCCTTGTTGGCAGACTCCAACCATTTCAGCTGTGCGGTGGAGAGGTGGGTGTTTGATGTCTGACATTGCTTTGCCTATTAAACAAGGTCCTCACCTAACCACATCAGGGACTTAAGGACTGGTAGCTCCACTCAGGTCACCCAGACACCCGTGACAGGGGTCCAAAGATAACTGGTACCTCCCGGTCCTTACAACCAAAAACTTTGGGTTCCCATGGTTTGTCTGCAGAACCAACCCACCTGCACGATCTAGGAAGCAGGGGCACGCTTTCCTCAGAGACACTTGGGGGTCGGTTCTCAGCCCCCTGCCTTGTTCAGAGAGTGACCCCCTGCTGCAATCAGATACCAGTATATACACCAATCACCCCTGCCCCTCTAAGACTGTAAGACAGAGCCTGTACCACACACTTGATGATTAGCTACCTGGAAACCTGAGCTGAGTTCATACAAGAAAACTGAATGGACTCCTAGACTGATATACCTGATAATAGCTCTAGCCATCTGGGGACAGGACATCAGAGCTCCAAAGGCAAAAATAATCAAGCTAGCTCACTCAAGCAACCCATAGGGGTATACCTAAAAAACAAACAAAGCAGCAGCTACGACACAGTAAGCAAGCATAAACTAATACAATAACTTATAGATGGCTCGGAGACAACAGTCAATATCAAGTCACATAAAGAAACAAACCACGATCACTTCAAAAGGCTCTCAAAACAAAGAATCCATGGATCTTCTAGATGAAAGTGCGTACCTGGAATTACCAGACGCAGTATACAAAAGTTTAATATACAGAACCCTTTAAGATTTTTTTTTTAAGACATCAGGAAGGAAATGAAGCAATACGCAGAACAAGCCAAGGAACGCACAGATAAAGCAACTGGAGAAATTAGAAAGATTATTCAGGACCATAATGAAAAGTTTACTAAGCTGGAAAAATCCACAGACAGCAATCAGAAATTCAGAAGATTAACAATAAAATTACAGAAGTAGGCAAGTCAATAGAAAGTCAGAGGAGCAGAACTGAGCAAGTAGAAGCTAGAATTTCTGAACTTGAAGATAAATCACTTCACACCAATATATTTGAAGGAAAATCAGATAAAAGAATTAAAAAAAAATGAAGAAACCTTAAGAATCATGTGGGACTGTATCAAGAGAAATAACCTACGAGTGATTAGAGTACCAGAACAGGGAGGGATAACAGAAAATACAGACAGAATTGTTGAAGATTTGTTGGCAGAAAACTTCCTTGATATTGTGAAAGATGAGAAGATATCTATCTAAGACGCTCATCGAACTCCACATAAGGCACTTGATCTGAAAAGAAAGTCACCTAGACATAATCAAACTTGCCAAAACCAAAGATAAAGAGAGAATTATAAGAGCAGCGAGGGATAAACGAAAAGCCACCTACAAAGGAGAGCCGATAAGAATAAGCTCAGACTACTCGGCAGAAAGCATACAGGAAAGAAGGCAATAGGATGACATATTCAAAAAATTGAAGGAAAAAAACTGCCTGCCAAGAATCATATATCCAGCAAAACTGTCTCTTAAATTTGAGGGTGAAATTAAGACATTTCCAGATAAACACAAGTTTAGGGAATTTGTAAAAACCAAACCAAAACTACAAGAAATACTAAAGGGAGTTCTTTGGTTAGAAAATCAATATATCAGGTGTCAATCCAAGACTAGAACACTGGGCAGAGCAACCAGAAGTCAACCCAGACAGGGAAATACAAAAAAAAAAACAAGATTATAAAAAAAGAAAAGCCCAAAACAGGGTAACAGCGATGTTATTATATAAAAGACAACATTAAAATAACACAGAGGGACTAAGAAATGTAATCATACACCTTCCATATGGAGAGGAAGATACGGTGATACAAAGAAATAAAAGTTAGGTTTAAATTTAGAAAAATAGGGATAAATAATAAGGTAACCACAAAGGAAACAAACTATCCTACTCATAAAATTAATGGGACACTACGCCAAGAAGATATAACCATATTAAATATTTATGCACCCAAGGACAAGGCTGCACAATACATAAAACAAACTCTAGCAGCATTGAAAAGTGAGATAGACAGCTCCACAATGATACTAGGAGACTTAAACACACCACTTTCGGTGAAGGACAGGACATCCAGAAAGAAGCTCAATAAAGACACGGAAGATCTAAATGCCACAATCAACCAACTTGGCCTCACAGACATGTACAGAACACTCCACCCAACAGCAACCAAATATACTTTCTTTTCTAGGGCACATGGAACATTCTCTAGAATAGGCCACATATCAGGTCATAAAGCAAGCCTTAACAGAATCCAAAACATAGAAATATTACAAAGCATCTTCTCTGACCATAAGGCCATAAAAGTGGAAATCAATAACAGGAAAAGCAGGGAAAAGAAATCAAACACTTGGAAACTGAAAAATACTCTCCTCAAAGAAGACTGGATTATAGAAGATATTAAGGATGCAATAAAGATTTCATAGAATCCAATGAGAATGAAAACACCTCCTATCAGAACCTTTGGGACACTGTAAAAGCAGTGCTCAGAGGCCAATTTATATCAATAAATGCACACATCCAAAAAGAAGAAAGGGCCAAAATCAAAGAATTATCCCTACAACTTGAACAAGTAGAAAGAGAGCAACAAAAGAAATCCACAGGCACCAGAAGAAAACAAACAATAAAAATTAGAGCTGAAGTAAATGAAATAGAAAACAGAAAAACTATTGAAAGAATTAACAAGAAGAAAAGCTGGTTTTTTGAAAAAACTCAACAAAATTGATAAACCACTGGCCAAACTGACAAAAGAAAAACAGGAGAGGAAGCAAATAACCCGAATGAGAAATGAGAGGGGCGATACTACAACAGACCCAACTGAAATTAAAAGAATCATATCACATTACTATGAAATATTGTACTCTAACAAATTTGAAAACCCAGAGGAAATGGATGAATTCCTAGAAACACACTACCTACCTAAACTAACACAAACAGAGGTAGAACAACTAAATAGACCCATGACAAAACAAAAGAAGAGATTCAAAAGGTAATCAAAAAGCTCCCAACAAAAAAAAAGCCCTGGTCCAAACAGCTTCACTGCAGAGTTCTACCAAACTTTCAGAGAAGAGTTAACACCACTACTACTAAAGGTATTTCAGAGCATAAAAAAGGACGAAATAGTACCAAACTCATTCTATGAAGCCACCATACCCCTGATACCAAAACCAGGTAACCCCCCCAAAAAAACAGTGCCGTCGAAGACACCACAAAAAAAGAAATTACAGACCTATATTCCTCATGAACTTAGATGCAAAAATCCTCAACAAAATGCTAGCCAATAGAATTCAACAACATATCAAAAAAATAATTCACCATGACCAAGTGGGATTCATACCAGGTGCGCAGGGATGGTTCATCATTAGAAAAACAATTAATGTAATCCACCACATAAATATGACAAAAGACAAGAATCACATGATTTTATCAATTGATGCAAGAAAATACATTTGACAAAGTTCAACACCCATTCATGATAAAAACTCTCAGCAAAATAGGAATAGAAGAAAAACTCCTCAACATAATAAAGGGCATTTATACAAAGCCAAGAGCCAACATCACCCTAAATGGAGAGAGCCTGAAAACATTCCCACTGAGATCGGGAACCAGACAAGGATGCCCTTTATTACCACTCTTATTCAACACTGTTTTGGAGGTCCTGGCCAGAGCAATTAGACTAGATAAAGAAATAAAGGGCAACCAGATTGGTAAAGAAGAAGTAAAAATATCTCTATTTGCACATGACATGATCTTATACATGGAAAACCCTAAAGAATCCCCAAGAAAGCTACTGAAACTAACAGAAGAGTTCAGCAGAGTATCGGGATACAAGATAAACAAACAAAAATCAGTTGGATTCCTCTACACCAACAACAAGAACATCGAAGAGGAAATCACCAAATCGATGCCATTTACAGTAGCCCCCAAGAAGATAAAATACTTAGGAATAAATCTTACCGGAGATGTAAAAGACTTATACAAAGAAAACTACAGTACACTTCTGCAAGAAACCAAAAGAGACTTACGTTAAGTGGAAAAACATACCTTGCTCATGGATAGGAAGACTTAACATTACAAAAATGTTTATTCTACCAAAAGGGATCTATACATTTAATGCAATTCCAATCCAAATCCTAATGACATTCTTTAATGAGATGGAGAAACAAATCACCAACTTCATATGGAAGGGATAGAGTCCCCGGATAAATAAGGAATTACTGAAAAAGAAGAACAAAGTGGGAGGCCTTACTTTACCTGATTTTAGAACCTATTATACCGCCACAGTAGTCAAAACAGCGTGGTACTGGTACAACAACAGATACATGGACCAATGGAACAGAATTGAGAATCCAGACATAAATCCATCCACATATGAGCAGATGATATTTGACAAAGGCCCCAAAACAGTTAAATGGGGAAAAGACAGTCTTTTTAACAAATGGTGCTGGCATAACTGGATATCCATCTGCAAAAAAATTAAACGAGACCCATACCTCACTCCATGTACAAAAACGAGCTCCAGATGGATTAAAGATCTAAATATAAAATCTAAAACGATAAAGATCATGGAAAAAAAATAGGGACAACATTAGGAGCCCTAATACATGGCATAAACAGTATATAAAACATTATTAAGAGTGTAGAAGAAAAACTAGATAACTGGGAGCTCCTAAAAATTAAACACTTAGGCTCATCTAAAGACTTCACCAAAAGAGTAAAAAGAGTACCTACCGACTGGGAAAAAGTTTTTAGCTATGTCATTTCCGATTAGCGCCTGATCTCTAAAATCTACATGATACTGCAAAAACTCAACTACAAAAAGACAAATAACCCACTCAAAAAATGGGCAGAAGATATGAATAGACACTGCACTAAAGAAGACATTCAGGGAGCTAACAGATACATGAGGAAAAGTTCACAATCATTAGCCATTAGAGAAATGCAGATCAAAACTATAATATTTCATCTCACTCCAACAAGGCTGGCATTAATCCAAAAAACACAAAATAATAAATGTTAGAGAGGCTGTAGAGAGATTAGAACACTTATACACTGCTGGTGGGAATGCCAAATGGTACAACCACTTTGGAAATCAGCTTGGCGCTTCCTTAAAAAGCTAGAAATAGAGCTACCATATGATACAGCAATCCCACTCCTTGGAATATATTCTAGAGAAATAAGAGCCTTTACACAAACAGATATATGCACACCTATGTTTACTGCAGCACTGTTTACAATAGCAAAAAGATGGAAGCAATCAAGGTGCCCATCAATGGATGAATGGATAAATAAATTATGGTATATTCACACAATGGAATACTATGCATTGATAAAGAACAGTGAGGAACCTGTGGAACATTTCAAACGTGGAGGAACCTGGAAGGCATTATGCTGAGTGAAATTAGTTGCAAAAGGACGAATATTGTATAAGCCCACTATTATAAGAACTTGAGAAATAGTTTAAATGGAGAAAAAAACATTCTTTTGTGGTTACGAGAGGGGGGTGAGA
The DNA here is from genome assembly GCF_030014295.1 of Loxodonta africana. NCBI lineage: Eukaryota > Metazoa > Chordata > Mammalia > Proboscidea > Elephantidae > Loxodonta > Loxodonta africana. Next base: position 109,144,034 of record NC_087344.1, read on the forward strand.
GGGAGGGTGGGAGGGGGTATTCACTAATTAGATAATAGATAAGAACTACTTTAGGGAAAGACAACACACAACACAGGTGAGGTCAGCACAACTGGACTAAACCAAAAGCGAAGAAGTTTCCTGAATAAACTGAATGCTTCGAAGGCCAGTGTAGCAGGGGCAGGGGTTTGGGGACCATGGTTTCAGGGGACACCAAATCAACTGGCATAATAAAATCTATTAAGAAAACATTCTGCATCCCACTTTGAAGAGTGGCATCTGGGGTTATAAACACCAGCAAGCAGCCATCTAAGATGCATCAATTGGTCTCGACTCACCTGGATTAAAGGAGAATGAAGAACACCAAGAACACAAGGTGATTATGAGCCCAGGAGACAGAAAAGGCCACATGAACCAGCGACTACATCATCCTCAGACCAGAAGAACTAGATGGTGCCCAGCTACAACTGATGACTGTCCCGACAGGGAACACAACAGAGAACCTCTGAGGGAGCAGGAGAGCAGTGGGATGCAGACCCCAAATTCTCATAAAAAGACCAGACTTAATGGTCTAACTGAGACTAGAAAGACCCCAGTGGTCATGGCCCCCAGACCCTCTGTTGGCCCAGGACAGGAACCATTCCCAAAGCCAACTCTTCAGACAGGGATTGGACTGGACAGTGGGTTGGAGTGGGATGCTGATGAGGAAGGAGCTTCTTGGATCTGGTAGACACTTGAGACTATGTTGGCATCTCCTGCCTGGAGGGGAGATGAGAGGGTAGAGGGGGTTAGAAGCTGGTGAAATGGACACGAAAAGACAGAGTGGAGGGAGAGAGCAGACTGTCTCATTAGGGGGAGAGTAATTGGGAGTATGTAGCAAGGTGTATATAAGTTTTTGTGGGAGAGACTGACTTGATTTGTAACCTTTCACTTAAAGCACAATAAAAATTACAAAAATAAAAAATTTTTCAGCGAAAAAAGGTAAATATTTGTGTTGAACTGATTTGGTGCTCAGGAATTAACTGACTCGGTCTGTTAATTCCTTTACTGAAAAAAAAAAATGAAGCTGCTCTGAAATTACAATGGTCGGCTACTCATTCTACCTCTGTCACTTATTTTCAAGATGAAATTCTCCTATATTTCAACCATGCCAATTAAATCTTACTAGATTACTAAATGAAATATTATTTCACTATTCTATCTCAATTACTGGAGAATTAAAAGTTGATCCTCAAGGCCTAGATCTGGGAGAAGTGATTTTTTGGAATGCTCATAGCTATTTTCTAGTGCATGTAAATGGGATACTCTTTAGTGAAATGTAATTCATTCTTGCCAGCAGTCTTCAGTAAGTACTTAATTATGCTAATATCTGTTCTAGGAATGCTAAATTTTTAAACACAGTAGATCCCTCTCCACTACTACCACTGAAACGTACAAATACACACATACCACATAATAATTTGTACTGCACACACACAAAACAATGAGCACTTATGCTCACATAGTTCTCTAAAACATGAACTTATAAACACCTGACACAGATATTTTGACAGTAACTTCACTGAATCTGAAGCAAACACTTGTATAAGTTCATTCTGAGTCAAAAAAATGTTTTCAACTTAGGCTGATGAGGATTTTAAATGCTTGGCCTACAGCTTCAATTGTTCTGGAGCCAACGATGTAGCAGCTTTGAAGAACAGAAGAATTACTTTATATTTGTCAGAATCTACACAGCAAACAAGCAGTGCACTTGGCTTACATTCCTTGCCTGGCTTGGATCCCATGGAATTGAGGAGTGGTGGAACTCGGAGGAAAAAAAAAAAAAAATTTAGAATGCTTTAGGACACTGAGCCAAATTCTTACATAGTATCTGAAATGCTGTGGTAAACATGAAATTATTTTAGTCTCAAGATTGGTGCCAGTTTTTTTTTTTTAAATAATAAAGAGCACATAAAGGCCCCTGTCAGAGATTTCGCACGTAAAACGTGCCAACCATTAGATGTGCTAATTGAAGGAGCACCCAGTGGCCTGAATTGGGATTAAAAAAGTGACCCTTGCCTTTGGTGTCCAACAGAAAGGAGAGGCTAAATCAAGAAGCCTGAGAGAAGTATATCAAATCACCAATTTTAACACCTCTATCCCTGGAAAATGCCTGCAATGACTGCTGCTTCATCTCTCTAGAAATACTCAAAACAGCAAAACCTAAACACACATGAAGTGAACACAAAAGACGTCCACAGAAAAACCAAATGGCTCGTCTGTTGATGCTACTGCCCATTGCTCAGCAAACTAGTCAGTAGGGCTAAATTTTTGACTTGGTGCCAATGCTTCAAAGTCAGCAACCTTTCTGCCAAAAGGCTGTGGCACTCAGCCAAGACCACCTATGGAAAGTGAATTATAGCATCTTAGAATTTACTACCTTGGGCTATGATCTCATAAACCCAGTGTGGAGGGCGAACCAGCTCTTGTGTGGGAAATATCTCAGAGTCCCTGTAGAGGCCCTCAAAGCTGCTCTGGCAGAGCTGAGGGGGTTGGAAGTGACAAAAGGTTGGACAAGTGCCTCTATTTTCTGAGTGAGCTCTCCAGTAGCAAACTAACGTCTTAGAATTTTCGGGTAAGGAAACCCCAAAATAAAATCTAGGAGAAACAGTCAGCTTTGTTCTAAAATAGCTGTTATACTCTATAAACTTCAGGTGTTTATTATTTGTAATTCATGATTTCAGACATTTATTATTTATATATTATATTCTTTTATCAATATCATTATCCATGTTAGTAATATATGTGAATAATAAATAATATGTGGGTTGCACATATTTCCTTTCACATAGACCATTTAGTCCTCCTAATAAACAGATAAAGTCATTATAATTAACCCCACTGCACAGTGCAGGACATTAGTGGTTTTTGTCCCACTAGTCAGGTGGCAGAAGTAGGACTAGAACCCAGGTCTGACTTCAAATCCAGCACTCCTTCCAATACACCACACTGCCTCTTCAGCAAACAAGTAAGCCAACAATGGGACAACTGGCTCAGGAAAGGGTGAGTTTTCCTTGTGTGGAAACATTCAGGAAGTGACAGAATAGATAAGAGCCTCAACTCAATAATAAGTTCCTTATGTGGTATACTCCAGGCGCTCCTTGGAAACTCTACGGGGCAGTTCTACTCTGTCCTATAGGGTCGCTACGAATCGGTATCGACTCGACGGCACTGGGTTTGGTTTTTTTGGTATGTGGGACACTAAAGACTACGGATGGATTCCTTAGGGCCTAACATAAAGTTGAAGGCAGCTTGATTTATTTTTCTCCATTTTCTGACCAGTCGCAGATAAACAGATAAAAGCCATTAAAGGATCAAAAGTATCGGGTTTTCAGAAGGGTCAAAAACTTAGTTTAGATGATGCAAGCTAAAGATAAGGTCCGGCAAGATCTGTTAATGACTTTGTTTGGAATTTTACAAATGCTACAAATATTGTGCTCTTCCCTGATTATTCAAACACAAGGCAGGGCCTTTATAATTTGTGAACTCTTTTGCTAGAATTGGGGGTAAGAGGAAATTTTAAGGGTAACTGCAGTTTTAACATTTATATTCTTAGAAAGTATTGTTTATCTTTAAATATTGATATAATCAAATTAAGTCAAATCACTAGAAAACATAAAATATCTTAATATTTTCATCAGTGCTAGGTTCTGTTCAATTTAAATGTCTGCTATGTGCCAGGATTGTTACCTATTCTGGTGTCAATATCATCTGGCTTAAGTCTTTGTTACAGCATTCTACTTTTTTTGCAAACATAACTTCTTCCTAAAGGTAGGGACCCCATCTTATTCCTCTTTGTGGCACTAAGTGAGCATAGAGACTTGAATGTGTAAGTCCCCAGACCCGTGCTGAACTATTCACAATATTGCCCTCCTGGGTCTTCATGTCATAACAATCACATTAACATTAATTTATGCTTGTTTTTACCCAGTAAAATTTTATCACACTAGACATTTAAAAATGTCACAGCGGATTAGATAGATACATGGCCTGCCTGTATCAAAGCTCAATTAAGAGTGATATTCAGAGCGAGTTTGGGAAGAAGCCATGGCTGCCTTCCGTGACGCCAATGGAACACATGTGTCCAAATCCAGGCTCACTTCCTATAAGTACCCATGAGGCTCTTGCAGACCTGTATCAACACATACATAAGTACTGAAATTTTGAGGATCAAAATGAAATTGTCCTAAATACTATCACCACAATCCACAGGAGAAAATTAATTTATATGTCAAAAGAAATGAGATAGACAATAGCAAACAAAGTAAAGTAATTTTTGGAAATTTTCCCCAAAGGGTTTATAGCCAACATTAAAATTGCTGGACTATACTATGTTTAGATGACTGCTTTCTGGTGGTGGTGGTGTTAACTGCTGTCCAGTCAGCCCCCAAAGCGTTGGGACCCCATGCACACCAGATAATGGATTGTGGATCTGACCCTTGTGATTCATAGAGTTTTCACTGGTTGATTTTTGGAAGTAGACTGCCAGGCCTTTCTTCCTAGTCTATCTTACTGTGGAAGCTTTACTGAAACCTGTTAAGCACCATAGCAATATGCAAGCCTCAATGATAGCCAGGTGGTGGCTGTGCATGACGTGTACTGGCCGGGAACCAAACCTAGATCTCCTGCATGAAAAGCAAAAATTCTACCACTGAACCACCACTGCCCCTGCCTTTTGTCACAGTTCTGGGAAACTGAAGCTCTCAAAGGCACAACTTACAGTTGTTTATCCTATTCAACGACTACCCTGAAAGGATCAAGGCCTGGATGGATAGAGAGAAAATGGGAGACAAAATGGGATAAAACACTCACATTTTAGCCTTAAATGCATATAATTAATGGCTGCATAATTTGAGGATTTTAGGATAATGTCTACACCCTAAGAACACACATCGGGAAATTTTGGACAGTTTGACCAACATCGTCCAAGCAAGTCTCACTAGAGAGGAAAGTAAACACTCTCTGCTAAATGCATCACATTTTATTCTTGAGGTTAAATCTGCTAAACAGGCCCAGACAGAAACCTGAGCCCAGGAACCCTCTGTTGCATGTATGTACTAAATGAGTTTGTCTCTCTGCCCCCAATGAATTACATAGGAGAGTTCTCAAAGAACTAATAAAGAAGAGCAATGAAAGATTTCTAGTGTGGAACAAACTGTGGCGCACAGGATGGGTATCTGAAGTCTTGCAATGACACGTGTAGCTTCAGAATGGTGCCAGGCAGACGCAGTTGTGACTTCAGGGAAGAGCTATTTAGGAGGAAGAATCCGCAGGCCTTGTTCATTTATGTCCCTGGGTAGTACAAATGGTTAATGCACTTGGCTGCTAACTGAAAGGTTGGCGGTTCCAGTGCACCCAGAAGTGCCTCAAAAGAAAGGTCTGGTGATCTGCTTTCAAAAAATCAGCCACTGAAAACCCTAAGGAGCACAATTCTATTTTGACACACATGTGGTCACCATGAGTCAGAATTGCCTGGACAGCAACTGTTTTTGTTTTGTTTCATGGATGATTTATGTGGAGTATGAGCAGGTGGAAGAAGTCAAGGATGTCCCCAAGTCTCTTGCACGGCCAGCAGACAGATGGTGATGTATCCACTGAGAGAGGACTCAAAGGAAAATGAGAGCTACGTCATCAAAAAAAAATAGCAGAGATAAAACTGTTTTTGAAGCTTAAGGTGTACAGCCTGGGAAAGAAAACAGCTCAGGGTAGGGAGGGTCAGCAGACCAAAGGTCAAATATGTGAATGGCTAGGATGTGGAGCAGGAGTTAAGATTTATTCGGGGTTGTCCCAATACTTGCAAGTCCTAAGGAAGGAAATCTGAGAGAGTAAAAGTCAGACTGGCCCAGCAGTAACCTTACCAGTTGATGCCACTGAGCTGCCCGTGCCTGTTAGTAGAGGTGCCCGTCAGTAACCTGGTGAGTGCAGAAAGGTGCAGAGAACGTTCGAGTGTTGGATGGGGATGGAAAGAAAACCTTTAGGGCCTCCTCTGTCATTAATATTCCATAAGCACTCTTCATAGACTTATAGCTTCGGTCCTGGGCCACAAATGGGTCTGCTATTCCTGAACTACTGTGAGTCTGAGGATAAGAGTCGTAGTGGAATAAACTGTCTCAGGAAGCAAGATTGCTGAGTTCTAGTACTGGATATGCTACAATTCAGGCAAATTATCTGACCAATTTTGGGCCTCAGTTTTCTCAACTGTAAAAGGTAGTACTGTAACTGATACTTCTAATTTAGAAATTCTATAAATGTAAACTCATATGAGTCGGAATCGACTCGACGGCACTGGGTTTGTTTGGTTTTATAAATGTAAAGGGTGTTTGTACACTGTATGTAATGGTGAAAGATCATCGTTTAAGGTTAAAAAATACATCCTTTTAAATTAGGGTCAATTTACACACCAAGAATACAGGGCACCAAGCCTTCCTCATTTTCTTTGTATTTTCACATCTGTTAGAGGAGAACGCCTTAACTGTAATTGTCCTACTCTGTCCTATTGCTATTTGGGGTCTGAATGGGCTCAGGTGTTTTCTATCTTCCAACAACTGGTGAGACCAACAAACTGCTTCAGAAAGCAGAGGCCAGCTTCAGCCAACTGCATATGCAAAACTTCAGACTGCTCTCTTCATCAGGCTGAAATATAGCCCCTAATATATGGTAAAGGGAAGGTGGGTCCAGTCCACTCATCAAGAAACTTCTTGGGAAAACAGAAAACTCCATTCCAGCTTCCAGCCAACGGCCCATAAACTCACAGTCTAATATGACACAAAAGCATTCCAATACAATGAAATAACTCGGACCAGGTCCAACCTCTCTTTTTCAGGATGATAGAAATAAGCTCAACACAGCTAAGTCTGTTATTCAGAAGAATTGCAAGTTGTGGTATACACTGCCCTAAGCCAAGAGACCACTGGCAGAATTAGCCAATGAGACAACGATTCCTAATACTCACTCAGATTTTCATTTAAACTGCTGGGTTCCTAATATACTTCAAAAACTATCCAGATTACCCTCTACAAGAAAATATGTCAAAAGAGAAAACAATGATCTCAGTGCAGCAAGGGCACTGCTTTCACAGGAAGGATTCTTTATGCTCCCGAAGGTATCCGCAAAAACAGGATACAATTAAAAGCAGCAGCTACAGACTTGGAAAAACATGGGTTCGAATCCCAGCTCTACCATTTATTAGCAATTTAGATGGGCAACTTACATAGCCTTATAGAAAGCCAGCTCCCCCTCTGTAAAACTGTGCTAATAGTATCCACATCCTAAGTTAGTTATGAGGATAAAATAACTAATAGAAAGAGCCTATTACAGTATTTTGTACATAGGGAGGCTTGATAAATGTTAACAGTTAATAGTGATGTCCCTGGGTGGTACAAATGGTTAAGGAGATCAGCTACTACCGGAAAGGTTGGAGGTTCGAGTCCATCCAGAGGTGCCTTGGAAGAATGGTCTGGAGATCTGCTTCCAGAAGATTACAACCATTGAAAACCCTGAGGAACACAGTTCTACTCTGACACACCTGGAGCTGCCATGAGTCAGACCTGACTCCTCAGCAACTGGTGTTCATAATAGCCATGCTGTCAGCAGATGGAGAAGAAAGTACTGTGGCGGGAGATGATGACACACCCTTCCTCTCTGTTCTGCCTTCTAACACTCAAGGAGCCAGAAGGTCTGGATCTTGGATCATTAAAACAATGGGTTCTCCTCTCCTTTAATGAATTGCCGAACAATCAGAGATGGTTCTATAAGAATTTTAACTTGAATGTCTAAGATATCTTTCTCTGAGAACTATCACAGGGATACTCCAAACAGCCTATTGTTTGAGGGAACAGAAGAATTAGTTCTCAGTTTCCTCTTCAGTAAAATGGGATTGTAACATTGGCCTGGACTATTTCACAAATTATGATAAAATAGTTATGGCAAAGTAAAAACTATTAACATGAGTCTTTCCTACCCCTTCCCTTTCTCCCTACAGATAAAGAGAATTCTGATTTTCCCTTTTCTGATGCATCACTTTACCTGCCCTCCAATGAAGGTTCACCTATTGCTAGACAGACTCCCTGGGTTTTCATTACACAAAATTAAGAGAAAGTGGACAGGTAGAAGAGATGGGCTTGGGACAGGGAGTTTTGTCAAAGGAGATTTATGGGGGATTTCAGAAAAGGCAGGTTAGAAGCATCACAGTGGACAGGAAAGAAAAGGGAGATTTCTAGTAGTATTGCTTCAGATTATATGACCGTTCAGTGTATTTCAACAGTATGAACAAAAAACTGAAGTCATTCAGTCATCTTAGATTCATTTTTGGTTGACTGCCTATTTCTCTGACAGACTCATCACTTTGAGACTGGACCAAGGAGATCATATTGAGACTGGCCAAGTCTTCAATAAGGGCAACATAAGAAAATAAGATAACAAGTGTGAAAATCTTACACAAACCATCACCAGCATTTATTTAAATAAGACATGACATTGAGAATGCTGGGAAGGGTTGACATCTTAGGACTTAGGACTACGGGCCTAGAGCTACATGAGGCTGGAGCTACAGCTACTCTAGATCGTCATCTTATTTCCACATTTTTTCCAAGGTCTGGGCTCCTTACAGAGAACCACACCTGCCAACTCCTTCGTAATGCTCCTGGCTGCCCTGACCCATCTCTGTAGCCCAGAGGTTCTACAACCTCCACACTGGTAACATTCTGCACCAGATAATTCCTTGTTGTAGGGGGCTATCCTGCGCATTGTAGGATGTTTAGCAGCATCGCTGGTTTCTACCTACTAGGTACCAGTATCAATCCCCCCACCCCAGTCATGATAATCAAAAATTATCAAAAATGTCTCTAAACGTTGCCAAATGTCTCTGGGCGGGAAAGTGGGGATAAAAATCACTTCCAGTTGAACATCCCCTTTTCTCTCCCAAAAAAGGGAGAAAATTAGCTAGAAATGTTCATGCCCCACTAAACTAGTCTGTCATGCTCCCTTTTCCAGATTTTGCAACTAGGTGGATTCCAAATTCTCAATAATCCATAACCATTAAGGTCACCTTGGGTTTTTTTTTTTTTTTTTTGTACATGCTGACCTTAATCCGGCAGGCTGTCATCCATAAATTATAAATAAGAATGACAACTACCATCTTTTGGATATTGGATATTTTTTATGTGCTAGGCATTGTGCTACAGAGATTTAACAGGATTTTCAATCTTATACAGTAGTAGGTAGTAGATATTTTTATCTTCATTTAGAGATGAATAAAATGAGACTCTGAAAATGTAAATAATTCATCTAAGGCAGCAGCCAATAGGTGGTTGAACTGAGGTTCAACCTTGGGCTGCACTATTTCTCTTGATAAGGAGGATGAAAGCAGAGATATACAGGAAATGTGTTTGCCGTAGATACATGAGTTAAAATGGCAGTGGGGCTTCATGAAGGCCAAACACAATCTTCTTGTTGTGTGCCCTTGAGTCAATTCTAACTCCTAGTGACCCTATAGGACAGAGTAGAACTGCCACATAGGACTTCCTAGGCTGTAATCTTTATGGGAGCAGATCGCCAGGTCTTTTCTCCTGTGGAGCAGCTGGTGGGTTTGAACCATTGACTTTTCAGTTAGTAGCAGAGCGCTTAACCATGGTACCAGCAGAGCTGCTTAAACACAATCTTATGCTTCGTTAATGGCACTAACACACCCAGTACATATTGACTATTATAGGACTCAGTGTTCTCTGCTCTGAGCTGAGCACCAGCAGCATGCCTTTGTTCTAAGCACACTAACCAGTTGATTTTTAAATTGTGAATTTTCTACTGAAAACAGGAAAGTGGTAGCTTCCTCTAAATAGAAAGCAAAGCCGCAGCTGGTTGTCATAGTAGCAAAGGTAAACTTAACCTTGACTGGGAATGCAATGACCAGAAAGGAGCAGCAAGTATGGTAAAGAGTTTAAAACCATACACCCCAAATCCTGACTCATAGGTACCCTATAGGACAGAGTAGAACTGTCCCACAGGGTTTCCAAGGCTGGTGAATTTGAACTACCGACCTTTTGGTTGCCAGCTGTAGCAATTAACCACTACACCACCAGGGCTCTTTAAACCAGACAAGGGGTATTTTACCTGGAGAAGAGAAAGCCAAGGAAGAAAAATGATAACCATTTTCAATTATTTGAAAAGTCACCATCTAAAACAAGGGACATATATGTTCAAGAATATTCCAGAAAGGAAAATCCAGGATTCATGAGTGGGAATTACAATGTGGTAACTGAAGCCAATTTCCACTGAATGAAAAGAAAAAATATTTAATTCTCACAGTGCTTCAACTGGATTGAAAAACAGAACAGGCTGTCTGGAGATCAACCCATCACTGGAATGGACGCATGCTGGCAGGAAAGTTGTCTCTGTAGGGAGACCCCAGTGTGGGTGATGTTGGATTATACAAATTCTCAGGCCCTTTCCAAAAGAAGCGTCTCTTTTTTTAAAGAACTGGTAAATTTTGGGTTATCTACTGAAAACAGGTAAATGGGGTCTCCACTGGGTAGAGTGTACCAGTAGTAGCTCTTCACCAAAACAGCAGAGGTGAACTCCAACCCTAACTGGGAAGAAATGCCATTTAGGTGAGACCACATGAAAGAGGGGAAGAAACTATGTGGCAATTCTTTCACCTATTGATGATGAGAGATAGAGTTGTAAGGGTAGGAAAAGACCAGAAATCAAGCAGCTCTTTCTGTTATCTTCCAAACCTAAGACGTTCTGATGCTTCTTTCATTAAATTTACAGTCACTTCCCACTATTTTAGGAGCCCTTGTAATGCAGTGGTTAAGTGCTCAGCTACTAACCAAAAGGTTGGCGGTTCGAACCCACCAACCGCTCCATGGGAGACAGATGTGGCAGTCTGCTTCTGTAAATATTACAGCCTTGGAAACTCTATGGAGCAGTTTATTCTGTCCTGCGGGGTAGCTATGAGTTGGAATTAACTCTACAGCAATGGGTTTTTGTTTTTTCCCCACTATTTTGGCTTGAAAACTCAATTTTATTTTTAAAAGAAAATATATAATCATCTAACTAGGAAACAGAGTAATAGTTAATCAGTTTCCTTCTAAGCACTAATATTACCTTTGGTTTTATTACCCTTTATTTGCCCTAAACCAACAATTCATTACAAATTATCTCACCACTGGATCATAAGAACAGATAGGACAGGGCTAAACTTTCTTCTTGGAAATCCAACCACATCGCAAATTTGCAGGACCTGTCCTGGAAAACAAATTTTTACAAAGTCAACCTCTACCTAGGGATACACTCTCCCTCGTAAAAGAGAGGTGCCAAGAGGATAATAGGATGTCTTTTAAAAAAAAAATACACTGATTCATCTTTCCATATTAAATATGAATAATACTTAGAAGAATTTTCCCTATCTCTTCATCTCCTGGGCACTCAGAGGGTTTACAGCCTCATTATTCTACACAACACCCGTTAAATGGGTACCAAAGATCATTATCCTCCTTTAATTTCTAAGAAAGCAAGCAACTGCAGAAACATTAAACAAGTAAGGTGTCCAAGGTCACTCACTCAGTAAGTCAAGATGCCTTGATTTTCTACTCACGGCTTGTTTTCGGGACTCAGTGCAAAGCAACTGAACCCTGTAAACTCACTAACCTCCCCCCCAAGTCTTTACCCACCTTTTCCCCATTCTCACACACGTGACACTGTCGTCATCTAAGCACAAATGTGCCACTGTGTAGATCTTGGACAAGGGACTCTGACCAGGCCAGGCGCTATGTCTGCAAGAAGCCTGGCCCCACACTTGACTTTGTTTTCCAAATGGTATGGACCAGCTCCTCAAACAAGTGAAGCTGATTCTGCCTGGCCACATCTGGGAAATTTTTAACCCCTCAATTAGCTATCACACAGTTGGTTTAATTCAGACGAGACAGAGGACAGAATAGTAGTGGCCTAAAGAAATGCCTCCACCATTCTGATTACAAAGGAGGCATGATTAACGAAGATCCTTTTGTGGCTGAGCTCCATTCTGAGAGCAAGAGAAAGAGCTTTCCGCCCGCCTTTTTTGATTACTGAGTCTTTTCCTACTTGTCTCATCACCCACACAATCTGTTCACAGCCCAAACACACAATCCAGCCAGTCGGCGCAGAGTTCCTAAAACATTTGTGTCGTGAAAGCAGACAGGATGAACAGGACCTCATTTCCACAAAGGAGGATGGGACATGAAGCAAAAGAGTTCACAAAGGGAAATACAGACGGAGGCTGAATGGATCTGCCCACAATGTCTGATACAATGCCAATCCTTATGGGTATTTGTAAACCTTCTGGTCAATTTACATCCACTTCTAGGTTTTGTCCTGAAAACTCCATTGCTTTCAGAATGAGGGTTTTAAAAGAGAAATACAATGAACACGTTAGAGAAGTCCAAGTCCGTGCTTTAAGGATCCGTCAGTCTCTCCAGAACTTTAAATAGGAGAAAAACAAGTTAGATACTACTACTGGTTCCACCTTGCCCACCTCAGGGGGTTGAGATAATGCATATAAACCACTGAGCACACTGCCTGGCACATAGTACGTGCTCAATTAAAGTTACCTCGTATTTTTTATAGGAGCCCTGGTGGCATGGTGGTTAAGCACTCGGCTCCTAAACAAAAGGTCAGAGGTTCGAATCTTTCAGCTACTCTGCAGGAGGAAGATGTGACAGTCTGCTTCCATAAAGGTTATAGGCTTGGAAGCCCTATGAGGCAGTTCTACTCTGTCCTAGAGGGTCCCTATAAATTGTGATCAACTGGATGGCAATGGGTTTGGTTTTTTGTTTTTGGTTTTTTTAGTATTTTTATCATATGTTCTTCTGTTTTATTAGTGATATTTTTATACATGTCTTGCCTGTTTCCTCAGCTAAAATATCGCCACCTTATTTGTCTTTGGTGCCTTACAAAAGATAAGTGCCTCATATACACTGTCTTATTTAAATCTTCAGGTCTAAACCGAGCACCAAACCCGTTGCCACTGAGTTGATTCTGACTCATAATGACCCTGTAGGACAGTACAGAACTGCCCCACAGGGTTTCCAAGGCTGTAGCCTTTACAGAAGCTGACTGCCACGTGCTTCTCCCTCAGAGTGGTTGGTGGGCTCCGACCTCCAGACCTTTCGGCTAGCAACTGAGCACTTAACCACTGTGCCATCAGGGCACCTTCCTACAGTTCTACAGTAGGTTAAAACCAAACCAGTTGATGCTGACTAATGGTGACTCCATGTGTGTCAAAGTATAACTGTGCTCCACAGAGTTTTCAGTGCCTGATTTTACAGAAATAGATATTCAAGATTTTCTTCCAAGGCACCTCTGGGTGGACTCAATCTCAAACCTCCCAGTTTGCAGCCAAGCATATTAGTCATTTGCACCACCCAGGAATTCCAGACATGATACTAGAAGTAAGCCCAGGTTTCATAACTAGCGAGTGGTGATTCCCTGACTGAGAACTCAACTCTAATTTCACGTCCTGTGCTCTTTCCATAACACCACAGATGAGCAGATTATCACATTTTAGGCCTCTCTACATTTCCCAGAATTTAGTAAAGTGTTAGGATATACTTTGCCATGTAAATTGAATTTCCAATCTTCAGGTAGCCTAAAGACTCTGAGGATTTATTTCTAGTGCCTTTAACAAACAGAAAAGAAATGGAAGGAAAGACCAAAGTATTGGGCTTTGCAGAAAAAGGCATGCCTCTTTATTTGCCAAAGGAAAATGAATCATAATGTATAATCTCACTCATATGAAATAGCTAGAATGGGCAAATGTATACAAACTAAGGTTTACTAGTGGTTAGCAGGGGTGGGAAGGAGGAGGAAAGGGGGAGTCATTGTTGAAGAAGCACTGAATTTCTGTTTATGGTAACGGAAATTTCGCAACGCACCCTGGTGATGGTTGCACAACATGTTTAATGTAATTGACGTCACTAAACAGCACACGTAAAAATGTTAAATTGGCAAGTGTTGTGTTGTATGTATATGTTCACGACAATAATACAGATATTTTTAAATATAAATAAAATAATTCTAATTTTAAAAAACAATAGTAACAACACCACAGTCAATCTTCTCCTCACAACAATTCTGCTGTATGAGTAGGGAAAGTATTACCAGGTTCACTTAGCAAGTACGTAAAGGCAAGAGACTGAGTGACGTGCCTAAGGAGGCCTGTGGAACTAGGACCAGACCTCTTGATACTCGGCTCACGGTTTTCTCTATTAAACTTATTTTTAATTCAGTGTCTTGAATTAGAAGAATCTTGTCTCAGATTATGCACATGTTGCTTCAAATGACTTCCCCATACTTCAAGGCCTAGGTCAAACCCTAAGTTTTCAAAAAAAAATTTTTATCTGACCTAAAAAATGCTTAGAACTCTTAGTTTAACCCTTAACGACAAACTGTCATATATTCTTGGTCCTGCCTCTCTGATCAAATTCAAGTTCCTCAAAGGTGAGAGCCATGTATGTACTCCTTCTGTAGTCCATGGTTAACCCAGTTCAGTGTCAGCAGGAACATGTGCTGGCTCATTTCCTGTTCTGCCTCACGGACTCCCAGATGACCTAAGGAAACTGCAGGTCAGTGTAACAGCTACTGAAGTTTCCCAACCACCTCAGAAACCCTGCACTGCTTGGGCAGCCATTAAAGCTTCTCCTCTGCATTTCAGAACCTCATTTCAGCTGCTGGGACATCCTCCTGCCATCCATTTCATACACACATCCAGCCCAGCAGAAGGACATGTTCCAGTGAGCTTTGCTTCAAAGCCAGCAGCCTGGCCAAGTTCCAGAAATGGTCACTAATGATCTTCACCAGCCACTTGGTGTTCTAACAGTGGTCCCTGAACATACACACTCCTACACACAGAGTTTCAACTACAGCTGGAGTTGGAAGAGCTGTGCCTGACAGAGGTTGCTTTGACTGGATTTTATTTTTTAATTGTTACAGAAGACCTATTCCACCAAAAATGAACAAATTCCTCAAATATACTATCTGCAACATAGCAGTGGCCTCCATTAAAACTTACCTTAAACTGAAGACATATTAAGTGTATCGGCCTGGTCTCTTTTGGTTGCAAGAGACAGGGAATCCTGATAAAAGTTGCCTGAGCAAAAATTAATCAATCAATTAATAAGGTGAAACAGAAAAATGTCCAGAGAGAGAGAACTGTCTTCAGATGGTGATTACTTTGGGAAATCAAATCATGTCACCAGTTCTCTATTGTCCTTGAATTTTACCTTTTTTTTATTAGCTTCATTGGAAGGACCCTGGCAGTTATAGCCTTTTATTCTCTGGGCTCAAATTCAGTAAAACGAGGAGAGGGCATCTCTTCCTGGTAGCCTCCACGTAGGTCTCAGAATTCACTCTGATTAGACTAAGTTGTCCACTGCAGTGGCATTTGACTTGGTCGCACGCCCTTCCCCACTCTCAGTTCATATGGTTTAAGACATGAAACTCCTCTTAAATCACAAGGACTGAGAGTGAGGAGGGAAAGTGCCACAATAGAAATACAGGTCCTGCTATCAAAAGAACATTGGACAGCCAAAAACAACAACCCAAAAGGCTCTCCCTCTTTCCCTAATCTTGAAGATGCTGTATTACAAGGATGATCAACTTTGCAAATAGTATACTAAAGGAAACAACCAGGCAAGTCACAAGAGACTGTAAGTAGCCAATACCCATTGCTGTAGAGTCAATTCTGACTCATAGTGACACTATAGGACAGAGTAGAGCCGCCCTATAGGGTTTCCAAGGAGCAGCTGGTAGACTCAAACTGTTGGCCTTTTGGTTAGCAGCTAATCTCTTAACCACCATACCACCAGAGCTCCTAAGTAGCCAATAAGTGTATGAAAACATTTTACCCTGATTAATAATTCACAGAAATGAAAATGCTAAGGAAAGAATTAAATATGTACATAAGAATTTAACTACAAGGAAGACTTCCCTAGAACTGTTCATAATAGCTCCCAAACTGGAAATACGTAACTGTCCAACAACAGGACATTGAGTAATTTAATTACGGTACGTCCAATACAACGGGATATCATACACAGAAGAGTTAGGACGGTAGGCAACCATCCCACAGCATCATTTGCTATATAAACCTAGTAAACTAGTTTCCTCCTCATCTCTGTGCACCCTCAGCATGCTAAAATGTGCTGTTCCTTTATGGAGATAGTCTATACATTTGTTCAACAATTATGTATGGGAACATGTGATTGCGACATGGGGGAAAGTAAAGAAGATGGAGCACAGATGCCATTTACTTGTCCTGGGAAACAGCTCAAAAAAGTAATGTTAGAATAATATACACTGATTTCTATGACAAATAATTCTATGTAAAAAAACTAAGTTTTTTCCCATTCTTCATGCTATAATTTAGTAATTCATCTTTAAATCCCCAGAGTTCTTCTTACTGCAAACAAATCTACCTTCCCAAACAAAACTCACCACAAACTCCATTATTACATCTTGTTTCCATAACTTTAAATGTGAATAGCCCTGGTAATCCGCCTATCTCAGAGCATTGTTAGTAAAATCAAATGAGATGATTTCTATGAAAGTGCTTTGAAGAAGGATAAAAGCACTGTATAAATATGAGGCATCAGGACTACTAATCCATCACCTAGATCTCACAGACACTCAACAAAGGTTGGAGAGTCCATATCACCCCTTTGGCTCCTCCATAACCCTCACATTCTATTCCCTCAGTCATTTCTGAAAACCAAGTGTCTGCTTGCCAACTTTCCCCAGAGCAAAAGGGCAGGAACCTCTCTACTTTCAAAACGGTTGGAGAGTGATTATAAAACCAGTGTTTCTAACTGTTGAGATGTAGGCAATTTAATGGGGAGAGGGGGAGAATAATTAAATAATGGGGGAAATGCCAAAGATTAAAAAAAAAACAACAAAGATGGCCATGCCTGACATAGACTGGAGCCCTGAGATGGAAAAATGCAATAGCATGAGCAAGCAGAGGGGTTAATGGTTTTCATATTATCTCACTCAAGCTACAATTAAAAATATTAGAAGATGAACACTTCTGAGAGTAGACAATTCTTTTGGAACTGGTACATGGTCCTGGCTAACAGCAATATTTATAACACTACAAATATTTTCCCAAAGGAAAATGCTGCATAAAACAAAAAAAGTTATTTCTTGAGAGGGCTCTGCCTTAGTCCAAAGGAATTCTAGCCTCTATACTATGGACTAAGGATCTCTGGTGGTACAATGGTTAAAGTGCTTGGCAGCTAACCGAAAGGTCAGCAGTTCAAACCCACGGGCCACTCCGCAGGAACAGGATGTGGCAGTCTGCTTCCATTAAGACTTAATACAGCCTTGGAAACCCTACGGGACAATTCTACTCTGTGCTATAGGGTTGCTCCTAGTCGGAATCGACTTGACGTCAGTAGTTTTGGTTTTTGGTTGTACTACGAACTTACATAGTGTTTCTTGGATGGTCTTTTTCTCACTTTGAAGAATGGTAAAAGCTTAAATGAAACATGGAGGGACCAATAATAAGTACTGTACATTGAAGTTCTTAAGTGCCCTTCTCTCTAAACCCCTACTCCAATTACATCCCTCCCTTGAGGATATTTACAGTCCTCTATGACACATGCTCTGTACCTTCTAGGTTCAAGGAAAACACACCTACAGCATTTCAAATTAACTACTGACCCTTACTCTCACACTATAAACAAACCCTTTTCAAAATCTCAATTGCATTGTGTCCACATTGATTAAAGCCTGAAGCCTGGTGACCTCATGTGGTGTTAACTTCTCCCATGCACCAACAGCATTCCGCCTTTCTACTCAATTACCCCCTTTGGTGCCAGAGGATCACTACCCAATGAACATACACAATGGACTTCTGCTTCATTACACTAACCAACAGCAGGATAGAAATAAGCAGAAGAGGAATAAACAAGCTAATTTATCATGAGGACAGAGCAAGCTTTCACCAGTCTCGCCATGGAAAACTTCAGTGGTTAATGGGAATATCAATAGTCTAGGGGCGATGTTTATGATCTGACAGATTACAGACAGAGCCACAACAGAACTTCAGTGATTAAAGAATTCTGCACATTAGCAGGTGTGAACACACACGCACAAAACCCACCCCCAAAACTCGGGGGTTCTACATAAAACCTACTGAATAAATTATTTGGAGAACCACAACCCAGGGCTTTGGATAATGTGGTCTGACACCCTGGTAATTTGCCCCAAGTGCTCGACCTAACGTGAGGCCCCTCTTATTCATACTTGATGAGGTGGTCAGGAGGGACCCAGCCTCTTTGTGCGAGGGATCTGGTTGTCCCTACTTCATTAGGCATGGCAAGGACACAGCAGCTGATTGAATTAACAACCCTGGAGGGCTTCAGTCCCAGTTCCCAGACATTAGCACTATCATCCAGAACAAATTAAAAGTCTCACAGCAATTAAGCAGATTTTGAAAATGAATTTCCCATGGTTCAATGGCTCAATAAGCAATAGTGAGTTAAGTATTAGAGAGAAGCTTAGAAGGAGAAGAGGAGGAACTGACTTCTAAATATCCAAAATAAACATACATTTGGTAGGGAGGCAGTATAAACAATAAACTTCTGAACCCCTGCTAACTCAGTGTTTACATTTCTTCCATATATTATTGGAAAGATTCAATCACAGAAGGTGAAGGAATAGAAAATTAACATAAAATTGCTGTATTAAAATGGTGGATTAGAGGAGGATTTATTTTCTTTTTAAAAATTCCTTTAATGCCATTGTATTCTTGCTCAAAAGTCGAGAGGTGATGAAAATGCATGTTTCTAGTCACTAGATTTTTAAAAAAATGTTCCTTGTTGTAAAAATATACAGAATACAACACTTTTTGCCAATTCAACATTTCAATCAAACCACAATCACATCAATCATGTTAGTCACTAGGTTTTAAATTCAAACAAGCAACATATACCTGACTCTGGAATCACCAAATCTCCCTGAACCAGTACAGCCAGGTTCAGAGCAGGTCAGCCTTTCCAAGGACCCCTAGGAGGTGATTTATCTCCAGAAACGCATTCCTGGGTTAAAAGAAAAATTACAACTAATGATAAAATCATGCCTAACATTTTCTAAGTGTTTACTACTTGTTAGGCATTCTTCTGAGGCCTCTGCACACATTGTTTCACTTAATCTTTGAAATAATGTCACAGGACAAGCATTATTAATTCTATTTACTCATTTTAGAGATGAGGAAACTGAGGCTCTCAGATTAAGTAACCTGTTCAAACCTACAGAGCCAGGAAGTGGCGGAGCCAGGATTTGAATCCAGTCTTCCTGACCCCAAAGCTATTATTTACACCTAGAACAGCAAGTTCCCATTTCTAACGTGGTTTCATCCAGCTTTTAGATCAGTGAATAAATCCATAGCAAAAGAAAGAAACAGCCACTGTAGTAGGAGAGGATTCCCTGGGTGGTACAAATAGTTAATGGAAAGGTTGGCAGTTCAAATCCACCCAGAGATGCCTCAGAAAAAAGGTCTGGCAATCTACTTCCTAAAGGTCGCAGCCATTGAAAACCCTATGGAGCACAGTGCTATTCTGAAGCACATGGGGTCATCATAAATAAAAACTGACTGGACAGCAAATGTTTTTCTGTTTTGTTTTTTGTTTTCTGTTAGGAAGAACTATGTGATGACATGCTGACCCAGACTAGGAGGAATTCCTGTCCCTTTCCTCTCACTGCCTATTTCCTCTCCATCACCACCACCTCCCTTTCCCCTCACTCTGTGCCAACTCCGTGCCCCCTCCCAGTTATCCTTCCCTATCCACCCCCCCTCACCCCCCACAAAGCTGGAACGTCTGGCTAAGAAAATCCAAGTCCAGCTTTTGTGTCACTTTCCCCTTTGGCTTTAGCTCCCTTCCCTCTCAGCTTACATCTACTTCTTAAATCTCTGTTCCTGCATCTCTGTCTGGCTCCAGTGCAAGTCAACAGGCCCGGCTCCTCTTTGCCCGCAGGCACACATTTAGCACGGCAGGTTTCTGTGCCGTTCAGGAACCTGGAAGAATGTGTGGATGAATTCATTCCCACCTACCAGATCCACAAGCTGAACACAATGGAATGCAGAGGTGGCTGCTTCCATTTACTATGCTTTCTTGCCAAGGGAAATTATAAAAACTGACGTCATAAATACATTATCGATCTCGAAGAACAACTGTAAATAAATCTGCAAAATTCTTAGGGGAGAAACTGTGAAAGATGAGTTTTCCTCTTTAAAGGTTTTACAGAAAATTCAGCAAACTATGTGGTCTTCTGGAGTCCCTGGATGGTGCAAATGGTTAACACTCTCGGCTGCTAACCAAAAGGTTGGTGGTTCATCCAGACATGCCTCAGAAAGGCCTGGCAATCTACTGCCAAAAAATCACCCATTGAAAACCCTATGGAGCACAGTTCTTCTCTGACACACGAGGTTAGGATGAGTTGGAGTCTACTCAACAGCAACTGTTTGTTTTTTTAAATGCGGTTTTTCTAAAAGAAGACCCATCAAAACAGCCCTCATTGAACAGAAGAAACATTTAATCCTTAAAGACAGTAAATCACAAAATTTCCATCATCATTCAGTATTACTGTTGGAAGACTCAAATTTTGGAAAGGCATGCACACACGAGTCTGTGTTCCCTTCTCCCACCAAATTTTACTAGCCAGTATTCACAGTCAGACACTGTCAGTTCTCTGCGTTTATGGCCAAATACAGACCAGACATAAAAGCTGATTAAGGAACCCTGGTGGCACAACAGTTAAACACTCAGCTGCTAACCAAGAGGTTGGCAGTTCGAACACACCCAGCAGCTCAAGAAAGACCTGGCAATCTGCTCCTGTAAGAGATTACAACCTAGGAAACCCCGTGGGGCAGTTCTACCCTGTCACATGGGGTCACTATGAGTCAGAATCAACTTAACAGTACCTAACAACAACAACCCAACAGTTGATTATCGCACCAATACCCATTGATGTCTAACCCATTCCAACTCACAGTCACCCTATAGGACAGAGTAGAACTGACCCCGTCAGGTTTCCAAGGCTGTAATCTTTACAGTAAGGAGCCCTGGTGGCACACTGGTTTAGTGCTCAGCTGCTAACCCAAAGGTCAGGAGTTCGAACCTACCATGGGAGAAAGATGTGGCAATCTGCTTATATAAAGATTATAGTCTCGGAAACCTTTCGGGGCAGTCTGACACTGTCCTATAGGTACCGCCTCGACAGCAATGGGTTTGGTTTGGTTTAATTGTTTCAGAAGCAGACTGCCATACCTTCTCCTGTGGAGCAGCTGGTGGATTTGAACCACTGACCTTTCGGTTAGTGGCCAAGCACTTTAACCAGTGCACCACCAGGGCTCCTTAGCACACCAATAGGCATAGGTAATAAAACTTTCCACCAGTGGCAGGAGCTTCAGTTCAAATCATTTTTTTTTTTTTGGTAATTTTATTGTGCTTTAGGTGAAAGTTTACAGTTCAGGTTAATTTCTCATTCAAAAATTTATACACACATTGTTTTGTGATATTGGTTGCAACCCTCACAAAGTGACAGCACGCTCCCCCTTTCCAGCTCAGGTTCCTTGGGTCCATTTGTCTAGCTCCTGTCTCTTCTTGCCTTCTCGTGTTGCTTTTGGATAGGAGCTGCCCATTTGGTCTCATATATTTGATTGGACTAAGAAGATGTTTCTCACGTGTCTCATTTTCTGTTTTATAGGCCTGTCTAATCTTTGTCTGAAAAGTGGACTTCAGGAGTGGTTTCAGTTCTCAGTTAGCAGTGTCTGGGGGGCATAGTCTCAGGGGCTCCTCCAGTTTCTGTCAGACCAATATGTCTGGCCTTTTTTCATGAATTTGAATTCTGTTCTACATTT
Source organism: Loxodonta africana (assembly GCF_030014295.1). NCBI lineage: Eukaryota > Metazoa > Chordata > Mammalia > Proboscidea > Elephantidae > Loxodonta > Loxodonta africana. The sequence goes on from NC_087344.1 coordinate 109,165,944, forward strand.
TTCTTCTGTTCTGTCTGGGACTCTCTGTTGTGATTTCTGTCAGAGTGGTTGGTGGTGGTTGCTGGGCACCATCCAGTTCTTCTGGGCTCAGGCAGGTGGATCAGTTCAAAATTTAATCTCTTACTTCTCTGGGCTTTAGTTTCCACAATGTAACAGGAGACAGTCCCTTTCTCACTCCAAATATTGTAAAATTTTATAAATCTAAGCAGTGAGAAGAAACCCTGGTGGCAAAGTGGTTAAATGCTATAGCTGCTAACCAAAAGGTCTTGCAGTTTGAATCCACCAGGTGCTCCTTGGAAACTCTATGGGGCAGTTCTACTCTGTCCTATAGGGTCGCTATGAGTCAGAATTGACTTGACAGCAACGGGTTTTGTGGTTTTTAAGCAGTAAGATACCTTCTTCCCAAAACACGACAAACCATGAAGGTAACACAATCTTTTAAACCCAATTATTAAAAACCAAACCCCCTTATTTAAATTCTATAAAACTATACAGAATATAATGTAAAAAATCTCAGGACAGACCTCAGAGTTGAAACATTTTAGCTACCTCTGCAATAGGTACAAAAGCCAAGGCATTTATCTATTCATTTATTCAACAAATATTATTGTGTTCCTACACTGTACTACTGTGGGAGCCTCTGCAAGTAGAGCAAATTTAGACCACCTTTGCTCTCATGTTAGAGTCCCTGGGTGGTGCAAACAGTAAAGTGCTCAACTACTAACCATAAGGTTGACGGTTCAAACCCACCCAGCGGTGCCTGGAGATCTGCTTCCAAAAAATCACAGCATTGAAAACCCTCTTGAGCGCAGTTCTACTCTGTACACATACAATTACCATGAGTCAGGATGAAACTCCATAGCAATTGGTTTTTGGTTGTGCTCTCTTGAAGGTTACAGTCTTACAGGGGTTATATGTCAATCAATACTCTTTCTTATTCATAATTTTTATAATACAGCACTCTAATTCCAGGTAATGTTTCAGAATTGGTTAACACTTTATAAGGAAAAACAACATTTTTTCTTTCATCATTTTTTCCTTGAAGCTTGACTTTCAAGAGCTTTGTCATTTATGTTATATCTAGAAGCGAAAAAATTTCCCAATGGATGACGACTCCAATTTTATAATGTAAAACAGAGATCAACGGGGATGTGCTTTGCAGCAAGCATGGACAGAATATGTCTCTTCCATATAATGAGAGATATCCATTTAAAAGTCTTGCTACCTGGGCTTATCTATGCTATAAAAAGAGCCTCCAAATACTGGCCCTCCATTTATAAGGACAAACCATTAAAAACTCAGCTTAAACCCTGGTGAAAAATATCACTAACTGGATCAAGAAATTAGTTAATCACTTTACCCAATATGTGAATGACATGCTTCCTGGACTGTTGGCTAGCATGGATTATGCCTAATAGGAAGGCTATCAAGCAGGTTGCTGAGTTTCTAATTTTATCTAATCCATTAAGAGGCAGAAATAACCCACCGTGGGCCTAACCAGTTATGGGATGACACACACACATACACATACACAAACTTTAAAAAATCAATTAGTGGTGGAGGGTGCTAACATACATTAATCTAACACCCATGTGCAGCTCCCATGAAGCATGTAACTTACGGTCTCTCATTTAAACCCACACCCTTCTAGTGAAGCAGAAATTTTTTAAATAAAGAAACTGAGGCACACAGCATATCAATGGTGTGTCCATATCACAAAGCCAGGTTGATGACACCAAACAGATAACACAGCAGATCATACCTACTGGTCAACCATAAATCCACGTGACATCAGCTAGAACCCCGACCTCTGTGAATGGGAGGATCAGTGAGTTTATCATAGAGCAGAAACATCATATGGAAAATCTTGAGCTAACACCATGTTGTTGTTTCATAGACTATTTCCTAAGAATCCTACAATAAACCCAAGTCATCAATAGCCAACTTCCAAAATTACTCTATCAGTCTGCTTAGTGGGGAGGGTTAGTCAAAAGTGAAGATTCAGGGAAAGTTAATGACTTCCCTAGGCAGAGCTGGTGTCAGTACCTAGCCCTAGTCCTGACGCAGAAACATTATGGTCTCATATATACACTAAGGAGCCCTGGTGGCACAATGGTTAATGTGATCGACTGCTAAACGAAAGGTCAGAGGTCTAAAACCACCGGCAGCTCGACAGGAGAAAGATGGGGCAATCTGCTTCCATAGAGATTTACAGCCTTGGAAACCCTATGGGGTTGCTATGAGTTGGAATCAACTTGAGGGCAGTGACTTTTTGGGTTTCATATATATGCTAATGCTGATTTTGTCCAAATTCCGAACATACTGCTTCAACTTCTCCTAAATTATATTCTCTCCCTCTCTCTCTTTTTAACAGGAGAGTTGAGGTAGAGAGGAGAGTAATGAGGAAATTCTATAAGAAAAGAAACAAATGCTTTTCAGTTTTAAAAATCTTGAGCGTCTACAAGTTATCCTGTTTCTTTCTCATTCACCAGCTATGACCAAGAAATTCTACGTTCTTACTGAGTGAGGCTCTTCTGTTTGGGCACGCTCAAAGAACGGTGCTGCGGCTTTAACACCAGCACTCTCTGGAATCGGAAAATTCTGGAAAATAAGTGGGGAGAGGATGAAAAAAAGTACACTCAAGTCCCACAGTTGCTTGTCACAGCCAAGCTCTACCCTACCCCAATACCCCTCACAGTTCTGAAGAAGCTGATCCTTTATAAGTAAAGGTGTGTGTTCTACAGGTATCAGCAAGGTCCCTATGCAGTCTTTTCAAAGCTTCAGTAAAAATCTTATCTACAACTTGCCTTAGCCCAGACATGCAGGGGCTAAACTTGGAGGCCGTTCCACACAAGCCAGAACTAGCTAAACAGAACAGAGACAAGAAAGGAATGTGGGACGTGTCTTTTCCACATTTGAGGCATTCTGCTCTCGGGCGAGTTACAACCTAAACGGGAACAGATAAAATATATAAGAACCAGAGTAACAAGAGCAGGACCTCAAACAGGCCAGATTGGCACTGAGAGAGAACTGGATTTAATAAAATCTGGAGGCCAGCTTTTTGGTTGTGATCACCAGAAGGCAAGCACGTTAAACAGAGACTTAAAAGTCAAGATACGTTATGGCTAAAGACAGCAAGACAGACTTTCTGGCAATCAAATGGAGCAGAAAGACAGTACTTTGTGACTCTCTGCTTACTTTTAACAAAGAGAAAGGCAGAGCAGGAAGAATTTGCAGTGTAATACTTGCACCTGGAATCAAAAAAATATGCTTCTCAGTCAGAAAGGTTAGGACCCTCAACATTTTAAACCCTATGTTGGCAGTATGAATTCTCTGCTTGCAATTATTTTCAAAGTGAAGAAACGGCAGAGGCTAAGGATGAGGAACTGTGTTGTTTCTTTCATAAATCAGACAGAAAAAACATACAGGGTTATGTCACTTTCCGCGAGCTCACTAGACCCTCAGAATTATGCCTGCCTCAAACAGCTCCCTAAAGCACCAAAGCTAGTTACAGATTCTTAGTCAAAGAAAGCCTCAGACTGATGAAGTCTTAAAGCACATGAACGGCCCTTCGGGTTGGATAAGTAAGGGCCATACTGCGTTTTTGGTTTTGTGTGGGTCTTTTTTTTTTTTTTTAAGAGTTTTAAATTTACAACCTTTCCCCAAGCAAGAGGAAGGGAATGTACCACACCCTCAGCAAGCAAGGCAGGAATTTAGGTGTTTTTTGTTTCTTTGCTTTTTATTCTGTGGTGTTCCTCAAAATTCACACAGAACAGCGTAACACTTTTTACAACTCTGTTGCTCTACAAGAGATTAGCTAAAAAATATTATCATACTAAAGCAAGAAGACATTAAAGTTATTGCTATTTACTTTTCAAATAGCAGGAAGTTAATAGAGCCGTAAGAACTTGGAGTTAGGAATTTTCTGCACATTAACTCTGTGGCCTCAGATAGAAATCAGACTATCTTCTCACTGAAATCCAGAAGAAGATGGATCTTTGGAGCACTGACTGGCATTAGAGCCCAAGTCCAAGCCATGGCTCTACTTCAAATTGTGTAAACTGAGTCACTTCTTTCCCGAGTCCTCTTAAAATGTGATAGAACAAGATAGGGTCTAAAGCCCTTTCATCTTTACAATTTAATACTGACAAGCTCCATAGCTTCCATTCAGGCCAAACACCACCAAAGGGTACAGCTATAGTGTACTCAAATAGCTGCACTCATGGAAAGTAATAAAATCACATGCCTCCAGAGTGGAATGAAGAACCTGGCGGTACAAAAACTGCTCAACTGCTATCGAAAAGGTTGGCGGTTCAAACCCACCCAGTCGCTCTGCAGAAGAAAGACCTCGCAATCTGCTCTCATAAAGATTACCTCACAAAAAATTTTCTCGGGCAGTTCTACTCTGTCATATGGGGTCACTTTGAGTTGGAATCGACTCTATGGCACCTAACAACAACAATAGAGTGGAATTAATCGGTGTATTAGCCTATGATGTCACCAAAGAAGGTTACTGAGGTATGGAACAATTTCCCTATCTCCCAGACATTCTTCTTCTGGATGGAAACTTTTTTAATAGCTTCCCTATCTCTTCCTTTGTCTTCATGTCACCACACCTACTTCTCTCTGCTGCAAGTGAGTTCCTGTAGAAAATCGTCCCAACTGCTGTGGACTTGGAAAATGGCATAACCAAGCTTCGTTATAATTGTGTATAAAGTGAAAGCAATAGTTAGGCCCCGAGTAAAAGCACGTGGGATCCTCTCAGAAGTAAAATCGGCACACTTTGGGAGAATGACTCGGGCCTGCGTTCTTATTCACTCTCAGCAACAATACTGTATTAACACCTCCAACCTTTGAAAGGCTTATTATGAGATCCTCAGTTATAACATGGGAATTTATCTTAGAAAGCAGAATGGCTGTAGTTTCAAACCCAAATTCAATCATTTCCTATTCCTTCCGCCCCGACAGATCCAGGGACTCAGCTCACTGCTAAAGCCTGAGTCTGGAGGTGTTTACCCAAGAAAAATAATGGATGATCAACAACATCATGTTGAAGTTTCCCCAGAAACACAGAAAGAAAAGTCAGAGAAATGGATATGGGACTAAGCAGATGGTTTCTTTCCGTGAAAAGCCCTTCAGAAATCACATCTCTGTTGAACTAAGTTCACTGAGGCATCCCAACAGATGTCATGTCCTCCAGATAGTAGATTCCAGTGATACTTAATCCTCACAACAATCCCCCATGAATTAGGAGGGCCTGTCCCAATCACAGAAACCCTGGTGGCGTAGTGGTTAAGTGCTACAGCTGCTAACCAAACAGTCTGCAGTTCAAATCCGCCACAGGCTCCTCGGAAACTCTATGGGGCAGTTCTACCTTGTCCTATAGGGTCGCTATGAGTCGGAATAGACTCAATGGCACCGGGTTTGGGTTCTTTTTTTTTTGTCCCAGTCACAGTTGAGGGAGGGAGGCAAGAAGTATTTTTGACTTTCTTGGGATCACTGAGACTACAGGTTATCTGCAGAATCCTAGCCAAGTTTTTCTCCATTACACGATGCTGCCTTGAAACCAAGAACTCTCTCTCTGGAAGGGGGTCAGCCAGGATCAGTTAACCAACCCCCAACTAGCTCTTACAAACTTGGCCTTATTAACCTTGAGCTTGAATAAAATGGAGTCTGCCATTTAAAAACTGTAAACTTCTTTCTAAAGAAAAAGCCAATGTAATAACTTGCCCTCTTCTCATAATTACCTCTGTTTTCTCAGAAATGCGTACTTGTGGACAAAGCCTCTGAATTAACTCAGGATATTAAAACGAAGTTTAAGAAGGGCCTATAATTCCTGTGGGTCAGTGAAAAAAAGAATGCCCTTTGCCAGGGAATATTAAGAGAATGGAACAGGAAGGAGAAAGAGAGAGCTGAACTTGAAGGCCCAAGATTTAAACAAGAATATGGAATAGAAACACTAATTCAGTTTGTGGAGGAGGGGGATGGGTGGCATCAGAAATAGATTTTGGAAATCCAGGTACAATCTGTGTCCTGAAGAGATGGTCTCATATGTTCACAACTGCACCGCCCCCCGCAAAAAAAAAACATTGCTGTCAATTCCTATTCACAGGAGACCCTATAGGACAGAATAGAACTGTCCGATAGGGTTCCCAAGGAGCAGCTGGTGAATTTGAACCGCGAACCTTTTAGTTACCAGCTTGAGCTCCTAACCACTGCTCCACCAGGGCTCCTATGTTGACAAAGGCTTCAGTTTTTCTTACCTACCTTGAGTCCACATCCTACATCTATCTCCCTTTGCTCAATTCCTCCCCCTGGCATTCAGCAACTCCATGGAGGACCCAGTTTACACTATGCCCAGAGGACATTCAGTGGGTCAGTCATTTCGACAAGTTTTTAGATACAATTATCAGCTGTCCTGTGCTGACTTCTTCTCCAAGACCATTCATATTAAACTGACTTATATTACAATTTCTTTTGGTGAGAGTTGGAGTATAATTTTCTCAGGTTCAGCCCTCCCTAACATGGCCTGCTAGTACTGGTCAACATTCAAAATGTCTGATATGAAGAGTTGGTTTAGGAAATAACTAGAACAGTGGTCAATAAGCATGCAGTGATGGCAGTGAGTGGTTTGGGGAAGGAATAAAAACAGAAAGAGGGGAGACTGAGCTTTCGTCTTCCATTAAATCTGTATAGAATCGGTTTTACCACACGCCACCTTTTATTTCCTACGGAAATTGAAGGGACAATGGGAGGACAGGAGAATTAGGCTTAAGAGCATGGCTTAGGAGTCAGTCAAGCATCACGGCCTTGAGTCCCAGCTCTTTTACTTACTATCTCCATAACTTCAGAAAAGTTCCTTAAATGAGCCTCAGTTATCTGCAAATCATGGAAAGTAGCAATAACTGCTTCTCTGGGTTGTTCTGAGCATTAAATGAATCAACACATGTAAAATGCTTTCCATAATCACCCAGTAAATCCTCAAGAAGTAATAGATCGTAGTAAGCCAAGTCATTCTCTTTGTTCTTATTAACTGCCATCCAGTCAGCCCCTGCCCCACAGCAACCCAAGCACAATAGAACTAAATGCTGCCCAGTCCTGCACCATCCCCAAGATCGGTTGTGGATCAAACCAAGTAATTCTCTACTAGGCAGGCAACAATCTGATTATTGCTTTCTCTCTCCTACAGGATTTAATTACAGATTGAATGTGTGTGTGGTGGAAAGTGCGCAGGAGGGCAAGGGAAGGGGGAGGTGGTAGTAAAAGGCTAAAGAACTTCAGTATCTTTCTCTGTTCTCAAATACATGAGATACTCTTTTCTGTAATTTAGCAATCCTTTCACATTAGCCCTATTATGAAAAGGAAAATGGAAAAACACATCGCCATCAGGTTCAGAATTTCAATGCCTCAAGCTCCTCCTCTCCACTCCTACCCCCATCAGGGCAGTTTCTCTGGAACTCTCAATATCTGGCGTATTTGTCTATTAAGCCACCATTACAACACTTCAGAGAAGAAATAAAACCTAAATGAAAATACACAACCATTCTTTCATGCCTTCACAACCCTACTAAAATTGAGGGCTGCAAATCTTTCAAACGAGGAAGTTTATCAGCATTTTTTCCAAAGAATAACATGTTCTATTTACAGTGTCAGTGCGGCTGTCCATCAGCGCCTTTGGTTTGGAAGGCCCTCATTATTATGCATGGATGTGTATATAAACAAAAATTAGGCTTTGGAGAACAGAATTTTCAACTTTCAGTAAGAGGTTCGTCTCTCTACTGCTCCACCACCGCAGCCGACAGTCACCTCTAAAATCCTCTCCACTCTCAGTTCTCTTGTTCTCCCCTCTTTCTTTGATAGAGTAAGTTCAGTCTAATATAACTAGGTAATTATGTTAAAACCACCCGCTTGAGAAAAGAAAATCGAGTAATCTTCCTTGGAGTAGCAGAGTCTCAAACACTTTATAGTTAATGAACTCGGCTGCTCAGCCAATTAGATGATTCATACAATTATGGGGACTGGTTGGAACCTGTAAGAAGTAGGTTAGACTGGCATATGCAGACTTCTTAAAAGGTGTCCTCCCTTACCCTTGGCAAGGCACTGCCTTGGTATTTACAGCTGGACTCCAGGGTGTACATTATATATGTATATATTTTTTTTTCTTTTGATATGTTACTTGATAATCAAAAATAAGGTACACTTTGTTATGACTTTCTGCATTCAAATCATTCTTATTCAGACTAAAAGTCAAGGTTTGGGAAGGTGGGTGGAGGATCAGCTAGTGGTTGAGAATTCTGGCTCTGATATCGGATTCACTAGAGTTCGATCCCAGCTTTGATCCTTACTAGCTAGGTAATCTTGGGCAATTTTACTAGACCTTTCCACACCTCAGTTTACTTATGTGTAAAATGGGCACAACAGTATCAATTTGGCAAGGCTTTTCTGTGAATTACACTAGATAATGTCTGGCACACAGTACATATTCAAAACATGTTAAACATTTGTTACTTTTATTAATATACCCATTTCAAGATATGATATATTAATATAATTATTTGACGGTTTAATTAGCAGAGCTTCTAATTTCAGATGTCCTCCAATGTCCAACAAACGAGTGACAATTAACTTGATGCTAGAAAACCTCATCATAGTAAGTCTTTTGCTGTTAAAACCTGGATTAAGACGGGCTCTTTGCTACAAATGGATCCCCTGGTTTATCCAGGCTCCAAGTCCCCTCTTTTCCAACTCCCAGTCAGCATTGCAGGCCTATTCTGGGCACATAGTGGGCTTGAATAAATATTCTGCATATTAGGCAAGTAGCACAACTGAGCTCTAAACTAAGGACCTTCATACAATCTCAACGAGTTCTAAAATCTCCATAGAAACATCTTTATGAGGAAGATAGGGTAAGAATATCTTTCCCCATATACGGATTAAAGAAAAATTCTAAAGGCCAATTTATTGTAAAATGTCAACTAGCTAGGGAAGACTTTTGAGTCTAGAGTTGGGGGTCTCAAAATCCTCACAAAGCCACACATAATATTATCATTTGAAGGAAATGTTCCTCACTTATAATGGAGAAAAAAAGGAAAATTCCAACAGCAAAGGAGACAGGCCTTACTGAAAGAACAATCAGATAAACCATGTAAAAAAAAATGATTACAGATTGTTACCACAAACTCAATTTTGTTGCAATAACCAAGTAGATAGTTAAGTTTTGTTTGTTTGTTTGTTTAAGTTAAATAATACGATTTCAATTAGTACAAACATTTGCCAAAACTTTACAAGAATTTGCGAGGTTGCATGGTACTTGTACAAACCACATTAGTGGTGGTTAACAAAGAGAAAAAATGACATGGCTTGAGCGAAATATGAAATTTCACAAAGTAAAAAGCAGAATTAAATAACAGAACAATGTGGGCTAACATCATCCAAAGACCAATTCATTAGTGCTTTTTAAGGTTCCCACCAGATGCTCAAACTCTGCAGAATTACAAAATAAAATAAATACTACGATAAGCTTAAAACCTAATATATTAGGAAGCAAACTCTAATATACTATACATAAACTTAATTTCTTAAAATTCTGCAATTCCACAAATAACAAAAAAAAAAGCAAAAAAAAAAAAATTCACACGAATGGACTATAATCAAGGCCAGCAGTAATTCCTCCTTCAGCAATAATAGAACAATACTACGGATTATACAATGGAAGGCAGAGAAATCCTGGAAACAAACTGAGAAATAACACACACACACACACACACACACACACGCTTCTCAGCTCAGCATTAAAAAACAAAAAAAGGCCTCTACATAAGTGAGCTTTTGAAAGAAACAGCAACCATTCCTAAAGAAATAAAAATTGGTGATTTATTGATACTTATTTGGAGTCTGGCTGTGAAATATCCTCATTTACGGGTATTCTTAAAACAATGCACTAATTTTTTATTCATCCAGTCCTGATCTTCATACCCTAATAGTCTTAGGGCAGGTGGGAACAGTGACCTGCTTTCTCAACCATTATATCCCCCTCAGACATCACTAATTTGAGGCTGAGAAAATTGCACATAATGGGCCAGGGATTCAAGTTCATGATTTTTAGTTGGCTGCACTCTGGTTTCAGGCACATAGCCTCTTTCCCTTCCCCACTCCACTACCCCTGCAGCTGCCTCTCCGTGAACTAAACTGACCAAACGTGAAATCAAAGGACCTTTTTAAAAATTTTCTGCAGGCTTATTTTTAAGGAGGATAAAGATTAAGCTACATCTTTAAAAATACTTTATTTTCTTTCAGGGGTTCTTAAATGTTTAAGCGCATTATAAATACTAAAAAAGTTAGCTACTTAAAAGGCTTTCTCAATAAATACATAAGAAAACAATCAGATGCATGATTTTATAAGCACTCGATGTTTTTACAAAAGCATGGCTTATATAATTCAGTGAATTTTTAAATATCCCAAATTCTACCGTGTAAGATAATGCCTTCCAGAGTTTTGTGCAAAACCCCATTAAAGGTTTAGCAGAATATAGATGCTGGGCATAAGGAGAAAGAAAAAAAACCTTCATAAGAAGACTACTGGCATAAGAGTATTTAACTTGGATACGCCAAAACCCAGTTGCTCCTATTTGCTTTATATCTAATGTTTGAATCTCCATCAATTCCAGAAGGCTGTAACTAAACACCAGTCTAAATGTCATGTAAAACTGAAAAAGTAAAAAAATTTTAGAACTAAACTCATTGCCATTGAGTCAATTCTGACTCATAGCAACCCTACAGGACAGAACAGAACTGCCCCACAGGATTTCCAAGGAGCAGCTGGTTGGTTCGAACTGCCAACCTTTTGGTTAGCAGCCAAGGTCTTAACTACTGTGGCACCGACTCCTTTAGAATTAAAGGCACCTAAAACTCATTAATCTACCAACGAGATTGAAGCCTGTTAGGTTAACTGACTTGCCTGGACGGCACATGGTTTGTCATTACTGTTTGGGAGTTGTTGTTGTTTGTTTTTATTCCGCGTGTGTGTGTGTGTGTGTGTAGTACTCAGACCCTTACAATCAGAAGCTTTACCATTTAGATCCTGCCCTTCCCAAACTGTCATGTTTACCTTTACGAGGAACAACAGTAACGACAAAGAAGCATTTTCTCATCAGTTTGAAGTAAAGATTTCACGTCCTCACTTGGCCTACTGCAAATGTGACTAGAGAGACAATCCACACCCACTGACACCAGACTTCTGAAGTAGCTGGGGACTCGAGCAATGGAAGAGTTCTCTTCTCAGTGAGTAGAGTGGATAAGGTGGCTTATGAACTTTACTTTGACTTTCTAACCTACAAACTGGTCCTTCAACTACTTACTGATTCTACTTGCCCCTTTTGTTGAGGCTCTATTCTTTGCTCAGTTTCATCTGCTTTCCAGGGAAATTTGTGTACTAGGGATATTTGGTGGGAAAACATCTCACTTACCTTTTGTTCAGTTTTCTTCCCTAGGTAGCATACCCAAATTCCTAGATTTGTTATAGAGAACAAAAAAGCTACTCTCTAAACGGAAAAGATGAAGGTAAAGTCACTGTTCAAAGTGACATGGACTGGATATAATCTGTTCAGTCTTCAGACTAGAACTGGGAACACAGCCTCTGCAATTAAGGACAGAGGGAAGGCTAAGCAGTTTCTAATTACCCCAAAAAATGTTACATAAATATTTTTCTTTTTCACGAAATACTGGAACTAAAGAAGTTGGTTTATTTAGTTATAGTTAAGGAGCCCTGATGGCCTAATGGTTAAGCACTGGGCCACTAGCCAAAAGGCTGGCAGTTCAAACCCACCTAGCCATGCTCTCTGGGAGAAAAGACATGGTGAGCTGCTTCTGTAAAGACTGCAGCCAAGAAAACCTTATGCGGCGGTTCTACTCTGTCACATGGGGTCACTACAAGTCAGAATTAACAGCACACACAACAGTTACAGTTAGGACCTGTCACTGACTTTTTGAGGTAGTTGTCAAGTAACCATGGTCACTAATCAAGTTCTCTGCAAACACAACTCCTGGCACCACTGACTCCAGATAGAACTCCCATTTGAACAAACAACTGTGCTGACCCTAGGGCAACTCTAATGTCCAACAGCCATTCACAGGTGCCCTCGGACCTTCTCCACAGAACTAGGATTACAGAAATTATACTAGTTCCAGAAGTGTCCTAGGAAGTCTGCAACACTGGATAATGGGCTCTTCATGGTTAGATCAGCTTTAGAAAAAGAAACACACACCAACAAACACCAGGCAACTATGTATAATGGTTCAGGGCTTGTGCAAAAACCTCAAAGAGGATGAAGGTCAGACAGGGATAATCGGCCAATTTAATTCTGAAAGCACAAGGTGCAAGAAATTTTAATTATGGTCTGCCACTGAAATCACACAAGATCCAATGGCATCTAACTGCAACTGCTCATCAAGGGAGACGAGAGGTGTAATTGTGACCGCTGCATAATCACTGTGAGGGCACAGAGAAGGCTGCCTTCAACTCCCAGCGAGAGGAGGTATTAAGAGCCTCGGAAAAATCCAATATAGGGAAACATGGAGATAGCACGTAGCCAAACAGGAGCTAGCAGCACGAAGGACAAAATCAGTGCGTTTGTGTGTGTGCACGTGTGTGTGTGGGGGGGGGGGTGTGTTGTGTGTGTGTGAGAGAGAGAGAGAGTGTTTTGAGGATGAAGGCTCCGGAAATAAAAAGACCACGCTGTTTGGCTCAAATTGAGGACACAAGCTTGGAAAACTCTCAGCCCCTTTCTGCTTCGTGGATACATACGTACACAGAGAAAAAGGCACCATTTCCTGAAATTTCTCTCCTCCGTGAGGCTGCTTCTCCCAGTCTCCTTTGTTTAAAACAATTAGCTTGGATGTTGCAGTGATTGCAGTACCAGACTCCCTTTAATCTGTGCCCATCATACTTAAGTCTGGAGACAAAACACCACTCACAAGACTTGAGATGCCCAAGTCTGCGCAGCTCCCGCGGCCACGCCGCCCGCCACCACCACCCCCCCGCCGGTCCCCTGCAGTCCAAGCCGCGCGAGCTCTCACAAGGAATACCCGGAGAAGGCCCCTCGGTGGACTCTTTCCATTCCTTAAACTTTAGCAAAGCCGTGAAGTAAGGATACTGAACCTCCCACCCGCGCCCGCTGCGAAGTTTGCGGTGAAGTTTGTGCCGGGATGTCCTAAATCTTGGGCGCGCGGCCGGGGGGGGGGGGTGGGGGAATGCGGGGACGGCGCTAGTGTGGAGAGCCGGGGTGGATGAATGGAGATGGAGATGAGTTACGAAGAAAGCAGTGAGTTTTTCCGAATGGAAAGTCCATCGAACCATCTTCACCCGGAAGCCTGTTTGGCTCCGAGGGGTCCGGGCGTTGCACGCAGGGGCAGGACGCCCTTGGGCAGGCGCCGTCGCCAAGAGTAGGGAGCTGTCACCTGCGGGGGGCCTACGGGGGCGGAACTCTCCTGGGAGCCAAGGAAGGACCAGGGACTCCACTCACCAGCTCCGGGGGCTCTAAGAAGTGGGGGAGGGGATATCCGCGAGACGGCAGGGGGCCAAAAGCAACACCTTTAGGGTACGCTTTTCTCCTCCGATCTCTCCAACTTCCCGCGGCGCCAGCCAAGGACTTTCTTCCACTCCACCCCAGCCCATCCCGCCCCCCGATCCATGGCTCAGACCTGTCGGCGACCACGGAGGGGATGGGGAGACGGGCTAAGAATACGAGGGCACAAGGGTCGCGACCCAAACTGCAAGGCCCCACCCCACCCCCCAGGCGAGACGACCAAATGCAACGTTAGACATGCAACAACCGCAACCCTGAAACGGCTCCGGATTTATGCCGAGCGCAGCTCCTCGACTCTTCTGTTGTTCCTAATAAAGTCGATTACGCTGCCCCCCGGGAGTTGATTGGAAGGAAAGGAAGAGGAAAAGGGGGACGCGGGAAAAATGCACGGGGTCTGGGGGGGGGGCGAGCAAACAACTTTGTAACCAAGCGCTTCCTTGCGCGATCCGTCGCCATGCTTAAGATTCCCACCCCCACTACCCCCCTCCTTCCTTTCAAGTGGATACTGAAACTAGGCCAAAACTTTTTCCCCTCCTTTTCTCTTAGCCACTAGACTGGATTGTGCCCCACGGAGCCCCATGGAGCTCTGCTTTCTTAAGCACAATAGCCGGACTAATTAGATCATAGAAGCAAGGCAGTGATACTGTAACAAGTAGCCCAAGAGGCAGAGGGAAGGGGCCCGAGAAGAGAGAACAGGGGAAAAGTTTGCAGCTCTACCACTTACCAATCAAGCCTCCCACCAGAAAGGCGATGGTCTGGAACACCAGCAGAATCCCACCAACAATGCACAGCTTCTTGGTGCTCATGTTTTCTATAATTGCCCCAGCCATTTTTGCGCCCCCCCCTTTTTTTCCTCCGGAAAATCAATGTTTCAGGGTGTGCTTTTTGCTCCCTCCCCTCTCACGCTCCCTCCTCCCTCGCCTCCTTTTTGGGCGCTGCAAAACTTAAGGGGTGCGCGAGCGGAGCGAAGACCGGGCCGGGACGGAAGGCGCCCGCACGGATTCCCCCAGCGCAGCCGGCTCGGGCTCCCCCAGTGCCCGGAGCTGTGATTGTGGCCGCTCCGCCGCCTGTGGACGCTTAAAGGAGCAGGGAAGCGGATCACATGACGCCACCTCCCTCCCTTTCTTCCTCCCTCCCTCTCGCGCTTCCACCCTCCCTCCCTTCCTACCTCCCTCTCTTCCTCTCCCCCTAGCCCGCCAGTTCGGGGCTCCAAGGGGCTGCCGGCGTGGGCGCCCCGTTCCTGGGTCTGGCAGGCAGCCTGTCCCGTCAGGAGCTGATACCGTTTGGGGATTGTTGTTGGCAAGTGGGTTCCCCCACCCTTCTCTCACACTTTTTTTTCTAGTTCCCGAAGTGCGAGATTTAAATCGACAGTGGACAGCTTCTCAGACCTTTAACTTACGCAGTGAGTTTAGAAAACGGTCCCCATCCCCCACCCCCAAATGCTAGAACTCTCTTTAGGAAAACGGAGAATTTAAAAAGCGACCTAATAGATGTTTAAGTCAAAGCGCAGAAATGCGGAATAAAGTCTCAGCTAGGCGCCCTTCAGTCGAGCCCCAGCCTCGGTTATTGGGCTTATACCCAGCTAAGCGCCCCACTGCGCCCCTTGAGGAATCCTGCGCTCCAGCCAAATTGGACCACTGTTCACGTTCTCCCCCACCCGGCTGGGCTTCCAGAGTCTGGACCCTTTTATTGCCTTAAAGAAAACGTGTTCTACTCCATCAGAGTTTTAAACCTGGTCCCAAAATCAACTCATCTGAAAAACCTTGCTAATTTTCCACTCCACCTCCGTGTAGTATCTCCGGGAACTAAGCCCATACAATCCTGTGTTTACATTTTTACCTCCTATTGTAAGAACTTGTGTGTACACGTTTGTCTCAGCCACTAAGCTGTAAGCTCCTGGGGGATAGGGATCGAGTTTTATTCATCTTTGTGCCCCCCTGGTGCTAACAAAGTTCTAGCTCAAGTAGGCCCTCCATAAACCGTTGTGGAATGAATAAGTGAATATGAAAGCAAACCCACAGTTTGCATTTCAAAAGCCTTAAAAAGACCTTATTTGATTTAAATGGTACACATATTAAGTTGCAATGTTTGTTGTCTCTTTGGGAGGATACATTTATAGCTGTACTTAACTTCCCAAAAAAAAAAAAAATTTTTTTTTTTTTTTTTTAACTTCCAGGGAAAAGGGAGGGGGTTGTGGCTCTGAAGAGAATTCCTGCCCTACCATGATAGTCTAAATGTCTCGGCCTGGTTTTGCTGTCTTCATAAACTGGCCGGTTAGCCAATGCAACTAAGTTCTCCTGTTGCCCAATGGACCCTTAGTTTGGTAACCACGCCCCCACCCCAACACACAGTTTTCATCACCACCACTTCTTACAGACTTGACACCTTCATCTCCCCCATCCATCCAAATCCTCCTCATTCTTTGAGGCCAAGGGAATACCCCAGATCTGCTGCATCCTCCTCTACTCTGTTCCTGAACTTTAGTGCCCTTATAGTAGCTCCCACGCAGAGTACACTTCATAGAGGTGCTCATTTCTAGTCCCCATCTAGACTAGACACTTCTTAAGGACAGGTACCAAACTGTATGTATATAAAACTCCCATCTCCTTGGCATCTCAAAGTTCTTAACAGTTCTGTGGATGTAAAAACAGTTGCTGTCAAATCGATTCTGACACCTGGAAATGCCGTGGTATCAGAGTAAAACTGTGCTCTATAGGGTTTTCAGTGGCTGATTTTTTGGAAGTAGATCGCCAGGCCTTTCTTTCAAGGAGCCTCTGGCAATTAAAAAGAAAAAAAACCCAAACCCATTGCAGTCAAGTTGATTCCAACTCATAGTGACCCTACAGGACAGAGTAGAACTGCCCCATAGAGTTTCTAAGGAGCGCCTGGTGGATTTGAACTGCCCACTTTTTGGTTAGCAGCTGTAGCACTTAACCACTACACCACCAGGGTTTCCCCTCTGGAGATATAGTTGCTAAATTGCTATTTACTCATTCTTTCATTCAACGCTTTATCCAACAGTCACAAACTATGCCCTTAACATTCTCCAGGTTTTCTTTTCTAAGCACCTGAGGATACCAAGATGCCAAGGCACTTGGTCTTGTCCTGAAGGAGTCCAGGTAATGAGTAGTGATTGATTACCTTTACTTTTGAGAACAGCAGGTACTGTCAGATGGGAAGAAATAGAACTGCTGCCAACAGTAGTGGTCAAAAGTGTTTGACTGGAACCCAGAAAAAGATAAACTTTCAGAGTAATTGCCTTAGCTCTTCTTTATCTTTTCAGAAGCTGACATCTTTTTTTTTTTTTTCCCTTATTGGAAGTAGGTTCCAGGGCATCACAAAGAGAAGTAATATGCCCTTCTCACTTCTGCAGCTAGTTAACTCTTCATTCTGTGGTCTCATCTCAGCAAGCTTCTGACTTCCACACATTTGAATAATAGTGATGCCTTTGGGTAAGAATTTCTTTTTAAGACCAAGGTATTTTTTAGTGGAAGATTGTTGATAGGATTCAAAATCAAGATTTACTCTCCATTTGATGGTACATTTCTCTGGTGCTCCATACACTTCAGGCTTAAACTGGCTCCACAAGGAATATCTTGTTTAGTTGAATGGATTTATTTATTTAAAATCAATGAATTCCTCAACTCATTTTTCTATCAACTTCTACAGCACACCCCTCTGCTCCCAAACACATCATTGCAGAGTGACCGACCTAACTTGTTCGGTTCCAGTTTCCTCATCTGGAAATGAGAGGCATGAAATAAATTACTGGTTCCCCACCAAGGTGATCCCATTTCATTGGATCTGTATTTCTGAAGGGGACAAAGCATTGTCATTGTTCCCATGCTGTCAAGTCAATTCCAACTCATAGCAACCCGATAGGACACAGTAGAGCTGCCCCATAGGGTTTCTTAGGCTGCGCTAAGAGTCAGAATCGACTCGACAGCAGTGGGTTTTTTTTTTTTTTTTTTAAGCTTTATGGGAGGAGATCTTTTCTCCCATGGATCCCAGGTCTTTCTTCCAGGTCTTTTTTCCCATGGAGCTGCTGGTTCATTTGAACCACTGATCTTTTGGTTAACAGCCAAGCGGCTAACCATTGCGCCACTAGGACTTCTGAAGGGGACAACACAGACAAGCAGAAAAGAGCATAAACGTTTGAGTTGGCTGCATCTGGGATTGAGTCCTGCCTCTGCCCCTTACTGTGTGCGCATAGGTGGTTACCCAGTTCTCATCTGTAAAGAGGAGATAATAATAGTGTCTATGTCATGGTTTGTATGCAAAATATGATTATTATTATCATATGTTTAGGAATCCTAAAGGGAAATAAGCAACCTTGTGTTAGAAACTAGTAAAACTGATAATTGCTTAGTTCTTTCTCAGGTCTAAAATTTGAACATGTTATGATTAGTTTTTGAAGTATATTTAAGGGGTAGTCTGGGTGTGTTAACTCTATTCAACAGCAATGCTAACAAGGTCAGCATCTAGGATTAAACTCCACGACACTCAGTGAATTCGAAACAGAAAAACTCTGTTCCAAAACCATTTCCAGCCACCAGTGAAAATGCTTGTTCGGGGTCATCAGGTAGTTTGCTCCTGAGACTGGGACGATCCAAGGATGCAGTCCAGCTCTGCCAACAGAAACTCATAATTCTAACTCCATTTCACCAGGCTTTAAATTGGGAATCCTGATTTGTCTATTATTATATTAGAAGTGTTTTGCATATTTGTTGTTGTTGTTGTGTATCGTTGAGTCAATTCTGACTCATAGTGACCCCACAGAACCGAGTAGAACTGCCCCATGGTTTTCCTAGGTTGTAATCTTTATGGCAGCAGATTGCCAGGTCTTTTCTCCCTCATAGCTGCTGCTAATGGATTTGAGCCACCAATCTTTCCATTAGGAGCCCAGTGCTTAACCATTGTACCACCAGGGCTCCTGTTTTGCATATATAAAGGTAGTAATGATGTACAATGTATATTTTGTGAATGCATGAATGACTGACTGTGTTAATAAATGAATATCTAAACAAAGGTAGATTAACTGCAGCTCTGTTGCCCAAATCCTGTATGGAATTTACTGACTGTATTTCACCTGGCATGTATAGCAAACCAGTTAACCGTCTGCCTTTGAGTTGATTCTGACTCATGGCGACTCCATTTGTTTCAGAATAAAGCTGTGCGTATGAGTCAGAATCGACTCGACGGCACTGGGACTGGGTTAGTGTAGAACTGAATGTAGGGTTTTCAGCAGCTGTGACTTTTCAGAAGTAGATCACCAGGCCTTTCTTCAGAGGTGCCTCTGGGTTGATTTGAACCTCCAACCTTTCAGTTAATAGCCAAGTGCTCAACTGGTAGCACCTCCCAGGGACTCCTATATACTGGATTATATTTTGTGCATATTATATGTATACGTACATATACAGTGTTTTGTCTCCCCAGCTTGCTTGTGAATTCCTTATAAACAAGGAGCGTGACCTGGGCCTTTGCCTCCCTCACAGCCCCATTGCAGCACTTTGCACATAAGAGGACTTAGTGCCCGGAGTTGAGAAAGCCCACTTTGGAAGCCAAGGGTACCATATCACTATTGTCATTGCAATAAACGCAATGTAGAGATCTAAAAGAGTTGAATATACCTCCTTAAACACCTAATTTACTTCTCAGAGGCACCTAACAAGAGTAATAATCTCACTCAGAGGCTTCTTGTTCTCAAAAATAGCTTTTATCCATAAATGGCATCCCTGTGGCTCCGTGGTTGTTAGTATTTTCTCATAGTCAGTGCCTGTGGATGTGAACAGACACTGTGGGTTCACACTCTATTATTCAGTGTCACACCTCTCTTTCTCTCTACATACATATATATGTATACATACAGTGATTTTTATATATATGTATTAAATTATATATATATATATAAAATCACTGCTTCTTTTAAAAAATGCTTATTCTTTTTTTCAAACAGAACCGCCTCTCCCTTCTTTCTCTGTGGGCCCTTGTCTTATTTTATATGGAAATTTGGCCCCTCCTTTCACATACTAATCTTGGGTAGGAGCTACTCTCAATCCAGCTCAGAAGACCAATACTATTTACATGAAATTGTTTAATAATACCCCATGGTCCCCTCCCTTTTCATACATCACCACCCTCCTTCCAAAACTCCATATCGCCTTTTCTTTTACGTTCCACATTCACATCAGACATCCAGCCCTAAGTCTCACCAGCCGTATAAATAAACTTGGGAAATTACTTATCTTTTCTGAAACTTACTTTTCTCATTTCTAAAAATAGGGAATGATAATATCAAACTCATAGGTTGCTATGAGTATTACGTAAAATAGTGTAAAAACTGCCTAACACAGTGCCTGACACGAAATGGACCTTCAACAATATAGCATGTTATAAGGGAGGGTGTTCTCTGTTACCAGATGGCGCACACACACACACACACAAAACAGAGCAAAAACTACATAACTACATAATTGCCTCTTTGAACTCAGTCAACCTGCAAGGGTAGTTAAGAAATTTTATAGGTATCTAGAGACAATCTGGAAACCCTGGTGGTGTAGTGGTTAAGAGTTCGGCTGCAAACCAAAAGATCAATAGTTCAAATCCACCAGGTGCTCCTTGGAAACCCTATAGGGCAATTCTGTTTTATAGGGTTGCTATGAATCAGAATTGACTTGGCTACAATGGTTTTGGTTTGGGGTTTTTAGAAGGCAGTCTACTTTCAAAAAAATCAGCCATTGAAAACCCTGTTGAGCACAGTTCTACTCTGACACACTTGGGGCCTCCATGAGTTGTAATCAACTGGATGGCAACTCTACTACTATTATTTTTTAAATGCCGTTTGAATTCATCAGTGAAACCTGCAGGGCTGTGGGAGTGAGTAGAAATCAAGTCCTCGGGGTGCTGAAGCACCTTGTTCCTGCTTTTCCCATGAGCCCTCAGAAGACATTCATCCAGAAGTTCTTTTCCTGCCAATTCAGAGACAAGCATTGTTTTAGTGTTTTTCAGCCACCCCTTTATTCAACTCTGTTCTCTCCGTCAGCACCTTCCTCCCATTCAGATCAAACTACCTCCCGTTAAGCCTTAAATCTTTGCAATTCTTTCTTTGCTGGTATTTGCTGCTAATGGCTTTTCCAAGTTGAATATCAATTTTCAAGTCAATGACTCATGAGAGTAATTGTTAAGCATAATTCCAGAATGTGTTGAGGACATTTTTGAAGAATACATTTTCACAAAAGACGTTCAGTGCACAAAATTTGTTTTGGTTTAGCTATTTTGCAAACTGATTGCTAAAATGTTTTTTGTTTGTTTTCTTTTGTTGTTTTATCCTGATACGAAATCTGAGTGAAGATCTTCTTTGACAAAGAGTTCAAGTTGCCCTACAAATATTATTAATCATAATGTAACAATGTGTGATAAAAGTTTCCCAATACCTGACAAATTTGATACCTGAATGCTGAGAGACTTGTTGATGATTTCTTTCATTTATTTCATAAATATTTGTTACATGTTTACCATATTATGTGTTTATCATATTTTGTGAGTGCTGGAATTCAAATGTAAAAAAGATGGATATGGCCTTTGCTCTCAGAAAGTTTATAATATCATCTAAATAAAACAGCCATGGTGAGTCAAAGTCTCTGTGAGCTGATGGGGTAAGTCCTAAAAAAAATCACAGCATAAGAGGCTTGGAAGAAACCTCAAATCTGACAGGGAGTTCCTTCCTTGACTTGGCGTACAAGGTTCTCCTCCATGCCCCAGCTCCATTTGACCTTCACAGGAACAGCATTGCATAGCGGTTTAGAGCCAGTCTCTGGATTCTGGCTCCCTAGGATTTGAACTCTCACTTTGCCACTTAGTAGCTGTGTGCCTGGGCTAGTTAAGTTCATTGCTTTGTGCCTCAGTTCCTTCATCTATAAAATGGGAATAATGATATCCTTCTCAAATATTATCATTAAGAAGATTAAATAAATTAATGCTTAAAAAATGTTTAAAACAGTGCCTGAATCATAGTAAGTACAATATAAACGTTTGCTGAAAAGTAAGTTTTTTCCTTCTTCTACCACTTTCACAAGAGTACCTTGGGTTCTGTTCACTTTAAATATCTTGATGAAACCTTAAAGCACCACAAGTTGTTGGACATATGTCCGTTAGTAAATTTTTTTATTATTCATTATTAATTTATTGGGCATCTCCTATAGGCCAGGTGCTGTTACAAAATTATGGGATGCAGTGTAAAAAGCATGAATATACGGTCGAACACACCTTAGTGGAATTCTGGCTCAATCATGGACCAGCTTTGCGACCTCGAGCACATAACTTAACCTCTCGAGCCTCACCTGGGAGTTACCTAAAATGGAGATGTGATATCTTCACAAAGACTGTGGTAAGGATTAGATATGGTCAGCGTATAAAGAGTTTAGCAAAGTGCCAGCCATTTGATGGACACTTGATAAGGAGGAACTAGAAGAGGTAAAGAGGAGCCCTGGTGGCACAACGGTTAAGGACGCTGCTGCTAATCGAAAGGTTGACAGTTCAAACCCACCCGGTGGCTTCGAGAGAGAAAGACCTGGCAGTCTGCTTCCATAAAGATCACAGCCAAGAAAACCCTATGGGGCAATTCTACATGGGTGGCTATGAGTCAGCAATGACTCAACGGCAATTAACAGCAGACGAGGTGAAGGAGGAAGAGGAGTAGAGTAATCTTAAAAAAGATACCGTTATTTACTGAGAAAACAGGTCCAGTGTCCTTAGTCCCCACCCTCCTATCTTGCCTTTTTCAGGATCCTTTTGTGCCTCTATGAGATGCTCACCTCAATTCCAGAATCCTCACTGACAACTCTCCATCTCTGAACTCCGCTCTTAGCCAGCCCCTAGGACTGATTGCTGAAGCTCTGACCATCTTTCAAGTGTCATCTATACTTTGTTGTGTCCACTCCAGTAGATCACAAATCCATTGGGATCAAGGGAATGTGCTTTACTCAGAACTCTTTTTACTTAATTTTAGTAGGATCCCAGGCCTTGTGGTAACTCTTCCAGAACTTTGCCTCTTTAGCTCTCACCCTCAATAGATGTTCTATTTCACTGGTGAGGTAGGGAGGGAGGGAGAACTATCAGGTATAAATACTCTCAGCCTCCCACTGAGCTGTATTTTCTGCTGCCTTACTTCCAGGGAAGCAATGTGCCACCTGTTATGTGAGGCACACACTTCTACTTGTGCTCCTAGACCTACCTTTAAGAGCTTTCCAGTATAGCACAACAGTTAAGGGCATGTACTCTGATGTCAGACTGCCTGGGTTTGATTCCTGCTTCTGCCCTTTAGGGATTGTGTAATCTTTAGCAATTTACCACTCTGATTTTTTACCTTAGTTTCCTCTTCTAAAGAATGAGGATGATAATATTAATACTCCTCTGGGTGACCATAAGGATTAAATAAGCTGATATGTGAAAACTACGTACCATCTTAGCACATGGTTTGCACTCAGCAAAGGTTAGCTATTATTGTCTTCAATCACCATCACCGCCTTACTTTCCATTGCCTCCCTGAGGTGCTGCTAGATTCCAGACCCACTCTGCTCTGGCAAAGATCACCAGTGACTTCTTTGGTGCTTATCCTATTTGATCTCTCTGAAATTTGACGCTATTGACACTCCTCTTTTGGAAAAATCCCTCCCCATCTTCTTAGCTTCAGTAACTTTACTCTCTCCTGGTTCTCTTTCTATTTCTCAAAAATTCCCTTCTCTCTCTTTCATCAGCTTTAGTTCCTCTTCTCACTTCTTTAGTATTAGTATTCTTGAATATCCTCTCCTTTACGTCATCTCTTCTCATAGGATCTGTGCTATATCTTCAGCTTTCATCTCTTGCTTGAACTTGAGACTCAGATACTCAGAGCCAACTGCTTCCTGGACTTCTCTGCTTGTACCTTCAGATCAACCAGATATCTTCCTCTCTTCTCTCTCTTACTTCAGTTCATGGCCCAACTGTCCAACCAGTCATCCAAGTTACACATCTCAAGGCCATTCTTGATTGCTTAGCCACAGATCTAACCAATTATCCAGACCAGATTCAACCTCCCTTACTCGTAATGTGTAGTGGTTAAGAGCTTGGCTGCTAACCAAAAGGTCGGCAGTTCAAATCCACCAGCTGCTCCTTGGAAACACTATGGGGAAGTTCTACTCTATCCTATAGGATCGCTATGAGTCGAATCAACTCAACAGCAATGAGTTTGATTTTTTGTTTTATTCGTAATAAGCCAGCTTCCCCTCTCCATCTTCCCCACCTCTCTGCCAGTCCAGACTCTCATGATCTCTCCCACTTGGACTATTGAAAACCTTCCCTATCAGGTCTACAACCTCTGGTTTCTTACTACAGATAATCCAGTCTGCACACAGCTTCCAAAATGTGATCATTATAACACAAAAATTTATTATTTTCTTATCCAAACCAAAAAACCTGCTGCTGTTGAATGATTTCAACTTACAGCAACCCTATAAGAAAGTAGTACTGCCCCCATAGGGTTTCCAAGGAGCAGATGGTGGGTTTGAGCTGCTGACCTTTTAGTTTGCAGTCAAACTCTTATCCACTCCACCACGAGTGTTTCCAGATTGCCTCTAGATACCTGTAAAGTTATTTTTCTGCTTTACACACTGGGAAAATTTAGGCTTAGAGAGGATTAGTAACTTGCCCAAGGTCACCCAGCCAATAAGCACAGTTGCTGGGATTTGAATTCAAGCAGTATACCACCAAACTCTATGCACTTAACCATTACTCTTCTGCCTGTGAGTCTCATAGCAGTAATGGTAACATCTCTTAAGATTTTCTTTGTACCAGCACTGTTATAAATACATTATATGTATTATTTCATTTAATCTCACAACACCTTCTATGAAGTAGTATGATTTCTCCTTGACTACCTAAGCAAGTGAACTTTGCTTAAAAAAAGTCAAATAAAAATTCATATTGGTAACGTTGAATAATCTGGCACTGAAAGCTCACTTCAAACAGTATATGTTTACTCTTCTAAGAATCTTGTTCCAGAATTACCTAGAATTGCAGATTCCTCAGACGATCTAACACAAACTTTCAGGCACCTTTTGAGTTTGAGAGTAGAGGGTCACCTATCTTTATTCAGTCAACTATCCATATATTAAGGAGTTGTGGTGGTGCAGGGGGTAAAGCACTCGGCAGCTAACCAAAAGGTCAGCAGCTCAAACCCACCAGTCACTCCATGGGAAAAAGATGTGGCAGTCTACTTCTGCAAAGATTTATAGCCTCAAAAAAACCCTACGGGGCAGTTCTACTCTGTCTTATGGGGGCTACTGTGTTGGAATCTCTCAGTGGTAGTAGGTTTGATTGTGTTGGTATCCACACATTCAACAAACATTTATTGAGTACCTATTATATGACAGATATTAGATAAATCAAAGAATATTTCTACCCTTAAGGAAATAAAAAACTAGAAAAAGGAAAAAAACTGTTGAATGTTCATTGAAACCAATGAACACAATAAAGTGTGACCAGTAATGTAGCAGAGAAGTTAAGAGAATGGATTCTATAGCTAAACAGGCTTTGTTGAAAGTGTGACTTCACCACTTGCTGTGTGACCTTATGAAATTCATTTAAACTAGTTATGCATCAATTCCTTCACAGCACATACCTCATAAGATTGCTGTGGGAATACCAAAACCAAAAAAAAAAAAACAAAAAACATTGCTGTCAATTCAACTCATAGTGACTCTATACAGGACAGAGTAGAACTGACCCAATTAGAGTTTCCAAGGAGCAGCTGGTGGATTCAAACCACCGACCTTTTGGTTAGTGGCTGTAGCTCTTAACCACTGCACCAGTGTTATTATATAAAGAACTGATATCCGTGCCCAGGACATATAAACACTAAACAAAGGGCAGCTATGGTGGTGCAGTAGTTAAAAGCTTGGCTGCTAACCAAAAGGTTGGCAGTTCAAATCCAACAGCCACTACTTGGAAACCCCATGGGGCAGTTCTACTCCCTCCTATAGGGTTGCTGTGAGTCAGAATCGACTGGATGGCAACATGTTTTTTATGGGTGTAATCAGAGCCCTGGTGGCACAGTGGTTAAAGCACTTGGCTGCTAACCAAAAGGTCAATGATTCTAACCCACTAGCCACTCCAAGGGAGAAAGATGTGGCAGTCTGCTTCCATAAAGATTTACAGCCTTGAAAACCCTATGGGACAGTATTACCCTGTCCTATAGGGTCCCTATGAGTTAGAATCAACTCAACTGCAACGGGTTTGGTTTTTGGTTTTTTATGGGTATCATAAAGGAGCCCTGGTGGTGCAACGGTTAAGAGCTCAGCTGTTAACCTAAAGGTTGGTTGTTCGAACCCACCAATAACTCCTCAGGAGAAAAGACCTAGCAATCTGCTCCTGTAAAGACAATAGCCTAGGAAATCCTATGGGACAGTTTTAACCTGTCATATAGGGTCACTAAGAGTTGGAAAGGACTCAACGGCATACAACAACAACATGGGTATCATATAGAGTTCCCAGGTGGTGCAAACAGGTAAGCACTAAACCACCAATCAAAAGGTTGGCAGTTTGAACCCACCCAGTGGCACCTCAGAAGAAAAGCCTGGTGGCCTACTTATGAAAGGTCACAGCCTTAAAAACCCTATGGAACAAAGTTCTACTGTGCAACACTCGGGGTTATCATGAGCTGGAATCGACTTAACAGCAACTGTTTTTTTTGGAGATATATATATATCCAAGTGTGTGGTTCGATGGTAGAGTTCTTACCTTCAATGTGATAAACCAGGTTTGATTCCTGGCCAAGGCCCCTAATGTGCAGCCACCACCCATTTGAGTTGTGCATGGGGTCACCACGAGTCAGAGGCTGGCTCTACGGCAGCTAACAACATCAACATGGCTATTATTAGTAGTATTAGTCATCATCACATTACAGTATAAGGGTACGCTGGTTTTGGAAAGCAGCAGCAAAAGCAGGAGTGGGTTATTTTATGGTGGGGGAGGAGAAGGAGTTCAGATGAGACCTTAGAGAAATGGTAACTTTAGATGAGTTCTAAAAGATGAGGAGGTGTTCGCCAGGTAGACAAGAAGGGAAAATGTAGACGGACGAGTTTAAATCAGGGTATGATAGATAACTCCAAAGGGTCAAGGCAAAGAGTTGGTGTATATGCGTATGTATATATATTTTATATATATATTATATTGTCAGCGTCTTGCTTTGGAGATCTACAGCCATGTAAAATAGGAACATAACCGGGGTAGAGAAGTGATGCTCTCATTACGATTATGGATCTCTGAAAGCTATCATTTGAAACCATGTTTATTATTAGGCATAATAACACCTTCTCCTGTATTTGTATAACATCATTTCTGAACAATTTTAAGATGCTATCTCAGTAATCTTTATAACAAACCTTGGAGGTCTGGCCAATTATAATCATCCCAATTTTTCATAGGGGGAAACAAAAGTACAAGGAAGGGAAGGCAGAAATCCAGGGTTCTTCAAAAGCTGTTGCTGGATCTAAAAATGAAACCCTAATTTGCAGGTCACTGAAGAATTCAAAATAACAAAATCACACTGATTCCACACCGTCCCCATCTTTCTCTTGTCTTTGCTAGCATACAGAAAAATGCTATAATTAAACAGGCTAGAGTGGTGGCATAGTGGTTAAGTGCTACGGCTGCTAACCAAAGGGTCAGCAGTTCTAATCCGCCAGGTGCTCCCTGGAAACTCTATGGGGCGGTTCTACTCTGTCCTATAGGGTTGCTATGAGTCGGAATCGACTCGACAGCACTGGGTGGTTTTGTTTTTAGGGTTGCTATGAGTCGGAATCGACTCGACAGCACTGGGTGGTTTTGTTTTTAGAGTGGGGTTAAAAGACAGGTTTGTGATGAGGAGCAGAATGTACATATTGCGGATAGGCTGACAAGTTTGCCAGAAGAAAAATGTATTTAAAATTTTTTGATGGTGCATAACTTACCTATATTGAAGTGCACAAGTAATAGTTGTACATCTTGATGAATTACAACATAGGAATACATATGTAAGACATAAAATTGCCAAAATCAAGATACAGAACATTTAGCATCTCAAAAGGCTCTTGATCCCCTAACCAGTGGACAAATTCTCCAGTGCTAAGCCTTCTTTCTGCATTTATCACCATATCAAAGAACCAAACCTGACCCTTCTAGTAAATTCTGACTCATAGCGACCCTACTGGAGAGAACAGAACTACCTCATAGGGTTTTCAAGTCTGTAATCTTTTACCTAAGCCGACTGCCACACCTTTCTCCTGTGGATTGGTTGGTGGGTTCGATCCGCTGATCTTTCAGGTATCAGCTGAGCACTTAACCACTAGATCACTAGGTCTTTTTATCATCATCCCAAGGCAGTCAAGTAGATTCTGACTTATAGCGACCCTATAGGACCCCACAGAGTTTCCAAGGAGTGGCTGTGCCGACCTTTTGGTTAGCAGCCAAGCTCTTAACCACTGTACCACTAGTTTTTCCTGATTTTGGACTTCAAAACGTGTCTTTGTATTCTTTTAGGACTGGGTTTTTTGGGTCTAACATTATGTCTATGATATTCATCCATGTTATTGCATGTAGCAGTATTTCATTCATTTAATTGTGTAAATACACCACGATTTATTTATCCAAAGGACATTTGAGTTGCTCCCAATTTTTGGCTTTTACAAATAAAGCTGCTATAAACATTTTTGTAGATGTCTTTTGGTGAACACAATCATTTCTTTCTGTTGGATATACACATAAAAGTAGAATTGCTGAGTTATAGTTAACATTAATAGATAAAAATACTGTAGAACAATTTTCCAAAGCAGATATGCCAAATTACACTCACACTAGCAACGTAAGTTCCAGTTGTTCCACGATTTCACCAAAACCTGACAGTATCAGTCTTATCCATTTCAGCCATTCTAACGGGGGTGAATGAGCATGTCGTTGGAGTTTGAATTCGCATTTCCCCGATAACCAACAATGCTGAACTTTAGTCATTTGGATATCCTCTCTTGTAAAATGTCTCTTTGAGCTTTTTTTTCTTTCCATTTTTTAAATTGGTCAACTATCTCTTATTTATTTGTGGAAGTTCTTTAAATATTCTGGACATAGACACTTTTTCAGGATTTGTATTGCAAATATCATTTCTTGGTCTGTGGCTTGTTGTTTCACTCTTTTAATGGTGTTTTTTATGAACAGATGTTCTTAATTTTAATTAAGTCCAATCAAGTAATCTTTTCTTTTATGGTTTGTGTTGATTTTCTATTTAAGAAATCATTTTTTAGCTGAGGCCTTGAAGATATTCTTCTATGGTTTTGTGTAGAAGCTTTGTTGTACTACTTTAACATTTAGAACTACGGTTCATCTCTAGTTTTTTAATATGGCTTTCCAATCGACTCAGTACAATTTCTTCACTACTCAGTTACAGTAGTGACTTTGTAGTAAATCAGGTAACCATATATGTGTGGGTCTGTTCTAGACTCTCTGTTTTCTTCCATTAGTATATTTACCTCAACTGTGCTAACACCAGATCGTTTTAATTATTGTAACTTTATAGTGAGACTTGATATATAGTAAGCCTAAAACATTTATTCTTCTTCAAAATTCCTTTGACTATTCTAGGTTCAAAGAGCCCTGGTGGTGCAGTGGTTAAGTGCCCAGTTGCTAACCAAAAGTTGGTCGTTCAAACTCAACAGCCACCCTGCAGGAGAAAGGTGTGGCAGTCTGCTCCCATAAAGATTTACAGCTTTGGAAAAACTATGGGGAAGTTCTACTCTGTCCTGTAGGGTTGCTGTGAGTCAGAATCAACTTGATGGCAACAAGTTTTGGGGTTTGATATTCTAGATTCTCTGAATTTCACAAAAATTTTAGAATCCTGTTGTCAATCTCTACAAAAGAGCTTTGTAAGATTTTGAGTAGGATTGCGTTGAATCTATAGATCAACCTGGCAAGGTGTGACATCTTAATATACTGAGTTTTCCAATCAATAAAAAATAGGATTTCTTCCAGTTATTTAGGTCTATTTTAATTGTGCCAAACATATTTTATTATTTTTAGGGTAGAGATTTTGCACTTCTTTTGTTAGATTTATTCCTAACTATGGATTTTTGGTGCTATTATAAGTGGTTTTGTTTTTTAATTCTATTTCCTAGTTGTTTGGTTCTAGCATACATAAATATGATTGTTTCAGATATCAACCTTTCACTTAGTGACCTCGCAAAATTAATTTGTTTTTATAATTTGTAGATTCTTTTTGATTTTCTACATACACTATCATCTCATACGTACATAATGACAACTTTACTTCTTCCTTTCCAAATTTTATTACTTTTATTTTATTGTCTTGCCTTATTGTATTGGTTAATATAGAAAAATCACCGCTATTATTTGATATATGTTTGGGAAATGCTAGCCAGTGCAATCAGACAAGCAAGCAGAATGAGAAATAAGAAGGAAGCAAACTTAGAATAACTTGTAATGGATATAATTATAAACCTAAAATACACAAAACATTTAAATAAAAATTATTGCAAACAATAAGAAAAGTCATTAAGATAACTAATCACAAATTTGATATAAAA
The DNA here is from genome assembly GCF_030014295.1 of Loxodonta africana. Taxonomy (NCBI): domain Eukaryota; kingdom Metazoa; phylum Chordata; class Mammalia; order Proboscidea; family Elephantidae; genus Loxodonta; species Loxodonta africana. Next base: position 109,196,131 of record NC_087344.1, read on the forward strand.
GCCAATTACTTTAAGATTATCTGTCAAAAAGTAGAACGGAAGAAAATATCTCATTCGCAATTACAAAAAATTGAAATTCTAGGCACGAATTTAATAAGAAAAGCATAAGAATTTAAAATTCCATGGAGATCAATAAAGAAGAGCTAAATATGTGAAAAGACATCTTTTATTTGGATAGAATATTCTGTAGTAGAAAAGACACTAGCCCTTTCTTCCTCATTGCTGCCTGCAGAGGTGGCAGCCATCTCCTACCCAGCATCACGGCCACCCTGAGACCTCTTGTGAAGCCCAAGATTGCCAAGAAGAGAACCAAGAAGTTCATCTGGCACAACTGACATTGTCAGGATTGCAACCAAAGTCACAAAACAATCTGTGAATAAATTGTTGAATGAGAAACTAATTTGCTCTGTAAACTTTCACCTAAAGCCCAGTTAAAAAAAAAAAGAAAAAAATTAAGCATAACTGGCAGAAACCCAGAGGCATTGACAACACGGTCTGGAGGAGATTCAAAGGCCTGTTCTTGATGCCCAACATTGGTTATGGAAACAACAAGAAAATGAAGCAAATTCTGCCCAGTGGCTTCTGGAAGTTTCTGGTCCACAATGTCAAGGAGCTGGCAGTGCTGCTGATGTGCAACAAATCTTACTGTGCTGAGATTGCTCAAAATGTTTCCTCCAGGAACCATTAAACCATCTTGGAAAGAGCAGCCTAACTAGCCATTACAGTCACCAATCCCAATGCCAAGCTGTGCTAGAAAGACAGTGAATAGACAAATCATTTGTAAGTTTTATTCGTGTGTGATAAAACAATAAAAACTCTGAAAAAGAATTTAAAAAAATGAAGAAAAGGATATTAGTTACCTTTGACTCAATCTAAAAGTGTAGTTCAGTTCCTATCGAAATAATAGGAACTCCTGGGTAGTGTAAACAGTTAAGCTCTTGGCTACTAACTGCCAATGGAAAAAAATGTTACCGGGTCCTGGGCCACCCCCAAGATTGGCTACACATCAACTGTTGTGGACCTACAGAGTTTTCATTGGCTGATTTTCAGAAGTAAATCGCTAGATCTTTCTTCCTAGTTAGCCTAGAAGCTCCACTGAAACCTGTTAGCATCATGCAACACACAGGCCGCCACTGGCAGACAGGTGGTAACTATACATGGGGTGCACTGAGTGGGAATCAAACCCAGGTCTTCCTCATGGAAGGATGAGAATTCTGCCACTGGACTACCAATGCCCTCACATCCTTGTAAATTACTAAAACATGAAAAGAGAAACCATAAAGTAACTAGAGGAAAGAATGGAATAATACTAATTTGAAAATAATTTAGACATGAGAAACACCCTTTTAATTATTTTCAAAATCCTCAAACCATAAAGAAAAATGTTAATATTGACATTTACATCTTAATATTTTAGATGTTCATCAAGTTTAAGGCTCTATGCAATAAAAAAGAAAGACAAGAACAGATTGGGAAAAACATTTGCAGTACATATGACAAAGTTAAGTATCCTTAATATATAAAAAATTTTAATAAATAAATAAAAGATAAATAACCCAATAGAAAAAATGGGCAAGGGAGTTCACAGAAAAATATTAGTGGACAATTATCAAATAAAAAGGTACTCAGCCATATTCACATTTTAAAGCATGCAAATTAAAACAAGAAAATTAGTTGTAATGAATATTAATTATAAACTTAAATATACATTTTTTCCTATCCAAATGAAAACATTAAAAGGTTAGGTAAACCCAAGGACTTAAGGTAATAGACATTTTCACATATTGTCGATAGTACAAATTGTTCTAAATCTTTTGTAGGAAATTTATCAACGTCTAGCAAAATTATTAATAAGCATCTTAAAATTTCTCCTACCCATATACCTGCAAAAATGTCCAAAACTAAACGTACAGCAATTCTACAATTTGTTTCAGCATTGCTTTTAATAGGAAAACTGAAATCCTTTCAATGGCTATAAACGGAAGAACCTGTCACCAATCATTACCTCCACAGAGCGGAATTAGAGTAGGGAGGAAAGAAGACAGAAAAATGTTCTACCTTGTATCTTTCTATTCTGGTATATTGTTTGTTTGTTCTATCATGAACCCGTTTTACTGCTGTGGTAAACTAGTTTTAGAAAGTAATGAAGAATTGGAACTTTTACAGTTCCAGAAAAATGCTCAGAAATCTCAGAAAGGTTTTTTTTTTTCATTTTATCTTTAATTTGTTAATGTTTTTTCTTCATAATCTAACTTAAATGAAATTCTTTTTGACTCTTTTTTGTTGTCGTTGTTCAAATTGCTAGTAATCCAGCCATTTTCTTTCCTAAGTCTTTGGTTTTATTTCATTTTCTTCTAAAATTTGTGCAATCATGATTCTGTGCACTCAAGAATTACATTGAGGTATTTAGAAAAATCACTCTGTTCAAAGTTGAGTTCTTTGCTTTTCAAGAAGGTACTAACCAACCTACCCTAACATGAAACAAGTCATAATCACGCAGTTGTAGTAACCCTTTCTTTTAATTACAATCTTAACCAAAAGGGTTAGGGATAAATACATAGTAGACAACATTGTTATTGGGCAATGCTCCACTTTAAACAGTCCCACAGCCCTACTTTGAAGCTCCTTAGAAACATGATTCTCAGATAACAGAAAAATTATAGGCACTAATTATCAGTTAGCCTTAGATGTTAGTGTAACTTTAATGCCAACATGTGTATTTCTTTATTTTAGGGGAATATTATTGAAGTCAAAGTAACTATCTCACTTTGCTTAAAAACATGGTAGCATAAATTATTTGGTAAATGGAGAATGTGAAATTTAATTAACAGGCTTACAAATCTCGCAGAAGTTCTTTAAGCAGCGAATTAAAGAGGAGTTGATGAGACTCACCTAGCTGAAAGGCAGGAATGGCCCTGGGGCTCATCCTCCTCACGCCTTCTCACAATTGGCTTGCTATCTAACAGGCCTCACTGACCTTATGACCTCATTTCTCTTATGGACCTCCTATGGGTTGGAGAGGAGCCCTGGTGGTTCAGTGGTAAAGTGTTTAGCTGCTCACCCAAAGGTAAGTGGTTTGAACCCACCAGCCGCTCCTTGGGAGAAAGATGTGGCAGTCTGCTTCTGTAGAGATTATAGCTTTGGATACCCTGTGTGGCAGTTCTACTCTGTCATATAGGGTCGTTACAACTCAGAATCAACTCAACGGCAATGGGTTTGGATTATGGGTCCTGTGGGGGCGACAGAAGAAGCACAAGAAATTTGGAACAGCGAGTGGCCCATGGAGGACGTTAGGAGCCATTGTTATGGACTAAATTGTGTTTCCTGAAAATATGTGTTGTAAATCCTACCCCTATACCTGTGGATGCAATCCTATTTGGGCATAGGGTTGTCTTTGTTATGTTAATGAGGTCTATCAGTGTAGGATGTGTCTTAAGCCAATCACTTTTGAGATATAAAAAGAGCAGATTAAGTACACAAGCAATCAAACACAGATGGGGGAAGATAGATGTCACCTGAAAATTTACAAGGAACAGAAGCTGAAAAGATGTCAAGGATCTTCCCCCAGAGACGGTGGCCTGAATTTGGATTTCTAGCCTCCTAAACTGTGAAATCCTGGTAGTATAGTGGTTAAGAGCTATGGCTGCTAACCAAAAGGTCAGCAGTTCAAATTCACCAGATGCTTCTTGGAAACGCTATGAGGCAGTTCTACTCTGTCCTATAGGGCCACTATGAGTCAGAATTGACTCAGTGGCAATGGGTTTGATTTTTTTTGGTTTTAAGCCGTGAGAAACTAAATTTCTGTTTGTTAGAGCCATTCACTAATGTTATTTCTGTTTTAGCAGCACTAGGAAACCCAGACAGTCATGTAGCCATAGTAGCTTTTGCCTACCTTGAGCAGAGGGGAGGCCATCACTACTTAGGCACTTGGTCTCAGGAGTGGGAACTGCAGAGTAAAAGGACCAGAGAGGAAATGCTGCATGAGCTTGACAGAGCTCATTACCTTAAAGGCCCATGTTTGGGATGCATTAATTACCATGTGTACCTTATTCATTTGGTCATTCATTTTCTTAAATAAATATTTATTTGATGCCTTTTTTTTTTGTTATATATGACTGGCAACATGCCATGCACTAGGAGTGTAATGGAGAATCATGTGGCCTTCTTGACTTTCAGGAGCTCATAGCATTGACATTGACTAAATAAATAAATAAATAAACAAACTGATGATTAGGTTTTCCAAATCTTAAAGAGATAGTTAGAGGAGTCCTAGATTCAAGAGAAAACAGGGACTTTTTTATTTTTTTTCCGTAATGGATTCTTGGCCCAATGTTGAGGGGCTTTTAACTTCTTTGTGTTTACAAAAATGCTTAGCACAGAGTTAAGAGAAAGGACAAGGGAAAGGGGGCCCTGGATTTGAATCTGCAGCTTTCTGGGTATTTGAACTTGACTAAGGTTTTAGACCATCTATGTCCTAGTTTCTTCATCTATGAACTGGAGATAACAATACTGCCTGACTCACAGAGTATTTATGAGGAATAAATTAGCTAGTATACTTGTAAAGTTATATTAGTGCCTGGCTCATAGTGCTATCTTACATTTACATTTATATATTTCAGATTTAAAGAAATATTACTGGCTTTAATATTCAAAAAGAAAATATAAAATGAATTAATTAAAATTAATAAATGTTTAAACATTATTGTCGTTGTTAGTAGTGGACAAGTTGATTCTAACTCATTAGTAGAACTCCTCCTCAGGGTTTTTAAGGCTGTGACTTTTCGGAAGCAGGTTGCCATCCATGTCTTCCAAGGTACCCCTGAGTGGGTTTGAACCACCAACCTTTCAGCTAGTAGTTGAGCACTTAACCAACTGCACCACCCAGGGACCATAAGCATCACTATAACCTAGACTTACGTCATTAATTACAACTCAATTTCACTTATATATTCAAGAAGGGATACATATGTGTTTTACTGTTTGGCAAGACATGAGGAAAACTTCCAATAGTTAAGAGTTGTAGCCACAATGTACTATCTATAAATTCGAAATCCAAACAGTTCAGGAAACCAAACTACCATGCAGTTATTTATAATTCACATTTTTCTAATTTAATGTGAATTTAATCATAAATTTTACAAAAGAAATATTACTATCTGATAAGTTTGAGTATTTTTGCAGCAGCTTTCAATTTACCTCCCCCTCCCCCTTGGCAAGGAGTATGTGTATTTCCCTGACTTTGGGCTTGGCCAGGAGACTTGATTTGGCCAATGGAATGTGAGTAGAGAGCAATGGAATGGGAGCAGAGGCTTTAGATATACTTGTGCAGTTTGGGTTTGGCTGACCTCTAGCCTTCCTATGATTCACCACCAGAAGAGGCTACCCCCAGGGAACTGCTGATCCAAGAAGAATGGGAAGAAATGCAGAACAGCCTGGCCAGACTTCTGCCTGGAGTAAGTCTCCTCAATCCTATCTAAGCTCAGATGACCTGCAACCTGAAACAGAGTCATCCCACCCAGCCTACAGACCTATAAATAAGAAAAATATATGATTGCTTTTGTAAGCCAATGAGTTTTCGGAGTGTTTTGTTTTGAAGAATTGTCATGATAACAGGTAACTACTACAGGGTTGCTATGAGTCAGAATCAACTTTGGCAGTTGTTAGTTTACAATGTACTTGATTTTGGAGTGCTGCCCCAGACTCTTGTGGGTGTTGTATAACAGAGTGTGTGCACCCTATTTCCCTTTGTGTGGTTGACCATCAATTGCTCATATGCAAGTTCAAGTTGAAACTGAAGAAAATCAGAGCAAGTCCACGAGTGCCAAAGTACAACCTAGATTATATTCCACCTGAATTTAGAGATCATCTCAAGAGTAGGTTTGACATGTTGAACACTAATGACTGAAGCCTAGACGAGTTGTGAAATGACATCAAGGATATCGTATACAAAGAAAGAAAGAGGTCATTGAAAAGACAGGAAAGAAAAGACCAAGATGGTTGTCAGAGGAGACTCTGAAACTTGTTCTCAAACGTTGAGCAGCTAAAGCAAAAGGAAGAAATGATGAAGTAAAAGAACCGAACAGAGGATTTCAAAGGGCCTCTCGAGAAGACAAAGTAAAATATTACCATGACATGTGCAAAGAGCTGGAGATGGAAAACCAGAAGGGAAGAATACGCTCAGTGTTTCTCAAGCTGAAAGAACTGAAGAAAAAATTCAAGCCTTGAGTTGTAATAGTGAAGGATTCTATGGGGAAAATATTAAATGATGCAGGAAGCATCAAAAGAAGATGGAAGGAATACGCAGAATCATTATACCAAAAAGAATTAGTCAACATTCAACCATTTCACGAGATAGCATATGATCAGGAACCAATGGCACTGAAGGAAGAAGTCCAAGCTGCTCTGAAGGCATTGGCGAAAAACAAGGATCCAGGAATTTACGGAATACAAGTTGAGATGTTTCAATAAACAGATGCAGCACTGGAAGTGCTAACTCGTCTGTGCCAAGAAATTTGAAGACAGCTTCCTAGCCAACCAACTGGAAGAGATCCGTATTTATGCCTACTCCCAAGAAAGGTGATCCCACCAAATGCAGAAATTATTGAACAATATCATTAATATCACACACAAGTAAAATTTTGCTGAAGATCATTCAAAAGTGGCTGCAGCAGGTATATCCACAGGGAACTGCCAGAAATTCAGGCTGGATTCAGAAGAGGACATGGAACCAGGGATATCATTGCAGATCTCAGATGGATCCTGGCTGAGAGCAGAGCATACAAGAAGGATGTTTACCTGCGTTTTAGTGACTATGCAAAAGCATTTGACTGTGTGGATCATAACAAACTATGGATAACACCACAAAGAATGGGAATTCCAGAACACTTACTTGTGTTCATGAGGAACCTGTACATAGATCAAGGGGCAGTTGTTCGGACAGAACAAGGGGATACTGAGTAGCTTAAAATCAGGAAAGATGTGCATCAGGGTTGTATCCTTTCACCATATCTATTCACTCTGTATGCTGAGCAAATAATCTGAGAAGCTGGACTATAGGAAGAAGAATGGGGCATCAGGATTGGAGGAAGACTCATTAACAACCTGCATTATGCAGATGACACAACCTTGCTTGTTGAAAGTTAAGAGGACTAGAAGCACATACTGATGAAAATCAAAGACCACGGCCTTCAGTATGGATTACACCTCAACATAAAGAAAACAAAAATTCTCACAACTGGACCAATAAGCAACATCATGATAAATGGAGAAAAGATCGAAGTTGTCAAGGATGTTATTACTTGGGTCCACAATCAACACCCATGGAAGCAGTGGTCAAGAAATCAAAAGACTCATTGCATTGGGCAAATCTGCTGCAAAGGACCTCTTTAAAGTGTTGAAAAGCAAAGATGTCACCTTGAAGGCAATAGTGCACCTGACCCAAGCCATGGTATTTTCAATTGCATCATCTGCATGTGAAAGCTGGACAATGAATAAGGAAGATTGAAGAATTGATGCCTTCGAATTGTGGTGTTGGTGAAGAATACCATGGACTGCCAAAAGAATAAAAACAATCTCTCTTGGAAGAAGTACACCTGAAAGCTCCTTAGAAGTAAGATTGGCGAGACTGCATCTTACGTACTTTGGACATGTTGTCAGGAGGGATTAGTCCCTGGAGAAGGACATTATGCTTGGTAAAGTACAGGGTCAGCGGAAAAGAGGAAGACCCCCAACGGTGGCTACAACTATGGGCTCATGCATAATAACGATGGTAGTGATGGTGCAGGGCTGGGCAGTGTTTAGTTCTGTGGCACATAGGGTTGCCATGAGTCAGAACTGACTGGACGGCTCCTAACAACAACATACACATGCAAAAGCTGGACAGAGAGTAATGAAGACCAAAGAAGAATTAACGCCTTTGAATTACGGTGCTGGGAAAGAATATTGAATATACCACGGACTGCCAAAAGAACACACAAATCTGTCTTGGAGGAAGTGCAGCCAGAATGATCTTTGGAGGCAAGGATGGCGAAATTTTGCTCACTTACTTTGAACAAGTTATCAGAAGGGACCTGTATATGAAGGACAGCATATGCACTTGGTAAAGTAGAGAGGGTCAGTGAAGAAAAGGAAAAGCCTCAAGAAGATGGATTGACACAGTGGCTGTAACAATGTGCCCAAGCACAACAATGATTGTGAGGATCCCACAGGACTGGGAGTGTTTTGTTCTATTTTAGGTAGGGTTGCTATGAGTTGGAACTCACTCAGTGGCACCTGACAACAACAACAACAACATCAGATTCATAGGTTAACCTTTTTAGAAATTATCCAGTTAATAAACATCAAAATAAGAAACATATTAATGGTTATATTACTGTCAGAAATTTGAAAATTTACTGTGTTTAAGGCAAATATGGTAAAGTGTTTGTTTTAATTCCTAGTCAGAATCAGAAACCCAATCTTCTTTAAGTGGAACTAAAGTTCATATAATGGGCATAAGATAAAATTAGGCAAAGTTAAGAATTTGAGCTCTAACTAGAGGTATTCAGGCTCTTTGTAGTTGCAGCAATTCAGCTGTTGTTACCTCCCTGAGACTTACTGTGTCAGAGAAGTAACTTTAATTCAATTCAATAAAAGTACACTGACTTTAGAATTATAGCATCGAAGCATCCTAAGATTAACCATGCTGAGCATTAGAAGACAGCAGCTAAGTCAGCAATGATTTATTCTTAAATTTCGTATATATTTGAAACTTTGCAAAGCAGTAGCATCAAAATTTTAGTGCACAAATGAGCATTCTAGTTATATAAAATGATTTTACAATAGTTTAATTTATTTTTAACTAAAAAATAATATCAGTAGTCCAAAATTTTTAAAGTAAAGAGAAAAAATCGATCACTGACAATCTCACATCTGAAATATAGTGAGTGAATATTTCAGTGTATTATAGAAAAGTCTCCTGGTAGCTTGGGGTAATTCACACTTTATTCTTCATTCATTTAAGGAAGGCTGAGGTTTTGAAGATTTAGCGGCGTAAATAATTTATTATTTTGATTTAATCTTGATAGCAATGTTTGAGCAATCTGACTTTCCTGTTTTCCTCATACTCTGGCATGGTACAAATGACAGAGAAGTAATTTTGAATTTACTGATTTCCCTGTGCTTTCTTTTCTTTGAGTTGCATAAATGGAAAGGAAATTATCAAAGGCCAGGAAATGGGCAGGGTGTATAATGTCTGCATGAAAAAGATGGGAAACGTTAGTTTTATTACTCACTATCTTAAAGTGTTTCAAAAACAAAAAAGAAAACTAAGCATATCAATTACTGTTTTGTTCCAACACTTACTTTGAACTTTGCCTCCCCACACATAAAAATTCAGTATTTAAACTATAGCATTACCATATAGTAGACATAAGCACAATATGTATAATAAACTCACACTTACAATTCAGTCAAGACTAACCAAATTTTATATATATTTATACATACATAGGTATATATATGTATATGTACATATATATAAGTACGTATATATACATATGTGTAGACACTCTGGTGATGCAATTGTTAAAGCACTTGGCTGCTAACTGAAAGGTCAAGGTTCGAACCCACCAGCCACTCCCTGAGGGAAAAAACCTGGCAATCTTCTCCCTAAAGATTTTAGCCTAGGAAACGCTATGGGGCAGCTCTACTCTGTCCTGTAGGGTCTCATAGTGTTACAATCAACTTGATGGCAGACAACAACAACATATATATATGTGTATATAGTTTTTTATATGTGTGTGTGTGCATATGCGTATGTGTATATATATATATATATATGGATGTATGTGTGTATACATAATATAAATGTGTATATATAGAAAGAGAGAGAGAACCCTGGTAGTGCAACAGTTAAGCTCTCTTCTGCTAACCAAAAGGTTGGTGGTTCAAACTCACTCAATGGCTCCACAGGAGAAAGACCTGATGATCTGCTCCTGTAAAGATTAAAAATACAGCCTAGAAAATCCTATGGGGCAGTTCTACTCTGTCACGTGGGGTCACTATGAGTCAGAATCGATTCAACAGTACACAATTACAACAAATATATATATATAATCTGTTTGGAACTTCCAAAATCTTAACAGAAATTGCAGATTCAGGAGTATCACGTACCTTCCAGTGTATGGAGAGGATTAGATGTATGCATCCATTTTGTAGTCTTTGTTAAAAATAGGTCTTAGCACCATGCACAAAAACAAATTGAAAATAGATGAAAGACCTAAATGTGTAAACTAAAACCATAAAATTCTTAGAAGAAGCAAGGGCAATGCTATCAGGCCTAACAATGAATTATCTAATACAATAACAAAAGCACAAACAGCAAAAGACAAAATAAATAAATGGGACCTCATAAAAATTAAAAACTTTTCTTCATCAAAAGACTTTACAAAAACAGTGAAAAGACAAGCTACTGACTGGGAGAATGTCTTCAGAAACCATATATCCAACAGGAATCTAATAACCAAGGTATATATAAAACTTCAACAACTTAACAACAAGAAGACAAATAATCCAATTATAAAACGAGCAAAGGAGTTGAATAGACATGTCACTAAAGAAGACTTTCAAATGGCCACCAAACACATGAAAAGATACTTAGTGTCATTAGCCATCAGAGAGATGCAAATCAAACCACAATGAGATACCATTTCACCCCCACTAATATGGCAGTTGAAAGTGAGCTTCCTTGGAGTGTGGCCTGCATTCAATATGGGTGGGCTTTCTGGCAAGACTCACAGGCTCTTGCTCACTCTGGATCCTGCTACAGGCTCCTTACTGTTCATCTGACTTTCAGTCCTCAGGACATGAGCTACAGTTTACCCGCCAATCTTGGGATTCATCAGCTTCTTGCAGTCTGTGAACTAGAGGCCTATTGTCTGACCTGTTGATCTTGGGTTCACCAGCCCCTGTGGCTATGTGAGTTAGAAGAAATCCCCAGCCTGACCCATGGATTCAGGACTTTCAAACCTCTAAAATTATGTGAGCCATTTCCTGAATATAAATCTCTTTCATTCTCCCTCTCTCTCTGTATGTGTGTAGGTATATGTATATGTGTGTGTATATAATATATATATATATACATGCACATATACATATACCAAACCAGTTGCCATCAAGCTGATTCTGACTCATAGCAACCCTATAGGACAGAGTAGAATGCCCCATTGGGTTTCCAAGGAGCGCCTGGTGGATTTGAACTGCTGACCTTTTGGTTAGCGGCTGTAGCTCTTAACCACTATACTGCCAGGGTTTCCTCTCTCTCTCTCTCTGTCTCTCTCTCTCTATATATACAGATGCTTCACTGGTTTTGCTGTTCTAGAAAACCCAGCCTAAGACATTTAGTACCAAGAGTGGTTCTACAGAAACAAAATTGCAAGGATGAGTTTTCTAAATTTTTTCTCAACTATGTCAGTTTGTTGTACGTGGTGACTTGCATGTTGCTGCTATACAGGAAGCTTTGCCACCAGTATTTCAAATACCAGCAGGGTCACTTTTGGTGGACGGGCTTCAGCTGAGCTTTCAGACTAAGACAGACTAGGAAGAAAGACCTAGTAGTCTACTTCTGAAAAAAATTGACCAGTGTAAACCTTATGAATAGCTACAGAACATTATTTCAAGACTAGTTAGTCTTAAAAATGTTGATGACTCTAGTAGTAAAGAAGACACTGGTAATCCATGACGTGAGGTGGCAGTAGAAATATGCAAAATACCACTACATATAGATCCAGTATTGGTGAGAGGTGAGGCTCTGGGTGATCGTATGTTTGATACCTTTCTACAATTTTGTCGTAATGAGAAGTATAAGGAAGCTGGTTGGTTGGTCCAAATTTCACTAGATTCAAACTACTGACCTTTTGGTTAGCAGCTGTAGCTCTTAACCACTATGCTACCAAGATTTCCCCATAATGAATAGTGGAGTCAAATTATTAATCAAAATAGTCTGACTTATGCATTGACTACTTAGTCATAGTGTCCCTAGGAGTGAAATAGATAGAAAATTTGCTGAATATTTACTTGATCTGCACAAGTGGAAGAATTCTAGGTCAAGTGAACAGCAGTCTAACTTGAATTGTCAGAATAAAGAGTCATGGCCCCTCAATCAATTCCCAGACTTGAGCAAGTCTGCTTTGAATGAAAGGGAGGCTGAGTCCCCTTAAGGAAGGATTCTACTACACAGCCAAAAATCTATGCTGTTAATCATTCTCCCAGCCTTCTGCAAGGAATCTATGACCTTTTATGAGAGTGGCTGTTCACTGGGGAAAAGGAAATAATCATATTTTGGGAGGATTACTGGATACTGACTCTGAACTGACACTAATTCCAAGAGGCCCAAAACATTGCTGTGGCTGACCCTGCAGAGTAGGGCGTAAGGAGTTTAGGTTATTAATGGAGTCTTAGCTCATGTCCATTTCACAGTAGGTCCAGTGGGTCCCTGAACCCATCTATAGTGATTTCCCCAGTTCCAGAATGATTAATTGGAATAGTTACACTCAGCCACTGGTAGAACCCCAACACTGAATCTCTGACAAGTGGAGTAAGGGCTATTATGGCAGGAAAAGCCAATTGGAAGCTGTTAGAGATGCCGCAACCTAGGAAAATAGTAAACGAAAGGCAGTACCAGGTTCCTGGAGGGATTGCAGAAATTACTGGCACCATCAAGAGCTTGAAGGATACAGGTGTTTTGATTCCCACCACATCCCCATTGAACTTACCTATTTGATCTGTGCAAAAAACAGATGGATCTTGGAGAATTATAGTGGATTATCAAAAACTTAACCTGGTAGTGACTCCAATTGCAGCTGCTGTTCCAGATGTAGTTTCATTGCTTGAGCAAATTAATACATCTCCTTGTTCCTGGTATGCAGTTATTGATCTTGCTAATGCCTTTTCCTCCATACTTGTATCAAAGTACCACCAGGAGGAGTTTGCCTCAAACTGGCAAGGTCAGCAATGAACCTTCAGGACTTACCTCAGCTATACATCAACTCTTCAGCCCTACTTCATAATTAGATCCACAGGGAACCTGATCACCTTTCCCTTCCACAAGATAACACACTGGTCCATTACATTGACAACATTATGCTGATTTGACCTACTAAGGAAGAAGTGTCAATGACTCTACACTTACTGGTAAAACATTTGCATCCTTAAAGGGTAGGAAATTAATCTGACAAAAGTTCAGGCGCCTTCCACCTCAGTGAAATTTCTAGGAGTTCTGTGGTGTGGAGCATGTGGAGTGAAGGATAAGTTATTGCATCTGGCCCTTCCCACAACTAAAAAGGAGGCGCAATGCCTAGTGGACTTTTTTAGATTTTGGAGGCCATGTATCCCTCATTTGGGTGTGCTACTCTGACACTATTTATTAAGTGAATTCAAAAAGCTGCCAGTTTTCAGTGAGTGCTCAGACCAAGAGATGGCTCTGAAATAGGTTCAGGCTGCTGTGCAAGCTGCTCCGCCACTTGGGCCATATGATCTAGCTGATCCGATGGTGCTTGAAGTGTCAGTGGCAGATAGAGTTGCTGTTTGGAGTCTTTGGCAGGCCCCTATTCATGAATCACAGCGCAGACCTTTGGGATTTTGGGGCAAAGCCCTGCCATACTCTTCAGATAACTACTTTCCTTTTGAGAAACAGCTGGGTCTTGGTAGAGACTAACGCTTAACCATGGGCCACCAAATCACTATTCAGTCTGAGCTGCCCATCATGAACTGAGTGTTGTCTGGCCCACAGAGTCACAAAGTTGGGTGTGCACAGTAGCACTCCATCATTAAATGGAAGTTGTATACACGAGACTGGGCCTGAACAGTACCTGAAGTCAAAAGTAAGTTGCATGAGGAAGTATCCCAAATGCCCCTGGGCTCCACTCCTATTCATCTCTCATCTCCCAGTCAGCACCTATGGCCTTGGATCAGGGGACTCACTTCACAGCAAATGAAGTGTGGCAATGGGCCCATGCTCATGGAATTAACTGGTGTTACCATGTTCCCCATCATCCTGAAGCTGCTGGCTTGATAGAACAGTGAAATGGCCTTCTAAAGACACAATTATGGTGCCACCTAGGTGGCAATACCTTGCAGGGTTGGGACAATGTTCTCCAGGAGACTATACATTCTAAACCTGCATCCAAAATATGGTGCTGTTTCTCCCATAGCCAGGATTCATGGGTCCAGGAATCAAGGGGTGGAAATGGCAGTGGCACCACTCCCTATTACCCTTAGTGACCCACTCTCAAAATTTTTCTTCCCGTCCCCTCGGCCCTGTTCTCTGAGGGGTTAGAGGTCTTACTTCCAAAGGGAGGTATGTTCACACCTGGAGACACATCACTGATTCCACTGAACTGGAAATTAAGAATGCCACCTGGTCACTTTGGGCTCTTTATGCCTCTGGATCAACAGGCAAAGAAGGGAGTTACCGTACTGGCTCGTGTCATTGATCCTGATTATCGAAAGGAACTCAGATTGATATTACATAATGGAGGTAAAGAAGAGTATGTCTGGAATGCAGGAGATCCCTTAGGGCATCTCTTAGTTCTTCCATGCCTTGTGATTAAACTCAATGGAAAACTACAGCAACACAATTCTGACATGACTACTAATGGCCCAGGCCCTTCAAGAATGAAGTTTTTGGTCACCCCACCAAGCAAAAAACTATGACCAGCTGAGGTGCTTGCCGAGAGTAAAGGGAATACAGAATGGATGGTGAAAGAAGGTAGTTTTAAATACCAGTTACGACCACCTGATCAGTTGCAGGAAAAAAGATTGTAATTGTGATGAGTATTTCTGCATTGTATGCGTGCATCAAATATTTGGTTTACACTTCTCTAATTCCTCATGATCACAAACATTTCCTCATGATCACAAACATTTCCTCATGTGCCTGTTAGCCACCTGTATGTCTTCTTTGGTGAAATGTCCATTCATAACCTTTGTCTATTTTTTAATTGGATTATTTGTCTTTCTGTATAGAGGTGTTGAAGTATTCTATAGATTTTAGAGATTAGACCCTTGTCAGATAAGTCACAGCCATTTTTTTCCCCCTTGTCTGTAGGTTCTCTTTTTACTCTTTTGGTGAAGTTTTTGATGAGTGTAAGTGTTTAATTTTTAGGAGCTCCCAGTTATCTAGCTTATGTTCTGGCTTCTGTACATTGTTAATTATGTTTTGTATTGTACTTATGGCATGTGTTAGGACCCTTAGGGTTGTCCCTAACTTTTCTTCCATGAGCTTTATGATTATGGGTTTTATATTTAGGTTTTTGATCCATTTTGAGTTATTTTTTTGTGTATGGTGTAAGGTATGGGTCCTGTTTCATTTTGTTACAGATTGACATCCAGTTTTTCTAGCAGTGTTTGTTAAGAAGACTGCCTTTTCCTCCTTTAATGGACTTTGGTCCTTTGTCTAAGATCAGCTGACCATAGGTGGATGGATTTACATATGGGTTCCTGATTGTGTTCCATTGGTCTATATGTCTGTAGTTGTACCAGTACTAGGCTGTTTGGACTACCATGGCTGTTTAGTAGGTTCTGAGATCAAGTAGAATGGAGGCCTGTTGTGTGTCTGTCAGTTTGTTGTACTGTGAGAGCTTGTGCTTGTGTGTTGCTGTGATGCTGAAAGCTATGCCACTGGTATTCAAATACCAGCAGGGTCACCCATGGTGGACAGGTTTCAGCTGAGCTTCCAGACTAAGACAGACTAGGAAGAAGGATCTGGCAGACTACTTCTGAAAAGATTTAGCCAGTGAAAACTTTATGAATAGCAGTGGAACATTGTTTGATACAGTGTCAGAAGATGAGCCCCTCAGGTCGAAAGTCACTCAAAAGACGACTGGGGGAGAGCTGCCTCTTCAAAGTATAGTCAACCTTAATGACGTGGATGGAGTCAAGCTTTCACACCTTCATTTGCTGATGTGGCATGACTCAAAATGAGAAGAAACAGCTGCAAACATCCTTTAATAGTCTGAACATGGAAGATACGAAGTATGAATCTAGGAAAATTGGAAGTCATGAAAAATGAAATGGAACACATAAACATTCATATCCTAGGCATTAGTGAGCTGAAATGGACTGGCATTGGCCGTTTTGAATCAGACAATCATATGGTCTACTATGCCAGGAACGACAACTTGAAGAGGAATGGCGTTGCATTCATTGTCAAAAAGAACATTTCAAGACCTATCCTGAAGTACAACACTGTCAGTGATAGGATGATATCCAGATGCCTATAAGGAAGACCACTTAATATGACTATTATTCAAATTTACGCACCAACCACTAAGGTCAAAGATGAAGAAATTGAAGATTTATACCAACTTCCGCAGTCTGAAATTGATTGAACATATAATCAGAATGCATAGATAATTACCACAGATTGGAATGAGAAGGTTGAAAATGGAGAAGGATCAGTAGTTGGAAAATATGGCCTTGGTGATAGAAATGATGCCAGAGATTGCATGATAGAATTTCACAAGACCAACAAATTTTTCATTGCAAATACCTTTTTTCACCAACATAAAAGGCGACTATACACTTGGACCTCACCAGAAGGAATACACAGGAATCAAATTGACTACATCTCTGGGAAAAGATGGAAAAGCTCAATATTATCAGTCAGAACAAGCCCAGGGGCCAATTGTAGAACAGACCGTTAATTGCTCCAATGTAAGTTCAAGTTGAAACTGAATAAAATTAGAACAAGTTGACAAAAGCCAAAATACGACTTGAATATATCCCACTTGAATTTGGAGACCATCTCGAGACACATCAAACACTAATGACTGAAGACCGGACGAGCTGTGGAATGACATCAAGGACATCATACATGAAGAAAGCAAGAAGTCATTAAAAAGACAGGAAAGAAAGAAAAGACCAAAATGGTTGTCAGAAGAGACTCTGAAACTTGCTCTTGAATGTCGAGTAGCTAAAGCGAAAGGAAGAAATGATGAAGTAAAAGAGTTGAACAGAAAATTTCAAAGGACAGCTGGAGCAGACAAGTAAAGTAGTATAATGTGCAAAGACCTGGAGATGGAAAACTAAAAGGGAAGGATATGCTCTGCATTTCTCAAGCTGAAAGAACTGAAGAAAAAATTCAAATCTCAAGTTGCAATATTGAAGGATTCAATGGGGAAAATATTAAATGACTCAGGAAGCATCAAAAGAAGATGGAAATTAGAGAAATGCAAATCAAAACTACAATGAGATTCCATCTCACGCCAACAAGGCCAGCATTAATCCAAAAAACACAGAATAATAAATGTTGAAGAGGTTGTGGACAAACTGGAACACTTATACACTGTTGGTGGGAATGTAAAATGGTACAACCACTTTGGAAATCAATTTGGCACTTTCTTAAGAAGCTAGAAATAGAACTACCGTATGATCCAGCAATCCCACTCCTTGGAATATATTCTAGAGAAGTAAGAGCCTTTACATGAACAGATATATTCACACCCATGTTCATTGCAGCACTGTTTACAATAGCAAAAAGATGGAAGCAACCAAGGGGCCCATCAACGAATGAATGGATAAATAAATTATGGTATATTCATGCAATGGAATACTACACATCAATAAAAAACAATGATGAATCTGTGAAACATTTCATAACATGGAGGAACCTGGAAGGCATTATGCTTAGTGAAATCAGTCAGTTGCGAAAAGACAAATGTTGTATGAGACCACTATTATAAGAGCTCAAGGAAGAGTTTAAACAGAGAAGAAAATATTCTTTGATGGTTACGAGAGGGGGGAGGGAGAGAGGGACAGAGAGGGGGATTTACTAATTAGATAGTAGATAAGAACTAATTTAGGTGAATGGATGGAAAGCATACAATACAGCAGAGGTCAGCAAAACTGGACTAAACCAAAACTAAAGAAGTTTACTGAATAAACTGAACGCTTCAAAGGCCAGAGTAGCAGGGGTAGGGGTTTGGTGACCATGGTTTCAGGGGACATCTAGGTAAATTGGCATAATTAAAATCTATTAAGAAAACATTCTGCATCCCACTTTGGAGAGTGGCATCTGGGGTCTTAAATGCTAGTGAGCGGCCATCTAAGACACAACAATTGGTCTCAACTAATTGGATCAAAGGAGAATGAAGAACCCCAAAGACACAAGGTAAGTATGAGCCCAATAGTCAGAATGGGCCACATAAATCAAAGACTACATCAGACCAAGACCAGAAGAACTAGATGGTGCCCAGCTATAACCGATGACTGCCATGACAGGGAGCACAGTAGAGAATCACTGAAGGAGCAGGAGAGCAGTTGGATGCAGACTCCAAATTCTAGTAAAAAGACCAGACTTAATGGGCTGACTGACATCAGAGGGACCCCTGAGGTCATGGTGCCCAGACCTTCTGTTAGCCCAAGACAGGAACCATTCTCGAAGCCAACTCTTCACACAGGGATTGGACTGGATTACAAGACTGAAAATGATACTGGTGAGGAGTCGGCTTCATAGATCAGGTAGATACATGAGACTATCTGGGCAGCTCCTGTATGGAGGGGAGATGTGAAGGCCGAGGGGGAAAGAAGCTGGCTGAATGGACACGGAAACAGGGTGGAGAGAAGGAATGTGCTGTCTCATTACGGGGAGGGCAACTAGGAGTATATATAAAAAAATATATAGCAAGGTGCATATAAGGTTTTGTATGAGAGACCACTTGATTTGTAAACTTTCACTTAAAGCACAATGAGAGTTAAAAAAAAAAAAAAAAGTAGGTGGAAGGAATATACAGAATCATTATGCCAAAAGGAATTGGTCGATGTTCAACAATTTCAGGAGGTACCATATGAGCAGGAACTAAAGGTATTGAAAGAAGTCCAAGCTGCACTGAAGGCACTGGGGAAAAACAAGGTTCCAGGAATTGATGGAATACCAATTGAGATGTTTCAACAAATGGATGTAGTGTTGAAAGTACTTGCTTGTTTATGCCAAGAAATTTGGAAGACAGCTACCTGGCCAAGCAACTGGAACAGATCTCTATTTATGCCTATTCCCAAGAAGGTGATCTCATAAAATGCAGAAATTATTGAACAATATCATTAATGTCACATGCAAGTAAAATTTTGTTGAAGATCCTTTGAAAGCGGCTGCAGCAGTATATCCACAGGGAACGGCCAGAAACTCAAGCGGGATTCAGAAGAAGACGTGGAACCAGGGATATCATTGCGGATCTCAGATGGATCCTGGCTGAAAGCAGAGAATACCAGAAAGATGTTTACCTGTGCTTTATTGACTATGCTAAGGCATTCAACTATGTGGATGATAACAAATTATGGATAACAGTGCGAAGAATGGGGCTTCGAGACCACTTGGTTGTGCTTATGAGGAACCTGTACATAGATCAAGGGGATACTGATTGGTTTAAAGTCTGGAAAGGTGTGTGTCAGGCTTGTATCCTCTCACCATACAGATTCAATCTGTATGCTGAGCAAATAATCTTAGAAGCTGGACTATATGAAGAAGAGCAGGCATGTGATTGGAGAAAGACTCATTAACTACCAGCATTATGCAGATGACACAACCTTGCTTGCTGAAAGTGAAGAGGACTAGAAGCACTTACTGATGAAGATCAAAGACCACAGCCTTCAGTATGGGTCACACCTCAACATAAAGAAAACAAAAATCCTCACCAGTGGACCCATAAGCAATATCATAATAAACAGAGAAAAGATTGAAGTTGTCAAGGATTTCATTTTACTTGGATCCACAATCAACACTTATGGAAGCAGCAGTCAAGAAATCAAAAGACGCATTGCGTTGGGCAAATCTGCTGCAAAGGACCTCTTTAAAGTGTTGAAATGCAAAGATATCGGTTTGAAGACTAAGGTGCACCTGACCTAAGCTGTGATGTTTTTAGTCGCATAATATGTGTGTGAAAGCCGGACAATGAATAAGAAAGACCAAAAAAGAATTGACAGCTTTGAACTGTGGTGTTGGAGAAGAATATTGAATATACCATGGACTGCCAAAAGGATGAACAAATCTGTTTTGGAAGAAGGACAACCAGAATGCTCCTTAGAAGTAAGGATGGAGAGTCTACGTCTCACATACTTTGGACACGTTGTCAGGAGGCACTGGTCCCTGGAGAAAGACATCATGCTTAGTAAAGCAGAGGGTCAGTGAAAAACAGGAATAGGCTCAATGAGGTCGATTGACACTGTGGCTGCAACAACGGGCTCAGGCATAACAACAACTGCGAGGATTGTGCGAGACTGGGCAGTGTTTTGTTCTGTTGTACATAAGGTCGCTATGAGTCGGAGCCTACTTGATGACACCTAACATCAACACTTTGTTTTTGTTTTTCTTCAGTAATGCTTTGCTTATCTGGGGCTGCTTTCCTTCCCATATAAAATTAGCGATTAGCTTTTACATCTTGTTAAAGAATGCTGTTGGAATTTGGATTGGGATTGTGTTGGATCTGTAGATTGCTCTGGGCAGAATTAACATTTTCACCATGTTGAGTTTTCCTATCCATGAGCATGTTATGTTTTTCCATTTATGTAAGTCTCTTTTGGTTTTTGCAATACTGTTTTGTAGTTTTCTATGTTTAGGTCTTTTAATGTCCCTAGTTAGATTTATCCCTAAAGATTTTACCTTTTAATGGGCTATTATAAAAAAGTATTGTTTTCCTGATTTCCCTTTCAGAATTTCTTTGTAGGTGTATAGAAATCCAACTGATTTTTGTATGTTGATCTTGTATCCTGCTACTCTGCTGAATTTTTCTATTAGCTCCAGTAGTTTACTTGTGGAATCTTTTGGGTTCTCAATGTATAATTTTATAACATCTGCAAATAGTGATAGTTTAACTTTTTTATTTCCAATTTGGATACTGTTTATTTCTTTTTCTTATCGCTCTAGCTAGGACTTCCAGCACAATGTTAAATAGGAGTGGTGATAAAGGGCATCCTTGTCTTGTTCCTGTTCTCAGGGGAAATGCTTTCAGCCTCTCTTCCTTGGGAATGATGTTCATTGTTGGTTTTGTATGTTGTTATTGTTGTTAGGTGCCATCAGGTTGGCTTCGACTCATGGCGACCCTATGTACAACAGAACAAAACACTGCCCAGTCCTGCTCCATCCTCACAATCATTGTTATGCTTGAGCCCATTGTTGCAGCCACTGTCTCAATCCCTGTTGTTGAGGGTCTTCCTCTTTTTCACTGGCCGTCTACTTTACCAAGCATGATGTCCTTTTCCAGGGACTGATCTCTCCTAATAACATGTCCAAAGTATGTGAGATGTAGTCTCACCATCCTTGCTTCCAAGGATCATTCCAGTTGTACTTTCTTCCAAGACAGATGAACAAATCTTTTGTATAGATGTCCTTTATTATGTTGAGGAATTTTTCTTCTATTCCTATTTTATTGAGAATTTTTATCAGGAATGGGTGTTGGACTTTATCAAATGTCTTTTCTGCATCAATTGAGATGGTCATGTGATTTTTTAATTTTTTTCTATTAATGTGGTGGATTACATTGGTTGATTTTCAAATGTTAAACCATTCTTGCTTACCTGGTTATGAATCCTACTTGGTTGTGGTATATATATACATATATATATATATGATGCTGAATTCTGTTGGCTAAAATTTTGGTGAGAATTTTTGCATCTATATTCATGAGAGATATTGATCTGTAATTTTCTTTCTTTCTTTCTTTCTTTTTTTGTAGTGTCTTTGCCTGGATTTGGTATCAGGGTTGCGTTGGCTTCATAGAATGAATTTGGGAGCATTCCTTTCTTTTCTATGCTCTGAAATAGTTTGAGTAGTACTGGTGTGAGCTTTTCTCTGAATGTTTGGTTGAATATTCTAGTGAAGCCATCTGGGCCTGGATTTTTTTTTTTTTGGTCAGGAGTTTTGTTTTTTCCTGTCTTTTTAAATAACTTTTTGCTTTCTTTATGTATGTTTTCCTTGATGTCATCCCACAACTCATGGTCAAATCTATTCTTGATATGGTTTCTAAATCCAGGTGGGATATACTCAAGGACATACTTTAGCTCTCATGGACTTATTTGAATTTTCTTCAGCTTCATCTTGAACTTGCGTATGAGCAATTGATCGTTTGTTCTGCAGTCAGCCCTGGCCTTGTTCTGACTGATGACATGGAGTTTCTTCCACAGATGTAGTCAATTTGATTCTTGTGCATTCCATCCGGTGAAGTCCATGTGTATAGTCATTGTTTATGCTGTTAAAAAAAAAGTATTTGCAGTGAATAAGTTGTTGGTCTTTATAAAATTCTATCATGTGATCTCTGGTATCTTAGTCATCTAGTGCTGCCATAACAGAAAAACCACAAGTGGATGGCTTTAACAAAAAGAAATTTATTTTCTCACAGTCTAGTAGGTTACAAGTCTAAATTCAGGGCACCGCCTCCAGGGGAAGGCTTTCTGTCTGTGTAGGTTCTAGAGGAAGATCCTTGTCCTCAATCTTCCCCTGGTCAAGGATCTTCTCAGGCATAGGGACCCAGTGTCCAAAGGACGCTCTCTGTTTCTGGTGTTGCTTTCTTGGTAGTATAAGGTCCCCAACTCTCTGCTTGCTTCCCTTTCTTTTTCATCTCTTGAGAGATAAAAGGTGGTGCAGGCCACACCCCAGGGAAACTCCCTTTACCTTGGATCAGGGAGGTGACCTGAGTAAGAATGGTGTTACAATCCCACCCTCATCCTCTTAACATAAAATTATAATCACAAAATGGAGGACAACCACATAATACTGGAAATCATGGCCTAACCAAGTTGACACATATTTTGGGGGGGACACAATTCAATCCATGATATCTGGCACCATTTCTATCACCAAGGCCATACTTTCCAACTTCCGATCCTTCTTTGTTTCCAACTTTCTCATTCCAATCAGCAAATAATTATGAATGCATCTCGATTGCATGTTTGATCAATTTCAGATATAGAAGTTGGTAAAAATCTTCAAATTCTTCATCTTTGGCCTTAGTGGTTTGTGTGCAAATTTCAATAATAGTTGTATTCACTGGTCTTCCTTGTAGGCATATGGATATTATCCTATTACTGACAGAATTTTAGTTCAGGATAGATCTTGAATTTTTTTTTTTTTTTATGATGATTGTGATGCCATTCCTCTTCAATTTGTCATTCCTGGCATAGCAGACCATATGATTGTCTAATTCAAAATGGCCAATACCATTCCATTTCAACTCATTAGTGCTTAGGATATAGATCTTTATCCTCTCCATTTCATTACTGATGACTTCCAAATTTCCTAGATTCATACTTTGTACATTCCACATTTCAATTATTAATGGATGTTTACAGCTGTTTCTTCTCATTTTGAGTCATGACACGTAGCAAGTAAAGGTCCCAAAGGCTTTACTCCATCCATGTCATTAAGTTTAACTCTACTTTGAAGAGGCAGCTCTTCCTCGGTCGTATTTTGAGTGCCTTCTAACCTGAGGGGCTCATCTTCTGGTATTATATCAGACAATATTCTACTGCTATTCATAAGGTTTTTACTGGCCAATTTTTTCAGATGTAGATTACCAAGTCCTTCTTAGACTCTATTAGTATGGAAGCGCAGCTGAAACCTGTCCACCGTGGGTGACACTGCTGGTATCTGAAATACCAGTGGCATAGATTCTAGCAACACAGATACATGGAAGCCATCACAGAATGACAAACTGATAGATGAGTCCCTACCTGATGGGGTTTCTCAATCCCGAGTAATGACCCATAGATCTTCATATAAAGTTCAAGAATAAAAATAATAATAATAGAAGTCATTAAAAAAAAAAACCCAATAGAGTAAAAGGACTAGCCCCTATAAATTGGATTGAGATCAAGAATGACATTATAGAATTCTTGCAAATTCATTAAGAAGAATCTTATTATTAGTGCTAAAAATATGCAGGACACTTCAAGTCTACAACCTGGGGCTTACTAACTAAGCCCCTAGAGAGGTATGAACATTACTGTTTGACCTAATATTTTTTGTTTGTTCTTTACCTGTTTCTAAAATATATATTTTTTATAAATCAGAATGTAATGCCAATGGTATATAAGTTTGTTTACTCTTTTTAATACCAAGTTTAATTAAATCAAGAAAAAAGTCCAACCTACTGTTATCAAGCAGGGCCTTAAACCTTCTCTTCCTCAAAGGCTTATAATTACAAAAGTGTTCACACACAGTATCTAGCTAATTTTTTCAGCCCTGTCAGTTTAATTGTCCTCAGTCACGATGAATAAATTTAGGTTTAGAGAAGTTAGTGGCTTGTTAAAAGGTACATGGCTAGTAAGTGGTGGAGCAAAGCCTCAAACTTAGGTCTTTTGCCATCTAACACATACCACACCATGGGGAGAAAGAGAAAATTGGAAATCTCCCAGATCCCCCAGTTCTGAACACTTAGGAAGCAACACAAGAAACCCATATTTCATCCCCTACCCTTGCTCCCACCCTTGAGATTTTTCAACTTGACTGTGGTGGCCAGTATTTTGGGGGGAAGTGAGGCGAAGGATATTACAAAGGATAACATCAGCCCGGTGTGGGGGTTGGGTGGTGGAGGTGGTGGGAGGAATTGGTGCTAAGTAGCCAATACCGGTATTGGGAAGATTATAAGTTTAGGTGTCCCTGGGTACCCCACGAGCCCCCAAAGTTTCCTGACCAAGGAATCACCTCAATTTGCAGTGACTAAGAATGATTTTGCTGATCTACTTGCCTTTCCTTTTCCCTCAGTCCTGCATATATATATATATGTGTGTGTTAATGTGTATATGTGTATATATGTATATGTGTGTATATATGTCCATATGTATATATGTGTGTATATTTGTATACTTGTGTACATGTGTATATATGTATACCAAAAACCAGACCCTTTGCTGTTGAGTCGATTCTGAATCATAGGGGCCCTATAGGACAGAGTAGAACTGCCCCATAGGGTTTCCAAGGAGTGTCTGGTGGATTTGCACTGCCAGCCTTTTAGTTAGCAGCTGAGCACTTAACCATTGTGCCACCAGGGCTCCTTAATGCATTGTGTCAGAAGTGGGATGTACATATGTACACATACCCACACCCACATGTATGTCCCTGAGTGGTGCAAACAGTTAAGTGCTCAACTACTATCCAAAATGTTGGTGGTTTGAATCACCCAGAAGTGCATTGGAAGACAGCCCTGGCAATCTGCTTCTGAAAGTTTGCAGCCTTGAAAACCCTATGGAGGACAGTTCTACTCTGAAGCATATGGGGTCACTATGAGTCAGAATTGACGTGACGGAAGCCAACAACAAAATACACATATTATGCCTCCTCTGCCATGGTGTCTGAGTACCATTACTGAACGTTTTGATCAAAGTTTCTATAGAAGGATCCTGATCAAAAGTGGGAAAATGCAGAACAGAATTTCAAATTCTGTTGGACTCCATGGAGTCATGAAAGCTGAACGAACCCTGAGGTAATTTTCAAAACTTAAATAAAAAATATCCCTTGAATTCTTCTTAAAACCAAACAACAATTTAGCTTAGCAAGTAAAAAATGTCTGCCTTGAGCATTAAGCTCTTTTAAGAACAATCTATATGGAATCAAACCGACAACAGCAACTCAAAAGTTTAGATAGGAACCTTAGCAGGCGGTGAATTTATGTCAGTGAGGGAGAAACAACTCAGAAAAGGAGGGTGAGAATGGTTGAACAGCTCAAAGAATGTAATCAATGTCACTGAATTGTACATGTAGAAACAGTTGGATCGGTGTACGTATTGCTGTGTATATTCTCAACAACAATGACAAAATAAATAAAATTAAAAGAAAATAATACACAGATTACCTTACCTTGCCAGTTGCTGTTGAGGCAACTGCAACTCATGGCGACCTCATGTGCATCAGAGAACCGAACTCCATAGTGTTTTCAATGGCTGATTTTTCACAAATATCTCCAGGCCTTTCTTTCAAGGTACCTGTGAGTGAACTTGAACCCCCCAAATTTCAGTTAGCTTAACTGTCTGTGCCATCCGGAGTTGGTCTCTCTCCGTCTCACTCATTCTCTCCAAACCCATTACTTGGAAATAGACATAAAAACCTTTGAAAATTTATATAAGAAGAACTGCAAGAATAAACACAAATTGTTAACAGTGGTTACTGCTGGGAGGAGGAGATTTTCACTTTCAACTAGTTTCGTAGTTTGGAATTTTTATGACTGTATATTATGTTTATATTAAATAACAAATACTTTCAAATGTATATAAGCGCTATCACCTGTGCAATCAAAAATTAATAATTCTGCTTTTTCACATCTCTTATAGGACACTCTCATTAATATCTTGTACTCGTATTTCCCTTTATACAAATTCATGTGAAAAATCAACTTGAAAGGCAGCACAGGATAATAGAAATGGTCCAATATTTGAAACTGACTGACATGGGTTTCTGTCTTTGCTCCCTCAATTACTTGCTGTATGACCTCAGGTGTCTTAGTTATTTAGTGCTGTTATAACAGAAATACCACAGTGGAGGGCTTGAACAAAGAGAAATCTGTTCTCTCACACTCTAGGGGACTAGAAGTCTGAATTCAAGGTGCCAGCTCCAGGGGATGGCTTTCTCTCTCTGTCACCTCTTGGGGAAGATACTTGTTCTCAGTCTTCCCCTGGGTGTATGAGGCTCTCAGCACAGGGACTCCAGGTCCAAAGGATGTGCTCTACTCCCGGCTCTTCCTTCTTGATGGTTGGAGTTCCGTCTCCTCTTTGCTCGATTCTCTCTTTTATATCTCAAAAGAAATTGACTCAAGATACAATATAATCCTGTAGATTTTGTCTTACCTCATTAACATAACTGCCTCTAATCCCGCCTCATTAACATCGTAGAGGTTAGGATTTACAACACATAAAATAATTACATCAGATCACAAAATGAAGGACAGCCACACAATACTGGGAATTATGGCCTAGCCAAGTTGACACACATTTTTGCAGACACAATTCAGTCCATCCACTAATTAGGTAAACACTCAGCCTCTCTGAGCCTTGGTTTCCTGTAATACGAGTTTACTAAATAATACCTGTACCTTCTCCCTAGTTATTCATTGATAGATTAAATCATTTATTTCTATTGTGTGGCATAGATTCTAGTAGTTTCTTAGTTTCCATTCGTTTTGTCCTTTAATAGAACTCCCAGCTACAAGAGATATTCAATAGCCTCCCTTGTAGTCAGTGAGCAAAGCTGATGTATTTAACGCCTGTGTTGTGCCTTTACCAGTAGAAAGCATACCCTTCTCTTGTCCCTTTCCCCTTTTCTGCCTGATGAAATGCTGATGAAGGAGATGTACTGACAATCCATTTCAACCATGTACAGGAAAGCAACATCGTCAGGAATGGCAGACACAGAAGGAACCTGAGTTTTTAATACTGAAGCTGCCGTATCATCCCTTATTGTTAGAATGTTGCGTGAAAAATACATTTTTACCTTGTTTAGACAACTCTTAATCAACTCTTAATAAGCTACTTATACAGTAAAAAAGAATTGCAAGAGAAAACTAGCTTTATTCTAGTTTTTTTACATGTCTCATAACTTTCATATAGTGTTCATATATATATTCAGTACATTTTTTTTGTAGCTTGTATTATATTTCTGTTTTTTTTTTTTTTACCTTTATTTTTCTCTCTTATCGTAAACCTGTTTTAATTGGTCTTTTTCTTAGTTCTCTATTTCCATTGTGTCTTCTCTCTTTATGGGCACTGATTATCTGTGGATGGTAAATCTATGTGGTCCTCTAGTAGGAAATCACAATATAAATTCTAAGCATACCCTAGTTATGACTGATGGTCAGATTTCTCCTATGGTTGTTTGGTTGCCAGGTGGTAATATTATTTGGATACATATTTTATCTAATGCAAAGGATTGAGAGTTCTTTGAGTGAAGGGACTTTTTCAACCGTATCCACTAGAGCATCCTGCCTCCAGAGCATCCTGCATAGGGCCTGCAATATTGCGGACTCCAAAGAATAAATGGATAGTCAATGTTCTTGTGATAGGGAGATGGTGTATCTAGTTAAGTAAGGCAAGAACCTTGGACTCTGGATTTCCCAGGTTTTGTGACTGAGGGAGGGGATTGATGCCACCTGGATAGTCAACTAAGCTGGTGGCCACAGTAATTAGTTCTGCGATGGGCACATGACTAAGGCCAGCTTAATCAGAAGCAATGATTCCAGGGCTTGCAGATTAAATCCTTCCAGGATTAAGCAGATAAAAAGAAACTCTTTCTTCTGGAAAATATTTATGACCAGAAGTGGAGAGCCTTCTTGAGAACAAAGCCTGCCTAGTGAAAAAATAGAGAACAAGGCCAAATCCTGATGACATTGTTTCAGCCTCTGGATCCAGTCCTACTCCTGAATTTTTCAGTTAAGTCAGCCAATAAGTCACTCTTTTGCTTAATGTCATTTCAGTTAGCCTGACTAATAAATAACACATGGGTTCTAGTACTAGCTCTACCTCTGTCTCATTATGTTGTCTGCGGCAGGGCTTTGAACCAGTTCTAAAAGGTTCAGTTATGGCGGATGGAAGTAAAGCAGGGGTTCGAACCAGTTCAAAGCAGTTCACTCATGGCTTATGGAAAGAAGGGCGGCAAATGCATTGCATAGAAACCAAATCTCTTGCACGTTGGCTTTTGACCCTGGTAGGAAACGGGCAGCTGTGTCCTGCTCAAAGATGGTGGCTGACCATGCTGCTTTGAATGTGTATGACTCTCCACAGACCTGCCAATCAGTGGCATCACTAGGGGGGTGCTGAGGCTGCAGACCACACCAGGTAACACTGTCAGAGGGGATGATACCAAAATGACTGTCTATAAAATTTTCATGCTGTGTTTCAGGAGAAATTTATTATTTTTTATCTCTGTAGTTAGTTTTAACATGAAAAAATTTTTTTTGTAAGCCCAGCTTACATGTGTCAATATACCTACAAGGCTAAAACCCTGTGCTAATTCACTTTTTGAATCTTCTAATGTGTTCTGTTCAGAGCTCATTGTTACCCAATCACAATGACACTTTGATCCACATGGTTTCATCTGTATGTGATACAAGTATGCACTGTTGTTTCTGTGACTTTTTGTTTTTGTGTTTTTACAGACACTGATTTTTACAAATTTTCTGGTGCTTTACCTACAATATTGTGATAATTAGCATGGGGGTGGGTGACACCAACCCTAGTGATGCCAATGCTAACAATAATCTAATCTCCCGCATCAAGCTCCTAAGAGTTCCCTGATGCGTGAGATTGGATTATTGGCTGGACTGTGGAAAGCGACACACATTCTAGGCCGTCGTGGTCGGCCGCCATCTTTGCGAGGTCAAAAGCCAACTTGGAAGAGATTTGGTTGCTTTGCAATGGGTACAGTGCCCTTGTTTCCTACCGCCACGACTGAATCGTTAAGAACCAGTGCAAAGCCCTGGTCTTGGGGGATCATTTCATCTCTTTGGGCCACATTTCTGCATATTAAGAGTTGAACACAGTGATTTCTAAGGTCCTTGCCAGCTCTAATTTCCATGATTCTTTCTCCATACATATGTGAATCAGTTTGGATAATGCTAATTACATATCAGCGGCATAATACAGGAAACCCTGGTGTCTTAGAGGGTAAGTGCTACCGCTGATAACTAGAAATTCGGCCCTTCGAATCCACCAGGTGCTCCTTAGAAACTTTATAGGGCGGTTTGAGTGTGTCTAATAGGTCAAAATTCAGAACCTCTGTAAGTTGGAAACTTGTCAGAGACAGAAAACTCAAATATTTTCCACTAAGAGAGAGCTGTAGAAAAGTGGTAAGACTGCACACCCTGTCAAAAGCGCAAAACTTATAAGACCAGGAAAAACAAGGCAGTCCTGTCAAGTTCTGACTCTCACAGGTTTCACTGTACAATAGATGACTATTTCTTACATAAGAGATGCCACTTGAATCTCAGTAGCTTAATACTGTAGTGTTTATTTCTTCATCACGTAAAGTTCAAAACATGTCCTTCTGATAGTCAGATCGCTCCCCTCCAAGTAAAGATTTAGGGATACAGGGTTCTTTTATCTTGTAATACTGCCATCTCCAACCTGTGGGTTCCCAGTCACTATGCTTATAATCACTAAGCCAGGGAAATAGAAAACATGTGGAGGGATAGGAGGTTATGGAGCAGATCTACAATTGGCACTATATCACTTTTTTCACATCTTTAACTAAAGTACGATCACATAATCACACTGAATTACAAATGAGACTGAAAATGTTCTAGGAAGAAGAGAAAATAAATTTGGTGAATGGGTACTTAGCTTCTGCCACAATAAGCCTTTGACCCATGCTTACTAGCCAGAATTCAGATCCCTTGCTCCTGATTCAAGTTGTTTAACTATATATGTTTTTTCTTATATCCCAGCAGCTGTTCCTGCTACCCCTGAAAGGAAATATGATTAAGAGAACTCATTGGGCCTAGATATTAGCAGTTAAACTCATTGCCATTGAGTCGACTCTGACTCATGGTGATCCCATGTGTTAGAGAGTAGAACTGAGGCCCCACAGGGTTTTCTTAGCTGTAATCTTTATAGAAGTAGATCACCAGGTCTTTCTTCCATAGCACTGCTGGGTGAGTTTGAACCACCAACCTTTCAGTTAATAGCTGAGTGCTTAACTGTTTTCACCACCCAGGGACCTTGATGAAAGTTTAGCTTGTAGAAAACACAGCAAAGGAGCCCTTGAAGTTAAGTTCTATTTCTGGGCTTGGTTCCTGCCTAATGGTAAGAGAGAGGAAAGATTGGACTTACAGGCTGTGTTTGCATTTGAAAGGGAAGAAAGGAAATAAAAACACCAATCACTCATTCATCCAAGAAAACTTTGTTGCTTGTCCCCAACTTGCCAGGCAGCAGCATGGTTAAAGCTGAGGGTAGTATTTCCTGCATTTGTTTCAGCAAGGAAAGGGTGAATGGTCAAGTGGTGCTCTTCCCCAAACTACCATCTCTCACCCAACAACAACATTGCTGGCTTTATGCCTCTTGCCCAGGCAGAGGGGAGCCTATGGAAGAAGTCTCCATTTCAAGGCATGCTGTACACTTCCTTAAAATGAGAAATTCATTTTACAGTAAAACCTGAGAAAGCTGGAACCCATGTAAGGTGGAAACCTAACAGAGAAGGAAAACTCAAATATTTTCCACTAATAGGGAACGACAGAAAAGTGGTAAGATTGCACCCTGTCAGAGGCGAAAAACTTGTGAGACCCTGAAAAACAAGGTAGTCTCACTGAGTTCCGGGTCTCACATGTTTCACTGTATCTTGTTCCCTTCAAAGTGTCTAAGGATTACTCTCCACTATGGTGAAACAAAGGAGCCTTGGTGGCTCAGTGGTTAAGTGCTCAGCTGCTAACCAAAAGGTCAGTGGTTGGAAGCCACCAGCCACTCCATGGGAGAAAGATGTGGCAGTCTGCATCCATAAAGATTTTCAACCTTGAAAACCCTATGGGGGCAGTTCTACCCTGTCTATACTGTTGCTATGAGTTGGCATAAACTTGAAGGCAATGGGTTTGGATGGTGAAACCAGCCAGAATGCATATTTAAAAAAAAAAAAATTTTTTTCTACCAGATGTGCAATATTCAAGAATTCATATACAGAAATGCCTGACCTTGACCACCAATCCCCTTTTTCCTCACTTTGCTCTATTTTTATTCCTTACCATATT
Source organism: Loxodonta africana (assembly GCF_030014295.1). Classification (NCBI taxonomy): domain Eukaryota; kingdom Metazoa; phylum Chordata; class Mammalia; order Proboscidea; family Elephantidae; genus Loxodonta; species Loxodonta africana. Next base: position 109,227,819 of record NC_087344.1, read on the forward strand.
TTTGCTTCCATCAGAGTCTCTATGGTTTAAGGCAGCATTTGATTTTTTTCCCAGGTTACAACCTCATCTACATTTCTTGCATAACGTTTTCTTTCATAACTTCTCCAGACTGTGTGACTCTGAGTTAATACCTTTTGTATAATATTCTTCTCCACACACAACCCAAACTCTTATCTTGGAGGGCAACTCCTGCTCAGACTGCCCAGACCACAGGGATAAGATCCATGCACAGCTTTCCCACTTGTCCAGAATGATCGTATTTGTATTTTTGTCTGCTCATCACATTTGTCCTCTCCCCTTCTTCTGGAAACAGGCACCCCTTCCATGGGAGCAATCAAATAGTCTCATAAGCTTTATGGTCATAATGGCCACTATCTGAAGAACAATCAGTTACATAGTTCCTTCATATAAAGCAAGAAGCCTCAATGGAAAAATGTAACACACCAAGTTTGTTTTACTAAGAAATCTCCTTGAAGTTCTATGTGCACACTATGACTTCAGACACCTTTGAGTACATGATCCTCAAGTCTTTTTTTTTTCCCCTAGGAAAAGTCTGGGTAAAGTTCACAACGAGTTAACCCACCTCTGTTTCCTGGGCACTGTTGATTGAACAAGGTAGTCTTGAATGGGCTTGAAGTGAGGGAGGCCAACTGCCTTCAGACGAATTGGCAAAGTTTCTGCCCGATATGGGTATACAGAGAGGGAGAGAGGAAGACAGTGGAGACCAGACTGTGTCCTGAATGATGCTGAGCTCTAACCTGTGGTACCTCCCATTCTTGAAAGTACATGATTAGGTCCAAGAGTGACTGATCACACAGATCTGTCATTATTCTGTGTTATTTTTATTAGTTAAAATACTTGCAACAGACTCTCATCTCATCGCAATCTTAAAACCAGTTGCCATTGAGTTGACTACAACTCACGGTAACCCCATGTGTGTCAGAGCAGAACCGTGTTCCATATGGTTTTCAATGGCTGATTTTTCAGAAGCAGATCACCAGGCCTTTCTCCCTTAGTGCCTCTGGGTGGACTTGAAAAGCCAACCTTTCAGTTTGCAGTCGAGCATATTAACCATTTGTGCCACCCGTGGATTTGTTGCAATCTTAGAGCCTTACTAATAGAAAAATGAGTGTTCCCTTTTCAACTCAAGAGTTTTTAAAAAAAAGAAAGAAAGAAACTATGATAGGCATTATGTGGAATTAGAGTGACCATGTATCCTGGGTTGCCCAAGCCTGTCCTAGTTTATATCTGTTGATCTGGCGTAATTATTAATAATGCCCCTTTTACTATCAGAAATATTTCAGAATGGCCACTTTAACTAGATTAGATGCAAAAAGATCCTTCTGTAAGGCAGAGGATACTTAAATGTTGAAATGGGGTGGGGATACCTCAAGAGATTATATAATGTTCTTTGCGAAACTTCCTAAAATTTATTACTCAACTGTCTGTTTTCAGAAAATGTGTCATGTCCAAGGATCTGGACAATAAATTTTGTTTCTGATGCTGTCAGAGGCAGACAAATTTCAAAACATGTCCTGGATTAACTAACGGTCATAGGAATATAAATTGATGTTAAAGAAGTCCAGAAGCTCTAACTCATGCTTGGGTTATTTTTCTTAGTGTTTGGCCTGTCTTTAATGAAATCTTAGCAGTGCTCTGGATTCTTCTTTAGATTTATTTTCTCAACCCATAGACAGATGGCAGAGTCCACTCAGTGTCTCTAAACTTGTCTCCAAGTCATCCCCAGTTACCCGCCAGATCATCAGCTCTCCTCAAAAACAAGTCACAGAGGACATCAAGAAAAGCATGCCAGGGGTTGAAAATTGAAAATGGAATATTATCTGTGACCCTGGACTTTGATCCAATAACTTTTTGCTAAAGTTGCTTTCACAGGTTTCAGAGCAACATCTGACTCATGCATCCTATTTCTTGGTGTTACATTTCATCTCTGGTGCTTAATTATAATTCTGTCTCCTTGGTTTTTGTAGCAAAGACTGCTCTCCGCTTCCAATATCCATTCTCTTCTTTGCCGTGGTAATAGTGCTCTTCCCCTCCACCCTCCAGCTTTTTATTCATAATGTGGATGCTGAGCTATAGAATAACCACATTTGCCAACCTCCTTGAAGCCAGGTGTTGCCATTTTGAATGTGAGCAAAAGGTGTGTGTGTTATTTCTACATTGCTGAAAGGAAACTTCTTGTCCTGAACTTGTTTTCTTTCTTCTTATTGAGAGCTGGAATACAGATGTACCGGCAACCCAGCTTTGACCATGCAGATGACAACGCCCTAGGGCCTTTTTACTCAAGGTGTGGGCCTTGGACCAGCGCATCGGCATCCTGGAAACTTTTGAGAAATGTGGAAGCTCAAGCCCCGTTCGGGCTTAGTGAATCAGAAGCTGGATTTTAGCAAGATTCACAGGTGATTTATATACATGTTATAATTTGAGAAGTCCTGGCTTAGTAGTGAATGACGGAGTGACATGATGGAAAGCATCAGGTCTTCTAATGACTTTATTGAGTAGAGCTGTCCGCTAGTCTGATCTGCTCACCTATAAAAATAGATTATGAAAAAAGAGACAAAATTCTTTCTTATTTAAGCCATTGAATTTTTTTTTTTAATTTCTTTTTGGTATTTACCCTTACTTACGTGGTTTTTATTCCTTGTAAAAGCAAACCTACTTGTGTAACCTCTGCCAGAATTTTGGGGAAAAAGAGGTAGTGAAGGATGCCAATTTCCCTTCTGAATATTCTAGAGCGTTCCCTCCGCCCTTTAGGAGAGTACCTAAAATTAACTCAATCTATATTGATTTATCTGGGACTGGGAGTTTAGGGAGTGCTCTTACCCCATGCTCCTGAGTATCGCTCTGCATATTCCAACTAGCATTTTTCATCTCCTTGAGGATGCTGTGTTAAGAAACTCAATATAAATATTGAATGAATTGAATATACAATGTCTCCGGAGGTGGTGTCATCATTTTTTTTTTTTTCTTTTTTAAGAAGACTCATATTCTAACTAGCATCATTAATCAAACAGACCACATTTATTATAAAATACATTAGGGCATGCCTACTCTGCGTACTCTCCTAATACATAGACTCTCACTAATTTTAACAACAGCGATTTTCTCCTTACTTTTTCCTTTCCATTTCTGGTTTGGTAAATGTATCCTCTAGACTTGTGATTCTCTTACTTCAATCCAACAAATATTTACTCAATGCCTCCTAAGTGCTAGGCATTATGCTAGATGCTAGGAAAAGATTGATAAATAAGAAAAATGAGATCTGGCCTAATATATACCTTAGAGCCTAACTGGACAGAAAACCAATGAAAAAATAACTACATGTCTGAAGAATGTTAATAAATGGAAAGTACTTCACATACTTATAATAATGTTTGTTATTATAAATGAAGAAATAAATTGACCACCTTCTCTCTAAGCCTCCAAGGAGATCGGAAGCACAAACTCCCTTATTTCTCCTTTCCTACTTGCCTCATGGCTTCGATCCATGTTGGTCTTTGAGCTTGTGGCAAGAGAATTTGGGTAATAAACCAGCTGAAATTAAGGGCTCAGATTTTGCACATGGAAAAAGACTATAAGGTTACTTGGAAAAGTCAAAATAGTTGCATTTTGGTGGTAAAATTATGGCTTATTTTATTCTTTTCTTTTTATTAAAATGTTGATTGTACAATATATAAAAATTGGGAATAAAAGGATGTGTGTGTTTATACATGTGCTCTAATTTCTTTACCACTATCCAAAGGAAATGAGACTGTATTTCCTGTTTATGTACCAATCTCTCATTGAAGTCCACTAAGGTTGACTAATGTCATTTTCTTTTTTTTTCTTTTAGTCTAATGCAAACAAGCTACTTCAACATCTGATTTCTGGTATTTGGTCACTCAAGAGCCCAGACCTACTTGCATATTGCCAAGCAACTCCAAGTTTTAAATATTACTTTCATCTAAGTATTCACACTTGGTAGTTTTCTTTGAGAGCATCAGTCAAAGTTGAAGTCATTTTCCCACCACCACTAACCTCTCCTGAAAATCCACGGATGGACAGATTAGATAATGGAGGGATAACTGAGGAAGTAAAGAGGAAGTTGCTTAGGACAGGGGATAACAGGTACTGCTGTTGAGACAAACCAAACCAAACAAACCACTATTGAGTAGGGCTGTCCTGAGGCTGGGATTCTGCCTGGGGGAAATGACAATTTCAGTTACTTATCACTACATAAGGAAGCCCCCAAAACTTATTGTCTTAAAATAACCACAGCCATAATTTTGTAATGATTCCCCAATTTAAACAGGGCTTGACGGGTACAACTCATCTCTGCTCCCTGTTGGCTGGGAGTTCTTGGGTTGTTCTGTGGTTCTGCTTGGATCCTCGCCAGAGCTGGAGGATGTAACGTGGCTTCACACACATGTCTGGAGCTCCAAGTGGGGTGGCTGGAGTGGCTGAGGCAAATGCAATAAATTTTTCAAGAAATAGAACAAACACAAATTGCTGCACAGAGACAATGATGGCAACTAAACCGAAAGAAGCCCTGGTGATGGTATAGTTAAAACATTAGGCTGGTAACTGAAGGGTTGATGGTTTGACCCCACCAGCAGCTCTGTGGGAGAAAAGAACTGGCAATCTGCTCCCTTAAAGATTACAGCCTAGGAAACCCTATGGGGCAGTTCTACTCTGTAATACAGGGTGGCTATGAGTAGGAATTGACATGATGACACACAACAACAAACTGAACCAACAAATGGCAAGAGGTATCACCATTTAAAAGAGTTCAAATTCTTGCTGATTGGGTGATGTGTGAAAGTGCAAAATTAGCCTATAATTGGCATTTTAGGAAAGTATACAATTTCATACATTCAAAATTTGAGAGCCACCTTTATAGTGGTTTGTGATAGCAAAGCTCTTCTGACTCAGCTAAAAAGGTCAGACAGATATTTGTAAAATATCAGGCAACGATGCAGAGCAGTATGGGACAAAGGCCCAATAAATGATAGGAGGACCAAGCTGATGGAAAGGGGAGGAAGGAAACAGATTGTTTTGAGGCCAATGATTACTAGAAAAACATAAAACCTATTGCCGACAAGTTGATGCTGACTCATAAGGAGTCTATAGGTCAGGGTAGAACTGCCCCATAGAGTTTCCAAGGAGCACCTGGTGGATTTGAACTGCCAACCTTTTGGTTAGCAGCTGTAGCACTTACCCACTATGCCACCAGGGTTTTCAATGATGTACTAGGTGCTTGAAAATGTTATCTCATTTAATCCTTACGACAACACAGTTTTACTGATAAGAATGTTGAGTGAAACACAGGGGCAGTTAAGACAATTGCTTATGATTAGAAAGCCAGTTTGCCTAACTTTAAAGCTCAAATAACAACATTTGAATTCAATTAAATTGAATGTTTTCCAGCTGTTTCATAAGACTTTGAAGATAATACAAAGGGAGGTACTTGGAAATAGAAACACCCGAATTTGAACCCTGGTCTACCGTTTTTACCTACAACAATTTGAGCAAGTCATTTTTCACATCTGCAAAATAGAAAAAATGATACCAACCACACATGGAGCCTGTGAGCTTGAACCAGAGACCTCAGTGAACGGAGCCTAAGAGTGCCTGGCCAGAAAAGGCCCTGGCTAAATAAATGCAAGCTGAGCATGAAGTGATGGTCGCTCCCGCTCCATCCGAGGCTAGAAACAGTAGGAGAAAATAAACAGCTAGCTCAGTCTGGCTCTTACATGTCCACAGGCTCAAGAAGGAGCTTGAAATAGTTCTCCAAATGTGAGGTTTGGGAATTCTTTGTGGATTTCAATTACCCATCCTCTTGCTGGACCTCATTAGCACACATAATTGGAAACTGACGCTGTATAATAAGGACAACAGGAGTATCCAGCTCGGAAGCAGTTACTTTGGTGCCCACTCATTCCCTCAGATACACACCAACAGCCCCTCACAAACACACAACCTCAGAAGCTGAGGGGAAAGAACCAAGATTCTTCCATTACTGTATTTTCTGTCATCTCAGCCTATGTGGGAGCTTTTGTTTTATACTGTGTTTCTGTGATGTGTGGATAACCGTGACGGTATACACAGAGCATCGTTGGTACTGATTTCTCCACTGCATGACCTCTCGGTGAGGATGATATCACCCAAGGGGCCACAAATGGGTGCAGGGGGCGGTGACAAAAATCCTAAGATGTTACAATAATGTATGGCCCTTCACAGTACATAAACATATATGTGCTACCTCAGTGGTATTAAAATTTTAGAGTGTGGGGGAGATCAGGAAAAAATGTGTTTAAAAACTCTCCTTCTGGAGAGTGATAATGAAAAGAAAAAAAGAAAAAAATGAGATTGAGAAACGCTGCCTTAAAGAGAATTTAAGTGTCCTTAGCTCAGTTTTTGATTCCAGGAAGAAGACAGGAGACAGGACTATTCCTGGTCCTCCACTCTCTATAACAGCAATATAGGCAGGTCATCATGACAGTGGTTAAAGAGGAGGGCTCCAAAGACAGGCTTACCCTCTTCGAAGCCATAAACAGTGGTGTGATCTTGAGCAATTTAAACCTCTCTGAGTTTAATAACCACCGACGTTTTAGTTAGCAGTCGAGCACTTAAACCACTGCGCCGTATACATATATAAAAATAGATAGAACGTAGAAACAGACTATATATACTCCTATAACATGAAATTTAATCCATGTTAACATTTTGTCATATTTGCTTTAGCCTTTTTATATGCATATATTTTTTAATTATACAAGTTATGCACATTCACATGCGCTCACACACTTCAGGTTTTCCTCCCTATACTCCCAGTCCTACTACCATAAGGCGACTTTTTTACTGATTGCCAGGAATAATTTCCTTAGAGATAGTGTTTCTAATGGGTTGCTTGAGGGTCTAGCCATCTCCTGAAGCATAACTCTACCCAATCAAGGTAAATGTCTTTATTCAGGTTAAGACACAATTGGCATTTTCTTCATTAATCGAAACACTATTTCCTGTGCACCAACTAAGTGCCAGACATTTTATATTTGGTCATATTTAAGAGCTGAACAGGGAGCAGAACTTTAGCACCAGGTCTAGAAGTCAGCTTTTAAGATGGAAATCCAGCTAACTGGAGTCAGTGAGTTAAGTTGGTCTCTATGCTGGAGGTGACATCCCAGATGTTTCTCATAAATGCTAATGAACAACCCACTTCCCCTATTAAAAACAAATGGGGTGGTAGTGTTGGAGCTGTTCACAGATGACTTTGTTCTTTTGGCTTTAGAGTGTGGACCTCTGCAAAGGGAGATGTGAGCTGCTGTTTTAGGATTGGATCTGAAAATCACCTTGGTTTGCACACTGGCCAAGTGTCCTCACAGTGGAACATTCTGTGGTCAGCAAATGCCCAGATGCAAAGGAGTGAAAGTCTTGAGTCCTGAGTGAGACAGCTCTCAGAAGCTGGCATCCTGTGGATTCCTCAGGCTGTGTCCCCAGGGACTTTGGCTCTTATGTAAATGATAGAGACCACCTGTCTTCAGAAGTGGTTATCTAATCATCTAGTGGAGCCAAGGAGCTGACTTGTTTAGATAACAGGAACTGGAAGACAATGGCCTCTGCCTGGAACCACACGTTCCCTCCTGGGGGTCACTCTTAGATCTTGGAATCTGACTGAGAGGAGAAAGCAATGTGCGGGATCCTGCAGAGGCCTGGCAAACAGAGCTGTGGAGTGGCCACATTGTGTTAATTATGGTCTGGGCTTTTTTTCCCCTCTTTTTTTAAAAGCAAAAATGAAATTTGGAAACTTTGTATAAGCTATTAAACTGTAATTATTGATATTACTAATGATAGTAATATTATCTATAGGGTCACTACAAGTCAGAATCAACTTGATGGCAATGGGTTATCATGTATTAAGTACCTCCCAAAAGCCAGACTCAGGGCCAGGCTACTCTCACAGCAACACTGAGAATTCGGTGGCGGTATCACTATTTTGGAAACCCTGGTGGCATAGTGGTTAATAGTTACGGCTGCTAACCAAAAGGTGGGTAGTTTGAATCTACCAGGCGTTCCTTGGAAACCCCATGGGGAAGTTCTACTCTGTCCTTTAGGGTCGCTATGAGTCAGAATTGACTCGATGGCAATGGGTTTTTTTTGGGTATCACCATTTTGGGGCCCTGATAGCACAGTGGTAAAGAGCATGGCTGCTAACCAAAAGGTAGGCAGTTCAAACCCACCAGCTACTCCTTTGGAAACCCTATGGGGCAATTCTACTCTGTCTTAAAGGATCCCTAGGAGTCAGAATCAACTCAATGGCATTTTTTTTTTTTTTTTTTGGTTGGGTTTATCAATATTTTAGAGTCCCTGAGTGGTGCGAAGGAATGGTTAAACATACTTGGCTGCTAAATGGAAGGTTGGAGGTTCAAGTTCCCCTACAGGCACCTTGGAAGAGAGATCTGGTGGTCTACTTCTGAAAAATCAACTATTGAAAACCCTGTGGAACATGGTTCTGCTCTGATACACCACTTGACAATTGTTTTGCTTTTGCTTTTAATCTCTGTTGTAGAACTGAGACCTATGAAGGCAAATGACTTCATTCGTTCATTCACCCACTCACTGTTCAACAAACATTTATCGAAACTTCAGGCAATGTGCTTGTTCTGAATTTATGGATATCAGCAAGACACATTCCCGACTACTAACAAGGGGAAGGGCTATGAGGAAAAATCACATTTTTATTTTGCTTACTTGAAGAGAGTAGAGAACAAGAGTGACCTCTACTCCAAGGGGGAAATGCTGCACAGTAGTGGGCTTTCAGCACACATCAAAAGAAATGTCTCCTTAAATCTGTTTCTATTTCCAAACAAACTCCCAGGGTTGGGGGTTGATGGCTGGATGGAAAATACATGAAGCGAAATGTATTTGTGGAATTTAAAGGGAGCAGGGAGGGAACAGCTTAGTGCTTCCTTCCTTTTTTTCCAGCACTATTTCTCTCATCTGTTTCCTAACTCTGTATGCTAATTTCTATCATAGGATTGTTGTGTGCTGTTGAGTTGATTCCAACTTATAACAACTGTATACAGTTGTATGACAGAGTGTAACTGCCCCCATGGGATTTCTTAGGCTGCAGCCTTTACTGGAGGAGATCACCAGGCGTTATCTCCCATGGGGCAGCTGATGGGTTCAAACCATTGACATTTCAGTAAGCAGGGGAGCTTTTAACTTCTGTGCCAGCAGGGCTCCTTGTCTCCAACGGGCTGTGAGCCGATTGTAGGCAGAGTGTTTTATTTATCTGTTTTTTCCCAGTATCTGGCAGATTTGAAAAAGCTCATTTAATGAATGAGTGGATGGATTTCTCTTAGATGATTCTTCTGCACACACAAGCATAGATGTACGGATTCAGATAGAGGACAAAGTAAATCAGGTATATTCCTGGAGAAACACAGAGAGGAAGGAATATTTCTCATCACCAAAGTCATTCCTGCTTCGGCCCAGTTGTCTTACATGGCCACTTCTTCTATCCCTACTCCTTGCCCAAGCCCAATTCCACCATCTTAATCCCCTCCCACTGCCATTCAAACTTTCTTCTCTCAGCACTCCTCCCCACCCCCAGATGACAGTGAGCAACTGACAACCTAACTTATGCCTAGAAGAAAACCAGCACAATATAGTTCCACAAATCCTGGCTTCTTTACTCTGTATGGCTCTGAAAAAGATTTTGCCCAGTCTGTTGTCCACTAGAAGATACTCATTTTGGGGAATTTTAACCTGGAGAAAGAGTGGCAGGCTGTAAAAAGAGATATAGGATCAAGGCATGAAGACTGCTGAGTGTTCTTCAAGTTCAGGTCCCTGTTGGGTGTGAGGGGAGGCAAGGAACCGACTTTATAGTTGGTCTTTGATGTCCCAGACGTTCTGCTAGATGCTTCACACAAGCTAGCTCATCTAATCACCATTAAAATGAAAGTTTCCACATAGGCGCCATTATTCTTATTGTGCAAATGAGGAAGCTGAGGTTGAGAATGGCAAGTGACTTGCCTAAGACTAGTAGCTGAGAGAAACGTGCTCCAACAGAATGCAGATATTATTGAAGAATATCATTAATATATGGAGATCTGGTGGCACAGTGGCTAAAGTCCTTGGTTGCTAACTGAAAAGTTGGTGGTTCAAATCCACCAGACGCTCTGTGGAGAAAGATGGACAGTCTGCTTCCATAAAGATTTACAGCCTTGGAAAGCCCTATGGGGTCAGTTCTACTTTGTCCTATAGGGTCGCAAAGAGTCAGAATTGACTTGATGGCAGTTTTTTTTTTTTTTTTTTAAATAATATCACACACAAGTAAAACATTGGTGAAGATAATTTAAAAATGTTTGCAGCAGTACATTGACAGAGAGCTGCCAGAAATTCAAGCAGGATTCAGAAGAGGATGTGGAACGAGGGATATCATTGCTGATGGCAGATGGATCCTGGCTGAAAGCAGAGAATGACAGAAAGATAGTTTACCTGTGTTTTATTGACTATGCAAAAGCATTCCACTGCGTGGATCATAAATTACGGATAACATTGTTAAGAATGAGAATTCCAGAACACTTAATTTCGCTTATGAGGAAATTGTACTTATACCGAGAGGCAGTCGATCAAATAGAATGAGGGGATACTGTGTGGTTTAAAATCAGGAAAGGTGTGTGTCAGGGTTATATCTTTTCACCACACTTATTCAATTTGTATGTTCAGCAAATAATGTGAGATACTGGACTATATGAATTAGAATGGGCATCAGGGTTGAAGGAAGACTCCTTAACAGCCTGAGATATGCAGATGACACAGCATTGCTTCCTGAAAAGGAAAAGGACTTGAAGCACTTACTGATGAAGTTCAAAGACTACGGCCTTCAGTATGGATTACATCCCAACATAAAGAAAGCAAAAATTCTTCCAACAGGACCAATAAGTGACATCATGATAAATGGGAAAAATATCGAAGTTGTCAAGGATTTCATTTTACTTGGATCCACAATCAACACCCATGGAAGCATCGGTCAAGAAATCAAGAGACTCATTGTGATGGGCAAATCTGCTGCAAAAGACCTCTTCAAAGTGTTAAAAAGCAAAAATGTCACTTTGGGGACTAAGGTGCACTTGACCCAAAGCATGGTGTTTTCAATTGTCTCATATGCATGAGAAAGCTGGACAGTGAATAAGGAAAACCTAAGAAGGCTGATGCCTTCAAATTATGGTGTTAGCGAAGAATATTGAGTATACATACCATGGACTGCCAGAAGAATGAACAAATTTGTCTTGGAAAAAGTGCAGCCCAGAATGTTCTTTAGAAGGGAGGATGGTAAGACTTCATCTCATGTACCTTGGACATGTTATCAGGAGGGAACTGTCCCTACAGAAGGACATCATGCTTGGTAAAGTAGAAGGTCAGTGAAAAAGTGGAAGAACCTTGATGAGATGGATTGACACAGTGACTGCAATAATGACCTCAAACACAGAAACTATTGTGAGGGTGGTGCAGGACTAGGCAATGTTTTGTTCTGTTGTACTGAGGGCCGTTATGAGTCAGAACTGACTCTGTGGCACATAACAACACCTAGCAATGACCGCTAGCTTAGGAACTATTCAGATTCATGACGCTGGGGCCATTAAACAAGTTTCTTCCTACCCACCTTCCATCACTGAATGTTTACCCAGCATCTATTATCTATGTACACAAAATATTGTCCTTAGTACAATTGGAAATTTAAAGATGGTCCATATCATCTTTAAAATGCATATATTAGAATATACGGGAGTGATACAAGTATCATTATTAAGTATCATTATAAGACATTTGAGAAAATGTTCTAAAAGAGATTTAAACATTTTCTTGGAAGATCAGGAGAGAATACTTCCTACTGGGGGGAAAATTCAGTATTTGAGCTGGTGAGTATTATTTCCATAGGAGAAGATACAGAAGCAGACAACAATGTCTCAAAACTTACTACTGCTTTCAGAAAAATATGCCAGGAATAGATCTTATCTTATATAAAGTAGTATGTTTTGACATGGCTACTTTGACTCTGGCATTTGGAGACCCTAAGAAGCCAACCATTAAATTTATAGCTGCTTCTCCTCCTCCTTATTATTACCACGCTTACTCTTCCCTGAGCCCGAGGTCAGGGATGAACTGAGTGTGAAGAATTCGGGTAAGAGTCAGCATTGGGGTGGTAAACAATGACTGGCATATTTAAACCAAAAAAAACCAAACCAGTTGCTGAGTCAATTCCAACTCATGGCGACCCCATGTGTGTCAGAGCAGGACTGTGCTCCGCAGTGTTTTCAGTGGCTGATTTTTAGAAATAGATCACCAGGCTTTTCTTCTGAGGAGCCTCTGGGTGGACTCCAACTGCCAATATCTTGGTTCGCAGCCTAGCATGTTAATCCTTTGCGCCACCCAGAGATGCTATTGGCACATTACTTAATTTTTATTTTTAAAAGCTAAAAGTTTAATTTTTTTTCGAGGTCATAAAATGGGAGTAAATTCTAAGTGTCTGTAGTACCAAAAAATACTCACATGCCCAGATTATAGACTTTGGAGAAATATCTGTCTTCCAGAGGTTATAATATTGACGTAATATACCCAAGCAGAGTGACAAGGCCACTTGAAATAAGACTTTCAGAGGGATAAGACCTGGATTGGCTTATAGAAGATGTATAGGTGACTGCATGTGAGAATGAGTCTCTGGGTTCTCACTCCCAGAAGCCATGTTCCTGACCAGTAAATCACAGTCTCCAAAGTGGAATGATACATTTTCTGAGAAGAAAGGCAGTTACATTTAACTGTTGGAAAATGAGGGCAGAAACACATCAAATGGGGACTCCTGGAGTGAGAAGCATTAAAGTTGAATTCTTCTTTCTGGAAGCAGAAGAGCCTGGGATTTGACGTCTCTTGCAACTGACACCCAATAAAATCTCAGAGTGGGGAAACAGTATGTATGCATGTGTGTGTGTGTATATATATATGTATATATATGGTTTATATATATACATATATATACACGCATACACACACACATATATACATATATGTATTTTAAAACCGCATTAGACTAATTCGAAGGAAGGTGTTATTTTTGCTCTAAAACTTTTTTTTAGATTTAATAAAATCCATATAACTCAGCCTAATAAAAGTTCTTAAAATTCTTGCTTCAAAACAGAATGATAACAATTATAAATAAAATTATTTATAACATTTTCATGACTTCTGAAAAACCTTTTCACAGATTTTCATTTAAAAACAATAATTTCAACTTAGTATAATCACTGATGATTTGTAAACTGGCAATTCTAAAGAAACAGGAGGGTGCTTGAAAACAGTCTTTGTAAATTAATCTTTTTCTCAATGACAATGTTTAAACATGAATTTGTAATGCAAATTCTTTCTTATAATAATGTAAAGTGAAGAAAATAATAAAATGAAAATATAAAGTAGGGCCACTGCTAGCCTCTAAGGCAGTTTGTGGAAATCTGAAGAAGGCCCTCTTTCTTAAAAAAAAAAAAAATTTTTTTTTCTTTTTTTTAGGATGTTTATAACCAGGTGGCAGAGCACACAGCTTGGCAAGAGAATCATGGACTGGGTTCAGCCTCCAGATGCCCCTTCCACTGGGTGCCCTTGAATAAGGCACAACTTGCCGAACCTTATATGTCTTCCCTGCAGAATAACAAGCAAATATCCTGCAATTTGGGTTCACATACACACATACACACGCACTCGCACACACACACACACAAGCATAGACAATCTCTGGAAAGATTCACAAGGAGTAGTGGATGCCTTTGCAAAGGAGACCTGGGTGAGAAAGATAGGAAGGAGACATGTTGTTGCTAGGTGCTGTGGAGTTGGTTCCTACTTGTAGCAACCCTATGTACAACAGAACAAAACACTGCCCTGTCCTGTGACATCCTCATATTGTTTTTATACTTGAGCCCATTGTTGCAGCCACTGTGTCAATCCATCTTGTTGAGCACCTTCCTGTTTTTCCCTGACCCTCTCCTTTATCAAGCATAATGTCTGTCTCCAGGGACTGGTCCCTCCTGATAACAAGTCCAAGGTACATGAGATGAAGTCTTGCCACCCTCTCTTCTAAGGAGCATTCTGGCTGCACTTCTTCCAAGACAGATTTCTTAGTTCTTCTGGCAGTCCATGGTATAACCAATATTCTTCGACAACACCATAATTCAAAGGAGTCAATTCTTCTTCGGTCTTCCTTATTCATTGCTCAGCTTTCTCATGCATATGAGGCAATTGAAAACACCATGGCTTGAGTCAGGTGCACCTTAGTCCTTAGGGTGAGTGACACCTTTGCTTTTTATCACTTTGAAGAAGTCTTTTGCAGCAGATTGGCCTCATGTGTATTCTTCAGTGCCTTTTGATTTGTGTAATTGTTGTATGCATACATTACTTATTAAAATAAAATAAAAAACTTCACTTTACCTTAAAAGAAGGTTTTATTTTGAAAGAGATGATAAAGCAAATACACAAATAAATCCACAGTGGTGTTCTGTAGAGTGAAGAGAGGTTTGGCTATTCAGAGAAGTGTGAGCACCCTGGGAGGAACAGGAAAGGTTTTCCAAGTGGCATTGGTGATCAATCTGGAGGCCTGGATGGGATTTCAGTTAGCAGACACTGGGGGGCCCAATGGCGGTATTTCAAGGGAGCGAATAAATTGTGAGCAAAGGCCAGAAGTGCTGGTGGGCAAGGGGACCAGTTGGAAAAGGAAAAGGCTTTTTTGGTGGTAGCAGGTTTGTGTAGTGAGGGGTGGTGGATAAATTGGCAGGTAATCTGGAGCCATAAGGTGGAAAGCCTTGGATTCTAGGCTGAGATGTCTGAAAGGCTGCACAGTAGATAAAAAGAAAAAAAGATTTTCGGCTGAGATGGCATCAGATCTTTTCTCTAACAAATTTATATATTATAGGTCTTCTTGGAAAAAGAAAATTAAAAAAACAGTTTTTATTATATTAGTAAATGCTGGCAATATTTTCAATAATTATATGAGGTTGTACTCTTTAACTTTTTAAAATTTTTCTATAGTAAGTAGAAATGTTATTGATTTTTATTACAGATTTTTAAATTCCACAAAACCCAAAAAGTTATAATCCCAACTCTGCTATATAAGAAAACTCCAATATAACAAAATAAATAACAGGAAAGAAAAAAAAAAAAATGACCAAAAAAATCAAAACCAGAAGACACAATTCTCTAAATCACAGGTCAGGTTCTGAGTGATCATGAGGCAAATAAAAATAGACTTCCACTTTGAAATTACGAATTTCTGTACTCTATGAAATCTTCTCTTTTTTAAAACCTTTAAAATATTAATTAAAAAATTTGTGTGCATAAATGCAGAAAATGAACTGTGAGGATCATATACAGATTGTTGAGGAAAGGAAAAATGTATTTAAATTAAAATGAGAAGCTTAAATTGGATGGATGTGAATGAAATGCTCCATAGAAGGTATCCATAGAAACCACTTAAAATAAAGAGAAATGTTAATTCTCTTTGTGAATTGAGCTCCCAGAATCAAAATGAGGGTTAGACATTTACTGTAGGTGCCAATACACTTTGGCCTTATCTACATAAAACACACTAATTGACAATTATATTTTTTCAGCCATGGTCTCAGCTGATAGTCACAATCAATTTGTGGTCATATAGTTGGTGAGATTCAGCTATTAAAATTGTTAAGATACGTTGGCCCAACTTGCTGATTTAATCAAGTGTGTGATCAGGGAACCACGGCTATGGCGTCTCAACTTTTCAGCAGTAACTTGACGAGACAAGAAATTAAACTTCAGCTACAAATGAAAAGTGATTATATAAGCAATATGAGGACATCATTAAAAATAAAATAATAAATACAATTAAAAAAAAAAAAACTTTCTTATATGCAAACTTCCCAACAAAAGTTTTCATTTTTCACATTCCTTTCCAGGCTTTATGTACAGCAGACATGTTTTACATTGTTGTGATCACAGTGTTCAGAGTTCAATGTTATGTTCACTTTTTCAGTATAAGTAAACATTTTCCAGTTACTATAAACTTGTTGCTGTGGAGTCGATTCTAACTCATAGCGACCCTGTAGGACAGAGTAGAACTGCTCCTTAGGGTTTCCAAGGAGCGACTGGTTGCTGTGGAGTCGATTCTGACTCATAGCGACCCTGTAGGACAGAGCAGAACTACTCCTTAGGGTTTCCAAGGAGCGACTGGTAGATTTGAACTGCCAAACTTTTGCTTAGCAGCCGAGCTCTTAACCACTGCACCACCAGGGCTCCCCAGTTACTATATTTCTTCATAATTTTCCTTTGTAATGATCTCATGACTAACGACTTCTTCATTGCAAATATCTTCTTTCACCAACATAAACGGAGACTATACACATGTTCCTCACCAGATGGAACACACAGAAATCAAATTGACTACATCTGTGGAAAGAGACAATGGAAAAGCCCAATATCATCAGTCAGAACAAGGCCAGGGGCCAACTGTGGAACAGACCATCAATTGCTCATAAGCAAGTTCAAGCTGAAACTGAAGAAAATCAGAGCAAGCCCACAAGAGCCAAAATATGACCTTGAGTATATCCCACCTGAATTTAGAGACCGTCTCAAGAATAGATTTGATGCATTGAACACTAGTGACCACAGACCAGACGGGTTGTGGAATGACATCAAGGACATCATCCATGAAGAAAACAAGAGGTCACTGAAAAGACAGGAAAGAAAGAAAAGACCAAGATGGATGTCACAGGAGACTCTGAAACTTGCTCTTGAGCGTCGAGCAGCTAAAGCAAAAGGAAGAAATGATGAAGTAAAAGAACTGAACAGAAGATTTCAAGGGCCTCTCGAGAAGATAAAGGAAAATATTATAATGACATGTGCAAAGAGCTGGAGATGGAAAACCAAAAGGGAAGAACACGCTCAGCCTTTCTCAAGCTGAAAGAATTGAAGAAAAAATTCAGGCCTCGAGTTGCAATAGTGAAGGATTCCATGGAGGAAAATATTAAATGATGCAAGAAACATCAAAAGAAGATGGAAGGAATACACAGAGTCATGATACCAAAAAGAATTAGTCGATATTCAACCATTTCGAGAGGTGGCATATGATCAGGAACCGATGGTACTGAAGGAAGAAGTCCAAGCTGCTCTGAAAGCATTGGCAAAAAACAAGGGTCCAGGAATTGACGGAATATCAATTGAGATGTTTCAACAAACAGATGCAGTGCTGGAGGTGCTCACTCATCTATGCCAAGAAATATGGAAGACAGCTTCCTGGCCAACTGACTGGAAGAGATCCATATTTATGCCTATTCCCAAGAAAGGTGATCCAACTGAATGTGGAAATTATAGAACAATACCATTAATATCACACGCAAGCAAAATTTTGCTGAAGATCATTCAAAAACGGCTGCAGCAGTATATTGACAGAGAACTGCCAGAAATTCAGGCCAGTTTCAGAAAGAGGTTGTGGAACCAGGGATATCATTGCTGATGTCAGATGGATCCTGGTTGAAAGCAGAGAATACCAGAAGGATGTTTACCTGTGTTTTATTGCCTATGCAAAGGCATTCGACTGTGTGGATCATAACAAACTATGGATAACACTGCGAAGAATGGGAATTCCAGAACACTTAATTGTGCTCATGAGGAACCTTTACATAGATCAAGAGGCAGTTGCTCAGAGAGAACAAGGGGATGCTGATTGGTTTAAAGTCAGGAAAGGTGTGGGTCATGGTTGTATTCTTTCACCATACCTATTTAATCTGTATGCTGAACAAATAATCCAAGAAGCTGGACCATATGAAGAAGAACGAGGCATCCGATTGGAGGAAGACTTATTAACAACCTGCGTTATGCAGATGACACAACCTTGCTTGCTGAAAGTGAAGAGGACTTGAAGCACTTACTAATGAAGTTCAAAGACCACAGCCTTCGGTATGGATTACACCTCAATGTAAAGAAAACAAAAATCCTCACAACTGGACCAATGAGCAACATCATGATAAACAGAGAAAAGATTGAAGTTGTCAAGGATTTCATTTGACTTGGATCCACAATCAACAGCCATGGAAGCAGCAGTCAAGAAATCAAAAGACGCATTGCATTGGGCAAATCTGCTGCAAAGGCCCTCTTCGAAGTGTTGAAGAGCAAAGATGTCACCCTGAAGACTAAGGTGCGCCTGATCCAAGCCATGGTATTTTCAATTGCATCATATGCATGTGAAAGCTGGACAATGAATAAGGAAGACCGAAGAAGAGTTGACGCCTTTGAATTGTGGTGTTGGTGAAGAATATTGAATATACCATGGACTGTCAAAAGAACGAACAAATCTGTCTTGGAAGAAGTGCGGCCAGAATGCTCCTCAGGGGCAAGGGTGGGGAGACTGCATCTTACATACTTTGGACATGTTGTCAGGAGGGATCAGTCCCTGGAGAAGGACATCATGCTTGGCAGAGTACAGGGTCAGCGGAAAAGAGGAAGACCTCAACGAGGTGGATTGACACAGTGGCTGCAACAATGAGCTCAAGCATAACAACGATTGTAAGGATGGCACAGGACTGGGCAGTGTTTCATTCTGTTGTGCATAGGGTCGCTATGAGTCGGAACCGACTCGACAGCACCTAACAACAACAACAATGATCTCATATTATGTCTCTGAGTTGGTGACCATTTTAGAAATGCTGTCTCATTATTACTAACTCTAAAAATTCATCATTGCTGTTTAGCTTGTTCCTACCATCCCTATTATAGTAGTTGTATAATGAACTACTTTTGGCTTCATCCATTTCATGCTGCAGCTGATGTGTTCTAGATCTGCTGTTTGTAATGACCTCAGACATTCACAAATGTTTTGGTCTTAGAACATCTTTATGTTTAATATCTGCATGTTTAACATTTTTGCAAATCTATTTAATGTCTGCCTCAATGGAAGACAGCTGGATTCTCATATCTACTTTTGCATTCAACTGATTGCAGTATCACATGTCACGTAGCTTCTGGAAAACTTCACTGTAACTCATGAAGAACCCAAAGGCACAACCATCTTAGCATTGTCATGAAAACAGTTTTGACTTCATGGACCCATTGCAAGGACATTGGGGCTCCTTAGAACATTCAACTACACTTTAAAAACTGCTGGGCATAAATGATAAATCTGCAAAGTTATCCCATGCCTATAGGGCAATGTGATTTGCAGTCCTAGAAGATATAATTCCAGGCAAGAGTCTTAATTTTTTTCTGTTCAGAGAGATTTATAACAGTGATTGTTTATTGTCAGACCTCTTCCTATTTTATCTTCTTGGAGGTCAGGAAATAGTAATGCTAGTGAATGAAGCTTCAAATTTAGGAGTCATTAATGGTACCTTTTCTAATTTCTAAATGCTGAAAGAGACTCACAAGATCATCTGGTCACATTTGAAATGGTTGGTATATAAAAGAGTCCCTGGGCAGCTCAAACGGATTGCACTCAACTGCTAACCGAAAGGTTGCCAGTTAAAACCCACCCAGCAACACCTCAGAGAAAGGCCTGGCAATCTGCTTCCATAAAGATCACTGCCAAGAACACCCTATGGAGTGGTTCTACTCCGTAACACTTGGGGTCGCCATGAGTCAGAATTGAATCCATGGCAATAAGTTTGTTTTTTAGTATGTAAAAAAAAAAAAATAGGCGAGATGACTTTAAGCAGTACACAGCCAAGAAGTAAAGTAGCAGCAAGGAACATAATGAGAAAGTTATTTCCTTTTCTATTCTCTTTCTACCTGTTTACACTCAGGAGAAAGTCTCAGCTTGAGTTAACATGTCTTCAATATACTTTAATCAACTTGCAATGTCTTTGGCTGACATGCATATTTTTCTGTTTATCAAAATGGAAGCCCAAAGACCAGAACTTTAGGCAGGCAAGAGTATCTATCTAAAACTTAACGACATTTTTTTCATTATATATTTTTACTATTACCATCTATTTAGAGCAAGTCATTTGGTTTTTAATTGAACAAATTTTGATTTTAAAATGTATTTTATTTGGTTTTAAAAAGTGTGTTGACTTAAAGAAAAATATTTACTAAATAGTAATAATACTATTATTATTTAATAATACTATTATTATTATTTAAAGGTTTACATCCCAGTGCCATTCTGAATGAGCTATACAATCTTGGGCACACTGCTTAATTTATATCCTCCTCAAAAAAAAAAAAAAAAAATTTTTTTTCAATTTCTTAATTTATGAAAAGGACATAATACCTATGTCATCTACTTAACGTTTTGCCAATATTAAATGAGTTAGTATTTTAAATGGTTTAAAACACCTTCTGGCGCTCAATATGGTATGGGGATCTAGCAAAAGTAATAAAGTGAATGACAGGCTGGGGAAAAAATTGACGTAATTCTACCACCCAGTTTACAGAAAAGAAATGAAGGCATAGAGAAGAGAAAATCGACTTTTCTGAGGTGTCCACACTCACAGAACTTAAACTCTAGCCTCCTTCCTCTGCATCCAGAGCTCTTTTTTACTACAGAACAATGAATACTAACAACTAACATTTAACATCCTACCATTTAGGGCCTGACAGATCCAGGTTTACATCCCAGTGCCATTCTGAATGAGCTATATAATCTTGGGCACACTGCTTAATTTATATCCTCCTCAATTTCTTAATTTATGAAAAGGACATAATACCTATGTCATCTACTTAACGTTTTGCCAATATTAAATGAGTTAGTATTTTAAATGGTTTAAGACAGCTTCTGGCGCTCAATAGACAGAGCTATTTTCATTAGTTGGAATTATTCTTGGTGAACTGCTGAGGATTTGGAGCAAAACAATCTTCCCAGCCAGGGCTTGGCTTCAGTGCGTGTGAACGGCATCTGCCACTTGGATTCTTACTTAGTTAAAGGCTGGAAACCATTGCCTTTCTCTGGAGAAGCCTGACTCTCAGGTTGCAGCCATCCTCTCCCACCAGGCAAGGCAGGTAAAAAAGTATTATCTGGGCATCTTCTGCAGCTAAGGGTTAAAATAGCCTTGAAATGAAAGACTAAAGAAATCTGGCCTCTAGCATCTGTGATGCAAAGCCAAGTGTGTTTGCCTTTGTGAGCTCAGGAATGCTTCCGGTGAGCCTTGTTTGTTGTGGAAACTGACTTGATCAAAGTGCGGAGAATTAAAAGAATTATCAGGGTAACAGTCAACGCCGCACAGACACTCCGGCAGAGCCTTGAACCTGAAGGCTCCCATGGCAGACAGGCAAACCAGCTGACAGCAGCTGGGAAGAAAAGAGGTCTCTCTAGGCAGATGTGTGCAGCTGGAGATAAAGGCTCTGGGTGGGACGCTCTAGATGAGAGTTCAGGTTTGGTGAAATGGAATTTGGTGAAATGGAATACTGACTTCTTGTTCCTTAGTATTCTTGCAACATGAAGAGTGTGGCTTCCAGGTGTCAGAGAGTCTCAAAAGATTCTTTAATAACTTCTGCTCTAAACACTGACACCTGGAAGCCTATGAGTTGGAACCAGCTCAACAGCAACGGGTTTGGTTTTTATTATTATTATTATTATTAAGCAAATAAGCCACTTTTAATATTAAAGCATTTGGGGGTAGGAAAACTGCTAATTACCGTGGAGACCCTGGGGAGTATTCTAAGACATAAAGTTGTGCTTCTCCCCATATTCATTTTCAAATGTTGAAAAATCCTCGTTAAGTAGTTTTAAAGGTTCTTACGTGGCTAGCAGGAGCCTTGGTGGTGCAATGGTTAAGCAATTGGCTGCTAACTGAAAGCGTTGGAGGTAGGAGCCCACCAGCTGGTCCTCGGGAGAAAAGACCTGGTGATCTATTTCCTTATAGATTAGAACCTAGAAAACTCTATGGGGCACTTTTACTCCATCGTATAGGTTTCCTGGAGCCCTGGTGTTGCAGTGGTTAAGAGCTCAGCTGCTAACCAAAAAGCTGGCAGTTTGAATCCACTAGTTCTACTGGTTTGGGTTTTTAGCCGCTCCTTGGAAAACCTATGAAGCAGTTCTACTCTTTCCTGTAGGGTCACTCTGAGTTGGAATCGATTCAACAGCACACAACAAGTGGCTGGCGTTGCTTTAGATCATTTACTCAGTCCTCGCCCCACACACAGTAGGAAGATTGGTAAAGCTCTTTGATATTCTATGAAAAAATAAACTTAGCATTCAATGAACCATAAAACAGAAGTGTTGGATAAGATAGAAGTCTGGTCCTATTCACATATGTTAGATATGGGGAAACTGAGGCCCAGAGCGAGAAAGTAACTTGCTCAAGATTATACAGTTAGTGAGAGTGAAGTTGTCTGTTTTTCAGACTGATGCTTGCCCCTGGCTGTACTAAAGAACACGCTGAGAATGGTCTGTTGACCTCTAATAGTGCCTATGTGAGATAGCATGACCCTCTGGGCATCTGTAACTTGGAATGTTGATATCCCTATATCACTGTGTTTATAGTTTTGAAAATAATAATAATGGCCCAGCACCTCACAGAGCAAACTGAGGCAGAGACTGGTGGAGGAAACAGTGAATCCCTTAGGGTACCATTTCTGGGCCCTGGACTCCGTGGGAGTTTCAGGAAATTCTGCAAAGAGACAGAGGGGGAGACTGGGAGAAGCAGAAAGAAACTCTCAGCCCGAGCAGTGGAAGAGAAGGCTGGCTGGAAGTCTTAAATTTAAAAGGTAAGAGTTAGCTGAAGGCTTGCGCCATCCCAGAGAGAGGCCCCTTCTTTTCCTTTCTTGGGGCTCTCAGCGAGTGCTTCCTTGAGGAAAACGTTAGACTTTTTCTGTTTCTTTTTATCTGCCTCGCTAGAGCACCCCTGACAGGGAACGGCAGGAGTTTGAGCTCCCATGGCCTTCCAGGCCCTGGGCCCCATTGGCAGCCATGGGGGAGAGCCCAAAGTCCTCCTGCTGAGAAGGCTGGGGAAGGAAGGGGAAAGTCGTCTGCATCAAAGCAATAACAGAAGCCCTGGGGGTCTATTTGTCGGCCTCTCTTTTTTTTTTTTTCTTCCCCTTTTTTTTAAGCCAAGACTATGCCTTCAACTAATTTCCTGCCCAGGCCCTAACCTAGGTCCCACCCCTTTCCCACCCCACCTCCGGATCCTCTCCCGTCCTAAACAATCACTAAACTGGGGAATCCAGAAGAAGAAAGCCGGGCCCTCTGGGTTTCTGTTTATCTTTGGAAACCACTTATGGAGCCAAAATTGGGGCCCGAAAATGTGAACCCTTTAGGAATAACTGCTCCCTCCGCTCCCCCCCGCCCCCATCCCTTTAGTGGAGTTACCAAATGAGGCCAATTCATTCTCTGGAATGTAGCGGCCCGGGCAATGATGATTGATACTGACAGGGAAGCTTTCATGTAGCAATATCCCCGGCCACCGGCTGTGAGGCAAAGAGAAAAAACTCTCTGGAATTCACAACATTCCCCCTCCAATTAATCCCCAGCCACCCCGCTGTGTGTGAATGGGTTGTGCTGGGGATTCGTGGCTCTGATTCTGGGGATTTGCTGATTCCTTTGCGCCCCCTGAGGAGAGGTGATACGGAGAGCAAATAATCGGGCACGCAGCACTGAAGCTGTGTAATGAATCGGCTTGCTGGGCCAAGGTTTACTATTTGTACACTTCTAGGCACCTCAGAAACTAGGTTTGCAGACAAAAATCTGTGCTGAGGGGCCCTCAACCCCCGACCTATTGAGGGCCACGATTGTGGCCTCCTCTACCGCTAGTTTAAGATCTGAGCCTGGTCTTAGAAAAACAGAGCCAGAGAAGTGGCGGGAGCCCTGATACTGAGCTCAGGGTAGGCAGGTCCAGGCCTGGCCTTCTCAGCTACCTCTCCTCTGCCTCAGCACCATATTGGAGCACGTACTCACCTCAGTCAAGACTAGTTTTACTTTGTCTGTACGTTTGAGGGAGTTGCAGTTTTTAATCTAAGCCCACTGCCTCTCAAAATGCTATTTACCTTTCCACTGGTTATTCCAGGCTCATCCCTGTGAAGCCTTCCTCACTGGCAAGAACTAACTGGCTTCTCTGTATTCTAATCATTTGTGATAGACTAACTTGTGTTCTGTTTTGCTGGATGTGGATTCTAACTCTCTCCACTACAGTGCTTGTAAAAAAAAAATAAGAACTGACATTTATTGAACACTTACTATACGCCAGGTACGAAGAGTTTATACACACATTATCACATTTAATCCTCACAGCAGTGCTTTGAAGTAGATGCCATGATCAGCTTTATTTTGTTGTTGTTCTTAGCTGCAATCAAGTCAGCCCCTGAGTTATGGTAACCCCAGGCACGATGGAATGGAACACTGCCTGGTTCTGTGCCAGCCCTGTGATCGATTGTGGATCCGATTGTTATGATCGATAGGGTTTTTGCTGACTGATTTTTTGGAAGTAGATCACTGGGCTTTTCTTCCTAGTCCATCTTAGTCTGGAAGCTCAGTTGAAACCTGTTCAGCGTCACAGCAACACACAAGTCTCCACTGACAGATGGGCAATGGGTTGCACGTGAGGAACATTGACTGGGCCTGGGACCTAGGTCTCCTGTCTGTAAGGCAAGAATTCTACCACCAAACCAGAAATGCATCAGCTTTATTTTACAGAGAGGAGAAAGGGGCCTAGGAACCATCACAGGGTCATAGACTGTAAGTGGTAACTAGTAAGTAGGTGGGGCCAGATTTGAATGCAGTTCTGTCCCTCCCCACAATCTCTGGTTCCCACAGCCTTTGTAGGCTCTCACTGCTTCTCACAGGGATCACTTACCATAGAGCTTCCTACTTCCACATGTGCAGACCTGAAATACCCCCAGCTCACTAAGAGAGACATCCCAAAAAATTACTCCCCTGCTTAAAGCCCTTCAAAGGTTCCCCATCCCACTTAAAAGAAAGTTCAAACTCCTCAGCTTAGCAGACAAGCTCTTTTATGATTAGGCATCTGGGAAGAATTAAATAAAGATTGAAGAGATAATAACCTAGCGGAATTTGCTGGATGAGCTGTAAAAGGAATGAGGGCCCCTTTCTATTAGATTCTTGAGTTTACTTCTGGACCTGCCTCCCTGAGGGCAGTTTCCAGTCTGACCCTGCCCCCACCTTGTCACTTTCTTAGTTGCCCTCATCTAATTACCTTCCTGGGTCCCTCTTCATTCAGGATGGAAGTGGGAGTTGGATGCTGATTTTACTTCTGGTTCTACTATTACTGAAGGGAATTCAAGATGAACACTTAGGTTTTTAAGGTAAGGAACCACAGGGCACTAGGCAAATACTATGAGAAAGTCATTAACTATTAGATGCTCAAAGTCAACCAATCTGTATTTTCATATATTGTACACCAAGAAATTACCTTTTGTACACTAAATTTGGGGATTCATAGATCGGCCGTTCGGGCTCACCCGTGGAAACCTACGTAATGGTCACTGTTCAGTTCTAGCAGTAGCATCTTTGTTTCCATAGCAGTGCTACAACGATTGTTTAAGGATTTGATTATAAGGTGCCTCTAATTTATAAAAAGACATGCATAACTGAAATACTTAACATTCCTTCGACTTCTGTTTATTGAAGTGCTGTTATATGGGTATGGGGAATAGTGCTGAAGAGGACAGTCAGGGTCCCTGCAATATGTGGCTATGTCTAGAAGGCTGAGAAAGACAGTGTACAAACAAATGAATATACAAGGTCATGGTGAACAGCATAAGGAAATAAAACAGCAATGTGACAGAGAAGTTGAGGGAACAGCTTCAGATTAGTTAGGGGAAGGACTTTCTAAGCAGGTGATTTGAGCTGAAACCTGAATGATAAGAAGGATCCATTCATGCAAATAACTGGAAGTAGAGCACTCCAGGCAAGTGCCAAAAAGCCAAGAACCTGAGGTGGGGAGCAGCTTGGCTCCCTTGAAGAAACAGTAAGGTGGCAAGCAGAGCTAAAGTATTTTCAGTGAGTGGAGGTGGGATGGGTGATTTGGTATGAGACACAAATGAACAGATCACTAGGATCTTGTAGGCTAATGACTTTCAAACTCTTTTAAAGTGATCCGTAGTAAGAAATATATTTCACATTCAGTCCAGCACACACACACACACACACGAAAGAGAAGTTTCATGAAATGATATTCATTCTTACTATATTCAATAAACTCCAATATTTTCTATTTTACTTTATTTTATTATAAAAATGGTTAGTTTTATCCAGTAAATGGGTTTCACAGTCTAGAAAATGGCATTGGTTTGTAAAGCTCTCTAATAGTAAGAAGTATGGATTTTATTCTTGGTGTAACGGGAAGTCTTAGGCAAGTTGTAAGCAAGGGAGTAACGTTATTTGACTTACATTTTTTCAAATCACTTTGACTGTTGTCTACAGTGCAGACCGCATAAGGGTGAGGGCATCAGCAGGGAGACCAATCGGAAAACTGGTGCAGTAGCCCAGGGGAGAAATGATGTGGCTTGGGCTAGAGCTGAAGAAGAGATAGAGGTGGGTGAGTATTTAAATTTTGGAGGTGCAGCCAGCATTGAATGTGAGTGTGAAGAAGAGAGAGAAACCAAGAATGACTCCAAGGTTTTTTATTTTTAGTAATGTTTGGTGTAGTCATTTGCTGAGATGCAAAATTGGAGGACGATCAAATTTTGGGGAATGGAAACATTGTTTTGAACTTTTCAAGTTTAGGATACCTGTGCTTACTACTGGAGCACCGGTGGTGCAGTGGTTAAGAGCTTGGCTGCTAACCAAAGAACCGGCAGTTCGAATCCACCAGCTGCTCCTTGGAAACCCTATGGGGCAGTTCTACTCCGTCCTGTAGGGTTGCTATGAGTCGGAATTGACTCGATGACAACGAGTTTGTTATTTTGTTTGGTTGTACCTGTGGTTATAATCCCATTTGGGAATGGGTTTTCTTTGTTATGTTAAAGAGGCTTTATCAGTGTAGAGTGTGTTTTAAGCCAATCACCTTTGAGATATAAAGGAGAAGATTAGGATAGAGAAACAAGCAGAGATGGGAGAAGGTAGACACCATGCCATATGAAGACCACCAAGAAGGCAAGGAATAAGGACCTTCCCCCAGAGCCAACAGAAAGAAAGCCTTCCCCTAGAGCTGACACCCTGAATTTGGACTTTTAACTTCCTAGACTGTGAGAGAATAAATTTTTTTTTGTTAAAGCCACCCATTTGTGGTATTTCTGTTATAGCGGCACTGGAGAACTGAGACAGAGGCTATAGGGAAAGACTGTCGGCCCTAGGGCAAAATCCTTTTCTTTCAGTTTCTCTAGCCCCAGTGTTCCTTGCTTTCTTGGAGATCTTCACATGGCATCTATCTCTCCCCCACCCGCCCTTCCTGACTCCTTTGTATCTATCTCATCTTGTCTCTGTGTCTATGCTGCTCCTAATAACTCAGGAGTGATTAGGTTTAGGTTGCACCCTACGCTGACGTGGCCTCATTTACACAACAAAGAAAACCCTATATCTAAATAGGACTATAGCCACACATATAGGGGCTAGGGTGACAACACATATTTTGGGGGGACACCATACAATCCATAACATAATGATTACATATTTGTCTACTTTCGGTAACAAAGACAGAGGCCTGGATCAGATATGGCCTCCAGCCGTATCAGTGCTGATGAGAGGCCTGGGTGATACTGAAATGGAGCATGACACACGTTTAAGGACTAAATGAAATGGATTTTTTAATATATTGTCATATTTTGGATGACTTCCTTGAAATTCAAGTCTGTTACATGCCTAAGGAAATGAAAAAGCCAAACATTTCTGGCACCCGGCCTAACAACCTAGATTCTTTTGGGACAATGCTGTTTGTTCTCTTTGTTCTAATTTAATAGAGATTAGGTCCTGACCATAACTCATTTCTGCATTACTTCATCACTGGGACTCTTCCCTGGGTTTACACAACACAGAGTACAGAAGATAAACATAACCAAGATGCCATATTTATGGTACTGGGGGTCTGAATACTAGGAATTGTGATTTATTCATTCATGTTTTTATTCACTGAGTAGATATTTACTGAGCCCTGTGTGTTGGGAATACATATATACAGACACCGTAGTGTGAGAGTTGTAGGACAAACAAATTCTTGACCTCATGGGGTGTTAGACAATTAAATAAATGTACTGATACATAAGGTAATTACAGGTTGTTGTTATAGTAGTCTCCCCTTATCTGCAGTTTCCATGGTTTTAGTTGTCTGCAGTCAACCATGATCCACGGTGCTTGTGTTCAAGTAACCCTTATTTTACTTAATAATGATTCCAAAGGTCAAGAGTAGTGATGCTGGCAATTCGGATACGCAAAAAAGAAACCGTTAAGTGCTTCAATTTTATTATTAGCTATTGTGGTTAGTCTTTCACTGCACCTAATTTATAAATTAAACTTTATCCTAGGTATCTATGTATAGGAAAAAATGTAGTCTATATAGGGTTCGGCACTATCTGAGGTTTCAGGCATCCACTGGGTACCTTGGAACATATCCCCCAGGGAAAAGGGGGGACTGCTGTATAAGTGTGATTAAGAAACTAGGTACAGTGCTAGGGTAGAAACTCACAGGGGAATTCACATAAAATAGGCTTCTCATAGGAGCTGTTCAAGATGAGACCAAAAAGATGAGAAGGAGCCAGCCACGTGAAGAGCCAAGAGAGAAGCTTCTTTGGCAGAGGCAACAGCAAGGATGCTGAGACGGGGAAGAACTGGGAAAGTTTTAAGAACTTCTAGACAGCCTGTGTGACTAGAGTACAATGTAGAAACGGAGAGGAAAGCAGGGTCCAGATCACACAGGTCTTTGTAACTGTGGCAATGTAGTAGAAGATCTCTGAGTTTATGAGAAGGTATTGAGGGCTTTGAAGTGGGAGAACAACACAAACTGGTTTACATTTTTTAAAGATCACTGTGGAGAGGACAGATGGGACAGGGACAGGAGCGGTTGCAGTAGGACAGCGACTGAGGCAGCGTAAACTACAATGGTTGGTGGCTTGGAACAGAGAGGGTGAGAGATTCAGAAGTATTTTGGAGGTAGAGCCAATAGGAGTTGCTGGTAGACTGTGAAGAGTGATGTGAAAGGAAGAGTCAAGGTTACTGGCTTAAGAAACTGTATGAGTGGTTTTGCCATTTTCAGAGAAGGGGGAGATTAGGAATGGATCAATTTATGAGTGGGGTGAAGGTAAGAATCAAATGCTCCATTATGGAAATGTTAAGTTTGAGATGTCAGTGAGACAGGCAAGCAGGTATGCCAACAAGGCAGTCAGATATAGAAGGGAGTCTATAGGACAGAGGGGAGTGCTAAAGTAGAAATAACCGTTTGAGAATCTTCAGGAAATAGTTTGAACTTAAAATCAAGTGAATGGATAAAATCATACAGGGAGAGGGAGAAGAAAAAAGAGTTCAGGACCTGCCTTTGGAGACTCCAACTTTAACAGGAGTGTAAAGAAAAGGAACCAGCTCAAAAGGTCTTGGCCACACCTAACAACTACAGAAATAAGGTTATTATGAATAAGTATAGACCCATAGGGAAACAAGTTTGAGTAAGATTTTAAGAATAAAATGAGTGTTTACAAATCACAAATAAAAAATTGACGTATTTACTTACAAAGAAAAAAAAAAAAAGCCTTGGCCATGAGGTAGGAAGAAAATCACAAGAGGTAACTGTAGGGGGAAAAAAAAACTGTGGGTGAGTAAGGGTTGTAGGAAAGGAGTGGTCAACTGTGTCAAAGGCTGTTGCGAATCTATGTCTAGCCCCCAAACCTCTTAATACGATAGCCAAGAGATCCACTTGGGCTTTGCAAGATTGATCTTGTCAGATGGGCAATTTATTTAACTTCTCTGAGTGTTCATTTCCCCATTTGTAAAATAGGGACAATGCATGCACCTCATAGGTGTTTGTAAACATTGAATAAGATACTTTAAAGTATTCACAGAATACTAAGTACATGTTGTTGTTATGTGCCATTGAGTCGATTCTGACTTATAGCAACCCTACAGTTTATAGGACAGAGAAGAACTGCCCCATGGTGTTTCCAAGGCTGTAATCTACTGAAGCTGACTGTCATATCTTTCTCCTGCAGAGCGGCTGATGGGTTCGAACTGCTGGCCTTTTGGTTAGCAGTCAAGTGCTTAACCACTACACCACCAGGGCTCCTTACTAAGTACATAAAAATAAACAGTACTCAATAAATAGCAACTATTATTATTATTATGTTGTTGTTAGGCGCCATCGAATCAGTTCTGACTCATAGTGGTCCCATGTATAACAGAATGAAATGTTTCCTGGTCCTGCACCATCCTCACAAAATAGGTGTGTTTAAGCCCATTCTTGTAGCCACTGCGTCAATCCAAGCTATTATTATAAAATAGCATTATATTTGGAAACCAGCAGACCCACATTCTAGTATAGATCCTGCATTTACCAATTAATTCCTTGGGCAAGTAACAGCCATTTGAACTTCAACTTATTTATCTGTAAAATGAGGACAATTCCTATTCTGCTGTATTCTGCTGTCCTTTGTCACAGGTTTCTCTCTCTGAAAGATTAAGTGGCGTAGTGAATATGAGGGTACTGTATAAGCAATTCAGTGCTAAGGA
Source organism: Loxodonta africana (assembly GCF_030014295.1). NCBI lineage: Eukaryota > Metazoa > Chordata > Mammalia > Proboscidea > Elephantidae > Loxodonta > Loxodonta africana. The sequence continues at coordinate 109,258,429 of NC_087344.1, forward strand.
GATATGAGAACTTTCTATTCATGTAATAGAATATCTACTTGTCTATCTTTTAAGCCAGTTGAGTGTAGTTTAGGGGCTTTGAGAATAGGTTTGAAAGAAGCAAACAAAGCTTTTTAGCTAGACCCAAATTTATCATATTTAAGGTTCTTTTTTTTTTAAGGTTCAGCTCTGCAGCACTGTTTCCCTTACCTTTTTTTGTAGGAACCCACAAGAATCAAGATAATAATGGAAGGAGAAGCAACTGCTTCCTAACAACATGGACTATCTTTCCTGGAACTCCAAAACCGTGCTTAAGGTTTAGCCTTTGATGGATTGAAAATACAGGGACAACATAAGCCAGAGGAAGAGGGATAGTTCTCTTCTAACTTGTGACCATGTTCCCTCGGCTCTCCTTGGCTGTGCAAGAGGTGGATAGAGTGAGGAAAGGGAATTGAGAAAAACAAAACCAGAGGAAAATAGAATGATGCATGAAGGGGGAAGAAAAGAGGAACTCTTAGAACTTGGGAGTGGAAACACCATTCTCAAATTAAATCAGTGCTAGAAGGAATACCAGCATGAAAGGACACAAAAGTGAAGGGATGCTGTTGTGCCTCTAGATCAAGCACAAAATGTTTATGGGTGAAGAAGCTACAGTTAGAGAGGTGGAATGACTAATTCAAGGGTCACTTATAAAGGTTAATGCTTTAGCAATCACTGGTGATTTTCTAAGGAGCCCTGGTGGTGCAGCGGTTAAGAGCTTGGCTGCTAACCGAAAGGTTGCTGGTTCAAACCCACCAACTGCTTTGTGGGAGAAAGATGGGGCAGGCTGCTTCCATAGATTTACAGCCTTAGAAATCCTATGGGGGTAATTCTGCTTTGTCCTATAGGGTCTTTATGAGTCGGAATTGACTTGACACGTTTGGTTTGGTTTGGTTTGGTTTGGGGTGATTTTCTACAGTATTAACAAAACAAAACACTAGATGTTATCTTTGACATCTCTTTCTTTCATACCCAAATCTAATCCATAAGCACATTTTGTTGAAACTACTTCAAAATATATCCAGAACCCAACTACTTTTCATCACTTTCACTACTACCATTGTAGTTAAGACACCCTCATCTCTCACCTGAATTGGTAAATGATCTCCTGCTTTACCCCTTAACCTGGTTACAGAATGTCCTTCACAGAGTAGCCTTTGTAAAAAGAAAAAAAAAAAAAAATTAGGTAAGACCATGTTGCCTCTCTGCTTAACACCTCCATTGGCTTCCTATCTCATTCAGAGTAAAATCCAAAGAGCGAACACTTCCTACAAAGCCTTGAATAAGATGGCCTTCCCCATGTCTCTCCCATTTCATATCCTACCACTTTCCTCCCTTCTACTCCACTCTAGCCAATGGAGTTCTAGTCACTCCTTTCTATGCCATTCTTCAGGGCCCTTGTACTTGGTGGTTGCCTCTGCCTGAAACACTCTTCCCTCAGATATCTGCATGGCTCATTCCATACTGCTTTAGGTCCAATAAGGGGTCATCTCATCAGATCACCTTCTTGACCAGCTTCTCTAAAATTGTACACACACATCTAGCACTCCTGCCCCCATTCCACTTTAAATTCCTTCTAGCATTTATTACTGCCGTATGCATTTCATATTCAGTTATTGTATGTCTCCATTCGCTAGAATGTAAGTTCTATGAAAGCAGTGATTTATCTGTTTTTTTTTTTTTTTCCAATTGTTAATATCTAATATCTGGCATATATTAGTCGCTTAATAAATTTTTTTTAATAAAAATTTTTTAAATGAGTGAATAAGTGAACCAAAACCTGATGTTTCAGAGCAAAGGAGCAAAGACATTAGGAATTTTGAAAAGAAGCGAGGTTAACAATTGCTGTTTTTGCTAGCTGGGGCGCCTCTGTACGACAGAATGAACCCTTGCCTAGCCCCGCAACATCTTCCTGATCTTTGGTATGTGTCAGTCTATTGCTGTGCCTATTGTGTCAGACATCTCGTTGAGGGTTTCCCTTGCCTTTGTTGTCCCTCTACGTTACCAAACATGATGTCCTTTTCTAGGGATTGGTCTTTCCTGATCATGTGTCCAAAGTAAGTGAGCTTCAGTCTCACCCTCCTCACTTCTGGTGAACATTCTGGTAGTGTTTATTAACCCTTAATTCAGTCATTTACCAGCTGTGAGCCTCTAGATGAGCTATCAGCCTCAGTTGATACAGCCTATTACATGGGGATAATAATATCTGATTACATTCCTTATAGAGTTGGTGAGAGCATTAAAGGAGACATTGAATCTAAGTGTAATCGGTGCAAGAGAGTTAACATTTATTGAGCATTTTCTATGGGTGGAGCTCTTAATATAATATCATTTTCATAATACACTTGTGTCTTCGTCAGCTAGTGCTGCTATAACAGAAATACTACAAGTGGATGGCTTTAACAGAGAGAAATTTATCTCTCACAGTCAGGTAGGCTACAAGTCCAAATTCAGGCTGTCAGCTCCAGGGGAAGACTTGCTCTGTTTGTCGGCTCTGGAGGAAGGGCCTTGTCATCAGTCTTCCTTTGGTCTCTGGGAGCGCCGCAGCACAGGCACCTCAGGTCCAATGGACGCGCTCTGCTCCCAGCACTGCTTTCTTGGTGGTATGTAGTCCCCTTGTCTCTCTGCTCGCTTCTCTCTTTTATATCTCAAAAGAGATTGGCTTAAGACACTTCTGATCTTGCAGATCTCACCACTAATCCATCTTATTAAATCATAGTGATGGGATTTACAACACGTAGGGAAATCACATCAGATGATAAAATGGTAGACAGTCATACAATCATGCAAGTGAATCATGACTTAGCCAAGTCGACAGATATTTTGGGGGGACACAATTCAATCCATGACACCTTGTAAGACAGGTATCATTCCCCCCATTTTACTGGGATAAGCTGGAATCTCAGAGAGTTAAGTTACCCACAGGTAAGTGGTAGAGCTTGTGACCCTTAAATTCATGTCCTTTTCACCATGAGCTGACTTCAAGTGGTGGTTGTTATTTTTAGATTGACATCAGGAACCAACTATACAAGCTGGTGCTGCATTAAATCTTGATCAAAGGAGAGTATGAAAGAAGAAAATTTAGCAGGTGAAAACTTATGTCCCCTTCTTGTGGTCAAATCTTGAAAAGGAAACTTGGAAAGAGCTGCAACCAACCTGTAGGGTCAGCAACAGCTTCCTCTCTTGGCCTCTGCCTGGCCAGGGGTAATGACTTGTTTCAGAGCTGCTCTGCAGGGTTCTGTGGCTTCTTCTACTTCGGCTCTTCAGCAGATGTGGGCTCTGGCATTTACTGAAGAAATGCTTTTTACTTGGCAGATTTCCTTTATATGTGGCAAAATGGAGGGAGAAGCACCAAGTAAGTCAAAGCAAACCCTGGCTTTCTTTTTTTGAAGCCCCCTCTGGCCCTTTCTAATGCATATTGTGTCGTTGTCCATGCCTTAGGGAATTTTATTTTTAGCTCTTCTGTGTCCCAGCTGTATTCCCAATGAATGATAACATTTTCCCTTCAAGGTTTCTGGGTCACTTGGGTCCAGGTGAGTCACCTGTGCCAAAGAAATGCCACTAATTCTAATAGGAAGACCTGTGAATGTGGGTCCCCAACTCACTAGTCTTACTTTCATTTTGGTCGTACTGGTGGGAAAAAGGTGCTTTTTTAACACGATAAATTGCTTTTATAAGCAGGCTTTGCCATTTGTTTCTCAGCTAAGGCAGGTTAGCAAGTCTGCTCAAGTAAATAGTTTTCTTAGATCAATAGTTCTCACACTTTTCTTGCTCATGGAATTTTTAGTGATACACCTTGAAGAGATTAAAAGACTCACGTAACAATAGTAAACAAGTCAGCAGTACCTACCGGTCACTCTGTCCTACAGAAGATAATACCGTCTCACATTTTAATATTTTGCAGTAGTCCCTTGGTTGCTCAGCAACACTGTCGCTGTTTGATAGAAATATTGACTGCCCTAACTACTCTTTCATATATGCAAAGAAGACAGTGTTCTCCAATATTCCAGTTTACACTTGTTCTTTCTTTGGCGTCTGCTTGACTCTGATAAAACACTTTCTTCTTCACAGCAAGTTTTGCTCTGCCCTACCATGTTGCACAACCCACTGAATGCAACAGTTAATCTGATAGGCACTGTTGAATAGAATATCTCTAGTGGTAGCCAAAATGTATTGGGCATATTGCTCAAAATTTTGTAAAACATTGTATTAATTTCCTAGGACTCCTCTAGCAAAGCACCATAAATTGGGCAGCTTATAAGAATAGAAATTTATTGTTTTACAGTTCTGGAGGCTAGTAGTCAGAATTCATGGTGTTGGCATGGCCACACTCTGTCTGGAGGCTCTAGGGGAATATCTTTTGCTTGGCCTGCAGAAGCAGCATAATTCCACCATCACATGGCTGTCTTCCTTCTGTCATTCAGTGTCTCTTCTCGTCTTTTATAGGTCACCGGTCATATTAGATTAGGACCCACCCTACTCCAGTATGATCTCATGTTAACGTAAATGATGACATCTTCAAAAATCCTATTTCCAAACAAGGTCATGTTCACAGGTACCAGGGATTAGGACTTCAACATACATTTTTGGAGGACACAACTTAATCCATTTAAGATTTTTTTGGATACATATGTGTCCTATGTCATACTATTTGTAAATCACTGGTCTATACAAATACTCACCCAGCAGCGTCATAGAAGCAAGGCCTGGTGACCTGCTTCTGTAAAGATTACAGCCAAGAAAACCCTATAGAACAGTTCTATTCTGTAACATATCGGTTTGCCATGAGTCAAAAATGACTCCACGACAATGGGTCTGGTTTTTGTTTTATACAAATACAGTCCAAGGTCATTTTGACTTTCTCTGTTCCTGTTTATTTTCCTCTTTTATGTATAACTGTATTTAACTTCTGCATTTGCCAAGATAGTCTGTGGATTTTTTGCTCCCAGGATATTAAACTTCTTTTCCTCTGGTCTGCACACAATTCTGGTTCTCAATAAAGGAATCTAGTTTAGAGAAATTGCACTAGTGAAAAAATTACGAGTTAAATTCCTGGTCACTAGTTAGGCGATGTTGGTCTAAACTCCCATTCCTTCCTCTGTAAATAGGGATGATAATGTTACCTACCTGTGAAGATTAAATGAGATACTATATGCAGTATATGTGGCACAGGGCACGGTGTTTAATTAGTGTTAGTTTTCCTTTCTCTGTGGCCTTCACCTCTTCTGTATATCTTTCTGTCTCTGTTGGCACCACTATCTGAAGGACCAGGGCCAGCGCTAAAGAATGGTTGTGTTGGAATTGACAGTCAACCAGCAAGCAAGAGTTAGAGCTTGATTTTTTGAAGTGGAGAAAAGATATATATTAATTCTGTTATTCACATGGATTTAAGTTTAAACATAGTCCTCTTCTGATACATCTGGATTAGTTTCTCCCCACCCTCTGAAAATCTCAGTAATTCTATTCTCTCTTGGCCTGAGTACTCCTAATCCTAGTCAGCCGAATTGAGAAAGAAGGAGAACAAGGTAGGGAAATTGGGGAAAGAGTCAATAAAAGGTATGTTATTGGGTTGGTCATACTTAAGTAATACTGTTACCTGATCTCATGAGACTATCTTCTGAGAGACTGTAATAATAACTGCTCCTCCGGTCAGTCCTTCCAGGAGAGAAAGGGAGGAGAATTTATCCATCAGCTACCATTTCTCATTGTTTAAATGTTTGCTCCCTAGGACATTAATTCTTTTACACTTCTGAATTGTACATATGTTGTACCTAACTGGCCTCATGGCATCTTATCTCTCAGCATCAACTGGGCAAGAGACAAGGCATCCCCAGTGTAAGCATGTGTGAAGTGCTGTTAGCTTGTACCTACAGTAAGTTAGTCAGAGTCCAACCAGAGTTTGTCAATGCCGCGACTGTTGGTGCTAGAACAAGTGGCCAAAGACAGAGATATTTGGTGAGGCCAAGACAATCTGAAGCAGCATATAATGGTATCTGATACAGTCCACCCATTGCATTATTTACATCAACTCCTGTGTTCCCATTATACACTAACATCAAATCATGTGTTCTCATTATATCTGGCTGACATAATATATTAAAAGACCTCTAGTGTGTGTGTGTTTGTGTGTGTGGGCAAGATGCCCTCACCTTATTCTCAAGACAGGGGTACAATCAACCGCAGAGTCCCCTTCAAGGTGGTAACTAGCCATAATCTCTGAAAAGGCTTAAGTCAAGAGTGAACAAAGCTATAATTCCTATTGCTGTAATTGATTTCAAAGCTTCAGTAGAGCTCTATCATCTTCTTTTTTCACTGCATATTTTAGAATTCTCTCACTCAATCAGTATTTCAGCAGGTCTGGGTTGCTTGCTTGGTGAAGTGATATGGATCCTTATATCACTGTATACATTGCTGCCTTGCCCATCTGAGACTGCAGTTGCTATACTTGGTCTTTCACTGGGCATAAAACCACCAAGAGGCACCTTAGTGAATTTCTGGGCTCCTGACATACTCCTCCCTGACCCCATACTCCTCTGTTGTGTAGGAGAACTCTAGACTCTTCCTTATGATAATCAGGGCCTCTTACTCCTGAAAATACATTAACATATTTTGTTGTCTGTTGTTCCTTGGTATAAGGAATTCAAAGTACTTAAGTGGTAGTTCTAGCTTCAAGTTCAGTAGGAAGTTTTCTGTGTTATCTGACAGAAACAACCCCCAAATCCCACTCTATCCATCTCACCACCCTCAGGAGCCAGAATCTTTAATCTTATAGAACCTAAGGTTTGAAGCTACAAATGCTATGATTTTTTTAGAAATGATGATGAAAGAACCCAGTTCTATTTCTACCCTGTGATTCCCAAACTCCATTTTTCTCTCTATTCAGGTTAAAGCCCCGCTGTGTATCTGTTGTATATCAGCATGTACTCTGCATCCTAGAGGACAGCAACCAGACCTAAGCTGATATATTAGCAGAATCTTTAACAGGGCTTTTTACTGTTCTATTAGACAGCTGATTTTGAGAAGGGAGTACATAGGAAGACCAGTGGAACCTGGAGACGTGCATTCATTGTAGCACTACTTTGCCATGAGTAGAGACCTTGCTCCAAGGAAGTATTGTGTAGAATGCAATGCTGATAGATCAGACGGTCTGTGAGCTGATAAATGATGGTGCTGAGAGAGGTCCAAAGAAAGGAAAACTAAGGTTTCTCTTCCTGTGAGGTTAAATCGCTGCCCCTTTCATGGTGGAAGGGGCCCATTGTAATTGACCTATCATCATGTAGGGTGGTTATATGGTGCTATATTGGTGGCCAGAATTGGTCTCTTCTGCTGGGAGACTGAACATTCACCAGTGGCTGTAGCCATGTCAGTCTTGGTGAGACTTAGTTAGAACTACCCATTTCCTTCATCCCTACCATGTTATCATTCTATTAATTGGCCTATTTCTTTAGTTTTGAGGTTGCTAAGGAAATGGGCAAACTGACATCCATAAAAAGAGTCAGTCTGTCCCCTTAATTGTTGAGAACCTCCTCTGCAAGGAATACTCTTCAAGGAATATTAATACGAGACACAAAGATTTGCATAATCTGTGGGACTCCTATAGATTAATTTTACATGCCTCTCCTCTAGAACTCCCTGTACTCACCCTCCAGTTTTGTTCCTTCCAGGCCCCTCAACAACTAGCCAAGTCATTCACCATTTAATAGGACTCTATGTGGGTCTGTATCTCATGCCACATCTCTCTTGATTACAGTTGAATGGCAAAGTGTACTCCTAGCAGCTGTGCCCACTGGGAGAATTTCCCTTCACCACTGGAGTTAGAAAACCAAAAGGGAACAACATGCTCAGCATTTCTCAAACTGAAAGAAAAAACTCAAGCCTTGAGTTGCAATATTGAAGGATCCTGTGGGCACAATACCGAATGATGCAGGAAGCATCAAAAGGAGATGGAAGGAATACATAGAATCACTGTACCAAAAAGAATTAGTTGATGTTCAATCATTCCAGGAGGTAGCATATGATCAAAAGCTGATGATACTGAAGGAAAATGTCCAAGCTGCACTGAAGACATAGATGAAAGACAAGTCTTCAGGAATTGACAGAATACCAATTGAGATGTTTCAGCAAAGGAATGCAGTGCTGGAAGTGCTCACTTTTCTATGCCAAGAAATTTGGAAGACAGCTACCTGGACAACCAACTGAAAGAGATCCATATCTATGCATTTTCCAAGAAAAGACGATCCAACCAAACATGGAAATTATCAAACAATATCATTAATATCACACTCAAGTAAAATTTTGCTGAAAATCATTCAAAAGCAGTTGCAGCAGTACATTGACAAGATACCTCCAGAAATTCAAGCCAGATTCAGAAGAGGATGTAGAATGAGGAATAACATCGCTGATGTCAGATGGATCCTGGCTGAAAGCAGAGAATACCAGAAAGATGTTTATCTGTGTTTTATCGACTATGCAAAGGCCTTCCACTGTGTGGATCATAACAAATTATGGATAACATTGCAAAGAATGGGAATTCCTGAACACTTAATTGTGCTCAGGAGGAACCTGTACATAGATCAAGAGGCAGTCGTTCAAACAGAACAAGGGGGTAGTGTGTGCTTTAAAATCAGGAAAGATGTGCATCAAGGTTGTATCCTGTCACCATATCTATTCAATCTGTATGGTGAGCAAATAATCTGAGAAGCTGGACTATCTGAAGAAGAACAGGGCACCAGGATTGGAGGAAGACTCATTAACAACCTGTGTTATGCAGATGACACAACCTTGCTTGCTGAAAGTGAAAAAGACTTGAAGCACTTACTGATGAAGGCCAAAGACCACAGCCTTCAGTATGTATTACACCCCAACATAAAGAAGACAAATCCGCACAACCAGGCCAATAAGCAACATCATGATAAACAGGGAAAAGATTTGAAGTTGCCAAGGATTTCATTTGACTTGGATCCACAATCAACGTCCACGGAAGCAGCAGTCAAGAAACCAAATCATGCATTGCATTGTGCAAATCTGCAGCAAAACACCTCTTTAAAGTGCTAAAAAGCAAAGATGTCACTTTAGGGACTAAGATGTGCCTGACCCAGGCCCTGGTCTTTTCAATCACCTCATATGCATGTGAAAGCTGGACAATGAATAAAGAAGACCAAAAAAGAATTGATGCATTTGAATTGTGGTGCTGGCGAAGAATATTGAATGGACTTCCAAAATATCAAACAAATTTGTTTTGGAGGAAATACAGCCAGAATGCTCCTTAGAAGCAAGGATAGCAAGACTTCGTTGAATATACTTTGGACATGTTGTCAGGAGAGACCATCCCTGGAGAAGGACATCATGCTTCGTAAAGTGAGAGTCTGGGAAAAAGAGAAAGACCCTCAACGTGATGGATTAACACAGTGGCTGCAACAATAGGCTCAAGCATAACAGTGATTATGAGGATGGCTCAGGACTGGGCAGTGTTTTGTTGTACACAGGGTTGCTATGAGTTGGAATCGACTCCATGGCACCCAACAACAACAACACTGCCTTCTAGGAATACATCTAAGTGAGATTGTAATGACAGCTACGCATTTTCAGTCAGTGCAGCCCATCTGCGAACCAGACCCAAGTTCTTTCCTCCTTGAGAAACAGTTGTAGGAAATCCCCTGTGAGGTATGGGTTTGAGGCTCAGAAGAGACATTTGTGCAATAGGGATAGGTGCCTTGGGAGTCTAGGCCACCTGTTTGTTTTTTTGTGCTTTCTTGGACTACTTGGGCCCAATCCCTAACGTACAATTTTTATAGTATAATGAATTGTGTTGTACCTGCTTAAATTTATGACACAGTGGATCAAATAATATTCAGCTTATGATGAGCACCTGTGGTCACATAGTCCTTGACGTCAGTTTTCAATCCCTCCTAGTGCCCAGGAGAATGCCAGAAGTTATTTTTAAGTAGAAATTTGTTCTCTGCTACAAAAGGCATGGCCTTCCTCTCAAGCTCTGGGAAACTCTGTAGCAGCTCTCCTATTGGGTCTTGCCTGGTCCTCCACTCAGCATTCTCATCTGCCACATTTATGCAGCCCAAGTGACATGGTGGGTGAGTCCACAGCCTCCATATGACGCAGGCTTGTCTCTTGCTCTAGACCCCATGTGAAACTGGTAGTCTTCTGAGTCACTTGAAAAATGAGTTGGGGCAGTATTTCCAAGATACTGCCTCCAAAATCCAAAGGGGCTAAACTAATGTTTGGAGGTGCAACTCTTACTTAGTGGTTGGAGGAGCAAGATGCAACAACTTGTTCTTACCTTAGAGATGCGATGTCCAATACAGGGGCCACTAGCTCCATGCGGCTCTTTATGTTTAAATTAATTTAAGTTAAGTAAAATGAAAAATTTATTTCTGCAGTCACACTAGCTACATTTCAAGTGCTCAATAGTAATGTATAGCTAGTGACTGATTATCAGACAGCTCAGATATAAATCTTTTCTATCATGGCAGAATGTTCTAGTGGATAGTGCTGGGTTAGAGGCTATGTCCTCACGTGGAAGGTTAAGATTTGAACCCAGTTCTATCAGATGCTCAAGCATATGCTTTTTCTACTTCAGCAAGTTGCATAGGGGCCAAGGTCTAAGCAGATGCTTTTCTGCTATTGTGTCCAAGGGCAACATTAGCTTTCCAATGAGAATTTTGTGCAATTAAGTTTTGGTTAATGCAATGTGTGTTCGCTTTGCATTTCAACAAATGAAAAAGGTCTGCTGTGTTGAATCACCACATCTGGCCTCTCTGTTTGGGCTTCAGTGGATTCAGAAGCAGTTTTGCTTTTAAAAAATGTTTTTATACCACTGAGAATACTGTGCATTTCAAAAGAAACAGGATTGACTTGAATTCTGTGGCAGACAGCAGAATCTGCCTGAATGCTGTGGTTCTGCATTTCCATCTGTACTGTGAAAGGCAAGGATCATTGTCCCCACAGAATGCAGCTAAATGGCAGCTGGAGCATGAATGGACAGGAAAAACACTCTCCTCCCTCTAATAACACCACTTATGGTAGACAGGCAAGGTTCTCTTCTGAGTGGGTAAAGAGATGCTGTTGTGATAACAGTAATTATTGTACATTAGTTAAAATCCCATTTAGGCAGTGTTAGATTGCAGCTATTTTAAAAGAGATCCTCTAAGTCATCCAGTTTGAGGGAGAGATTAATTAGTGTCAATGGAAGGATCTCTAAGATAAAAACAAATTAAACCTCATTCAGTCTTGCCTCGGTATCCTTGAGTTACTGCTTCCTTTGTGATAGGGACAGTGTTTGGTCTGACTTATTCTGATTGGAGAGAAGGAAACTCACATTTCTTAAGCTTGTGAGATGTGCCAGACGCCATGTGTAGGTGCTTTAAAAGAAGGGGGCACCCCAGCTATCATTACTGAGCATTTTGACCAAAGATTCTATAGAAAAATGCTAATCAAAAGGAGGAAAATGAAGAACAGAATTTCAAAATCTCATGGACTCCAAAGTTCCTAGAGCCATGAATGTTGGATGAACCCCTGAAACTATTGCCCTGAGATAATCTTTAAACCTTAAACCAAAAATATTCCCTGAAGTCTTCTTAAAACCAAACAATAGTTTAGCTTAACTAGTACAAAACATCTGCCTTGAGCATTATGCTTTTTTTTTTTTTTTAATGCTCTTTTAAGAACTGTCTCTATGGGATCAAATTGACAACAGCAGCTTGAAAGATTAAATAGGAACCTGAGAGTGCAGTGAATTTTATGTTAAAGGCAGAGGAACAACTCAGAAAACGTGGGTGAGAATGATTGTTCAGCTTAAAGAATGAAATTGATGTCACTAAATAGTACATGTAGAAACTGTTGAATTGGTATATGTTTTGCTGTATATGTTTTCAACAACAACAACAAAAATAAATGAAATAAAAAGAAAAAAGAAGGAAGTGCTTTTGAACTAGGATTTCCCATTTCCTAAACAAACCACTGCAGAACATTTTCTACATTGAGGCATTTGGGCCCTAGGACTACCTTTGTGAAACAGATTGAATCATCTGTTCTGGGTGGCCTCTCCCCAGCTGCTCAGGTTTATTTACTTAAATTTCATTCCAAAAGCTAAAGAAAACAGAAGAGGAAACTTTTTAACAGTGTGTTAAAAAAACTTACTTCAGTTGTTTGTTTCTCTGAAGTTTTTCTCTTACTACTAAAGAGATTTGCTTCAGTATTGCAAAAAGCATGGCAGGTCCAATCCCTGCCAAAGTAACTGTTATTAACTTTTGTCCTTTGTCCAGTCCCACTGGCTGTAATGTTTCATCACCTTTCCCATCAAATGCTATGGAATTATTGTCCCAATTTTCTGAGACAGACCTAATTTCATATACTATAACTACTATCAATTAAACCAAATAATTACGTGTATGCTTAAATGTGCTTAAATGTATTTCTAATTTTTTCTTTGTGATATTTATCATATAAATAAATTCTACATCATAAAAAAATATTTCTCCTTGTGTTAATTTTAGATTCAGAAAATATGTGCACCTGTGTCACATAAGAAGCCCTGGTGGCACAGTGGTTAAAGAGCTTGGCTACTAATCAGAAGGCTGGCAGTTTGAATCCACCAGCCACTCTTTGGAAACCCTGTGAGGCAGTTCTATTCTATCCTATAGGGTTACTATGAGTCAGAATTGGCTTGATGGCAAAGAGTTTTTTATATCACCTAAATCTTTACCTATTCTATTTAGTTTAATTGATTTTTCTAGCTGTGTGACCTTAGATCAATCACTTAACCTCTCTGAGTCTCAGTTTTCTTGACTGTAAAATGTAGATAAAAAGATTTACCTCATTGGATTTCTATGGGGATCCAGTGAGGTAAAGTATAAAAGCATTTAGTGATTTCCTTTTCAGGCCAAGGTGGGAAAACAGGTACCAGACTTACTCTCCTGCCTGAAACAACTAAACACTTGCTAAAATAGATTTTAAAAATGGCTTTTAAGATACTGAGAAGTAGGCAGTGAATGACAGTGATCCACGAGACAAAAGAAACAAATGAGGTGAGTGCCCCACCTTACTGCCTTGAGAGAGTTTCTAGGTAGCAGAGCAGGAACTCAGGCAAAGTAAATTCAGAGCAAAAAATATTACCAAGAATAACAAAAGGTCATTTTATAGTAATAAATAGGTCAATCCATCAAGAAGACATAACAATACTCAACATATATGCACCTAATAACAGAACTTCAAAACATGTAAAGCACAAACGGATAGAAGAAAAAGAGCAAGGGGAAATAGATTAATCCACCAGATAGGTCTTTTCTCATAAACTGCTTTCAACTTTTACTGGGGTGACAAGTTAATCAACAAAGTGACAAATTAGACAACTCAAAATAATTTAAGAGTGATGCTATAAAAGCCCTGGTGGCACCACTGGTTAAGCTTTTGGCTATTAAACAAAAAGGTTGGCAGTTTAATCCACCAGCTGCTCCTTGGAAACCCTCTGGAGCAGTTGTACTTTGTCCTATAAGGTCACTATGAGTTGAAATCAACTCGACGGCAAAGAGTTTTATTTTTTTGGTTTAATGCTATAAAAGATAAGAATAGCCAGGCTGCATTTACTAGAGAAGATATTTGGATGATGAAGTATTGGAGGAGCTGTGAGAGGACTTGGGTAAGGAGAGGAGAAAATAGAGTGCTGTAAAGAGGTGCTGGAAGTATAATAAAAGCATTGGCAAAACTAAAGCAACTCGTGTATTAGATGACAGAATAGGGTATTAGAGAGTAGGATTTATATCATGAACAAGGCAGAGAGTTGCAAAGAAGATGCCCATCAAAAATATTTCTCTCATCCTCCCACAAACACTCTTTAGACTAATCATTTTGTAAGATTGCCTCATTTGAAAGTTGAACCAGGTGCTCTTTATAACCTGATTTTACACGGACAAAAACCTAAAAGGATGATGTGTTGGTTGGTGTAGGCTAGCTGCTGTAATAAATAAGCCTGAAATTCAATACTTTAACATAGTAAAAATTTATTTATCTTTTGTGTCACTATCTAATATAGTTCTGCAGTAAAGTTCTGTTCCATGTGGACATTCAGGGACCCAGGCTCCTTTTGTCTTGTGTCTCTACTCCTCTCTCCATCTTTGGAATTGTGTTCATTTAGCTAGTGAATGGGAAAGGAGAACCAAGAATGTATGAAGGAGGTTTTTATGATTCAGGCCTGTAAGTGGCACACATCATGTAGGTTCACATTCTATTGGCCAAAACTCAGACTGATAGCTTCACCTAACTTCAGGATGTGGCCCAGCTATGTGCCCAGGAAGAAAAACAGAGCACAGATATTTGTAAACAACAGCAATCCTGCAAATGATGTCCCTATGCTGTTCATTTATTGATGCTCTGAGAATTACACTGCTTTGTTGAGCACTGAGCTTAACTCCACATTTGTTTTCTAAGTGACTTCAGTTGTTTTTATTATAGTAAATGTTTATAGAAAGCATTTGAGCCAGGGTCAAACATGATTATTTTATAACATTATTGAATGAAAACAAAACATTTAAAAGACACAAAAAGGCTTAATACAACATCAAATCTCAGAATATTAGAGAAGAAAAGAGTCTTACGAATCATCTAATTCAGTCTACTAATTTTGCAGTTAAGGAAACTGAGACCAGAAGAGGCTAAATTGTGTGTCCAAACCTATGCGGATAACTGGTAAAAGACTGGGGTCCAAACCTAATTGGTGTGAGCTCATGCTTTAAGCTACCAACAAGAATTTAACACAAGATAAAAAGTCCTGCACACCCATATTAATTGCAGCATCGTTCACAGTAGCAAAAAGATGGAAACAACCTAAGTGCCCAGAAACAAAAGAACTGGATAAACAAATTATGGTATATATACACAATGGGATACTATGTGATGATAAAGGACAATGATGAATCTCTGAAACATTTCACAATATGGATGAATCTGGAGGGCATTATGCTAAGTGAAATAAGTCAATCACAAAAGGACAAATATTGTACGAGTCCACTATTATAAAAATCCAAGAAAAGGTTTACACACAGAAAAAAAAAAAAATCTTTGATAGTCACGAGGGAGGGGGAAGGGTTGGGCAGGGGAAAACGCTAGCTAGATAGTAGACCAGTGATAACTTTAGAGAGGGGAAAGACAATGTATAATACAGGGGAAGTCAGCACAGTTTGACCAAGGCAAGGCCATAGAAGCTTCCTAGACACATCCAAACACCCTGAGGGAACAAGTTACTGGCTCTGAAGACTGGGGGCCATAGTCTCAGGGGACAACTAGGTCAATTGGTATAACATAGTTCATAATGAATATTCTACATGCTACCTTGGTGAGTAGCTTCTGGGGTCTTAAAGGCTTGCGAGTGGCCATCTCGAATATATATATCTATCCCATCCCATTCCAAGCAAAGGAGAATGAAGAAAACCAAAGATGCAAGGAAAATATTAGTCCGCGGGACTAACGGACCACATGAACCACAGCCTCCACCAGCCTGAGCCCAGAAGAACTAGATGGTGCCCAACTACCCCCTCCAACTGCTCTGACAGGGATCACAATAGAGGGTTTTGGACAGAGAAGAGAAGAAAAATGTAGAACAAAATTCAAATTCACAAAAAAGACCAAACTTACTGGTCTGACAGAAACTGAAGGGCTCTCCCATACACCCTGCTAACTCAGAAATGAAGCCACTCCCAAAGTCTACCTTTCAGCCAAAGATTAGACAGGCCTATAAACAAACAATAACACACACGAGGGACTTGCTTCTAAGTTCAGTCAAGTATACGAGACCAAATGGGCAACACCTGCCCAAAAGCAAAGAGGAGAAGGCAGGAAGGGACAGGAAATCTGGATGAATGGACACAAGGAGCCCGGGTTAAAAGGAAAGGGGGAGAGTGCTGACACATGGCAGGGATTTCAACCAATGTCACAAAACAATGTGTTTATAAATTTTTGAATGAGAAACTAATCTGCACTGTAAACTTTCGCATAAAACACAAGCAAGAAAAAAAAAGATAAAAAGTCTCCATGCTATACTTTTAAAAGACACAATTTAACAGTTTAGAACAGTTTTTAAACTGTGTAGCCACATAAAGGAACATAGCTTTTATTTTTTAATAGACATTTTGCTATTGTAACTGATGAAATGATAATAAGATTCCACCAGAGAAATTCTGTTGCTTGTGGATTAATGACTAGATTGTTACAGCAGTCAAGGTGGGTCTCCTTCTTTGGGAAATAGATCAGCTTTCTTGGTTTCCACAGTTATAAATTTAGATTAAATCAGAAATCTTTCAGTGCATTTAGGAGAGCAACATTTTTCAGTACTACACATGGACTTGTTTTGCCATTAATGTTCTTTTTCTGATCCTGCTCTAAGTGCTCCCATTTTTCTCCTCCTCCTCTCCATCATTTGTATACACCACAAAACACGATTAAGGGATTACATAGGAATGGATTTTTCAGGCAAATGGAGTTTACCTCTTTTATGAAAATTTAATAATTTTAGGAAAAGAATATTTCTAGACTGTGTCATGTACTTATCTAGCCTTTTATAAAAAGCCTGGGTATCTTCTCTTTAATACAGAGTTTAGTAACTGAGAGCAGAATCTTGAAGCCAGACTGCCTAGGTTTAAGTCCTGGCTCTAATCCATAACAGGTGGGTAGCCTGAGGCATGTTACTTAATTTCTCTGTGCCTCAGTTTTTTCATTTATAAAATGAGAGTAATATTAGTATCTTCCTCTTAAATTAGTTGTGAACGATAAAATTTAACGTATGAAAGGCACTTCAAATGGTGTCTTGCATATATTAAGTACTCAACTTGTATCAAGAAGTCTTGGTGGCACAGTGTGGTTAAGTACCCAGCTGCTAACCGAAAGGTCGGCTGTTAGAATCCATCCAGCTGCTCCACAGGAGGAAGTTGTGGCAGTCTGCTTCTGTAAAGATTACAGCCTTGGAAACCCTACGTGGCAGTTCGTCTCTGTCCGATAGGTCTCTATGAGTCGGAATTGACTCGATGGCACACATCAACAGTATATATTAGCTTAAGGAGTCACAGTCTACATTTGTGGAGGGAAGTGAGGGAAAGGCAAGCATTAATTAATTAAATTCACAAATACATTTTGCCAACTTATGATAAGGCATAGAAAAGAAAAACGCTAGCTGCTATAGAGTGTTGACAGGGGAACCAGATTTAGCCTGGCATTGTATTAGAGTTCTTTACATTTTAGCTTTTCCTGTGAATGTGTGAATTTTTTGAAAGCAACAAGCATGTCTTAGTCTTCTTATGTAACTGTCAGTAAGCTCTGTATCTGGATCATAGCAGGGGACTGAGATTACTTTAGAAAGAGAGATTAAAGGCAAGAAAGGGGAAAAAAAACCTCAATTCTACAGATATCACCGTGAGCATATAAAGATATTGGAGATGACTTGTCGGCAGAGGGTAGAGAATTCTGCTCACTGGTGACCCTGCTACCTGCAGAGGTGCAGCACTGCCATGCAGGGGTCACCATCCCTGGGATTACCTGCACTGAGCATGTATCCATTTATGCATTAAGGCTTCTTCACTTTGTTCAAAGTGATCCCTCAGGTCTTCCCTGAGGACTGATTTGCTTATTTTATGTGGGATTCTTAGAATACTGCTAACATGTTTGATGATAAGGGAATCTTGGGAAGGAGCATGTTGCTTATCTTAAGAAAAGACAGCAAACTGTGTTTGCAGGCAGATTTTTCCTCCTTTCTTGAGAGTTGAGTGGTTTGAAAATGCTGTCTTCAGCCTGGTCTGGAATCACGGGTGAAGGAGAAATCACATGGATGCAGGATTGACAGGCCCCTGCCTTTCTATTAGGAGTCCCTGCATGGTGCAAATGGTTAAATGCTTGACTATGAACCATGAAGGTTGGCCATCTGAACCATGAAAGAAAGGCCTGGCAATCTGTTTCCCAAAGGTCACAGCCTTGAAAACCCTACGGAGCTCGGTTCTACTTTGCAACACATGGGGTCTCAAAGAGTTGGAATCAGCTGTATGGGAATTGGTTTTTTTTTTCTTTTGCCCTTCTGGTCTAAGGGGCCAACTCCACAGATCACCTACTATAAGCCTCCCACCAGATAGAGGAGAAACCTGAGGAGCAAGTGATCAAGTGCCTTGCCCCAGGTCATGTGGTGGCAGAGCCTGAAGTCCTCCTACCTGTATGTACCCTTCTCAACCCCATAACAAAGGGAAATTTTAAAAGTATGAATCCATTAAAAAAAAAAAATCTATGAATAAATTAGGAGAGAAAAGGAAGAGACTAAACTGCTTGGACTCCAATTTTAAATTTGTTAACCCATTTGAAAGCCTATTTCAAAAAATGCAACCAAAATAGTTAACAAGGGCAATAATACCAGCAATCACTTATATGTTATTTATTATTTGGCAGGCATCATTCTGAGAATTTTATGTATACAAATTCATTTAATTCTCATACCAACCCATGACCTATGTTCTGTTATTACTCCTTTTTTTTTTTTTTTTTTTACATATGAGGAAACTGAGGTATGCGAGGTTGAACAACTTGCCCAAAGTCACACATAGAGTAGGTCGAAGAGTTAGGATTTAGGTAATATCAGCTAGAGAAAGATTTAGTTAAGTACTAAGAGAAGACAGGATTATTGAACGCCTACTAAGCCTTAGTAGCAGGCTACCGTCACTTGTCTGTTAGTTTGTTGTACTCTGGTGGCTTGCATGTTACTGTGATGCTGGAAGCTATTCCACCAGTACTTTGAATGTCAGCAGGGTCACCCATGGTCTATAGGTGTCAGTGGGACTTCCAGACCAAGATAGACTAGGAAGAATGCTCTAGTGATCTTCTTCTGAAAATTAGCCAGTGAAAACCTTATGGATCACAGCAGATTATCTGACACTGTGCTGGAAGATGAGCCTCTTACTTTGGAAACAAAACCAAACCAAGCCCAGTGCCGTCGAGTCGATTCCAACTCACAGCGACCCTACAGGACAGAGTAGAACTGCCCCATAGAGTTTCCAAGGAGTGCCTGGTGGATTTGAACTGCTGACCCTTTGGTTAGTAGCCATAGAACTTAACCACTGAGCCACTAGGGCTTCCCTTATGTTGGAAAGCACTCAAAATACACAGTGGCTTAAAAAAAATGGTCTTGAGCATCCCAGTGATTGTGAAGATGGCACAGAACCCAGCAATGTTTCGTTCTGTTGCACATGGGGTGGCCATGAGTCAGAGATAGCTCAACAAGAACTAACAACAACACTATGTGCTAAGTGCTCTATGTGTTTGTTGGGGTGCAATTCTCTGTCCTTTTAATCCGGTCCCATCCTCACTCTTGCTAGGGGCAGACTGCTAATTATTACACATCAAAGCTATGTTAAGGTAGGCAGGCAATCAGACTCAGCAAGGATCTTGTTTCCTTTCAGGAGCTCCACTCAGACGACCTGCGGAGCAGGGCTTCTCTCAGGCTCAGAGATGAGGGACTGAGCCAAGCCTTAGCTGGGACCCAGGGCAGAGAATAGAAAAGAAAAAGAAAGTGCAAAGGACATAGAGAGGGAACTTCTGTATGAGGGCAAGCTTTGTCTGGACCGAAAGAAAGCCTGTTAGAAACAGTCAGCATCCTCTGGATTGTAAGCGTGTTTGTGACTCAGTTACAAACTGAGCTCTTTCTGGTAATGGACAACACCTGCATGCACTTCCAGGGGCTGTATCGCATTAAAGGCAGGGCTAGAGATGTTATATCTTTTCCCGCCATCAAAATAGCCTTCTGAGATAAATATTATATTCCAATTTATACAAGTAAGTCAGCTGAGGCCTAGAACTTACCCAGGGTCAGACAGCTAGCACAAGGTGGAATAAGGCCTGACACGGGGTCTGTGGTTTTGAAAGTGACATGCTTTCCATTACCTTCCCCACTGCCACCACCAGCTGCTGTGGAGTTGACTCGGACTCTTAGTGATTCCACGTGTGTCAGACTAGAACCGCGCTCTATAGGGTTTCCAGTGGCTAATTTTTCAAAATTAGATTGCCAAGACTTTATTCCAAGGCGCCTCTGGGTGGACTCATACCTCTAATGTTTAGCAGCCAAGAACGTTAACCATTTGCACCACCCAGAGACTCCTTCCGTTACCACAGATGCTGGTTAAATCTTCAGCCCAGCCCACAAATTCTCCTTCCCTTTTACCCATAGTTAGCAGAGTTAGGATATCAGTTGTGTGAGTCTTAAGTTTTGGGTCCCTTCTCTTTCCCTCACCTCCACCTCCCAGGGCCCTCCATGTGGGTCTTTAGGGCCTGATGCTACTCAGGAGAATGATGGGAAGCCAGAGAAGGGCAAATGACTGGTCTATACAAAAGTGCCTCAGCGGAAGCTCACAGGAGTGTCAGTGAGATCCCAGGCCCCTTTCCATGACTGAAGTGCTTGGTAACGGACTATCAATACCATCCCAAAATAGAAAGCATCAAATAGCCCTGAGGCTTTTGCCTTTGAGTCACCACAGCGGTGGCCAGCTCAGGAAGCATTAGCACATTATGCTCTTCTAGGAATAAAAGAACCACAACTGTGTCCTTGAGTCTGTTAAACAATGTTAACTGGGGAGGGGGGTGCGGTCAGGAGAGACTTACATTTGGTGGTTTATGGGCAGGAGATGAGAGAAACCACAGGGTTCATTTGCCCGGCACTAATGGATCTGAAGTGAGGATCCTTGATGCCAAGGGTACTGCTGCCTTGAAATGAGAAAAACTGAGAACAAGGGCAGTCCATTAGTGTCATGTTTGCATTTCTCCTCCTCTGAAGTTGAACTCAGTCTCACAGGGAGAGAAGGCCAACAATTGCCATCCTCAAGAGCTTTGCCCATTAGCATCAAATTATCCAGGAGGGAGGAGGCAAAGACAAACAAACAAAAAATTGTAGTGTGAACAGAGGGACTCAGAACCTTATGAGGAAGCCTTTCTTCTCTGCCTAAGATGATTAGCTGAGAAGGGCAGAGACTTTTTCCTTCACCCCCTACACCTATAGCCTCTACGCCTAGAGATCACCTTGCCTACACAGTGTTTGAATCAAGTCCCCTAACTAAGGTGAGGCAAACCACCACAATTGCAATATTACCTGTTATTTGGGAACTTCAATTGTCTCAGCTCTGAACCATCATTACATAACACCAAAACAAAATTGTTTTGATCTGCAAGAACCAAAATAATTCCATTAAAATAATAATATTTTCTAATACTTATGAGAAGCCCTGGTGGTGCAGTGTTTAAGGGTTTGGCTGCTAACCAAAATGTCTGCAGTTTGAATCTACCAGCCACTCCTTGGAGACCCTATGGGGCAGTTCTACTCTGTCCTGTAGGGTCGCTGTAAGTCAGAATCAACTCAATTCCAAAGGATTTGGTTTTTGGTTTTTAATATTTATGAACACTTACTTTTGCCCAGGTATCATTTTAAGTGCATTACAAGTATTAACCCATTTAACTCTTACCATAATCTCAAGAGGCAGGAACTATCCGTATTCTCAACAAAGACGTTGAGCCACAGTAGGATAAGTATTTTGGCCACCTATTGCCTCTTAACAAACTACTCCAACACGCACCGGCCTAAAATGACGATTTGTTACTATTATATTTTTGTTTTTTTGACTCTGGAATTCAGACAGAGCACAATGGAGTTAATTCTATTCTGCTCCATGAAGTCTAGGACCACAGTTGGAATGACAGAAATGGCTGGGCACTGGTTGGGCAGCTCTTTCTCTCTCCACATGGTCTTTTTCCACAGGGCTGGCTAGGGTTTCCTCACAGCATAATGACCTCAGGCTAGTTGTATTTCTTTCACAGGGTCTCAGAAGCTCTAACCAAGGCCTGGGTGAAAGCTGCAAGGCTTCTTATGACCTAGCTTCAGAAGCCTCAGAATGTGACTTCTGTCACATTCTATTGGTCAGGCAAGTCTCTAAGACCAATCAAGATAAAAGGAGAAAGAAATAGAATCTACCTCTAAATAGGAGTAGCAAAGAATTTCTGGTCATTTAAAATCTGCTACAGTAAAGTAATCAATCAAGTCATAGCCAGTAAGTTGAAACACAACATTTTTAACTCAGACACTCTCTTCACCACTGTGCCATATTTAGTAATCTGGGAATTGAATTTACATATTATTGAGACAAATCCAGTGGATGATGAATATTCTGGCATTCACTTGTAATTCAGTTGTTTGGAACACAGATCACATTTTCTTCTAAAGACATAATGTTTCCTTCCTTGATTCCTCCCTTTCTTAAACATTGTTAAGCACCAGCTTTACTCCAGGCTTGTCCCAGGTATTAAGGATACAAAATGAGTAAACACTTTTTCCCTGTTTTTGATGCCTCTATTCTCATAGCCTAATTTGGGGAACAAACACTAATTACTGTTCCATATGAATAACACTGTATGATAGGAGCTAACATGGGAATCCAGAAGGGAATACCTAGTTCTATCTAAGGGCTCTGGGAAGACTTTCCAAATGAGGTAAGGTTTAAATTGAATCTTGGAGGATTAATAGGAGCTTGCCAGGTAAAAAAGGCAAAGAAGAATATTTCAAGGAGAAATAACAGCATATTTAAGTCTGAGAAGAACATGGTGTATCTAGGCAGTCAGCAGTTGTTTGGCAGGGTTGAAGTATAGTGTGTTTGTTGGGGAGTGGTGGGAGACAGATCAGAAAGCTGCCAAGAGTTTGGGTGCTTTGATGTTCTTGAACTGCTGTATTAACCAGCCCTGGGGTTGTCTGACCTCCTGATTGCCCTCTATGTGAGATTTTCCATATTGTTTGAACCACATTGGTTTAAGTTTTCTGTTCTTTGTGTTTAAAGGCATTGAATCATTTAGGATGAGTGTTGGCTGCATGTTAAGTAAATCCTAGAATAATCATGGTTTAAACAACATAGAATTTTAATTCTCTTTTGATAAGAATTGCTAATATAGGCAGTACAGGGTAGGCATACACTCCGTGGTGACAAAGGCCTGGGATCTGTTTGGCTTCAGGATCATTTCACAGGGCCCAGTTATCGTGTCTATATTCCAACCAGGACAAAGAGAGTCTACAGATCACGTGTTTTCCCATTTTAAGAACCTAAAAACTACATGAGGAGCCCTGGTGGCTCAGTGGTTAAGATGCTGGGGTGCTAAGTGAGAGGCCTGCAGTTCAAATCCACCAACCACTCTGCAGAAGAAAAATATGGCAGTCTGCTTCCGTAAAGATTTACAGCCTTGGAAACCCTGTGGGGCAGTTCCACTCTGTCCCACAGGATTGGAATCGACTATACAGTAATGGATTTTGGGTTTTAGAAACTACACACAACACTTCTGTTTATATGCTACTAAAAAAAAAAAAAATACTGGTGAGAACTTAATCACATGGACATACACACATACAGAGTCTGGAAAAGAGTCTTTTCTTTGGATGCCTATGCTTCCAAATAAAAAATTTCGGTTTAATTACTAAGGAAGAAGAGAAGGGATATTGGGGAATGTTTATCAGTTTCTACCACCCAGTTGCCATCAAGTGTATCCTGACTCATGGCGACCCTATGTGTGTCAGAGTAGACCCTATGTGCTCCATAGGGTTTTCAATGGCTGATGTTCTGGAAGTAGATCTCCAGGCACCTTCTTCCAAAGCACCTCTGGGTGGGCTTGAACCACCATCCTTTCAGTTAGCAGCCAAGCATGTTGACTGTTCGTACCAACCAGGAACTCATTACCACTTAGAGACTCCCCTCAACTCATTTAGTTGATGTTACATTTGTGTAAGGGATAGTAAAAGGGGAGTGAACATGGATTCCCAGAGGGGATTTGTGGGGTACTGTGAGGAGAATTCCAGTGTAATTCAACTTTTGCCATAGTTGACATGCAGTCAGTTTCCTGCTGGAACCATATGTATTCCTTCCCATTGTTCCTAAGACTACTCCCCTGGAGTTTAGTAAGAATTTCATCCAGCTATCCTGTCAAGAAGGAGACCTAAAATGAAGAGAATATTTTGGTCTTGTTATTTCAGAGTATTTTCACAGTCTGCAATGTGCTTCTGTATCATATGGCTTGTACAGATAGAAAAAACAAAAGTCATATTAAGAGTCGTTTTATACAAGGGTTACCTATCTGGTTGCGACTACTCTGTCCACTGGAATCTTGACTGCAATAGTCAAGTAGAATACACCAAATCCAGAAATTTACAATAGGACCTGGAGAACTTTCTAACTCAGGACTACAAAGAGATGATTCAAGGACAGAACCTACCCTGGTGACTGAGAGCCTATACACTTGACCAAAGTAGCGTGGCAAGATATTTTTTTATGCAACGACAGTGTATGCTTATCAGTGGGTCTCTGACTATTACTTTCTTCTCTTCTTCTCACTGCATTGTCTGAGATTCTGACCCAGTTTGTATTTATATTCTTTCATGTTTTACTGATATCCTGTATATGCCCCCACACGGTTTTTGTCCCTAGTTACTCTTGGCATATTTGTTGGGGGCACTTAGTAGTAATTTCTTATGCTGTTGTTCAGAATTCACTTTATGCATTCAAACTTGATCATCAATATTGTTGAGGAGGCTCGATCCTCCCAAAACCCTCTGCAAAATGTTGGCTCCTGCTTTGCTTCTTACTGTGGTGATGGTTGCAAGGTATTTCAACTTTGTCTGCTTCTCTCTTTTGACCTCAGCACTCTATATCCTGAATTTTTGTACAGTTATATACAGTATTATGCATTCTCCACTCCTTCCGATCCCATACCTGCTTTCTTTTCTTTTCTACTTACTGCAGTGAAGGGGTACTTCTAGTGAGGAGAATTATTTTCTGATTGGAATCTAATCTCTTCTCCGTGAGCCATGGCACCTCCTGTGTAATACCATTAAAGATGTCTTCTGAGTGCTTCTGTGAGCCTTGGTGACAGTTGTTAAGGCTCAGCTAGTAACCGAAAGATTGGTGAGCCATTCGAACCCATCAGCCACTCTGCAGGAGAAAGATGTGGCAGACTGCTTTCATAAAGATTACAGGCTTGGAAACCCTATGGGGTAGTTCTACTCTGTTCTATAGGGTTGCTATGAGTTGGAATTGGGTTATCGGGTGGCAACAGGTTTTACAGGTCTGAGTGGTCAGAGGGGAATTTCTATTTACGACTTCTCTCTCAATACAACGTACTTATATGTTCCTGTTTTATTTTAGGATGGTCACTGATATCTCCTGCCTTACACAATATCCCTTCTGCCCAGCCACAGCCCCCTAATCATGGAAATAGTACTTGGCTGTTCTTTGAGCAGTGGCGGCCACTGATTGGGCCAGGGGTCCTAGGGTAGCCCACCCATTGATTGTCTGGAGATAGTCTTGTGTGGAGAGCTCTGTTTCATAGAAAACATTATGACTTGCTATATCAGTCCAATTGGTTTACTTCAGGATTCAGTCTATATTATGCAGAGATTATTAACCAGGCAGGTGAAGAGAAATAGAGATGTAATGACAAAGAGTTCAAGGGACTTGGTTGGTCCTCAGAGAGACTCAGGCCCTAATGGCTTCTTGTTCCTGCTCAGAACAGTGTTAATTCTGACAGTAGCTCCCTTATGCTTAAAGTGGTCCTTGCAACCAAAATACCCTAATTTCTAATTTTTATTTATTTTTCTACTTAATTTGTTCCTTGCAACAATCCTTGGAGTCTTGGAGCCTTTAGGAGATTAACCTAATATTCCACTGCTATTAAATGGGACTTCAACCCAATTCTGATAAGCAATACCGCGTGCTTTTGACTTTAAAATAAGACACATTTACTACTCAAAATATGCTTAGAAACAAAGCACAAGGATGGCATTATCTGCTAAAGGGTTGTGGCAGTGCTGGGCATGAGATAGAGACAATAATTTATCACATTTTCACAGGGCTTTCTACCCTTCTGCCTCTCTAATCGCACTTGAACTTTAAAGCAAACCCTGGTGGTGTAGTGGTTAAGTGCTACGGCTGCTAACCAAATGGTTGGCAGTTCAAATCCACCAGATGCTCCTTAGATGCTCCATGGGGCAGTTCTACTCTGCCCTATGGGGTCACTATGAGTCAGAATCAGCTTGATGGCAATGGGTTTGGTTTTAGTTTATAGGGTGGAGACACAAGAAGTATCTTTATCTTAAACCTTAAATGCAGAAATTGAGCTTCCAGAGCTTAACTAATTTGGCCAAGTCCACAGAACCAGGAAGGGGTAGTAGCAGTAGCTAGGTTTATGTTATTTTCAATACCTGGCCCAGTGGGTGGTATATATTTATCATTCAATAAATGCTTTTAAGAAGGGAGAAAGGAAAGGAAGGAAGAGAAAGGAGGGAGAGTCTCTTCACAACCTCAAGCTATGGCCAATGCTCCGTGAACAATGACTCAGCCCGGGGGTCACCATTCTTTCAACTTCAGGTACCACCCAAGCCATGCTCAGCAGTTCCCAAGCTTATTTCCTGGAGTTCTGTGCTGGGGATATCTAAGGCCTCCATAATCCTTATCCTCAGTGAGTCATCCTCTCCCCCATCTGTTTATGAAGCAAGTCTAACCACAGCCATTGTTGCTGATTACATGCTGGAAATGACCTCACAATGTTTTATTTAATGATCTCCAATCATTTCCATCTGGTCCGTGGGTGGCAGCACAGTCATTATTCATCAATGAAACTTTGTGAACACAAATACATGTGTTTGTGTATAATAAAGCCTTAATAATTTATACTAATTGGAGGGAAGGCCTATCTGAATTAACAAAAAGTAAGAAATGCTGTTTTATTACTTTCAAGCTTATGATGTAATTAACCACAGAATGAGCATGTGACATAATGGAAAGAGCAGTCTTGCAGACCTGGACTTTGTTAAGGAGAAAGAGGAGATGAACAGCCTGGGCAGCACAAGATGCAACACTGGGGCACAGTGGTACATCTCAAGGTCTGCTTCTTAGATTTGCAGATCTGGAAATGTGAAATTGTTGGTATTGCCAGAAGTAATCCATTTGGATTAGAAGAAACATCTCGCCTACAGCAAGCAAGTGAATCATGTTTAACAAAATCATACATGACTGATGCAGAAAACTTAATACAAATTTGTTAGTTTATTTTGAAAACCATTTTTCAGGTGGGCCAAATATATACGTTGGCTGATTAGTAGCTTATTGCTCATTTAGGAAAGTCCTCATGATAAACTATTTGTGATCCATTAGGTTGCATTTTGTTGCAAATGACAGAAATTATAATTCACGCTAGGTGACACAAATAGGAGCATTTGGTGGTTTCTATAATTTGAAGTTCAAAGGAGAGTGAGAACTGGAATTTAAGTTAGGCACTTAACCATATCTCAAGTTCTGGTTTAATTTGTTTTGTGTTTGTGTGTGTACGTGTATGCATGTGTATGCATGTGTGTGTACATGGGCATGTATGCGTGTGTGTATATGCACACCTTAGCTCTGCCTTCTGCAATGCCAGGCTCACCATAAGGCTGGTTTCCCTTATGGCAGTAAAATGATTCCATTAGATTGGCTTTACTTCTGTATACCACATGACCCAGAATGGAGTGGGAATGAGAGAGAGAGAAAGAGAAAGAGGAAGCAAGGTAGGGGGAGGAAGTGAATGAACTTTTTGCCTTTTTTTCCAAAGAGACTTTAACAAACACCTTTACTGATCTCACTGGCTTGATTTAGCTACTGGGTCCATTCCCAATATGCGGCTAAAGGAGAAAGTTTTGTTTAATTAGGTTATGTCTGAGAAGCTGATCCACCATCAGAGCTGGAGCGTAGTTAGCCTTCCCTAAAACACACAGGGAAGGTGAGGATACCCAAAAGAAAGTTAGGTTGTTACAAGAAAATGGGGCCTGGAGATTGAGAAGCCAGCGACATTGTCCTGAAACCAATACGTCTCAGAAAGATGCCTGGGAAACATAGAATCAGACAGAAAAGGATCTCCTGGAGGAACCTAACAGCTACCACCATCCAGTTTGTTGCCTCACACCTTGGGCGGGGATGGAGGCAACATGAACAATTAATGCTCTTTCGTTGTCCTTTTCTAGGTCCCATGCAGGCTAGGCCTCCCCTTCCCTTGTCATCTGTCTTTAATAAGATTACAACAAAATTCATTAGGCCTCAGCTCTTCTTTCCCATAAATTGTGTCCTGGTTAGACCTTCCTGAGATGTCATCCCAAATGTTTTTACTAGACTTGGAAAACATTGGTGTTCGGCTATCTCTTAGGGTGGGTGACCTTTCCCCATTTGAGTAGATTACAATTGTTTTCCTTCTCTTAGAGAGGATCCTAGACAACTAGTGTGGGGGGACACTAAATTCAGTGAGTAAGTCCTTTCTGTGTTGCAGCCACTGAAACAAATGTGTGTTTAATGCTACATAATGCATTATTTCATCTAATCCACAGAATGTACTATTCCTATTTAGAAAGGTTAAAGATCTAGCCCAAGGTCCCACAGCCTCTAAAACATGGATATATTGCTTCCCATATGGGCTACCATTCCTTGTGAAGCAAAGTACAGATTTTAGTTCCAACTCTGCCATTATCTATGTGTGTGGCCTTGATTTCTTCATCTGTAAACTGATGGGAGTGGATTAGATCATCTTTGAGATTATGTCCAATCCTAAAATGTTAAGCATTTATGTATGGGTCTAACGTCTTTTTCCGCCTTTCCTGAGTAGATAAACTCAGGTATAATTAACAATGTGTAATGTGCAAATATGAGCAAAAAACTGAACAACATATGAAACATCAAAAGAAGATGGAAGGGACACACAGAGTCACTCTACTAAAAAAAAAGTTGGTCAATGTGCAACCATTTCAGGAGGTAGCATATGATCAAGAGCCAATGATACTGAACAAAATAGTCCAAGCTGTTCTGAAGGCATTGGTGATAAACAAAGCCCCAGGAATTGGTGGAATACCAATCGAGATGTTTCAACAAACAGAGGCAATGTTAGAGCTCATTTGTCTCTGCTAAGAAATTTGAAAGACAGCTACCTGGCCAACCAACTGGAAGAGATCCATATTTGTGCCTATTCCAAGGGAATGTACCTTCTCTTTATGTAAATAGTGAGTGCAATGTACATTTTTTTGCGAAACTGCCTCACAAGTTATTTTCCAAGGTGTGTGTCTTAGTCATCTAGTGCTTCTGTAACAGAAATACCACAAGTGAATGGCAAAGAGAAGCTCATTCTTTCAGTCTAGTAGGCTACAAGCCCAAATTCAGGGCATTCGCTCCAGGGGAAAGCTTTCTTTTCTTGGCTCTGGAGGAAGGTCCTTGTCATCAGTCTTCCCCTGGTCAAAGAAATTCTCAGTGAAGGAACCCCAGGTCCAAAGGATGTGCATTCTTGCTCTTCATTCTTGGTGGTATGAGGTCCTCATGTCTCTTTGCTTGGTTCTCTCTTTTGTATTTCAAAAGAGATTAGCTTAAGACACTATCTAATCTTGTAGATCTCATCAAATATTACTGTCACTAATTAATCTCATTGGAAACCCTGGTGGCATAGTGGTTAAGTGCTATGGCTGCTAACCAAAGGGGTCGGCAGTTTGAATCCTTGGAAACTCTATGGGGTAGTTCTACTCTATCCTATAGGGTCACTATGAGTCGGAATCGATTCAATGGCATTGGATTAATCCACCTCATTACATCATAGTGGCAGGATTTATGACACATAGGGAAATCACGTCAGATGACAAAATGGTAGACAATCATACAATACTGGGAATCATGACCTAGCCAAGTTGACAGATATTTTTAGGGGACACAATTTAATCCATGACAACGTGCTATGTGCGTTACATGTGTGGGTGCATTACTTGCGAAAAGTATGGTATATTTAGAGACACCATTTTGACATCCTTGTCTTTTAGTTCTATCATCTGTGGCATTTTGTATCTGTTTTTATTGACTGTTTTTTTTTTTTCTCCTGATTTTGGATTATAGTTTTCTGCTTCTTTGCATGCCTACTAATTTTTGATAGGATCCCAGACATTGGAAATTTTATGCTATTGGGTGTAGATCTTTTTTTTTTTTTTTGTCAACCTTTAAATATATTTTAAGCTTCATTTTGAGATGCAATTAAGTTGCTTGGAAATAGATTGATCCTTTGGACTTGCTTTTAGGCTTCGTTAGGTGGGTTCTCTAGAATAGCCTTTAGTCTAGAGCTAATTTGATCTGCATATGGTCTACTGTGCCAGGAATGGCAAATTGAAGAGGAACAGCATCATATTGATTATCAAAAAGAACATTTCAAGATCTATCCTGAAGTACAACGCTGTTGTTAATAGGATAATATTCATATGCCTACAAGGAAGCCCAGTTAATAGGATCATTATTCAAATTTACACACCAGCCACTAATAACAAAGATGAAGAAATTGAAGATTTTTACCAACTTCTGCAGTCTGAAATTGATCAAACATGTAACCAAGATGCATTGATAATTACTGGTGATTGGATTGCAAAAGTTGGAAACAAAGAAGGATCAGTAGTTGGAAAATATGGCCTTGGTGATAAAAACAATGCTGGAGATCTCATGACAGAATTTTACAAGACCAACGACTTCTTCATTACAAATACCTTTTTTCAACAACATAAATGGTGACTATATATGTGGACCTCACCAGATGAAATACACAGGAATCAAACCATCTGCATCTGTGGAAAGAGATAATGAAGAAGCTCAATATCACCAGTCAGAATGAGGCCAGGGGGTGACTGCAGAACAGACTATCAATTGCTCATATGCAAGTTCAAGTTGAAGCTGAAGAAAATTAGAAAAAGCCCACGAGAGCCAAAGTACAACCCTGAGTATATTCCACCCGAATTTAGAGACCACTGAACACTGATGATTGAAGACCAGGGGAGTTGTGGGATGACATTAAGGACAAGGACATCACACATGAAGAAAACAAAGGACAGAATGTAAAGAAAAGACCAAAATTGATGTCAGAAGAGACCCTGAAACTTGCTGTTAAACGCAGAGTAGCTAAAGTGAAAGGAAGAAATGATGAGATAAAAGAGCTGAACAGAAGATTTCAAAGGGCAGCTCAAGAAGACAAAGTATTATAATGACATGTGCAAAGAACTGGAGTTAGAAAACAAGGAGGGAAGAACATGTTCAGCATTCTTCAAGCTGAAAGAACTGAAGAAAAAATTCAAGCTTTGAGTTGCAACACTGAAGAACTCTATGGGCAAAATATTGAAGAATGCTGGAATTATCAAAAGAAGATGGAAGGAATACACAGAGACACTGTACCAAAAAGAATTGGTTGATGTTCAACCATTTCAGGAGGTAGCATATGAACAAGAATCAATGGTACTGAAGTAAGAAGACCAAGCTGCACTGAAGGCATTGGTGAGAAACAAGGTTCCAGGAATAGACAGAATACCAACTGAGATGTTTCAACAAACGGATGCAATGCTGGAAGCACTCACTCACCTCTGCCAAGAAATTTGGAAGATAGGTACCTGGCCAACTGGCTGAAAGAAATCCATGTAAGTGCCTATTCCAAAGAAAGGTGATTCAACAGAATGGGAAAAATTTTTTAACAATATTATTAATATTACACACAAGTAAAATTTTGCTGAAGATAATTCAAAAGTGGTTGCATCAGTACATCAGCATGGAACAGCCAGAAATTCCAGCTGGATTTAGAAGAGGAAGTAGAATGAGGGGTATCATTGCTGATGTCAGATGGGTCTTGGCAGAAAGCAGAGAACACCAGAAAGATGTTTACTTGTGTTTTATTGACAATGCAAGACATTCAACTGTGTGGATCATAACAAAGTATAGATAACATTGCAAAGAGTGGGAATTCCAGAACACTTACCTGTGCTCATGCAGAATCTGTACATAGACCAAGGAGCAGTCATTCCAACAGAATGAGGGGATACTGCAGGGTTTAAAATCAGGAAAGGTGAGCATCAGGGCTGTATCCTTTCATCATACTTATTCAGTCTGTATGCTGAACAAAAAATCCAAGAAGCTGGGCTATATGAAGAAGAATGCTGTATCAGGATTGGAGGAAGACTCATTAACAACCTGTGATATGCAGATGACACAACCTTGATTGCTGAAAGCGAATAGGACTTGAAACACTGATGAAGATCAAAGACTACAGCTTTCGCTATAGGTTACAACTCACCGTAAAGAAAACAAAACTCCTCACAAGTGGACTAATAAGCATGATATATATGGAGAAAAAATTGAAGTTGTCAAGGATTTCATTTGACTTAGATCCACAATTAATGCCCATGGAAGCAAGAGTCAAGAAATCAAATGACACATTGCATTGGACAAATCTGCTGCAAAAGACCTCTTTAAAGTGTTAA
This sequence comes from Loxodonta africana, assembly GCF_030014295.1. Classification (NCBI taxonomy): domain Eukaryota; kingdom Metazoa; phylum Chordata; class Mammalia; order Proboscidea; family Elephantidae; genus Loxodonta; species Loxodonta africana. Next base: position 109,290,779 of record NC_087344.1, read on the forward strand.
AAAGCAAAGATGTCACTTTAAGGACTATGGTGTGCCTGACCCAAGCCGTGGTATTTTCAATGGCCTCATATGCATGTGAAAGCTGGACAATGAATAAGGAAGACCGAAGGAGAATTGATGCATTTGAATTATGGTGTTGGCAAAGAATACTGAATATATCATAGACTGCAACAGAATAACAAATCTGTCTTGGAAGAAGTACAGCCAGAATGATCCTTAGAAGCAAGGATGGTAAGACTCCTTCTCACATACTTTGGACATGTTATCAGGAGGGACCAGTCCCTGGAGAAGGACATCATGCTTGGTAAAGTAGAGGGTCAGCAAAAAAGAGATGGACTGACGCAGTGGCGGCAACAATTGTGAGGATGGCGTAGGACCAGGCAGTGTTTTATTCTGTTGTACATAGTGTTGCTATGAATTGGAACCAACTTGACACCACCTAACAACAAATAAGATGATCTACTACCTGTCTGTCAGCTTGATGTACAGTGGTGGCTTCATATTGCCATGATCCCGGAAGATATTCTACTGGTTTTTCAAGTACCAGCAGGGTCACCCAGCATGAACAGGTTTCAGCACAGCTTCCAAACTAAGACCAAGAGGAAAGGCCTGGTGATTTACTTCCAACAATTAACCTTATGGATCACAACAGAATACTGTCTGATATAGTGCTAGAAGATGGCCCCCTAGGTTAGAAGGCAGTACACAATAGCCACAACAATGGACTCAGACATACCAATTATCATGAAAACGGTGCTGTACTGGATAACGTCTTTTTCTGTTATACATAAGGCCACCAAGAGTTGGAACCCACTCGATGGCAACTAACAACAACCACTAAGAGATATTCTCTTAGTATTCTACTCTATACCCCATATATTAGAAGGTTTGTTTACTCTGGTTGGTATAAACACGAAATTTTCCTCGTGAGCTCTGGGTATTGCTCTTTTCTAGTGGTTCTTTCCCTGGTCTTGGTAGTTTCCCCACACATCTGCACTGACCAGTACCGTGGTGGCATAGTGGTTAAGAGCTACAGCTGCTAAACAAAAGGTCGACAGTTCGAATCCAACAGGTGCTCTTTGGAAACTCTATGGGGCAGCTCTACTCTGTCCTATAGGGTAGCTATGAGTCGGAGTAGAGTCACCGGCAATAGGTTTGGTTTTTTTTTTTTTTTTGGTACTTGGCTGAAGATTCAAGGAGATCTGTCCGCATGTCTCTGGTACGCTGGTTTGTGCAGCTCTCTCTTCTCCAGTACTCTGTGCCAGAAATTTTAGTTGCCTTGGCTTTCCTGATCTCCTAACTTCCTCTCCTCAAACCAGTCGGCTCTATTTGGTTCCTCCTCCCTTTGCTACAGCCTGAACACTCCAGATATGAGCTGTGATAGAGGGCTCACCTCGTTTGTTTCCCTTCCCTCAAAATCACTGTCCTCTTCTGCCTGTCGCTCTATGTCTGAATGCTCTTGTTTCATATGTTTTTGTAAGGTGAGAGGGTATATCCGGTCTATTACTCTATCATGGCTAGAAGCTGAAGTCCATGTCTCTTCTTTATGACCATGCAGTAGATGTGTGGCCCTAAAGAAGTTATATAACCTCCCAATACTCAATTCCTTCAGCTACAAAGTTGAAATTATAATAAAAGCTATTTATAGTGTGGTTGTGAGAATTAAGTAAAATAATCTATATATTTTAGTACATGCCTTGCACCAGTAGTTATAGAATACTCATTAAAGTGATGATATTGATGCTTAGAAAACATCTGTTTATGCTGAATTCAAAGCCACAAGAGTTTCTATGCTACAAGTTTCATGCCTATAATGTGATCAAGGTCTATTTTTACTGCTGTGTCTTATCTGGGATTATGAGGCTCTGCTCTATGTTCTACAGAAAACATTGCAAACTCTGTCCCCTGGGCCAAATCTGGCCCTCTGCCTGTTTTTGTAAATAAAGTTTTATTGGAACATAGCCACACTCATTTGTTTACATATTATCTATGGTAGCTTGTGTGCTACAATGGCAGAGCTGAATAGTTGTGACAGAGATCATATGGCCTATAAAACCTAAAATATTGACTAGCTGTACCTTTACAGAAAAGCTTATCAACCCTAGTCTTGAACACCATGCTTGGTAAAATAGAGGGTCAGTGAAAAAGAAGAAGACCTGAACATGTTGGATTGACACAGTGGCTCCAATGATGGACTCAAGCATAGCAATGATTGTGAGGATAGTGCAGGACCAGACATTGTTTTGTTCTATTGTCCAAAGGGGCAATATGAGTCTGAAGTGACTCAACAGCAGCTAACAACAACAGCTCTAGAGGTGGGGCCAGACAAGTCAAAGAGGCGCTATTAGATTTTTGCCTCTTTGAATCCCCTTTGCTGGGCTGCATATATCAGACCATAAAAGGGGCTTCTCTGGAAGACCTTGAAGTCCATGAGTTTCAACCTAGACCAAGCCTTGACTGGTTCTTCCTTTTCCATGTCAGACACCCACTTTATTTTCCTTATCCGGGAATTCCTGGAGTACTGAAATGTCATAGATCACTAAATGTCACAAAATTTTTGAGAAACAATGTAGGGTTTGACTTTTAAGAATACTTTTTGTTTTATAAAAGAAAGGATATTTTAATCTCCAATGACAGTTCCCATATGGGGTAAATTTAGCTTTATGAAAAACTTACGAGAATGTTCTTATTTTTTCTTTTTACTGCAGATCAGTTGCAACTTTGCACACAGACAGATGTTTGGGAGTCACTGCTCCATGTGTTCCTTCTAGCTCCTGATCCATCTCCCTCTGGAGTTCTTGATGTTTCAGTTCAGCGTCTTACTCTGTCTTACGTACTCCTTAGTGTAAATCCTCTTCATACTCTCTCCTTGGTACTCTTCACTTCCACATTGGTGACACTCATTAGCAACAATTGTTCAATATCTGTTTTTCTCACTTCACGAGGAGAAATTGATCATTGTCTCATGTAGAGTAGCTTCAAGGTACTTTACATAGTTATTGAATTGATTATCCTTAATTTTGGGCTGACTTGCCTTTGGGAACATTCTATTATTAAATGCTGCACAATTAGGTGACTGGGGCCTTCTCAGCCTACTACACCCCTTCCCCCTTCTCTGGACTCAGGGACCAGAAGTTGGAGTCAGTCTTTAGGAGTTTTCAATCCTAAGCCCTCTCAAACTCCACCCCATGGTGGAGGAGAATGAATGAAGACTCCTAGAGGTCTGTGAGTATAGATCTAAGCTACCTACCATATGTGGGAAATTTCTTTGAAATTTTATGTTTTAGCTTGAATATTCATAAAAATGTTATATTCTGTTTTATCCATTTGTTTAGTAAGAAAAAAAAAAAAACTTTAAAAATTATTTACCAGAAAGTAAAATAAAGTGTCTAAGCATACTGATTATATACTTAGTTTTCTAATTCTTCATGAATCACTCATACTTATGTTCTAAGAACACACATGACCTGTTCACTCTGCTTTATTCCCTTTTGGGATATATGGAGCTTGAGGTAGGTTAGGACTGGAAAGTTGTGCTTCCCTTACATCAAATTGTGATCCCCGGGACCAGCAACATCCACATCACTTGGGAGCTGGTTAGACATGCAGAATGTAGGGCCTGCTCAGACTTACTCAATCAGAACCTGCATTTTAGTAAGATCTGTAGGTGATTCATATGCACATTAAAGTCTGAGAAGCACTGACTTGCCAATATAAATCTTTAAAAAATGAATAAAAAAATAGCAACAGTAATAAAGATTCATTTCAGAAAATTTAGAAAAGGCAGAGAGGTATAAAGAAGGAAATATTAATTAGTTGAATTCTCATCACCCAGACTTAAACACTATTAGCAGTTTGATATATATTTACCTTGTCTTTTTTTATGCATATATACAATTTTTTAATGACTATGAAATCCTGCTGCTGTTTTGTATTATTTTAATCAGGAAAGAGAATTAACATTATTGAGCACTTTTATTTGCCACTTTCACTTATTCTATTTCATTTCACCTCAGAAAAATACTATGGAATAGGTTTTGTATCTCTGTTTCGCAGATAAACAAATTGAAAGAGAAGAGAGGTTATGAAATGTTCTCAGGATCATATATGCAGCAAAGACAAGATATAAGGCAGACCCGTGTGGTCTCAAGCCTTTAGTCTTTCCAGGATTCCATATTGTCTATAACATTGGGAGGCAGCCCAAGGAGCCCAGAGACCTAGCTTATACTCGTTTTACAGAGGAGGAAACAACTGGAGAAATTAGTAACTTACCTACACATTACAAATCAAAATTCTCTATTTTTGCTAGTATCTTATGAGGCTTTTGGTGAGGTTTCTAGGTGAGAGGCAGCATCATGTTCTCTGAAGGTGGCCCTGATGTTGGTCTGGTCACCTGTAGCTATTTACTGGGGTATAGGAGATGGGCTGGAGTGACATCAACTGTCCCCTTGGAATACTAGTCCCTCCTCAGACTTGAGACAAATCAGTGCCTCCTTCTCACAAAAGTGCTGGGGACTTTTTCTTCTCTCCCTTTGTTTTACAACCTGATGAGACTCCACTCTGAACTCTTGGCTGCTGTGAGTCTGGAGAGTACCTTTTGTTTTGGCCCGAAGTCTGCAGGAAGGCCAATAGGCTCAGGGAGATGGTGAGTGGCCAAGTACACCGTGTGGCAATCCTGCCAGCTAGTGGCCACACAAGGTATGGGCCAAACCTATCCAGGACACCACAAAGGCACTAACTTTGGAGGTTGGCTCTGAGTCAAGAGGACCTAGGTTCCACCACTTCATTTTACATATGAGATGAGGGAAAGAGGCCTAGAGAGATGAAATGATGTGTGCAAGTAGTGACAGAGCCAGAATTAGAATTCAGTCTCTTGAGTCTCAACTCACCTCAGATATTTATTGAGCAAGCTCAGTATTGATGACAACTGGCTACCAAGTGTAAGATTATTCCTATTCTCACAACAATTCTCCAGTGAGAGTATAATTTATGCCCAGTTTATTTATTTATTTTACTTTAATTAAAATTTTTTTTGGTGAAAATGTACACAGCAAAACCAGCTCCTATTCCATAGTTTCTAGACATCAGTGACATTGGTTACTTTCTTCACATTGTGTCAACATTCTTGTTTTTTCTATTCTAGTTGTTTCACTTCCACATACTTAATCTCTTTGCCCCCAACCTTCTCATCTATACATTAAAATAGCTGTTGACCCTTTGATCTTATATACATAATTCAAAGAAACAAAAAAATGCAATAGTCAAGGGTGATAATCTTTACTCTTTGGGCTCAACTGTTACTTAGTTTAAAGGTAACTTCAGGGGATCGGTTCAATGTAAGGTTTGAAAAGCAACTCAGGGCCATAGTCTTGGGGACTTTTCCAGCCTCGATAGGTCCAGTAAGTCTGAATTCTTTAGGAAGTTGAAGTCTTGTTCCACATTTTCCTCCCTTTTTATCAGATTTCATCTATTGTGTTCCAATCAGAATGTCCAGTAGCAGTAGCTGGGCACCGTCTAGATATTCTGGCCACTTGGTGGAGGATGCAGTGGTTCGTGTAGACTATGCCCATTTTACGGATGAAAAATAAAAGATCAGAGAAATTACTTGCCCAAGGTGACACAGCTATTTGGTAATGAAATTGGGATTCAGAACAATGAGTTGGGTTCCCTGAAGCCAAAGTATAAAGTTCTCATGGTATATTAGTAGACACATTATTTTAGTCCCTGATAAGAGTGTCTTCCAAACATTTTATAGTCAATAATGTCTTTTGAGATATCTATGTATCTTTTTTTTTTATGTATCTATAAAGAAGCCCTGTTGGTGCAGTGGTGAAGCGCTCAGCTGCTAACTGAAAGGTCAGAGGTTCAAACCCACCTGCTGCTCCGAGGGAGCAAGATGTAGACATCAGCTTCCATAAAGATTACAGCCTTGGAAACCCTATGGGGAAGTTCTACTCTGTCCTATAGGGTCTCTATGAGTCGGAATCAATTTCATGGATGTGGGTTTGGTTTGATTTCATCTCTCTCTCTATCTGTATCTAATGTTTGAACTGTAATTCAAACCAGCTTAAGTTAAACAGGAAACAAACAAACAAACAAACAAAAAACCTTACGGGAGAGGTGGCATTACAGATGGGCCTTAAGGGACTGGTAGTGTTTCAAAAGGCAAGTGATCTGATAATAAAGTGCATTCTGGGCTGAATGATCCACATGAGCAAAGGTGTGGGAGCAGTTTGGGAAACAGTAAATAATCTACTTTGACCAAAATCAAAATGAGACTATACTTTGGTGAAATGTAAGATATGAGCTAGTTTGGGACCATATTGCAAAGGGAAATGGGGCTTGAAAGGTCTGGAGTAAGAGAGGTAGATTTGGGAGTTATCTGAGACTCTACTGAGCTACAAGGAATAGAACAGTGGTTCTCAGTAGTTAACTGGGGCATATGGTACAACTTGTACAGTGGAAAGTAAGCTTCCTTCCCCTTTCTCTGTCACAGCCAGAGCATCTGAGTAGGGCTATGCAAGGTACACCCTACATAAGCATGTGGTGGGTGGGAAGGGACGGGTGCACTGGCTCAGGAGAAAGGGACAAATTTGTAAATGTGCTCTAAAGAGCTAGTATCCACTAGTGGAAGCCCGATCCCTACCCAGAGACAACCCATTGTTATTAGTATAAAACATATTTTTGCAGAGAGATTGCGTATACAAGCATAGACGTAGACACCCCTACCCTCATCCCATGGTAGCAAACTGCACACTCTTCTCTCCCTTGCTTTTGTCTCATAGTCATTTCTCTTGGACATTTTTTTTCTTCTTTTTTTCTGTTAGTACAGCTAAAACTGCCTTCTTTTTAAAGACTATATAGAATTTCACTGGATATACTACAATTTAATAAGATTTATTGAAAGATATTACCAACAATACTGCAGTATATATTCTTGTATCCATAAGTCTAAACATATACAATTGTATCTTGTAGGAAAAATACTTAGAAGTGGATTTGCTGAGCCAAAGAGTATGTCCTTTTCATTTATAAAGATATTGCCCAAATTAACCACTGGTTGAGAACTATTGTTCTATTCCTTGTCTCTCAGTATCTTCTCAGGTGAGTTAGAGTTAGAAACTGATTGCAAGCTAGATATAGCAAAACACATACTATTTATCAAAATTTTTGATTTCTGTAATATGATAAGTAAAAAATTATTAACAACTTTAGGAAACAACCGTATTTAGGAGTTGAGAGAAATATATCGAGTCAGAAAAAGAGAGAGTAGACGAGGTTGGTGAAGTAGACAGTGAGTCAGGAGCTTGTATTGTCACCAAATTCAAAGACTCAGAGCTTTAAAATAGAGGGATTAGTTAACAACATATGACATTGGAAACAAGGCAAAGAGAATGAGACTTGCAGAAAGCCCTCTGCATTTAACAATAAGCAATCACTGGCAGTCTCACAGAGCCATTTCAAATGAGTGACAAGTGATGCAATGTTCCAAGGAGAACTTATTCAATGTGATGTTAACAGGTGTTCTTCAGAAAACTGGTTTCATGGTCAAATATGCTTGGAAAATACTTAACTGAATTAACAGAGTTCTTTATTTGGTTTCTCAGAATTTTAATTTGCAAATATGTATTGCACTGTAGAATTTCCTTTGAATAGCTATCAACTTTTGAAAGAACCAATATTTTATATAACCAAATTTACAAAATGATCCACTGAAAATTTGACATGGCCTGGTTTTTATGTTTTTGTGATGGAAGAGATCTTAATATGTTTGTAGGTAGGTAAGAAGGATGTAGAAAAGAAGAGTGAAAATGTAGAAAAGGCACTACAGTAATTTTCTTTTAAAGATTTAAGATAAAATGGCAAGAAAGTACTAAACCCACTGCCTTCTAGTCGATTCTGACTCATAGCGACCCTATAGGACAGAGTAGAACTGCCCCACAGTGTTTCCAAGGAATGCCTGGTGGATTCGAACTGCCAACCTTTTGGTTAGCAGCCAAGCCCTTAACCACTGTGCCACTAGAGTTTCCAAGAAAGTACTGTTCGTTAAAAATAAAGCAGCATATTAATTTCCCTTTAAAATGTATGAACTTCATTTTTTAATAAAATATACAGAAACAACAAGAATTTTTTAAAACCTGTATAATGAGAAATATAAAATACTCCTGAAAGGTACATAAGTAGACTTAAACAATGGAAAGATGTCCCCCGTTCTTTGTTAGGATACCTCAACATTGTAAACGTGACCTTAATAGACATCCTTGTAAACGTGACCTTAATAGACATCCTAGTGAGCTTTTTTTATGGGGCTGGACAAGTTGACTCTAAAGTTTATATGGAAAAATAAACATATTAAGTATAAGTAGGAAAACAGCAGAAAGTAAAACCTTAAGAGACATCTAGAGTCTGATATCAGATATGAGAGTAGCTTTATTAAAAAAAAGATATTAAAAATACTATTAAAGCACTATAATTTAAAACTGTATAGAACTGACAGACCAATAGAATAGAATTAAGATCCAGAAATAGATTCAACTCTTTATAAAATGTAGTATATGAAAAAGATAGTATCTCAAAACACTGAGGGAAGGATAGATTTTTAATGAATAGCGTAGGGACCATTGCCTAGCTTTGGGAAAAGATAAAATTAAATCCACTCCTCACACCACACAGGAATAAATCTCAAATCACTCAGAGCTCTTACTGTGAAAACTAAAGACCAAAAACCAAAACTATGTAAGTAGTAGAATAAAAAAACACAAGTAAATTTTTCTACAGCCTGAGTATAAGGGAAGATTTTCTAACTATGACTAAAAATCCAGTGCAATGAAAGAACATATTGGTAAACTACAAAAAGTAAAAAAAAAAACAAAACTTTTGCATGGCAAAAGAAAGAAAATCATTGTCATGGATTGAACTGTGTCCCCCCAAATATGTGTGAAATTGGCTAGGCCATGATTTCCGGTATCGTCCACCATTTTGTCATCTGATGTGATTTTTCTATTTGTTGTAAATCCTACCTCTGAGATGTTAATGAGACAGGATTAGAGGCAGGTATGTTAATGTTAATGAGGTAGGACTCAATCTACAAGATTAGATTGTGTCCTAAATCAATCTCTTTTGAAATATAAAAGTAGCAAGCAGAGAGGAAAGGGACCTCTTGCCATCAAGAAAGCAAAGCCGGGAGCAGAGCACATCCTTCGGATCCAGGTCCCTGTGCTGAGGCACTCAGAGAACAGGGGAAGGTTGATGACAAGGACCTTTCCCCAGAGCTGACAGAGAGAAAGCCTTCCGCTGGAGCTGGTGCCCTGAATTTGGACTTCTAGCCTACTAAACTGTGAGCAAATAACCTTCTGTTTGTTAAATCCATCCACTTGTGGTATTTCTGTTAATAGCAGCACTACATAACTAAGACAATCATCATAAGCAAATTCCAAAGAAAAGTGACAAGCTGAAAGTGTTTTCAACATATATCACAAAGGGTTAATATTTTTAATTTATAAACAACATTCATTAGTGGTTACTAGGTATGTATGGGGAGGGGAGAGGGAGGCACTCTTGAGATAGTAGAACCTTGTTAGTTTTGGTGATGGGAAAGGTAGCAGTGAATGTGGGTGAAGTGCACACAGCTTGGCCAAGGTTAATGATGTTACTAAGAAGTGCACAACAGAAAAGGGTGCTTTTGGCAAAAAAAACCCAAAAAACCAAATCCATTACCATCAAGTTGATTCCGATTCATAGCGACCCTATAAGGTGGAGTAGAACTGCCCCATAGGGGTTGCAAGGAGTGCCTGGTAGATTCAAACTGCTGACCTTTTGGTTAGCAAGCCAACGCTTAACCACTATGCCATCAGGGTTTCTGCTTTTGGTAAAGGACATGACAAATATAATTTTGCAATAACACCAACAACAACCAAAAAATATGTGTGTGGTTATACAAATATGTGTATAGGCATATGATTATATGAATATGAATGTAGGTATGTGTGTGTGCAGAGATAGGAGTATCTATAGACATATGTACAAAGATACCGCCTTGAGGACTATGGTGTCCCTAACCCAAGCACTGGTATCTTTGATCACCTCATATGCAAGTGAAAGTGGACACTAAATAAACCAAATTCTTTTTAGTAGGTTTGTTTATTGCAGTGATATTGGCAAAACAATTCTTGGATTATTTTAGATGTATTATAGGATTGAGTACGTGAGTAAATGTGATATTGTTGGGGGTCAGGATTCTCACTGTGTAAGAAAAAAAAATAATGGGGAAGGCATGAAAGAACTCTGAAGAATGAATTGGAATTGGAGGGATCAGTGTGAATTTGTGGACTCCTGATTTCTAACATATATGTGTATATGTGTGCATACATACATATGCACAGGTTTATGTGCCTATGCATTTTATATGTTTTTGTATACATGTATATTTGTTTGCATGATACGCGTAGATCTCCCAGCTCTGTCTGCTCAGAGGTCAAGAAGCAAGACCCATCCAGTAGTAGTGAGCACACCTATCACCCAGATCTTGATCTCTTATACCATCCCCCACTAAAAAGAAGTAGGGCTCCTTAGAGAAACGGTTGGACAGTGTAGGTAAAAGTTGGATCTGGAAGATCTTATTACACTGGAAAGAAAGGGAATGCTGGAAAAGAATAATGGTGTCACAAGGACACAAGCAGGGGTGTAGTGAGGGTAACGAGTGCCGGGGCAATCTCTAAGCTGCACCGCCCCCTCCTCCACTTCAAGATGAATATAGGTTGACAGCAGCAATGAGTCAGCAGAAACGCTTTCCCCCCTCTTGTCCAGCTGCCTCAGTCAGGCGCCTTTCATATTTGTAGTACCTTGAAATGTCATCGTGGCGCACTGTTGAACTTGTGCCCGGGGGAAATGCCACCTTCTGTTCCTCCGTCTCAACCCATGCCCCGGACATGAGAGCTAGTAGATTTGAAGGGCTCCCATTAGCCAATTCTGAGACAATTTAAGCAAAAAAAAAAAAAAATTAAGTTCAGTAATAAATGTGGAATTACCAAAATGCAGAGAAATTCATGAGTTGACACTGATGACAAATAGATAATAGATAGATAAATGGGGGAGAAGGAGGGCTCTTGCTTACAAGAGAATGCCAAGGGATGATGGTCCTGAAGTAGAAAAATCATTTTGCAACCATCATGGATAAGATTGGATTTGACAAGTGTCATCAATAGACACTAAACCTAGAAGGAATTTTTTTTTGAGTAGTAGGATATTTGCATGGTCTTTAAAGTGTCTTCTCACAGGCTGATTAATACTTGCAAGAAAGAATCAAAACCAATAAATATGTAGTGGATAACTAAGAAAATACCTTGACAAGGTGATCACAATTAACATCTCCAATGGGGGACAGAAGCCATGTGTCTCCCAATGTGATACACTGAGAAGGGAAAAACAAACTCTGCTGTATTCTTGTTGAGAATGAATCTGATCACATTAAAACATCAGATAATCATAAAATTAGAAACTTTTCCTTTAAAAAATGTGGGTGTGGGCTGCATTCTTCAAAAATGTCAATGTCATAAAAACAAAGAAAGTCTGTTCCAGACTAAAGAAGGTTAAAGAGACTTGACGACTATAGTACCTGATCCTAGACTGGATTCTGTACTGAAAGGAGAAATGCTATAAAGGAAATGATTACATGAACTGACAACTTTGGAATATGGAAAGTAGGTCATATGATTGATAATTCTCACCTCCCACAGGGAGATCTGTGTTCATTTCCCAGCCAATACACCTATATGCTCAGCCACCACTGGTCTTTCAGGGCATGCTTGCTTATTGCTGTGATGCTAAACAGGTTTCGGTGGAGCTTCCAGACTAACGCGGACTAGGATGAAAGGTCTGGATTGAATTATGTCCCCCCAAAAACGTGTGTATCAGTTTGGCTGGGCCACGATTCCTGGTATTGAGTGATTTTCCTACATGTTATAAATCCTGCCTCTATGACGTTAATGAGGGAGGATGGGTGGTAGTTGTGCTAGTGAGGCAGGACTCAGTCTACAAGATTAGATTGTGTCTTGAGGCGGTCTCTTGAGATATAAAAGAAGGAAGCTAGCGGAGAGACGGGGAACCTCATACCACCAAGAAAGCAGTACCGGGAGAAAAGAGTGTCCTTTAGACCTGAGGTTCCTGTGCAGAGAAGCTCCTAGACCAAGGGAAGATTGTTGACATGGACTTTCCTCCAGAGTGGAGCTGAAGCCCTGAATTTGGACTTGTAGCCTACTAGGCTGTGAGAGAATAAATTTCTCTTTGTTAAAGCTACCCACTTGTGGTGTTTCTGTTATAGCAGTACCAGATGACCAAGACATCTGGCAATCAACTTTTGAAAATCAACCAATGAAAACTCTGTGGATGACAATGCTCTGATCCTGCTGTGCACGGGTTCACCATGTGTTGGGTGCTGACTCAATGGCAGATAACAATAACACCTCTGATCTTGGGAAACACACATGGACCTATGTATGGGTAAAGTGATTTTCAACCATATATGGGGTAAAATGTTAACAATAGGTGAAGCTGGGTAGTTCATGAGTATTCATTTGTGCTATTTTTATTATTGCAATTTTTTTGTAAGTTTGAAATTATTTTCAAACAAAAAGTTAATTTAAAAAATGACATTTCATAAGAGCATTAAAAAATAACAGAAGAGAATCTAAACCACAGTATTATTTAGCAGGTGGGACAAATACATATAAATTATTATGGCAGTTACATAAAGCCTTTTATAAAACAGGAGCCCTAGTAGCACAATGGTTAAGAGGTCAGCTGCTAACCAAAAGATGGGCAGTTCAAATCCACCAGCCACTCCTTGGAAACCCTATGGGGCAGTTCTACTCTGTCCTATACGGTCGCTGTGAATCAGAATCGACTCAATGGCAACAGGTTTGGATTTTTTAAATAAAATCTTTGCAAGATTTACCAAGTAGACAAATGAACGGAAAACAAGCTTACAGTTTGTACAATAAAACAGCTTGTACAATGGCAGTTCACATGTCTTCTCTTCCTTGTCCACCTGTTTCTAATGCCACAGAAAAAGTTATAAATATTTCAAAATGAATCAGCTTGAAAAAACAGTTAAAATGTCCTCATTCTAAATAGGGACAAAACTATGGAACCTAATTCTTTTCAGTTGTAGATTACCAAGCACAACTATAAATGCGTGAGCAACAAAAGACAAATTAGATAACTGGGACTAACTAAAAATTGAATACGCTCGTTAAAAAACTTTATCAAAAGAATAAAAAGAGAACCTACAGATCAGGAAAAAATCTTTGGGAATGATATATCTGATAAATGTCTAGTCTCTAAAATACATAAAAAATGTCAACAACAAAAAGACAAACAATCCAATTAAAATATGGGCAAAGGACATGAACAGACATTTCACCAAAGAGGACATTCAAGGGACCAGCAAACATATGAAAAGATTATGTGATCATTAGCCATTAAAGAGATGCAGATCGAAACTACAATGAAATACAATCTTGCCCCTGCAAAATGGCACCGATCAGAACAAAACAAAACAAAAAACAGACATCAGCAAATGCTGGTGAGGTTGTGCGGAGATTGGAACTCTTATACGCTGCTGGGGGAATGTAAAATGGAACAACCATGATGGAAAACAATACGGTGCTTCTTCAAAAAGCTAGAAATAGAAATACACTATGATCCAGCAGTCCCACTCACAGGTATATACCCTAGAGATCTCAAAGCAGTGAGATAGACATATGCAAACCTATCTATGTTAATTGCAGCATTATTCACAATAGCAAAAAGATGGAAACAATCTAAGTGCCCATCAACTGATGAATTGGTAAACAAAATGTGGTATATAAAAATATGTGTATATATTTTTTTGGTATATACATACAACAAAATTCTGCAGAGCTATAAAGAATAATGATAAGTTCGAGAAACATCTTACATAACATGAATGAATCTGGAGGACATTATACTGAGCGAAATAAGTCAAGCACAAAAAGACAAATTTTGTCTGATCTCACTTATATAAAATGGTGACAAAAATAGGTATACGTATAGAAATCAGTGTTCTTTGGTGGTTATCAGGGAAGGAAGGGGGAGGGGGGAATCATTCATTAGACAGTGTTGTTGTTAGGTGCTGTCTAGTCGGTTCTGACTCATAGCAACTCTAGGTACAGTAGAATGAAACACTGCCCAGTCCTGCACCATCTTCACAATCATTGCTATGCTTGAGCCCATTATTGCAGCCACTGTCAAGTCATCTTGTTGAGGGTCTTCTTCTTTTTTCACTGGCCCTCTACTTTACCAAGCTTGCTGTCCTCCAGGGACTGGTCCCTACTGATAACATGGCCAAAGTATGTGAGGCGAAGTTTCTCCATCCTTGCTTCTAAGAAGCATTCTGGCTGTGCTTCTTCCAAGACAGATTTATTTACTCTTCTGGCAGTCTGTGGTATGTTCAATATTCTTCGCCAACACCATAGCTCAAATGCGTCAATTTTTCTTCGGTCTTCCTTATTCATTATCCAGCTTTCGCGTGCATATGAGGCTATTGAAAACACCTTAGCTTGGGTCAGGTGCATCTTAGCCCTTAAAATGACATCTTTGCTTTCTTAATACTTTAAAGAGGTCTTTTACAGCCGATTTGCTCAAGGCAATGAGTTGTTTGATTTCTCGACTCTTGCTTCCATGGGTGTTGATTGTGGATCCAAGTAAAATGAAATCCTTGACAACTTCAACTTTTTCCCCATTTATCATGTTGCTTATTGGTCCAGTTGTGAGGATTTTTTGTTTTCTTTATGTTGAGGTGTAATCCATACTGAAGGCTGTAGTTTTTGATCTTCATAAGTGCTTCAAGTCCTCTTCACTTTCAGCAAGCAAGGTTGTGTCATCTGTATATCACAGGTTGTTAATGAGTCTTTCTCCAATCCTGATGCTGACTTCTTCATACAGTCCAGCTTCTAGGATTATTTGTTTAGCATACAGATTGAATAAGTATGGTGAAAGGATGCACACCTTTTCTGACTTTAAACCATGAAGGATAGATACCCTCGTTCTATTCGAATGACTGCATCTTGGTCTATGTAGAAGGTTCTTCACAAACATAATTAAGTGTTCTGGAATTCCTATATGTTATTTATAATTTGTTATGATCCACACAGTCAAATTCCTTTGCATAGTCAATAAAGCACAGGCAAACATCTTTCTGGTATTCTTTTCTTTCGGCCAAGATCCATCTGACATCAGCAGTGATATCCCTTGTTCCACGTCCTCTTCTGAATCTGGCTTGAATTTCTGGCAGTTCTTTGTTGATGTACTGCTGTAATCACTTTTAAATGATCTTCAGCAAAATTTTTCTTGTGAGTGATACTAATGATATTATTCAATAATTTCCACCTTGTGTTGAATCACCTTTCTTTGGAATGGGTACAAATACAGACTCTTCCATTTGGTTGGCCAGGTAGCTGTCTTCCAAATTTCTTGGCATAGATGAGTTAACGCCTCTAGCACCGCATCCGTTTGTTGAAATGTCTCAATTGGTATACCATCAATTCCTGCAGCCTTGTTTTTTGTCAATGCCTTCAGTGCAGCTTGGTCTTCTTCCTTCAATACCATTGGTTCTTGCTCATATATTAACTCCTGAAATGGTTGAACGTCGACCAATTCTTTTTGGTGCAGTGATTCTGTGTATTCTTTCCATTTTCTTTTGATACTTCCTGAGTTGTTTAATATTTACCCTGTAGAATCCTTCAAAATTGCAACTAGAGGCTTGGATTTTTTTCTTCAGTTCTTTCCGCTTGAGAAACACCAACCAAGTGTGTTCTTCCCTTTTGGATTTTTAACTCCAGGTCTTTGCAAATTTCATTATAATACTTTACACTGTCTTCTCAAGCTGGCCTTTGAAATCTTCTGTTCAGTTCTTTCATTTCATCATTTTGCTTTAGCTACTATATGTTCAAGATCAAGTTTCAGAGTCTCCATTTTGGTCTTTTCTTTCTTTCCTGTCTTTTTAACGACATCTTGCTCTCTTCATGTATGATGTCCTTAATGTCATTCCACAACTCGTCTGTCATTAATGTTTAGTGTGTCAAATCTGTTCTTGAGAGGGTCTGTAAATTCAGGTGGGATATACTCAAGGTCATACTTTGACTCTTGTGAACTTTTTCTAATTTTCTTCAACTTCAACTTGAACTTGCATATGAGCAATTGACGGTCTGTTCTGTAGTCAGCCCCTGGCCTTGTTCTGACGGAAGATACTAAGCTTTTCCGCATCCCTTTTCATAGATATAGTCGATTTGATTCCTGTGTCTTCCATCTGGCAAGGTCCACATGCATTGTTGCCATTTATATTGTTGAAAAAAGGTACTTGCAATAAATAAGTTGCTGGTCTTACAAAATTCCGTCATTAAATCTCTGGTGTCATTTCCATCACCAAGGTGCTATTTTACAACTACCAATCCTTCTTCTTTGTTTTCAACTCTAGACAGTAGACACTTGTTAGTTTTGGTGATGGGAAAGACAACACCAAATGTTGGTGAAGTGAGCACAAACTAACCAAGATAAATGATGACACTAAGAAATGCACAAGAATAAGGGATATTACTGGTAAATGTTAAAACATATGTGATTTGGCAACAACAGTAGTAACAACCAAAAAATATGCAGGGGGTTACAGAGATAGATATGTGTGTATATGTGAATAGGAAGGTATATGTGTGTATATACGTGTGCACATATAGGTGTAGTTGTAAACATATCTATATACAGACAGTATCTGACAGAGGATGGGGTTCTGCTCTGATGACTGTCGAATGTCAGTTCCGATGTAAGTCGAAGATGTCAATTTTTTTAAGTTTTCATTATTATTATCTTTTATTATCAGTATCATTATAAATCTTATCTTTATTTTTCTTTGGGGGTTAGAATCATTACATCTGAGTGATAATATCAGCAAATTACGAGCTACAACATTGTATGTAGTACATTTTACTAAAGATAGAATGTAAAAAAAAAAAGGGACGGGTGTAAGTGCAATTTGTCGTAACCTGAATATGTTGTAAGTTGGGGACTACCTCTATATGTTTGTGTGTGCTGCACATACATTCATACGTATGATAAAGCACATAAGGGGTACAGTCGTGGATGTCTCCCAAAACCAAAAAACTAAACACCTCTTAGGATTGGTTTGCTGGGTTTGAAGGCTTAGGACCATAGCCTTGAGGGATGTCTTGGTCAATTGGCACCATACCGTCTACGAATTTTACCATCTACATCCCAGTTTGGTAAGTAGATCTGGGGTCTTGAAAATCACCTAAGATACAACAATTAGTCTCTATGTCTGGAGCAAAAGAGAAAGAAGGAAACCAAAGACTCATAGAAGAAACCAGTCTATAGGACCAATTGCCTACATTAACCACAGCCTCGCCTATCCAGAGACCAGAATAACCAAATGGTACCTGGCTACCACTACCCATCTTTCTGACTGGGGCCACAATTGATGATCCCAGATAGAACAGGAGAAAATTGTAGAACAAAATGCAAAATCTTAAAAAAAAAAAAAAAAAAAAAGACCAGGTTTATCGGACCAGCAGAGACCTGGGAAACCTACGAGACTGTAGCCCTGAGATATCCTTTAAATTTTGAACTACTCCTGGAAGTCACCTTTCAACTAAATAACAGATTGGTTCATAAAATAAACAATATCGCCTGTGAGTATTGTGCTCCTCTTATTAAAAAACAAAACAAAACAAAAAAAAACTATTTGAGGTCAAAGGGCCAACATTTACCTTAAAGCAAAGATGGGAAGTTTGGGGGAGGGAAGGCAGGGAAGTAAGAGCAATGGTAACAAAACAGCCAGATCAGAAACAATGAGAATGTTGATAAAGTATGGAAAATGTAACTGATGCCCCTGAAAAATACATGTAGAAATTGTTAAATGGGAACCTAACTTGATGTGTACACTCTCACCAAAACTCAATAAAATATTATTTCTAAAAAAAGCTGAAAAAAAGTTATTCTTAGAAACAAAACTATTCAGTCAATTATAATGTGTCATTCATTTGGCAAAGGTGAATAAGATTAGTTCAGAGATAAACAACAAAGCTAATTTCTGACTAGCAAGTCTAATAGAATCTATTTTCTACTAAGAAATGCATGAAAAAAATTTAAAAAACTAGTTGTCTTGTTAAGTAGGAAGTCATAGTTAATGTTTAGAGTCAAAGTGAAAACAGCCTCCAGCTTGTGTCTCATGGCATTATATCTTTGGCAGGTATTTGAGCATTGTTTATCTTATCAAACATCTTTTGTGTGCTCCTTGCCTGTCTCTGGGGCCTTTAGTCACTTTCTCCAGTCCCAGCCATTGAGCAACCCCCTGTGCATGAACTGGGACCAATTCCACAGGAGAACAGCCTGACAGTGCTTTGCCTTATGCCCCCTCTGTATCCTTCTCACCTCCTGCTCTGCAGACACTGAGGCACTGGACTCCAAGGACATGCTCAGTGTCCATCTGTGTGCAACTCAACTTGGGAAGGGAATCAATACCCCACTGGATGTAACTCTGACCAATGGAAGAGTGGATGGACTGTTCTACAAAGCATTTCTTTGTATGATTCTCAGTGAAAGGTCTGGAAAAATCCAGGAATTTATTTATTTATTTATTAATACCAAATGGTGACTTGCACCTTCTGGTATTGGCTGTTACTTTTTTGCTGCCTCACTCCCTTTTTCCCTCATTGCTCTGTGGGATTGCACTCTACAATAAAGTAGTAGTAAATAACCTTTGCCTTAGGTTCTGCTTTCTGGGGAAGTCGGACTAAGGCACTTGTTAGTCATTCAATGAATATTGAAGAGAATGGGAAATTCAAAAACACTTGGTTTGTAATTTTATTTTGGAGAAGCCCTAGTGGCAAAGTGGTTATGCCCTTGGCTTCTAGCCAAAAGTTGGTGGTTCGAACCCACTAGCCGTTCCACAGGAGAAAGATGTCGCAACTGCTTTCGTAAAGATTCCAGCCTTGGAAACCTTGTGGGACATTTCTCCTCTGTTATATAGAATTGCTACGTGTGGGAATTGACTCAATGGCAATGGGTTAATTTTATTTTGAGGCTTAGCGCCCTCTAGTGGAAACTATTTTTCTACTTTCAATCACACCAAGGCAGCACCAAAAGGTAAGTTGTATACCTTGTAGCATTAGAAAAAAGTAGCATTACTAGGCAGAAATAGGTCTGGGTAATACAGGCAGAAATACAGAGAGCTGCGTACTTGCTTTTGCCTGGCACTCTAGGCACCAGAATCTTTAAATACCTCTATTGATATCCAGAGGCGTACTTATCAAAATGGAAAACCCAAACTAACTGAACCCACATCATGCAATGTGTGTTAAACATACGTAGAAAAAAAAAATAATTCTCAGTGTTTTACAAGACGTGTCCTGGTGGACATTCCATAGAATCTTTACCAAAGAATTGCGATTTTGCTACTTTTTTCCTTGCAGTCTATGTTCTTATATTGAGCCATCAAGTTAGTTGTCAATGAAAGCCTATAGTCTTAACCTGTATAAAATACTCAGAAATGATTTTAAGTATTCCAACTGGACCAATAGGCAACAATATGATAAACGGAGAAAAGATCGAAGCTGTCAAGGATTTCATTTTACTTGGATCCACGGTCAACACCCATGGAAGGAGTAGTCAAGAAATCAAATGATGCTTTGCTTTGGGCAAATCTGCTCCAAAAGACATCTTTAAAGTGTTAAAAAGCAAAGATGTCACTTTAGGGACTAAGGTGCACCTGATCCAAGGCATGGTGTTTTCGATCTCCTCATTAACCTTCCAGTTAATTCTGACTCATAGTGACTCTATAAGACAGACTAGAACTGCCCCATAGGGTTTCCTATAAGCAGCTGGCGGATTCAAACAGCAGACTTTTTGGTTAGCAGCGGAGCTCTTAACCACTGTGCAACCAGGGCTCTTAACCACTGTGCAACCAGGGGTGTGTGTGTGTGTGTATATATATACATATACATCCTCACTACCTATTTTTGCTTCTAGTCCTGTAACTAGACTTAAGTCCCAACCAGCTCCAAAAGGTGAAGTACAAAGCGTGACCCAGGAGGAGGTATGCTACACTCCAAAAGAACTGCTTGGCTTTTCTAATATGTACAAACAGAAACCTGAGGGATATGTGTAGGAATGGCTGTTAAGAGTGTGGGATAATGGTGCAAGAAACATAAACTTGGATCAGTCTGAATTTATTGATATGGGCTTACTAAGCAAAGGTTCTTCAGTTAGTGTCCCAGCTCAAGAAGTTAGGAAAGGCTCTAATAGTTTATTTTGGTTGGCTCACTGAAGCATGGATTATGTGGTAGCCTCAATGGTTAAATGTTCGGCTGCTAACCAAAAGGCTGGCAGTTCGAGTCCACCAGCCATTCCTTGGAAACTCTATGGGACAGTTTTACTCTGTACTATAGGGTTGCTGGAAACCCTATTGGCGTAGTGGTTAAGTGCTACAGCTACTAACCAAAAGGTCAGCAATTTGAATCCACCAGGCACTCCTTGGAAACTCTATGGGGCAGTTCTACTCTATCCTATTGGGTTGCTATGAGTCAGAATTGACTCGACAGCAATGGGTTTGGTTTTTTGGTTATAGGGTTGCTATGAATCGGAATCGACTCAACAGCAACGGGTTTGATTTTGCTGGATGGTCTGGGACTTGGAAAGACCGTGATTGGAAAATTGAAGACAAGGAGTATGGGAAAAAATATGTGGATAGACCTCTCTGAATGGGCCAAAGACATGAAGATATTTGTGTCTCATATGAATGCTCACCAAAGGGTAACTTTAGCAGAGGAAAATTTTAATAATCAAGTGATTAGGACGATGTGTTCTGTGGAAACCATCGTCCTCTTTCCCCAGCCACTCCTGTCATTGCCCAATGGGCTTATGAACAAAGTGGCCATGGTGGCAGGGATGGAGGTTATGCAAAGGCTTAGCAACATGGACTCCCACTCACCAAGGCCGACTTGGCTACAGACATGGCTGACTGTCCAATCTGCCAGCAGCTGAAACCAACACTGAGTCCCTGATATGGCACCATTCCTTGAGCTGATCAACCAGCAACCTAGTGGCAGGTTGATTATATTGAACTGCTTCCATAGTGAAAAGTACAGCATTTTTTTTCATACTGGAATAGACACTTACTCTGGATATAGATTTGCCTTCCCTGCATGTAATACTTCTGCCAAAACTACCATCCGTGGACTTATAGAATGCCTTATCCACCTTCGTGGTATCCCACACAGCATCATCTTGGATCAAGAGACTCACTTCACAGCAAATGAAATGAAGAAATGGGCCGAGGCTCATGGAATTCACTGGTCTTACCATGTTCCTCACCATCCTGAAGCAGCTGGCTTAATAGAACAATAGAATAGCCTTCTAAACACAATTATGATGCCAGCTAGATGGTGATACCTTGCAGGATTGGGGCCATGTTCTCCAGGAGGCTGTTTATGCTCTAAACCAGCTTCCAATATATGGTGTTGTTTCTCTCATAACCAGGAATCATGGGGGCAGGAACCAAGGGGTGGAAATGGCAGTGGCACAATTCACTATTATCCCTAGTGACCCACTTGCAAAATTTTTGCTTCTGTCCCCATGACCCTGTATTTTGTGGGCCTAGAAGTCTTAGTTCCAAAGGGAGGAATGCTCCCACTAGGAGACACAACACTGATTCCATTAAACTGGAAGTTAAGAATGCCACCTGGCCACTGTGGGCTCCTCATGCCTCTGGATCAACAGGAAAAGAAGGGAGTTACTGTGTGGTCTTGTGTGATTTATCTTGGTTACCAAAGGGAAATTGGATTGGTATTACATAATGGAAGGAAAGAAGAAATACGCGTGGAATACAGGAGATCCCTTAGGACATCTCTTAGCACTACCATGTCCTGTGATTAAAATCAATGGATTAAAATAAGCAACCCATTTCCAACATGACTACTAGTGGCCCAGACCCTTCAGGAATGAAGGTTTGTTTCACCCCACAAGGCAGAAAACCATGACCAGTGTTCTGGATTGAATTATGCCCCCCCCAAAATGTGTGTATCAATTCTACTGGGCCATGATTCCTGGTATTGTGTCATCTTCCCATACGTTGTAAATCTTGCCTCTATGATGTTAATGAGGGATGATGGGGCGCAGTTGTGTTAGTGAGGCAGGACTCAATCTACAAGATTGGCTTGTGTCTTCCGGCAATCTCTTGAGATATAGAAGAAAAAAGCAAGCAGAGAGACAGGGGGACCTCATACTGCCAAGAAAGCAGTGCCGGGAGAAGAGCGCATCCTTTGGACCTGGGGGTCCCGGCACAGAGAAGCTCCTAGTCTAGGGGAAGACTGATGAGAAGGCTGACAGAGAGAGAAAGCCTTCCCCTGGGGCTGACATCCTGAATTTGGACTTTTCACTGACTTTAATAAAACTTCTGTTTGTTAAAGCCATCCACTTATGGTATTTCTGTTATAGCAGCACTAGATGACTAAGACAGCCAGCTGAGGTGCTTGCTGAGGGCAAAGGGAATATGGAATGGGTGGTAAAACAAGGTAGTTTTAAATACTTGTTATGAACATGTGATGAGTTGAAGAAATGAGGACTGTAATTGTTATGAGTATTCCTTCCTTGTATGTGCGCATTAAATATTTTTGTTTTCTTCACTTACAAAAT
The DNA here is from genome assembly GCF_030014295.1 of Loxodonta africana. NCBI lineage: Eukaryota > Metazoa > Chordata > Mammalia > Proboscidea > Elephantidae > Loxodonta > Loxodonta africana. The sequence goes on from NC_087344.1 coordinate 109,313,501, forward strand.
ATAAGATGTAAACAGGGCTAATGTGTTTTTGTTGTAAGCATGTTAGGCACAAGTATGACTCTGTGCTTATCCTAATTTAGAGGTCTAGGAGCCAAGTTTACAAGGGGTGGACTGTGATGATTAAGGTTGTGTGTTAACTTGGCTGGGCTAGGATTCTCAGCGGTTTTATAGTTATGCAATGATATATATTGGCAGCTGTGTAATGATGTAGATTGGCAGTTATATAATGATGCACTTATCCTCCATTTTGTGATACACTGTAATCACTTCCGTGATGTTATCTGATGTGATCTGCCAATCATTTGTAAGGGGAGTTTCCTTGGGGGTGTGGGCTGCATTCAATATATATGGGTATTCTGGCAAAATTTGCTGGCTTTTACTCGCTCTGGATATTGCATCTGGGTTTTAATCATCTGACCTCTGGTTCCTGGGACTTGAGCCAGTAGCCTGACGTTTTGCCTGCCAATCTTGAGATACGTTGAGATACGCCTCCACAGCCCATGAGCTGGGAGCCTGTCACCTGACCTGCCAGTCTTGGAGTTGTCAGCCCCAACAGCTATGTGAGTCAGGAGGAACCTCGAGCCTGACACCTGACCCACAGACTTGGGACTTGCCAACTCTACAACCACACGAGCCTTTTCCTTGAGGTAAACCTGTCTCTCTGTATATGCATATGTTTCACTGGTTTTGCTTCTCTAGAAGACACTTTCTTCTCAAAAGGTGGAAAGGGAAAGGGGTAGAATGCTGACACAATGTGGGGATTGCAACCAATGTCAAAAAACAATTTATGTATACATTTTTGAATGAGGAAATAATTTGCACAGTAAACTTAAACTTTAGGGCCCCAACTCCCTCCTCCATCCCCCTTTTTGGTTATGTTAATATGATACTATCAATTTGAATGAGAAGAGAGAGGAGTGTGGTCAGGTTTTCCCTTTATCTATATTTTGCCTGAAGTTGGCAGCCTCTTCTCTCAGCTTTGGGACACAGCAATTATCTATGCTCTTTTAATATTAATAGTCTGCCATAGCAGGGGGTAGTTTTTGAAGTCTACCTGAATTCTGCAGTTAATACAGTTCATATTTCCTCCAGAATTTCTTTACGAGTTCATTGAGAATGGTGGACTTTCTCACTGCTGCCTTCATGTCTTTTAACCTATATTTTATGTTCTCCCTTTGTTTCTCTGGTCAGTGTTTTATAAAAAAAAAAATTCATCTATATTTTCTAGTTCACTAACTCTATCCACTGCTGAGTCTAATTTGCTGCTTTCTAATTATTCTTTTTTTTTTTTAACCAATCTTTTCATTCCTGGAATCCCTATTTGGTTGTTTTATATCTATCTGATCAATTCTATTAGTCTCTTGTGGTTTTATAATATTTTTAATATTCCTTTTTATTTTTTAAAAATATAAAATATAATTATTTAGTATTTTTAATCTGATTATTTCTATATCTAGTCTTATAGTCTGATGCTGCTATTCTGTCTGCTAACTCTCACTCATCAGAGTTTGTTTCCTTCGTGTTTGATAACTTTTTATTCAAACTTATGTATCTTAGAACATTGCCTTTGACAATTCTTTGAGCCTATATTTAAAATACATTTTTCTAGAGTGGACTTGATTTCTCTTTCAGATTGCTGGAAACACTATCAATCAAGGACCACTCAAATTACTCTTGCTTTGGGGTTTTCAGATACAGTGGATTTTGGTGCCCAAATCATGAGAATTCAGGATTGTATTAGGAATTTTCAGGGAAGATTTTTATTTTTCTTTTGTCATTATATTTTTCCTTTTACACAAAGCTAAGGCTCAAAAAAGCAAAAATCCTTAAAATTGGACCAATAAGTCACATCATGTTAAATGGAGAAAAGATTGATTTTGTCAAGGATTTCATTTTACGTGGATCCACAATCAATGCCCACAGAAGCAGAAATCAAATGATATATTGCATTGGGAACATCTGCTGCAAATACTTCTTTAAAGTGTTGGAAAGCAAAGATGTCACTTTGAGGACTAAGGTGCTCCTGGCCCAAGCCATGATATTTTAAAAAGCCTCATATGCATGCAAAAGCTGGATGATGAATAAGGAAGACCAAAGAAGAATTAATTCCTTTGGTGGTGGTGAAGAATACTGAATATTTGTTCAGCCAGAAGAACAAATAAGTCTTGTTTTGGGAGAAATACAGCCAGAATATTCCTTGGAAGCAAGGATGATGAGGCTTCGTCCATGTATTTTGAACATGTTATCAGGAGGGATCGGTCTCCAGAGAAAGACATTATGCATGGTAAGTTAGAGGGTCAGCGAAAAAGAGGAAGATCCCCGATGAGATGGATTGACACAGTGGCTGCAACAATGGGCTCAAAGATAACAACTATTGTGAGGATGGTGTAGGACAGGGCAATGTTTTGTTCTGTTGTACATGGGGTCTCTGTGAGTCGTAATTGACTCAATGGCACCTAACAACAGCAGGGCTAAGAGGGGCAAGTATCGTTACAACTCTTTCAGTAGGGATAGCTTGTTGTTGCTGGTTCACCCATTGAGGATGTTGCTCATTCATGAATCTTACTTCATGGAACGACTCTATTCCAACCTCCCACTCTACTTAGGCTTCTTGCTTTGTCTCTTGCTCACTGTGCTTGCCCCATTAAAACCCAGATTCTAGGCTATCTCCAGCAAAAATCCTGGCTCCTGCATTAGCTTATATTTGTGCATTGCTGGACTTCTGTCAGTAATTTTCTTTCTTTCCTACTAGCTTAGTTATGCATTCAAAGTTTGTTGAGTTAAAAAATATATTTTCTTAGCATTTTTAGGTGTTGTATTAGTTTCTTACTGCTGCCATAACAGAAATACCACAAGTGGGTGGCTTTAATGAGCAGAATTTTTTTTTTCTTACATCGGGGATGGAACACACAGAAATCAAATTGACTACATCTGTGGAAAGAGATGATGGAAAAGCTCAATATCATCAGTCAGAACAAGGCCAGGGGCCGACTATGGAACAGACCATCAATTGCTCATATGCAAGTTCAAGCTGAAACTGAAGAAAATCAGTGCAAGTCCACGAGAGCCAAAATACGACTTTGAGTACATCCCAACTGAATTTAGAGACCATCTGAAGAATAGATTTGATGCATTGAACAGTAGTGACCACAGACCAGACGGGTTGTGGAATGACATCAAGGACATCATCCATGAAGAAAGCAAAAGGTCATTGAAAAGACAGGAAAGAAAGAAAAGACCAAGATGGATGTCAGAGGAGACTCTGAAACTTGCTCTTGAGCATCGAGCAGCTAAAGCAAAAGAAAGAATTGATGAAGTAAAAGAACTGAAGAGAAGATTTCAAAGGGCCTCTTGAGAAGACAAAGTAAAATATCATAATGACATGTGCAAAGAGCTGGAGATGGAAAACTAAAAGGGAAGAATTCTCGGCATTTCTCAAGCTGAAAGAACTGAAGAAAAAATTGAAGCCTCGAGTTGCAATAGTGAAGGATTCCATGGGGAAAATATTAAATGACGCAAGAAACATCAAAAGAAGATGGAAGGAATACACAGAGTCATGATACCAAAAAGAACTAGTCGATATTCAACCATTTCAAGAGGTGGCATATGATCAGGAAATGATGGTACTGAAGGAAGAAGTCCAAGCTGTTCTGAAGGCATTGGCGAAAAACAAGGCTCCAGGAACTGATGAAATATCAATTGAGATGTTTCAACAAACAGATGCCGTGCTGGAGGTGCTCACTCATCTATGCCAAGAAATACGGAAGACAGCTTTCTTGCCAACTGACTGGAAGAGATACATATTTATGCCTATTCCCAAGAAAGGGGATCCAACCGAATGCGATCCACTGTGAAGAATGGGAATTCCAGAACACTTAATTGTGCTCATGAGGAACCTTTACATAGATCGAGAGGCAGTTGTTCAGACAGAACAAGGGGATACCGATTGGTTTAAAATCAGGAAGGGTGTGCGTCAGGGTTGTATTCTTTCACCATACCTATTTAATTTGTATGCTGAACAAATAATCCGAGAAGCTGGACTATATGGAGAAAAACAGAGCATCAGGATTGGAGAAAGACTCATTAACAACCTGTGTTACGCAGATGACACAACCTTGCTTGCTGAAAGTGAAGAGGACTTGAAGCACTTACTAATGAAGATCAAAGACCACAGCCTTCAGTATGGATTACACCTCAACATAAAAAAAAACATAAAGAAAACAAAAATCCTCATAACTGGACCAATAAGCAACATCATGATGAACGGAGAAGATTGAGGTTGTCAAGAATTTAGTTTTGCTTGGATCCACAATCAACAGCCATGGAAGCAGCAGTCAGGAAATCAAAAGACGCATTGCATTGGGCAAATCTGCTGCAAAGGACCTCTTCGAAGTGTTGAAGAGCAAAGATGTCACCTTGAAGACGAAGGTGCGCCTGACCCAAGCCATGATATTTTCAATCGCATCATATGCATGTGAAAGCTGAACAATGAATAAGGAAGACTGAAGAAGAGTTGACGCCTTTGAATTGTGGTGTTGGCGAAGAATATTGAGTATACCATGGACTGTCAAAAGAACGAACAAATCTGTCTTGGAAGAAGTGAGGCCAGGATGCTCCTTAGAGGCAAGGATGGTGAGACTGCGTCTTACATACTTTGGACATGTTGTCAGGAGGGATCAGTCCCTGGAGAAGGTCATCATGCTTGGCAGAGTACAGGGACAGTGGAAAAGAGGAAGACCCTCAACAAGGTGGACTGATACAGTGGCTGCAACAGTGAGTTCAAGCATAACAACGATTGTAAGGATGGCGCAGGACCTGGCAGCGTTTCCTTCGGCTGTGCATAGGGTCGCTATGAGTCGGAACCGACTCGACGGCACCTAACAACAACAACAGCAGGAGGTTAGAAGCTGAATTCAGTACACCACTTCTAAGGGAAGGCTATCTCTCTCTGTGGGCTATGGGGGAGGTCCTTTAGTCTTTTCAGTTTCTGTTCCTCCACACCTTGGTGATGTTCTTGTAGGGTGGCATCTATCTGCCCCTATCTGTTCTTCCTTGCTTCTGTGCTTAATCTGCTCTTTTTATATCTCAAAAGTGATTGGCTTAAAAGACACGCTATGCTGATATGGCCTCATTAACATAACAAATAAAATCTATTCCCAAATAGGATTATATCCACAGGTATAGGGGTTAGGATTTACAACTCACATTATTTGGAGGGGAGGTGGGAGCTCAATTCATAACAGGCGTGCTATAGTAGAAGGGGTTTTCACATAAACTTCATATAGCCATATTGCTAGAAATGCCCATTCATTTAAAAAGATTTTTTTACCTACAATCTTATGTTTATATCTCTTCCTCTTTCTTCCTCCTCCACATCTCTTGCATCTTTCCCCCATTTTCCCATTCTTATCTTCATTCAAGTCCTCAACAGTTTACACTGGGACTATTATAAGTACCCCCAGTATGGGACATCCCCCTTCCCCGCAAACACACACATCACTTTCCAGTTCATCCTGCATGCCGTAGCCAGATCTAGTTTCCTGAAAATCTGGTGAGACAAATGAAATGCATGCAGTCAGCAGTAGTAGATTTGTTTCAGTATCTTGGAAGAGAGCTCAGGAAAAATCATCAGGAATTATATTGTTGGAGAAAGCAAGTAAGTAAATAAACATATATAAAACAGTCAGATAAGCACTAATGCAAAGTAAGTTCACAAGGCTGTCCCTGGCTTTATATATGAAAGAAAGAGCAAACATGACTGGATTTAGGGGTAGGATTCTGGATAGTTTTCTAGAGAAGATGGTCTGTCAGTCAAGTTTTGAAGTAATTGTTACCCGGGTGTGTAAAAATGGCATGGACTGGATGTCTGACCTCCTTCCTTTTCACAAGGAGGAAGGAGAATCAAGATTCACAGCCCAAGTCTGATTCCTATGACGTGGAGGTCAGACATACCTACTCTCTCCGACACCTTTACCAATTCTGACACCACCCATTCCTCCCATGGCACTCTCTACTACTCTACTGGGTTGGATAATTTAATACAGTGGCCACACAGAACTCAGAAAATACTCATGATTATGGGGTTTATTAGGGAAGTAACAGGTTACAATCCAGGCTCAGGAAAACTCAGGATACAGTTTTCCATTAGCACAGCCTCTTTTTCAGCTGTGATCGAAGGCACACCTCTCTCTGGAGTAGGTCTCTACCCAGCTCAAGCAAGTATTACAAAGCTTTTTAGCCCCTGCCAATAAGTCACCAGAGCCTTGGTGACACAGTGGTTAAGAGCTCGGCTGCTAACCAAAAAAGGTCAGTAGTTCGAATCCACCAGCCACTCCTTGGAAATCCTAAGGGGCGGTTCTACTCTGTCCTATGAGGTCACTATGAGTCAGAAGCGACTTGACTGCAATGGGCATGGTTTTTTTGGTTAATAAGTCCCCAGAGGCACCCCAGGCTTAGGAAGCCCACCAAGCTCTCTCCTGCCGTTGTTTCTCTGCTACTGCTTCTGGAGAGCTCTCTCTCTCTGTCTCCTGGTTCCAGGAACTTCTCAGTACAGGAATCCCAGTTCCAAAGGACATACTCCCCTCTCCTGGCTGTTCTTTCTTGGTTGTGATGGAATCCTTTCTCTGCTCTGGAATTGGCTCTATTTTAATTGTGACCCCATAAGTGGGCCACAATTATCTTATCTGCACAGTCCTGTCCCAACACCTGGGTTGGAGTTACAAGGCCATGGTGAGAAAGGCCACACAAAAGCAATCCCTCACACTGCAAGGTGAAAAAGGCAAGAGAGGTATTCTGGGAATAAGAACAGTATATGCAAAAAACCCATTGGTTATGGTTTATTTGAACATCAAAAAGAAGTTGAGCAAAGGTGTAACATAGAATGTAGGATACTTGATGTTATGATGGTAGAAGATATAGTTACAATTTGGATTTCTTTTCTGCAGAAATTTAAAACAGAACACCTCTACAATTCTTTCCTGTATTTTATCATAAAGTTCACCATCCCGTCAGGTTGATAGACAGCTAGCCTTATGCTCTAGACATGTGAAGTAGCCTCATTAATCATCCAGTCCAAGCCCTATCTGAGGGTTTAAATCTTCTCCACTACATCTCTCCAAATAACTGTTGAGTCTCTTCTAGAATACATCTATAGCAAGTAGTATGTAGCCGCGGTTAACACCAAGCTCTGGAGTAAGATCACCAGGGTTCAAATCCCAACTCTAGTACTATGATAGGCCATGGCCAGACCAGCTGCACTGAAGGCTCACATAGGCCAACTGGCCAAGCAAAAAATAAAATTTGGAAATTACAGTGGCTCAACAAAAATTATGAATCTGGGGACTCGAGATTAAGGTCCAAATTCTGTGACTCTCTCCCAGCCTAAAAAGCAATAAAAGGGAAGTCCAATTTTACAGTTTCTCCGACTTTGATGATTCACGCTTTGCATAAGTTGTTAAGACTATCTCCTTTAGTCATGCTTCCTTGAGGAAAAAGTTGTCACTACAGATACTCACCTCCTTCCCATCTTGCTCTTTTGTGTATATTTTGCATTGCTTACTAGTTGAAACAATAAACAACAGGAAGCCTAACCTTAGCTAACTCAGAGTTATCAATTTTGCCATTCTGACCCTGGACCACCCTTTGCATAGTTCACCCATTCAAACTATGATTTCCTTACCTGTAAGATGAGATTGCTTTGAGAATTAAATGAGATGATAATCAAAGTCCATGATAATACATGACTCAGAGGAAGTATGAGCTAAAGCTGATGTTATGATGATGTCACCTTCTCACATGGTGGCCCATTCCATGTACCATTTCTTTCTTATCCAGAATTGGGTTGTTATACCTACAACTTTTACTGCTTGATTTTGGTTTAAAGTTTTGTAGAATGAACTAAATTCTCCTTTACAACCATTCTTCCATTTCCATGTTATCTTCAGATTATTCAACTTGCCTATCCACACCAAATCTATTCCTTTCAGTCTTCCCCATATTGGTTCATGGCAGGCCATGGTAGGTTCATTTTTCCATTTGTTTAAACCAAAGGTCTTAGAGTCAGTATTGATTTTTCTCTTTCTCTTGCTGTCATATCACATCGAAAAGCTAATCTGTCATATTTCCCTTCTATACTCGGGTCCAAGCCATTGTAAAACTTCCTCTGGCTTATTACAGTAGCCTCTTAACATTGTCTCCCTCTTTCTGTCCTTACTCCCATTTAATCACGCCCAACACAGCAGCCAAAGTAACCTGATTAAATAAAAATTTGGTCTAATCTGTTACTCCTTTGTTCAAACCCTCCACTATCTTCCCATCTCACTCAGTAAATGAAAAAGCTCTCTTATTATGAACTCTGAGGCCCTATATGATTTGAACCCCTATGTCTCTGATTTCGTCTTCTACTATTCTTCCCCTTGTTCACCTACATACACACTAGCCTTCTGGCTAGTCCTCGAACATATCAGGCAGGCTCCTATCTTGTGTCTTTGCACTTGGGATTCTTCTGCCTGACTGCCCTCTCTCTTCCTTCAAGTCCTTGCTCTAATGCCACCTTTTAATGAGATCTTTCCCTAAATATTCCCAATTTATTTTCCCTGATACATTTTTATTTCTTTTTTAAAATTATTACCTGATACACTATTTTACTAACAATTGTGTTTACTATCTGCCTCCTCCAATAGAATATAAGCTCCATGAGGACAGAGATTTTGCCTGTTTAGCTCATTGCTGTATCCTCAGAGGCTAAAGTAGTACTGGTTCATAGTAGACATTCAATAAATATTTGTTAAGTGAATAAAGAGATTCCATGAAGTATACAAACTATTTTTGTTTTCCTGCTTGGGAAGCATCCTGGTATATTGCATGTCTTCTTACTTTAAAGAGTTATGCTTCAAACAAAATGCTATACTCCAGATTTGTTTTTTACCTATGCAGAGTAGATAGGAGCATCACAGAGCAGGAAGGATACAGACTGTTAGGGGCCCAGTGCTGCTTTTATTATTATATAAATTCTGCAATTAAGACTACAGATCCTAATTGACTTATTCAGATTCTTGAGACACTTTTTCATATAATAGCTTTTTACCAAAACCTTTTCAGCTGGGTATTTGTAATATGGTGTGAATTTCTGAATCCAAATGCATGACTTTATATTTATCTATGTATAAATATCACATGCTTAGATATGGCTTTTTTGGAATTTAAAATCATTTTAAATTCTTGTGTTTTCACCCAACTGATGACCATTCCAAGTGCAAGATTAACATGTCAATTGTGTCCTCATTCATTTAAACCATTAATAAAAACGTTAAACAGATCAGATTGGGGAACAAAGGCCTTTGGTTCACCACTAGAGAACTTTAGATAAGATTACTCAGCTGGTTGCAAATGCATATAACTGGTCACCTTACATTTCTCTAATATATTCCTTGGCAAAATGAAGAAACTCAAAAAGGATAAATGAAATGCCCTAGGAGAGATATGGCTAGTAAGCAACAGGTATGAATCTAGACTGCTGGTCCAAGGTCCTTCCCAATGTTGAATAATGATTTTAGAATTTTTATATTTTCCACAACTCCAAGCACAGTGCTTTTCAAATCATCAGTAAACATAAATTATGGACATAATTGCAAAGGATGTGAATTCTAGAATGCTTAATTGTGCTCATGCAGAACATGTACACGTATCGAAAGTCAATCATTCATTGGAAAAGGTGTACAGCAGGGCTATATTATTGTACCTTACTTATTCAACCTATATGCTAAACAAATAATCTGAGAAGCTGGACTATGTGAAGAAGAATGTGGCATCAGGATTGGAAGAACACTCATTAACAACCTGTGATATGCAAATGACACAATTTTACTTGCTGAAAGTGAAGACAACTTAAAGGACTTACTGCAGAAAGCAAAATACTACAGGCTTTAGTAGGGATTTCATCTGAATGTAAAGAAAATTAAAATCCTTACAGCTGGTCCAGTATAAACAACTTCATGATAAATGGTGAAGAAATTGAAGTTGCCAAGTATTTCATTCTTCTTGGATTCATAATCAATGCTCATGGAAGCAGCAGTCAAGGAATCAAATGACATATTGCATTGGGCAAATCTGCTGCAAAAGACCTCTTTAAAGTGTTAAAAAGCAAAGATGTCACTTTGATGACTAAGGTGCACTTGACCCAATCTATGGTACTTTCAATCACCTCATATGCATGCGAAAAGTGGACAATTAAAGACTGAAGAAGAATTGACTCATTTGAATTATAGTGTTAATGAAGAATATCAAATAGGCCACAGACTTGGAGAAGAATGAACAAATCTGTCCTGGAGGAAGTACAGGTAAGAATTGCTCCTTGGTGAGGCTTCATCTCCCTTACTTTGGACATGCCATCAGGAGGGACCAATTGCTGGAGAAAGACATTATCCTTGGTAAAGTAGAGGGTCAGCGAAAAAGAGGGAGACTCCCAATGAGATGGATTGACACAATGACTGGTAACAATGGGCGTAAGCATAACAATGATTGTAAGGATGGTGCAGGACTGGGCAACATTTCATTCTACTATACTTAAGACTGCTATGAGTTGGAGCCGGACTTGATGGCATCTACAACAGCAACATGCATTTCCCTGACCTCCTGCAAAATAAGTCCATCATTTAGACATGTGGTTTTCAACCCCCAAAGGACATTTGACAATGTCTGAAGACATACTTGGTTGTCACAAATGGGAGGTGCTCCTGGTATCTAATGGGTAGAGGCCAGGGATGCTGTTAAACATCCTACAATGTACAGAGAAGCAGCCTCTCACAACAAAGAATTATGTGGTCCAAACTGTGCTGAGAGTGAGAAACCTTGATTTAGACCTTGGTGTATTGATTTGTAAGAAGTGAATGTTGTTGTTTTGGGTGCTGCTGAGTCAGTTCCAACTCATAGTGACCCTACAGGACAGAGTAGAACTGCCCCATAGGCTTTCTAAGGAGTGGCTGGTGGGTTTGAACTGCCAATCTTTTAGCTAACTACCGAGCTCTTAACCACTGCACCACCAGGACTCTGTAAGCAATGAATAGAAGATCTAAAAGTGAAACAAAGCAAGCTGATTATTTTTCCCCTCCAGTTTCCTTATTAATGAACCCAGCTTTAAAATTTTTTTTAAAAAAGAACACTTGAGCTGTAAAAACAGATACACAAAACCTTGTCTGGCTCACTTTAGCACCTGAGGTCCTTGTGCTTGTTCTGAGAGATGACAGCCCTGTAACAGCCACACTCCTTAGCTGGGATAAAGAAAGTGGTACTCATTACATATTCATGTTTTCAATGGCATTCTTCACTTAAGCAATTCAGGGCACATCATTAATAAAGCACTGAATTCCCTAGAAACAATACTAATTAAACCTCACAAAACAGCATAAAAAGGCAGACCTCATTTTTCCATCCCATCTAAGCAGCTGAGAAAAATCGTACAGTTTCATTAGGCCAAGTGGGGAAGAGTGGGATTTATCAAGAAGGCAGACCAGCCACCTTTTCCTCATATTTCTTGCTTCTGGTTTAAAAAATGAGCCATAGACAGAGTTTTCAAGAAGCAAATAGCAGGGTGGTGGTGGCAGTGTCCATGATTTAGATGGTGTGAATTTTTATATGAAACATAAGGAAACAGCAGAATTCTGGAGGAACAGGGAGGTTAGAGTTTAAGGAGCCAGAGATCCTTTCTCTAACCTAGATGTGGTGAGGACAGCCTTGGCCCTCTGCTCTTTTCATTTGTCAATTGATGCTTGAGCAACCTCATAGTTCAACACCCACATATTTGCTGATTACATCCAAGTCTACATATTTTCATGCCAGGAACTTTGCTGAATGTTATTTCCTAGATTGTGAAATCGAGGTTTAGAGAAGTTAATTCGTCCAGGTCACTAGTGCTGTAAGTGGAAAAGCTGGGGCTCACATCTAAGAGTTTTATTCCCCTTTCACTCCCACTTTTATAGTTTGGCTCAGTCTTATTGTTTCTCACTTGAATCATTGCTCTAGCTTCCTATCTAGACTCCCTAACTCTAGTTTCACTTCTTTTCACTCCATCCTCCATTCTGCAACCAGAATAAACGTTCTACAATGCAAACCTAATAACTCCCCTACTTAGCATAAATAAATAAATTACTTATGGTTCCTTGGATTCATCAGGTTCAATGTTCTCACACTTGCTTTTCCTTAATTGACATTTATTTGTACTTTAAAATTCAACTAAAAGGTCAGTTATATTCAGTAGAAAGGTAGCCCTATCTTTGTTGAAACAGAGACCATGTTATTGCCTTGTAACAGCTGTTAAAAATGCAAGAAAAGTAAACCTTTTGAATAATTCTAGCACGCTTGTGAAATTATTTCCCATCTGTAATATTACCATAATTTTGTCAATTATGCCATTTAAGTGGATTTCATTAGGCCTGATCATTTACCCTGGGAGCGTGATGAAGTTCACTTTTTTCCACATTTTCCTTCATCTCTAAAATATCAAAATTTTAATTTCTTAGTGTCCCTGGAGAAGGACATCACGCTTGGTAGAACAGAGGGTCAGTGAAAAAGAGGAAGACCCTCAGTGAGATGGATTGACACGATGGCTGCAATAATGGGCTCAAACATAGCAACAATTATGAGGATGGCACTGGACCAGGTGGCATTTCATTCTGTTGTGCATTGGGTTGATATGAGTCAGAACCTATTCAACAGCATCTAACAACAAGTATCCTGAAAGAATCTCAAATCATATCTCATTTATCTCTTTTATATCCTGAAAATTAAGCACATGTTTAGAGTACACATAATTGTGTGTACATCAATTTGTACCTTTCTGTCTTCACATTAGTTGATGTAATTCTATCAACACTTTCTCCTATTTAGTCCAATCCTTCAGGAAGTGCAGAACTCAGGGAAGCACTGTGATTTCAGTAATTCCACTGTTTATTTTTCTGTCTTAAAAGATATAACAGCGATCAGAGATCACATTCCATGGCAACTCACTAAAATCCCCAGCCAGCTCCTATAACAACCAGTAACTTTTCAACTAATATATGTCTTTCCATCCCTTTCCTGTCTCAGGTACCTCTCCCAACTCTGCTTCTTGCTGCCTCACAGACAATGGTGCTCTTAACTCTTCCTCTCTATCTACCTGCCCTAACAGTTTGTGGCTCCTCTGCTCTTTTCCAAATAACCCATCCAGTCACCTTTTCTTATTTCTACACCTCTCACGCTCTGGAACTCCATTTCATGAAATGTAGAATTGTTATATATGAAAAACTTTGTATCATACTGTGGTGGCTTGCATGTTGCTGGACACTATATCGCTGGCATTTCAATACCAGCCTTTGGCCCCCCAAAATAGGGTCACCCAGAGTGGACAGGTTTCAGTGGAGCTTCCAGTCTAAGGCAGACTAGGAAGAAAGGCCTGGTGATCTGCTTCTAAAAATCAGCCAGTCAAAACCCTATGGATCACAATAGAATATTGTCTGATATAGTGCTTGAAGATGAGCCTCCTAGGTGGGAAGGCACTCAAAATACAGAGCAGCCACAATAATGGACTAGAGCATACCAAGTATTGTGACAATGGTGCAGGACTGATTAATGTTTTATTCTGTTCTACATGGAGCCACCATGAGTCAGGGCCGACTTGACAGAAACTAAAAGCCAACAACAGAAGTGTTACTCAGGCAATAGCAAGAAGGCAGGGGGAGAGAGCAGACAAAGTGGGCAAAGCTAAGGGTACTTATACATTAATAGTTTAGTCCCATCACAAGGACAATTTTTGTAGGGTAGGGATCATTATTCTACCTGTATTTATGATCTTGGTGATGGAAGGAATCTTACAGTTTAGTTATTCCATTTCTCTAATGATACAGATGAGGAAACAACAGAGGACCAAACAGATGTGACTTGCTCCTGGTTACACCACTGGTCAGTACCACAGTATCTTAGTTATCCAGTGCTACTATAACAGAAATACCACAAGCAGATGGTTTTAACAAATAGAATTTTACTTTCTCACAGTTTAGGAGGCTAGAAGTCTGAATTCAGAGGTTAGGATTTATAACACATATTTTGGGGAACACAGTTCAATCCATAACATTCTACCCTTTGGTCTGCCAAAATTCACATCCTTGCCACGTGCAAAACACAATCATCCCAACACATCATCCAGAAGGTCTTAAACCAACTCCAAGTCCTAAATCCCATCTCCTGTAACATCTACATCAAGTATGGGTGAGACTTTAGATGTATTCCATTCTGGGACAAAATTCTCTTCATCTGTGAACCTGTGAACTCTACAATACAAGTTTATCTGTTTCCAAAGTACAGTAGTGGAACAGGCACAAGGTAGACATTTCCATTACAAATGGGAGAACTTGGAGGGAAAGAAGGATAACAGGCACCAAGCAAGTCCAAAACTCAGCAGAAATAACTACATTAGCTCTCAAGGCTTGAAAATAACCCTCTCTTCTCTGAGACCATCTGGGAAATGGCCCTGCCCTCCAGACTCTGTTGGCCACACCCTCTGGATCTGGATAAAGGCCCTTCAGTCCTGGGCTTCAGCTTCACCTTCTAGGCCACCTGGGATGGCAACTCTGCTCCCTCAGCTTTAGATGGCTGTATTCTCCTAGTCTATCTGAGTGGTGACCCCAAACCCTTGGCCTCAGCACGCCCCCTTCTTCTGTCCCTTGGGCATGGCAGATCCTCCCCCTCAGCTTTGGGTGGTGGCACCATTCCCCTAGCATACCTTAATGGCAACCCCACACTCAGAACCAAACTGGTGAAGATCCCACTCTTTGAAACCTAGGAGGCTGTGGCCCATTCTTTGAGACCCAGGCGACTGTGGCCCCAACCTTTGAAATTGAGAAGGTCTGCTTTCTGTGCTTCTTCCAACAGTTCTGCTAATGTCTGAGTTGCTCTGTTTTTTTTTTTTTTTTCTTGGAGAACAATAGGTGTACCTCCTTTGGCCTGTTTCCTGCCTGTAGAATTCCAAGAGTCAGACAATGTTCTTTCCTTTCGTTCTTTCTCTGTCCCCTTCAGTCTAAGCTGATGGATTTTCTGCTGTGGTAGTTGGTTAGATCCATCATTCACAGGCTTAATCCTTTAACAAAAGATTGTGTATCCATGTCCTTGGTGAACAATCTAGGACACGTGTCCTTAGTTTGTATAACAGAATTTTCCAAATCTTTAAGTTCTGTTTTCATTTTGCGCAGTTCCTTTTTAAGTCCATCTCTTTCCTCTTGCATTTTACTTTAAGTGGCAAGGAGAAACCATGTGGCCCCTTTAT
Source organism: Loxodonta africana (assembly GCF_030014295.1). Taxonomy (NCBI): domain Eukaryota; kingdom Metazoa; phylum Chordata; class Mammalia; order Proboscidea; family Elephantidae; genus Loxodonta; species Loxodonta africana. The sequence continues at coordinate 109,328,793 of NC_087344.1, forward strand.
GATCTTGCTTAGAAATCTCATCAGCCAAATATCCAAGTTCATCAGTTACAAGTTCTACATTCCAACAAATATTTGAACATAGTTCAGACAAGCTCTTTGCTACTGCTTAAAAAGCACCACCCTTTTCCTATTGTCGGATCACACATTCATTATTTTCTTTTAAAGAAGCACATTTAACACCCACATTTCTAGCACTGTTCTGTGGCTGGTGCTGTATGAGTTGTCTAAAATGATACAGACTTTCTCTATAGCTCTCTTCACTTCCTTCTGAGCCCTCACCAGAATGGCCTTTGATGTTCATAATTCTACCAACAGTCTTTTCAAGGCAATGTAGCCTTTCACTATCAGGGACCTTAAAACTTCTCCGGCCTCTACCCATTACCCAATTTCAAAACCCCTTTTGCATTTGAGTTATCTGTTAGAGCAACGCCCCACTCTTCTGGTACCAAATTCTCTCTTAGTTATCTAATGCTGCTGTAACAGAAGTACCACAAGTTTGGATGGCTTTAAGAAGCAGAAATTTGTTTTCTCACAGTTTAGGAGACTGGAAGTCCAAAATTAGAGTGACGGCTCTAGGAGAAGTCTTTTTCTCTCTGTCTAATCTTTACCCAATTTCAAAACCCCTTTTGCATTTGAGTTATCTGTTAGAGCAACGCCCCACTCTTCTGGTACCAAATTCTCTCTTAGTTATCTAATGCTGCTGTAACAGAAGTACCACAAGTTTGGATGGCTTTAAGAAGCAGAAATTTGTTTTCTCACAGTTTAGGAGACTGGAAGTCCAAAATTAGAGTGACGGCTCTAGGAGAAGTCTTTTTCTCTCTGTCTAATCTTTACCCAATTTCAAAACCCCTTTTGCATTTGAGTTATCTGTTAGAGCAACGCCCCACTCTTCTGGTACCAAATTCTCTCTTAGTTATCTAATGCTGCTGTAACAGAAGTACCACAAGTTTGGATGGCTTTAAGAAGCAGAAATTTGTTTTCTCACACTTTAGGAGACTGGAAGTCCAAAATTAGAGTGACGGCTCTAGGAGAAGTCTTTTTCTCTCTGTCTACTCTTGATGAAGGTCTTTGTCTCTTCATCTTCTGCTTCATGTTTCCTTGGAGATCGCCATGTGTCTTGGGATCTATATTACCCCATCTCTCTTACTGGCTTGCTTGAATCCAGATATGCACTACACTAATCCTGCCTCATTAACGTAATGGAAAACTCATTCCCAAATGGGATTATAAATACAGGCAAGAGGTTAGGATTTAAAGCACATATTTTGGGGGGACACAATTCAATTCATAACACACAGTTAAACGGATAATCTGACCTTGAGAACAGACTACCTTCTAGTGTTCGCTGTTTAAACTCCTTCCTTAGCATGCTTAGTTTAGTGTTTTAAGCAAGATACATACTTGGTAAATGTGAGAACCAGAAAAAAAAAGGCTGTAACTCAATTATTAAAATTAAGGTAAGGACTCTTTCTCCCCACTATGACAGAGAGGCTAGGTACAGTAGCAAAATAAGGTCTGCTTATGCTGTTTTTGTTATGACATTTCATTATGAATTGCCTGTTGTTAGGTGCTGTAGAGTCAGTTCTGACTCATAGAAACCCCGTATATAACAGAACAAGACACTGCCCGGTCCTGAACCATCCTCACAACCACTGCTATATTTGAGCCCATTGTTGCAGGTACCGGGTCAATCCATCTCATCAAGCGACTTCCTCTTTTTTGCTGACCCTTTACCTTACCAAGCATGTCCTTTTCCAGGGACTGGACCTTCCTGATATCATGTTCAAAGAACATGAGATGAAGTCTTGCCATCCTCACTTCCAAGGAGCACTCTGACTGTACTTCTCCCAAGACAGGCTTGTTTGTTCTTCTGGCAGTCCATAATATACTCATAATAGTCCATAGTGTAGTCCATAGGGGTCTAGAACTAATTTTAATGACATAATGATTCATTAAAATGATGTTAAACACTTCCATTCCCAAAACAGCCCTTTTAGTCTTTGCCGACTAGGCTTTAATAGCGATAAACGTAGTAACAACAGCACTGATGTCCTGGGTGGTGCAAATGGTTAAGTGTTTGGTTGCTAACTGGAAGATCAGCAGTTCAAATCCATCCATAAGTTCCTTAGAGGAAAACCTGGTGATCTACTTTGGAAAAATCAGCCATTGAAAACCTTATGGAGTACAGCTCTACTCTGACACACATGGTGTCACCATGAGTTGGAATTGATTCGATGGCAACTGGTTTAGTTTGTGGTTGACAACGTTACTGATTGCGTACTGTATTTCAGGCCTCATGCTAGTCACTTATATTCTGTTATTTAATTTAACCATCACAATAACTCTAGGAAGTACAAGTATATATGGCCACTTTACAGATTAGGGAATTGAGTCTCAGACTAATGAGATTAACTTGTTTTCACCTGAGTAAATAGCATATTTGAAGTTCAAACCCAAGGCTTCCTGCCTCCAAAAGCCTATGCTGTTAGTTACTGCCATATAAGGCAAACACCTGTCTCATTGTGCTGCATCATATACAATTCATTCTTTCAAGAAACTTTTATTGCTATGCATGAGGACAGGTGACAATAATATAAAGTCAAACAAAACACTGCTTTCGGGGAGACTGTAGCTCTAGTGGAGGAATCAGATAAGCAAATCAACAATTACAGTGCCATAGAAGCAAGTGTTTTCATAGGGGTATAAATGTGATATTCAGGGTGTTTTAGAGGGCTTCAAAATCAGATGAGTAGGGGGATGGTCAGGGAAGGCTTGCAGGAAGAGCTGGCCTTTGAACTGAAAGTTTAAAGAGAAATAGATGTCAATTAGGGAAACAGCATGTGTGAGGAGGACTCAGAACTCAGGGAACTGTGAGCAATTTAGTCAGACTGGGCAAAGCAGGGGTGGGGTTGGTGGGGCATTTGGGACTTGTCAGAGGGCACTGAAGAGCCCACCTGGATCCAGATCCCATAGGGCTTTTTGATCCTTGCTGAGGGCTTTGGAATTTATGCTGAGGGTGACGAGAAGCCCCACTTTATTTTTATCAGAAAAATGAGACAGTGATACAGAGATAGTTTAGGGGATGCATGTGGGTTGCAGTGTGAACGGAAAGGTGGGGTTGGTTGGAGGGATATGAGACTGAAGGAAGATATGTCAGAGAGGAAGCCGCTGTAATCCAGCTGAAGACAGAGGAAAGCTGAAACTGAGGTCCCTGGAAGGGAGAATGGAAAGGAGGAAATGGGTTCACAACATTTGAAGCAGGTTTCCTTGACTGATCAGATGTCTGATGTTGTTTGCTCCATTGACATTTGACTCTGCCCTTTGCTCAGGAAGAGTTTATCACATAGATCGTTTACCAACAACATATAACAAAAAGAACCCAAATGTGACATGAAGCACAAAAAGAAACTATGACCTAAAAAGAGAATCAATCAAGAGACATGAGGGAGGCCAAGAAGGAACAGACAAATTCTTGCCTTTTCCTTTTCACCTTAAGCCTTGCCTCTCCTTGCCCTCTCTGATCTTTCCCTTTGTCTTCTCAATGACTCATCCTTTCTCTGCTGTCATGACTTCAACAAACATTACACTGTGGCCAAAGGTCTGGGGAAGGCACCGAGCTAAATATTAAACGGGGCTGAAACTCTAATGCGGTTCAATCTAGATTGTGGTCGTCCTACCCTGAGGCCTTCTGCAAAGGAACTACTTCTTAACTCTGACATACTGGGTGGGAGGAAGGGTGAGCTCAGAGGAAGCTTCCATAACATACCTTGAAAAAATCTTAAGACCTGCTTTAGAATAGTAGCTATGTTTTTCCATCGATATGTCACTATTAGGTTGAACCCAGGCCTGTTAATTTGCTGTGATGCTAATGACTTTTTGTTTATAATAGATCTAAAATAAGATTCTCAAATTATGCGACCCCTATCGCCAAAAGCTTTTGAGGTGTCTTTTGAGGAAAAGGAAGAAAAAATGGCATAGAAGTTCACATCCATGTTCCAATGTAAATCGCCATTTTATTAAAAATGGAGTGTGTTATAGGGCAATCATAATTTAAATTAATGGGTCATCAAATAATGCTTGTTATTGTCAATTATTTTTTTAATAGAATGTAAAATCTCTGGGTTCATAAATAACATTCTTTCCCTATGCAGGGAAAAGCCATCCTCAGCAACGTGTTATTCAGGGCTTAATTATTCCATAGATGCTTCATTCATATGCATGCAGATATATCTGGCAGCATTGCATTTTAATGAAGATGCTGAAAGGCAGCAGGCTATAATTTCTAACAGAGAATTCTGTCAGGACTGAACAATAGCAGCTCCTGAAGAGGACTAGGAAATAGCATAGCCCAGAAAGAAAATTAAAAACCCATTTAAATATTTTAATTACAATCTTCATTAGGGAAAATTTGAAATCTTTTTGCACATCCAGATCTTCTATAGTTTAGAAGCCATTTTGGCTGGGAAGAGAATGATTTTGAGGATGGGGAATATTTTCAGGATTCCATGGGTTGAGTTATAACCCCTTCCCAGGGATGCGCAGGACCAAGCCTCTGGCCCCGTCCCCTGCATTTCCTCAGCCTGGCTTCATTTTATTGAGAAAGTGGGGCTAAGGAGAGCAGTTAGGTCTTTCACACAAGGGACAATGAGAGGGGGAAGGGGAAATTTCTTTCAGGTTTTTTTTATGGTGAATACCTGTATGTGAAGTTTCGGTTTTCAGCACTGACTCGTTGTACCTCAAGTTTCCAGCCTTTAGCTGGAAACATAGTACAGTGAAGCCTATGAGAGTTGGAATTGGATGATACTGCCTCGTTTTTCTGGATCTCACAAGTTTCCCACCTTGGACAGTGTACAGTGTTACCACTCTCTGTTAGAAAACTTTCTTTAGTTGGTGGCAGAAGAGGAAGTCAGAGATTCGAAACATAAGAGGAATTCGATACACCATTGCTGGCTTTGAAGATACAAGGAGGTCACTTGCCAAGGAATGTGGTGGCCTTTAATTGCTGATGGTGGCTCCTAGTTCACAACCAGCAAGAAAACGGGGGTCTTAATCCTATAGTTGCAAGGAACTGAATTCTGCCAACAACCTGAATGAACTTGAAAGTAGATTCTTCCCCAGAGCCTCTGGATAACAGCCCAGCCCAACTCACACCTTGATATCAGCCTTGTGAGGTACTAAACAGAGAACCCAGCTGAGCCTGCCTGTATTTCTGATCTACAGTACTGTGAGATATCAAATGGATGTTGTTTTAAGCTGCTAAAATTGTGGTAATATGTTATGCACAATTTGGAAACCCTGGTGGCGTAGTGGTTAAGTGCTACAGCTGTTAACCAAGAGGTTGGCAGTTCAAACCCGCCAGGTGCTTCTTGGAAACTCTATGGGGCAGTTCTACTCTGTCCTACAAGGTCACTATGACTCGGAATCCACTCTACAGTAGTGGGTTTTGGTTTGGAATAGAAAACTATACATAAACCTATGCTTATATGGATATTTGATATGTAACAAAGCTGGTTTTGCAGATCATCAGTGAGAGACTACTCAATGAGTAATTCTGGGACAAATGGTGTGTATATATATATATATATATATATAAAGACTGGATCTCAACCTCAAAATATATATTAAAAAAAAATTCAGAGGAAGTCAGCACAACTTGACCAAAGCAAAGTCATAGAAGATTCATAGACACATCTTTGTATTACTATATCATTTCTCCTCACCCTCTGCATAAATTCCAGAGCCCTCAGCATGGTTCAAAAAGCCCTGCGGGATCTAGGTTCAGATTGCTTCTTCTGTGCCCTCTGACATGCCCATTCTTTGCTTTTAAAAAGCTCATATAATTAGGGCTACCCAGATAGTCTCTCACTTGCCATATAATTTAACATAGAAGGAAATTATATCACATTCCACCCACGCTCAAAGGCAAAAACATACATACAAGGATGAGAGTCATTGGGGGCCATTTTTAGAATTTTGCCTACCATAGTCTGTGGACTTTTCTAACCTGTACCATTGGCTTATCCCTGTGTCAATATCCACACTGTCTAATCAAGTTCTACCAAGACTCTTATTGATATTTTAATTGGAATTTCATTGGATCTCTACTTCTACCTTCTTGATATTGAATCCTTTTATTAAAAATATAATATAGCTCCTGACTCATGATTTTGTCTGTAAGTCTTTTACATTTTTTCCTTTTTCACATGCCATAATAAAGGTCACAATAAATTCGGACCCAAAGTAAAAATTTTGACTTTTTTGTGAGACTTCTGGAATGACTGAGTGAGAATCTAGGTAAATTCTCTCCTCCTACCCGCCCCCCCCAAACAGCAAACAAAGAAACACAGTTATGCCCTGCATAATGTCCTTTCAGGCAACATTTGACAGCATATATTACACCTGTGGTCCCATAAGGTTATAACAGAGTTCAGAAATCTCGATCAGATAATGGAACTTAGGTGATTTAGGCATGTCTCACTTGACAATCATGACAATTTTCAAAAACAAAGAAAAAATTCTAAAAGCTGTTTTAGGATCAGTTCCACTGAAAGCTATGAGGCTAATGAAAATGTGCAAGAGGGACATCAGATATGGAGAAATTGCTAATGATGCGGATTGAAGACCAAACACAAAGCAAATCCCTCTCAGCATGTTGATGATCACTGCTAAGGCAGGAAGCCTGTTCAAGATGCTTAAACAAAAAGTAGAATCAGACTACGATATTAAGTTTAGTGCTAGGTCTGGGAAGTTCAAGCACTTCAAACAGTGTTTTTCACTGCCTTGTGTGAAAGTGAGTGGTGAGTCTGTTAGTGCTGATGTGAAGGCAGCAGAAGAATTTGTTGAAACCTTAGATAAACTAATTGGAGAAGGAGGTTATTTGCCCCAGCAAATTTTTAATGGGGATGAAACCTTCTTATTCTGGAAGCAAATGCCTGAAAAGACCTTCATCCATATCGTGGTGTTCACAAAACATCCAAATCACAGAGTGTCCTGTTTCACAGAACATATCATAGCTGTTAAATGATGCATGACTGTGTAAAACTGGACAAAAATATCAAAAACAACCACTTGAGAATTTTGGAAATTGACGAAAGGGATTCATCTAATTGAGAAGCATTTATTCAAGAAAAGCTAGTTAGTGGCAGCAAGAACAATGTGAATCTGTGGAATTTTATCCTAGGCTTCTGCCACCCCTCACCTTAGCTCTGCTGTGCAGTAATTTCACCAGGGCAGAGAAAGCTGCAAGGACTGGCAGCCTTCTTACTGGAGGGAACTAATTTGCTTTGAAGTAGAGCACAGATCCCTAGAGGCATTGTCAAAAATGATAGTGAGAAAATCTAAAAATATTAGCAAACAATTTGGGAAACCTGATATTGCAGCTAACTTGACATACGATGCTGGTTAGGCAGGCAACAGACTGGAAGACCAGACAGACAATAAAAGGTAAATACAAGAATTCAGGCAATGATGATGGGCCTTAATATGTATTTGCTTATTTGTGGTGATTTGGAAGGCTGCACACATGCTCAAGGATGTGTGCATGCATAGGAAAATTCACATAGGGCCCTGACTATCCACTTGTTCCTGGTGAATGAGAGGCCGTCAGTAAGCAGAAAGTATAACTCAGAACAGACTTGTAAAAACCCTGAAGTTTGATTACATTCCTTAAACATACACAGATCCATTGGCAAATGGTGGAAGCTTTACTGGCTCAAGATGTTTACACTCAACTTCTGATCAATCACTGGCTTACGACTAAGTTTGCTGAGCAAGAAGTGACCCCTAGGGATCCAGGCCTAAAAATAAAAACAAGAATAAATTTTAAAAACCAAAAACAAAAACAAACCCCCCCCAAAACTGAACAGAGACATCAGTGGCCACACACTACTGAGAAAACAGATTTTACAGAATTAGTCCAAGCAGCAAAAAAACAACCAGCAAAAAACAAAGAAACAAACACAAAAAACCTAGAGGAGATAAGAATCCAGAGTTGCTAATATGCTATCTAAAATGCCCATTTAAAAAGAATATATGCAAAGAAACAGTAAAGTGTGGCCATACACAGGAAAAAAAGCAATCAATAGAAACTGTGTCTAAGGGTGGAATAGATATTGGACTTAGGCAAGGCAGACTTCAAACTAGTTATCTACAAATGCATTTAAAGAAATAAAGGAAATCACATTTAAGGAATTCAATGAAACTGTAACAACAATGATGCATCAAATAGAGAATATATGGATAAAGACAGAGATTATTAAAAAAGAAAACAATCAGATAGAAATTCTAGAGTTGAAAAGTACAATAGCTGAAATGAAAAATTCACTACAGGATATCAATAGCTGGCAAAATAAAAAAAAATCAGTGAAATTTAAAGATAGATCAAGAAATATAAGAAAATACAATTAGAAAAATTGATGAAGAAATATGAACAAAGTCTCAGAGATGTGTGGGACATCATGAAGTACCAACATAAATGTCCCAGAGGCAAGGAGACAAAGAAAGAGGCAGAAAAAATATTTAAAAAATAATGGCTGAAAAATCCCAAATTTGATGAGAAACATTATGCTACATATCTGAGTTCAACGAACTCCAAGTAGATAAACTCAAAGGGATTCACACATGCATACACTGTAATCAAACTCTTGAAGCCAAAGACAAAGAGAAACTCTTGAAGGCATCAAGAGGAAACAGATCCTCATGTACAAGAGAACCACAATAAGATTTACAACTGACTTTTCTTCAGAAACAATAGGGACCAGAAGGCAGTGGGGTGACATATTCATAGTGCTGAAAGAGAAAACAAAACAAACCTGTGAACAAAGAATTCTTTTTACTTTTTTAACTGTGATTTAGGTGAAAGTTTACAGAGCAAACTACTTTCTCCTTAAGCAGTTAATATACAAAATATTTTGTGACATTGGTTGCTAACCTTGCAATGTGTCAACATTCTCCCCTTCTTCACCCCAGGGCTCACTGTTTCCTTTTTTCCAGTTTTCCTGCCCCTTCCTGCCTTCTTGTCGTTGCTTTTGGGCTAATGTACCCATTAGCCTTGTATACATGATTGAACTATGAAGAATATCCGTTATGTGTGTTACTTTTGGCCCTACAGACCTGTCTCATCTTTGAGTGATGGGTAAACCTCAGAAGCAACTTCAGCACTGAGTTAAAAGGATGTCTGGGGGCCACTTTCTCAAGGTTTCTCTGGTCTCCGTCAGACCAGCAAGCCTGGTCTTTTTTTTTTTTGGTGAATTTGAATTTTGTTCTACATCTTTCTTCCCTTCTCTATCTGGAACCCTCTATTATGATCCCTGCTGGAGGTTGTGGTAGTTGTAGTCTATTAGTACTTTGGACTAATCTTTCCATCTTGTCTTTGGTTTTCTTCATTCTCCTTTGTTCCAGCTGGGATGGGACCAGTAGCTGTATCTTAGATGGCTGCTCGCAGGCCTTTAAGACCCCAGTCTCTACTCACCACAGTGGATGTAGGATGTTTTATTTATAGACTATGTTATGCCAATTGAGCTAGATGTACCTTGACACCATGATCCCCAGCCCTTAGTCCAGTAGCTCGGTCCCTCAGGGCATTTGGATATGTCTATGCAGCTTCTATGATTTTGCCCTGATCAAATTGTGCTGACTTCCCCAGTATTGTGTACTGTCTTGCCCTTCACCAAAGTTACCACTTATCTACTATCTATTTAGTGTTTTCCACACTCTATCTGCTCCCCTCCCTCATAACCATCAAAGATTGTTTCTTTCTGTGTGGAAACATTTTCACATGTTTTTATAATAGTGGTCTCATATGGTATTTGTCCTTTCATGATTGACTTATTTTGCTCAAAATAATGCCCTTGAGATTCATCCATGTTGTGAGATGCTTCCCAGATTTAACACTGTTCTTTATCATTGTGTAGTATTCCATTGTGTGTATGTATCATTGTTTATCCTTTCATCTGTTGATGGGCACTTAGGTTTTTTACATCTTCTTTGCTATTGTAAATGGTGCTGCAAAGAACATTGGCGTGCATATGTTTATTCATGCGACAGCTCTTATTTCTCTAGGGTGTATTCCTAGGAGTGGGATTGCTGGATCGTATTTCTAGCTTTTTAAGTAACTGCCATATCATTTTCCAAAATTGTACCATTTTGTAGTCCCACCATAGGAATTCTTTATAAGGAAAACTACCCTTCAAAAACAGAAACAAAATAAATATATGCCTAGATAAACAAACATTGAGAAAATCTGCTACCAGATCTGTCTTGAAAAAAATTCTAAAGGAGTTCAGTCTGAAAGAAAATGACACTAGATGGTAACTTGAATCCACTCGAAGAAATAAAGAGCTTCAGTAAAAGTGACTTTGTAAGTAAATATAAAATTCATTATAATCATGTGTTTATATCTATATATATCTATACACACATATGTCTTCTCTTAATTGCTTTATAGGACAACTGCATAAAAGAACAAGTATAAAACCATATTGTTGGACTGTAGTATATGTGATGATAATATCACAAAAAGGTAGCAAGGAATGCCACCGTCTTAGGCTGGGTCCTCTGGAGACGCAAAACCAGTAAAGCGTATAAATATTTATATAGAGAGATTTATATCAAGGAAATGGCTCATGCAGTTGTATAGGTTGTGACATCCCAAGTCTGTATTTATATAAAGGAAATGGCTCATGCAGTTATAGAGTCTTTAACATCCCAAGTACGTGGGTCAGGAAAGGCTTCTCCTAATTCATATAGCCACAGGAGCTGGCGAACCCAAAATCAGGAGGCTGGAGAGCAGGGCTGTTGCTCACAGGCTGTGAAGATCGATGAATCCCAAGATTGGCAGGCAAGACCGCAGGTATGCTGCTAGCTCATGTCCCAAGAACTGGAGGTTAGATGAACAGAAGCTGGCTGCAGGACCCAGGACAAGCAAAAGCTCTGCAAAGAGAGAGGAAGTGCTAGGTGACGGAGAGCGGAGAGATGAAAGCTGAGGGGGTGGTGAGCTACCCAGCCCCCAGTGGTAACAACTCACAGCAGATCCCATCATGGGGGTGGTCATGTATCACATCTCAACAAGGAAGTGATCACAACATTATAGGACTGCCAACACACTGAAAATCATGACCCAGCCAAGTTGACACACAATCTTAACCATCAGAGTGTACCCCTTGTCAACTTGGCATCTGTGCACCTCTCCCAAAATCATTCATAAACTCTAAATAAAGACAATTACAAAAGTAATACTTGGGCCCAACATGATACAATGAACACACATGCAACCAAAAATGCACTAACCCTGTTTACATCTTATATTTTATAAGTGAAGAAAACAAAAATATTTGATGCACACATATAAAGCAGAAATACTCATAATAACTACAGCCCTCCTGTCTGCAACTGGTCATGTGGCCGTAACTGGGATTTAGAACTACCTTCTTCCACCACTCATTCCATATTCCTTTTGCCTTCAGCAAGTGCCTCAGCTGGTCATGGTTCTTTGCCTGGTATCGTGACCCAAATCTTCATTTCTGAAAGGTTTGGACCGTTAGTAGTCATGTCAGAATTGAGTTGGTGTAGTTTTCCATTGACTTTAATCACAGGACATTGTAGCACTAAGAGACTCTCTGAGGGATTTCCTGCATTCCAGACATCCTCCTTACCTCCATTATGTAATACCAATTAGATTTCCTCTTGGTAATCAGGATCAATCACACTAGCCAGTATGGTAACTCCCATCCTTGCCTGTTGATCCAAAGGCAAAAAGAGCTCAAAGTGGCCAGGAGGCATTCTTAATTTCCAGTTCAATGGAATCAGTGGTGTGTTTCCAGGTGAAAGCATTCCTCGCTTTGGAACTAAGACCTCTAGACCTGCAGAGCATAAGGTCATAGGGACAGGTAGCAAAAATCTTGCGAGTGGGTCACTAGGGGTAATAGTGAGTGGTGCAACTCCCATTTCCGCCCCTTGATTCATGGACTTATGAATCCTGGCTATGGGAGAAACAGCACCATATATTGGATGCTAGTTTAGAGTATATACAGCCTCCTGGAGAATACTGCCCTAACCCTGCAAGGTATTGCCACCTAGCCGGTGCCGTAATTGTGTCTTTAGGAGGCCATTCCGTTGTTCTATCAAGCCAGCTGCTTCAGGATGATGGGGAACATGGTAATACTAGTGAATTTCATGAGCATGGGCCCACTGCCACACTTGGTTTGCTGTGAAGTGAGTCCCTTGATCTGAGGCAATGCTGTGTGGGATACCATGATGGTAGATGAGGCATTTTGTAAGTGCAAAGATGATAATTTTGGCAGAAGCATTGCATGCAGGGAAGGCAAATCCATATCCAGAGTAAGTCTCTATTCCAATAAGAACAAAATGCTGCGCTTTCCATGATGGGAGTAGTCCAATGTAATCAATTTTCCACCAGGTTGCTGGCTATCACCTCAAGGGATGGTGCTATATGAGGAACTCACTGTTGGTCTCAGCTGCTGGCAGATTGCGCACTCAGCAGTGGCTATAGTGAATTCAGCCTTGGTGAGTAGAAGTCAATGTCACTGGGCCTATGGATCGCCACCATCCCTGCCACCATGGCCACTTTGTTCATAAGCCCATTGAGCAATGATCGGAGTATCTGAGGAAGGAGGATAAGTGGTTTCTGCAGAATGCCTCATCCTACCCGCTTGATTATTAAAATCCTCCCCTGGTGAGGTCACCCTTTGGTGAGCATTCACATGAGACACAAATATCTTCACTTCTCTGACCCATTTAGAGAGGTCTAGCTCCATACCTCTTCCCCATAAATCCTTGTCTCCAATTTTCCAATCATGTTCCTTCCATATCCCTGACCATCCAGCCAAACCACTGGTCGCAGGCCATGAATCAGTATATAATTGCACATCTGGTCATTTCTCCTTCCAAACAAAATGAAAAACCAGGTGCACTGCTTGAAATTCTGCCCATTGGGAGGATATCTCTTCACCACTGTCCTTCAGGGAGGTCCCAGACAGGGCCTGTAGTGCTGTCGCTGTCCACTTTTAAATAGTGCCTGCATATCGCACAGAACCATCTGTAAACCAGGCACAAGTTTCCTGTTTTTCAGTCAAATGATCATAAGGAACTCCCCATGAGGCCATAGGTACAGACTGGGAAACAGGAGGTAATGTGACAGGAGTAGAGACCATGGGCATTTGAGCCACTTCCTCATGCAACTTACTTGTGGTTCAGGTTCTGCTCAGGCTCAATGTTTTATATACCACTTCCATTTAATGAAGGAGTGCTGCTGTTCATGTCTAACTTTATAACTCTGTGGGTGAGACAATACCCAGTTCATGATGGGCAGCTCAGGCTACATGGTGACTTGGTGTCCCATGGTTATGTGTTTAGCCTCTATTAAGGTGTAGTAATAAGCCAAAAGCTGTCTCTCAAAAGGAAAGTAGTAATCTGCAGAGGATGGTAGAGCTTTGCTCCAAAATCCTAAGGTCTGTGCTGTGATTCACTAATAGGGGCCTGCCAAAGACTCCAAACAGCATCTCTATCTGCCACTGACACTTCAAGCACCATTGGATCAGCTAGATCATATGGCCCAAGTGGCAGAGTGGCTTGCACAACAGCCTGAACCTGTTGCAGAGCCTTTTCTTGTTGTGGGCCCCACTCAAACTAGCAGCTTTTGAAGTCATTTGATAAACAGGCCAGAGCAGCACACTTGTGTAAGGAATATGCTGCCTCTAAAATCCACAGAGGCCCACTAGGCATTGTGCCTTCTTTTTAGTTGTGGGAGGAACCAGATGCAATAACTTTTCCTTCACTTTAGAAGGAATATCTTGACATACCTCACACCACTGAACCCCTAGAAATTTCACTGAGATGGAAGGCGCCTGAATTTTTGTGGCATTAATTTCCCACCCTCTTGCATGCAAATGTTTTATCAATAAGTCCAGTGTCATTGACACTGCTTCCTTACTGGGTCCAACTGGCATAATTTCATCAATGCAATGGACCAGTGTGATGTCTTGTGGAAGGGAAAGGCAATCAAGGTCCCTGCGGACTAAATTATGACATAGGGCTGGAGAGTTGATGTAGCTCTGAGGTAGGCAAGTGATGGTGTGTTGCTGGACTTGCCAGCTGAAGACAAACTGCTTCTGATGGTCCTTTGAAATAAGTGTGGAGAAAAAGGCATTAGCCAGATCAATAGCTGCTTACCAGGTACCAGGAAATGTATTAATTTGCTCAAGCAATGAAACTACATCTGGAACAGCAGCTGCAATTGGAGTCACCACCTGGTTAAGTTTTCAGTAATGCACTGTCATTCTCCAAGATCCATCTGCTTCTTGCAAATAGACGAGTTGAATGAGGATGTGGTGGGAATCACTACCCCTGCGTCCTTCAAGTCCTTGATGATGGCGGTAATCTCTGCAGCTCCTTCAGGAATGCGGTGTTGCTTTTGGTTTATTATTTTCCTAGGAAGGGGCAGTTCTAATGGCTCCCACTTGGCTTTTCCTACCATAATACTCCTTATTCCATTCGTCAGGGATCCAATGTGGGGGTTCTGCCAGTTGCTGAGTATATCTATTCCAATTAAGCATTCTGGAAGTGGGGAAATCACTATAGGATGGGTTCAGGGAACCACTGGACATACTGTGAGACTGACATGAGCTAAGACTCCATTATTAACCTGACCGCCATATGTTCCTACTCTAACTGGTGGGCCCCAGTGATGTTTTGCATCTCCTGGAATTAATGTCAGTTCAGAGCCAGTATCCAGGAATCCTCCAAAAGTATGATTTCCCCTCCCCCCCAGTGAACAGTCACTCTTGTAAAAAGGCTGTAGATCCCTTTAGGGAAAGCTGGGAGAAAGATTAACAGTGTAAGTTTTGGGCAGTGTATTGGAGTCCTTCCTCAAGGGGACCTAGCCTCCCCCTCAATGAAGGGGTTGTGGGTCTGTAAACTGGCTCAATTCTGGGAATTGATTGAAGGGCTGTGAATCTCTAGTCTGGCATTTTGAGTTAGACTGCTGTTCACTTGACCTAGAATTCATCTGCTTGTACAGATTAACTAAATTTTAGTAGCTTTCCTATCTGTTTCACTCCTGGAGACACCATAACTAAGTACCCAATGCTATAAGTCCATAAGAGTCAGATTATTCTGATTACTGCTTTGACTCTGTTTTCCATTATGGTAGCCATGTCCACCTTGTCTTTGTCAATTGAGTGTTGCCACTTGGCTTCTACTACTATGGGGGTCCAGTCAGCCCTATTGTAGTTAAAAAAAAAAAATTGTAGTTAGGTGTCTTAATTCAGCTAGGGCAGTTCCCATCATCAAATCTGACTTACATAAAATAGCAATCACTGCAGTCTTCAAGGATGCTGGGGACCCCTTCACAAATTTATTCCTCATTCTTGTGGTAAAAGGTGCGCCCTCTGGGCACTCCATGTGTGAGTCTGTGGGCCTAACCTGATAAATCCACTCTAGCATGCCAATTTCCTTAAGCCTTTGAATACTTTCTTCTACAGTATACCAAGGCAGGTCTGGTACTTCAACTTGATTTAGTGTAGTCCACCACGTAATCCATGCTTCTGCAACACAACCAAATAAACTACTAGATTCTTCCCTAACTTCTCAAGCTGAAATATTGAATGAAGAATCTATCCTTAGTAGGCCCATATCGATAAACTCAGACTGATCCATTTTTATTTTCTTGCACCATTCCCACAGCCTTAATAGCCATTCCCACACATACTCCCCAGGTTTCTATTTGTACATATTAGAAAGTCTTTTGAAGCACAGTGCATCTCCTCCAGGGTTACACTTTGTACTTCATCTTTTGGGGCTCGCTGGGAGTTAAGTCTAGTTATAGGTCTAGAGGCCAAAATTGATCGGGAAATGTTTTGAGCACATTCAGCTTTGTCTTGTAAAGCATCTGCCTCAGGTGATAGCCCAGGCAATAACTCAGATGAAGGCACTTTAGACGCAGCTACTTTAATTTCATTAGATGGGAGTGGAGGGGCTAATGGTTCTGTTGACAGGAGCGAGTCAATGGAATTTAGGGGCTCAGTGTCTTCAGTTTCCTGATTATCTGCCCATATGTCCCCATCCCAGGTTTTAGGATTCCATCTCTTCCCATCGATGTCCTTACTTTAACTTTAGACACCTCTCGAGTTTGGCAGTAGAATTGGTGTTGTAATTCAGCCACTCTTACAATAAGACTGTGAGTTTGGTTTTCGGCAATATCGAATCTGTTACTACATGAAATAAGGCTTTCTTTCAAGGCATAAGTTAAAACTTTGAGGCTGTTTATGCGGTGCTTGAGCTTTGTCTCTGAAGATCTGAGCTTATCATTTTCTTTCACCAGTTTTTCTAGTGAAAGTAGGACCAACCAAGAAGCTTCCTTGTACTTCTCATTATGGAAAAGTTGCAGAAAGCCATCACACATACAAACCCAGAGCCTAGTCTTTCACCAATACCTAATCTATTGGTGGTGATATTTTGCTTATTTGAATCGACACCTTACAACATGGATTAGCAGTGCCCTGTTTACTGCTAGAAGAGGAGCCATGAACATCTTTAAGACTAATCAAACTTGAGAACCAACTTAGAAAACTCACCCTTACAATTTTGTTTCTCTAGAACCACTTCCAGCACCAAATGTCTAGGCTGGGTTCTCTAGAGAGGCAAAACCAGTAAAGTGTATAAATATATATGTACATATATATATAGAGAGAGAGAGAGAAAGATTTATATCAAGGAAATGGCGCATGCAGTTGTAGAGGCTTTAACCCAAGTCTGTGGGTCAGGAAAGAGGTTTCTCCTGATTCACATAGTCGCAGAACCCAAGATAAGCAGCCTGAGTGCAAGGCTATTGCTCACAGGCTGTGAAGATTGACAAATCCCAAGATCAGCAGGCAAGGCCACAGATAAGCTGCTAGCTCAAGTCCCAAGAACTAGAGGTAAGATGAACAGGAGCCAGCTTCGGATCCAAAACAAGCAAAAGCCCCAGTAAGGAAAGAGGAAGCACTAGGTGGCAGAGGGCCGAGAGATGAAGGCTGAGGGGGCAGTGAGCCACCACAGGCCCCACCCCTGCCGCTATCAACTCATAGCAGATCCCATCATGGGGGTGATCACGTATCAAATCTCAACAGGAAGTGATCACAACATCATACGACTGCCAAAACACTGAGAATCACGGGCCAGCCAAGTTGACACACAACCTTAACCATCACAGCCACTATATTGAAGCGAAGTGCCAATAAATGAATTAAAAGGGTAGAACAGAAAGTTTGTATTTAATATAATAAAGGCAGTAAAGAAGGAACAGAGAAACAAACAAAAAAGTCCATGAGACATGAAGAAAACAAATAGCAGAAATAAATCCAACCATATCAATAATTAAAGTTTTAAATAGATCATCTAAATCAAAAGGCTAAGATTGTCAGATTGGATCAAGAAAACAAGATCCAACTATCTAACTATGCTGTCTATAAGAGATTTACTTTAAATTTAATGTCACAAATAAGTTGAAAGTAGAAGCATGGGAAAATATATATTCCAATGATAATATTAAAAACAAAACAACAACAACAACAAAAAACCTGGCAAGAATGCAGAGCAACAGAAACTTTCATTCATTGCTGGTGGGAAAGCAAAATGGCAAGACTTTTTGGAGACAGTTTGGCACATTCTCTGACAAAACTAATCAAAACCCTACTCTATGATCTAGCAATCATGCTACTAAGTACTGATTCAATTGATTTGAAAACTTAAGTCTGCACAAAAACCTGCACATGAATGTTTATAGCAGTTTTATTTATAATCACCAAAAACTGGAAGTTATTAAGATGTCTTTAAATCGGTAAATGCATAAGCAAATTGTGGTATATACATACAATGGAATATTATTCAGTGATAAAAAGAAATGAGCTATCAAGCTATAAAAAGGCATGAGTGAATCTTAAATGCATATATAAATGAAAGAAGCCAGTCCGAAAAGGCTACATACTCAATGATTCCAAACCTATGTCATTCTGGAAAAGGCAAAACTATAGACAGTAAGAAGATTGGTGGCTGCCAGAGTTTGGTAGGAGGTGGGGTGGAGAGTTGAATAGATGAAGCCCAGGGGATTTTTGAGGGTGGTAAAATGATTCTGTATGATATTACAGTTGTGGATATGGGACACTATGCATTTGTCAAAACTTAAAAGCAAAGGAGTAAATTTTAATTATGAAAGTGTTAAAAAAAATTTAGTAGGTTTGGGGAATCCCAGAATTGAATGCAGAATGCGGTAAAACACAATCTAACTCTATTAAAAATGTATGAAACTACCTCATTGAAGAGTGTGGGAGAAAACGTCAGAAGAGATGCTGACCTAAGCAACCTTGGGAAAGGGTGGCATCTATAAACTAAGGGCAAAAGAAACTATATACAAGCACTGTCTCTAATTGATAAAGTTGTGTACCACAGGGAAACGGGTTGCAATTCTGATACTGCTATACATGCATTCTGGAATTGAACAATTAAGTAAGTTAATGTTATGCATTCTGGAATTGAACAATTAAGTAAATTAATGTCATATGGTGGGAGCCAGGTTTCTCACTATTGGAGTGGGAGTTCACAGGTAAACAAGAGCAGGTGGCTAGAATGATCCACGGAGTAATGGGTTAGAGTTGGAGACATCAATATAAACTCATATTCTGTTCAATGTAGATACATTTACATATAAAAGTATTTATAGATATATGTATATACATGGGGTAATATATACACATATAATTCCTCGCTCTGTCAGCTGAGTGGGTCTAGAAGCAACAACACTCCTTTAACAATGGACACACCAAGTGCCCATATCTTGGTTTCTAATATAATTCTCTAATAAAAGAAACTAGGGTACCTAGGGTGATTCCAGCACTGCGGCAAGAAATGTACAAGATGAGCTTAGAGTATCTTGCGGTGCTAGAAAGAAAGTTGTGAAAACAAAGAAAATGAAACCCAATCTTGGGAGTATGTCAAATGGACAGAGGAACCAGATAAAGAACCCCCAGTGGCCAAAGCTGGAACAATTTGAGCAATAAAATAACTGAAGTGGCATTGGATCATGACCCAAATTATAAAATAAATATCCATGAGTCCATAATGATATAAATAAATAATAAATAGACTAGAAGATACGAAGCTCCCATGAAAAGTAATTCTAAATAGTTTATGTACATATTCCTCCCTCAAAAAAAAAAAAAAAAGAAAGAAAGAAAAAAAAGAGCATAACTCCTCACTCTTTAAGTGTGGGCTGCGCTTTACCATAGAGAGTAACTTCACAGAGGAGAAACCTGACAAATGATATGTCATCCGGGTGCTCAAGGTCATTATCAACAGTGCTAAGTCAGTTAATACTATGTATCCTTGATGTGATGAAAACGGCGCTTTATTTCTGTGGTTTTATTCTCTAACACACATAACCTAAGGCCAATCATGAGAAAAACATAAGACAAATCGTGGTTGGGGAACACTCTACAAAATACCTGACCAGTACTCCTCAAATCTGTTAAGGTAATCAAAACCAAGGAAAGTCTGCGAAACTGTCACAGTCAAGAGGAGTAAGTGTTGCAAGTTATTGTTCAAAAATATTCATTCCCTCTCTATAACCTCATGGGAGGAGCATTCTTCACCACCCAATGGATTTTGAGCTTGGTGTCTTATGACTTGCTTTGGCCTCAGCTGGGAGGAGTGTACTTCCTTGACCTTGGGCTTGGCTATGGGATTTTTTTTTAATGGAAGTTAACAGATGTGATATAAGCAGAGGTTTAAAATTTGCTTGCAGTGTTGAACTTGTTGCCTCATGCTTCTGCCATGACCATGCGAACTTCCCCTGGGCAATTTTTGCTTCTCTAATTGGACCTCAGAATGAATACTCATGGAGAGAGTCGCCCAGCTGAGCCCCATCTAGATCAGCTAATCTCCAGCCAGCCTGCAGAGGATGAGAAATAACGCTAATTGTTGTATGCCACTGAGATTTAAGAGTGGTTGTTGTTTATCAAGAGCTAGCAGATACAGGAAGCATGTTTATTTCATTATAATTTATCATCTGTATATAATTTTTCTTTATGGTGCTTTACCATCTCCAAGCACATTTATACATTCAATGCCCAGCAACATACAAGGCACTACACTCAACCACATTAATGTTTTGGGTTTACTAAAAAAATATGCAACTGAGAATGTCAAGCCATTAAACAGGTTTTAGGTAGTCTAACTTTGGTAGCCTGTCAGTAACAGATTACGACTGTCTTCTTTTTTTTTTTTTTTTTGGTGCTTTGAGTGAAAGTTTACAGCTGAAGTTAGTTTCTCATGCAAAAATGTATACACACATGGTTATGTGACCCTAGCTGCTCTCTCCATAACGTGACAGTACATTCTTCCTTTCCACCCTGGATATCCTGTGTCCATTTAACCGGCTCCTGTTCCTTTCTGTCTTCTCATCTTGCCTCTGGACAGGAGCTGCCCATTTAGTCTCATGTATCTACTTGAACTAAGAAGCACACTCTTCACAAGTATTATTTTATGTTTTATAGTTCAGTTTAATCGTTATCTGAAGAGTTGGCTTCAGGAATGGTTTTAGTTCTGGGTTAACAGAGAGTCCGGGGGCCATGTCTTCCAGGGTTTCTCCAGTCTCAGTTAGACCATTACATCTGGTCTTCTTACTAGAATTTGAGTTTTGCACCCCTCTTTTCTCCTGCTCTGTCATGGATTCCCTATGTTCCCTGTGAAGAAGGTCATTGGTGGTAATATGTCCACGTGGAGAAAAGCTAAAGGGAGATTAGACAGTTTTACATAAAAAAAAAAAAAAAAAAGCTGTACCATAATAGTTAACATTTCCATAGGAACTCTCTGGATGTGGGGTTCCTATGTCCCCCTCTGGGGAACCTCATTTCAGGTTAAAGGGCCCTATGAAGGAGGTGGCTGTATCTTACAAATTCTCAGAGATTAATTAAAAACTTGGGGGAAAAAAAAGATGGAAAGCTTTTTTTTTTTTTTTTTTTAAATGCTTGGGATTTTACTGTGAACTCCCGGTGAAGTAGAAGGTGACATTTACCTACCCCAGATCTATTGGGGTGACCTTCCAGGTTGTCTGGGACTTCAGGGGTCTCCTTTTCCAGAATGAGAAGCTTAAGTTGGGTGCTTGATACAGAGCCTGGCACAAAATAGAAATTCGATAAATCTTTGTTGAATGAATGAAAGTTTATAATTTTAATAAAAATAATAGCAGTAACAGTAGTAGTGGTAGTAGTGAGCATGGGGTGCCAGGTGCTTATTAAATACCAATTCCACCTCATCTACATTTTATAAATGAAGGGGCTTGCCAAAGGTCACATTAGCAAAGCCTGGACTTAAGCAAGTTGGCCCATTTCCCTCCACAATATTGAGTCACTTGAGATTTCCAGTCTAGTGGCAGAGGTTAATAATGAGCTACGAATTGGTTCAGGGCATCTGCTGTTTCTTAAATGTTGTGGCAGAAGAAGTGACTTCTTTGACGACAGACCTAGGAAGCAGGGAGTGAAAACTCGAGCAGAGGGAAGCAGGGTGAGGGGCGTGAGGTTGGCAGCACCGCAGCTCTGGCCCCGGAAGTGCGGGAGGAGAAAATGGGGCCTTGGGGCAGTGGGGCGGGAGTGGGGGGGATGGGGAGTCACACGGAGGGGGCAAAGACCAAGAAGGCTGGGGGTGGGGAGTCAGGACCCCAAAGAAGCCCTCTTTTGGGGGGTGGGCCCAAGCGGGTGTCTGCTGGTGGCCCTGTCCCTCCCTGTACAGGCACTGGGCAAAGGGCCTGGGGTGGCACCGTGGGGGGCCAGAGGCTGAGGCTGGAGCAGGGACCCGTAGTCCCCAAAGGAGGATATGTGAGAAAAAGAGAGGGAGGGGTAGGGGAGAGGGAGAAAAGTTCGGCGGAGAGCTTAGCAAGTTATTAACTCCTTGGAGCCTAGCTTTTCTGTCGGTATAAAGGGAGATATAAAAGTACCTACCACAGGAGCTTATGTGAGGACTGAATGTGATATGTATTAGACTGAACCACATGAAAGTGTCATTCTTCTAGGATAGTACAAAGCCAAATATCGGCCATTAGGTATGGTTCACAGTAACACACATGAAAGCATAGACCTGGCCCCAGAGTCTGTTCAATCATAGCCACGCTGCGTCGTGCTTACCCAAGATTTTTTTTTTAAATGCTGAAGGGAAACCCTGGTGTCGTAGTGGGTAAGTGCTATGGCTGCTAATCAAAGGGTCGGCAGTTGGAATCCTCCAGGCACTCCTTGGAAACTATGCGGCAGTTCTACTCTGTCCTATAGTGTCACTATGAGTCGGAACCGACTGGACGGCACTGGGTTTTAGTGAATATTCTTCCCCTTTACTATGAACTTAATGGATTTCACTTTTTATCTTCTCAGTTGGGAAATTTCTGGCATATAGGTTGAATGAAACAAGGTTATTCTCTTGTGACTCCCGCAAGTGTGATGTGAAATCACACTGTCCTGAGAAGACTGTTTGGCCCTTACAGACCCTTCTTCCCCAAGGCCTAGGGAAGCCCCCAGCTCCATGCTCTTCCTCACCAGTCTCAGGAGCCCCCTTGGTCTTTGCTGTGAATCTGGGAAGGGCACACAGCAGCTAGACAATATCCAGGATGCCTGGAATACTGTTCCCTGCCCTGTGGCTTCCACCAAAGCAAATCAAAAGGCAGTGGGCCCTTCCCAGTGTGGGTGCTTTCAACCAGCCCACAGCCCCATCTCAAAGCAAGCCTCAAGAACGGGGAAGTCTTTCTAGAGGTAATTTCACACACAGGGGTGATTTCCTTGGTGGCTGGTAGATCCCTAAATGGGGTTTGTGAGTTAGCACAAGCCTGAATTGAGTAGTAAAAAGTTAAAATCATCCTCGTCATCATCCTCACCATTAATGATATCAGGATGGTGGGAAAGGAGGGAGCTGTTCTGACTCTTCTTGTTTCCCAGCACTCCATGAATTGTCCTGTGTCCAGAACTTTGCACACACTTCCCCTTTCCTGTCCCATCTCTTCTCCACCTGGCAAAATCCTTTACCACCTTCAAGATTCGGCTTAGATGGCACCTCCTCTGGGAAGATTTCTTCCACTCCCTCAGCCTTAACTAGACACTCTCCTCTTTGTATCCCCACGGTGCTTGGCACCCATCCCTGTTCTTGTATTTCTCACAATGTACTATAATCATGTACCTCTCTGTATCACTCTTAGATGGCAAATATCTTGAGAGGCTGAGCTGAGTTCTTTATTTCTACAACCCTAGCACCTGGCACTGTGGCTGGCCTGGAGAAAGCTCTTAAATATTTTCTTTTTCTTCTTTTAAAATAGAATTTATGTTCCAGAGCCGTTTTAGGTTTACAGAAAAATTGTGGAGAGAGTACAAAAAATAGTTTCTCCTTTCCTTCCTGTACACTTTCTCCTATTATTGACATCTTGCATTCAGTGTGAAACATTGATTACAACTGATGAACAAATGTTAATACATTATTATTAACTGAAGCCCATGGTTTACATTAGGGCTGTCTCTTTGTGTTTTGACAGTATATGTCATTTGTTCACCATTACAGTATCATACAGAATAATTTCACTGCCCTAAATAAAAATGACCTCAAAAATAAATAAATAAAACAACCCATTGCTGTTGAGTCAATTCCAACTCATAGTGACCCTATAGGACAGAGTAGAACTGTCCCATAGAATTTCTGGAACAGCTGGTGGATTTGAACTACTGACCATGTAGTTAGTAGCTGTCTTAGTCATCTAGTGCCACTATAACAGAAATACCACAAGTGGTTGGCTTCAACAAAGAGAAATATATTATCTCACAGTCTAGTAGGTTAAAGTCCAAATTCAGGGTGTCACCTCCAGGGGATGGCCTTCTCTTTATTGGCTCTGGAGGAAGATTCACTGTCATCAATCTTCACCTCCTTGAGAAGCTTCTCAGGTGAAGGGATCCCAGGTCCAAAGGACACACTCTGCTCCCAGTGCTGCTTTCTTGGTGGTATGAGTTCCTCGAATCTCTGCTTGCTTCCCTTTCCTTTTATCTCTTGAGAGATATAAGGTGGCACAGGCCACGCTCCAGGGACACTCTTCTTACATTGGATCAGGGTGGTGATCTGAGTAAGGGTGGTGTTACAATCCCACCCTAATCCTTTTAACATAAAATTACAATCATAAAATGGAGGATAACCACTCAATACTGGGAAGCATGGCCTAATCAAGCTGATACACACATTTTGGGGGGGACATAATTCAACCCACGACAACAGCCAAACTCTTAACCACTATGCCCTGTGTCCTAAAAATCCCCATTGCCTTAAATACAGTATTTTATTAATGAACAAAGCAATGACTAAAGGAAGAATAGAGAATTGTCAGCCTTCAAAGGAGAATTTCCCCTTACTCCATTGTTCATCTTACCTCATCTCTCTATCTTCTTCTTGGCCTGGGTTCCACACCTTTTGTGGGCCCTGTGATGTTTCTGTTACAGATTGAAACATGCAGCTTTAGCAGTGGCGTTTCAAGCTCTTAGAAGGCACGGACTGCCTAGAATTAGGTTGCAAATGCATGTTTTTGGGCACTAGTAGTAAAAAAGAGTTGGGAAATCTTTCCATGAAAAGGGCTTTATAACATTGTTATGAAGAGCAGTCTTTATAGCGTTGCAAGGGAATGCCAAGTTTTTTTTTCAAAGGTTTTACAAGCATGTAGGGGAAGGGGGCAACCTTAGATCACTTCTAATCCTGTCTCTATGGTTCTACTTATTGACTTTCAAAGAGGCCACACTGTATTATTCTTATTCAAGATAAACACTTTTTTTTTAAATGCATTGCTGCATATCTTGTCCCTCCTATTTGTGAACTTAAGTTCATTTCATGCCTTCTTCTCTCTGAACATATAATTTACTGAAAAAAAACACAGATATGGTCTAAATCCTCCTGCACCCCTTTTGCAACCATGCTTTGCCTTTCTCCTGGCATACAAACTTCTTCCTAGAAACACACTTATTCCATTTGTGATCTTTCCCTGAAAAGCAGTCCTGCCCCTCAGTTCAACCCAGCACCTCGCTATCTTTGTGAAATTCTTGATTTCCTATACCTAATTGCATTGAACTGCTAGTCTTTTGTTTGTTTCTTTGTATTATAAGATATTTGGCAGAGAAAGTTAAAATTTGGCCTCCCTCAATGGTGTCCAAAGTCAGGGTGACTCTGCCCCTCCTCAATACTCTGGCACAAAAACTTAATGCAAGGACACTTGTGCCCATGTCATTTCCCTCCATCTCTTTGAGGGAAGAGACTAGATCTGGTTCCCAGCTTTATCTTCAGCACCTAGTCTAGGGCTTGATACCTAGGAGGTGCTTGATAAAGGCCTTTTGAATGAATGGATGAACAGATGACTGGCAAATTCGTAGAAGGCTCTGGCTTTTTACCAAAGGAGGTCCTTGGAAGCACAGTGTGACTTACTATAGGACCTGAAGGGCCAGTGGTAATAGAAAGATTACAAGGTGAAGAAGTTTACTACAGGGGCTGGGGACTAATGGTGGCAGGGAAGAAAGATAGTGAAAGGAAGTTAAAGGGGCAGGGGGAATAGAAAACAGGGGTAGAGAAAGAAACCCTGTTTGTCAGATTAGGCTCTTCCTTTGTCACCTGCCTCAGATCCAGGACCCACTGAGCTCTTTGGGTCCTCAGCTGTAGTGGTCCCCACCTGCTCCCCACCTGCTTGATTATGACCAAAAGAAAAGCAGGGCAGGATCAGGAATTATGAGCAGAGAGAGAACCCCCCCCCCAAAAAAAACTCATTGCCATTAAGTCAATTCCTTCTCATAGTGACCCTATAGAACAGAGTAGAGCTGCTCCATAGGGTTTCCAAAGAGCAACTGGTGGAATGGAACTGCCAACATTTTGGTTAGCAGCTGAGCTCATAACAACTGCCCCATCAGGGCCTCTTGGAAGCAAGGATGACAAGACTTCATCTCATGTACTTAGAACATGTTATCAGGAGGAACAAGTCCCTGGAAAAGGACATCATGCTTGGTAAAGTAGAGGGTCAGTGAAAAAGAGTAAGATCCTTGATGAGATGGATTGGCACAGTGGCTGCAACAATGGGCTCAAACATAGCAACGATTGTGAGGATGGTGCAGGGTTGGACAGTGTTTCGTTCTGTTGTTCATAGGATTGCTATGAGTCAGAACCAACTCAACAGCACCTAACAACAACAACATCTGGAATTAGAATGCAAGGGGCAAGTGGTGAGATGCAGATGGAGGGATAAATATGGACCAGTTACTAAGAGGTCTTAAAAGCAACTTGGACTTTTTTCCCAACGGCAATTAAAAAAAAGCATTAAAAGTGTTTAACACAGGAGGGCTGTTTTCAAGTTTTCCTTTTAGAAAGATCTAAAATGTTTGCAATGTGGACATGAATTGTAGGGGCAGGACTGGAGACAGAGAGATCAGACTAAACTATTCCAGGTTAGAGATACTGGTGATCTGAACTGAGTGATGACGGCCACGGAAGATGTATATGGATTTGAGAAATAACAAGAATAAGATTAACATGTGGTTTTTTGGACATGGAGTATCATGAAGGAGAAGAACAAAAGTTAATGTCCAGGTTTCAGACTTGTGAGGGGGTAAATGGCCACATCAGTCACTAAGATGGGAACCCAGAAGAGTTCAGTTTTGGACATATTGAGTTAGATGTGTATATTGTACAGCCAAAAGAAAATGTCACATAGAGAGTTATATGGCTTTATAAGTCAGGAGAAAAATCTGGGCTAGGTAACAGTTAGAACAGATGGGTGTAATGGAATACCACTTGGAAAGGAGTTGAACTTATTGACAAGAGAGTAGGTGAAGAGATGAAGTCTAGGTTGTCAAATAGGATTAATAATAATTTCTCTTTTGTAATCCTGCAGAGAATCAGGCTGGGAGCTTGAAAATTCTGACACATAAATGTATAGACTTTATAAGAGCAAAAGACATATTCTCAGCAAAGGATGCCCAGGTATATCACCTAAGGGATGTGAAGTGAGTGTGGCTTCTCCAGTTTTCCCAGTTCACAGAACAACTGCCTAGGGTGGCAGTGGTGATAATATTTCACCTGTTCAAGATGAGGTCCTGCCAGGTTGCAAGTAGCCCCGAGTAGAAATTTACCAAGTCTTTTAGACCTCCAAAGAAGTTATACCCAAATTCCAGTACAAATACTTAAATGCGTGCAAAAACTGCCACTAAAACCTACCCCATTTTTGTTGTTGGTAGGTGCTGTTGAGTTGATTCCAACTCATAATGACCCATGTGACAGGGTTTTCTGGGCTGTAATCTTTACAGGAATAGATCAATAGGTCTTTTCTCCAGCAGAGATTCGAGTGGGTTCTAACTGCTAACCTTTTGGTTAGCAGCCAAGTGCTTAACTTTTGCACCACCAGGGTGTAGGTGCCAGGTACAATCCCTTACTATGCCACTAGGGCCATTGTGCTACATTGTTCTAGGTTTTACAATGATGACCAGGCTTGTCACATACGTAGTTACATTGTAATGGTGAGCAGTGCATAATTAGTTCAAGACCTGGAAAGGGCTTAGTATAGCAGGCCTGGCTAAGACCCTCAACAACTAGTTCATAGAGTAGTCCTGAGGATTAAATGATGTAAGGAAAGAAAGTGCTTAAATCAATGCCTGACAAAAAAACTAAGGTTCAATAAATCTTGGAAACCCTGATGGCATAGTGGCTAAGAGCTACAGCTGCTAACCAAAAGATCAGCAGTTCAAATCCACCAGGCACGCCTTGGAAACCCTATAGGGCAGTTCTACACTGTCCTATGAGTTGGAATCGACTCGATGGCAATGGGTTCAGTTCGGTTATTGCCATTATTGCTGTTACTACTACTCTAACAATTATTTATTGTAAAGGAAGTGAAAACAAGAGAAGCTAATATTAACAGAAAGAAGGAGGGGTCTGGAAGTCATGAAGAAATGAGAAAATAGTAGAGTGGGAGTAACTGAATGAGGGAGTTGAAAGGAAGGTTGCCATTAGTGAATGTGGTATTTGAATTTAAGATGTAAGGAGTGGAATAATTCAAGGAATGACAGAAGGAGAGCAATCTAGGATGGAAGTGGAAGTGTGGATGATATGAACTGGAAGATATGGGATGACGGTCAATGGCACTAAGGAGGTCAAAGAACAAAGAGACTGGGCAATCAGGTGGGTCATCGCATTGCTACCGAGCTCTCCCAGGATGACAGCATAACTTGGACTAGAGGAGACATTTATGAGTAGGTGCCAATGTTTTTATTAAAAGAAGGGGATACCTGAAACTTTGCTGGTAAGATTCCCATGCCTGAGAGCATTTTTGGATCCTGTGGTTTTACAGAGCTATAGGTGCTCCAAGGAACCCTGGTAATGCAATGGTTAAGCCCTTGGCTGCCGGATGATGGGCAGTGATTCAAACCCACCAGCATTTCCTTGGAAGAAAAGACCTGATGATCTGTTCCCATAAAAATTACAGCCTAGGAAACCCTATGGGGCAGTTTTGCTTTATCATATAGGGTCACTATCAGTGAGAATCAACTTTAGGCACACAACAACAACAACATATGTGCATTACTTCTGTCCCTGGCAGATTTCTCTCCACCCTCTAACTTAAGGAAGTGACTCTATTGGGCCAGTTACAAGGGAGCTGCTGGCATCGTGTATTTAGGCCAAAGATGGCTGTGTGGAATACACTGATGCACTGTACCCATTCTTCCAGTCCAGGCAAGCTGCCCTGGTTCCAGAAAGAAAGACCCCTTAAGAGCTACTTGACTGAATATCATGAAATCTGTACTCATTCCAATTTAGAATGCAGAGACTTGTGTGGTGACTCATGCATCTGAAAAGCTCAAATTAAGTAGTGGTGATCTCAACCATGATTCACTGATGAAGACTGGAAAATGATTCATCTCCTTTATGTGCTCGTCCTTGGAAGTCACAAAGCTTAAAGGGCTTTCTTCTGGAGAACACGAAGCACTCAAGGAAAGATGCTGGGCCCTCCTGTGGTGGCATTTTAGTAATTACACAGAGTCATTCAGTACATTTTTTTATAGGCTGATTTTCTTTAGCTTGTTTTATTTCCTTCTATAATCCTTAAGATGCTCTTGTGCTGCGATGACTCACTGCTGATAAATCAGAGAATGCAAGGATTCTTTCCAGCCAAAGGCATATTTAGTCAACCATTGGTGCAGATTCACAACCTTGTGACCTGTAGGGACTATTATTGTATCTTTTTCAGCATCTGTTTGTTATCAGGGAATAACTTTTGTCTTAGGAGAATAACTGAGATTAAATGGATTAATAAAATACAAAGAAACAAACAAACAAAGCCTGTTGCTATTGAGTCTCTTCCTACCCATAGTAACCCTACAGGACAGGGTAGAACTGCCCCATAGTGTTTCCAGGGAGTGGCTGGTGGATTTGAACTGCTGACCTTTTGGTTAGCAGCCAAGCTTTTAAGCACTGTGCCACCAGTGCTCCAAGAAAAAAAAAAAAACTACTTAAAAGTAAAGATGAATTCTGTAAAAAAAAAAAAAAAAAAAAAGATTAGTGACTCTCACATACCAGTAAAAGCACTGTGTGAATTAAAATTGATATCCAAAAGATCTATCAAAAAAAAAAAAAACACACAATTTGACCACAGTAACTGTTTATTTGTGTACCTACTACATGTCCAAACACTATGCTGACCCCTCAGGAATAGGTAGGAACTCCACCTAGCACCTTGTGCTATCACTCACTCTAGCCCTTATAAAATTAAATGATCAATTCCAATGCCATCCGATATGTCTGTAACTCCCCCTCCCCAGTCTGTGAAATGTACAGCTAACAGTTATACTGGACATACATATGTCTAAGTACTAAACATATATTAACTCATTTAATCATTAAAATAATCCTGGGAGGAAAGTGCTATTATTATTATTATCCTCATTTTTATATACAAGGATACTGAAGCACAGAGACATTAAAATAAATTGCCCAAGATCACATAGCATAATGTAGGGAGAACCAGGGTTCAAACCTAGGTAGACTGACTGCGGAGTGGTTGTTCTTTGTCACTGTCTTGTCTGTCTCTCTGTAAGTCTCTTTCTTGTCCTGCATTGCATCCCTGGTACTAGATGTTTGGCCACTAAGTTTTCTACTTAGCCTCGCTTTGCTCAGTTTTCTACACGGCTCAGTTTTCTACAGAGCAATGCTTTAAAATCATTAGATCAAGTTACTGTCCTCATCAAATCCCTCCATTTCACTTAGAAAAAAATTTAAACTACATGATCTGGCCACTGCCTTGCTCCTTCTCTTTCAATGACATCATCCTTCTTGCTGCCCCTAGGACACAACAACTCCATCCTGCTTCTGGGACTACGAAATTCCTGTTCCCTCGGCCAGTGAGATTCTTGCTCTGGCATTCCTTTCTCTTCCTTGATGTCTTTTCTCAAATGCCTTCTTCTCAAAAAGACCTTTCCTGACCACCCTCTCTGTTACACCCCACCCACACCCAGGCACTTTTTCACCCTTACTCCATTTCATAGCACTAATCACTGTCTGAAATTACACTACAATGACACCTTCACAATGGCAGGCAACTTGCTGTCTTGTTCACTGTTATATCTTCAGCACTGAACCCAAGTGCCTGGCCCATATAAATATTTGTTAATTGACTGTATGAATGATTGAGTGAATGCCTGTCCGATAATAGATATAAAATATTTTTGAATGAGTGAATTAAATGCACAAAGTCTTGTAGGTGAAACAGGTAATTTTAGTAAAATGGGCTAAGCCTATAGGTGCACAGAAGAGGGCCTCCTAAGTATTTGTGAAGAGAGCAGTGCTCAGCTGAGCCTTGACAAAACAGATAGAGTTACTGAGGCTAAGAATGGATGGAAAGGGCCTTCCAGTCAAAAGAAACAAGATAAGCAAAGATTTGGAGGTGTGAAAAAAATACTATACATACAAAATTACAAGTAGTTAGGTATTTCTGGAGGCATAAAATGTAAGGAATTGTCTTAGTTATCTAGTGCTGCTATAACAGAAATAGCACAAGTGGATGGCTTTAACAAACAGAAACGCATTCTCTCACAGTTTAGGAGGCTAGAAGTCTGAATTCAGGGCACCAGCTGCCAGGGGATGCTTTCTTTCTCTGTCACCTCTGGTAAAGGTCCTCATCTCCTTTCAACATCCTTGGAAATCTCCATGTGTCTTGGCATCAATCTTCTCTTGGGTCTAAGTGGTTCTTAGTGCAAAAAAGCCAGGTCCAACAGATGTGCTCCTCTTTCTTGGTGGTAGGAGGTCCCTGTCTCTCTGCTCTCTTCTCTCTCCTTTTATTTTTTCTAAGATAAAAGGTGATGCAGGCCACACCCCAGGGAAACTTAGTCAGGGCTGTGACCTGACTAAGGGTGTTACATCCCACTGTAATCCTCTTTAACACAATCTAATCTTGCCTCATTAACCACAGGCAGAGGTTAGGATTTACAAGACATAGGACAATTACATCAGATCACAAAATGGAGGACAACCACACAATACTGGGAATCGTGGCATAGCCAATTTGACACATGTTCTTTGGGGGCACAATTCAATCCATGACAGGTATGAAGAGACAGAAAATGAGCCTAATCGTCATGCACATAAACCAAACCCACTTTCATCGAGTTGATTCTGACTCATAGGGACTCTATAGTACAGAGTAGAACTGCTCCATAAGATTTCCAAGGCTGTAATCCTTACAGATGCAGACTGCCACATCTTCCTCCTGTGGAGCAGCTGTTGGGTTCCAATTGCTGACCTTCCAGTTAGCAGCTGACTGCTTAACCACTGTGCCACCACGGTTCTTATCATGGCCATATAAGTTAATAAAATGGATAAATTAATTTTTTTTTCAGTTGTTCGCATTTTTTTTTTTTTTCCAAGCTAAATACTTACAGAAAAAAGATAAAGGACATCCTGAGACATAAGGGCAATCATCTCAAGCTGTTAGGGCATGAGTGACTCAGGTTACTCCTGGATGATGAAGAATTTCTGGAGCTGTCACATTTAGCAGGCCACAAGTCACCCTATAACATTTTCCAGAGTGCAGACATCTTCATTAGGAGACGTGTGGCTGTCTCTCACCCAATTCTTATTTCACTGAGAAAATAGAAACTGTTCTTTGTTTTCTTGTTTGTTGTCGATTTCCCCACTAGAACATAAGCTTCCTGAATTTCCACTAGACATCTCCACTTAAATACCCAAGTGGAGATGTCTAGGAGGCATTTTGTGTATTTGGGTCCAGAGATGGCTCACTGGGCTAGAGAGTAAACAAAGATTTTTGGTATAGAGATGGTCCTCAACATTACAATATTGCTTGGTAGATAAATTTTATATGTGGACTTTGAAATCACTCATAAAGGAAGAAGAATTGAAAAGAAAACCTGAGCTAAATGTCAAAATGCTCAGTGAATGTACATATGTAGCTTGGATGTCTGTATAGGATAGCAATGGTAAGCAATTTAGCTCGTGTATGGAGAAGTAATGATATGTAAAAGAATATAGAAGAGCCACCCTACCCTCTATCCTCCTGAAAGTCCTGAACCCTGTGCCCTGTGGCACTTGAAATTCAGAAAATGAGTAGTCCTCATTTGAGAGAACCTAGAGGAATGTAGGATTCAGGTTTCTGATAAAACTAGGAAGGTGAAGGAATATTCTATGACTAGATTAGGTATGTAAAGGGAGTTTTTGCAATGAGATCAAGAGGTCTGTAGAGCATTGAAAAGGCGAGTAGGAAAAGAAGAATCAGAGGTGAAAAAGGGTAGTATGGAAAAGATAGCATTTAAGGAAATTGTGGATTAGAGAATTTTGCATTTGGTTACTTACCAAAGATGGCGGAGATAAGGGGCACAATTACACTGACTGCTCTTGACGGAGCGACCATTCTTAATATGCAACTAAGTCCTGCAGTGTTCATTCACTCTACAAGTATTTACTGAGCATTTGCCAATCACGTTCTAATGAATGCAAATACACAGGAGAGTAAAATGGCTCTGGCCTCAATTTTCGCTGACGTTACATAAAATTTTCAACTTGATTAATCAACTAGGCACTAATGAGTTATAAGTCTGGTGCATTTTCAAACTGATGCTAACTTCATGTGATTTGATGACACTTATTGAAATGTGATTCTTGTCCTCAAGCTCTGTTAGCATATTTTAAATACCGAAAGAAAACATAGTATAGAAAAGTTTGAGAAATTGGGATTGTTTTTTAGTCATGAGACCTTATGGAATTGGAGAAATAATTACTGGCTGGAAATATATCTGAATTGTAGAAAATTATGTAAAAGGACTGTCAAGTAAGGGTAAAAACCCATTGCCATCAAATTGATTCTGACTCATAGCGACCCTACAGGACAGAGTAGAGCTGTCCCATAGAGTTTCCAAGGAGTGCCTGGTGCAATTGAACTACCGACATTTTGGTTAGCAGCCATAGCTCTTAACCACTACGTCACCAGGGTTTCCCAAGTAAGAGTAAGTGCTTATGAAATGGAGAAACCATGGTAGTCATAAAACACTTTGGAATTTGATGATTCTGATTTTGAATTCCCTTCTAAGCACTTGGAAACCCTGGTGGTGTAGTAGTTAAATGCTACGGCTGCTAACCAAAAGGTCAGCAGTTCAAATCCACCAGGTGCTCCTTGGAAACTCTATGGGGTAGTTATACTCAGTCCTATAGGGTTGCTATGAGTCAGAATGGATGCAACAGGTTTGGTTTTTTTGGTTTTCAAGCACTTATAGCCATGTGACCTTGTATCTTAGTTCATCTGCAAAATGAGTGCAATAACAATACCTACCTCATTGTATTATTGTAAGAATTTAGTCAAACAATTCATGCAAACTGTCTGGCATATTAAAAATGATAGCTATTATTATTAGCTATTCCATTTATTCATTGTATGTTGACAGAGAACTTATGTTCTTCCAGTAGGCAGAAAACAGATGTTATTTGACAAAGCAAGAAAATAAAGGGTCTGGCCATTATCTTAATGCTTTCTTTACCAAGATTTGTATCCTTTGGGGTGGTTGAGACATATTTATTGAGTGAACAAATAAATGAACATCTGGATGCAATCACTTGTTTTTATTTATTTATTTATTTATATTGTATCTCCTTCAAAAACTTTATCATTACTCTTTTTTTTCTTTAATTGTGCTTTAGGTGAAAGTTTACAGAGCAAATTAGTTTCCCATACAATAATTTATACACAAAGTGTTCTGCGCCAGTGATTGCAATCGCCACAATGTGTCAGCAATCTCCCCATTTCTACGCTGAATTCCCCGTTTCCATTCTTCCAGTTTTCCTGCCACTTCCTGCCTTCTTGTCTCTGCTTTTGGGCAAATGTTGCCCTTTTGGTCCCGTATAGTTGATTATTCTAAGCAGCACTTTCATCTGGATGTTATTATTTATTTTATAGGTCTGTTATTTGGCTGAAAGGTGATCTCCAGGAATGGCTTCAGATCCAAGTTAGGAAGGTGACTAAGTGCCATATTATCTGTGGTTCCTCCAGTCTCTATCAGACCAGTAAGTCTGGCCTGTTTTATGAATTTGGATTTTGTTCTACATTTTTCTCCCTCTCTGTCTCAGGCCCTCTGTTGTGATCCTGGTCAGAGCAATCTGTACAATCACTTGTTTTTGAACTGGTCATTCATTCATTCATTCACTCAGTATTCAACAAATATTCACTGAGTGCCTACTATGTGCCAGAAGAATTTACTATGCAATGGAAGAGACAGACATTAATTAAATAAATTTACACATAAATTAAAAATCATAACTGATGAATTTCTGCAAAGTATATCATAAGGAGGCTTGAACTAGTCAAGTCATTTACATTTCACATGCCATTTGTAGATTTTGAGCCAGTTGACAGACGGAAGTTATCTCACTAATTCAAAGCTGAACATGGAGCAACACTTGTAATGGGCTTTGCTCATCTGGGAGGGTAAATTTATTTTGTGGGAATCCGTCTTTATTGTAAAGCTAAACTGTGAGAGCACAAAGGATTCTTCGTTCTCATCAAGGCTAATCTCTTACTTGTAATCTAAATCTAGTTCTTCAAGCCTGTATTTCTATCAACAACATAAAGAAGTAAATCTTTATGGTGAAGCAGAACTCAAATTAAATTCCACTTGATAGAATGATACAATGTGATCTTTAATCTGACTCCCAGTGACTGAGAGTGTCATGCCTTGGGAAACATGTTTTAGTGTCCAAGTCCCAACAGCTCAAAGTAAAAAACAGGCTGCACGAGTGCTATCCCAGGTGCTTCAAAATTGCTTTTACTTAGCCTGTGTCAGGCAAAGTCATTTTTCTTGAAGAAAAGCTCATTGTTTAATGGTTGGGTTAAAATTTTTCATAGTAATTCAGAGGCAAATTATGCCATATCATCACAGATATTTAATGAATACCCTCTGGGTATGTTTAAACATGCCGGGCACAGCCATGAATTTTGAGTTTCTAGAGGGGTGGGAGCAACTGGTTTACTAAATCTATTAAATAGTGTTATTATCTGAATATTTCGCTGTTTTTCATTATTTTGGAATGGCACCACAGCCTATTGGACTAAAAGCTAATGGTTTGTCTGGATCAGGTGTTTTAGGAAAGAGTTAAACCAGACACCACTAAATTAAATTACAAATAAACCTTCAGACTACTATTTGAATTGCCTTGACTAAGCTAAGATTGTAACAATATGCCTTATAAAGGGTTTGTTATGTGCTGGGACTAAATTCTTTACATACATTAATTTATTTCACTCATTCTAGGATGAAGAGAAGAAACCCTGGTGGTGTGACGGTTAAGCATTCATCCGCTAACCAAAAGGCTTGCAACTGGAACCCACCCAGCGGCTCTGCAGGAGAAATAACTGGTGATCTGCTCCCGCAGAGATTATAGCCTAGAAAACCCTAAGGGGTAGTTCTGCTCTGTCACATGGGTCGCTATGAGTCAAAATCCATTTGATGGCACCTGGTGGGGCAGTGGTTAAGAGCTCAGGTGCTAACCAAAAGGTCAACAGTTCAAATCCACCAGCCGCTCCTTGGAAACCCTACAAAGCAGTTCTACTCTGTCCTATAGGGCCGCTATGAGTCAGAATTGACGACAACAGGTTTGGTTTTTTTTTTTTTTGGCTAACAACAACAGGATGAAGAGAAAGTAGTTACCGTCACCACCCTCGTTTTATAGATGAGACTAAGGTGCAAAATGATTCAGTAACTTGCCAAGTCACTGCTACTAAGCGGTGAAGCTGTATTTTACATCTGGACAATTTGGCTACTGACTACGATCGTAACCACCATGATGTAGGAGTAGTAGCAGCAGCAGTAGTGATAGTTATAGAAATAGTAGGAGCAGAAGAAGAAAGGAAGAGAAAGAGGAGGAAGAAGAAGAAAAGATGAAAGAGATGCAGATGAAGATGGAAGAGGAGGAGAATTAGCAGAACTAGCAGCGGTAGTAGCAGCAGCAGCTTAATACTCAGGAGCTGCAGGACTAGTTGCTATGAGTTGGAATCCCCTTGATGGTAATGGGGTTGGAAGGACTAGTGGTTAAGTGGGAGGACTCTGGAGCCAGATTGCCTTGATTCAAATCCTAACTCCAGCCCTCGCGAGAAGTGGGGAAGTCATATAACTTCTTTGTGCCTCATCTTTCTCATCTATAAAATAAGGATTGGGAAGGCTTAAATTAGGTAATACGTGTATTAGGACAGATTATCCAATAAGCAAGGTACACATGGGCTTACTTATTAATCTGTAATGCACATTTTCATGTGGGTTTCACCACATTTAATACAGTATGCCCGTGCATACCTTGCTTAATATAAACCCATCCGTACCTTGCTTACTGGTTAACCAGCCTCTGCATGTAAAGTACTTAGAATAGAGTCTAGCACATGATAAGTGTTCAGTGCTAGCTGTTAATATTTATATTGTTGCTGTCTGTTCTGTTCCCTTAAAAAGGTTAGGAAAGGCACGAACAAAGAATCCTTTTTTTCTTTCTTCACTCGTTTTTAAAATTCTTGTCATGCAATCCTTTCTTAGTTTGGCATACTTCTTTTTGTCTTCACCCTAGGATTAATTTTTTCTAGGAAATCTGATTTGCTGGCTCTTTGAGGTTTATGCTTCACCTGCCCAAGTATATTATATACTCGTTGAGAGTAGGGCCAGCAACACATTGCAAACGTTGAGCCTGATAGAGGATGAGACAAGCCAGGCTTGGTGGAAGCAGAATATGGAAACTAGACATGAATCCTGGAGGGTGGCTAAGCCCATCCAGAGGACACGGAGGAAGTTCCTCTCAATTAGTTAAATTAGGCTGGCCATCCACATGGTCACTTATGAAAGTCAGTGGCAAGGCTCAGTCACAGGGAGTGGCTTCAGGGCTCTGCTTTCGATCCCTGAGAAGGAGGGGTGGCATGGGGAGAGGTGGTATTAGCGAATGCAGCTAACACTGTTGTTGAGATTAGTTTCTTTGTTTTTAAAAATGCCAATTAGAGACTTGGTTCCCCACTCCTACTAGCCACATTTAAAGTGCTCAGTAGCCACATGTGGTCAGTGATTACAGCATTGAATAGCACGGACAATAGAACATTTCCATCATCACAGAAATTTCTACTGGTCTAGATGTTACCTGGAATATAGTGGTTGCTCAGTAAGTACCAGTTGAATGAAAGGGTTGAATGAACAGAGAATACTTATCTTGCGTACCTCACAGAGCTTTTTGAGAATTGAAAGCTCTGTTCAAATGGTGAATGGTCTGGGCATGTAGAAGGGCTTTCATTTCATTATGGCTTCCAACCAAATACTTCAGTGAAGGACCTTTTCCATAGATGCACAACGAAATTTTACTGTCGGTCACATTTTAGGAATGGTGTTTCTTCATGGCTGCAGAAAACAAACCTACCTTTTTGACTACAGGAAATAGGGTGAACTTGATATGATTCTGTTTATTCTTCCTCCTTTTATTCTCAGCCTTTTGATTCTCCATTTAAAATGTTTTTGGAACTACCCTGAGGAACATTTTGTGAAGTTGAGTCTGTGTGAGGAAACAATGTGAAGTGTGCATGTGTTGTGGTGAGGTGTGTGTGGGCAGAGCTGGTAGTCAAAGGATTATCAGCCATTACCAATGGTTTCCCAAGCAACCTGTGTAGGTGGCAAAAAACTGCTTTTGGTAACAAAAGTAATAGCGACCTTACATCTTCTTTAGTGCCTGTCTCTAATTTGTTTTACTTTTTAAATCTTTACTTGCTTATTGATTCATTTATTACACTGTTTGAAATAAGTGCCTTGCATTTGGATCTGACCCTTCAATTTACCAAAGATGTTTACATATGTCAGACCACATCTCTTATGATCGTTGTGGGCTGATAGGGCAGATGTAATTAACCCAACTTTGTGGTGAAATTGCACATCAGAGAATTTCAGATTACAAAGTTCCTAAGTAGTACCGTAGCTAGTATCAAGTGTTTCTGACTCCTACTCCTTTATAAGGAGCCCTGGTGGCTCACTAGTTAAGTGCTCGACTGCTAACTGAAAGGTTGGCAGTTTGAATCCACCAGCCGCTCCTGGGGAGAAAAGACCTGGCTATCTGCTTCTGTTAAGATTTACAGCCTAGGGAACCCCATGGGGCAGTTCTACTCTATCCTGTAGAGTTGCTATGAGTCAGATTGACTTGAAGACAAACAATGACAACACTCCTTTACACTCTGCTTGCTAATATACTTTGAAGGGAGGTGAAATGATTGATAGGCAGCAACAGATATGGACGGTAATGTCAAATTTGAGTGTATTTCAGTTTCTTCTAATACCCTTTTAACAATATTTTTTGCTTGTTTGGCTGGTTGATTTTATTTTGTTTTTTTTTTGCCTTTCATTTCTCATTGCTTAATTTAAATGCAATGAAAAATGGTAGAAAAAAAGACTTGGAAATCACACAGGCTTGAGCCCTGCTATCTCCTCCACTACTTACTAGATGATTATATTTGGGCAAGTTACTTATAGTTTTAAGGAGCCTTGGTGGTGCAGTGGTTCAGAGCGTGGCTGCTAACTGAAAGGTCAATGGTTTGAACCCGCCAGCTGCTCTGGGGAGAAAGATGTGGCAGTCTGCTTCTGTAAAGCTTTACAGCCTTGGGAACCCTTTGGGGCAGTTTCACTATATTCTATAGGGTGGATATGAGTTGGAATCGACTTGACAGCAACAGATTTGGTTTTGGCTTGGTTTATTTAGAATTTATAAACTTTGGTTTACTCATTAGAAAAATAGACATAGAAACAAATAAGCAGCCGGTAGTATTATCTACCTCACCAGTATATTGTGAAAATTAATTCTGTCTTGAAAGATGCCCTGGGAAACGGAGTCAGGTCACATTCTCATCACGTCCAAGAAGCCAGGCCGGCACATTTGGTTCTGAGCACAAGGCTCATTCATGGGTCAGAGGGAAAGGAGGCAGCCTTTGTTTGGACTACCCCCTTCAACAAAATTAAATAAAATTAAACACTCAATTTCTCAGTCATAGCAGCCACATTTCAACTGTGCAGTAGCCATAAATGCCTAGTACAGAGTGTATTGGACAACAGCAATGTGGAACACTTTCATCATCACAGAAAGTTCTATTGGACAGCGCTGCTCTAGTGCAGGATTTCTCAACCTTAGCAGTTTTGAAGCCCGTAACATAGATTTTGTAACATCACCTTGACTAACCTGAAATGAAAATAGGTAGGTGGTATAACTGTACACAAAAATATTTTAAATAATCAAGTATAATAATGTTCTACTACAGCACAAAGGAGAAAAAAAGAAAATAATTAATAAAATAATGTGAATTTCAACAGTAAACACAGGGTGCAATTCCATTAAAAATAATGAGTGCTCAGATACCCTTACTTAGAATTGCTGTGAAGGCAACAGCTCCAAATATGTACTGATACAGCTTTGTTGCGTTAGCAACTCAAAGTTATTTGGCCATCAGTGACATTATTCTATGAAATGGTCAATAATAAAAATTTTAAGCCAATCAAGTATATCTTTCCTCAATACACATGGTCATGTATTCCTAGAAATGTCTGTATATTTTAAAAAACAAGTAAAAACAATACTTCATTTGTATGTAAAACTGAGTTATGTTCTAGACTGTAGTAATTCTAAACAGACTTTTCACCCACCTGAGTGTCTGTCAGGTTATTTATGAAGAATAAACACATGATTGTTCTTCTTTATTCAAACCGTTCCCTGAAATACAAGGCAGCTTAAAATGTTAGCAGTGTGTCCTTTCTTCCCTCTCTGTGATGACCTAATATGCCTCACATATTTCCAAGATGCTTCCGGGATGTTTTCACCTCCTTCTGCTCTAGAGTTTTTGAACTCTGTATGGCTGTTTAGACTGTGGCTACTTTGCTCAATGGAAGCTATAGCTGTAACGGTTCTGGAATGGTTCTACCATAAAGTCTGTAGATGCACCCACAATTGGAGAGACCTAATATACTGAAGGAGCCCTGGTGGCATGGTGGTTAAGAGTTTGACTGCTAATCAAAAGGTCGGCAGTTTGAATCTACCAGTTGCTTCTTAGAAATCCTACGGGGCAGCTCTACTTTGTCCTATAGGGTCACTATGAGTTGGGTTAGGTTTTTTTGGTTAATATACTGAAAGTTAATGACTTCTTAGGATTTTTAGACCCTAATCTTTAATTTTTTTTACATGCTGTTGCTTAGTGTTCTGACATCACTTTCTTAGGAGCCTAGAATTTCTTCTGACTCTGAAAATGTACTGAAATATTGATTATTAGCAAATCTCATCACTAGAGAATATCAAATGGAAACTGAATCTACTTTTAAGTACTGATGTGGATAACCTAGTAAATATCTTATACATTTTGTCTTTGTAAATTGCCAGGTGGACATTTAAGATCAAGAAATTTACATTTAAAATTTCATGTGAAATTTTCCTTTATAGATATGAATAGGAATTTGGTCTTCGTTCATCCACTCATTCATTCACTTGCTGGACAAATATTTAAATCCTTATTAAATATCAGGCACTGTGCCTGCTACTGGGACCTAAGATGAATAAAACACGGATCCCACTTTCAAGGAATTTATAGTCTATTTAGAGAAGGCAGTAATTATAAAACAATAAGTAAGTGCATTCACAGAAAGAGGTATGGGGCACATGGGAACCAAGAGAAGAGCCATCTAAGGAGAGGAGATATGTGTGTATATTACAGGTAGCTTGTTGGGCAAGTCAGCAGTGACTTCTTGGATGTGACGTGTATGCTGGGTTTTAAAGGATAAGTAGGGGTAAACCAGGGAAATGTGTAGGAATTAAGAAGCCTTCTCAGGCAGGGGAGGCAGCCTGAGTGAAAGCAGACTTGCAAGAGACACCATGGTCAATACCGGGAACAAGAAACACCAATGTCAATAGAGGAAACAAGCAATACCATGGTCAGTACGGGAAACTTCAAGAATTACAGTGTCGCTGGAACATAAGTTTTGAGAAATGAGACTATGGGGGTAGGTTGTGAGTGACATAATGAGTACTTGATATTCCTGTACCTGATCCTGAGTGCAGTGAGGAAACATAAAGTATTTTAAGTGTGAAATGGCATGACTACATAGACCTAACATTTCACTTTAGTAATACAAAGACAATTTGAAAGGGGGACAAGACTACAGAGAAGTTACAACATTTTCATATGCTTTAAAGTAAATAAATATGAATAAGAATTTTAAGGAGATGTTAATGTGAAAATTTTACCCACTTTAATGTTATTTTTTTGCTTTCTTGAAAATAACCTAAATGAAAGTTAGTTTCTATGATAATAGTCTCCAGTTAATAAATTTCTAGCTCATGATATTCTGTTTCCTGTCATGACATTCCTCTGATCAGGAGCTTAAGATTGTTTTAGTAAAGTCAAAAGGCACATTGATTTAACTACAGCAGTCTTTTAAAGAAAAATAAATTGATGTGGTATTTTCATTTAAAAATAATTTTGGCATAACCAAACTACAACATTTTTATTTTTCCAAGATGCTATTAGTCTTCTTATACTCAAAGTGATCACTCACTTAAAAGAATTTGAATTTATTTTTGAATATATTGAATATGTATGTCTTAGGCTGGGTGGGTCCTCTAGAGAAGCAAAACCAGTAATGTGTATAAATATAAATAGAGAGATTTATATTAAGGAAACAGCTCATGCAATTGTAGGGGTTGGAATGTCCCAAGTCCTTGGATTAGG
Organism: Loxodonta africana; assembly: GCF_030014295.1. Classification (NCBI taxonomy): domain Eukaryota; kingdom Metazoa; phylum Chordata; class Mammalia; order Proboscidea; family Elephantidae; genus Loxodonta; species Loxodonta africana. The sequence goes on from NC_087344.1 coordinate 109,371,088, forward strand.
ATAGTGTCCTTTCCCAATTCACAGAGGTGCAGAAGCTGGTGAACCCAAGATGAGCAGGTTGGAAAGCAGGGATTCTGCTCACAGTCCCCAACGTCAGAAATCAAGACTGGCAAGGTTTCTCTTGAGTCACTTAGCTGCAGGGACTGGTGAATGGGGAGCAGGACTCTTGCTTGCAGGCCATGAAGATCCGCGAATCCCAAGATGGACAGGAAAGCTGCTAGCTCAAGTCCTAAGAACCAGAGATCAGACAAGAGACAGCTGCTGAATCTAGAACAAGCCAACAACCTTTGCAAGGTGAGCAGGAAGGAAGTAGGTGGCAGGAGGCAGAAAGATGAAGCTGAGGGGGTGGTGAGCTGCCACAGGCCCCACCTCTGCTGGTACCACTGAGCAGATTCCATCATAGGGGTGACCACATATCACATTTCAACAGGGAAGTGATCATAACATTATACAACTGCCAAAACACTGAGAATCATGGCCCAGCCAAGCTGACACACAATCTTAACCATCATAATATTTATAGAACATATCTGAATGTACGTTGAGTATATTTTTAAAGTTATCAGTTTTATTTTAATATTGCAAAGAATATTTGGCCTTATTTGTCTGATAGACTAATCTACATTTGTTGTTTATGTCTTTTAAAATGTCAATTTTACATCTGATATGCAACAAAAATAAAAGGTAGAAGTATGTAATAATTGATTAATGTTTTGACAATTTTCCGTATTGGATATATTAATTTAAATCAATATATTAATTCACCATTACTGTCAAGATACCAACAGTAGTATTGTAAAGGTAATATTTTAAAGTAGTCTTCACATAAATCTTGCATATTTCTTTTGAAATTTATTCCTAAGCATTTCATCTTTGTTGTTTTTCCTATTATAAAGGCCTTCTTTTTCATTATGTATTCAAACCGGTTATTGTTTGTAAACTATTAAGACTATTAATTTCTGTATTTTAATTTTGTATCTGCTTCATTATTAAATTATCAAAAAAATTTAGTGGTTTTTCAGTTGATTCTTTTGAGGTTTCCTGCATTCAGTCACGTTATCTATAGTTGTTAGTTTTATCCTTTCTTTCTCAATTTTTTATTCTAAATGCTTTCTCTAATCTTATTGCATTGGCAGCCATATCCACAAAAATGTTAATAATGGAGATACTGCACATTCTACTGTTATCCTGATTTGAGAGGGAATACATGTTGTTTTTATCTAGTAACCACGAAGCGGGCACTTGGAGTAAGGTGCATATATTTAATTACGTTGTGGTAGCATCCACCTATGCACTGTTCATTGCATGTTTTCATTAAGAATTATTGTTAAATTTTTTAAATGAGTTTTCAGCATTTTTGGAGGTGATTATCTGATTTTTCTTCTTATTAATTAATATGACTAATATAATAAACTTTTTATTGTTCATTGAGCCATCTTTGCAATCTGAAATCAACTCTGCTTGGATCCAGATACAGCATTTTTTTAATGTGGAGCTGGATTTTGTTTGTTAGTAATTTATTAGAAGGTTGCACAGCAATATTCATCACGCAGATTAGCTTGGAGTTTTCTTTTGTGTAAGTTTTGTCAGGTTTAGGTGTCAACATTACGCTTGCTCTTTTTTGATGCTCTGAAATGGCTTGAAAAGCATTACAATTACCTTCTCCTTAAAGGTTAGGTAAAATTTCTTTGGGAAAGCAGTTGGGCCTTGTAATTTTAGGGGGTAGAGTTTGTTCACTGACAGCTCTATTTCTTCTACGGAAAGATAGTCTGTTTCCACTGTCTTTCTTTCTTTTTGGTAAGTTATATTGTCTTAGAAAATTATGCATTTCTCCCAGATTTTCAAATGTATTTGAATATGTCTGAAGAAAGCAGTCTTTTATGATTCTTCTAATTCCCTCTGTTTCCATGGTATTTTCCCCTTGATTTTTTTTTTATATGTACTATTTCATCCCACCACCCCTCTAACTTCCCAAGCCTCTCACTTACTTTCCCCTCACTAAAGTACTAATGTGAGCTAGGGTTTTTGTTTTTTATTTCTCCCCAAAAAGCCAGCTTTGGGATTTATTTATTAGTTCTACTGTTCAACTTTGTTTGGTTTTTCTTACTTTATTAGATTACAGGCCAGCTGCTGTGACAAAAACCACAAAGAGCAAAATAAGAATGGCTGCTTTGCTAGCTCTGCTTTGCAAAGTTGTCAGAGGTCCAGTCTCCTTACATCTTGTTGCTCCTCCAGGTCTAGCCTTTTGCCTTCGTCTGCAGGGTCCTACATGTCTCCTTACTATCTCCTCATTTAGCTAGTGTGACGGAAAAAAAGAGTAGGGAGAATGCCACTCCCTTATTGTTTAAAGGTAAGACCCAATTTCATACTTATGCTCACATCCCATTGTATAATAGTTACACCAAGCAGCAAGGGAATTTGAGAATTTTCATCATTACTTTGGGCCACCATATACCTCTATCATTCAAGGGTTCTGTTACTTTGGCAGAGAAGTCTCGGATACAAGGATTAATTAATGTGCTTCTGTCTTTGTTCTATCCTCCAGCTTTTCTTTTTTCTTATCTGTCAGTAGTATTTCAAAGCAGTTTTCACAAAAATCTCACACCTTTCTAGTTAGTTTTCATTTACTCTATGGCGCTTATTGTGGTGAGTTTCTTAACTTCTAAGTGAGTTTTCTTCTCTTTCTACATATTTTTTCTTTCATCAGTGCTATGTCAATTTCTTCTTAGTACTTGATAATAAGTTAGATTTTCCTGGATCAGCGGTTTTCAGGGGGCTTATTTTTTGTGTTTGGGGAGTGTTGACAGAGATCCCAGAGTAGCATTTCAGCTCCACGCTCTGAAGACTCTCATCAGCTGCTGCTTCACAGGCAGATTGCTTCCTGCAAATATGGCTGGCTGTGTAATTCCTTGTGTTGCTCTACCTTTTCAGCTTCTTTTTACAAAATAAATCCAGGAAAGCACAGTCCACGTTCTGTCCTCACCTCAGTTTTTGCACCCACCACTGCAAACTATTCATTTGAGGGCTATTGTTCCTCTTAGTTGCTGTCAAGTAGATTTCAGCTCAGGGCAACCCCATATGTGCAGAGTACAGCTGCTCACAAGGTCTTCATGGCTGTGAACTTTTGGAAGCAGATTGCCAGACCTGTCTTCTGAGGTGCCTCTGGGTGGGTTCAAACTGCCAACGTTTTGGCTAGTAATCGTTCAGGTGCTCAGGACAAAGATTTTGGTGTCCTTTTTGACTCCTCATTCTCTCCCTCCACCTCTTCATCCAGTCTGTGAGCAAATTCTGTTGGCTCTGTGCTAAAAATATGTCCAGAATTTGACCACTTCTCATCACCTTCATCCAAACCTCCACTCTCTCTCACTTGGATTACTGGACGGCTTCCTAACAGCCCCTTTGGTTCTGTTTTTGCTCCTTTGCAGTGTTGCCTCAGCATAGAAACCCAAGGAATCCTGTTAAAATGTAAATCAGATAACTTTACACCCCTGCTCACAACTATCCAATGATTTGAGATCTAAAATTAGTATGATCTCACCATGCCTACTCCCAATTCCCAAGATCTCTGTCCTTTCTCCACTATTGCCCCTCATTCAACCTAAACCTATTTCAGACATGACTAACATGTCACCTTCTCAGTAAGACCTTCCCTGGCCATGCTATCTGTTTTAGTTATCTAGTGCTACTGTAGTAGAAATACCACAAGTGAATAGCGTTAACAAAGAGATGTTTATTTTCCCACAGTTTAAAAAAGAAAAAAAATTTTTTTTTTTTTTTTTTTTAATAGGCTAGAAGTCTGGATTCAGGGCACCAGCTTCGGGGGAATGCTTTCTCTTTCTGTTAGCTCTGGAGGAAGGTCCTTGTCATCAATCACCCCCTGGACTAGGAGCTTCTCTGTGCAGGAACCCTGGGTCCAAAGGATGCTCTCTGCTCCCAGCACTGCTTTCTTGGTTGTATGAGGTCTCCCTGTCTCTCTGCTTGCTTCTCTCTTTTACATCTCAAAAGAGATTGGCTCAAGACACAATTCAGTGTTGTAGATTGAGTCCTGCCTCATTAACATAACTGCTGCCTATCCCACCTCATTAACATAGTAGAGGTAGGATTTACAACACATAGGAAAATTGCATCAGATGACAAAATGATGGACAATCACACAATGTTTGGAATCATGGCCTAGGCAAATTGATACACATATTTTTAGGGGACACAATTCAATCCATGACACTATCTAAAATTTCAACCCCCTCTCAACATTTTTTTCCTCAACATTTCTTATTCCCCTTCTTTATTTTATATTTTCTCCTTAGCACTAATGATTATCTAGCATGCTTACTTTTTCTTATTTATATTGTTTATTATCTTTTTCCTGCAATAGAAGGTAACCTGCCTGAGGGTAGGAATTTTTGTCTGTTTTGTTTACCGCTGTGCTTGGAACAGAGCCTGGCACAGAGTAGATGGCCAGTAAATTTTGGGGATACCAGTTGCCAGCTTTTGCTGAGACAGCTCTGTTTCATGGTGACCCCATATGTTTCAGGGTAGAGCTGTGCTCCATAGGATTTTCAATGGCTGATGTTTTGGAAGTAGATTGCTAGAACTTTCTTCGGAGGCATGTCTGGGTGCACTTGAATATTCAGCCTTTCAGCTAGCAGCCAAATATGTTAACCATTTGCACTTCCCAGGACTCCAAATATTGTGCATAATATCTAATTTTAACTCCATGTAGAACTAATAACCCCTATACACTACCATTCTATAAGCATTTTTGAAGATAGAAGGGACCATAAAGATCGTATAGTCCAATCTCCCTGAATTTGAGGACATTGGAGAACAGAGAGATGAAGAGAATTGTCCACTGTTCTATGGATAGCAACAGAGCCTTGCCAAAGCACTTTTCATTATATGTCTTGTAGAAACCTTGATCTTCAACATTTATAGCATTCTGCCAAGGCTTACTTATAATTTCATGTCAAAACCCTAGCTACTCATATTATAATCTCAAAATACTAATAAACCAAACCAAACCTATTGCCGTTGAGTCAATTCCTGCTCATAGCGACCCTATACTAACACTTTTCTTAAATACTAAGTACTTACAAGTGAGCTGTCCTGATGCCCTGAAAAAACGAGTGTCCCATTTTGACACTTCTCACCTACATGACCCTGTGCACATTTTTAGAGTCAAAGATTATGGTTTTACCATTTAGTTAAAAAAATTTTAGAATTATATTATGGTGAAAAATATATGACAAAAAGTTTGCCATGTTAGTGATTTTTAAGTGTACAATTCAATGGTATTAATTACTTTTACCATGTTGTGCTACCATCACAACTATCCATTTCCAAAAGTATTCTATCACCCCAAACAGAAACTCAGTATCCCTTCAGCAATAACTCCCATTCTCTCCTTCCCCTAAACCCTGGTAATGACTAATAAACTTTTGTCCCTATGCATTTGCCTCTTCTAGATATTTCATGTAAGTGGGATCACATAGTATTTGTCCTCTTGTGTCTAACTTATTTCACTCAGCCTAATGTCTTCAAGGTTCGTTCATATTGCAGCATGTATCAGGACTTCATTTCTCTTTACAGTTGAATAATATTCCAGTGTATGGTATATACTATGTTTTGTTCATCCATTCTTCCGTTGGTGGACACTTGAGTTGTTTCCATATTTTGGCTATTATGTATAACACTGCTTTGAACACTGTTGTACACATATCTGTTTGAGTCCCTGCTTTCAAGCCTCTTGGGCATATACGTAGGAATGGAATTGCTGTGTCATTTACCATTTAATTTTTAAAACTGTATAATTTTAGTATCTTAGTGATTCTTTTTTTGTTGTTTTTTTTGATATTATGGTTTATCTATTTGGGATATTTTTGTTATCTAAGGCTAACACAGAAAATATCCACTGATGTCACTTTTTCTGGAAAAAAGCATAATTTTTCTGCTGTTGCTCTTGGTGAGAGCTTGTTTTCTGTAATCCTAATGTAAGTAGGCTTTGTCCCAGTAAAGACTAGTGTTCTTACCAATAAGTTCATAAATTAATACGGTGGTTAAGAGCTTGGCTGCTAACCAAAAGGTCAACAGTTTGAATCCACCAGCCACTCCTTGTAAACACTATGGGGCAGTTCTACTGTGTCATATAGGGTAGCTATGAGTTAGAATTGACTTGACGGCAACAGGATCAGATATAATAAGTTCCTATCACTGGGGGTGAAAAAAAGGTTTAGATAATCTCCTAAAATATGTAAAATTTATACATTAAATAAAGGTTGGCCTGGATGACTTCTTGATTCCTTTCAACTTTAAAATTCTGTGATCCTTAAGGAAGGTTGAATATTATGTATTCTCTAGTCTGGTGGTATAGTGATTAAGAGCTACAGCTGCTAACCAAAAGGTCAGCAGTTTGAGTCCACCAGGAGCTTCTTGGAAACCCTATGGGGCAATTCTACCCTGTCCTATAGGGTTGTTATGAGTTGGAATCGACTTGGTGGCAATGAGTTATTTTTTTATTGAGTGTGAAGTGGTATCTTATTATGGTTTTGATTGACATTTCCTTGATGACCAGTAATGTTGAACATCTTTTCATGTGCATATTGTCCGTTTCTACATTTTCTTTGGGAAAATGTCTATTCAAATTGTGTGATCACTTTTAATCAGGATATTTGCAATTTTATTGTTGAATTGTATGGGTTTTATTTTTTAATATATTCTGGATACAAGAGATATGATTTGCAAAAATTTTCTCTTATCGTGTGGATTGTCCTTTCATTTTCTTGATGGTGTCCTTTGAAGCACAAAATTTTTAAATTTTGTTGAAGACCAGATAATCTATTTTTTCTTTGTCATTTGTACTTTTGGTATTACATCTGTGAAACTTGACTAATATAAATGTTGAAGATCGAGGGTCCTACAAGACATATAATGAAAAGTGCTTTGACAAGGCTGTCTTGCTATCCATAAAAAATAGGACTGGACAATTCTCTTCATCTCTCTGTTCTCAATAATAATAATAATAATAATAAAAAAAACATTGCTGTCGAGTCTATTCAACTCACAGTAACCCTATAGAACAGAGTAGAACTGCTCCATAGGATGTTCAAGAAGCAGCTGGTGGATTCGAGCAGCCGACCTTTTTGTTAGCAGCCAAGCTCTTAACTATTGTGCCACCAGAACTCCCTCTGTTCTCCAGTGCCCTCAAATTCAGGGAGATTGAACTATGTGATCTTTATGCTCCCTTCTACCTGCTGTATCGGATGGTAGCATGTAGGGTTTATTTGTTCTATATGAAGTTGAAATTAGATAATAGTATCCACAACATTTGGAGTCCCTGGGTGGTGCAAAGGGACTCCAAATTTGCATCCCTTTGCACCCTCTGGGTGGTGCAAAGAAAACCCTGGTGGAGTAGTGGTTAAGTGCTACGGCTGCTAACCAAGAGGTCGGCAGTTCGAATCCGCCAGGGACCCCTTGGAAACTCTATGGGACAGGTCTGCTCTGTCCTATAGGGTCGCTATGAGTCGGAATCGACTTGATAGCGGTGGGTTTGGTTTGGGTTTTGGTTTTGGGTGGTGCGAATGGTTAACACATGTGGCTGCTAACCAAAAGACTGGAGATTCGAGTCTACCTAGACATGCCTCAAAAGAAAGGTCTGTCAACCTACTTCCAAAAATCAGCCATTGAAAATCCTAGGGCAAAATAACTAACAGTTTTTTTTTTTTTTTTTATCAAGTAGTAAAGCTCAAATGACTTGTTCTAAAAATTTAGTGCCCTCTTTTGGCATTGCACAATTTCTCGAACCTTGGAATCAGATTGGACACTGCCACCAGTATTTCCTGTTCACATGAATTTTTGCATGGTGCGTACATTTTTTCGCAGGAATCACTGGAAGCCCAGCCTTATAAAGATAGGATGTCATCACAAGGAACGTAGTGATCTAACCAGTCGTGAAGGGAGTCACCTCGAGTTAATAGTTCTCAGCATCCAGCAGATGTCACTGTGCTTCCCTTGGAAATTTGAATTATCCCATGATTCCCCAGTAGTTTCTGTGGAGTCCCAGAGCATACTGACCTACAGTGTGGGAACTGCCAGCCTCGAAAATCATGATGATAAAATTAGCAATAATGAGCAATATAATTGATATTTAAATATCACTCTATTTTACAAAATGCAGTCATAGGTCTTAGAAAGACATATTCACTGCTTCAAAAAATTTGCTGAGTTTTTACTTTTACTGGGTTATTTTTTTTAGAGAAGCAGTATTGTATAGTGCCAAGAGCATGGTATTTGAATTCAGATTTCAATCCTGCGTAGAGGCTTAGCCAAGTTATTTAACTTTACTGAGATCCTGCAAAATGGGACCATCAAATCTACGCCTAGGGTTTTCTAGGGGCTAATTAGTAGAGCGCCTAGTATAGTAAAGGCTTGTTGTGAAAGAACTACAGGTAGCCCCTGACTCCTTACGTGTTCTAGTTACAACAAACTGCACTTAAGACTGTCCTTTTTTTTTTTATGATTTGTGTATTTTGCTATGTTTGTAAGTATATATTAAAATAAATCTGTAAGTTTATATGTAATGTTTTCCAACCCCGAAAGAGAAATAAAGATCAGATTTATAAAGATACTGATAATAAAAGACAATATTAATGAAAACTAAAAAAAAAAAAAAAGTGAGGTATTTGACTTACATCAGAACCAACCTGTACTATATTCAAGGAGCATTTTGGACCACTAATCAATATAGTACAAATTAATGAACAGTCAAAGATTTTAGTTCACCCAGGCTTGGTGACTAAACAGTGGTTGTATTTGAAATAAAATTTTAAATTGGTAGGGATATTTCAGAAGGTATCAGAAACCAAATTTTGAGGGGAAATTTCAGTTTAAGTCTCAGTACTCATTAGAAAAGTAACTTGTTTATATTCCCTAATCGTTGCTACCCTTCCTATCAGGTTGGCAAAAGAAAACACTGCATTTCCTTCCTCGGCCAGACTGTGGGATGATGGAGCAACACTGCCAGAGTTCTCAGAAGGAGGACTGCCTTTGCCGTCTGTTGGTCTTTTCTGGTTGGGAATACAGTACAGGGAGTCCATCTAGACCGTCTGCCATGAGGCAGTTATCAGTTATTAGTTAGCTTTTAATGATATTATTACCTTTTCCCCTTGGCTATGACAAATACTGGAAACCCTAGTGGAGTAGTGGTTAAGAGCTACAGCCGCTAACTAAATGGTCGGCAGTTCAAATCCACCAGGCGCTCCTTGGAAACTCTATGGGACAGTTCTACTCTGTCCTTTAGGGTCGCTGTGAGTCAGAGTCACCTCGATGGCAATGGGTTTTGTTTTTGTTTTTTTATGACAAATATAGCTTTTGCCGAAGAGTTGATTCAGATTCATAAGGTGCCTAAGATGGAAAATAAAATTCACTCAAAATAACTTATTTTAAATATAACTACTTATTAATAGGTTTATTTGTTTTAATTCAATTGATTTTTTTTCCCCTCAAAATAGATTTGTTTCCAAATGGGACATGGTTGTCTAGATTTCCCAGATTTAGAAATCTGAGTAGCAGATTCCTTTATTCATTTAATCTAAATTTTTAAGTTACCGTCTTGCATGACTTAAATGTCCCTTCTTCTGCTTTAAGTTTTTAAAGCTTACATTTTGTCTGAGGACTTGAAAAGCAGTTCCTAAGCCTTTTTGCTATACCATTAGCAATGATTATAATTGAACCTTCCAATTTTGGTGAAACAGTGTTGTCAGAACTTTATTTTAGCCAGCTCTGCCTCTCTTCCTTCTTAACACTGTGGCGATGGCCTGGGAGCAACATGCTGAGAGTAGGATTCCAAAACAGGAGATCAGGGTACACCCAGGTGTGAGACTCGGCTTCATAAAAAACGAAGAAAAGATGGCAGGGCGTGATTGGCAAGTTTATTGAGTAGCAGTTGCAGGAATTGTCTTAAATGTAGAGACTTTAAGGCTTACACTTAGTAATTATTCAGTAATTTATTTTATGCATTTTTTTTTTTTAAAGAAATGAATGAGCAGCCTTCTTTGTGGAATTATGTCCATGTCTAGAGACAAAAAAACAATGTTGTGATGTTTATCTGCAGACACACATTGCAAGTAATTCTCCGACATTTTCCCTTTCCTATCTTGAGGTTTCTGGTCCTATCTAGGAACTATCCACAAAGAAATTGAGAGGCTACATTTTAAAAAATCCACCAACCGAAAAAGACGTAAAAGACCAGTAACCAAATCTTAATAGTAGTTGAGCTGAGTTTTGTATGATTTTACTTTATAATTGCGACTTTTCTGTATTTTTAGCTCTTCTTTAAAAAGCATATGTTAATGAGTACTTATAATGAGAAAAATAAGTGAGTTTACATTTTATCTAAATAAAGAAACTAAATGGGTGATCAAGTACCTTGGTTAGGCTGTTCCTTCAAACTATTTTTACCTAGTCAAACACCAGGCTGTTCATGTTAAATACGAAATAAGAAATACATAATCCTTTGAGCATAAAATGGATACCAAAATTAAAAGATAGAATAAATTTTTTTTATGAATCTCCAGATTTTTTTGAAGCATGTAGCAAGAGAGAGAGAAATGTGATTTTTAAAACAAAAGTGGTTAAAATGTATTTATACCTGAAGATTAATGATTCAATATTTTCTCTTTTTCTTTCTTTCTCCTCAGTCAAATGATCATACAGTGCTTAAATATAATTAAACAGAAGAGGCAACAAAGTGTAACCTCCTCACGTTATCCCGTATTCTGATTTTAAGTAGCAATTATATTTGTATTTTATACTGTTCAAAAAAAATTACAGTCATTAGTATATGTACTTGCTTTGATGTTACATAAACTTTGAATATATAACTTAACTCTGAGACTTCATTTGGTTAAAAGCCCTTAGTTGATTAGACATGGGTTTTCTCATTGTAAAATCAGAAATAGTAATAATTGCCCATATTAAACGGAAATGTTAAAGTTCGCAAAGTGTGAGAATCCTTGAGCAGTTACCATGCAGCATACGGTTGTTCTTAGATGACGGTTCTTGGTTTGAGAAAAAGTTTGGTTTGACATTTAGGTCCTAAGACTTTTTGCATGATAACAACTTGACTTAGCAAAGCCACATATAAATCATTCGTAGAGGACTTTGGCTCTAAATGTTAAGAAAATAATAGTAGTAGATAGGTATCGAAAATACACTTTTATACTAGAAACAAAAAACAGTTTAGTAAGTTCATATTCAATTTCTATTTGATTGCTAAATGTATAAAAGAGTTTTTCAGTTGTGGTCTGTCTGTCTCAGAAAGAAAGCATGATTATCTAAGCATGCACCTTTTTTTTTTAAAAGGAATTGACTGCTCAACTGAGTGCTTTCTATAAAACACTGCAAAATTGGGTGCATCTGCAAGTTAAAACCATGATATACAGCAGGCTAAAATTGATCGCATACTAGATGTTATGTTTTTCTTGGTTTTGTCATCATATTTTAAAGAAATGAAACAGAAACTCCAGTGTCTTCCTAGAACATACTCAGGATTTTTTGAACAGTCCATGAAAGGTGACAGGGATGTTAATCTCCACTTCAGCCCTGGCAACTTCACTCAAGTCCTTGGCATTCAGGATCAGGAGATAAGCAGGCTTTTGTCCTGCCCCAGGGCTCACCACTATGCTCAGAACCACACCTGTTAATCAGAAGTAGATAAGGTAGAGTTGTATAAAAGCCCAGGGCCATAGATTGAATGTCATGAAAAATACAGGAGCCATTACACTGACAAATAAAGAAATCTAGATAGGAAACCATATGACTTGACATTTTGTTTTGACTTTTCTACCACCTAGCTGTGACCACTCTGAAGGGGTGTTTTAAATTCTTCATGTTCCCTAGACTATAAGCTCCAGGAAGGGACTGACCACCATGTCTGTTCTGCCCACTGTTGCATCCCAATAAACCAAAAAAGCCAAACCAATTGCCATCTAGTCAATTCTGACTTATAGTGGCCCTGTAAACAGAGTAAAACCCTGTAGGGTTTCCAAGGAGCTGCTGGTTGATTCAAAATGCTGAACTTTTGGATAGCAGCCAATGCTATAGTCTAGTACAATGACTAGTACATAGTAGGTGTTATAGATTAAATTGTATCTCCCCAAAAGTTTTGTGAAATCTAAACCCCTGTACCTGATCTTCTTTGGGAATAGGGATTCTCTTTTGTTATGTTAATTCAGCCATGTCAGACTAGGGTGGATGCTAAAACTAATCACTTCTGAGTTGTTGGTGTTGTCAGTTGCTGTCCAGTTGATTTTGACTCATGGAAACCCCTTGTTCGTAGAGTAGAACTGCTCTATAGGATTTTCAAGGCTGTGACCTTTCCAGGAGCAGATCTCCAGGCCTGTCTTCCAAGGTGCCTCTGGGTGGGTTTTAACTGTCAACCTTTTGGCTAGCAGTCGAGTGCTGAAACATTTGCTCCAATCATTTCTGAGAACTGTCTTCTGAAAAGAACAAAATAGACCCAGAGGCACACACACAGGGGGAAGAAAGATCCCAGGACCTGTCTACCAGCAAAGCCACACCAAGGATTGCTGGCAGACACCACCAGAAACTAGGAGACAGACCCACAGAAGATATCAATACAGCCAAGACCCTGATTTGGACTTTTAACCTCCAGCACTGTGAAAACATAAGTTTCTGGTCTTTAAAGTTACCCACTTGTGGTATTTTTTTGTTAGGGCAGCATTAGGTAACTAAAATTGGAGATGCTCATTGAATACTTACCTAATGCATGAATGAATGTACCTACTTCAAGAAATTGTTTTGGTAATCAAAGAAAAATGCATATTAAAGGACTTTGAAACAGTAAGGTATAGTATTTCTATAATGTCCAAGACCTAGGTACAGTCTTACTTCCTTCAAACAAAATGAGGACAAATCTTTTGCAGTTGTGACTGAATGGGCTATATATGTAAATTTGCTTAGCATGAAATGGCTCCACAATTGTGTATTTTATTCATTTTTTTCCCAAGTATTAATCTTAGAGAGCCTATCTACCTCCCTGTGCCAGATAACCAATAGAAACTAAGAATGGTGTTTTGCAATTGAGTTACTATACTATAAGCTATAACTTTGGAACCCTTTCTAGCCCAGTTTACTGAAAGAACAAACCAAGGTGAGAATCAGAAAACCACATTGTCATTCTTTTTGATGAGTTAGGATACTCAATTTTCCTCCTTGGAAATCTATTTTTTTCCAGAAATGCATCTAGATCAGGAAAGATAAAAACCTAGAACTTGTGCTGCGTTTTGTCCTCCTTCTTTCTCTCATCTGGAGCAGGCATTGATAATCCATCATAACACCAAATGGTGCCTTAGCATTTTTTCCAACTCTTCCACTCCTTTTCAGCTAGCCACTACTAATCAATGAGATCTGACCATAAAACAATACTTATTTGCTATCCACCCGTTGTTTAAATTCTACAGTGCTGTCCTCTTCAGTGGGATTAAGGGTCATTTCTGAACATTAGGGTGTTATAACCTAACTCTTCTCCTAGTGGACCAACATACAGCAGTGAGGTAAAGAGGAAATGTTCAGACACATCCACTGCTTTCATTACCATCATCTTCTTCCATGGCATCTGGGTGGGAAACAAAGATGGGTTCTGATGGGTATGAATCCGGCTCTTGCCATACCCAAGTTTCTTTAGTTTTGACGTTCAGCTTACAGAGCTGCTTGTAAGAAAGAAAAACAAACAAATAAATCAATCAATATGCTTTACTTGACCAGCATATGACTCAATATACTATGCCAATATTAGTAATATGGTTTAATTACCCTGTCTGGAACAAAGTGATTCAAGCCAAGTCCATATGCGTAAGTATAAGGTTTCCCACCATACTTCTGGTAATTGATTTGAGGAAACTCAAACGCTACAAAATAGAGCACAAACTTAGGAAAACTTAATTTGTCTCTTTGAATGGAGTCAACTGGTCCTTTCTGTGTGAGGTTTTCTCTAAATTGTCTCACCTTGGCGTGGCCCTGCAAAGAGAACCTCAGGTTCCAGCCAGATGGTTTCATCGCTGCACAGAATTGCAGTGGCAGTTGTGTTGGGGAGTGTGACTAAATTCTTGCCTGTGTCAGCCTAGGAAAAAAGATAACAGAAAGTTCAGTGAGTAGGAAAGAAAACCAAACAGCTGTAAATGCAGTCTTCTCGAGGTTTTTTTCTGGATTTCTTCATTTCTTAGGTCAACCTGCAGTTATAGTTAGGATATAGTTTGATTTTGTTTGAAAACACACACATATAGTTATGTTGTCAAAAAGAACAAGAATATAGAAAACCCACTGGACCAGATGTTTTCTAAGACCTCTTGTTACACACACACACGTACATACACAAGCACACACACGATTTTGCGGATTATCTTTGGAAAGGAATGGATACCATGAGCTCTTTCTAAAAAAACATTCATTTATTAATACTGTCAACAAATATTTGAGTACATATTTTATGCTAGACTCTATTCTAGGCATTTGAGGATGTTAGCAATGCAGATAGATATCTGCATTCAAGCAGAGAGAACAAATAGAACAAGTGTCTGAGGCAATAGGGTGCAGTCTGAGGAGCATCAAAGAAGCCAGTGTGACTGGAACCCAATGAACAAGGGGAGAAGACCAAGAGAGGAGGGCAGAGAGGCTAAAAAGCCAGATTGTACAGAGCCTCACAGGCCTTTATGAAGACTTAGCCTTTCTCTCTGAGTGAGAGATAGGAAGCCATTGGAGGGTGTTAAGCAGAGAAATATCATGTTATGACTTATTTTTAAAAAAGAATCGTTTGTTCTGTTGAGCCTACCCTCAGGAGTAGGGAGATGCAAGAGTGGAATCAGAGAAATCAATTAGATGGCTTTTTTTTTTTTTTCCGACATTCCAGTCAAAAGAAAACAGTAGTTCAGCCTAGAAGAGTAGCATTGGAATAAATGAGAAGTAGAACATAAAGCCAATAAGATTTCCTGATGGATAAGTTACAGGGCAAGGAAGGAACACGACATCAAGTGAGGAGCCAAAGGTAACTCCAAAGCATTTGATCTGAACAGCCAAAAGTTTGGTGTTGTCACAACTAAGATGGTGACTACTGCTGGTAAGGTAGGTTTTTTTGGTGGATGAAGAGAAGAAGTTGAGATTTTGTCATGGTAAGCTCTTGAGATATCTATTCGACACTCAAGTGGAGATGTGGATTTTGCAGTAGAATAAAAGAATCTTGGGGTCAAGATACAGTTGGAATTGTAAATATAGGTTGCTTTAATTTTTTTTAAAGCCTGAGTCTTTACAAAGGGACTGAGTGTACATATCAAAGAGAGGAGAACTGAGATCTGAATTCTGCTGCTTTCCAACATTAAGAGGTCTGCAAGATGAAGAATCAGTGAATGAGACTGAGAAGGTACAGCCATTAAAATAGAGGGAAAACCAAGACAGTGTGTCAAAGAGAAGGGGATGAGCAACTGTGTGTCAAATGATGCAGGTAGATCAGGTAGGGTGGGGCCTGTGAATTGACCATTGGAATGCATTGTTCTGTAATGAAACAGTTTCTATAGAGTGGTGAATTTTAAAAGCATGAATGGAGTGGATTTTAGAGAGAATGGTAGGAGGGGAATTACAGATAACTAGAAGAGACAATGTTTTTAAGGAATATTGCTGCAAAATGCAGTAGAAAAATGGACTGGTAGCTGCTAGGGCAAGAGGAGTCAAAAGAAGCTTTTGCTAAGACAGCAAAACATATCATGATGGGAGCAATCCAGTGAGAAGGACAGGGGAGTGAGGATATAGGAGAGAGAAGAATTGCTAGAATGATGTTTTTGAGTAGCTGGGAGGGGATACGATTGTCTTACTTATCTAGTGTGGCCATAGCAGAAATACCACAAGTGGATGTCTTTAACAAAGAGAAATTTATTCTCTCACTGTCTAGTAGGTTACAAGTCCAAATTTAGGGTGTCAGCTCCAGGGAAAGGCTTTCTCTCTCTGTCAGCTCTGGAGGAAGATTCCTTGTCATCAACCTTCCCCTGGTTGAGGAGCTCCTCAGGTACAGGAACCCCAGGTCTGAAAGTGCGGCTTTCTTGGTGGTATGAGGTCCCCCTCTCTTCCTGTTGGCTTGTTTCTTTTATGTCTCAAGAGATTGGCTCAAGACACTATCCAGTCTCCTAGGTTGAGTCCTGCTTCACTAACACAGCTGCCGCCCATCCTCCCTCATTAACATCATAGAGGCAGGATTTACAATGTATAGGAAAATCACACAATACCGGGAATTATGGCCCAGCCAAATTGATACACACTTTTTTGGGGGGACATAATTCAATCCACGACAGAGATTTATACATAAGTGGAGGAATTAGTTTTGGATAGGAAGATGGATTACTCAGTATACCAGTACAGATGCTTGTGGGTGAGTAGATGTGGTGGAAGGAGTCTAATTTTTTTTTTTTTTTTCTGATTTCTTTCATTTGTTTCAGGGGAACAGGAAGTTAGGGCCTTCAACGGAGTATGAGTGTAAAGGTGGTAGGTTCTAGAAGTCTGAAGAGAAAAAAAAAAAGGATCGTGTAAAATATTTAATTAGGAAAGTGGGAGAGTAAAAAAAGTTGGGAAACATAACAGTAACTTTTGTGATTATGCACTTTAAGCTAATCAACATGATTGTATGTTTTCAACACTTAAGCTCAGCTGCAAAGGTGCAAGCATGGAGTAAGTGGAGAGTTGAATTTAACTAGGGTTGTGGTTTGTCAAATGAGTTTGATAAAGTAAGAGACAGGCAAGCGAAATGAGTGTCTAGGTACATGGGTGATTATAATTACTGGTCATGGAATTTAAGTTGGATAAGGAAGAAAGGTAAGTCCTCGATGTAGTGAGAGATAGTGAGAAGGTAGCAGGTTCAATAGATTGGAGGCTCCTGGTAGGATTTGCAGCACCAAAAACAAAAAACCAAACCTGTTGCTGTCAAGTCAATTCCGACTCATAGTGACCCTACAGGACAGAGTAGAAGCTGCCCCATAAGGTTTCTAGGAGCACCTGGTGGATTCAAGCTGCCGACTTTTTGGTTAGCAGCCATAACTTGCTGTAGCAGTAGGGCAAGTGAGTTTGAAAGATAAGAAGAGGTAGTCAGAATGTGTATAATGAAATTGAAATTATTAAAGGAACACAATGATTGGTAATGGGAAGGTTGAGAGTATGAATATGGGAAGCCAGCGGCTGAGATAGAATAAAAGGAAATCTCAATCAAAGAGGTCAAAGAACTGAGAGACCAGGCTGTTGGAGGAATCACCTAAAATGTGTGTACTGAAATCAAGAAGAATACAACACAAGAGTAGAGTCAGGGAAGAGTGAGAGGAGTCTGGAGGGAGAGGGAGTGATGACTAGTAGGTGATAACAATAATATATGTATATGTACATGAGATTAAAAATTGGGGGATTATAAACACGGGGGAAGGAAAAAATTATATGGACGCAGCAAAGAGGAAAAAGGAGAAAACCTACTCCAAAAGAGTACTGTCCCTGGAGAGAGCTGCCAGGGGGACCAGTGTCCTTGAGAGGGAATCAGATTAAACAGTCAAGGTAGATGAAACATTCAGAGAAGAATATACAGAGGATTTTTTCTGATGATGAACTATGAATTCAGAGGAAATAGTGGAAGTTTTTCAGGAGTAGGGAAGGATGGGAGGTAGGGGCAAAATAGGGGAGTAGACTTTGTGAGACAGAGACTTCTTGTCAGGACTCAAGGCACTTGATAGTGATGCTGAGGAGAAGGGGTTAGTATATGTACATGTATGTACTTATTTACAGACCCATAAGAAGTACACATGTGTATGTTAAGTATATTATTTATGTGACTTAGACTGGATTGTTTTACTCTATTCTATCTTAATTTTTTTTGAGTTAAGTTTTTAATACAAGAAATCTGTAACATTATAAACTTGATAAACTCAATATATCTAAAATAAATCTTACTCCTTTTCCTCAAAGCCAGGTCCTCCTGTTCTTGTGTTTCCAACTCAGCTAATTGTACCATCATCCACTCAACTGCTCAAGAAATCTGGAAGTCATCCCGGGCACCTCCATCTCCCTTACTCCTCAGATGCAGTTAGAACCAAACTGTTGATTCTACCTCCTAAATTTCCTCAACTTTGCCCCTCCCTTTATCTCCCAGATAGATTGTCTGACCAGATAGATTGTCTGAATTCAGCCCCTAATTCTCTTTTTCTTGCGCTTTTGCATCAGTCTCCTAATAAGGCTTCTAGACTCCCCATCTTCCAACCTCTCCTCTGTGATGTTGCCAGAATGCTCCTTCTGCAACTGACCTGATCATGTCACCACACTCCCCATGTACTTAAAGAACTTCAGTGACTCCCCATCACTTACAGAACACCCAAACGCTTATAAAGCCACTTACAATATCACTCCAACCTATCTTTCCAGTCCCTCTGCCAGCAACCCATCTCCCCTATTCTCCTAGTAAACCAGCCCTAACAACTACTTTGCATTTCCATATTAAGTCTCTCTTTTGCAACTCTTCTTTGCCTTTGCCAGAGCTATCTTATCTACTTATAATATCCAACCTCCATCTGCACTCCCTTCCTCATTCTTCATAGTCCTTGCCTAAGATCAGTAGTATCTGGTTTTAAATCAGGTTTTTCCTCTACATCTGATACAAGCCTTGGCAGAAGGTTTTACATTCCATGTAGCTGTTGTTTCAGCCCTTTTTTGCGCAACTAGGGAATATATATACATATACATATATATATATGCATGAAAGTTACATTTTTGTTGACTTTGACTGGCATTACCGTCACACTAAAAATTCTTACCCTTACTCTGATATTCTAAAAAGACAGTCACTGAACACAGAGAAGAAAAAGTAGAAATCAAGAGATGATCATCTAATGCTATTAACAATTCTTTTTCTTCGGTGAGAGTTCCAGAAGATTTGTAGAAAACCAAAATAATGAGGTGATTTCTCTACATAGGTACTTTTTGATGTATCATCTCTAGGATTTCAAATGATTTAAATTATTTATGTTATTGACGGAGGATCCTAGGAATCAGCAGCTCTTCTCTATTCCCTAAGAAAGCATGTTTTTAAAGGGTTTTGTAAGTGAAAGAACAACGGATTTAGAATTTTAGAAACCGGATTTTCATCCTGGCTCTGCTGCGATTTAGCTTTTGCTAAGTCATGTCACTCTTCTGAGCTTCAGTTTCCTTGTTTGTAAAATGAGGGGGCTGGATTAGTTTATTTGTAAGGTTTCTTCAACTCTGAAATCTCAAGGCTTTACGTATAATCAATCATGAAGTATGAGAACAATTCCTGAGAGAGATGGAACAGTCTGGTTGTATCTGAAATCTCTGTGGTGGGAGGTTACCTTGTCAATATTCAAAGGAAGTACATATCTCCTGACTTCAGGTTGGGGAGCCTTCCTGGCATTTTTTTTTACCTCTTCCCAGTTCTCACGTAAATTGGCTAAATATAAGTAATTATAAACAAATTCAAATCTGCAAAAACAAAAAGTCAAACATGAGCTTAGATAGTTAAAAATAATCTTAGAGAGTTGATTCATACCTTTTAAAAGCCCAGGTACTTGCCTTTCTTTATTCCACAACCCAGAAACTGCTAATGCCCCAGGTATATTGGAGCCAAGTTCTACTACCCATGCTGGGGTGAAAAAAGAAACCTGCCTCCTGGTCATGTTTAAATCACAGTAGCCTTAACTGCTTCCTGGTCTGCTTCTTTGTTACCATTCTGTCTGTGTCTTCAGAAGCTACTGTCTTTTTAATAACTTGGCTAGTTTGAAAAAAGTGTGTCTTTTTCTCTTAATCAAAGAGTGGGCTTCGATGCCTCCCAGTAATCTTACCAGGTTTCAGTTCATGGTTGGTAAAGCAGAAGGTCAGTGAAAATGAGGGCAACACTCATTCAGATAGGTTGACACAATAGTCACAGTAATGGACTGAAATGTACCAACAATCATGAAGATGGCACAGGGCTGTCAACATTTGGTTTTGTTACACGTAAGTTCGCCAGGAGTTGTCACTGACTCAATAGCAACTGACAACAACAACAAATTTAAATGAACTTATCAGGTGACCAAAACACTACCATCGAGGCCATTCTGACTCACAGTGACTTCAGCGTGTCAGAGTAGAATTCGTGTGCCATAGAATTTTCAATGGCTCATTTTTCAAAAGGAGATTGCCAGGCCTTTCTTCTCAGGTGCCTCTGAGTGGACTCAAACCTCCAATCTTTCAGTTAGTAGCTGAGCATGTTAACCATTTGTACCACCCAGGTCACAGAAAATTTTATTTTTAGGTCTGGTTCGTGGGCCCGATCAGTTTTCAACCATTAACCAAAGTTTTGATGTTCAGTTTGTGTTTCTGATTGTCTAAACTCTCTACTGCTTTTTCAGTTATATTTTGAGTTTAGCATCCCTAGCACTTTTGTAGATGTAATTCAGATTAAATATTGTGAGCATTTTTAGGAGCAATTGAGGAGATAACATTTATCCAGTGCCCTTTCTTACCCTTTCCAGCAACAGAGATCCACAATCAGAAATCCATTGTCTTCATAGGTGTTGATGTGATGGAAGAGGTTAAAAGAAGAAGTCCTATATTTATTATTGAGGTACTTTCTTCTCTTCTTGTCAGCAATATGAAGCCAAACCTTGAAAAGTGACAAAAATATTTGGATGCATTAAAAAAAAAAAAGTGTACATTATGAAACACACCTTCTTCAAAATCACAAACCTGACACATAAATATAAGACTTGTTGTCAGATGCTGTCAAGTTGGGCCTCAATTCAGAGTGACCCCATGCACAACAGGATCAGGCCATTATAGTCAGTAGGGTTTTCATTGGCTGATTTTTTGGAAGTAGGTTGCCAGGCCTTTCTTCCTAGTCTGTCTTAGTCTGGAAGCTCCACTGAAACCTGTTCAGCATCATAGCAACACTTGAGCCTCCATTAACAGGCAGGTGATAGGTGGTGGTTGCACTTGAGCTGCATTGGCCAGGAATCAAATCTGGGTCTCCTGCACGGAAGGTGAGAACTCTACCACTGAAGCACCTTTGCCCCTCATATAAGACTTACCCCCATTGTTTCATTGGACTCGAAACAATCCATATAGTTGGCTCCCCAAAGACTCCATGAAGAAAGAAACTTGAACAGGTTAATTTTGACTGGTGTCTCCACAAACACAATATAGTTGGGAGTCAAACCAAAACTGTTCAAAAACACAAATGGCCTTGTGAATGCGAAAGGCTGATTCTCAAGCCACAAAGACAAATGTACACAGAGGTATGCTCAATTACATGAATCAACAGTGCCTCCATAAAATCAATTACATTTAAATTTAGTTTTCTGCAAGAAAATGCTATCATCAGGATTGGTATCAAAGGTAAGCAAAGCAGATCTTTAAATTTCAGTTTTCCTGAAGATTCATAGCAGGCCTTCAAGTTACCTATGGACGTAAGATGGCTTGAATCGGTCACTGCAGGGGAATTGTACAACGACCTCTGACTTGCTTATTGGATCTTGCTTGTCTGAAATAAAGTGGGTTTAAAAGGCTTTCGAACAGCCTTTTTTAAGTTTTTTTTTTTTTTTTTTTAATACAGAGCATTTAGAACAGTAAAGAAATACATTTTCAGATCTTGACTTTTGTCCAGAGCTTATTTTCATTTTCTCAGTCATTGGAATTTCTTAACAAAATTTCACTTGAAGCTACAATCACCCAGGATAATCCAAATAGTGGCAAATTTGGAAAAGTGTACCCAAACAGGGTCGTGGCAGGCAGGATACAGTGGAGTCACATCTTAAAACAACCAGAGGTGAGTTAGGCAAAGATTGAGTAGAGTCAAAATGCCCTTTAAAATTCCTTAAATTGCCTACAAAGTATAGTATGCATGGTGTAGCGTCACTTGCCCTGTACGGAAATTCTTATGCACATTAAAGTCTGTTTTACTACTAAGTCAGTGGTCTTCAAACCTTGTATACATCAGAATCACATGAAGGACTTGTTGAAACACAGATGGCAGCCCCCACCCCCAAAGTTTCTCATTCAGTCTGTCTGAGGTGGGGCCCAGCGTCTGCATTTCTAACAAGTTCCCAGGTGATGCCGACGTTGCTAGGCCAGCATACTAAACAAAAATCTGTATGCATTCAAGTAATTCTATCATCCAGATGGTTATCCAATCTGGCAGTTCACAAGGGATAAGTGGAGAATTCTAAAGGGTGTTCTCCTTTCTGTTTTAATATCCTGTATCTATAGTTTTAATGTGAGCTAAGAGATATGTTTGTTGTGAGAACTGAATACACACAAATAAATACTGGTACACTCGTATATGTGTGTATGTTATTATGCATACACAGACATTTGTTTAATGAATTTAATTTTGCCTGCCGCGTAAGTACTCAAGAAAAGTTTGCTCGATTTGAGTCTAAATCATACGTGATCAAACCCACATATACACTAAGTATTTCAAAAGTTTTAGAGTAAATATTGGAATCTGTTTTCAAGCTGTCATTTCCTACCAAGGTGTTCCCTAAACTACTATCACTGTTGAGCCTTTGGACACTGGTCTCCTAGTAGGGCAGGGTCGAGGGCCGCACTTCTGAAGTCTGAGAGTAATTTGTGCATATAACGCTATCCTGATATTCTGACCTGACATCCTGTATTTCCAGAAACTTTGTCACAATATAAATACTTGTTTAAGAAGAGCCATGACTGGTAAACTGACCTGCTTGCAGTGGAGGAATCTTTACAATGTTGTAGGCAATTGAAAAATTCTTCCCAAAACAATTACCAATGTTGTAAACGGTTCCATCACTTTCGATGTGGGGGTGAGCAGTGGCTCCATTGACTGAGACATAGTTGCAAAGATCAACCTGTGGAAGGAGAGTGAATGTCGACCATATTAAGAGAAAGGTGCTTATACTATACCTTTGGCCCCTAGGTCTGCCCCTACTCCCACCAACTCACCCAACGTGTACTTCCCCCTCCTTTGTGTCTTTCTGAGACCTGTACATTTTCAAGTTCTGTCTGAATCTCACCTCATGAAGAGCTCTCCTTTGGCCCCCATCCTGACCCCTCACACCTCTGAAGTACTGGAGCTCTATCTCTTTGATCTTGACTGAGTTCTTCATCTGATGTTTACGATGCGCTGCTTCAGTTAATTGTCTGTTTGCATATGCAGTTTTGTCCTCAAACAATGACAAATTTGAGGATTGGGTCTTTGTTAACACTCCCCTTACTGTACTAGATTGAATTGTATGAAAATTTTGGTATTCAATCATTTTGTGATTTACAAAAATAAAATAAAAAGCAATTTCGCATTAAAAAAAAAAGAAAAAAAAACCCACTGCTGTTTTGCCATTGGATCCATTCCCACTCATAGTGACCCTAGAGGATAGAGTAGAATTGCCCCGTAGGGCTTCCAAGGAGCAGCTGGTGGATTTGAACTGCTAACCTTTTGATTAGCAGCCAAACACTTAACCACTGTTCCATCAGGGCTCCTCCTAAATACTAAGTCCACTATCTTGCACATAGTGCTAATTTGTAGCTAAAAGGGACCTCAGGATTCACCTATTATAGAAAGTCTTAAACTAAAACAGACTTCAAGGGAACCATGAATCTCAGGGAATTAAATGCAAAAAGTTTTTGAAGAGAAGATTCAGTGCTTTAATTTAATTTGGAGTCTTATAAGAAGTACAGAACAATAAATCTCATGCCAACCTCTTAGTTTGTAGAAGAAGCAATTGAGGTCCTGAGGAGTCAAATGACTTGTTCAAGAATACAGGACCACACGCTGGCAAGATCAGCACTAGAATTTCTACCCAGGGCCTGCTCAATAAATTTTGATTGAAAGAATAATTAACAAATTATATATTTGTCTCAATGGCATAGCTTTTTTTTTTTTTATATTTGTCTAACCAAAAGTCTGTCTGATTAAAAGAATAATTTTTAAAGCAAAGGAAGTTTTTAGCACTCTTATTTAAATTATAGGCAAGGCATTCATTCATTCAATCAATTGCTAAGTACTCAGTGAGCTTTAGTATGTGCCAGGCACTGTGCTAGCAGCTAGGAAAATGGAGATGAGCCTTGCTTACAAGAACTTTAGCCTAGGCTTGTGCTGCTCAATATGGTAGCCACTAACCACATGTAGCAATTTAAATATAAATTAATTATAATTAGGTAAAACTTCAAATTAATTTTCTCAATTGCATTAGCCACTGAGAATACCACTTAACTACAACAAAAACAAACCTGTTGCTGTGGAGTTGATTCTAACTCATGGAGACTCCATATGTTATGGAGTACAACTGCTCCATAGGGTTTTCTTGGTACTATGGAAGCAGATCACCAGGCCTTTCTTCTATAGTGCCACTGGGTGCATTCAAATTGCCAATCTTTGGGTTAGTAGTCAAGCACAAACCATTTGTGCCACCCAGGCATCCAACAGCACTTAGACAATGCGTATATATAGCATTCTATCATTACAAGACATTCTCGTGCACAGTGCTGTTTTAGAGTATTAAGCTGGTAGACAGTGTGGTGAGTACAAAGCAATATCTGTAGAGAAAGGCCATCTAATCCAGACTGGGGGGTTAGGCAGGGCTTCCTGTGGGCAATGATTCCAACTAAAAGATGATTAGCGTTATCCAGGTGGAGAAGGATATCAGTGTGTTCTAGGGAGTGGGAATCCTAAGGTAAAGGTGTAGAGTTGTAAAATAGCATACCCTACTTGGGGATCACCAACAGTTCAATGTGGCTTCCATGAAGCGTGTGTGTGGAAGAAGGCAGAACCAGAGAGAGTAACCCATTCAATTTTCATTTTAGAAAAAAAATGTTTCCGATGCATTAAGAAAGTTGTATGTAAGGGGAATTGTGGTGGCAGCAAAAGTACTGGTTAGGAGGCTATTTCAATAATGGTAAAAAAAAAAAAAAAAAACTCCAATTTTTTAAAGCTACATTTATACTTGAATTCAGAGTCCCTGGGTGGTGCGACCGTTTAACGCACTTGGCTATTAAGCAAAAGCTTGGAGGTTCGAGGCCACTCAGCAGAGCCTCAGAAGAAAGGCCTGATGTCTACTTTTGAAAAATCAGCCACTGAAAACTCTACGGAACATAGTTCTACTCTGGCACACTTGGGGTCGCCATGAGTTGGAATCGACTTGATGGCAATTGGTTGGTATGTAAAGTCAGGGTGTGGTGCTGCTCACAATGAATGCTTACTGTTAGACTATTCTGGAGTTACAGCATAAATTTTCAAAATTAAAATACCAATACCATAGGAATTGGAATACAGATTCATTATCAGTGTCAAATGAATGGTTTAGAAACCAAGCTTCAATTCTTCCCTAATGGATTGCTGAAGGATCTACCCACACACTTGCCTGTGGTTATACACATACATCAAAACCAAGAAAGGGCCATTGAGAGTATGTCAAGCCTTAACAATCTGTTGAGAATTATAAATCAGCTTGTGATATTAAGAGATTCGGCACTGGAATCTTTTTTTTTTTTTCTTTCTTTCTATTCCTGTTGTTTTTGTTGCTATGCACAACTGAGTCAATTCTGACTCATGGAGACCCCATAATGACCCTAATACCTGTCACTCAACTGTAGTTCTAGTCTTCATTCCCACGTATATAGTTGCTCAGCTAACCCTTGTCTCTTTTCCCCTCACATATAGCTTACACATGGCTTCCAGGTTAATCTTCCTAAAGTAGAGCTCTGTTTAAACCACTTCTCTGAGCAAAAACCTACAGTAACTTCCCATTAGCTAAACAAATTTATCCCAAAATTTTAGCCTATGTCAAGCTATTGACTTCATCCTACCTTGTGTCCCACTACTCCCCTAACTCTAGATCACTAATTCTCAACTGGAGGTGATATTGTGCCCAGTGAGAGATTTGGAAATGTGGGAATATTTTCCCTGTATAAAATGATTGAGGACACGACAGGTATTTACTGGATACAGCCAGGTATGCAACACCTCTGCAATGTGTGGGACAGCCACTATGATGAGCACCCCCTTTGAGAAATACTGCAAATCTGAACAAAAGAGATTATTCTTTTATTTCCATTAGCATATCCTCTATTTTCCTACCTCTATTGCTTTGATCATGTTACTCCCTCCATAAAAACCCAAGACCCATGGCTGTCAAGTTGGTTCTGATTCATAGTGACCCTATAAAAAAGACCCTATAGGACAGAGTAAAATGGCCCCACAGAGGTTTCAAGGAGCGCCAGGTGGATTTGAACTGCCGACTTTTTGGTTAGCAGCCATAGCACTCAACCCTATGCCACCAGGATTTATGCTCCCTCTGTATGGAATGCCCTTTCCCAGAATTTACTGAAGTCATACCTCCCCTTTAAGTTCCAGCTCAAATACAAGCCCTTTGAACTTTCCTTGATCTGCCCCACTTCACATCCCCCCAACTACTGCTGGAAGATATCTTTTTTCTTTTCTGTGCTTTCATAGAAAGTTTTCCTTCTCTTAAAGGACCCATCGTATTCTGTCTTGTATCATAGTTAAGTTGTTATCTTGTTTCATTTCTCCATCTAGATGCTAGGCTCCTTGAAAGCAACGACCATGCCTTGCCAATAGTTACTTCTTGATTAATGTTGGTTGATAATATGGATCCCTTAAAAGAAATGCTGCCATGAGATTGCCTAAGGTTTCAGCACTAGTAAAAATAGCAAATAGAAAAAAGAAAAAAAAAAAAAAACCCTAAATTTCTAATTTTTAAACTACGTTTGTATGTGAAATCCCTTTCTAATATGCTGATGTTTTTCTCTATGAGATTTCATTTAACATATATTTTTATTTTTAATAAGAAGCGTCTACAAGAAAGGGTAAAATTGGTGTAACATACTTGCTTAGGACCATTAGTTGCAAGATTTTTGGCATTAATAATAATAGTTACAACTTTCTGAGCACCCACTATGTGCTGAGTACTGTGCTAGCCTACAAAAGGCATGAAAGGCAGGGGCCACGCTGGCTTACTCATTGATGTACCTCTCGGGTCTAGCGTAAGTTCTGATACAGGAAAAGCACCAAGTATTTGAGGGATGAGTGAATGAATACATTAGGCATTTTATATAGCATTCCTTCAACCCATATAATAAATGCTTAAAATAATTTTTCCTCCCCCATTTCATAGATGAAGAAACAAAGCCTGTCCTGTGTCACATACCCACTGCCACTGCCGTCACATAGCTAGTAGTTAATGGCAAAACTAGGATTTGAACCTTGATCTGTCTGGCTCTCATGTTTTGTTTGTTTTTTTTTTTTTTCCCAACAAGTTGCACAGTTGAGTTCATTCTGAATTCCAAATTCTATGTTCCTAAGCGATATCACCTGAGCGATGTGTCCTACCTGCTTAATTGTTTCCAGGGTCTCTGGATTAATCTTTGTAATGAAGTTGGTCTCTGTGCAGGCATAGTAATCTTCCCCCACTGGGTAGATATTAACAAGGGCATTGTCGGTAACCTCCACTCCTTTAAAGTAAGAAAAAAACCTGCAGAAGCAAATGAATTTTTCAGTCCAATAGCTTTCAAACCATGAGAGAAAAAGGGTAAATAATATGCAGTTTCATTTCAGTAACCTGGAAAATATATTCTTGCAGGGATCTGGGAAAGCGCAGGTGCCAAATTCCGTTATGACGATTCTGTTCTCGGTCATGGCCCGTACGTAAGCATCAGTGCGGATGAACCTGAAGGACATTGAGACGTGAGAAAAGGTAATAGGCCTGAACAATCAGAAGAGTCGTGTGGAGCTTAGAATGGTCATTCTGTGCATCCTTATTGGAATCAGACATCCACAGCATGAAGAATGAAGAGTACTATCCGGCCACTTTCTTGGGGTGACCAAAGGAGAAAGGGACGATGTGCCATGACCTGAAATTTTATTATGTCTTAAAACTTCACAATGACAAATGAGGAAACTGAGGCTCCGAAAAGCTAAGTGATTGGCATACATGGCTGAGCTGAAAGCCATACCTCCTAGCATGCATCCTCCATCGCAGGTCCAAATAGGACCTCTGACTTCCTGTAGCACATAATTTGTTAACCTACACTCCCTTTGGAAATACGGGATACGGTGTGCTGAATTATGTTCTGTTTAATCTTCCCTCTGTTCCTCTTGTATTTCTCTTCAATTATAAAAGTTATTTTGCTGCTTATTGAAATAGATATTCTCGAATTCAATCTCTTGTACTGGCAGACCTCCTGAAACATATCCCAAACTAAATGCCGTAAATTGCCTAGGCTTTCTCATGTGACGAGCCAATTCAAATCTGAGGCACTTTCACTGTTAAGCCATTAGAAGGTGGGTGAAACCTTTGCCTGACCTCCAAAATATGCTCTCGTAGCTAAATTTTTGCTTGACCAAAGTATTATATGATCTGTATCTAGCCTCTTACACTCCAACATATCCTGTTCAGTTCAAACTTCCATATACCCTTCCTTTTGATGTCTCTTCAAAATACCTGGTTCAACAAAACGACTAACAGACCTGACTACTAAAGCATAAGACAAACTCTTTATAGTGGTGTTAATGGGAGCTTCCTGGAGTGATGGCTTAGCCCTTCAAGCCTCTAAGCAATACCTCTCATTTTAGAAAGTTTCTCTTCCTTGCATCTCTATGCCACACTTGGTTATTTCTTCCTTTGTGGCACACTTCCCTCCTTCCCAGTGGCCTTTCTGACTATGAGAAAGGAAAGGAATCAAAACAGCCAATGGTCTAATAATAATAATAAAAGCAACATCAATAACAATAACTATAATTACTACTGAATGCCTCCTCTGTGCTAGACATTGTGTTCTCATTTAATCCTTGTAATGAACCTACAAAGTAGACTTTATTATTCCTCCCATTTTACAGAGGTCAAAATCAAGAACTAGAGGCTGACATCTTGCCAAAGTTCACCCTCCCGGGCAAGTGGTGTCTGGTGGACATAGGACTTGAAGCCAGGCATATTGGACCCCAAAGCTCTAGTTTTTAGCTTCTTTATCCTATATTATGGCTGCTAGGTTTCCTAGTAGACCCACTGGCCCAGGTAGCTTCTGAGAGAGAAAAGGGCACATAGGTTCCCTCTTGGGTTCAGGAGGTTGAAAAGCACTTGGGAGGAGGAGACAAGCTAGACTCCCTCCCCCCAGGAGAAGGAGCTAGACCTCGTGGTTCTTTACCTTCTATGGTATGTTACATGTCCTTCCTTAAAGTCAAACTTGTGCAGGAGGGCTTGCCCATCAAACAGGTGGTAAAATGGCTCAGATCCAACTTCAAAAAGACCTGGCCCACATCGTAGGAGACTGCCGGTGAGCCAGAGGGGGATTCTGCCTATGATAAAGGTGAGAAACAGAGCGCTGCTTTTCACTTCTGCCCTTCAGCACTAACTGAAAGGTTGGAGGTTCAAGTCCACCCAGAGACACCTTGGAAAAAAGGCCTGGTGATCTAACTTCTGAAAAATCAGTCGTTAAAAGGTCTGTGGAGCACAGTTCTACTCTGATGCACATGAATCACTCTGAGTTCAAGTCAACTTGATTGCAGTTGAAAATTTTAACTGGTTGGGCTGGGAGAAAGTGGGTGATTATTTTAGCAGCCTGACTGGGCAGCCTCTTCTTTATAAAACTGCCAGAGAGTGATTTTCCTTTGCAGTTCTTATGCTGGACAGCACTTTGCAAATGCCTGCTGACTTATCTTTTCTTCACTAGGATACCAAATGGCGGAAATGTAGCAATGCTTCAGGGTTGGGATAAAGGTCTGGAAGAAGAGAAGGAAAGCCATCTTTACGGGAATAGGATTCTCCACCTAACAGATTTCCCTAGATACAACTACATCTGCCTTTTTGTCATCGCACTTTAAAGAAGAATTTAAAGTTTTTTAATGTATTTTGGTTGGATGAGGGGTAGAAGAACGTTGTATGGGTCACATGGTGTCTTTGAATAATGATAATGAAGGTAATAATAACTACCCTGTATTGTTGAATTTGTGTCAGATACTGGGTGAGTCATTCTATTTTCTCACTTAATTTTTACATCATCTTTACGAGGTAAAATTTGGTTTTTGGTAAGTGAGGGTATTAAAGCTCAGAAAGTTTAAGCAACTTGTAGAATTCGCAGCGCATAAAACAATAGAACAACGATCGACACCTATGTCTGCCTGACTCCAAAACCAAGACTCCTACAATTTAATGGAGATGAAACCCAACACCCTGTAAAGCACCCAGATGCTTGTCACCGGGCCATTATTAAGACACTGCCAGGACACATATTTATAAAGCATTTACTTTGTGCCAGGCACAGGCAGTCAATGATGACAAAGATGTAGTCCCAGTCTTCAAGGAATTCCAGTCAGGCAGCATTTTATACATTAGAGAAATGAAGAAAAGATAAAGGAGAGGATTGGGTTCTTGGTTTAAAAGTCCAAGGCCCCAGATTCCCCTCCTTGTATCCCACACTGTGTACCAGTACTGAGAAATGCCAGTGACTGAGGAGCCAGAGAAAACAGAGCTCGAAAGAAAAGAGAAAATGGCTTCAAGGTGGGAGAGACTCACCTGTAACATGAGCTGTTAGCGGCGAGGAAAGTTCCTCCACAGTCTCGAACAGTTTCTTGTAACCACCAGCAGGATGCTCTACTCTAAAATAGTCAGGAAGAAGCCCATGTCGATATTTAAAGAAATCCAGGGAGACAGAGGCAGAGATCCAGGAGACCGTGCTCTCTGGCTCGGTGTCAACACCCCACTGCCAGTCTAGCCTCGGCTAGGAGGTACTTGGTGCTAAGGTATGATGGCAACATCCTCAGGTATGAAAGTGGGGCCCCAGCTCAGAGCTCCTTCTTTGATGTCAGGGGAAATGACCTCTCTTAATGTCAGTGGTCATAGTGGACTTAATCGTACCCTCTACAGTTTTCCCATATTTCTGAAGACAAATCAACTAACCTTGCTGCTATCACTTCTCTTCTGGAACTTTGAATCTTCCCACAGAGTTATCCTGCTCTACCCCTATTCTCGGGGCCCTAGTGGTACAACAGTTAAGTGCTTGGCTGCTAACTGAAAGGTCAGTGGTTTGAATTCACCAGCTGCTCTGCAGGAGAAAAGAACCTGCGACCTGCTCCCATAAAGATTTCAGCCTAGGAAACCCTATGGAGCAGTTTTACTCTGTTCTGTGGGGTTGCTTAGAGCCCTGGTGGTGCAGTGGTTAAGAGCTTTGCTGCCAACAGAAAGGTTAACAGTTCAAATACACCAGTCATTCTTTGGAAACCCCAGGGGGAAGATCTATTCTGGCCTACAGGGTGGCTCTGAGTTGGGATCAACTTGATGGCAATAGGTATTTGGTTATGGGATTGCTTTGAGTTGGAATTGACTGGATGGTAAACCACCGGCACCAAAACAATGTCCCTACTTTCACCTCACTGCATCATTGCTTCTCTTGTCTCACAGAAAGGATCATACTTCTCCTTCCTACACGTTGGAGAACAACAGCTTTGCAGGGTTGGAAACTCATCCTTGGTTATTCATCTGTATTATACCACCATCTCTACTTATTGTCTCGTTTCTCCACTAACCTTCAAGAGCTACAGTATATATATATATATATATATCTGTAAAATATTCAGATCAGTAGATTCAGCTTCCGTCTTTTTTCTCACCTCCTGCCACCTTCAGCTGCACTTTTATAGCTTCTCAGAGTGAGCACTCTGATCACACTCCTTAATTATAATGTTGTTGTTGTGTGCCATTGAGTAAACACTTACTATATGCCACATGCCATACACCATACGAAGAATTTGCATGCTATTAGCTCATTTAAACTTCACAAAGACATAATAGGGTAGGTACTGTTGTTATACTCATTCTATATGTGGAAAAAAAAAAAATTGCCCAAAGTCACACAGCTAGGAAACGGCCAGATAAGAAGTGGAACCGAAGTCTGCCTAACTGAAACCCCCATAGTTATAACTGCTTTCAAGCCTCATAGTTATAACTGCTTTCAAGTTATAACTGCTTTCAAGCCTCGTTCTAAGTTACACAAATTCAATGTAATTTAGTCCTGAATTCTAGATATTTGCTTCAATTTGTAAATGGAAAGAACCCGCCACCCCCCCCGCCACAACCCCGCCTCAAGACCAAAGGGCCTTCCCTAATCAGGTCATCAGTCAATGCCTTCACTTCAGGAGCTCTTGAAATAGTCCATTTATCATCCAAAAAAAAAAAAAAATTTCCCAGAGACACTTACTGGATGGACATTTTCTCTCTGTGGAGAACAGGCACCAACTGCAGAATAAGGAAGCAAGCCCTCAGCCTGGCACTTTATAGGGCCTCTAAAACCCCCTGAAAGGAGTTAAGGCTTTGTGTACCCTCCCCTGCCCCCTCAGCTGAGAGAGGGAGAACAGAAGTGGCTTTCAATTCCCAGACCATCCTGATGTTTGACCATTATTTGGGCTTGCCGTTCCCATAACAATTTTTTGACAGTTTTCCAGAGACCTCAATCCTTCCCAAGGAGAATGAGAAGTGGATTAGAAGAAAGGGGCTGTGAGGGAGTGGCCAGCGTCAGGCCTCAGCTGATCCGGATCACAGTACTGAAACCTGGCACCATTCTCTGGTTCCCACCTCCCTCTACCACCTTTGTGCCCTCTCCCCATCTTTATTCATTTATTCATTCACTCGTTAAAAAAAAATTCATTACACATCATCTATGGACCAGACACATATGGGCACTACCCCTGTCTTTACAGATCTTATAACTCTGCAAGGGTAACAGGAAACTAACAAGCTCTTCCATAAAAGTTGATTAGTGCTAAAGTTGGAGAAGCACGGAGTACTGTGGAGTGCACGTTGTGGCCTCCTAACCTTCTCTGGTCACCTTTATAGGCCCCATTCAGTGCCTAAATCACTCCAACCAGGCTGAGAACCTTAGCTGTGTCCTTTTGATTTGCTGAGGATGGAAATCTTTTCATATCCTTGCTTGTCATTAATACCTGCCTAGACTCCAATTCATCTTCCAGCATATTGGTGTGTGTTCTGCACTCAGAGAGTATATAGCACTGTTTTATTACTTTTTCTACATTTTAATTAAGCTCCAACTGTGTTCCAGCATAAACTTGATAGAAAAGCAAACAAGCAATACGCTTTTAAAAATAAGACATGGAAAGGTTGAAAGTAAAATAATGGAACAATATGTGCTTACCATGTGCTAACCAAAAGGCAGCTATGGCAGCTATACTAATATAAATCGAAATAGACCGTAAAACATCGTTAGGGATAATCATCATATAACGACAAAAGTTTATATTCACCTGGAAGATCCCAAATTCTTATGCACCTAAATTCATAGCCACAAAGTAGATAGAGCAGAAATTATTAGGGTTACATCGATAAATCAAAGATCCATCATTAATGTGAGAGATTTCAACATACACATACACACACGTCTTTCATTTATCGACATAGGTCAAGAATATTAGTAAATATATAGAAGCACATGCAGTAAAAATCTATGTATACAGTGCTCTGGGAATACATCCTTATGTCTAGCTTTTTCCCCAGTAGTAAAGAGTAAATACCATCATTTAACTAATTTTTATCAAATTTTTTTTTTGCTAAGGTATGGTATTTCATTTTCTGTCCTCTTCAACAAAACTGAGTAACAATTAGCCCTAACACTCCCCAAGATGGAAGACTGGAGCTTATTTTCCCAGCCTGACTTGCAATAAGGGCATAGTCATGTGACCTGGGCTCTGCCAATCAGAAGAGGCAATGGCAGAAGTCTAGTGGTAGCACTCAGTGTCCAGCATCAGCAATGTCAATGCTCATCCAAGTCAGCAGTAGTGTATCCACAGCAGACCTTCTACCTTTTATGCTAGGGCATTATTATTGGCTGAGTAAACTCCATTCCCTATCCGTTAGCCATCCTAGAGATTCAGTTTTCTACCTAATATGTAAAATATTTATACTTCATTTTAATTGGCTATATACATATATAATTATTATTTTTTTCCCCTAGTAAGAACACTGTCTCTATAAAATGATGGAAGTGAAGGATACTGTAGTAGCACCTAGGAGGAACAGCCACACTTCTATTTGGAAGTCCCAGAAAGATTCTTTGAGGAAGTATCTAAGCTGAGATATGAAGGGTATATAAAAGTTAATCAGACAAAGGACAGGGAAAAGAGGGGGAAGAAGAGTGTTTAGGCACATCTTATGGAAAGTCTGGAGGTAGGAGTAAAGTGGGGAAATATCAAGAGGAGGTTAAACTAGAGATAATCATGGAGCAGACTTGGCAGGGTCTTCTAAACTGTGTAAGGAAATCAAGACCTACATCATGAGAACAGAGGTGATTCACTGAAATGTTTTATTCAGAAGAATGACATGATCCAATCTGCATTTTTTTGAGACCACTGTAATTACATTGTGGATAAAATACTGGAAATTTGGGAAAGATAAGTTAGGGGAAGGACCAGAGACTGAGCAAGCGAAGACAGCGTGATGTAGGAAGAATTCACTGAGTGAT
This sequence comes from Loxodonta africana, assembly GCF_030014295.1. NCBI lineage: Eukaryota > Metazoa > Chordata > Mammalia > Proboscidea > Elephantidae > Loxodonta > Loxodonta africana. Next base: position 109,405,621 of record NC_087344.1, read on the forward strand.
GAGCATTAATGGTCAGATTCAAGAGATGTTTCAGAGAATGGCTCATTGGACTCTGTGACTGGTGGATGAGTTGGGCAAATAAGGGGCAGAAAAAAGGTTTCTGCTTGAGGTATGGTGGAATTCATTGAGATGGCACGTGCTATGGAAATATGTGTGTGCGTGTGGTGTTTCAGGGATGTAGAGAGAATGAATTCTGATTTTAATATATTTATTAAAGAAAGCAATCACTGGGGCTGTAATAGTCTGAAGTCTTCATAGGGTGGTAGAGTGAGTGAGAATTTGAAGGAAGAACTGGGTGTGGACGCAGAAAAGATGAAGAGGACATTTCTGGTGAATGGTGCACAGTGAGAGGAGTCAGGAGAATGGGCTCTTTGGGAGGCAAATGTTAGAAGGACTTTCTGTCTCCTACCATCTTTGTTGGATTTCAGGAGCTATGACCCTGTTGTAATACTAGCACACTGTCAGTCCATATACTCTATGAAAATAAGGATCCAGCTAGTTTTCTTCACTCTCATCTCCCATTATATGGGGCCCAAAGGAAAAGGTTTGGTGGAAGCTAATTTTTTTTTTTTTTTAAGTGCTAGAAAGCCTACACTAGCTGAGTGACAGAGCATTAACAAACTGCATTTTCTGTTGAAGATCACTTCCTGGGAGACAAAACCCCAATATTATTGGTGCCTAAGACTCCCTTTTCTTAGTTATGCTTGTGCTGCCTTTGTTGTTCTGGGCCCGTAGCCACAGTTCAAAAACAGGAACTAGTTTTAGGGACTTTTGCATTTTGTTTTGGATCTTTGGTAGCCTTTACTTTTCAAACTATATAGACCCTATAAGGCTGTCAGATCCTTAGGGGATATTTCTTTTAAAAGTACAAAGCATGGTACTTCATTCCTAGAAGGCTTGCAGGCTCATGGACCATGGAGCCCTCACGTTAGCATGCTTAATTTAAGTCAGGATGAAAACTAATTACTGTGCACGAACCTCACTGAATGCCAGGTTCCTCAGGTATAAAGCAAGGAAAATGTGCAATAGCTTATTTTTCACCAATAGCATGCCATAAAAATATCAATTAACAGCCCTTTTCCTCAGGAAGTTGTATTTTATATCTTCCAACTAATACCTCCTACCTCAGGTGTAACTCAGTTTCTCTTGTTCTACTGTTGGCATGAAACATCTGCTGGGCTATATTCTTTCCAGAATCCCAGTTTTTGACCTCTTGGTTCCTAAAGCCCCAAATGGAAACCTCTTTTACAGATCTGACTTTATCTTTCTATAGTTTCAGAGTGATTTACCGGGTGCCCAATGTACTGTTACTTTTTCTTTCATCTTCTCCTATTTCTCACCTGAATTTTTGTCATCTGCTAAAATTGGGCCTTATGTTCAATTTCTGTGCCTACCAAAAACAAATAAAAAACCTGTTTCATGATACATTTTGGCATATTTACCAAAATAGTATTCCATGAATCAAACAAACGAGCAAAATCTTTCTGCAAGCAGAGATTTCTAAGTAGGATCTGATTCCATTATTTCTTTGAAGAAATCATTTTTGAGAGTATAATAAAAGCTACTTTTTTTTTTATCCTGGTATCAGACAGACCATATGCGGCTTGTAGGTCACAGTAAGTAGTCTGGATTGTATTCTGAGATTATTGGGAAGATGCTAGAGGGTTTTAAACTGAGGGATGACTGAGGCGATTTAATCTATGTTTCAGAAAAGAAAAAAATCACCCTCTCTGCTATATAAAGAATGGATTATAAGTGATTAGAGTGGAAGCAGGGAAACCAGTAGGCCGGGTGAGGTGACATTTCTTGAACTTGATTGGTGGCAATGAAAGTGGGGGAAAACAAAACAAAACAAAGTCAATGGATTTAAGATATGTTTTATGGATAGAAATGAGAGGAAGTGATAGTTTCCATACGGCTGGGTAAGGAAAATAAGGTGATGGGGTTTATCATTTAGTCATTGCTTATACTGTAGCATAAAAATTAATAACAAAACCTCAGTTTTGTGGATCATGTGTTTAGAGTGGTTAGTTAGGTAGAACTGTTGGTACTGGCTGGGCTCACATGACTGGAGGTTGCCTGGCTGTCTGCTGATCTATGTCTCAGCCGAGATAAGTGGGGTAACTTTTTTTATCCAAAAGATTGTGTAGCCACGTCCTTGGCGAACATTCTAGGACACGTGTCCTTAGTTTGTACAAGAAAGTTTTCTGAATCTTGGAAACTATGTTTTCATTTTGCACAGTCCTTTTTTTTGTTGTTGTTGTGCTTCAGGTGAAAGTTTATGGAGCAAATTAATTTCTCATTCAACAATTTATACATAATTTGTTTTGTGACATTGATTGCAATCTTGCCATGTGTCAACACTCCCCTCTCCCCCACCCCACTCATCCCATTTTACTGCCCCTCCCTGCCTTCTCATCATTGCTTTTGGACAGGCGTTGCCTGTTCGGTCTCATTTCCATGACTGAGCTAAGAAGCACAGTCCGTGCATTTTTTGTTGTTTGTTTTATAGAATAATAAGTCTTTGGCTGAAGTGTGAACTTCAGGAGGGACTTCAGGTCTGAGTTAAAAGGGTGTCTGGGGGCCATAGTCTCAGGGCTCCTCCAGTCTCTGTCAGACCAGTAAGTCTGGTCATTTTCTGTGAATTTCAATTTTGTTCTACATTTTTTTTCTCTCTGTCTGGGTTCTCTATTATAATCCCTGTCAGAGTGGTTGGTGTTGGTAGCCAGGCACCATCTAGTTCTTCTGGGCTCAGGTTGGTGGAGGCTGTGGTACTTGTGGTCCATTAGTTCTTTGTACTACGTTTCCCATGTGACTTGGATTTTCTTCATTCTCTTTGCCCTGCACAGGATAGGACCAGTAGATGTGTCTTAGACGGCCGCTCACAAGCTTTTAACACCCCAGGCATGACTCACCAAAGTAGTTTGTAGAACATTTCTTTATGCACTGTGTTATGTTAATTGACCTAGGTGTCCACTGAGACCATGATCCCTTGGTCTCACAAGGTGTTTGGAAGTGTCTGTGAAATTTCTATGACTTTGCCTTGATCATTTTGTGCTGACTTCCCATATAATGTGTACTGTCCTTCCCTTCACAAAAGTTAACACTGATCTACTATATAGTTAGTAATTTCCCCTCTCTACCCCTTCCCTTCCTCAGAACCATCAAAGATTGTTTCTTGCTGTGTGGAAACCTTTTCTTGAGTTTTTATGATGGTGGTCTCATACAGTATTTGTCCTTTTATGATTGACTTATTTACCTCAGCATAACACCCTCCAGATTCATCCATGTTGTGAGAAGTTTCACGGATTCATCATTATTCTTTATTGCTGCATAGTATTCCATTCTGTGTATGTACCATAATTGGTTTATCCATTCAACTGTTGTTGGGCACTTAGGTTATTTCCATCTTTTTGCTATTGTGAATAATACTGCAATGAATATGGGTGTGCATATGTCTATTTGTGTGATGGCTCTTATGTCTCTAGGATATGTTTCCAGGAGTAGGATTACTGGATCCTATGGTATTTCTACCACTAGAATTTTTAAGGAAGCACCTTATTCTTTTCCATAGGGATTGTACCATTTTACCTTCCCACCAGCAGCACATAAGAACTCCAATCTCCCCGGAACCTCTCCAACATGAATGGGGTTTCTTGACTTTGGTCCATGTCTATTTCATCCTCCAGTAGTGTAGCCTGGTCATATTCAGATATGGAAGGAAGTGGAAACACGCAAACCTGTTTAAGGCCTAGACTTCATTTAAAAATGTCATGGGGGCAGAGGGCTGTATATATATATATCCCTTAGAATGCATAATCTCCCTCTCTGTTCCCATCCAGGAGACATCAGACAGCCCTCTCTTGCTAGCAGTTCCTACTTCTCACTCAGAAAATTCCTCTTACTTTGCACTCATCTGAGTGGGTAATGAACATTTAAATTACTGTGGTCTCTGGCTTTGGTGTGATGTGTTTTGGTATCTGGTATCATAAAAATATAGAGCCATGGTGTAGACATACCTCGACATTGATGCCTCATTATTTTTAGAGACTGGAAGTCAGTAGAGGAATTCAGAAAAATTTTTTTTGTGTGTAAGCGTGCTTTAGGTGAAAGTATACAGAGTGAATTATTTTCCCATTCAATAATTTCTACATAAAGTGTTCTGTGACATTAGTTGCAATCCCTGTGATGTGTCAACATTCTCCCCATTTCCACCCTGAGTTCCCTGTTTCCATTTGTCCAGTTTTCCTGCCCCTTCCTGCATTGTCATCTTTGATTCTGGGCAATTGTTACCCTTTTGTTCTCGTATAGTTGCTTGTTCGAAGGAGCACTTTCCTCAAGATTGTTGTTTATTTTATAGCCCGTCTTTTATTTGGCTGAAAGGTAATCTCCGTGAGTGGCTTCAGATCCAAGTTAGAAGGGTGAATAAGGACCATAGTCTCAGGGGTTCCTCCAGTCTCTGTCAGACCGGTAGATCTGGTCATGTTTTACGAATCTGGATTTTGTTCTACCTTTTTTTCCCTCTCTGTCTGGGACTCTCTATTGTGATTCTGGTTAGAGAGTTTGGTAGTGGCAGCCAGCACCATCCAGTTCTTCTGGTCTCAGGATGAGGGAGGCTGTACCTCCTGTGGGCCATTAGTCCTTTGGATTAACTGCTTCCCTGAATCTTAGTTTTTTTCACTCTCCTTTGCTCCAGACGGTAAAAGAGCAACAGTTGTATCTTAGATGGTCGCTCACAAGCTTTTAAGGCCCCAGACTCTACTCACCAAAGTAGGATGCAGAACACTGACTTTATGAGCTCTGTCATGCCCATTGACCTAGATGTCCCCTGAGATTATGGTTCCCAGCCCTTAAGCCCAGTAACTCAGTCCCACGAAGTGTTTGCTTATATCTAAGAAGTTTCCCTGATTGTGCTCCCTGTGTAGTACACTGTATACATGACTTCACATGCAGCACATACAAATACACATGTAGAAATATCCACATCCGAGTCCATACATGCACCTGGGTGTACTCCTGTATGCCCTCCTGTATCTATGCAGCATATATATCTGCCTGTGTGTCCACTTGGAAATTACTGTTTGTTATTTCTATCGTTGCAGGGCTGTATATGTTGTAGCTGCCTTTTATTCTTGCATATTGCTCAGTGTCTTTCTTTGCCTTGGTCATGTTGTGCTGAATTCTCCCATATTGAGTATTGCCTTTCTTTTCACAAAAGTTAACATGTGTCTACTATCCAGTTGTTGATTTTCTCTCCCTTGCCCTCCCGCCCCTGGTAAACATCAAAGAATATTACTTTCTGTGTATAAACTTTTTTGAAAAGTTTTTATCATTGTGGTCTCATACAATATTTGTCCTTTTGTGACTGATTTATTTCAGTCAGCATAATGTGCTCCTCATTCATCTATGTTGTTGTGAGATGTCTTGCTGATTTGTCATTATTCTTTACCATTGTGTGGTATACCATTGTTTGTCTACCACAGTTTTTTTAAATCCATTCATCTGTTGATGGGCATTTAGTTGTTTCCATGTTTTTACTATTGTGAATAATGCTGCAATGAACAAGGGTGTGCATGTGTCTGTTCTTGCCATGGCTCTTATTTCTCTAGGATATATACCTAGGTATGGGATTGCTGGACTATATGGTATTTCAATTTCTAGCTTTTTAAGGAAGCACCATACCATTTTCCGTAGTGGTTCTACCGTTTTACATTCCCACCAGCAGTGTTATTGCTGTTGTTGTTAGGTGCTGTCGAGCCAGTTCCGACTCAGTGATCCTATGCACAACAGAACGAAACACTGCCCGGTCCTGCGCCATCCTTACAATCATTGTTATGCTCAAGCTTATTGTTGCAGCCACTGTGTCAGTCCACCTCGTTGAGGGTCTTCCTCTTTTCTGCTGACCCTGTACTCTGCCAAGCATGATGTCCTTCTCCAGGGACTGATCCCTCCTGACAACATGTCCAAAGTATGTAAGATGCAGTCTCTCCATCCTTGCCTCTAAGGAGCATCCTGGCCTCACTTCTTCCAAGACAGATTTGTTTGTTTTTTTGGCAGTCCATGGTATATTCAATATTCTTTGCCAACGCCCCAATTCAAAGGTGTCAACTCTTCTTCGGTCTTCCTTATTCGTAGTCCAGCTTTCACATGCAAATGATGTGATTGAAAATACCATGGCTTGGGTCAGGTGCACCTTAGTCTTCAAGGTGACATCTTTGCTCTTCAACACTTTGAAGAGGTCCTTTGCAGCAGATTTGCCCAATGCAACGCATCTTTTGATTTCTTGACTGCTGCTTCCATGGCTGTTGATTGTGGATCTGAGTAAAATGAAATCCTTGACAATTTCAAACTTTTCTCCCTTTATCATGATGTTGGTCATTGGTCCAGTTGTGAGGATTTTTGTTTTCTTTATGTTGAGATGTAATCCATACTGCAGGCTGTGGTCTTTGATTTTCATTAGTAAGTGCTTCAAGTCCTCTTCACTTTCAGCAAGCAAGGTTGTGTCATCTGCATAACGCAGGTTGTTAATGAGTCTTCCTCCAATCCTGATGCCCCGTTCTTCTTCATATAGTCCAGCTTCTCGGATTATTTGTTCAGCATACAGATTAAACAGGTATGGTGAAAGAATACAACCCTGATGCACTCCTTTCCTGATTTTAAACCAATCAATATCCCCTTGTTCTGTCCGAACAACTGACTCTTGATCTGTGTAAAGGTTCCTCATGAGCACAGTTAAGTGTTCTGGAATTCTCATTCTTTGCAGTGTTATCCATAGTTTGTTATGATCCATGCAGTCGAATACCTTTGCATGGTCAATAAAACACAGGTAAACATCCTTCTGGTATTCTCTGCTTTCAGCCAGGATCCATTTGACATCAGCAATGATATCCCTAGTTCCATGTCCTTTTCTGAAACTGGCCTGAATTTCTGGCAGTTCCCTGTCGATATACCGCAGCAGCCGTTTTTGAATACTCTTCAGCAAAATTTTGCTTGCGTGTGATATTAATGATATTGTTCTATAATTTCCACACTCGGCTGGATCACCTTTCTTGGGAATAGGCATAAATATGGATCTCTTCCAGTCAGCTGGCCAGGAAGCTGTCTTCCATATTTCTTGGCATAGACAAGTGAGCACATCCAGCGCTGCATCTGTTTGTTGAAACATCTCAATTGATATTCCATCAATTCCTGGAGCCTTATTTTTTGCCAATGCCTTCAGAGCAGCTTGGACTTCTTCCTTCAGTACCATTGGTTCCTGATCATATGCCATCTCTTGAAATGGTTGAATATTGACTAATTCTTTTTGGTATGATGACTCTGTGTATTCCTTCCATCTTCTTTTGATGCTTCCTGCGTCGTTTAACATTTTCCCCATGGAATCCTTCACTATTGCAACTCAAGGCTTGAATTTTTTCTTCAGTTCTTTCAGCTTGAGAAACACCGAGCGTGTTCTTCCCTTTTGGTTTTCCATCTCCAGCTCTTTGCACATGTCATTATAATACTTTACTTTGTCTTCTCGAGATGCCCTTCGAAATCTCCTGTTCAGTTCTTTTACTTCATCAATTCTTCCTTTTGCTTTAGCTGCTCGATGCTCAAGAGCAAGTTTCAGAGTCTCCTCTGACATCCATCTTGGTCTTTTCTTTCTTTCCTGTATTTTCAATGACCTTTTGCTTTCTTCATGGATGATGTCCTTGATGTCATTCCACAACCCGTCTGGTCTGTGGTCACTACTGTTCAATGCGTCAAATCTATTCTTGAGATGGTCTCTAAATTCAGGTGGGATGTACTCCAGGTCATATTTTGGCTCTTGTGAACTTGCTCTGATTTTCTTCAGTTTCAGCTTGAACTTGCATATGAGCAATTGATGGTCTGGGGGCCTCATGTTCCAGCACTATATCAGACCACGTGTCTGTCAGTTTGTTGTACTGTGGGAGCTTGTGTGTTGCTGTGATGCTGGAAGCTATGCCACCGGTATTCAGATACAGCAGGGTCACCCATGGAGGACAGTTTTCAGCTGAGTTTCCAGACTAAGACAGACTTTGAAGAAGGACCTGGCAGTCTACTTCTTAAAAGCATTAGCCAGTGAAAATCTTATGAATAGCAGTGGAACATTGTCTGATATGGTGCTGGAAGATGAGCCCCCCAGGTTGGAAGCCACTCAAAAGATGACTGGGGAAGAACTGCCTCCTCAAAGTAAAGTCGACCTTAATAACGTGGATGGAGTAAAGCTGGAATGTATGAAGTATGAGTCCAGGAAAATTGGAAATTGTCAAAAATGAAATGGAATGCATAAACATCAATATTCTAGGCATTAGTGAGCTGAAATGGACTGGTATTGGCTGTTTTGAATCGGACAGTCCTATAGTCTACTATGCTGGGAATGACAACTCAAAGAGGAATGGTGTTGCATTCATCGTCAAAAAGAACGTTTCAAGATCTATCCTGAAGTACAGTGCTGTTAGTGATAGGATAATATCCATACGCTTACAAGGAAGACCAGTTAATACGACTATTATTCAAATTTACTCACCAACCAGTAGTGCCAAAGATGAAGAAATACAAGATTTTTATCAGCTGCAGCTGTCTGAAATTGATCGAACATGCAATCAAGATGCATTGATAATTACCGGAGACTGGAATGCAAAAGTTGGAAGCAAAGAAGAAGGATCAGTAGTTGGAAAATATGGCCTTGGTGATAGAAACAATCCCAGAGATTGAATGATAGAATTTTGCAAGACCAACGACTTCTTCATTGCAAATATCTTCTTTCACCAACATAAATGGCGACTATGCATGTGGACCTAGCCAAATGGAACACGCAGAAATCAAATTGACTACATCTGTGGAAAGAGAAGATGGAAAAGCTCAATATCATCAGTCAGAACAAGGTGAGGGGCTGACTGTGGAACAGACCAGCAGTGTATAAGAGTTCTAATCTTTCCACAACTTTGTCAGCATTTGTTGTTTTCTGAGTTTTGGATCAGTGCCATTCTCACCAGGGTGAGATGATATCTCATTGTAGTTTTGATTTGCATCTCTCTAATGGCCAATGATAGCGAGCATCTCTTCATGTGTTTGTTAGCCTCCTGAACGTCTTCTTTGGTGAAGTGTCTCTTCATATTCTTTGTACATTTTTTAATTGGAACTGTTTGTTGTTTATTGAACCAAGTTAGTAGAGACCGCTAGGAGAACTGTCTTAATGAATCAAACAGACAAGAAACACTTAAAACGTTGTTTATAAATGGTTGCTTAAGGATTTGGATTTATTTTTCCTGAAGAATTTGAAATATCGCTCTTAGAATCTTGATTATATTCTGATTTAACTAATCAGCTCCTTATTCACATAAAAGCACAAAAGAGGATTCTTCTGGGGCAGTGCTACTGGATTAGTGGGGCCTCAGCTGTTGAAGTCCTACAGTATACTTGTAAGTTCTCAGGTTCTGCTAGTTGTACAAATGCAAAGAGGAATGGGCAGCTGAAATATTTTAGAACAGAGAAATCTTGTTTCCGCCTGGGTCAAAGAACTGGTTTATTAGGCAAAAGAACCTCAAATGTGGATTAGAAATGACTTATCCTCTTAGCTTCAGGCATGTGAACATCAGACAAAGATTTTGGAATAGCATTAGGAATGCTGTTTGTGCTGATCCAGTTTATGAAGTTACTAGATTGGTTGATGGGTCATTCTCAGACAATGGGAAAATAAGTTACCTAGCTGGAGAAAGTTGTTAATAATAACTGACTGAATGTCCACACTTACCCATATTCCTATACTTACCTGATTGTATTAAGTATTTTTTCGGTTTGTTTCTCCACTTGAACAGAAACTTCCTGGAAGTCAGTGACTGTTTTGTCACTGTATCCTAAAGCCCAGCACTTAGTAAGTGGTTATTAAATATTTTGTATCAGAATATTATTTATATAAAAAAAAAACTTTCAAAATTGTATTTTTTATTAAATTTTAATTTCTGCTTGCTGGATGCTAGTGTAGAGAATAAATCTGATTATTTTATTTTACTTTTATTGTGCTTTAAGTGAGTTTACAAATCAAGTCAGTCTCTCGTACAAAAATTTATGTACACCTTGCTATATATTCCTAGTTGTTCTCCCTCTAATGGGGAGACAGCACACTCCTTCCTTCCACTCTCTATTTTTGTGTCCATTTAGCCAGCTTTTGACCTCTCTGCCCTCTCATCTCCTCTCCAGACAGGAGATGCCCACATAGTCTCATGTGTCTACTTGATCCAAGAAGCTCGTTCTTCACCAGCATCATTTCCTATCCCATAGTCCAGTCCAATCCCTGTCTGAAGTGTTGGCTTTGGGAATGGTTCCTGTCTTGAGCTAACAGAAGGTCTAGGGACAATGACCTCTGGGGTCCTTCTAGCCTCAGTCAGACCATTAAGTCTGGTCTTTTTATGAGAATTTGAGGTCTTGTATTCCCTGTGAGGACATTCATCGGTTGTAGCCAGGCATCATCTAGTTCTTCTAGTCTCTGGGTGATGTAGTCTCTGGTTTATGTGGCCCTTTCTCTCTCTTGGGCTTATGATTACCTTGTGTCTTTGGTGTTTTTCATCTTCCTTTGCTCCAGGTGGATTGAGGCCAATTGATGCATCTTAGATGGCTGCTTTTAAGACCCCAGACACCACTCTCCAAAGTGGGATGCAGAATGTTTTCTAAATAGATTTTATTATGCCAATTGACTTAGATGTTCCCTGAAACCATGGTTCCCAAGCCCCCGCCCCTGCTACACTGGCCTTTGAAGCATTCAGTTTATTCAGGAAACTTCTTTGCTTTTAGTTTAGTCCAGTTGTGCTGACCTCTCCTGTATTGTGTGTTGTCTTTCCTTTCACCCAAAATAGTTCTTATCTACTATCTAATTAGTGAAAACCCCTCTCTCTCCATCCCTTCCTCCTTCCCCACTCTCGTAACCATCAAAGAGTATTTTCTTCTCTGTTTAAACTATTTCTCGAGTTCTTATAACAGTGGTCTTATACAATATTTGTCCTTTTGCAACTGATTAATTTCACTTAGCATAATGCCTTCCGGATTCCTCCATGTTATGAAATGTTTCACAGATTCCTCACTGTTCTTCATCGATGTGTAGTATTCCATTGTGTGAATATGCTATAATTTATTTATCCATTCATCCGTTGATGGGCACCTTGTTTGCTTCCATCTTTTTGCTACTGTAAACAGTGCTACAATGAACATGGGCATGTATATATCTATCTGTTTGTGTAAAGGCTCTTATTTCTCTAGGATATATTCCAAGGAGTTGGATTGCTGGATTGTACGGAAATTTTATTTCTAGTTTTTTAAGGAAGCGCCAAATCTATTTCCAAAATGGTTGTACCATTTTACATTCCCACCAGCAGTGTATAAGTGTTCCAATCTCTCCACAACCTCTCCAACATTTATTATTTTGTGTTTTTTGGATTAATGCCAGCCTTGTTGGAGTGAGATGGAATCTCATTGTAGTTTTGATTTGCATTTCTCCAGTGGCTAATGACCATGAGCATTTCCTCATATATCTGTTAGCTGCCTGAATGTCTTCTTTAGTTAAGTGCCTGTTCATATCCTTTGACCGTTTTTTAATTGGGTTATCTGCCGTTTTTTGTTGTTGAGTTTTTGCAGTATCATGTAGACTTTAGAGACCAGATGCTAATCGGAAATGTCATAGCTAAAAACTTTTTCCCAGTCCATAGGTAATCTTTTTAGTGTTTTAGTGAAGTCTTTGGGTGAGCATAGGTGTTTGATTTTTAGGAGCTCCCAGTTATCTACTTCCTCTTTTGCACTGTTAATAATGTTTTGTATACTGTTTATGCCATGTATTTGGGCTCCTAGCATTGTCTCTAATTTTTCTTCCATGATCTTTATCATTTAAAATTTATATTTAGGTCTTGATCAATTTTGAGTTGGTTTCTGTGCATGGCGTGAGGTATGGGTCTTGTTTCATTTTTTTGCAGGTGGATAACCAGTTATGCCAGCACCATTTGTTAAACAGACTGTCTTTTCCCCATTTAACTGACTTTGGGCCTTTGTCAAATATCAGCTGCTCATACGTGGATGGATTTATGTCTGGATTCTCAATTCTGTTCCATTGCTCTGTGTATCTGTTGTTGTACCAGTACCAGGCTGTTTTGACTACTGTGGCAGTATAATAGGTTCTAAAATCAGGTAGAGTGAGACCTCCCACTTTGTTCTTCTTTTTCAGTAATGTTTTACTTATCCAGGGCCTCTTTCCCTTCCATTTGAAGTTGGTGATTTATTTCTCCAGCACATTAAAAAATGTTGTTGGAATTTGGATCAGAATGGTGTTGTATCTATTGATTGCTTTTGGTAGAGTAGAGATTTTTACAATGTTAAGTCTTCCTATCTATGAGCAAGGTGTGTTTTTCCACTTACGTTGGTCTCTTTTGGTATCTTGTAGTAGTGTCTTGTACTTTTCTTTGTATAGGTCTTTTATGTGTCTGGTAAGATTATTCCTAAGTATTTTATCTTCTTAAGGGCTACTATAAATGGTATTGATTTGATGATTTCCTCTTTGATATTCTTTTTATTGGTGTACAGGAATCCAACTGATTTTTGTGTGTTTATCTTGTATCCTGATACTCTGCTGAACTCTTCTATTCGTTTCAGGAATTTTCTTGAGAATTCTTCAGGGTTTTCTGTGTGTAAGATCATATCATCTGCAAATAGAGATACTTTTACTTCTTCCTTACCAATCTGGATACTCTTTACTTCTTTATTTAGCCTAATTGCTCTGGCTAGGGACTCCAGTACAATGTTGAATAAGAGTGGTGATAAAGGGCATCTTTGTGTGGTTCCTGATCTCAAGGGGAATGCTTTCAGACTCTCTCCATTTAGGATGATGTTGGCCGTTGGCTTTGTATAAATACTTTTTATTATGCTGAGCAATTTTCCTTCTATGCCTATTTTGCTGAGAGTTTTTGTCAAGAATTGGTGTTGAACTTTGTCAAATGCCTTTTCTGCATCAATTGATAAGATTATGTGATTTTTGTCTTTTGTTTTATTTATAGGATGGATTCCATTAATTGTTTTTCTAATGTTGAACCATCCCAGCATACCTGGTATGAATCCCACTTGGTCATGGTGAATTATTGTTTTTGACATGTTGTTGAATTCTATTAGCCAGAATTTTGTTGAGGATTTTTGCACATAAGTTCATGAGGGATAACCCAACCCAGTGCCGTCGAATTGATTCCTACTCATAGCGACCCTATAGGACAGAGTAGAACTGCCCCGTAGAGTTTCCAAGGAGCGCCTGGTGGATTCGAACTGCCAACCCTTTCGTTAGCACCCGTAGCACTTAACCACTATGCCACCAGGGTTTCCTCATGAAGGATATAGGTCTGTAATTTTCTTTTTTTGTGGTGTCTTTAGCTGCTTTTGGTATCAGGGATATGGTGGCTTCATAGAATGAGTTTGGGTGTATTCTGTCCTTTTCTATGCCCTGAAATACCTTTAGTAGTAGTGGTGTTGATTCTTCTCTGAAAGTTTGATAGAACTCTGCTGTGAAGCCGTCCTGGCCAAGGACTTTTTTTGTTTGTTTGTTTTGGGAGTTTTTTGATTACCGTTTCAATGTCTTTTTTTTTTGTTATGGATTTGTTTAGTTGTTCTACCTCTGTTGTGTTAGTTTAGGTAGGTACTGTGTTTCTAGGAATTCATCCATTTCTTCTATGTTTTCAAATTTGTTAGAGTATAATTTTTCATAGTAATTTGGTATGAATATTTTAATTTCAGTTAGTTCTGTTGTAATATTGCCCATCTCATTTCTTATATGGGTTATTTGCTTCCTCTCCTGTTTTCCTTTTGTCAGTTTGGCAAATGGTTTATCAATTTTATTAATGTTTTCAAAGAAGTTTTGGTCCTGTTCTTTCTATTGTTTTTCTGTTTTGTATTTCATTTAATTCTGCTCTAATTTTTATTATTTCCTTTCTTCTGGTGCCTGAGGGTTTCTTTTGTTGCTCTCTTTCTATTTGTTCAGGTCATAGGGATAATTCTTTGGTTTGGCCCTTTCTTCTTTTTGTATGTGTGCATTTGTTGATATAAATTGATCTCTGAGCACTGCTTTCGCTGTGTCCCAAAGGTTCTGAAAGGAAGTGTTTTCATTGTCATTAGATTGTATGAATTTCTTTATTGCATCCTTGATGTCTTCTATAACCCAGTCATTTTTTTGCAGGGTATTTTTCAGTTTCCAAGTGTTTGATTTCTTTTCCCTGCTTTTTGTGTTATAGATTTCTACTTTTATGGCCTTATGGTCAGAGAAGATGCTTTGTAACATTCAGATGTTTTGGATTCTGCTAAGGCTTGCTTTATGACCTAACATGTGGTCTATTCTAAAGAATGTTCCATGTGCACTAGAAAAGAAAGTATACTTGGCTGCTGTTGGGTGGAGTGTTCTCTATGAGGTCAAGTTGTTTGATTGTGGCATTGAGATCTCCCGTGTCTTTATTGAGCTTCTTTCTGGGTGTTCTGTCCTTCACCAAAAGTGGTGTGTTGAAGTCTCCTACTATTATTGTCGAACTGTCTATCTCACTTTTCAATGCTGTTAGAGTTTATGTATCTTGCAGCCCTGTCATTGGGTGCATAAATATTTAAAATGGTTATATCCTCTTGGTATATTTTCTCTTTAATCATTATATAGTGTCTTTCCTTATCCTTTGTGGTGGATTTAACTTTAAAATCTATTTTGTCAGAAATTAATATTGCCACTCCTTCTCTTTTTTGATTGTTGTTTGCTTGATATATTTTTTTCCATCCTTTGGGTTTTAGTTTGTTTGTGTCTCTTAAGTCTAACGTGTGTCACTTGTAGGCAGCATATAGATGGATCGTGGTTTTTTATCTATTCTGGAACTCTCTGTCTCTTTTTGGTGGATTTAGTCCATTTACATTCAGAGTAATTATGGGTAGGTATGAGTTTTTTTTTTTTATGAGTTTAGTGCTGTCATTGAAGCCTTTTTTTGTGTGTTGTTGACAGTGTCTTTTTCCTACTTAGTTTTTTGTGCTGAGTAGTTTATCTTTATATGTCTTTTCCTCTTACTCTTTATTGTTGATTTTGTTTCTGTTGAGCCTCTTTTTTTTTTTCCTTGTATTTTATTTTGATGAGTAGTATTGTTAGTCTCCTTTGTGGTTAATATCCCTATTCTTCTATTTTTAAACCTAACTTTAATTTCTTCATTCTGCCTTTTCTTCCTCTCCATATGAAAGATCTATGACTACATTTCTTAGTCTCTCTTTATTATTTGAAAGTTGTTTTCTTTTACATAATGACATTGCTGTTTCCCTGTTTTGAACTTTTTTTTTAATCTTGATTTATTTTTGTGATTTCCCTATCTGGGTTGACATCTGATTGCTCTGTGCAGTGTTCTAGTCTTGAGTTGATATCTGATATTATTGATTTTCTAACTAGACAACTCACTTTAGTATTTCTTGTAGTTTTGGTTTGTTTTTTATGAATTCCCCACACTTCTGTTTATTTGGAAATGTCCTAGTTTCACCTTCATATTTGAGACAGTTTTGCTGTACGTATGATTCTTGGTTGTCAATTTTTTTCCTTCAATGCTTTATATAAATCATCCCATAGCCTTCTTGTTTGCATGGTTTCTGCTGAGTAGTCAGAGCTTATTCTTATTGACTCTTCTTTGTAGGTGACGTTTTGTTTATCCTTAGCTGCTCTTAAAATTCTGTCTTTATCTTTGGTTTTGGAAAGTTTGATTATAATATGTCTTGGTGTCTTTGTTTTAAGATCTATCTTATGTGGATTTCAATGAGCATCTTGGATAGATATCTTCTCATCTTTCACTATATCAGGGAAGCTTTCTGTCAACAAGTCTTCAACAATTGTCTCTGTATTTCCTGTTATTCCTCCCTATTCTGGTACTCCAATCACTCACAAGTTATTTCTTTTGATAGAGTCCCACATACTTCTTAGCATTTCTTCATTTTTTAAAAAAAATTCTTCTATCTGATTTTTCTTTAAATGTATTGGTGTCAAGTTCTTTATCTTCAATCTCACCAATTCTGCCTTCCACTGACTCAATTCTGCTCCTCTGATTTTCTATTGAGTTGCGTACATCTGTAATTTTATTGTTAATCTTCTGAATTTCTGATTGGTGTTTGTCTATGGATTTTTCCAGTTTATTAAATTTTTCATTATGTTCTTGAGTAACCTTTTTAATTTCTTCAACTACTTTATCTGTGTGTTCCTTGGTTTGTTTTGTGTATTGCCTGATCTCCATCCTGATCTCATTCCTGATGTCTTGAAGAGTTCTGTATATTAATCTTTTGTATTTTTCATCGGGTAATTCCAGGAAAGCACCTTCATCCAGAAGATCCCTTGATTCTTTGTTCTGTGAGCTTGTTGAAGTGATCGTGGTCTGCTTATATATGTGATTTGATATTGACTGTTGTCTCCAAGCCATCTGTAAGTTATTGTATTAGTTTATTTTATCTTTGCTTACTGTATTCTGGCTTCTAGCTTTGTTTCATTTTCATATGCCCAAATAGATTGCTTGATTGAGCTAGCTTAATTATTTTCCTCTTTGAAGCTTTAATGTCCTGTCACCAGATGGCTAGAGCTGTTATCAGGTATATGAGCCTAAGAGTCCATTCACTTTTCTTGTGTCCAGGTGTCCAGGTATTTGGTCATCAAGTGCATGGTACAGGCAGGGGGCCATGTTCTGAACAAGGCAGGGTTCTGACTACTATCCCCTGAGTGTTTGTGAGGAAAGTGCGTCCCTGTTCCCCAGAGTGCACAGGTGGGTGGGTTCTGCAGACAGACCATAGGCACCCAGTGCTTATGGTTGTAAGGACTGGGAGATACCAGTTATCCTGGGACCCCTGTCATGGGTGGCTGGGTGATGTGAGTGGAGCCACCAGTCCTTAGGCCCTTAATGTGGGTAGGTAAAGACCCTGTTTAGTAGGCAGTGTGGTGTCAAACATCAAACACCTTGCTCTCCATCGCACATCTGAAATAGTTGTAGTCTGCCAACAAGGCCCTATTCTCCAGAAATAGGCCCACACAGGTCTGTGTAGGGGGGAAAGGTATTCAAAGTCCATGGACTGTTTGTGCCTGGACAGGAGCTGCTTCTGTCCTGAGCTCCCTAGGCAAATGGAGCTAACAGATTATCTTTTCCCCCAATTGTGAATTTGTTCCTTCTCCAAGGCTGGGAGAATGGCTCAGAGCACACAACAGAACCTATCTCAGGCCCAGGGAAATCGATAGCCACTGATGCTGGCTTGGGGGCTGAGGCATGGGGAAATATATGCAAGTACTTAACTTTTCTCTGGTTCTGGAGGTGTGAGTAGGTTCTGCTGCTGGCTGTTTCTACCTGAGGAAACTGTGGCCGAACGCTACCACCAGCCCACCACAGTCACTCCCAGGAATGGTGCCTGAAGCTTCCTGGCAATTCAGGTCCGGCAACTCCTCTCTGCTTCTGAACCGTCTCTCCCTCGTCTTGCCACTCAGTCTGTTTTCTAACTTTGCCTTTGATGTTCAGGGCTCCTAGCTTGTCATAAATATAATCGTTTCACTTGTTTTTTCAGGTCTTTGTTGTAAGAGTCTTCACTGGAAGTGTCTGACTACTCTGCCATCTTTGCCTATCTCCAAATTTGATTTTTTAAATAATTTTTTTATTATGGGTTAGGTGAACTTTACAGAGCAAATTAGTTTCCCATTCTATAGTTTGTACAGAATGTGTTTCAAGACATTGGTTTCATTCTCTGAAACGTGCCAGCACTCTCACATTTCCGTCCTAGTTCCCCCAAATCCTTTTGTCTTGAATTGCTACCTCTTCCTGCCTTCTCATCTTTGCTTTTTGGCAAAGGTTGCCCTTTTGATCTAGTGTAATTGATTGTTCTAAGGAGCAAGTTCTTCTCTGGTGTTATTGTTTATTTTACTGCCTGTCTATGGTTTGACTAAAGGATGGTCTCTGGGAATGGCATCAGTTCCAGTTCAGAAATGTGTCTTAGGGACTTAGTCTTGGGGGTTCCTTCAGTCTCTGTCAAATCAGTAAGCCTGGTCCTTTTCGTGAATTAGGTTTTTTTGTTCTGCAATTTTTCTCCTGCACTGTCTGGGACCCCCTGTTATATAAATTTGGTTTTTGTATCTTAATCTTGTACCCTGAATCTAATCTTGTTTATTAGTTCTAATAGATATTTTGTAGATTTCACTAGCTTTTTTACATAGAATATGTTGTCTATGAATGAAGAGAGTTTTGCTTTATCCTTTCCAATTTAGATACAGTTTATTTATTTTTCATGCCTTATTGCACTGACTTGAACCTCCAGTACCTTGTTGAGTAGAAGCGATGGGGGAGGACATCCTTGTCTTGTTCCTGATTTTAAGGGTAAGGCATTGAGTAAAATAAAACATGTTAGTGTAGGTTTTCCATAGATGCCCTTTATGAGGTGGAGAAAATTCCCTACTATTTCTAGTCATTGTGACTTTTTAATCAGGAGGAGATGCTAGGTTATGTTAAATGCTTTCTCTATATCCATTGAGATGATCAAGTAATTTTTTTCTGTTTGCTAATGTAGTGAATAAGATTGAGTGGTTTTGCATTTTAAACCAATTTTACTTTTTCTAGAATAAGCGAGAAAGGTGTATTATCTTTTTTTTAAAATAAATTATTGTGTCCTAAAGAGTTGTTTTAAAGAGTATTTGCATCCATGTTCATGTGGGATATTGATGTATGGCTTTCTTGAAATGTTTTTGTCTGATTTTAATATCAGGTAATGAGTTGGAAGTTGCTATCCTCTCTTCAGTAATTTGAGAGAATTGGCATTATTTCTTACTTAAATGTTTGGTAGAATTTGCCTGTGAAGCCATTTGGGCCTAGAGTTTTCTTTCTTGAAAGGTTTTTAAACTATAAATTCTATATCTTTAGGTTATTAAGGTTATTATCATTTTTGGCTGTGAGCTTTGATAGTTCTCTTTCAAAGAATTCGTTCATTTTGTCTAAGTGGATGAATATATTGGTATACATTTGTTAATAATAGTCCCATATTATTATTTTAATATCTGTAGAATCTATAGAAATGTCACATCTCTTATTCCTGGTATTGGTAATTTGTACCCTTTTCCTTTTTTTACTTACCAGTCTGTCCAGAATTTATCAATTTTATTCATCTTTTCAAAGAAGCAACTTTTGACTTCACTGATTTTGTCCATTATCATTTTCTGTTATTAATTTCCACTCTAGTCCTTTTATTTCCTTTATTTTATTTCTTACTTTGGGTTTGATTTGCTCTTAATTTTCTAGTTTCTTAAGGTGAAAGCTAGGATAATTGATTTCAGACCGTTCTTATTTTTTTAACATAGGCATTTGGTGTTGTAAGTTTTCTGCAAAATACTACTTTAAAGGAATCTCACAAATTCTTACATGTTGTGTTTTCATTTTCATTCAGTTCAAATACTGCTTTTTCTTTCTTTCTTTTTAGGTTCATGGTTTATTTAGAAAGGTGTTATTTAGTTTCTCAATATTTGGAGGATTCTTTGGAGAGAGATGCTTTTGTTATTGATTTCTAATTTAATTCCATTGTCACCACAGAATGTGCTTTGCATGCCTTGAATTCTTTTAAATTATTGAGGCTGGTTTTATAGTCTAGAATATGGAGTTTTGTGGTAAATGTAAGGTATGCACTTGAATAGACAATGCATTATGCTATTGTTGGGGTCTAAATGTCAATGAGGTCAAATTACTTGATTTCGTTCAGTTCTTTAACATATTTATTGATTTATTTACTTATTCTTTCAAATATTGAGGGGACATTGAAATCTTCAACTATAATTGTAGATTTTCCCATTTCTTCATTTAGTTCTATCAATTTTTGCCTTATAGGTTTTGAAGCTCCGATATTAGATTCCTAAATATTTAGGATTGTTATGTCCTTTTGATGAATCAGCCCCTTTGTCATTATTAAATAATTTTCTTTATCTATGATTTTTTTTCTCTGAACACTCCAGCTTTCTTTTGGTTAGTGCTAACCTGGCATATCATTTCTTATCCTTTTATTTTTAACTTCTTCATGTCTTTAGATTTAAATTGCATTTCTTATGGGCAGAATATAGTTTGATATTGCTTTTTATCTGGTCTGACAATATGTGATTTTTAACTGGAGTATGTAGACGACTTACATTAAGTGTGGTTATTGATGAGGTTAAATTTGAATCTATTATTTTGTTTTCTATTCATCGTTTTTTTTTGTTTCCTTTTTTCTCTTTTTCTGCCTTCTTTTGGATTAACCAAGTCTTTTTTTTTTTTGGTTAATCCAATCCTGTGTATTTTTCATCTTCATTTTGGTTTTCATCTCTTGAATTTCTATTTGGGTTTTTTCTTTCTTTTTTAATATCTCCCATATCTCTACTTAACTTTTTGAATATATGCAATACAGTCATAATAACTGTTTAAATGTACCTGTCTGCTAATTGTTACATATGTATCAGCTCTGAGTCAGTTTCAGTTCGTTGACTTTTCTGTTCATTATGGGTTGTATTTTTCTGAATCTTTAATGCCTGCTAATTTTTGACTAGATGCCAGGCATTTTGAATTTTACTGCTTTGGGTGCTTGATTTATTTGCATGTATATAGATATTCCTGAATTTTGCTCTTGGTTGTTGCATTGTTATCGGAAATAGTTTGATTCTTCTGCATTTTGCTTTTAGAATTTGTTAGATGGGACTGAAGCAGTGCTCAGTGTAGGGCTAATTATTCTCAACACTGTATTATGTATTATTATTACTAAATATTGAGATAAGACTCTTTTGTGCATTCTATCCAAAAAAATTTTTTTTTTTTTTTTTTTTTAATCCAATTCTTCAAGAATTGTGAGGTTTTCTTGCCTGGCTAGTGGGAACAGGTACTATTCTCAACTCTGTGGGTGCCTAGCACTGTTAATTCCAATTCATTCAGGTGCTTCTTTCTCTTTCTCAGACTTGTGTAATTTCCCTACACAGAAGTACTGATCAATATTTCAGCTGAATATTCAAGGGGGGCTATTATGGATTGAATCATATCAGCAAAAAAGATACATGAAGTCCTAACTCCTGGTGCCAATGAATGTGACCTTATTTGGAAATAAGGTCGTTGCAGATATATTAGTTAAATTAAGAAGAGGTCATTAGGGTAGGCACTAATCTCTTTATGATTGGTGTCTTAATAGAAAGAGAAGAGACACAGACATCACCACAGGGAGAAGAAAGCCATGTGAAGACTGAGGCAGAGATAGGAGTTACGCTGCTGCAAGCCAAGGAATGCCTGAGGCTACCTACTAGAAAAAGGGAGAGACCAAAAAAAAAAAAAAAGATCTTTCCCCGGAGCCTTCAGAGTAAGTGTGGCTCTGTTGACACCCAAAATTCAGACTTCTAGCATCCAGAAATGTGAGACAATAAATTTCTGTTGTTTTAAGCCAACCAGTTTATGGTAATTTGTTACATAGAGTTCTCTTTCTATAGATTTTTCTATTTTCCTCCTCCACAATTTTGGCCTTACCAAATTCAACTTTAGATTTCAGCTTAGATTTTACCCCCTACTTCCCTGGCTGAGTCTCTTTCTTCTCCACAAAGTCTAGGTTAGGAGTTCCTCATTCATTTATTTATTCATTCATTCATTTCAACCCACTAAACATCTAATAATGTGCCATATACTATGTATACAAGGAACTTTGGTAGTGCAATGGTTAAGCACTTGGCTGCTAACAGAAAGGTGGTGATTTGAACCCACGCTGTGGCTCCGTGGGAGAAAAACCTGGTGATCTGCTTCCATAAAGATTACAGCAAGTAAAACCCTATGGGGCAGTTCAAGTCTGTCACATGGGGTCACTATAAGTCAGAATCAACTCAACAGTACCCAACAACAAAAACTATGTACATGGCAATAAAAAAGACAGAATTTCTTTTTTCATGGTACTTCATTCTGGTAGGCACTGCTCTAGACAGACAACATGATCAAATAAATAAACTACCTATGAAATGTGTTCCCTTATAATTACCCTGTTTTATAGCACTTGTTACATTATATGTGATACATATTATATTATATTACTATATTATAATTGAAATTTATTCATCTCTTTCTCCAACCAGTCTGTAGTTTCTCAAGGGTCAGGACTAGGGTGTCTTGTTTAGTCTTTTGTCTTGTCTAGCACTGTATACAGTACATGTAGCAGGTATGAGTGAGTGAGGGAATGAGTGGATGGATGAATGAATGGTGTGAATTTTCTGTATCAGGTTTGGCTGTTAAGAGAGTTATTTTGGTTAAATAGTTAATTGGATTACTTTTTAGATCATTGCCCTGCCAACTGTCAATCAAAATGTCCAAACCACTTATTCTCAAGTCCAAGTGAGGGTGGTGTGTAATAGTAACAACAGATTAAGTGCTCAGTATCTGTTTTCTAAAGTTTTAATAATAATCCTGTAGTGACAACTTCAAGTTTTTCAAGTTCTTTTGGCTCCACATTTAAACGAGTGAGCAGTCATACTTCCTAGGAACAAAGAAGACAGAAGATAATTTTGTGCTTATTTGATAATTAGTGCTTTGCAATACAGAAAAGACACTCTGTGATCTCTCATTGTGAAGCAAGAAAGGGCAGCAGATAATTGTGGACCATGTCCATGCATGACAGCAGGATCCTTTAATGTATCCCCAGGATCTAGAACAATGCCTGGAACATACTGTGCAAGTGATTGTGTAAAAAAAATGAATGAATAACACCACTTATATCTTTCTGAAGGCTAATTCACTATCGTTAAAATGACTCTGGAAACATATATGAAAAAAGGAAAAGAGGTAAGTCAGCCTTCCACAGTAGCATATATATCTGATGGGGATGCTATTTATTATGGTTATGAATAGAATTCCCAATTCCCAAAAGATGCCTTTTCAATAAAGTTGATGTTTTATAACCAAATGACTTTGGACCACTGTAGAGGTTGGACAAACAGATACATATATATATATTTTTTAATAATCTGCAGAATGTAATAATTAAGCTCAGGATAAGCTATTCAAACCGTGATTCAACACTCTGAATTCAAATCAAGTTTGCAAAATGAGAAAACAGTTTGGAAATTTCTCCCAGAGTAATTTGTTTCACTGAAGGTCCTTGTATATAATCAGTAGAATAGTATGAGGGAGGAGAAGGGAAAAAGTCAAGCGTAGAAGAGAATGTGTTAAGGATGTGCATAAATTATAGGGCTTTAACGATATTTTGTAATTAAGCATTTGGCCAAACATTAGATGGGAGATCAAATGTAACTATGAAAAGATGAAATATCAAAAAAATAATTCAGGCAAGATGCCCAAATAAGGGCTGTTGAGATATTTATTATCAGACTCTGCTCATTTTGCATATGAAAAAACATGTAACAAGAAAAAAACAACAGATTAGCAGATTCTAAAAGTTTACTATGCAAGCTTTCACCATTACTTTGCCATTGCTCATAATGTCACAAAAATGTGTGTTAAAGCTGTGAAGTATTCCATGACACTGCTACAACGTCTTTCCCCAGTATCAATTCATAAATGCAGAAATTCACTTTCAATCATATTTGCTAGCAATTTTTTTCCTCTGTAAATCCCTCGTAATCTTCCTTTAGCTGTATTAATCATATCTGTCCAGGCTGTGTGCAGTTGAGGCAATCATCCAAAGAATGTAAGCCTTTGAAAACACTTTGATTTGCAATATTTACACTTCTGAAAGAACACTTTTTTTTTTTTCCTAAATCATCTCCTGTTGAGTCAAATTCCCATTTTATTTTTTTGCATGACAAGTTTTTGAGAGCCTAATGCATTTGCTGATTAGAGATGTTTTATTTAACTGGGAATTTCTTTTAACAACTGTACTTAGAAAGGTTTCAGTATATAACTGAATTATAATTTCACTGTTGCATTAAAAAAAACCTATCTTATGTTACTATGACTGTGAAATATCATAACTTGTAAATCATAGATATGAAAGAATCTGTAAAGTTAGGATTTAAAATGGGGTAGAAGAAATGGATGTGCCATTTCTTCTCTGAGGGCATTAAATGAATTTCTCTACTCTGGAAATGGGGAAAAATATTCCAAACAACCTCTGGGCCCTTTCAGAAGGGCTGGGAAGAAAAGAGGTTAAGAGGAAAAGAACTGATGGGAGTTCTGTGTTCCTCCTTCCTCCATATGCAAACTTGTATTAAATGGAAAACATTAGCTGCATCTACAGAAACAAATGGATTTGGTGATTTTTATTGAATTAACCTTTTTTTTTTTTTACCATGAAACTACTATCAACTCAACAAAAAAATCAGTCATGTTAATGACTTAAGTCGAACCTTTTATCTTACAAGAGATAAAAGGAGAGATAAATGAGCAGAGAGAGAAGAACATCTCACCACCAAGAAAAAAGATGGGAGCAGAGTGCATCCTTTGGGCTTAGGGTCCATGAGCTGAGAACCTCCTACATCCAGGGGAACACTGATGCCAAGACACGTGGAGATTTCCAAGGAATGCTGGGCCCACAGATGTTGAAAGGAAATGAGGACATTTCCCGAGAACCAACAGAGAGAGAAGGCCTTCCCCTGGAGCTGGCACCCTAAATTTGGACTTCTAGCCTATTAAACTGTGAGAGAATAAATCTCTGTTAAAGCCATCCATTTGTGGTATTTCTGTAATAGCAACTCTAACATATAACTAAGACAGAATTTCAGGAGGTAGCATATGATCAAGAACTGATGGTACTGAAGGAAGAAGTTCAAGCTGCACTGAAGGCATTGTCAAAAGGCAAGGCTCCAGGAATTGACGGAATACCAGCTGAGATGTTTTAACAAATGGATGCAAAGCTAGAAGTGCTCACTCATTTATAACAAGAAATTTGGAAGACAGCTACCTGGCTGACCAACAAGAAGAGATTCATATTTGTGCCCATTCCAAAGAAAAGCGATGCAACAGAATGCGGAAATTATAGAACAGTATCATTAAAATCACACACAACCCCCAGATGCTCTGTTAGCCCAAGAATGGAACCATTCCCAAAGCCAACTCTTCAGACAGGGATTGGACTGGACTATAAGACAGAAAATGATACTGGTGAGGAGTGAGCTTCTCGGTTCAAGTAGACACATGAGACTATGTGGACAGCTCCTGCATGGAGGCAAGATGAGAAGGCAGAGGGGGACTGGAGTTGTGGAATGAACATGGGGAATACAGGGTGGAGAGGAGGAGTGTGCTGTCACATTAGAGGGAGAGCAGCTAAGGTTACATGGCAAGGTGTGTTTAAGTTTTTGTATAAGAGACTGACTTGAACTGTAAACTTGCACTTAAAACACACACACACAAAACACACACACACACACACAAATCACATGCATGTAAAATTTTGTTGAAGATAATTCAAAAATGCCTGCAGCAGTATGCCAGAAATTCAATCTGGATTCAGAAAAGGACGTGAAACAGGGCTATCATTGCTGATGTCAGATGGATCCTGTCTGAAAGCAAAGAACACTAGAAAGATGTTTACCTGTGTTTTATTGACTATGCAAATGCATTCAACTATGTAAATCACAACAAAATTATGGCTAACATTGCAAAGAATGGGAATTCCAGAACAGTTCATTGTGCTCACGAGGAATCTGTATACAGACCAAGAGGCAGCTGATAGAACAGAACAAGGGGACACTATGTGATTTAAAATCAGGAAAGGTGTGCTTGAAGGTTGTACCCTTTCACCATACTTGTTCAATCTTTATGCTGAGTAAATAATCCGAGAAATTGGACTGTATGAAGAAAACATGGCATCAGGATTGGAGGAAGACTCATTAACAACCTGTGATATGCAGATGATACAACCTTGCTTGCTGAAAGTGAAGACTTGAAGTACTGACTGATGAAGATCATAGAGTCTTCAGTATGGATTACACCTCAACATAAAGAAAACAAAAGTCCTCACAACTGGGCCACTAAGCAACATCATGATAAATGGAGAAAAGATTGAATTTGTCAAAGATTTCATTTTACTTGGATCCACAATCAATGCCCAAGGAAGCAGCAGTCAAGAAATCAAATGACTCACTGCATTGGACAAATCTGCTGCAAAAGAGCTCTTTAAAGTAATAAAAAGCAAACACGTCACTTAAGGACTAAAGTGAACCTGACCCAAGCCATGGTATTTTCAATCACTTCAGATGTATGTGAAAGCTGGACAATGAATAAGGATGAGAGGAGAATTGTTGCTTTGAACTAAGGTGTTGGCAAAAATATTCAATGTACCATGGGCTACCAGAAGAATGAACAAAGCTGCCTTGGAAGGGGTACAACCAGAAAGCTCCTTAGAAGCAAGGATGGCTAGACTTAGTCTCACGTACTTTGGACATGATATCAGGAGGGACCATTCCTTGCAGAAGACATCATGCTTGGTAAAGTAGAGGGCCAGCAAAAAAGAGGAAGACCCTCAGTGAGATGGATTGTCACAGTAGCTGCAACTATGGGCTCAAATATAGCAACGATTTTGAGAATGGGAGAGGACAGGATGGTATTTCCTTCTGTTGTATATACTGTCACTATGAGTCAGAATGGACTAGAGGACATCTGACAACAACTACATTATTATTATTGTCGTTTCAGAATGAGAGCAGTTAAGAGGCAAGGGTAAGAAAGATAATAATCCTTGGATTATGCGGAAGATTGATGATACTCGTGGCCTCAATTTATGTCCTTCCCATATCCATGTCACCAGCAATGTGTCTTTGCAGCTCCTCCTATCAAGATGTGGAGTCTACTTTCCCACCCTTTGAATCTGGGCTGGCCTTGTGACTTCCTTAGACCAACCTTGTGACTTTCTTAGACCAACAGAATCAGTGGAAGTCATGATGTGCCAGTTTAAGACCTAATACTCTAGAAAGAATCCTTGTGCATTTCTGCCCTGTGTCTTGGGACCTTGCCTGTTTCATAAGAAAAAGCCCATACTAGGCTGCCGCAAAGTGAGAGACCACACGAAACAGAGATGAGATGAGTCCTCTTTGCTGAGACCATCTTAGATCAGTTAACAACAGAAGACCACACATATGAGCCCAGTTGAAATTGCTAACCTCCAGCATTAGGAGCTGTCTTAGTTATCTGCTACTGGTGTAACAAGTATCACAAGTGGGTAGCTTTAACAAACAGAAATTTGTTTTCTCACAGTTTACGAGGCTAGAAGTCCAAATTCAGAGCACCGGCTCTAGGGAAATGCTCTCTGTTTGCTCTGGGGAAAATCCTTGTCTCAGCTTCTCTAGTGTTCTTCTTAGTATTTCTTGGAGGTCTTCATGTGGCATCTTTCTTGCCACCATGTGTGCTTGCTTGCTTCTGTGCCTAATCTGCTCTTCTATACCTCACAAGTGATTGGCTTAAGACATACCCTGCACTGACATGGCCTCATTAACACAACAAAGAAAACTCCGTTCCCAAATGGGGTTACATCTACAGGTATAAGGATTAGGATTTACAACACATATTTTTGAGGGGACATAATTCAATCCATAACAGGAGCTAAATAAATGGTCATTGTTTTAAGCCTCTATTTTTTTTTTTTAATGACTATTTAAGGCAAAAATGGAGCCCTGGTGGCACAGTGGTTGAGAGCTAGGAATCGACTAGCTACTTGATATGTACTATAACTAAAGATAAAGGACAGACATTAAGTGATAAATATTTGCTTATTTGCTACTCTGAACTACCTACTAACAATTGGCTGACCCTATAGAAACTATTATCTTTGAATTTTAAACTTGAGGTAGACTTTAAAGATCTCTTGGTGGAAACTAGTCATTTTGCAGATGAAGAAACAGAGGCCCCAAGAAGTTAAGTGATTTGTACAAGGTCATATAGGTCACTGCAAACCTAGATTTACAAGGCAGTAGCAGAATAACAAAAAAGCAGAAACATGATAGTTGTATTTGGATTTTTGAAATGTAGTACAGGAAAATGCTCAGAAACTCTTCTCATGAGAAGAAAGAGAGTGATGCCTCAGATAGAATAGGAAGGTGATTCTGCATGACGGGGCGTTTTGCATCATGAATGGCAGGCATGCGCTTTGCAGATCTCTCCACTAAACTATTCTTAGTGTTGAATGAGAGTAAACTCACACTGTAGGGGTTTATGGGCATAACCCAAGGCTGTTGACCTGAGTTACCAAGTTTCTCTGAATTCTCTTTAAAATTCATGCATCCTACCACATGTAGCATGGTACATTAATACATACTTTTCCTTCAAAATTTTGTGACAAATTGATCCTGCAGGAAGATGGGCCCTATTTATCCTGTGGCTTCAATTAAGCCTTGGTATATGACCTTGTATGACCTTGGATTCTGTTGGACAACCACATTAGATTGACATGGTAAAGGAAAAAAAAAAAAGCATATTCTATACACTGAGAATATAGTAGTTAAAGGGTAAAACTCTACAAGGGCTCAGGTTCTCTCTACCAGATGCCTAACTGTAAGTCCTGTCTAGTTCACTCAATCCATAAATATTTATTGAGCATCTTACGTGTAACAGATGCTATTCTAGACACTGATGATATAGTAGTGGACCAAACCAAACCAAACCAAAACCCTGCTCTCAAGGAGTGTATTAATTTCTTATTGCTCTAGTAACAAATTACACAAACTTAGTGCCTTAAAACAACACAAATTTCCTCTTAGTGGCTTAAAACAACACAAATCTCTTATAGTTTTGGAAGTCTGAAATATAAAAATGAATTTGCAGGGCTGGTTCCTTCTGGAGTCTCTAGGGGAGAATCCTTTTTTTTTTTAATCTTTTTAGCTTCTAGAGGCTGCCTACATTCCTTGGCTCATGGTTTTGTCCTCCATCTTCAAAGCCAATGGGGCAGCACCTTCTCTCCCTCTGCTTCTAACCTCACACCTTCTCTCTCTTATAAAGACCTTTGTGATTAATTGAGCTCACTCAGATGATCCAGGTTAATGTTCTCTCAAGCCCTTAATCACATCTGCAAAGTCTTCTTTATTTTTTTTCATGTATGGTAACATATTCACAGGTTTTTGGAGATTAGGATATGGACATCTTTGTGGGGGACATTATTCAGCCTACCATCAGGAGCTTGAATTTTAGGAAGAATCATCTTTATAGGATAAACTTCAAGTTCCTGAACATGACTTAGATAAAATTTGACTATGTTCTTTCTTTCGAGCCTTATCGCCAATAACTCTTTACCTTAAATACACAGCTCAGCAATCCCGACCTACTTCCATCACCCCTTCTCCTAGAACACACCTGCTGTTGCTTATCCCTGTACTCTGCTCATGTCGCGGAAAGCTCTTCTTTCCCATACCCCTTCCCTACATCCTACCCCTTTGCCTAAGCAGTCAGCTGAGGCATTGCTTCATTGGAAAAAAGGCACCCCTCCTGGTTATTCCCAAAGACTCTGTGCATGGCTCTACCTGGGACTTTATCACATGACATTAAACAAACAAACAAACAAAAATCAGTTGCTGTCCAGTTGATTCTGACTCATGGTGACCTCATGACATCAGAAAGATCTATTTATGTGTTTCTTGTCTTTCTCCATTAGTCTAAGATCTCCTTGAGACAGGGTGTGTGTCGTTCATTTTTCTAGTCCCATCACTTAGCACAGCACCTGGTATGGTACAGGCTTAAAAAATGTTAAACGGATACATGATTAGCAGTGAAATTGTTTATTCATTAAGTAACTCAGAGAGAAAAGAAGGAGGGAAGAGAAGTTGAAAGAGTTTTTATCTTGCATAGTTAGGAAAGTTTGGTAAAGAGTAGATTTTTCTGCTGAGCCTGGAGGAGGAATAGCAGCCAGGGGAAAGATGAGATGAGATATTCAGGACTCACAGGCAGTGATGATAATGAGCCAGAGGCACTGAGCTTCTGGTTGCTCCTCTCAGCTGGGGAGCTTTTGATGTCTGCCTGCTTTGATCTCTGCCGTGCAGCTATGGCCCAGGATGTTCTCCAATGAAGAAAAACTACTCACTGTTTCTTGTTCCTGGGGTCCTGGGTATGTTACAGAAGGCACACTTGGGGGGAGGGGGGTGGTTTCTAGTGGCAAAATATAAGCATTTCCCAAAGGTAAATAGTCTCTCTGACATGGTTGAGAGCTAAAGCAGGAGAAAAGAGGGTGCAGCAAGGGGACACTGCAAAATGCAGAAGAGAAAAGCAGAATGCAACATAAAAGCAGAAACAAGATAAAACAGAAAAATCCAGGGCAGCAGCACACGGAAAGGCCAGCAAAGCTGTAATATTATTAATGGCAGCAATGGGACCTGGTCCCATAGGTGAAAGGAATCTGTCTGACCTTTGGATAACACATGGGTCATAGGCAGTGACGTTTCAGAGGTCCTCACACTGAGGGGCGGGCAACGGAGGTTGATAGATGATGGCCGGGGAAAGGGAGAGACACAGAAACACTGCTACCACTCCCTGGATGGGTGGCCAAGCACACTCCCATCTGTGCAGTTCATTTTTAGTAGCATGAACTCTTCATCATTAATTATGTCCAAGTTAAAGCATCCTTATTAAAATGACCGGAGTTGTGGCTTCAGTTATTCTCAGAAACTCCTTTTTGAAATAGAGCTTCCATTTTCAAAGATTTTCTACATTTGAGTAGATGTCAAATCCTATTGACTACCTGTCAGACTCCTAGTGTAAACGCACTGCTTCTTTGGCAGAGAGATAGGAAAAGGTTTTGAAGTCCCAAAAGAGCAAGCTTTGAACAGTTATTGTTAGAAGGAAAGCCAAGCACTATGATGCCACACATACTAAAGGGTTTAAGGGCAAGCAGCTGGGACTGTATCGGAGCAAATACGTTATGGGACTTGATTCAATAAAGAACAACTTTCTAGAGTATGTTGTATTTTAAGGTTAATCGTCCCAGCCCCCATATCCTGGTATTTGATGGAATAGGTAAGTCTAAGCCAACGTCACTACAGGTCTCGTAGCAAAGGCCTAAATGCTATGACTTAACACACGAGAGGGAAGAACATTTGTCTATTTTATTCACTACGAGAACAGTCCCTGCACGTTGTGCATGCTCAAAAAAAATTGTTGTTGTTAACGTGAACACAAGGGGGGAAGGAGAGGCATTGGATCTATAAAAGCTGTGCTTACCAATGGGGATAACAACTGGGATGAGAATCCTGATTTTCCAAAGTGCCAGTCACCATTACTCTGGAGAGATCTGTGTGCCTTTGAGGCCTGAGTTTCTAAGATCAGTCCCAGTAGAAATTGAATATTACTAGATACATTTTTATTGTATATTTACTGTTTGCCAGGTATTGAATTAGATAATTCAGATACATTGTTTCTAATCCTCAGAATTACTCCCCGAAGTGCTTATAGTATAATAATAATATCTTATTTCATAGATGAAGAAATAGGCTCTAAAAAGTTATGTAAGTTCCCCAAGGTTACATAGCTAGTAAGTGGCAGGGTGGTGACTGCTGAATCTATGCTTTCGCTCATACCACACTATCTCCAACAATGTATATTTTTTGAAAAACTTTATTCCTTATCGTAAAATTACTCCATGTTCATGATAGCAAATTTGGGAAACATACAAATGTATATGAGGAAAAACGCAACCATGATACCTCCACTGATCTGTAAACATATTGCAATATTTCCTTTTGAGGAATCAAAATACCGATCAGCTTTGTGAAAATCATAGACTTTGTTGGAGAGGGCTTTTCAAAAACATTTGCAAAGCTTTCTCATGTACAGACTGTTGAATAGGCCCATCAAGCCTACTATTCATTTACTTCATTTAACATCTCTTGCCGACCTAAGTATATGCCAGGCATGGTGATAGGTATCAGGTCCCTGGGTGGCGTATTTACACTCAGCTACTAACCCAAAGGTTGGCAGTTTGAATCTACCCAGTGGTGCCATGAAAAAAAGGGCTAGTGATCTACTCCTGTATGATTACAGCAATTGAAAACCTCATGGAGTGCAGCTCTACTCCAAAATACAAAGGATTGCATGAGTCAGAACAGACTTGACAGGTTTCATTCTGTTTTTGTGATAGGTATTGGTGACCCTGTTGCTGTTGTTAGGTGCCATTGAGTCAATTATGACTCATAGCGGCCTTATGTACCAGAGAAAGAAACACTGCCCAGTTCTGCGTCATCCTCACAGTCTTTATGCTTGAGCCCATTGTTGCAGCGACTGCGTCAATCCATCTCATTGAAGGTCTTCCTCTTTTTCCCTGACCCTCTACTATACCAAACATGATGTCCTTCTCCAGGGACTGGTTTCTCCTGATAATATGTCCTTAAGTATGTGAAACGAAGTCTTGCCATCCTGGCTTCTAATGAGCATTCTGACTGTTCTTCCAAGACAGATTTGTTCATTTTTCTGCAGTCTGTGGTATGGTATATTCAATATTCTTCACCAATACCATAATTCAAATATCATAATCAAATCTTCTTTGGTCTTCCTTAGTCATTGTCCAGGTTTCACGTGCATATGAAGTGATTGAAAACAACATGAGTTGGGTCAGGTGCAACATAGTCCTTAAAGTGACATCTTTGCTTTTGAACACTTTGAAGAGGTTTTGGCAGCAGATTTGCCCAGTGCAATGCGTATTTTGATTTATTGACTGCTGCTTCCATGGGTGTTAATTGTGGATTCAAGTAAAATGAAATCCTCTACAACTTCAACATTTTCTCCATTTATCATGGTGTTGCTTACTGGTCCAGTTATGAGAATTTTTCTTGTCTTTATGTTGAGGTGTAATCCATACTGAAGGCTGTGGTCTTTGATCTTCATCAATAAGTTCTGCAAGTCCTCTTCACTTTCAGCAAGCAAGGTTGTGTCATCTGCATATCTCAGGTTGTTAACACGTCTTCCTCCAATACTGATGCCAAGTTCTTCTTCATATAGTTCAGCTTCTCAAATTATTTGCTCAGCATACAGAATGAATAAGTGTGATGAGAGGATACAACCCTGAAACACAAATTTATTGACTTTAAACCATGCAGTATTCCCTTGTTCTGTTCAAATGACTGCCTCCTCTTCTATGTACAGGTTCTTCATGAGCACAATTAAGTGTTCTGGAATTCCCATTCTTCCCAATGTTATCCATAACTTGTTATGATACACACAGTTGAAAGCCTTTGCATAGTCAATAAAACACAGTTAAACATCTTTCTGGTATTCTCTGCTTTCAGCCATCCGTCAGACATCAGCAATGATATTCCTTGTTCCACATCCTCTTCTGAATTGGCTTGAATTTCTGGCAGTTCCCTCTCAATGTGCTGCTGCTACCACTTTTGAATTATCTTTAGCAAATTTTACCTGAATGTGATATTAATGATATCGTTTGACAATTTCTGCATTCTGTTGGATCACCTTTCTTTGGAATGGACACAAATATGGACCTCTTCCAGCAGGTTGGTCAGATAGCTGTCTTCCAGATTTCTTTGCATAGATGAGTGAACACCTCCAGTGCTGCACCTATTTGTTGAAACATCTCAAGTGGCATTCTGTCAATTCCTGGAGCCTTGTTTTTTTTACTAACGCCTTCAGTGCAGCTTGGACTTCGTCATTCAGTACTACTGGCACTACTAGCCCTTTTTTTCATGGCACTACTGGGTAGATTCAAACTGTCAACCTTTGGGTTAGTAGCTGAGTGTAAATGTGCCATCCAGGGACCTGATACCTATCACCATGCCTGGCATATACTTAAGTGCTCAAG
Source organism: Loxodonta africana (assembly GCF_030014295.1). NCBI lineage: Eukaryota > Metazoa > Chordata > Mammalia > Proboscidea > Elephantidae > Loxodonta > Loxodonta africana. The sequence continues at coordinate 109,439,329 of NC_087344.1, forward strand.
AGATGTTAAATGAAGTAAATGAATAGTAGGTTTGATGGGTCTGTTTAACAAAGTCTCTACATGCTACCTCCTGAAATGGCTGAACACTGACCAGTTCTTTTTGGTACAGTTACTCTGTGTATTCCTTCAATCTTCTTTTGATGCTTCCTAAGTCATTTAATATTTTCCCTGTAGAATCCTTCAATATTGCAACTCAAGGTTTGAAGTTTTTCTTCAGTTCTTTCAGCTTGAGAAATGCTGAGCATGTTCTTCCCTTTTTGTCTTCTATCTTCAGGTCTTTGCACATTTCATTATAATACTTTGTCTTCTCAAGCCATCCTTTGAAATCTTCTGTTCAACTCTTTTACTCCATTACTTCTTCCTTTTGCTTTAGCTGCTGTACGTTCAAGAGCAAGTTTCAGAGTTTCTTCTGACATTCATTTTGGTCTTTTCTTTCCTGTCTTTTTAATGACCTCTTGTTTTCTTTACATAAGATGTCCTTCATGTCATCCCACAACTCATCTGGTCTTCTGTCATTAGTGTTCAAAATTCATCCAGTCTATTCTTGAGATGGTCTCTAAATTCTAGTGGTATACACTCAAGGTCGTACTTTGGCTCTCGTGAACTTGTTCTAATTTTCTTGAGCTTCAACTTGAACTTGCATATGAGCAATTGTTGGTCTGTTACACAGTCAGCCTCTGACCTTGTTCTGACTAATGACATTGGGCCTTTCCACTGTCTATTTCCATAGATGTAATCCTATTAGTCGGCATTAGTAAATGACATTGAATTTGAATGTAAAAAACAAGGATCCAGGAATTGATGGAATACCAATTGAGATGTTTCAACAAATGGGTGCAGCACTGGAGGTGTTCACTTGTCTATGCCAAGAAATTTGGAAAACAGCTATCTGAACAACCTACTGGAAGAGATCCATATTTGTGCCTGTTCCTAAAGTCTGTAGGAATCATACGCAGATGATTCCTGCATATTCCATCTGGGGAGATCCACAAGTGTAGTTGCCTTTTATGTTGTTGAAAAAAGGTATTTGCAATGAAGAAGTTGTTGATCTTGCAAAATTCTATCACCCAATCTCTGGTGATTACTTTCAGACTATAGACGTTGGTAAAAATCTTCCATTTCTTCATCTTTGGTCTTAGTGGTTGGTGCATAAATTTGAATAATAGTCTTATTAACTGGTCTTCCTTGTAGGCGTGTGGATACTATCCTATCACTGACAGTGTGGTACTTCAGGATAGAACTTGAAATGTTCTTTATGGTGATGAATATGATGTTATTCCCCTTCAGTTTGTCATTCCTGGCATAGTAGACCATACAATTGTCATATTCAAAATGGCCAACACCAGTCCATTTCAGCTCACTAATGCCTAGGATATAAATGCTTATGGACTCCATTTAATTTTTGATGACTTCCAATTTTCCTAGATTCATACCTTGTACATTCTACCTCCCGATTATTAACGGATATTTGCAGCTGTTTCTTCACATTTTGAGTCGTGCCACATCAGCAAATGAAGGTCCAGAAAGCTTGACCCCATCCACATCATTAAGGTTGACTCTCCTTTAAGGAGGCAACTCTTCCCCAGTTGTATTCTGAGTGCCTTCCAACCTGAGGGGCTCATTTTCTGGTAGTATATTAGATAATGTCTGGGTGCTATTTATAAGGTTCTCACTGGCCAATTTTTTTCAGGAATAGATTGCCAGGTCCTTCTTCCTAGTCTGTCTTAGTCTGGAATATATGCTGAGACATGTCCACCAAAGGTGACCATGCTGGTATTTGAAATACTGGTGGCAAAGCATCCAGAATCACAGCAACACACAAGCAACCACAGTATGACAAACTGACAGGCACTTGGTAGTTGGCATTCCTGGATGGTGGAAATGGTTAAGTGCCTGATTACTAGTCCAGATGTTGGTAGTTCAAACCCACCCATAGGCATGTTTGAAGACATTCCTGAGGATCTGCTTTTGAAAGGTCACAGCCTTGAAAACCCTATGTAGCAGTTCTGCTCTGAGCATATCAGGTCACCATGAGTCAGAATCAATTAGAGGGAAACTAACACAACAACGTTGGAGATAGTAAAAATGAACATGACAGTTCTGAGTCTTCAGAAGCTCATGGTTTAATGGAAGGAGACAGACACATGAACAAATTATTCCAGTGGAATGAGGCAAGTTCAGTGATGGACACAGGTTCAGGATCTTTTGAGAGCACACACAGAAGAACCACTTAGTAGTGGAAGTGATCCCTCAGAAAAGTACTAAGGAATAAGTCTGATTTAGCCATATAAAGGTGGGAGGGATTGATGTCTATTACTAAGATTAATAAATGATAACATGATAGATGCCATAAAAAGCTAATTAACTCAGAAGTTTGGGCACAACTGGTTAAAAAAAAGATTAATTACTGATTATTCTAGTTTATATCTTCCAGACAGCACAGGTTTTACTCTATTTCTTCCAGCTCAACCTGAACTTTATGGATCATTATAGTATAATTAAGAGCACAACATGTCTTAAATGTTTTCTTAGATAGATAAAAGATCTTGTCTGGGTGTAGTGCTTATCCAGGTAACTGTACTTATTGTTAGTTTTTGACATAGACCATAAACTCCCCCAGGGTGAAGATTTTGCTGAGTGCTTTGTAAAAAATTTGCAAATAAATATCATTGTCTACTGCATAATCACATAGCAAGAATTGAGTACATACCACCTGAATTTGGAGACCATCTCAAGAATAGATTTGACGCATTGAACACTAATGACTGAAGACCAGATGAGTTGTGGAATGACATCAAGGATATCATACATAAAGAAAATAAGAGGTCATTAAAAAGACAGGAAAGAAAGAAAAGACCAAAATTGATGTCAGAAGAGACTCTGAAACTTGCTCTTGAACATAGAGCAGCTAAAGCAAATGGAAAAAATGAGGAAGTAAAAGATCTGAACAGAAGATTTCAAAGTGGGGCTCGAGAAGACAAAGTAAAGTATTATAATGAAATATGCAAAGGACTGTAGTTAGGAAACCAAAACAGAAAAACACACTTGGCATTTCTCAAGCCGAAAGAACTGAAGAAAAAATGTAAGCCTCAAGTTGCGAAATTGAAGGATTCTTTGGGCAAAGTATTGAACAAAGCAGGAAGCATCAAAAGAAGTTGGGAGAAATACAGAAGTGTCACCGTACCAAAAGAAATTGGTCGATATTCAACCATTTCAGGAGGTAGCATATGATAAAGAACCCATGCTATTGAATGAAGAAGCCCAAGCTGCACTGAAGGCACTGGCAAAAAACAAGGCTCCAGGAATTGACAGAATACCAATTGAGATGTTTTAACAAATGGATGGAACACTAGAAGTGCTCACTTGTCTATATCAAGAAATTTAGAAGATTGCTCCCTGGCCAACCAACTGGAAGAGATCCAAATATATCCCCATTTCAGGGAAAGGTGATCCAACAGAATGCAGAAATTATTAAATGATATCATTAAAACCACACACAAGAAAAATTTTGTTGACCATAATTCAAAATAGTTACAGCAGTACATCAACAGGGAACTGCCAGAAATTCAAGCTAGATTCAGAAAAGGACGTGAAACAAGGGCTATCATTGCTGATGTCAGATGGATCCTATCTGAAAGCAAAGAATACCAAAAAGATGTTCACCTGTGTTTTATTACCTATGCAAATGCATTCGACTATGTAAATCACAACAAAATTACGGCTAACATTCCAAAGAATGAGAATTCCAGAACAGCTCATTGTGCTCACGAGGAATCTGTATATAGACCAAGAGGCAGCTGATAGAACAGAACAAGGGGATACTATGTGGTTTAAAATCAGGAAAGGTGTGCTTGAAGGTTATACCCTTTCACCATATTTATTCAATCTTTATGCTGAGTAAATAATCCGAGAAACTGGACTGTATGAAGAAAACGTGGCATCAGGATTGGAGAAAGACTCATTAACAACCTGTGATATGCAGATGACACAACCTGGCTTACTGAAAGTGAAGGGGAGTTGAAGCACTTACTGATGAAGATCATACAGCCTTCAATATGGATTACATCTCAAAGTTAAGAAAACAAAAATCCTCACAACTAGACCAATAAGCAACATCATGATAAATGCAGAAAAGATTGAATTTGTCAAGGATTTCATTTTACTTGGATCCACAACCAACGGCCATGGAAGCAGCAGTCAAGAAATCAAATGACTCATTGCATTAGGCAAATCTGCTGCAAAGGACCTCTTTAAAGTGTTAAAAAGCAAAGATTTCACTTTGAAGACTAAGGTATGCCTGACCCAAGCCATGGTGTTTTCAATCACCTCATATGCATGAGAAAGTTGGATAATGAATAAGAAAAACCAAAGAAGAATTGATGCCTTTGAATTATGGTGTTGGTGAAGAATATTGAATATACCATGGACTGCCATAAGATGAACAAGCCTGTCTAGGAAGAAATACAGCCATAATGCTCCATATAAGGGATGAAGGTGAGACTTCGTTTCATGTACTTTGGACATATTACAAGGAGAGATCAGTCCCTGGAGAAGAACACCGTGCTTGGCAAAGTAGAGGGAATCAGAGAAAAAGAGGAAGAACCTCAATGAGATGGATTGACACAGTGGCTGCAACAATGGGCTCAAATACAGCAATGATTGTGAGGATGGGGTGGGCGGTGTTTCCTTCTGTTGTGCGTAGGTTCACTGTGAGCCTGACTGCATGGCGCCTAAGAACTATAAGCAGTTGAATATATGTCTAGCTCAACTCCTGCTTCTTGAGAGAATGGAATCTTAGGCAGTTTATCTTATTTTTATCAATTTTGAGGATATTAAATACAGGTTCCCTTGAGAGTACATTTTAGAATTTCAGAGCAAGTTTATCCAAAATCTGAATTGCTCAGTTAAACCTTCTCCTTTCTGCTCTGTTTTATTTAGAAGCAAAGATTTGAGTAATTAGCACTCATTTCCTATATAGGAATGCTTTCATATCTTTTCCTTTTCTAGTTGTTTTTATTTATTTAGTAGTGTTTTTATTTGTGAAAAAGAAGCACTGATGGTAGAGTGGTTAAGTGCCCAGCCTCTCTGTGGGAGAAAGATATGGCAGCCTGCGTCCGTAAAAATTACAGCCTTGGAAACCCTATGGGTCAGTTCCACTTTGTTCTATAGGGTCACTGTGAGCTGGAATCGACTTAATGGCAATGGCTGTTTTTTTTTTTTTTTTTTGGCATTTATTTGAAAAATGATACCTGTGTGCAGGATAAAAATTAAAGCACTATCAACGATATACACATTAGAAAATAAGACTCCTTGTTATCCCAAAAATTCATCAACCACAGTTTATCAGTTTCTTTTAATTATCATGCGGAAATATTCTATCCAGGTACAAAAACAAAATAACAATAAAAAACCAAGCCTGTTGCCATCAGGTTGATTTGAACTCATAGTGCCCCCATGTGTTGCAGAGTAGAACTGCACCATAGGGTTTTTTTTTTTTTTTTTAATCTTTCTAGAAATAGACATCCAGGGCTTTCTTCCATGGCATTGCTAGGTGGGTTTGACCTTTAAGTTCATAATGTAGCACAAACCATTTTTCCACCTAGGGACCAACAAACATATTTATCTATATTCGAATTTTAAAAGAGATTAAAAGAAGAAGAGAGAGCAGGGGATGAAAAAATGTCCTAGGAAGACAGTTCCTTAAAACTGCAGGTTCTCCAAGAAATATATTTCACAACTCTTAAACTCATTGGGTATGAGGGCAATAAATGGCCTTGAGATTTTTTTTTTTGTTTTAATTTTAAGGGAATTGATGACATGCTGTATACCACATACTTTGCTAGACAATTCACATACTTTGCTAGATAATTTACATACTTTGCTAGGCAATTTACCTCATTTGAACTTACAAAGAGGTTGTGAAGGAAGTATTGTTTTTGTTAGGTGCCACTGAGCTGGTTCCGACTCATAGCGACCCTATGTACCATAGAACGAAGCACTGCCCGGTCCTGTGCCATGCTCACAATCATTGTTATGCATGAGCCCATAGTTGTAGCCACTGTGTCAATCCATCTCATTGTGAGTCTTTTACAAGTAAGGAAACTGTCTCAAAGAACCTGAGTAAATTTTCTAATGTCACACAGCTGGTAAATGATGGAGCCACAATTAGAAGCCAGGTCTGCATGATTCCAATATCCATGCTTATTCTGTATTTATTCTAACAAAAAAATCTGTTGATGTTGAGTCAATTCCGACTCATAGCGGCCCTATAGGACAAAGTAGAACTGCCCCAGAGGGTTTCCAAGGTTGTAAATCTTTAAGGAAGCAGACTGCCACATCTTTCTTCTACAGAACAGCTGATGGGTTCAAACCCGTGACTTTTTGGTTAGCAGCCAAGTGCTTAACCACTGTACCACCAGGTCTCCTATATCTATTCTAGCTTATATAAATTATGTTTAATATTTTGATTATAAATACGAATATGACTGTTGATATCATCTCAATGGTTATAAAAATTTCACCAAAATATCCATAATTCACCTTTCTTAAGTTGGTGATTAATATTGCTTTGTATTTGACATTCCGAAGTTGTAAGTTTTGTACTTGACATTCTGAAGTCTTAAGTATTCAGTAAAGTCAAATCCCTTCTGAGAGAAACTCAGACTAAAAAGAGCTGCATCAGAGCAGACCTGCAGATGGCACTGCAGGCCATGAGTCAATGACGGTGTTACTTTAAGATGCCCCCAATTCTAACTCACTAACCACATTCTTAAAGAAGTAATCAATCAATAGTTCAATGAATTAAGGATCACTTTAGAAATTATCCAACATGATTTCAAAAGTTCACTTTCAACCAGCATTTGAGTAATTTTATGAATCGTGAAACTCCCTCACCACATTCTTAAAGAAGTAATCAATCAATAGTTCAATGAATTAAGAATCACTTTAGAAATTATCCAACTTGATTTCAAAAGTTCACTTTCAACCAGCATTTGAGTAATTTTATGAATCGTGTAACTCCCTCCTATTTATGATTGATGTTGAAATTTAATTTTCAATTTAATGAACAATTAGTATAATGCTTAACCGTGTTCTAGGCCAGCGCCAGGTGGGAGTAAGTCTGCGATGCACTGTTCTGCAGTGGCGGGACAAACACGTGAAGATCATTTGAGCTGGAGCAGAGAAAGAGACTTGGATAATTTGCTTGAGCATCAGAGGCTGCTTGACAAATCAAGAGTCAGAAGAGAGGCCGAGATCTACAGACTGATGCTGTCTTTAGAATTTCCAAGCTATAAATCAGAAAGTTGATGAAAGCCTACAAATATGAAAGTCTGAAAATTGTACAAAATGAGTAAGGAAGACAGATACTTTATCACCGTATTCTTAGCTTTATCATAAAATTTTAAGGAAAGCTATTGCTAATCTCTAACCCTAGCCAACATAAAACTTCAGGAGACAGAGATCTACTTTCTCTTTAGTTGAGAGACTAAAGGTCTGGGGACAGAATAGTCCAAGATTTTCATAGTGTTGTACATGGATGATAAGACTGCAGGTAATTTAAACTTTCTTTCATTTCCAGATTATTTATAATAAATAAACATTTGTTTTTAATGAGAAAAATAAGTAAAACATTTCAAAAATAACAAAAACCGTTCCCATTCTGTCTTTCACACACACATACGTGCATATACCATCCTGCAATTTTTTTTTTTTTTTTAATGCTAAAGACCTCTTGTAGTGAATATGGGGTATTTCACACAGATTCCCACCCAGGCTGAGTCATTCATTCCCCAAGCTACCAAGAATATTGACTACATCCCACTGTAGGAACTGTGCTCAGTTGCAAGGAGCTGCCTCACCCAAGGTTTCACCTCCTCTCCAGGGTCAGCCCATATCTAGTGGCTGGTTTATACGTGAGTACAAAGGCCCAGTCCCTCGCCTCAATTTGGGACAACTCCGAAGGGTCGTCTCAGCTCCAGAGACCCTCACTGGACCAGCCAAGGACTTTGTGGCAAGTATATGATGGTTCAACTTTTTCTTTTGTCTCATTCCACCTCCATCACTTTCATACAAGTGTTGTTTCCAAGTGCGTTCCATAGTAAACCTCCTATACACATACATTTGTCTCAGGATTGTGGGGAACATGACCTAAAACAGAACTAGGAGGAGTGCTAGGAAGCTGGCTATAAAGTGGGATTTTGAAGTTGGATCACACAATGGCAGACTAGCAATGAGGCCACCATCATCGGTGGATGGAAGAGTAGTGACAGTTCCTCCTCAAACACTTTTAGTGGTGGTGAACTTGCCACTCCCAGGCAAGGTTGAAATAAAAAACAGGATCACTCAATTGCTTTCCGATTTGTACAAGTTTTTGACAATAAGCCTACTGTCATTCTTAATTTTGTTCCTTCATGTAAAGTGTGTTTTCTCTGACTGTTTTTAAGAGTTTTCTCTTTGTTACTGGATTTTAGCAACTTGGTTTTATGTACTTTGATATGGTTTTGTGTTTTTTCTGCTTGCGGTTACTTGAGTTTCTGGGTTTCATTACATTTAGTAAAAATTAAGCCTTTATTTTCAGTTGATTATTTTTTGTGTCCTTCCTCTTTCTTTGCTTCTTGCTAGACTCTAATTGCATACATGCTACTCAGCTTTATATTTTTACTCAACTCACTGGGACTCTGGTTTTTTAATTTTGTTTGTTTCCTCTGTACTTTATTTTGGATAGTTTCTATTCTCATGTCTTCAAGTTCATTGATCTTTTCTTCTGCTGTGTCTAATTTGTTCTTATCTCATTCCACATATTTTTCATTTTGAATATGTTATCATCTCTTGAATTATCTGGATCTTTTCTGTATCCTCCATTTCTTTCACCATATTCCAGATATATTCTAGAGCATGTTTATAACATATAATAACCTTTTTAAAGTTTGTATCTGTTAATTCCATTATCTCATTTCTAGGTATATTTCTTTTAATTTTTCCTCTGGTTATGGGTCATATTTTTGTCTGGTGGCGTAACAGTTAAGTGCTTGACTAACTGAAAGGTTGGTGGTTTGGACCCACCCGGTGGCTCTGTGGGAGAAAGACCTGGTGATCTGCTCTTGTAAAGATCGAAAAAAAAAAACCCTATGGAACAGCTCTATTCTGTCACATGGGGTCACTGTGAGTCTAAAATTGATTCAATAGAACCCAACAATAGCATGTCTGATAATTTTTGATAGGATGCTATATGTTGTTGAATGCTGTATTTTGTTGTATTTCTTTGGAGTATTTAAATTTGTTCTGGCACACAGTAAGTTACTTGCAAACCAATTTGAACTTTTCAAGGTTTGCTTTTAAGATGTGCTGAGTGAGCAGCCCTGGTAGTGTAGTGGCTAAAACACTCAGCTGCTAACTAAAACGTTGGTAGTTCGAACCTATCAGCTGCTCTGCAGGAGAAAGATGTGGCAGTCTGCTTCTGTAAAGATATTAGCCTTAGAAACCCTATGGGTCTTTTACATCCTTGGTAAGATTTATTCCTAAGTATTTTATCTTCTTGGGGGCTACTGTGAATGGTATTGATTTGGTTATTTCCTCTTCGGTGTTCTTTTTGTTGATGTAGAGGAATCCAAGTGATTTTTGTATGTTTATTTTATAACCTGGGACTCTTCCAAACTCTTCTATTAGTTTCAATAGTTTTTTGGAGGATTCCTTAGGGTTTTCCATGTATACGATCATGTCATCTGCAAATAGTGATAGCTGCTGGTGGGATTGTACAATGGTACAACCACTTTGGAAATCCATCTGGCGTTATCTTAAACAGTTAGAAATAGAACTACCATACAACCCAGAAATCCCACTCCTCGGAATATACCCTAGAGATACAAGAGCCTTCACACAAACAGATATATGCACACCCATGTTTATTGCAGCTCTGTTTACAATAGCAAAAAGCTGGAAGCAACCAAGATGTCCGTCAACGGATGAATGGGTAAATAAATTGTGGTATATTCACACAATGGAATACTACGCATCGATAAAGAACAGTGACGAATCTGTGAAACATTTCATAACATGGAGGAATCTGGAAGGCATTATGCTGAGCAAAATGAGTCAGTTGCAAAAGGACAAATATTGTATAAGACCACTATTATAAGATCTTGAGAAATAGAAAAAATGGAGAAGAACACATACTTATGTGGTTACAAAGGGGGGAGGGAGGGAGGGAGGGAGAGGGCTTTTTATTGACCAATCTGTAGATAAGAACTGCTTTGGGTGAAGGGAAAGACAACACTCAATACAAGGAAGGTCAGCCTTATTGGACTGGACTAAAAGCAAAGAGGTTTCCGGGATAAAATGAAAGCTTCAAAGGTCAGCGGAGCAGGGGCTGGGGTCTGGGGAACTTGGTTTGAGGGGACTTCTAAGTCAATGGGCAAAATAATTCTATTATGAAAACACTCTGCATCCCACTTTGAATTGTGGCACCTGGGGTCCTAAATGCCAGCAAGCAGCCATCTAAGATACATCAATTGGTCTCAACCCACCTGGAGCAAAGGCAAAGGAAGAACACCAAGGTCACACGACAACTAAGAACCCAAGAGACAGAAAGGGCCACATGAACCAGAGACGTACATTATCCTGAGACCAGAAGAACTAGTTGGTGCCCGGCCACAATCGATGTCTGCCCTGTCAGGGAGCACAACAGACAACTCCTGAGGGAGCAGGAGACCAATGGGATACAGACCCCAAATTCTCATGAAAAGACCATACCTAATGGTATGATTGCGACTAGAGGAATCCCAGAGACAATGCTCCCCAGAACTTCTGATGGCACAGGACAGGAACCATCCCCGAAGACAAATCATCAGGCATGAAAAGGACTGGTCAGCGGGGGGGAGAGAGATGCTGATGAAGAGTGAGCTAATTAAATCAGGTGGACACTGGAGAGTGTGTTGGCAACTCTTGACTGGAGGGGGGATGGGAAGATAGAGAGAGAGGGAAGATGGCAAAATTGGCATGAAACGAGAGACTGTAAGGGCTGACTCAATAGGGGGAGAGCAAGTGGGAGAAGGGAGTAAGATGTATGTAAACCTACATGTGACAGACTGATTGGAATGGTAAATGTTCACTTGAAGCTTAATAAAAATTAAAAAAAAAAAAAAAGAAACCCTATGGGGCAGTTCTCCTCTGTCCTATAGGGTCATTATGAGTCAGAATCAACTTACAGCAACAAGTAGGGTGAATAAAAGCAGCTTTTATTCTAGGACTAATTTGGACCTACTAGTTTTTTTTTTTAGTAAAGCATGGTGGAGCCCTGGTGGTGCAGTGGTTAAAAGCTCAGCTGCTAACCAAAAGTTTGACAGTTCAAATCTACCAGCAGCTCCTTGGAAACCCTATGGGGCAGTTCTAATCTGTCCTGTAGGGTCGCTATGAGTCATGATCGACTTGACAGCAACAGGTTTAGTAAAGCATGTCCCTTCTGAGGATGCTATTCAATGCCCCATTTATTACAGTCTCTCTGGCAAGAGGGAATGTGAACTATTCCCAGGTTTTTGTGAAGTCCAGGAATTGTTTGGTTTACTGCTCTCCAGTCATTCTTTCCTTAGCCTTGTGGATTAGTACTCCGTTGATTTCCTTCACCCCATGCCAGATTGTACTCAACAAAGCCCCTAGGGGACTATTCTGCAGATCTCTGGAGCTCTCTTTTTGTAGTCCTCTAAGTCATCCTGAACTCTTCAGTTCATCTGTGGTACTTCAATTCAGTGAGACTACTGGGTTAAGGAGCCCTGGTGGCACAGTGCTTAAAACAGTTGTCTGTTAACCGAAAGGTTGGCGATTCGAGACCACCAGTGGCTCCACGGGAGAAAAATGTTGCAGTCTGCTTGCCTAAAGATTTACAGCCTTGGAAACCCTCTGGGGTTGATCAACTTGATGGTAGTGGGTTTGGCTTTGTCTCTCCCTGTACTGTGGCCTGGAAACTGCCCTGAAGCAGTAATCGAGGTTAATCATAGGGCCCACATCCTTTGTTTCCTTTCTCTAAGGGATCGTAGTCCTGTGTTATCTGTAGGCCAATGTCTGAAAACAGGTGTTTCATGTATTTCATCCGGTTTTCTAATTGCTTATGGTGGCAGGGAAATTCTTGTAGCATTTCATCCTTCATAGGTGGAAGCAGAAGTCAACTAACATATCTGAAGCTAGTTTTTGACACAAAAATTTTCTTTACAATGACTAAAAGTTAACGATGCTTTCATTTGTCATATACATTCAGCATTTCCTTAGTATACATTCTGAACTTTCAGAAGAGACAAAAACAGCCAATCTGCACACCTATTTTCAGTTCTGAGAAAATAAGATTTTTAATTAAATGCTCCAGCTGTTGTACCTTATTATATTTAGAACCAAGTTTATCCCAGTGAATTGATCTAATTAATTTCTTTCAATTTAGAATCTAATAGTAAAACCAGTTATTCTTCATTTCCCTCCTTAAAATGCTTAATTTCAACAGTAACAATACACATATATGCACTCTTTACAAAACATTTGTTGGAGAGGTAGATTGCCAGGATATAAAATTCCAGAACTTAACTCCACCAAACATGAGGTCAAAGATATTACCACTGATGTTATGCAAAATATATCGTGAGATATGAGCAGAGAGATTTGATAGCAAAGGACTTTTAATCAGCAGAGATCTGCTTAAGTTCAATATAAAGCAAGAGGAAAGGACTTAAAAGCGAGTGTAAGGTATGATGCTGTAATGGTGGATCTATGACATTATGTATCTATCAAAATCCATTGGACTGTACAGCACCAAGAGTGAGCCCTAATGTAAACTATAGACTTTAATAGTTAATAATGTATCAATTTTGTTTCATCAATTGTAAAAAGTATACCTCATGAATGCAAAATACTAATAGGAGAAATAGTAGTACACGGGGCGGGGGATAGGGTATATGGGAACTCTGCTTTCTGCACAATTTTTCTGTAACCTTAAAATTGCTCTAAAGAAAGTCTATTAAAAAATTGAGTGCGAGCTTGCTTAATTCCAGATTTAAATACATTGCCTCCTTTGATTACCGTAACAACTTGGTTAGGAGGATATTATTCACATTGTGTAGACTTTAAGGACAAAAAGGAAGTTAGTGGGAAAGTCAACGTACTTTCTACTTCTAAATGTTACCTAATTGTCTGGACAATATGTAGGGAGAGTGGATTAATACATGACACCAATTAGCAGATGTTATTGGAGATGGTGGTGACAACAACTTTGGGGACGAGAACTACAATTTATAAGATGACCAGACATCCTCTGATCTGGTGGAACCTGTGCATTGCCACAAGTTTGCTAGACTATTTCTTACGTTCTCTCACTGCAAACATGCAGCAGCCACTCCCCCCATCCCCCAGCCTATTCTCACTTGTTGACTTTGCTTCTTTTTTCCTGAGAAAGTAAAAGCAATCAGAATTTTCACATGCAACCAGCATCAAATCTACCAATCAACCCATCTGTAATTGAAGTTCATTTCTGGAATGGATGTCCATGCTCTAGTCTAAGGCTAAGCCCTTTACTTGTGCACTGGATCCCATATTTTCACGTACTCTAGGATATTGCTTCTGAAGACATCCACTCTTTCCTGCATCATTGATTTTTCCCCCTACCAGATCAAAAATTTTCAACCAGTGATATGTACAATCAGAACTTTTGTCTCACAACTAAAACACAATTTAATAAGACTTACTACCTGTTCACAATTTGTTGTGGTTCATGGCTCCCAAAGCAACTGAGGGAATATATTTTTGCTATGATCTCTTCTAATGTTAGCTCTAATTCTAGGTGATTCTAGCAGTAACAGCTAGTATTTACAGACTATTTTATTATAGGTACTATGTTAAGTACTTTACATAGATTATCCTATTTAATCCTTAAAATAATCCTAAAAGAGAGGTACTATTATAATCTTCATTTTACAGATAAGGAAATTGAGACTTAGAAAAGTAACTTGTCAAAGGTAACATAGCTGGTAAATAGCAGAATGAGATTCAAACTAACTTCAGAGTTCATATTTTTAAAGTGTTACACTATGTATTTTGTAATATCAATTGCGTACACACTAATGCACATGAAAGGTTAACATATCTTTTATAATATTTATATATTTAATGCCATTCAATAAATACAAAAACAAAATTAAACTGTTACAATACCACAATAATTTTTATCTCAATTTGCAACAGAATTCATATTATCACATACCTTTAAAAAGGAAAAGTTTACACATACAAATACCTTGGAAAGAATTCTAATTTGGTCTAATAATTTTATAGGTGGGGCTTCTGGGTTAAAGATAGGGTCATCATTTTTTGTCCAAATTTTTAATAAAATTAATGCTAAATGGAACATAACCATTTTATAAATCAACAGTATGGAATTACACTGAGAAATCAGAATGGCCATTGAACACTGACTGTCCATTATATCCCAGGCATTACATATTTCTTCACACTTAAAGAATGAATACTAAACAATCTGGGAGTAGACAATGGAAGACAGTCCGCTTCAAGTTTGTACCAGGTCAATAAAGCCTATATTTGGAGAACCTTGTATCATGATGAGGGATTTATATTTGACATTTTCTTTCAATGTAAAATAAAGCCAGTGTGCTTCCTCCTTCACATTTACTTAAATGGTTATAAAATGTATTTAGGGCACTAATTCTCAATGCCTATATACCATTTCCAAAATTCAGATTTAACTGGTATAAGGTCGGCCTTGGGCATATGGATTGTTTTAAAACTACCCAGATGATTCTAATGTGCAGCCAAGTTTGCAAACTACTAGCTTAGAGAACTGTCCCATAATCATAGAAGTCAGTCGTCAGCTTGCTTTGATTACAGGAAATCTACTGCTATTTTAAGGGTGTATCTCCCGAGATTAGAAAGTAAATACTATAAGGAAAGAGATTTTTTTGTTTTGCTCATCACTGTCTCCCCATATCTGGAGCAATGACAGGCACATAGCAATTGCTAACTAAGTATCTTTTAAATGAATACGTGATTGTCTTATACTTCATTTATATCTCCATCTTTTAGTAAACACATGATCGTAAGAATTCAAAATATTTATTGAAAAAAAATGAATGACTGAACCAATTGGGATAAATGTTTAAGGCAAAATCATAATCTTATATATACATACACACACATGCACATACATGTATACACAGACATATGTAAATATACACATACACACACACAGTTTAAAAACACATACATATATAAATAGATCAAAACTGGAAAAAGAATATACAAAGGAGTGCAACTTTAGCAGTTGAGAATTCACTGTTTTCAAATAGTCTTCATATTCTTACACTAAGAAACAAAGAAGTAACCCTAACAACTAGCTAATAGGCACATGTGCAGGTAAGTTCTTTTCATCTAAAAAATAGAATTATAGCTTAAACTCGATGAACGTGTCAGTTTTCAAAATTCAAGTAAATAAAATTCTCACATACATCATCGTAACTTTTCCAGATAGTTGTATAAAAAACATTGTTTCTGGTTAAAATATTTGGTATCACTTAATCTCATGGTTATTTGTTCTCGGTTGAGATTCAGTGTTTTGTTAATAGTCTCACACTGAAAATGCATTTATTAAGCTATTTTGACACATCTCTACACGGTGTGTTTATTTAGGAAAACCTTATTAACAACACGCTTCCTTTCTAGTAGCTGAAATCTCAGATATGGCTTCATTTATCAAAGTTCCACAAGTATTACATAATTTTTAATTTAGTATCTCAGGCTACGAAACTTTGGTTTTCGTAAAATCAGCATTGGTTGCTTGATTGTAGGTTTGTCACCAAAAAGTGCTGCTTCACTCTCTGTGGTTGGAAATCTTGTCTGATATATCAAGGGATATTCCTTCTGAAACTTAAAAATGAGGTGAGGATTTAGAGGGTATTTAACATAATTTCCCTAGCTGATTCAGTGCTCAACATTTTATGATACATTCATTGCCTTTCTCAAAGTTGTATTACAGAGATGAGGCTCCTTTCACTTTGTCCTTTATCCCTCCTCTCTTTTCTTATATGTGAAAGTTAGACTGTAAGACCTCTTAGATCTCAGTTAGTACTAATATTCTAGGATTCCATGTGGCACTAGCCCCCACCCCCCACATTCCAGACCTTCTTCCTTCTCACTGATAAAGCCTATAAAGGTTACAGGGATCTAGTAGCAACTGGTCTGTTTTGTATTTCCTTGAGTGTCTTAAACCTGGAATTGGACTTGCCAGAACCATGTGGCTACTGGGTTCAGATTTACAGCTAAAAATTTCAAATGGTAATGATGACTCACACAAAGATATTTATCATAATTCAAATTGAGAACTGCTTTGCCAGACTAACCCAAGCATAATCACAGGAGGCACCAGTAGTAAAGAAGAATATTTTAAAATGAGAATTTGATTCTAAATGTTATCAAGTAATAATCAACAGCAGCATATTAGAAAAAAATTATATGATTGAGAATCTGTTCATTCTCTTACCTGTTTTAGTTTTTTCCTTTTCTCCTTTAGAGGCAAACTCTTGTTTTTAATAATATTCTCTAAAAGCTCTGCAATTGCAGCTTGAGAGACAGAAATTTTTTGTTCATCAAACTCTTTAGTGCTAATCTGCTTACAATATGAATAAGTTGGCAAAGGAGCAATCAGTCCATCTCCAGGAATTTTAATCTGCAGTGGACACAACAATATAGTCCAAGTACATTAATTCTGGTCATGCTCTTATTTGGTATTCTTTTGATGGAATTTAGCCCCTATTATTTTACTACCAATCAGATGTTCAACACATTAACAGAACAATGTATTAAGCAGTATAGACTAGCGATAAGTCAGTAGAATCTAAATCTTAGCTCCACAACCTACTACCTTTGTAGCCCTCAGCAAGCTATTTAATTTCTCTTGACCTGTTTCCTCATCTCATAATGCGGGTCGCAGGAGATAATAAAGTGCTTAGCATGTAATAAGCATTAAGTTGATTATTTACTAAATAGCAAAATTATTATTACTATTAACCATGGGTTTTATTCTTTTAACTACAAAACAATAACAACCTAAGTGATATATTACTCCATCTTAAAACATTAATGTTCTGACATAGTAAGAGTTTTTCGTCTACTGTTTTTGAAGCCTAGGAGAAAGAAACTGTAAGGGATAGTTTATAATTTTCATAAGCCAGGGCAACATTAGAATGAGATGTATGGTAAGAAACATGAATACATATGGTGGACAGCCAAAGATTGAATATAATAGACATCTGTTGTTTTTGGCTGCTCAGCATTTCTTCTCTCTTTTAAAAGTTCCTTCCCATACTACTCCCACCACCCTCTCTATCTTTGAAGAACATTCTCCTTTAATCTACACACACGGATGGGACGGCCTATCAGAGTATGTCCCCCTCTCCACTCCATTCACCTTCAACTACCCAAAGGATGAGCGTTTCATCCAGATTGGGCCAGAGTCCAAACCCAGATCTTTTAAAATTAGAGGTGAAAGAGTGATTTTTTCTTTTGATTGCAAACACAAGTAAGTGAGTCAAGAGCTTTTCTCAGTAATATTCCCTACCATATGAAGGAGCAATTTGTCAAACACAAAACCAAAATGGAAATGAGAGATGGAAGGATGGAAACAGGGTCTCCAAATTCTGTCTACATTCCTGGCTTTTTAGATGTTGTTTTTGTGAGCCGATAAAGTCCCCCTTTAGATTAGGTTAATTTGAGATGAGTTTCCACTTGAAATTGACCAATGAGGAGAATTTTAACACGCACAATACCTACATGGCCCTTTCTTAAGTAGTCAAGTTGTTTCTCTACTGCAGTCTGTAAGTAAGATGGTACTTGAAGAATTTCCTGATGATGATCCATTAAGAAAGAAACTAATCTTGCAGCAAGAAGCTCATCAAGATCCACTTCTTCTGCACAGCATAGCACACACCGGGAAAAAGTATGTATCATCTAGAAACATATTAAAAGATGTGAACTTAGAATGTAATGTTTCATATAAATCAGAAAATCAGTAATTTTCGATAGCATTATTGCTGAAGCTCTGAGATAAGGTGATAAGCAGATTTCGGCTTAAAAACCAGGCCAATAATTTATTAAAGTTAGAAATTTAAGAGTGTCTGGTGGTGTAGTGGTTAAGTGCTATGGCTGCAAACCAAAGAGTTGGCAGTTCAAATCTGCCAGGTGCTCCTTGGAAACTCTATGGGGCGGTTCTACTCCGTCCTATAGGGTCACTATGAGTTGGAATCAACTTGACGGCACTGGGTTTGGTCTTTGGTTTTTTTGTTATACTTTAGTCCTTTTTAAAGTACTTGGTAAGTATTTCCTTAATATAATTCCAAAACATTATACAAAGCCTTAGGCTTTTTTTTAATTTTGTCACAATTTTATCAGTAAACACCAGACGTTCTATGAATACCACATGGATATGGATATAAGTTGCTTAAATTTGAAGATTATTAGAGAACAATAACTTAATGCATTAATTCCACAAAAACATAAGGCAGGAGAATATATAGCATATAGAACACTTATACTCATCATTGGTTGCAAAGTTGGTATCATTTATCTTTTGAAACTCTGGAAATTAGTTTTTAAGGCTTATTCCATCCGTTTTTAAACAGCAATACGTAATACATACATTGTTTAATTCCATCATAAGGAATCTTCAAATTCCGTGATAAATTTTGTGTTTCAGTACTCATTTACTCTCACTCATACTCACATAAACCACTAAAAAAACAAAACAAAATGAAAAAACCACACACATATTCATCTTGAGTCAATTTCAACTCATAGCGACTCTACAGGGCAGAGTAGAACTGCCCCATAGGGTTTCCAAAGTGCAGCTGGTAGATTTGAACTGCCAACCTTTTGGTTAGTGGCTGTAGCTCTTAACCACTGTGCCACCAGGGCGCTGTAAAATAATTAGAATATTGGAATTCTATTTTAAGTATTTTATGCGTAATAAATGATTATTGATTTTTACTGAATTGAAATATTTTGAGTTTCATTCCTACCTGTCAGACAGGTTTTCCTGTCTCCTTCCAAAGCTCAGTCCTCAGCTTTTTCTTCTTCTTTCTCTACATTCTTAGCCTTGGAGAGTTCATCTACTCTCATAACTTCAACTACTATCTGTATGTGGATGACTAAAAAAATCTGCTTTCTGCCCTGGCCTTTCTTCACCAGGCTCGCATTTCCAACATTCTCTTTGATAAATTTCACTTTCCTATAACCTCAGACTCAAAAAGTATAAAACCAAAATTAACACCTTTCCATTCATGTCTCTTAAAACATCTTCCGCTACAAACTTCCCTATGCCTTTTTATGGTACCTTACTTACTCAAGAATTCCTTTTCATATTTGGTCTGTAAATACTAAAGCACTGTCCTTAATAATGAATGGAAGAACACAGCTTAGTTCCAGATCCCTAGCTGCTATGAGAAACTCTTCTAAATTGAAGCTAAAATTTGAAGAAGTAGCAGCTTAAAAAAACAAATAAAGATATTGTTCAAGGTTAATTTCCAATCAATATCTGCATATAAATGCTTCCATCACCATCCTTACTAGGAGCCTGAGACTGGTTGGTAATAGTGTCTCTCAACTTTTTGCCCACAGTGACCTGCTGTCATAATCCAATCCAACTTTCCTATTACCACACTCTCTGAAACACTTTGATTTACCGTATGTGAATTCCCCATTAGTTTTCTACTTCCACAGAATTATAGTGACCTTAAGACCCCACCAAACAGAACTGGCACAAGGCAGTATAATGTGGTCTGACAGGCTAGGTCAATCACTAGTAAGTGATATAGAATAAGTGAGGAAGCAAAATCTACGGTCAAGATAAAGACCAGGATGTGAAAGCGTAACAGACTGGGGACAAATGAATACTGCACCAACATTCTGCTGCTAGCAAATGCAGAGAGACATTCTAAACCCAAAATCTAGGATTTCAAGACCAAAACATCACTAGAGTAGTATTTTTAAATAGGTTTTCTTTTTTTGGTTTATAAGCCGAGGTTTACTCTTTTCTCAAGAAAGCAACTTACCAGTGATCTTGTACCCATTGCATCATGGAGTTTGGGCATATCAACATTTTGACTCATTCGAGAAATCATACGCATTAAAAGTTGAAGCTTTCTACGATTTGGTGGGGGAAGTAACAAGCAACATAACTGTAGAGCATCGATGGCAACCTTCTCTAAATGAGGCTGCAGCAAACCTAGAAGGTAAAGTTGCCAATAGGAAAAAAAAAAAAAATCACCAGTGCCACTAGTTCATATTACTAGCATATACAGTTAGCATATAAAGACGGCAAAATAGTACTTTAGAATTTCATCTCTTTTGACTATTTCTAGAAATTTCCATTTTTCAAATCATGGTAAGATCATTATTTTCCTCACAACCTATTTCTAAGTGTTAAAGTCCTTCACTTATTACAAATAAAGTAATTCAGAATAAGTGAAATTGAAGAAAAAGAAAGTAAGTGCTTTAGGCAAATAGAATGAATCTTGACTATGCCATGAGAAAAGTCTTTTAGAATAAGAGACATTTTGCTTTTGGAGGAAAAAAATAAAGCAATTTCAGAGAACAAAAACCAGGTAAGCAAAACATAGGGTTAGTAAACACTAAAAGTTAATGGTACATGCATTGAAAGCGTCAACCTTACTTTGTGTGCCAGTCAACATAGAAGAAGCTGGAGAAAAAGAATTTTCTGAAAGTCTTTTACTGAATGTGGTACTAGATTCTCCCAGTTGACTTTCCATAGCTGTTTGTACACTTGTGCTGCCTTGTCCAAGATGACTGATATGATTTGGTTTCATGGTAATTTCAGGCACTTGTGTACTGATGTAACTATTCTTTCTTGTACTACTTCTTAAAAGCAAACTCTGAGATCTACAAAGCTGCTTTGACTTGCATTTAACATTGCATAACTCCTCTTGGTCTTGAACCGTCAAAGTAGAGGTTCTCTTAAAACCAGCACAGAGTGGCTTTTGAATACTTTCCTTTGAATGAAGATTCAGTAAGGATTTCTGTTTGGGCTTAGACTCTAAAAATTGTTTATTTTGTACTTCTGTATTCAGAACAGGTTGATGGAAGACACTGGAGACCTCTTTGCTTGAGCTGTCTGGCTTATCTACAATTCCTTCCAAAGAATAGCACCTTGGTTTGATGTTAGAAGACAGAGCATGCATACTATTTAAGCCTACTAAATTATGACAGCTTCCTCCCATTACGCCATTAGCATTGGCTCTTCTGTTTCTTAAATTATCTAGTTGCATTTTCTTAGCACGTCTGTCTTGAAATACTTGATCACTTATCTGCAGTTTCTCAGTAGAATCTGGTTCTTCTTTGTTTTTGTCTTTATGAAGCAGACTGAGAAGAAGACACTCAGTTGATTTGAAGGAATTCAAATTGTTTAAGTGAAGGACTTTTGAAGACTGTGGATCATCCTGGATTTTATGTATCCGACTGGGTCTATCTGAAACTGTGCCGTAGCCACAAACAACTACCAGAAAATGAAACAAAAATTAAGATGCAACTGTATGGCAGTGTACAAAAATAAAACAAAACTTTAGTGAAGTAAAAAATAAGCATCACTGTAGTATATATTGTTAGTATAGTAAAAATAGCAGTTGTTTAATTCAGAAGCCACTTAAATAAGACACATGCAACAAACATTCAGTTACAAACGTGCAAGACTGATTAGAGGTTTTCCCACTTCTTGTGATATAAATAACTTTCAAAATTATTTCAACAGTCCAATTAAATGTAGTAGACCAGAATACATTTAAATATATCTGCTCTCAGTCTACAATAACTAGATAACTTTTAATTATAAGGTAGCTATAATATCACTGAATTTTAAAATATTTCATAGTCTATCATTTTCATATTTACCTATACTTTTAGAATTTTTAATTATGGGAAGCTTGAAAACATTAATAAAATGAATTTAAATAACAAGTAAAAATCCATACATACCCAAAATATTCACAAATAATTCATAATATTCAAAGGTAAGTAGAGGTTGAGGGAGATCTAGAAAATAATCTGCAATTGTTCTGAATACATCTCGTTCAAATCCAGCATAAGTTGGGTTATTCGTATCATTACTTCTTGGCCCTAAGAAGTAGAAGGCAAAACAGGCAGGATATATATGTGTGTAAATATATATATATATATATATATATACATGTTTTTTTGTTTATATATGTGTGTATGTGTGTAAATACATATATTTACATATATAAATAATTTTTAAATAAAAAAATTAAATATAATTGTAAGAAGTATAAAACTTTTATTTCAGGAAGGAACTATGCTGTAAGAGAATATTCTGCCACAATTTAAAATTTTACACAGTTGTACACATCTCATTCCTTCTTATTTTCTGTTTACCAGAAATTACTGCAAGCAATTACTAGCATTTTGTTTCATTTTAATATTTATATACCTGAAAAATTATAGATAAAGCAAAATTTTAAAATATTATATTTTAAAAGCATTAGAGAAGTCTATCCTTAATGGGACTTAACTGTAATCCCTTTTTTAAAGCAAAGACTATTTGGATAATACAAATAATTCCTCCAAATTATCTTTTGTAAATTTACATTTTCTTAAATAAATTTTGCCTGACATGAAGTATGCCCTTAATCATTTAAAATAATACCTTTACACTGTTTTTTTTTTTAGTTTAGTTTAACATGACTATTAAGATAATCATGCACACTCATTAGTGTCTATCTCAAAAATAAAATTTGCTCTTATTTCACAGATGAGGAAAATGAGGCTCAGAATAACTTGTCCAAGATTAAATATTCCCATTGTAGCACAGGCTAGAATAAGAACTTAGAGCAGTGTCAGGTGAGACCAAGGCCCAGGGCCTTAAGATCCAACAACATTTAAAGTATGGACAATGGACTAGGATCACCCATGACGTGCCTATCAAAAATACAAATTCCTCTACCAGTTCAGAATCTTTGAAGGTGAAGCTAGGAATTTCTACGTTTAATAAGCAGAAGACTCTCTAAGCCTTGTTTTTACTTCTTGTGTGTGGGGAGGCGGGGGGAACTGGGGATGTTACACTGATTACTGATTCCTCTATCTCAGAGGATTACTTTTACTAATTAAACAAGTTAAGTAAAAGTCTTAATACTGCCGCTGGCTAAATACATTGTTATTAAATTGGAATCCAATAAAGTACATATTTGGTATCATACAGGTGTAATATGGACTGGGAAGAGAGGGAAGATACAAATCTCTAAAGAAGGGACATTAGAAAAATCCCTGTAAATATACTTATCTGAGTTGCTAACCAGGAGTCAAGGTATGAGAGAGATAGGTGGGAAGGTAGAAGATATTAAAAAAAACAAAAAAAAGTTAAAAAATCTTAAGTTTATGATCAAGATCTTTAACTTGATTTGAGAAATAAAATATTGCTATAACTTATTCATTTTATTGCAGTTTATTGTTATTTTTGTCATATTGACACCCAGTGGACAACAAGGGAATATATACTTATCTTGAGCATTAATAAAACCCCATTATATTAAAAAAAAATACTAGTTTTATAAGAACTAGAAAAAATAATTTTTAATTAAAATTATTAAATTATAATTTAACTTTTAGTGATTTAGAAGCATATACCTTGGCACAATTTTTTTTTATTTTGAAAGTAGTTAAGGTTTTATACTTGAACCAGGGTATTAAATAACTTTTTTCATAAACATAAAAGCCCCATTATGGAGTAGAACGTTATAAAAGCTAGAAAGTCTTATGGAATAGAAACATATT
This sequence comes from Loxodonta africana, assembly GCF_030014295.1. NCBI lineage: Eukaryota > Metazoa > Chordata > Mammalia > Proboscidea > Elephantidae > Loxodonta > Loxodonta africana. The sequence goes on from NC_087344.1 coordinate 109,463,164, forward strand.
ATAAAGCACTTGATTACTGAAATGATGTACAGTGGCAAGGGAACTGAGGTGGGCTTGATGAGACTTCATTTCTGGCTGAATCATTTTCACTTACAAGCTGCTTTACTTTGGATATGCCATTTGAACTCTCTGGGCCTCACTGAGGCAAATGGTATAAATTATACCTAAAAGTCCCTTGAGACCCTCTATCCTAGGATTTTAGATTTGTGTTACTTGAGCTAGACATGATACCAAACAAAAAACCAAACCCGTTGCCATTGAGTCGATTCCAACTCACAGCGACCCTAAAGGACAGAGCAGAACTGCCCCATAGGGTTTCCAAGGAGTACCTGGTGGATTCGAACTGCCAACCTTTTGGTTAGCAGCCGAGCTATACATGACAGGCTTGAATTATTAGATTTCCTTCTGTGTAGAAAATATCAAGGGCTCCATAACACATTCTATATGCAAAAAAATATAATCAGTTCTCTAGACTTTGACTTAAACATCAAGAGAAATGATATAGTTTAATTTTATCAGGACTTCTATAAATTACTTTAAAATTTTCCATAGTTCCTATTAAATACTATCAATATAAAACATTTCTTTGTTTAACTTACAGTTTGCTAGGCACTTCATGGCAGATAATACCCAGTGAGGGAGGTCTTCTACGCAAAAAAAAAAAAAAGAACATTTAAAAGTAAATCCCACAAATACTGTAACAGTGTCCTTTAAAATCTCACATTTATTATTTCTAATTGTATTATATATAATATATACACACTCCATACACACACACACACACATTTATCAGTGGTTTGAACCTATCAGCTGCCCCATGGGAGAAAAGACCTGGCAACCTGCTCCTGTAAAGATTACAGCCTAAGAAACCTTATGGGGCAGTTCTACTTTGTCCTAGAGAGTTGCTATGAGTTGCAATCGACTCAATGGCACACAACAACAAAAATACCAGAGTTAAAAAGTATTGTATGTTTAACATGAAATAGAATAAAGCCAGTATTGAAAAATTTATAAAGATAGAAATCTTGAATTTGACTCTTCCCACAATATCTAAAACAACTAAATACCCCCAAATCAAGGACTAACTTATGGGCTGTTTGGAAATAAACTTCTAAAATTCATCTTTATCTACTACCACCACCCTTTTCATTGCTGTTTCTGTTCTGCCTATAGCTTTGCCATTTGAATATTACTGATTTGGGTAAAACGTGTGATTGAAAAGGGCTATATCTGAATATAAGGCTCTTGGGTGGGGCAAACAGTTTGCGCTTAACTACTAACCTAACGATTGGTGGTTGAAACTCACTCAGTGGTGTTGCAGAAGCAAGGTTTGGCAATCTGTGTGTGTAAAGATTAAAAAAAAAAAACAAAAACCTGCTGCTGTTGAGTCAATTCTGACTCATAGTGACCCTACAGGACAGAGTAGAATTGCCCCACAGAGTTTCCAAGGAGCAGCTGGTGGATTCAAACTGCCGACTTTTTGGTTAGCTATCAAGCTCTTAACCACTGTGCCACCAGGGCTCCTTACAAGAGATTACAGCGAAGAAAACCCTATGGAGCAGTTTTACTTTGTAACACATGGGGCCACCATGAGCCGAAATCAACTCAATGGCAAAGGATTTGGTGTTGGTTTCATAATAAGTCTTGTTTAAAATCTTTCAATTACCACTAACTGAAATATGCTGCATAAAAATTTAGCAATTTTTGACACAAAGACCACAGACACATTTGACTTGAAAAGTTTATGGTTAGAAAGAGTAGAAAGCTTAAATGAAAGTATATACTATTAAGCATGTTATTTTAGGTAATGAAAGATGGGACTGGTCCAAAGCCGCATTCACATACAACACTATAAATTCATCAAAACTCATCAGGTTTGATATTTACATTATGTGTCTATAATTAAAACCTCAAAGTTCTCGCCCAAAGAGAGAAACTCAAGGTAATGCACATCGCTTAATTCTTTAAAAAGCAATTTTCTATAAAAAAAGATGAGCCAACACTTTGAAAATATATTTATGAATATATTTATTTACAGTCTAAGTTTTCTAATGCATCTGGCTTGAATTATTTTCCTGATTTTCTTATATCTGAAATCAATACATTACATAAGTACAAAACAAAAACAAAAAATAAAAACCAAATAAACCCATTGCCAGTGAGTCAGTTTTGACTCATAGCAACGCTGTAGGATAGAGTAGAACTGCCCCACAGGGTTTCTAAGGCTGTAGTCTTTATGGAAGCAGACTGCCATGTCTTTCTCCAGGGAGCAGCTGGTGGGTTTGAACCACTGATATTTTGGTTAGCAGCCTAGTACTTTAACCACTGCATCACCAGGGCTCCTATATAACTACACATAGTACAAAAAAGTCAGTACCCTATAAAACACTTGTGTTGAGAGTTTGGGCTTATCTTTTCTGCGTTACAATAGTTTTGTTTGTATGTTTTGACCCCTGCAAATCTACATTTAATTATTCATGTAGGCTCCATGAAGGCATGGACCATCATAGCTTGTCTGTCACTAAATCTTTAACACTGTGCCTGCCACATTGTAGGTCATCAATAAAAAATACAGTTTGTCAATAATTTTTATTGTACTTGTATACCCTTTAGATGTTTAAGTCTTTTTATTTTTTTTTAAATCATACATAAATTCACCTTAAGGCTAAAGTATTTCTTGTAATAGCATGAATAATCTTCACTTAAAAATGTTCCCCTGTGATTGCTAGAGCACCTATGGTGAGATAACAATAGCCCCCGATGCTTCCTTCCCCAATTAAAGAATTCAACTTGCAGCTTTCCACCCTCACTATATCTACCTCCTTCTTAGCAAGTATGAAAAGATTCTGACTTTTTTTTACTATGTAAGCTTAGTGATACCAACCTGATTTGTCTTGTAGTAGAACTACTCCGTGTTTACTGGTATTGGTCATGTTGTACATTATATATTGAGGAATTACTTGTCTGGGGTTTATGACTTCTTCTAGGGATGGCACACCTAAAACAGTTTGTAGGCTAAATAAAAGAAAGAACAGAAAAAATTTTTTCCCCCACAAAATAAGTGGAACAGAATAACCAAAAAAAAAAAAAAAAAAAAAACCCGTTGCTGTGGAATTGATTCCAACTCATAGCAACCCTATAGGACAGAGTAGAACTGCCCCATAGAGTTTCCAGGGAGTGGCTGGTGGATTTGAACTGCCAACACTTGGTTAGCAGCCATAGCACTTAATAACTATGCCACCAGGGTTTCTATAAATGTGAAAATGTATGACTGGAAAACAAGCAAATAAAGGCATCAGAATGTTTCCTTTTTCTTTTAACGAAACTCCTAAGGCTTATATTTAGTAACCATTTTCAAATGTATTTATCTCAGTAATCTTCTAAGGAGTTCAATATGAATCCCAATTTATAGCTAGCTACAGCTTTGAGTCAAATTAAAAGCATATCAGATGGAAAACATTCTATTTCTACTATACCAGAGCTATAACAAGAACACTTATTTAGAAACATATACGCAGATTAAATTCTAAGCTTTAAGGACTAATCTGTTTTAGTTTACCTGTTTTGATGAAAATGTCAAATTAACAATCTAAACACCCCAGGAACTTGGTTACAGCTTAATTTTAGCTTACTAGATCAGAATAATATATCTCCAAACTTCTTCAACATCTTCCTGGCTTATTTCTCTGTTATCGACTGAGCTTTCTTGATCTTCATTGATTATTTCACACTTTACTTTCTCTGCATTTTCCTAAAAAAAAAAAAACACGGTTTAATTTGTTACACTTAAATTAGGGAACTATTGAACAGATACCACCCTCAATATTTAGCCATTCTATTAATATCAGTCCATTGTGAAGTTCAAGGTAAGTGTTACCTGAAATGTTACATACAGTGATGGAGTTTTTGGTTTTATAGCTGTCCTCATAATACCCCTCAGGTCAATTTAAAACAAAACATGCTTAAATTATATAAATATTGCTTAAAGTACCATTGTTTCACTACCATTTTTATAACTGATTCTTTGGGTTCCAAACAAATTTAAAGAAAAGTTTAAAAATTCAATGTAGGTTGGGAGATTTCAGTATTGGCTTCAAGTATTAAAGAATCACTTAACTTTTAATGATTCTATTATTGACCACATGGTAATTATATTTAAACTAATGACTAGTAAAAGAATGTTTTACCTGAGAGGAATGTAATCCATGCTTTTTCGGAGTTCTACGAGATAAGTTTCGTAATTTAAAAATATCTTTGTCTTTGGAAAAGTTCTCTATGCTGTTTTTTCTCAATTCTGGATGTCTTCGTGGAAGAGTTTTAAGTGGAGAAGTTGTAGGAAATCTAGTTTAAAAATAATATGCAATTGAATAATGTGAGATCAGAAACAAATTTTTAAAGCCAATTTAGTTAAAAAAAAAAAAAATCACAGAAAGAACCTGATTTACATTACCAAGAAATCAATTTCCCACTAAACTTTTCTAAACTGTTTTAATAGTTGCCTGCTTTCTTTAGTATACCGTACATATTTTAAATTTATTTCTGGATCATTGCCATCAGGTGCTGTTGAGGTGATTTTGACTTATAGTGACCCCATGTGACAGAGAAAAACTGCCCACTTTTCTAGACTGTAATCTTTACGGGAGCAGATTGTCAGGTCTTTCTTCTGTGAAGCCTCCAGGTGGGTTCAAACTTCTTTTTGGTTAGCAGTTGAGTGCTTAACTGTTGTGCCACCAGGGCTTCTTTATTTCTGGATAACTCAGGGTTATTATTAGGATCGATTCTGGTAGAGAGCTATTGCTTATGCACAAAATGGCTCTAGAATGCCACATTTTCTGAATTCTTTTGAAGAGCTATCTAATTTGTATGTATTTTCTGCTTTTTGTTTGACCATGATTGTTCCTATTTCCAGGCCTTGGCCTATGTTGCTGCCGCTGATCAGAGCGTTCTTTCTTCCCTTCATTTTATTATAAAATATTTCAAAGACACATAAAAGTATAGAGAATACAAACTAACATCCACATATGCAACCATAAACCAAAAAAAAAAAAAGAAACCAAACCTGCTGCCGTGGAGTCGATTCTGACTCATAGCGACCCTGTAAGACAGAGTGGAACTGCCCCAGAGTTTCCAAGGAGTGCCTGGTAGATTCGAACTGCCAACTTTTGATTAGCAGCTGTAGCTCTTAACCGTATGCCACTAGGGTTTCCATGTAACCATAAACCAGTGTAATTATTAACACTTTGTCACGGACTTTAATTTTTAATGAAAGTATTATAGATTGAAGTTCCCTATGAATTCTTTGCTTATCCCATTTCGTTCCCTCCTTTCCTAAGGGAAATCCGTAACATATAGTTAATGCATTTCCTTCTTGTCCATGTTTTTTACTTTTAATATACATAAGCAAGATACGGCTTTTTTTTCATTTTATGGTATCATTTATCATACATTAAATTTATACATATGCTTTCAGTGACCTTATAAGTTCCTTCTTACCCCAATGTCATAAATTATTTTCATATACTTTAAGAGTTTTATTTTTCATATTTAGGTAATTAATCCATACACAATTTATTTTTGTGGCACAGATCAAGATCTAATTTTATATTTTTGCTCATAGATACCTAATTGTCTGAACACATTCATTGAATAATCTTTCTTTGACCCCTTGATTTGTGAAGGTATACTGGTCTTATACTAACTTCCCATATATATGTGGGTTTATTTTTTTTAATACTTAATTTTTTTAAGTTTAATTTAAGCCTAGATATCAGCTGGGGGAGATCAGGTAAGGCAATTCTCCTTTTCCTTTAAAACTGTCTTGGGTCTTTACATCTCCAAATGAATTTTAAGAATCTGATTGTCAAAATCTGTAAGAAATTATATTGGGGATTTGAATGAAAATGCACTGAATTTATATATTACTTTGCGAAGAACTGACTTATTTATGATACTAAGTCTTTTTATTCATGAATAATAATAAAAAAAAGAATAGGGCATCTAATTCCATTTATTCCCCTCAATAAAATTTTGTAATTTTCCCTAGTACGGACTTGTACATTTTTTTATAAGCTTTATTTCTAAATACTTTAAAGCTTTATTACCACTGTGAAAGGCTAGGATCAGAGAGACTAGTTGAGGAGTTACTGAAGAAATTCAGGTAAGAGAGAGAATAATGGCCTAAAAAAGGAACATTCATAGTAGAGAAATGGGCAGATTAGAAAACTAATTAGGCAGTATGATCAACGTGATTTGATAGTTATATCTCAAGAGAAGAGGAAAAAGAAAAAAAAAATAAAAGCATCTACAGAGAAGACAGTACCATTCACTCATATACGGAACATGAGAAGATGTGATTTAATTTAGGGGAAGAAAGTAATTTTCCATATGCCACATTTGAAGTGTCTGACTAGCAGGCAGTTTAATGAATGGGCCTAAAGCTCAGGAGAGAGATTTGGGTTGGAGATTTGGAAGTCATAGAAAAAGCAGATGAAGATGTAACACAAGATTGCCCAGGGACACAGGTGAACTGGGACAAGTCCACGACCCTGAGGACCAGTAATAGTTAAAAGGGTGAGCAATAGCACAGGAGCCTACAAAGAAGACTGAGGAGTAGTTAAGAAAGGAAAGCTTTGTAGAGTGTTATACAAAACAGACTATACATGTTTATTATTTTAATTTACTCATATGACATAAATCATTTTTGGCACACAGGCAAAAATCAATTTCTAAGACATTTCAATTGAAAATTACTAATGTAGAGGAAAAAATCATGGACATTAGAATCCAACGACCTAGTTTAATGGATATGTAACAAAGAACAGAGTGTGCATGTGAGAGAAAAAGCAATTATGCTGGCCCAAGGGATTCAGAAATGCTGCACAGAAGAAGCTACAATGGAGCTGAGATTAGACAAAAATGTATAAATTTGCCAGTCTGACAAACATGCTCAGTATTTCAATGTGGAATATTTCAGACACAGGGAACGGTATTTATTGAAACATGGCCTCAGTTTCCTCATCTGTAAAAAGGGGTTAATACCTACTCTGCTTGGCTAGTCTAGGGGTTACATAAGAAAATATCTAAATCATAAAAGAGGGTTTCTGGTACATGATAGCTGCTTACTAAATATTCTCTAGACCCTGTGGTATATACTTTTATTCTGTTATTTATTATAGAAAGTTTGCTATTATTTGTCACATGTATTCTTAGATTAGATTAGATTATATGTTCCTTGAGAACAAGGACCTATGAACTTGTCTTTGCAAATCTAGAATGTATGAAATTAAAAACCAGTTATAATCAGTCCTTGAAAAGTGACAGAGTTTTCAAAATATACAGAATAATAATTTCTCACTCTCTTCACCCACCTCCCTATTACATATACTATTTCAAATTAAAAAAAAAATGAATTTTATAGCAATTAACTTTAACCTTACTATTTTTCTAAATGGTTTTAATTAGACTAGGAACAGCAACAGTTATCTAAAGAACACACTACTTCTCCTGAAGAAGCTACTGTTTTAGTAAAAATATAATTGACGTGGAGAGAAATAAAACTTAATTGTTAAGTAATTCCATTATGCAGTTATATATCTGTTCATTACCTGAACAGCTGATTGTTGTCGTCAAGATTTTCTGATCCCCATCTGCCTTTGATATCTTCGATTACATGATTCTTAAGGAATTTTCTCAGCAGTTGGATAGTCTGTTGCCTTGTAACTTCAGGACCAAAATTGCTATTACTTCTTAATAGGTCATAAAGCCAGTCCACCGCTTCACCTGCTGTGAAGCAATTGCCATATTTTTTAAAGTGTTGCCTATGTTTTCTTAGAGGCATTCCTGCCCGAAAAGATGTGGTAACTTCATTCCACTGCAAAAAAGAAGGGGGTGGGGGGGGGGGCGGGGAGGAATGAAATCTCAATGATTTGAAATAAATTAGACCAAGAAATCTTTCATTGTATCTGATTACACTATAAAAATTCATGAAGAAATTCATCTTATTTGTGCTACATAAACTTTTATATCTCAATACAGATTTTATTGATAATATTTTAATGTAAGTTTTTACTAAAAACATTCTGTTGGATGGTTAACTTGTTTAGGATGCCTAGGATTAAGAAAGGAGAACTGCAATGGCTTGCTTCTTGGTCCTCAAAAAAGAAAGCATTTGTTCCTGTTTTTTACTTCAACTATTATTTAGAACTCATGGCGACCCCATGTGTATCAGAGTAGAACTGTGCTCCACAGGGTTTTCAGTGGCTAATTTTTTTGGAAGCAGCTTGTCAGGCCTTTCTTCCAAGGAGCCTCCTCTGGGTAGGCTTGAACCTCCAACCTTTCAGTTTAGAATCAACTGGTGGCGGTGGTGGTGGAATATACTGCTAGTATTTGTGTCAGGCACTGTGCTTTACATTGATCATTTCACTGTAATTCTCAGAATTCTATGAATAAAACCGACTCATAACTGACACTATAGGACAGAGTAGAACTACCACATACAGTTTTCAAGGAGTGCCTGGTGGATTCAAACTGCCGACCTTTTGGTTAGCAGCTGTAGCACTTAACCACTGCACCACCAGGGTTTCTGCTTTGTACTAGTATTTCCCATTTTATAAAGAAAATGAAGCACAGAGAAATTCAACAATTTGGCCAAGTTCACACATCTAAATGTTGAACCCAGGCATTCAAACTCAGGTTTTACTGACTCTAAAACCTGTACTCTCAACTAACATGCTGGCCAAACAAATCTCAGGGCAGACAATAGTTTCATTGGCAAAAAAAGCTTTAATATTAAAATAGTCTATGTATTTACTTATATGACGATTCCTATTTTTTTTTTTTTTTTATAGGGAACATAGAACAGGCCGAGTAACTTAAGTAAACTGCAAATGCATTGCATTTTTAATGACACTGTGACATATTTACATTTTAAAAAGGTACTAATGGTTTCCAAATTGTCCCCAAATCAGCTAAATTTTGGGGTTTGTGGTGGTTCAAACAATCAAAAAATGAACTAGTGCAGAATAAAAACATCTATTTTTAATTGAAAAATTCTATCAGGTCAAAAAATCTGATTTGTAACCACAGCTATGCCACCACTAGCTTTACTACCACTTATCTAACCTATGTGGCCCCAACATCACACTGCAAAATTTAAGGGCCAAAAATACAGTTGTCGTTGTTGTTAGTTGCCACTGAGTAGATTCCGACTCCTGTCGACCCTGTATGTGCAAGGAGAACTGCTTCACAGGGTTTTCAAGGCTGCGATATTTCAGAAGTAGATCGCCAACCTTTTGGCTAGTAGTCAAGCGCTTAATCATTTGAGCCACCCAAGAACTCAAAAAATCAGTGACTGTATTCTTTTCTTCTCATAGTATTTATTCAAGAAACCTATAATGAGCTGCCTACTATATACTGGTCTGGGAACACAGTAGTGAAAATGACAGAAGGGGTCCCTGACTTTAAGTCAGTTACAGGATAACTTTTCCTGAGATGCAGTACAGTGTAGTGGTTTTAAAAGTGGGCTCTGGAGTCAAACTGCTGGAGTTTGTTTCCTGACTCTAGCTCTACCACTTATTGCTTAATATGACCTTTTAGGCAAATTGTTTTAATTCTCTGTGCCTTAGTATCCTTATCCATAAAATGGGGATAATAGTATAAGGTCTATGGGGTTGCTATGAGTTGGAATCGACTCGATGGCAGTGGGTTTGGTTTTGGTTTAATAGGCTTGTTTTAAGTATAAGAGGATTTAATACACTTACTAGTAAGCACTCAGTAAAATTTTTTTCCCAATGTGCTTGCTCTACTTTCATCTAATTTAATGAATTTTACAGTAATGTGACTTGATTAAGGGTCCTTCAGTCTTAAATTCTATCCGTTATAAGGATAAACACAATCAATAACCTGTTGAGCAGCAGAATAAATACAGAGAACACCATACCAGGAAGATCTGAATTCTCCCAGCCCTGCCACTTACTGGTTATGTGGCTTCAGGAGAGTTACTTCACTTTTGTGAGCTGTGGTTTCCACACAGATAAAGTAGGGCTAATAATACACGCCCACTTAGGCAATTTCCTGAGAAAGTACTGGGATACTACATGTGAAAATGGTGTTGTGACCTACAGAATATCAGTCAAATGCAAGTTACCGTGCTACTGAAGATCTAAACGCACAAGACACTGTGTAAGGGTACACACCCAGTGACCACCAACAACGGCTATTGATGGATACTTCCAAATATTTCTGCCTTTTGACATAGGCAGCTGTTACCTGGTGCTATTTGGCCAGAACCTAGTATAATCTATGCATTCTGCATCAAATCCGACAGGCCCAGCAAAATGAAGCTGTCACTTTAGGGCTTGCCCTCAATTTGGCTCTGCAAAGCACAGAAATTCATTCCCAATTGTTCTCTGAGCCTCACAGGGGTAGAAGGGCGGGGGGCGCGGCTAAAATCAGAATGTTCTGTGGACGCTTCGGGGGTCTCCTAACAAAAGCCAGAGTTTGACGCGGCCTTCCCGGGGCTTATCCCCTTGGACCTAGCGCCCCAGAGGGCCGGGACCCTCAAAGAAGCCGGGAGAGGCGCGCCCTGAGAGGGTTCTAGGATGCCCGTTTGTTCCCCTCACCCTCCTTAGCATCAGGGAACCCTGGTGACGCTTGGCTGCAAACAGAAAGGTCGCTCCACGGGAGAAAGATGTGGCAGTCTGCTTCCGTAAAGATTACAGTTTCGGAAACTCTATGGGGCAGTTCTGCTGTTCTATAGGGTCGCTACGAGTCAGAATCACTCCACCGCAGTGGGTTTGGTTTCTCCTTTGCATTGAACCGTGGGGCTCTGGGACCCATCGCTCCGATCACGGTAAATTACAAACGGTTCCATATAAAAGTGGAGGCCACCCCAACCCAGCTGGCAAATCTCGTCATGCCGCACTGACTTACCAATTTGGTGGCCCGATAAGGCCCGGGAGGCACACCCCGACTGTCCATTCTGCCCACCGGGCCCGGAGGTCTGTCAGAACCGGCTGCGGGCCATGACTCGCCGTCCCGGAGGTGGCCAGGAACAGCCGTTGGCCCCGCCGCCGATTTGAATACTCCAAAGGGCTGCGCTGATTGGCCGAGCCGCAGGGTCACGTGACGCGGCCGCAAATCCAGAGTGGGAGCGGGAGCTGATGCCGGAGTGGGGCGAGGTGCGCGCGGGTCCGGCAGGCCAGGTGGGAAGGCACCGGCTGGTCGGGCGGTTCTGGGCGGGGGGCGCGTGGCGCGGCGGATGGCGCCCCTCCCGAAGGCCAGGCCCGTGGGCCAGGCTCCGGCTTCACCCCGCTTCCCTGGCACTGCTTCGCCCTCTTGCGGTCTTTGGTGAGGCGGAGTTAAGTTTCTGCTCTCAGAAAGGGGAGATGGGGGGAGATGGCGCTTTAGTCCCAGACAGGATTGTTTGGAATCCAGCCTTTGGTTTAAGGGAATTTGACACTTGAAAAGAACAGAGGAAAACACAAAAAATAACAAAAACTGAAACGGCGCTTTACAGTGTCTCCCTGTGGCCCTGTGGCTAAGAGCTTGCCTGCAAACCAAAAGGTTGGCAGTTCAAATCCACCAGCCGCTCCTTGGAAACCCTGTGGGGCGATTCTACTCTGTCCTATAGGGTTGCTCTGATTCAGAATCCACTCGAAGGCAACGGGTTCAACGGGTTTCCAGTAGTGTTAGCACGTAAAGCAAAGCACCCCCACAGCGTACCTTTCGGGAACTACCACCGGTAGTTTTGCTTTTTAAAAAACTCAGTGGATTTTTGCAGAGCGCTCTCTCCTCCTACATCTCAGCAGGGGCCCCAACGCAAAAACGTACCTTTAAACCCCTCTTAATTCTATTGGAGAGTGGAGCATAAGTAGATTTTCATAAGTATACACAATGTGGGGCTTGGAAAAGGTGTAAAACTTGCCAAACTGCTTCATTTAAAATCTACTGCCATATCCTTATAAGGTGGCGCTGTGGTTAAGAGCTCAGACTCTTAACCAAAGGTCGGCAGTTCAAATCCACCAGCCGCTCCTTGGAAACCCCATGGGGCAGTTCTACTCTGCCTAATAGTGTCACTATGAATCGGAATCGACTCTACTCGATGGCAAGGGGTTTGGCTTTTGGTTATCTTTATAAGAATATGGGTTATGTTTACATCATGACCATACACTTAAAAATGTGGTGGGATCTTGGAAAATAAATCTGCAAACGAAGATCGTTTTACAAATGTTCAGAGCATTGAAGAGACTTGCCCAAAATCTTAGGTCCAGTTGGCAGAGCTCAGACTACATCCTCTTATGAATGAATGCTCTTTCTGTCCCGTGTATGAAACTATTTGATGCTAGGAACCCCTTAGTTCAGCTGAGTGAGAGAATGCATGAATGCTTTGAAGCTGTGGAAGAATTAATTTGGAAATTAAACAGCAATTTTAGAGGTTAGGGCTTAAGGAGAGAGAAGAGAAACTGTTCTAGGAAGGAGTGGTAGAGTAATGATCTGGAGTTTACCTTAACCATGGAATTAAAGGATAGTTCAGATGGAGATGCATCTATTTTCTAAGCAGGGCCAGTGGGTAGGAATTTTGAAAAAGCACTTGATAAACATGAGCAGTCAACTAAATCCTGCATACGTGTTAAGGAAAAATGTAGAATAGTGGATGTCACAAAATAGCGATAACCATTTTTTTAATCTGGCGTTAGAATACAATGTCCTAGAATTTTTTTCTTTTGCAGCCTATGCCCCTTCAGAATGAAATGCAGATGAGAATGTGAAAGTCAAAATTTATTTTTCATTTTTGTCCAGCTCTCTGGTTTGGAATTAACTTGACAGCACCTAACAAACTGGTTGAAAATCATCTCACATAAAGGCTTTGGTGTTATGAGTAAAAATAAAACAAACAAAAAACAAACCTATTGCTGTTGAGTTGATTCTGACACATGGCAACCTCATGTGCTACAGAGTAGAATTGTTTCATAGGATTTTCTTTGCTGTAATCTTAATGGAAGCAGATCACCAGGTCTTTCTTCCGCAGCCTTGCTGGGTAGGTTCTAACTGCCCATTTTTAAGTTAGTAACCAAGTGCAAACTGGTGTTATGAGTTGTTGTTGTTCTGTCAAATTGGTTCTGACTCATAGAGACCCCATGTACAACAGAACGAAACATTGCCCAGTCCTGCATCATCCTCACAGCCATTGCTATGCTTGAGCCCATTGCTTCAGCCGCTGTGATAATCCATCTCGTTGAGGGGCTTCCTCTTCTTCACTGGCCCTCTACCAAGCATGCTGTCCTTTTCTAGGGACTGATCCCTCCTGATAACATGTCCAAAGTATATGAGACCTCGTCTCACCATCCTCACTTCTAAGGAGCATTCTGATTGTACTTCTTCCAAGACAGATTTGTTCGTTCTTTTGGAAGCCCATGGTATATTCAATATTCTTTTCCAACGCCTTAATTCAAAGGCATCAATTCTTCTTCCGTCTTACTTGATCATTGTCTAACTTTTGAATGCACATGAGGTGATTGAAAACACCATGGCTTGAGTCAGGAGTGTCTTAGTCCTAAAGGTGACATCTTTGCTTTTTAATACTTGAAAGAAGTCTATTGCAGTAGATTTGCCAAATGCAATGCATCTTTTGATTTCTTGACTGCTGTTTCCATGGGTGTTGATTATGGATCCAAGTAGAATGGAATCCTTGACAACTTTGATCTTTTCTCCATTTACCATGATGTTATTGGTCCAGTTGTGAGGACTTTTGTTATCTTTATGTTGAGGTGTAATCCATACTGAAGGCTGTGGTCTTTGATCTTAATCAGTCAGTAAATGCGTCAAGTCCTCTTCACTTTCAGTTAGCTAGGTTGTGTCATCTGCATAACGCGGGTTGTAAATGAATCCTTCTCCAATCCCGATGCCCCATTCTTCATGTAGTCCAGCTTCTCAGATTATTTGCTCAGCATACACATTAAATAAGTATGGTGAAAGGATACAACCCTGATACACACGTTTTTTGACTTTAAACCATGCAGTATCCCCTTGTTCTGTTCCAACAACTGTCTCTTGATCTATGTACAGGTTCCTCATGAGCACAATTAAGAGTTCTGGAATTCCCATTCTTTGCAATGTTATCCATAATTTGTTATGATCCACACAGTCCAATGTGTTTGCATAGTCAATAAAATACAGATAAACATCTTTCTGGTATTCTCTGCTTTCAGCCAGGATCCATCTGACATCAGCAGTGATATCCCTGGTTCCACGTCCTCTTCTGAATCCAGATTGAACTTTGGGCAGTTCCCTGTTGATATACTGTTGCAGCCGCTTTTAAATGATCCTCAGCAAAATTTTGCTTGTGTGTGATATTAATGATATTGTTCTATAATCTTCACATTCTACTGGATCACCTTTGTGACAAACTGACAGAAGCGTGGGGATGTGTTATGAGTAGCCACAGCTTAATATTACCTATGTTTTTTAGAGACACTCTGACAGGGAATACTATTAATGGTACAAAGTTAATTTAAAATTATAAGGTATCATCTGAAGCATTCTAACAGACACACACACAAAAAACAAACCCAGTGCTGTCTAGTCAATTCTGACCTATAGCAACCCTTTACAACCGAAAAAAAAAAAAAGCCAAATCCATTGCCATCAAGTCGATTCCGACTCATAACGACCCTACAGGACAGAGTATAACTGTCCCACAGGGTTTTCAAGGAGTGGCTGGTGGATTTGAACTGCCAGTCTTTTGGTTAGCAGCCAAGCTCTTAACCACTGCACCACCAGGCCACCATTTTAAAGGGTAACTATAAACGTACATACAAACTTAAGTTTATAAGAGAATGGTTGCAGAAGCTCTAAGAAGCCATGCAGCAAGATGTAGGTGTCACATCTTAGGAAAGCCTTTGAGACTATCGCTGTTTTCCAGGTGCTTTCACTGTGTCTGGGCTTATCCTGCATTATCTGCCTTCAGATTGACGGTTTCTTTAGATAAGAAAATATCTAGTCAGGTTTTTGTCAAATGTGGGTGCTCTTGGTTTCTTTAAGATGACTTTGCATATCTCTGTTCCTAGCCATTATTTATTGATTTCATAACTTTTGGGAGCCATTTCTCTCCAAATTTTGGGAGTCACTTTATCATCCTTTTCCTTGTTCCCCTCCATCAGGATTTCTTAGAGAGGGTAACAACCACCTGCCTTAGAATCATCTGGGGTGCCTTTTAAAATGCTGGTTCCTGGGATCCCCAAATGGTGTTTGGGGAGTGGGTATGTGTGTGTGTCATGTGGGAGGGTAGATTCAGGGTACATTCTTAGGGATGAAGGAGCCTGGGTCTCTGAAGATTCTTGGAGCTGAAGTGATAGGCTTTTGTACCCATAGACTGCCTACTTATGGACTTAAATATGAAAGAAACATAAAGTTCTGTAATGGGTAGATTTGTGTCCTCCAAAAAGATATGTTCAGTTTCTTACCCCAGCACCAGTGAATGTGACTTTATTTGGAAACATAGTCTTTGAAGATGTAATTAGTTAAGTTAACACGAAGTCATACTGGAGTAGGGTGGACCCTAATCCAATGAGACTGTTGTCTTTATAAAAAAAAGAAGAGACACGGAGGGAAGATGACTGTGCGAAGATGGAGGCAGTTATTAGAGTTATGCTGCCACAAGCCATGGTATGCCTGGTGCTCTCAGAAGGTGGAAGAATCAAGGATCCATCTTCCCCCAGGGCCTTCAGAGAGAGCATGGCCTTGCTGGCAGCCTGAATTTGAAACTTTAGCCTCCAGGACTGTGAAAAAGTAAATCTTTGTTGTTTTAAGCCACCTAATTTGTGGTCCTCTGTTATGACAGGCCTGGAATATTAATACAGCTTCTCTTAATTTACTCTCTCACAGATGAACCTAATCCTAACATACAATGACTATCACAAAAGAAAATGAAATGAATATATCATCTGTTAAATCTGCTGAGACACAACATTTTTTGCACCTAGACAGAAATGATCTATCCCAGGAGGCTTTCTCCACTCTGCCCGCTAGTTTCACTTATTCCCACTAGAATGTAAGTTCCATGGCAGAGACTTTATCTAGTTTTTTCATTGCTGTATTTCCAGTTCCTAAAATAGCACATAATAAAATCTTAGTAAGTAGTTGGTAAATGCATGATTTTTTTTCTTATCACCTAAAGGAAAGTTTCTATATAGGTAATCCAATCCAGTTATCTTTCCTTCACAGGAAACTTTTTGTATAATTTGCCTAAATGTTTGTGAGATTTATCCTTAAAATTTAGCCATTCCACTAGGCTAAGTCTAGTAATGGGTCTTATTTTATGAATCTTGTCTAGTATTCCATCTAGTTTGAGAGAATTTCCACTATTTTAAAATGCTTTAGGCTGTTTTCCTCCCTGCTTCAGAAACATTTATGGATTGTTTGATATCTTGGATCTGTCTTATTTTTCTAATATCTTTCGATGATTTTATTTTTCCTCAAGTTCTGAGAAAATTCCTCCAGCTGAGCTTCGGATTCACTGATTCCTTATACACCCAGCCTCTCATTCATCTCCAGGAAGCTTTTCTAATCTCTGATTATTATTTGTTTCTGTGTGGCCTCTTGATTTAGGCCCGAGAGTATGAATTCGAGTTTAATTAATTTTCCCTTATTTTTCATAGTAACTCACTGTAAAATGCTCAAAATTGACTGCTGATTCTTTCCTTGTGTGCTTTGATTTTTTTCTTTTTTAATCTTTCAGAAGTATTTTTTTTTTTTTTTTTGCTTTTTAATTTAGTATCAGTAATTAAGATGAGCCCGAGTAAGGATCAGGTAAGTCCACATTAAATATTTTCGAATAATTGATTTTTACTTTTCAAACGTTCTGTTCCAAGATCCTGTATAATCAAGTGTACAGACAGCTGCTATAGTGTAGGTTTAGAAGTATAAAAATATATATATATATAAAAAAAATAGCTGACATTTATTGTCTTGTCTGGCAATTAGCCCTCATTTCTTCATAATTCCTCTTTTGGGGAACTACTACTCCCACTCTAACTTGTGTTTTGAATGGGCACTTCTATCTTCTTAAATGACTTCCCCTCTTGCTCTCTAGGAGTGAGCATTTGACCCAGCTGAGCTATAGTCTTTTCCTCCCCTGAAGCAGTGACTGAAGATGAGCCAATCAGAGTCTGCTGAGAATTTTTGAACTGGGTCAAGAAGGAAGGACCTTATCTTTCTTATGACCAAGCTCAGAAGATATAAGCCAAAAGCTAGCAGTGGCTGTAGTGTTAGCTGAATGGAAAATCCTGGTCAGGTAGAATGCACTAATACCCAAAGAGAAACAGAAAAGAGAGCAGAAGAGTGTTAGTTTCAATCTTTCTGAGGCTAGCTACATTCCTAGAATTAGATTACATGATCCAATAAATATATACATATATATTATATATATACATATATATTTTAATGCATAAATTTAAATACATATATATATTTTAAAACAAGGTGGTTTGTTAAGGTTTTACTACTTATCCAAAAGATAACTAGTAATAGAAGTTTTCAAGAATGCTCAGGAGGATTGCTATTTAACTCTTTGATAAGGTTTTATATCATTGCAATATAACTTGACAGTATACAACAACAACATTATAGAGAACAGAGGAGCCATATAACCACATGGGATATTTTCAATAAAGCATTTAGTTTGAAGGGCAATCAATTCATTTCTCAAGACACGCTTTGCTTTTCATGCAGCGGACACACACACATTAACACACACACACACACACGCCTTGCCAATTAAGTCTGTTTGGCTTCTGAGTTTAGATAGCAAATGATGTAATGTCTGAGCCTATATTCCTGAGTTTCATAGAGCAGGAGTTTGGATAGTGAGGGATTTGTGTGTGTGTATGCATGCATGTACACTTATCTTTGTTTTCAGTTACCTCCTATTTTGTATTTTTATGTGTAATTAGAAATATATAAGCTCATTGATGACCCTCAATACTACTTTTTCTAGGCATCTTCTCTTTTATATCTTCATCTGTTATGGATTGAGTTGTGTGCCCCCTCAAAATATGCGGAAATCTTAATCCCTGTACCTATGAGTGTGATCCTGTTTGGAAACAGGGTTTTTTTTGTTATGTTAATGAGGTAGTATCTGAGTGGATCCTAAACCTAATCTCTTCCGAGTGTCTTATAAAAGAGACACAGAGAGATACACACGAGAGGAAGACAGCATGTGGGGATCCATCTGACAAGCCAAGGAATGCTGAGAAGCACTCAGGGCTGCTGAAAGCTAAAAGAAATGAGTGACCTTCTCAAAGTAGACAGAGCATAGCCCTGCTGGTGCCCTGAACTGGACTCTTAGCCTCCAAAACTGAGGACAATAATTTCAGGTTTTTTAAATGCACCCACTGGTGGTATAAGGCAGCATTAAAAAACTAAGACATCATTTATATTAAGATTGCACATTAAGAATTGATTGAAGTTTTCCATTTACTTGAGCTGTTTCTGTACGGAGGATCATGACATGAACGTTTATTCCCTTTCTCTGAACTTCATAACATCTGCTTGTCTTAAGCTACATGTCTACGCAGAGACAATACTAGGTGTTCACGAAATCTGTTCCATTTTTGTTCTTGGCACCTAGGCAGTCCATTTTCTGAACTCCCCTGCCATTAGGTTGGATGCCATGTAACTGAAATCCGGGAACTGAATAGGAGATAGAAGCGATGTGTGCCCCTTCAAGCCTGAGCATAAAACCCCTTGTTTGATCCTTCACATTCTCTTTTTTACTGAAGTGGTGAATCCTGGAGGTCATGTGTTGAAGAGGTCAGTGTGACAAGATGGTTGGAATGTGGGTCCCTGAATGACATATAGAGTACCCCTGCTGATGTCCTGGAAGTATGCATATGAATGTGTCAGTATTTGCAGTGTTAGTATTATCCTAATAGTAAGGCCAGTCTCACAGAACCACGATTGATCGTATTCTCAAACTCAGAGGCCTTTAGTTGCCTCTTGCCTAAAACTGTTGCCTTTTCAGTAAAGTTCAGTCTCTTAACTTGTCATCTCATTCCCTTCTTTTCTTATTCTTCAAAAGTAGTCCCAATCACCTTTCCACTTTTATTTGAGGTTATTTCTATATAGCTTTCCTGGACTACTCATTTGTTTTTCCCTAAATATTCACAAGGATTTCTTGCTGCATGCATTTACCAATGCTCTCTGTTCTAGTGTTTTGCTCTTTCTTTCTGACAAAGTCAGTCCTCAAATGTTACCCCTTCCCTGAAGCTTTTCTTGACTCCATTTTACCTTGTGAAGCAGTCTTTGAGTCCTTCCCCTCTGAGAATCAAATCTTTCTTTAGGAAAAATCTTGGTATAATTTGTTTAATTATTATATCTTCTCCATAAATTCTGTTTTCTTCTTTGCAGCTTCTCTTTTGTGTTAGATATATCTGTCCTCAATATTTTTATCTTTTTCCTTACGATTTCCTTTTGGTCTCTTTTAACATTGTTTTTCTGCTTAATGTTTCAGTCAACTAATTACAGCCATCTCATACTATTGTTCTCAAAGTGTCATCCCTGAGAAATTATTAGAAATGCAGATTCCTGGGCCCCACTTCAAGCCTCCTAAATCAGAAATTCTAAGAGTGGATCCCAACAATCTAAATTTTAATAAACTCTCCAGGTGATTCTGATGCATGCTAAAGTTTAAGAATCACAGACTTAATAAATTATTAAATTCAAAAGTCATTTTACAGCTCTCCAGAATTGTTATTAATATTCTAGTAGAGTCTCTTTAGGTGCTCTTTATACTCTTGTTAAATTTGTCATGTGAATCTTCAACCAGGATTTTTTCCATCATACTCTCCAGTTCTAGTTGTCTTGCTCATTTGTTCTTTCTCTTTCTTGTTGCTGATTGCCCTTAAGTGTATTTCAATTTCATGACTCAATGTATGGTCATTAATCAAGCTATTAGGATCCTTCAAGGAGCAGCATCCCAAACATCTCTCCAGGAAGTAAATAGAGGACCTAGCACACTCGCTCTTTCGCTGAGAATCTGAGAAGCAGCTTTCCTGTTCCTAGGTCTTATCAAGTGTAGGCTGGAGCCTTCTTCTGTTCACAGTGATTGGTAGCAACTCAGTTTACCAGTGCCAATTCCGGATAGGTTTTCTGAAACCCGCAGGACCACATAGGCTTTCCCAGGATTGCTCACAATCAGGTGCTGCTCTTCCCTGAGGAACTTCCCAGATGTTTTAAGGCTAAGTTCTCTTTGGGATTGTTATGGATTGAATTGTGTCCCCCCAAAAGAAATGTGGAAGTCAAATATGACCCTATTTGGAAATAAGCGTTTTCTTTTGTTATGTTAATGAGGTAATATGAAAGTAGGGTGGGTCCTATATCTAATCACTTCTGAGTGATGTCTTATAAAAAGAGCAGAATAGATAGAGACAGAGGGAGAAGACAGACACCATGTCACAATAGAGACAGATGTATCTACAAGCTCAGGAATGCCAACTGTTACCAAAGATTGCTACTAGTTGCTGAAAGAGACAAGGACCCTTTCCCTAGAGCAGATATCCTGATCTGAACTTCTAGCCTCCAGAACTGAGAAAATAAATTTCTATTCTTTAAAGCCACCTACTTGTGGTATTTGTGTTACAACTACACTAGGTAACTAAGAAAAAGACCCATGGCTTTTTGTCTTTAGTGGGGTCTTTTAATTCCTTATCTCTAGTCTCCAACCTAGTGCAGAGCAGGTGGAAGTCCCTAACTTTTCCAAAGATTCTAGTAGAGTACATAGTCTCAAATACCATATCCAAGTTTACTGATAGGACTTGGGGATGGGGGCAGGATGACAGGGACCTGTAGTCAGGCTGACATAGTCTATACTTTCCTGTGTTATGTGTGTATATTGTTGCTGTTAGTTGCCGTCAGTTGATTTTGACTCATGGCAACCCCGTGTGTGCAGAGTAGAACTGCTCCATAGGAATTTCAAGCCTGTGACCGTTGAAACGTTGTCTGGCTTGTCCTCTAAGGTACCTTTGGGTGAGTTTGAACTGACACCCTTTTGGCTAGTAGTTGAGTGCTTAACCATTTGTGTCACCCAGGGACTCCTTATGGGATAATTTCTATTAAAGAAATCCGTTTGAGATTAAAAAGATTATCAAGAATTCATGAGATGATTTCTTACTTTTTCTTTTTGCATTTGATATTATGTTAGCCGGCCTCCAAGATATCTCCCAATGATTCTTGCTTCCTTGTATTTATACCCTTGTGTCATCCTCTCATAGACCAAATAGTATTGACCTATGTAACCAGTAGGATATTGCAGAAATGACAGTGTGTGAATTCTGAGACTAGGTCATAAAATTGCAGCTTCTGCCCTGCTCTGTCTTGGATTTCTTGCTTGGGAGGAGGTAGCTGCTATATCATGAGAACATTTAGGCAGACTTTTGGAGAGGTCCCTGGGGTGAGGAACCTCTGGGCCTTCTGTGGTGCAGTGAATTACTTAATACGACCCTTCTAGCCATAGTCTTTGTGACTCCCACACAATGATTGGGTGGGACTATGCAAATTAGGTGCTTGTGGCCACCAAGGGGATTGGACAGCATTTCTAATATTCCAAATAAGGTTCATGGCACTCTTGTAGAGATGGGACCATGCAAATAAGGTGTTTGGAGCCCCAGCGAGGGGATTGGTCAGTGTTACCATCCTGCTAGGCTTCAAAGAAAGCTGATCCCAGAGCAGAAAGGGGACCTCATTACCACAAAAAAGAAGACCTGGGAGTGGAGTTCATCCTTCAAACCCGGGGTCCCTGGGCTGAGAACCTCCTAGACTCAGAAGACAGAGAGCTGTAACATGAGACAGCAAGAAGCAGTTGCAGAGAAATGGTGGCAGCCGAATCAGGAAACCAGTATGAAACAGTGCAATGGGCTTCCTGGAGTGAAGGAGCTGAGCGCCTTTGGGCTGAGGCTTACTGGTGGCATGGGATGCCTCTGGGCAATTATTGGTAATTATAACACTTGCCTGAGCAGGGCAGAGCCGAGGCCTAGAAGCTTAGGGCCAGAGAGAGGGCTGCCTACAGGCATGGGTGGGAAGAGGTTGTCATGATCAAAGAACTGTATTCTGAGTTGTTCTTGATCCTGAATTGTACCCTGTTACTTACCTAATAAACCCCATAATTGTGAGTATTGTCTGTGAGTTCTGTGTGGCCATTGCAATGAATTATCTAATCCAGCAGAGAAGTAGGGAGTACCATGGGAGGGACAACTGGTGTCAGAATTGGTAGAAACGTTGGAGGGTGGAGGTATGTCTGATCTCCACCTCATAGGAATCAGCTTTGATGTTGACAGTGATTCTCCACCCTTGTGAAGTTAGAGGAGGCCTGACACTGCCGTCATACTGTTTTATAGTTGGTGCCATTATTACACTTTTTCTCAACAACGAGCACTGACTTACTAGGCAAGTGAATGAGCCACTTTGGGAGCAGATGTTCCAGACTCAGTGAAGCCTCGGAGTAAATAGCCCTGGGCAACATTTTGACTGAAATCTTATGAGAATCACTGAGCCAGAAACACCAGCTAAGCCTCACCTGATTTCTGACTCAGAAACTATCTGAGATAATAAGTGTTCATTATTTTAAGCTGTGAAGTTTTGGGATCCCTGTTACAAAGCAACAGGTAATTAATACAAAGAGTCTCACTGTTTTTAAGGAACCAATAGATCATGTATTTTCAACAACAGTGTAGCCCATTGGAATAGGATATGGGAGAAAACAACTTTTCTTGCTAACTTTTTTATTCTTTCAGAAATCATGACTTATATGTAGCTTGTAGCAGAATATCTTAAAGTGCCTGTAGTGAAGGTAGTTCTGACTTTGGAGCTCTGATGTCACCATTCATTCATACATTCAATTAATTGCTTTTGAACATCTGGGTTCCAGATACTATAGAGAAGCCTCCTGTTCTTATGGAGTTCACATTCTGTTTGGCTTGGGGCTTATGTAAGTGAAGACAGACAAATAAATGTGCTAATAAGAATGAAATATTAGGTATTATTAGATGTAATGGAGATGATTAAAACAGAGTAATGTGAAAGAAAGTGATTGGATGATTAGGTCATGGAAGACCTTTATAAGGAAGTGACAAACAGAACTATAAAACCAGAAGCCTGCCATGTGAAGTTCAGTGGAAGAAGTGGTTCAGGAAGAGGGGGCAGTTAAAGCACAAGTCCTAAGATGGGAATAGTCTTGAAATGTGTGAGAAACAGAAAGAAGGCCACTGAATGTCTTAGGCTGAGTTCTCTAGAGAAGCAAGATCAGTAAATGTATAAATATATATAGAGAGATTAATATCAAGGAAACAGCTTACGTAACTGTAGAGACTAGAACATCCCAAGTCCGTGGATCAAGATAGAGGCTTCCCTCGATTCACGTAGCTGCAGGGGCCGGTGAACCCAAGATCCACAGGTTAGAGAGCAAGGTTCCCACTCTCAGGCTGTGAAGATCGACGAATCCCAAAGTCTGCAGACGAGCTGGCAGCTCAAGTCACAAGAGCTGAAGGAGGCAGCCACAGGACCCAGAGTGAGCAAAAAAGCCAGAATGTCTGTTTATATACAGATGCAGGCCACACCTCCAAGGAAACTCCTTTTCAACTGATTGGCTACTCACAGCAGATTCAATCATAGGAGTGATCGCATATAAACACTGAGAATCATGGCCCAGCCAAGTTAACACAATCCTAACCATTACAGTCATGGAAGACCTGTATAAGGAAGTGACAAACATCTGAAAAACTAGAAGCCTGCCTTATGAAGTTCGGTGGAATAAGTGTTTCAGGAAGATGGGACAGTTAAAGCAAAAGTCCCTAAGATGGGAATAATCTTGAAATGTGTGAGAAACAGAAAGAAGGCCACTGAAGCTGGAGTATAGTGCATAAAAGAAAGAATGGTGTGAGATGAGGTTGGAGTGGTAAGAAAAACGATAGTGTACAATTTTGTTGTATGGGGTTAGGAGTTGCATTTTATTCTAAGCGTATGGTAAGCTCCTAAAAGGTTTTATGTAAGAAAGGAACCATAGTTTATTTACATTTTTAAAACTGCTTTGAACATTGAGGTGGTATGGGTTATGAAAGTAGGGACACCAGTTATAAGATCATTGAAATATTCTAGGCCTTTGTCTAGGGTGGTGAAAAAGGAGATAAGTAGAAGATTGTGATATATTTTGGAATAGAGTTTACAGGTCTTGTAATGGATTAAATGTGGGAGTAGAGAGAAGAATCAAGGTGGATTGCTAGATTTTTTCTTGGTCAGCCAAATGAATAGTACTAGAGTTTACTCTGATGGAGAAATTGAGAGAAGAACCATTTGTAGAGTGGAGGTGAGAAATCAATATTTCTGCTTTGGGAGATGACAGTTATGAGGTCCCTAGTAGAAATTTAAGTACAGATGTCAAGCATGCAGTTGGATATAAGGTTCTTGAGTCTTAGAGAGAGATCAGAGTTACAGAATGAAGTCTGAGAGGCATCAATATATATGTATAGATTATATTTAAAAATATAGAAAGAGATTTAGATTGAGAAGAGAATGGAGCTAATCATTGGGCCACTTCTAAAGAAGAGGAAGAGGAGCCAGCAAAGAAGACTGAGAAGTAACAGCCATTGAGATAGGAGGAAAAGAAAATAGCCTGTGTGTTAAGGCCATCAAGAGAAGAAAATGCCCCAAGAAAAAGGAGTGATCCACTTTGTCAAATGACCTGAGTGATTGAGCAGGATAAGAGCAGAGAAGTGTCTCTTGGAGTTGACAATATGGAGATTATTATTAGCACCTTGAAGACAGCCATCTTAGTATAGTGAAAAAAGGAAATGAAGCCCAACTGGAATGGCTTGACAGAATGGGAACGAGGAAGTTAAGACAGACACCTTTAACATGTTTAAGAAATTTTGTTGTGAAGGGAGAGTTGAGAAACGTAAAGGTAGTTGAAGGTAGGTATAATGGCAAGAGGAAAATTATTTTTATTTTTATTTTTTGTGCTAAAAGTATATATGTAACCCAACATTTGCCATTTTTTACATGCTTATTTTTTAATATATAGGATGCTAGACTATGAAGGAAACCCTGGTGGCTTAGTGGTTAAGTGTTGCAGCTGCTAATCAAGAGGTCGGCAGTTTAAATCTGCCAGGTGCTCCTTGAAAACTCTATGGGGCAGTTCTACTCTGTTCTATAGGGTCGCTATGAGTCAGAATTGACTCGACAGCAGTGGGTTTGATTTTTGGTTTTAGACTATGAAAGCTGCTGAGAATAATTAAGCTCAAGAGAATAATTGATGATGGAGGACAAAGAGAATAATCGTAGGAGCAAACTCCTTGAGAAACTGAGAGGGAATGGGATACAAGTAGACACACTGGGCTTTGGTGGGAGCAGGAAATACTTCCTTCTTTGTATTAAGAAAGTAATAGAGGCTTTTTCCATAGTAATATGGTGGAGGTGGGGGTTGGGAATGGGACATGTCAGAAAGACTGTCTTGCAAACTCAACTCCTACCCTGTATAATTAATTGAAGGGATCAATCTCTGATACAGTTTTGACTGAGCATTCATTCAGTCATTAGGAGAGTAATTTTTTGAACTCCAGCAAAGTGAAAATTACTCCATTTGGCACAATGATACAATGTCTTTCTTTCGGAGATTAAAATCTACTTGGGAAATCGTCAGGTGAACAGGTAATTAGAATATAATAATTGCAGTAATGGAAGTATAAGTGTTTTGAGAGCATAGGAGAAAGAAGTACCCACATCTGCCTAGGGAAGACAGGAAAGGCTTCATAGCTGAGGCTTACCAGAAACTAGAAGGGCAGCAGGATTCGCAATTGAGCCAGTTAATAATGAACCAACCAAACCCGTTGGCAGTGAGTCAATTCCAACTCATAGCTACCCTATAGGTCAGAGTAGAACTGCCCCATAGAGTTTCCAAGGAGTGTCTGGTGGATTTGAAGTGCCAGCCTTATGGTTAGCAGCTGCAACTTTTAACCACTATGCCACCAGAGTTTCCAAGTTAATAATAGCCACCATAATAAAAAGAGCAATGTTGATAAATGATAATACCTCATTTATGTATGTGAGAACCCAGTGAAAAAGTGGTTGTGAATCATTCTCCATTTTTCTCTTTGTGGTTTATGCAAATACTTTCACATGATTGCATATTAGATCTTTAATGGACTGTCCTTGCTGTTCTCCACATCTGTATACTGATTTATACCAGATTTAGAATGAAAAACCTCCTCAGTAACTAATATCAATATCTAATAGCTTTTCTAATGGAAGTATTGCATTTTAGAGTTTGTTTTCAAACACACTGAGTGGCGTGTGTGCATGTGTATGTGTGTTTAGGTGAAATTCAGATTATAAAAAAAATACCTGAGTGTATATGCAGTATGTTAGCTAATAAAAATGTTCTGTTTAACCAGAACACCATTGTTTCAACATTATTGTTGAAAATCTTTCTAGAATGAATCACTTTTCTTTGGTGTCTAGTTAATGCTTAAAAAATGTGTACATAAAATTTTGTAGAAACAATTTTAATTAAGTACTTTTCAATTTTGGTTGGTTAGGGTTTTACTATACTCGATTATTATGTTTAGATCCCTTAACTTGGACTTCTGTCTGAATAATTCTAATCTGCGTGTGGATGTTTTCAGTGCATGAAAATAAAAGCAATGCAGTTTTATAAATTGTATTCCATAGTTAATACAGAGCTTTGATTTTTCTTTATAGCCATTCACATGAAGTAGTTTCCTCTTACATCTTCCTTCATTTTATCTGCCTTTTCTTTCTGTTTCTCCTTGTGGAGAAGTAGCAGTAAGGGAGGAAGCTGCAGGGAATTCTAGTTTTCATATATGCCCTTTTATAGGCTACGACTCCTCTTTAAGCTGTAATGCCAATTCTTTATTCTCTTTAAACTCTGCTTATTCAGGACTTATACTGTCCTGTGGGGAGTGAAATTCATTAATGAATTTCAGTACACATGGAAAATGCTAATGTAATATACAACTATCAAACGTCTGGGCTCGCCCACGCTTAATGTAATTTTTATGCTCTTCGATAAAGGTGATTCATTAAAAATCAGTTGGTCTTTAGCTGTGCAATTACACTTGTTTAAGACACACACACATCTCAACTCCCAAATAAAGGAAAAAAAAATTTTTTGTAAATCTTTGGCTGACTGCTTTGTAACCAAAGCCAGCTGCTGTCTAGTGAATTCCAACCCATAGCGACCCCATGGTGTCAGAGTAGAACTGTGCTGCTCCATAGGGCTTTCAGTGGCTGATTTTTCAGGTGTAGATTACCAGGTTTTTCTTCAGAGGCACCTTTAGGTTAGCAGCCAAGTGTGTTAACCATTTGCACCACCAACTGTAATGTATACATGGGAAATCTGGTAAACTAAGGGTATGGCAATGACATTGGTAGAAGGGATTTATAGAAGGCAGTGCAGCTTGTGAATTTTTTATTGAGAAAAGATTGTATGGGAGTCCTAGAAATGATCCTGCCTGGCAGGAAGTTCATAAAAAAGACCACATTCTCTTCTAGTATAAAAAAAGAAACAAAAACTGATTCTAACTCATAGTGACCCTATAGGACAGGGTAGAGCTGCTCCATAGGGTTTCCAAGGAGTGCCTAGTGGATTTGAACTGCAGACCATTTGGTTAGCAGCCATAGCACTTAACCACTGCACCACAAGTGTTTCCCTTCTGGTATGGTGGGCATTTATTGATCAGTTACACTGCATTCGTTTCCCTGATCCACTATCCTTAAAATAACAAGATGAGCTATTACTGTGAAATATATGAAGAAAAAAAGAAAAGGACCATACAGACAACTCTCACTAATTTTCTAACCAGAAAAGCCATCCCCAATTCCCAGGGATAATCCAGATGATCCAGAACCTTCCACAAGTGGAGTTATTACCACAACTGACAAAATGCTGGTGTCATCCAATTCTTCATCATCAAAGTAAATTTTTATGATTTGTGTATTTTTTATGTATGTATGTATTAAACTGTATCTGTAAGTTTGTAGGTAATGTTTCCAACTCCCAAAGACAAATAAAGACTGGATTTGTAAAGATACTGATAATAAAAGGCAATAATGAAAACTTAAAAAAAAAAAAACGAAAATAAATGAGATATTCGACTTATGTCAGAACTGATTTATGATGGAGTCATCAGAACGAAACCCCATCATAAGTTGGGAACTACCTGTACTGGGAGTGTGGAGAGTAATGAGAACAGGAGAGTAATTGTCCCAGATCTCTGGTATCAACATCTAATGGAGAGTAACAGGATGTCCATATGGGACTTCCCTGTCTTACCAGAATTGCTGCAGAGACTCAAAATTATAAACAAAGATGCAATGTATCTGCACTCTAAGTTCAAAGATTCACCAGATTTTGGGGCCAGGAATCTCCCCTACCATACCCAGTGTCAATTCTCTGTAACAGTCAAGATAGAAGCCTGAGAGGTAAGAGAGTAGATAGCTTTTTCAGAAGTACAGTGTCCAAAAAGAAAGACTATTTTCTTTCTTTCCCAGTAGAAGTCCCCAGGAATTCTTCTTCCCAAATCCACTGAGTCTGGGGGGACCTCATGAAAATCATTTATACAATAGCAGCATTTCTGCAAGAAAAGGAGAAAAGCACTTCGTTTCACCTTTGTGTATCTGTGTATCCAGCAGACTCACTAATCTGCTCCTGGGTTGCCATAGGTTGGGAAAAAAGAAATAAGACAGGGCTAAGATAGAGAGAAGCTGCACATGTATTGTCAAGGCTGGGACAAGTGGACACCTCAGAACGTAGCTGGGCTTGAGTTCTCTTAGAGATACTTCTCCCAAGTAGGATCCTAGCAGCAAGATGCCTTGGGACAAGCCAGGAGCTGAAGGTAGGGAGCTAAAAGATACCAAACCAGAGCTAGATTTCCCATATCAGGGCAACAGCAGGAAATCCTACCAGAGACCTCCTGTGCCCCATGAGAAAAAGGTCCTACAGTCTCCTCATCAACTGACAAGTAACTGCTTCCCCAACCAGTTAGATAAGGACATGTTTGCCTTTTTCACTTTCCCTCTTCTCTACCCCAACCTAACAGAGAAGCTATCACTTAGATGAGGAAGAGAAGGAGCCAAAGGCAGTCCTAGCTATGCTTTCAGGAAAAAAAAAAAAGAGTGAGAGAGCTTCAATTAGGGTTTGAGACAGAAGTCTTAAAATGTACAAGACTAGATGTTAAATATGAAAAGGACTCTTCCAGAAACTGAAAGTGCCTCGAATGTTAAAGAATTTGTTCATGATTCCATTAGGCAAAGGGAATGGCATCACTCTCCCCAGAGTTTGGCCCAAGTCACGAGCAAAGCTAACAGCAACAGAAATGGAGTTCAGCAGGCATTCACTGACAGCTAGATGCAGGGTTTAGGCAAGTCTGAATCCCCAAAAAAGAGATTTGAACTGAAGGTACTAATTTGGAAGTTCTCAGAACTTAAAATTAATAAAAGCAATAAATAATAGTATTAATAAAAAATTAATATTATTAACAATAATAATGATATTAACAATATCAATTAACCTTTATTGTTCAAGGTTACTACTCACCTCTTACTACTCACCAGGCAGCACCAGGCAGTGTTTCATTTGATTGCACATGGGGTTGCTATGAGTTGGAACTGAGTCCATAGCACCTAATAATAACAACATACTGAGACTTTTATATGAACTATATAATTTAATCCTTAAGATAATGTTATGAGATAGGTACCATTTTTGTGCCTATTTTACACCAAAAGAAAATGAAATTTTAGAGAATTTAAAGAGCCGGTCCCTGTGAGTCAGAATGAACTTGATGGCAGTGGGTGGTTTTTTTATTCTCATTTACCAGCTAATAACAGAACACATATCTAAAGTAGTTCTGACTCTGTTGACCACTTGCTTAATCCAATTAAACTGCCACCTGAACATTTTCAACATGTGAAATAGTTATTATTATCTAGAGACATATAAAGTAAGAAGAAAGGAGAACTCTGAGCAATACTTAAAGCTGAGAAGCCAAAAAGATGGGTAGAAAATCAGGAGAGATTAAGTGAAATATTATGCAAAGAAGATAGTGAGATGATTAAATGCATTACCTGTTGTCACTGAGTAGATTTTAACTCATAGCAACCCTATAGAACATAGAGGAACTGACCCATAGGGTTTCCAAGGCTGTAAACTTTATGGAAGCAGACTGCCACATCTTTCTCCTGCGGAGAGGCTGGCGGGTTTGAAATGCTGACCTTTCGATGAGCAGCCTAACACTTAACTACTGAGCCCACAGGGTACTAACCATGCACTTTTTTCTGTGCTTCTGTTACTAAGGATTAGAAAACCTGATATGTGCAGAGTTAATTCTTTAAAGTAAATAAGCCCTGAGCCACAGTGACATGATTAGAGAAATATAAAAAGGTTTTTTCCCCAATCAGTGTGGAAGCTTAATTTAGGTGGGAGAACATGAAATAATAGTACCTATCTTTGTCTACAATGTCTACAGAAGTAAAGCGCTTATTTACTTTAAAGAATTAACTCTGCACATATCAGGTTTTCTAATCCTTAGTAACAGAAGCACAGAAAAAAGTGCATGGTTAGTACCTTCGCTACATGTGTATGCCTATATGAAAAGGGCATAACCAATTAATGGGTAATATACATTTTTAAAAATAGCAGTGTATTTTATGGATCACATTCTTTTTAACATGATTAATCTCATGGATAACAGAACATTCTATATTTCCAGTTAGATACAGGAAACTGAACTGAGACTGCTGAGGTCCATTATGTAGCTAAATATCCTAAGTTACTACGGTTACTATCCCTCCCATGTTTTATAGCCACACTTCATTTAGCAGACATTACTCAGGAATGAGGTGTGCAACATAAATCAATTTTCCAGGTACCTGAAGCTTACCCACTACAGTACCAAGCTGATTCTATTTTAATGAATTTGAGGGAAATCTAAAATATACTATACACTTCTAGTCCTTCTTACAGAAGGTACGTTTGCTAAAATTTAACCTTTCTTGGTGCCATTAAATCATTCTTATAAACATTAGTGTTTGTGTTGCAGTATAATATAGCAATGCCTTGAGTTGCTAGTCAGGTAGACTTGTTTCCCTTTAGACCAAGACCACTTCATAGTTGGCAGTTATTCTGAATACAACAAAACAAAAAGAACACCATGTGCTTTTGATCCAGCTATATCTGGTTTAAAATCTTGGCTCTCCCACGTTAAGAGCTGGGTGTACTCTTTAGGTCAGTCATTAACCACTATGACATAAGAGTTTTCTCAGCACCCAAATGGGGATAGGAATAAGAGCTAACACGGAGTGTGGACTATGTGCCGGGCACTGTGCTATACACAGGCTTGACTCCAGGATAAGCCCTATAGTGCAGGAGCTCAAAACACAGATTCTGGAGCCAGACCATTTGCTAGCTCTGTGACCTTAAGTAAATTACTTGACCTCTCCATGCCTTAGTTTCCTCATTGTTAAAAATGGGATCATAAAAATGCCTTCATTATACAGCTATTCAATACATTCAATATATTCAAAACTTACAGAAAAGTGCCTGGCTCCTACTAAGCACTGAGTAAGTGATTATTGTTGTTGTTATTATTATCACCTCAATTAATCCTCATAGCAATCCTCAGAGTTGGGTAATATTGCCATTCTTTATCCTGCAGGCAAAGAAACTAAGGCTTGTTGTTGTTAGTTGCCATCGAGTTAACTCGGACTCATGGCAACCTTATGTATACCAGAACAAAATGTTGTCTGGTCCTATGTCATCTTTATGATTGTTGGTATACTTGAGTTCATGTTGAGACTATTGTGTCAATCCATCTCATTTAGGGGTTCACTCATTTTGCTAACCCTCTACTTTACCATGATGTCCTTTTTTGGTCTTTCCTGATAACTTGTCCAAAGTAAATGAGCCAAAATCTCACCGTTTTCATGTCTAAGGAGCTTTCTGGTAGCATTTACTCTAAGACTAATTTGTTTGTTCTTCTGGCATACACAATAAATGAATGATTTCTTTTGAAAAGATCAGCACAAAGCTAGTTCCTATGAGGCAAATGTTAAAAATGTCCCAAATGTCCATCTTTTCCAAACTCCTCTACCACTCCATCATCTCTAACATCAACTACTCCACCTCCCCTCAGAACCTCCCTCCCATCTTTGGGTTTGGTAATTTGCTACAATGTCTCACAGAACTCATGAACCATACTTACATTTAAGCGCTTTATTAGGGAAGTAACAGGGTACAACACAGAATCGGGATCAACTTGGAAGTATGAGGAACAACTCAGGGCACGATTCCTTGATCAGGACAGCTTCTGCCTGCCCTGCTGTCACGGGGCCCTGCTGGGGGCTGTCTGTCACTGGGCCCTGCTGGGGGTCTTCTCAGGCAAGTGCTACAACTCTTAGCTCTGTGGCTTAGCAAGCCCCACTGCAGCCGTCTCCCATATATCTTTTGGTTTCTGTAAGTCTCTTCGTTCCTGCTCTCTGGCGCCGCTATTGCTTTTGCTACTGCTGCACCATTGTTTCTTGCTGTCTTCCATGTTACAGCTCCTGTCTCTCCATGTCTCCCTTTAAGCCTAGTGGGATGGCAAAACTGACCAATCCCCTCATTAGGGTTCCATACACCTTATTTGCATGGTCCCACTCCCACAAGGGTGCCATGCACCTTATTTATATTATCAGCAATCTATCCAATCCCCTCAGGGGGCCACAAGCACCTCATTGCCATGACTGGGTGGGACTATGCAAATGCGGTGCTCATGGCCCACCAAAGGGATTAGCTAACTTGCTAATAATGTAAATAAGGTACCTTTGTGGGAGTGGGACCATGCAAATAAGGTGTACAGAACCCTAACAATGGGATCGGTCAGTTTGGTGGGAGTTACAAAGACTATGGCTAGAAGAGCCATATTAAGTAATTCATTGCACAGTATACACAGTATATTCAATGTTCTTTGCCAACATCACAATTCAAATGCATTAATTCTTCCATCAACTAAGGCTTAAACACAAAAAGCCAAATCCATTGCCATTAAGTAGATTCCAACTCAAAGTGACCCTATAGGACAGAGCAGAATTGTCCCACAGGGTTTCCAAGGATCAGCGGGTGGGTGTGAACTGCTGACCTCTTGATTAGCAGCCCTGGCTCTTAACCACTGCACTACCAGGGCTCCAACTAGAGACCTTAAATAACTTGTGAAGCTCACATGACTTGTAAGGAAGGGCTGACTCCAGATCCAAGGATGTAACCACTATACATAGTCACTATGGGCACACTTCAATATGTGCTGCTCACACAGCACATCATCACAGGTCAGTGATGCCCCCAGAGGCCTGCAGTGCATAATCAGCACAGCTCTGTGCAGCAGCCCTGCCACTAAGATAGGCTGCCTGCCTTTTCATGCAACTTTTTTTGAAGGCTAAGCAAAATACTATATATGGAGGCACCTAGCATAGCTTCCTGCACATAGCCTCTCAATAAATGATAAATCCTTGTCACCTCTCTATGCTTCCATTTCTTTTAGCCCTTTGGGCTGCATCCAATCTGGCACCCCCTGAACCTAAAGAGAAATGGGATAAATAAGCTGGTCAGTTTAATAGTTAATTCTAAGCCACTTTCTGGTCTTAATGATATGTTCTTATTTCTTGCTTGGGAAATGTTGTGGACTTTGTGACAAATCTTTTATTCTGGGTGTGGTAGGGAGCTCCTAAGATGGCCCCCCAAAATCCTTCCCCACCCTCCATCTTTATGCCCTGTGTAATCTCCTTCCCTTGAGTGTGGACTGAACCCAATAACTTAATTCTAAAGAATAGAATACAGCAAAGGTGGTAGGATGTCACTTCCAAGATTAGGTTATAAAAGACAGTGGTTTCCCTCTCACTTGCACTCCCTCCTTTGCCTTTTCCCTTGCTTGCTCTGATGAAGCCAGATGCCATGTTGTGGGCTGCCTATGGGAAGGCCCACAGAATAAGAAACTGAAGGTGGCCTCCAGGTAATAGCAACAAGGACCTGAGGCCCCCAGTCCAACAACTCACAAGGAACTGAATCCTCCCAACAACTTCACAAGTGAGCCTGGGAAGAGACCCGCCTCTGTCAAGCCTAGTGATACTATGGTCCCAGCTTGTGAAAGACTCTGAGTGAGAGGAACCAGCTCAGCCAGGTTCCTAACCCACAGAAGCTGTGAGGTAATAAATGTTGTTGTTTTAAGCCACTAAAATAACTCTCTGGAGTAATTTGTTACATTGCAATAGAAAAGCGAAACACCAGGGCTGCTTCCATTTACTTTCAAATTCCTGCTTGTATTTCACAAGGTTCACCAAGACCACACTACGAAAAACAGACATGGTACCAGCCAAAATTTCTAACAAAACTTTTGCCACATGACATTGTCATTTTCAGATTCCTTTTTTGCCTGTCCTACTAGCCTGTGAGCTCCTTGAGAGAAGAACCATATCTTTTACCTTTATTTTCTAAAAGCAGGAGTCTTACTATCCAGTATTTAAAATGTCTGGAGGAAATGAACAAGGTTAAAGGTCAAAGGTGGAGAAGTAAAATCTTAGGAGAAGCAAAAATGATGGAAGGATAGGGAAGAGGAAGAGGAGGCTGTGATCAAAGAAAGGATTCAATATTCGAAATCCTATAAACAAAACAACCCTGAATGATGACAAGGTGTGAAATGTGACAGGTACTCTGCTTGACACTCAAGCCATTTTTAATTAACACATGAATTTTAGCTTGTAAAAGGCAATAGCGCATGTGGGAGAATTAGTGGTTGGCAAAGCTGCTCTGCCTGCTTTTGAGAAAGCAATCTAGAGCCAATTGCTGATAACCCAACCTCTCTCTAACACTTCCTGGTCTCATGAATGAGAACCTAGGACCAGAAAATCACAACCAATTCCAGCTCCAGACACAGCATGATGCGCAAAGATAGGGGGCAAAAACCTTGACACATCACTTAGAGTAGGCTGCTAAAAAAAAAAAAAAAAAAAAAAAACTATATGAAGTTCCATGAGCAGAACTTTGAAGGCTTGAAATTATATTGCATCAATAAAAATCAACAGTTTAGTTTACTTTATCTGCCCAAGTCGCAGACAGATACCAGATCTTAAATTTTTTTTCTCAGAGCTATACCTCTGTAGATGTCATTTAAATTAAATTGAACTGAGAGCAATGCTCCTGGAAAGATTTAAATCTCTAGATTATTCTTGCTACCATCCTTATCATTCATACGATCAAAGTAGTAAATCCTCCTAAAAGCCTTGTAATGAAAACTTTAAGCAATTTTTAACTATGAATTGTCTAGGATATTGAATTTATATATGTAAAAATAATTCATTCTTTACTATACCAAAACCGTTGCCGTCGAGTCGATTCTAACTCATAGCAACCATACAGGACAGAGTTTCCAAACAGTGCTTGGTTGATTCGAACTGCTGAACTTTTGGTTAGCAGCCATAGCTCTCAATCACTGTGCCACCAGGGTTTCCATTCTTTTCTATGGCCATCACTAAAAATTCTCAAAACATGTACATGCCTCTATCATGTATATTTAGATTCTAATTCCTCTGACTTACTTCAGTGTTACTTTATTCAACTGCCATAATAAGATTCTGTCTTACTAAAAATAGAAAATCTAATACTCCTCATTTGAAAAAACAAAAATGATATAGTACAGGATACAATTACAAATTATTGTGGGTGCTTGAATAAAAAGTAGTGAAGAAGCAGAAATGCATTATATTTTATATATTAATTATGATTTAAAGAGATAATGAAGTCTTGAAACTAAGCAACTGAGTAATTGAGTAACAGAATAAAAATTGCTTTGGGTGAAAAAGCTAGTAATCTCATTCTCTGTTTTAGGCCATTAATCATAGACCATTATTGCTTATTGCTTTACATTAGTAATAGAAGATTGCTGGTAATAAAATCCACATAAATTCAGCTCTTAGTAGTGAGTCCTGATGGCCCCTTGACTTTGAAGTAGGCAAATCTCCTTAGATTATTCTCTAAAATTGGCCATGCTCCTAGGAATCCTATGCTATCCAAGAGTATTTCTTTCTCTAACACTGTCCTGAACCGCCCACTGAACCACAACCATATGTGAAGAACTTCCAGAGGTACAACTTTTATTTTCTTTACATGAGAGCACAATCTAAGCTCTGTTTAGAGAGCCTGAATAGTTACATTTTGTGAAGAATTCAGTATCACAGTTTATGTCATGTTCCTTCACTCATTCTACAAACATTTATTGAATATGCAATATACTAGCCACCTCCTTCATAGAAGAAGCAGTCCAGTAAGTATATCCCAACACTCGAGCTCATCCCATCCTTGAGACTGTGGCCTTGCCAGCACAACCTAAACAATTTTAGTTGTTATTCTTTAAACATCCACTTAGCAGAAGCATATCTACTCATACACTTTGTAATATCCAGGTTCACCATTACAGCATCTAGGTCCTCATAAGTTGTCTCTCTCCTAGAGGTCCGGAGTTTACCTGCAAATTACCTGTTAGTAACTCATGACCTTCTGTATCAATATTCCAGGTGGTAAAAAAATACCATGATTGGTAGCTTATAAAAGCAGAAATTTTTGCCTCACAGTTCTGGAGGCTAGACCCAAATCAGCCATGTTAATTTCTTCAGAGAGCTCTGAAGGAAAATCTGTTTCATTTTCCTCTCCTAGATTCTGGTAGCTCCAAGAATTCTCCAGTTTGCAATCATAGCAACACATGGTGTCCTTCCTCTGTCTCTGTGTACCTTCTCCTCTTTTATAAGGATATCAGTCATACAGAATTATGACTCATGTTATGATTCATGTATGATCTCATGTTAGCCTAACCGATGACATCTTCAAAGACCCTATTTTCAAACAGAACCATGTTTACAGGTACAAGAGTTAGGACTTCAACATATCTTTTGGGAGGACACCGTTCAATCTATAACACTTCCCAAAGCATTCTTGTTCATGAAGACAGAAATATTCAGTTTGATCATCACATTTCAGTCATGTTCTTTATCTCCTAATGGCTTTGAACTCTACAGGCTATTCTTCACATCTTTTGTTTTTTTATCTATGTTGTCTAGCCAAAAAATGTTGTTTATTTTTCTCTACTATGTTAGAAATTATTAAGAAGCTAACTTGAAGGAATAAATTCAGAAATGAGACCTCCAATGACAAGAGGAAAAAAAGAAAGCTTAAAGCCAGAGATATCTGAGAACAATATAGCAGAAACATCAAATTCACATATCATATACTTTAAAGCCATGGTGATTTGTCTGGAAAAAATGAGGATAAAATGGGGTTTACCTCTTACAAAGTCGAGATTGACATCTCACAAGGGCAAAGTGATCCACGAAGGATAAGAAAACTGGAAGGAATCTGGAAATAGAACTGCAAGACAAGCACATAGATAAATGGATCTGCTGTCAGATGAGTAACAGTGAAAGAAAGTTGCTGGCAGATACCATCAAAAATCATTATAATAAGCTTGGTTTATGAGGCCGTATATACACAATTATTTCATTATAATTCATAATGAATGCATGACAGTAGTTCTTTATGATCAATCACTGTTTTTACTCATATCTGATCAGAATTGTATGCTAATTAGGTCCTTATCATTTAAAGTGGAGAAAGAGTGCATACACTTTGCTGGGCACTCACTCTGCTCTTGAAATCACCATGAGTAGGAATCACCTGGACGGTAACCGACAACAACAGTCTTTAGAAGATACAAAAGAATGTTGAAGAAGAAAAATAATGCATCAGTATTCACAGGCTACAGGCTTCAGGAAACCCCTTGTGCAGAGTTATTCACAAGTCAAAGAGGGTTTCTATCAATCTCGACTGATTCTTACCTGGCCTCAAACGTTGTTCTAAGCATTCTTTGAGTGAGATGTCCCCAAGAGTATCTTATATTTCTCCTATTACAGTACAAACCAAACCTTATTTTATTGTCTTGCTTACTTGTCTATTTCCTGCTAGATTGTAAGTAAGGTGGAGTAAAATTATGTTTCACTGGCTAATATAGCCCCAAATCTAGCAAAGTTCCTAGAACATAGCAGGCAATGAGTAAATATTTACTGAATAGATGAATGAATGAATGCTTAGATAAGATTAATGACTTATCAAGGAGTCAAGAATATTTAGTCTAAAGGAAACTATTTGTCACTTGCTGATAGGTACTTCTAGAGACTCAGAGACATAGCCTAATGTTCACATTAAGGCTATGGTTAAAAGGATCATGGCTTCCTAGGAAACACATGCCTATTAGAAGGTTAGGCTTCTAGGAAGTACCATCCAACGTAATTATACTCTCATTACAGTGACAAGGGAAGGCAGATAAGCTAGACCCATTCCTGCCCTAACTTGATTCTCTGCGTCCAGCAGTCCATTTTATAGTGTCCATAACACCATGCTTCCAATATTTAGAATTCCTTCTTATGACTGAAGCTTAATAAGGCTAAAGTATCTCATGGAGTTAAAACTGAATAACATTAAAGGATCATGAGCTTATATTTACCAACTACAGTACAATTCCTTTGCAATTGCTTGTAACTACACTATATCTGTATTTTATAAAGGGACAATACAGAAATAAATCAAATTTTTGGTCATTAATTGGTACTTGGGAACACTTTATACCTTCCCTCTATTCCTTAATAGATTAATAATCATTATTATTCCTCAATAGCAATGGTTTTCTAGCTATAAGTCTTCTCATTTGATACAAAATTAAAGAATGGTCTTTACTCCTTGTGTCCAATTACACAGATATTTCATTTTTAATTTATTTTTCAAGTTATAAGAATGAAACTATCAATCTTAAGGCAAAGGGAAGCAAGCATGGTAACAAGCAAAATGTTACTTATTGCATTTTAAATTTTTAAATAGCAAATTCTACTGGAATAGTTGGGATTACTTGACTGATAGGATATTTTATACCACGGTGATTGGTTTTGCATAGTTTAACATTTTGATTGTTTTTACAGAAACATTGACGCTTTTGTTTCATTTTTAATTATTAGAGTGCATAATGATCTACAAACCAGCATGTACACTTTAAAATAGTAATCAGACTGAGGAGATACAGAAAGCAAATATATATTAAAAAAAAAAAAATTGATCCCATACTAAGCCTGTAATAAATACTTTGGGGAGTAATGTGTTCAACATCTTGAAAAACATTAAGTATTTCAGGGTAACAACGGACAATTGGCTTAATATCGAGAAGAAGAATTTTACAAGAGAGAAATTAACTTTTCCCTCTTAAAAGAAAATGAATTGTATTTCACTTAAAAATCTATAACTTGAGAATCTATGATAACCCCTCATTCATAATCAATCAACCTTTATTAATAATTCACTACTATACTTAATACAACTCTAAAAGTTGAACGAAATGTATGGGGGTAGCTATTTGAGGAGTCTGGAAAGTAAACAGTTGCAAGATTAGGAAAGAAAACTAGAAATCCAAGTACCAATGAACCAGCAATAATTTTAACTTTTGTTTTACCCTGGCCTGTATTCAATGTAGATTAAAACACAAGTAGGCATCGGTCATGGACAGTGAGAGTACCAATAGAAGCCTTCTAGTTCTTGCTCAAGGAACTCAAGGATCAGGAAATGGG
This sequence comes from Loxodonta africana, assembly GCF_030014295.1. Taxonomy (NCBI): domain Eukaryota; kingdom Metazoa; phylum Chordata; class Mammalia; order Proboscidea; family Elephantidae; genus Loxodonta; species Loxodonta africana. The sequence goes on from NC_087344.1 coordinate 109,502,854, forward strand.
TGTCCTAACACTCAGAAGGAGTGCAGGAACTCCAATTTTCTTTCCTTTTCTCTATTCTCTCGTGTCCTAGCCTCTAGCAATCCAATGGTGGCAACGGTGACCACAGCAGAGGTGCAAAACTCTCAGGAAGAGCACTCCTCTTCTCCAGTAGGAGGAACTGTGGTCCAAAAAGGGTAAGGCACTCCACTCCTCCATTCTGTCCTCCTGATGCTTTGCACTGGGTGTGGAAAGAGTCATGGGAAGTATGTGTCAGAGAGGAGTAAATGAAGACCTAGCTTTCTGGCCAGAGGACCAAAAAGAGAGAGCCTTAAGAAGCTAGAAAGTATTGGAAAGATCACAAAAAGTGAGAAGTGTGTGCAAGCAACACCATGAAATTGTTTATGGGCTCCTGTACTTATCCCCTACCCCCAGTCCCAGCTACGTATGTGTGGATCTGATCATATAAACGGCATACCAGAGACTCTGAGAAATGAACCATGATTTAGACCACTGTCCAGATCCCATAATCACTGTTATGGATGGTCCACACATAAGAAGGATCCAAAGCACTACGAAAGCTTTGAAAACAGAACTGACATTGAAACCGCAACCCACTGAAGGCTGGTCAGAATTTGTATTCTGAACCCAGCTCAGCCAATTGCTTTCTAAAACAAAAACACCGATATTTTCCACAGGATTTAAATGAGATGCAGAGCCTCATAATATTCAAAATGTCCAGGATATAATCCATACTTGAATCTCAACTTACATGAAAAAAAAGGCAACCAACAGGTCCCAATGCTGAGATGACACAGTCGTTGTAATTATCTGACAAAAACTTTAAAGCAACAATTATAAAAATATTCCAAAAAATACAGGCAAATAATCTTGAAACAGATGGAAAGATCTAAAAAAAAAAAAGGGTAAAATAGAATACGAAAAAAAACCAAAATGACAATTTTAGAACTAAAACTACAACAAAATTTTGTTTTAAAAACTCACAAATGGTATCAATAGCAGAATAGAGATGACAAAGGAAGGATCAGTGAACTTGAAAACAGAGCAATAGAGATAATACAATCTGAGACGAGAGAGAAAAAAATTGAAAAAATTAAATAGAGCCTAAGGAACCTGTGATACAGTCACAAAATGTCTAACTTTTGTGTCATCTAAGTCTCAGAAGAAAAGTGTGTTGTAAAAAAAGTATTTGAGGAAATAATGGCTGAAAACTATCCAAATTTGGAGAGAAACATAAAACTACAGATTCACAAAATTTAGGAGACCCAAAGAAATTCATGCCCAAATTGATCATAATCCAACTGCTGAATCTAAACACAATGGAAATACCTTGAAAGTAGCCTGAGAAAGATTACGTATTACTTATAGAGAAATAATTATTCAGATAACTGCAGCTGTCTCATAGAGGCCAGAAAGAAGTGGAACAACATTTATAAAGTATTGAAAGAAAAGAATAGTCAATCCAGAATTCCATATCCTGAGAAAATATTTTCCAGGAATGAAGGTGTAATAAAGATATTCTCAGATGAAGGTAAACTAAGGGAATTTATTGCCAGTAGGCCTGGTCTAAAAGAAATGTTAAAGGAATTTGTTCAGATATACAGGAAACAAAACCCAAAGGATGCCTCCAGCATCAGGAATGAAGTAACAGCTACAGAATTGGTAAATATCTGGGCAAATACAGCAGGCTATTCTTGCTCTCTTGAGTTCATTATTTTTGGTGTTTGAAAGCAAAAATTGTAACATTGTCTGATGGAGTTTTCCATCATTATGTAGGTGTAATACATAAGACAACTACAATAGAAAGGGGGGATAGTAAAGAGAACTATATGGTAGAAAGACAAGTAGCTGCTGTGAGGCTAAACTACAGGGAGACAAAAGTGGATGGTTCTCCAAGGTATTTAAGAACAAATAAGGATCATGGCTCAACAACACGATGAACATAATCAATGTCAAAAAGCTGTACATGCGAAGATTGTTAAAGTGTCAAATATTTGGTTACATATAGAGTTACCACAATTTAAAAAAAAAATTAAGTAAAGGAGAATTTTAAGACAAGAATTTAACATAACTCCCTCCTTGATCAATAAAGATATAAAACCTTTAAAGATATCCAATATTTAAATAAATATAAAAAAAGTAGATATACCCATTGCCATCTAGTCAATTCTGACTCCTAGCGACAGAGTACAATGGCCTCATAAGGTTTCCAAGGAGCAGCTGGTGGATTTGAACTGTTGACTTTTTGGTTAGCAGCCAAGCTCTTAACTACTTATTGTGATGAAGCAGTTATTAGGAAAATGACTCAAATTCAGATGCAAGACTAATCAGATATAGTTTAGGGAGTGGTACAAAGTGAAATCCTTAATGTAGCATGTAAGCACTCTCATGGTCTGACCCATGCTTATCTCTCCCATGCTTCACTTTCCTCAGATGTCCCCATCCCGTTTTCTTCCCCAAAGGTAATTAATCTGTTTGGCGTATGTTCTTCCAGTTTTTTTACTAGAAATTTTCCAGACACACATGTACATATTTATAATCACACATACAATTTGGATAATACCATACACATTGCTTTGCAACTTGTTTTTCACTAGAAAATGGGCCCTGGGACCCTATCCACGGCAGTACAGGTGGATCTACACCAAAGCATGAATGTGGCACACTTTATCTAACCTATTCTTCGAATAAACACTCAATTTACTTTCAATTTTTTTCACCATTTTAAAGAATGCTCAAGTGAACATTTTTGTGTATAAAAACTTATTTATGTACACTTGTAAGCTAGGTTTCTAAAAGCCAGATATCTAGTCTGAAACAGACAATTTTAATTTTGCTTGAATTCTGCTATTTTGTGTCACAACAGTGTTTATTGAGCACCTATTACGTGCCCGAAACTGCTGTAGGCACTAAGAATTTAGGAAACACAGATCATATACAAATATATGTATAATATATTGATGTTGATAAGATCTAAGAAGAAAAATAAAGTAGGATAAGAGGACAAAGAAGGTAGAAGGACAGGGGACTGCCAATTTATAATCATTCCAAAACAGTGTTCTTTTTGCTACACCTCGCCTACAAGTGATATTATCCATCATCTCATATGCAAAAAAGGAATATATTATTTAATTAGTGTTATAGATGGAATTGTGTCCCCCCAAAATATGTGTTGTAAATCTTAACCCCTGTACCTATGGACCCCCACATGTCTGTCAGTTTGGTGTACTTTGGGCGCTTGTGTGTTGCTGTGATGCTGGAAGCTATGCCACCGGTATTTGGATACCAGCAGGATGACCCATGGCAGACAAGTTTCAGCTGAGCTTCCAGACTAAGACAGGCTAGGAAGAAGGACCGGCAGTCTACTTCTGAAAAGAATAAGTCAGTGAAAACCTCATGAATAGCAGTGGAACATTTTCTGATATAGTGCCTGAAGATGAGCCACCCAGGTTGGAAGGCATTCAAAACACGACTAAGGAAGCGCTGCCTCCTCAAAGTAGAGTCGATCTTAATGACATTGATGGAGTGAAGCTTTCGGGACCTTCATATCTGATGTGGCACAACTCAAAACAAGAAGAAATGGCTGCAAACATCCATTAATATTCAGAACAAGGAGTGTAACAAGTAAGAATCTAGGAAAATTGGAAATCATCAAAAATGAAATGGAATACATAAACATTGATATCTTAGGCATTAGTGAGCTGAAACGGACTATCATTGGCCATTTTGAATCAGAGAATCACACGGTCTACTATGTCGGGAATGACAACCTGAAGTGGAATGTGCTGCATTCATTGTCAAAAAGAATGTTTCAAGACCTATTCTGAAGTACAATGCTGTCAATGATAGGATAATATCCATACACCTACAAGGAAGACCAGTTAATAAGACTATTATTCAAATTTATGCCCCAACCACTAAAGCCAAAGAAGAAGAATTTGAAGATTTTTACCAGCTTTTGCAGTCTGAAATTGATCAACCATGCAATCAGGGTACATTGATAATTACTGGTGCAAAAGCCAGGAACAAAGAAGGATCAGTAGTTGGAAAATATGGTCTTGGTGATACAAACAATGGCAGAGATCAAATGATAGACTTTTGCAAGACCAAAGACTTCCCCGTTGCAAATACCTTTTTTCACCCACGTAAACGGAAACTATCCACAGGAATCGAATCGACTACATCTGTGGGAAGAGACAATGGAAAAGCTCAATATCGTCAGTCAGAACAAGGCCAGGTGCCAACTGCGGAACAGATCACTAATTGCTCATTTTCAAGTTCAAGTTGACACTGAAGAAAATTAGAACAAGTCCACAAGAGCCAAAGCACAACATTGAGGGATATTCCACCTGAATTTAGAGACCATCTCAAGAATAGATTTGACCCCTTGAACAGTAATGACCGAAGACCAGACGAGTTGTGGAATGACATCAAGGACATCATGCATGAAGAAAGCAAGACATCATTAAAAAGACAGGAAAAAAAGAAAAGACTAAAACGGATGTCAGAAGAGACTTTGAAACTTGCTCTTGAATGTTGAGCAGCTAAAGCAAAGGAAGAAATGATGAAGTAAAAGAACTGAACAGAAAATTTCAAAGGGTGGCTCAAGAAGACAAAGTATTATAATGACGTGCAAAAAGCTGGAGATGGAAAACCAAAAGGGAAGAACACACTTGGCATTTCTCAAGCTGAAAGAACTGAAGAAAAAATTCAAACCTCGAGTTGCAATACTGAAGGATTCTATGGGGAAAATATTAAATGACGCAGGAAGCATCAAAAGAAGATGGAAGGAATACACAGAGTTATTGTACCAAAAGGAATTGGTCAATGTTCAACCATTTCAAGAGGCAGAATATGATCAGGAACCAATGGTACTGAAGGAAGAAGTACAAGCTGCACTGAAGGCATTGGTGAGAAACAAGACTCCAGAAATTGATAGAATATCAATAGAGATGTTTCAACAAATGGGTGCAGCACTGGAAGTGCTCACTTGCCTATGCCAAGAAATTTGAAAGTCAGCTAAGTGGCCAAAGTACTGGAAGAGGTCCATATTTATGCCTATTCCCAAGAAAGGTGATCCAACCGAATGTGGAAATTATAGAACAATATTAATATAACACGCAAGTAAAATTTTGCTGAAGATCATTTAAAAGCAGCTGTAGCAGTATATCTACACAGAACTGCCAGAAATGCAGGCCAGATTTGGAAGAGGACGTGGAACCAGGGATATCATTGCTGATGTCAGATGGATGCTGGCTGAAAGCAGAGAATACCAGAAAGATGTTTACCTGTGTTTTATTGAGTATGCAAAGGCATTTGACTGTGTTGTTCATAACAAATTATGGATAACATTGCAAAGAATGGAAATTCTAGAACACTTACTTGTGCTCATGAGGAAACTGTGCTTAGACCAAGAGGCAGTTGTCCAGACAGAAAAAGGAGATACTACGTGGTTTAAAGTCAGAAAAGATATGCGTCAGAGTTGTATCCTTTCACCATACGTATTCAATCTGTGTGCTGAACAAATAATCTGAGGAGCTGGACTACATGAAGAAGAACGGGCATAAAGATTGGAGAAAGACTCAGTAACAACCTGTGTTATGCAGATGGCACAACCTCACTTGCAGAAAGTGAACAGGACTTGAAGAACGTACTGATGAAAATCAAAGACCATAGCCTTCAGTATGGATTACACCTCAACATAAAAAAAACAAAAATCCTCACAACTGGACCAATAAGTAACATCATGATAAAAGGGGAAAATTTGAAGTTGTTAAGGATTTCATTTTACTTGTATCCACAATCAACCCTCATGGAAGCAGCAGTCAAGAAATCGAAAGATGCATTGCATTGGGCAAATCTACTGCAAAAGACGTCTTTAAGGTGTCAAAAAGCAAAGATGTCACCTTGAAGACTAAGGTGCTCCTGACCCAAGCCATGGTATTTTCGATCGCATCATATGGAAGCAAAAGCTAGACAATTAATAAGGAAGACCAAAGAAGAACTGACACCTTTGAATTGTGGTGTTGGCAAAGAATATTGGATACACCATGGACTGCCAAAAGGACAAACAAACCTGTCTTAGAAGCACAACCAGAATGCTCCTTAGAAGCAAGGATGGTGAGACTGTGTCTTACATACTTTGGACATGTTGTCAGGAAGGATCAGTCCCTGGAGAAGGACATCATGCTTGGTAAAGTACATGGCCAGCAAAAAAAAGGAAGACCCTCAATGAGATGGACTGACACAGTGGCTGCAACAACGGGTTCAAGCATAACAACAATTGTGAGCATGGTGCAGGACTGGGCAGTGTTTCATTCTGTGATATATAGGATTGCTCTGAGTCAGAACCGACTCAACGGCACCTAACAAAAACAACACACTTGTGGATGTAATCCCATTTGAAAATAGGGTTTTCTTTATAATGTTAGTGATGCCATCAGTGTACAGTGTGTCTTAAACCAATCACTTTTCAGATAAAAAAAGAGTAGATTAGGCACAGAAACAGGGAACCTCAGATGGGGGAAAATAGATGTCAGAGCACATGAAGATAGCCAAGGAACGGAGGAACAGAATCTGAAAAGAGACAAGGACCTTCCTCTAGAGCCAACAGAGACAGGAAGCCTTCCCCTAGAGCCCTGAACTCAGATTTCTAGCCTCCTAACTGTGAGAAAATAAATTTCTGTTTGTTAAAGCCACCCCTTGTAGTTATAGCAGCATCGAGAAACTAAGACATTAGCATTTCCATTATTATTAGTGAGGTGCATGTCTTGTCATTTGTTGAAAATGACAAAATGACAAAAAACCAAACCAAACCCAGTGCTGTGAAGTTGATTCCGACTCATAGCGACCCTATAGGACAGAGTAGAACTGCCCCATAGAGTTTCCAAGGAGCGCCTGGTGGATTTGAACTGCCGACCCTTTGGTTAGCAGCCATAGCACTTAACCACTACACCACCAGGGTTTCCTGATGGACCATGCAACTGTTCATTTACCTGATTATTTCTCTCAACATACCATAAACTCCTTACAGTCAATAACTGCGTGTTTTATACCCCTGCATCCTAGCGTGGTATCTGGCATAAAGTAGGCTGAATGAATGACAACATAAGGAGCACTTCATATATATAAATGTTAATTATACATAATGTAAATTACATAATGTTACTGCATACATGTATAACCAAATCAAACCAAACCTTAACCCTTCAATGACTCCTGGAACATACCATATCCCAACAACTTTTATGCCTCTGGAGTTCTTTGCGAAGACAGTACTCTGATTTTAACTCCTTTAACCTCAAGATGGGCAGCTTTTGAGATGTGTGAGACTCAAGACCCTTGAGTTGGAGCCTCTTTATTGTAGAATGAGCATTGTGTTAGGTGATGTCTCCTACATGTGTGAATTTCTGTAAACTTTTGACAGGTTTGCGTTTATTCTGTGAGATAAGCCTCCTCACTATGTTTCCCAGTAACTGTGTTCTCATGAGAATGTACTTATCCCAAGAATAAGCTATTCCTAGTGCCCATTCAAAGAAAGGTGACCCAACAGAACGTGGAAATTACTGAATATCATTAATATCACATGCAAGTAAAATTTTGCTGAAGATCATTCAAGAGCAGTTGCAGCAGTATATCAACAGGGAACTGCCAGAAATTCAAGCCGGATTCAGAAGAGGACACATGGAACAAGGAATATTGTTGCTGATGTCAGATGGAACATGGCTGAAAGTAGAGAATATCAGAAAGATGTTTGCCTGCATTTTATTGACTATGCAAAGGCATTTGACTTGTGGATCATAACAAATTATGGATAAACTTCAAAGAATGGGAATTCCAGAACACTTAATAATGCTCATGCAGGACCTGTACATAGACCAGAGGCAGTCTTTCAAACAGAGCAAGGGAATACCTCATGGTTTAAAATCAAGAAAGGTGTGTGTCAGGGTTATATCCTTTCACCATACTTATTCAATCTCTAAACAATCCAAGAACTTGCACTTATGAAGAAGAATGTGGCATCAGGATTGGTGGAAGACTCATTAATAACCTGTGATATGCAGATGACACTACCTTGTGTACAGAAATTGAAGAGGACTTGAAGCACTTACTGATGAAGATCAAAGACTACAGCCTTCAGTATGAATTACACTTCAACATAAAAAAACCAAAAATCTTCACAATTGGATGAATAAGTAACATCATGATAAATGGAGAAAAGATTGAAGTTGTCAAGATTTCATTTTACCTAGATCCACAATCAACACCCATGGAAGCAGCAGTCAGTAAGTCAAACAATGTATTGCATTGGGCAAATCTGCTGCAAAAGACTTCTTAAAAGTATTAAAAAGCAAAGATGACACATTGAGGACTAATGTGCACCTTACCCAAGCCATGATATTTTCAATCGTTTTATATGTGTGTGAAAGCTGGACAATGAATAAGGATGACCGAAGAATTGATGCCTTTGAACTGTGGTTGTTGTCAAAGAATATTGAAAAATATACCATGGACTGCCAGAGGAACAAACAAGTCTATCTTGGAAGAAATACAGCCAGAGGGCTCCTTGGAAGCGAGGATGGAGAGACTTCATCCCACATACTCTGGACATGTTATAAGAAGTAGAGCATCAGCAAAAAACAGAAAGACCCTTGGCAAGATGGACTGACACAGTGGCTGCAACAATGGGCTCAAGCATAACAATGATTGTGAGGATGGCACAGGACCGGGCAGTGTTTCGTTTTGTCGTACGGAGATTCTCTATGAGTCAGAATCGACTCGAGGGCACCTAACAACAACAGTCTTCATTCAGTCACAGTGGCCATTTTCTCTGTGACACCCACTGTTTCCAGATGTTACTGGCTCCCTGCTTTGCTTTGGGTCTTTGCCCCGCAATATTCCAGGACTGCACTTCTAGCTTCTGGACAGTAAATACTGCCTTTGCAGGAAGGAATAATGCACTGCAGTGGTACTTTTCAAGAAGCTCAAAAGCCTTTATTTCTGGGTATGTTTAATTTTAGGGCCCAATCATTGCTTCCATGTGTAGCAGGTGGAATGTATCACTGTGAACAGGTCTGCAATGTTCCAGGGCAGCTATTTCTGCTTCTTAGCTGCTAATACTGCTTTTGTTAGAATAGAGAATACATAGTAGTGATAATTTTTCTGAGATTCAAATTTCTTTAGTTTTATTTATTTGGGCTGTAAGTACTGCTTTTGCAGTAATGAAGAATGCATTGTAGTGGTAATTTTCCTGAAATTAAAAACAAAAACAAAAACAAAAAACCTTGGCTTTATTTATTTAAGCTGTAAGTAGTGCTTTTGCAGTAAGGAAGAATGCATCATACCCTGTTTTGAAAAGTTTCATGAAAAATAATAAAAAGGTGAAGAAGATGGAGACTAGAATAACATGTATGCGCAGTCATTGCCAGGTGCCTTCGTGTTTTACCTCATGTTTTGCAAAATTTCAAGAAATTAAAAACTAAATAAATAAGATAAACTATTTTATCATTGACTCATATCAGTAGGATTCACTATGTTCAGTGACTGCTGGACATATGTGATCCCAGATAATAAGTATCAAAATCCATAAATCATAAAAAAAAAAAAATCTGAATTGGTCCTTTAATCAGCATGCCTTCCATTAGTGAAAACACATGGTGTCAACAAAAAATTCAAGGAAGAAAATAATTGGTCATATAACGTTGTTATACACATGTATAACCAAACCAAACTCACTGCCATTGAGTCGATTCCAACACAAAGTGACCCTAGAGGACAGAGTAGAACTGCTCCATAGAGTTTCCAAGGCTACAGATATTGACGGAAGCAGACTGCCACATCTTTCTGCCACAGTGTGGCTGGTGGGTTTGAAATGTTGACCTTTTGGTTAGCAGCTGAGTGCTTTAACCACTGTACCACCAGGGCTCCTTATATACATGTATACATGAATACTATTCATTATTTGATTTAAAACTTCTAATGAAAATAATAAGTTGATAAAGTTAGTAACAACTATTTTGGGAAATAAAAGTCCTTTAAATGAACGAATCACAAAAATAATTGCAAAATAAATGAAAATTTTAAATCATTTTAATTCAGTAAAAAAAAATTACATTTAAAATTACCTATAGCTCATTATCTTATTTAGTTGTATCTTGGTAGCATTATTAAATGATCTTAAGTCATATATTAAATTAAATGTACAAAATTAAATTAGAAAGGTAAAACTACTTTATGAATAATGTTTAGTGATCTAGAAGAAAAAGATCAAACCCAGAAAAATGTTTTTCAAAACACATTATAAAAACTTAGTATTAAACTCGCTATTAAATAAACACGTGCTTTGACATTCGGTGAATTTATCATAAATTACTAGAACTAGAAGAATCTTAGAAATCTACTTTAACTCCTTCATTTTACAGATAAGAAAATTAAGAACTAGGGAAGCAACTTGCCAATGGCATAACCAGGGTTAGAGTCAATATTTCTTGTCTTCTTCCTAGAGCAGCGCACTTTCTACTACTACATTACCAAGACTCTCATACATACAATAAATTCTAAACTCATAAATGAATTGTTTTTAAAAACTTTATGAATTAGTTGTCGTTAATACTGAGAATTCATTTTTCCCTAGGAACATTTTAAAATTTAATTGAATTTCTAGATTAGTCTCCAAATGTAGATACTCTGAAGAATAGTCCTTTAATTGAACAGTCCGTGCAATGGGGAAGAATTAAAGGAAGTTTAAGAGAGAAAAATAGAGAATTTTAAGGAAGCACTTCTTAATCATGCCACTAATGATTCTTATTGTAGTTGAAAATGCAGGATGGCTTTATAATCAGGTATAACTGTGATTCTAGCACATCTCCCTGACTTTCACATTCTAACTTTGTAAAAATTTAATTTTGGGATTTACTTCCCATACTTATGGTATCTGCCAGATGTTTAGTAGTTGCTAGAAAACCCTGGTTGCCTAGTGGTTAAGAGCTATGGCTGCTAACCAAGAGGTCAGCAGTTTGAACCTACCAGGTGCTCCTTGGAAACCCTATGAAACAGTTCTGCTGTGTCCTATAGGGCCACTACGAGCAGGAACCGACAAAATGGCAACTTTTTTTTATTAGCCATCTTCAGCTGTGTGCCTATCCAAAGCCACGATCTTGAAATAGGAGCTACAGTGGACTTTTATTTAATATGGCAGGTTCAACATATCCATTGGCATAAGTGCAACCAACTCTGACCACATCCAAGGGAATTAAATGTTCTTATTAGCTTAAAGCAATCCAGGTCCAACCCAGAGCTGGCAGTAGTGTCAATATCCTTCTGAACTCATGGGAAAACTTCAGCTAATCCTTTCACTGTAAAATTTTGTGACAACTTCTCTCCTCCTCTTCATCATTCTTTCTTTCTTTTTTTTTTTTCAGCATTTCTTTCCCCTTCAAAATCCTTTAAGTCCTGATCTGTCAATTCTCTTCTTTCATGATCTATGAGCTGTTCCATGTCAGCAATATCAAGTTCTAGATTCAACATTCTTGCCATATGGGTGATTTTTCTGCTGATCTCTTTCATCATATTATCCTGATCAAATGCCTGTAGTGTGTTCATATAACTCAGCCATTTTTTCCATATCCCCTGCAATCATTTTTCCTGTAACTTTCTCCCGGAAGACGCAGCGTTCCACGTACACTGAAGAATGTTATAATTCTTCCAGAGTTGTGTAATGTTACCATTCCTCCACCTGTTGCAGCTATTGCCTGAGCAAACATAGTCCGTAGGTAGCATGCCTTGAAGGTGGCGTTTGAACCTCAATCCACAGGCTGAATCACAGCTGTCGTTTTGGGGGGTAGATACACCACTCTCACATTTTGATTCAGATCACCAACGTGAGGAGGATTTTCTGGGGCATTACCAAGTAGCAGCAGAATTGGGAAAGCAATATAGTTTTCAAGGCAGTAGGTATGCACTTCCGGATGCAACAAGTTACAAACCAGCCTTGGAGTGATACAATAGTCATCCAGGCCTGGGAGTTACTTCTGTAGGAGACTGGCAGCTTATTTATGTCAGTGTTTTTGAATGCTTGTGGGTTTTCAGAACGATAAATAAGGAAAGGTTTTAGTTTAAATCCAGCAACATTTCCTCCAAGCAACAGTGTGATTCTGTGTTTAAATGCCTTGAAACCAGGCATCGACTTTGCCTCTTTGTGGAAACAGGCAGTTGTAAGTACAGTTCGTCCTAACTCAGATATGTCCTAAGCCGGGGACTAACTGTATCTGGCATAGTGTCTGCAGCATAGTAGGTGCTCAATAAACATTTTTGAATTATTGAATGAAAAGCCAAACACGATACTTGGGAACACCTGACCATAAACTCCATGACACAAGGTGAATAGAGACCAAAACCGAAAAACAAAACCCGTTGCTTTTGAGTTGATTCCAACTCATAATGACCCTCTAGGCACCCAGAGATTTTATCATCTTAATTAGGTTTATAACACGTAAAGTTTGTAAATTGGTCCCTTTGATACCACTGTGTTTACTGTGTGGTTTAATTTTTTACATATTAATTAATTACTTTATGAGAACTGTGGCGATAAATTTAAAATATTACTGTGTCAATAGAAAGTTGCTGCTCAAATGACTAAGGAATGATTTCATACCTACTCAGAATTATTAAAAGTCACAGTCCAAGAAATAGTTATATCTTTGGTCATTATTTTCCAAATTGCATTAAAATTATCTCCTTTGCACTTAAGGTGATTTTGTAAGAATTTCATACTCATTTTAAAATACCAAATTCTTTTTCTAGCATTTAAAACTTATTTTATGAAAACCTGATTTCCAAGCAAAGTAGGAGGGAAAATAAAAATTTAAATTCAATCTATCAGATAAATATAAATAAAATTTGAAGACTTTGCCTCAATTCAATGTGATTTAATAAAAACTTATTAATGACTCAGCTTTCTACCATTTTACATGTATTAATATCAGGACTGAATTCTTGAGCGAGTAGAGATTAATTAGAAAGTCAAGATGGAAAATATTGAATGATTTATTTTCTAATTCCCTAGAGAATTTGGGAATATTGCTGTGTTCTCAAGTAGATTTGCCTAAGATAAGCCATGAGTCATCTTGAATTACATTAACACGATCATTTGATATAAGCAAATCCCTACATGTTTTTGTTAAAAACACAAATAAAAATAAAAATAATCAAATAGTTCTATTCCAATGCATTTCAACAAAGTTTTGAAGAGGAAAAAAGGCATGAACCTTTTTAAGGAATTATGTTAAAAAAATTGCTAGGCACCTACATAGACTGCTAAGGAAATGACTTGCATTTTCAACCAATTGCTTGGCTATTTCAGGTACCTATGCGGAACAGGCTTAGTACGACAGGTTACCAGGGAAACCTCTTCCTCGATGGTAAAGGGTAATTGTGTGCTAGGAACCCATGCATGGCAGAGCTATAATCTTGCTATGCTTTAATTTCATCTAGGTTAGCCACTGAGAAGCAAACCTCCTAGAGACTAGATGCTAAGTATGCAGAAGGGCAAAAGCAATTTTTATAACTTCAATTTAATTAATAATAATAATACTAATACTGATATTATTAATAAAATTATTATAAACATTAAGCAAGCCATAGTTTAAAAACCACACTCAAATTATATCTTTTGGTAGGCATTATTGTTATTGGCCTCATTGTAGAAATGAGGAAACCAAAGTCAAGTGCATTGCCCAGGGCCACACAGGGGTTAAGTAGGAGCCTGCAGATTGTATATAGCCTCCTTGATTCCAGAGCCTATGACCTTTACACAAATCAAACCAAACCAGACCCGTTGCTGTTAAGTTGATTCCGACTGAGAGAGATCCTATAGGACAGAGTAGAACTCCTTCACAGAGTTTCCAAGGACTGCCTGGTGGATTCAAACTGCCGATATTTTGGTTAGCAGGGGTAGCACTTAACCACGACGCCACCAGGGTTTCCATGCCCTTTACACGCCACTCCTTTTTCTAAAGTAAAGCTAACCACTGGTCTTAATAGAGAATTCAGAGATAGGTTTACCATGAATTAAAGGAAGCTTAGTTTCAGGGCCTCTCACTTGCCTGGACTCATTCTAGGGTCTTGGGAGAGATCCTAACAATGCTCATATGATTCTGAAAATTTTTCAATTTTTTTAAAAGTGAAATTTTTTCAAGCTGCAGTCTTTCTACTCCAACTTCACCTCTGTCTTACTCCTTATTGTTTTGGGTGGCATTCCAATAGCTGTGGGCAGCTTAGGGTAAGTTGAACTGGCAATACACTTAGTTTAGTGAGATTTATTTCTGGGGTTTGCAGTCACTTCCCTATGTCCTTAAATTATACGCTGATGCAGGGGTGTTTCCCAGGAATGTTACTGTACTGCTACAGCCCACTGTGTTGACTCAGCCAGTGTCGAGACAGGAAAGTGCAGGATAGGCAGGCCTTTCAGAGTATGAAATTGTCCTACAGCCCTAACACCTAAGGTTTGAAATATCCAGAGCCAGAAGCTAATTTGTGAAAAATTCTTCCAAATATTAGATGAGCAAAATGTAAGAAGAGAAATGGGTTTTCATCAACACTTAGTCAAAACAGAAGTTCTCTTTTTGGTATTTTCCCAAATATGGCAACAATCTTCAACTTTCAGATGTCGTTACCAATTAACAAATTGTTAAGCTGAAAGTTAATTAGTAAGGAAAGTTCAAACAAATACTATACTATTTTTAAGTTTCGTTTGTGATATTTAAAGGTTAATCAAATTGTGATTTGTTTTTATTTTTTTCCCTGTAAATGAGTACTTTCACAGCTAATTTTGTGTTCTTTATTTTATCTTATTTTTCTTAAAGAGGCTCATTACCTTCCAAATTGCATAAGATTAAGGCCTCATAAAACCTGGATCCTCCACTGAGTGTATGTAAAACCTATCTCTCTAATGCAGCACCACGTACCTTCATGTGTGACCCTACATGTATTTGTGGAATGAATGAATGTTTTCAGGAATTGGTTTGGATACCAAGATGACATGAAATCCTGAAGTTCTGGAGCCAAAAGGCTTCTGACCTGAAGCAATCATGAGCGAAGTTTTTCTTCAGATTGGCAGATAGACCTTGTACTTGATGAAGTCTGTGCTCTGTTCAGGTTTATTATGTTTCCAGATTTATATATTTATGCTATAATAAATTTGTCATATGTATTATATTTCTGAACTGTTCTCACTGTCACATTGATGACACATGGTTGCCCCGACCCTGATCTCTGAAGTAAGCATTTTTAGAATATAATCACTTCTTATTGCTCTTCAATTTCTAGAGAGGATTTAATTGCAATTTGTTAGTTTACACATGTCATACTCATTTGAATATTTTTTGATTAAAAAAAAATAGTCTCCTTTTTTTCATATCTTCTATTGTTTCATCTTCTTCTTTACTCTCTTCCTTTTTTTTTTCTCCTCCTTCTCCTTCTCTTCCTCTTTTTTTTCCTCCAACTCCTTCTCATTTTTCTAAATCAGAATAGGGAACTGAAGGAAAGACATGAACCCTGAACTAGAAACCTGGTTTCATGGACTGAATCCAGTGAATTTTCCTAGGTCAGACCCAGGATATGGTTGGGGCTGATGGAGTTGGGACCTGGATGTTGATGGGGTGATTGTCCAACAGTATTCTGGAGTCCTCATAGGGTTGATCTACTGATTTTGTCCCACTCTTTCTAGGTTTTTTTTTTTCTAATAAGCTTTTTTGTTTTCTGTTCTGGAATTAAATATACAGATCTTGAAAGATATTACTAGATTTTTGAATTATCTTTTTATAGTAGGGAAAAACTATCGAATATTTCATTTGCTGTATTAATTTTTCTAAAATACTGTTTGAGGTATCATTGACTTGATAGACAATGAGAAGTAACTCTTCTCATTGTCTACCAAGTCAATGATACCGCAAAGAAGTATTTACAGACAAACTAAAAGCATACATAACAGGTTGCAAAATATCCATTGTTTTTCACTAATGACAGCTAATGTGTATAGAACACATTACAAAACATTTTCCTTTCATTTGATCATTTCTTCCCTCTTTCAGAACACAGCCTAAAAGACCTAAGTGCTGTGGAATCCCTGCAGTCTTCGTTATACAGCAAGCTTCTTAACCTCACTTAGCTTCAGTATCCTTTTCTGAAATATTGGGGATGATGGTTATACCTACCTTAAAGTACTGTTGTAAAGACTGAATATGATGAAATATTTAAATTTTACATTTTAGTTAGCATACGTGGTAAGTGCACCATAATGTTAGCTATTGTTGTTGCTGCTATTATTATTACTCTCCTTTTATGCCAGTTATTTACAAATTTAAATTTAAATCTCCAAACCATATCTCTCTTCTCAGTCCAGACACATATAAGAAACTGTTTACATGTTCTCAGAATCTGAGAATTAAAGTCTCAAAAGCACTCATAAAAATATATGCAAAATTAAGTTTATGGTCTTCTCCAGTCCTGGTTCTCTTCAGTTGCACAAGCAGCCAATCTAGCATCCTACTTGATACTTCACCCCCCCCCCCCACTTCTAGCCAATCCAGAGCTAAATCCTGTCATTTTTTTCCTTAAAGAATCTCATATGTATATCCATTTCTCTTGATTTCCACTTCTTGGCAGAGCCTTGCCTAAATAAGTTCCCAGACTAGGTCAGGACAGTAGAGCTGTTGATGCCTTGCCCAGATTCCCATGTTGTGCCAGCACAGCCATTCCTAGCTGCTGCTAGTGTTGGCTGTTAAAGACTCACAGATATCTCCTCCAGAGAATTGCCCTTAGCTGACACTTGCTTGCCAGGGAAGTTATGCCTCTTCCCCCAGGATAGTCCACAGCTAATAAATTACTAATGAAGGGTACATACGCTACGTTAGCCCCCTTGCCTCAAGGTGAGGACTGACCTGCTGTGTAGTTTATGCTCCAGCCCCCCACAGAATCAGGCCAAGTCTTGACTTTCGTGAGTTTACATCCTTGCTTCACTCTTTCACCTTTCCTATCCTGGTTCCATCTCTCCATTAGAGATATTTCCTGAGAAGCACTTCCTTAGTAAATCACAATCACCCATATCCCTGTGTCAGGCTCTGCTTCTAGAGATCTCAAGTAGTTTCATAGTTTATCACAATTTATGCACATACTTTTGTGATCATTTGAGTAATTTTTTTGCCTTTCCAAGTATTTTATAATTTTTTTGAGGGGATATACTTTGACTATATTTACTCATTATTTTTTCCCCAACATCCAGTACAATCCCTGACACAAAGCAACTGAATCCATATGGGTTGAATTCTGAAATGTGTAACTTGGTCTGGGCAAAAGGGTAAGGGAAGTCAGTCTCAGTTGTTGGAATAGTTGAACTACATATGTGATTCTCTTTGTCTCCCAGTCATTAATGGTGAAGAATTCTCTTGAAAATTGAGATCATCTGTGTCAATAACTCCATGGCAGTGTTTTTTTTTTTTTAAATGTCAATAAGAAAAAGCCCTCCTAGTGCAGTGGTTAAGTGCTTGGCTGCTAATTGAAAGGTCAGCCATTTGAACCCACCTGCCTCTCCACAGGAGAAAGGTGTGCAGTCTACTTCTATAAAGATTATATAGCCTTGGAAACCCTATGAGGCAATTCTGCTCTGTCCTATAGGGTCGCTGTGAGTCAGAATCGACCCCATGGCAATGGGATGGATGGATGGATGTCAATAAGATGTAGAAAAGATTGTAGAAATCCTATGTCAATATGACTTGGTTGGTTGTTCCAAGAAATGCAGAAGATTACAAATAACTTCACTGTTTATTTCAGGAAATCTCAGATCAATTTCTCAGAAACAATGGATTGCTCAGCTGATCACATGACTCACTTACTTGATAATGATAAGTTTATTTATGAAGACTCACTTCAAGACCCTTGCTTGTCTGTGTCCACCAATCCTGAACCAATCATAAACTCTGTCCTAGCCCGATCAGTTTCCTGCCATTAAAATTCTATCTTAAATCAAATTGATTGCAGACTGCAAAGCCCTATAAAAATTCATCCTCTTATATCCCATTTTTAAAACACTACTAACTGTCCAGGTGGTGGTCTCAATTACTACAGTAAGCTCTAATAAATTTAACTTTGTTTTATTAATAGTTTTATGGTCATGTTTTGGGAAGTTCAACACCCTAATGCCTGCTCAAAGCTAAGTAACTACATTCTATGATCAGAGATTTCTCTCCTCCTCCAGAAATCCACTCTATTCCTTCAATAGATTAACAAATAGCCCTTTGGTTTTGAAAACCTAGGCCTGTCAAGGTGACTCAAGCAGATTGTTTTAGATTGGGAAAGACTCCAGTGGAAGTGGTACCCCCTGGTGAAGAGGCCATGTTAAGAGTCCTTTAGTTGGGTGTCACAGATGATGGAAGGCTGTTGGGAGTAGTGTATTTTTGCACAAATAATGCACACTTTCTATGTTTGTTTGCCAACTGCACCCTCCCCCTGCAAGGTATTTTCATAAGTGCTGCTATGCCAATTTTTTTTACATGTTGCTGTAGAAAAAAAAAAAAGTATAGCATGCTTACGAAAATAACATGGGGGGGAGGGGGAGAGCACAATTGGCAAACAAATGTAGAAGGTACAAGTTATTTGCATAAAAATATGGTAATATGGGCCAGAATCCTGTTCCCCATCTCCATAGTACTTGGAGGTGATGGATCCTGGCACTAGAAGTCATAGTTTAAAACACTTAATAGTAAACCCCCAACCCAGTGGTAGGCCCAGTTTATCATAGAGGGGGTTGAAATACTAGCCTATGAAGGACTGGATGATTGGACAATACATATTGCAGAAGAATCATCTATAACTGAAAAACATAGGCCTTTTTCCCCAATTTGCTGAATTGTGTAACCTCCCCATCCCACCACTCCAACCCAAGACTCACATGACATTAGGGCAGTGTCTTAGTCATCTAGTGCTGCTATAACAGAAATACCACTAGTGGGTGGCATTAACAAAGAAAAATTAAGTTTCTCACAGTGTGTGAAGCTAGAAGTCCAAATTCAGGGTGCTGGCTCTTGGGGAATGTTTTCTGTCTCAGGGAAGGTCCTTGTCTCTTTTCAACTTCTGTCCCTTGGTTCCTTGGCTATCTTCATGTGGGGTGGCATTTATCTTCCCCATCTCTGCTTACTTAATCTGCTTTTTTTTATATTGAAAAAGAGGTTGATTGAAGACACAGTCTATACTAATACTGCCTCATTGACATAACAAAAACCCATTCCAAAATGAGTTTATAACCACAGGTTTAGAGGTTAGGAATTATAACACACATTTTGGGGGGACATAGTTCAATCTATAACAGGCAGTGATTCTCAAAGTGTGATCCCCTATCCACTTGTGAGATTCACAAGAATCACCTGTGAACTTTTTAGAAATACAGATTGCCACTCAGGTCTACTAATCAGAAACTCCAGGAATTAGTGTTATAGAGCAAAATTATACCTACTACACATGGATCTATAGTATTTCACACAACTGGGAAACAGGAAGGTCAGCTGAGCCTCATGAGGGACTGGAAACGGAAAGAGAACAGCCATCAGGAGACAAGGCAGTGACACTGGCCCTCTCTAGATATGAGATTGCATGGTCTGTCCTGGCACTGCTCTGTGAATCTTCTGAATTTTTCTCTGTTTAAAGATTTGTTCTACTTCTCCACATATATGGCTGAAAGTGGCTGTTAGTTCCACAAGAGTTCAAGCAATTAACAGAGTCTGTTTAATAAATCTGAAACCCAATTCTAGAAGGAAGATTTGGTTGACTCAGTTTGGGTTAGTTATAGCCAGACTGACAGGATTGTATGAGATAAATGTGGCTGTAGGGAGTTCATGCTTGTGTGTGGTGTTTCATTTTCCAGAAAGGGGGCTATGGGCCAGACAGTTACCCCTTGTATATCTACACAGTGAGCATCAGGATCCCTGACTTAAGACCACTTATATTTTAAGTTATATTTCTAATTTTTATTAAATTTCTTGCCCACGCTTTGATTCTTTTGAACTTTGACAAATGCCATCTTGTACCCGTTTCAATATGCCTGGATGTATGAAAATAAATTGGGTGTGGCAAGAAGGTTAAATTTCTGCTGGAGTAAAATGTAATTGGAAGTTTGATGTTCATGTTAGGATTTTACTGCCTGTTTAAAATATAAATTGCATTTCCTCCAAAGCGCTGAAGTAAAGGCTCAATAAATAACTACTAATATCACAATTCAGGCATTTTGATTAAGCATCTTTAACTTTCACTACTATAATATTCAAATAATGAATGATGCAATGAGTCTTTTTGGTTTCAAAGTTGAAAGCCCTTATGGTAATTTAAGCAACATTTTGAATGAATTTAATTTTAACTCAGACTCTAGGTAACTAAGAATTATTTCTACTAATATCTGAAAATAATCACACATTTGTTATAGTCTTAATCTTACTTTGGTTTCTTTATTACTAGTAAACCTGGTTATTTCCCTTACAGTTGTTACTGTTGTTGTTAGGTGCCATTGGGTTGGTTCCAACTCATAGTGACCCTAAGTACAATGGAACAAAACCCTGTCTGGTCCTGCGCCATCCTCAGAATCATTGCTATGTTTGAGCCCATCGTTACACTAATAATGCTGAATCCTCAAAGGCACAAAACAAGAATAGGCCTCCAATCACGAAAACTTCAGAGATATAGTCCAGGAATTGGCGAGATTTTTTTCTGTTAAGGCCAGATAGTAAATATCTTAGGCTTTGTGGAACACATGCAGTCTTTAAAGTTAAGAAGTACAAATAAGTTTTAACTGTTTAGAAATAATATTACCTTTAATGATAACAAATTGTCCTTTCAAAATATTTATGGTTTGAAAGGTTCTAAATTTCTTTTCCCAATAAATTGAGGAAATGTATTACCTGAAATGTTTCACATACTTTGTTTCCTGAATCAATGTAAGTACATTTATATTCATAATGTATTTGTGAAATATACAAGCCACAGTGTTTTTGTTCCTACCTTTTTTCTGAGGCACCATGACATAATAGAAGGAACTGAAATGAACTTGCTTAATCAGTGATGGAGCTACAACTGCTGTTGGAAATCATCCATACCCTTAAGCTAATAGACATTTTACTAGATTGCCTCTTGTGTGTTGCTTTATGTTTTAGAGAGAGCATTTTCTTTCTTTCTAATGAATATACAGCTGGACCTACTTTTCTCAAATTAGCTTATCATCAAGGCTATTTATTATTCCTTAAATGTGCATCAGATGTTACTTAAATCTAGCTTGATTACAGATGCTCTTTACAGTTTTATTCAATTGCTTAACTCTAAACATTATGCTATTAAACCATTTAGTTTAGCCATCTCCAAAGTTTTATTTAAATTGTTTAATATTATGGGCACTAAATAACTCATCACTCAAATCATAAAAGGGAGGTCATAGTACAACAATGTTACTGTCTGAATATTACTTCTGCTCCTTAAGTCTCCAACAGAGTAATAAAATACTGTATCAATGCTTAAAATACCTTTGTGAGCTATAACAGCTCTCCGATTATATCTGTACCTTATAGATGAAGGAACTCATAGTGGTATATTGATTTGTACTGAGTATAAAAATAACTCAAGATGTTCAGTGGTCTTAAAGGTTCTTCACAAAACAAGAATATACTACCTGACTTTTTAATTTAAACTTTCATGACCTTGCCTTTGTGTACTTGAGATGCTGTAAAATACAAAAAAATAAAAAAATCCACAAAAAGTTTACATCTTATGGGACAAATATACGTGTTATAGCTGTGCTGTCCAGTATTTTAGCCACTGGAGATATATGGCTATTAAAAAAAAAATTAAATTGGTTAAAATAGAATAGAATAAAAAATTCTGCTTCTCAGTTACACTAACCACATTTCAACTGCTCAATATCCACATGTGGCTAGTGGCTACCACATTGAACAGTGCAGATATAGAACATTTCCATTATTGCAGACAATTATACTGGACAGTGCTATGCTAAAAATAGAGAATATTTTTGCAAAGAACTATATATTTTATTGATAATTTTTACTTTGTCTATGTGCAAAAAAAAAAATCATTTTAGGCAGCATACAATTAAAAAAAAAAAACAAAAAACAGATATGATAAAGCCAAAACAATTACCTGGAGACAAAGAGACAGAGACACAAGGAAGCAAGAAGAAAACTATCTGGAGAACTATGAGTCTTCTAGTAGCAGCTGATCACAAAACTCAGCTCTGAACTTCTTAGCAGCTTAGATGACCATTATCTGTATTTTAAAGAAAAGGAAAAACATGTTGATGGATCCACAAGTTAGATTTAGATTGTCTGGATCATAATGTTACCTAACCAACCCACTGCTATCGAGTCAATTGTGACTCACAGCGAACCTATAGTAGTACCTAAACAAAACCATAAACTAAGTACATGCCTCTAAAACTAAACGTACACACTAAGCACAATTCAATAACCAAAGAAGTACATTTAGAAGATCTTTACTGACGTTAAATAACTATTTACATCCTGGAAATATTACCCAATTGCTTAGATACAGGTCAAAATCTTCTGAGCTTGTCATGCCTTACGAAAAAAAGGCATAAGATGAAAATGTATTCAGTGAAAACATCTTAAAATGTGTATCCTCATTTGAGAGGTCTCAGAATGAGTGAAAGTCTGATGTACAGATTTGGAACTAAAGTTTCATACGTTCCCTATTACAAGCAATATTAATTGAGAAAATATACATTCTTATAAGGAATACTATTCTGGAAAATCATAATTATCAGAGGAAATCTCTTATCAGTGCCTTGTGAAGTCCAATTTTATCATTTATATTACATCTACCATTGTAACTTCCTTTTTACTTGAAAGTAATATAATCATGACGCTAAAAATATGCCCATGAATCCTGTTGTGAAAAACTCTGAACTATATAATTTTAATTTACTAGTAAGAGATAATATGCTAGTTTATCAGGAAATAATTTTTCCTGCCTAGGCCTTGATCCTAAGATAAGTTTATCATTAAAGTGTTTGGAGTAACGAATATTAAGTGGAATAATAGAAAATGAAACTGTGAGCAATTTTAAAAGAAATGCAAAAGCGCATCTCCAGTTTGTATTTCTTATAATGACTTTCAGTGAAAGGCAGTGAAATTTAAGAAAGCACAAATCTGCGAAGAAATTGTTAGTGGTTGGTAAATGAATGGGATGCAGGGGATCAGAGCATGTGGTGGTACACGAATGCAACTTCGTGATGCTTTGCCTTAACCCTTTCAGAACTGATGGTACGTATACTTACCACTTATTTTTTGTACCTCTGGGGTTCATTGGGAAGCTACTATTCCACTGACAGTACATGCTGCTGGCGGGCTGGGCCCTATATAATGGTTTGAAATGGAAAAAACAGGCATGTGCTGCAAATTACTGTTTTTACAGGGTATTGTTTGAGGTGGTGCTGAATCACAGAATTTTTGGTAGGAAAAACAGGAATTTTGAAATTTTTTATTTGGTACACATATATACTTCTGGACTCTGGGGGTAGAATTTGAGATCACAAAGGGTACATATATGTACCTCTAGACTCTAAGGGTATGGTTTGTGGAATGAGGCATAAAACAAAAACCATATTACCTACCAAAAATTTAAACACATTCGATGATTCAGTATGCCCTCCATTATTAAAACACATTGTTGTTACTTGTCGTTGAGTTGGTTCTGACTCATAGCAACCCTATCCTATGCACAACAAAAACGAAACACTGTCCAGTCTTGCACCATCCTTACAATCATTGTTATGCTTGAGCCCATTGTTTCAGCCCCTGTGTCAATCCACCTTGTTGAGGGTCTTCCTCTTTTCTGCTGACCCTGTACTTTACCAAGCATGATGTCCTTCTCCAGGGACTGATCCCTGCTGACAACATGTCCAAAGTATGTAAGACACAGTCTTACCATCCTTGCTTCTAAGATACATTCTGGTTGTACTTCTTCCAAGACAGATTTTTTCATTCTTTTGGCGGTGCATGGTATATTCAATATTCTTCGCCAACACCACAATTCAAAGGCATCAATTCTTTTTTAGCCTTCCTTATTCGTTGCCCAGCTTTCACATGCATATAATGCAATTGAAAAGACCGTGCCTTGGGTCAGGCGCACCTTAGTCTTCAAGGCAACATCTTTGCTTTTCAATGCTTTAAGGAGGTCTTTTGCAGCAGATTTACCCAATGCAATACATCTTTTGATTTCTTGACTGCTGCTTCCATGGGTGTTGATTGTGGATCCAAGTAAAAGGAAATCCTTGACAACTTCAGTCTTTCCTCTGTTTATCATGATGTTGCTTATTGGTCAAGCGTGAGGATTTTTGTTTTCTTTATGTTGAGGCGCAATCCATACTGAAGGCTGTGGTCTTTGATCTTCATCAATAAGTGCTTCAAGTCCTCTTCACTTTCAGCAGTCAAGGTTGTGTCATCTGCATAACGTAGGTTGTTAAGGAGACTTTCTCCAATCCTGATGCCCCGTTCTTCTTCATATAGTCCAGCTTCTCAGATTATTTGCTCAGCACACAGATTGAATAGGTATGGTGAAAGGATATAACCCTGACGCACACCTTTCCTGACTTTAAACCGTGCAATATCCCCTTGTTCTGTCCAACACATAGTATCAACAAAAAATTAAAAGGAAAAAGTAATTGGGTCATAAAAGGGTTTTAATGCATGGATGAAATTGTAGAAATCTCTAAAAAAAGAGAAGCTAACATATTCTTTTGAGCATGTTTTTCCTATAATGTCTCATATTACTTCTGGAGAAGCTGAGTTTCTGGAGAGCAAGGAAATTAAAGAAAAGAAAAGAAGGAAACAGCAGAACACCATTCTCCAAAACTGGTGAATAATCTGAGGGGAAATATCAGCTATCCCTTGTTTTAAACAAAGGAAGCAAGATGGTTGGGCTGACTGAGAAGATTTCCTGGAGTTGGATAACATAGAAGGGGATGACATGAGGTAGAGCTGAAAAAGGAGTCATAGAGCTGTGAAGAAAACATCCAGTAAATGAGGCAGAATGATAGAGACTGTATTTTGAACATGTGTAGTGTATAGGATTGCTGTGAGTGGGAATTGACTTGACGGCACTGGGTTCATTTTTTTTTTTTTTTTTCCTAGTGCAAAGGTATTGGCAATGTTCTGGTTTTAAGTTGATGATTGCTTCATGTATGTCCATTTTATTGTTATGCTTCCTAATTTATAATGTATTACAAATATATTTTAGTCATTGTTGCTAAATTACCCCAAAACTCAGTGACTTAAAACAGCAATACATATATAATATCCTTACACTTTCAGTGGGTCAAGAATTCCTGAGTAGCTTAGCTGGCTTGTGTTCTTTCATACCACTGCAGTCAAGATGTCATGTAAGGCTATGGTCATCTGACGGCTTGAATGGGGATGGAGGGTCTGCTTTCAAGGTAGCCCTCTCATACAGCTAGCAAATTGGCACTAGTTGGTGGAAGGCCTCTGTTTCTCCCACATGAACCTCTTCACAAACTGCCTTGAGTATCATCACATCATGGTGGCTGAATTCCCTTGTGATGAGTGATTCAAAAGACCACAAGGCAGAAGCAACAATGCTTTTTATGCCCTAGCTCCAAAAATCACACATCACTGTCACTACATTCTATTTGTTAGAAGTCAGTCAACAATCTCACTGAACGGAAGGGGAATTAGGCTTCTTTTGATATTAGGCACAGATGAGGATTAAAGAATTTGCAAACAGATTTTAAAATCACCATATTATTTTTTGAACTTTTCAAATAGTATGTAATAAAAAAGTTTAAACAATTCATCGGCTGAGAGCTAGCTTCTGATAGATCCTCTAGCTCCTTTTAAGCCTTCAAATGACTGCATTCTTGTGTAACATCTTGACTGCAATCATTCACTAAATGTTTTCTTCACATATGGCACATCTTTATGACTCCTCTTTCAGCTCTACCTCCTTCATTTTTGTGGTAATTTGTTACAGCAGCCATAGAAAACTCATGTAGCATTAAAGAGAAATTTATAGGTAGAAAAGAGACAGAAGAGATTCTAATTATCCATAATTCTTTTGGTTGAAGAGCAGAGCTGAAAAGATTGAAAAATACAGTTGAAGGTATGTTTTTAGAACTAAAATATTTAAATCAATAAACAGGAAAGTCATATATATTCTAAGAAAAATTGGCACAGAAAAATCCAATATTAGAATTTTAATTGTTCTGACAGTCCTTGGCTTTCAATTGACATATTAAATCATTTACATTTAATTTTCAGTATGTTCAGATTTAAGTCTACCATCTGCTGTTTATTTTTTATTTGTTTTATCTGCTCTTTGCTCTTTTTTCTCGTTTGTTCCCTTTACTTGGACTAATTGAGTATGTGTTAGTATTTCATTTTATCTTCGTATTGCCTTATTAGCTAGACTTCTTTTTTTGTAGCTGCTCTAGAGTTCAAAATATATACCTTTAACTTGTCAAAACTACCTTAAAATAATAAATATTTAATATATACTGCTTCATAAATAATGTAAAAACTTTACAACTGTATACTTTCATTTTTCCTCTCTACACCTTGTGCTATTGTTGTCAGACAATTTACTTCTACATGGGACATAATTCCCATATAATTAACATAATTATGTTATACTACTTTTCTTACAGTATTAATTTATCTGCAGTCAGATACCTGTGCCTACACCAATTGTCCCTGCTCATCTAAGACTGTAGGTGAGAGCCTGCATCACACACTTGGTGACTGACTACCTGGACACCTGAGCTGAATCCATATGAGAAAAATAAACAGACTCCTGGGCTTATATACCTAGTAACAGCTCTAACCACCTGGTAACAGGACATTAGAGCTTTCAAAGACATTATCAAACGAGCTTATTCAAGCAGCCTATTTGGGAATATCAAAACAAAACAGGAAGTTAGGACACAGTAAACAAACATAAATAAATACAATAACTTATTGATGGCTTGGAGAAAACAGTCACTATTGAATCACATAAAGAATCAGACCACGATGGCTTCAGCAAGCTCCCAAAACAAAGAATCAAGAAATCTTCCAGATGAAGATAACTTCCTGGAATTACCAGAAGTAGAATACAAAAGGTTAATATACAGAATTCTTCAAGAGATTAGGAAGGAGATCAGGCAAATGCAGAACAAGCCGAGCAGCACACAAAGCATTAGATGAACTTAGGAAGATTAGAAAAGAGCATAATGACAAATTTAATAGGCTGCAAGAATCCACAGAGAGACAGCAAACAGAAATCCAGAAGATTAACAATAAAATTTCAGAATTAGACAACTCAGTAGAAAGTCATAAGAGCAGAATTGAGAAAATGGAAGACAGAATTAGTGAAATTGAAGATAAAGACTTGACATCAACATACTTGAGGAAAAATCAGATAAAAGAATGAAAAAAAAAAGAAAAAAAAAAAACCCTAAGAAATTTTTTTATCAAGAGGAATAACCTATGAGTGACTGGATTACCAGAACAGAGTGATAACGGAAAATACAGAGAGAATTGTTGAAGATTTGTTGGTAGAAAACTTCCCTGATGTCATGAAAGATGAGAAGATATCTGTCCAAGATGCTCATTGAACCACACACAAGGTAGATCCTAAAAGAAAGTCATCAAGACATATTATAATCAAACTTGCCAAAACCAAGGATAAAGGGAGAATTTTAAGAGCAGCTAGGGATAAACAAAAAGTCACCTACAAAGGAAAGTCAATAAGACTAAGCTCGGACTACTCAGCAGAAACCATGCAGGCAAGAAGGCAATGGGATGGCATATATAAAGCCTTGAAGGAAAAAAAATTGCCAGCCAAGAAGTACATATCCAGCAAAACTGTCTCTCAAATATGAAGGTGAAGGTAGGACATTTCCAGAGAAACAGAAGTTTAGGGAATTTGCAAAAACCAAAACAGAATTATAAGAAATACTAAAAGGAGTTCACCAGTTGGAAAATCAGTAACATCACAGAACAACCCAAAACTAAAACACGGGACAGTGCAACCAGACATCAACCCAGATAGGGAAATCACAAAAATAAAGCTAAAACACTCAAAACAGGGAAAAGGAAATGCCATTATATAAAAGTTGACAACATTAAAACAAAAAAGAGGGAGTAAAAAATGTAGTCATAGATCTTTCATATGGAAAGGAAGTCAAGGCGATATAAAGAAATAAAAGATTGGCTTAAACTTGGAAAAATAGGGGTAAATGTTAAGGTAACCACAAAGGAAACTAACAATCCTACACATCAAAATAAAAGCAAGAAAAACCTAAAGACCCAGCAAATACAAAAACAACAACAATGGAAAAGAAGAAAAGAAAGTATATAAAGAAAGATGACTCAGCACAAAAAAATTAAGTGGGAAAAAGAAACTGTGAACAACACATACACACACAAAGACAACAAAATGACAGCACTAAACTCATACCTATCCATAATTACGCTGAAAGTAAATGGACTAAATGCTTCAATAAAGACAGAGTGGCAGAATGGATAAAAAAAAAAAAAATGATCTGTCTATATGCTGCCTACAAGAGATACACCTTAGACTTAAAGACACAAACAAACTAAAGCTCAAAGGATAGGAAAAAATACATCAAGCAAACAATAATCAAAAAAGAGCAGAAGTGATAATATTAATCTCTGACAAAATAGACTTTAAAGTAAAATCCATCACAAAGGATAAGGAAGGACACTATATAATGATTAAAGAGTCAATATACCAGGAGGATATGACCCTAATAAATATTTATGTACCTAATGACGAAAAAAAAAAAAAAATGACAGGGCTCCAAAATACATAAAACAAACTCTAACAGCATTGAAAAGAGAGATAGACAGCTCCACAATAATAGTAGGAGGCTTGAACACACCACTTTTGGTGAAGAACAGAGCATCCAGAAAGAATCTCAATAAAGACACTGAAGATCTAAATTCCACAATCAACCAACTTGATCTCATAGACATATACAGAACACTCCACCCAACAGCAGCCAAGTATACTTTCTTTTCCAACTGACGTGGAACATTCTCCAGAATAGACCACATATTAGGCCACAAAGCAAGCCTTAATGGAATCCAAACCCTCGAAATATTACAAAGCATCTTTTCTGACCATAAAGCCATAAAAGCAAGGAAAAAAAAAATCAAATATATGGAAACTCAACAACGCCTTGAGCAAAAACTATTGGGTTATAGAAGAAATTAAGGACAGAATAAAGAAATTCATAGAATCCAGTGAGAATGAAAACCTTCAGGACATAGCCAGAACCTTTGGGACACAGATAAAGCAGTGCTCAGAGGTCAATTTATACCAATAAATTCACACATATAAAAAGAAGAAAGAGCCAAAATCAAAGAATTATCCCTACAACTCAAACAAATACAAAGATAGCAGCAAAATAAACCCTTGGGAACCAGAAGAAAGCAAATTATAAAAATTAGAGCAGAACTAAATGAAATAGAGAAGAGAAAAACAATTGAAAGGGTTAAAAAGACCAAATGGAAAGATCAACAAAATCAATAAACCACTGGCCAAACAGACAAAAGAAGAACAAGGAGAGGAAGCAAATAGTCCGAATAAGAAAAGAGATCAGTGATATCACAATAGACCTGTCATGGATTGAATTGTGTCCCCCCCAAAATATGTGTCAACTTGGTTAGGCCATGATTCCCAGTGTTGTGTGGTTGTCCTCCATTTTGTGATTGTAATTCTATGTTGAGAGGATTAGGGTGGGATTGTAACACCACCCTTACTCTGGTAACCTCCCTGATCCAAGGTAAAGGAAGTTTCCCTGGGGTGTGGCCTATACCACCTTTTATCTCTCAAGAGTTGAAAGGGAAGCAAGAAGAGAGTTGGGGACCTCATACAACCAAGAAAGAAGCACCGGGAGCAGAGTGTGTCTTTTAGACCCGGGGTTCCTAAGCAGAGAAGCTCCTAGTCCAGGGGAAGATTGACGAGAAAGACCTTCCTCCAGAGCCAACAGAGAGAGAAATCCTTCTCCTGGAGCTGACATCCTGAATTTGGACTTTTAGCCTACTTTAAAATGGGAGGAAATAAACTTCTCTTTGTTAAAGCCATCCACTTGAGGTATTTCCGTTATAGCAGCACTAGATAACTAAGAAAAGACCCAACTGGAATTAAAAGAATCATAACAGAATACTATGAAAAATTGTACTCTAACAAATTTGAAGACCTAGAGGAAACAGACAAATTTCTAGAGACTCACTACCTACCTAAACTAACACAAATGGAGGTAAAACAACGAAATAAACCTATAACAAAAGAAGTGATTGAAAAGGTAATTTAAAAAGTCCCAACAAAAAAAACCCGTGGCCCTGACAGCTTCACTGGAGAATTCTACCAAACTTTCAGAGAAGAGTTAACACCACTACCACTAAAGGTATTTCAGAGTACAGAAAAGGAAGGGATACTCCCGAACTCATTCTATGAAGCCAGCATAACCCTGATACAAAAACCAGGTAAAGGCACCACAAAAATAAAAACAAACTATAACTGGTCTGACAAATGACTCCTCAATTATAGCATGGCTGAACATTTTGATCAAAGATTCTATAGAAGAATTCTGATCAAAAGCAGGAAAATGCCAAACAGAATTCCAAATTCTTGTAGACTCCAGACTTCCTGGAGCCATGGAGGCTGGACTAACCCCTGAAACTATTGCCCCGAGATAATCTTTAAACCTTAAACCAAAAATATCCCCTGAAATCTTCTTAGAACCAAACATTAGCCAGAAATCTGTTGCCATCAAATTGTTTTTGACTCATAGTGACCCTATAGGACAGAGTCGAACTGCCCCATAGGGTTTCCAAGGATTGGTTGGTGGATTGAACTGCCGAGCTTTTGGTTAGCAGCCAAACTCAACCACTGCACCAGCAGGGTTCCAAGAACTATCTACAAGGGAACAATTTCAACAGCAGCAACTCAAAAGATTACATAGGAACCTTAGGAGGTGGTGAGTGTATGTTAATGGAGGAGGAACAACTCAGAAAATGAGGATGAGAATGGTTATACAACTCAATGTAATCAATGTCACTGAAGTGTACATGTAGAAACTGCTGAATTGGTGTATGTTTTGTCGTGTATATTTTCAACAACAACAAAATAAATAAAATTAAAAAATATGTGCTTCATAGTTCAATCATGTATCCGAGACTAATGGACAAAACAGACCAAAAGCAAAGACAAGAAGTCAGGAAGGGACAGGAAAACTGGACGAATGGAAACAGGGAACCTGGGGTGGAGAACAGTGATTCTCAAACTTTAACCCGCATCGAAATTAGCTGGAGGGCTTTTTAAAATGTCCCACCTCAGATTTTCCAATTTAGTAGATCTGCAGAACCCCACTGCTATGAGTCATAGCGACCCTATAAAGGACAGTCAAATTGCCCCATAGGGTTTCCAAGGCTGTAATCTTCATGGAAGCCGACTGCTGCATCTTTCTCCCAGTGACCTTTTATTTAGTAGCTAAGCCCTTGACTCTGGTGGCATAGTGGTTAAGTGCTAGGGCTGCTAACCAAAGGGTTGGCAGTTCGAATCCGCCAGGCGCTCCTTGGAAACTCTATGGGGCAGTTCTACTCTGTCCTATAGGGTCGCTATGAGTCGGAATCAACTCGACAGCACTGTGTTTGGTTGGTTTATCAGAGGATTGTTTTTAGGCTCAATTAAGATAATTCATATAAATGTACGTTATAACTGTAAAGTAATATTCAAGTTTCTAGCTTTTATTCTTTGTTTGATTGTCTTTCAGGAGTTCTGGCTTTGTTTAAGAAACTATGACTGCATTCAGTGATACTTTTCTGGACTTTAAACTTTTTTCTTTGTTTTGTTGGTAAGACACAAGGCAGCACAGAAACCACTTTTAACTTAGGAAGAATTAGTCATAGTTTTCCATTTTCATGTACGTTTTACCTCTAAAGAAGTTGGCTAAGTTGCAAAGTATTTAATGAGAGAAATGCATATTATCCAAATGATACAAAATGAATGTACATTTGATTAGAAATTTTATTTGCACATTTAAATTACATCTGCTTGAAACTTTTTTTTAAATAAATGTAATCTCTCGCCACACGATGGTAGTGTTGCTTCTCTGGTTAAGCCACAAAAATAGATTCGCATGCCCTCTAAAATTGTAAAAAAATAATATTTCTCCGGAAAGACCTAACAATAAAACATTAGTTTCATAAAGAAAAAAGACTCCTACACATTTATGTTATTTTTAAAGAGCAGGAAACATCAACGCCAGTGTTTCCGGAGGAGAATTGCCATTTCTTCTTTAGGAAACAGATCTTCTGCCTGCCAGAAACAGTCTCATCATCTCTCTCCTTAGGAGACTCTTGTTTTAGGCATTGTTTTTCAAATCGTTGCGCTTTTTATTGGGTTGGCCAATATAATCTGTTGACTTACAAGTTGATGGGGATACCTATGTTGGAGAAAAACATTTTTAAATGGCACTTATATTGACTATAGTCTACATAATCTTTCACAGCAGATTTAGAATTAGAAGTCAATTTGGAGGTTGTCTAGTGTGACCCTTTCTCTAAATGCAGTGATTTCTTCTACATTGTCCAGCACAGATGGCCATGCAGTTTCTCAAACACTTCAAAGGATGCCCTTCAAGGCAGACCTTTCACCATAGGACCCCTGGACAAGGAACTCGTTTGCTGTCACGCTCAACATAATGTGGTGTTGCTTGAAAGCTGTGCAGCTCTGTTTGCTTAAATCCAAAGCCATTTTATTCATCTGGAGGCAACCATCTTGTTGAAAGAATGAGTCATGAGATAAAATTATGAAATGTGGCTTGTCTGCAGCATACTGTAGTCAGCCACAATCTGTCCCTCAGATCAGAAAATATTGAAGAAATGCAACAAACTACATTTTGTACTCTGAGGAATCTGGGTTTAACAAGTCAGAAATTATTTATTTTCCTCAAGGCCATCATGGACTTATTGAAATAATCAGACAATTAGGATTTCTGGTTGCCCTGTTCCGAGAAGTACAGTTTCCATGAGCAGTTTTACAATAAGCAGGTTTAAAAGTGGAGGAAATAAATTACTTTGTCACCTTGTCAAATGAGGCGCAGTTGTGTTGAGAAGGTAGGCTTGTCTCAGCTGGGTCTTGGCTCCATGATATCTGCAGCTATTTTCTCAGGGGCCATTTTCCTCCTCACCCTGCAATCCAGTAATTCTGTAACCTGTCAAGGGTAAGATGGTAATGGAGAGGTTTGTGAGAAGTTTTAGACTGAGCTTACAGGAGTTTGTATGTTAGTGGGATCACCATGGGTCCAGGGTACATTTCTGAGCTTTGTAGGTTTAAAAGTGTCCTCTAATCAGTTCAGAGGTCTGGTTATACTCTGGGGAAACCTACCACACTAACAGATCTTAGATAAGAATGAAATATAAACCTGAGTGCTTCTTGTTACATTCCCCATGAGAGATTCACCTGGCAGATAGCCTGCATTGGCCATTGCCCCAAGCCATGACATTTTAGCAGGTATTATAGTATCAGCTCCCTGAGGGCCACTATGCCAGGTACAGAGATGAATCAGAACCTCGTGGGATATGCTACTTCTGCAGATGGCTAATCTCTTCCATTTTGTATTCATTCTTTTTGGCTATAATTTCAGGTGGTGATTTTTTGACCTTGACTCTAAGTGTTTATTTGTGTCCTGAAGCCAAGTATGCATGGTAACTGCGTAGACTTTTATGATCATAAAATTTGAGTTGTTTAAATATAGAAATTAAATATGAATCAAAGATTTTTCAAATGTATGCTATTTGTAGTGATTTTTCTTCATGTTACTACATAGTGTTTTGACCAAGAGACCCAACCCAAACCAAACCCACTGCCATCGAGTCAATTCCGACCCATAGCGACCCTATAGAGCAGAGTAGAACTGCCCCACAGAGTTTCCAAGGAGTGCCTGGTGGATTCGAATTGCTGACCTCTTGGTTAGCAGCCGTAGCACTTAACCACTATGCCACCAGGGTTTCCTTGACCAAAAGAGGAAGGGAAAAAAATTGAAATTCTTCCTGTTTTGATTAGACATGGCAGACACTGATTAAATAAGATCTAAAAAAATGAAATAGTGTTGTGAGAACACAGTCATATAAAAATTGATTTAGTCTTCAAATGAAAGGTCAAATAAAGGTTCACATAATGTACATCTACTTTAAAAAAACGGTGTTAATCTTTTTCTACTTGATGAAGGGCTTCTTTCCTTGTTTACTTTTGTTCACTCAAAAACATTTATTTAATCCTTACTGTCAAAGAAAAAAATCCCACATCCTGTTAAGACTGAAAGAAAAAGATTTTATTGATGAATAATCAGGATGTTGACCAGTTCATTCTGATTTGAACCCCTGCTGAGAATTTGCATTTCCACCCCAGATATACTGAGTCAGAATCTACATTTTAAGAAGATCTCCAGGTGATTCTTATATATAACTTCCTGGGAACTTACTAGAAATGCAAATTATCAGCACAGGTACAAACCAGACCAAACTGGAGCCACTGTAGCAAAAATAGAATATATGATATTTCTACATGATGTAGAAAATTATTGTCCAAGATTTTAGAGTCAAATTCATAACATTCCTTACTTAAATTGCAGCACTTTATTACTCTTAATATGGACTAACAGAACAAACCATATTGGCTGCACCTTTTAAAACTTCAGAGAACAAAATCATTGGGCCGGTATGTTTCCTTCTTCAGTGAGTTGAAAAGAATCTGTGCTCTAACTCAGTATGGTAGACCATAGCCTTGATGACATTCTATCAATCACTTGACTAAGAAGAGTGATATTATATAAACTTTCATGTACCTATTCATCTCTCCATCAGTCTATCTACATGGCATTTGTTTGGCTCCAGCTATAAGCTGGGTGCTGTTCTAGACAGTGGTACTACAATAATGAATAACATGTCATTCCTATCTTTAGGGAGTTCACACTACATCATGGGGGGCATACTTAAATAGTGATATACAACCTGATTGGTATTGTAATTATTTCTTGAAAAGAGTGTCACAAAGGGCTAGAGGGGAAAGATGGATTTTGTCTTTTATGGACGAAGAAAGCTTTTAGAGAAGAGGACACACTTATACTGTTTCTTGGAGAATAATAGGAATTTTCTAGGTGGTTGCAGTGAAGATATTCTGTGAAAAGGAAATGTAATGAAGTAAAGTACTTACAACTCATTTATTCATTTTAAATTCTACCTTCTAGAAAGTGAAACTGTCAGAAATCTCAATGCTTAGACTGCAACATCTTAGCTTCCTGCAGAATTACCTTCACTAGATTGTTTTAATATTCATAGATTTTTCTAAGAATTGGCCATATGAATAATATGGCAGTATTATTATTTTTTTATTATTGGTAAAATGTTGATTGTATTATTACGTATTTATTTTTCAACCTGAGTATAATCTTCAATGGTGTTTAGCAAGCATTTTCCTCACTCTTAATAAGTAGCTATCTTTGTCCTAAATGGTTTTAACCTTTCACCACTTGGCATTAACTGAGATACATGATCTTCTCCTTCCATCTCATTTCTTCACAGGTAAAATAGATCCTATCAAGTATGAGGACACCCTGGTGGTGTAGTGGTTAAGAGCTATAGCTGCTAACCAAAAGGTTCGCGGTTAGAATCCACCAGGCACTCCTTGGGAACACTATGCGGCCATTCTACCCTGCCCTATAGGGTCGCTACGAGTCAGAATTAACTCAGCAATGGGTTGTTGTTGTTGTTAGGTGCCGTCGAGTCGGTTCTGACTCATAGCGACCCTATACACAACAGAAAGAAATACTGCCAGGTCCTGAGCCGTCCTTACAATCGTTGTTATGCTTGAGCTCATTGTTGCAGCCACTGTGTCAATCCACCTCGTTGAGGATCTTCCTCTTTTCCACTGACCCTGTACTCTCCCAAGCATGATGTCCTTCTCTAGGGACTGGTCCCTCCTGTCCGAAGTATGTAAGAAACAGTCTCACCATCCGTGCTTCTAAGGAGCATTCTGGTTGTACTTCTTCTAAGACAGATTTGTCCATTCTTTTGGCAGTCCATGGTATATTCAATATTCGTCATCAACACCACAATTCAAAGGCGTCAATTCTTCTTCGGCCTTCCTTATTCATTGGCCAGCTTTCACATACATATGTGATTGAAAATACCACTGCTTGGGTCAGGCGCACCTTAGTCTTCAAGGTTACATCTTTGCTCTTCAAAACTTTAAAGAGGCTCTTTGCAGCAGATTTACCCAATGCAATGCATCTTTTGGTTTCTTGACTGCTGTTTCCATGGCTGTTGATTGTGGATCCAAGTCAAATGAAATCCTTGACAATTTCAATCTTTTCTCCATTTATCCTGATGTTGCTCATTGGACCAGTTGTGAGAATTTTTGTTTTCTTTATGTTGAAGTGCAATCCATACTGAAGGCTGTGGTCTTTGATCTTCATTAGTAAGCGCTTCAAGACCTCTTCACTTTCAGCAAGCAAGGTTGTGTCATCTGCATAACACAGGTTGCTAATAAGTCTTCCTTCAATCCTGATGTCCTGTTCTTCTTCATATAGTCCAGCTTCTCAGATTATTTGCTTAGCATACAGATTGAATAGGTATGATTAAAGAATACAACCCTGACGCACAGCTTTCCTGACTTTAAACCAATCAGTATGCCCTTGTTCTGTCCGAACAACTGCCTCTTGATCTATGTAAAGTTTCCTCATGAGCACAATTAAGTGTTCTGGGATTCCCATTCTTCACAATGTTATCCATAATTTGTTATGATCCACACAGTCGAATGCCTTTGCATAGCCAGTAAAAGACAGGTAAACATCCTTCTGGTATTCTCTGCTTTCAGCCAGGATCCATCTGACATCAGTAATGATATCCCTGGTTCCACATCCTCTTCTGAAACCAGCCTGAATTTCTGGCAGTTCCCTGTCGATGTACTGCTGCAGCTGCTTTAATGATCTTCAGCAAAATTTTGCTTACATGTAATATTAACAATATTGTTCTACAATTTCCACGTTCAGTTGGATCGCCTTTCTTGGGAATAGGCATAAATATGGATCTTTTCCAGTCGTTTGGCCAAGAAGCTGTCTTCCATATTTGTTGGCATAGACGAATGAGCACTTCCAGCACTGCATCTGTTTGTTGAAACATCTCAATCGATATTCCATCAATTCCTGGAGACTTGTTTTTTGCCAGTGCCTTCAGAGCAGCTTGGACTTCTTCCTTCAGTACCATTGGTTCCTGATCGTATGCCACCTCTTGAAAAGGTTGAATATTGACTAATTCTTTTTGGTATAATGACTCTGTGTATTCCTTCCATCTCTCATGCCGCTTCCTGCGTCATTTTAATATTTTCCCCATGGAATCCTTCTCTATTGCAATTCGAGGCTTGAATTTTTTCTTCAGTTTTTTCAGCTTGAGAAACGCTGAGTGTGTTCTCCCCTTTGGTTTTCCATCTCCAGATCTTTGCACATGTCATTATAATACTTTACTTTGTCTTCTTGAGACGCCCTTTGATATCTTCTGTTCAGTTCTTTTACTTCATCAATTCTTCCTTTTGCTTTAGCTGGTCAACGTTCAAGAGCAAGTTTCAGAGTCTCCTCTGATATGCGTCTTGGTCTTTTCTTTCTTTTCTGTCTTTTCAATGACCTCTTGCTTTCTTTATGTATGATGTCCTTCGTGTCATTCCACAACTCGTCTGGTCTTCGGTCACTATTGTTCAATGCATCAAATCTATTCTTGAGATGGTCTCTAAATTCAGGTGAGATGTACTCAAGGTCATATTTTGGCTCTCATGGACTTGCTCTGATTTTCTTCAGTTTCAGCTTGAAATAACATGAGCAATTGATGGTCTGTTCCACAGTTGGCCCCTGGCCTTGTTCTGACTGATGATATTGAGCTTTTTCATCGTCTCTTCCCACAGATGTACTCAATTTGATTTCTGTGTGTTCCATCTGGCAATGTCCATGTGTATAGCCAACATTTATGTTGGTGAAAGAAAGTATTTGCAATGAAGAAATCATCGGTCTTGCAAAATTCTATCATTCGATCTCTGGTGTTGTTTCTATCACCAAGGCCATATTTTCCAACTACTGGTCCTTCTTCTTTGTTTCCAACTTATGCATTCCAATGGCCAGTAATTATCAATGCATCTTGATTGCATGTTTGATCAATTTCAGACTGCAGCAGCTGATAAAAATCTATTTCTTCGTCTTTAGCCGTAGCGGTTGGTGCGTAAATTTGAATAATAGTTGTATTAACTGGTCTTCCCTGTAGGCGTATGGATACTGTCCTATCACTGACAGTGTTGTATTTCAGTTTGTCAGTTTGTCGTACTGTGGGGGCTTGTGTGTTTCTGTGAAGCTGGCAGGTATGCCACCGGTATTCAGATGCCGGCAGGGTCACACATGGAGGACAGGTTTCAGCTGAGCTTCCAGACTAAGACAGACTAGGAAGAAGGACCCGGCGGTCTACTTCTGGAAAGCATTAGCCAGTGAAAACCTTATGAGTAGCAGCGGAACATTGTCTGATATAGTGCTGGATGATGAGCCCCCCAGGTTGGAAGGCACTCAAAAGATGACCGGGGAAGAACTGCCTCCTCAAAGCAGAGTCGAACTTAATGACAGGGATGGAGTAAAGCTTTCAGGACCTTCATTCACTGATGTGGCACGACTCAAAATGAGAAGAAACCGCTGCAAACATACACTAGTAATTGGAACCTGGAATGTGAGAAGTTTGAATCTAGGAAAATTGGAAATCGTCAAAAATGAAATGGAATGCATAAACATCAATATCCTAGGCATTAGTGAGCT
Source organism: Loxodonta africana (assembly GCF_030014295.1). NCBI lineage: Eukaryota > Metazoa > Chordata > Mammalia > Proboscidea > Elephantidae > Loxodonta > Loxodonta africana. The sequence continues at coordinate 109,541,783 of NC_087344.1, forward strand.
GAAATGGATTGGCATTGGCCATTTTAAATTGGACAATCATATAGTCTAGTATGCTGGGAATGACAAGTTGAAGAGGAATGGTGTTGCATTCATCGTCAAAAAGAATTTCAAGATCTATCTGGCAATGGGTATCAACTATGAAATCTCTCAAAGTTCCTTTCTTTGAAGGACTGAGTTTTCTTTACCTTCATTTGTCCTTCGCACTTTTTAAAGACCATCCTTTTCATGAGGGCCTTCTAACCATGCACTTTTCAACTGTTTCTGGAACTTCACGTGATCAAATAGTGCCTTTCTTCTAAAGTCAGCATCCCTATAACCAGAGTATTATTTAGCCTATGGAGATGCTTAAGTTTTTTTTTTTTTAGTTAAAAAAAAAAAAAAAAAGACTTCCTTTAACTCTGGCTTTTCTTGTTTACCTTTCTCATTTATTTCCAAGCTACTTAAAAAATAATTTATATTAGTGCATCTATGATCCTCACTTAACTATAAACCCTTTGTCCACTTGAGTCTGGCTAATGTTCCCTTCAATCTATTAGAACTGCTATCAGTAAAGAGTGCAATGTTCTTCCAGTTACCAAAACTGAAGTAGGCTTTCAGTCCTTGGCATTGGTCAGGGCCTTTGGATGTAAGCAACTGAAACTGACTTATGTTGGTATAAGCAGAAAAGAAATTTATGAGAGTATTTTGGATACCTCACAAAATCAACAAGAATGCTGGAGAACCAAGACTAGATAATGGACAAGAAGTAAAGAGACTGAATAACAGGACCCATGGCCAATTCATATTTCAGTTAAATGCTGGGAAACACTGAACACCTCCATAGCCACTGAGAATGAATTCTGAGCTCTCTATATGTTTGTACATTCGCTTGTGACTCAAAGTCCTGGGTGAAATATCCAACTGGCCTAGATCACTTGTCTCAATGAACCCTTTGCCTTCCCTAGTGGAGACAAGGCCCTTTGTACTTTGCCATAAAGCAGAACTTTCTCCAAATAAAAAAGTAGTTTAGAGGTTGAGAAGCAAAATATAAATGTTTCCCCTCAGTCACTCTGTGGTCTTTGGTACTATTAACCAGCCTCTTCTTGAAATCTTTTCGTTATTTGACTTCTAGACACCTCTCCTGTTTTCTACTTGATTTTCTACCCAACTTCCTCCTCTTTCTTAATATTTTTTCAAGGTCTCACAGAGCTTCTGTTATCATCTTGCTTTCCCTGAATAATATTATTCATTTTCACGAGTATACTGTGATGCTTCTCCGATCTATTTCTTTAGATCTACCTCCTCTGAGCACCACATCTAAAATTTTCCATTGCCTATACCCCAAACTTGATATTTTTACATTCATCTTGTTCTTAGCGTCTCAAGAATTGGATTTGTTATTTTCCTGCTGCTACCTGTTCACTCTCTTCTAGTCCCTACCTGTGTTAATGTGTTGTTTCAGGTTCTCATCTTGCTATACCTCTTTCTTCTTATATGGCTTTGTGTCTTCAGCTCTATCTTCAGAGTTTATCTGCTTGCATCCACCCTTTATATGTTATGCTACTTCCCAGGTTTCAAAACTTTAAAGTCTTCGTATTACCAATAGATTAGATGTAAACTCTTTAACATGACATACAATACTCTTTATAATATTGCCCTAATTTAGATTCTGTTCCCTTTCCCTTCACTCTTTATTAAGTGTCCTTGGCTCCAGATACAACTGACTCATAATTCCCTCCAACATGCCCTTCTTCACCTGGGGACACCTGGTGAGGCTTCGTTCCTCTTTGTCTTTGTATTCTTCATTCAAGGTTTAGATCAATTGTGTAAAGCCCTCTAGGGCTACCTCCAAGCCTAATTAATCACCCCCCTCTCTCCCTTAGTACTTTTTCTCATTAATGACTCCCTCTCCTTACTAGATTCTTCAAGGGAAGGCCATATCATATTTATATTCCTGGCTCCTATCATACTGGCTAGCACAAAGGCTGGGGGCAATGTTAGTTTATTATATTTTGAACCATCATAAATCCCTTTTTGGATGTATCTTGGATATAAATTTTATGGTAATAAAAATGCTGTTCCAGAAACTATTATTTCTTATCATCCAGGTTTTTGGTTATTCAAAGTACCATTGTTTCTATTTATTATGCATACTTAAAACATTCTTAAAGTATCTTTTCCCCAAAGATCTGTATACTCTTCAACAAACAAAGCTGGAGTCTTCCGTTATGCTGAGGAGGGCATTGTGGTGAAATGGGGGAGAAAAGCGTCTTTCTATTGTGCTTTTATTATTTTCGAGGACAGAATAAACCCTAGACTACCAATAACCTAATATAATTGCAGCATAAAACTTAGTAGTGTCTTTTCAAAACCACCGTAGTAAAATCCTTGACGGGAAGCACTCTAGCAGCTGCTACAAAAGTCCCTATATTGCCACTCACATGTAACTGGAGTGTTGTACTGGTATGTGTTGGCCATGGTTTGTCCCTTTCTAGACTGTGTAGAAAGCCACAAAGGAAGACAAATTCCTTCCATCACTCTTGAGATTCTCCAACACATACAAAATTCTCACATTTCAAGTAGGAGGCAAGAATAGAACAACCATAGCATGTACATTCATTTTAAGTAGTTGACTACCATGATGTACTCAATCAAGTTCTCTATCTACTAGATAATTTCTGGATCTGAAGTAGATATGTTCTGGTGTTTGTTAATTGTTCTCAGATGATAAATTGCTATGTAGTTTTGAAAGATGTAATGTACTACTCAGAGTATATGATGTTCACCTTTGGGTAGGAATTATCACATGGACAGAGAGATTAATGCACCATCCATAAAATAAGCTATATGAAAACAAACTATAAACCAATGGCAGTGACCATTAAGAGTTAGGTGGTTTGAAAACTTAGATGTCCTTAGACATGGAATGAGAGATATCATTGCTGATGTCAGATGAATCTTGGCCGAAAGCAGAGAGTACCAGAAAGATATTTACCTGTGTTGTATTGACTAAGCAAAGGTGTTTGACTGTGTGGATCATAAAAAAAAACTATGGATAACATTGCGAAGAATAGGAACTCCAGAATACTTAACTGTGCTCATGAAGGAGCTGTACATAGACCAAGAGGCAGTTGTTAGAACAGAACAAGGGGATACTGCATGGTTTAAAATCAGGAAAGGTGTGTGTCAGGGTTGTATCCTTTCACCATACTTATTCAATCTATATGCTGAGCAAGTAATACTAGACGCCGAACTGTACTAAGAAGAATGTAGCATCAAGATTAGAGGAAGACTCATTAACAGCCTGCGTTATGCAGATGACATGACCTTGCTTGCTGCAAGTGAAGAGGACCTGAAGTATTTACTAATGAAGATTAAAGACCAGAGCCTTCAGTATGGATTACATCTCACCGTAAAGAAAACAAAAATCCTTACAACTAGACCAATAAGCAACATCTTGTTAAATGGAGAAAAGATTGAAGTTGTCAAGGATTTAATTTTACTTGAATTCACAATCAACGCCCATGGAAGCAGCAGTCAAGAAATCAAATGACAGATTGCATTGGGCAAATCTGCTGCAAAAGACCTTTTTCAAGTGTTGAAAAGCAAAGATGTCACATTGAGGACTAAGTTGTGCCTGACCCAGGCCATTGTATTTTCAATCAACTCACGTGCTTGTGAAAGTTGGACAATGAATAAGGAAGACTGAAGAAGATTGAATCCTTTGAATTGTGGTATTGGTGAAGAGTATTGAATATACCATGGACAGCCAGAAGAACGAACAAGTCTGTTTTTAGAGAAATACAGCCAGGGGGCTCCTTAGAAGCAAGGATGACGAGACTTCGTCTCATGTACTTTGGACTTGTTATCAGGAAGGACCAGTCCCTGGAGAAGGACATTATGCTTGGTAAGGTAAAGGGCCAGGTTAAAAGAGGAAGACCCTCAATGAGATGGATTGACACAGTGGCTGCAACAATGGGCTCAAACATAGCAACAGCCATGAGGATGGTACAGGACAGGGCAATGTTTCCTTCTGTTGTACATAGGGTTGCTATGAGTTGAAACCCACTGGATGGCACCTAAGAAAAAAAAGCTTAGACATTAACTTCATCCTCTAAGATAATGGTGCAGGTGTAACTGAATTTATAGATGAGCCACATTGCAGAAAATCACTTATAAAGCACATTCCTGTGTGATTCATATATTTGTACTCATTTCCAGTTCTAGAAATACAGACCTGTATGATGTTGTTGTTATTAGGTGCTGTTGAGTCAGTTCTGACTCATAGTGACCCTATGTATCACAGAACGAAACACTGCCCAGTCCTGCACCATGCTCACAGTAGTTGTTATGCTTGAGCCCATTGTTGCAACCAGTGTGTCAGTCCATCTCATTGAGGGTCTTCCTCTTTTGTGCTGACCATGTACTTTACCAAGCATGATGTCCTTCTCCAGGGACTGATCCCTCCTGACAAAATATCCAAAGTATGTAAGATATAGTTTCACCATCCTTGCTTCTAAGGAGCATTCATTCTAGTTGTACTTCTTCTAAGACAGATTTGTGTTTGTTCTTTTGGCAGCCCACGGTATATTCAATATCCTTCATCAACGCCACAATTCAAAGGTGTCAATTCTCCTTCGGTCTTCCTTATTCACTGTTCAGCTTTTGCATGTGTATGATTCTATTAAAAATACCATGGCTTGGGCCAGGTGCACCTTAGTCTTCAAGGCAACATCTTTGCTTTTCAACACGTTATAGAGGTCCTTTACAGCAGATTTGCCCAGTGCAATGCATCTTTTGATTTCTTGACTGCTGCTTGCATGAGTGTTGATTATAGATCCAAGTAAAATGAAATCATTCACAACTTTGATCTTTTCTCTGTTTATCAAGATGTTGCTTATTGGTTGTGTGAGAATTTTTGTTTTCTTTATGTTGAGGTGTATTGCATACTGAAGTCTGTGGTCTTTGATCTTCATCAGTAAGTGCTTCAAGTCCTCTTCACTTTCAGCAAACAAGGTTGTGTCACCTGCGTAGCGCAGGTTGTTATTGAGTCTTCCTCTAATCCTCATGCCCCATTCTTCTTCATATAGTCCAGCTTCTCGGATTACTTGCTCGGCATACAGATTGAATAGGCGTGGTGAAAGGATACAACCCTGACACACATCTTTCCTGACTTTAAACCAATCAGTATCCCCTTGTTCTGTCCAAACGACTGCCACTTGATCTATGTATAGATTTCTCATGAGCACAATTAAATGTTCTGGAATTCCTTTTCTTTGCAAAGTTATCCATAATTTGTTATGATCCACGCAGTCAAATGCCTTTGCATAGTCAATAAAACACGGGTAAACATCCTTCTGGTATTCCCTGCTTTCAGCCAGGATCCATCTGATATCAGCAATGATATCTCTGGTCCCACATCCTCTTCTGAATCTGGCCTGAATTTCTGGCAGTTCCCTATCGATATACTGCTACAGATGCTTTTGAATGATTTTCAGAAAATTTTGCTTGCCTATGATATTAATGATATTGTTCAATAATTTCTGCATTCTGTTGGATCACCTTTCTTGGGAACAGGCATAGATATGGATCTCTTCCAGCTAGTTGGCCAGGTAGCTGTCTTCCAAATTTCTTGGCATAGACAAGTGAACACCTCCAGCACTGCATCCGTCTGTTGAAACATCTCAATTGATATTTCATCAATTCCTGGAGTCTTGTTTTTCGCCAATGCCTTCAGGGCAGCTTTGACTTCTTCCTTCAATGCCATCGGTTCCTGATCATATGGTACCTCTTGAAATGGTTGAATGTCGATCAATTCCTTTCTTTTTGGTATAATGACGCTGTGTATTTCTTGCATCTTCTTTTGATGCTTCTTGCATTGTTTAATATTTTCCCCATGGAATCCTTCACTATGCAACTTGAGGCTTGAATTTTTTCCTCAGTTCTTTCAGCTTGAGAAATGCTGAGCATGTTCTTCCCTTTTTCTTCCATTCAGTTCTTTTACTTCATCATTTCTTCCTTTTGCTTTAGCTGCTCAATGTTCAAAAGCAAGTTTCAGAGTCTCTTCTGACATCCATTTTGGCCTTTTCTTTCTTTCCTGTTTTTTTAAGTCCATGAGTGCCAAAGTACGACCTTGAGTATATCTCACCTGAATTTAGAGACCGTCTCAAGAATAGATTTGACTCATTGAACACTAATGACCAAAGACCAGATGAGTTGTGGAATGACATCTAGGACATCATACATGAAGAAAGCAAGAGGTCATTAAAAAGACAGGAAAGAAAGACAGGACAGACCTGTATAGTAGGTAAGAAACCATGGTGGTATAGTGGCTATATGTTACAGCTGCTAACCAAAAAGTCAGCTGTTCAAATCTACCAAGTGCTTCTTGCAAACTCTACGGGGCAGCTCTACTCTATGGTATAGGACTGCTATGAGTCAGAATCTACCTGACAGTAACGGTTTTGATTCTGGTTTTTTGTTTATAGTAGGTAAGTTCGGCAGAAAATAAGGGGGAGAGACGGTTAGGAAAAAGAATAAGAGATATAGCAAAACAAACAAACAAAGCAATGGAAGAGTTAAGCCTCACAGACTACACCCAGCAATCATGGAGGCAGACTTCAGCTCTATTTGCAGTTGGCGTCTTTCCCTCCCATTTGGCAATGGTAGAAGAAAGCACAAGATGGCAGTGGAAGAATGGATGTACAGTGGCAAGAGCAGGCTAGTTTCTAATTCTAGCTCTGGCATTAATATTCTCTGCTGCCTATATTCTGCAAGTTCAAATATTTGGAGAAAAGTTTTCATTTTATGATATATTGAAATTCTTATACCATTATGAAGAAATTTATACAATAACTTTAAACATTCCTATTTCATACATCTCCAGTGGTTTCTAACAAGTTAATAGTAATATAATGATCAGAAAAACATTGCTATCCCTCAATTAAGTCAAACTTTTGGCATACTAGTTTGTAAAACTGAAGTTAATCTTATTTCCATATTGACCCCCCCTTTTTGAAAATAGGGTATGTCGAGCAAAACTGTAGAAGACTGAAAGAGGAAAAAAAGAAAAAAGATTATTGAATGTTCTGTCTTGTTTGCCTTTCTGGATTATCTTTGCTTTTTATTGTCTGTAAGTTATTTTATAACTCTAGAAAGTTTCATAATTCTGATAGTAATGCAAATGATTCTTTTCCATAGAAACGCAGTCTGTGTTCCCTGGAAATGTAGTTGATTATTGCTCTGTGGATATTTATTATCTATTAAGTGAATTCATTTCAGCATTCGTAATGGTCTACCTACATGTGGTTCTTTCAGTTCCCCTTTGGACAGGCTGTAACATCTTATTGGTTCCCTCATTATTTAGTGAGTTAAAAAAAATCTTTGACACAAGCGTTTATTTTATATGTATTTTACTTCTTCAAAAATTATCTTTTTATTTATGACTTTGACTCTTTGTATTTATGACTTTACTAAAAATAGTTCAATATTGAGTAGCAGGATGGTTCCCTCCTCTCTTTTTTTATCTCTCTCCCCTTTCTTCAGCAAGGATTTATTGAGAGCATACTAGGTGCCCTGTGTTAGGCACTTTAAAAGGCACTGAGCATACAAAACCTAACCTGAACCTGTCTGTAACTTTTTATATTTTTGATTATGATTAATAATGGCTTTTGTGGAGACAAATGAGATTATATGAGGAAATAAAAATAATACCTGTGGGTATAGGTAGACTTGGGTTTAAATTCAGATTCCACCTCTTTTCTACTGTGTGGCTTTTTGGCAAGTTAGTTAACTTCTCTGAACTTCATTGCCATCATTTACAAAATGGGTTATGCTAATACCAACCATGCAGGGTTTTGGGGAGAATAAAATAATATTATGCATGCCACTTGATAAGTGCTTACCTGGTGCCTCGTTCTTGGCAGGAACTGGGTGAATGCTCATTCTTGTCCTGTTTCTTCTTCTTTTTCACTCCCCCCTCTCCCCACCCCCCCTTTTTTGTGTCATTGTTCCCTGTAAAAAGGTGATAATTATGGCTCCCATTTTACTGATACTGGAATAAATAGTCCAAGCTCAAGGAACAACAATCTAAAGTATTCGACATCTCAATTCAGTACCCAGCTCAATGAGCTAAGCAGGCCTGAAAACAGGGAACAAGCTCATAGCCAGGAAAACCTCTAAATGCTAAAAACCACTCTTATACTTAAGGGACTGTGTTAAAAAAAAAAAAAGTCTTTACAAGAATGACCCTATTGCAGAAGGCATAATATTAATCCATCTGGACAAATACAGATCAAAAATTGTGAAAGTGAAGTCTGCCTTGCCAAATCTCCAAAAGCCAATTCTCCCTTCCTGTCCCTATGAGCCCTACAGCATTTATTTAAGGAATTAATGCTAAATCTTCCCTCTAGTACCCTTTCCAACCAGCTCTGCTTGTCAGTTCTCCTTTAGCTGCCAGGCACGTTTGCACCCTTCTCTTAGATTCTTTAGCTGGGGAGTTTAAATTTTTAGGTTATTTACAATCCAAATGAATACTTAATGGAATATTCATTATGTACCTTCCTGTTGCCACTTTTCTATTACCGCAGTGACACTGAATGATGGCAAAGATGCAAATGCCTGTTTCTTGTGAGTTTAATCTAAGCTCCCGGGTCCTGATATACCTTACCATTTTGTTTGGTAATTAGACTTCTCTAATGATGCTGTAAAATACATATCAGTTGTGAAGGGAGAAGTCATTATTTATCATTAGAGGTGGGGAATATGCTCATTTTTCACTGCCCTTACCTGGGCAGCAATGACAGAGTGATGCAGTTTCAACTTGGAGGTCTGTGCTTGCTATGATTCTGGGATGGAACAAATAGCCATGAAATTAATCTGAGAATGTTCAATTATTGTCTTGCCAGGGCTTGGCTGGCGTCATTTTGGTATATGAAGTATAGCTTTCCAGGCTCTGAGCTTCCTCATGAGCATGAGCAAAGCAGGGGAAGATTTGTCCCTGATCCATATTATCTTATAAAGAGTGAGGATTGGGAGCAAACGAAAAGGAATTAATGAGGGGGGAAATGTCTTTTGAAGCCGAGGGACTATAAATTGTATAGTCCTGTTAGTCTTGTACTTATGAAGCAAGGCTGTTACCTAACATGATTTGGAGAGTAACTTGTGTAAGTATACTCCTAAAGAAAAACACACGCACAGATACACACACACAAACAAGCCTTGACTCAGAGATTTTATATCATAAGGAAAATGAAAAAAAACTAAATGTTGGATGGTGGTAATTGATTTCCAACAGAGGACAGTCTCACTTTCTCTTCATTTATTCAGGGTACTATTGGGCTCTAACAAAATACCAGATACTGTCCTGAGAAGGAAATGTTATTCTGAAGTGTGGTACATTTAGAGAAAAACTTCAGTGCATTCAAAGAAGGTTAACTCATTAATTATGCATGTTATATAAACATGATTAACCCCTTTGGTCATTTTGTTGAATTTTGTATTTTCCTCTCAGTTTTAAAATATATTCCTTGCTTCCTTAGGGACTCATTAAATCACCATATAGTCAGTGTAGAGTTGCTCCAGAATTTACCTTCATAGTTTACAATTGCTTTATAAATACAATCCTTGATGACAACAGAAGTCCTCGAAAGCAAAGAGTTCTATACAAGTGCTAAATACCTTTGGAGATGCACAGGGGCCCCCCCAGGAAGTGTCCTTGCCTATCCGAGATTAGATGAGGAGGGAACTGTGATAATCTGCCTCTGAAGAAAACTCTATTGATTGCTACAGAGAAGAAAAGTCAATAATTTCTTTACTCGGGGTTGCAATGGTTTATCGTGCTTGTTGATGTTAAGTATATCATCAGTATCCTATGTGATTTAAATGAGTAAATACATGTCAAGTTCCTTGAATAATGTCTGGAACTTGTTGAGAAGTCAATGGCCTTGTCATGACCAATAATGGCTCTTGTTCTTGTTAGTTGCTTTGAGTCAGCTCCAACTTGTGGTGCCTCATGCACAACAGAATGAAACATGGGCCAGTCCTGTGCCATCCTCGCGATTGTTGCTATGCTGGAGACCATTGTTACCAAACCAGGAGGCTCATCTTCCAGCACTATATCAGGCATTATTATGTTATGATCCATAGGGTTAATATGATCCGTTTGGTTAATTTTTGGAAGTAGATTGCCAGGTCTTTCTTCCCAGTATGTCATACTCTAGAAGCTCTGCTGAAACCTGTCCACCATAAGTGACCCTGCTTGTATTTGAAATGCCAGTACGATAGCTTCCAGCACCATAGCAACATGCAAGACACCACAGTACAACGAATTTGACAGATGGAGTGGTGGCCCAATACTTGCAGTCCCTTCAAAATCTCCTCTCTTTCCAGGTTACTCTGTCTAATTCTCCAAATGTAACCATCCCACAGCCCACTGGGACCTACAGTCCTTTGACCCCACTGCCTTTTTGCTGTTGCTCATGCTTCATGAATTTTTACCCAGCTTAATTCCTGTTTTTGTTTACAGTCATCCCCCTGCATATGCAGTTAACGTTCTTGTTTTTTTCTTCACTTTGTAATCTGTTTTTGTTATACTCTAACCCTGATTAAATCTAACATAGGTTTGTTCGCTCCTGTATAGATGAACATGGCAGGAAAAAAATCAAAGGAGCCTGACTGACTGCTTTCGCTTGAAATTCACGGTGCAAACCTTAAGCAGGCCTTTATTGCTGCCTGTTAATCACTATAATTTCCTAGCCAATTGTTTTCCCACTTTCTTACTTAACTATGTCATACATTCTCTTTCCTCAAACCTCCAAATCTTCTTCCATCTTTACTCTCAGCTGATGACTTTCAGAAGAGGACTTTCACAAACTCCCTTTGTAAGGTCTAACCACCTACCACATTGCTTTACTCACATACTTTGCCTTCTGTCTGTCCCCATGGATGAACTGTCTCACTTTTATCTAAGGGCGACACCTCTATTTGTGTGGTGCCACTAAGTGCTGTCAAGTTGATTTTGACTTATGGTGACCCCACGTGTGTCAGGGTAGAACTATGCTCCATAGGGTTTTCAACAGCTGATTTTTCAGAAGTAGATTGCCAGGCCTTTTTCCTAGGTGTCTCTGGATGAATTTGAACCCCCAACCTTTCAGTTAACAGCTGAATGCATTAACCAGGGACTCCACTCAAGGACATAGCACCAGGAATTCTCTCCTTCTCTTGCACTAACAATTTTTGTCTTTATTGGGTCATTCCTATCAACACAAAGATACATTATTTTTTGTCCCATTTTAACAACAACAACAAAAAATCTTGACCTCTTTTTTTCTTCTTTTGCAGCAAAATTCCTAGCAAGAGTTTTATATACTTTGGTCCACTCCTCTCAGTCTCTTTTGAACTCACTACAGTCAGCTTTATGCCCCCACTTTACCAAAACTGTTCTTGCCAAGGTCCCAATGACCCGCATATTGCAGAATCCCATGGACAGTGTTCTATCTTTGTTTCACTTGAATCATCAGCTGCATTTGATATACTTGGATCATTCTTTCTTCCTTCAAATACTTTCTTTCCTTCTTGTTCACACCACCACATTTCCCTGGCTTTCCTGCTGTCTCCCTGGCTGCTCCTTTTCAATTTCCTGTGCTAGTTCCTTGTCTTCTTCCTCCCCGACTTCTAAAAGTTTTTGTGTCCCAGGGCTCAGTACTTGATCCTTCTTTCTTGTTTATATACACCAGAGATTGGCAAACTAGGGCCCATAGCCCAAATCTAGCCTGCTTCTCTTTTGGTAAATAAAGTTTTATTGGAAAATTCCATGCGAGTTTGTTTACATATTGTCTATGAGTGCTTTCTAGTTACGTACATAGAGTTGAATATTTGCCACAGAGACTGAATGGCTCTTAAAGCCTATACTATTTATTATCTGGTCTTTTACAGGAAAAATTTGTTGACTGTAATCCACGCTTACTCCGTTAGTGAACTGCACTCAGGCTAATGATTTTAAAGACATTCTGTATGCTGATACCTCTCCAATTTGCGTTCCCAACCCAGACCTCTCTTCAAAACCCTAGACATATAAATCCATATACCTGTGCACTTGAATGTCTAATAGTCATCTCAGACTTCATGTGTTCAAAATGTCTCCTCTATTCTTCCTCTCCAAACGTGCTCCATCCATATTCATCTCCATTTCAGAGGATAGCAGCTCCATCTTTCCCATTGCTCAGGTTGAAACATTAGAGTCATCTTTCCCTTTCTCTCATATCCCACATCCAATTTTTTTCTGGAAATTCTAATGATTCTACCTTAAAAATATATCCAAAATCTGACCATATCGCCCTCTCTTGACTGTCATCATCGTTTTTCTTAAACTAGTGTGATACACTCCTAATTGATTTTTCTGGTTCTATCCTTGCTGCCTCTCCCAGTATAGATGATTTGCAGTACAGAAGCTAGCTATTCTTTAAAATCAAGCCAGATAATGTCATTCCTCTGCTCATCATCTTCCAATAGTCCCATTCTCTTTCAGAATAAACGCGAAACTTCTTACAGCGGCCAGAAGCCGTAGAAGATCTTTCCCTCATGCTACATTGTTTTTCAATCTTCAGTGAAGCTTGGACTTCTTGCTTCATTATGGGTGGTTTTTGATCACATGCTACCTCCTGAAATTGTTGAACATTGACCGGTTCTTTTTGCTGAAGTGACTCTGCGTATTCCTTGCATCTTCTTCTTCTTCTTTTTTTTTTTTTTTTTTAATAATTCTTATTGTGCTTTAAGTGAAAGTTTACAAATTAAGTCAGTCTCTCACATAAGAACCCATATACACCTTGCTACATACTCCCAATTACTCTCCCCCTAATGATACAGCCTGCTCTCTCCCTCCACTCTCTCTTTTCGTGTCCTTTTTGCCAGCTTCTAACCCTCTCCACCCTCTCATCACCCCTCCAGGCAGGAGATGCCAGCATAGTCTCAAGTGTCCACCTGATCCAAGAAGCTCACTCCTCACCAGAATCCCTCGCCAACCCGTTGTCCAGTCCAATCCATGTCTGAAGAGTTAGCTTTGGGAATGGTTCCTGTCCTGAGGCAACAGAAGGTCTGGGGGCCATGACCACTGGGATCCTTCCAGTCTCAGTCAGACCATTAAGTCTGGTCTTGTGAGAATTTGGGGTCTGTATCCCGCTGCTCTCTTGCTCCCTCAGGGGTTCTCTGTTGTGTTCCCTATCAGGGCAGTCATTGGTTGTAGCCAGGCACCATGTAGTTCTTCTGGTCTCAGGATGATGTAGTCGCTGGTTCATGAGGCCCTTTCTGTCTCTTGGGCTCATAATTGCCTTGTGTCCTTGGTGCTCTTCTTTCTCCGTTGATCCACGTGGGTTGAGGCCAATTGATGCATCTTAGCTGGCTGCTTGCTAGCGTTTAAGACCCCAGACGCCACTCTTCAAAGTGGAATGCAGAATGTTTTCTTAATAGATTTTATTATGCCAATTGACTTAGATGTCCCCTGAAACCATGGTCCCCAGACCCGTGCCCCTGCTATGCTGGCCTTCGAAGCATTCAGTTTATTCAGGAAACTTCTTTGCTTTTGGTTTAGTCCAGTTGTGCTGACTTCCCCTGTACTGTTTGCTGTCTTTCCTTTCACCTAAAGTAGTTCTTATCTACTATCTAATTAGTGAATACCCGTCTCCCACCCTGTCTCCCTCCCCACTCTTGTAACCAAAAAAGAATGTTTTCTTCTCAGTTTTAACTATTTCTCAAATTCTTATAATAGTGGTCTTATACAATATTTGTCCTTTTGCAACTGACTGATTTCACTCAGCATAATGCCTTCCAGGTTCCTCCATGTTAGGAAATGTTTCACAGATTCCTCACTGTTCTTTATCGATGCGTAATATTCCCTTGTGTGAATATACCAAAGTTTATTTATCCATTCATCCGTTGACGGGCACCTTGGTTGCTTCCATGTTTTTGCTATTGTAAACAGTGCTGCAATAAACATGGGTGTGCATATATCTGTTCATGTAAAGGCTCTTATTTCTCTAGGATATATTCCAAGGAGTGGGATTGCTGGATCGTATGGTAGTTCCATTTCTAGCTTTTTAAGGAAGCGCCAAATCGATTTCCAAAGTGGTTTACCATTTGACATTCCCACCAGCAGTGCACAAGTGTTCCAATCTCTCCACAACCTCTCCAACGTTTATTATTTTGTGTTTTTTGGATTAATGCCAGCCTTGTTGGAGTGAAATGAAATCTCATTGTAGTTTTGATCTGCATTTCTCTAATGGCTAATGATCGTGAACATTTCCTCATGTATCTGTTAGCTACCTGAATGTCTTCTTTAGTGAAGAGCCTATTCATATCGTTTGCCCATTTTTTAATTGGGTTATTTGTCTTTTTGCAGTTGAGTTTTTGCAGTATCATGTAGATTTTAGAGAACTGACGCTGATCAGAAATGTCATAGCTAAAAACTTTTTCCCAGTCTGTAGGTAGTCTTTTTACTCTTTTGGTGAAGTCTTTGGCTGAGCATAAGTGTTTGATTTTTAGGAGCTCCCAGTTATCTAGTTTTTCTTCTACATTCTTTATAATGTTTTCTATACTGTTTATGCCATGTATTAGGGCTCCTAACATTGTCCCTGTTTTTTCTTCCATGATCTTTATCGTTTTAGATTTTATATTTAGGCCTTTGATCTATTTTGAGTTAGTTTTTGTGCATGGAGTGAAGTATGGGTCTGGTTTAATTTTTTTGCAGATGGATATCCAGTTATGCCATTTGTTAAAAACACTGTCTTTTCCCCATTTAACTGTTTTGGGGCCTTTGTCAAATATCAGCTGCTCATATGTGGATGGATTTATGTCTGGATTCTCAATTCTGTTCCATTGGTCCATGTATCTGTTGTTGTACCAGTACCAGGCTGTTTTGACTACTGTGGCAGTATAATACATTCTAAAATCAGGTAAAGTAAGGCCTCCTAATTTAGTCTTCTTTTTCAGTAATGCTGTATTTATCTGGGGCTTCTTTCCCTTCCATATGAAATTGGTGATTTGTTTCTCCATCTCATTAAAGAATGTCGTTGGGATTTGGATTGAAATTGCTTTAAATGTATAGATCGCTTTTGGTAGAACAGACATTTTTATAATGTTAAGTCTTCCTATCCGTGAGCAAGGTATGTTCTTCCACTTATGTAAGTCTCTTGGTTTTTTGCAGACGTGTACTGTAGTTTTCTTTGTATAAGTCTTTCACGTTTCTGGTAAGGTTTATACCTAAGTATTTTATCTTCTTGGTGGCTACTGTGAATGGCATTGATTTGGTGATTTCCTCTTCAATATTCTTTGTGTTGGTGTAGAGGAATCCAACTGATTTTTATATGTTTATCTTGTATCCTGATAAGCTGCTGAACTCCTGTATTAGTTTCAATAGTTTCCTCGAGCGTTCCTTAGGGTTTTGTGTGTATAAGATCATGTCACCTGCAAATGGAGATACTTTTACTTCTTTGTTGCCAATCTGGATGCCCTTTATTTCTTTATCTAGCCCAATTGCTATGCCTAGGACCTCCAACACAATGTTGAATAAGAGTGGTAATAAAGGGCATCCTTGTCTGGTTCCCGATCTCAGTGGGAATGTTTTCAGGCTCTCTCCATTTAGGGTGATGTTGGCTGTTGGCTTTGATTAAATGCCCTTTACTATGTTGAGAAATTTTCCTTCTATTCCTATTTTGCTGAGAATTTTTTATCATGAGTGAGTGTTGAACTTTGTCAAATGCTTTTTCTGCATCAATTGATAAAATCATGTGATTCTTGTCTCTTGCTTTATTTATGTGGTGAATTCCATTAATTGTTTTTTTAATGCTGAACCATCCACGCATACCTGGTATGAATCCCACTTGGTCATGGTGAACTATTTTTTTGATATGTTGTTGAATTCTATTGGCTAGAATTTTGTTGAGGATTTTTGCATCTACATTCATGAAGGATATAGGTCTATAATTTTCTTTTCTTTTGGTGTCTTTACCTGGTTTTGGTATCAGGGATATGGTGGCTTCATAGAATGAACTTGGTAGTATTCCATCATTTTCTGTGCTCTGAAATACCTGTAGTAGTAGTGGTGTTAACTCCTTTCTGAAAGTTTGGTAGAACTCTGCAGTGAAGCCATTCGGACCAGAGCTTTTTTTTTTTTGTTGGGAGTTTTTTGATTACCTTTTCAATCTCTTCTTTTGTCATGGGTCTATTTAGTTGTTCTACCTCTGTTTGTGTTAGTTTAGGTAGGTAGTGTGTTTCTAGGAATTCGTCCATTTCTTCTTGGTTTTCAAATTTGTTTGTGTATAGTTTTTCATAGTAATCTGACATGATTCTTTTAATTTCAGTTGGGTCTGTTGTAATATCACCCATCTCATTTCTTATTCGGGTTATTTGCTTCCTCTCCTGTTTTTCTTTTGTCAGTTTGGCCAATGGTTTATCAATTTTTTTGAGTTTTTCAAAAAACCAGCTTTTGGTCTTGTTAATTCTTTCAATTGTTTTTTTGTTTTCCATTTCATTTGGTTCAGCTCAGTTTTTATTATTTGTTTTCTCCTGGTACCTGTGGGTTTCTTTTGTTGCTCTCTTTCTATTTGTTCAAGTTGTAGGGAGAATTCTTTGATTTTGGCCCTTTCTTCTTTTTGGATGTGTGCATCTTTTGATATCAATTGGCCTCTGAGCACCGCTTTTGCTGTGCCCGAAACGTTCTGATAGGAAGTGTTTTCATTCTCATTGGATTCTCTGAATTTCTTTATTCCATCCTTAATGTCTTCTATAATTCAGTCTTTTTTGAGCAGGGTATTATTCAGTTTCCAATTGTTTGATTTCTTTTCCCTGCTTTTCCTGTTATTGATTTCCACTTTTATGGCCATATGGTCAGAGAAGATGCTTTGTAATATTTCAATGTTTTGGATTCTGCTAAGGTTTGCTTTATAACCTAATATGTGGCCTCTTCTAGAGAATGTTCCATGTACACTAGAAAAGGAAGTATACTTGGTTGCTTTTGGGTGGAGTGTTCTGTATGTGGCTACAAGGTCAAGTTGGTTGATTGTGGCATTTAGATCTTTCGTGTCTTTATTGAGCTTCTTTCTGAATGTCCTGTCCTTCACCGAGAGGGGTATGTTGAAGTCTCCTACTATTACTGTGGAGCTGTCTATCTCACTTTTCAATGCTGATAGAGTTTGTTTTATGTATCTTGCAGCCCTATCATTGGGTGCATAAATTTTTAATATGGTTATATCTTCTTGGTGTATTGTCCCTCTAATCATTATATAGTGACCTTTCTTATCCTTTCTGATGGATTTAACTTTAAAGTCTATTTTGTCAGAAATTAATATTGCCACTCCTGCTCTTTTTGATTGTTGTTTCTTGATATATTTTTTTCCATCCTTTGAGTTTTAGTTTGTTTGTGTCTCTAAGTCTAGATATGTCTGTTGTAGGCAGCATTTAGATGGATCTTGTTTTTTAATCCATTCTTCCACTCTCTGTCTCCTTATTGATGCATTTAGTCCATTTACATCCAGGGTAATTATGGATAGGTATGAATTTAGTGGTATCGTTTTGATGTCTTTTTTTGTGTGTTGACAGCTTCTTTTTGCCACTTCATTTTATGTGCTGAGTAGATTTTCTTTATATATTGTCCTTTCCTCATATTTGTTGTTGTTGATTTTGTTTCTGCTGAGTCTGTATTTTTCCCTTGTATTTTATTTTGATGAGTAGGATAGTTTGTCTCCTTTGTGGTTACCTTATTATTTACCCTTATTTTTCTAAATTTATAAGTAACTTTTATTTCTTTGTATCGCCCTATCTTTCTCTCCATATGGAAGGTGTATGATTACATTTCTTAGCCCTCTTTATTATTTTAATGTTGTCTTCTTTTATATAATAACATTGCCATTACCCTGTTTGGGCTTTGGGCTTTTTTTTTTTTTTTTTTTTAATGTTGCTTTTGTTTTTTTTGTGGGGGGAGGTTTCCCTGTCTGGGTTGACTTTTGGTTGCTCTGCCCAGTGTTCTAGTCTTGGGTTGATACCTGATATTATTGATTTTCTAACCAAAGAACTCCCTTTAGTATTTCTTGTAGTTATGGTTTGGATTTTATGAATTCCCTCAATTTCTGTTTATCTGGAAATGTCTTAATTTCACCTTCATATTTAAGAGACAGTTTTGCTGGATATATGATTCTTGGCAAGCAATTTTTTTCCTTCAATTTTTTAAATATGCCATCCAATTGCCTTCTTGCCTGTATGGTTTCTGCTGAGTTGTCCAAGCTTATTCTTACTGGCTCTCCCTTGTAGGTGACTTTTCTTTTATCCCTCACTGCTCTTATAATTGTCTCCTTATCTTTGGTTTTGGCAAGCTTGATTATAATATGTCTTGGTGACTTTCTTTTAAGATCTATCTCATGTGGAGTTTGATGAGCATCTTGGATAGATATCTTCTCATCTTTCACAATATCAGGGAAGTTTTCTGCCAACAAATCTTCAACAATTCTCTCTGTATTTTCTGTTATCCCTCCCTGTTCTGGTACTCCAGTCACTCGTAGGTTATTTCTCTTGATAGAGTCCCACATGACTCTTAAGGTTTCTTCATTTTTTTAATTATTTTAACTGATTTTTCTTCAAATATATTAGTGCCAAGTGATTTATCTTCGAGTTCAGAAATTCTAGCTTCTACTTGCTCAGTTCTGCTCCTCTGACTTTCTGTTGAATTATCTAATTCTGTAATTTTATTGTTAATCTTCTGAATTTCTGATTGCCGTCTGTGTATAGATTTTTCCAGCTTATTAAACTTTTCATTATGTTCCTGAATAATCTTTCTAATTTCTTCAGTTGCTTTATCTGTGTGTTCCATGGCTTGTTTTGCATATTGCCTCATTTCGTTCCTGATGTCTTGAAGGGTTCTGTATATTAACCTTTTGTATTCTGCATCTAGTAATTTCAGGAATGCACTTTCATCTAAAAGATCCCTGGATTCTTTGCTTTGAGAGCCTGTCGAGGTGATCACAGCCTGTTTCTTTTTGTGACTTGACATTGACTGTTGTCTCTGAGCCATCTATAAGTTATTGTATTCGTTTATGCTTGCTTACTGTGTCGTAGCTGCTTGCTTTGTTTTGGTATACACCTATGGGTTGTTTGAGTGAGGTAGCTTGATTATTTTCGCCTTTAGAGCTCTGGTGTCCTGTCCCCAGGTTGCTAGAGCTGTTATCGGGTATATCAGTCTAGGAGTCCATTTGGTTTTCTTGTATGAATTCTGCTCGGGTTTCCAGGTAGCTGATATCAAGTGTGTCGTACAGGCTCTGTCCTACAGTCTTAGAGGGGCAGGAGTGATTGGCATATATACCTGTATCTGATTGCAGCAGGGCGTCATGCTCTGAACAAGGCAGGGGGCTGAGAACCGACCCCCAAGTGTCTCTGAGTAAAACACGTCTCCGTTCCCTATAGCATGCTGGTGGCTGGGCTCTGCAGAGGGACCATGGGCACCCAAAGATTTTGTTGTAAGGATTATTAGGTTGCAGTTACCCCTAGGCCCCTGTCGCGGGTGGCTGAGCAACCCAAGTGGAGCCACCAGTCCTTAGGTCCCTGTTGTGGCTAGGTGAGGACCTTGTTTAATAGGCAAAGCAATGTCAAATGCCAAACACTCACCTCTCCACCGCATCGCTGAAATGGTTGGAGTTTGCTAACAAGGGCCTGTTCTCCCAAAATAGGCCCACACAGGTCCATGCAGAAGGGAAAGGTGCTCAAGGTCCATGGACAGTTTATGCCTGGACAGGAGCCGCTTCTGTCCTGAGCTCCCGTGGTTAATGGAGCTAGGAAATTATGTTTTCCCTCCAGTTGCAAATTCTTTACTTCTCCCAGGCCGGGAGGATGGCTCTAGGTCCTCACCAGGGTCTATCTCAAGCCTAGGGATTCAGCCGTTGAAGCTGAGTTGTGGTGCGGGGGGGGGGGGGGGGCGCGGTAAAATATACACAAATACTTAGCTTTTGCCAAGAGCGCCCTTCTGCTCAGGTTCCGGAGGTGTGAGTGGGCTGTGTGGCTGGCTGCTTCTCCCTTAGGAAACTGCGTCCGAACGCTAGGACCAGCCTGCCCGTGCCCCTGCCGCCAGTACTGCCGCTGCCGCAGCTGCTCCGGGAATGGTGCCTGAGGGCTCCCCGCGATTCAGGTCCGGCAACTCCTCTCCACTTCTGAATGTGAATGGTCTCGTCCTTCCTCTGCCCCTCAGTTCGTTGTCTAAGCTTGCCTTTGATGTTCAGGGCTCCCAGTTTGTCACAAGTATACTCGTTTCACTTGTTTTTTCGGGTCTTTGTTGTAAAGAGGGCTCAGTGGAAGCATCTGTCTATTCCGCCATCTTGGCTCCGCCTCTCCCTTCCATCGTCTTTTGATGCACCCTGCCTGAGTCATACAATTTTTTGCCCATAGAATGTTTTAATATTGCAACTTAAGTCCTGAATTTTCTCTTCAGTTCTATCAGCTTGAGAAATACCAATTGTGTTCTTCCCTCTTAGTTTTCTAACTCTAAGTCGTCGCATATTTTATTATAATACTTTACCTTGTCTTCTCAGCCTGCCCTTTGAAATCTTCTGATCAGCCCTTTTGCTTCATTTCTCCTGTTCACTTTAACTACTCTGCACTTAAAAGCAAGTTTCAACATGTCTTCTAACATCCATTTTGGTCTTTTTCTTCTTTTCCATCTTTTTAGTGACGTATTAACTTTCTTCAAGTATGCTGTCCTTGATGTCATCCCATAATTCCTCTGGTATTTGGTCATTAGTATTTAATGTGTCAAATCCAGCCTTAAGGTGGTCTCTAAATTAAGGTGGGGTGTATTTAGGATCGTCCTCTGGCTCTCATGGGCTTGCTTTGGTTTTCTGCAACTTGAACTTGCATAAAAGTACTCATGCTGGCCATTTTGAATTTAACAATCCATTCCCCTTACCCTGCTTTAATTTTCTCCATAACTCTTATCACCTTCCTATAAACTGTAATATATAAATCAGTGTTTTTTTTTTTTTCCTATCTGACCACTTACCTCTAGAATGTGAGCTCCATGAAGAATGTGAGGATTTTTTTTTTTTTTTGGTCTATGTTTTTCATTATTAAATCTTTGATACCTAGAACAGTGGGTGCTCAATAAATATTTGTTGTCTCCATGAATGAGAGTGTTAGCCTTATTATTATTTACTTCACACAAAGAGGAATAAAAAAGGATATGATGGGCTAGTGAGGCATAACATTTGAGTTTTCAAATGCATTTTCTATAGTGAGGAATAGACTGTTGGGACTGTTTCATTTGGGGGACAGGATTAGTGTATTGGCATTTGAAGACTTCCAGTGTTTCCCTAACTATTGGATCAAGTGTTTTCTTCACCATCATTAAGAATATATGAAAATTGGTATCATAATGTTGTTATAGATAAAAGTTGAATTGGGGAGAATAAACATCAAGCTGATGTTTAGACAGTTTGTGCTTTTTCATTTTATTCTTCACATTACTATGGAAATGATGTTTCTAAAACAGAAAACTGCCTTTATAATGTCCCTGAGTAAAGCCTTTCAGTTGCTCCTAATTACCTGGAATAGAAGACAACATTCTTCAGGGTCTGGTATCTACTCGTATTTGCAGTTTTACCACTTAACCTTTGTTCTTGGGACACTCTATTGTCCTTCATACATATTTTCTTTTTTCTGGAAATTCCAGCTTTCTTCTTCCATAAGCAGCATTTTATAAAGCTTACTGAAATATTTTACCTTCTCCTAGACACAGTCTTTGATCTGCTCAGTAGTTAGTCCTTTTCTAACTCCTTGTAAAAAAAAAAAAAAAAATGCTTAACACATTATAATAATTTTATATGTTTTCTTTCCTTATAAACTATGAGTTCATTTTGACTAGAATTAATTGATAATCCAGTTTTTAACCTTTTGTTTTGTTATGTATTTAGACTTATAGTAGAGTTGCAAAAAATAGTACATCTCACTCACATATACCCTTCACTCAACTTCCCCTTATATTAACATCTTACATAACCACAATTTTTAGAGCAATTAAAAGCAGGAAAAATATTTTACCTTTGTTTATTCCCAATGTTCTGTTCTTTACTTCTTTGTGTAGATCCAATTTCAGTATGACATCATACTCATTTTGCCTGGAGAACTTCCTTAAACATTTTTTGTAAGATAGTCTGCCAAGAATGACTTCTCTCATTTTTGTTTCCCTGAAAAGCCTTTATTTTTCCTCCATCTTTAAAAGATATTTTTACTGGGTACAGAATTAAGAATTCTGGGGAACCTGGTGATGCAGTGGTTAAGAGCTTGGCTGATAACCAAAAGTTCAGCAGTTCAAATCCACCAGCCACTTCTAGGAAACCCAGTGGGGCAGTTCTAGGGTTGCTATGAGTCTGAATTGACTTGACGACAAGGGTTTTTTTTTTTTTTTAATAGATTTCTGGAGGAGTCCCTGAGTGGTACAGATGGTTAAGCACTTGACTACTAACCAAAAGGCTGGTAGTTTGAACCTACCCAGAGGTACCTAGGAAGACAGGCCTGGCCATCTGCTTCCAAAAGTTCACAGCCTTGAAAACCCTATGAAGCAGTTCTCTGCACGAATGGGGTCACATGGGCACACTATGAGTTGGAATTGACTTGATGGCAACTGACAACAACAACATAGAATTCTGGAGTGACAGGGTTTTTGAAGTCTGTCCTTCACTTTGTTCTGACTTACTTGGTTTCTGAGAAGTTGGCTGTAATTATTACCCTTGTTCCTCTGTATGTAATTTTTCTTCTTTCTGTAGTTGAAAAAGAAGATTTTTCTGTTTGTCTTAGTTTTGAGTAGTTTGAATACTTAGATTTTTATTTTGTTTTAATCCTGCCTTGTATTTTTAGAAAATTCTCAGACATTGTGGTTCTTCAAATATTTTTTCTACCCTATTCTATCTCTTCTGTTCCTCTTCTCCTTCTAGGATTTCAATTACTTATATTTTATGCCATTTGATATTGTTCCACATTTCTGTTCAGTTCTTCGCTCCCCCCCTCCACCCCCACCCCCGCCCCGCCCCACTCCTTTTCTGTGAGTTTCAGTTTAGGAAATTTCTGTTAAACTACCTTCAAGGTCACCAATTCTTTCTTTAACTATGTTGTGTCTATTGATGAGCTTGTTGAAGGCATTCTTCATCTCTGTTACTGTTTTTTCATTTCAAGTATTTCAGTTTGATTCTTGTAGTTTTTGTCTGTCTGCTGAAATTACCCATCTGATCTTGAATGTTGTCTGCTTTTTCTATCAGGAACTTTAACTTATTAACCTTGGATAGTTTCAATATTTGTATCATACATGAGTCTGATATTGATAATTGCTGTTTTCTGAGAGTATTTTTCCTTTCTTTTTCATGTACCTTGTAGTTTTTGTTTGTTTTTTATTAGAAGCCAGACATCTTGTATAGGACAGTAGAGATTGAGGTAAATAGATTTTATGCCTGAAAATAAACACAACTTTTTTTTTTCCTCTTAGGCCTTTAGTGTGGGGTTCTAAATTAATCTAGTCAGAAGTTGAGGTGGGTTTAAGATTTGTTTTTGCTATGTTACCCTTAGCGCTCCATAGGCTTCAAATTCCTCTACCGACAATTTTGTCTTTAGGCAGGGGTGGGGGGGATTGATTTACCTGAGTAGTGTCTGTTAGACCTTAAGCTACAGCTCTACCCTTTGTGCTGTGCATCAGAGAGGGTTTGTTTTCATGCTGTTGTTTCTTTCCTGTCCTTCTCTCAGCAGTATTTTGCCATTACTTGTTATTCAAAGCTTGTTAGCTTGACTGTTGGGGCAGTGTGGGGAGCATTCTTGATTCAAATTAAATCTCATTCTTAGGCAAGCATGTGGACTTCTCAACTTTCCTGTCTCACCTTCTGGAGTAGATTTTTTCCCTCCCCTCCCTTCCTCCAGCTGCAATGAATTTTTACCGCGTCCTGAGGGTGGCAGTTTTCTTGTCCTACCCCTCACAGACTAAGGCTTTTGTTTCATGGGGAGATAGAGGATCTCCATAAGGGACATAGCATCTAGGTGGAGTTTCTTGCCCTTCCAGCATGGTTGCTGTTTTCTTCCTTCAGGCCTGACCCACAATAGACATCTTTTTAGGGATCTTTATGATCTTTTCTCTGAGTACCCCATGAGATTCATGGAAAAATAACCTGAAAGAGGTTACAGATTTCCTCAATTTCTACAGCCTTCAGGGGTCCCACATGCAGTTTTCAAGGCCTTCACACTGTCTGTCAACCCACACTTGGCCTTCACCAATTTATCAATTATTTTAGGTAAGCTAGTCTTATTGATGTCTGTCTTCACCCCTGCTTAGTGAATGCTCATATTTCCTCTCTCCCTGAAGATACCTGTATCTCCTTAGATTTTGGCCAGTTGGTTGTTATGAAATCTTATCTCTGTTGCTTTGGAAAAAAAGTTATAAATTTGAGGTGAATCCAATTCTTTTTTAGTATAAGGGTAGGAGCAATACTCTTTCCAGTTCTCTACGTCCCAGAGAGAAATCCAAAAGTCCCTCCAATTTATTTTTTATATTGTTAGTGCCTTGCAAAATACTTGGCCCACATTAAACACTCAATAATTAATGCACTGAATATGTGAAATATACATGTATGCATGAGCAACTTTCCTCATGAAACTGGGACAACAGGGACACACACCATAGAGCATCAGAAGGGGCTAGTATATCATAATACTATACAACATATCACCTCTATCATTAAGGCTGATTTTCTGAATTCTAGTTTTGCTGTCCTACAGTTTCTTTTTTTGCCATCATCTACAGAATGAGCCTGGGTTAAATTTTAGAATATCACATATTTTAAAGTTTTATGACAAATAAACAGTCATATGTTTTATATACAAGCAAAACATAATTTCTCTTGTGTGGGGTGCAATATTTTGAAGTAGTAACTAGGGTTTTCCCCCCCCCTTGGAACTTTTTGAATTCCACGGATGTTTACCAAACTCAAAGAGCCAAGAAATTCTGCTTTTCCTTTTTTTTGGAAAGGAAAAACACAGCAAAGTAAAGAAAATAAAGAATCAAACACTTGTCTAAAACCTAAGATGTTGGAGAAAACAGCACACTTGGAAGAATATGTTTTCAATGAAAGTCAGTCAAAATAGAGGCAATGGCAATAGATTTTGGGTTTTCAGACTAGAAATGTTTTCGTGGGTTGAGTTGCATAACAAGAGCTCAGATACTGATAGATCTCTTAAGAAATGGCTTTGGGCCCTGGTAGTCTCAATCCTGGACTGGAGATAGGACTAGAATAAGAGTTATCAGGAGAGTACCTATCTCTGGGTACAGGCCAAGGAACAAACAAAATTTCATAATGCCCATTGTCTAGCATGTAGGGGCACAGTAGAGTTGAAATGGCTGTCTGGCGGTTTAACCAGGGAGCTTGAGACAGCCCCTCTGAGTTTCTTTTTGCTCTAGAAGAGTGAAGAAGCATTGGAGAGGGAAAGAAAGCCACAGAGAGAGAGTAAACAGGAGCCGGAGAAGCTCTGTGACCCAGACATGGAGGAAGGTTGCAGTGATCCATGTGGACTGATGACCGAAGACTGGGCAGGGGCAAGGACATCTCACTGGATGCCAGTGTGCATTTTTGACAACATTCAAGGATCGGCTATGCTCCTTTACTAGTTCTTACCAGTGTGGCAATACTACAAAAATGTCACAAAATGTAGATGCAACCTTGAAGATAGGGTAAAGGGGGCCAGGGGTTAGCAGAAAAAATGGTGTCCACAACATGGTGGAATGGGGGCTCAAAGTATAATTGAAGGCCACTTACATACAAATAAAGCTATATTGCTGGCATACCTCAATTTATGAACCGAAATATGTAGTTGCTGTACATAAACACAAAAACCAAAAACCCTTGTCTCTTAAAATAGACAATCTGCAATAGGTATCAATAAGCTTTTAAAGATAATACCATTTGAAAATATTCTCTGGGGTACACAAATCTGAAAAATGGATTTTAATTTGAAAATAAAAGCGAACTCTTGTATGAAGTATATTTTGGGTGACAGTTTGGCTCCAGACACCCCAATCAATCCACAGTATTTTACCACGAAAGGCTTGAATCAATCCGAGTCAAACAACAAGCAGAAAGAAGATCTGAGGGTGAGCTGTGAATACAGTATATAGTAGCATATAACAGCCTCTCCAGTCAGATATTCCTGGCTTGAAACTCAATGCCGCCTCTTATGAACTGTGCGGCCTTGGGAAAGTCACTTCTCTAGAAGCTTAAGTTTCTCATCGATGTGGATAGTAACAGTATTGATCTCATGAGGTTCTTGCAAGGACTAAGTGTGATAATACATGTATATCCCCAGCATACAAGTAAGACCAAAACCAAACCAAGCCCGCTGACATCAAAGAAGTATTCAATAAATGCTAGCCACCATTTTGCTCCAAAAGGGACCCAAAAGATCAAACGTAGTGAATCATTGGCCAGCCAAAATGTTTCCATGTTGTAGTCTAGTTTGGTTAGAAGATATTTCTCTTCTCTTTTGTCTGTTTTTTTTTTTTCCCCTCCCTTTCCCATTACACTGTTCCTCTCTCTCTTGCCCCTTCCTTTCTCCTCCTTGCCTCCTTTCCTTTTTTCCTTCTTTTCTAGCTTTTTTATTTTGTAAACATTCATACATACACACACAAATGTAGATGGAATGATACAATAACTCCCCATGTATCAAGAAGCCCTGGTAGTGCAGTGGTTAAGCGCTTAGCCACTAACTGAAAGGTTGGCAGTTTGAACCCACCAGCCATTCTGTGGGAGGAAAATGTGTCAGTCTGCTTCTGTAAAGAACTGCCCACAGGCAGTTCTGCTCTGCCCTACAGGGTCATTATGAGTCAGAATCGACTCGATGGCAATGGGTTTATGTATCTATCACCCAGCTTACAACAGTTGCCAGGCTTTTGCCAATCTCTAGCCTTTTTTCTTCTAGTTTATTTTCACCTGTGTTCCATGTCCTTTTCTTCATCTTTACTAACATATAACCATTTCTCTATCAATCCTATTTTTTTTTTTGCCCTATTCATGAAAATGACTCACTTGTTGACCCTTGATTATAAAAAATTTAGGTACCGTTACAACCATATATGATCTTATAAGAACTAATACTGATGTTAACATTAAGAAAAAAAAAAAGAACTTAGATCTCTGACATTCCATCTATTGACAGACCATGCTGGTTCCATTTAACCTCATCAAGCTTATAAAATCCCCAAAAATGAACAACTGTGACTCTTAGAGTTTATGTTAATGATAAAAAAAGCAATTTTACTGCATATTTGTGTTTTACTGAGATCGGATCATTTAAAATTTAGCTTCAGTTTTTAATTGCTATTTTACTTACATTTACATGTAACGTAAAATTATAAACTCCTGCAAATGAGTACTTCATGTACCATTAAGAATATGACAGGTGTACCTGTATTTTATCTCAACAACTGTGGTAAGTCAGAACATAAAATTTAACGATACACTAATAAGCATTTCCTTAAAGTAATAGATGATTAATATTTTTAAATTTGAAAGTACTAACCATTACAAAAATGTGTGTTTTAATTTAAAAAATTTAAACTGATGTCTCAAAATATTATAATGAGGTAAGTTTTAATATCTCTCAAAATCATTTGTCCATTTATTAATTTAATATGCATCACTGAGCAGAACTGTGTGTCAGGTACAGTGTTAGCTGAGGAAATTAAAAATGAATAAGATAGTCCTTGTCATCAAGGAGTCTGCAGTTTAGGATATAAGCAACTGAAGAAGAAGAAGGAGTTTGTGAGATGAAGATGCTGTAGGGGCATCCCAGATAGCAGGCACAGCACATGGCAAGTCTTGGAGAAATAAAAGATGCGGCACTTTTGGGAAACTATAAGTAGATCCTTGAGAACAGGAACCATGTCAAGTTGCTCTCCACTGTATCCTTAGCATAAACATAGCAGAAGTTCAACAGGTATTTCCTGAATTGATTGATTGATAAATGTATTGGGGACATTAGCAGGTAAAGTTGAAAACCCCATATGAATGATTTTACAGGCCATAATAATGGGTTGAGACTTTATCTTATAGTACAGCACTCACCAAAATATATTCCATACAGTACTATCTCTATGGAAAACTAAGAAGTATTAAGTGGTCAAGAAAAGTTTAAGAAATGCTGATTACACAAATTTCAACAATTTTCTTAGACTTTAATATGCTAATACTGATTGTGATCTTTATGAGAGGTTTAGGTTGAACAGTTTTCCCAACTTCTGTGACTAATGCCCACTCCACTTCCAACCCTGCTCATAGGATTGTGCTTGGTGCTGTACACATTGGGAAAAGCTACCTAGGCAATAGAGATCTGTGGAAGGGCTGTTGAAGGCTTAATTAGCAGGAAACTAAACTATGGCCATAACTGTTTTTTAGGAAGCTTATTTTGGTGCACAGATCAATTGCATGATGACAGAACTGGAATTGGGGAGATCCACTGGAGATTATTGCTGTTAAACAAGGAAGAGGTGCTGAGGTCTGAATGTAGACATTACTAGTGAGGGTAGAGGGGAAGATAGCAGACATGTTAAGGGTGAAGAACGGAGAGAATTTAGTAACTAAATTAATGTGGAGGTACTAGAGAGAGAAAGTACTTGGATGATTTTTCAAGTTACTGTCTCGGTGATATGGTGGTTAAGTGCTACGGCTGTTAACCAAGGGGTCAGCAGCTCGAATCTGCCAGGCGCTCCTTGGAAACTCTATGGGGTAGTTCTACTCTGTCCTATAGGGTGGCTATGAGTCAGAATCAACTCAATGGCAGTAGGTTTGATTTGTTTCTTTTGGGTCTTGGTGACTACAATGGAGATGCCAAGAAAAAAGAATAAGGATTATAGGAAGAGAAGGGAGTTTTGGAGGGAAATATAATACAATCAGTTTTAGGCAATTGTGCTGAAGGTTCATGTGGGTAGACTAGTATTCAGGTTACAGTTGGATATATTGGTCTGGATCTCAGAAGAAACTAGAGATCATAGTGAAAACCCTGGGGTTTCCCAGAGCTACTCAGAACTTATCTCCTCTCTCTTCCACAGCCATCTAGATATTTTGAAGTCAGGTATCATGGCATCCCGAAGCCTTCTGTAGGAGGAAGAATTACTTTGCATAAATAATTCCATCTTTGTCCTTGATTCCAGGGAAATAACCTCTAAGCCTTTGGAATTTCCTAAATGATTGGAAGATGCCACACCACACTATATCAGCCCAACCAACCTCTAGGGAAGGGAGGGACTGGAGAGTGAGTTTGACCACACGGACAATGAGCAAATCAATCATGCCTACATAATGAAACTCAGTAAACACTCTGGACACCAGAGCTTGGGTGAACTTCCTGATTGGTGATAGACATCTGTGCATAATAATGTGTAATGTGTTTTGGGGATATGGGAGCTTCTCACTGGGGACCCTGCTAGACCTTGCCCCAGGTATGTCTTTATTTGTATTCTTTTTGCTATCGTAAAACTATGGTAGTAAATGTAACACTTTCTTGAGTTTTATGAGTGATTCTAACAAATTATTAAACCCAAGTGGGTAGGAGGAAGCCCTGAATTTGTAGTCAGCGGGTTAGACCTGGCAATCTGAATGACTGTAGTCTTTAACTTGAGATTTGACCTTGCTCTGGGTGGTTAGGATTAGAAGAACTGCACTAAGGTTGGTGTCAGAGAGAATATTTAGAGTGTGTGCCAGGAAAAGGCTCAAACAGACACAAATAGACACCATACCTTCTTGTCTCTAGCCTAAACAGATGTTGCTAGCATGAAATCATGTCTGTAGTATTTATTCACACAGTTTTCTTCCTCTGAATGCACTGTAATTTGTCAGTATTTCCTCTAAGATATGGTTCCTCACAGAACATTAATCGTTCTTCTATAAAGTCACATATTATTCCTTTATGGAACTGATTTCCTTGGTATTTTTATAACCTCCTTCTTGTTCAAAATGGCTCTAAGATGTTTACTACATCTTTCTGCTTAACTCTGTAGCATCTATACCTCTTGAATTATAATCACTGTCCAGTATACTAAAGAGCCCTGGTGGTGCACCTCTTGGCTGCTAATCGAAAGGTGAGCAATTGGAACCCATTAGCCACTCCACGGGTGAAAGATGTGGCAGTTAGCTTCCACAAAGATTATAGTCTTCGAAATCCTTTGGGGCAGTTCAGAATCAACTCAATGGCAATGGTTGGTTTCCAGTATACTATCACTGCATGAGATCTCTGCAGTGTCTGCCTCTGAAATCCTTACTTTGTCTTTTGTTGGCTTTGATGTTAAGCATTCCTTTTGGAATTGCTTCTTGTTCTCCACCTGTCCTTGTGAACTTGATGTTTTAGACTGTTCCTGTCTTCTCATCAACCTCATTTAACACTTTGGTTTCCTTTAGGATAGGTTTGCAGCCAACAGCCCATTCCAGTACCCTTACTCCTCACCTCAGTTTCTGCATATCCATCCACAATTCACCATGCTGCATTCATTAACAATTCAGTTTCATCCAGGAGAAAATGTTAGAGGTGATTGTATGCCAGTTTCCTTGAGACCAGGGACCATATCTTGTTCTTTGTTTTGCCAGTGCCTATGACTCACTGGCGATGGGTAACAATGCCTGACACCTATAGAAATTCAGTGCTATTTAGTAGGTGAATGGATGAGCAGTTCAAACAAAACAGTTCTGCTTTTAACTATTCAATATGTAACATTTTATGTTTTTACATAACGTTTACTTGAAAAAAGGGTTTTGATCCTAAACATATTGGAAAACTAGTGCTCTACCAGTAGATGCCCTGATTAACTGAATTACTTTTCTTTTCGAAGGCCGCAGGAGATATTTAGGCAATTTTTACTTTTTTTTTTTAATTAATTTTTATTAAGCTTCAAGTGAACATTTACCATTCCAATCAGTCTGTCACATGTAGGTTTACATACATCTTACTCCCTTCTCCCACTTGCTCTCCCCCTATTGAGTCAGCCCTTACAGTCTCTCATTTCGTGCCAATTTTGCCATCTTCACTCTCTCTCTATCTTCCCATCCCCACTCCAGTCAAGAGTTGCCAACGCACTCCCCAGTGTCCACCTGATTTAATTAGCTCACTCTTCATCAGCATCTCTCTCCCCCCCACTGACCAGTCCTTTTCATGCCTGATGATTTGTCTTCGGGGATGGTTCCTGTCCTGTGCCATCAGAAGTTCTGGGGAGCATTGTCTCTGGAATTCCTCTAGTCGCAGTCATACCATTAGGTATGGTCTTTTCATGAGAATTTGGGGTCTGTATCCCATTGGTCTCCCGCTCCCTCAGGAGTTGTCTGTTGTGCTCCCTGACAGGGCAGACATCGATTGTGGCCGGGCACCAACTAGTTCTTCTGGTCTCAGGATAATGTAGGTCTCTGGTTCATGTGGCCCTTTCTGTCTCTTGGGTTCTTAGTTGTCGTGTGACCTTGGTGTTCTTCATTTTCCTTTGCTCCAGGTGGGTTGAGACCAATTGATGTATCTTAGATGGCCGCTTGTTGGGATTTAGGACCCCAGGTGCCACAATTCAAAGTGGGACGCAGAATGTTTTCATAATAGAATTATCTTGCCCATTGACTTAGAAGTCCCCTCAAACCAAATTCCCCAGACCCCAGCCCCTGCTTTGCTGACCTTTGAAGCTTTCATTTTATCCCAGAAACCTCTTTGTTTTTAGGCTGACCTTCCTTGTATTGAGTGTTGTCTTTCCCTTCACCCAAAGCAGTTCTTATCTACAGATTGATCAATAAAAATCCCTCTCCCTCCCTCCCTCCCCCCTTTGTAACCACAAAAGTATGTGTTCTTCTCCATTTTTTCTATTTCTCAAGATCTTATAATAGTGGTCTTATACAATATTTGTCCTTTTGCAACTGACTCATTTTGCTCAGCATAATGCCTTCCAGATTCCTCCATGTTATGAAATGTTCCAGAGATTCGTCACTGTTCTTTATCGATGCATGGTATTCCATTGTGTGAATATACCACAATTTATTTACCCATTCGTCCGTTGACAGACATCTTGGTTGCTTCCAGCTTTTTGTTATTGTAAACAGAGCTGCAATAAACATGGGTGTGCATATATCTGTTTGTGTGAAGGCTCTTGTATCTCTAGGGTATATTCCGAGGAGTGGGATTTCTGGGTTGTATGGTAGTTCTATTTCTAACTGTTTAAGATAACGCCAGATGGATTTCCAAAGTGGTTGTACCATTTTACAATCCCACCAGCAGTGTATGAGAGTTCCAATCTCTCCGCAGCCTCTCCAACATTTATTATTTTGTGTTTTTTGGATTAATGCCAGTCTAGTTGGTGTGAGATGGAATCTCATCGTAGTTTTAATTTGCATTTCTCTAATGGCTAATGATCGGGAGCATTTTCTCATGTGTCTGTTGGCTGCCTGAATATCTTCTTTAGTGAAATGTGTGTTCATATCCTTTGCCCACTTCTTGATTGGGTTGTTTGTCTTTTTGTGGTTGAGTTTTGACAGAATCATGTAGATTTTAGAGATCAGGCGCTGGTCTGAGATGTCAAAGCTGAATATTCTTTCCCAGTCTGTAGGTGGTCTTTTTACTCTTTTGGTGAAGTCTTTAGATGAGCATAGGTGTTTGATTTTTAGGAGCTCCCAGTTATCTGGTTTCTCTTCATCATTTTTGGTAATGTTTTGTATTCTGGTTATGCCCTGTATTAGGGCTCCTAGAGTTGTCCCTATTTTTTCTTCCATGATCTTTATCGTTTTAGTCTTTATGTTTAGGTCTTTGATCCACTTGGAGTTAGTTTTTGTGCATGGTGTGAGGTATGGGTCCTGTTTCATTCTTTTGCAAATGGATATCCAGTTATGCCAGCACCATTTGTTAAAAACACTATCATTTCCCCAATTGACTGACACTGGTCCTTTGTCAAATATCAGCTGCTCATACATGGATGGATTTATATCTGGGTTCTCAATTCTGTTCCATTGGTCTATGTGCCTGTTGTTGTACCAGTACCAGGCTGTTTTGACTACTGTAGCTGTATAATAGGTTCTGAAATCAGGTAGAGTGAGGCCTCCCACTTTCTTCTTCTTTTTCAGTAATGTTTTGCTTATCCGGGGGTTCTTTCCCTTCCATATGAAATTAGTGATTTGTTTCTCTATCCCCTTAAAATATGACATTGGTATTTGGATTGGAAGTGCGTTATATGTATAGATGGCTTTTGGTAGAATAGACATTTTTACTATGTTAAGTCTTCCTATCCATGAGCAGGGTATGTTCTTCCACTTAAGTATGTCCTTTTGAATTTCTTGTAGCAGAGTTTTACAGTTTTCTTTGTATAGGTCTTTTACATCCTTGGTAAGATTTATTCCTAAGTGTCTTATCTTCTTGGGGGCTACTGTGAATGGTATTGATTTGGTTATTTCCTCTTCGGTGTTCTTTTTGTTGATGTAGAGGAATCCAAGTGATTTTTGTATGTTTATTTTATAACCTGAGACCCTTCCAAACTCTTCTATTAGTTTCAGTAGTTTTCTGGAGGATTCCTTAGGGTTTTCCATGTATACGATCATGTCATCTGCAAATAGTGATAGCTTTACTTCCTCCTTGCCAATCTGGATACACTTTATTTCTTTGTCTAGCCTAATTGCCCTGGCTAGGACTTCAAGTATGATGTTGAATAAGAGTGGTGATAAAGGGCATCCTTGTCTGGTTCCCGTTCTCAGGGGAAATGCTTTCAGGTTCTCTCCATTTAGAGTGATATTGGCTGTTGGCTTTGCATAGATGCCCTTTATTATGTTGAGGAATTTTCCTTCAATTCCTATTTTGGTAAGAGTTTTTATCATAAATGGGTGTTGAACTTTGTCAAATGCCTTTTCTGCATCTATTGATAAGATCATGTGGTTTTTATCTTTTGTTTTATTTATGTGATGGATTACATTAATGGTTTTTCTGATATTAAACCAGGCTTGCATACCTGGTTGAAATCCCACTTGATCAGGGTGAATTATTTTTTTGATGTGTTGTTGGATTCTATTGGCTAGAATTTTGTTGAGGATTTTTGCATCTATGTTCATGAGGGATATAGGTCTATAATTTTCGTTTTTTGTAATGTCTTTACCTGGTTTTGGAATCAGGGAGATGGTGGCTTCATACAATGAGTTGGGTAGTATTCCGTCTTTTTCTATGCTTTGAAATACCTTCAATAGTTATGGTGTTAAGTCTTCTCTGAAGGTTTGGTAGAACTCTGCAGTGAAGCCATCTGGGCCAGGACTTTTTTTTGTTGGAAGTTTTTTGATTACCGTTTCAATCTCTTTTTTTGTTATGGGTCTATTTAGTTGTTCTACTTCTGAATGTGTTAGTTTAGGTAGGTAGTATTTTTCCAAGAATTTATCCATTTCTTCTAGGTTTTCAAATTTGTTAGAGTACAATTTTACGTAGTAATCTGAAATGATTCTTTTAATTTAATTTGGCTCTGTTGTGATGTGGTCCTTCTCGTTTCTTATTCGGGTTATTTGTTTCCTTTCCTGTTTTTCTTTAGTCAGTCTAGCCAATGGTTTATCAATTTTGTTAATTTTTTCAAAGAACCAGCTTTTGGCTTTGTTAATTCTTTCAATTGTTTTTCTGTTCTCTAATTCATTTAGTTCAGCTCTAATTTTTATTATTTGTTTTCTTCTGGTGCCTGATGGGTTCTTTTGTTGCTCACTTTCTATTTGTTCGAGTTGTCGGGACAGTTCTCTGATTTTGGCTCTTTCTTCTTTTTGTATGTGTGCATTTATCGATATAAATTGGCCTCTGAGCACTGCTTTTGCTGTGTCCCAGAGGTTTTGATAGGAAGTATTTTCATTCTCGTTGCTTTCTAAGAATTTCCTTATTCCCTCCTTGATGTCTTCTATAACCCAGTCTTTTTTGAGCAGGGTATTGTTCATTTTCCAAGTATTTGATTTCTTTTCCCTAGTTTTTCTGTTATTGATTTCTAGCTTCATTGCCTTGTGGTCTGAGAAGATGCTTTGTAATACTTCGATGTTTTGGATTCTGCAAAGGTTTGTTTTATGACCTAATATGTGGTCTATTCTAGAGAATGTTCCATGTGCACTAGAAAAAAAGTATATTTTGCAGCAGTTGGGTGGAGAGTTCTGTATAAGTCAATGAGGTCAAGTTGGTTGATTGTTGTAAGTAGGTCTTCCGTGTCTCTATTGAGCTTCTTACTGGATGTCCTGTCCTTCTCCGAAAGTGGTGTGTTTAAGTCTCCTACTATAAATGTGGAGGTGTCTATCTCACTTTTCAATTCTGTTAAAATTTGATTTATGTATCTTGCAGCCCTGTTATTGGGTGCATAAATATTTAATATGGTTATGTCTTCCTGATCAATTGTCCCTTTTATCATTATATAGTGTCCTTCTTTATCCTTTGTGGTGGATTTAAGTCTAAAGTCTATTTTGTCAGAAATTAATATTGCTACTCCTCTTCTTTTTTGCTTATTGTTTGCTTGATATATTTTTTTCCATGCTTTGAGTTTTAGTTTGTTTGTGTCTCTAAGTCTAAGGTGTGTCTCTTGTAGGCAGCATATAGATGGATCGTGTTTTTTTATCCAGTCCGTGACTCTCTGTCTCTTTATTGGTGCATTTAGTCCATTTACATTCAGTGTAATTATAGATAAATAAGTTTTTAGTGCTGTCATTTTGATGCGTTTTCATGTGTGTTGTTGGCCATTTCATTTTTCCACATGCTTTTTTGTGCTGAGACGTTTTTCTTAGTAGCTTGTGAGATCCTCATTTTCATAATGTTTAACTCTGTGTTTGTTGAGTCGTTACGTTTTTCTTGGCTTTTTTCTTGAGTTATGGAATTGATATTCCTTTTTGTGGTTACCTTATTATTTACCCCTATTTTTCTAAGTAAAAACCTAACTTGTATCCTTCTATATCGCCTTGTATCACTCTCCATCTGGCAGTTCAATGCCTCCTATATTTAGTCCCTCTTTTTGATTATTGTGATCGTTTACCTATTGATTCCCATGATTTCCTGTTATGTGTATTATTTTGTTTATTTATTTATTTTTTAGAATTAGTCTTAATTTGTTTGTTTTTGTGCTTTCCCTATTTGAGCTGCATTGATATCAGGGCGTTCTGTTTTGTGACCTTGTATTGTGCTGGTACCTGATATTATTGCTCATCAGGCCGAACAATCTCCTTTAGCATTTCTTGCAGTCTTGGTTTAGTTTTTGCAAATTCTCTAAACTTGTGTTTATCTGTAAATATCTTAATTTCTCCTTCATATTTCAGAGAGAGTTTTGCTGGATATATGATCCTTGGTTGGCAGTTTTTCTCCTTCAGTGCTCTGTATACGTCGACCCATTTCCTTCTTGCCTGCATGGTTTCTGCTGAGTAGTCTGAACTTATTCTTATTGATTCTCCCTTGAAGGAAACCTTTCTTTTCTCCCTGGCTGCTTTTAAAATTTTCTGCTTGTCTTTGGTTTTGGCAAGTTTGATGATAATATGTCTTGGTGTTTTTCTTTTTGGATCAATCTTAAATGGGGTTCGATGAGCATCTTGGATAGATATCCTTTCGTCTTTCATGATGTCAGGGAAGTTTTGTGTCAGGAATTCTTCAACTATTTTCTCTGTGTTTTCTGTCCCCCCTCCCTGTTCTGGGACTCCAATCACTCGCAAGTTATCCTTCTTGATAGAGTCCCACATGATTCTTAGGGTTTCTTCATTTTTTTTAATTCTTTTATCTGATTTTTTTTTCAGCTATGTTGGTGTTGATTCCCTGGTCCTCCAGAAGTCCCAGTGTACATTGTAATTGCTCGAGTGTGCTCCTCTGACTTTCTATTGCTTTGTCAAATTCTGTAATTTTATTGTTAGTCTTTTGGATTTCTACATGCTGTCTCTCTATGGATTCTTGCAACTTATTAATTTTTCCACTACATTCTTGAATAATCTTTTTGAGTTCTTCAGCAGTTTTATCAGTGTGTTCCTTGGCTTTTTCTGCATTTATCCTAATTTCATTTGTGATATCTTTAAGCATTCTGCGAATTAGTTTTTTATATTCTGTATCTGATAATTCCAGGATTGTATCTTCATTTGGGAAAGATTTTGATTCTTTTGTTTGGGGGGTTGGAGAAGCTGTCATGGTCTGTTTCTTTATGTGGTTTGATATGGACTGCTGTCTCTGAGCCATCACTGGGAAACTAGATTTTCCAGGTAATCAGCTAAAAAAAATGCAGTCAAATCCCTATCTGAATTCTCCCTCTGGCTCCAGGTATTCAGATATTAATGGAGCCGCCTGGGGAGGGTGGGGGAGGGATCAGAGAGCTAGGAGTGTAGCACCACAGAATATAGAGCTGATCACTGCATTCACGCTCCGCCCCCTTCCGCCAAAAACCGGGCGGGATGGCTCCCTGGTTGGGACGCTACTCTCCCCACTCCGAGACCAGTCACTTCCTCCCGGGGACTTCTCCCTCCGGTGCACCGCACCACTCGCGTGAACTGGATGGGCGTCACCCGCATGACCAGGTGGGCCCGCCGCCTGGGTCAATTCAGGGGAATTTAATTGGACCCCGCGCTCACGCCCCGCCCGCTTTCCCCCAAATCCCAGCGTGACGGCTCCCCGGCTGGGACGCTGCTCTCCCCGCTCCAAGACCTGTCACTTCCTCCCGGGGACTTCTCCCTGCGGTGCGTCGCGCCACATACGCGAACTGGGTGGGCGTCCCCCCACACGAACGTGTGGGCCCCACCCCGGGGTCACTTTAGGGAAATATAGCTGACCCCCCCCCGCTCGCTCCCCGCCCGCTTCCCGCAAACTCCCGGCGGGACGGCTCCCCAGCTGGGACGCTGCTCTCCCCGCTCGAAGATCTGTCACTGCTTCCTGAGTGCTTCTCCCTCCGGCTGTGCCGCTACGCCGCCCGCGCCAACCAGCTAGACTCTCTCCCGGGATGGGTTCGGGGGGGTAGGGCTGGGCCCCTTGTCTGAGCCGTCTGTCCCCCTGGGCTCTGCCCCAGATCGGGCTCTGAAGGTCACCTGCCTGGTACGCTGGCTCCTAGTTCTGAAAACGGTCGCTGTCTGCCTGTATTTGTTCGTTTTCCGTCTCTAAATCTGTGCTTCTTCTTCAGAGTTCGTAGATTGTTATGTATGTGATCGATTCACTTGTTTTTCCGAGTCTTTGTTGCAAGAGGGATCAGCGGTAGCGTCCACCTAGTCCACCATCTTGGCTCCGCCCCTCCAATTTTTACTTTTTTTGAAAGCTTATTACATGAAAAGCTTGCACCAGGCATTTTGCATTTAATTTTCACATTAACCTATGTGATACATACTATTATTTTCATTTTACAGATTATAAAACGAAAGTTTAGAGAGTTTTAGTGACTGAAGCTGATAAGTAGTGAAGCTAGGATTTAATCCTAGGTTTTTTGACTCTCAGTTTTTATACTTCACACAATGGAACAGGTTTTCAGTATCTTTAACAAGTACTATGTCTCAGAGACTTATTATTTCCTTTTATTTTTATGTTTTCTTAATTTAAAAGGCAGAAAATGAAAGACTGTAAAGTATTTGCGAATTTGCATTACAAGAACATTGATTATTTCTTAGGAATCAGATGCTTTAATTGTTTTCATAGAGAAAAACTTTCAAGGTCAATAATGTTTGGAAAGGTCTCAGTGGTAATATCCTAAGAAGGTACAATGCTACAGTGACTCAGAAACAATATCTGTTTGTTTTCATTTTGCAACGTAGAGACAAGGCTGACATATACAGGTCTAAGGAGGTGCATTTTATTGAAGTACTTAATTTTGGGGAAAGGGAAAGTAAAAATTGTTGACTGATAGGGCCTAAATAAATATAGCGCAATTGTGAAATATTACCATATAAATCTCTAGAGCTGAGGTGGCCAGGGTAAACTCTTGTCTGGTTAAATTTGACATTTTGTTTTGGGAATGGACTCTAAAGTGATTGCTGTTAAATCATTCTAACTCATAAGATTCTTGTCTAGGTCTAGGAAGAAAAGGAAGTTACTATTCTGCAATTATTCAATAGGCTTCATAACAAAATTCTTATCATTTATTGAGAGTTTTATATTCTATTGGAAGTCTCTGGGTGGTGCACATAGTTAAGCACTTGGCTACTAACTGGAAGGTTGGCAGTTTGAGTTCATTCAGGAGAAAGACCTGTCAATCAAATGCCAAAAGGTCACAGCCATTGAAAATCCTATGGAGCACAGTTCTACTCTGACACACATGGAGTTGCCGTGAGTTGGAATCAACTTGTGAGCAACTCATTTGGTGTTGAATTAGCTATTGGGTACTCTATGCCAGATACCTAATTTATTCCCCTTAACACCCTTAAGAGGGAAGTTTACACTTTCCTAGAGAGAAAATTGAGGCTCAGGAAGATTAAGTAACTTGCTCAGGGTTCCCCAGTTGAGGTTGGAATTTGAACCAAGATCTGATGAAATGCACACGCTTTTGACCTCCATTCTATAATACTTCTTGGGCATTAATCATCCTTTGACCATGGAGCTCTGTGTCTCCCAAATTCTCTTCTTCAAGAATTCTAATGTCCATGATTTGGACAAAAATAAATTTTCCAGTAAAGAACAGAAGGTAATTATGTATTCCTTTCAATTAAATGTTTAAACTTGCTACTTCATGACTATAGACTTTTATTCAATGTATCTATTACTGTTATAAGTTGAGGTTGAAGTGAAGTATTTATTTTGTGTAGAAAAGCGAAAAGTGGCTCAGGAGGTTTTCCTCTAGATTGCCAGTACCTTTTGCTGGGAAAACGCTTGCATGACTGGGGCAAATATTCTTCCTGAGGTGTCCTGTGGTATACTTTCTCAAAAGTTTCTTTTTTGGGGTGATGTGTTCACTTTGATCACTCTCTTTTTGATTTCTATTGTACCTTTCTTCTGTGATTCCCATGTGGTATCTCTTACTGGTTTGTGTCTCTTTGCTCTAGAAAGATCAAGAGAATTAGGATAGAATTGGGGGAAGTTAACACTGGGAGGTAGTTTTAGGGAGATATGGTGTGGGTAGAAAGAAGGAGCCCTCTGTTCTCTTAAATCTCCAGGACAATGTAATAAGACTGAGCCTGGCCCTCACCTCTCTGAGATATGACTATCACTTGCATAATTTGACCCAAGTGGGTTAGGGTACGTATTAGGAGCAGAGTTTTAGGATGCAAGTTCATTTAGGGGTGTTAAGCCTTAGAGCAATTTATGGTGGATGAAATTGTGTATGGAGAGAAAAAAAATCCTCATTTGGGAGATAATCTTGTTTAGGCCTCTAATTATCAGGTTGTGGCATTAATAGAAATAAGCCCTGGTGGCACAGTGGTTAAATATTCCACTGTTACTTGAAATATCACAGGTTCAAACCTACAAACTGCTCCGTTTAAGAAAGATGTGGCAGATCTTAAATGGATGGGGCAGTTCTACTTCGTCCTGAAGGTTTTCCAGCAGTTGGAACCAACTGGACAGCAACAGGTTTGTTTGTTTTTTGGCATTGATAGGGAAAAGACTTATTTTCTGGGAGCTTTAAACACAGAGGCTGAGGACCTGCATCCCACTTGGAAGAATATGACACTGACATGTACAGGGAGTCCTTTCTCTATTTCTCCATTCAGGGAAGGTCTGCTCAAGGGGCTTCATATAGCATTTCACAGAGGCAAAGTGTACTTCAGTGGGAGGTGGCCTTGGTGGGTGTTTCTAGGGAGTGAGAGTCTACTGCTTTAGAGTCAGGCCAGGCTCACCCCTCAGGTCTCTGGTTTTTGAATTGGTATTGCCAACTACTTGTAGGTGGGATGACTTCAGCTCTCCTGAATTCTTTTTATTTGTCTATCATATTTCTGTGCTATGACTGACATAACAGAATATGAAGATAAAATGGTTATGCATGTCAGAGAACCTAGGATGTGGGTTTAATCATAAATAATTGGTGTAATTCAGATATAGAGAAATAGGGATTTATATTATATCAAGTATGTGTTGTTCTCTCAGGCTGAGTGGAGAAAAATCTAGCAGATTTATTGCAAACCTGAGAATGAAGCAGGAAATTTTAAAAAGGCTTGTACCTTTTGGATTTCAAAATTGTTTGCTTCCAGGCAAAGGGAAAACACAATCAGCAGATAAATGGCTCAGAATTTGGTATGAGAATAAAACTGCCGCTGAAGCTTTGGAAGGAGAACATCAGAAACCCAGAGTGGAAATGTGTCAGTGTAGACATTAGTTTTTTAATTTTTTTGTAAAATAAGGAACTGTGAGAGGATTAAAGAAAGGGAGATACTCAAATGTAACAAATAATGCTAATTCTTATAGTAGACATCTGTTTCTTGAATTTTCTCTGCTTCTTCCTTTGAGAGCTACCTCAACCCCAGGCCATGTAATTCTGGTTGGATAACTATCAAAGGGGCCCTACCTTCCCCTGTGATGGGGCTGGGTGCTTGGGAGGGAGTAGGGAGTGCATACAGGAGATCTCGGCTGGTCAATAGGATTTCTTCTTCCTCCCACGTACAGTGATTGGCCCATGGGTGGGCACATGCCCCAGGCAAAGGCAATTAGCATCCTTTTCTGTAGACTGATAAAAAAATTTTTTTTTTTTTTTTGGATGCTGAAAAAGAATTTTCTCCTTCTAAAATCATAAGTGCAAAAGACCACATTTGTTGACTCATGGAGAGAGTTTTCCTAATAATGAGGTCAACAGAGGTGTTATGGATGGAATTATGATCCCCCCACCGCCCCAACTCGCCACCTAGTGTGTGTCAAATTGGCTAGGCCATGACTGCCAGTATTGTGTCATTGTCTACCATTTTGTCATCGGAAGTGATTTTTCTATGCGTTGTAAATTCTACCTCTGTGATGTTAATGAGGCAGGATTGCAGGCAGTTATGTTAATGAGGCAGGGCTCAATCTACAAGATTAGGTTGTGTCTTAAATCAATCCTTTTTGCGATATAAAAAAGAGAACCAAGCGAAGAGACGGGGGACCTCATACCACGAAGAATGCAGAACCAGGAGGGGAGCACGTCCTTTGGACTCAGGGTCCCTGAACTGAGGAGCTCCTTGACTGGGAAAGATTGATGACAAGGACCTTCTCCCTGAGCTGTCAGAGAGAGAAAGTCTTCCAATGGAGCTGGCACACTTAATTCGGACTTTTAGCCTCCTAGACTGAGGAAATAAATTTCTCTTTGTTAAAGACATCCACTTGTGGTATTTCTGTTATAGCAGCACTGGATAACTAAGACAACAGGAAAGTGGTGAGTTGAAAAGTGGAGAAATGGGAAGAGAGAGAGAGACTATGAATAGGAGAATGAATGAGAGAGAAAATAAATAAATTGATAACATCTTTTGAACTCCCGGACTCAGCTATGGCTGAGATTAGCAACCCTTGAACTTCCCAACTGCATGGGTTGCTTTTATGAATGAGATTTTGAGTCCAATTTTTATCACTTGAAAAATGGGATTTTACTCTAGCCTAGCTCAGAGAAGATGCAGAAGCAAATTAAGAAACAGATTTGGGCTTTTAAAACCCATCTGAGCATGCATAAAAGGAATCAGGAGACAGAGAGGAAGGACATCTAGAGGCAGAAAGAGGGATGGCCAAAAGGAAGGCTTATGCTACTGTTAAAAGTACATAAAAACAAAACAAAAACCATTGCTGTGAGTCAGTTTCAACTCGTAGCGACCGTATAGGAAAGAGCAGAGCTGTTCTACAGGGTTTCTGAGGCTGTAATCTTTACAGAAGCAGACTGTCACATCTTTCTTCTGTGGGAAAGCTGAGTTTGACAGCCAACCTTTTGGTTAGCAGCTGGAAGTTTAGCCACTATGCCACCAGGGCCCTCTGTTAAAGGACATAAAAAAATGAGTAAATCAAAAGCTGAGAAAAGAGTTTGGGAAAAGAGCACATGGTCAAGTACACATCGGTTTTCTCTGGACCCAAGAATGCACTGGCTTATGAATTACCATAGCAGCAATTTCTATTAAAACAACTTTTGAGGAAAAACCATCAGCCAGTACAAATGTGAGAGCAAAGGGTAAACTTGTCTAGCGTCAAAAGTTGTTATATTTGGTTGTTATGTTATGTTATGTTAGGTGTCATTCAGTTGGTTCCGACTCATAGCCACCCCAAGTACAACAGAATATAATGCTGCCTGGCAGTGTGCCATCTTCAAAATTGTTGCTATGTCTTTGAGCCCATGGTTGAAGCCACTGTGTCAGTCCTTCTCATTGAGGTTCTTCCTCTTTTTTGCTGACCCTCTACTTTCAAGAGTTATAGACCAACAGAAGTCTAGAGGAGGAGGCAGAGGCAGCAGGCACACTGGCAGGATAAGGACAAATAAGATTAGAAGGCCTTGGGAATCTGCCAGAGTCAGTTGAATGCAGAGTAAAGAGTAGGACACTTGGATTATGGGGGTGGTGCAAAGCCACAGGTTTTGCTTGGAGATTGCTTGTTATAAATACAGAGTTCCCTGCTCACAGGAAAGAATAGCATCTTTGTCCCTGGAAAGGGACCACACTCAGTTAAGGATTGGGATATTAGGAATCAAAAGAGATATGGCAATGAGGATCTTTTGTTGATAGGTGCCATAGAGACAGTTCTGACTCATAGCGACCCTATGTACAACAGAATGAAACACTGGCCAGTCCTATGCCATCCTCAGAGTCATTGTTATACTTGAGCCCATTGTTGCAGCCACTATGTCAATCCATCTCACTGAGGGTCTTCCTCTTTTTTTGACGACCCTCTACTTTACCAAGCATGATGTCCTTCTTCAGGGACTGGTCCCTCCTGATAGGATCTAGAGGGTTGGGTATATGCAGAGGATACACAAAGAAGAAGAGGATCTCAGGAAAGGGCAGAGGCTTCACTATTATATTTTTCTGAAGTTTATTAGAAACCAAGAGTATTCCAAATGCTGCTGTCCAAAAACAGGCAGTCTATATACACATAGGGCAGTAGAACCATGTTTTCAGACTTTTATTATTTATTTTAAGCAGCAGAACTCTTTTCAAGTAAAATTTTAGGCAAAAGTGCAATACGTAAACAGATAAAATGCTGATCTGTCCAATCAGGGAGTGCCTTTCTAGTTCATTAGCATGGGGGTGTGCACATCTATATGCTCAATGCCCCACTATGTGGCCCTTCTGGAGAACAACTGGGGTTCCGCTGGACACAGCTCAAAAGCCAGAGGAATTTTTGTGGCTCAGCTCAGTTCCCTAGAGTAGGATAATACTCAGCGATCTGGGACCATAGCATTGGCTTTTAGTAAATGCCATTTATTTGCCAGGTATGAGTGTTAAGCAATCTATGTTTCCAAAGACTCTGCTGGAGTGGCTGATGCCACAGCAGGTACCTGGTTGTGGATTTGGAGATTGAGATCCTGTTATCT
The DNA here is from genome assembly GCF_030014295.1 of Loxodonta africana. NCBI lineage: Eukaryota > Metazoa > Chordata > Mammalia > Proboscidea > Elephantidae > Loxodonta > Loxodonta africana. The sequence continues at coordinate 109,586,172 of NC_087344.1, forward strand.
CTTCTCTTTTTTCGTCACTGGCTGTGGCTAACAAGAAAGTGCTTTGTAAACCTGCAAAGAGCTATAAAAACATAGAGACATAATGGATCGTTTTTATTTTGGTAGTGCTTCTCAGCAATGGTGCACAATGTCTATGATCTTTTCCTTAATCCCCATATACCACCCCACCCCATCACCACACACTAAACTTCTATTCACCTTTCAAGTTTCAGCATACCCAGTACCACTTCTCGGAAGCCTCACATATCTTTTTTCATCCGTCTTATTCCAGACTGGTAGCATTTTTCACACTATACTGTGGTTATTTATTTGTCTGTACTCCACCCCCCACCCAGTCCCCCACCTCCATTAAATTGTGAACTCTATAAGGATGGAACTAAAATTTTCATCTCTGTATTCCTGGTGTTTAACATAGAACCTATTTCGCTGTAGATGTTAAAAATATTTTTCATAAGTTAATAAATGTCAATGGAAAAAGAGTTGAGATACGAGTTAAGGAGGAGGGAAAGGTCAGAGACATTTTATAATTTATCAAGTTTTGAGAATTACATCTCATCTTATAACAACACAGAGTCTTAAGGACATTGGTTAATCTGTTTCTCCAGACCAAGACCCCAATTCATAGGCATGAAGTCCTCAAGTCCTAGTCCATTCATGAATTCTTAATTCTTAGAATTTTAGAGTTGAAACAAACTGTAAAAACCAATCTGGTATCAGTACCTTGTTAATTTACAGCCAGTATCACAAAAAATTTGCTCTCAGTTGCTAACCAAAAGGTTGGTGGTTCAAATTCACCCAGTGGAGCCACAGAAAAAAGGCCTGGCAATCTACTTCTGTAAGATTGTTGTTGTTAGGTGTTGTAGAGTCAATTTCAACTCATTGTGACCCCATGTGACAGAGTAGACTGAAAACCCAATGAAGCACACTTCTACTCTGACACACGTGGAGTTGCCATGAGTCGGAATCCACTTGACGGTAATGGGGAATTTGTATATTAATTTTAATATTCTGTTACTTAAATTTGCTTTTTCCTGTTTGTTTCATGTCCTGATTGTTCCATCCTACTGTGAGTTCTTGTAGGGCTCCAGTTGTCTCTTTTCCCTCAGTGTCTATCCCAGAGTAGGAGGTCTCTGTAAATGTTGCTGATTAACTGACAAAGCAGGATTCTCTAGAACCATATTTGTGAAAGTACAGATTATGAGGCACTGGGAACAAGCATCCTAGTATTTGGATATTTAAATTTTAAATTTACATAAAGATTCTCAAGTATGTGAACACACACACACACACACAAGCCTTAGCATGTACATCTGGGAAGTACATTTCCCTTTTCCCCCACATCTGAGAAAAAAATTAATCAAACAACTTCATAGTCAGGGTTTACTGAGAGTAATAAGGCATTCTGCAATTATAAGAAGCACTCTCCAAGTGCCGTAATAGGACAGTATTACTCTATGGAAAATAATTAATGCCTAATTGACATCAGTGATGAAATTGCCACCATATCTCGGATGGATGAGGCCATAGGCAGTGTGAGAAGAGAGAAAATGTCTGGAAGCAGTGGAGAGGTAGGATACAAAACTGACCTAACATCTAGTGAATTCAGGTGTCTTCTCTGGAACCCACATCTTCAGGGATCCTTTGTACCAGAAATCCAGACAGAACCTCAAGGGCTTTATCAAAGTTGGGGATATGAGCCAGTTAATTGGAAATCAAGCCAGAGGCTCCTTTATTTATAACACATTATCCTCTCCAATCATCATTACCAGTAGCCAGCTGCCATGAGTCACTTCCAACTCGTGGCGACCTCAGGTATGTCAGAGTAGCACTGTGCTTCAAAGGGTTTTCAATGGCTGATTTTTTGAAAGTAGATTGCCAGGTATTTCTTCTGAGGTGCTTCTAGGTAGACTCAAACTTCCAGCACTTTGGTTAGCAGCTGAGCATGTTAGCTGTTTGCATCACCCATTAAGCCTCAGGAAATAGTACATATACATTTTTATATTTTAAAAATCTATATTCTAGATATATTAAAATGGTAAAAAAATGTGTGTTGAAAGAGTTAGAACACTGATAAATATTTATGAAATTTGAGGTTAAGAAAATCCTTTCTAGGCATAGCAACTCAGAAAGAAGCATTAAAAGAAAAGCACATTGACATTGTATAAAGTAAGAGCCTCTGACTGTTAAAAAAAAAAAATGTAAAGCAAACAAAAGATGTCGGAATATTTGCTATCTACAAAGAAGACAAATGCCATTTATCAATAAAGAATGCTTACAAATCCATATAAGAAAGGCTGACATCATAGTACAGAAATACGCAAAAGGCTTTGCAGAGCCAAATCCTTAAATGTATTACATTTTATTAGAAGAAAAGGAATTGTTAGCTTACTAATTGCAGGGAAACATGTAGATTTCAGCATGGCATTATGGCAAGATAGGTAAGATGAGAAATTCTGTGGAGCCTCTATGTAGACTCTGACCTCAAATTTTCATTTAGCAACCTAGTGCATTAACCATTTGCACGACCCAGGAACTCCAAGGTGAGAAAAACTAGAATATTTGCATTCTTGTGAGTGCAAGACTGCATTGAGCCAAGAAGAAGTTGGCATTTGAGCAAATGAAGTGGAGGGATAAATGAGACTGAGCACAGCCTGTCTCTATCTTTGTTGCCTCACAGACAAGGCTAGGGGTCTGTGTCTGGTTGTGTGTGCTAAGCTCACATGATCGCAGAGCACTGGTTACAAGGGTCTGTGAGAATGGCATCTCTTAGGGATATGCACTGTACACCTCTACAAGGCAGCTCTGAAAGGGCCCCTACCTCTTGCAATGATATTAGAATTAAAAAAGACTCTATTCAGGAGTGAATAATAACCAGGAGCAGAACAACATGTGGTCTGGTTGCTAGATTTGGATAGGGGGGCAATCTGGAGTGTTTTGGAAGAGGTTCGTGCAACATACAATGAGATCATAAGAAAATTGGCTTACAGAGAAAAGAGATTGGTCTGAGTCTGTGTGCTCAGCAGTGTCGGGTATCTTAGACTTGTTGTAACTCCTGACAATTTGGTTTTAATGAGTGCAAATACCCTAAATATCTGTGGCTCTCTGTGAACTCATCTCTTCTGCCTGATTCCATCCTTCATGGGAGGAAAACCTAATATGTTTTGTAACTATCTTACACAACAAAAACAAGAACTATCTCTCTGTCTCTCTCGCTGTCTTTATCTCTTTCTCATCTCTAGCTGTATTTATATGACAGAAATGTCTGGAAATTTCAGGGGTAGATTGGCTTAAGTTTAGACTAAAGGGTTTAAAGGCTTTGGACACTTATTCTTTGCCTCTCCACCTCTTCATTCTTCTTCTCTCTGTGTGTTGGCCTCAATTGCTCTTAATGCTCTTAATTTCCTCCATGTAGTCTGGAAACAGTCCTGGTTCACATCATTTTTACTGCTTATGAATTCTGAGGAAGAAGAGAAAAAGATCACTCACTACCCCATGCCACCTCCCAGCATCCAAAATTTAAATCTCCCCGACAGCCTTGGTTTGGTATTGATTGGTACAAAGGCCTCCCCCTTGGACTAATCACTGTAGGCAAGGGGAGAAGGTATCACATGGATATGATCTCACATGGACTCTGACTGGATTCAACATGCTTATCTCTGCAGCTGGGGTTGGCGAAAGGCAACAGCAGAGTCAGTTCCATCAGCACCATGTGGGAAAGGAGCGGGGCAATTCCTCCTTGGAAAGAGGAATATGGGCTAGGTGAACTGATGGTCACCACAAAAGTACAGAAAAGTACTACAATGTCACACACACGTGAAAAAATGTACCAGCTAATAGTAATCAAAGAAATGCAAAGTGAATATGAGAGGATGCTTTCACTTGTCAGATCGATGATAGAGGAATAATAGAATTAGGTGATAGTGGGATGGAGGGATGTCAGGAGTCTTTGATCAGCTGCTTTATAGAAATATTTCTCAAGAAAATGTGTTATGAAATAATATTTAATATAACAGGAAAATGTTTAATTGTTATGTAAAAAAGCAGGAATTAGCCTGGACAACAATGTCCTCTTTTTATAGTTATTTTACAAAAATTATATATATATGTATATATAAACAGGCATACCTTGTTGTATTGTGATTCTCTTAATTGCACTTTTGCAGACATTGCATTTTTCACGATTGAAGGTTTGTGGCAACCCTGCATTGAGCAAGTCTATCAGTGCCATTTTTCCAACAGCACATGCTCACTTTGTGTCTCTGTGTCACATTTTGGTAATTCTCACAATATTTCAAAGTTTTTCAGTATTATTACATCTGTTATGGTGATCTGTGATCAGTGATCTTTGAGGTTACTATTGTAATTGTTTTGGAGCACCCAAATAATAGGGCTAACAATCGGTAAACGTTGTGTGTTCTCACTACTCTGCTGACTGGCCATTCCCCCATCTCTCTCCCTCTCCTTGGGCCTCCCTATTCCCTGATACACGACGATATTGAAATTAGGCCAATTAATAACCTTACAGTGACCTCTAAGTGTTCAAGGGAAAGGAAGAGTTGCATATTTCTCACTTTAAATCAAAAGCTAGAAATGATTAAGCTTAGTGAGAAAGGGATGCCAAAAGCCAAAACTTTGCACCCAACAGTCAAGTTGTGAATGTAAAGGAAAAGTTCTTGAAGGAAATTAAAAGGGCTACTCCAGTGAATACAGGAATGATAAGAAAGCAAAACAGCCTTATTGCTGATGTGGAGAAAGTTTTAGTGGTCTGGATAGAAGATCAAAACAGCCACAACATTCCCTTAAACCAAAGCCTAATCCACAGCAAGGCCGTAAATCTTTTCAATTCTATGAAGGCCGAGAGAGGTGAGGAAGCTGCAGAAGAAAAGTTTGAAAGTAACAGAGGTTGGTTCATGAGGTTTAAGGAAAGAAGCCGTCTCCATAACATGAAAGTGCGAGGTGAAGCAGTAAGTGCCGATGTAGGAGCTGCAGCAAGCTATCCAGAAGATCTGGCTGAGACAACCGATGAAGGCGGCCACACTGAACAGCAGATCTTCAGTGTAGATGGAACAGCCTCACACTGAAAGAAGATGCCATCTAGGACTTTCATAGCTAGAGAGGAAAAGTCAATGCCTGCTTTCAAAGTTTCAAATGACAGGCTGACTCTCTTGTTAGGGGCTAATGCAGCTAGTGACTTTAAGTTGAAGCCAATACTCACTTACCATTTCAAAAATCCTAGGGCCCTTAAGAATTATACTGAATCTACTCAGCCTATGCTCTACAAATGGAACTACAAAGCCTAGATGACAGCACATCTGTTTGCAACATGGTTTACTGAATATTTTATTACAATTTTTATTGTGCTTTAAGTGAAAGTTTACAAATCAAGTCAGTCTCTTGCACAAAAGCCCATATACACCTTGCTACACACTCCCAATTTCTCTCCCCCAATGAGACAGCCCGCTCTCTCCCTCCACTCTCTCTTTTCGTATCCATTTCACCAGCTTCTAACCCCCTCCACCCTCTCATCTCCCCTCTAGGCAGGAGATGCCAACATAGTCTCAAGTGTCCACCTGATCCAAGAAGCTCACTCCTCACCAGCATCCCTCTCCAATCCATTGACCAGTTCAATCCATGTCCGTAGAGTTGGATTCGGGAATGGTTCCTGTCCTGGGCCAACAGCAGGTCTGGGGGCCATGACCACTGGGGTCCTTCTAGTCTCAGTCAGACCAATAAGTCTGGTCTTTTGAGAATTTGGGGTCTGCATCCCACTGCTCTCCTGCTCCCTCAGGGGTTCTCTGTTGTGTTCCCTGTCAGGGCAGTCATCCTTTGTAGCCGGGCACAATCTAGTTCTTCTGGTCTCAGGCTGATGTAGTCGCTGGCTCATGTGGCCCTTTCTGTCTCTTGGGCTCGTAATCACCTTGTGTCCTTGGTGTTCTTCATTCTCCTTTGATCCAGGTGGGTTGAGACCAATTGATGCATCTTAGATGGCTGCTTGCTAGCGTTTAAGACCCCAGATGCCACTCTTCAAAGTGGAATGCAGACTGTTTTCTTAATAGATTTTATTATGCCAATTGGCTTAGATGTCCCCTGAAACCATGGTCCCCAGACCCTGCCCCTGGTACACTGGCCTTCGAAGCATTCAGTTTATTCAGGAAACTTCTTTGCTTTCGGTTTAGTCCAGTTGTGCTGACCTCCCTGTATTGTGTGCTGTCTTTCCCTTCACCTAAAGTAGTTCTTATCTACTATCTAATTAGTGAATACCCCTCTCCCACCCTGTCTGCCTCCCCCCTCTCGTAATCACAAAAGAATGTTTTCTTCTCAGTTTAAGCTATTTCTCAAGTTCTTATAGTAGTGGTCTTCTACAATTTTTCTCCTTTTGCAACTGACTAATTTCACTCAGCATAATGCCTTCCAGGTTCCTCCATGTTATGTAATGTTTCACAGATTCCTCACTGTTCCTTATCGATGCGTAGTATTCCCTTGTGTGAATATACCATAATTTATTTATCCATTCATCCGTTGATGGGCTCCTTGGTTGCTTCCATGTTTTTGCTATTGTAAACAGTGCTGCAATAAACATGGGTGTGCATATATCTGTTCGTGTAAAGGCTCATATTTCTCTAGGATATATTCCAAGGAGTGGGATTGCTGGATTGTATGATAGTTCCATTTCTAGCTTTTTAAGGAAACGCCAGATTGATTTCCAAAGTGGTTGTACCATTTGCTTTCCCACCAGCAATGTATAACTGTTTCAATATCTCCACGGTCACTCCAGCATTTATTATTTTGTGTTTTTTGGATTAATGCCAGCCTTGTTGGAGTGAGATGAAATCTCATTGTAGTTTTGATCTGCATTTCTCTAATGGCTAATGATCATGAACATTTCCTCATGTATCTGTTAGCTACCTGCATGTCTTCTTTAGTGAAGTGTCTATTCATACCTTTTGCCCATTTTTTAATAGGGTTATTTGTCTTTCTGTAGTTGAGTTTTTGCAGTATTGTGTAGATTTTGGAGGTCAGGCACTGATCAGAAATGTCATAGCTAAAATTTTTTTCCCAGCCTGTAGGTAGTCTTTTTACTCTTTTGGTGAACTCTTTGGATGAGCATAGGTGTTTGATTTTTAGTAGCTCCCAGTTATCTAGTTTTTCTTCTGCATTCGTAATAATGTTTTGTATACTGTTTGTGCCAGGTAGGGCTCCTGACGTTGTCCCTGTTTTTTCTTCCATGATCTTTATCATTTTAGATTTTATATTTAGGTCTTTGATCTATTTTGAGTTAGTTTTTGTGCATGGAGTGAGGTATGGGTCTTGTTTCATTTTTTTGCAGGTGGATATCCAGGTATGCCAGCACCATTTGTTAAAAACACTGTCTTTTCCCCATTTAACTGTTTTGGGGCCTTTGTCAAATATCAACTGCTCGTATGTTGTTGGATTTATGTCTAGATTCTCAATTCTGTTCCATTGGTCCATGTATCTGTAGTTGTACCAGTACCAGGCTGTTTTGACTACTGTGGTGATATAATAAGCTCTAAAATCAGATAAAGTAAGGCCTCCCACTTTGTTCTCCTTTTTCAGTAACGCCTTGTTTATCCAGGGCCTCTTTCCCTTCCATTTGAAGTTGGTGATTTGTTTCTCCATGTCATTAAAGAATGTCATTGGGATTTGGATTAGAATTGCATTAAATGTATAGATCGCTTTTGGTAGAATAGACGTTTTTATAATGTTAAGTCTTCCTATCCACGAGCAAGGTATGTTCTTCCACTTATGTAAGTCTCTTTTGGTTTCTTGCAGAAGTGTACTGTAGTTTTCTTTGTATAAGTCTTTTACATTTCTGGTAAGATTTATTCCTAAGTATTTTATCTTCTTGGTGGCTACTGTAAATGGCATTGATTTGGTGATTTCCTCTTTGATGTTCTTTTTGTTGGTGTAGAGGAATCCAAATGATTTTTGTATGTTTATCTTGTATCCTGATACTCTGCTGAACTCTTCTATTAGTCTCAGTAGTTTTCTGGAGGATTCCTTAGAGTTTTCTGTGTATAAGATCATGTCATCTGCAAATGGAGATAATTTTACTTCTTCATTGCCAGTCTGGGTGCCCTTTATTTCTTTACCTAGCCGTATTGCTCTGCCTAGGACCTCCAGCACAATGTTGAATAAGAGTGGTAATAAAGTGCATCCTTGTCTGGTTCCCGACGTCAATGGGAATGCTTTCAGGCTCTCTCCATTTAGGGTGATGTTGGCTGTTGGCTTTGTATAAATGCCCTTTATTATGTTGAGGAATTTTCCTTCTATTCCTATTTTGCTGAGAGTTTTTTATCATGAGTGAGTGTTGAACTTTGCCAAATGCCTTTTCTGCATCAAATGATAAAATCATGTGATTCCTGTCTTTTGTTTTATTTATGTGGTGGATTACATTAATTGGTTTCCTAATGTTGAACCATCCCTGCATACCTGGTATGAATCCCACTTGATCATGCTGAATTATTTTTTTGATATGTTGTTGAATTCTATTGGCTAGAATTTTGTTGAGGATTTTTGCATCTACATTCATGAGGGATATAGGTCTATAATTTTCTTTTCTTGTGGTGTCTTTACCTGGTTTTGGTATCAGGGATATGGTGGCTTCATAGAATAAGTTTGGGAGTATTCCGTCCTCTTCTGTGTTTTGAAATACCTTTAGTAGTAGTGGTGTTAACTCTTTTCTGAAAGTTTGGTAGAACTCTGCAGTGAAGCCATCCAGATCAGGGCTTTTTTTTGTTGGGAGTTTTTTGATTACCTTTTCAATCTCTTCTTTTGTTATGGGTCTATTTAGTTGTTCTACCTCTGTTTGTGTTAGTTTAGGTAGGTAGTGTTTTTCTAGGAATTCATCCATGTCTTCTAGGTTTTCAAATTTGAGTACAGTTTTTCATAGTAATCTGATATGATTTTTTTAATTTCAGTTGTGTCTGTTGTAATATTGCCCCTCTCATTTCTTATTCGAGTTATTTGCTTCCTCTCCTGTTTTTCTTTTGTCAGTCAGTTTGGCCAGTGGTTTATCAATTTTGCTGATTTTTTAAAAAAAACCAGCTTTTGGTCTTGTTAATTCTTTCAATTGTTTTTCTGTTTTCTATTTCACTTAGTTCAGCTCTGATTTTTATTATTTGTTTTCTTCTGGTGCCTATGGGTTTCTTTTGTTGCTCTTTTTCTATTTCTTCAAGCTGTAGGGAGAATTCTTTGATTTTGGCCCTTTCTTCTTTTTGGATGTGTGCATTTATTGATATAAATTGGCGTCTGAGCACTGCTTTTGCTGTGTCCCAAAGGTTCTGATAGGAAGTGTTTTCATTCTCATTGGATTCTCTGAATTTCTTTATTCCATCCTAAAGTCTTCTATAATCCAGTCTTTTTTGAGCAGGGTATTATTCAGTTTCCAAGTGTTTGATTTCTTTTCCTTGCTTTTCCTGTTATTGATTTCTACTTTTATGGCCTTACGGTCAGAGAAGATGCTTTGTAATATTTCAGTGTTTTAGATTCGTTTTTTTAAGGCTAGCTTATGACCTAATATGTGGTCTCTTTTTTTTTTTTTTTTTTCTAGAGAATGTTCCATGTGCACTAGAAAAGAAATTATACTTGTTTGCTTTTGGGTGGAGTGTTCTGTATATGTCTCCGAGGTCAAGTTGGTTGATTGTGGCATTTAGATCCTCCGTGACTTTATTGAGCTTCTTTCTGGAGGTCCTGTCCTTCACTGAAAGTGGTGTGTTGAAGTCTCCTACTATTACTGTGGAGCTGTCTATGTCACTTTTCAATGCTGAAAAAGTTTGTTTCATGTATGTTGCAGCCCTGTCATTGGGTGCATAAATATTTAATATGTTTATATCTTCTTGGTGTATTGTCCTTTCAATCATTATATAGTGTCCTTCCTTAATGATGGATTTGACTTTAAAGTCTATTTTGTCCAAAATTAATATTGCCACTCCTGCTCTTTTTTTTTGATTGTTGTTTGCTTGATATATATTTTTCCATCCTTTGAGTTTTAGTATGTTGTTTCTCTAAGTCTAAGGCGTGTCTCTTGTAGCCACCATATAGATGGATCTTGTTTTTTAATCCATTCTGCCACTCTCTGTCTCTTTATTGGTGCATTTAGTCTGTTTACATTCAGGGTAATAATGGATAGGTATGAATTTAGTGCTATCATTTTGATGTCTTTTTTTGTGTGTTGACAGTTTCCTTTTCCCACTTAATTTTATGGGCTGAGTAGATTTTCTTTATATATTGTCTTTTCCTCATATTTGTTGTTGATTTTGTTTCCGCTGAGTCTGTATTTTTCCCTTGTCTTTTATTTTGATGAGTAGGATAGTTTGTCTCCTTTGTGGTTACCTTATTATTTACCCCTGTTTTTCTAAATTTAAAACTAACTTTTATTTCTTTGTATCGCCGTGTCTTCCTCTCCATATGGAAGGTGTATGATTACATTTCTTAGTCCCTCTGTATTTTAATGTTGTCTTCTTTTATATAAGAAAATCCCTGTTACCCTGTTTTGGGCTTTTTTTTTTATTGTTTTATAATCTTGCTTTGCTTTTTTGAATTTCCCTGTCTGAGTTGACTTCTGGTTGCTCTGCCCAGTGTTCTAGTCTTGGGTTGATACCTGATATTATTGATTTTCTAACCAAAGAACTGCCTTTAGTATTTCTTGTAGCTTTGGTTTGGTTTTTATGAATTCCCTCAACTTGTGTTTATCTGGAAATGTCTTAATTTCACCTTCATATTTAAGAGACAGTTTTGATGGATATATGATTCTTGGCAGGCAATTTTTTTCCTTCAATTTTTTAAATATGTCATCCCATTGCCTTCTTGCCTACATGGTTTCTGCTGAGTAGTCTGAGCTTATTCTTATTGGCTCTTCTTTGTAGGTGACTTTTTGTTTATCCCTTGCTGCTCTTATAATTTTCTGCTTATCTTTGGTTTTGGGAAGCTTGATTATAATATGTCTTGGTGACTTTCTTTTAACATCTACCTTATGTAGAGTTTGATGAGCATCTTGGAGAGATATCTTCCATCTTTCACAATATCAGGGAAGTTTTCTGCCAACAAATCCTCAACAATTTTTCTGTATTTTCTGTTATTCCTCCCTGTTCTGGTACTCCAATTGCTCGTACGTTGTTTCTCTTGAGAGAGTCCCACATGATTCTTAAGGTTTCTTCATTTTTTAAAATTCTTTTCTCTGATTTTTCTTCAAATATATTAGTGCCAAGTGATTTATCTTTGAGTTCAGAAATTCTAGCTTCTACTTACTCAATTCTGCTCCTCTGACTTTCTGTTGAGTCATCTAATTCTGTAATTTTATTGTTAATCTTCTGAATTTCTGATTGCTGTCTATGTATTTTTCCAGCTTATTGAACTTTTCATTATGTTCCTGAATAATCTTTCTAATTTCTTCAGTTGCTTTATCTGTGTGTTCCTTGGCCTGTTCTGTGTGTTGCCTCATTTCGTTCCTGATGTCTTGAAGGGCTCTGTATATTAAACTTTTCTATTCTGCATCTGGTAATTCCAGGAATGCACTTTAATCCAGAAGATCCCTGGATTCTTTGTTTTGAGAGCCTGTTGAGGTGATCATGTTCTGTTTCTTTATGTGACTTGATATTGACTGTTGTCTCCGAGCCATCTATAAGTTATTGTATTTGTTTATGCTTGCTTGCTGTGTCATAGCTGCCTGCATTGTTTTGTTTTGGTATACCCCTATGGGTTGCTTGAGTAGGTAGCTTGATTATTTTCACCTTTCGAGCTCTGGTGTCCTGTCCCCAGCTGGCTAGAGCTGTTATCAGGTATATCAGCCTAGGAGTCCATTCAGTTTTCTTTTGTGAATTCAGCTCAGGTTTCTAGGTAGCTGATCATCAAGTGTGTGGTACAGGCTCTGTGCTACAGTCTTAGAGGGGCAGTGGTGATTGGCGTATATACTGGTATCTGATTGCAGCAGGGGGTCATGCTCTGAACAAGGCAGGGGGGGTGAGAACTGACCCCCAAGTGTCTCTGAGGAAAACGAGTCTCCGTTCCCTAGAGCGTGCTGGTGGGTGGGTTCTGCTAAGGGACCATGGGCACCCAAAGTTTTTGGTTGTAAGGACTGGGAGGTACCAGTTATCTTTGGACCTCTATTGCAGGTGGCTGGGTGGCTTGAGTGGAGCTACCAGTCTCTAGGTCCCTGATGTGGGTAGGTGAGGACCTTGTTTAATAGGCAAAGCAACGTCAAACATCAAACACCCACCTCTCCACCACACAGCTGAAATGGTTGGAGTTTGTCCACAAAGGCCTATTCTCCCAAAATAGGCCCACATAGGTCCATGAAGAAGGGAAATTTGTTCAGGGTCCATGGATGATTTATGCCTGGATAGGAGCCGCTTTTGTCTTGAGGTCCTCCGGTTAATGGAGATAGCAAATTATCTTTTCCCCCCAGTTGCAATTTTTTTTCCTTCCCCAAGGCCAGGAGGATGGCTCTAGGAGCTCAGCAGGGTCTATCTCAGGCCCAGGGATTCAGCCGCTGAAGCCGGCTTGGGGGTTGGGAGGGCACAGTAAAATATATGCAAGTACTTAGCTTTTGCTGAGAGCGCCGTACTTCTCAGGTTCCAGAGGTGTGAGTAGGCTGTGTGGCTGGCTGCTTCTCCCTGAGGAAACTGCAGCCGAACACTAGTACCAGCCTGCTGCTGCCGCTGCTCCTGGAATGGTGCCTGAGGGCTCCCCGTGATTCAGGTCCGGTAACTCCTCTCCACTTCTAAACGGTCTCTTCCTTCCCCTGCCCTTGAGTTCATTGTCTAAGATTGCTTTTGATGCTCAGGGTTCCCAGCTTGTCACAAATGTATTCATTTCACTTGTTTTTTCAGGTCTTTGTTGTAAAGAGGGCTCGCCAGAAGCGTCTGTCTATTCTGCCATCTTGGCTCTGCCTCTGGTTTACTGAATATTTTAACCCCACTGTTGAGGTCTATTGCTCAAAAAAAAAAAAAAAAGATTCCTTTCAAAATATTTCTGCTCATTGACAATGCACCTGGTTACCTAAGAGCTGTGATGGCGATATACAAGGAAATTAATGTTTTCATGCCTGTTAACATCCTTTCTGTAGCCCATAGATTAAGGGATAATTTCAGCTTTCAAGTCTTATCATTTAAGAAATACATTTCATAAGGCTATAGCTGCTATTGATAGTGATTCCTCTGATGCATCTGAGCAAAGTAAATTGAAAACCTCTTTGAAAGGATTCACCATTCTAGATGCCGTTAAGAACATTCATGATTCATGGGAGGAGGTCAAAATATCAACATTAAGAGGAGTTTGGAAGAAGTTGATTCCAACCCTCATGGATGACTTTGAGGGATTTAAGACTTCATGTGGAGGAAGTAACTGCAGATGTGATAGAACTGGCAAGAGAACTAGAGTTAGAAATGGAGCCTGAAGATGTGACTGAACTGCTGCACTCTCATGATAAAACGTTAAGGAATGAGGAGTTGCTTATAGATGAGCAAAGAAGGTGGTTTCTTGAGATGGAATCTACTCCTGGTGAAGATGCTGTGATATTGTTGAAATGACAACAAAAGATTTAAATATTACATAAACTTAGTTGACAAAACAGTGTCCAGGTTTGAGAGAACTGACTCCAGCATCACATGCTCCAGAGAAAACTTTCATGAAAGAACGAATCAATCGACGGTGGCAAACTTCATTGTTGTCTTATTTTAGAAACTGCCACAGCCACCCTAACCTTCAGCAACTACCGCCTTGATCAGTCAGTAGCCATCAACATCAAGGCAAGACACTCTGCCAGCAAAAAGATTACAACTCACTGAAAACTCAGATGATGGTTAGCATTTTTTTAGCAATAAAGTATTTTTTAATTAAAGTATGTACTTTTTTAGACATAATGCTATCGTGCACTTAGTAGACTACAGTATAGTGTAAATATAACCTTTATATGCAAAAGCAAACCAAAAAAATTTGTGTGACTCGCTTTATTGCAATATCCGCTTTATTGCAGTAGTCTGAAACTGTACCCATAATAGCTCCAAGGTATGCCTGTTCGTTTATGTTATTTCCAGTGTTTGTCTTTCAATGGTAGGATTATGGGTGGCTTTAATTTTCTTCATACTTTTATATATATTCCAATTATCTTCAGTGAATGTATATATTTGTACTTATTTTTTATTTCTATTTTAAGATATTAAAAATATAGCATGTCATGGGTTGAATTGTGTCCCCCCAAAATATCTGTCAACTTGGCTAGGCCATGATTCCCAGTATTGTGTGATTGTCCACCATTGTGTTACCTGATGTTATTTTCCTATGTGTTATAAATCCTATCTCTATGATGTTAATGAGGTGAGATTATGGGCAGTTATGTTAATGGTGCAGAACTCAATCTACAAGATTAGGTTGCTTCTTAAACCAATCTCTTTTGAGATAAAAAAGGGAGAAATGAGCAGAGAGACAAGGGGACCTCATACCAACAAGAAAGCAGCACCAGGAGCAGAGTATGTCCTTTGGACCCTGGCTTCCTGCACGGAGAAGCTCCTAAACCAAGGGAAGATTGATGACAAGGACCTTCCCCCATAGCCGACAGAGAGAGAAAGTCTTCCCCTGGAGCTGATGCCCTGAATTTAGACTTCTAGCCTACTAGACTGTGAGAGAATAAATTTTTCTTTGTTAAAACCATCCACTTGTGGTATTTCTGTTATAACAGCACTAGATAACCAAGACAACACATTACAAAGAATAATGTAAAAAATACTTATGTACCCACAACCTAAATTAGCAATTATTATCATGTTGTTATATTTGCTTCAAGTCTTTTTTTTTTTTTTTGTAGAAGTAATGTTCCCTTTTATCCACCATCCTTAGCACTATTCTCCTCTACTTCTCCAGAGCTATGATTAATTTAATGTATAAACTTGCAATCCATTTCTATACCTTTGTATAAATTGTTTTATTGTATTAATTTTATAATGAGAAAAAATAACATATCAATATGTTGCTGGGACAAACAAACTTCAAAAAAGTCAGTGGCTTACAACAAAAAGCTTTACTTCTTGGCACTGTTTCTGATTCCCATCCTTGGTACAGATGTTGTTTTCTTAATTTTTTTGTTTCTTTGATCTTTTCAAAGAAAACTTATGAAGGCAAGGTGTTAACTAGATTGACTTAGGAAGGCAGGGTGTTAACTAGGTTAACTAGATAATTAGGGCTCAAATTGTTACCCTATACCGTAAACTGCTTATTTAAGCCCATTTCTTTTAAAAAATAGCATGATTTATTATCACATCCCAGCTTCTTCAGATGGCACTGATACAGTTACGATAATGTGCCTATAGCTAATAAAAACCCTTCCATGGGTAATAATGACTACCTGCCGAATTCATTTAGATGGGCTTCTGCTCATGGGCTCCTATCTGCTGTGTGCCTGGTACCTCAGTTCCAAATCTCCTCAGGCTGCCATTATTTGACTACGTGTTTTGGGTAAGCTTATCTGCTTCAGCCTTGGAACCCAGCCTTGTTATTCCATATTCCGCCTCCAGCCTCATTACCTTTGGGTAAGGTCATAGTGACACTGCCTGGTTCAGTTACTATTTCTTGAAAGCTCTTGTTGAAGGAAATGCTTCTCTTTCTTCTTGCCAACTCTGCAAGACTAGTCGGCCAGATCTGCTTCCCACATGACCTCCCTGTCAGAGAGGAGGGGAGATGGGAAAACTCAAGCCACAGCTCTCTTTTAGTCTTAAATAATATATTGCTATTTAAAAGTACGTTTGCGACACCATATAATTTCACAAAGATTTTATTTTAAGTGGGAAAATAGTGTGCACACAGGGAGCACAGTTCCCTGTATGGTGAATGCGGTGAGCTCTTGCTTCTCTGGATATAGTGATGACTTTTAGAAACACCTCAGTGCTTACAAACACACTCAATTTGGTGTGTCTGAAGAGAGAAGCTCTACATGCCCAGAGTTGGAGAAGTGGGGGGGAGCTTGTTCAAATTTGTCCTCTGAACACAGAGTTGTCCAATTTGAGCTCAAGCCATGAAAACCTTGTCTTAGTTAACTAGTGTCGTTACAAAAGAAATACTATAAGCAGATGGCTTTAACAAAGAGAAATTTATTCTCTCACAGTTTAGGAGACTAGAAATTCAAATTCACAGTGCCAGCTCCAGGGGAAGCCTTTCTCTCTCTGTCGGCTCTGGGGAAGGTCCTTGTCATCAATCTTCTCTTGTCCTAGGAGCTTCTCAGTGCAGGGACCTCGAGTCCAAAGGACACGCTCCCCTCCTGGTTCTGCATTCTTGGTGGTAGGAGGTCCACCTGTCTCTCTGGTTGCTTCTCTCTTTTATATTTCAGAAGAGATTGACTTAAAACACAACCTAATCTTGTAGGTTGAGTCCTGCCTCATTAATATAACTGCAGCTAATCCAACCTCATTAATATCATAGAGGTAGGACTTATAACACATAGAAAAATCATATCAGATGACAAAATGGTGGACAATCTCACAATACTGAGAAACATGGGCTACCCAATTTCACACACGTTTTTGGGGGACAGGATTCAATCTGTAACACCTTCTTACTGGAACATGAGAGAGGCCAACAGGGCTTTGGAATTTGGTGCTCTCAGCTCCCCGCCCCACCTTCGTCTCACGAGAATGTGGCTCTGAGTCCTGATGAATTTTGACTACTAGGTTTCTTCATTTTTCTCAGCATAAATTGTATCATAAACACATTACTTCTATTCAGGTGAAAACTTTAATTCTCTCCTCTTCTCCCAACCTTACTCCCATTTTTCTTTCCTATTAGTTGCCAACTGGGACTACATACCTTCGTACTACTTTTAAGCAAAATACTGCTTTTTTGAATTCTCATCAAGGGAAAGAGAAGGTTGCAACTAAACACTTTGTGACTCTGATTGAAAATTATTCAAAGAAGTTGTTTCCAAAATCAGTTAAAGCCCAGTTTTTAAATGTTATTTTCCGAAATTCAGCATTTCAACCTTATGTTTGTGGACTGCTTCTTCTAGCCTAATGTGGATGAATTTATGGAAAGGGAGAAAAAAAAAAAAGCTAATGAAGTCTCTGTATGCTGTGAAAAGCGACTGTGATAATGCATGCAGTTTCCCATAATGCCAGGAAGGCACAGCAAATTACTGCAGCTGCTCCATCGATGGTGGTTTTCTTTTTCCTAATTAGTAGCTTCTTTTGTATTCTCACCAGAATGCTTGTGACTATCATGAACTTTTTGTTTTCATATTCCTCGATTTGTGAGGTATTACAGGTACATGTGACGCTATTTTTACTGTGGGACAAGTTCTGGATAAATTAACACACATTTGAAAAGAATGGTAGGAACAAAATAGATGTGTTCCACAGTATCCAAGTGTAGCTCTTGCCTTGCCCAAATTAGAAGCTTTAATCAAAAACATAATAGGCTTTTGTGTATTTGCACATGAACATGCCTGAGCCAAAAGAAAGAAGTACAGAAGAACCCTTGATATTATCTGGACTTGCTTGTCTACAGCAAACTGATGTAGAAAGAGGCTTGCGTTTTATTTGCAAATCTATGGGTTGCATAGTACCATGCTGGAAGGAGGAGCACCCCATGAAACCTGGATCTACCCTGTTGAGGCTACGATTAGAGAAGGTTTATGTGAGGTCCTGTCCGTGGCTTCTCCTCACTGCAAATCTTACACATCAGTTGAAACTAAGAGAAATAAACCCTTGGGATTTACGAAACACAAAATTTCCCTTAACAGCATGTTTGAAAATTAATAGTGCAGCTGTGTTTACAAGATTTAATTATTCCAAATATGGACTCTGATTCCATTGTTTGAAACCCTGATTTTGCCCTTGGATGAATCAGTAGGTCAGTCGTGTCACTAGGGTTGGTGTCACTCAGTGTGGTAACTCATGGTATCGCCCCTGCCATGGACCTCCTCCCATACCAGACCACACAGAATCCTTAGTAATGTTTTTTGTAGTAATGTTACTTGTAAATCATAATTTCTGTGTATCACTCCTTCTTTTCCTTTAATTACTACTTCATTCTCAATAAAACTTACTGATAGAGGTTTTCAAATATGAATTACCACAGTATTGTAGCAATAACACCAGAAAATTTGACAAAATAAGCAACTATAAAAACACCAGCAGCATTGAAAACAATAGTGTGTGCTTGTAGCACATGTGGACAAAACCATGTGATTCAAAGCATCATTGTTTAATTGGGTAGTAATGACAGCTCTGACCTGAGTGCATTAAAAGGTTCGAAAAGCAAATTAGCATACAGTTTTAGCCCTGTGGAAACCCTGGTGGCGTAGTGGTTAAGTGCTATGGCTGCTATCCAAGAGGTCGGCAGTTCAAATCTGCCAGGTGCTCCTTGGAAACTCTACAGGGCAGTTCTACTCTGTCCTATAGGATCACTATGAGTCGGAATCGACTTGATGGCAGTGGGTTTGGGTTTTTGGTTTTGGTTTTAGCCTTGTATGCATATTGAAACATGTAAGCTGGGCTTATGAAAAACGTTTTGTTGTTATAACTAACTACAGGGATATTTTTATAGACAATCATTTTGATGTCCCCCCCCACCCCATTATGGATTGAATTGTGTCCCTTCAAAAAATATGTGTCATCTTGGCTAGGCCATGAGTCCCAGTATTGTGTGATTGTCCACCATTTTGTCATCTGAGGTGATTTTCCTATGTGTTGTAAAATCTTACCTCTATGATGTTAATGAGATGGGATTAGTGGCAATTATGTTAATGAGGTAGGACTCGATCTACAACATTAGATTGTGTTTTGAGTCGCTCTCTTTTGAAATATAAAAGAGAGAAGCAAGCAGGACCTCATACCACCAAGAAACTAGAGCCAGGAGAATAGCATGTCCTTTGGACTCAGGGTCCCTGTGCTGAGAAGCTCCTCAGCTGGAGAAAATTGATGACAAGGACCTTCTCCCAGAGCCAACAGAGAGAGAAAGGCTTCCCCCTGGAGCTGGCACCCTGAATTTGTACTTCTAACCTCCTAGATTGTGAGAGAATATTTTTTTCTTTGTTACAGCCATCCACTTGTGGTATTTCTGTTATAGCAGCACTGGATGACTAAGACATCCCCAACAGTGTCACCTGGTGTGGTCTGCACCCTCCTGTACCTTACTAGTGATGCCACTACAGTAGGTCCTACTTTGTAGATCTGAACATTGGGATTGACTCTAATATCAATTTGTGGATATTGATGTGCATGACTAAAGGGGACGGTCGTCAAGTACATTTTTGGAGGGTGATTTTTACAAAATCATGATTATAATGCCGCTGAAAAACTCTGCCTTCTAAATATAAGGAAACCCTGGTGGCAAGTAGTGGTTAAGTGCTACAGCTGCTAACCAAAGGGTCAGCAGTTTGAATCCACCAGGCCCTCCTTCCAAACTCTATGGGGCAATTCTGCTCTGTCCTATAGGGTCGCTGTGAGTTGGAATTGACTTGACAGCAATGGGTTTCTAAATATAAAGTGCATTATACTGTGTATAATGAATATATTGAAGGTAGAATTGGCTAATTTTGATCTGGAGACAGATGAAGCTTCTCGATCTCCCTTTGACTCTAGTTTTTTACAACTGTTAAAGGGGAAAAAGAGTAATGGTTAAGAGCTCAGGCTCTGGTGTGAGACAGACTTAAGTTTGAATACCAACCCTGCAATTTACAAGCTGTTTGATTTTGGGCAAACTACCCTCTCTCGGTTTTTTCATTTGTAAAATGGGGATACCAGTATTATCCACTTTAGAGAGCAGTTGCAGGCATAACATAATGTAATGTCTGAGGCACATGACTTAAACCATATTAGGTCTTTTAATGAAGATAAAATATAATAGCAAATTAAAAACGTCTTACATTTTGCTTGACATTAATAGGTGCTTATAAAATATTAATTCCTTTACTCTTCCATTTCTCTTTTCCTCTTACTGTAAAATAATAACAGATATGGGGAGAGGTGGAGGTGAGGTTGTCAGAATGTGGAAATGCAAGTGACAGTAAAGATGTTTTACTGAAAACTTTTCTTCAGCTTTTAAAAACTGTTGAATATCTCCCACCCTCCCTTCCCCCCAAGCCAGACATGTTAGCTGAAGAAGCAAAGACAAGAGAACTGAGCATCACGTAGATCTCACACATCTATCTTTGGTGGCATTGGGTTTCTGTGAGGACCTTTACCACATCTCCCATTAGTTGAGTATAAGAGTAAGTAAAAGCTGGTGTTACTTGCAAATCAGCTCATTTCTGAGAATCTGAATGTGATCATTACTTCTCCCCCCATATTTCTCTCTCCCTACTCATCCGTCATCCTCCCTCTTGTTTTCCAGTTTCTCTTCCTTTTCTTCTCTTGGAAATTAAATCAGAAAGGATTCCAAAGAAACTTTAGATTTTGCCCTTTTAAGTTGAGATCAAGAGAATAGAACATTTCATTTCAGGTAATGTTGAAATTAAGTGTGAGTTATATATTACTCTTACAGTATTAAATCTTCTGATACTTTTTCAATTATAACATTATTTGAGTGACGAAGACAAAATGTTAGTTTCACCACATTTTTGGTGCAGAAAACTTCTCTATATGGCTCTTATCAATCATGATACATGAAGGGATTTCAGTCACATAAGATTGATGGCTCCAGGTATGAAGCACTGAATAGGTTTTAAATTACTTAGTATTAAAGTGATTATGGATGGATTACAATCTTTGGTTTTCTAAGCTGACACTTCAAGATAAAACAATTAGCCAGAATACTTTCTTCCAGGAACAGTAAAAGGGCAGTAATGGGTAATATTTAATTAAGATGATGAGACACTATTTAAGACTACTTTAATTGAAATACTTTAATTTCTTACCTCAATTCGAATACGTTTAAAAGATAAGACAGTTGGGATTTGTTTTTTTTTTTTTTTGGTAGGGCCAGTGTGTATGTTTCCTAAAGCTAATGTAACAAGTTACCACAAACAGTGGCTTAAAACAACACAAATTTATTATCTTACAGTTCTGAAGGTCAGAAGTCTAAAATGGGTCTGCAGAACTGCATTCCTTCTGGAAGCTAGAGCCTCCAGAGAGAGGGGAGGGAGAATCTGTTTTCTTACCTTTTTCAGCTACAGAGGGTGCTTGTGGTCCCTCCCTCCATTTCCACAGCCAGCAGCGTAGCATCTTCTCTCCTCTCTGACTTCTGCTTCTGTGGTCTCCATCTCCTACTCTCTCTATGAGGATGCTTATCATTGCATTGGGCCCACCCAGATAATCCAGGATAATCTCCCCATCTCAAGATGCTTAATTTAACATTTTCAAATTTCCCTTTTCCATGTAAGATAACATATTCACAGGTTCCAGGGATTAGGTCATGAACATCTTTGAGGGACCATTATTCAGCCTACCGAAGTCAATATCAGAATTCTGAATTCTTTGTGGTAAAAGGAAAAAAAACTTGGTGAGAGCTTCTTCTAGGAATCAAGGTCATAAAAGGCAAATCAAAGATTGAAAAATGGGCATGAAGAGAATTGATAGATGAATAACAGCAATAAATAACAATGCAGCTGTAAACATTTCAGGTACATAGCAAGGATGACCACCCCAAAATATTTTTGGTAGTTTACTAACAGCCTATGAAGGGGATATAAAACAGATAATAGAGTAAAAGATGAATGGGGTCAAGAAAAAGCTGTCAGAAAACCATCGACTTAGAGAATGGATTGCCATTTTTGTGAAGAGCAGAGCAACACTTTTCTATTCCCAATTTTCACTGGTGATCAGATAGTTGACCTGAATGAGACAAAAAGAACTCAGATTTTATCATAAGGAATACAGTTTTGAGATTGATTTATTCTTTAAGCAAATATTTTTTCCATCTTATGAAATGGAAATTTAGGAAGTCAAATACTCTGATGTGTATATAAAAACTTAATTTTTACTTTGGAAACTATCAATTATATTTACAGAACCTATTTAAGAACATACTAATTTATTATCCAAAGATACATTCATGTTAGAAAACTGTAGCTTTTCTCCTTTGGTAATAAACCAGAAAGATGAATCTCCTGCCTCTATCTCCATATGCTTCTCCCCTCCCCCTCCCACCTGTGTAAAACAAGTATGTGTTTGTATTTGCAACACAGGAGGGGCTAATTGTACTTCTCAGGAACTTTGATGGGCTGCAGAAGATTCAGAGTATGACAATTAGGGTACAGCAGTGGGATAAGAGGTATACTGTATGATGTTGTTGTCAGGTGCCATCGAGTTGGTTCTGACTCTTAGCGACCCTATGTACAACAGAACAAAACACTGTCTGGTCCTGAGCCATTCTCACAATCATTGTTATGCTTGAGCTCATTGTTGCAGTTACTGTGTCATTCCATCTCATTGAAGGTCTTTCTCTTTTTCGCTGACCCTCTACTTTACCAAGCATGATATCCTTCTCCAGGGACTGATTTCTCCCAATAACATGTCCAAAGTATGCGAGATGTAGTCTCGCCATTCTTGCTTCTAAGGAGCATTCCGGCTGTACTTCTTTCAAAACAGATTTATTCTTTTCTTTTGGCGGTCCATGGTATAGTCAATATTCTTCATCGACACCACAATTCAAAGGTGTCATTCTTTTTTCGTCTTCCTTATTCATCGCCCAGCTTTTGTATACATATAAGGCGATCAAAAACACCATGGCTTGGGTCAGGTGCATCTTAGTCTTCAAGGTGACATCTTTGCTTTTTAACACTTTAAAAAGGTCTTTTGCACAAGATAAATATGAGCCCAAGAGACAGAAAGGGCCACATAAACCAGAGACTACATCTGCCTGAGACTGGAAGAAGTAGATGGTGCCTGGCTACAATCGATGACTACCCTGCCAGGGAACACAACAGAGAATCCCTGGAGGAGCAAGAAAACAGTGGGATGCAGAACTCAAATTCCCTTAAAAAGACCAGACTTAATGGTCTGACTGAGACTACAGGGACCCCGGAGGCCATGGTCCCCAGACCTTCTGTTAGCCCAAGACTGGAACCATTCCCAAAACCAATTCTCCCAACAGGGATGGGTCTGGACTATAAGACAGAAAATGATACTGGTGAGGAGTGAGTGCCTTGGCTCAAGTAGTCACGTGAGACTATGTGGGCATCTTCTGCCTGGAGGTGAGATGAAAAGGCAAAGGGGGACAGGAGCTTGTTGAATGGACATGGGGAATACAGGGTGGAGAGGAAGAGTGTGCTTCTTCATTGGGGAGAGAGCAGCTAGGAGTACGTAGCAAGGGGTATATAAGTTTTTGTATGAGTAACTGACTTGATTTGTAAACTTTCACTTAAAACACATACACACACACACACATACACACAAAAAAGTCTTTTGCAGCAAATTTGCCCAATGCAATGAGCCTTTTGATCTTGACTGCTGCTTCCATGGGTGTTGATTGTGGATCCAAGTAAAACGAAAACATTGACAACTTTAATCTTTTCTCCGTTTATCATGATGTTGCTTATTGGTCTAGTGTGAGGATTTTTGTTTTCTTTATGTTGAGGTATAATCTGTACTGAAGGCTGTGGTCTTTGATCTTGATCATGTGACCCTAATAGCTTGCAGCATGTTCTCCCCTTTTCAAAATGGGCAATAGAGGGCTTGACATAACTAATGCCCTAATGATACTCTAAGTAATGTATAAGGGTTTTTTTTCTTGGCATTTTGTACACCCTCATTTTCAATGTCTTTTTTATTACACAGCTGCACTGGTCTCTTTCCAAAGGGGTGTGGGGCCTTCTCAGCTCTTGAGGCCTCAGTCTCCCTCCTTATCTTTGTTCTCTTGGGAGATGGCCTTCAGCCTGCAAGATGGCAGCTAGGAAACCTGCCTGGCACTTTTGGTCTGTAACTTTCTTCTTGCTCCTTTTATCAGTCAGAGTAAACTTGACAGGCCAGTTCCACTAGCTGAGTCCAGATGTGTGACATACACACTTTTAGTCTTATGAAGAGTTTCTTGTAGTTATTTTGTGATGTATACTTATCCAACCATCTGTGGGCTATGTGCTTGAAGATGCTACGTAACCCTTGCAAAAATAATATATAAGCTCTGATGCAGAAATTGCCTTTCAGGACTCCTTAAAGATAGCCTGTGTTGCTGCTGGACTCTCTGTTATGTCACCTCCTAATAAATATTCTCTTTCTTTTTGACTTGGAGTATGTTTCATTGGCTACTGTAGGACACAGAACCCATTCAGGTAACAATCAGTACATGCTTCAAGTCCTCTTCACTTTCAGCAGGTAAGGTTGTGTCATCTGCATACCGCGGGTTGTTAAGGAGCCTTCCTCCAATCCTGATGTTTCGTTCTTCTTCATATAGTCCAGTTTCTCGGATTATTTGCTCAGCATACAGATTGAATGAGTATGATGAAAGGATGCAACCCTGATGCACACCTTTCCTGACTTTAAAACATGCTGTATCCCCTAGTTCTGTTCCAAGGACTGCCTCTTGATCTATGTACACGTTTCTCATGAGCACAATTTAGTGTTCTGGTATTCCCATTATTCATAATGTTATCTTTAATTTGTTATGATTCACACAGTCAAATGCCTTCGAGTTGTCAATAAAACACAGGTAAACGTTTCTGGAATTCTATATTTTAGCCAGGATCCATCTGACATCAGCAATGATATCCCTGGTTCCACATCCTCTTCTGAATTCAACTTGAATTTCTGGCATTTCCCCATCGTTATACTACTGCAGCTGCTTTTGAATGATCTTCAACAAATTTTTACTTGCATGTGATTGTTCGATAATTTCCACACTTGGTTGAATCACCTTTCTTGGGAATAGGCATAAATATGGATCTCTTCCAGTTGGTTGACCAGGTACCTGTCTTCCAAATTTTTTGTCAGAGATAAGTGAGCATTTCCAGTACTGCATTCATTTGTTGAAACATCTCAGTTGGTATTCTGTCAAGTCCTGGAGCCTTCTTTTTCACCAATGCCTTCAGGGCAGGTTGGACTTCCTTTAGTACCTTTGGTTTCTGATCATATGCTACCTCCTGAAATGGTTGACGGTAGACCAATTCTTTTTGGTGTGGTGATTTTCTGTATTCTTTCAATCTTGTTTTGAGCTTCCTATGTCATTTAATATTTTCCCTGTAGAATCCTTCAATATTGCAACTTGAGGCTTGAATTTTTTCTTCCATTCTTTCAGTTTGAGAAATGCTGAGCAGCTTTTCTGTTTCGATTTTCTATCTCCAGGTCTTTGCACTTATCATCATAATACTTTACTTTGTCTTCTCTTTGAAATCTTCTGTTCGTGTCCTTTACTTCCTCATTTCTTCCTTTTGCTTTAGCTACTCAACATTCAAGAGCAAGTTTCAGCGTCTCTTCTGACATCCGTTTTGGTCTTTTCTTTCCTGTCCTTTTAATGACCCCTTGTTTCCTTCATGTATGATGTCCTCGATGTCATTCCACAACTTGTCTGTTCTTCAGTCATTAGTGTTTAATGGATCAAATCTATTCTTGAGATGGTCTCTAAATTCAGGTGTGATATACTCAAAATCATACTTTGGTTCTAGTGGATTTTTTCTAATTTTCTTCAGTTTCAACTTGAACTTGCATATGAGTGTACTATATGATACCATCTAGAATTATAAAAGGATTTAGCTGGCAAGATATAGATTAGAAGGAGATATATTCTAAAATCTATTTGAAATCTTAAAGGACAAGCATATAGGATGAGTAAGTGATAGCTCCTCCAAAATTCAGAGTACTGGAGAGTTAGCAGATATAATTTGAAGCTAGGAATGGATAAATTTGTAATCAATAAAATTGTTAACAATAACATCCAACATCTATATTTTCTCCTTGGCTTCAATGCACTATACTTCAATGGTTCCTTCCATCACTGATTTCTCATTTACTTTCTCTTTTTTCTAGTTATCTTCTAATCCCTCCCCTCTCCCTATAAAAACCCTTACCAAACCCATTGCTGTTGTGTTGATTCTGACCCATAGCAACCCCACAACAGACAGTAGAACTGCCTCATAGAGTTTCTGAGGAGTGGCTTGTGAATTTGAACTGCCAACCTTTTGATTAGCAGCCAAACACTTAACTACTGCGCTACCAGGGCTCCCTTTAAATATAAGTCTACCTCCCCCCACCAAATGTACTTATTGTTGTTAGGTGCGGTTGAGTTGATAGGGGTTGTTGAGTCCATTCTGACTCATGGTGACCCTATATGACAGAGGAGAACTGCCCCATAGGATTTTTTATGCTGTGATCTTTATGAAAGCAGATCACCAGATCTTTCTCTCACGGAGCCACTGGGTGGGTTTGAACTGCCAACCCTTTGGTTAGCAGCCGAGGACCTAACCATTGTGCCTCTTTATTATCTATTTCTTTTTTAAGTCCTCTTTCTTGGTGATCTTTGTTGTCAGAGATCCTCGTCTGGGCTTAAAGTGAAATCTGTACATGAATGAGCATATGTGATCAACTAGTGTGAGTTCGATTTGCATAAGGGTTTTTGCAGAGGTAAAATAATGATTTTTATTATTAATATGATGATCATTATTATCTGGGCCGGCAAATAATTATGGCCCAGAGGAATCTGAGCATGAGGAAGTTTTTGTCTTTGATACTTGGCCTGGGTCCAGTACAAGGATGTAAGCCAGGTAAAGAAAGAAAAAAAAAATTTCACAAGGAGTAGTTGATGTGACACAAAGGCATAGGACCCTGTTTTAATAGCTTGGTAACACAGTCCTACAAAGAGGAGGAGGGAGATATTTTCCTCATTTCTTAACAGAATAAACCTGCTTAGCACAATAAGAATGTCAAGGAACTCAGTGTCAGTCTGGTACCTTTTGATGCCATAAAAAATAACATCATTGGCACAGATGTCAGCATTACCATGGAGTAGACAGGCATCACTTCCTAGTGCCTTCTTCATTTGGAAGTGGACATCAAAGGTGAGTCAGCAAAGCCACTGTGAAGAAGATACTTTGAACAGTCCCTGGGTATCATGAGAAATACCTGGGGGAGATATTTAATGTTTCTGAGGGCTTCTATTATGTAGGTAGAGACAGAAGGCAGTGAAATGTGAATTAGTGACATTTATCTCATTTTTAGCCAGAGATGGGGAGACCTGGGTTTAGATGTATCTTCATCTGTGACTTTCATGAACTGACTTCCAAGTCTCTATCTTCGAACTTAGCCATCCATCTAAGTGGCAGTTCCATGTCTGGATATTTCCAAGTATCTGCTGGGAATCTTCTCTGTGCAGCAATAGCACCTCAAACTAAAATGTGTTCAAAGTAGAACTCATCTGCTTATACCTCACACTGTCTGTACTAATGTAATGTCTATTTCCATCAAAGATATTGCCACTTTCCACATTAAATCAGTTAACAGGATCTACTCATTCTACTGCCATAATATTTCTCATATCAATCCACTTCTCTCCATTCTCACTGGTCCTCTATTTCAGGCCTTCATTTCCTGTCTCCTGGTCTAGTCTATTAGCCTAACCTACCTATAGATAGGGAGCATTGATAGTCAGTAGTAAAATTCTCACTTTCCATGTAGGAGACCTGGTTTCAGTTCAATTCCAAGCCAATGTACCTCATGCATAGCCACCACCCATCTTGCAAGTTGTTGTGATGCTGATCAGGTTTCAGCAGAGCTTCTAGACTAAGATTGACTAGGAGATAGACCTGGTGATCTACTTTCAAAAATCAACCGGTGAAAATCCTATGGATCACAGCGGTCTGATAGGCATCTGACCATGAGGATGGCACAGAGCTAGGCAGTGTTTCATTATGTTGTGTATGGGGTCACCATGAGTAGAGAACTGACTTGACAACAGTCAACAACAATCCATTTCATAGTATGATGTTACATGAATTGATCATGTCACTTCATGCTTCAAAATTTTAATTTATTACTGGAGAATAAAATTTATATTCTTTGGCCTGACATTCAAACACCTCTAAAATTAGGTGGCCTGGTGTGAATAAGCAATGAGGTGAGGAGTTGGCATAACTGGGCTCCCACCCATCTCTAGTAATTGTAGAGCTATGAACTTGGGTAAAACAATTAACTTCCATGAGCCATAGTTTGCGCTGGAAAGTAAAATAATGTCTGGATTAAAAGATTGTAATGGAAATCATATTTTTAAAATGATGAATATGAAATCAATTTAGGTAGAAAGCAGAACATTTTCATTATTTTTATTGTCATTATTATTCTCATATTTTCCTCCATTGAGTATGCCTACTCACTGCCCTCTCTGAAATGTTTACTGTTCTTCACAAATAGCAAGCATGTTTCCATTTGCCTTTGTGTATTAGTTTCCTATTGCTGCTCTAACAATTAACCAAAAATGTGGTTGCTTAAAACAATGCAAATTAATTATCATACAGTTCAGGAGGTCAGAATTCCAAAAAGGGTCTCACTAGGCTAAACTCCCTTCGCTCATCTGTCATTTTGTCATACTATGGTAGCATTCATGTTGCTGTGATGTTGGAAGCTATACCATTGGTATTTCAAATACCAGCAGGGCCACCCATGGTGGAGAGAGTTCAGTGGAGCTTCCAGACTAAGATAGACTAGGAAGAAGGAACTGGCAGTTTACTTCTGAAAAAATTGGCCAATGAATTATATATTTAATGAATAAAAGCAGAACATTGTGTGATATAGTGCTGGAAGATGAGCCCCTTAGGTTGGAAGGCACTGAAAATGACTGGAGGATAGCTGCCTCCTCAAAGGAGAGTTGACCTTGATGATGTGGATGGAGTCAAGCTTTTGGAACCTCCATTTGTTATGTGACACAACTCAAAATGAGAAGAAACGGCTGCAAATAACCATTAATAATCAGAATGTGGGATGTACAAAGTATAAATCTAGGAAATTTGGAAGTCATCAACTTGAAATGGAACACATAAAGATAGATATCCTAGACAGTAGTGAGCTGCAATGGGCTGGCATTGGCCATTTTTAATCAGACAATCATATGGTCTACTATGCCGGGAATGACAAATTGAAGAGGAATGGTGTCACATTTATCATCAAAAAGAACATTTCAAGATCTACCCTGAAGTATAATGCTGTCAGCTATCAACGATAGGATAATATCCATATACCTACAAGGAAGATCAATTAATAGGACTATTATTCAAATTTACACACCAACCACTAATGCCAAAGATGAAGAAATTGAAGACTTTTTCTGACTTTTGCAGTCTGAAATCAATCAAACATGCAATCAAGATGCATTGATAATTACTAGTGATTAGACTGTGAAAGTTGGAAACAAAGAAGAAGGATCTGTAGTTGGTGACCGAATGGATGCTGGAAATCACATGACAGACTTTTATGAGACCAACAACTTGTTCATTGCAAGTACCTTTTTTCAACAACATAAACAGTGAGTATACACATGGATCTTACCAGATAGAATACACAGGAATCAAATTGACTACATCTGTGGAAAGAGACTATGGAGAAACTCAATATTATCAGTCAGAACAAGGCCAGGGGCCGACCACAGAACAGATCATCAATTGCTCATATGCAAGTTCAGGCTAAAGTTGAAGAAAATTAAAACAGTGCCAAAATATGACATTGAGTAAATCCCACCTTAATTTGGAGACCCTCTCAAGAATAGGTTTGACACACTGAACACTAATGACTGAAGTCCAGACAAGTTGTGGGATGACATTAAGGACATGATCCATGCAGAAAACAAGAGGTCATTAAAAAGATAGGAAAGGAAAAAAAGACCAAAATGGGTGTCAGAAGAAACTCTGAAACTTACTCTTGAGTGTAGCTAAAGCAAATGGAAGAGATGAGGAAGTAAAAGAGCTGAACAGACGATTTCAAAGGGTGGCTCGAGAAGACAAAGTAAAGTATTATAATGAAACATGCAAAGGCCTGAAGTTAGAAAACCAAAAGGGAAGAACACGGCATTTCTCAAGCTAAGAGAACTGAAGAAAAAAATCAAGCCTTGAGTTGTAATATTGAAGGATTCTATGGGCAAAATACTGAATGAAGCAGGAAATGTAGAAAGAAAATGGAAGGAATACACAGAGCCAGTGTACCAAAAAGAATTGGTTGATGTTCAACCATTTCAGGAGGTAGCACATGATCAAGAACCAATGGTATTGAAGGAAGAAGTCAAGCTGCACTGAAGACACTGGTGAAAAGCAAGGCTGTAGTACTTGATAGAATGCCAATTGAGATG
Organism: Loxodonta africana; assembly: GCF_030014295.1. Lineage (NCBI taxonomy): Eukaryota > Metazoa > Chordata > Mammalia > Proboscidea > Elephantidae > Loxodonta > Loxodonta africana. The sequence continues at coordinate 109,616,373 of NC_087344.1, forward strand.
TTTCAACAAATGGATACAGTGCTGGAGGTACTTAACTTGTCTATGCCAAGAAATTTGGAAGATAGCTACCTGGCCAACCGCCTGGAAAATATTCATATTTGTGCCCATTCCAGAGAGAGATGATGCAACAGAATGCTTAAATTGTGGAACAATATGCTTAGTATCACATGCAAGTAAAACTTTGCTGAAGATATTCGAAAGTGGTTGTAGCAGTACCTAGACAGGGAACTGCCGGAAATTCAAGCCGGATCCAGAAGAGGACAGGCAAAGAGGGATATCATTGCTGATGTCAGATGGATCTTGGCTGAAAGCAGAGAATACCAGAAAGATGTTTACCAGTGTTTTATTGACTACGCAATGATGGCATTTGACTGTCCGAATCGTAACTATGGATAACATTGCAAGGAATGGGAATTTTTTTATCTTAAACGTTCTCATGAGGAACCTGTACGTAGATCAAGAAGCAGTCATTTGAACAGCACAAGGGGATACTGCATGATTTAAAGCAAGGAAGGTGTACATCAGTGTTGTGTATTTTCACCATATTTATTCAGTGTGATTGCTGAGCAAACAATCTGAGAAGCTGGAATATGTGAAGAAGAATAAGGCGTTTTTCAGCTTCTAGAAGCTGCCTACATTCCAGCAATTGCATCACTCTCACCTCTGCTTCTGTAGTTATGTATCTTTCTCTGGCTCTGACTCTCCTGCTTCCCTCTTATAAGAAGCCTTGTGATTTCCTTGGCCCCACCCAGATTACCCAGTGCGATTTCCCCACCTGAGGATTCTTAACTTAATTACATTTGTTAAGTCCTTTTTGCCACTTAAGGTAACATATTCATAGGTTCTGTGGATTAGGACATGAGCATCTTGCAGGGGAAGGGGTTATTATTTGGCCTACCATGCTTTTCTTAGTGTCTCTTTCCACATTGGGTCACTATTATTCCCCCTGAGTAACACATGTACACATTCTTCTGCTTAAATGTCCTCTCTGCCGTAAAACCTGTCCTATTTACCCCCAACTGGAAATAACCTCTTCTTTTAGTAAACTACTTATGACTGGAGAAGCATTTTTAATGTCTTCAACTTTCCTCCCCCAATCTTCAGCAGAATATTTGAATATTGCCGTCTTAACTACCGCCCACTTTTCTGCTCTGCAAAGAGAAAAAGGATATAAGTTACATGGGCAGATTCACAAGAGAGGAAAGGCCAGAAAATGAGCTTTGCCTCTCAGGGTTGTGTGTGTAGTTAGGCCTGGTAGTGATGGGTCAGAGTGTCCTGAGGGAGAACTGGTATGGGAAAGAGATCTGAAAGAGGGGCAACCTGGTAGAGGCCAAATACGAGGATGAAAGAACTTATTCTTCTAGGATAAGAGAATGAGAGCCTCCCATGTTTTATCACAGAGCTAGCAGGAAGAATGTGAGTAGCAGTGTTGTAGTTTCCTTCTCCAGAAAGCTCTGCCTGGAGATTTGGAACCATGGTTTCCTTTATGAACGTGACTCAGGAGTGCCATGGGGAGTTTTAAGGTAAAATTTAAGTCAACTGGTTCAGAGATTTTATGCTTAGAAAAATCATAAATATTTTCTATGGTACCCTTTTGGACTGGACGAATGGAAACATAGCATGTTTCTCTTAGGCATAAAAAATGCACAATACATATTATTTATGTTTTATTTTTAAGATTAGAAATAATGTTTTCTAGCTAAATGCTAATATCTTTTAGCATTAGAATTTAAGGTGGCCATGTCAGAATTGACTCAATGGCAGTGGTTTTTTTGTTGTTGTTGTTGTTATAACTGACTAAGATTATATAGTTCAGCAATAGAAAGACATTAGCAGAATTTTTTCTTCTCTGAAGAAACATTCCCTCACAAAAGATTTTAATCACCATTCACAGATTGGGTTTAGAAAATGGAGAAAATTTTTAGTTAAACAAACTGGGTGTCTTCCTCTAGCTGATAATAATAATTCTTTAGATGATACAATACTTACTGACATTAAGACTTTCAAGAAGTGGTTGTGAGCAAGGACAGATGTTGCAATGCTTAAAAATAAAAAAAACAAACTCTCACAAAGTAATAGAAAAAAACAGATTATAAGCTGATGAGAATTCATTAGCAATGGAGTTTAATTCCATGGCACTGTGCTGCTATCTGTCAAACATTCTTACAATTAAGAAAAAATATCTCCCAGCGTTTCCATGGTGCTAGAGCATTCCAATAGAACAGCCAGCCCACACAGGGCTGAGGAGCTATAAAATATTAATTCAGTACAAGTATGCATCCTACAATCTTAACATTTATTACAGGTTACAGTAATTTTGCCCTAACAAGTGATTTAGTTAAAAAGGAACACTGCCAAATATTGCAGAACAGGGCCTACCTTCCCACTTTCTGAAAAGGTGTCCTCTTAAGCTTAAGGTAATAAGTTTATTTGCATAATAGAGCACCCCCTGCAATCACCATTTATATGTGCCCAGGGCTTTGGGGAATGGCTGGAACAAGTTTGGTTTCCTTAGAACTCATCTGTTCAGGAATCAGAGACCTAGTGAATTTTGGGATGAAAGAAAAAAGCTTTCTGTCCTAACCATTGTCAGAGGAAAGGAATCATCTGAAAGGGAAGAAGGGTGCTTGGATTCTTTTGGGCCAGTTCTAATGGTGGCTTACCAGGGTGCCAGAAATAACACCACTCAGAACTGGAATCTTACTGCACATTAAACAAACTAAAAATGCCATTTCTAGTCCCAGTTAGAGGAATGGCTCCATATAAGGTTTCAGTGAATTAGGCTATTTCTACAGCAGGACAGAACTCTTCATAAATTGTGAATGAGAACCTTCTTTCATTATGTATATTTCCTCCCCCCCCAAAAAAAAATTCCCTTGATTTTAAAGAAATATTTATAGCAATAAAGAGGCTAAGATTTATAGTTATTTGTAAAATTAATAATAACTCTAACAAGTAACATTTATCATATGTGATCCCAGTTGTGTATTTGGGGTGACTCATTTTGGCATTAGTCATTTCGTGAACAATCATTGCTGGCATTTCTGTCTGAAATGCTGTAGTGAAGAAAGACTAGTGTTATATAGCTATCATGGAGCTATAGTGTTAACCCCAGTGCCTCATATGCACAGTATTTTGGAGGTGAAAGGGGGGGTGGTTCTGGATCAAAATATTTTAACCAAGATATTCTCATCCTCTCATCAATGATTGCTTTTTCTCTCTTTCTAAAGTCAGTGCTTTTTAATCTTCTTTAGATACTCATGGCCAGTTCCTGTAGGTGTTGCCTTTCAAACGGTGAAGAAAATATGGGCACCCTAATTGTAAGGTTGTCAGTTTGAACCTACCCAGAAGCTCTGTGGGAGAAAGATCTGGTGATCTGCTTCCATAGAGATTACAGCGTAGGAAACCCTATGAGGCAGTTCTACTCTGTCACATGGGGTCACTGTGAGTGGAAAATCAACTCGACAGCACCCAGCAACAACAACAAACACACGTCTTATATAGGAAATGCGTATTTCAAACAAAATACTCCCCCCTTCTTTGCTATTAAAAACGGCTCTGAAGAAGGAGGCCGTACATTATTATCCCATTAGAAAAATGGGCAAAAGGAAAGAATAGGTAATTTGCAGCAATTCTGTACTAAGATAACATGATATTTATAAATAAGACCTACCATTTTCCATGTTTTTAAAAATTATTTCATCTTATCAAGAGGGCAGATGTACATTATTTTCTTCATTTGTAGAGACTTTACATAACTTGCAGAAGGTGAAACAAGTCCACACAGTCAGGGGACCAAAATGCAAATATGGACCATCAATTTTAGAGCCAAAGACCGTCACCATTAAAAAGTCCAAACCAATTAGAGATTAAAAATAAATGAAAACAAAACAATAATGGCCTTCTTTTTACCTGTTGAGTTGTCACCTTTTTATTTTAGTGTGAATTTTAAAGGATAATTCTTAACACTAGTGAAGACTGGAGGAAAACAGAACTGACGCTGTTTGTGGGACTATAGATTGAGAAAACTATTCTCCTTGTCAAAGCAACTGATTCTATGATAGGAACATGACCCAAACTGATCAAGAGTAAAGCTAAAGACTTTTGTTTTGGGGTCGGGGGAAGGTAATGCTGTCTCCCTGAACCTAGAAAAGGAAAAAATGTATGACCAGGAGTTGTTGGCAACAATTTTGTGTTTGTGAGGGAGTGAAGCTCATATTACAGTAGGCAAAGCAGGAGACAAGAGGAAACAGGGTTCTTGGTGGCACTGTTGAACCACTGGATAAAACCAATCCTGTCACCTGAATTATCTCTGGATTCTATTTATGAGATCCATTAAATAGCCTTTATTCTTTAAGCTGGAGCCCCTGGGTGGTGCACATGATTAACACGCTTAGCTGCTAACCAAAATGTTGGAGCTTGGAGTCTCCCCAGAGATGCCTTGGAAGAAAGTCTGGGTGGTCTGTTTTGAAAAATCAGCCACTGAAAAAAACCCTATGGAGCACAGATCTAGTCTCACACATATGCAATCACCCTGAATTGGAATGACTTTGACGGTCACTGGTTTTGTTTTTATTATTTAAGCTATTTTATTGATTGGTTTTTTTTGTTACTGGAAACTCTTGGCATCCTAATGGATGTTGTTGTTGTTAGGTGTTGTCAAGTTGGATTCCGACTCACAGAGACCCTATGTACAACAGAATGAGGCACTGCCTGATGCTGCGCCATCCTCACAAACGTTGTTATGCCTCAGGTCATTGTTGCAGCCACTGTGTCAATCTATTTCCTGTTTTTCGCTGACCCTCTACTTTACCAAGTATGACGTCCTTCTCCAGGGACTGGTCCCTCCTGATAACATGTCCAAAGTATATGTGATGTAGTCTCACCATCCTTGCTTCTAAAGAGCATTACGGTCCTATATCTTCCAAGACAGATTTGTTCGTTCTTTTGGCTGTCGAAGGTATATTCAATATTCTCCTCCAAAACCATAATTCAAAAGCCCCAATTCTCCTTTGAGCTCCCTTATTCATCTTCCAGCTTTCACATGCATATGAGATGATTGAAAACACCCTGCCTTGGGTCAGGAGCGCCTTAGTCCTCAACGTGACATCTTTGCTTTTCAACACTTTAAAGAGATCTTTTGCAGCAGATTCGCCTTGTGTCTTCTGACTTCTCAACTGCTGCTTCCATGAATGTTGATTGTGAATCCAACTAAAATGAAATCCTTCACAACTTCAGGATTGACCTTGCTGATATTTCAATACTGGTGACATAGCTTCCAGCATCACTGCAAGCCCCCACAGTATGACAAACTGGCGGAGAAGTACCGTAATGGACACATACATCAAAAACCTTAGCATTTTAAATTTGTTTTGACCAAGCAATTCCAACATTAGGATTTTATAATAATGATGTGACACCCAAAGCGAGACCTTTCTCCTGAGGTGCCTGTGTGTGGACTCAAACTTCCAACCTTCCAAACCTGAGTCTTAACAAGAATTTGTAATACTTCTATGAATAGTTCTGTGCATGACTGTCTAACGTCACTTTCAGGGAAGCCACCAGTGCCTGCAGCTTTCAGGAGCAGAGAAGTTCTTGCTGCATCAAGATTCAAGGTTGCAGTCAGAACTGACTCCTCTCTAACATCCCTCTGGTACCTCTCTGCTCGTGTTTAAGATGTGCTGTGATTTTTTTTCTTTTTCCTTGGGGCTTAATTCTACAGCTTTATTGTTTTTCTCCTTCCCCTCCCCCGTTTCTGCCATCTCTGTCATACCTTTGGTGTGTGATATTTTTTATTTCTCTCCCTATTTTACTATTTATAACTTCACAAGCTTCCTATGGGTATCTTTAAGTCTCTTTCTCTGCTTCATCCTATTATTCTTTTGTTCATTCTTTCATTTTCTTGAACTTTTTCACTTATTGAGCTATGCACCCATTCAAGAATCCATCCATCCATCCATCCATTCATCCAGCCCTCTATAGCGTCCACTATGGGCCAGACACCAGCAGGCGCACCAGTACCCATACAGAGAAAATCTATGGTGTACGTCACCCTTTGTTAATTTGTTGTCTAGAGGTATCTGAAAGAAAAGTTGATGTTGAAAAGTAGGAAAGAGAGGACTCAGGAATTAGTTGGGGGCAACAACAAGAAGGTAGAAGAGAGAATCAAAATTAAATTTCATGTTAAACTTTGGGAGCAGACTTGCGTTTCCCTCTTCTTCCCAGAATTCAGATGAGATGGGCTCTCCAAGCTTTCCTCTTAGCCAAAGATAAAAAAAAAAAAAAAAATTTTTTTTTTTTTTTTTAATCTTTATCCGTCATTAAATCGTTGGCAGCCTTTCCAGACACCCAGCTTGATTTTTTTCATCCTCCCAGAATCTTAAGGCAAAAAGGAAAAGAAGCTAGTTTAGAATCCTTACACATGCATTGAGGAGCCCTCGTGACACAGTGGTTGAGTGCTGGGCTGCTAACCGAAAGGTTGGTGGTTTGAACCTACCCAGCAGCTCTGTGGGAGAAAGAACTGGAGATCTGCTTCCGTAAAGATAAAACAAAACAAAACAAACTCGTTGCTGTTGAGTCGATTCCGACTCATAGAGACCCTGTAGGACAGAGTAGAACTACCCCATAGGTTTTCCAAGGAGCAACTGGTGGATTTGAACTGCCAAACTTTTGATTAGTAGCCATAGCTCTTAACCACTACGCCACCAGGTAAAGATAGCCCGTTTTTTTCTCCTGAGGAGCAGCTGGGTGGTTTCGAACTGCCAGTCTTTCCATTGGCAGCCAAGTGCTTAATGATTGCACCACCAGGGCTCCTTCCTGGAAAGATTAAAAAAAAGATTACAGCCTAGGAAACCCTATGGAGCAGTTCTGCTCTGTCACATGGGGTAACTAAGAGTCGAAAATAAACTTGAAGGCACCTAACAACAATAACACACATGGACTAGAATGTATGCTCCATGAAGGCAGGGATTTTTGTTTATCAAACTCCTTCCTAAATCCTAAACAAATATTAATTAAATATTGAATAAATGAATATGCCTTGAATTCCGCTCTTGGCTTTCTCCCAAATCAGAAACTAGGAAAGTAAACTTTTTCTGATACCCTGGGCTCTCCTCTCCTCTTTTCTTCACCAGTTGCTGTAATTTTGGCCTATCCCCATTGCTTACACAGATTCCGACTCATGCTGACCCTACGGTGACTGATTAATAGAGTGTGTTTTTTTTATTCCACAGCAATCCAGTTAGGGTCAGCAAAGAGCAGGCAGCATATATGTGTGGAATCATTTTGCACCATATAATGCCTTACGTGTTTCAGTCCTGCAACTCTTCTTCAGATGATGCATATTTAGCTTCTGTAATATGTGTCTAGCAACATAATTGTGATAAATTAACCAATATACTTAGTTATATTTTAATCTTTTTTTTTTTTTTTAGTATTCAATTCAATTGAAATAATTAGTACTATAGCCCAGTGTACACATACTTTCACTTAGGCCAGGCTAACCTTTGTTCTTTGGATCAATCACATGAAAGATGAAGCTACATATAGTTCAGTGTTTATTAAAAAAAAAAACAAAAACAGTTGCTGTCTACTCGACCTAACTCATGGTGACCCCATGTGTTTCAGAGTAGAACTGTGCTCCATAAGGTTTTCAAAGGCTAATTTTTCAGAAGTAGATTGCCAAGTCTTTCTTCTGAGATGCTTCTGTGTGGGCTCAAACTTCCAACCTTTCAGTTAGCAGCCGGGCACATTAACTGTTTGCACCACCCAGGGACGCCACAGTGGCTGTTAGTGGACCTTTTTAGCCTTTACATTAACAATTTGGGCCACTAACCATCACTTCCACATATCTACAAATATGAGTGTTTGTGTCTATCCTCAAAAGGAGATTCCTCAGGGAGTTGGAGAGCCCTCTTGGGAAGCCTGAAGTCAGCACGTTAGGTCTCAGGTGGGCTAATGCTGCACAACTCAGAGGTGGCATGAATGCTGGTACTCCAGGGAAAACATGCAGATGATACAAAGATTTAATTCCTAGATTGCTTTTATGTGAGCTGTCTCTCAACTTGCCTTTGAGGATTCTTGGAACTCTTCACCAATACATTCTTAAAGTCACCAAAAACCAAACCAAACCCATTGTTGTCAAGTCGATTCCAACTCATAGCGACCCAATAGGACATAGTAGAACTGTTCCATAGAGTTTCCAAGGAGCGCCTGGTAGATTCAAACTGCTGACGTTTTGGTTAGCAGCCATAGCTCTTAACCACTAGGCCACCAGGGTTTCCTCTTAAAGTCACAGTCACTATAATTTTTTTAATATTTCTATTTGTTTATTATTTTTTAAAAATGAAACAGGATTTTTTTCTCTTTACTGGAATAATACATAAGTTATAAAACTTTAAGTCTTTTTCAGTGAATACATGTATACTCACATTATTTTTACAAAAGTAACATAATCTCTTTTGTAATGTTCTTTTATTCACTTAATACGTCTTGAGCAGTTTTACATGTCAATAAGTATTCTTCTATACAATATTATATTTAAAGTCTGCATAATATATCACTGTATCCTTGTGTCATAATTTATCTAACTTATTTTCCATTGTTGGACATTAGTTTTTGGCTACTCTAAGCCCTTTTAATAGGTATATCTTTGTATTGAACCATGATTATTCCCTTAGGATAAATTTTAACATCTGGTATTTCTGGGACAAATGTGAGTGCATTTTTTACAAAGAATTTGGATATTTGTAGTAAAATGTTCCAGAAATATTTAAACAATTTATAGCTTCACCTATTGTGCCTGACTATGCATGCTTCTCCATATAACCAAGTTGTTGGGAGCCTCCATATGGCTATCCTATCCCTCCCATATTATGTATCAGCTATATGGCTTAACCACCACCTGTCTGTCAGTTTGTTGTAGTGTATTGACTCGCATGTTGCTGCAACACTGGAAGCTATGCTACCAATATTTAAAATACCAGCTGGGTCACCCATAGTGAATAGGTTTCAGGAGAACTCCCAGACTAAGATAGACTAGGAAGAAAGGCCTGGCAATCTATTTTCAAAAGCCAGTAAATGGATCACAACAGACTATTATCCCATATAGTGCTGAAGATGCCAACTTACCAACAATCATGAAGATGGAGCAGGATCAGGCAATGCTTTGTTCTGTTATACGTTAAGGTTGCCATGAATGTGAGCCACTTAAAGGCAACTAATAACAAGACATATGATTTATGATTTACCACACATTAAGCTCCAAGGATGAGCCTTAAATGCTTTAGGCCAATCATCAAACTGTTTTCTTGCTTGCCACAGTGATTGATTAAAGCATGGGCTTTTAATACAGGCCTAATCAAATCAGCAGCTAGCATTTTCCTGGTCATGGTGATTGGTTAGGGAGCATGCAGGTGACCTAAATTTATCCAATCAGAATGGATCCCAGGATTGTTTGCTTTCTATTTGAGAAAAGAAGCTGTCTCTTTCTCTGAATGGTACGGTATAAAGCTGAGTCCTGAAATTACTATAGCCATTTCCCTCCACGAAGGTAGCCAGTTTTAGCACAATGCTGATAAATAGGCAAACAGATCCAAAGAATTAAACAGGGAATTAAAGCTTCATCACTGATTAAACTGGACCTGAAATACTTTTTTTTTTTTTTAATTTTGAAGATTCACAAATTTATTTCATCCTTTAAGCTATTTTGAATTGGTCTTTCTGTTATTGCGACCAAAGACATTTAAACTAAACTATTGGGAAACATCTAGCTTGATTAGCATAACATAGTTTATAAAAAATGTTCTACATTCTACTTTGGTGAGTAGCGCCCGGGGTCTTAAAAGCTTGTAAGTAGCCATCTAAGATACTCCACTGGTTTCACCCCATCTAGAGCAAGGGAGAATGAAGAAATCCAAAGACACAAAGGAAAGATTAGTCCAAATGACTAATGGACCACAAGTACTATAGCCTCCACCAGACCTGAGTCCAGTACAGCTAGATGGTACCCAGATACCACCACCAACTGCTCTGACAGGGATCACAATAGAGGGTCCCAGACTGAGCTGGATAAAAATGTAGGACAAAATTCTAACTCAAACACACACAAGAGGCCAGACTTACTGGTCTGACAGAGACTGGAAAAACCCTGAGATTGTGGCCCCTGGACATAATGAGGTTTGTAATGAAGCTCATTACTGAAGTTACTTTTGAGGTTCACCCTTCAGCCAAAGATTAGACAGGCCCATAAAACAAAACAAGACTAAAGGGGCACACCAGCCCAGGGGCAAGGACTAGAAGGCAGGAGGGAACAGGAAAGCTGGTAATAGGGAACCCAAGGTCGAGAAGGGGAGATTGTTGACATGTTGTGGGGTTGATAACCAATGTCATAAAACAATATGTATACTAATTGTTTAATGAAAAGCTATTTTATTCTGTAAACCTTCATCTAAAGTACAATTTTAAAAAAAAGGACAGGAAAGAAAGAAAAGAAAAAATAATTAAACTAATAAAGTCATATACTATCTTTGAAATAAAATATCTTTGCTAATATTCGGGAAAAAGATAGCTTGTTGCTGTTTTAGTTTATGTTTATTTGATAATATGCAAGGATGAAAAATTTTCAAGTGTTCATTGGCCATTTGTATTCCTTCTTTATGAATATCCCTATATTCTATGCTTATTTTTGATTGGCTATTTAATTTCTCTTCTTGAACAAAAAGGGAATAGAAGAAATTTCTAGTTATACCCATTACAATATTTTCCATGTTGGTTACTTGCTTTTTAATTTTGAACACTTTGTTTTAAGATACCCAGAAGTCTTAAGCTTTTATAAAGTAAAATCCATCACTTTTGTCTTTCACAGATTCTGCATTTGCACATAACCTTAAAAAGTTCTTCACCCCAAAATCAGAGAGATGTTTATGTATGTTTTCTTTTTCTTTCTACATTTTTGTGGTGCTTGCTTTCATTTTTGAACCTTTCATTAATTTGAAAATTATTTTGGTAGGACTAAAACTTTACTTTCTTCCAAACTGTGACATAAACTAAATGTTTGAAGCAAATAAACTTTAAATTTAAAAGTATCAAGAAACCATTTGTTTTTCTTAAATTTACTCCATGCAAATAGGGAAGATTTCCTCAATGGTTTGTTATTGAAGGTGTGATTTTAAAAATACTTCTGTTTTTTTTAAACAACTTTTAATCTAAGCAGTCAGTTTTGCCCATCTAGGGATGTTGGTGCCATGTCTAAGACTAGATATTTTTATGGCAGCAGATTTTTTTTTTTTTTAAAGTAAGGAGTTTGCCCATACCTTTGAAGGTCTGATACAAAAGACTTAGCAATTGATTCACTGTGTCCTATAAATATCATTTCACTGATACTTTGTGGTGTATATTCAAACGGGAAGTGGAGAACTAGGTGCTGGAAAAAAAAAAAAAATAGTTGCCCTAAATCTGCTCTTCAGAGATTAACACCAACAAAAAGGACCATGACAGTTCTTTACTTTTTCTTTGAATTGCAAGCTTTTATGTTTCCACCACATAAAAAACCACATGGAGGAGGGAAAAGAAGTTTTAGGTCTTATGGGGAATTTTTGGATGAGAAGTTTTTAGAGGACTCTGGTGCAGAGCAGCTTAATGAGGTGAAAAAGATTTAGGCCATCTCTGAAGGCCTGCAGTGAAAACAAGAGCATAGCAATAATTCAGAGGTTGGGAGCATTATAGCAGATTTATATAAGGTTGCCAGGGCTGATACTCTCCCATTACTGCAGAACTATCTTCATATAAGTGGACCAAACTGGGTATTGATATTGCTTTGGATCTGTAGGCTGTGTGGTAAGTGGACTTTGTGTTCTTGAGAGTGTAAAGTCCTTGGAAATGGTAGTCCATTTTCAATGTAACAGTAAATAGAAATTGTCAAAAGATCTCTTGGGACACTTGAAAGCTTTTTATACACATTTATAATGTGGGTCTCCAATGTGTATATGGCATCAAAAATAGAACTAGGAGTTATGAGTAATGCCTACTCCAATTGAGTTTGCCTCCTAAATTTCATTTCCATCCATCCTACCTATTCATTTATATAATCATGGCCTTAGTGTAGTCCAGGGGTTGGCAAACTTTTTATATAATGGACCAAATGCGTTGCAACTGGGGTTCTGGTGGCACACTGGTTAAGAGCTATGGCTGCTAACCAAAAGGCCAGCAGTTAGAATCTATGAGCGGCTCCTTGGAAACCCTATGGGGCAGTTCTCCTCTGTCCTATAGGGTTTCAATGAGTCAGAATTGACTGAATGGCAATGATTCTGTTGCAACTATTCACCTCTGCTATTGTAGCATGAATACAACAACAGGCAGTACATAAAAAGTTGGTTGCAGCTGTGTTCCAACAAAACTATTTACAAAAATAGGTGAATTGCTTAAAACAATAAAAGCTTATGGAACTGAAATGAAGTGAACTGATTGCAAGGAATAGAGACCATTACAACAGCTCAATTGAGAGACGTTAAGGGTCTAAATCAGGAGTCAGCAAAATATAGCTGCTTAAACTGTCCCTTTTTGTCTTTGTTTATGTTATTTTCAAAGACAGGATTGCAGGGGCAGTTGGGCAGAAAGAGGAGAAAAAAATAAGACAACCTATAACAAATTCTATTAAATCAGTTGGTCCTCTTTATTTGCAACCATAATACCATCAGGCCAGTTGGAAATGGGTTTAATAAATATCCTGTGTGACACCAGCCGGCCAGCCAGATTTGCTCAAGGAAATAATGCTCAGAGCTTGAGAACTTTGCAGGCAAGGATGGATTACACAATAAGCAAGGCACCCACGGGCTTAATTGTGTTTACTTACTAATCTGTAGTGCACAAACAGTGAAACTCATGTGGAATTGTGCACTAGAGATTAGTAAACAAACACAATTAAGCCCATGGGTACCGGGCTTACTGTAAACCAGAGCATACCGCAGTTACCGGTTAAACTGCCCCTGTTTGCAGGGATCATTAATAACCATTTGTATCTCTAATATCCACTAAATTCATGGTGCCCATAAAGGATTTGTATATCATGGAGCTGAGGGGCTGCCCTTGAAGAATTAGTCTTGTCCTGTTCCTCAATATTGGCTCCCTCTGTGGTCACTGCTCAAGAGAACTTTTCCATGCTTGGCACCTCCTTTGCTTTTGAAGAGTGTGAGCCATTTTGGCTAAGCATGCAGCTCTCTGCTTCAGAGAGAACTCTGCATTCCTGTGTTAGGAAAAGTACAATTCTCTCAAGGGTTGCCCTGTCATTTTCCAAGAAAAATGAGACTCCGACTGGTTCAAATACAGTAAGGATAAGATTGTGACTTATGTCACAGCAGAGAATAGCATTGAGTATACTTGCTGCAGATAATTCCTGGCAAAGGATTAGTACTTTTGAATCTTAAATCTCCTTTTTACCAACGTGTCTGGAGTTTTGCAAGCAGAGCACTTTTATAGGTGGTGGGTGGTGGTGGCAGCGGTGGTTATGATGAGTATAGCATCTTTTACATTTCCTAATGGACCAGATTTTTGGCCAGCCTGAAGATTCTTGAGAGACAGGTTCATGATTATTGCTAATGTAGAAATTATTCTACTATATTAGCCAGACCTAATCAGCCTGACACAGGAAATGTTGCTAATCAAGCAGAAAACCTCACACATTTTGGTCTCTTACCATGGACATAAACTTTATCTTTTGCAGGAGAAAAGTCTTGTGTAATTCCAGGGTTTTATTTTCCCTGTCTCCCCGGTAGTACAAATGGTTAAGCACACGCGGATATTAATGGAAAGGTTGGAGGCTGGAGTCCACCAAGAGGACCTTGGAAGGAAGGCCTGGCTATCTGCTTCTGAAAGGTCACAGCCATGAAAACCCTATAGAGCACAGTTCTACTCTGCAGCACATGGGGTCGCCATGAATTGGAATCGACTTGATGGCACCTGCTTTTTTCCCCCGTTTTCCTCCTTTTTACATGGTCATTTTTTTACTCAAGTTTCAAGCTACCATCTCTTCACTTAAGGCTTCTCTTCACTTAAGTTTAAACTAATTTCCCTGGAGGGTTAGTTGTTTTTTCCTAAATTCCCATATGTCCCCCTAAAACCCGTTGCTGTGGAGTCGATTCCAACTCATAGTGACACTATAGGACAGAGTAGAATGACCCCACAGGGTTTCCAAGGAGTGCCTGGTGGATTCCAACTGCCCACCTTATAGTTAGGAGCTGAGCTCTTAACTACTCTGCCACCGCGGGGACCAATCTCTATTATAGTGCTTAACACAATGAATTGTAATCACCTCTTAACATGTTTGATTTTTCTCAATTAACTTGAACCTAAGTGTCAGGGACTATGTCTTTCTCATATTTCTATAGCTAGCACCTAGCAAAGTGGTAAGCATTTTTAATTGGCACACGATAAGTGTTTTTTAACTGTCTGTTGTTATTGTTGCTAGTTGCCATGGAGTTGATTACAACTCATGGGGACAAAAAAAGTTCTTTAGTGCGAAAGACTGGTGGATTATTTGCCTCCTGACCCAGGAGTTTCTCTCTTGTATAAGCTTCTACCCCTTTAGAACTGATTTTCATGCCTAATTGTGATTCATTTCAGTTTTTCCTCAGTATGATTAGATTTTGTTTTTCTGTGTGCATTGTTGTTTTCTTATCCAAATACAATTAACTGACAGCACAATTAACACTAATATCAGAATCAGTAATTAGGGTGATGTTTGTTAATGATGTTCAGCGGTCCAATTGCTACCCTGCCTTTATATTTGTTGCCAATGGATCATGTATTTATCACGATACTCTACTGTAAACTCCATCAAAGGGAGAATATTGGAAGAGAAGCCATATATTCCTATATTCTTTACCTAGAAGAGAAGGAGTAGGCTAGGGTTGCATGTTTCCTTTTTCCATTACACAGTACATTATGTTCTTATCAATATTGCAGACATAAAGTGTTGATCTTTTCTAGAAATAATTCAGCATATTATGTTAACCAGCAATTAAGCATTTCATTAAATTGTGTAGACAGTTTTTCAGTGATAATATGTTTAAAATAATTTAGGTCTATGAAAAAAAATTAGACATTTTTCACCTTTTATTTCCTCTGCTGCTCCAAATATTGATTTAAAAGCCCAAGTAATGTACTTTCTTGAGAAGGGTTGATAAAGTTTAGGGTAAATGTATTGCAAAATCATGCTTTTTAAATTTCTTTATAAAAAGGATGTGATTTTCCCAAGAGTCTGCCTTTATTTTCTTTTTGATTTAAGCTTCACTAAGACCGTGTTCATGCTTAATATTGTTTGGGTTTTATATTCCATATCTTGGCAGTTTTTTAATAGCATTAGTTATCTGTACTAAAGCCCTGGTGGTGATGTAGTTAAAGCAATCAGCTGCTCACCAAAAGGTCCGTGGTTCAAACTCACCAGCTCCTCAGGAAAAAGATGTGGCAACCTGCTCTCGTAAAGATTTACAGCCTTGGAAACCCTAAAGGGCAGTTCTACTCTGTCCTATAGGGTTTCTATGGGTCGGAATCTACTTGACAGGAGGTACTATCTGTTTTATATGTTGGATGTTTACAATGTAAACATTGTATCAATATAAACATTGAGTCAATAAACATTGTCCAAATTTTGTTGAAAATCATTACTACTTTATATATGTAGATCTGTTCTCCTCAACTAGACTGTAAACTCCTTTTGAAAACAGAGATATAGCATGTAGTTGTTCATAGTCTCAGCAGCTTAGCATAATGCTTGCCCAAGACAAATGTTCTATAAATATTTATTGATTGATTTATTCGCCTTGGTTTCTAATGGTGTTTTAAGTCAGAAATGCTATTTTAAATATTATGCTTTTCTCTCTCTTTTTTTAAATTGTACCATTTAGGATTGATTTTTTTCTGTGAGGTCACACAATACAATGGTTAAAAGTGCAATCTCTAGCTACTTGGTTTGAATCCTAGCATTACCATTTGTTGAATAAATGATTCATCTCTCAGTTCCTCGGTTTCCTCATCTATAAAGTGGGATAGCAATAGTACCTACCCACAGAATTTTAAGGATTAAATGAATTAGTGGATATGTAACATACTTAGAAAACGGTTAATATAGAATTAAGTCCTATATAAACTATATATTTACATATGGAAAGAGCGCTGCAATTTCATAGGACTATAAAACATTAAGACCGATAATAAGGATTAGCTATTTATTATTTTTGTATTCATCCAATGAACACATGTGATCCAGTAATAGTCTATACCTGCTTAGAAGGATACCTGGGAGTATTATTAAAAATACTGGCCCTTCTGATAAAGATTATGATTGGTAGTTTTGGAACAGGGCTCAGGGGGTAGATAATCAAAATGCCTATCAAAAAATTTCTTAGCTTAGCTTTCCTATGTTGACATACATCCTGCTGTAAAATTCCTTATGTCTGCACTGAGATCTAGTACTATGGAGTATGTTCGTTTTTTTTCTACTTGTGTTTTTCCAATGAAGCTCTGTAAATTAATACTAACAGCGAGAGATGTTCCCTATATAGACAAAGACTACAAATGTAGGTTTAGCATATATCATACTCAGGTATTGTTTTGTTTTTCTAGTAAGAAAAACCTTTTAATTTTGCACATTATGATTTGCTTCAACAGGGAAGAACTATGTAGTATGGAAGCACTTAAGGCAATTGTATTTTTTAGTTCAAGATAGTTTCCTGTTCTATGCTCAAATACATCTTCACAGGAACTAGTCTTGCTTCAACAGTCTAAACGCTAAACCCATAATTTTCCAGGAGCTGGGAGCTACCAGTTATGAGAGATTTCCTTATGAGTGGCGGGAGAGATTGCTTTATGTTTTTAGTAAGAACAATGAGGCTAATTCTTCTCCTTGAAAAGGTCTAATTTAAGGCTGTTCTTTCACTTGCCCTCTCAACATTGAATTATTCTTATTCTCACCACTTGAGGGATTTGGCAGAATTCATGATTAGCTTACAAGTCATAGAAACCTGAATGTAGAAGTTATTTCTGCTTTAAGCATTACTTTGGTAGAATTATTGGCAGGTAATTTAACAGTCCAATGTTCTTTGATTTATATCTGAATTCTTGGCATATAGCGAGTGTCTGGTACCTATTAAATCCCCAATAAATAATTGATGAAGAATAATAATGACCTATATTGTGACAGGCATTATGCTAGATACTTATTTGCATTATTTCATTTAATTTTAAGCCAAGAGGTAGACATTTCTATTATCCTTATTTTACATATGAAGAAACGAAAGTACAGAAAGCTTGAGTGCCTTGCCCAACTTTTAACAGTAACTAAGTGACAGGGACTCCTAGTTTTTTGTATTCCAGAGACTAGCCTTTCATTAACCTATAAATGAGGGATGAATGAATAAATGTACCAAGTCAAGATATGTTTCCTTGGTTCTATTGTTCCAGATTAATCCCAATTGGCTCCCACCCAAAAAAACAAAAAACACCCAAACCCACTGCCGTCAAGTCGATTCTGACTCATAGTGACCCTATGGACAGAGTAGAACTGCCCCATAGAATTTCCAAGGAGCGCCTGGTAGATTCGAACTGCCGACCCTTTGGTTAGCACCTGTAGCACTTAACCACTATGCCACCAGGGTTTCCAGTTAGCTCCCATAAGTCCATAATTTGAATGTTTATCTGTTATGATTAATGCTGGACGTATAGGCTTGTATATCCTCTCTCCTCCACTAAACTATAAATGATTCTAGTCAGGTACAATGACTTTACTTATTTTATACTCCTGCTACTCCTAACGTGGTGGCTATTTGCCGTAGGCATGTGCTAAAATTATTGACTACACACCCAACTCACTATAAATACTAAAAATAAGCAGCCAATCGCAGTGGATACCAGGCCTTAGTACTCTGTTCTGAGACATTAGTGGGATGACTAATCATTCTTCAACTTCTTTGGTAAAACCTGTTGTAACTTTACATTTTTACTTTTTTTTTTTTAAAAATACAGCCAGAGTGCTAGGATAATTGCACTTTTTTTTTTTTTTCTGTAAACACACTTACTAGGGAGACTTACTTGGACATGTAACTTGGACATGTTGCTTTTCATTTAACATCCATGTACCTTTCTTCTTCTTTTTTTAAATAAGGAAGTTTTATTTACTTTTATACTGTGGTGAGTATACACATAACAAGAAATTTGCCATCTCAACACTTTTTGTATCTATAATTCAGTGAAATTAATCGCTTTCATCAGGTGCAACCATCACCACTATCCATTTCCAAAATTTTCCGTCAGCCTTCACAGAAGCTCAGTGACCCCCTAAGCAATGACTTCCTCTTTTCTCTTGCCTCCCACCCCTGGTCACCACTAGTAGACTTTGGTTTCTATACATTTGCCTATTCTACATACTTCATACAAATGGGATCATATGCTATTTGTCTTTTTGTGGCTTATTTCATTCAGAATATTGATTTCTCCTTGTTATTATTTCCTTTACCTGAAAAACACATCTAGGTCAAGACACACCTCAAACTTAATTGCATGTGAATTTGTCCTGTCCTTTGTGGCCAGGCAGAGTTTCATTCCCCTCTCTGGGCTACCGCTGTCTACACCTCTTGCACAGCTCTGGCCCCACGTGCTTCACACTCCTGTTGCAACACATTTCATTTAATTCTTGACTCTAAGATGTTCTCTCTGCCCTGGCCCTTCACACATGCTGATCTTATGCCTAGAACATTTTCTTACCCTCTTAATATTTTATCTCCTCATTTTTTAGGCCCTGAGTTAAATGTTTCTTCTGGAAGTACCCTTGCTCCCATTGTAACGTCTGATTACAATTACTGTTTAATTTTCTGATTTTCTCTGATAGACCATAAGCGCCATAAAGGCACACACACGTTTTTCTTGTTCACTACTGTATCTCCAGTGCCTATCAAAGTGTTTGGCACACTATGGCCACTTAAATATTTGTTAAAGGAATTAATGTATTAGATATGACATACAGTCTTTTGGAAAAAATTGTTCTGACTTATGATATGAGTTTTATGCTTGTGAGAGTATAAAATTAATAAGGCTTATTTCATATATATATTTCACATATATGTTTGTGTAAAAAAAAATTTTTGTGTATTATATATAAATTAAATAAACCTTATGTGTGTCTATGTGTGCACATATACATATATATGTGTATATGTACATATATAATCATATATGTATATATAATGCACATATACATATATAATCATAAATATGTATATATAAACCAAAAAAACCAAACCCAGTGCTGTCGAGTAGATTCCAACTCCTAGCGACCCTATAGGACAGAGTAGAACTGCTCCATAGAGTTTCCAAGGAGCTTCTGGCGGATTCGAACTTCTGACCCTTTCATTAGCAGCCATAGCACTTAACCACTACACCACCAGGGTTTCCAAATATGTATATATAGTAAGTATAATATCTCTATAAAATTATATATGTGTGTAATGAGCCCTGATGGCACAATAAGGAGCCCTGGTGGTACGATGAGTAAGCTCTTGGCTGCTAACCGAAAGGTCAGTGATTAGAACCTATCAGTTGTTCTGCAGGAGGAAGATGTAGCAGTCTGCTTCTGTAAAGATTTATAGCCTTAGAAACCCTGTGGGTCAGTTCTACTCTGTCTTATAGGGTCGTTATGAGTTGGAATCAACTCAATGGCAATGGGTTATATATGTATATAGTTTCCTGACAGCAGCAAAGAGATGGGTCAAATACTCTTGTATGGATTTGTTCTATTACCTAAGAAGGGGAGAGTAGATAGTGAGTGATGAGGGAGACATCCCTGAAATATGCTCCGTACAGCATATAAGAAAATCTCAGCTAATAGAGTTATTTTGAAGTAGACTAATATTCCATTTAAAGAAAAATTTCTCCTGATTGAATCAAACAGGATAAAGAAGGAGTTAAGGTTATGTTTCACAATCAGTTTTACTTATATCAAGATAGCTAAAAAAGAGAGAGAAACACTTCCAGTTCTTTCTCAAAGAATAGGTGGGAAGAAATTAATTGAGAAGTAAGCATTAGTTTCCTAATGGGCATGTCCAGCCATTAAAAGATGATTTAAACCAATGTCACAAAACAATTTGTGCATAAATGTTTCAATGAGAAACTAATTTTCACTGTAAACTTTCACCTAAAGCACAATAAAATAAAACAAATGAGAATAATTTCCAAAACTCAGCAAGATAGCAGCACAGAGCAGGGCGAGGCAAACTTACAGAAACACCAAGCACAGGGTTTCTTCACAATATATGCTCTGCTGAAACAGATGCTATAAAATGATGTTTCTTTGAAGGATATTAGAAAGCTTCATAGAAACCATATGGGAAAGACAATATTTCTGACTGAGCAGAGATATTTGAGTATGTTGAAACTATGTCTCTGAATTATTGTGAACGCTGATGTCAGACCCTCTCCTTCCATGAATCACCAAATCACAAACTCAAGATTATTGCATTTACTCACCTACGACATGCTTTTAAAACCCTGATGCTATAGAAAACTGACCTAGGTCCCAGCCCAACCCTCTCACCAGCCTTCATAGTACAATGAAACATGTAAGCGCTGGAACTTGATGGAACTGCCTTGTTTTTCCAGGTCTCGCAAGTTTTCTGCCTTAGACAAGATGTCTATCTCTTTTCTATCATTCTCTGGTTAGAATCCTACCTCATAAACACCCAGTGAGTTTTCTGTCTCTGTCAGGTTTCTGCCTTACACAGGTTCTGGCTTTTGCAGGTTTTACTGTACAAGATTATTGGAGAAAATGCAACAACTATATGGTATATTCTACATATTTATATAAGGCGCCCTGGTGGCGCAATGGTTAAGCACTTGGCTGCTAACCATAAGGTCAATTAAAAAAAAAATTGTATTACATAAACCATTTGCACAAAGCCATTTATGGGTATACCATACTTTACTGAAGGTGCTGAGTATGTGGAGATATTTTCATCTTGGTAGCACAGTTTAAAATTCTGTATTAGTTATTGTCGATCCTAAAAGTGTGACAGCTAAACCCTAGACTTCGGCCATGATGCTTCTTCCTTCAATTTTTCTGTATTTGTTCTTTTGTTGAAATCTCTGAATTCTTATTTTTTTCCTTAAGCAGAAAAATTTGTCTAACTCTCTCTTTTCCCTGGCTCCACCAGCCTAGACCCTCAAAGCCTCACTTTTGTACAAAATAACTTACAAAGTTATTTTTCTACACCTGAAAACACTGAGTTTGAGAGGTATTAAATTATAAACTCAAGTTCGCACGGCTAGAATGTGGTGAAACTGAGATTTTAATCTCATTTATCTAACTTTAGAACTAATGTTTCCAAAGTGAAAACAAATTTCATAACTACCTCACTTAATTGAACAAACATGTAACTTTTTTAAATAAATAAACTTATTTGCTGCCTAGAATCTGCCTAATGGAAATTAACTAAATTTAGTCACTTCTGTGTCAGCTCAGTCATATCATAATTTGAATTTAGTGAATTGAGAATTTATACTCAGACATAAATATCAGTGATATCTTAGTAATTATTGGGCATCAGGGAATAGGATGTTTTATCTTGTGGCCATTCTCTGTCCATACTGGTATCCAATGAGTTGTAAGTCATTTAGCCTGGTCAGAGGGCAATGGCCTCTTTCTTTGACATATCCACTACCAAGGCGATTGTTTTTCCATGGTCATTGACAAGAGCACCACACTATACCCACTGACCATGGCGCCTCATCAAATTTTCAGTGGTCAACCAGTTCTCTCTCAACCACTTTCATACCCTTCTGGGAAGAACAAGCAAATTTCATATGCTTTTGCTCAAATCACAATGATATGTAGGGTACTTTGAGGCTGCATTCAGGCCCATCTACTTACACATCTTCTTCAGGATCCATCCTGATGACCTGGTGTGGCAGGCAGAATAATACCACCCCACCCACCCAAAAGATGTCCATGCCCTGATCCCCAGAACTTGTTAATATATTACCTTACATGACACAAGGGACATTGGAGATGTGATTAAGTTAAAGGCCTTGAGATGGGAAGGTTATCTGGGATTATCTGAGTTGGCCCCATGTGGTCACACGAGCCCTTAAAGTGGAAAACCAACTTGGCTAAGGTCAGAAAGAGAGGTGACTATGGAAGAATGGTCAAAGAGCTGAAAACATTTTGGCTTTGGAGATGGAAGAAGGGAGCCATGAACCAAGGAGTGTGGACAGCCTGTAGAAGCTAGAAAAAGCAAGGAAATGGATTTTTCCCTAGCATCCCTAGAAAGGAACACATCTGTACTGACATCTTGATACTAGCTCAGGGAAACCCATGTTGGACTTCTAACCAACAGCACTGTAAGATAATAACATTGTGTCATTTTTAGCTACTAAGTCTGTAGTAATTTATTATAGTAGCCATAGAAAACTAATACAACTGGCAATGTACTGGGCCAAGACTTCTCTACGAAGCATGCAGTCTCTCAGAGCTCTTAGATGCTCCTGAACTTTTCTGAGGATTCTAAGGTTCTTTACTCTGGGAATTATCCTGAGAAGGGCAGGGTTGCAATAACCTTCACCTACTCACAACACTTTTTTCCCTAACGAAAAATGTTTTCCTTCTTCCTCCAAGGAGGTGGAACTATATCAACATGTAGTTTTCCTAAAATTGTTATTTATAGTACAACATTCACGTCCTATGTCCTTCAT
Source organism: Loxodonta africana (assembly GCF_030014295.1). NCBI lineage: Eukaryota > Metazoa > Chordata > Mammalia > Proboscidea > Elephantidae > Loxodonta > Loxodonta africana. The sequence goes on from NC_087344.1 coordinate 109,639,104, forward strand.
ACTTCCAGCAATTTTTAGGCCAGATGTTGTTTTCTTTAAAAAGCGTCTACTGCTTGCAATTCAAAACCTTAGCTTTCAAGCCTCTTATTGAGTTTCAAGAACAGATTTATAAATTTACAAGCTAAACAATAATTCTGATTTTGTTCTGTAGTTTTATAAAAACAGTCCAACTTAGTGCTTATGGAAAACTCACTGTTACCTGAATGAAGGAAAAGGTAAGATTGTTGAAATTACAAAAAAGAGAATAAGTCACAATATGTCAAAATATCTTCTTGGCCACTACAGGGGCTCCAAGGTAAACCATATTTCCCTGACTCCTTTACATCTGGTGTTTCAGATATGATGTAGTTTAAGCAAATAAGATAATACTTGTCTGAGGTTTAGAAGATGGTACTGAGGCAAGACTATAGAGAATGTTGGAAGCATTGAGTTTTCTGTGGCAATGTTCCCTGCATCAAGCTACTAACCTTTCCAGAGGCAGCGTGTGGGCTATGCATGTTTAGTAGGTAGAAATCTAGCAGCTGCCATGGAGCCCACAGTTACAGATGTGCAACTGCTGAACCCTGAAATGCAGCTATGGCGGTAGACGTCTAGAATCAACAGTGCCAATGACAGCTTCCTTTTTCCTCACCTTCTGATTGTGGAAGAGGGAGACATTACTCCGGTGCATCAGTGTGCATTCATTATTGGAGACTACTTATTCATAAGTATTCAAAAACCAATTTCCTGTTATAAATTATATTCTATTTAAAATAGCTAGGGAAGTTTCTGTTTTCTGCAGCTGATCTCTGATGTATGCATAAAACACTATTTATAGAAGGAAAAGTAGAAATGGTCCATAAATATGTGAAAAAATGGTAAACCTCACTGGTAATCAGACAAATGCAAATTTAAAACACACTGTGATATTATTTCATGTCCACCAATTTGCCAGAAGTTAAAAACCCAGCAATACTCAAGAGGAACATTGATGATGGAATTTTAAACTGCTAGAATAATCTTGGAAACAAGATGACAGTGCTTATTAAAATTGATTATGTGCATATTGTATAACCCCATGTATGTACATCCATTTTTTTTAATGCCCTAGAAAATTCTTGCACATATGCACCAGAGATACTATGCAACAGCCTTCATGGCAGCATTGTATAAGATAACAACAAAAAAGAAGATAAGTCAAATATACATAAACAGAAGAGTGAATAAATAATAGCATTTTTTTATATTGTATAACCCCAAGTATCTACATCTATTTTTTTTAATGCCCTAGAAAATTCTTGCACATATGCACCAGAGATACTATACAACAGCCTTCATGGCAGCATTGTATAAGATAACAACAAAAAAGAAGATAAATCAAATATACATAAACAGAAGAGTGAATAAATAATAGCATATCTATCAGTAGTGAGAAATGCACAAAATATTGGGCAAGGAAAAGCAAGTTTCAGAAGAATACATTTGATGTCATTTTTATTAAGTACAAAACCACATAAAATTAATATTAACCTCATAAAATTTTTTAAGGATATTTATATGTCTGTGATAAAACTATTGTAGAAGCACAAGAGAATGATAAACCCGAACTTCAGTAACAGAAGCTAAACTCTCAGACGCTGGTTTTGAGAGGAAAAAAGAGTTTATTTTGCAGGCTAGCAAGCAGGAACTTGGAGGTATCGACCTCAGATTGAGTCCCCTGACCTGCACAAGCAAAGTACAATTTATACTTACATGTATTCATTTAGGGGTGGAGGGAAATGGTAGGCAGGATCAGAGGTTTTACCTATTCATAGTTTCTATTGATTATTTATTACGAGGCAGAGCTAAGACTCTGCACAGAAGTGGCTGCCCAACTGACCAAAAGCTTTTGAAATGGACTTGTTGCCAGAATTGAATAAGGTTCTTGCCTCTCACCTGGTCAAGAATGAGCAGGTAAGGCATGAAGAGTTTTCAATGCAAGCAAAGCTTTATTGAAGAGCCTTGCAAGCGGAGACAAGGAGGGCCTAAGCAATGCATACCCCTGTCTCACAGAACAAAAGACTTGCCTGGGTTTTTAAGAAGTTCTTGGGCAGGAAACGATTCATGTTTATTCATAGGCATAGGTGGGGGTGTGTTAACTGCAGTGTGTGCACAGCAGCTTTCTAAGATGGCTCCTGTCTCGGAGACCTCTGGGGTTCCTAGCAGAACTCATTATGAGGTGTTACACCTGCACAACCTCTCACTCCCTGAGTTCAATTCCCCAGCTCCTCACTGCCCTTGGTGGAAGGTCACACAGCGGTCACACAGGTGGATGTTCTGCACATGTCCCTGGGTCTTGTTTTATCCAGCTGCTTCTGAAAGACAACTTTAAAGAAGTTTGTGGGCTATTTTCTGATACCCTGCCCCATTGTTCTGGAGAATGGATTTGTTTCTGAGCCCTGGCCCATTTCCTGTACTTTTTTTGCAGATTCGGGGGCCCCTCTGTTCCTCGTCTTAGGCTCGACTATTGTCGATGATGTATTTCCAATTATTTTGGCTCCTTGGCATGAGTCTTTTGGTTCCTTAGCATAAGTTCTCTTGGGTTATTGAGCATGTGTGGCAGCCCAGGGTTGTTTGTCAGTCTTTGTAGTCTGCTCTGGGCATGTCAGGCTACTCCGAGCAGATTAGATTTGGACTCTTCTAGGGCTCTCCAGAGGGTCTGAAAAACAACTTAGAGAAAGTGTGTGACATGGTGGGGAGGTGAAGGGAAGTGGCCTCATACCTGGTGGAGTACTAATTAATTAGGTATCTCCAGCGTCTTCAGTCTCCAGAGTCCCCTCACAATGGGTGGGAGTGGACTGAAGAGAGAAGGAATATAAGCTAGGGAAGGAGCACCTACAAGATTCATCAGTACTGATAATTTTCTAGATCTGAGGTTGAATGATGAGCTTATGGGGGATTGTTCAGAAGTACCTACTTCAGAACTTGCATGTGTTGCATATGTGGCATGTATAAAAGATTGTTGTTTTTGTTGTTAGGTGCAGTCCAGTCAGTTCCCACTCTATGCACAACAGAAAAAAAACACTGTCTGGTCCTGTGCCATCCTCACAATTGTTGCTATGCTCGTGCCCATTGTTGGCAGCCACTGTATCAATCCATCTCATTGAGGGTCTTCCTTTTTTTTGCTGACCCTCCATTTTACCAAACATGATGTAAAGATAAAAGATTACATGTTAAAAATGAAACCTAACAGTGAAATTATTGAAAACACTCTATTAATTTTCAGATGAAGAAAATAAAGTTTCCATTTCATCACAATTTTAGCCATTAATTATATACAGCCAGTCTTACATAATTTTTATTGCTCTTGCCAAACATTAAAATTTAATTGCATTAGCTTATATTTTACTGTGATTGTCTCAAAAACCTTGCTATTGCCACTTTAGGTTATACAGTAAGAACTGCTACTTACAAAATAGTATTTTTTTAATGAGAATATTATCCAGGAAAAATGTATATTTGATATTGTATTAAAATAGACATTTACATAGGTCTCATTTCATTATTTCCCAGAATAAAAGGAATATAATTGAACAAAATGTAATCTACATTCTTATAACATAGTGTATTAAAGGAGATAAACTTTTCCATAGATATCAGTGACAGAAAGTACCATGAGGCAACTTAAGAAATAAATTTTTATTCTTAGTCCCCTGACATCTTGAGAAATTGGATAAGTGTAGGGCTATTAGCAAGGAACCTTCATGGCACAGTGGTTAAGAGCTTGACTGCTAACTGAAAGGTCAATGGTTAGAACCCACCAGCCATTCTGTGGGAGAAAGATGTGGCAATCTGCTCCTGTAAAGATTATAGCCTTGGAAACCATATGGGGCAGTTCTACTCTGTCCTATAGGGTTGCTAGGAGTTGGAATTGATTCAATGGCAATGGGTTTTGTTTTTTGGTTGGGACTATATAGGGTCACTATGAGTTGAAATCAACTCGACGGCAATGGTTTTGGAAACCCTGATGCATAGTGGTTAAGTGCTAGGGCTGCTAACCAAAAGATCAGCAGTTGGAATCCACCAGGCATTCCTTGGAAACTCGATGGGGCAGTTCTACTCTGTCCTATAGGTTGCTATGAGTCAGAATAGACTCGAAGGCAGTGGGATTTTTTTTTTTCTTTTATCAGCATAGCCTGGATGACTGGGATGACTTTTTGTCGAGGCCTGGTTCTCCACCATTCCTTTTGGAACTCTGTGGCTGTCTTCACCATTACCTCCTGGACTTCAACCAGTTGGGATAAGGTAAAGACTTGGGACACCATTATTTCTGTCTATACCTCTCATCTTAATTGTATAGGATAGAGTTATTTTATAGTTGGACTGGAACAACTCTACTCTTATCTCTGGAAATGCTGGGATTTGGGCTTTTACTCTTGGCCAAGATAATGGTAGTGGGATTTATGACGTGATGTTTAACTTCCAAAACTTCCCTGAAAATGCCCAGGGCCAGTTTGTTCACTGATGGCTTTCACCTCACATAACAGGTTAAGTAGCCTGGCTTGGCTACCATGACTGTGGGTTCTTAAAAAGACCTTTCTGGTAAGTTCTGCCTTGAACTCATCCAAAGCCAAGATTCATAGCACGATTGGAGACATTCATGTTTAAATAAGAAGAACTCTGGGAAACTAGTGCCTGAATGTCTCATGGAGCCCCCAGTGCTTGCCTAGACTCTATCTTTCCGCAGCCTGCCTTTAAAGTAAAGTTTTGTGTGAAGGGAAGAACATGCTTTGCATTTCTCAAGCTGAAAGAACTGAAGAAAAAATTCAAGCCTTGAGTTGCCATATTGAAGGATTCTGTGGGGAAAATATTAAATGACACAGGAAGCATCAAAAGAAGATGGAAGAAATACACAGAATCAGTGTGCCAAAAAGAATTGGTCGACATCTAACCATTTCAGGAGGTAGTATATGATCAGGAATCGACAGTACTGAAGGAAGAGGTCCAAGCTGTGCTAAAGGCATTGGTGAAAAACAAGGATCCAGGAACTGGTGGAATATCAATTGAGATGTTTCAACAAACAGATACAGTGCTGGTGGTGCTCACCCATCTATGCCAAGACATTTGGAAGACGGCTACCTGGACAACTGACTGGAAGAGATTTATATTTGTACCATTCCAAAGAAAGGCGATCTGACAGAATGCAGAAGTTATTGAACAATATCATTAGTATCACACACAAGTAAAATTTTGCTGAAGATTATTCAAAAGTGGTTTCAGCAGCACATTGGCAGGGAGCTGCCTGAAATTCAAGCCAGATTCAGAAGAAGACTTGGAAGTGGGGATATCACTGTTGATGTCAGATGGATCAAGACTGAAAGTAGAGAATACCAGAAAGGTGCTTACCTGTGTTTTATTGACTATGCAAAGGCATTCAGCTGTGTGGATCATAACATGTTAGGGATAACACTGGGAAGAATGGAAATTCCAGAACGCTTAATTGTGCTCATGAGGAACCTGTACTTAGACCAAGAGGCAGTTGTTTGAACAGAATAAGGGGATTCTGCATGGTTTAAAGTCAGGAAAGGTGTGTGTCAGGGTTGTATCATTTCACTAGACATATTTGATCTGTATGCTGAGCAAATAATCTGAGAAGCTGGACTATATAAAGAAGAATGGAGCATCAGGATTAGAGGAAGATCCCTTAATAATCTGCATTATGATCAGCACCTGATCTTAAAATCTACATGATACTGCAAAAACTCACCTACAAAAAGACAAACAACCCAATTAAAAAATGGGCAAAAGATATGAACAGGCACTTCACTAAAGAAGACATTCAGGTAGCTAACAGATACATGAGGAAATGCTCATGATCATTAGCCATTAGAGAAATTCAAATTAAAACTACAATGAGATTCCATCTCACTCCAACAAGGCTGGCATTTAATCCAAAAAACACAAAATAATAAATGTTGAAGAGGTTGTGGAGAGATTGGAACACTTCTACACTGCTGGTGGGAATGTCAAATGGTACAACCACTTTGGAAATTGATTTGGCACTTCCTTAAAAAGCTAGAGATAGAACTACCATACAATCCAGCAATCCCACTCCTTGAAATGTATCCTATAGAAATAAGAGCCTTTACACAAACAGAAATATGCACACCCATGTTCATTGCAGCAGTATTTACAATAGCAAAAAGATGGAAGCAACCAAGGTGCCCATCAATGGATGAATGGATAAATAAATTATGGTATATTCACACAATGGAATACTATGCATCAATAAAGAACAATGATGAAATCATGAATCATTTCATAACATGGAGAAATCTGGAAGGGATTATGCTAAGTGAAATACGCCAGTTGCAAAAGGACATATATTGTATAAGACCATTATTGTAAGAACTCGAGAAATAGTTTAAACAGAGAAGAAAATATTCCTTGATGGTTATGAGAAGGGGGAGGGATGTAGGGAGGAAGGAGGCTTTTACTAATTAGATAGTAGGTAAGAACTATTTTAGGTGAAGGGAAAGACAACACACAATACAGGAGAGGTCAACACGACTGGACTAAACCAAAAGCAAAGAAGTTTCCTGAATAAACTGAGTGCTTCGAAGGCCAATGTAGCAGAGGCAAGGTTTGGGGACCATGGTTTCAGGGGAAATCTGAGTCAACTGGCATAATAAAATTTATTTAAAAAATCATTCTGCATCCCACTTTGGAGAGTGGCATCTTAGGTCTTAAACGCTAGCAAGTGGCCATCTAAGATGCATCAATTGGTCTCAACCCAATGGATCAAAGGAGAATGAAGAACACCAAAGGCACAAGGTGATTATGAGCCCAAGAGACAGAAAGGGCCACATAAACCAGTGACTACATCATCCTTAGACCAGAAGAACTAGATGGTGCCTGGCTACAACCAATGATTGCCCTGACAGGGAACACAACAAAGAACCCTTGAGGGAGCAGGAAAGCAGTGGGATGCAGACCCCAAATCCTCATAAAACGACCAGACTTAATGGTCTGACTGAGACTAGAAGGATCCCAGTCATCATAATCCCCAGATGTTCTGTTAGCCCAAGACAGGAACCATTCCCAAAGTCAACTTTCCAGACACTGATTAGACTGGACAATGGGATAGAAAATGATACTGGTGAAGAATGAGCTTCTTGGATCAAGTAGACACATGAGACTATATTGGCATCTCCTGTATGGAGGGGAGATGAGCGGGCAGAGGGGATTAGAAGCTGGCTGAATGGACACAAAAAGAGAAAGTGAAGGGAAGGAGTATACCGTCTCAGGGGGAGAGCAATTAGGAGTGTACAGCAAGGTGTATATAAATTTTTGTGTGAGAGACTGACTTGATTTGTAAACTTGCACTTAAAGCACAATAAAAAAAAAAAAACCTGCATTATGAGATGACATAACTTTGCTTGCTGAAAGTGAAGAGGACTTGAAGCACTTACTGATGAAGATCAAAACAATAGCCTTCAGTATGGATTACACCTCAATATAAAGAAAACAAAAGTCCTCACAACTGAACCAATTAGCAACATCATGATAAACGGAGAAAAGATTGAAATTGTCAAAGATTTCATTTTACTTGGATCCACACCCATGGAAACAGCAGTCAAGAGATCAAAGTATGCATTGCATTGTGCAAATATGTTGCAAAAGATCTCGTTGAAGTGTTCAAAAGCAAAGACGTCGCTTTAAGGACTAAGGTCCACCTAATCCAAGGCATGATGTTTTTAATCACCTCATATGCATGTGGAAGCTGGACAATGAATAAGGAAGAACAAAGAATTCATACCTATGTATCATGATGTTGGCAAAGAATGAACAAATCTGTCTTGGAAGAAGTGTAACCAGAATGCTCATTAGAAGCAAGGGTGGGGAGACTTTGTCTCACATACTTCGGACATGTTATTAGGAGGGACCAGTCCCTGGGGAATGACATCATGCTTGGTAAAGTAGAGAGTCAGGGGAAAAGAGGAAAACCATCAACAAGATGGCTGCAACAATGGGGTCAAGTATAACAATGATCATGAGGATGACACAGGACTGGGCAGTGTTTCCTTCTGTTTTACATAGGGTTTCTATGAGTTGGAACTGACTCAGTGGTACCTAACAATAACAATGTGAATATGCCCTTTGGCATTTTGCTGACCATTTTAAATATTTGAACTTGTGGAGTCTTTGAATCAGTGGTCCTCAGTAACTGAATTTAAGACAAATTGCCCTTTGTAGCCCCTTACCTCTCCCTGCAAATTCCATTCTCCTTCTTACTGACTTCTCCAACTCCTGACTTCTACTCTAGTTCTTTGCTTTACAGCATTTGAAGCCCTCATTGTGCTAAAAAAGACACATTTTCAATTTCTTCTTTTCATTGTTCATCTCTTGACTGTCCTCTGAGGGTGCCAGTGTCTACCCTCACTACATCCTTCTCCAGGGAAGCTATTTGTTCAAACTTCAAACTACAAGAGACTGGAGGTGAGACAAGGGATTGGCAGGGTTCTAGTTCCCATTGCCACTTCTAGACTATTCCTCTTTAACTTTGTATGAACTCATCATCTTTAGGGATCATGCCACAACAATCTACTACCCTCTCCACTTCATCGTGACTGGTTCATGTTGTGTCATTCATTGAAGAATTTGGCACCTTGCTCAGAGCTTTCTTCTCCACTTCTATTCCCACCAAATACCTAGGATATTTTAACAACCATGTATTTAACACATCAAACAATTTTACTTTGCATATCCACCTTTAAAAAAAGTTTTTTAAATTAGATGTGCAGAGTTATTGCAAGTATAGTTCAGAGTACACAAATGCCCCATATCCAGTTGCCTCTATTATTAACATCTTACATTACTAGAATCCTTTTTTTATAAAATAATTAATAAACCAATATCTATACCTTATTATTAACTAAAGGCTCTATGAAAAGAGTCTAGTAAAGTCTTACCCCCTGAAGCGTAGCCCTTTGTTGTGAGAAAGATCTGGGCATATTTTACAAGGTTTATTTACTCTTCTCCTCCCCCTGCCAGAGCCACAGAGGATCTTTCTTGAATTGTCAGCATGAGAACTGGTGAACTTCCTGAAGGTAAAGTCATGAAAGTTGGTGCGTTCTAAGGCTTCAGTTCCGAAGAGTTTCGCACTCTCACATTACTTCACACTCAACCTTCAACAATTTGTCAAAATGACCATTTAAGTGTTTTTACCAGTTTATAGCTTCAACAGCTTCTGCTCCACATACGCAGATCTTGACTGTGACTTTCTTGATTCTTGTGTTTCTACAGATTTCAAGTTGGTAGTTTACTCTGCAAACTCAATTCTCTGATGGGTCCAAGAAAAGTCATTGATTTTTTTTAATCCAGGTTTTTTTTTTTTTTCTTTCTGTTGTTGCAAGGATGAAAGTGACAACTTCCAAGCTCTGTACTTGTTGGAGCTGAAACCAGAAGTTTCCTGCACCTTTTGGACTCTATTCACCTTAACTTTCACCTTCACTTAAGTCGTACCTCACATGATTACCTCCTGAATATTTCATCACTTATAATTTCACATCACTTATGATTTAGACTCCAGTAGTCCTTTTACTCTTTGCCTGTAGCTTCTTACCTGGTTTTCTATCCACAGCCCTTTCTGAGCTCTTTCCATATCTTTTCTTCCAAATTAAAGATACTTCAACTTCCACGAAATGCCCTGATTTCTCCACTCTGTGAGCATCTTACAGAACTCTGTTCCATGTCTTCTCAAATTGTTTACTTCATTCTTCTATACCCATCTAACCGTTACTCTCTTCTAGTGAAGTCTAACCACAGATTTATTTTGCCGTCTCCTTTAACACTTCCAATTCCCAGGCAACTATGCAGGTTTTTCACTTATGTAATCTTATGCTCCCCAACCCTAGATGAACTTTTAGCACCATTTCACTTCCTTTGCTTGTCTTTGGTTCACTTCCATTTCCATTATATCATTAGGCAGTGTAAGTATGCACCTCTCTCCTCTTGTTCTCAATCTTAATAGAGAGTGCATCACTCTTTTCAACAAGAATTAAGGCCATTAGTCAAAAACTTCCTTGAATTCTTTTTTTCTCCATCATTGCCAAGAAATGGCATAGGAACTATGTGCATTGACAAGGAAAAATGAGATCAGTCTCTGCATTTAAGGAGTTAAAAAAATTCAAGTACAAAAGGAGTGCTATAGGCAGCAAGCACTAACGTTTGTAATAACAACAATTGTATAGAGTTTATAGAAATAGAAACTTTATATTATTTCCTTGTATGCATACAACCATTTGCAAGGCAATGTAATTACCATACCCATTACATAGTTGAGTGAACTAACACTCAGGGATATGATGTAATTTGACAAAGATGGTTAATATGAATAAATATTAGAATCAGGGTCTGGAGTCATGTCTTGTAAAAAAAAAAATAGGCTTTCTCTGAACTTGAGTGTAATATTTTGCTAATATTTTGTCGACCCTGCTCTATGCTCCACCTCTGATTGGCTTAAATCTCTGAAGAAACGCAAGGGCTGGTGAGTAATACCAGCAGCAGGCTCTGGAGGTTGCCCTGAACCTTATTCAAAATCTCAGTAAAGTATATGTCTACCTTTTCCCATTCCTGGATTTCTGATTTCTTTCCAAGCAGCAAAGTGGAATAGGTCAGTTTAGGCAACATGAATATATAACAATGTGATTTATCATTAACAATGACTCTTCCAGTAGCTGGAAGATCTCTCAAGTGTGAAGGCTAAAATTCATCTGTTTTATATAAGCCACATTCTTTCTTTTGATGACATTATTCCTTGTCAAGGATACATACTCTTCCCCATACCTTCTCATGGTTAGAGCCTACTTGGCCATGTGAGGTCCTTCTTTTTTTTTTTTTTTTTACCACTGATTTCAATTGCATGTATTTTTAATTTTAATCCATTATCGTAAGGCAAGTTTCCCATTTTGGAATCAGAATCAACTCAATGGCAAGGGGTTTAGATTTTGTTTGTTTGTTTGTTTGTGAGTGTGTTCGAGAGCAGGATATTCTCCGGGCAGCTTTGACCAATACTTTTTTGTCTCTCTCATTAGTCCTTATACTGTGGCTACCCTTACTCCTGAGATTTAAAAAAATGGAAGTCACTTGTCTGTGCAATCTGTTTTCTCTCCCTGTTTTGTCTCCATCCTCCCTAAAATTTGTCTGAACTGAAAGCTTCCTCCTGAATTTACTAAACTCTTTTTATATCTACCAACTAACTTGATTCCTTTCTTCTCAACTTATCCCATAGATTCTGACTGTGATCAATACTTCCCACTTAGCATCTTTATTTAAGCATAGTCTCCGAGTGCATAAACCATTCTGTAATTGAAAACTATACTCTCACAAGAGCTACAGCACTTCTTTTAGACTTGACAGCTTAATATTTTGTTTCAAGATTTTTTTTTTTTTTGTACTTAATAGCAGTGGCCTGAGAGTTCTTTAGCAGCTTTCAAATACTTACCTTTCAAAAAGGGACTTCCTTAAGGGGTGGGACCTTCAGCTTCAATATGCTATTCAAATATACCACAATTCCCATCAGCCACCTCTGTGTCAATTTTAAACAATGGCCTTTGTTTTATTTACCACTGATACAAAATTAACTGCCAAGTATGGTTTAAAGGGGGTGCCCAGTGTGCATAAATAGAGTAGAGATGTCACATTTTAAATCTCAAATTATCTTCTCTAAGCTTATCACAATTGTCTTTTGTGAACTATTATAAACATAATTATAAATTTATAAAATATTATGATGTGCTCACTGGGCTTGTAGTCATCATTGTTAAAAGGATTTATAAAGGTATCACTCAAATAATCTCTCTCGCTGTGTGAAGGAACCTTTCTTTTGTGTAAGAGGTATATCTAATAATATCCATAATTCTTTCTACAATATAGGCATACCTCATTTTATTGTGCTTCGGACATATTGCGTTTTTTACAAATTGAAGGTTTGTGGCAACCCTGTGTTGAGCAATTCTATCGGCGCCATTTTTTCAACAGCGTGTGCTCACTTTGTGGCTCTGTGCCATATTTTGGTAATTCTCACAATATTTCAAACTTTTTCATTATTATTATATCTGAGATCATTGGTCTTTGAAGTTACTACTGTAATTGTTTTGGGACACTATGAACCGAGCCTGTATAAGACGGTGAATTTTATCAAGATATGTGTATGTTCTGACTGCTCCACCAACCGGCAGTTCCCAGCCACACTCCCCGCTTCCATCTCCTCAGGCCTCCCTATTCCCTGAGACAGGACAATATTGAAATTAGGCCAGTTAGTAACCCTACAATGGCCTCTAAGTATTGACGTGAAATGAAGAGTTGTGTGTCTCTCACTTTAAAACGAAAGACATAGGTATGATTAAGCTTAGTGAGGAAGGCATGTTGAAAGCTGAAACAGGCTGAAATCTAGGTCTCTTGTGCCAAACAGTTGGCCAAGTTGTGAATGCAAAAAAAAAAGTTCTTAAAGGAAATTAAAAGGGCTACTCCAGTGAACACAGAATGATAAGAAAACAAAACAGCCTTATTGCTAATATGGAGAAAGTTTTAGTGGTCTGGATAGAAGATTAAAGTAGCCACAACATTCCCTTAAACCAAAACCAAATCCAGAGCAAGATGCTTAACTCTCTTCACTTCTGTGAAGGCTGAGAGAGGTGAGGAAGCTGCAGAACAAATGTTTGAAGCTAACGGAAGTTGGATCATGAGGTTTAAGGAAAGAAGCCATCTTCATAACATGAAAGTGCAATGTGAAGCAGTAAGTGCCGATGTAGGAGCTGCAGCAAGTTATCCAGAAGATCTAGCTAAGGTAATTGATGAAGAGGACTGCACTAAACAGTGTATTTTCAATGTAGCAAAACAGCCTTATATTGGAAGAAGAGGTCATCTTGGACTTTCATAGCTAGAGAGGAGAAATCGATGACTGGCTTCAAAGCTTCAAAGGACAAGCTGACTTTCTGGTTAGGTGACTTTGAGGCCAGTGCTGATTTACCATCCCAAAAGTCCTAGGGCCCTTAAGAATTATGCTAAATCTACTCTGCCTGTGCTCTATAAATGGAAAAAACAAAGCCTGGATAGCAGTACATCTGTTTACAACATGGTTTACTATTTTAAGCCCACTGTTGAGACGTACTGCTCAGGAAAAAAAAAAAAAAAGATTCCTTCCCTGATCACCCGAGAGCACTGATGGAGATGCACAAGGAGATTAATGTTGTTTTTATGTCTGCTAACACAGTATCCATTCTGTAGTCCATGGATCAAGGAGTAATTTTGACTTTCAAGTCTTATTATTTAAGAAATACATTTCGTAAGGCTACACCTGCCAGAGATAGTGATTCCTCTGATAGATCTGGGCAAAGTAAATTGAAAACCTTCAAGAAAGGATTCATCGTTCTAGATGCCATTAAGAACATTCATGATTCACGGGAGTAGGTCAAAATATCAACATTAAGAGAAGTTTGGAAGAAGTTGATTCCAACCCTCACAGGGGACTTCAAGGGGTTCAAGACTTCAGTAGAGGAAGTAACTGCACTTGTGATGGAAATAGCAAGAGAGCTACAATTAGAAGTGGAACCTGAAGATTGGACTGAATTGCTACAATCTCATGATAAGACTTTAAGGGGTGAGGAGTTGCTTATAGATGAGCAAAGAAAGTGGTTTCTTGAGATGGAATCTACTCCTGGTAAAGATGTTGTGAATATTGTTGAAACAACAACAAAGGATTTAGAATATTACATAACCTTAGTTGATAAAACAGTAGCAGGGTTTGAGAAGATTGACTCCAATTTTGAAAGAAGTTCTGTGGGTAAAATTCTATCAAACAGCATCACATGATACAGGGAAATCTTTTGTGAAAGGAAGAGTCAATTTATGTGGCAAACTTTATTGTTGTCTTATTTTAACAAATTGCTATGGCCACCCCAACCTTTAGCAACCACCACCCTGATCAGTCAGCAGCCATCAATATCAAGGCAAGACCCTCCATCAGCAAAAAAATATGACTCACTGAAGGCTCAGATGATGGTTAGCATTTTTTAGCAATAATGTGTTTTTTAATTAAGGTATGTACATTTTTTTTTAGACATAATGCTATTGCACACTTAATAGACTATAAAAAAAAATAGCATAGTGTATACATAACTTTTATATGCACTGGGAAACCAAAAAAATCTTGTGACTCTTTATTGTGATATTCACTTTATTGCTGTAGTCTGGAACCAAACCCATAATAACTTTGAGATAGGCCTATAATAATAATAATACTAAAAAAGTTCCAATCCAGAAAAGGATGCCCAGGTATATACTATATTTATATAGTATTTCATCTCTAAACAGCCTTGTATTACCTCTTTGTGCAACTCATCCTGTTCCGAGCTCTTTAGGTATTATGAGTGAGTCACCAGAGAAACCTCAGGTATCAAGCAGAAATTCGAAACATAGAAATTATCAGTTTATTTTCATTCCTGTTATTGAAATAAATTATAATCCCCAAACTGCAGGCATAGTAGGTCTCTTTGCTCTCCATATTAACCAAAATATATTCTGTCTAACAGCTGCCTCAAACATTGTCTATGGACTGACTTCAATATAAGAAAAATGATATTAGAAGATTTCGTAGAAGCAGGGTCCTAGGAAAACCCCCTGAGCTCCAAAAACAACTTTTAAAAATAGCAGTTTTTAACCAGAAGAACACTGTTTACTCAGAGTGTCCTTGAGTGTGCTGCAGTCAACTGGTGTCAAAACTAGATTTTTTTTTTTCTATGCCAATTCTCTTCCATCTGAAATTCTTTTTGTGCAATAACATTGGACTCTGTGGTTTATTGGTTGTAATAAGAGGCAAAGCTTGGGGAAACATATCCTTAAGTTGGGGTGAGAGATGGAAAAACTGATTGCTCTGAAGTGAGAAGCACATTTTAAAGAACAACAGACAACTCAGGATACCCTTGGTGGACATTGTACTTCATACTATTTAATGTGGGAGTACAGTCTAAGCAGTATATTGTCTCAATTCCAGGAGACTCCAAACAAAGGGCAAACATATTTTTTCTCCAGAAGTCTGTACATCGTGTGTGTGTGCTCATGCGTAACATTTTACTCTTATTAATTTGTGACAATTGGTGATATGTGACAAAACAAGAAGACGTTAAATATAAAATCCTTCTGGCTTTCAAGGTCTTGAATTTACACCAAAGCAGAAGCTAAATTTGATAGTTCCCCGGTGAGAAAGATGGGTGAGCCCCCAAGGAGCAATTTTCCTGGCAGAGTTAACAATGTATTATGAGAATGTTTGGCTTGCCATTCCTTCATGTAGGCACAGTTGCCTTTCATGAAGGTTAGGCACAGGAATAAAAAAAGGGTTTGAGAGTTTGTGGTATGGAATTAAATGGCTTAAACTAATCAGGTATAAAAAGAAACCTCATTAGAAGAGAAAATTGTAATATTCTTGAACAGTATCCAGCATTCTTGAGAATTACCTGAACTAGCTGCATAATTTCCCTAATTCTCGTTCATGAATTAGCAGAAGTGATCTGATAAAATACAGGCTTTGGAACCAAAGAGAACTGAGCTGGAATACCAATTCCTCTATGTGGCAGTTAAAAGACCTTTAACAAAGTACACAAACTTTCCAAGCATCAGTGTCCTTATTTGTGGAAAGAGAAATAATAATGTATGCTTCCTTTAGTTTTAGTATGGACCATTATAATATATGCAAAGTGTCACAGTAAGTATTAAGAAACATTACTTAGCTTTCTCCTTCTGCCAGGAAAATAGGGGTATGAATGGTATTATTTTGTTTTAGCATCTTTATTGTAAGGCTTTTCAGGGTACGGTGTTTTAAGGCCATTAAGTTCTTAAAATTCAATTCTCCAGGAGGATATCTGAATAGTCAAGTTAAAGGCATGCATCTAAGTTTGAATCTTCTAACACATTCTCAAAAATCTATGAAAACCTAATAAATCAGGGATCAGCAACCTTTTTCTGTAAAGAGATGGTAAATATTTTAGGCTTTTTGGGCTGTAGAACCTCGTCACAATTATGTAAGTCCACCGTTGTAGTGTAAAAGCAGCCATAAAGTACACATAAACAAATACACATGGCTGGGTTCACAAAAACAGGTTACAGGCCAGATTTGGCCTGGCAGCCATAGTTTGCTGACCCCTAAGGTAGAAGAAAAAATACAGCTACGTACATACTATACCTTTAGCATAATTACAAGATAAAGGAATCACAAACTTTAAAATATCCCTAAGTATAAAAATAAACACTAATTTTCAGAGACCGTATTTCTCACTCAATTGCCCACTACAAGCCCTTGCAGAGAACAAAGTAGCTCTGGAAAAACTGAGTGGAAGAGAGAAGGCGGAAGCAAAGGGCCTAAAACTGAACTAAAATCAACTGCAGAAAGAGAAAGCCTACCTATGAAAGAAAACATTGGAGAAGATTTCTGATAATTTTGAGCACTGACTACAAGAAAGGAGCTTAAAGATGAGGAAGGATGCTAAGAAGAAGTCTTGGAAAGGAAACACTTTGGGAAGAAGAGAGTAAAAAGGAAAGAAGAAGCACCTTTTGGAAACTGCGTAGTGGAGAGCTAAATTTGATAACAAGAAGGGGAAATTTGTGATCCTGCAAGACAAGTGAACGTTTAAAAAAATTGAATGAATAACCTTCACCATCCTTCCTCCAAAAAAACCCCCCAAAAACAATCTACTGAAGAAACCACATGTTGTATCACCAACATAAAAGATAGGCCTCGAATTTGGAATCTTGCGAACTACGCTAAACTGCTAGACCATTCACAGAAATACAAAAGCACAAGCAATTTCATTTATACAAAACTACCATAAGAAAGAAATAGAACTTGTGAATACAGATTTTTCGGATGAAGAAAACCTCTCCTACCCTTTAAAAAAATCAACTAGGAGGCAACGTATAACTGCATATTGAATTATATATTATCAAATAAGCAAATGAAGAAAACTCTTTCATCAGATATTAAAAAAAAAAAAAACTAAGTACAGAAATGAACCCAAAACAACAAGAAGAAATGAATTGAGACTAGATTGAATTCAGGAAAGAAGTAGGAGAAAATGACAAAGTCATATCAGAAATAAAAACTATCTTACAAGATGCCAAGAAATAACAGATTTAATAAAAACTCAATAAGATAACTTCAGAAAACAATAATGAAAAAGTAAATGGTGTCAGAGGTAACATTTTTTAAATGAATATAATCAAGGAAGACCCACGAACTTGTAATGGAAATCTTGAAGATAAAAAATTATACACTGAAAAACAGAAGTAACATTTAAGATTCTAATCCAAGAAAACGTCTCTGAAATAAAAGAAGATCTAAATCTACATATTAAAAAGATCTGCTAGATACCTTGGAAAATTGTCTCAGAATTATCAACTCTGCTATATATTCTCTATATAATTTTTAAATATAAAGAGAAAATCCCTAGGGCCTCTAGAAAAGCAACATGTAAATCAAGGCATCAGAATAGCAGCATTCTCAAGAAATTCAAAGAAAGAATATGTGAATTAGGATTTTATATTCATCCAGGTTGCCCTTTTTAAGTATGAAGGCTATAAGAAAATAGTTTTAAAGATGCTACAACTCAAAGAATATTGTATCCATGAGACCTTCTTGGGAAAATTACTAGAGGGTGAACTTCATTCAACCATGAGGTGACTGGAGAAAATTCTAGACAAAACATGTTGAACAGTTAATATATTTACTTCTAAATATAAGATTAACAAAGGGGGGATGAGCATTGAAAAATAATATATAAATATTATTTGATCTTAGAAAACAGAAATAATGCAATTAAAAGTCAGAGAAGGGAGAAGGAAAGACGAAGTAGGATAAGTTCAGTGATTATCATGTAAGCAGCACGTGGGATTCAAGTAATATCATTAAAACTGGCAAATCAAATAGTGAAAGATTAAATAAGAAAATAAGGGCCCGAGGTGGTGCCAAGATGGCGAAATAGACAGACGTTTCCATAGAGCCCTCTTTACAACAAAGACCTGAAAAAACAAGCGAAACGAGTATATTTGTGACAAGCTGGGAACCCTGAGCATCAAAGGCAAGCTTGGACAACGAACTGAGGGGCAGGTGGAGGAAGAGTCCGTTCAGAAGTGGAGAGGAGTTGCCAGGCCTGAATCGTGGGGAGCCCTCAGGCACCATTCCCGCAGCAACGGTGGCAGCGGCGGGCTGGTACTAGCGTTCGGCTGCAGTTTCCTCAGGGTGAAGCAGCCAGCCGCACAGCCTACTCACACCTCTGGAACCTGAGAAGTATGGCACTCTCAGCAAAAGCTAAGTACTTGAGTATATTTTACTGTGCCCCCCCAACCTCCAAGCTGGCTTCAGCGGCTGAATCCCTGGGCCTGAGATAGACCCAGGTGAGCACCTAGAGCCATCCTCCTGGTCTTGGGGAAGGAAAAATTTTGCAACTGGGGGGAAAAGATAATCTGCTAGCTCCATTAACCGGGGGAGCTCAGGACAGAAGCGGCTCCTGTCCAGGCATAAACCGTCCATGGACCTTGTGAACCTTTCCCTTCTGCACGGACCTGTGTGGGCCAATTTCAGGAGAATAGGCCCTTGTTGACAAACTCCACCCATTTCAGCTGTGTGGTGGAGAGGTGGGTGTTTGATGTTTGAAATTGCTTTGCCTATTAAACAAGGTCCTCACCTACCCACATCAGGGACCTAAGGACTGGTAGCTCCACTCAGGTCACTCAGCCACCTGCGACAGGGGTCCAAAGATAACTGGTACCTCCCAGTCCTTACAACCAAAAACTTTTGGCTGCCCATGGTCCCTTGGCAGAACCCACCCACCAGCATGCTCTAGGGACAGAGACGCGTTTTCCTCAGAGACTCTTGGGGGTCGATTCTCAGCCCCCTACCTTGTTCAGAGTGTGACCCCTGCTGCAATCAGATACCGGTATATACGCCAATCACCCCTGCCCCTCTAAGAGTGTAGTACAGAGCTTGTACCACACACTCGATATCAGCTAACTGGAAACCTGAGCTGAATTCATACAAGAAAACTGAATGGACTCCTAGACTGATACATTTGATAACAGCTCTAGCAAGCTGGGGACAGGACACCAGAGCTCCAAAAGTGAAAATAATCAGGCTAAATCATTCAAGCAACCCATAGGGGTATACCAAAACAAAACAAAGCAAGTAGCTATGACACAGTAAGCAAGCGTAAACTAATACAATAACTTATAGATGGCTTAGAGACAACAGTCAATATCAAGTCACATAAAGAAACAGACCATGATCACCTCAACACGGTCTCAAAACAAAGATTCCGGGATCTTCTAGATGAAAGTGCATTCCTGGAATTACCAGATGCAGAATACAAAAGTTTAATATATAGAACCCTTAAAGACATGAGGAAGGAAATGAGGCAATGCACAGAACAAGCCAAGAAACACACAGATAAAGCAACTGAAGAAATTAGAAAGATTATTCAGGAATATAATGAAAAGTTTAATAAGCTGGAAAAATCCGTAGACAGACAGCAATCAGAAATTCAGAAGATTAACAATAAAATTACAGAATTAGAAAGCTCCATAGAAAGTCAGAGGAGCAGAATTGAGCAAGTAGAAGCTAGAATTTCTGAACTCAAAGATAAATCACTTGGCACTAATATATTTGAAGAAAAATCAGAGAAAAGAATTTAAAAAATGAAGAAACCTTAAGAATCATGTGGGACTTTGTCAAGAGAAATAACCTACGAGTGATTGGAGTACCAGAACAGGGAGGGATAACAGAAAATACAGAAAAATTGTTGAGGATTTGGTGGCAGAAAACTTCCCTGATATTGTGAAAGATGAGAAGATATCTATCCAAGATGCTCATCGAACTCCACGTGAGGTAGATGTTAAAAGAAAGTCACCAAGACATATTATAATCAAGCTTGCCAAAATCAAAGATAAAGAGACAATTATAAGAGCAGCAAGGGTTAAAAGAAAAGTTACCTACAAAGGAGAGCCAATAAGAATAAGCTCAGACTACTCGGTAGAAACCATGCAGGCAAGAAGGCAATGGGATGACATTTAAAAAATTGAAGGAAAAAAATTGCCTGCCAAGAGCCATATATCCAGCAAAAGTGTCTCTTAAATTTGAAGGTGAGTTTAAGACATTTCCAGATACATACAAGTTGAGGGAACTCATGAAAATCAAACCAAAACTACAAGAAATACTGAAGGGAGTTCTTTGGTTAGAAAATCAATAATACCAGGTATCAACCCAAGACTAGAACACTGGGCAGAGCAACCAGAAGTCAACCCAGACAGGGAGATACAAAAAAAAACAAAGCAAGATTTAAAAAAAAAAAAAAGGCCAAAACAGGGTAACAGCAATGTTATTATATAAAAGAGATAATATTAAAATAATAAAGAGGAACTAAGAAATGTAATCATACATCTTCCATATGGAAAGGAAGATACGGTGATACAAAGAAATAAAAGTTATTTTTAAATTTAGAAAAATAGGGGTAAATAATAAGGTAACCACAAAGGAGACAAACTATCCTACTCATCAAAATAAAATACAAGGGAAAAATACAGACTCAGCAGAAACAAAATCAACAACAACCAATATGAGGAAAGGACAATATGTAAAGAAAATCTACTCAGCACATAAAATCAAGCGGGAAAAAGAAGCTGTCAACATACAAAAAAAGACATCAAAATGATAGCACTAATCCATAATTACCCTGAATGTAAATGGATTAATGCACCAGTAAAGAGAAAGAGATTGGCAGAATGGATTAAAAAACAAGATCCATCTATATGCTGCCTACAAGAGACACCTTAGACTTAGAGACACAAACAAATTAAAACTCAATGGATGGAAAAAAAATACATCAATCAAAAAAGAGCAGGAGTGGCAATATTAATTTCTGACAAAATAGACTTTAAAGTTAGATCCATCGGAAAGGATAAGGAAGGACACTGTATAATGATTAAAGGGACAATACACCAAGAAGATATAACCATATTAAATATTTATGCACCCAATGACAGGGCTGCAATGTACATAAAACAACTCTATCAACATTGAAAAGTGAGATAGACAGCTCCACAATAATAGTAGGAGACTTCAACACCCCACTTTCGGTGAAGGATGGGACATCCAGAAAGAAGCTCAATAAAGACACGAAGGATCTAAATGCCACGATCAACCAACTTGATCCCGTAGACATATATAGAACACTCCACCCAACAGCAACCAAGCATACTTTCTTTTCTAGTGCACATGGAACATTCTCTAGAAGAGACCACGTATTAGGTCATAAAGCAAGCCTTAGCAGAATCCAAAACATTGAAATATTACAAAGCATCTTCCCTGACCATAAGGCCATAAAAGTGGAAATCAATAACAGGAAAAGCAGGGAAAAGAAATCAAACACTTGGAAACTGAATAATACCCTGCTCAAAAAAGACTGGATTATAGAAGACATTAGGATGGAATAAAGAAATTCAGAGAATCCAATGAGAATGAAAACACTTCCTATCAGAACCTTTGGGACACAGCAAAAGCAGTGCTCAGAGGCCAATTTATATCAATAAATGCACACATCCAAAAAGAAGATAGGGCCAAAATCAAAGAATTCTCCCTACAACTTGAAGAAATAGAAAAAGAGCAACAAAAGAAACCCATAGGCACCAGAAGAAAACAAATAATAAAAATTAGAGCTGAACTAAATGAAATAGAAAACAGAAAAACAATTGAAAGAATTAACAAGACCAAAAGCAGTTTTTTTTTTTTTTTTTAAATCAACAAAATTGATAAACCACTGGCCAAACTGACTGACAAAAGAAAAACAGGAGAGGAAGCAAATAACCTGAATAAGAAATGAGAGGGGTGATATTACAGCAGACACAACTGAAGTTAAAAAAATCATATCAGATTACTATGAAAAACTGTACTCAAATTTGAAAACCTAGAAGACATGGATGAATTCCTAGAAACACACTACCTGCCTAAACTAACACAAACAGAGGTAGAACAACTAAATAGACCCATAACAAAAGAAGAGATTGAAAAGGTAATCAAAAAACTCCCAACAAAAAAAAGCCCTGATCTGGATGGCTTCACTGCAGAGTTCTACCAAACTTTCGGAAAAGAGTTAACACCACTACTACTAAAGGTATTTCAGAGCACAGAAAAGGACGGAATAGTCCCAAACTCATTCTATGAAGCCACCATATCCCTGATACCAAAACCAGGTAAAGACACCACAAGAAAAGAAAATTATAGACCTATATCCCTCATGAATGTAGATGCAAAAATCCTCAACAAAATTCTAGCCAATGGAATTCAACAACATATCAAAAAAATAATTCAGCATGATCAAGTGCGATTCATACCAGGTATGCAGGAATGGATTAACATTAGGAAAACAATTAATGTAATCCACCACATAAATAAAACAAAAGACAAGAATAGCGTGATTTTATCAATTGATGCAGAAAAGGCATTTGACAAAGTTCAACACTCACTCATGGTCAAAACTCTCAGCAAAATACGAATGGAAGGAAAATTTCTCAACATAATAAAGGGCATTTATACAAAGCCAACAGCCAACATCACCCTAAATGGAGAGAGCCTGAAAACATTCCCTTTGAGATTGGGAACCAGACAAGGATACCCTTTATCACCACTCTTATTCAACATTGCGCTGGAAGTCCAAGCCAGAAAAATTGGGCTAGATAAAGAAATAAAGGGCATCCAGATTGGCAAGGAAGAAGTAAAAGTATCTATATTTGCAGATGACATGATCTTATACACAGAAAACCCTAAGGAATCCTCCAGAAAACTACTGAAACTAATAGAAGAGTTCAGCAGAGTATCAGGATATAAGATAAACATACAAAAATCAGTTGGATTCCTCTACACCAACAAAAAGAACATCAAAGAGGAAATCACCAAATCAATGCCATTCACAGTAGCCCCCAAGAAGATAAAATACTTAGGAAAAAATCTTACCAGAGATGTAAAAGACTTGTACAAAGAAAACTACAGTACACTTCTGCAAGAAACCAAAGGAGACTTACATAAGTGGAAGAACATACCTTGCTCATGGATAGGAAGACTTAACATTATAAAAATGTCTATTCTACCAAAAGTGATCTATACATTTAATGCAATTCCGATCCAAATCCCAAGGACATTCTTTAATGAGATGGAGAAACAAATCGCCAGTTTCACATGGAAGGGAAAGAGGCCCTGGATATATAAGGCATTACTGAAAAAGAAGAACAAATTGGGAGGACTTACTTTACCTGATTTTAGAACCTATTATACTGCCACAGTAGTCAAAACAGCCTGGTACTGGTACAACAACAGATACATGGACCAATGGAACAGAATTGAGAATCCAGACATAAATCCATCCACATATGAGCAGCTGATATTTGACAAAGGCCCCAAAACAGTTAAATGGGGAAAAGACAGTCTTTTTAAAAAAATGGTGCTGGCATAACTGGATATCCATCTGCAAAAAAATGAAAGAAGACCCATACCTCACTCCATGCACAAAAACTAACTCAAAATGGATCAAAGACCTAAATGTAAAATCTAAAGCGATAAAGATCATGGAAAAAAAAAAATAGGGCAGTGTTAGGAACCCTAATACATGGCATAAACAGTATACACAACATTATAAGGAATGCAGAAGAAAAAGTAGATAACTGGGAGCTCCTAAAAATCAAACACCTATGCTCATCCAAAGACTTCACCAAAAGAGTAAAAAGACTACCTACAGGCTGGGAAAAAGTTTTTAGCTATGACATTTCTGATCAGTGCCTCATCTCTAAAATCTACATAATACTGCAGAAACTCAACTGCAAAAAGACAAATAACCCAATTAAAAAAGGGACAAGAGATATGAATAGACACTTCACTAAAGAAGACATTCAGATAGCTAACAGATATGAGGAAATGTTCACGATCATTAACCATTAGAGAAATACAGATCAAAACTACAATGAGATTTCATCTCACTCCAACAAGGCTGGCATTAATCCAAAAAACACAAAATAATAAATTTTGGAGAGGTTGTGGAGAGATTGGAACACTTCTGCACTGCTGGTGGGAATGTCAAATGGTACAACCACTTTGGAAATCGATTTGGTGCTTCCTTAAAAAGCTAAAAATAGAACTACCATTCGATTCAGCAATCCCACTCCTTGGAATATATCCTAGAGAAATAAGAGCCTTTACACGAACAGATACATGCACACCCATGTTTATTGCAGCACTGTTTACAATAGCATAAAGATGGAAGCAACCGAGGTGCCCATCAATGGATGAATGGATAAATAAATTATTGTGTATTCACACAATGGAATACTACACATCGATAAAGACCAGTGAGGAATCAGTGAAACATGTCATAACATGGAGAAACCTGGAAGGCATTATGCTGAGTGAAATTAGTCAGTTGCAAAAGGACAAATATTGTATAAGACCACTATTATAAGAACTTGAGAAATAGTTAAAACTGAGAAGAAAACATTCTTTTGTGGTTAAGAGGTGGGGAGGGTGGGAGGGTGGGAGGGCGGGAGGGGAGCATCCACTAATTAGAGAGCAGATAAGAACTACTCTACATGAAGGGAAAGACAACACACAATACAGGGGAGGTCAGCACAATTGGACTAAACCAAAAGCAAAGTTTCCTGAATAAACTGAATGCTTTGAAGACCAGTGTAGCAGGGGCAGGGGTCTGGGGACCATGGTTTCAGGGGACATCTAAGTCAATTGGCATAATAAAATCTATTAAGAAAACATTCCGCATCCCACTTTGAAGAGTGTTGTCTGCGTTCTTAAGCGCTAGGAAGTAGCCATCTAAGATGCATCAATTGGTCTCAACTCACCTGGATCAAAGGAGAATGAAGAACACCAAGGACACAAAGTGATTACAAGCCCAAGAGATAGAAAGGGCCACATGAACCAGCGACTACATCATCCTGAGACCAGAAGAACTAGATGGTGCCCGGCTATAACCGATGACTGCCCTGGCAGGGAACACAACAGAGAACACCTGAGGCAGCAGGAGAGCAGTGGGATGCAGACCTCAAATTCTTGTAAGACCAGACTTAATGGTCTGACTGAGACTAGAAGGAACCCGGTGGTCATGGCCCCCAGACCTTCTGTTGGCCCAGGACAGGAACCATTCCTGAAGCCAACTCTTCAGACATGGATTAAAGTGGACAATGGGTTGGAGAGGGATGCTGGTGAGGAGTGAGCTTCTTGGATCAGGTGGACACTTGAGACTGTGTTGGCATCTACTGCCTGGAGGGGTGATGAGGGGGTAGGGGAGGTTAGAAGCTGGCGAAACGGACAGGAAAAGAGAGAGTGGTGGGAGTGTGCAGCAAGGTGTATATGGGTTTTTGTGTGAGACACTGACTTGATTTGTAAACTTTCACTTAAAGCACAATAAAAATTATTAAAAAAAAAGGGGCCCAAGGACATTTAAAACTACATAAATATGAAGACAACCAACAGAATCAAAACATAAATTTTTCTAAATTCCAAAATAAATAAAAATAAAAAACAAGGAAACCACATAATATGGAGAAACAGAAAAAAACATGGTATACATAATGTTTAAAACATTAAATATATTAATCATATCAATAAATGTGAATCAATAAATGTGAATGGCTTAACTCAGAAGAAAGAGATTTTAAGTATAGCTCACAAAGCAGACTAACTATATGCTATTTACATGAGACACACCTAAAATAAAGTGATTCATAAAGAGGGACATAAAAGGAGAAGTGATGATTAAAGTTGTCTGTCAGCTTGGCTGGGCTGTGATTCTCAGTGGTTTGGCAGTTATGTAATGATGTAATCTGGCAGTTATATAATGATGTAGTTATCTTCCATTTTGTGATGTAATGCAGTTACTTCTATGTTGTGATCTGATGCGATCAGCCCATCAGTCATAAGGAGAATTATCTTGGGGTTGTGGCCTGCATCCAATATTAACACTCTGGCAAAACTTGCTGGCTTTTGCTCGCTCTGGATCCTGCATCTGTCTCATCATCATTTGACCTTTGGTTCCTGGAACTTATAGACCTGCCTAACCTTTAGCTGGAAACCCTGGTGGCATAGGATTAAGAGCTACAGCTGCTAACCAAAAGGTCAGCAGTTCGAATCCACCAGAAGCTCTTTGGAAACTCTATGGGGCTGTCCTATAGGGTTGCTATGAGTCAGAATTGACGTGACGGCAATGGGTTTTTTTTTTAATGTTTGGCTAAAAGGACTTCAGTACTGAGTTAAAAGGGTGTCCAGGGGCCATACTCTCGGGGTTCCTCCAGTGTCTGTCAGATCAGCAAGCCTGGTCTTTTTTTTTTTTGTGAATCTGTCTGGGACCCTCTACTGTGATGTCTGTCACAGCAGTCGGTAGTGGTAACTGGACACCATCTAGTTGTTCTGGGCTTATTCTGGTGGAGGTTGTGGTCCATTAGTTCTTTGGACTCTAAATAACCTATTTTATATCTTAAATACATTTTATAATTTGTACCTGATAACTCAAGTATCTTCAGATTTTTTTTTTGGTCTGTGATTCTTCAGTTTGTTCTTCCTGTTGGATTCTCATTCTTAATGGTTTATTTCCTTGATGTTTTGTGACTTTTGTTTATTGTTGGAACTATTCATTTATTATATTGGAACTATATCTGTGGGAATCTCTTCAACCTGGCTTCAAAGTCCATTCTGTCACCAAACCAAAACTCATTGCTGTTGAGTCAATTCCGACTCATAGCAGCCCTATAGCACAGAGTAGAACTGCCCCATAGGGTTTCCAAGGAGTGTCCAGTGGATTCGAACAGCCGACCTTTTGGTTAGCAGCCGAGCTCTTAACCACTGTCCCTCCAGGGTTTCTCATTCTGTCAAACACATTTTCATTTCCTTTTATGGGCCTGATAGCATAACTATCCAGGGCCAATTTTAAACTACTTTTCTATCGTTTGGGGGAAGAGGTGATTTTCTGGTAGTGTGTGAGTTCAGGCTACAAAACTGCAAGAATGTTAGTTAGAAATTTTAGGAGAAAATTTCCCCCCTCTACCTAAAAGCTATAACTGAGCAGAAATTTTCCTTACGTCTTATCTCTGTGTTTTTCTAGTTGACATATGGTGATGTCTCTCTCCTGAGACTTTTGCTTCAACAAAGGTTTCTGGTCTGACCTTCCACATTGATTGAGCACCAAGCTTTTTCTCTCATTATAACAGGTGTGAATGGCCTGTTAGTAACCAAGCTGTTAACTACTTGGGATTGATAGCTATCCTCCAACCGCTTAGAAAATGAAGGCTACAGAGCTCACTTATCTTTCAGAATCATGCTCTTTTGACATTTTGGGCCTCAGGCAGTTTCTGTCCACTTCCACCTCAGTTGTTGTTTAAAATGTAATTTAATTTAATTTATTATTATTATTTATTTTTTGGATACTGACAGTTTTTCTGTATATCTTCTCAACAAGCATTGCTAGAAACAGAAGTGTCTCTATGATTCACACTGCAGTCCAGATTATATGCTCCAATGCAGATATTATGAGGTATCTTACATGCAGAAGACTTCTGGATTCTTTCTAAATGTCTTCAAGATGAAGAATATATTTCTTATCAAGGCACCTGATGTCCTTCATTATTTGGCCCTTGCTTAAAAAAAAAAAAAAAAAAATTTTTTTTTTTTTACATTTTAGCCTGAACTTTTATATTCTTCCTTTCAATCCTTTATTCTATTGAATACTTCCTTTTTTTCTCCTTTTTGTGCCTTTGCCTGGTTCATTCTCAGTCAGAGACTTAACGTTAGTTTTTTGCTTGCCTCATCCACAGAACTGAGGTGATGCTTTGGGATCACATTTTGTAGAAAGCATTCTTTGATCTGCCCCCTTCTTTCTCTGATATTCATCATGTTCCATCAGCCCTCTGGCAATATTCTGCTTTTATCTATGTTGTAAAAAACAAACGACAGCAACAAAACAGTTGTAGTGAAGTTGACTCATGCCGACTCCATGTGTGTCAGAGTAGAACTGTGCTCTGTTGGATTTTCAATGACTAGTTTTTCAGAAGTAGATTATTAAACCTTTCTTCTGAGGCACCTCTGGGAGGACTTTAACCTCCAACTTTTCAGTTAATAGCTGAATGTGTTAACCAGCTGTCTTAGTTATCTAGTGCTGCTATAACAGAAACACCACAAAGAGAAATTTATTCCCTTACCGTCTAGGAGGCTAAAGTTCAAATTCGGGAGCCAGCTCCAGTGGAAAGCTTTCTTCCTCTGTTGGCTCTGGAGGAAGGTTCTTGTCATCAATCTCCTTCTGTCAAGGAGCTTCTTAGCAGTTACCCCAGGTCCAAAGGACACAGTATTCTCCTGGCTCTAGTTTCTTGGTGGTATGAGGTTCCCATGTCTCTCTGCTCGCTTCTTTCTTTTGTATTTCAAAAGAGATTGACTTAAGACACAACCTAGTCTTGTAGATTGAGTCCTTCCTTGTTAACATAACTGCCACTATTCCTACCTCATTAACATCATAGAAGTAGGATTTACAACACATAGAAAAATCACATCAGTTGGACAAATGGTGGACAATCACACAATACTAGGAATTATGACCTAGCCAAGTTGATACACATTTTTGGGGGACATAATTCAATCCATATACCAGTCTATGTTGTATCACTTATCATACTGAGAACATCTTTAGATCAAAGACTTTTTTTATTTATTGTCTCATCCCTAGCACTTATTACAGTACCTTCCACATAACAAATCCAATAAATATTGAACAAATAAATATACTTGTTAAAATCTCATTATATATCCAGTAGCTTTAATTGTTGATCTTTTCCTTACCAGTTTTTACAGAAAGCACGTAAACAATGTTGTATTATTCTTTAGTTTCTTTGTAGCTTCACAAAACTCTTTCACATATATGACCTCATTTTGTGCTTGAAGAAATCTTTTGAGAATTAAGTAACTTATATTATTACAGTATATATGGCCTGGATTTCTAAGAGGTTTTTTTTTTCCATTTCCAAAGCTGGATTTAGCTCTACCTCACACCTTCCAGGCCATGAGAATCAAGTAATCCTCGGTGGCTGTTAATGCCGACATGGTAACAATGGTGTGTTGTTACTGCTTGTTGACATAATGAATATTTCTAATTTTTTTTTAAATTTTGCTCATTGTACCTTTTATCTTATTTTATAGTTTTGGTCAAATCAAAATTAGGTTTCCTTAGCTTCCTGTGGTGTGGTTTAAATGCTAAGAAAATCAATTTGATATTGATATTTTTCTCTGGGAGAATGGTCATTTTCTCCATGCTCTGATGAAATGAAATGAGATTTGATTATCAAAGCTTTTTTTTTGGGTTCTCATGATACTTTGGGATAAAAGTTCAAAATTTTGAACAATGTGCTAGATTTAAAGGTCGAGGATATAAGGATATTTTATTGGGTGGAGACTGCTGTTTTGGTCATGACTATATTTGAATATACAGAAGCTAAATGTAGTGAAACACTTGATTTTCTAGATACCTGGCTATAGTGTTTAACCAGAGGATACATGTTAGAAAAGGGGTATAATAGGCTAGTCTCACCTTTCCAAACTCTAATGACTGCCAATTACCTGTGACAAGAGATGGAAAAATATGGGCAATCAAAGCCATAAAATCAGAGAGGGCATGGTGATGTATAGAAAGAAAGAGTGGAGTCCAATAAACCTAGACTGGAGTCTCAGTTACTAGTTGTGACACCTTGGGCATGTCATTTTAACCTCTTTGTGCTTTAGTTTACTCTTATCCTAAATGGTGATAAAAATACCTTCACTACGGTACATATTTTGGGGTATCAATTTGTGGCATAATTAACTACTAACTAAAAGGTTGGTAGTTTAAACCCAGCCAGAGGCACCACAGAAGAAAAGCCTGGTGATCTCCTTCTGAAAGGTCACAGCCTTGAAAATGCTATGATGTGATTCTACTCTGCACACATGTGATTGATACGAATTGGAATAGGCTTGATAGTAACTGGTTTGGTATTTTGATACAGTATCTTCGTAAGTAGGTATTAAAAAAAAAAAAAAACCTACTGCCGTCGAGTCGATTCCGACTCATAGCGACCCTACAGGACAGAGTAGAACTGCCCTGTAGAGTTTCCAAGGAGCGTAGTATATATAAATTTTCCCTTGTTCAGTACCAGGCACAAAATAATTATTAAAAATATAAAGCTATTAATAATAACTTTTTTTCAAATATAGACTTAAAAGGAAAAATATACTAAGCTTTGAAAAATGATCTCCTGCAGACATTGGAAAAGCAACCCAAGTGGCCCATTTTATCAGTGGCAAATCTAGTATCAGGCATATCTAGGCAAATAGTACCTTACCTACTAACCATTACATTCTGATTCTCAGTGGTAAGAGTTTGCTTCTTTATTTCATTCAGAGGCCAGCAGTTTTGTAAGTGTGTGTAGATCTCTGTGAGTACATATTCACTCTGTTTGCTTTTGTTTTACACGCTGAGTCTGTAATCCTTGGTGTCGGGAACTGTCTTTTATTAATACGCTGTGTAAATGTGCCTGAGGTCTATGAAAGAGTCTACTGCATAATAAAAACTGCATAGCAATAAAAAATAAAGAGGAGTAATGCCACTGCTGGCAATTGAATTGGGGTCTTCTGACTACCATCCCCAGACTATCCAGTTCTCAGATTTATAACCAAGCCACTTTCTTAATGTAATTGGATCATAGATAAGAGAACTCAGAGCCAATTTGATTTCTTTGCAAAAAAATATTTGATTCCCATTGCTGCTCTGGCAACAAGCACATTATCATTACACTTAGGATGTGGTCTTTCCTGGGAGTCCGAGCTCTGCACACAGTTAAACCTTGATTCAAGACCATCTACCACCACTCACTGGCTGCATGATCTTCTGGACTCCCATCATTTCTTCAAATCTCAATGTCTCCTCTGTCAAAGAGAAAGAGTGACTATCTCACAGGGAAGACTATGAGGATAAAATTCAATCATTGGGATCAAATGGCTTCTTTGAAGTGAAGACACTCCATGTACATGTGAGCTGTTACTATCATTAACATTTTGATACCATTTATGAATTGTGGTCTTACACCTTACAGGCCATTTTGTCTACCACTCAGCACCAGGTTTGCTTCTCTAGCAATGGTTGTATAGTGCTTGATTGACTAATCATACTGATTCCTTGCGTTGTGACTTGGAACTGGTACCTTTGGAGCGTGAGGTGACATATCTAATTAGAAATATGAAGCACTCAGAACAAGCCATACCCTCCTCAGTTGTCTAGGTTACCGACTTTGGCTTTCAGAGGCAGTTCAAAAGCTTGTGTTACATCTGAGAAATATCTGCTGTTTTAGACTCTACTTCTTCAATAGTCCAGTGCCAGGCCCTCTGGGAGTACGTAGAGGATGCCAACTGATGCTAATTGTTATTTGGCTAACTTCCCATTCTTGTGCATCCATTCTTATGGTTAGCTTAGACAGATGTCTACAGTTTGAACATGGGGTATACGAAGGCAGGGCATCTTCAAAAAAGACCTTAAAACCTGTAGTGATAACAACTGAAAACGCATTAGGCTATATAACAAGAATTTGGCTTTAGATATTTTGTGCAAGTTTCTAATTTAAACAATAGTTGAGGTCAATAGGAAGATGTTATTCGTAAACCTAAATCATTTACTGTATTACTCTATCTACAAGAAATGTTCTCATCTTCACTATATTAATAGTTGTTTGTTATTGTTATTATTGTTAGGTGCTGTTGAATCGGTTCTGACTCATAGCGACCCTGTGGTCAACAGAATGAAACACTGCCGGGTCCTATGCCACCCTCACAATTGTTGTTATACTTGAGCCCGTTGTTGCAGCCACTGTGTCAATCCATCTCGTTGAGGGTTTTCCTCCTTTTCACTGACCCTGTACTTTACCTAGCATGTTGTCCTTCTCCAGGGACTGATCCCTCCTGATAATACATCCAAAGTATGTGAGACGTAGTCTCACCA
This sequence comes from Loxodonta africana, assembly GCF_030014295.1. Taxonomy (NCBI): domain Eukaryota; kingdom Metazoa; phylum Chordata; class Mammalia; order Proboscidea; family Elephantidae; genus Loxodonta; species Loxodonta africana. The sequence goes on from NC_087344.1 coordinate 109,671,164, forward strand.
TCCTTGCTCCTAAGGAGCGTTCTGACTGTATTTCTTCCAAGACAGATTTGTTGGTTCTTTTGGTAGTTCATGGTATAGTCAATATTCTTCACCAACACCACAATTCAAAGGCATCAATTCTTCTTCAGCCTTCCTTATTCGTTGTCCAGCTTTCCCATCCATATGAAGCAATTGAAAATAGCATGACTTGGGTCAGGCACATCTTAGTCTTCAAGGTGACATCTTTGGTTTTTACCACATTAAAGAAGTCTTTTGCAGCAGATTTGCCAACACAATGGGTCATTTGATTTCTTGACTGCTGCTTCCGTGAGTGTTGACTGTGGATCCAAGTAAAATGAAATCCTTGACAATTTCAGCCTTGATAAACAGAGAAATAGTAATAGTGTATTTGTTAATTTTGCCCCCACATGTAATTAAGAACAATGTCAAAAAGCGAGCAGGTCCAGAATTGCCATTGCTAGAAGAAAGACAAATCATATTAGATTTTCCAAGTCCTTTATAATAAGCAATGCAAATATGAAGCAACAACATTTATTAACAGGAGTTAAGTAGAATTAATGATGCCTTTCTGTGTTGGTCAGTTGTTTATTTTCTCACAGTATTTATTCTCCATTCTTTTGGTAATACTACCATAATTTCTTTCAAGAAACATCCCTCCCTTACTCTCAGTCTTAGTGATTTGAGAGTGTTGGCCCCACCCCACTACATTTATTAGTTCAGCAGCAATTTATTTATTTACTCTAAATTAAACTTTTCATTTGGAGAAAGTAGTGTCTTGGTGGCACAAATGGTTAAGCACTGGACTACTAATCAAAAGGTTAGTGGTTCAAACTCACCCAGAGGTGTCTAGGAAGACAGGCCTAGCAATCTGCTTCTGAAAGGTGACAGCCTTGAAAAACAAACGGAGAAGTTCTACTCTGCACACATGGGTGGCCGTGTATCAAAATTGAGACGACGGCAACTAACAACAACAACATTTTGAGAAAATTATAGATTTACACGTCAAGAGATCTCATAAATCCTTTAGCCATTTTCCCTGAAAGGTAACATTGTGAAGACCTATAACACAATATCACAATCAGGATACTGCCATAGATACAGTCAAGATGCAGAACATGTCCATGACCACGAAGATCTCTCAAGTTGCTCTTTTATAACCACACCCCCTTCCCTTGCCCCCATCTCTTCCCTAACCCTGGCAACCACTAATCTGTTCTCCATTTCTATACTTTTGAAGAGTTGATTCTGACTCATAGAAGCCTTATATGACAGAGTAGAAGTGCCCCAAACAGTTTCCTAGGCTGTAACCTTGACTGCAGCATCCAGGTTTTTTTTCTCACAGAGCAGCTGGTGGGTTCCATTAGCAGCTGAGCTCTTAACCATTGAGCAACCAGGGCTCCCTAACCACTATTAAACTTGGATCATTACACATTTGTCTATTCCAGGTATTTCATATAAATGAGATCATGCAATATATGTCCTTTTGTAATTGACTTATTTCACTTTGCATACTGTTTTCAAAGTAGTTCATCCATGTTGTAGCATGTATCAGGACTTAATTTCTCTTTATGAGTAATATTACCTTGTATGAATGTGTCATATTTTGTTTATCCTTGATATTGGTCATTTGTGTTTTTTTCTTTTTTTTTTTTTTTCCCCAAAGAACGAGTTTTTTTGTTTCACTGATATTTTCTATTGTTTTTCTAATTTCAATTTTATTGATTTTTGCTCCTATCTTTATTATGTCCTGTCTTTGCTTTGGGCGTATTTCGCTTTTCTTTTTCTAAGTTCTTTAGGTGGAAGTTTAAATGATTGTTTGACACTTTTCTTCCTTTTTAATATAAGCATTTTGTCCTATTAATTCCCTTCTCAGCACTGCTTTAGTGGCATTCTACAAATTTTGATATATTGTATTTTCATTTCAATTTTTTAAAATTTCCCTCTGAACTGTCTTTCTGACATTCTTCCATGCTCATGGATTATTTAGAAGTGTGTTTCTTAGTTTCCGAGTGTTTGCTGATCTTCCTGTTATCTTGCTGATATTGATTTTTCATTTGTTTCCATTTCGATCAGATCTTCTGAAAGCCTGATCAAATCTGTTCCAGAGTCTCTTTCTGTTCCAGAATCTCTTTCCTATGGAGCTTACATTCAAATAGGGCAATCGCCTCAAGAATGACATATCACAAGGATGGCATGTACTTCAAATCACAGCTTAATCAGAATAATATCTCCTTGGTAAGTGGTTGCTTCAGGGATAGGCTCCTGAAAAAAGTCAAGCCAATTGGACCCAATGAGAATTATTGGGCATTTGTAGGGACTGTTTGTTAAAAAGAATTTCTCTTTCTGCTGTACTTTGAGTTGACAGAATGTAAGCCTGAGGTGCTTGGATGCAAGACAGGAGAGAGAAAATTTTTTTTTGAAATAGGCAAAGGCATGGAGTCAGCAGAGAAAGGCAGGATTAGGAGATGGAGAGAGTCATCATCTTGATTACGTGGTTTAACTTTTCAGTACGACTTCTGAATGTATCAGCCATGTGAATTAAACTGGTTTTTCTTAAACCATTTTGATTTGGGTTTGTGCCACTGAAAGCCTTGTTAGTTAATACACCTTCTAATTAGAAAATTCAATGGATAATCTGGGTGCTTATTTTTCTTGGCCTTCCTGTTGCGTTTGACTTTGTTTGCCCTTCTATTTTCTTGAATATTTCTCTTTCTTTGGATTTATGCTACCACTATCTATTGGTATTTCTTCTAAGTTTCATACTAGTTTTCCTCAAACTCCTTCCCAGGTTTTTTCTTTCTCTCTCTCTCTTAAAACTTGTATCCTTCATGATTATTCCCTGGTCCTGTCTTATGTAAATGAATGTCTTTGCATATCATAACTAGATGAATCTCAACCAGCATTTTTCAGAGACCTGAGGGTTATTCTTGGATCATTGATTCCACCTCTTAAATATCTTTCATTTCCATCCCATGATTTCCATTAACCTTGCATCTGTCTTAATTTAGACCTTCATAAATTCTCATTTTCAGTATTTCAATAGCCTGCTAGCTTATTTCTCTCCTTCCAGCTTCATAATTTTCCAAATGGTCACCAGAGTGGTAGAGCTTCATTGCAAAAATATGAAGTGTCATTTCCTTACATCGCACATAAGGTAAAATCAACAGTGCCTAGATGTGGGCCTAGTTGACTTCTCTGCCCTAATCATCTGTGGATCTTCCTTTCTATCTTTTGCTTTTTAAAAACAAATTCTCGGAGTTCTCTAAAAAGTCATGCTTTCTTATGTTTTGGTTCCATTGCACCTGCTATTCCTTTGAAAATATATTTTCTTTTGTCTGTTAGGCGGCTGAACTCAGCTCAAATTATTACCTTCTTTTTGAAACATTCCCCAAATTCTTAGGCACTTAGATTAGTTCTCTGCACTTATATTGTAAATCTAGTATTACTCCATTACAGCAGTCATCACATTACATTATAGTTGACTACAGGTCTGCCACTTTCCTAGAGTCTAACTAACTTAAGAAATTTCATTTATCTTTGCATGTCCACAATCTAGAATAGTACACAATAGATAGTAGATACTCAAAATTTAACTGAATGCATTAGATAATTGGGAAAGCCTTATTATTTTTATACTGTAGTTAAGTAGCTTGTAAGCCTGGTTTCATTTGTGTTCTTCACCTGTAGCTTTCTTTAATCATTATTATTTTTGATATTTTTTAATCCTGAAAATATCCTCAGGAAATATAAAAGAAGTATAAAGCTATATGCATTATTCATCTGTTTAATGTAACTTGAAACTTACAAAAAACACGAATCATATGAAAGAGGATTTATTATACTCATTTTTTACAGGTGGGCAAGATAAAGTGAAAAGAGTTAAGAAGCTTGGCTAGGAAATAGACTAGTAACTTTTGAAGCTGAGACAAGAACTTAAGTCTTTCTAACTCTAAAGAATTTGCTCGTTTCACTTCAGCATAATTCTTTCTTTGGGACCAAGAAAAAGAGTTGTTTGACATTTTAGAAGGAAAAACATGATGATGAGCCTAAGGTTTTGTCACATGACTGATTTTCACCACAAAAATCAGTACTCATTCCCTCACCTGCTTCAAATCTTTCCTCAGGTGTCCCCTTCATACTAACTTGACCACTCCCTTTAACATCTTAACTCACTCCATGCTCACTCTCAACCCTTTTTACCGTTTTCTCTTTTCTCCCCCAAAAGCACTTATCATCTTCTATCACAGAATTAAAAAAATCATTATTTTTATTATTGTTGTCTGTTTCTATCCACTTGAATTTAAATACCACAAGAGAAAGATTTTTGTCTCTTACTGATGAAAATGCAGAACCAACGAGAGAGGATCTGCTGCATAGTAGGTGACTAGTTAGAGACAGAGCTAGAGCTAGGGATACAAAGATATATAAAGGAATTGAGAATGGTAAATAAATAAATAAGTACACTGTCAAGAGTGAATAAAGGTGACTGGATAGATCTGTGACTTTTTTCTTTTTTTCACATTAATCACTTCATTTTTTCTTAAAAGAATCCTGAGGGGGCAGATATCATTTATTTTTAAATAATATTTTATTGTGTTTTCGGTGAAGATTTACACAACAGTTTAGATTCCTATTCAACAATTTCTACACAAGTTGTTCAGTGACATTGGTTAGGTTCTTCACAACGCATGAACATCCTCATTACTTCTATTCTGGTTGTTCCAGTTCCATAAGCCTAGTTTCTCTGTCCTCTTACATTCTCATCTTTGTTTTAAGGTAATTGTTGACTGTTTGGTCTCATATAAGTGATTTTTTAAAGGAGCACAATACTCATGCGTCATATACATTATTTTTGAGCCAATTTTTTATTTAACTACAAGGTGACCACAGGGATTTCTGACTTTTGTTAGAAAAACTCAAAAAGTTAATGTAGTCTTTGAGAAGCTTTGGTATTCAGGCCTTGTTTGACAGTAATGTTTGCCAAATACAGAAAGGTTCTTAAAAATTTAGTACCTTTGAGAACAAGCAAAATTTTTTTACCTCATTCCTTCTGGTTATTGTCAACTGAGAAAAGAAAAAGAGCCAAAATAAAACTCACAACTGAATTAAGTGGTAGTGGATTGTGAATGTGGAATTACTTTTACTTATAAGCTTGATCATCTCCGTGATTTCTTCCTGAGAGGTGAGAGAATATAAAGAAAACAGGGCCATAGCTGAATTTTTCTTTCTGATACAATGATATAAGGCAGTTAACACATATGGCACTGGAGTTGTTTGAATTATATAGGGAGTAGGTAGGGATTCAAGATGAATACTCTTAGTATAATCAACTGTTAAACAAAGACAGCAAGAAAATGAGCATTTATGGAAGACTAAATTGTACTTCTCTCAAGTTTTTTTTTTAACATTCAGGGAAAAACAGAAAGTATGTTTATGAGTAGAGGTATATCACAATATCTTTTCTAGCTTTATCTAGAATTGATTTTTGTATATGGTGTGAGGTAGGGTCCAACTTCACTCCTTCTCTATGTGTTTAGCCCATAATTTTCTATATATTTAATATACAGATACACATATATGTATGTTTCTGCATATATACATATAGCCATATATACATGTTGTATGTTCTTAGCACAACATATGTGTACATGTGATACATCTATATATCTGTGTGTGTGTACATGTGGGGAGTGTGTGTATGGAGTCCTTGTCGTGTAGTAGCTAAGTGTTTGGCTTTTAATCAAAAGGTTGGCTGTTGAAATCCATCAGCTACTCCTTAGAAACCCTATGGGGCAGTTCTAGCAGAGTTCTACTCTGTCTTACAGTTTCACTGTGAGTCAGAATTGACTCAACAGCAATGGGTTTGGTTTTATACACACACACACATTATTATATTGGTCAATTTATCATTTTTTTATGCCTACATCACACTGCATTATTATATTATAATAAATCTTGTTTTTGTCTTCTTTAGGGATATCTTGGCTAATCATAGCCCTTTGGTATTCCATAATAGTTATAGAATTGTTTTGTAACTTTCTTGTTTCAGTTTGTATTTTTCAAAGATGGCTGCATCAATTTATCCTGTTCCACATAATCTTTTTACAATCCGACATTGATACGTCTCTTTAAGAGCGTGGTCTATATTCCCCCACTTTGAATCTGACTGGCTCTGTAATTATGGCAGAAGGAATATAAACCTTCCAAAGCTGAGTCGTAAAAGCTGTTAGAGCTTCCACTTGGTACTCTCTCCCGTGACATACACCTCAGGAACCCTGAGCAGATGTGAAAATGTCTGGCTACCTTAAAGCAACTGTGCTAGAAAAATCACATGGAAAGAATATGTAGACATAGAGAGAGGTGTCCCAGGAGCCCTAGCTGTTCCAATCTCAGATGTTCCAGCCACCAGCTCCAGCCAAACACATAAGAAAGCAAGTCTTGAGTTCTACTGCCTTCTTCAAGCAGTCCCTATTGCTTGAATGTTGAGTTGAGCAGAGACAAGAGGTTTTCACTGAGTCCTTCCCAAACTTAAGATTCATGAGTAAAATAAATATTGTTATTTTAACCCAGTGAGTTTTTGGGTAGTTTGTCATACAGCTAAAGTAATGAAATAGTTCAACCTGTGCATGCGCATGTGGGTGCATACATGCACATGCACACACACACACACCCATTAAAATATTGTAATTTTAATTTCATTGAATCTATAGCTTAATTTGAGGAAAACTACCCTCTAATTGATTTTTTTTTAATTTTTAAATCTTTTTATTTTAAAATATATACCACACATATATATACTGCATAAACCATGTGTAGTGGATTGAATTGTGTTCCCCCCAAATATGTGTCAACTTGGTTAGGCCATGTGTGGTTGCCTTCCGTTTTGTGATTTTCGTATGTGTTATAAATCATAATCTTGGCCTGTGGTTAAAAAGGATTAGGGTGGGATGTAACACTATTGCTCAGGTCGCATCCCTGATCCAATGTAAAGGGAGTTCCTCTGGGGTGTGGCCTGCACCACCTTTTATCTTGCGAGAGATAAAAGCAAAGTGAAGCAAGCAGAGAGTTTGAGACCCCATACCACCAAGAAAGAAGCACCAGGAGCAGAGCACGTCCTTTGGACCCAGAGTTCCTACACAAAGAAGCTCCTGGTCCAGGGGAAGATTGACAAGAAAGACCTTCCTCCAGAGCTGATAAAGACAGAGTAAGCCTTCCCCTGGAGCTGACACTCTGAATTTGGACTTCTAGCCTACTAGATTGTGAGAAAATAAATTTCTCTTTGTTAAAGCCATCCACTTGTGCTATTTCTCTTATACCAGCACTAGTTAACTAAGACACCACGAATGTATAATTTAATGAATTTAATAATACTAAACTCCTGTGTAAACATCACTCAGTATAAAAACACCCAGTGCCGTCAAGTCGATTCCGACTCATAGTGACCAATATAGCAGGTTTAAAAAATATGTAATTGATAAAAGTTTCTCAATCCATGAGTTATATATTATTTAAAGCTGCTATATTGGATGATGGCTACACAGGAGTTCATTATTACTAAATTCATTAAATTATACATTCAGGGTTTATTATATGTATGGTATATATTTGAATATATATACTTGAATATAATATTTGGACTCAAAATCTTTCAATGAAGTGTTATAATTTTTTCTATAGAAATTTCATACATTTTGAAATTTAAATACATTTTTCCTACTTTATCACTTATTCTATTTCATATGGCATCTTTATATTGAATAGCCTATCTGGTTACTACTGCTATATAGAAATATAATTGTGTTTTTTATGTTGATTTTGTATCTAGTATCTTGCTAAACTCCTGTGAGTTTTTTTTTTTAATTTTTATTGTGCATTAGGTAAAAGCTTAAATAGCAAATTAGTTTCTCATTCAACAGTTTGTACACAAAGTCTTCCATGACATTGGTTCTATTTCCCTCTTACGAGTTTTTAATATTTACTATTAATTATTTGAGTTTTTATATAGAAAATCAAATAATTTCTGATCATTAACAATTATTTATTTCTTGGCAATTTTTTTGGCAATAGTTGCATATTATGTTTTTGTTGTTAGGTGCCATGGAGTCGATTCACACTCATAGCAACCCTACATTTAACAGAATGAAACACTGCCCAGTCCAGTCCTGCACCATTCTCATGATTGATTGTCGTTATGCTTGAGCCCATTATTGCAGCCCCAGTGTCAAACCATCTTGTTGAGGGTCTTCCTTTCCTTCACTGACCCTGTACTTTACCGAGCATGATGTCCTTTTCTAGGGTCTGGACCCTCCTGATAACATGTCCAAAGTATGTGAGACAAAGTCTCGCCACCCTCTCTTCTAAGAAGCATTTTGGCTGTACTTCTTCCAAGACAGATTTGTTCTTTCTTTTGGCAGTCCATGGTATATTCAATATTCTTCGCGAACACCATAATTCAGAGGTGCCAATTCTTCGGCCTTCCTTATTCATTGCCCAGCTTTCCCATGCATACTAAGACGACTGAAAGCATCATGAATTAGTACAGATGTACCTTAGTCTTCAAGGTGACATCTTTGCTTTTCAAAGTTTTAAAGAGGACTTTTGCAGCAGATTCGCCCAATGCAATGTGTCTTTTGACTTCTCAACTGCTGCTTCCATGAGTGTTGATTGTGGATATAAGTGAAATGAAATCCTTGACAACCTCAATCTTTGCTCTGTTTATCATGTTGCTAATTGGTCCGGTTGTGAGGATTTTTGTTTTCTTTGTGTTGAGGTGTAATCCAGAATGAGGCTGTGGTCTTTGATCTTCATCAGTAAGTGCTTCAAGTTCTCTTCACTTTCAGCAAGCAAGGTTGTGTCATCTACATAACGCAGGTTGTTAATGAGTCTTCCTCCAATCATGATGCCCCATTCTTCCTGATATAGCCTAGCTTCTCGGATCATTTGCTCAGCATACAGATTGAACAGGTATGGTGAAAAGATACAACCCTGACACACACTGTTGCTGACTTTAAACCAGGCAGTATCCCCTTATTCTGTTAGAACTACTGCCTCTTGATCTATGTACAGGTTCCTCATAAGCACAATTAAGTGTTCTGGAATTCTGTTCTTTACAATGTTATCCATAATTTGTTGTGATCCACACAGTCGAATGCCTTTGCATAGTCAGTAAAACACAGGTAAACATATATCTGGTAATCTCTGCTTTCAGCCAAGATCCATCTGACATCAGCAATGATATCCCTGGTTCCACGTTCTCTTCCGAACCCACCTTGAATTTCTGACAGTTCCCCTGTTGATGTACTGCTGCAATTACTTTTGAATGATCTTCAGCAAAATGTTACTTGCATGTGATATTAATGATATTTTTAGATAATTTCTGCATTCTGTTGGATCTCCTTTCTTTGGAATAGGCATAAATATGGATCTCTTCCAGTTAGTTGGCCAGGTAGCTGTCTAGCTGTCTTCCACATTTCAAATTATATATATATATGTATATATATATATATAGCATTCTTCATTGATTTTAAGGTGCTTTTGATTTTAGAATGCGCCATTAGTTTATGTAAAATATAAGAAAAAAGTATACCTGAGAATTAATTTTAAAAAGTATTTTATTTATTTATTTTTGCCTTTCAGGGCTGATTTAGACTTCCATTATTTTGTTTAATGAAGGTGATGAGAAGGGACACCCTGTTTTGTTCTTATTTTTATAGGAAATGCTTTAAAAATTTCACAGTTTTATTTTGCAAGTTTTAGAAATTTTCATTTGTTCTTTAATTTTATTGAATGATTTTTCTGCAGCAATTGACAATCATATAATTTTTCCCGTAATAGATGAATTATGTTAGTTAATTTTTTTATACTAAACTAATCTTGCATTTCTAATATAAACCCAACTTAGTTGTTAGATATTATGTTTAAAAAAAAATTACTGGATTTGCTAATATTTGGTATAGGATAATTGAATCTATTTTCATTCATGATTGAGATTTTCATCTTTTATATTATCTTTTTAAGTTTTGATATCAAATTTGGTATAGACTCTTTGCTTCTACATTCATAAACAAACTAGGACAATAAAAATAAAGATTATGCAGAAGAGTACCTAAAAAAAAAGCACAAGTTTTGATTCAGAGCCTCCTGAATGTATTATTGTTATATATAAGAAGCTTAACACATGTTTTTTTTTAACACATAAGGATATATGTACTAGAATTGGTGTATATTAATAATATCAACTTTCTTTTTAAATGCATTTCTAGACTATTTTTTCCTGGAGTATCAGAAATTACGTGAATTTGAAGACTATGGATCTATGTAAATATACACTCTGGCTTTGTACAATTTAGAGATGTTTGGTAGGCTATTTCTAAAAATTAATTTTCCTCTTTCTTTTAAGTAACTTCTTCATTTTGGAACATACTGTCATTGTTTTGAAACTATCCAAGGCATATTGGAAGGTTAGCAAGTCAACGTGGCAGTGGTGATATTTATGTTCTCATGCCACGTAAGTATAATAATCCAAGTAACTTTTGGTTGGATTCACATAACGTTTAAATAAAGAATATTCTTTGGTATTTTCTAGACTGGATAGATCCTAAAGATTAGCAAAGTCAAGCTCCAAGCAGCCTGAGTTGGGGAAAAGGGGAAAAGAAAACTAAGAAAAATCTCTTACCAAACATTATCTTAAGAATGGTAATTTACACATATTATAATTTAACTTCAGCCGTCTTGACATTTAGGATATGTGTCTCAGTTTATCCCCTCCTTATTGTGGATGCTAACACCATCAACTGCCCCTCTCTGTTATCAATGGTTAGAAATAATTTTAAAATAAAAAATAGTTAAAAGGCAAGAGGAACTTTTCTTTTTGGAGGTTGAACTTGTACCTCTCCAGAGATAAGCTTTTTTTTCTCATGATCAAAATCTAATCAATACAGCTATAATTTTAATTATAATACAATTGTGCTCTGGAAAACTTGGCAATATTTTAGGCATGCTTCAGAGAGCTTTTTGTAGAGGACCTACCTTTCAGAAACTCAAGGAATAAAAAGTTATCATATTTAAGACAAAAGATATTTCCCGGGTGTCTATTTTATGATAAATACTATGTTATTATTATTATTATTTTTTTACTATGTTAAATCTGCAGGTGAAACAAAAATAAGAAAGACGTTTTTCTTGACTTCAAGTAGTTTCTAATCTATTGGGTTATTGGGTAAATATACAAAGATCTATCAAACAGGGTTTTTAAAAAAAAGCTCTAAGGGCATTCAGAAGAATGAAAGATCTTATCTCCTTAGGGGTAGAAGAATAAAGGATAAGGAATAAGAAAAAAAAAAAGGAAGAAGAAAGCATAAAGAAAGAGTTCACAAACTAGTGGGTTTTAGAGACAAGTCTTAAAGACAGAATTTTGGCAGCTAAGGATATGAGATGTTTCAGGAATGACAGTCTAGGCTAACAGAATTAGAAAAAAAGAGAGGAAATTCTGGAGCATATTTACAGGACAAAAAGTATCATAGGTTTGATATGTGGGGGATACCGAGAGGCTGAAAAAGTAGGCCTTATCTGGCAGATTAAGAAATTTAGGCTATATGAAACGTCAATGGGAAAACCCACAGAGATTTTTAGCAGGGAAGTGAGATCATTCAAGCTATACTTCAAGAATATTTCCATAGCATCATGTGCAAAGATCCAGAGAATGTGATAGCATGATGCACTCTGAGAAGTGCAAAGAATTTGATACAGCAGGAGTGATGGAGACACGTAGGGAGATGAAGAGGATGAGGCTAGAGAGGAGGCAAGGACCTTAGATGCTAAGAAGCATTAAGTTTATCTTAACATTGAAAAGGAATCTGTGAAGGTTTTTAACTAGAGGTGTGACAGTAAGGTCATTCTAGGCATTAGAGAGTGGATGTACTTTATTCATCTCTTCTTCACCTTGTGCTTCTGCCCTTGGCCCCTTTTTTCATTCTTTCTCAGCTTCTCTTCTCAATTTTGTATTTCTCCATTTTTAGTTCCAGAAAGGTTTGTTGTCAGTGAGAAAATGTGTCCTCTCCCATTTCACTGTGCTGAAGATACTTGAAGACCTCACATTTGAGACCAGGGGTCCCAGACAGTTCTAACCTTCGCAAATAATATTTAATGGCATAGAAGAGAAAGTTGAAACTATTTCAGTGGATGAGGCTGCCAAGAGAAAGAATTCAAAGAAAGGAGAAAAGAAAGTCAAGGACAGAGCCTTGGGAAATGTTTATTTTTAGATGATGAGGAGGGCAAAGATCCTGAGAAAGAAGGACAGATCAGAAAAGTAAGAACACAAACAGGAACAAGAAGTATAATGGAATAAAAGAGCTAAGAGAGTAGCCAGAGGAGTTGTGTTAAACAAGATTGATGGCATAGAGACAGTGATGAAGAAGACCAGGTTGCTAAGGCATATTCAGTAAGAGTAGATTTAGTAGTGTTATGAGCAAGGTGGGAAGCAAATTCTAGATTGCAGTAAGTTAAGGAAAAGAACGGATGATAAAAAAAAAAAAAAAAAACAGATAATGAGTGCAGGATATGGATTTAAGAATCTTGGCAGAAAATAGGAGGGACCTAAGCAAACTTTTAAGGATCCCTAGTGGCACAACAGTTAAGCATTCCGTTGCTAACTAAAAGGTTGGTCGTTCGAATCCATCTAGCATCTCCGTGGGAGAAAGACCTGGCGATCTACTTCCTTAAAGATTACAGCCAAGACAACTCTACTGGGCAGTCCTACTCTGTTACATGGGGCTGCTATGAGTAAAAAATGATTCTATAGCACCTAACAGTAACAATACGCAAGATTGTAGGAAGAGAGCATTGATCCAGGTGAAACTGAGACTGAAGGTGGAAAGGACAAAGGATGGATGGACAGAGAAAACACAGAAATGTGAAATGTCATCAAAAACACAGTGGAAGGAAGTAGCCTTGAAGAGAGAAGAGACCAGCAGAAATAAGAGAGGGATGACCAAGACAGATTTTAGGTGGAGAAGGGGGAGGTTGAAAGTACTCAGTGTGACGCAGTACAACACAGTGGTTAAAAGCACTGGCCCTGGGAGCAAACTTTAATTCCGTCACTTATTATGAGACCTTGTACATGTCATTCAGTCACCTTGTAATCTTTCTCCCTCAAACAAAGATAATGACATACAATGGGCTCAAGCACAACAATTGTGAAGATGGCCAAGGATCGGACAGTGTTAAATTCTGTGGTGCATAGGGTTGGCCCCGGAACCAACTTGATGGCATCTAACAACAAAAACAACAACAACCAACAGAGTTGAAACAGACTGATTCAGACGTTAATCATTACTGATTATCATGTGAGTTACCATGGATATTCTCAGTGAAGTATGTGAAGAATGAAGGTGTGGAGGTGGAGACTAGAAATGAGGGCCTTTTGAAATGTTTGGTTATGTGCTCTAAGTTCTTAAGAGCAGGGCTTCAAACCAGTTCAAAGCAATTCAGTCATGGCCAATGAAGCAAAACCAGAACAGACTCCATCTGGGTGATCTGGAACCATAACTGGAATGGGAGAAATTACAGGTCAAAGCCCAGGAATGGACAACTTGGAAGAGGCATAGTGAGCCCTTTCAGGAGCCCAGTGCATGAGACTGGATTATTGGCAGGACTCTGGAGAGCACTACTCATTCAGTGTGGCACGTTTGATCGCCATCTTTGAGCAGGGCACCACCGTTTCTGAATTTGCTCAAAATTCCATGGGCAAAAGATGTGGTTGCTATGCAGTGCATATACTGCCCTTGTTTTCTAAGAGACAGATTAGGTTTCTACCAGGTCTTCGACCCATAATTTTTCACATTCCAATTATTGTTCCAGTTCAATCAAATTAAAAGTTCAGGTCTGCTCTGATTTCACATCTTTGGCCATGACAGAACAGAGAAGAACTGGTTCAAAGCCCTGCTTAAGGAAGCCAGATGGAATCAGAGCATTATTAAAATAGGCTTTGCTCATAGAGAAAGAGCAGAGAAAATGAGGCCAAATGAGAAAAAAGAACCTTAAGCCTTACACAATTTTATATATATATATATATATATATATATATATATATATATATATATATATAAAAGAAATGCAGGAATGCACAGCAAATCATCTGTGAGAGGAGGCAGTCCTTTGGATGGTCCAAACAGCTATAATTACTCCCTGTTCCTTACCCCTGCTAGAATCTTTGGGCTTCAGAACAAACTATTACGCTTCCCTCACTGAAGCCTAATGGTTTGTCTAAATAAGCAGCAGGGCTAAAGAGAGAGAATTCCAGGCTAACAATTCTGGGCTGGTGCACCTATGCCTGGCTACCCTGCTCTTCAGGTGATCAAGCTGGAAAACTTGTATTGCACTCTGTACAGTTAAATATACAACCCCTAAAATATAAAACCAGGTGGGGGAAGTTCTGTGGGGTCCCTCATCCTCACTGCAAAGAGAGGTGGAACTCATGGAAGTTTTCCATCCTGCCTGGACAACTTTGACCCAGGGAGGACAACTGGTGACTGCTGGAACTTTTCCTGTTGTATGCTATCTGCTGTCTGTGAGCAATTAAAATGGTTTTCACTATTGCCAACATCTATCGTGTACATGTCTCCTGTGCATAACTTGATCAGGATACATGGACATAACACCCATGGAGTGGTTGGTACCACTGGGTAGAATTACCATCCCAGTATTCTGATGTGTATGTGCCATCTGATCTGGAGATAGCCTTTAAGGTAACCTGTGTGTGCAACACACTCTGCAAGAATAAATCATGGATGTTTACAAGTCAGGTAGGCAAAATACTGCGATTCTGCAAATTACATATGGTGCAGGGCCTACCTAGGAGCTGTTTCTCAAACTTTTTGCATCCTGGCTATTTCTCTGAAGGTACTTAAATAAATTAACAGAAAGAACCAGGTAGCTGCTGACCCAACGTGTAGTATATCTGAAACTTCTTCCTTCCAAAGTACAGAAGAAAGAATCATAGAGGCTTAGGATTGGAGGGTACCTTAAAAGTTGTCCAGTAGAACCACCCAACTGTTATTCAAATTCCCTGTCACTGGAGTAGGTGGTTCTTTGTTTGTTGTTTGTGTTCAGTCTCTGCTTTACAACTACCAGCAATAAGCCAATTCCTATTCATACTGACCTAGGATGGAGAGTTAATTTATTTGATTTTTAGAAGGAAAGAACTAAAACTTTCCTTTCAAACCAAACTGTCTTTCTGGAACTGTATCCACTGATCATAGCTCTATTTGGCACTCATTAGAATATGTGTAATGTCATTTCCATAGTCAATTCAGATATTTGAATGTAACAATTTTGTTCTTCTTGAATCTTTATGGGGGAAAGGAAAAGTTGGTGACAAAATGGCTTTAGCTTATTCAATCACTCCTTCCCTGAGATGCTTTTGAGTTGCCTTGTTGGTTTGGTTAGTTTGGACCTCAGCTTGCTGAATGTTCCCAAGAAGAAGGGTATGAAGGCCATGCACAGATCAAGGTTGATCAGTGTGAAGGGGAGGGCCCTAGAATCTCAATTTGTATGATTTGATATAAATCTTACCTGCTGACCAAACATTAGGATAAACAAAGTTTATATGACTTTTTTAAAGGACTTGCAAGTATGAACAGTAACTTTTGTGCCCAGAACACTATTCTGCAAAGCCTACCTAATGTAGAAATAGTTAAAGCTTAGAGATAGACTGACCTGGGTTTGAGAGCTGTGTGTAAACATACTTGCTGTTTGACCAGCAGCAAATTATCTAATCTCTGTTGTTGTTGTTAGGTGCCCTCCAGTCAGTTCTGACTCATAGCGACCCTATGCACAACAGAAGGAAACACTGCCCTATCCTTCGCTATCCTCAACAATTGTTGCTATGCTTGAGCCTATTGTTGGAGCCACTGTGTCAGTCCATCTCGTTGAGGGTCTTCCTGTTTTTCACTGACGCTCTTCTTTACACTCTACTTTGAGGAGGCAGCTCTTCTCTAGTCATATGTTGAGTGCCTTCCACCTCAGGATCGTTCATCTTCTGGCACTGTATCAGATAATGTTCTGCTCCTATTCATAAGGTTTTCACTGGCTAATTTTTTCAGAAGCAGACTGTTAGGTGCTTCTTCCTAGTCCGTCTTAGTCTAGAAGCTCAGCTGAAACCTGTCCGACATGGGTGACTCTGCTGGTATTAGAATACCCATTGCATAGCTTTCAGCATCACAGCAACATGCAAGCCCCCATAGTATGACAAACTGACACATGGGGATTTAATCTCTAAGAGTCTCAATTTCCTTACTTGTGAAATGGGGATGATAGAACTTACCTCTCTAGGTTGTCATAATGATTAAATGAACCTGTAACCAGAGCCTGACGTCTTAGAGGTACTCCCTAAAAGCACCTATCATGGATATTACCATTTTTTTCAAATGGTACCACCAATATGATGATAATCTATTTGGTTTGTGTGTGTGTGTTTTGTGCAGTAGGTAAATTTTAATTCTTTTCTAAGTTATCAGCATGGAGAATAAGCATATAAATCTTTTATATCTTTTATGGGGCTACTTAATTGGAACTGTAATATTTTTTATAATGGAGATTATCTAAAAACCAAATAAGATGTATCATCAGGCTTCTTGTTGATCTTTGTTTCCAGAATGAAAGCCATGAGATAGATCACATTTGCAGCTTACATTGGTATGCGGAAGGAAGTGGCAGTTCTGTATTCACGACAGCCTACTTAAAATGGGCAACAGTCTCTTATAACAAGGTTATATTGTATTGATTTGCCTTTCAAGTATTTATTCATTTATTACATGTACCATTTCTGAAAAATGAAAAGCACAACAAAAATGCATGGCTAGTTCCAGCTTCTGGAGAGCTGGATGGATGCAAGAGTGTATTTACAGGATATTTATTTCCCAATATATGCTATGGAGTTGATTCTAAATGATTTGACTTTAGAAGCGGTATATAAATCTCTACAGGCACAAGTAGAGTTAAGGCTTGCACTAAATCTTTGCTTAAAATACCCCAAAGCAAGTTATAAAAAAACTCCTTTCAATGCATCAAATTAAATCTGACCTTGCTGGAGAGCCAGTAATGAAACAGGAGCCCTGCACCGCTTTGTACTGATCACAGCATTCATTGCCAACCTTTACTTCAGTTACCAAGGAAGTAGTTTATTTCCCCTTTACAATGTACATTCCTTAAAGGTGGTAACTTTAGCCTCTAGTGCTTTGCAGGTAAGTGAAGTTTTGTGGGAGTGTTTTTTTTTTTTTTTTTTAACTATCATTTACTCAGCTCCTCCTAAGTGCCAGGCAGTTTTCTGGGCGTTTTGATAACAATTATCATTTGTATAGTGCTTAGCATGGCCCAGGTACTGTGTCTCAAATGCTTTATATTCATTACTATTTTAATCTTCACTTCTCCATTTTCCAGATGAGGAAAGTCAGACTGAGACATTAAGTAACTTGTCCCAGATTAACCAGTTCATAATTGATGAATCCAGGCTAAGAACTCAGGCTTGAGTGATTGAAAAACCTGTTCACTTCCCATTATTTCCAAAATATTTACTTAATACCTTTTTAATCTAGTAATGAACGGACTGCACTGTGACTGAAATCATTGGTCACTGATTTCCCATGAGAACTTGGGGAACATCCTTTTTCTGGACCTAAGATCATTGGTAAAGCATAAAAGCCTTCACTCACCTCAGAGAAACACTAAATAAAGAAGATAATCTGCATTTAATCAAGAAATAATTATTGCCCACTTCGTGCCAAGCATTGCACTAGGAGCTGGAGATACAACGTTAAAAGACTATCTTTGATCCAAACTCGCTCCAAGTCATTAGGGGAGACAGAAAACAATAAAACCTATCATAATATGATGTAGCTACTATAGAAAATGTCCCCAGCTTGGGGGTGCAGGGCGGTTATCAAAGATTTTCCAGAATGGTTGACAGCCAAGCTGTCATACAGACCAGGAGCACTGAACTAAGAGAAACAAAAAGGTTGGCTAGGAAAAAAACAAACAAAATCTTTTTTACCACTCATTTCAATCAAATGCTGTTTTTCAACTCATTTAGTTGCAACCCATGGCAGTAGCGTTTTAGGGGAGAAGAGAGAGAGATGCGACATACACACACACACACACACACACACACACACACACACGAAAGTGAGAGAGAGAGAAATCCTCCTGAGATCTCACTGCAGCTTGGCATTGTCTTTCTATCTGGTTTGGGAAATTATACCCTTTCATAGCAACTGATTGACATTTTTGATTTTCTGCAAAGGAGGTTGACAGTTGAAAGACTGCTGAACTTTTCTGAAATTCTGCACTGTCACTTGCTTCCTTTCTCTCTGCAGTCCTTTCCTTTCCTAGACTGACATCATCAGCCACTGCAAAAGGTGATGCTGATTCCCTCAATAACTAGATTGGGATTTGAACACAAAGGCTGCTTTGGACCAGGAAGGATGGGAAGAAATGAACAGCAAGTTAAACAGCAACCATAATTTTATTTATTCCTGGGCTGTAGGTCAAACCAGAGTAGTTGGGTTTACTGGAAGTGCTATGAGAGTGAATGACAAGTGGAGGGCTGTAAACCCTGTGTCGGCTTCAAAGCTGGCAATGGCTGATGATTTCAATCACAATGCAGCACAGTTTGCTAATGATAGTACATCCAGCAAGGGACCCTTTCCTTTGCAATGTTGTACCCCCTCTACACACACACACATACCATACACGCACACAGAGCATAGTTACACACACGGTCACTAGTAAAGAATTTAACATGCAACATGAGTTCAAAAAATACGTGCTCTAATAAAATTTCCACTTTGAGGGAAGAATGCTAATGCTTCTGGGAAAACGGGAGCTTTGTTTTCTACCTCATTCTCCTGGTTTATTTTCATCTTGGTCCAGCACTGTCACAGGTTTTCTTGTTTTCACTTTTTCCATGCCTGAGTTTTTTTTTAGTACTCTCCGTGACAGACTAAGTATTGTTTTCTCCTTAGTTCTATTCTTGTTGACTTGCATATTGTCTAATGCAAGCCTTATCCTCTTAGGACACTGCAGTCCCTCTTCCTTTTCGCCCCCTCAGCAGCCTTCTTTTTCTATATATATACACCTTGGATTTTGAGTGGTTTTCCGCTCTTGTTACAATCCCATGTAAAGTCACATTAACTATAGCAGTTCGGCGGATTTCTTTCTCTGTTGTGAGATTTTGAATTGCTTGGAGTTCTCTCTCTCTCTTTCAGAGGCTTAACGGTTGCCCTGTTTAAGAGTTGAGGATCTGCAGTACTGATCCTCTGGACTATGATTTTGTTTATTCCTACTTCACTGCCTTGAATTGGTCCTGACGAGTGTTTGCTGGATGATCTGCTCCAACTGGAAAAGAGAAAGTTGGCTAAATCATCCTTTCCTGTAAGCAACCTACCCAAATACTTTCTTCCTGGGAAAATATTTGGTTAAAGAAGGAGAAAAAATACCACTGGTGAAATAGCTTAGATCTAGGATTCTGTTCTTTTTGAGGACAGCTAATTTTGGGCAAATGTGAAATTTTCTAGATTTTTCTTACTTCAACAGGTCGTATCAGATTGTATGTCAATGATTAGTGTAAGTTTTTATCGTTTTCCATATACTTCCACTTTCTATAAACTTCACGTGCAGGGATATGCTGTTATTTATCTGTGTCTCCAGCATCCAGAGTATATATGCCTGGCATATAAGCAGACCCTGTATAAAGATTCTTGAGTCAATCTTTTATTACTATCATTTCCCAGGAGTACCAAAGTTTTAATCTTCCCAGTGAATGTTGTATAAAAATGCATATTCTTCAGATTCAAATCATACCTTATTGATTTGTGCTGTTGTGTCGGAATTTGAGCGACTTTTCTACATAACAAAATTCTCCCTTAAATTATGAACGTGTTTTCCACAAACACATATTAGAATGTTAAATTATGCACCCAACTTTAGAGGATGCTTTAGAAAATATGAACATATGTGATTTATAAACAGAAAGGTAAAAATTAGCATCTCCAAATAAAAGTTCCAAGGAAACATAAAAGACTTAAAAAATGGACTGTGCCTGTATGATGTCACATAAAATGTTAGGAAGAAAGTCAACTTTTTGTCCAGGTGTTTAGCTTTTAACTCGGATTTTTAGATGCCGTACTGTCATCACCAGATTTCTATTATTTAATGACAGCCAAACCCTTCAAATCCAGTGCAGATAGATTGACTAGCTATTCTGATTGTAATCAACCATAAAAGGGAGGAAACAAGATGCCCAAATATATTTCAGTCCATTGATCACCTGGGGCAGAGTGGGAGATAAAAAATGTACCAAGGGCCGCATATCAAACACAAGTACAAAGGTATCATCCTTGAAACAGAAGAGAAGCAGGCAACCTGAATAAGAACCCCAAATACCATTTTCTTGAAGACAACAAAAATGCTGCAGTATGAGGGGGAGGAATTCAAATTGAAATGAGCTAGCAGAGGAGCTGTGCCATGGAAACTCCTCAGCTGCTGCCTGAAAGAGATCTTCAAAAGTCCAAAAAAGGAAGAAAAAGCATCTTCTGTATGAACATGATGGGGGGGGAAAAAAAGGGAGAAAAATTTAGAAGCTTGTTTGTAGATGGGTATGCATGTTTCCAAGCTTACCCAGATAAAGGAAAGAAAGGGGATTGAGAAAATGATTTCTGGATGAAGTGCTTTAAGGCAAGCCTAAAGGAGCTAGATGTTAGAGTAATTCCATTGTCTTGATTGGGGTTGTATTGTCAGCTTCTTAATACATATCGCTTAAAGTGGTTATTTCTAGGTGTCTTCTATATATCTTGGAAAGGGAGACAGTATCTAGCCTCTTTATATTTCCTTATAATTTTGTTTCCATGATACAAAAAAGATCAAATGAAAACTGAAAAGTAAGCGTGGAAAGTAAGGATGCGTTGAAAATGAAACTGGATGGGTGACTGGAGTACATGGATGGTGGTAATGGGGTATGAAAGAGAATGGAATGCCCTAGGGGGAAAGCATGGCTTGTGGAGTTAGTCTGTACTTTTTTCATTCATTTAGTAAATATTTATTGAGAGCCAGGAATTGAGCTGATCTCTAGACATATAGAAAAGAAACAGAAAAGATTCCTGTCCCGATGGCACCCATAGATTTGTAAGGAAAAAAGTCATTAAATAGTCACGCAATAAATCTGTGATCACATTTTGCCCAGAGACACAAGAGAAAAAAAAATTTGAGAAAGAAAGACATTAAGATGTTTGAGTCATTCAAAGAAGCCTTTTAGTTTCATTTCTGCAAGTTACTTATTGTGTGACTATAGGAAAGTTACTTAATCGCTTTGAGCCTCAGTTTTTACATCTGCAAAACGGAAATAAGAATACCTACTTCATAACGCTGTAGTGCAAACAAAAAGAGACAAGATGAGTACAGCATTGTCTTAGTCATCTAGTGCTGCTATAACAGAAACACCACAAGTGCATGGCTTTAACAAAAAGAAATTTATTTCCTCACAGCAAAGAAGGCTAAAAGTCCAAATTCAGGGTGTCGGCTCCAGGGGAAGGCTTTCTCTCTCTGTTGGCTCTGGAGGAAGATGCTTGTCCTCAGTCTTCCCCTAGTAGAGGAGCTTCTCAGGCATAGGGACCCCAGGTCCAAATGACACACTCTGCTCCTGGTGCTGCTTTCATGGTGGTATGAGGTCCCCAACTCTCTGCTTGCTTCCCTTTCCTTTTATCTCTTGAGAGATAAAAGGTGGTGCAGGCCATACCCAGGGAAGCTCCCTTTACATTGGATCAGGGAGGTGACCTAAGTAAGGGTGATGTTACAATCCCACTCTAACTCTCTTAACTTAAAATTATAATCAGAAAATGGAGGACCACCACACATGGCCTAACCAAGTTGATACATATTTTTGGGGGACACAATTCAATCCATTACAAGTGTCTAGTTGAGATCCACTTTGGCTCTTTTGGTTAACTAAGAATGAACTTTAAAAAACCCTTTTGTCCTAGTTATATTGACAAAAACCTAAGTTATGTTTTCCCTTTTTTCCCTAAGTAAGTTTTGAAGGTCCTGACCTGGGACATAAACCAGTGTGGATTACTGAAAACTGACTTTCAAGATCTAATCCTCTATATTTCTCTGTGCTCCTCGGCTAGGATCCTGTTCTGTCTACCCAGTTCGTGGACAATTAGCCATGGATACAGCTTTTACAGCAAAACTTATCCAAAATCTTTTTTGTAATTACTCTATTTTCTTAACAGGAAAGATCCATCCCTTATTTTTTTTTAAAGTGGTAGAAAGGACCATAGGAGCCCTGGTAGTGCAAATGGTTAAGTGCTAGGCTGCTAACTGAAAGGTACACGGTTCAAATCTACCTAGTGGCAGGAGAAAGGCTTGTTGAACTGCTTCTGTAAAGATTACAGCCAAGAACAACACCTTGTGGGTCAGTTCTACTCTGTTACATGGAGTTGCTATGAGTAGAGGTTGATTCTATGGCACCTAACAACAAGAAAGAACCTTAGCTCTTTATTTGTGGACTTGGGTTCTGATTAATCTACCCTTAGTTTGTGTATTTCATCTTTTATCTTTTAAACACCCTTCAGGGAATTGGGTGCAGGAGGTTCATTATTGTTTCTGGGTATTCTGGAAAGCCTGAAGTCTAGGCTTATCTGGCATAAGGAGTGTTAATATTTTAGGCCTAAAAATTAGCACAGTCGGGTGAACATAAATGAAGACTCTTTTGAAGATTAAGGTTTTGCAATGTCCTAGGACCTAAAAAAAAAAAAAAAAAAAAAAAGGACCAATGTGCTAATGAATTGATAATTCAACACCCTAGGAGCTGAAGGTTAGTGAGATACACGCCCTGGACCATACCTCAGAATTTTTTTTTTAGTGGAGTCCTTAAATGCCTCCATACTTAATATTTTGCCTCTTTTTCTTTAAAGAACAAATTCTGGTTCATAAAGCTATCTAAAAAATTCCATTCTGATTATTTCAGAATTAATTTTGAAACGATCTAAACATTGTGCCCTGGGGGCACAGCGGTTAAGAGCTTAGCTGCTAACCAAAAAGTCAGCAGTTCGAATCTCCTAGCCACTCCTTGCAAGCACTATGAGGCAGTTTTACTCTGGCCTGTAGGGTTGCTATGAGTTGAAATCTACTTGATGGCACACAACAACAACAATAACAAATATGTAAAGTACAAATTGTTGATGTGTAGATACATTTTCACCACATATTTTAATACAACACTCTGCAGATTCAGAGTGAATTTTTCCCAACCTGGAAGTCATTCCTAGTTCAAGCAGTGTAAGACATCACCCTGTTAGGAGAATGGTGACTGCCAAATTTTATTATACATCATCCAAGAAAAGCTTTAAAAAATCCTAGTTCCTGGTTTTTATCTCAGACATAGTGGCGTAGTGGTTGAGAGCTATGGCTGCTAACCAAAAGGTTGGCAGTTCAGATCCACCAAGTGCTCCTTGAAAACTCTATGGGACAATTTTACTGTGTTCTATAGGGTCTTTTTTTATAGGGTCGCTATGAGTTGGAATTGACTGGACAGCAACTAGTTTGATTTCTTTTTGGTTACACAGAAAGAGGAATCTTGGGGGTGGAGCCTCCAAATTAATAATATTAAAAAACCTCTCTAGGTGATTCTGGTGCATGAGTTCCATGGATAAGCCTTTGTGCACTCATAGAAAGCAAGTGGAAAGTAGCCGTGTGTTTTGTGCTAATGTGAATCCCTTTTTGCCCACAGGCACATTTCTGACAGTCATTACAGGTCTAATCAGTGATTCTGCTGATTTCAGTGTTCCTTCCTCTCTCTAGTTACGCCCCAGATGCGTTTTAATTCAAAATGAAGCTTCATTTCAGGTATGGGGGGGCGGGAGGTAACATTGCTCACCGAATGGAATCCTTGCTATACGCTGTTTTTTTTTTTTTTTTTGGTAGTACTCTACTGAGAAAACTACTGAAGACAGGGCGTATATGTATGTGTGTATTGGTGTGCATATATGTGTGTTTTTTCCTGGAATAATAACAGCCTTGATGAGAAGCCTTTTTGTTAGAATTACAACATAAGGAGCTATAAAAACATTCTTAGGTAAACTGCCATTTTGTAAGCTCCTCAGTTTGAATTATTCAGCTGTGGTTACTATGGATCCACGAGCCTTGTTCACTTTGCAGAGGAAAATTCTAATAGTTCCCAAGTGTCCCTAGACTGTGGAAGAGCTCATTAAAGGAAAAACACTGCTCTCCCTGTTAAAGACACACAAGCCAACCTCAGAATGTCCACATCAGGGTTTTTAGGTGTATCTTTCCTTTGGCAGAGCTTGAGCTTTCGGATTGGGGGTTGTTCTTTGAAGTGTTAAGGTGCCTTCTTGCTGGAAATAGTTGTTATGCTTAGGTCAGCTCAATTCTAAGGAGCTGGCATTTTAAAATAAGGAAACTAGCTTGATTTTTTTTTTTTTTTACCTGAACGCTGATAAGTGAAACAATAATTTATTTACCGTGTATTCAATACTTGTTATTTTCTTCTTATACTGCTGGTGGTTTATGTATATTTCATGAAATTCATGTGATAATCCTAAAGACGGATCATTTCATTTTATAAAGGAGGAAAGTGAGATTCAGAGAAGTCAGGGAATTGCTTAAGTAAGAGAGCCTGGATTTGAACCAAGTTCTAACTTCAAAGCCTGTCCTTCATCACTAAGTTAGAATGTTTGGGGTAGGCTAGGTGGTATAAAGGCCCTTGATTGCTATTACAAGTACTCTCCAAGAACCAGGGGTATAGTAACCACTGGGATCCCCGCGGAGGAGAGATTTGGAGCGTGTTGTAGTTAGCAACCTCCTACTCCCTCATTCTAGTACTGGTGCCTGCAATTCGCATCCCACTAAGTGACTGAGGTGGAAACCCTGGTGGTGTAGTGGTTAAGTGCTACGGCTGTTAACCAAGAGGTCGGCTTTTCAAATCTGCTAGGTGCTCCTTGGAAACTCTACAGGGCAGTTCTATTCTGCCCTATAGAGTCGGCATCAGTCGGAATGGACTTAACAGCAGTGAGTTTAAGCGACTGAGGGAAAACCTGGTGGCGCAGTGGCTGAGAGTTTAGCTGCTAACCAAAAGGCTGGCAGTTTGATTCTACCAGGTGCTCCTTGGAAGCCATATGGGGAGCTCTACTCTGTCCTATAGGGTCGCTATGAGTAGAATTTGACTCAATGGCAACGGGTTTGGTTTTTTTTTTTTTTGGAAGTAACTACTGGAACACTAGTGGCACAGTGGTTAAAAGTTTAGCTAATAATCCAAAGCTCAGCTGTTGGAATCCACCAGTCACTCCTTGGAAACCTTTGGGACAGTTCTCCTTTGTCCTATAGGGTCACTGTGAGTCAGAATTAACTTGACGGCAACAGGCTTGGTATGTTTTTTTAAATGACTAGTAAGGTCCTGGAAACCCTAGTGGTGTAGTGGTTAAGAGATGGGGCTGCTAGCCAAAAGGTCAGCAGTTTGAATCTACCAGGTCCTCCTTGGAAACTCTATGGGGACAGTTGTACTCTGTCCTATAGGGTCCCTATGAGTCTGAATTGACAACGGCAACAGGTTTGATTTTTTTGGTTTAACTAAGGTCCCTGGGTGGCACAAACAGTTTGTGCTGGATTACTAACCTAAAGGCTGGTGGTTTGAACCCATCCAGTGGCACCCCAGAAGAAAAGCCTGTTGCTCTGCTCTCATAAAGATTACAGTCAAGAAAACCATGTGGAGCAGTTCTACTCTGCAACACATGGTGTCACCATGAGTTGGAATCGACTCAATGGCAATTAGTTTGGTTTGGGTTTAAGTGACCATAGTTCTGCCCTTCTTCATTTAGGTTAACAAGACCTGGAATAGGGTATAGGTTTGTGTTTCCCTGTTCCCTTCTCCTCTGAGGGAAGTTGGATGGGGAGCAAGCAGTCTTGATTTGTGGACAGGCTAGTATTGACCTTGGAAGCTTGCAATGGTCAGGGCTTGTTAGGGTAAAAGCACAGCAGTCGGCCAATGTACTGTTAGCCCAATCTTACTGGTGAGAAAGTTAGCCAAGGCGAGTTGGATTTGTCAGGTTTATCAAGGAAGCTAGTGAAAAATTAACTCAGTAAGAGATTCAAAGCTTATTTTTATTCATTTGTAAAATCGAGGTGTTTTATTGACTGAGGGTATTTAGAGAAAATAGCTGAGTTTTATTTCATACTTGAGGAAATTGAGGGCCAGAGAGATGAACAACTTTGAGGAGTTCAAAGATAGTGAAAGGCCCCTATCTTCTGACAATCCATCCATTCCACACTAGATCATGTCTACTCACTTTTTAGGGGCCAGTCTGCAAGAAGATGTGTGTAGAACAGCAACCTCTGGCTGGGTGGAGGAGGAACTGGTGTGGAGAAGTAGACTTTTGAAAAGAACAGAAAATAGTTAAAGGGGTAGGTGAAGATTAATATAAAAGCAAGCCAAGGGGATCCAGATCACAGGCAAATTATATACTTATAATTGAGTCCAAGTTACATTGACGCGGAGGGTTGATACCCTATCTTCCAAGCCTATCTTTCAAGGAGGTTATGGAGCCTCAGTTAATGCAACAAATTGCATATCTCGGAAGAAACATGGAAGTATTATTACATTTTTCTCTAGGTTTTATTGCCTCAACTTTCACCTTTCATATGCAAAAGCAGCTGCTTAAAAGCCTGGGAGGTTCTCTCCAAATTACTTTTGCTTGTGTGAGCTGCTTTTATCTTCTATCCTTAGTGTCAGTTCCTGACTTTCTCCCAATTGTTAAAGGCAGTGTCTCTACAAAAGAGGCACACTGGGTCAGTTGCTGGTGAAGTGGCCGATGTCCTCAAGGCATGTTCCAGCTTTCAAGGAAAAAATGAGAAGGTGGAAGATTGGTGAGTGATTGAATTTAGCTATGGTACTTGGAAATGACCTTGGGGATTAATTGTCAAATTTTGGTGTGCATAGAATTGCTTAGTGAGCTCATTAAAAATGCAACTGCCTGGGACCACCTCCTGACCTAGAGTTTCCAGAAAGCCTAGGAAATCTGCCGTCTTCACAAAGGGCTCAGGTAATTCTGCTACAAGGTGTGCCAGGACTGCTTTTTGAGAAATACTTACTTAAAGTCTTGCTACTTAAAGTGTGGGCCTGACCATCAGCATGGGCTTCACCTGGAAATTGATACAAAATGCAGAATCTCAGGTCTCACTCCAGACCTTCTAAATCAGAATCTGGATTTTAACAAGATCGTCAGGTGATTCATGTGTACATCAGAATTTGAGAAGCACTGCTTTAGAGGGTATGGTGACCCTTAAAAGCCCTGCTCGTGTGCAATTCTGTCATTGAGAAGAATGCAAAGAAAAAGTTCAAAAACTCTGACCTAAATGGGGCCAGGAATTCCTAACTCATTCTTTATCCCATGTTATCCATCTTGGTAACTGGCACTATCTTTAGCTTCTAATTGTCCAAGCCAGATTCCTTGGAACCTACTGTTGCCTTTCCTCCATTTAGGTAGTCACCACCTCCTGTATATTTATCTCTACTATCTTTCCAATACAACAAATTTCCTTCCAAACCAACTACCACTACTTTGGTCCATGTCTCCCCTATCTCCTACCATATTAGACATGCCTCCTACCACATACTAGAAATATTAGCTTACTTTCCTATGATATCTTGGCTTGTAGTCTTATTTTCTGAGTCCAGTCCATAATTTATCCTGGCCATATATTTTTAATCAAATACAATTTTTATCATGTCACCCTCCTGCTTAAAATCCTTGATGATCCATCCAAGGTGAAATAATTGGTCTCTATTCACCTGGAGAAACAGAAGGAGGAGGGTCAGGAATAGGAGGAGGATATAGAATACGTGGCTAATTGCCTCCACAAACAACTGCCTCCTTTGCCATGAGACTAGAAGAACTGGGTGGAGCCCAGTTAACATTACTGAACATTTTGATCAAAGATTTCTTAGAAGAGTCCTATCAAAAGGGGGAAAATACAAAACAGAATTTAAAATTCACGTGGACTTTCTGGAGCAACGGAGGGTGGATGAACCCTGAAACTATTGCCCTGAGATAGTCTTTAAAACTTAAACCAAAAATATCCCCTGAAGTCATCTCAAAGATGAACAACAGTTTAACTTAAGTAGTAAAAAAAAGTCTGTCTTGAACATTATGCTCTTTTAAAAACTATCTATCTGGGATGAAATTGACAAGAGCAACTTGAAAGATTAGATAGGAACCTTAGAGGGCAGTGAGTTTATATTAGTGGGGGAGGGACATCTCAGAAAAGGAGGGTGAGAAAGTTTGCACAACTTGAAGAATGTCACTAAATTGTACATGTAGAAACTATTCAATTGGTGTATGTTTTGCTGTGTGTATTCTCAACAACAACAAAATAAATAAAATTCAGAAGAAAAAGAAAAAAATCATTCATGGTTTGCATTCCCTTAGAAAGAAAATGAAGCCTTCCTAGCACGGCCTACAAAGCTACTCATGATTAGGCAAGTGCTTTCTTTTCCAGTCCCATCTCTCTTCTGCCTTCCACATATCACCTCCCAACTCCAATCTTCATGGTCATGATCACTCTGTTTTCTAGCCATACTAAGATTTTTCTTAAAGGCCACTTCATGTAGTTGACATGAGACATGTATCTTATGTCTGAGGCTTTGCAAAAGGTATACCAACTGCCCAGAACTCCATTTTTCTTTTACCTCCCCACTCCATTAACTTTTTGCTACCTTTCAAATATCAGCTCCTATGTCACTTTCTCCCTAAAGCCTTATTTAACCTCTATTGTCTAGTGTGGGTTGCTTTTTCAGTGCTCCTAACATGTCACTCATCACACTGTGCAGGAATTGATTGTTTACACGTTCATTTCCTGTAAGGGACTGGAAAGCCCTTGAGGGCAGGGAAGGTGTTTTGCCTACAACTGTATTTCTGATACTTGTCCAATGCCTGACAAATAGCCAGTGCTCACATGTACTTGTTGAATACATTAGTGAAGGATTTATTGCTTACATGATGTCTAAAAGCCTGGGGAATGGAGCACCTGAATACAAGTAAAAATAATCCACTAATGTGACATTGGAAGCAGGTGTTTGAGAGCAGTGCTCAGTTTTCTCCTGAAGACATTAAAAAAAGTTATCCCTGTAAGCATGTGGTTTTAGACCCATGGGTGTACTTTTGGGCACAAAGGGACAGAATACAAGTTGTCCCAGACTTACGATGGGGTTCCATTCCAATGACTCCATCAAGTTGGTTCTGACATAACTTGAATACCTCATTTTTTTCTTTAGTTTTCATTATTATTGCCTTTTATTATCAGTATGTTTATAAATTATAACATTGAACATCTGCAAGTGAATATTTGAGAAAGACAATATCAATAAATTATGTAGTGCAACACTGTATGCAGTACATGTTACTAACATAAGATGTACAAAAAAAAAAAAAAAAGAATAGACGGCCATAAGTGCAGTTCTTCATAACCTGAGTAGTCTTAAGTAGGGGACTACCTGTATATGAAACAGGGGTGGGACCTGTGCCACCATATCTCTATTCCATCCCTTAAACATCTGACTTCTGTGAACTTCTAAAGTCACTTGCATCCCAGAACCTCCATGAATCCAGGCCTCCCCTTCCCTTTTAATGAGATGGCCCATAGTGAAAATTGTATCAGGTTTTCTTTGTCATCCCTCCAGAGCAACTCAAGGAAAACAGCAGTCTGGTAGGGATCCTTGCTGTTTCCTGGACTTTCTTCCTAGAACTGTTGTAAGTGGGTCTCTGATAGTAGTTACCAGTGTCTCTGTAGACTGAGAGGTGAGCAGAGAGCTTTCCAGTGTAGTGTGATGACTCTTTCCTATCTAATACCTTGTGTAATCCTTACAACAGCCCCTTGAGGAAAGCATTTTAAGTAACTTGACCAAGATCATATAGCTATGAAGTGTGCAAGTTAAAGCTCATTCCTCCGTCTCTCCACTCAAAGTGCTTGCCATTACTTTTGCTTGGAACGCTGTTTTCACATCATTCAGACCCCTACCCCTCTCCATCCCACCCACCCTACCTTCTCCCATCTAATGTCGATTCATTCTCACATGACGCTAACACTTAAGCGTCGAGTCATCAAAACAAGGCTTAGTTATCAAATAGGCGCCACACACTTAATCTGTCCAAAAGCAAAGTCTTAATTTCTGTCCTCTTTCCCCAAGACTATCCTTTCTATAATCTCTACCTCAGTCTTATTACATCTTTGTATAGATACAAAAATGATAAAGTAATAATTAAAGTCTTTCTATTAATTTTTTTTTTTTTTTTTATTAAACATCCTTCCAGTTGTTGAGATCAAAAACCTTGGAGCTGTCCTTGCCATCTCTTTCACTCCCCATTACCAGCTAATCACTGAAACCCATCAGTTCTGCCTTCAAAATATATCTAAAATCCAGTCACTTCTCACAGCCCCATGGCTACCATCATCTCTTTCCGGGACTATTGTGTTAGCCTTGCAGACAGTCGATCACTTAGCTCCCACCGTTGCCTGACCCCACCCCACCCCTAAGTCTAGACAGACTGATCCGTTAAAAATCTAAGTCGGGTCATTTCACTTCCAGGGGCTCCACAACTCAGAATAGAAGCCAAGTGCTTACAGTGGTCTACCTATGTGACTTGGCTTCCATCTACCTTTCTGGCCCCATTTCCACCCATTCCTACTTTTGTGGCTACACTCCAGCCTCTTCCTATTCATCAAACACATCAAACATATTTCTGACTCAGGGTCTTTTGCACTTGCTGTTTCCTTGGCTGGAACGTTCTTTCTACAGATATTCACATGGCTCGACCCCTTTACTTTCTTCAGGTCTCTGCTCAAACGTCACCCCATCTGAGCAGTTCATATGAAATAGAAACCTCTCACACTCATCTCCTTTACTGAGATATATGTATATATATATATTTTTTCATAGCATTTATCCCCACCCAACATACTACGTATTTATTTATTGTTTCTTTCCCTTCACTATAAATCAAGCTCTCTTAGGGCAGGAACTTTTTTTTTGTTCATTTCTGTATCCTTAGCACCCAGAACAGTGCCTGAAAAAATACATTTCAAATAAAAGAATGAATAAAAGCTTTCCTGACCCTCCAGACTAGGTTAAAAACAAAAAACAAACCTGTTGCCATCGAGTTGATCCCAACTCATAGCGACCCTGTAGGACAGAGTAGAACTGCCCAATAGGGTTTTCAAGGAGCAGCTAATGGAGTCAAACTGCCGACCTTTTGGTTAGCAGCTGAGCTCTTTACCAGACTAAGTTGGGTATTTCTATTTTGTGTTCCCATAGTAACCTTCTTCATTCCATTCTTCAAAACACTAATAATACTTTTTATTATTGGGTTAAGATCTGTTTTCTCTACACAACTGATGAGTTCTATAAAGTTAGAGATCATATTTGTCTTGTTCACTACTAACTAACTCTTAACAGGACAAGTTATGCATATAGCAAGTGCTTAATAAATACTGACTGATTCTAAAGACTTTCGCTTGGATAGGTAAGCGGTGATGACACTACAAATTAGGACCAGAAATAGAAGGAAGTGCACATTTGACAAAGGGAGACAAAGCATTGAAACAAACAAATCACAGTGCAGATTTCCAGGCTAAGAAATATGTACTGGTACCACTGGAAATGCAGATTTTTATTGCCATGGAATACTGCTGATATTTAAAACTTTGGGAAAATATGAGAGCAGAGGGAAGACATATATAGCCAGTGTAGATTATAATAGTAATTTTAACTAACCCCTATTAAACACTTAGGAGTCCCTGGGTGATACAAACGGCTAATGTGCTTGGCTGCGAACCAAAAGAATAGCAGTTCAAGTTCACCCAGAGGCCTAGTGATCTACTGAAAAATCAGTCATTGAAAACCCTGTGGAGCACAGTTCTACTCTGACACACACGGGATTGCCATGAGTCACAGTCGACTCGATGGAAACTGGTTTATTAAACGCTTAACACGTTCAGCGCTTTACAAGTGTCAAACTCTCTAATCCTTACAAAAACTCCACGCTGTAGTCACCTTTTATAGATGAAGAAAGTGAGACAAAGAAACATTAAGGAACTTGTCCGTGTTCGTACAGTTATTAAGTAGCGGAGCCAAGCTTCAGACTCAGGCAGTCAGGCTCATGTAAAGAAGGTTTCACTGTTTATCTCTGTGTGCGTGCATGTGGGAGTGAGCGTGTGCATGTGTGTGAGAGAGAGAGAGCCAAGACAGCAAAGATGGAACAGGGAAGAAGATGGTTCCTCCTGTTTCTTTGATCATATTTTAGTAAGTGTTGATGAAAGAAGTCATCTTTTTAGTAAAATAGCAAAAAAATTTCAGGGTTTAAACCTTGTTCTAAGAATGTTGTGCCCTTATTATTACTGAGCGTATCTATGGACTGGCAATGGCTCTGCCTAAGCTGCTTTAGGCATCAAAATGGCCCATAGATAGGTTGATAGCGAAAGACTTTCTATTAAAAGCACCTTGAATTGTTCTTGGCAGCTTATCCTCCAAAAGGAAGGTGTTTCGATAAAATGAACTGAAATATGCTTTGCATTGTTATGCCAGCTGCCTATCATGGTCCAAAATAGCTGAGACTGTCCAGAAACTGTAAAATGGTCTTAAAGATCTGAGTACACTTTTGAGTTATCTGTTTGTTTTTAAGAAAGTAGTTTAATTTATACAGCATTTTTTAAACGTGTACTACATTCTGTTTTGAACTGAGTTGGCACTAATGTAGCCTAAGGGGATTGCCTCCCACCACATCCTGGAACTGTTCAAGAGGACCTATTATTATATTTAAGTCACAATCAACATATACTTTGATCTGCCTCAATATTTTCAGGTTATATTTGGATACATTTTGAGACACTTTTTGATACCATATTAGATATGTTTCCTATTCTTAAATGAACAATAAATACACTGAGTGGAAAACACTTTCCTGTATGCATAGTTGAAAATACATGTTTTTGATGGTAAATCTGTGTATGAAATTTCTAAAGAAACATGATTTTGCTGCATTGCAGCTTCAGGTAGACATCTGTGCTTCTAAATGACAGTTTTGTTGTTTGTTGTTGTTGTTAGTTGCAGTCGAGTTGATTCTGACTCCTGGTGATCCTATGTGTATAGAATAGAACTGCCCCACAGGGCTTTCAAGGTGGTAACCTTTCGAAGGTTAAAAAAATTAATAAACAAATCCCCAAAGACTATGGGCATTTAAAAATAAGAGTCCCAGAATCTGATTTCTAAAGATGTGCTCGAAGAAACTGACCAGCATGATTCATCAGCTTTGAACTTCACTAGGAGATTTTGGGTGGAACCCTGCACCAATGAGCTCTAATCAGCTGAATCCCCAGTGTAGGCATGAATTTTAAAGCATTCTCATATATAGGTTCTAGTAAAATTGGGTTTGATCTTTCTCTTGGCTTTTTAGTTGGCACTCTCTTACCCAGATGCTAATTTTATCTGCGTCACTGGCTGATTATTTAAATAAGGTTTCACTGTTTATCTTTGTATGTGTGTGTGTAAGTGTGTGTGAGAGAGATAGAACCAGAAGTCTTAACAATGAACTGTTATAACTGAAAGTAAAAACCCATCTCTACAGTTCCCTTATCCTGCCTCATTTTGCCGCTCTCTTTGTTAATACTTGGAAGGGCAGAAAGATAACTACTTCAATAGTGCCTTCCCTTAAACATCATGATATGAATGTTCCCTGCAATGGCTACGGCAAATGCTGCAAGATTCTTGCTGTGTTTGTACTAGCTCAGCTCGCTCTTTCCTGGGGCCTTGGAGAGAAGCCCATTTATTCGCTTGAGCATTCTGGATATCATTGACATTTTCTTCCACTGAGCCTCAGGCTGTTGTAGTGGTGAGGGCTTTTAACAGGAGGGTTAACTGCCTGAATGTCAGAAAGCTTGAACACCCACATGCTTTAGCAGTAAATAAATTCACGTGTTTTTATACTTTCAGGTGGGTCTGAGAGTAGGTCATATCTTAGTAGGTTGTGTGTGTCTGGGTGGGGCTTTGGGAGAAATTTCTGGGCCTTGCTGCTCTCCTTACACTTGAGTGTTGTCAGTTGTATCCTGCTTGGGTATTATGGTGATAGAGGATGGAATGGAGGCTCACCGAACAACCTTGATAATTATATATTTTTTCTACTTTGTATTCTGTGTACTTCAAAGTCTACCTTTAAACACATCAGGTGTAGGTGTCAGAAGTGGAATGGCTGAATCCATCTGGGGCTCTACTATTCTGGTCCCCGAGCCCCTTCTGGGAATTAGAAATGAAGCCTAGCTGCCAAGTTTCTCTTGGTGATTGCTTCAATGTCCTTTAGGAAAAAATAGAGATAATAATAGTACCTTCTCAGAGAGCTATTGTGGGGCTACAAGAGCTAATGCATATAAAAGACTTAGATCTTTGCCTGGTAGAAAATACGCCTTGCTCAAAGGGTTCACTCTCATCATCCTCTTCCTTATTGGTCATAACTCCATCTTGTTGCTGCGTGCAGCTATATTGGCCTGTTGGCCCACTTCCTACAGAAAAAGTGTGGCTGCCCTCCTATGCCCAACCCATGATTACCAAAGAAGGGCTGACTTCTTTTCTCTTACCATTCACCTACAGTGCTGAGCCTGATATGCCCTGAGCTATTGGGGAGGGGAAAGAGCCCTGGTGGCATAGTGGTTAAGAGCATAGCTGCTAACCAAAAGGTCTGCTGTTTGAACCCACCAGCTGCTGCACAGGAGAAAGATGTGTCTATCTGCTTCTGTAAAGATTGTTGTTGTTTTTATTAGGTGCCATCATGTTGGTTCTGACTCATAGTGACCCTATGCACAACAGAATGAAACTCTGCCTGGTAGTGTGTCATCCTCTCAATTGTTGCTATGCTTGAGCCCATTATTGCAGCCACTGTGTCAATCCATCTCATTGAGGATCTTCCCCTTTTCTGCTGACCCTCTACTTTACCAAGCATTATGTCCTTCTCCAGGGACTGATCCCTCCTGACAACATACATGTCCAAAGTATGTGAGATGTAGTAGTTAAGTGCTATGGCTGCTAACCAAACCGTAGGCAGTTGAAATCTACCAGCTGCTCCTTGGAAACTCTACGGGCAGTTCTGTTCTGCCCCATAGGGTTGCTATGAGTCAGAATCAACTCAACAGCAATGGGTAGTAGTTTTCTGTAAAGATTATAGCCTTGGAAACCCTATGAGGTGGTTCTACTCTGTCTCATAGGGTTGCTATGAGTCAGAATTGACTCAAAGGCAACATGATGGGGAAGGGGAAGGCCAGTAGTGAGGAAAACATCCTGGTGTGGTCAAAAGAATTAAGTTATAGAAATGTGATACTCAGTTTCTGCTCTGGACCTTATGTGTGACCTTGGAGAAAGAAACAGAGGGAGGGAAGTATTAATTATGAATACCCACTATAGGTTAGGTTACTGCACTACTGTTTTATTTACTTACGTTCTCATGTCTCATATATTTGTTATATGTACCTAAGCTATGAGGCACCAGAGCCTAGCAAGGTGAAAGGATGGGCCTATCCCTTTGCTGAGCTGAGAATCAGACCCACTCATCCTCTCAAGCTTATCTTTTTGTTCTTTTCTTTTATTAAGAAAAGGAAGGTGTTGGGGTAGGACATTTCAAATTGATCCTTAGCTGTGCTAGAGCAATTTTTCAATATCTGCTGGTTTTTCAGTTCTGTTTGGTGGGATTCCTTTCCCATTCCACACAAATGCTGTTTCAAAACTTTACTTCTTCCTCCATGCTCACCATTCAGGAAAGTCCTCTGCTACCTGAGCAGATGATGTTGCCTCTATTTTCACTGAGAATATTTGGGCTCTCAAGCCTGCATTACCTCAACCTCTCCACCCCACTCTCATAAACTCAGCTGTGATTATACCCCATCATGCCTTTCTTTCTTCTAATTTCAGAAGCATAATAATATGAAATAATATACAAAAATTTACTGACCATTATTATGTGCTGGAAACCCTGGTGGCATAGTGGTTAAGAGCTACAGCTGCTAACCAAAAGGTTGGCAGTTCGAATCCACCAGTCACTCCTTGGAAACCCCATGGGGCAGTTCTACTCTGTCCTATAGAGTTGCTATGAGTCGGAATTGACTTGATGGCAACGCCTTTGGTTTTTATTATGTGCCAGGAACTTTCCAGATTAATTCTCCCAACGCTGTGAGGTAGGTACTATTACCATCCACATTTAGCACCTAAGGAAACAAGAGAGGTAATTTGTTAAACAGCCATCAAGTAGAGGAGGCAGGACTCAAACTCAGGTCTGTTTGACTTCAAGCTCTTGCCCTTAACCATGCCGCTATATGGGCACATGCTCCCCCTTCTCTGATTAAAGCTAAGCTCTTGATCCTCCCTTCCAGTTTTTAGCATCTTCCAGACCTTGTGCCATCTTTTTCTTTCTTGCATTTTCAAATTTAATCTTGATTGTCTCCCTCCTTTCTTAGACAGACACACCACATGCTCTAATCTCTCTCCTCTTAAACCATACCACAGCCTCTGGTCCCTAAAAAATCTACTTGTTTTATCCTTTTCTTTTTAGTTAAGCTCTATGAAAAAGTTATCATTGACTGTCTCCATTTTGTCACTTTAGTCTACACTTCAATCCACTTTCATTAGGTTTGTGCCATAGCTGATGACCCCTCACCCAGTTCTCTAACATCCTCTCCTGGCCAAAAGCAATACATTCTGTTTGGTTGTCGCATTTAGTGATCTTATATTAAGGTTTGACAATGTTGAGCCCTTTTTGGGAGAGAACTCATCCCCTGATTTACTAACATGATCCCACTCTCTCCTGATTTTCCCCCTCCTCTCTCTGTTTCTTCACAGTCCTCTTTGTTCATCCTGCTTAAATATTAGGGTTTCCCGAAATTCAGGCCTCGGTCCTCTCATCTACTCTTTTTACAATCTCACTCCCAGAAATCTTATTTATGCTCAGGCCTGAGATTGCTGATGACTCCAGAATCTATCTATATAATCCAAACTAGTATGCTATGCATGGCCTGCTCCCTCCCATCATTCTGGTTTTTGTTTAAGTGTCAGATTCTCTGAGAGGCCTGCCCTGACTACCCAATCAAAAATAACACCCCACCCACTGCCTGATCTTGCAATTTTCTTCCCTGCTTTGGTTTTCTGATAGCCCATACCATCACTTGACATTATATTCTATATTTCTTTGTTTAGTACATCCCTGACTAAATAAACACTTCAAGAGGAGAGGCATGATGTAGTGATTAAGAATATAGATTCCACAGCCAGAATGCCTGAGTTTGAATCCCAACTTTGCCTCTTACTAGCATTATGAACTTGGGCAAATTATTAAGCTTCTCTGTGCTTCAGTTTCCACATTTATAAAAGGGGGATAAAATGAGGGGTGTCATTCAACATTATTTGATGAATACTACCATTGTGCCAGGCTCTGTTCTATGCACTGGGGATATAGCACCAGATAGAAACCAACAAACAGAAATCCCTGCCCTAAGGGAGTTTATATTCTGGTGTGAAAGACAGACAATCAGCAAGATAAATAAACAACTACAGAGTTTGTCAACTAACAATAAGGCCGTGTAGAAAAATAAAGCTGGAAAGGGGACTGGGAATAAAGGTGGTATTCAGTTTAAACCAGGATGATGGAAAAGGCTGCGTCATGAAGGAGACTTTGGGCAAAGGCCTGAAGCAGGTTAGGGCATGAGCCACGCACACTTGGGAAAAGCACCTTCTAGGCAGAGGGGCAGCAAGTGCAAAGCTCCCTTTTTCAGGCTCATCCATTGATCTCCTACCTGCTACTCACGCTACCCCCCACCCCCACCACATTTAGATTTTGCTTTGGGCATTCTGAATTACTGCTTCACACCTTTGTATCTTTGCTTATTGTGCTTGTTCAGCTTGTAATTTCTACCTAGCTTTAGTTTTCTGGGAAATATCTATGCATCTGTACAAAAGAAAAACCCGTTGCTGTTGAGTCAATTATAACTCATAGAGACCCTACAGGACAGATTAGAACTGCCCGTAGGGTTTCCAAGGAGTGGCTGGTGGACTTGAACTGCAGACCTTTTGGTTAGCAGCCATAGCTCTTAACCATTATGCCACCAGGGTTTCCTGCATCTATACAAGGAGGTGATAATAATCAATAAATAAATTGATTTATGCATGCAAAGCACAGACTATAGCAAGTGACACATAAGACGTGTAATAGAAGTGTCAGCCCTTGTTATTACTAAATGGTAAATATGAATCATGTTCTTTTCACTAATATGGTTTCTTAGCCTATCACAATTGCCGAATTCCTACTCATCCTATAAGTCCCAGTTTACCTCAGCCTTCATTCTGGTATGGTGCCCCTGCACTTATTATATGTACCCTGCACTTTCTCCAATACTGTGCTTATCAAGTAAATTGTGATTTCTTGTTTGTTTGCCTGCATTCCAATCTAGACTTTAAGCTCCTTGAGAGTGGAGACTCTGGTTCACTATTGTATATACTCGGCAATAGCTCTGTAACTGTCACATGATAGGAATATAATAGATATTTGTTGAAGGAATAAATTAAAAAGCTGGGTAAATCGTATTCTTTGTGACTAGCTACAGAGAAACCTACCATAGGAGAGATTGTCTGAAATGATTTGATTTCTCATTGCTTCAGTGAGATCTGGAAATGCTTCACTACGGCTTCTTTCCCTTCTGTTCTCCGTCAGAAAGTGTACTTTTCCACACTAATTTCTGTCATGAATATCCATTATTGTCAATATTGTGTCTCGAGATATTTATTTTTTATTGGTCAGAGTTGCCCAGGTTATACTGAGGGAACAAATACTCTCCAAATGTTAGAGACTTAGCATAAAGCATAAAAAAAAAAAAAAAAAAAAACTAGTGCCATCGAGCCGTTTCCGATTAAGCATAAAGCATAACAGAGGTTTATTCATTGTTCCTTCAGTGACCCAGAAACTCCACCAATTTGTGGATGTAACAACAGGAACAAGTGGCCTCCTAAGTCACCATAGTAGGGGAGGATACAGCTTGGAGAATTTTAATGGGCTTTTCACAGCTCAGCCTCGAATTGAAAAACACTTGTCTCTTCCACTCCATTTCACTGGCTCTAATGGGTTCCAGGAGTCTTACTACACATCTGGGCTCAGGAGTACAGTCTTTGTGCCCCAAGGTGCAGAGGAGCTCGATATTAATGAACATTAGTAATGTTTACCACATGTATTAACTAAAGTGTGCATGTGAAACTTGACTTTTGTACCAGAAAGTCCCAATCCAGATCCTAGAGAATAACCATGTCGATGGCAAAGGAGGAACCAAAAGCCTTATATCCCAGATGCCATTTATTCTGACCTGATATTTAGAGCAGGTGCAATGACTGGGTTGCAAGTTTTCTGCTTACTGCTTTGCATTTGACCAGATTAGACAGCCAACTTGTTACAATTGTCTTCTATTGGGGTTGGAGATGATCATTTCAGATACAATTTGGTCAAAAAAGTACTGATTGTCTCTAGGTGGAAGATTCTGTTTACGTGCCAAGCCTCATTTTGCCTTTGAAGTTCTCTCTAAAATTTTATGCCAGCTAGCCTGCAATTGTTGTTGAAATTCCCTAAAATGTGAGTGCCTCAAGGTTAGAAACATTAAGTCCTTGTAAGTCATCTTTGTATTTTGACATCTAACAAAACTTGGCTGGTGTATTAAAAAATAAAATAAAACACAGGGTCTTACTTATCTAGTGGTGCTGTAATAGAAATACCTAGAGGATGGCTTTAACAAAGAGAAATTTATTCTCTCATAGTC
This sequence comes from Loxodonta africana, assembly GCF_030014295.1. Lineage (NCBI taxonomy): Eukaryota > Metazoa > Chordata > Mammalia > Proboscidea > Elephantidae > Loxodonta > Loxodonta africana. The sequence goes on from NC_087344.1 coordinate 109,711,049, forward strand.
TAGGAGGCTAGAAGTCCAAATTGAGGGCACCAGCTTTCTCTGTCAGCATTGTGAGAAGGTCTTTGTCATCAATCTTCCCCTGATCTAGGACTTCTCAGCACAGGGACCCTGGTTCCAAAGGACTTGGTCCACTCCTGGTTTTTCTTTCTTGGTGGTATGAGATCCTATTCTTCTCTGTTCAATTCTCTCTTTTGTATCTCAAAAGAGATTGACTCAAAATACAACCTAATCCCGTGGATAAATCCTGCCTCATTAACATAACTGCCTCTGATCCTGCCTCATTAACATCATAGAGGTTAGGATTTACAAGACATAAGAAAATTACATCAGATCACAAAATGGAGGACAACCACTCAATATTGGGAATCATGAACTAGCCAAGTTGACACGTATTTTTGGGTGACACAATTCAATCCATGACACATAGCTTTTTGAATGAATTAATAAATAAAAGAATAAAATAGTTACTTATCATCTTAATCTCTCTCCTTTATTGACCCACATCCTTTCGTTTTTGGAGGGAAAAGAGGGCAGCGTTATAGAGGCTAGGAACATGGACTCAGGAGGCAAGGAGATGTGGATTTGATGCCTGGATCTACTACTTATTGGCTTTATGCCTGTGGGCAAGTCTGTAAAGCTCTCTAAAATGCATTTGTAAAATTCAATCCACAGTGTTCCCTTGCGGTCATTTTGAAGATTTACTGAGATAATCCTTATAAAATGCTGAGCATAACATATGGCATCTAAATGGCTTCAACAGATGTTAGCTAGTATTATTCTCTAACTGGACTTTTGCCAGTTTTTTTGTGAGGATTTAGTGAGGATAGTGGTGACAAAGTGGTTAAAAGCTATGGCTGCTAATCAAATGGTAAAAATCAAATGGTAGGCAGTGTGAATCCACCAGCCTCTCCTTGGAAACCTTATGGGACAGTTCCACTCTGTCCTACAGGGCCTCTATGAGCTGGAATCGACTTGATGGCAGTAGGTTTGGTGGGTTTGGATAGTAAATAAAAACAAGTAAGATTTGTTAAACACTATGTGCCAAATGCCATGCTAAATCCTTTACAGATTTTATGCCATTTAATCCTTACAATAACTTATGTCACTTTTATGATTTCTATTTATAAAAACTGAGTTATGGACTGGGTAATAATTTGTCCAAGATTTTGAAGTTGTTAGAGCTAAGGGTTTGATTCAGAACCATTGAACGACCTTGTCTCAATCACTGCTTTAAAAACACAAGTGCCATCTTTTGGTTGCCAGTTTGTGGAGAAGATTTAATCTTTATTAAAGTTTTTTTTGTTTGCTAGGTTAACAGAAATAATTAAACCAGTTATGAAACTGATCCACTAGGACATGTTCTTATATTATTTGAGCTCATGCATTTTGTGTGTGTGTGTGCTGTAGATGAAGGTTTACAGAGCAAATCAGTTTCTCATTATACAATTAATACACATGCTGTTTTGTGACATTGGTTGCCAACCCCATGACATGCCAACACTCTCCCCTTCTCGACCTTGGCTTCCCCATTACCAGCTTTCCTGTCCCCTCTTGCCTTCTCGTCTTTGCCCCTGGGCTGGTGTGCCCATTTAGTCTCTTTTTGTTTTATGGGCCTGTCTAATCTTTGGTGACTTCAGTACTGAGTTAAAACAGTGTCCAGGGGCCATTCTCACAAAGTAAAAGCTCATACTGTTTTTGTCCCAATTTGAAAATCTGCTTGTACACACCAGGAAATACTTGGCTTTTTGTGTGTGTGTGTCATTGTTGAGATAACTGAAATTTAACCAGAAAAATAATAAAATTACTATCAGTAATACTAGGTTACTGAGATTCTTTGTAACTTTAACTTTTATTATCCATTTTCGTTAAGAATGTTTTACCCTGGGAGCATTCTTAGTCCCATTTTATAGTTTGGTATGCTGTGTGCTGTAGCATAGAAAGGTTAATATTACAACTCTGAAGTTTCCAGCCATGGTGCATTACTTGATCACTATTCTTCCTGCCCCAGATAACCTGATTGTGACTAGGTTATTGCAACATGGCAATTGAGAGGGTCATACTTTTTAGCTTGGTCCAAAATGAGCAGTGTAATAATACTCTAACATGGTCGAGGGATTTTTAACATTGTGCCGTGAGTTATTTCATTTTAATAGTTTCTTTTATTCTACTGCTTATACCCCAAGCCATTTCTGTTTCTTTCTCTTTAGTAGGGCTCTCTTCTTCTCTTTCTTCCAATACAATGTAAGCTTCATGAAAGTAGGGGATTTTTATCTGTTTTGTTCCCTACCATATCTCCAGAACCTAGAGCTGTGTGTGATACATGTTGTTACCTGCCATAATGGCAACTCCATACACAACCCAGCAAAATGCTGCCCAGTCCCATGCCATCTTCACGATTGTTGGTATGCTGTTGTCCACTGTTGTGGCTACCGTGTATCTTGAGTGCCTTCCAACCTAAGGGGCTCATCTTCCAGCACCTTATTGAACAATAATCTGTTGTGACCCATAGGGATTTCTCTGGCTGATTTTTGGAAGTAAAATGCCAGACCTTTCTTCCTAGTCTGTCTTAGTGTGGAAGCTCTGCTGAAACCTTTTTTTTTCTGCGGAAAATCCTCCATGAGCGATTCTGCTGGTATTCAAAATACTGGTGTCATAGGTTCCAGCATCATAGCAACACACAAGCCACAACAGCATGACAAAGACTGATAGATGGGTGGTGGGTGTGACACATAAATGAAAAATTCATTGCTGATGAGTCAATTCCAACTCAGAGCAACCCTACAGGATGGAGTAGAACTGCTCCATAGGGTTTCCTAAGCTATAACCTTTATGGAAGCAGACTGCCATATCTTTCTCTCACTGGTGGGTTCAAACTGCACCTTTCATTTAACAGCCAAGCGCTTAACCACTGTGCCACCAGAGCTCCTTCTGTGACCCTTAATAGGTGCTAAATAATTTAATACACTTGTTGAGTGAATAGTTAAATCCTCTTTTCTCTGGAGTTGCAATGTCAAATGGCGAAAACTTTGAATTTTAACATATACTAAGTGTGGGTGACTGCATTGTTGGCCTTAATACTTCACCCCTCCCTGTATCCACACCTCTTCCATGTGATTTGACTTTGCAGTTATTCACAGTAAAGGAGAGATTATTTCTCCACTCTTCTACTTTTCTCATTTTAGGAAAATGAGGCTCAAAATGAGAAGAAACAGCTGCAAACATCCATTAGTATTTGGAAAGCGGAGTGTACAAAGTATGAATCCAGGAAATTGAAAGTTATCAAAATGAAATGGAATATTTGAAGATCAATATCCTAGGCATTAGTGAGCGGAAATAGACTGGTATCAGCCATTTGGAGTCAGACAATCATATGGCTTACTATGCCAGGAATGACAAATTGAAGAGGAACTTTGTTGCATTCATTGTCAAAAAAAAAATTTCAAGATATATCCTCAAGTACAACTCTTTTACTGATAGGATAATATCCATTAGCCTATAAAGAAGACCAGTTAATACGACTTTTATTCAAATTTACACACCAACCACTAATGCCAAAGATGAAGAAATCGAGTATTTTTACCAACTTCTGCAGTCTGAAACTGATCAAACATGCAATCAAGATGCATTGATAATTACTAGTGGTTGGAATGCAGAAGATGGAAACAAACAAGAAGGATTAGTATTTGGAAAATACGGTCTTGGTGATAGAAATGACTCGGAGATCTCAGGACAGAATTTTGCAAAAGCAATGAGTTCTTCATTGCAAATACCTTTTTTTCAGCAACATAAACCAAGACTACATATGTGGAGCTCACTGGATGGAATACATAAGAATCAAATCAGCTATATCTGTGGAAAGAAATAATGGAGAAGCTTGATATCATCACTCAGAAGGCCAGTGGTCTACTGTGGAACAGATCGTTAATTGCTTATATGCAAGTTCAAGTTGAAGCTGAAGAAAATTAAGACAAGTACGTGATGCCAAAGTATCTTGAGTAAACACTACTTGAATTTAGAGACCATCTCAGGAATAGATTTGACACATTGAACATCAATGACCGATAACCAGATGAGTTATGGGAGGACATCATATATGAAGAAAGAAAAAGGTCATTAAAAAGGTAGTAAAGAAACAAGGGACCAAAATGGATGTCAGAATAGACTCTGAAACTTTCTCTTGAATGTAGAGTAGCTAAAGCAAATGAAAGAAATGAAGAGGTAAAAAAAACTGAAAAGAATTAAAAAAGCATCTTGAGAAGGCATAGTAAAGTATTATAATGAAATATTCAAAGACCTGGAGTTAGAAATCCTGAAGGGAAGAACACACTTGGCATTTTTCAAGCTGAAAGAACTGAAGAAAAAATTCAAGCCTTGAGTTACAATATTGAAGAATTCTATGGGCAAAATAGTGAATGACACAGGAAAAATCAAAAGAAGATGGAAGGTATACACAGTCACTGTACCAAAAAGAATTAGTTAATGTTCAGCTGTTTCAGGAGATAGCATATGATGAAGAACAGATGGTACTGAAGGAAAAAGTCCAAACCGCACTGAAGGCATTGTCAAAAAACAAGGCTCTAGGAATTGTTGGAATACAATTGAGAGTTTTCAACAAATGGATGCAATGCTAGACGCTCTCATCTATGTTTTTTTAAGAAAATTGGATGATAGCTACCTGGCCAAGCGGCTAGAAGAAATCCATATTTGTGCCCATTCCATAAGAAAGGTGATCCAACAGTGCAGAAATTATCAAAAAATATCATTAATATCACGCACAAGTAAAATTTTCCTGAAGATCATTCAATAGCATTCACAGTAGTATACCAACAATGAACTGCTGGAAATTTAAGCGAGATTCAGAAAAGGACATGGGACAAGAAACATCATTGCTGATGTCAGATGGATCTTGGCTGAAAGCAGAGAATACCAGAAAGATGTTTACTTGTGTTGTATTGATTATGCAAAGACATTCAGCTGGATCATAACAAATTATGGATAGCGTTGTGAAGAATGGGAATCCCAGAACACTTAATTGTGTTCATGCAGAACCTGTACATAGACCAATAGGTAGTCATTCAAATAGAACAAGAGGATACTGTGTGGTTTAAAATCAAGCAAGGTATGCGTCGGGGTTGTGTCCTTTCTCCATACTTATTCAATCTGTATGCTGAGCAAATATTCTGAGCAGTGGGACTATATAAAGAAGAAAGTGGCATCAGGATTGGAGGAAGACTTATTAACAACTTGCAATAGGCAGATGATACAGCCTTGCTTACTGAAAGCGAAGAGGACTTGAAGCACTTACTGGTGCAGATCAAAAATCATAGCCTTCAGCATGGATTACACCTCAACATAAAGAAAGCAAAAATCCTCACAACTGGACCAATAAACAACATCCTGATAAATCAGGAAAAGGTTGAAGTTGTCAAGGATTTCATTTTACTTGGATCCACAATCAATGCTAGTAGAACCAGCACTCAAGAAATCAAATGATGTATTGCATTGGGCAAATCTGCTGCCCACTTTAAAGTGTTAAAGAGTAAAGATGACATCTTTAGGACTAAGCGACACCTGACCAAAGCTATTTTCAATTACCTCATATGCACATGAAAGCTGGACAATGAATAAGGAGGACTGAAGAATTGATGACTTTGAATTATGGTGTTGGTGAAGAATATTGAATATACTATGGACACTCAGAAAAATGAACAAATCTGTCTTGGAAGGGGAGAATCGTGAGGCTTCATCTTATGTTCTTTGGTATGTTATCAGGAGAGATCAGTCCCTGGAGAAGGACATCATGCTTGATAAGGCAGCGGATCAGTGAAAAAGAGAGACACCTTCAATGAGATAGATTGACATAGTGGTTGCAACAATGGGCTCAAATGTAGCAATGATTGTTAGGATGAAGCAGGACTGGGCAGTGTTTTATTCTGTTGTACAGAGGGTCACTTTGGGTCAGAATCGACTCGAAGCACCTAAAAATAACAGTAACTTATGCTTTGGTTTCAGTCATGTGACTAGCTTTGGTCAATGAAATGAGGAAGAATAAACATAAAGGCATGCTTGAGCTTACTTCTCAAGAGACTTTATATGATTTCTCCCCCCTCCTTGTGCCTCTGCCCTGAGCAGTGGTTGCCCTGGCTAGCCTGATACTCCAAGGAATACTCTAGAGACATTGAGCAGATAAGACTTGCATGCTTAAGGTGTCCTGATGTGCCCAGCTTCTATCAGCCAACCAGACAACTTGCAGATATGTGAGTGAGCCAGTTAAGGAGGACTCAAGCGTTCAACCTTTTGGTTAGCAGCCAGGCATGCTGTTTGTACCACTAGGGACTTCATAAGTGGATATGAAAGTATTATATTTTGTGATATTGTATAATTAAACCACCGTTTGCATATAATGATATGCCATCTTACTAATTCTGACATAGGTAAAGTCATGCACATTAAACATTGATATAATTAGGTATATTTGAGCAATGATAATACATTTAACCCAACCCCAGTGCTGTCAATTTAGGAGTACTAAATTAAATGCTGCTGAAGGGTACAGTTGTGGGGAAAACAAATTTAAATCTGACCTGCTGTAACTTGAAATGATTTCATGTATTATTATTACAATAACAGTATTTACTTAAATACTCATTCACGCAGAAGATGGGTAGGATAAAGAAGTAACAGAAATGACAGTATATAATGACTTGTTTTAGACTAGAAAATTAGATGGTAAACGTTTTATACTCTTAAACTCTGTGATAGAATTTTTGAATACTTTTCATGAAAAATATTTTAATGAAGTATTTTGTAAAATATTATTTTTGATAAGAAAAGCACATATGTATAACTTTCATAGATTTCCTATTTCACCTTGTAATGCCTTGGTGTGAGCTTCACCATTCATGGGAATAGAAAGAAACGGGACAAAATACAAACCAAAGGCTGCTAAAAATGGCCATAGTTTTCCAGTAATTTCCTCAAGCCTGTTGTGGCACGATTTCTGTAATCTTCCATTAGAGGGTATCTTCCACATAACCATACCAACCAACTGGGAAGTGAACAAAGATGATTCTGCAAAACAAGAAACTTATTTATGGCTCGAACCAAACAAATAAAATGACAAGCATGAGCAGTACCTAGGAACTTCTTGGTGTTGCCTCAATACAATTGATTTTATTTCAACCCATTGATCCTGTGATCTCATACCCTCTCTCTAAAATTCTTTTCAAACTTCTGTTGGCTACGTGGAGTTCATTCGACCACAGGTTGCTTCTCACTTAATCAGTATATATTTAATTGTGATTTTGTAATGATAATGCTTGTGGAGGCTCCTGGGAGCTGTAACCTAGATATACTTCATTCTTGTAGATGCATGTATGCAATGGACTTGACATTTTCCATGTTATCCCTGGAGTCGCCCTACCAAGCAAATTTTCATTCAGCTTAGTGGCTGAGGATCCAAAGAGAACAAAAACATTTATATCCTCATAGACATGGGACCTTTTTTGAGGCCTTTTGAATAAATATGATTGGTATGTATAATTTTATACGTGCATTTAATTACGTATTACTACTATCCTAGTACAATTATTTACTCTTTTCATTTGATCAAATTCAATCAAAATCCTTATGATCAATTGTACTTGAAGATGTAACCATTTTACACAGAACCCTTTACCCACAAATTCAAATGTAATACAATCCTTCTATGGTTTTCTCATTCTTCCCTTCTCACCCCCATCCTTTTAGACTAAGTGATGTGGTAAGCGATATTTTGACACCTTAGAGAAACAGAAGTCATGGTGCTATGGTGAAACGAGCATGGGCTCTGTAGTCAGACAGACCTGAATTTGAATCCTAGATCCATCTGTGCCTCAATTTCTACATCTGTAAAATGGGAAAAACAATACTTACCTCTCAAGATCAGTGTAAATAGTAAATTATACCATAGAAACGCTATCCAGCATAAATACTACTTGGATATAGTAAATTTCCAATTAATATTAGTTCCCTTTCCACCAACACTGGTGAATTAAAGTCAATTAACCATACTCCTCTATCCAAGCTCTTATTGTGCAATTGTGAAACAGACACTGGAGTCATTTAGAGACCGAAATATCCATTTTACTGCCTAAAAAATGCAATAGAAAATTTATCTTAGGCCTGAGATTCAAATGGACTCAGAGTAATCCTCATGGTTTTATGATAGTTTCATGACCTACATGGTTACAGGATGGACAGCTTCAATCCTTCCCTTCCAGGAATAGAACCTGCCTGACCTTAGTAAGCTTTCTACTTGGAAGATGTTAGACTATGTGCATCCTGAAGGTCAGCTTACCCAAATTGAGCCAACAAAAGGGTTGAACTATGCGCACTTTGGTCTTCATTTCCCAATCTCTTTAGTCAGAGGGGAATCCTGGTGGTGCAGTGATTAAAAGCTTGGCTGCTAACCAAAAAGTTGGCAGTTGGAATCCACCAGCTGCTCCTTGGAAACCCTATGAGGCTCTTCTTCTCTGCCCTATAGGGTCACTATGAGTCAGAATCAACTCTGTGGCAATGGGTTTGGTGTTGGGTTGGCCAGAGAAGTCAGGTTTTCTTCTTACAGAAAAAGTAAATGAGGAAGATGTAGAGAATAGCAGACACTTTCTTCTCAATATTTTCAAGAGGGCATGAATTCCTCTTTTATTGGACAGTGGCAATATTGACAGAGGGAGGAAATTATTTCTTCCTATAATATCCAACCCATATAATAACACATTAATGAATGTACTAAACTCTATAAACAGAGCTCATTGGCATCTGGGGAGCAGTGATTAAAGATCCTAATTCTTTGCCACTGAAGCCTCGGGCTATGACTCAGGCCTGCTGCGTAATAGTCACTGAAAACCATTGTGAGATGCACCCTTTACTTTCAAGTTGATATTTAGTTATCCTTTATTTCCTGATAATCTTTGTTATTGTGATAATGTACTTTAAAGAAATTGTAGACAAGGAGTGGTATAGAGTAGAGGGGCAAGGCAGACAGGGCAGGTGTGTGAAAAATATTAATGGTTAAGATGTAGAAAAAGGTGAGGAGATCAAGAATTTAGGTAACATAGCAAGACCAGTCCAGCAGGCAGAGTGATATTCTGCAGGTTTGCCAATAGTCAAAAGCTCACTACTACTTCTCCAATGAACTGTCATACTGTCATAGACTCTCATACTTTCCTCATTCATTCATCCATCCAGTCATCCAACCATCCATTCATTTATCCACAGATATAGTATGTGACAAATATTATTCTGGGTGGTGGGAATATATTAGTGAAGTAACTAAACTGACAAACTCCTGAATCTTACGGAGCCACCTCATTCTTTGTCTTAATACCCTACAACTTTCATGTTTTCTCACCAGCTATTAAACACATTTAGGATAGAAATTGTGTCTCATTTATTGGTGAATACCTACCCCAAGCACCACGCCTGTTACTGTAAGGGCCTAGGTGCACTCAATTAATGTTTGTTGAATGAATGTTTAATTTACCAACATTGGCTAATAGTGCGTCCTGATACATGAATGAAGCACAGTAACAGGGATTCAAGTATATCTGTATCCCAATATTTATGGCTTTCTATTATATTTGTTGGTTTTCATGTTGTCAAAGTGTGAAAAGCATTCAGATATCCAAGGAGATGGATGATTAGCACTGAGAAAGCTTGTCAACAGAAGTGCAAATACAGAGAGAACAAAATGGTAAACATCATCCATTGTGCCTCCAGCCCAGAGGTTGGAAATGCTTTCATAGAGGAGATGGCACTTGAGTTAAGTTTTGTAAGTAGAAGTTATTTTCACTATTAAGTACAAAAAAATATATAAGACAATCACTTTATGTTAGAACTAGACAGGTAGGGAAAATGAAGACCTGACATATGGCCTATTCTAGATGGAAAGTTATTAATAACTGATAGATGTGCAGACTACATGTCTGTGTGTCAAGGATTCTTGGTATTTGTTTTCTGGTGTTTAGTCTTCAAAAAAGGACAGCCTTAGTTCCTCTTGATGATTTATATTTGCTTTTCCTCAGTGGTATCCCTGAAGTTTCAGAAATATTCATGTTAAATGGAAGTCTTTTGACATAGGAAGAGAAAATCATGTAACCTTGCTGACCAGATCCCTCTACTCCCTGAGAATTGATGTTTGCTGGTAATGGAGAAACTGGGCATCATGCCACCGTGGAGGTACCTAGATTGTGTTTAACGGGCAGCTTCATTTGATTGTTCTCAATTTCTCCAGTGATAATCCTATTAGGCAGTGTTTACTGGCCATGTGGATCTGCTTGTGATTATTCTCCTGTTCAGTTAGCATCCCTAGAACAATATGGTGTGTGTGTGTGTGTGTGTGTGTAAACACAGAACTACCTGAGTTGCCTCACAGAAGAGATGCCTCCCCAAAGTAGTTAAAATAGAAAAGACTCTGAGCAATCAGCACTTAAAACATACACACACACACACACACACGCCAATGACAATACAATAGTACCTTTAGTTCAGGAATCAGTTTTGCTGCGATAACCAGAAAGCACCTGAAAACATCAGGTGTTAATTATTTAGATCATTTTAGTTGTCCTAAGTTACAATCTTTGTGAACCTGCTGAGAAGAAAAAAAATTTTTTTTCCATAATGTTTTGGATTATTTTCTGAGGAATAATTTATTTCTTGGTTTACTGGAATATTTCTTCGCTTTCCTTTCCTCTTTCCCATGTTAACTTCTCTCATGGATTGAATTGTGTCCCTCCAAAATATGTGTCTACTTGGTTAGGTCGTGATTCCCAGTATTGTATGATTGTCTGCCATTTTGTCATCTGATATGATTTCCCTGTGTGTTGTAAATCCTATCACTATGATATTAATGAGGTGGATTAGCAGTTATACTGATGAGACCTACAAGATTAGACAGTGTCTTAAGCCAATCTCTTCTGAGTTATAAAAGAGAGAAACGAGCAGAGAGACAGGGGAACCTTATACTGCCAAAAAGGCAACCCCAGGAGCAGAACGTGTCTTTTGGACCTGAGATTCCTGTGCTGAGAAGCCCCTTGACCAGAGGAAGATTGGTGACAAGGACCTTTCTCCTGAGCCAACAGAGAGAAAAAGAATTCCCCTGGAGCTGATACCCTGAATATGGACTTTAAGCCTTCTTTACTGTGAGGAAACAAACTTCTCTTTGTTAAAGCCATCCACTTGTGGTATTTCTGTTATAGCAGCACTAGATAACTAAGACAACTTCTAATAGATAGACACAAGGCATATGTTAAACAATCCAATCGTATGCTATCTCAGCTCTTTTGCATTCAGACTTGAGTATGCAGTGTTTCTTTCTAATCTGATGTTTCTGGTAAATATTCTGGAAGAGGTGTGTGACCTCTAGTTCATGAAAAAAAAATTTTTTTAACCTATTTATTTATTTATTACCTTTCTTTCATTTCCGTCTTTATTTATATAGCACATTCTTCCTAACCTCATGCATCACTAGACTACATATTTCATATTTCCAGTCTTATAACACAATTTTTTCTTTTACATCCTTTCTTAAATCATAGCCACTTTATTGCCATTTTCTCTATTTACAGATTTAGAGTTCTTTGAAAATGGTATCAATTAAAGATTCTTTTCTGTTATTTTTTTGTTTAAAATTCTTGATGACCTGGCCTCAGACTACCATATGAAACCATTTCCTACTACTAGAGTTCACTTAACCAATCAAAACTAAACCCCAGTAGCTGTTGAGTTGATTCCAACTCATGGTGACCACATGTGTGTCAGCGTAGAACTCTACTCCACAGGGTTTTTAATGGCTGATTTTTAACAAATAGATTATCGGGTCTTTCTTCTGAGGTGCCTCTGGATGGGCTTGAAACTTCAACCTTTTGGTTAAGCAGCCCAGCATTTAAACCCTTTGAAGCTCTAATTATTTTCGACTTTGAATTTTTTTTGTTTGTTTGATGTCATGTGTTTTCATTAATGGAAGCACGCAGTGGTTAAGAGCTCAAATGCTATCCAAAAGGTCGGCAATATGAATCCATCAGCCACTTCTTGGAAACCCTATGATGCAGTTCTACTCTATCTTATAGGATCACTATGAGCTGGAATCAACTTGACCGCAATGGGTTTTTTTTTTTTTTTTTTGGTTTTATCTTAGTCATCTAGTGCTGCTATAACAGAAATACTACAAGTGGATGGCTTTAACAAAGAGAAGTTTATTTCCTCACGGTGAAGAAGGCTAAAAGTCCAAATTCAGGGCATCAGCTCCAGGGGAAGCCTTTCTCTCTCTGTTGTCATTCTCATCAATGTTCCCCCAGACTAGGAGCTTCTCCTTTCGGGGATTCCAGGTCTAAAGGATGGGCTCTGATCCCGGTACTGCTTTCTTGGTGGTATGACGTCCCCTTGTCTCTCTGCTTGCTTCTCTCTTTTATATCTCAAGAAATTGCCTCAAAACATAATCCAATCTTATAAATTGAGTTCTGCCTCACTAACACAACTGCAGCCCATACTCTCTCATTAACATCATAGAGGCAGGATTTACAACATACAGGAAAATCACACAATACTGGGAATCATGGCCCAGACAAATTGATATACACATTTTGGGGGGGACGGAATTCAATCCACGACAGGTTTTAATATGGATTTTGAGAAATATTATCTGGCAGTACATGGTTATCACAGAATTTTTAATGTTCTCAAGCCCCATAATTAGCAGTCACCCATCTTTACCCCTGGACCTTGACTGCTGATGTTGTTTGTGATCCTTCCATTAGGTTACATGGGGAAGGAAACTCTGGTTTTCCAAATATGACACAAGCTAACAAACAAAAAACCAAAACAAAACCCACCAGGCCTCTCTGATTATCACACAGGAAACCATAAATATGCTTACAAGGCTTATCAAGGGGTACAAAAGAGACAAAATTTTTACCCAATAACATTTTCTGGTTGTACTACCTTACTTGCAAACCTCATACCCCAGCTATTTTGCTTCAACTAACATTTCTTTCCCACCATGCGTCTGTCAGTTTGTCGTCCTGTGGTGACTTTCATGTTGCTATGATACTGGAAGCTTTGCCACTAGTATTTCAAATACCAATAGGGTTACCCTCGGTGAACAGATTTCAGCCGAGCTTCCAGACTAAGATAGACTTAGAAGAAGGGCCTGACAGTCTACTTCTGAAAAAATTGGCAAGTGGAAACCTTATGAATAGCAGCAAAACACTGTCTGGATAATAAGCCCGTTAGGTTGAAAGGCACTCAAGATATGACTGGGGAAGAGCTGCCTCCTCAAATGAGAGTTGACCTTAATGACTTGGATGTAGTCAAGCTTTCAGAACCATCATTTGCTGATGTGCATTACTCAAGATAAGAAGAAACCGGCGTAAGCATCCATTAGTAATTGGAACATGGAATGTAAGAAGTATGAATCTAGGAAAATTGGAAATCTTCAAAAGTGAAGTGGAATGCACAAAGATCAATATCTTAGGCATTAGTGAGCTGAAATGGACTGGTATTGGCCATTTTGAATCAGACAATCATATGGTCTACTATGCCAGGAATGACATATTTAAGAGAATGGCGTCACATTCATCATCAAAGAGAAAATTTCAAGATCTATCCTGAAGTGCAACGCTGTCAGTATAGGATAATATACGTATGTCTATAAGGAAGACCAGTTAATATGACTATTATTCAAATTTATGCACCAACCACTAATGCTAAAGATGAGAAAATTGAAGATTTTTACCAAATTCTGCAGTCTGAAATTTATCAAACATGCAATCAAGATGCATTGATATTTACTGGTGATTGGAATGTGAAAGTTGGAAAGGAAAAAGAAAGATTGGTAGTTGAAAAATATGGCCTTGGTGATAGAAACAACACCAGAAATCACAAGACAGAATTTTGCAAGACCAATGACTTCTTCATTGCAAGTGCCTTTTTTCAACAACATAAACAGCGACTATACACATGGACTTCATTGGATGAAAAATACAGGAATAAAATTGACTCCATGGAAGGAGATGATGGAAAAGCTCAGTATTATCAGTCAGAACAAGACCACGGGCTGACTTCAGAACAGACTTCAATTGCCCATATGCAAGTTCAAATTGAAGCTGAAGAAAATTAAAGTCTATGAGAGCTAAAATATGACCTTGACTATATCCCACCTGAATTTGGAGACCATCTCAAGAATGGATTTGACACAATAAACACTAATGACCAAAGACCAGACTAGTTGTGGAATGACATCAAGGACATCATACATGAAGAAAGCAAGAGGTCGTTTAAAAGACAGGAAAGACATAAAAGACCAAAACGAATGTCCGAAGAGACTCTGAAACTTGCTCTTGAACGTCCAGTAGCTAAAGAGAAAGAAAGGATGAAATAGGAGAGCTGAATAGAAGATTTCAAAAGACAACTCAAGAAGACAAAGTGAAATATTATAAGGAAATGTGCAAGGACCTGGAGTTAGAAAACCAAACGGGAAGAACACACTTGGCATTTCTCAAGCTGAAAGAACTGAAGAAAAAATTGAAGCCTGAAGTTGCAATTTTGAAGGATTATATGGGCAAAAAATTGAATGACAAGGAAGCACCAAAAGAAGATGAATGAAATACACAAGCAGTCACATGAGACAAAGAAAACAATAAGCCCAGATGGTTTTACAGAAGAATTCTTCTAAATAGCCAAGCAAAAAATAGTTCTAGACTTGCACAAGCCCGAGTAAATAGGCTGTTCCATCCAATTATCTTTAGTGGACAAAGGAGCTACAACCCAGATTATCCAAATGTTTTCTTCAATTCCGTAACTAATTTTCACCTCTTTACTTTTGTCCACTCTGGTCCTTTCTGCTGCAATGTCCTTTCCTTCTACTCTGCAAAATACGAAGCTTCTTATTTTTTAATACCTATCTCTTAAGTAAGACACTTCTAGCCAGTGTCTTACTTAATCCCTTCCTCACAAAATTCAGAGAATTTTGCCTGTATCTTGTGCATAAGACTCATTAGTTATCTTTTAGTTACTAGGCCATAAGCTGCTTGAGGGCAGGATCACTGGCAGATTTAACTTTTTATTTTCCACAATGTTTAATATTTAATAATGCTGCTGTTTTTAGGTGGCGTCGAGTCGGTTTCGACTCATAGCGACCCTGTGCGTGGAACACTTCACGGTCCTGCGCCATCCTCACAATTGTTGCTATGCCCACTGTTGCAGCCACTGTGTCAGTCCATCTGCTTGAACATCTTCCTCTTTTTTGTTGACCCTCTACTTTACCAAGCATGATGCCCTTCTCCAGGGACTGATCCCTCCTGGTAACATGTCCAAAATATGTAATAATAGATCTTCAGTATTAATTCTTGCATGAATGCTATTTTGATCTACATATTCCCTTTAAAATGCTTGCTGAATTCTGCAATATTTGAGCACTTGCTGTATATTATGCTGTAGGCATCACATTCCTGGTTTATCGTGTCAGTAAGATGACAGTGTTTTAATTTTTTTTTAATATCCCCTTTTATGCTGATGAAACAGACTAGGGCCTGCCATTAAAAACTGAAAACTCACCCATGCCATTCCTTCCTTCCAAGTATTGATGGCCTCCCCTTCCTCATTATCTACCTTATTTTGTTCACTCTCCAGCTACCTTCAGGAAGTTATTTTCTAATATTTTGCTCAAAACTAAATAGTTGTTATTGGCAGGAAGTTTGATTCTTTAGGATTTACTCAGCTATTTTCAGAAGCTGAAATCTGTAGCATCCTTTGCAAAGCAATTACTTTATCTCATTATTTCTTATATTAGGCATGATCAGTAGTAACTCCTTCGTAGCTTACTCACAGAAATAAGTTTTTATACTTTATAAAATCACTCTTGTTCTTCTACAGTTACTCTCCTTTAGTATTACAATTATGCATGCATTGGCGATTAATTTCAATTGAAATTTTCCTGACTCTTGACTTACCTTTAAAAAAAAAAGTGTCTATAGCAAATGCCCTAAATGCCTTTGGCTTGAGTCTCCTGTAATGTGCAGCAGATAAAATTGATAGACTCTGTTATATCATGCTTTCTCTTTTAATTTTTGGCCTTAATTATCCTTAACCAATAGCCTGAGCACACAAATTCATTTCATGTTTCTGTTCTAACAAACTGAAATACGACAACTTGATCCAAGAAGCTCATTCTTCACCAGTATCATTGTCTATCTCATTGTCCACTCCAATCCTTGTCTGAAGAGCTAGCTTTAGGAATGGTTCCTGTCCTTGGCTAACAGAAGGTCTGGGACCATGACCTCTGGGGTCATTCTAGTCTTAGTCTGGTCTTTTTACGAGAATTTGGGGTCTGCATCCCACTGTTCTTCTGCTCCCTCACTGCTTGTAGCCGGGCACCATCTAGTTCTTCTGGTCTCAGGATGACATAGTCTCTGGTTTATGTGGCCCTTTCTGTCTCTTGGGCTCATAATTACCTTGTGTCTTTGGTGTACTTCATTCTCCTTTGCTTCAGGTGGTTGAAACCAATTGATGCATCTCAGATGGCTGCTTGCTAGTGTTTAAGGCCCCAGATGCCACTCTCCAAAGTGGGATGCAGAATGTTTTCTTAAGAGATTTTATTATGCCAATTGGCTTAGATGTCCCCTGAAACCATGGTCCCCAAATCCCTGCCCCTGCTACGCTGGTCTTCAAAGTATTCAGTTTATTCAGGAAGCTTCTCTGCTTTTGGTTTAGTCCACTTCTGCTGACCTCGCCTGTATTGTGTGTTGTCTTTCTCTTCAACTAAAATAGTTCTTGTCTACTATCTAATTAGTGAAAACACGTCTCCCTCCCTCCCTCCCTCCCTCCCTCCCTCTCCACTCTCATAACCATCAAAGAATATTTTCTTCTCAGTTTAAACTATTCCTCAAGTTCTTATGATAATGGTCTCACACAATATTTGTCCTTTTACAACTGACTAATTTCACTCAGCATAAGGTCTTCCAGATTCCTCCATGTGACAAAATGTTTCACAGATTCGTCACTGTTCTTTATTGATGTATTGTAGTCCACTGTGTGAATATAGCATAATTTATTCATTCATCCTTTGATGGGCACCTTGGTTGCTTCCATCTTTTTGCTATTGTAAACAGTGCTGCAATGAACATGGGTGTGCATATTTCTGTTTGTGTAAAGGCTCTTATTTCTCTAGGATATTCCAAGGAGTGGGATTGCTGGATCGCATGGTAGTTCTACTTCTAGCTTTTTAAGAAAGCACCAAATTAATTTCCAAAGTGGAGGTACCATTCTACGTTCCCACCAGCCGTAAATAAGTGTTCCAGTCTCTCCACAACCTCTCCAACATTTATTATTTTGTGGTTTTTTGGATTAATGCAGCCTTATTGGAGTGAGATGGAATTTCACTGTAGTTTTGATTTGCATTTCTCTAATGGCTAAAGTTTGGGAGCATTTCCTCATGTATCTGTTAGCTACCTGAATGTCTTCTTTAGTGAAGTGTCTGTTCATACCTTTTGCCCATTTTTTAATTGGGTTATTTGTCTTTTTGTTGTTGAGTTTTTACAGTATCATGTAGATTTTAGAAATCAGGCACTGATTGGAAATGTCATAGCTAAAAACTTTTTCCCAGTCTGTTGTTAATCTTTTTACTCTTTTGGCGAAGTCTTTGGATGAACATAGGTGTTTGATTTTTAGGAGCTCTCGGTTATCTAGTTTTTCTTCTGCATTGTTAGTAATGTTTTGTATACTATTTATGCCATGTATTAGGGCTCCTAATGTTGTCCCTTTTTTCTCCCATGATCTTTATCATCTTAGATTGTTTTGAGTTGCTTTATGTGCATGTAGTGAGATGTGGGTCTTGTTCCATTTTTTTGCAGGTGGATATCCAGTTACGCCAGAACCATTTTTTAAAAAGACTGCCTTTTCCCCATATAACTGACTTTGGGCCTTTATCAAATATTCGCTGCTCGTATGTGGAGGGATTTATGTCTGGATTCTGTTCCATTGGTCTATGTAGCTGTTGTTGTACCAGTACCAGGACGTTTTGACTACTGTGACGTTAAAATAGGTTCCAAAATCAGGTAAAGTGAGGCCTCTTACTGTGTTCTTCTTTTTCAGTAATGCTTTACTTACCCGGGGTCTCTTGCCCTTCCATATGAAGTTGGTGATTTATTTCTCCATCTCATTAAAAAATGTTGTTGGATTTTGGATCAAAATTGCATTGTATCTACAGGCTTTTGGTAGAACAGACATTTTTACAATGCTAAGTCTTCCTACCCATGAGCAAGGTATGTTTTTCCACTTATGTAGGTCTCTTTTGGTTTCTTGAGGTAGTGTCATGTAGTTTTCTTTGTTTACGTCTTTTACATGTCTGATAAGATTTTTTCTAAATATTTTGTTTTCTTAGGGGCTACTGTAAATGGCATTGATTTGGTGATTTCTTCTTTGATGTTCTTTTTATTGGTGTAGAGAAATCCAACTGATTTTTTGTATGTTTATCTTGTGTCCTGATACTCTGATGAACTCTTCTATTATTTTCAGTAGTTTTCTTGAGGATTCCTTAGGGTTTTCTGTGTATAAGATCATGTCATCTGCAAATAGAGATACTTTTACTTCTTCCTTACCAATCTGGATGCCCTTTATTTCTTTGTCTAGCCTAATTGCTCTGGCTAGGACCTCCAGCACAATGTTGAATAAGAATAGTTATAAAGGGCACCCTTGTCTGGTTCTTGATCTCAAGGGGAATGCTTTCAGACTCTCCATTTAGGATGATATTGGCTGTTGGCTTTGTATAAACGCCCTTTATTGAGGAATTTCCCTTCTATTCCTATTTAGTTAAGAGTTTTTATCATAAATGGGTTGTGAGCTTTATCAAATGCCTTTTCTTCATCAATTGATAAAATCATGTGATTCTTGTCTTTTGTTTTATTTATATGATAGATTCCATTAATTGTTTTTCTAATGTTGAACCATCCCTGCATACCTGGTATGAATTCCACTTGGTCATGGTGAATTTTTTTTTGATATGTTGTTGAATTCTGTTGGCTAGAATTTTGTTGAGGATTTTTGCATCTAAGTTCGTGAGGGATATAGGTCTGTAATTTTTTTTTTTTTTTTGGTGTCTGTAGCTGGTTTTGGTATCAGGGATATGCTGGCTTCATAGAATGAGTTTGGGAGTAGTCTGTCTTTTTCTTTGCTCTGAAACACCTTTAGTAATAGTGGTGTTAACGCTTCTATCAATGTTTCATAGAACACTGCTGTGAAGCCATCTGGGACTGGGGTTTTTTTTGTTGGGGGTTTTTTGATTACCTTTTCAATCTCTCCTTTCATTATGGGTTTATTTAGTTGATCTATCTCTGTTTGTGTTAGGTAGATAGTATGTTTCTAGGAATTTATCCATTTCTTCTAGTTTTTCAAATATTTTAGAGTATAATTTTTCATAGTAATGTGATAAAAAAATCATGATTCTATTAATTTCAGTTGGGTCTGTTTTAATGTCTTCCATCTCATTTCTTATTCTGGTTATTTGCTTCCTCTCCTGTTTTTCTTTTGTCAGTTTGGCCGATGGTTTATCAATTTTGTTAATTTTTTCAAAGAAGCAGCTTTTGGTCTTGTTTATTGTTTTAATTGTTTTTCTGTTTTCTATTTCATTTAATTCTGCTCTAATTTTTAGTATTTGTTTTCTTCTGGTGCCTCAGGGTTTCTTTTGTTGCTCTCTTTCTGTTTGTTCAAGTTGTAGGGATAATTCTTTGATTTTGGCTCTTTCTTCTTTTTGAATGTGTGCATTTATTGATATAAATTGACCTCTGAGCACTGCTTCCACTGAGTCCCAAAGGTTCTGATAGGAAGTGTTTTCATTCTGATTGGATTCTATGAATTTCTTTATTCCATCTTTAATGTCGTCTGTAACCCTGTCATTTTTGAAGAGGATATTGTTCAGTTTCCAAGTGTTTGATTTCTTTTCCCTGCATTTTCTGTTTCTAATTTCTACTTTTATGGTCTTATGGTTAGAGAAGATGCTTTGTAATATTTCAATGTTTTGGATTCTGCTAAGGCTAGCTTTATGGCCTAATATGTGGTCTATTCTAGAGAATGTTCCATGCACACTAGAATAGAAAGTATACTTGGCTGCTGTTGGGTAGAGTATTCCGTGATGTCTGTGAGGTCAAGTTGGTTGATTGTGGCATTTAGGTCTTCTGTGTCTTTACTGAGCTTCTTTCTGGATGTTCTGTCCTTCACCGAAAGTGGTGTGTTGAAGTCTCCTACTATAATTGTGGAGCTGTAGATCTCACTTTTCAATGCTGTTAGAGCTTGTTTTACATTTCTTGCAGCCCTGCCATTGGGTGCATAAATATTTAATATGGTTATATTCTCCTGGTATATTGTCCCTTTAATCATTATATGATGTCGTTCTTAATCCTTTGTGGTGGATTTGACTTTAAAGCCTATTTCATCAGAAATTAATATTGCTACTCCTGCTCTTTTTTGATTTTTGTTTGCTTGATATATTTTTTTTCATCCTTTGAGTTTTAGTTTGTTTGTGTCTCTAAGTCTAAGGTGTGTCTCTTGTAGATATAAACAGATCTCGCTTTTTTTTTTTTTAATCCATTCTGCCACTCTTTATCTCTTTCTTGGTGCATTTAGTCCATTTACATTCAGTATAATTATGGAGAGGTACGTGTTTAGCGTTGTCATTTTGATGTCTTTTTTTGTGCATTGTTGACAGCTTCTTCTTCCAATTTAATTTTTTGTGCTGAGTAGTTTATCTTTATATATTGTCTTTTCCCTTTATTTGTTATTGTTGATTTTGTTTCTGCTGAGTCTGTATTTTTTTCTTGTATTTTATTTTGATGAGTAGGACAGTTAGTTTCCTTCATGGTTACCTTAATTTTCTCCCCTATTTTTTTAAGTTTAAACCTAACTTTTATTTTTTTATATCACTTTGTCTTTCTCTCCATATGAACAACCTATAACTACATTTCTTAGTCCCACTCTATGTTGTCTTCTTTTACACAATGACATTGTTGTTTCCCTGCTTTGAGTGTTTTTTTAATCTTGATTTATTTTTGTGATTTGCTTGTCTGGATTGACACCTGATTGCTCTGTCCAGTGTTCTAGTCTTGGATTGATACATGATATTATTGATTTTCTAACCAAAGAACTCCCTTTAGTATTTCTTGTTGTTTTGGTTTGGTTTTTATGAATTTCCAAAACTCCTGTTTATCTGGAAATGTCCTAATTTCACTGTCACATTTGAGAGACAGTTTTGCTGGATATATGATTCTTGGCTGACAATTTTTTTCCTTCAATTTTTAAATAAGTCATCCCATTGCCTTCTTGCCTACATGGATTCTGCCAAGTAGTCTAAGTGTATTCTTATTGACTCTCCTTTGTAGCTAACTTTTCATTTATCCCTAGCTGCTCTTAAAATTCTCTCTTTATCCTTGGTTTTGGCAAGTTTGATTCTAATGTGTCTTGGTGACTTTCTTTTAAAATCTACCTTATGTGTAGTTCAATGAGCATCTTGGATCAATATCTTCTCATCTTTCATGATATCAGGAAGTTTTCTGCCAAGAAATCTTCAACAATTCTGTCTGTATTTTCTGTTTTCCCTCCCTGTTCTGGAACTCTAATCACTCATAGGTTATTTCTCTTGATAGAGACCCACATGATTCTTAGGATTTCTTCATTTTTTTAATTTCTTTTATCTGATTTTTCTTCAAATATATTAGTTTCAAGTGCTTTATCTTCATGCTCAGAAATTCTGCTCCTCTGACTTTCTATTGAGTTGTCTACTTCTGTAATTTTATTGTTAATCTTCTGAATTTCTGCTTTCTGTCTGTGGATTTTTCCAGCTTATTAAATTTTTCATTATGTTCCCAAATAATTTTTTAAATTTCTTCAACTGCTTTATCTGTGTGTTGCTTGTCTTGTTCAGCATATTGCCTGATTTCTTCCTGATGTCTTGAAGGGTTCTGTATATTAATCTTTTGTATTCTGCCTCTGGTCATTCCAGAAAGGCACTTTCATCTAGAAGATCCCTTGATTCTTTGTTTTGAGAGCTTGTTGAGGTCATCATGGTCTGATTCTTTATGTGACTTGGTATTGACTGTTGTCTCCAAACCATCTGTAAGTTATTGTATTAGTATATTTTATGTTTGCTTACTGTGTCATAGCTTCTTGCTTTGTTTTGTTTTGGTATGCCCAAATGGCTTGCTTGAGTGAGCTAGCTTGATTATTTCCACCTTTGGAGCTCTGACATTCTGTCCCCAGATGGCTAGAGCTGTTATCAGGTATATCAGTCGAGGAGTCCATTCACTTTTTTGTATGAATTCAGCTCCGGTGTCCAGGTAGCTGATTATCAAATGTGTGGTACAAGCTCTGTCCTACAGCCTTAGAGGGGAACAGGTGATTGGTGTAGGTACTGGTATCCAGTTGCAGCAGGGTGTCACACTCTGAACAAGGCAGGGGGCTGAGAATCATCCCCCAAGTGTCTCTGAGGAAATCGTGTCCCTGTTCCCTAGTGTACAGGTGGGTGGGTTCTGCATATGGACCATGGGCACTTGATGTTTTTGGTTGTAAGGACTGGGAGGTACCAGTTATCCTTGGACCCCTGTCATGGGTGGCTGGGTGACCTGAGTGGAGCCACCAGTCCTTAAGCTCCTGATGCAAGTAGGCGAGGACTCTGTTTAATAGGCAAATCAATTTCAAACATCAAACACTCACCTCTCCACTGCACAGCTGAAACAGTGGTAGTCCGCCAACAAGGGCCTAGTCTCCTGAAATAGGCCCACACAGGTCCATGCAGAGGGGAAATATACTCAAAGTCCATGGACCGTTTATGCTTGGACAGAAGCCGCTTCCATCCTGAGCTCCCCTGGTTAGTGGAGCTGGCAAATTATCTTTTCCCCCAGGTGCAAATTTATTCCTTCTCCAAGGGCAAGTTGTAGGAGCTGATTCTGAATCATGGGGCCTATGGTAGTGGAAATAAGCCAAGAAGTTCAAGGACAGAAGATCGCTGTTGTTGAGTTAGGCAAACACAAAAACTCTGAATGAAGTAATAAGCAATTTTACCTCTCATGTTCACCGGAGATTAAGATCAGCTAGTAAGGGACTCAGCATCAAATATCATCAAACACATAAGGTGACAGCATTTAAAAAGTGAGTGTTGGGGGTGGGGCCAAGATAGCAGAATAGACAGATGCTTCCAGCAGTCCCTCTTACAAAAAAAAAAACCCCAAAACAAGTGAAATGATTATATTTATGACAAGCTAGGAGCCCTGAACATCAAAGGCAAAGGGAGAATGGCTCAGAACACTCAATGGGAGATTGGCTCAGAGCACTCAATGGAGCCTATCTCAGGCCTAGGGAAATCAACAGCCACTGAAGCCAGTTTAGGGGCAAGGGACATGGTAAAATATACTCAAGTACTTAGCTTTTGCCGAGAGTGCCGTTTTTCTCTGGTTCCGGAGGTGTGAGTAGGCTGTGCGGCTTGCTGCTTCTCCCTGAGGAAACTGTGGCCAAATGCTACTACCATTCTGCCTCTGCCTCTGCCTCTCCTGGGAAAGGTGACTGAGGGATCCCTGCAATTCAGGTCTGGCAGCTCCTCTCTGCTTCTGAACTGTCCCTCCCTCCCCCTGCCACTCAGTCCATTTTCTAACTTTGCTTAGTAAAAATCATTTTATGAAGTAAAAACAACTTGGTGTGAGGAGTGAGCTTAAAGTATCAAGTTTTGTTTTGTTTTGTTTTGAGTTGATTTTGACTCATAGCAACCCTATGTATAACAGAATGAAACAGTTCCTGATCCGGCTCCATCCTCACAACCATTGTTATGCTTGAGCCCATTGTTGCAGCCACATTGTCAATCCATCTTGTTGAGCGTCTTCCTCTTTTTCACTGGCCCTCTACCTTACCAAGCATGATGTCCTTCTCCAGGGACTAGTTCCTCCTGATAACATGTCCAAAAAAACCTAAGATAAAGTCCCACCATTCTCTCTTCTAGGAGCATCCTTGCTGTACTTCTTCCAAGACAGACTTGGTCATTCTTCTGGCAGTCTATGGTAAATTCAATGTACCATGGCTTGGGTCAGGCACACCTTAGTCCTCAAGGTGACATCTTTGGTTTTTAACACTTTAAAGAGGTCTTTTGCAGCACATTTGCCCAGTGCAATATGTCGTTTGATTTCTTGACTGCCGCTTCCGTGGGTGTTGGTTGTGGATCCAAGTAAAATGAAATCCTTGATAACATCAGTCTTTTCCCCATTTATAATGACATTGCTTATTGGTCGAGTTGTGAGGATTTTTGTTTTCTTTTTGTTGAGGTGTATCCACACTGGATGCTGTGGTCTTTGATCTTCAGCACTAAGAGCTTCAAGTTCTCTTTGCTTTCAGCAAGCAAGGTAGTGTCATGTACATATTGCAGGTTGCTAGTGAGTCTTCCTCCAAACCTGATGCTATGTTCTTCTTCATTCAGTCCAATTTCTAGAATTTTTTGCTCAGCAAACAGATGGAATAAGTATGGTGAAAGGATACAATGCTGACACACACCTTTCTTGATTTTAAACCATACAGTATCCCCTTGTTTGGCTTGAATGACACCCTCTTAGTCTATGTACAGGTTCCTCGTGAGCACCATCAAGTATTCTGGAATTCCCATTCTTCACAATGTTATCCATAATTTGTCATAATCCACACTGTTGAATGCCTTTGCATAGTCAATAAAACACAGGTACACATCTTTCTGATATTTTGCTTTCAGCCACGATCCTTCTGACATCAACAATGATATCCCTCATTCCTAGTCCTCTTCTTAATCCAGCTTGGCTTTCTGGCAGTTCCCTGGTGATGTACTGCTGCAACCATTTTTGAATTATCTCCAGCAAAATTTATCTTGCATGTGATGTTAATGATATTGTTAGATAATTTCCACTCTATGTTGGTTCGTCGTTTTTTGGAATGGGCATGAATATAGATCTATTCTAGTTGTTGACCAGGCAGCTGTCCTCCAAATTTCTTGGCATAGACCAGTGAGTGCTTCCCTTTTTTGAAACATCTCAGTTGGTATTCTGTTGATTCCTGAAGCCTTTTTTTTTTTTTTTTTGCCAATGCCTTCAGTGCAGCTGGGTCTTCTTCCTTCAATATCATTGGTCCTTGATCATACGCTACCTCCTGAAACAGTTAAACTTCTACTAATTCTTTTTGGTAGAGTGACTGTGTATTTCTTCCATTCTTTTGATACTTCATGTGCGTTTCAATTATTTTTTCCCATAGAATCCTTCAGTATTGCAACTTGAGGCT
Organism: Loxodonta africana; assembly: GCF_030014295.1. Lineage (NCBI taxonomy): Eukaryota > Metazoa > Chordata > Mammalia > Proboscidea > Elephantidae > Loxodonta > Loxodonta africana. The sequence goes on from NC_087344.1 coordinate 109,736,354, forward strand.
TGAGTTTTCCCTTGGTTCTTTCAGCTTGAGAAATGCCAGGCACATTCTTTCCTTTTGGTTTTCTAACTTCAGGTCTTTGCATATTTCATTAGAATACTTTTTCTCCTTGAGCCTCCCTTTGAAATCTCCTGTTCATCTCTTTTACTTCATCATTTCTTCCTTTTGCTTTAGCTACTCTACATTCAAGAGCATGTTTTAGAGTCCCTTCTGACTTCCATTTTTGTCTTCTTTTTCTTTCCTGTCTTTTTAATGACCTTTTGGTTTCTTCGTATATGATGTCCTTGATGTCATTCCTTAACTCATCTGGTCTTCAGTCATTAGTGTTCAATGGTCAAATTTCTTCTTGAGATGGTCTCTAAATTCTGATGTAATATACTCAAGGTCATACTTTGGCTCTTGTGGATTGTTTAAACTTTTTCTGCTTCAACTTGAACTTACATATGAGCAACTGATGGTCTGTTCTGCAGTCACCCCCGGCCTTTTTCTGGTTGATGATGATATTGAGCTTTTCCATTGTCTCTTTCAACAGATGTAGTCTGTTTGATTCCTTCATATTCCATTCAGTGAGGTCTACTTGTGTAGTCATTGTTCATCTTGTTGAAAAAAGGTATTTCCAATGAATAAGTCATTTGTTTCAAAATTCTATCATGAGATCTCTGACATTTTTTCTATCACCAAGGCCATCTTTTCCAACTACTGATCCTTCCTCTTTGCTTCCAACTTTCACATTCCAATCCCTAGTAATTATCAATGCATCTTGATTGCATATTTGATCAATTTCAGACTGCAGAAGTTGGTAAAAATCTTCAGTTTCTTCATGTTTGGCATTAGTTGTTGGTGTGAAAATTTAAATATTAGTTGTCTTAGTTGATCTTCCTCTTAGGCATATGGGTATTATCCTATCAATGACAGCATTGTGTTTCAGGATAGGTCCTGAAATGGTCTTTTTGACAATGAATGTGACACCATTCCTCTTTAATTTGTCATCCCAGGCTTAGTAGACCATATGATTGTCCAATTCTAAAAGGCCAATACCAGTCCACTTCAACTCACAAATGCCTAGGATATTGATCTTTAAGCATTCCTTTTCATTTTTGACAATCTCATATTTTCCTTGATTCTGAAAAATTAGGCATTCAAATCCTATGAAGTACATGAGACACGTGAGTTGGAGTGGACCCCCTGGCAACTAGTGTTTTTTATTATTACAGTTCCCTTTTTTAAATAGGTCTCCCTCTTCTACCTGTAACCCATTCTCAACACAGAGCCAAAAGGATTTTTTTAAAACTTGAGTCAGATCATGTCACTTCTCTGTTATGAACTCTCCAATAACTTTTAATATCATTCAATGAAAAGGAGAATTAAAGTTCTCATAATTCTGTGCAAGAGTTTGAATGATTGAGTTTGCATTACTTCTCTTATCTCAAGTCCTCCTCTTTCCCTCTTGTACAAGTGTTCTGGCCACACTGGTGTCTTTGCTTCCTAGAGCATGCTAGCTGCGTACCCAACTCACAGTCTGTACGTTTGTTGTTTCTGCTGCTTGGAATACTTTTTCCACAGAATTTTCCGATTAATAACTCTCTTGTCCCCTTCAGATCTTTGGTCAACATGCTCATTTTCTGTGACAATTCCCTCTCCACCGTATTTAAAATTGTAACCCTACTCCCTTTCTCCCTTTCTGATTCATTTCTCTCTTTAACATTTATTCTATATAATTTACTAATTCATTTTATATATTTTCTGTCTCCCATCACTAGAATATAAGTTGCATGAGAGCAGAGATTTTTATGTTTCATTCAATGCTGGATCTTCAATATTTAGAACAGTGAATGGCACATAAAAAGTGCTCAACAAATATTTCTTGAATAATTGAATGGTCTTCAAATTTCTGCTCATCTCTTAAATCTCCTTTCTTACTTAATCATCACTGTAATCATCACTTTTTAGTGGCTTTCCAGTTTACACCTTACGTGCCTTTACAGATATTTTTTTACTTAGAATACTCTTTTTCCAGGTCTTCCCAGAGTCTTTCCAGACTCAACTCTGTTGTTCTAAGAGGCTTTCTCTGTCACCTTAATCTAAATTAGCAAAGTTAGTTATTCTTAGAACCCTGTTATTTTCCTTCATAGCACTTATACATGAAGCAGCTCCATTCTTCTATTTTCTTTAAGCTTAAACTCTGGTTAATGGTATAATCTCTATGCTCAAATGTCCTAAGTTGACCAGGCTGTGGTTCTTCATACTTAAAGGAAGTTTTTAGAATTCAGTAACATTTTTCTTTCTCAAGATCTTGGCTCAAAAGCTACCACTTTTAAGGCTTTCTTCACTTACTATAGATTTGCAAAAAATCTTTTGGACATTTCAGTTGACCCCTCATTTGGCCTGTATCTGCTTTCTCTTTGTGGACACTATTTAGAAAGCCATGAATCATAGGAAAAATAACAGGAACAAGGAAGGTAATTATCCTGCTACACAAGCAATGTGGGAAACTTTGCTAAGGGGTGTTGTTCTCTGTTATCCAATGATAACAAGAAATGAAGGTGATCTACTAGAACAGTGTCAGCTTCACAGGAGAATGGTGTTTTGATGGGGTGAGTTTGGCACCAAGGAGGTGAAAGTATGCTCATAAAACTGATGAGTTTTGAGGTGCAAAGAAAGAGAACTAATCCTTAGGGAAGAGGGGAGACAAAGAGTGGAGCGAGGGAAATGGCTTGTTAAGAAACATAAAACCAAAAACCAAACCCATTGCTGTCAAATGAATTCCAACTCATAGTGACCCTATGCGGCAGAGTAGAACTGCCCCATAGAGTTTCCAAGGAGCAGCTGGTGGATTTGAACTGCTGACCTTTTGGTTAACAGCTGTAACTCTTAACCATTGTGCCACTAGGGCTGGAAAGTATCTATTTTGGAGTGTATAGTAGGGGAAAGTCTGGGAGTATCACTAGCAGAGGAAAGAGGCAGCACAAACATCCTGGAGTAGAGTCCTGGGGAGGATGGATCCTAGTATTTTATGTTGTGTGATCACAGTTGCAACAGGTATGAAGCAGGATGAGATTGCCTTAAGGCTCCACAAGAAATTCCAGGGTCAAGTTTTAATGTTAGGAAAGGTCAAAACAACTTCTCCAAGCATCATGTGGTGTTTGGCTGACAAGGTTGTAATCCAGCAAAGACATTAGAGTATGTGGGCACCTATCTTAAAAGCAAAAATAAGAAGAACAACTTGGCGATGAAACACTGCTCAATGGTCTTCAATTCTACCAGGCCGACACATCTTTTTAATAACAAACATATCCAATACTCTTTTTCCTATGCTCAACTGAAATTAAAATGATATAACTAACTTAATGATACATTTACTTTCAAAGATGAATGTATTACTTTAAAAGTATAATAAATACAAAAAATACTGAAAAAGTAATTTATAGAGAAATAATTTGTATTTCAATATATATACTTCCTAACAAGACCACATTAGAAAACCAAAATTGTTGCCACAAATTTCCAAATCACACCTCCTCCCTTGATAAACACTGGTTGAGTATATTCTCTTGACCTAATAATGACCCCCAGGCCATTTTGAGAATAATTGTGCTGAACAGGCCCTCAAAGGAACTGCTTTGTGGCTCTTTGAAATTAGAAAGATGGAAGGAGGTGAGATGGAGTCCAGAACAGGAATGGAATTTTTATACATGTGTGAGCAGGACATCTTTTATTAGCCAACTGAGTGCCTTCTATGTGCTAGGCACTTTGCTAACTACATTTTATGTAGTTATCTAGTTTATCTTGACCTTGAAAATTCTAATAATAACCCTGCTGTGCAGTAAATAACTTAATATGGCCCTTCTAGTAATAGTCTTTGTGACTCCCACACAATGACTGGATGGGACTATGCAAAAAAGGTGCTTGTGACCCACCAAGGGGACTGGACAGCTTGCTAAGAATGCAGATAAGGTACATGGGACCCTAACAAGAGGGTTGGTCAGTTTTGCCGTCCCATAGGCTTAAAAGAAAGCCAATCCCAGAGCAGGGGGAGAACTGACTACCACCAAGAAGAAGAGATGAGAGCAAAGCACATCCTTTGGACCTGGGAACCCAGTGCTGAGGCACTCCTAGACCCAGAAGACACACGGGGAGAGCTGTAACACTGAGGACAGCAAGATGATGAAAAGCAGTGGCAGGGAAACGGTGGCAGCAGAACCAGGAGATTGGCAGGTGATGATGCAGTGAACTTCCCAGCCCACAGAGTGAGAAAGCTGAGAGCCTTCAGGCAGAAGCCTTGCTGGCAGAGTGAGGTTCCTCCAGGAACTTGGCAGCAGAGCTAAAAGAGCTTTGTAACACTTGCCCAAGCAGGGCAGAGGCCAGGCCAAGTGGCTGAGGGACCGAGGGGCTGAGGGGCCAAGGGTAAGAGAGAGCCCTGCCTGTGAGCACGGCTGAGAAGAGGCTGTCTTGATTGAAAAACTGTATCCCGAGTGTTCCAGGACCTGAATTTTTACCTGTTAACTTCTCTAATAAACCACGTGGTCTATGAGTTCCGTGTGGCCATTGCGTTGAATTATCAAAGCTGGAAGACAAGTAGAGAATGCTGTGGGAGGGATGGTTCGTGTTAGAGTTGCTAAAAAATTAGAGAGAGGAGGTATGTCTGATTTCCACCTCATAGGAATCTCCTTGAGCTGTTGTTCTTGATTCTTCTTCCCCCTTGTGAAGTTAGAAGTGGTCAGAAGCCCTGACAAGCCATTTTTACAAACCCCAAAAAGGGAGTACCATTGTTATCTTCATTTCATATCTCAGGAATCTTAAGATTAAAAAAAAAAAAAAGTGATGCAAAATAATTTACATATTTGCCAAGTAAGCAGGGGGTGGTATTCAAACCCACAGCCAACATTGCAATGGGTACACTATAGTTTTCATCAGGGTAGGGGTCCCTGGCACAGGTAGATGATTTGATAAACACTTGTTGAATGAATGACTATACCTATATAGAGAACTGAAGGAAGGACACAGTCAATTATTTGGTAATTTTAAAAAGATGCTTTCAATATGCTTTCTCTAAATGAGTAAGAGATTAGAAAACGAAGACGAGTAAAAGGCTCTGAAATAAGGGAAGCTTCTGTGGCAATCATTCTATAATATCTATATCAAGTCCTAACTCTGGTATGCCATAAGATTCTCCAGGTTCTATTCTCACAGATTCTGAAGATTTTAATGGCTCCTGCCTCAGGGAAGTCATATTCTTTCAGACCCTAAATGAATACAGCTGACCGTAAAGAAGAGGCTGAAGAAAGCAACACCACCCACAATATCAAGGAAGGTGTGCTGTCAATTATTAACTCACAGGAATTTGTTGGTGTTCGGATACTTCTCTCCCTCATCACCATTAATGGATGTGAAGCACAGTGGAGCTGGTGCCAGGATAAAAAAACCCTCCCTCTCCAGGAATGATAAGATTAGTCACAGGGCTCAGATTGCTGAATCAACAATCTAGAGTTTGCACAAATTGATTTTCCCTTTTTAAAGAATGTTTCGTTGCTTTGGCAAACTAATAACTTGGTGCTTTGAGAGAAAGGAGCCCTGGTAGTGCGGTGGTTAAAGTGCTTGGCTCCTAAGCAAAAGGTCAGTGGTTTGAACCTAACAGCTGGTCCATGGGAGAAAGACATGGTAGTCTGTTTCTGTAAAGATTACTGCTTGGAAGCCGTAGTGCTACCCAGTCCTATAGAGTCAGAATTGGCTTGACAGCAATGGATCTGGTTTGGTTTTGGCTTTGAGAGAACTTGACCAAGAGATACCAGTGATACAGCCACCAGTGCTGAACCTGAGTATAGCGTCAGCGGGTAGAAACTCATCTTCTTAAGGAAACTGCTGAGACAGAGACCAGTTCTAACACCAACATTGGATTTGGGAAACAACCAACAAATCAACCAACCAACCAAACAAACAAACAAAATAAAGAGCACAGTTTCTTTACCCAGCACCAGTGTGCCCCTTTAAAATTTAGTTCTTACTCTTAACAAAGCAGATTTCTGACATCACTTATGTTATAGACAAGTAATACTTGCCCTTTTTGCATGTTCACCTTTGTAAAGCCTGCTAATATGCCATTTTGACCCATTGGTGACCCCAGTCTTCCTCTCCTTCCCCTTAAAGCCACAGAGGGGAAGGGCTACCTTTTTGGAAGAGCAAAATACTAGACAAGTAGCAGGGTGTTTAAACGTGCATGGTTTTCCATCCCCTGGGGAGCAGGCTGGTCCCTGCTGTCAATCTGGCAGGTGGCCTTGAATTTTTTTTTTTTTAAACCAAACCATCTGGCAGTCTCAGAGCCCACTTCTCTGGTAATAATTGTGCTACTTACTCCATATGTACTTATAAGATAACTAGTTGCCTTTGCAAATTAAGCCAGCCCCATCTGTTTCTCTACCTTATAAAAGAGTACAAAGGCTTCATACCCCTTCTGGAATGTGGACAACATGGAGCCTGAGAACCATGCGAGGGGGAGGAAGGAATTTCTCTTCCTACTGCAAGGGTGAAAAGAGAAGTGTTGGATTCCCAGAGCCCAGTATTGTCTCTCCTGGATTTGCAAGAGAGCAGCTAGTCTATAGTGGGCTCTCTGTCCTGTTAGCATCCTGCTAGACTTCGGAAAAGGTGTAGTCACTTGGAGTGACTGGTTATGAGTAGGCTCTGTAGGCTCTCGGGAACAAGTCCTAAATTAAGAGCCAAGGCAGAGAAGAATTCTGATGCAGTGACCCATCTGTCCCCTGTAAATGCTGTTGGGATTGCAAAAAGGAGAACAGTTAAGAGAGAAGGCCAATGGGACCTCATCAAGTTGTTGTTCTGATCTGCTTGCTGCTCATTCCCTCTTTGGACCTACAGAACAAGAGCCCAAATTTGTTTCATATCATGCTAGGACCTATAAGATTTAACATAGTTTCCTTAAGTGACTAACAGAGAGAAGTTTACACATTTTGAGAATCAGGCTCAATATTTGACATAACACATCGTCTTTCTGCCTCCAAAATTCATAGGCTGGAGACTCCCCATGAAGGCTTCTCTCCCTTGTGTTCCTAGGAGGGTATAAGTACTGGTGGACATCTCCCCTGTGTTAAAGGATAAATTCTTAAAAAAAAAAAAAAAAAGGTGAAATGACTGCCCCACAAATATAAAATGAACACATATCAATGATTTTATTCAATTCTTTAATTAATGTTTGAATCAGTAAGATATTACAGGAGGTTCAAAAGAGAGTACAAAGAGCAGGGACATTCATAGGCAATCAGGATGCTTAAATGGATTTCCTTAATAAATACAAAACTGGCTTCCTCCAGAGTTGTTGTTAGCTGCCTTTGAGTCTCCTCGCTCCCCACACCCTCATTAACTAATTAACTAAAACAGGTGCTTTTAGGAAAGAAAAATCAATGCACCTACACCAGCCAAAATTCATTTGAAAGTCTATGAACAAGAATAATTTGCATTATTATTAGTTATTTATAATTTACAGAGTTGTCAGTTTAAGATGTCTGGGTGCTGCAAATGTTTCGTACCTGGCTACTAATCTAAACTTTGGTGGTTCGTCAAACCGACCCAGTGGCACTACAGAAGAAAGGGCTGGTGATCTGCTTCAGTAGACATCACAGCCAAGAAAACCCTAGGGAGCAATTTTACTCTGTAACACATGGGGTTGCCATGAGTCAGAATAGACTAGATGGCAATTTTTTTTTTTTTTTAGTAAAAGACACAGAGGCCTCACAGAATCAAGAAATGAGAAGAGTTTTCCGCTGAAGGCACCCAGTAATCTTTTTTGTCTGCTTCATGTTTACTTACACCGGCAATGAGAGTAAGAATTGTAAAGCACTGGCTGGAGTCTGAGCTATAGCATCCCAAACCTAGGTTTAGGTTTTGGTTTTGTCATCTACCAGCATTGTAACCTTTGTTAATTCATATAACCTCCCTCTCTCAGCCTCTTCTTTCTCATCCATAAAATAGGGTTTTACTACAATCTTACCTCAAAAGAAGTTGCACCCATCACTTGTAGCTATTTTTTTTTTTTTCAGTTGTCAGGGAATTGATTCTGACTCATGGTGACCCTAAGTGTGTCATAGTGGAACTATGCTCCATAGGGTTTTCAATGACCGATTTTTCAGAAGTAAATTGCCAACCCTTTCTTCCAAGTCATCTCTGGCTGAACTTGAGCCTCTAACCTTTTGGTTAGCAGGCATGTGTGTTAAATGTTTGTGCCTTTCAGGAGCTCCATTTATACCTATAAACCAAAAATCCAGTGCCGTCGAGTAGATTCCGACTCATCGCGACCCTAGAGGACAGAGTAGAAATGCCCCATAGAGTTTCCAAGGAGCACCTGGTGGATTTGAACTGCCGACCCTTTGGTTAGCAGCCGTAGCACTTAACCACTCCACCACCAGGGTTTCCATTTATACCTATAGTTTTCTATAAACAAGGGCTTGTTTATAGAAAACGCTCTTTCCCATACGGATGTTAGTTGTTATCAGTAATAGTGACTAACACTTTATTGAGTTCTTATTAGATATTAGACATGCAAAGCACTGCCCATGGATTATCCCACTTAATTTTTACTTCAACTCTATGCATTTCTTACAATCATCATTATCATATTGCTGATGAAGAAATTAAGCTTAAAGAGGTGACTTATCCATTGTCACACTGTGGTGAAGCTAAAATTCGAAGGCCAAAATCCTCAATCAAAGGCTATATTCTTAACTCTACTACCTATCAGAATTGGAGGAAGACTCATTATAACATGAGATATGCAGAAGATACAACCTTGCTTGCTGAAAGCAAATAGGACTTGAAGCACTAATGATGAAGATCAAACACTACAACCTTCAGTATGAATTGTACCTCAACATAAAAAAAAACAAAAATCCTCACAACTGGACCAATAAGCCCCATCATGATAAATGGAGAAAAGATTGAAGTTGTCAAGGATTTCGTTTTACTTGGCTCCACAATCAATGCCCATGGAAGCAGCCAAGAAATCAAATGACTCTTTGCATTGGGCAAATCTGCTGCAAAAGACCTCCTTAAGGTGTTCAAAAGCAAAGATGTTTCTTTAAGGACCAAGGTGCACCTGACTCAAACCATGATATTTTCAATTGCCTCATATGCATGTGAAAGCTGGACAATGAATAAAGAAGACCAAAAAAGAATTAATGCCTTTAAATTATGGTGTTGGAGAAGAATATTGAATATACAAAGGACTGCCAGAAGAACAAATGAATCTGTCTTGGAAGAAGTACAGCCAGTATGGTTATTAGAAACAAAGATGGCAAGACTTCTTCTCAAGTACTTTGGACATGTTGTCAGCAGAGACCTTTCCCTGGAGAAGGACATCATGCTTGGTAAAGTAGATGTTCAATGAAAAGAGAAAGACCTTCAATGAGATGGATTAACACAGTGGCTGCAACAACGGGATCAAGCATAACAATAATTGTGAGGATGGTGTAGGACCAGGAAGTGTTTCATTCTGTTGTACATAGCGTCACTATGAGTTAGAACCAACTTGACGAAAGCTAACAACAACCCGTAAAACCAAACACAAACCTATTGCTGTTGTGTCAATTCTGACCCATAGCGACACTATAGGACAGAATAGAGCTGCCCCATAGGATTTCCAAGGCTATAATCTTTATGGAAGCAGCCTGCCTTATCTTTCTTTCATGGAGCAGCTGGTGGGTTGAACTAGCGACGTTTCAGTTAGCATGGAGCACTTAACCACTATGCCATCAGGCCTCCTCTAGGACTTTGGAGGCCTTTCACTGTCTCTTGAAATGCTGATCATTTGTTAGGGATTTGAGATAACTGACCAATCCTGTAGGTTTAAGGGTCAGAGGGTCTTTGATGAAGGAATGGGTAGAGGAAATTAAATGACATTTGGAAATTCACTTCTCATGGTGGTATCCACAACCAGTGCTGGCCTGCTCCTTCTCTTTCCATTTTAGAAATGGGCTCCAAACAGAAAAGGGACGAGACTGGCAGAGTTTGCTTTAGGCATGCCATAGATGAAAAATCTAGAATAAATAGTTCCACTTTTCCTCAGTTTTTATCCTAAAGTTTCCTGAGATTTGGAGGCCCTTTCTATCCTCCATTTGAAAAACTCACAAAGAGCATGACATTTTAACGGAGTGCTTTTGATGATGGCATGTTTATTTATAATGAAGGCTCTGACTGGATAATCCCAATATTAGCAGTCTGTTTTTATGTACTTTGATAAATATGGCCTCCTTTAAAATTTTTTTTGTATTCATAGATGGAATCATATACAAATGCTGAGAAAAAAAAATATCCCAACTCTTAACATTTGTTTCTGAAAAAGGGAAAGAAAAAACAGAGGGAGAGATATATGAAGCTTATGGGAGGGGCAGGGGTGGCCCAAGATAACAGCTTAGTCATACACATCATGCCATTTCCCTACAGCAAATAACCAAGAAATCGGTGAAACAGATACCGATGACAATCTGGAAAGCCAGTGCAGCAAACGGAAAGATGAAGAATTACACTGAAAATCAAAGGAAAGGAGAAACCGAATGAAAACAGTGAACTAGGAAACTTACAGATCATAGGCACCCTGGTTGCCAGCCTGTGTGACTATCTTGAGACAAAGGGAGAAGTGTTCCTGGATGAGGAGTACAGGAAGGCAACTTAAAGGAGTCCCCAATAGGAGACAGAGATATTGTGTAGACAAACCCAGAGCAAAGCAAGGTGAGCGGAACAAGAACTGGATCTAAGGAGTGAAAGTACAGGAAGGTGGGCAAGGGCTCTAAGGATACAGGCAACCATAGAGCAGGGAGGGAACCAGAAAATAGGTGCAGAACTACACACCACCAGCAGTCCCTTATCACTTGGGTGGATGGTGCTTGTGGGGTGGAGGATCCTTGGAGTGGTGGTTACTCGACTGGACTCTGGACAACACCCCTTCTTTGCATTTAGTCAGGGTTAGGTCCTGACCACCAGCTGTACTCTGAGTGGAGTGTCCTGGTGTCCACATCAGGGACTGGGGGAACACACTGTCCCCTTCCTCTCCCCCGCCCTCCTAGTGACCAGTGGTGAGTCCCACCTCCCCCCTCCTCAGCAATTTGCAGACTGGTAGCTGGAGGCTTGAGCCCACCCTGCACACCTCCATGCTACCTCACCTGCCCAGTGATTGGCGGCGTGTCTCCCACCACCAGACTGGTAACTAGAGGGGTAACTAGAGGTACAAGAACCCCCCTTGCCCTTGTCACCTTGCCTGCCTGGTAACTGGCAACATGAGCTCCCATACCACCTTCCCAGTGACTGGTGACCTGTGCACCCTCATTCCGACCACCCAGCAACCTATGAAGCACACACAGCACCCAACCCAGAGACCAGCAAGAGCACTCCCTGCATCCATAACCATTGACAGGCTGGACAGACAAATCACTTCATCAACAATACCAGTCACATCCTGACAGGCACCATCTGTACCTCTGCCCGGTGATGAACAGGAGATTCTAGTGCCCTCATTCAATGTCCACCTGGCTGTACCATCACACATCCCAAACCTGAACAGTTCCTTCAGGCCTTCTGCACTTGCACTGAAACCCCTTGATATCCTACTACCTACTGAAACACCAATTTATTCATGTACAGCAGGCCTACCCTGTCCATTTGAGTAGCACTCTCTCACAGCAGGTATGGAGACAACCCACTCTTACCTACAAAGAATGCACTAACTACTAGCAACAAACCGGAAGGACTCCATGGCTCCACAGGGGCTGTAGAGGGATCCTGACCACTCAAGACTTGTCACTCAAAATCAGGAAAGAACCTACTCTCCCGCTTCCATTCAGTTCGGTGAGGGTAGACATATGCGCCTAACCACAGAAGACTTGCAAGTGAGTGTGACCACCATACCCACCGGTGAGACAAAATTATGCCCAACAAGAGATACATCGAAGCCACACATGGACCAGAACCACAGAACAACAGCAAGTAAAATAATACAAAGGAAGAAGGACATTCTAAAAAGAAAGAGAAGGTACAAAGCTCCTAATACATCAAAACGAAACAGAAAAATCTGCACAAAACATGTGTACAATCAATAAAGAAATATATAAATAAATAAATACTTTAATGCCTCAGTGTCAGCAGACAATAACAAATCAGATGAAGATACCGAATAAAATGGCTCAAACAACTGAGCAAAAGAAAGAGGCAGTAAACCTTCCTGAGGAAGAAATGGTAACAGAATTGCCTAATAAGGGATTCAAAAGACTTACATATGGGATTCTCAAGAAATCAAGGAAAACACAGACAAAACCCTATAAGAATTCAGAAAACAATACAAAAACAAAATGGCAAAATAAATAGACATAAACCATACAAAGACAACAACTAGAAATCCAGAAGATTAACAATAAAATATCAGAAATAGATAACTCAATGGAAGAACATAGAAGTAGAATTGAATCAATGGGAGAATCAGTGAAATAGAGGGCACACTCCTTAATACTAATTTATTTGAGGAACAATCAGAAAAAACAATGAAGAGAAATGAAGAAAGCCTAAGAGTTATGTGGGACACTATCAAGAGGAATAATTTATACATAATAGAAATTCCAGAAGAGGAGGAGGGAAAAAAAATACACAGAGAATTTTTGAAGATTTATTGACAGAAAACTTCCCATAATGCCATGAAAGACAAGAAGGTTTCCATTCAAGAAGTTCAACGAATCTCACACAGGATAGACCCCAAAAGAAAGTCACCAAGACATGTAATCAAACTTTCCAAAACCAAAACCAGAGACAAAGAAAGAATTCTGAAATATCATTTATAGGCACCAATAAGACTAAGCACTGATTTCTTGGCAGAAGCCATGCAGACAGGAAGGCAATTCGATGACACATATAAAACCCTGAAAGAAAAGAATTGCCAACCAAGAATCATATCTCTAGCAAAATTGTCTTTCAAATATGCTGATGAAACTAGAACATTCCCAGATAAACAGAAATTAAGGGGACTTTTAAAAACCCAGACCAACCTTACAAGAAATGTTAAAGGGAGTCCTTCAGACATGAAAGGGAGTCCTTCAGACAGAGAACCAATGACATTAGACAACAAACTGAGATTAAGACACACAACAGCATCACGGAGATACCAACCCAGATAAAGAATTCTCAAAAATAAAATAAAGCTGCAAAACTGAAAACAGAGAACAAGAGACGTCAATTTGTAAATGACAGCAACTTCAAAACACAAAGGGAGAATATAGGGTGTAGTTATAGAACTTCAATATGGAGAGGAGGTCAAGGCGATGTCAAGATATAACAGACTGTTTTAAACCTAGAAAGATAAAGGTAAATTTCAGAGTAACCACAAAGAAAATTAATAAATCCACTCACCAAAATAAAAGAAGGAAATAAAAAAGACTCAATAAACACAAAATCAGCAACAACGATGGATATGAAAAGAAAATCCATAAATAGAACTCAGCACAGAAAATTAAGCAGAACAAAAAACCGTAACATCAAAAAAAAAAAAGCATAACAAAATGCAGCAGTAAATTCATAGTTATCAATAGTCACACTGAATGTAAGTGGTTTAAATGTACTAGTCAAGAGACAGAGAGTGGTAGAATGGATTAAAAAAAAAAAAAAGACCCATCAATATTTTGCCTAAAGGAGACACACCTTAGAAACAAAGACATAAAAAGGTTAAAAATCAAAGGATGAAAAAAATACATCAAGCGAACAGTAGCTGAAAGAGCAGAAGTGGCAATAATAATCTCTGACAAAATAGACTTTAAGTCAAAATCTATTATGAGATACAAAGAAGGGCAGTACATAATGATAAAAGAGTCAACCCACCAAGAGGACGTAATCATAATAAATATTTATGCACTTAATGACAGCGCTCCAAAAGACAAAATAAACTCTAACAGAATTGAAAAGAGAAATAGTACTACAATAATTTAGGAGACTTCAACATACCATTTCAAAGATGGTCAGAACAACTAGAAAAAAACTCAACAAAGATACAGAAAATCTAAATAACACAGCCAATCAACTCTGCCTCGTAGACATATACAGAACACATCACCCAACAGCAGCACAATACACATTCTTCTCCAAGGCACATAGATTATTCTCCAGAATAGACCATATTTTAGGCCAGAAAGCAAGCCTCAAAAAATTCAAAAACATCAAAATAATACAAAGCATCTTCTGTGATCATAACACTGTAAAACTACAAATCAATAACAAAAGGGACAAGGAAAAAAATTGAAAACTTGGAACCTGAATAACACCTTACTTAAAAACTATTGACTAATAGAATAATTTAAAAGTAAATTAAAACATTCTTAGAATCAAGTGAGAATGAAAAAACAACATACCAAAATCTTTGGGACACAGCAAAAGCGGTGGTCAGAGAAGAATTTATAGCAATAAATGCAATATCAAAAAAGAAGGAAGGGCCAAAATCAGTAGCTTAACTTGACAACCTGAGCAAATAAGAAAAGGAACAGCAAAAGAGGACCTCAGTTACCAGAAGGAAGGAAATAATAAAGATCAGAGCAGAAATAAATGAAATAGAAAAAAGAAAAATAATAGAATCAACAAGACTAGAAGTTGGTTCTTTGAGAAGATCAATAAAATTGACAAATCACTGGCCAAACTGACAAAGGAAAAAAAAAATGAGAAGAGCCAATAACCAAAATAAGAAATGAGATAGTGACATCACAACAGAAAAAAAGGATCACAACAGAGTATTACGAAAAATTGTATTACAACAAATCTGAAAACTTAGACGAAATGGACAAATTTCTAGAAACATGTTACTTACTAAAGTAACACAAACTGTGATAGAAAATCTGAACAGGCCTATGACAAGAGAAGAGATTGAAGAGGTTAAAAAAAAAAAAAAAAACTCCCAAGAAGAAAAAGCTCTAGCTCACAAGTCTTCATTAGAGATTTCTACCAATATTCAGAGAAGAGCTCATATCAGTACTACTCAAATTACTTCAGAGCATAGAAAAGGAAGGAATACTCCAGAATTCATCCCATGAAGCCAGCATAACCCTGACACAAAAACCAGGTGAAGACACCAGTAAAAAAGAAAATTACAGACCAATATCCGTCATGAACATAGGTGCAATAATTCTCAACAAAATTCTAGTAAACAAAATTCAACAACATATCAAAAAAAAAAATATATCATGATCAAGTGAGATTCATACTAGGGATGCAAGGATGGTTCAACACTAGAAAATCAATCAATGTAATTCACCATACAAATGTAACAAAGGGAAAGAATCACATGATCACCTCAATTGACTCAGAAAACGCATTCGATAAAACCCAACAGTCTTTCCTGATAAAAATTCTCAGCAAAATAGAAATAGAAGGAAAATGCTTCAGCATGATTAAGGGCATATTTGTGAAACCAACAGCCAACATAATTCTCAATGGAGGAAGGTTGAGAGCATTCCCCTTGAGAACAGGAATGGGAAAAGGATATCCTTTATCCCCACTCTTATTTATTATTCTTGTCCTAGCTAGAGCAATAAGGCAAGAAAGGAAAATAAAGAATATCCAAACTGGAAATGAAGAAGTAAAACTATCCTGATTCACAGATGACATGATCCTATATATAGAAAATCCAAGAGACTTCACAAGAAAGTTGCTGGAACTAATAGAAGGATTCAGCAAAGTAGCAGGATACAAAATCAACACACAAAAATCAATTGGGTTCCTCTACACTAACAAGGAGGACCCTGAAAAGGAAATCAAGAAAACAATACCATTCATAATAGCCCCCAAAAGGATAAAATACCTAGGAATAAACCTAACCAGGGATGTAAAGGACTTATACAAGGAAAACTACAAAACATCACTGAAGAAATTAAAAGAGACCTGCATAAATGGGAAAACATCCCATGCTCATGGATTGGAAGGCTTAGCATTGTGAAAATGTCAGTACTACTAAAAGCAATCTATAGACATAAGACAATCCCAATCTAAATCCCAACAATATTCTTCAATGGAATAGAAAAACTAATCTCCTAATTTATATGGAAAGAAAAGGAGGCCCTCAATGGCTAAAACAATGTTAAAAAGGAAGAACAAAGTAGGAGGCCTCACACTTTCCCATCTCAAGACTTGCTACACAGCCATGGTAATGGGAACATCCTGGTACTGATTCAATGACAGACAGACTAATGGAATAGAATTGAGAACACAGAAGTAAATCCATCATCCATCTGTGGCCAGCTGATCATCAACAAAGGGTCAAGGTCCATTCAATGGGGAAGAAACAGTCTCTTTAACAAATGGTGCTGGCAAATCTGATTATCCATATGCAGAAAAAGAAAACAGGATCCATACCTCACACCATGCAAAAAAACTAACTCAAAATGGATCAAAGACCTAAATGTTAAAGCTATAACTAAAGTTCCTGGAAGGCAACACAGGGTGAAAACTAGGGGGCCTAATTTTTAGCATCAATAGCTAATTTTCAGCATAAATAGCCTATCAAACAAAATTAAAGATGCATGAATAACAGAAGGTAAATTAAATAACAGGAACTTACTAAAAGTTAAATACTTATTCTCATCAAAAGATTTTACCAAGAGAGTAAAAAAGAGAACTTATAGATTGGGAAAATATCTTTGGCAATAACATATCTGATAAGGGTCGAACCTCTAAAATACATAGAAAACTTCAACAACTCAACAACAAAAAGACAAACAATCTAATAAAAAAATGGAACAGACACTTTACCAAAGAGGACATTCAGGCAGCCAACAAATACAAGAAAAGATGCTGGCAAACATTAGTCATTAAACAAAAAACAAATCCGTTGCTGTGTAGTTGATTCTGACACATAGCGATCCAATAGGACAGAGTAGAACCGCCCCATAGGGTTTCCAAGGAGCTGCTGGAGGATTCAAACTGCTGACCTCTTGGTTAGCAGGCAAATGGTTAACCACAGGCCGACCATGCCTCCCGTTGTTGTTGTTGGTAGGTGCTGTCCACCTATGCACAAAAGAATGAAACATTGCCTGCTCTTGCCGCATCCTTACAATTGTTATGCTTGAACCCATTGTTGTGGTCGCTGTGTCAATCCATCTTGTTGAAGGCCTTTCTTTTTTTCATTGACCTTCTACTTCACCGAGCATGATGTCCTTCTCCAGGGACCGATTCCTCCTGATAACACGTCCAAAATATATGAGATGAAGTCTCACCATCCTTGCTTCTAAGGGGCATTCTGGCTGTATATCTTCCAAGAAAGATTTGTTCCTTCTTTTGGCAGTCCACTGTATATTCAATATTCTTTGGCAACAAAGTAATTCAAAGGACGCTGCTTTGAATCAGTAAGTGCTTAAAAAAAAAAAAGAATTTCAGCAAGCAAGGTTGTATCATCTACATATTGCAGGCTGTTAATGACACTACAGCCTTCATATGGATTTCAACTCAACATAAAGAAAACAAAAATTCTCACAACTGGACCAAAAGCAACGTAATGACAAATGGAGAAAAAATTGAAATTGTCAAAGATTTCCTTTTACTTGGATCCACAATCAAGGGGCATGGAAACAGCAGTTAAGAAATCAAACAACATATTGCACTGGGCAAATCTGCTGCAAAAGATTTCTTTAAAGTGTTAAAAAGCAAAGATGTCACTTTAAGGATTAAGGAGCATCTGACCCAAGCTATGGTGTTTTCAATCACCTCATATGCATGTGAAAACTGGACATTGAATGAGGAAGAATTGATACCTTTGAATTATGGTGTTGGTGAAGAATATTGAATATGCCATGATCTGCCAAAAGAAGGAAAAAATCTGTCTTGGAAGAAGTACAGCCAAAAGGTTCCTTAGAAGTGAGGATGGCAAGACTTCGTCTCACATACTTTGGACATGTTCTCAGGAGGGATCAATCCCAGGAGAAGGACATCAAGCTTAGTAAAGTAGAGGGTCAATGAAAAAGAGGGCCCTCAGCAAGATGGATTGACACAGTGGCTGCAACAGTGGGCTTAAAAATAACAGGACTGTGAGGATGGCACAGGACTGGGCAGTGTTTTGGTCTGTTATGCATAGGGTCGCAATGAGTTAAAACTGACTCAACAGCACCTAAACAACAACAATACACAACAGAATATTATGCAATTGTAAAGAATAATGAGGAGTCTGTGAAACATCTTATAACATGGATGAATCTGGAGGACATTATGCTGACTGAAATACAGCAATCACAAAAAGACAAGTATTTTATGGTCCCACTATTATAAAAAGTCAAGAATAGGTAGACACACAGAAAGCAAAGTCCTTTGATGGTTACCATGGATGGGAGGTAGAGGGAGGGGGGATCACTTTCTAGATAGTAGATGCTTGTTACTTTTGGAGATGGGAAAGGCAATCCCAAATATGGGTGAAGTCAACACAACTTGACCAAGGTAAATAAAGACACTAAGGCATACATGAGAAAGAGGAATAATTTCAGTAAATGCTATAGAATATATAATTTCGTAACAACAGTAAAAACAACCAAAATGTACGCATGTGGTTACATGGGTAGATATGTATGCATATATGTTTTTAGGCTCAAACATGGCCAAGACTGTGAGGATGGTGCAGGACCAGACAGTATTTCCTTTTGTTGTGCGTAGGGACACTATGAATCGGAATCAACTCTACGGCACCTAACAACAAAAACATGTGTATAGGAGGGCATATGTTCATAAATGCACACACATGTATAGGTGTATCTGTAGGCATATGTATATACACATTTGTGTGTTCTGCATAAATATCCACATGTATAACAAACCACATAGTTGTCACAGTTACAGGGGCTTTCTAGACATATCCCAACAACTCACAGGATTGGCTTGCTGGGCTAAAAGGTTTGGGACATTAGTCTCAGGAGCAACTTAGTCATTTGGCATGACATAGTTCACAAAGATGTTCTATGTCCTAGTTTAGTGAGTAGCCTACGGGGTCTTGAAGGCTTATAACTACGAGTCTCTACCTGTGTGGAGAAAAAGAGAGTGAAGGAAATCAAAGGCTCAAAGAAGAAACTAGTCCATGGGGCAATAGTTCACACCAACTACAGCCGCCTCTTCCAACCTGAGACCAGAAGAACTATATAGTGCCCAGCCACCACTACTGAAGTGTTCTAACAGGTACACAATAGAAGGTCCTGGGTAGAATGGGAGAAAAATACAGAACAAAACTGAAATTCCTAAAAAAGGCCAGACCTACTGGACTGATAGAGACTAGAGGAACCCCTAAGACTTTTGCCCCAAGATCAGCTTGAACTTGGAATTAGAGTGATTTCTGTAGGCCACCTGTCAGGCAAATAATATATTGGCTTATAAAATAAACAATATCACTTGGGTGTAAAGTGCTCCCTTAAACAATTAATTATACGAGACCAAATGGTCTACAGTTACCCAAAAGCAAGGAGGGGAAGGGAAGCTAGATCAACGGAAACAGAACAACAACAAAAAAAAGGAAATAATGAGAATGCTGACACATTGTAATAACTATAGCCAATGGCACAGAACAATTTGTATAAAAACTGTTTTAAAAAACCCATTGCCATCGAGTTGATTCTGACTCAATTTGCTGTGTAAACTTTTAATTAAAACACAAAATATTATTTTTTAAAAAAGCCTTATTTAGAAAACCTTAATGAATTTAATTTTCATTTACATGTTTATTTTTTGGTGAACTGAATATTTATAAATAAATGTTTACATGTGGAAACCAAGTTTTCTTGAGGAAAAATAAGAATGATTAAACTTGGCCAAAGAAAAGGTTCAATCAACTCTTTATAATGTTTCTTTCTAGGGTTTATTTTGTGTGTTCCTCTAGACACCATTTCATTTCACAGAATTCTTTTCTATCAGTTTGTGTAGAAACAATAGACTTAGAATTGGAGAGCCAACCTCCCCAGGTCATCACCTATTTTACAGGTTACAGAAGCTTAGGCTATTTCATAAGTAACACATTATTGCAAGATAAATACTGTTTAATTGCTTGGGCTCTGTAAATCTTTCCTCCTTATCAGTGAAATCTCCGTCAACAAAGATGACTCATGCATTTTTACAGCTAGGAATTTCTCTTTACCGCTGGGAAAAGGAAAACCGTAGGCATTTACGAATTGCTTTGATTTTAACTGCCTCATTTCCTTTAAGCACTGATTACCTCATTTAGGTTTGTTAACAGTATAAGTTCCTTACTCTTTTTTCTGTGTGAGATTCTGAAAATATACAGAATAGCACCACAGTAGAACTCTCTAGGAACATTCTAAGTACTCTAGAGGTTTTTTCAAAGCATCACCCATTTCAAACTAAATATTTCGAGCCTGAAGAAACACATGCTTCAGGAAGGTTTCCACATCCTACTTGGTAGCTATCTGGCTGAAGCTCGGGTATCGGAACTACGATTTAGAAAAGATGTGGCTAGAGATGGAGCTGCTGCTGCCTTTCAGACTGAATGTGAATTCAAAAGTATTTCTTTCTAAATTGGAGTTCAGGCTTGCGTGGCATTTGCTTTGGATGTTAGTGATAAATCCTTCAGCTACTTTGGAAATCCTGGGTCAAGTGGAAAAGGCCCTGATTCTCCCCCAAATCACTGCAACATTGTCTAAACTGAATGATGAATTTCTGCAAGGAAAATGACTGGGCTCCTTCCAGTCTACAGCCACATAGTCAAATGTTTCTGCAAACTCCTAGAAGTGAATTGCATTGATTGGCCAGAGAGAATAGCTCCTGAACCCAAACATCTGTGTAGATGCACATATGTAAAAACCCAGAGCAACACCAACGGCTGAGAAACCATCCAGCACATTAGTGCTTGTTCTGGACCCGCACAAGGCCTCTGGGTGGGTTTCTGTACACCTTTCATCAATGCCATCCATGGAATCTCTTTCAGCACAGATTCTCCTCTTCTGCTCATGTACTACTCTCTCTTCACTTCTCCCTCTGCCTGTGAGATTGCTCATGCCTCCTTAGTATATCTTTTTGTCCAGTTTGTTCCATACTGATGCTATTTGTGTTTTAAGTACCACAGCAAGTGGACTTTTCAGTAAAAAAGAAACTCTTTACCGTCTCTTTCTTTTCTCGGAGAGCTAAGACCACTGGATTTGAAGGCAAGTGCAAGAGGAGCAATCTCTTCTTTTCCCCTCACTAGCTGTATGGCCTTGGATAAGTCATTTGACAAACGTGAGTCTCACTTTCTTCATCTATAAAACTGAACGAACAGTGTTTACCTCACGAGGATTGACTGATGATGGCTGTGTTCCAGTGAGTGTCTGCTTTTTGTCAGACACCATGCAGGGTGCTTTTTGCACAATTTTTTTTTCCAACAGCTCTCCAAAAGAGATTATTTTTAATTCCCATTTTATGTATAAGGAAACTGAGGCCCATAGAAGTTCCTACAGCTACTGAACACCAGAAGAGGATCTTAACTCAGGTATATGCTACCACAAAGCAGTTGGTCCCCTGGACTATGCTGGTGCTGCCCACTTGTTTCAAGTATTGCCTATGACCTGTGCTTCTAGTTGTTGACAACCTGAATCATATGTGAACTTTCTTTACCTGTTGGACACTGCCCTTTAGATTATCTGTTTATTTCTGCATCTTTAACCTCTAAAACCCTGTTATCCTATCATGGTTCAGGATTTTTTTTTTACTTTCAAGTATAGTAGCTTTCAAGTGTAGTAGATATGTGACTTTGGGCAAGTTACTTAACTTCTCTGTCTCAGTTTCCCCATACGTAAAATAGAGAAAGTAATATATAACCAAGGGTTGTTGGGAAGAGTAAATGAACTATTATATACAGTACACTTAGAACATGGCCTGGAACATATTGCATGGTATTTAAGTGCTTCCTATATACTAGTCATGGTTGCTGAGGTCCCAGTATGCTTTGCTTTTTCTGAATCCACTTGAGGTATGACACATGACTAGGGTTTCCTTTTTTTTTTTTTTCAATTGTCAACTCTGAAAATATATTTATTGAGGTGACAGCTACTGTTTTAGTGACTTAGGCAGGTACATAAAAGAAAAACTTGATACCTTCCTTTGATATGTGTATAGCTGAGTGCAATGTTTCTCAAACCGTGTTCCA
Source organism: Loxodonta africana (assembly GCF_030014295.1). Lineage (NCBI taxonomy): Eukaryota > Metazoa > Chordata > Mammalia > Proboscidea > Elephantidae > Loxodonta > Loxodonta africana. The sequence goes on from NC_087344.1 coordinate 109,758,474, forward strand.
CAAAGGTATTAATAAGATAGATGAAAAAAGAAAAAAAAAAGCATTCTCTTGGCATTATGTAAATCTGTGTCATTTTATATGTCAGATAAACTTGGGAACTGCTGTACACTATAACCTCTGCTTAGAGATTCACGATGCATATTAGCCAATTTAACTCTGAGAATTTCTGTAGAAAATCTATTTAACTTTGTTTAAACCACTGTTTCCCAGATTATTTCCCTTCTGTTGTTAGGTGCCATCCAACTCATAGTGACCCTATGTAAGATAGAACAAAACACTGTCTGGTCCTGTGCCATCCTCATGATCATTGCTATGTTTGAGCCTATTTTTGCAGCCACTTTGTCAATCCATCTTGTTGAGGATCTTCATCTTTTAGGCTGACCCTCCACTTTACCAAGCAAGGTGTCCTTCTCCAGGTGCTGTTCCTTCCTGATAACATGTCCAAAGTATGTGAGATGAACGCTTGCCATCTTTGCTCTAATGAGCATTCTGGCTGTATTTCTTCCAAGACAGATTTGTTTTTTCTTTCGGCAGTCCATGGTGTATTCAATGTTCTTCTTTAATACCATAATCCAAAGGCATCAATTCTTCTTTGATCTTCCTTATTCATTTTCCAGCTTTCACATGCATATGAAGTGATTGAAAAAACATGGCTTGGGTCAGTCACACCCTTAGTCTGCAAGGTGACATATTTGCTTTTTAACACTTTAAAGAGGTCTTTTGCATCAGATTTGCCCAATGCAATTCATAGTTTATTTCCCTCCTACCCTCCCATTTTTTGGGGGGAATACCCACACAGTGTTGTCAATACTAGTCTAGTTATTAAGAGACCACCCAAAGAAATATATTTAGGAAACTTTGTGTTAAATATATGTGTCTTTGGAATTCTGTCCTTGTATTTTTTTTTAGAAGCTAAGTTACCAGAAGGCTTCTTGCTTAGTTAATCTTGATTCAGACTATTGTAGAATCGCCATCGCCAAGTTGTGTTTTAATATGTGAGCTCTTTTTATCCTGAAAATAGAGATAAGAAACAGTCATTTGCAATTCATTTGGACTATTGTAGTCCACTACGTTAAGAACGTTATTCTTTATACAGATTAAGGTCTTCTATGTTCAAACCTCTACAGTGAATTTTCATTTAGAAATAACTGCTGAGAACAACTTGCTTAATTTGAAGAACCAATATTTTCCTTCTTTCTGATAAGAACCTTTTTATAGCAGATTCCAAGAAGCTCAAAGACAAATTTGAGGCCTAACAGGGCAACTTTGTAGTTCTTTTTTTCTAAATTTTATTTATTTTGTTGTTGAGAATATGTACAACAAAACATACACCAATTCAATAGTTTCTATGTGTACGATTCAGTGACATTGATTGCATTCTCACCCTCCATTTCTGAGTTGTTCCTCCCTCATTAACATATAAGCTTACTGCTCCCTGAGGTTCCTATCTAATCATTCAAGTTGCTGTTGTCAATTTGATTCCATATAGATAGTTCTTAAAAAAGCATAATGCTCAAGGCAGACCATTTTTACTAGGTAAGCTAAAAACAATTGTTTGGCTTTAAGATGAGTTCAGGAGATATTTTTGGTTTAAGGTTTAAAGATTATCTCAGGGCAATAGTTTCCACCCTCCATGGCTCCAGAAAGTCTAGAGTCCATGAAAATTTCTGTTCTACGTTTCCCCCCTTTTGATCAGGGTTCTTCCATGGAATCTTTGATCAAAATGTTTGGTAATCGTTGCCAGGCACCATCCAGTTCTTCTGGTCTCATGACAAAGGAGGCAATTGTTCATGGAGGCAATTAGCCACACATTCCATATCCTCCTCCTATTCCTGAATCTCCTTCCTCTGTTGCTCCAGGTGAATGGAGACCAATTGTTGTGCCTTGGATGGCCACTCGAAAGCTTTTTAAGACCCCAGGCACTATGCAACAAACTAGGACGTAGAACAGAAGCACTAAACACATTATTAGGCCAATAAATTGGGGAGTCCCATGAAACCATGACTCTAAACCTCCGAACCAAGGAACCCAACTCCATGAGGTGTTTGGTTGTACATAGCAGCCTCTGCAGCTACTCTTTTTTTTTCTGTCATTGTTGTAAATATATTTATCATACTTTTGCCAATTCAACTTTTTACAAGTGTACAACTTATTTCAGCAATTATGATAATTGACTATGCAACCCAACCCTTAATCAATGCAATTTACACATCACTGTTAGTCCCCTTCCCCCTCGCTTCCACCCCTGGTAACCACTAATAAACTTTGGTCCCTATACATTCACCTTTTCTTGTCTTTTTATATAAGTGAGCTCATACAATATTTGTCCTTTTGTGACTGGTGCTTTTGTTCAGCATAATGTCTTCAAGCTCCATCCATACTGTAGCATGTACGAAGACTTCATTTTTCTATTGGCTGAGTAGTATTCTATTGTATGAATGTTCCACCTCAAGTTCTTTGTGGAAACATGTAAAATATAATGAATAGAAAAACATTAATTAAGAATCACTTTAAAAGGGAAACACTTGCTATCGAAGCAAGCAATTGTAACATAAGTTGCTGTAAGAAGTAATTGAAAACTGTTAAGAAGCTCAGAAGAACTAGTGGTGGAAGTGGGAGAGGAGAGAAAGCTTCAGAGAGGATCTAACACTTGAGATGTTTCCTGAGGGAAGACAGGGGAGGCATTCATCAAGCAAAGGAGAAGGGCTTCTTATTAAGAGAATAGCATCTCTCTACAGGCAAAGAAGCAAGAGAGCGTATCTGTAATATTTTAGGGATTGGGAGGTAGTGTGGCAGATCTGAAACAGGGTTATTGGGCATGATGAAACAAAGGTCTTCAGTAAGGTTTTATATTGAGCAGATTTTTCTCATCTCCACAATGATTGGAAACATGCCCTCAGAGTCATGATGACTCCTGGGTCCTTGAAGAGTCTCCTCCCATAACCTTTGATGGTGTCTCTGTGTCTGGAAACTTCTAGACAACCTAAGATGACAGTGGTTTATAATCTTCAGGAACCAAAATTGAGATTATAGAGTGAGTTGGATAGGTAGACAATGAGAGTACTATGCTGTGGTTGTATGCAGTGTTCTGGGAAGAAATTACATTATAATGGATTTTGAGCTGTTTGTTTTCACCTGATGCTGTTATATCTGATTGTATACACTATCTATCCACAAGCTATCAAGGAGGTTTTTTGACTGAGAGAAGTTAATTGGCTGTGCCATTTTGTGCATGTATTATCTACTTAATAACAAAGGAAGATACAGTCTTTGCTTTTTTTAGTTGAATGCTTCTTCTGCAAGCTGCTGGTTCAGTGTGTTTCATTATATCACTGTCTCCACAGAGATTCACAGAAAGCTCTAACTTTTCTGCTTCACACTGCAGTAAAAAGACATCTTTGTAACTCTGCCAACAGATGACAGCTACAGGATGGAGCCAGTCAGCGTTCATTCCAGTTCTCTTTTCTTCTTTTTTTTGTCAGGGACAATATGGTATGTGGGGCCCCCCTCCCCCACATATCACCACCTCCTCTCCCCTAATACTGATTTTCTGTTTTTCTGAAAGGACATTTTCTGAATGATTATATCTGATGCTGTCTCTGAGTTACCATTATTATATATTTGTACCTATTCATTGTAAAAATGATAGGTCTAATCCGTAAGATCATCACTTGTACAAAATCTCACTGGGGAAAAACAATCAATCCACCCTGTCACGTGATCCTAGGACATAAGAAGTCTTTGATGTTTTGTCTGGAATTTTTATTTATGTGAACCTTGAGTGCTAAGCAGATATAAGATACATCACGAGACTTCGTATACATCCTGAGAAGAGTATTGATTTTACTATTTTGAGATCCCTAATCCACTAGGGTAAATTCTTAGTGTTCTAGAGAGATCATTTCCCACATAACTTAAAAACCCTTTAGTAGTGTTGATAGTTTTTGGTGATTGGAATAGTCCTCTTATTAGCCATAGTGGAATTTTTTTATCTATTTGGAAATATTTGCAAAAATATTGTTTGGTTCCTGCCAAAGATAAATTTTATTTCCATGTGTTGATAATTGGAAATTGAAAAAAAAAATATCAATTAAAAATATAAAATATTTTGGAGTAAATTTTTTTTATTCTTTTTTAATTTTTATTGTGCTTAAAGTGAAAGTTTACAAATCAAATCAGTCTCTCATACAAAAATTTATATATACCTTGCTATATACTCCTAATTGGTCTCCCTCAATGAGACAGTCTGCTCCTACCCTCCACTCTCTCTTTTCACGTCCATTCCTCCATTCTGACCCCTCTGCCGTCTCATCTCCCCTCCAGATATGAGAGGCCAACATAGTCTTAAGTGTCTACTTGATCCAAGAACCTCATTCTTCACCATCATCTTTTTCTATCCCATTGTCCAGTCCAATCCCTGTCTGAAGAGTTGGCTTTGGGAATGGTTCCTGTCTTGGGCTAGCAGAAGGTGTGGAGGCCATGACCACTGGAGTCCTTCTAGTCTCAGTCAGATCATTAAGTCTGGTCTTTTTATGAGAATTTGGGGTCTGCATCCCACTGCTCTACTTTGGAGTAAATTTAATGACATATGTACAATACCTCTTCATGTGAAAAATATGAAGCACTGTTGAGAAAAGTTCCAGATGATCCAAATAAATGGAGAGATATATCATGTTTTGGATCAGAAGATGAAATGCTGTTATCAGTTCTACATTGATTGAGCTATAGATATGAAGTAGTCTAAATTAAAATCTCAACAAACTTTCTTTGCAAAAACTGACTCTCTCTTTCCTATATTTTATTTATAAATGGAAATGAAAAGGGTCTAGAATTGCCAAAACAATTTTGAAAAAGCACAAAGTTGGAAGACATATACAATCTGATGTGAAACTTTGTTATAAAGCTGCAGCAAACAATGCAGTGCATATTGCATAAGGTAGACATCTAGGTCAATGGACCAGAGTAGAGAGTCCAGAAATAGACAACACGTTTAAAGTCCATTGATTTTTGACAAAGGTATCAAAGTAATTCATGGATTTGCTGAGAAGACTCAACAAATGGTGCTGGAACAATTGGCTATCCATGTGTACATAAACACACTTAAACCCATTCTCACTCACACTATGTATAAAAATTAACTTGAAATATAAGCACTATATCACAACATTTCTAGAAGAAATTATAGAAGAAAGATTATGACTTCGGGATAGGCAAAGGTTTCTTAGACTATTAAAGGCACAAAGTATAAAATAAAATGATATTGAAACTTCTTTAAAATTTAAAAACTTCTAATCTTCAAAAGACACTGTAGGAGGCAGGGCCAAGATGGCTGACTAGGTAGAAGCTACCTCAGATCCCTGTTGCAACAAAGACTCAGAAAAACAAGTGAATTGATCACATACATGACAATCTACGAACCCCGACCATCAAACACAGATCTAAAGAGTTGACCTGAGTGACAGAGACTCAGCCAGCACAAGCAGGCTGCACACTGATGAGGCTAACGAGAGAACGAGTAACCACGGGGAAGCAGCAACTGTTTTCGGAGCCTGGAGTCAGCGTCCCAGTCAGAAAACCTTGGCGCCTGGCTTTGGACTGGTTGCAGGGAAGCTGAGCACGGCTTCCTGAGACGGCACAAACATGGGACGCAGCCCTAGCCCCCAGAAGTGACCTCAGGGGAAGCCCAGCCAGTGCATGCAGGCAGTGCAGCAATGCGGCTGACAGGAGGAGAAGTTACTGGGAGGCAGTGACTAGTTTTGGAGCCTGGAGTGTGGTGTCCCAGACAGGGAACCTTGGTGCTAGGCTTTGGACTGGGAGTGGAGGAACTGACAACAGCTTCTGAGACTGCACAAGCACAGAACTCGGGCCTGACCCTTGGTGGCAATCTTGACCCAGCCAAAACACACGGGCTACACACCCATTGGGAATCTCAGATAAAACAGTCCTCACCAAGCAAGATAAGTAACTTTGTCTATATTCCTAGGTGCTATTCTCTCCTATCTATCTGATCCCACCCCTCCCCCTTCCAGGCAGCTTCATTAACATTGGAATTTCCTGGGCCAGAGAGTGCAGTGCTTTGTGTTTTTTTTTTTTTTTTTTTTTGGTCTTTTCCTAACCCATTCTCCTGGCCTGAGAGAAGCAGCTACAAAAAACCCAGGGACCAAAAATCCTTCCCTGACTTCCTAAAATTGGATTAAAAATACAGAACCAGCTCCAGCCAAGCATACGAGATCCACAGTCTTGGGCTTTCATCCCTACAGGGAACAAGGTGTTACTATAATGCAAAGGCAATTCTGATAGTGATCTGACTCTAATTGTTTTAGCTGATTACTGGAAAGACAAGTTTCCCAGGTCTGATATCTCTACCTATTAAATAGAGCCCTCACTGACCCACAATGGGGAACTGAGGGCTAAGCTCCACCCACACCACCTAGCCTCCTGCCACAGGGGTCTGAGGATAGTGATAACTACCAATCTGTAGAGGTACATGCATCGGGTGCCTAAGGTACAGCTACAGAGCCCACACACCAAAGTGCTTTAGGAATAGAGACACACCTACCTCACTGGCACTTGGGGGAAGCCTGTCAGCATCCCGACCTGCCCTGGAGTGTGAAACCCTGCTGCTACTAGAATCTGGTGTACACAACTATCACCACTACTCCACTAAGTGAATAGGTGACAGTCTACACCACACACTTGGTAGCCCAAAATCAGATTCTACTCAAGAATAGTGAATGGACTCTTAGGCTTATATATCTGGTAACAGCCGAAACCACCTGGTAATAGGACATAAGTGATTCAAAGGCTACAGCAATCAAGACAGCAAAATCTAGTAGCCCATCTATGTATATTGAAAGAAAACAAAACAAGACCCAGTGAGCAAATATAAAATAAATCATTACAATATCTTATAGAGACAGCAGTCGATATCAAACCACATAAAGAAGCAGACCATGATTGCTTCTACAACTCCCCAAATTAAAGAATCAAAATCTTTCCTAAATGAAGATACAGTCCTGGAATTGCCAGATACAGAATATAAAAAACTAATTTACAGAATGCTTCAAGACATCAGGGATGACCTCAGAAATGAAATAAGGCAACCTACAGAAAAAGCCAAGGAACACACTGATAAAGGAGTTCAAGAAATCAAAAAGATTATTCAAGAACATAGTGGAAAAATTAATAAGCTGCAAGAATCCACAGACAGACAGCATTCAGAAATCCAAAGATTAACAGTAAAATTACAGAATTAGACAACTCAATAGGAAGTCAGAGGAGCAGAATCGAGCAATTGGAATGCAGAGTGGGGGACCTGGAGGACAAGAGACTTGACACGAATATAGCTGAAGAAAAATCAGATAAAAGAATTAAAAAAAATGAAGAAACCCTAAGAATCATGTGGGACTCTATCAAGAAGAATAACTTGTGTGTGACTGGAGTTCCAGAACAGGGAGGGATAACAGAAAATACAGAGAGAATAGTTGAAGATCTGTTGGCAGAAAACTTCCATGACATCATGAAAGATGAAAGGATATCTATCCAAGATGCTCATCGAACCCCATATAAGATTGATCCAAAAAGAAAATCACCAAGACATATTATCATCAAACTTGCCAAACCAAAGATAAAGAGAAAAATTTAAAAGCAGCCAGGGATAAAAGAAAGGTCTCCTACAAAGGAGAAGCAATAAGAATAAATTCAGAGTACTCAGCAGAAACTATGCAGTCAAGAAGGCAATGGGATGACATATAAAGGGCACTGAAGGAGAAAAACTGCCAGCCAAGGATCATATATCCAGCAAAACTCTCTCTCAAATATGAAGGTGAAATTAAAACATTTACAGATAAACACAAGCTTAGAGAATTTGCAAAAACCAAACCAAAGCTACAAGAAATACTAAGAAAAATTGTTTGGTCAGAAAATCAATAATATCAGATACCAGCACAACACAAGGTCACAGAACAGAACATACTGATATCAACTCAAATAGGGAAATCACAAAAACAAATTAAGATTAATTTTAAAAAGAAAAAATGCTCAAAACAGGGAATCATTGAAGTCAATATGTAAAAGATCACAATAATCAAAAAGAGGAACTAAATACAGGAGACACAGAACTGCCATATGGAGAGGGAAACAAAGCGATATAGGACAATACAAGTTAGGTTTTTACTTAGAAAAATAGGGGTAAATATTAAGGTAACCACAGAGAGGTCTAACAATTCCATAACTCAAAATAAAAACCAAAAAAAAACATAACAACTCACCAAATATAAATTCGACTACTATGAAAATGAGGAACACACAACTTACAAAGAAAAATGTCTCAGCACAAAAAAGTAAGTGCAAAAATGAAATTGTCAACAACACACACAAAAAGGCATCAAAATGACAACACTAAACACATACTTATCTATAATTATGCTGAATGTAAATGGACTAAATGCACCAATAAAGAGAGAGTCTCAGACTGGATAAAGAAACACAATCCATCTATATGCTGCCTACAAGAGACACACCTTAGACTTAGAGACACAAATAAACTAAAACTCAAGGGATGGAAAAAAATATATATCAAGCAAACAACAAGCGAAAAAGAGCAGGAGTAGCAATATTAATTTCTGACAAAATAGACTTTAAAGTTAAATCCACCACAAAGGATAAAGAAGGACACTACATAATGATTAAAGGGACAATTGACCAGGAAGATATAACCATATTAAATATTTATGCTCCCAATGACAGGGCTGCAAGATACATAAAACGAACTTTAACAGACCTGAAAAGTGAGACAGACACCTCCAAAATTATAGTAGGAGACTTCAATACACCACTTTTGAAGAAGGACAGGACTTCCAGTAAGAAGCTCAATAGAGACACGGAAGACCTACTTACAACAATCAACCAACTTGACCTCATTGACTTATACGGAACTCTCCACCCAACTGCTGCAAAGTATACTTTTTTTTCTAGCGCACATGGAACATTCTCTAGAATAGACCACATATTAGGTCATAAAACAAACCTTTGCAGAATCCAAAACATCGAAATATTACAAAGCATCTTCTCAGACCATAAGGCCATAAAAGTGGAAATCAATAACAGAAAAATTAGGGAAAAGAAATCAAATACTTGGAAACTGAACAATACCCTCCTGAAAAAAGACTGGGTTATAGAAGACATTAAGGAGGGAATAAAGAAATTCATAGAATGCAACGAGAATGAAAACACTTCCTATCAAAACCTCTGGGACACAGCAAAAGCGGTGCTCATAGGTCAAATTATATCGATAAATGCACACATACATACAGAAGAAAGAGCCAAAATCAGAGAACTGTCCCTACAACTTGAACAAATAGAAAGTGAGCAACAAAAGAATCCATCAGGCACCACAAGAAAACAAATAATAAAAATTAGAGCTGAACTAAATGAATTGGAGAGCAGAAAAACAATTGAAAGGATTAACAAAGCCAAAAGCTGGTTCTTTGAAAAAATTAACAAAATTGATAAACTATCGCCCAGACTGACTAAAGAAATACAGGAAAGGAAACAACCCGAATAAGAAACGAGATGGGCCACATCACAACAGACCCAACTGAAATTAAAAGAATCATATCAGATTATTACAAAAAACAAATTTCCAAACCTAGAAGAAATGGATGAATTCCTAGAAAAACACTACCTACATAAAGTAACACAATCAAAAGTAGAACAACTAAATAGACCCATAATAAAAAAAGAGATCGAAAAGGTAATCAAAAAACTCCCATGAAAAAAAGCCCTGGCCCAGACGGCTTCACTGCAGAGTTCTACCAAACTTTCAGAGAAGAGTTAACACCACTACTACTAAAGGTATTTTAAAGCATACAAAATGATGGAATACTACCTAACTCATTCTATGAATCCACCATATCCCTGATACCAAAACCAGGTAAAGACATTACAAAAAAAGAAAATTACAGACCTATGTCCCTCATGAACATAGATGCAAAAATCCTCAACAAAATTCTAGCCAACAAAATTCAACAACATATCAAAAAAATAATCCCCCACGACCAAGTGGGATTTATACCAGGTATGCAAGGCTGGTTTAATATTAGAAAAACCATTAATGTAATCCACCATGATCTTATCAATTGATGCAGAAAAGGCATTTGACAAAATCCAACACCCATTCATGATAAAAACTCTCAGCAAAATAGGAACTGAAGTAAAATTCCTCAACATAATAAAGGGCATCTATACAAAGCCAACAGCCAACATCACCCTAAATGGAGAGAGCCTGAAAGCATTTCCCTTGAGAACGGGAACCAGACAAGTATGACCTTGATCACCGCTCTTATTCAACATTGTGCTAGAGGTCCTATCCAGAGCAATTAGGCTAGACAAAGAAATAAAGGGCATTCGGATTGGCAAGGAGGAAGTAAAAGTATCTCTATTTGCAGATGACATGATCTTATACACAGAAAACCCTAAGGAATCCTCCAGAAAACTACTGAAACTAATAGAAGAGTTTGGCAGAGTCTCAGGTTATAAAATAAACATACAAAAGTCAGTTGGATTCCTCTATATCAACAAAAAGGACATCGAAGAGGAAATCACCAAATCAATACCATTCACAGTAGCCCCCAAGAAGATAGAATGCTTAGGAATAAATCTTACCAAAGACGTAAAAGACCTATACAAAGAAAACTACAATGTACTACTACAAGAAACTAAAAAGGACCTACATAAGTGGAAAAACATACCTTGCTCATGGATAGGAAGACTTAGCATAGTAAAAATGTCTCTTCTACCAAAAGCCATCTATACATACAATGCACTGCCGATCCAAATTCCAATGACATTTTTTAAAGTGATGGAGAAACAAATCACCAACTTCATACAGAAGGGAAAGAAGCCTCGGATAAGTAAAGCATTACTGAAAAAGAAGAAGAAAGTGGGAGGCCTCACTCTACCTGATTTTAGAACCTATTATACAGCCACAGTAGTCAAAACAGCCTGGTACTGGTACAACAACAGGCACATGGACCAATGGAACAGAATTGAGAACCCAGATATAAATCCATCCACATATGAGCAGCTGATATTTGACAAAGGCCCAGTGTCAGTTAATTGGGGGAAAAGATAGTCTTTTAAACAAATAGTGCTGGCATAACTGGATATTCATTTGCAAAAAAATGAAACAGGACCCATACCTCACACCATGCACAAAAACTAACTCCAAGTGGATCAAAGACCTAAACATAAAGATCATGGAAGAAAAAATAGGGACAACATTAGGAGCCCTAATACAAGGCATAAACAGAATACAAAACATTACCAAAAATGACGAAGAGAAACCAGATAATTGGGAGCTCCTAAAAATCAAACACCTATGCTCATCTAAAGACTTCACCAAAAGAGTAAAAAGACCACCTACAGACTGGGAAAGAATTTTCAGCTATGACATCTTCGACCAGCGCCTGATCTCTAAAATCTATATAATTCTGTTAAAACTCAAACGCAAAAAGACAAACAACCCAATCAAGAAGTGGGCAAAGGATATGAACACGCACTTCACTAAAGAAGATATTCAGGCAGCTAGCAGATATATGAGAAAATGCTCTCGATCATTAGCCATTGGAGAAATGCAAATTAAAACCACGATGAGATTCCATCTCACTCCAACAAGGCTGGCATTAATCCAAAAAGCACAAAATCATAAATGTTGGAGAGGCTGAGGAGAGATTGGAACTCTTATACACTGCTGGTGGGAATGTCAAATGGTACAACCACTTTGGAAATCTATCTGGCATTTTCTTAAAAAGTTAGAAATAGAACTACCATACAACCCAGAAATCCCACTCCTTGGAATATACCCTAGAGAAATAAGAGCCTTTACACGAACAGATATATGCACACCCTTGTTTATTGCAGCAGTGATTACAATACCAAAAAGATGGAAGCAACCAAGGTGCCCATCAATGGATGAATGGTTAAATAAATTACGGTATATTCACACAATTGAATACTATGCATCAATAAAGAACAGTGAGGAATCTGTGAAACATTTCCTAACATGGAGGAACCTGGAAGGCATTATGCTGAGTGAAATTAGTCAGAGTCAAAAGGACAAATATTTTATAAGACCACTATTATAAGATCTTGAGAAGTAGCATAAACTGAGAAGAACACATACTTTTGTGGTTATGGTGGTGGGAGGGATGGAGGGTGGGAGAGGGTTATTTACTGGTTAGTAGATAAGAACTACTTTAGGTGAAGGGAAGGACTGTACTCAATACACGGAAGGTCAGCTCAACTGGACTGGACCAAAAGCAAAGAAGTTTCCAGGATAAACTGAATGCTTCGAAGGTCAGTGGAGCAAGGGCGGGGGTCTGGGGACTATGGCTTAAGGGGGCTTCTAAGTCAATTGGCAAAATAATTCTATTATGAAAACATTCTGCATCCCACTTTAAAGTGTGGCGTCTGGGGTCTTAAATGCTAACAAGCGGCCATCTAAGATGCATCAATTGGTCTCAACCCACCTGGATCAAAGGAGAATGAAGAATACCAAGGTCACGTGATAACTATGAGCCCAAGAGACAGAAAGGGCCACATGAACCAGAGACTTACATCATCCTGAGACCAGAAGAACTAGATGGTGCCCGGCCACAACCGATGACTGCCCTGACAGGGAGCACAACAGAGAATCCCTGAGGGAGCAGGAGAACAGTGGGATGCAGACCCCAAATTCTCATAAAAAGACCAGACTTAATGGTCTGACTGAGACTAGAAGAATCCCGGCGGTCATGGTCCCCAAACCTTCTGTTGGCCCAGGACAGGAACCATTCCCAAAGACAACTCATCAGACATGGAAGGGACTGGACAATGGGCTGGAGAGAGATGCTAATGAAGAGTGAGCTACTTGTATCAGGTGGACACTTGAGACTATGTTGGCATCTCCTGTCTGGAGGGGAGATGGGAGGGTAAAGAGGGTTAGAAACTGGCAAAACGGTCATGAAAGGAGAGACTGGAAGGAGGGAGCGGGCTGACTCATTAGGGGGAGAGTAAATGGGAGTATGTAGTAAGGTGTATATAAGCTTATATGTGATGGACTGACTTCATTTGTAAACTTTCACTTAAAGCACACTAAAAATTATTTTAAAAAAATACAGTGTAAAGAATACGAAAAAGTAAGTCACATACTGAGAGAAAATATTTGCAAGAACATATACATAATAAACGGCTTGTAATCAAAATATATAAACAACTTTTAAACTCAATAAAAAGAAAAAAAAAAAAGAACCTGCAAATTCAGACACTTCACAAAGGAAAAATAGGAATGATAAACAAGCACATCAAAATGATTAACATCATTACTTATCAGGGAAATGGCAACTAAAACCACGAGTCCCCACCGCAAACACACTCAAACTCAAAAACCAAACCCATTTCCATCGAATAGATTCTGACTCTATACACTACAGAGACTGATAACAGTAAATGTTGACAAGGATGTGGAGAAGCTAGAACTCTCATATTTTGCTGGTGGTAATGTAACATGGTACAGCCACTTTAGAAAACAGCTTGGCAGTTATTTATACAGTTAAACATTCATTTACCATAAATAACCATTTGATTATGACACCTGATAACTGCTAGTGTGTCAGAGTAGAACTGAACAACATAGGGTTTTTATTTTTTTAAATAATTTTTATTGTGCTTTAAGTGAAAGTTTACAAATCAAGTCAGTCTGTCACACAAAACCCATGTACACCTTGCTACATCCTCCCAATTACTCTCCCCCTAATTTTTTTTTTTTAATGAGACAGCCTGCTCTCTCCCTCCACTCTCTCTTTTCGTGTCCTTTTCGCCAGCTTCTAACCCCCTCCACCCTCTCAACTCCCCTCCAGGCAGGATATGCCAACATAGTCTCAAGTGTCCACCTGATCCAAGAAGCTCACTCCTCACCAGCATCCCTCTCCAACTCATTGTCCAGTCCAATCCGTGTTTGAAGAGTTGGCTTTAGGAATGGTTCCTGTCCTGGGGCAACAGAAGGTCTGGGCGCCATGACCACCAGAGTCCTTCCAGGCTCAGTCAGACCATTAAGTTTGGTCTTGTGAGAATTTGAGGTCTGCATCCCACTGCTTTCCTGCTCCTTCAGGGGTTCTCTGTTGTGTTCCCTGTCAGGGCAGTCATCGGTTTTAGCCGGGCACCATCTAGTTCTTCTGGTCTCAGGATGATGTAGTCGCTGGTTCATGAGGCCCTTTCTGTCTCTTAGGCTCAAAGTTATCGTGTGACCTTGGTGTTCTTCATTCTCCTTTGATCCAGGTGGGTTGAGACCAACTGATGCATCTTAGATGGCTGCGTGCTAGTGTTTAAGACCCTAGACGCCACTCTTCAAAGTGGGATGCAGAATGTTTTCTTAATAGATTTTATTACGCCAATTGACTTAGATGTCCCCTGAAACCATGGTCCCCAGACCCCTGCCCTTGTTACTCTGGCCTTGGAAGCATTCAGTTTATTCAGGAAACTTATTTGCTTTTGGTTTAGTCCAATTGTGCTGACCTTCCCTGTATTGTGTGTTGTCTCTCCTGTCACCTAAAGTGGTTCTTATCTACTATCTAAGTAGTGAATACCCCTCTCCCACCCTCCCTCCCTTCCCCCCTCTCGTAACCACAAAAGAATGTTTTCTTCTCATTTAAACTATTTCTCAAGTTCTTATAATAGTGGTCTTATACAATATTTGTCCTTTTGCAACTGACTAATTTCACTCAGCATGATGCCTTCCAGGTTCCTCCATGTTAGGAAATGTTTCACAGATTCCTCACTGTTCTTTATCGATGCGTAGTATTCCATTGTGTGACTATACCATAATTCATTTATCCATTCATCCATTGATGGGCACCTTGGTTGCTTCCATCTTTTTGCTATTGTAATCACTGCTGCAATAAACAAGGGTGTGCATGTATCTGTTCGTGTAAAGGCTCTTATTTCCCTAGGATATATTCCAAGGAGTGGGATTTCTGGGTTGTATGGTAGTTCTATTTCTAACTTTTTAAGAAAATGCCAGATAGATTTCCAAAGTGGTTGTACCATTTGACATTCCCACCAGCAGTGTATAAGAGTTCCAATCTCTCCTCAGCCTCTCCAACATTTATGATTTTGTGCTTTTTGGATTAATGCCAGCCTTGTTGGAGTGAGATGAAAGCTCATTATAGTTTCGATCTGCATTTTTCTAATGGCTAATGATCTTGAACGTTTCCTCATATATCTGTTAGCTACCTGAATGTCTTCTTTAGTGAAGTGTCTATTCATATCTTTTGCCCATTTTTTGAATGGATTATTTGTCTTTTTGCAGTTGAGTTTTTGCAGTATCATGTAGACTTTAGAGATGAGGCGCTGATCAGAAATGTCATAGCTAAAAACTTTTTCCCAGTCCGTAGGTAGTCTTTTTACTCTTTTGATGAAGTCTTTGGATGAACATAAGTGTTTGATTTTTAGGAGCTCCCAGTTATCTAGTTTTTCTTCTACGTTCTTTATAATGTTTTCTGCAGTGTTTATGCCTTGTATTAGGGCTCCTAACGTTGTCCCTAATTTTTCTTCCATGATCTTTATCGTTTTAGATTTTATACTCAGGTCTTTGATCTATTTTGAGTTAGTTTTTGTGCACGGAATGAGGTATGGGTCTTGTTTCATTTTTTTACAGATGGGTATCCAGTTATGCCATCACTGTTTGTTAAAAAGCCTGTCTTTTCCCCAGTTAAGTGTTTTGGGGACTTTGTCAAATATCAGCTGCTCGTATGTGGATGGGTATATGTCTGGATTCTCAATTCTGTTCCATTGGTCTGTGTATCTGTTGTTGTACCAGTACCAGGCTGTTTTGACTACTGTGGCGGTATAATAGGTTCTAAAATCAGGTAAAGTAAGGCCTCCTACTTTGTTGTTCTTTTTCAGTAATGCCTTATTTATCCGGGGCCTCTTTCCCTTCCATATGAAATTGGTGATTTGTTTCTCCATGTCATTAAAGAATGTCATTGGGATTTGGATCGGAATTGCATTAAATGTATAGATCACTTTTGGTAGAATAGACATTTTTATAATGTTAAGTCTCCCTATCCACGAGCAAGGTATGTTCTTCCACTTATGTAAGTCTCCTTTGGTTTCTTGCAGAAGTGTACTGTAGTTTTATTTGTACAAGTCTTTTACATCTCTGGTAAGATTTATTCCTAAGTATTTTATCTTCTTGGGGGCTACTGTGAATGGCATTGATTTGGTGATTTCCTCTTCGATGTTCTTCTTGTTGGTGTAGAGGAATCTGACTGACTTTTGTATGTTTATCTTGTATTCCGATACTCTGCTGAACTCTTCTATTAGTTTCAGTAGTTTTCTGGAGGATTCCTTAGTGTTTTCTGTGTATATGATCATGTCATCTGCAAATAGAGATACTTTTACTTCTTCCTTGCCAATCTGGATGTGCTTTATTTCTTTATCTAGCCTAATTGCTCTGGCTTGGACTTCCAGCACAATGTTGAATAAGAGTACTGATGAAGGGCATCCTTGTCTGGTTCCCAATCTCAATGGGAATGTTTTCAGGCTCTCTCCATTTAGGGTGATGTTGGCTGTTGGCTTTGTATAAATGCCCTTTATTATGTTGAGAAATTTTCCTTCTATTCCTATTTTACTGAGCGTTTTTATCATGAGTGAGTGTTGAACTTTGTCAAATGCCTTTTCTGCATCAATTGATAAAATCATGTGATTCTTGTTTTTTGTTTTATTTATGTGGTGGATTACATTAATTGTTTTTCTAGTGTTGAACCATCCCTGCATACCTGGTATGAATCCCACTTGGTCATGGTGAATTATTTTTCTGATATGTTGTTGAATACTATTAGCTAGAATTGTGTTGAGGATTTTTGCATCTGCATTCATGATAGATATAGGTCTATAATTTTCTTTTCTTCTGGTGTCTTTACCTGGTTTTGGTATCAGGGATATGGTGGCTTCTTAGAATGAAGTTGGTAGTATTCCATCCTTTTCTATGCTCTGAAATACCTTTAGTAGTAGTGGCGTTAACTCTTCTCTGAAAGTTTGGTAGAACTCTGTAGTGAAGCCCTCTGGACCAGGGGTTTTTTTTTGTTGGGAGTTTTTTGATCACCTTTTCAATCTCTTCTTTTGTTATTGGTCTATTTAGTTGTTCTACCTCTGTTTGTGTTGGTTTAGGTAGGTACTGTGTTTCTACGAATTCATCCATTTCTTCTAGGTTTTCAAATTTGTGTATAGTTTTTCATAGTAATGTGATATGATTCTTTTAATTTCAGTTGTGTCTGTTGTAATATCACCCATCTCATTACTTATTGGGTTATTTGCTTCCTCTACTGTTTTTCTTTTGTCAGTTTGGCCAATGGTTTATCTATTTTGTCGAGTTTTTTAAAAAAACAGCTTTTGGTCTTGTTAATTCTTTCCACTGTTTTTCTGTTTTCTATTTAATTTATTTCTGCTCTAATTTTTAGTGTTTGTTTTCTTCTGGTGCCTGTGGGTTTCTTTTGTTGCTCTCTTTCTTTTTGTTCAAGTTGTAGGGATACTTCTTTGATTTTGTCCCTTCTTTTTGGATGTGTGCATTTATTGATATAAAGTGGCCTCTGAGCACTGCTTTTCCTGTGCCCCAAAGGTTCCGATAGGAAGTGTTTTCATTCTCCTTGGATTCTCTGAATTTCTTTATTCCATCCTTAAAGTCTTCTATAATCCAATCTTTTTTTGAGTAGGGTATTGTTCAGTTTCCAAGTGTTTGATTTCTTTTCCCTGCTTTTCCTGTTATTGATTTCCACTTTTATGGCCTTATGGTCAGAGAAGATGCTTTGTAATATTTCAATGTTTTGGATTCTGCTAAGGCTGGCTTTATGACCTAATATGTGGTCTATTCTAGAGAATAGTCCATGTGCCCTAGAAAAGAAAGTATGCTTGGTTGCTGTTGGATGGAGTGTTCTGTATATGTCTACGAGGTCAAGTTGGTTGATTGTGGCGTTTAGATTTTCCGTGTCTTTATTGAGCTTCTTTCTGGATGTCCTGTCCTTCACCGAAAGTGGTGTGTTGAAGTCTCCTACTATTATTGTGGAACTGTCTGTCTCACTTTTCCATGCTTATAGAGTTTGTTTTATGTATCTTGCAGCCCTGTCATTTGGTGCCTAAATATTTAATATGGTTATATCTTCTTGGTGTATTGCCCCTTTAATCGTTACATAGTGTCCTTCCTTATCCCTTCTGATTGATTTAACTTTAAATTCAATTAATATTGCCACTCCTGGTCTTTATTATTGTTGTTTGCTTGATATATTTTTTTCCATCCTTTGAGTTTTAGTTTGTTTGTGTCTCTAAGTCTAAGGTGTGTCTCTTGTAGGCAGCATATAGACGGATCTTGTTTTTTAATCCATTCTTCCACTCTCTGTCTCTTTATTGGTGCATTTAGTCCATTTACATTCAGGGTCATTATGGATAGGTATGAATTTAGTGCTGTCATTTTGATGTCTTTTTTTGTGTGTAGACAGCTTCTTTTTCCCACTTGTTTTTATGTGATCAGTAGATTTTCTTTATATATTGTCCTTTCCTCATATTTGTTTTTGTTGATTTTGTTTCTGCTGAGTCTGCTTTTTTCCCTTGTATTTTATTTTGATGAGTAAGATAGTTTGTCTCCTTTGTGGTTACCTCATAATTTACCCTTATTTTTCTAAATTAATAACTAATTTTTATTTCTTTGTATCGCGGTATCTTTCTCTGCTTATGGAAGGTGTATGATTACATTTCTTAGTCCCTCTTTATTATTTCAGTTTTGTCTTCTTTTATATAATAACATTGCTGTTACCTGTGTTGGGCTTTTTTATTTTTTTAATCTTGCTTTTTTTTTTTTTTTTTTTGGATTTCCCTGTCTGGGTTGACTTCTGTTTGTTGTGCCCAGTGTTCTAATCTTGGGCTAACACCTGATGTTATTGATTTTCTAACCAAAGAACTCGCTTTAGTATCTCTTGTAGTTTTCATTTTGTTTTTACTAATTCTCTCAACTTGTGTTTATCTGGAAAAGTCTTAATTTCATCTTCATATTTAAGAGACAGTTTTTTTTTAATTAACTTTTATTAAGCTTCAAGTGAACGTTTACAAATCCAATCAGTCTGTCACATATAAGTTTACATACATCTTACTCCGTACTCCCACTTGCTCTCCCCCTAATGAGTCAGCCCTTTCAGTCTCTCCTTTCGTGACAATTTTGCCAGCTTCCAACTCTCTCTATCCTCCCATCCCCCCTCCAGATAGGAGATGCCAACACAGTCTCAAGTGTCCACCTGATATAATTAGCTCCCTCTTCATCAGCATCTCTCTCCCACCCACTGACCAGTCCCTTTCATGTCTGATGAGTTGTCTTTGGGGAAGGTCTGGGGACCGTGGCTGCCGGGATTCCTCTAGTCTCAGTCAGACCGTTAAGTATGGTCTTTTTATGAGAATTTGGGGTCTGCATCCCACTGATCTCGTGTTCCCTCAGGAGTTCTCTGTTGTGCTCCTTGTCAGGGCAGTCATCGACTGTGGCCGGGCACCAACTAGTTCTTCTGGTCTCAGGATGATGTAGGTCTCTGGTTCATGTGGCCCTTTCTGTCTGTTGGGCTCTTAGTTGTCGTGTGACCTTGGTGTTCTTCATTTTCCTTTGCTCCAGGTGGGTTGAGACCAATTGATCCATCTTAGATGGCCGCTTGTTAGCATTTAAGACCGCAGACAACACATTTGAAAGTGGAATGCAGAATGTTTTCATAATAGAATTATTTTGCCAGTTGACTTAGAAGTCCCCTCAAACCATGGTCCCAAGACCCCCGCCCTTGCTCTGCTGACCTTTGAAGCATTCAGTTTATCCCGGAAACTTCTTTGCTTTTGGTCCAGTCCAACTGAGCTGACCTTCCAAGTATTGAGTGTTGTCCTTCCCTTCATCTAAAGCAGTTCTTATCTACTAATTAATCAATAAAAAACCCTCTCCCTCCCTCCCTCCCTCCCCACCTCGTAACCACAAAAGTATGTGTTCTTCTCAGTTTTTACCATTTCTCAAGATCTTATAATAGTGGTCTTATACAATATTTGTCCTTTTGCCTCTGACTAATTTCACTCAGCATAATGCCTTCCAAGTTCCTCCATATTATGAAGCGTTTCACAGATTCGTCACTGTTCTTTATCGATGCGTAGTATTCCATTGTGTGAATATGCCACAATTTATTTACCCATTCATCCGTTGATGGACACCTTGGTTTCTTCCACCTTTTTGCTATTGTAAACAGAGCTGCAATAAACATGGGTGTGCATATATCTGTTTGTGTGAAGGCTCTTGTATCTCTAGGGTATATTCCGAAGAGTGGGATTTCTGGGTTGTATGGTAGTTCTATTTCTGTTTAAGATAACGCCAGATAGATTTCCAAAGTGGTTGTACCATTTTACATTCCCACCAGCAGTGTATAAGAGTTCCAATCTCTCCGCAGCCTCTCCAACATTTATTATTTTGTGTTTTTTGGATTAATGCCAGCCTTCTTGGTGTGAGATGGAATCTCATCGTAGTTTTAACTTGCATTTCTCTAATGGCTAATGATTGAGAGCATTTTCTCATGTATCTGTTGGCTGCCTGAATATCTTCTTTAGTGAAGTGTGTGTTCATATCCTTTGCCCACTTCTTGATTGGGTTGTTTGTCTTTTTGTGGTTGAGTTTTGACAGAATCATGTAGATTTTAGAGATCAGGCACTGGTCGGAGATGTCATAGCTGAAAATTCTTTCCCAGTCTGTAGGTGGTCTTTTTACTCTTTTGGTGAAGTCTTTAGATGAGCATAGGTGTTTGATTTTTAGGAGCTCCCAGTTATCTGGTTTCTCTTCATCATTTTTGGTAATGTTTTGTATTCTGTTTATGCCTTGTATTAGGGCTCCTAGGGTTGTCCCTATTTTTTCTTCCATGATCTTTATCGTTTTAGTCTTTATGTTTAGGTCTTTGATCCACTTGGAGTTAGTTTTTGTGCATGGTGTGAGGTATGGGTCCTGTTTCATTCTTTTGCAAATGGATATCCAGTTATGCCAGCACCATTTGTTAAAAAGACTATCTTTTCCCCAATTAACTGACACTGGTCCTTTGTCAAATATTAGCTGCTCATACGTGGATGGATTTATATCTGGGTTCTCAATTCTGTTCCATTGGTCTATGTGCCTGTTGTTGTACCAGTACCAGGCTGTTTTGACTACTGTGGCTGTATAGTAGGTTCTGAAATCAGGTAGAGTGAGGCCTCCCACTTTCTTCTTCTTTTTCGGTAATGCTTTGCTTATCTGGGGCTTCTTTCCCTTCCATAAGAAATTGGTGATTTGTTTCTTTTAAGAGACAGTTTTGATGGATATATGATTCTTGGCAGGCAATTTTTTTTCTTCAGTTTTTAAATATGTCATCCCATTGCCTTGTTGCCTGCATGGTTTCTGCCAAGTAGTCCGAGCTTATTCTTA
The DNA here is from genome assembly GCF_030014295.1 of Loxodonta africana. Lineage (NCBI taxonomy): Eukaryota > Metazoa > Chordata > Mammalia > Proboscidea > Elephantidae > Loxodonta > Loxodonta africana. Next base: position 109,779,964 of record NC_087344.1, read on the forward strand.
TTGGCTCTTCCTTGTTGGTGACTTTTCTTTTATCCCTTTCTGCTCTCATAATTGTGTCCTTATCTTTGGTTTTGGTAAGCTTGATTATAATATGTCTTGGTGAGTTTCTTTTAAGATCTACCTTATGTGGAGTTCGATGAGCATCTTGGATAGATATCTTCTGATCTTTCACAATATCAGGGAAGTTTTCTGCCAACAAATCTTCAACAATTTTTGTGTATTTTCTGTTATCCCTCCCTGTTCTAGTACTCCAGTCACTCGTAGGTTATTTCTCTTGATACAGTCCCACATGATTCTTAGGTTTTCTTCATTTTTTTAAATTCTTTTATCTGATTTTTCTTCAATTATGTTAGTGTGAACTGATTTGTCTTCAAGTTCAGAAATTCTAGCTTCTACTTGCTCAATTCTGCTCCTCTGACTTTCTATTGAGTGGCCTACTTATGTAATTTTATTGTTAATCTTCTGAATTTCTGATTGCTGTCTGTCTATGGATTTTTCCAGCTTATTAAACTTTTCATTATGTTCCTGGATAATCTTTCTGAGTTCTTCAATTGCTTTATCTGTGTGTTCATTGGCTTGTTCTGTGTATTGCCTCATTTCCTTCCTGATGTCTTGAAGTGTTCTTTATATTAAACTTTCGTATTCTCCATCTGGTAATTCCAGGAATGCACTTTCATCTAAAAGATCCCTGGATTCTTTGTTTTGAGAGCCTGTTGAGGTGATCATGGCCCGTTTCTTTTTGTGACTTGATATTGACTGTTGTTTCCGAGCCATCTATAAGTTATTATATTAGTTTATGCTTGCTTACTGTGTCGTGGCTGCTTGCTTTGTTTTGTTTTGGTATACCCCAATGGGTTGCTTGAGTGAGCTAGCTTGATTATTTTCGCCTTTGGAGCTCTAGTGTCCTGTCCCCAGCTGGCTAGAGCTGTTATCAGGTATATCAGTCTAGGAGTCCATTCAGTTTTCTTGTATGAATTCAGCTCAGGTTTCCAGTTAGCTGATATCGAATGTGTGGTACAGGCTCTGTCCTACAGTCTTCAAAGGGCAGGGGTGATTGGTGTATATACTGGTATCTGATTGCTGCAGGGGGTCACACTCTGAATAAGGCAGGGGGCTGAGAACCGACCCCCAAGTGTCTCTGAGGAAAACACATCTCTCTTCCCTAGAGCGTGCTGGTGGGTGGGCTCTGCAGAGGGACCATGGGCACACAAAGATTTGTTGTAAGGACTGGGAGGTACCAGTTACCCCTGGGCCCCTTTCGTGGGTGGCTGGGTGACCAAAGTGGAGCCACCAGTCCTTAGGTCCCTGTTGTGGCTAGGTGAGGACCTTGTTTAATAGGCAAAGCAATGTGAAATGTCAAACAGCCACCTCTCCACCTCACCGTGGAAATGGTCAGAGTTTGCCAGCAAGGGCCTATTCCCCTGAAATAGGCCCACACAGGTCCATGCAGAAGGGAAAGGTGCTCAAGGCCCATGGACGGTTTATGCCTGGACAGGAGCCGCTTCTGTCCTGAGCTCCCCTGGTTAATGGAGCTAGCAAATTATCTTTTCCCCCCAGCTGGAAATTTTTTCCTTCCTCAAGGCTGGAATGACGGCTCCAGGTGCTCACAAGGGTCTATCTCAGGCCTAGGGATTCAGCTGCTGAAGCTGGGTTGAGAGTGGGGGTGGGGCGGTAAAGTATACGCAAGGACTTAGCTTTTGCGGAGTGCGCCTTTCTCCTCAGGTTCCAGAGGTGTGAGTGGGCTGTGTGGCTGGCTGCTTCTCCCTGAGGAAACGGCGGCTGAACGCTAGGACCACCCTGCCGCCGCTGCTGCCGCTCCGGGAATGGTGCCTGAGGGCTCCCCGCAATTCAGGTCCGGTAACTCCTCTCCGCTTCTGAACAGTCTCTTCCTTCCCCTGCCCCTCAGTTCGTTGTCTAAGCTTGCCTTTGATGCTCAGGGCTCCCAGCTTGCCACAAATATACTCATTTCACTTGTTTTTTCGAGTCTTTGTTGTAAAGAGGGCTCTACGGAAGTGTCTGTCTATTCCAATATCTTGGCTCTGCCCCTCCATAGGGTTTTTAATGGCTGATATTTAGGAGATAGATCACCAGGTTTTTCTTCTGAGGCACCTGTGGGTAGATTAGAACCTCCAACCTTTAGGTTAGCAGGTGAGTGCATTAAGTGTTTGCAGTACTCAGGAACTTCATATAGTTACCATAAAACCAAAAATCAAACCCGTTGCCACTGAGTCAATTCCAACTCATAGCAACCCTATAGAACAGAGTAGAACTGCCCCATAATGTTTCCAAGGAGTGGCCAGTGGATTTGAGTCACTGGCCAGTATACCACCAGGGCTCTATACTTACCTGTAATTCTATTTCAAAGTATTTGCCCAAGAGAAATGAAAACGTATACCCATACAGATTTGTTCTTAGTAGTTTTATTCATAACAGTCACGAACAGGAAACAATGCAAAGTTCGCTGAGTGGCAAATGGGTCACAAACAAATTGTGGTCACATCCATAGAATGGAATGCAACACAACAATTAAAAGAAACAAACTACTAATACCCATGCAACATGGATAAGCCTCAAAAGCTAAATAAGCAAATCTAGGCTCGAAAGACTGCATAGATTATGAATCCACCTATATGAAATTCTAGTAAAGGAAGACTATCATGACTTAAAGCAGATGAGTGGTTGCCAGGTGGGAGAATGGGACTGACTGCAAAAGGGCATGAGGAACTTTTTGGAGTAATGGAAATATTCTATATTTTTTCTGTAGTGGTGACTACAGGTATTTAAACATTTTCAAAATTTATCAAATTATACACTTGATATGAGTGGATAGTTTAAAAACAAAGTATACCTCAAAAAAGCTGGTTTTAAAAATATAGGGACACCACTGTTTTTTATTGAAAAAATAAAAATAAAACAAACCCGTTGCTGTCGAATCAATTCTAACTCATAGTGACCATATAGAGAATTTGGAATTGTGAGGTCCGCCGTTGGTCCAGCAACTCAATACTATCAGTTGGTTTGTGTGTGAGTCCCTTTGCATTTCTTTATGGTTCTAAGGTGGCTTACAGAGCTCAAAGCACCAAACAGCAGGATCTAAAACAAGAGGGGGTGGTGCTAGAGTGGGTGAAACAAAAAACTTTTTTCCTTATGTGGGTATTTTGTTTTATCCTGGAGCAATGCTATTCTTAGGAGCTCCTAGAAGACCTCTAGAATGATCTTTTGCTGAAGAAAAATAGATTTTCTCTGACTGGTTTACGTCAATTCTGATTCATCCCTTGGAGCTCGGGCAAAGGCCCATCTGGGTGCAGCTTCTGTAAAGCCTGAAGATCCTTTAAGTAAATGAATACAAAATTCTCAACACCAACTTGCCATGAGCCCTTCTACAGCCTTGAAAACAACCATGCACATGAGGAACCCTAAGGCTTTATTAGCTTCACAGTAACTTTTGCCATCAAATTGACTTCGATTCATGAAGACCGCATATGTGTCAGAGTAAAACTGTGCTCCATAGGGTTTTCAGTGGCTAATTTTTCAGAAGTAGATTGCCAAGTAGATTCTGAAGAACCTTTGGTTGGACTCAAACCTCCAATCTGTTGATTAGCAGCTGAACAAATTACCCTTTGTGCCATTCTGTACTCCAGCTCCACAGTAAGCCCATACCTGAATGCTTGCTACCCAGCCTTTCAACTTATTCAAGGCTTTGTTGGTAAGGAAGACAGGTTTCTGATGGCTGGTACTAGTCAATCAACAGTTTCTGCCATAATTCCCTTCCTCTAGGAGTTTGGAATCTTGGAAAATTCTCTTGATAGTAGAAATCATGGAAACTCTGAACTTTAAAACTCCTGTTTAAATTTCCTTCAGCATTTAGAATTACTGTTAAATGCTAGCTCCTTTGCAGGTCTGATAAAAGCAGTAGCATATAATAGAAAAAGCATAGTTGGGCTTTTGTTAGAGCCTCCTCTTCGCTATTTTTAGTTGCATGATCTTAGTCAAGTTTTTTTTAAATACATCTGGGCCTTAATTTTTTGTTAGCTGCCATAGAATAGGCCCCAACTCTTGGCAACCTATGCGCGATGGAACAAAACTCTGCCCAGTCCTTCATCAACCCCATGATTGGCTGCAGTTTGGACCACTGTGATCCACAGGGTTTTCATTGACTGATTTTCAAAAGTAGGTCATTAGCTCTTTCTTCCTAGTCCATCTTAGTCTGGGAGCGCCGCTGAAATCTGTTCAGCTCATAGCAACACTCAGTACTCCACCACCAGATGGGGAATGGCTGCCCATAAGGTGCATAGTAATTTAAACCTGAGTGGGCCTTAATTGCCTTCTTTATAATGAAGATAATGGTAGATAGACAAAAGTCTGTGAGATTTGCTAAAGTTGAAATAAATCTATTCACTCTTTCCTTGCTAGGTAGTATGCTCTCTTGAGGATGTATGGAAATCTTGGAAGGAGCATCTCTTTGTATTGTGATCCCTGCTTTCAGTTCATCACATGAGGCTTTTGTCTTTCCCTTTTCCATCTTCCCTGGGCCTTTGCTACAAGATGAATTAAAAAAAAAATGACCATTTAATTCCAAAAAGCCAAGTTACAGATTGTTGGGTGGGTGGTGAGAACAGTATATTTTCCTTTCAAGAGCTTATTTAGAGCGATTGTCAACATGTATCCTTAGTGATTAAATCATTAAGGGAGAACACAATTTGTGAAATAATGTTTTCTCAAGCTACTCAATTTTTTAAGCAATGCACAGCAAACATCAACTCATAGCTTTTATTCTGACTGATCTAAATTCCTATTACCAATCACCTCATAAATAATTCAAAGGGAAAACAATGGATAACTCATGTTATATTTTTCTTTCATAAATAATGCTTCAAACTATTAAGTCATGTTTTTACAGCAGCTTGTGAAAGGGAGACATGCCTACTCTTTGGTTAAATTTAATCAGTGCAGTCAGAAAAGAAATACATGTATCACGTAGTAATCAAGACAGGATATCTCCCTTTACTGAGTACCTTCTGAGTATCAGGCACTATTCTTGGCACTTTACATATTTTATTTAATTTTTACAATAACTCTGCAAAATAAGTATTGTTTCTTCCATTTGACAAATAAGGAAACTGAAATGGAATAAGAAGTTAAATAACCAGCCCCAAATCATGTAGTTTAAAACAAACAAATACATAGATATCAAGAACTCAAAGCTAGTTCTGATTCCAGACCAATGCCCTTATACACCATGCCTGTAGTACCCATCACCACTGTGCCATGCTGCCACTTGATAAATGAGCACTACCGGAAGGCAGAAGTTTAGAGTTCTTGGTCCATCTCCCTGGCACTAATTTTTTTTTTGGTTCAGAGTAGAGTTTTCATGCCTTAATCCTACAACGCACTCTTTTTTTCCTCTGGGAATCCCTACTGAAGGGTCTTGAGAGTAGAAATAATTGCCAGATGGTAAGCAAGTAAGATACAAGGATCCTCAAAATGGAGGTTCTATAGTCATAAGGGAGTCTCTAAGTAGTGCAAACGGTTAAGTGCTCAGCTGCTAACTGAAAGGTTGGTAATCTTAGTCCACCCAGAGTTACTTTGGAGGAAAAGTGATTTACTTTTTAAAATATTTTATTGTGTTTTAGGTGACAGTGTACACAGCAAATTCGGTTCCCATTTAACAATTTTTAAACAAATAGTTCCATGACATTTGTTAAAATTTTCATGTGTCAGCGTTCTCATTATTACCCTCTTGTTTGTTCTGTTTCCATTGATCTAGCTTCCCTTCCCCTCCTTGCCTTCTCATCTTTGCTCTTGGGTAAATGTGGACTGTTTGGTCTCATATAGATGATTGTTTAAGGGAGCACATTACTCACGGGTGAAATTTTTTTTATAAGCCGATCTATAATTTGGCTGAAATGTGACCTTCAGGAGTAGCTTCAGTGCCAAGTTCAAAAGGCATCTTAGGGCGATAGTCTCAGGGATTCCTCTAGTGTCTATCAGTCTAGTAAGTCTGACCTTTTTCAGGAATTTGAGTTTTGTTCTACATTTTTCTCCCATTCTATCTGGGATCACCAAACTTTTCCTCTGAGGTACCTCTGAGTGGACTTGAATCTCTAAACTTTTAGTTAGCAGGCAAGTGCACTAACCATTTGTACCACCCAGGATTCTGTCTCCTACACATGGGAATCATATTTTCAAAGCTAATATGGCCTTAATATAAAATTTCTTCTTAAAAACTTCCAGTGGTCCTCTATTGCTTTCAGGATAAAATAAAAACCCTTTGGTATGGTGCTTCAAACAATATAAACACAGCCGTCTGCTCCAACCACATCTCCTGATAGTCCCTGTATCCTCAACCCACTCCAATCACACAAATTTTATCACCATTCCTTTAATATGGCCAATGTTTGCTTGCTTCCACATCTCTGTCATTGTTTACTCTGCCTGAATGTCCTACAGCCTTCCATGTACTGCCATCCACCCATTCTCAAACTCACACTTCTCCACTAAGACTTGGTCAAATATTATCTCCTAGGAGCCTGGTAGTGCAGTGGTTAAGTGCTCGGCTACTTAGTGGAAGGTCAGCGGTTCGAACCCACCACCTACTCCACTGAGAACGGATGTGGCAGTCTGCTTCCATAAAGATTACAGCTTTGGAAACCCTGTGGAGCAGTTCTACTCTGTCCTATAGGGTCTCTATGAGTTGGAATTGAGTCCACAGCACACAACAACAATGTGACTCCCTCAGGCAGGATAAATGATGTGTCTGGATTTGGCACTTTCCACACTGCACCATGATTATCTGTTTTATAACTGCTTTCTTTGATAGACTATTAGTCCCTCCAAAGGGGGACTCTTGACTTTTCTTCTCTGTAGCTTCAGTAGCTGCCACTGTCTGGCTGTAAGTAGGTGATTAGTAAATGTTGGGTGACTGAGTGAATAAACACACTGATTCATTTTTCCTCAGCCCATCTCTGTGTTGATGAGAAGCATGAATGCAATGAGTGACTGGGGTGGTAGTGACAGAGCTAATATGGAAATCCAAGGTGCCATCATCAAGCCCAGTGTGTCTTCTGTGCTAGACCACACTTGGCTAGTTGTGACAAGGCAGCATTTTAACAACGCTTTTGACAAGCAGTCAACCTTGGAGGCACACATCTTTGTTTGCCCAATTTCTTAGCCTTAGTGGTTGACTTATGTTGTTTTCAGTGGGGTTCCTGTAGCACTGGAAGTATCCTGAAGCAGGTTCACAGAAGGAAAATGTGGGATATATGCTGACTTTTATCTGCATTTCAGCAAAGAATTTGACAGATTCTCATCATTTATCATGATGTTGCTTATTGGTCCAGTTGTGAGGATTTTTGTTTTCTTTATGTCGAAGTGTAATCCATACTGAAGGCTGTAATATTTTATCTTCATCGTTAAGTGTTTCAAGTCCTATTGGCTTTCTGCAAGCAAAATTGTGTCATCTGCATACTGCAGGTTGTTAAGGTGCCTTCCTCCAATCCTGATGCTCTGTTCTTCTTCATATAGTCCAGCTTCTCGAATTATTTGCGTACAGATTGAATGAGTATGATGAAAGTATACAAAACAGACACACAACTTTCCTGATTGTAAACCACACAGTATCCACCTGTTTTGCTCAAATGATGGCCTCTTGGTCTGTGGACAGGTTCTGCGTGAGCACAATTGTTTTGGAATTCTCATTCTTTATAAGGTTATCCATAGTTTGTTATAATCCACATGGTCAAATGCCTTTGCATAGTCAATAAAACACAGGTAAACATCTTTCTGGTATTCTCTGCTTTCAGCCAAGATCCATCTGACGTCAACAATGATATCACTTGTTCTACATCCTCTTCTGAATCCAGCTTGAATTTCTAGTGGTTCCCTGTTGAAGTACTGCTCCAACAGTTTTTGAATTATCTTCAGCAAAATTTTACTTGCATGTGACATTAATGATATTGCTCAATAATTTCTGCATTCCATTGGATCACCTTTCTTTGAAATGGGCACAAATATGAATCTCTTCCTATCAGTTGACCAGGTAGCACTTTTATAGGCCTGGCATAATGGAAAGACCATAGGACACAGAGTCAGACACAAATGGATCAAATCTCTCCTCTACCATGAATTAGCCAAGTAATAAGCCCTTGTTTTGTCCTTCATGTGTAAAATGGAGTCAAGAATATTTTTGCCCGTAAATGTAATCATTCTTCATGTCTTGGCTTATGATCACTTCTTCAAGGAAGCTTCAGTTTATGTACCAAAATCAAAACCAGATGTCATCAAGTCAATTCTGACTCATGGCATCCTCATCAGTTTCAGAGTAGAACTGCTTCATAGGGTTTTCAAGGCTGTGACCTTTCAAAAGAAAATCACCAGGCCTTTCTTCTAAGGTGCCTATGGTTGAATTAGAACCACCAACCGTTCATTTGGTAGCTGAGCACTTAACCATTTGCATCTCCCAGGGACTCCTCAGACTATGTTAGCTCCCATAAATGCTCTCATAACACCTTGTTCTTATTTTTTTATGTCCCTTGAAATAAATCATACTTTTTAATTTTCCAGGTAATTATTTGTTAAAAGGCTTACCCATTAAACTCTCTGTGAGGTCAGGCATCATGTATGTGTTTACATTCCTGTATTTCCAGCACCTAACAGAAGATAGGAATCATAGAAGACTTTTAGTAAATGTCTTTTTGGATAATAAATAAGCTTAGCATTGCCTGTGTGGTCCTGCATACCTGGGAAGCCCCATTTTGAGCCAGTCTTGTATTTACTTTCCAAGTTTCAGGTGCATTGGTCTTTTGTTAAGTTCCTGCAAGGTTTCATGCTTTTTTCCCTCTTTGGGACTTTCTCACATGCTTTTCCTTCAATCTGGAACAGAATATTCCTTTTCTCCTCTTACCCCAATTTATGCCTAGCTAATGTCTGTTCTTAAATACCTCCTTCTCAGGCCTCTCCTTAAATACCTGTTCCCAAAGGAAGACTTCTTTGTACATTATCATACCTACATCCACCTTAAAAAAAAAAAACTACATCCACCTTAGGTCCTAACTATGTTAAGCCCCAATTAAAACTTCACAGCTTCTTTATTGTCCTTATAATTAAAATTATTTATTTAATGTACATTCCTGATTCATGGTAAGGTCCATGGGATCAGACTATATTTACTGCTGTAAGAATCCTCAGGCTCTAGCACAGTGCCTGGTATATATGTGCTAATAAATATTTATTGCTCAAGGAATATAAGTTCTTTAACTACATGCAAGAAGACTTGGAAACAGAGATAGGGAAATCAACAGGGTTGTTGTGACAGACTGAAAGATGGTCAGCAAAATCTATTTTCTCTTCTTCTTGGACACAAGGCTATAGTACACGTCATGCCTCCCTTGCAGTTAGGTGTGGCTATGGCATAGAATTTTAGCAAAAGTGATGTGTGCTTCATGCTCTCCAGATCTGGACTATACAGAGTTCTTACTCATGCACTCATGCTTCTCCATACATTTTTTTTTTTTTTTTTCTTTTCCTTTGGCTGGCTGGAATAAAAATGGCCGTGGTGACCTTGGAAGCCACATGTTGAAGATTTCAGAGCACTCATTACCCTGGGTACCTGAATGTCCACATGGAGAAGAGCTGCATCTGTCTTGCTGGCCAGTAGCACTTGCCTTGGACTGTTACATGAGTGATAAATAAGTTCTTTTGTGTTTGAGCCATTCTACATTTTGGCTTATACAGGGGTTAAGAGCTGTGGCTGCTAACCTAAAGGTCGGCAGGTTGAATCTGCCAACTGCTCCTTGGAAACTCTATGGGGTAGTTCTACCCTGTCCAATAGGATCACTATGAATTTGGTTTTTGGTTTACATCTAGTGTTTTACACTAAGTGATAAAGTAGCTATTATAGCATACATGAAGGATTGTTTTATGGCAGAGGGAATACACTTACTTTGTGAAATGGGCCGAATGTGTTCTAAGGCAAGTAGTTCTCAAAATGTAAGCAGTCAGCATCATCATTCCCCTGAGGACTTGTTATAAATACAAACTTTCAGGCCCTAGCCCAGACCTACAGAATCTGAAACTCTGGGAGTAGGGCCAGCATTCTGTGCTTTAACAAGCCCTACAAGAAATTCTAATACATTCTCTCAAGTTTGCGAACTACTGGACTTTGAATCTAGAGAAGCTTAACCCTTGGAAGCTTTGTAATTCTGAACAAGTTATTTGATTTCTCTGAGATGTAATTTTAAGTAAAATATAAGTGATAAAATCTACCTTGTGGAGGTGCTCTGAGGGTTTTTTTTTTTTTTCAGTGCTATTTATAAAATCTGAAGTACGTTGTGGATTCCCGAGTCATATCTGCCACTCTTCTTTCCCTTTCTGTGTGGCTCTAGTTGAAGCTGGGTGATGGTTAGGATTCTAGGAATTGGAGGAACAGGAATGAATAGAACATCATGAGTATACCCTGTGGAAGTTAAGATGTCCTGGGCTACTGTGCTAAGCTTTAAGAGAAGAGGTACAGTTTGCAATAGTTTAGAAATGCTAGTCTGCTTTGCTCATAAGGTTAGGTCGACCTGTTCAATGTTTAATATCATGTTTTAACGCGGTGAGTTTTAGAACATTTTCTTCAGCCACTATCCTCTTTGTTCTTGGCAGCTATACATGTAAAGGGCTTAGAACAGCTCTTGACACCTGTTAAGCACTCAGTATGAGTTAACTGGAGCCCTAGTGGTACAGTGGTTAAGAGCTCAGTTGCTAACCAAAAGGTCAGCAGTTCGAACTCACCAGCCACTCCTAGGAAACCCAATGGGGCAGTTCTACTCTGTCCTATAGGGTCGCTGTGAGTCAGAATCAACTCAATTACAATGGGTTTTGGTTTATGAGTTAACTGAGGACAGTGGCAGAATTCTTGCCTTCCATGGGAGACACTCAATTTTGATTCCCAGCCAGTGTACCTCAAGCGCAGCCAGTGGAGGCTTACATGTTGCAATAATGCTGAACAGGTTCCCATGGAGTTTCCAGAATAAGACAGACTAATAAGAAAGTCCTGGTAATCTACTTCTGAAAAACAAACAGTCAGATCCATGTGGATCATAATGGTCCAATCCTGTTGTGCATGAGGCCTGCATGAGGAGCTGACTCAATGGCGACAAGAGTAATGATGTTTAGCTTGGCACCATTAGACTCTAAGTTCCATAAGACTCAAGGTTTTTGTTTTTGTTTGTTTTATTTACCGCTGTAGGCTCAGCATATAAACCAGAGCCTGGTATACAGCTTGTGCTTAATAAATACACTTTGAATGACTAAATTAAAAAATGCTATGTAAATTGCAGTCTTTTACATAGTTTCCTTTCTCTTTCTTCTTTACCTACCCACTGTGACTTTAGTTCAGAACAATTCTAAGGAATTCTTCTTGCCCTCTAGCCCATTGTGTCCCCAACTTTAATGTAGATTCTGATTCAGTAGATCTGGGGTGAGGCCTGAGATTCTGCATTTCTAACAACCTCCCAGGTGAAGGTGGTGCTGTTCTGTTATTGTGGGCCATGGGGTTGATTTCGAATCATAGTGACCCTATATGATAGAGTCGAACTGCCTCATAGGGTTGCCTAGGCTGAAATCTTTACAAGAGCAGATCCCCATGTCTTTTCTTCTGCCGGGTGGCTGCTGAGTTTGAACTGCTGACCTTTCAGTTAGCAGCCAACTGCTTAACCATGCTCCACCAGGGCTCTAGCCTGTGCCAAATTTATTCCCACCTGTAATTCCATCACGGTCATTATTCTTGTTAAAGGCTTAATAATCTATTTTAATTTGCAGAGTCCTCTGGGAAAGACATTGCTTTTGAGTGGTATTGATTCAGTGCATTTCGGGTGAATACGTTTCCAATTATTTTAAAGACAGTTTTGTATTTTGTGGAGACTTAACTTTTTATTATGGAAAACTTTAAGTGTAATAAAAATGAAGAGACTAGGGTAATAAATGCTCATATATCCATTACATCAATTCAACAACTAATACCTTTAAAATATAAGAAGTCTTAAAAATATGCAAGGTAAATATGAGCCCAAGAGACAGAAAGGGCCACATAAACCAGATGTAATCATACCGAAATTCTTTTAGTTCTTTAAATGCATCATGCTTTCTCACTTCTTGGCATTTACACATCCAGTTTCCATTCCCTGAAGTTATCTCTCTTCCTGTGTCCTTCCACTCACCATCTCTTTATCATGCTAGTACCTAATTACCCTCCTGCTTTCAAGTTCAACTTTTTTCTTTCAGTAGACTTCTCTGACTCTCACCTCTGGATTAGCCGCTTCTAAGAGTTTGTATAAAACCTGTGTTTCTGCTATCAGAGCACTTAGTGTACCATATTCCAGTTCCTGGTCTTAGTATAAGATAAGGTCTGCAGGAGAAGAGACCACTTCCATTTCAGGCACTGTACTAGGTGCCTGACAGATGTTAAGCCTAAACGAGACCCCTTGCCGACAAGTCAGTTCCGACTCATAGTGACCTTATAGGAGATGTTATGTGCTTGAAAAATATGGTTTGAATGAAGGACTACCAGGCCAGCACCCTTAGATACAAATAGGTTTAGGCAGAAAAAAAAAAAAAAAAAACTGTTCCACTGAACACCCAAACCCCGTTCGTCAAACCATGATCAGTTCCTTCAACTATACGTCACACAAAATGAGGGCCTCAGATCCTTTCCCATTGGTGTGCTCTTTTCTGACACGCTTAACCTTCTTGATGAGCTGATCAATTTTGCCTGAAACTCTGTCTAACAGATAAGGAAGTCAGAAGTGGCCCCATAGTATCTATAGGCTGGGAGTATGAAGGCCTGCCCATGGCTGAGAATTCTTTAAATAAGGCATGTTTGTACATGGAGCTGCATTTTATAAATCCCCATTAAGAAGTGTGGGGGCAGCAATCTGTGGTGATCATTCATCACCCTGCCCACACAGCAATTTTAAGATACTCTGAGGCACTGTTTCCTTTCATCCACAAACTGATAGTTCACCAGGGGGCTGGCAGGCTGACTAATATATGTAGCGTTATTGGTGGCTGCTTAGAAACTCCGTTTTCCAGATTCATGTAAACTGTATTATTTTGACTCCCACTGACGAGGTGTGACTTCTGTTAACTTTTCTTGCCAAGCTCCCTTTTTCTCTCTTTGTCAAGCTCTCAAAGCCCTCGCTTCTCAGTGGGACTCAGAAAATGACTGTGGATGTTATTAGAGCATGTGTATTACACTCTATAAATAGTATGTATATTACAGGTAGAAACCTGGCCTCCCTCTTCCTTTTCTGTTTGAAATTATATATGAAGTCTTTAACTATAAAAGTCTATTTTGTCATCGTTGATGTTAAATTTAGCTACCAGGAACTTTCTGACAGAAAGTCCACTCACCGCACTACTGAGATACTGCTGCAGATGAAAATGGTTGTCTATACCTTGCTAGGCTTCCTCCATGCTGAAATGATCAGCTATCCAAAAATCAAGTCTCTCTTCACAGGATAGATATAAAGGATGATGTGTTTTTCATGTTCAATGAATCATTAAACAATTCCATATTTACAATTCAAGAAAATTCCCAATCTCCCATGGAAGAATTAGCTAGAACAGAAATGAGTCTCACAATTATCATTTGCACATTTTTATTCCTCCCATCCAGATGCTATTGCTTCAATATCCTTAAAGAGACATCAATATGCCCATTTTTGCAGACATGAAAACTGAAGCCTAAAGAGATTAAAAAAAAAAAGAGAGAGATTAGAAACCACATTAATCTTCATGCTTGGTAGATCATTGGAATTTGATTTGGACTCAAATTTCAACTCTTAGAATATTAGCTTTTCAAAGATGGAAATAATGTTTTATTCATATTTGTATCTCCTTTAGTACATAGGACTGTTTCATGTATAAAACAAGTACTCATTGTATGTTGAATTTCATTGAATATTTTGCCCTGAGCTGTGAAGAGTTCATCCTTATTAGAAAGCATTAAAATATAAGTACATTTTAAGATAGAGCATGCAATTGAATAGATACGATCCAGGCCCTTGAGATACTAAAATTTTCAATATCAACACCTCAACAAGAATTTCTGTTAGGCTCTTGGGAGTACGAAGATGATTATGATGTGATATCTGAATGGAGATACATTACAGTTAAGCACAGAGATGGCCATGCAAACAAATAATAACAATAATATGCAATTGTTCTGAGAGCTTTCTGGTCATTTCTAAAAATTATTAGAGGATGAGAATTGGCCACTATTGAGGATGCTCATAAGAATGTGGTACAAATTTTAATTTCAAGGCCATTATCTCAAAAGTCAAGAGTGATGCAGCCTGCCTGGAGTATGGCTATTACCCTGCAGATTGTCATTTGATAGCAGAGAAGAGAGTGCTTACACCTGAAATAAGACCACCGCTCTGCAGAATTCCACACCTTGGTCAACAGTAATCAAGGGAACTCAGAACTATTTTTGATCCTGGAAAGGTTTCCTCCATCTCGCTCCTCTGTCCCTATATACTCATAGCTGCTCCATCACTGTCTCCCTTGGAATCTTCAAGACTAATATCATCATGCTTTTTATAGCAACTCATGTCAGTTGTCCCAACAAAACCATGATCATACTTTATATCCAGGGCTCTAATGCCCAGTGCATTTTCTGATGATACATTTCTTAACCTCCCCATCTCCTGAAACCCTCCCTGTATTCTCTTCTTTAACTTCAATCTGTTTTGTGAAACTGCCCTTTACCTAATTGCATCTCACAGAAATATCCTCAGATGCTTATTCAACATTTGCCTCACTCAGGGGCTGTTTTATCTCCCAAACTTTTCCTATTAGAGGCTCTGGTAGCATGGTACATGACGTCCTTGATCCTCGTTGAAACTTTCACACCAGTTTTCCTGTCTCCTATCTAAAAGCATGTAGATTTGATTCTCAGGTCATCAGGCTCTGCCACACATGGCCCCACCTTGCTGCCAACCCTAAGGCTACTCTCCCTCATTTTTAAAGGATTTTAGACCCTGGCTCATTGTCATACTCTTCAACACTGTTATTGTTGTTGTGGGTGGGTGTTGTTGAGTTGGTTCCAACTCATAGTTACCATATGTACAACAGAACAGAACACTGTCTGGTCCCGCACCATTCTCACAATCATTGCTATGTTTGAACCCATTGTTGCAGCCCGGTGTCAATCCCCCTTGTTAAAGGTATCCTGGTTTTCGTTGACCCTCTACTTTACTAAGCCTCATGTCCTTCTCTAGGAACTGGTCTCTCCTGATAACTTGCCTTTCTCCCTTCTAAGGGGTATTCTAACTTTACTTCTTCCAAGACAGGTTTGTATGTTCTTCTGGCAGGCCATGGTATATTCAATATTCTTCACCAACACCATAATTCGAAGGCATCAATTCTTTGGTCTACCTTATTCATTGTCCAGCTTTCACATGCATATGAGGTGACTGAAAATACCATGGCTTGGGTCGGGCACACTTCAGTTTTCAAAGAGACATTTCTGCTTTTCAACACTTTAAAGAAGTCTTTTGCAGCAGATTTGCCCAATGCAATATGTCATTTGATTTCTTAACTGCTGTTTCCATGGACACTGATCATGGATTCAAGTAAAAAGAAATTCTTGACAACTTCCATATTTCCTCTGTTCATCATGATGTTGCTTATTGTTCGATTTTTTGTTTTCTTTATGTTAAGGTGTAATTCACACTGAGGGCTGTAGTCTTTTTTTTTTTTTAATTAACTTTTATTGAGCTTCAAGTGAACATTTACGAATCAAGTCAGACTGTCGCATATAAGTTTATATACACCTTACTCCGTACTCCCACTTGCTCTCCCCCTAATGAGTCAGCCCTTCCAGTCTCTCCTTTCGTGACAATTTTGCCAGCTTCCAACTCTCTCTATCCTCCCATCCCCCCTCCAGACAGGAGATGCCAACACAGTCTCAAGTGTCCACCTGATATAATTAGCTCCCTCTTCTTCAGCATCTCTCTCCTACCCACTCTCCAGTCCCTTTCATGTCTGATGAGTTGTCTTTGGGAATGGTTCCTGTCCTGTGCCAACAGAAGGTTTGGGGACCATGCCCGCCGGGATTCCTCTAGTCTCAGTCAGACCATTAAGTCTGGTCTTTTTATGAGAATTTGGGGTCTGCATCCCACTGATCTCCTGCTCTCTCAGGGGTTCTCTGTTGTGCTGCCTGTCAGGGCAGTCATCGATTGTGGCCGGGCACCAACTAGTTCTTCTGGTCTCAGGATGATGTAGGTCTCTGGTTCATGTGGCCCTTTCTGTCTCTTGGGCTCTGAGTTATCGTGTGACCTTGGTGTTCTTCATTCTCCTTTGCTCCAGGTGGGTTGAGACCAATTGATGCATCTTAGATGGCCGCTTGTTAGCATTTAAGACCCCAGACGCCACATTTCAAAGTGGGATGCAGAATGTTTTCATAATAGAATTATTTTGCCAATTGATTTAGAAGTCCCCTTAGAGCATGGTCCCCAAACCCCCGCCCTTGCTCCGCTGACCTTTGAAGCATTCAGTTTATCCCAGAAGGGCTGTAGTCTTTGATCATCATCAGCAAGGGCTTAAAGTCCTCTTGCTTTTGCAAGCAAGGTTGTGTTATCTGCATATCTCAAGTTGTTAATGAATCTTTCTCCAATCCTGATGCCCTGTTCTTCTTCATATAGTCCAGCTTCTCAGAATATTTGCTTAGCATACAGATTGAATAAGTATAGTGAAAGGATACAACCCTGACACACACCTTTCCTGATTTAAAAGCACACATTATCCCACTGTTTTGTTTGAATGGCTGCCTCTTGGTCTATTTACAGTTTCCTCATGAGCACAACTGGAATTCCCATTCTTTGCAATGTTATCCATAATTTGTTATTGTTCCACACAGTAGAATGCATTTTCATAGTCAACAAAATACAGGTAAACATCTTTCTGGTATTCTCTGCACAGCCAGGATCCATCTGGCATCAATAATGATATTCCTGGTTCTGCGTTCTCTTCTGAATCTGGCTTGAATTCTTGGCGGTTCCCCATCGGTGTACTGCTGCAACAGCTTTTGAATGATCATTAGCAAAATTTTACTTGCATGTGATGTTAATGATGTTGTTCTGCAATTTCCACATTCTGTTTGATCACCTTTCTTTGGAATGGGCATAAATATGTATCTCTTTCATTCCGTTAGCCAGGTAGCTGTCTTCCAAATTTCTTGGCATAGACCAGTGAGCCCTTCCAGCATTGAATCTGTTTGCCAAAACATCTCAATTGGTATTCTGTCAATTCCAGGAGAATTATTTTGTGCCAATGTCTTCAGTGCAGCTTGGACTTCTTCCTTCAATACCACTGGTTCTTGATCATATGCTACCTTCTGAAATGTTGAATGTCAGCCAATTCTTTTTGGTACAGTGACTCTGTGTATTCCTTTCATCTGCTTTTCATGCTTCCTTCATCATTTAATATTTTGCCCATAGAATCCTTCAATATTGCAACTTAAGGCTTGAATTTTTTCTTTGGTTCTTTCAGCTTGAGAAATGCCAAGCATATACTTCTCTTTTGGCTTTCTAACTCCAGGTCTTTGCAGATGTCATTATAATACTTTGCTTTGTCTTCTGGAGCAGCCCTTAGAAGTCTTCTGTTCAGCTCTTTTACTTCTTCATTTATTCCATTTGCTTTAACCACTCTACATTCAAGATCTAGTTTCAGAACCTCTTCTGACATTCATTTTGGTCTGTTCTCATTTCCTGTCTTTTTAATGACCTCTTTCTTTCTTCATGTATGATGTCCTTGATTTCATCCCACAACTCACCAGATCTTCAGTCATTGGTGCTCAATGTGTCAAATCTATTCTTGAGATGGTCTCTAAATTCTGGCATAAATTCCAGCATCACGGCAACATGCAAACCACCACAGTACAGCAAACTGACAGATGAATGGCAGTCTCCAACCCAATTGTCTTAATTCTTAGTAATTTCAATATACGTAATGATGATCATTCTAACACCTTGGTTTTTCAGTCTATTGAAATCTTCTCCTCAAGTGATTTTGTCCTGTCTTCCCTTATACACCCTCCTGGCCATTCCCTATGCCTTGTCAGTACCAATAACTGCAATCCCTTTATAACTGTAAATTTATGTACCCCACTCTGTGAGCTCCACCATCCCCTGTCTTTCCAGCTTACTGCCTTTTATAAACCTCAACTACTGCAATCCTTCATATTCATTGGGAGTTTGATCTTTCTATCCTGCACCTTTGTCCCTCATCACTCTTCTCTTCTAGATCCTAGTCCTCACTCTGTTATTGACTCTCTGGAAAACCTTGAATAAATCACTTTACTGTTCTACCCATCCATTTTCTTCATCTGTAAACTAAAGAAAATGTTAAAAATAATAATGATAATAATAATAACATGACCAACTTTTATCTAGTGCTTACTATGTGCCAGTCCCTGTTCTAAACACTTCTTATTTATTAAGTGTTTAATGATTATTAATTATTTATTAATTCACTCAATCCTCACAACAACCTTTTAAAGGAGTTGCTATTATTATTCCTCTTCTGTAGATGAGAAACCTGAGGTACAGAGAAGATAAATAGCTTATCTAATGTAAGATCTCCTGTGATTTATGAGCTAATACTTTGTACATATTTGGACTTCTTTGTGGGAAGTTTTAATTGAAGGCAGCTTTTAAAATAATTTGTTTTATTGCCATTAATTGAACCTTTCAGTAACTACAAAGAAGCAGTTAAATCTTTTCTTCTATTGTAGACTTTGTCTACTCTTTATTTTTTAAATAATATTTTATCTTGTTTTTGGTGAAAATTTACACAGCAAATTAGATTTATTTAACAATTTCTATATATATCATTCAGTGACATTGATTACATTTTTCACAACATATCAACATTCTCATAATTTCCATTTCCATTAAAGTAGCTTCCTCCCCTGTTCCCCCCCCTCCACCTTACCTTCTCTTTTTTGCTTTAGGGCAAATGTTGACTGGTCTCATATAGATTTTTTAAAAAGAGCACAATACTCATGGATATTGTTTATTTTATGAGTGAATCTGTTATTTAGCTGAAAGGTGACCTCCGGGAATGGTTTCAGTTCCAAGTTTAAAGGGTATCTCGGGACGATTATCTTGGGGGTTCCTCTAGTTTCTACTCGTCCAGCAGGTCTAGCCTTTTTTAAGAATTTGAGTTCTGTTCTACATTTTTCTCCCGTTCTATCCAGGAGCATCTATTGTGTCCTCGGTCAGAACCATCAGTAGTGGTAGCCAGGCACTATCTAGTTTTTATGGTCTCAGGATAGATGAGGCTGTGGTTCCCGTGGGCTATTAGTCTTATAGACTACTTTATTCTTTGTGACTTTGGCTCCCTCCTTTCTCTTTTGTTCCAGATGAGTAGAGACCAATAGTTGTATCTTAGATTTGCCTACTCTTTAGGTAATGTTATGAGATACAACGGATATGCCTTATATTTCAGGTGAAGGGTAGGGTATCTAATATAGTTCGGTGTTGGAAGTCTGGAGGATAGGAGAGGGCTAGGACTAGAAAAATGCTACTTCTTTTAAAAGTGCTGATAATAGATGTATGATGACTATTCACTTTCAACTTGGTGGATTGCATGGCTCAATGGTACAGTTTGGGTAAGCATCATCTCCTCTCTGCTTATAAAGAAAACAAAAGCAAGGGATATATTAAACAAAAACAAGCAAACAAAAGAACAACTAAAACTACTGGAAACTTTGGACTACAGAGATGGTGTTTAGCATCCTCTTTATTATCATCCTCAGCATAGGAAGACAGCATTTTTGGTGGCTATTTAAGAATGTACTTGAGCCAGGAAGCCCACTTAGCTATTTTCTAAGTGAACCAAAGGGGGAAAACAGGTGTGGTTGTTGCCAATCTTAAATTAGGTAGTTTGATTAGTGGGGGAGGTGTTGTTTCCAAGGATCTCCTTCCTCTCCATGTCACTCTCCCTACATTTTCCTCCTCTGGTATTTATCATTTCAACATCTTACCAGTGAACATTCATGCCAGAGAATAATTCAACTCATAAAAAAGCTAGTATGGGTTGTGGTGATCTTCCTGATCCAGAGGCAGCAGAGCCTATATTCCATAGGGCTTCTTTTCCCTGGGGGTCATTTCCTAGGGAATTTATGGATAGACTTCAGAGGTCTGTGAATTTTCTTACATTCTTTGCCAAATTTTTGTATCTTAGTTTCTGTAGGGTCAATTTTAACTCATGGTGACTCCATGTGTGTGAGAATAGAAGTGTACTCCATAGGGTTTTCAAGGCTGTGACCTTTCAGAAGCAGATTGCCGGGCCTTTCTTTTGAGATACCTCTGGGTGGCTTCTGACCACCAACTTTTCTGTTAGTAGTGAAGCGCTTAACCGTTTCCACCACCCAGGGACTACTTTTTTGGGGGTGAGGGTCTATAACTTTGTTTAGATTCTCATATTGGTCTGTAATTCAGTAAAACACTTTTTGGCTCACCTGAATTAAAGGCATCATCATCCTTCCAGAAACCAAAACCCAAACTCTAAAACTACCAGTTGTGTCTCCTCACTTCTCCTCATTAATCCAACCTAATATAAATATCCTGCATCATTATATATATATTAATATATATACATTATACAGATTATACAGACAGTTCCCAACTTACGATGTATTTGAATTACTACAAATCACACTACCATCCGTTGTCTTTTTTTTTTTTTTTTGGTACGCCTTATCATTAGTAATATATACCACATACAATGTTGCAGCATGTAATTTGCTGATGTTGTCATTCTCAGATGTAATGTTTCCAGCACCCAAAGACAAATAAAGATTGGAGTTATAAAGATACCAATAGTAAAAGACAATAATAATGAAAACTTAAAAAAAAAAAATGAGGTATTTGACTTACATCTGAATCAATTTACGGTGCAGTTGTAGTTGAAACAAAACCCCATCATAAGTCAGGAACTACCTGTATAACACTTATTATGATAGGCATTATTCCAAGCCCTTTTCAATGTGGTTAGCTAATTCAAAATTTTCACATTGTACAGTCAAAACATAACACATCTATGAATAAATTCTGATCTGAAAAGTTCCAATTTCTGCCTTCTTCCTCTAGATACTTCTGCCAACATATTAGACCATTCCCAATCTCAGAGGAAATCACTTACACACCTCCCACTTTTTGCTCATGATAGTCTCTGCATAAAATTCCTTTTTCCTTCTTTCTCAGATCCCTTTCCCCATCTCAGCTCCAAGTGACAAATTTCCATTCATTCTTTAAAGCTCAGTTCACTTGTTACCTCCTGCACTAGACTTTCCAGATCTCCTTCCTAGCTCTAGAAAATTGTTTTGTCCTTTCTTCCATTGTATTTTTTTTTTTTTTTTCACTTTTGCCACTAGCCCACAGCTGAGGGCTTATGCACAGTTAGCATTCAAAAATGTTTGGTGAGTAAGTGAATGGCTATTCTAGAGATTATATTTATGATGATTAATTTAACATAACAAACACTTTTGATCACTTACTATGCCAGGTTATGTTTTAAAAGAGTCCAAAATGCTTTTGTTAAAACTAGAAATAATACTCGTAAACTCTCCAGGTCTATACTTTCTCAAAGCATCAATTTTGACATAATTTCATTACAATTTCAACCTTTTTGCAGCCTACAGCCAGTTCCTTCAAATTGTAATCTTTATCAGTGTCCAATGAATACAGGTTTCTATTCTGTGTGGAAAATTGCAGTTTCTGAAAGCTAATCCTTTCCAAAGGTTCAACTAGCCTTGTTTGGCAGCTCTGCATAGTTGCATGGAAAAACAGGGAGTGAGAGAGTTGCAATCAAGTTGTTTATCCAATGTTACACGACAATGTACTGATAGAGTTTAAGAATAAACTCCCTGTCTTGTTTAAAATACGCACACACACACACTCACATGCATACACACAGGAAAGATGATGGACATAAAGAGAGAAAAATTAGAGAAAGGGAAAACGATGGTAGAGACATTACATGGAATTAGGAATAAGGCTATTAAATAAAACAAACCAACAAACATACTGTTCTGAAAACTCTTTAAGGTTGAATGAATCAGAATTTGAAATCACATTTCCAGATTTCCAGATGGCCACACCTCAAATTCAAGCCTCAGGTTGCAATACTGAAGGATTTTAAGGGGAAAATACTGAAAGACGCAGGAAGCATCAAAAGAAGATGGAAGGAATACACAATCACAGTACCAAAAAGAATTGGCCAACATTCAACCATTTTAGGAGGCAGCATATGATCAAGAGTCGATGATATTAAAGGAAGAAGTCCAAGCTGCACTGAAGGCATTGGCAAAAGCAAGGCTCCAAGAATTGACCAGATACCAATTGAGATGTTTCAGCAAACAGATGCAATGCTGGAAGCTTTCACCTGTCTATGCCAAGAAAATTGGAAGACAGGTACCTGGCCAAATGAATGGAAGAAATCCATATTTGTGCACATTTCAAAGAAAGGTAATCCAATAGAATGCAGAAATTATGGAATAATAAATTAACATTACTGAAGATTTTTCAAAAATCATTGCAGCAGCACATCCACAGGGAACTGACAGAAATTCAAGCTGGATTCAGAAGAGGATGTGGAAGGAGGGATATCATTGCTGATGTCAGATGGATCTTGGCTGAAAGCAGAGAATATTAGAAAGATGTTTACCTGTGTTTTATTGACTATGCAAAGCATTTGACTGTGTGGATCATAACAAATTATGGATAACACTACAAAGAATGAGAATTCAGGACACTTAGTTGTGCTCATGTGGAACCTGTCCATAGACCAATAGGCAGTTGTTTGAACAGAACAAGGGAACACTGCATGTTAAAAATGAGGAAAGGTGTGTGTGTCAGCATTTTATCCTTTCACCATATTTATTCAATCTGTATGCTGAGCAGATAATCCCAGAAACTGGACTATCTGAAGAACCGAGGATCAGAATTGGAGAAAGACTCATTAACAACATGTGATATACAGACGACACAATCTTGCTTTCAGAAAGTGGAGAAGACTTAAAGCAGTTACTGATGAACATCACAGGCTACAGCCTTCAGCATGGATTACATCTCAACATTAAGAAAACACAAATCTTCACATCTGGAGCAATAAGCAACGTAACTATAAATGAAAAAAATATTGACATTTCCAAGATTTCATTTTACTTGGTTATATAATCAGTGCCCATGGAAGCATCAGTCAAGAAATCAAAAGATATTGCATTGGGCAAACCTGCTGCAAAAAACCTCTTTCAAGTGTTAAAAAAGCAAAGACACCATATTGAGAACTAAGGTGCACCTGATCCAAGCCATGGTATTTTTCAGTTGCCTGATATGCAAGAGAAAGCTGGACATTGAATAAGGAAGACCGAGGAAGAATCAATGCCTTTGAATTATGGTGTTGGTGAAGGATATTGAATATACCATGGACTGCCAGAAGAATGAACAAATCTGTCTTGGAAGAAGTACAGCCAGAATGCTCCTTAGAAATGAGGATAGTAAGATTTTGTCTTGTGTACTTTGGACATGTTATGAGGATGGACCAGTTCCTGGAGAAGGGCAACATGCCTGATAAAATAGAGGGTCAGCAAAAAAGAGGAAGACTCTAAAGGAGATGGACTGACAGTGGCTGTAACAATGGGCTCAAGCATAGCAATGGTTGTGAGGATGGTGCAGGACTGACTAGTCAGTATTTCATTCTCTTGCACATAGGGTCACTGTGAGTCAGAACTGACTCAACGGAACCTAACACACAAATGGAGGTGTCCTGGTGATGCAATGGTTAATTGCTCAACTGCTTTCTGAAAAATTAGCAGTTTGAACCCATCCAGTGCTTCTGAGGAAGAAAGGCCTGATGATCTGCTTTCATGAAGATCACATCCAAGAAAACCTTACGGGGGCAGTTCTACTGTTACATGGTGTTGTTATAAGTTAAAATCGACTCAACAGCACCTAATAACAAAAACAAACACCTCAAATGAGATCAAAGTCACTATAGCTGTGGATTAATTTTCTACTGCTGGGTAACAAATTACCACAGATTGAGTGGCTTAAAACAACACATATTTGTTATCTCACCATTCTTGTGGGTCAGGAGTCTGGGCACATCTTAACTGGATCTCACAAGAATATAATCTAGGTCCTGGCCAGGTTCCGTCCTTTATCTGGAGACTATACTGGGGTACAATCTACCTCTGGGCTCACTCACATTGCTGAAAGAATCCATTTCCTTGCAACTGTATGACTGAGGGTCCCGGCATGTTGCTGGCTGTTGGCTGCTGGTTGCCCTTAGGTCCTAGGGGCCACATGCAGCTCCTTGCCACATGGGCTTTTCCAAGCTGGCTTATTATTTCATCAAGCCCACAAGGAGGGCTCTCTCCTAAGGAAGGGTCCAGGCCCTTTTTAAAGGAATTTCATCTGCTTAATTCAGCTCCATCAAGAACAATATGCCTTTTGATTAATCGAAATCAATTGATTTAGACCTTAACTGCATCCGTAAAATCCCTGGTGATGGTGGATTATATAGGGCATGAACACTAGAGGATGAGACTCATGACAGCAACCTTAGGATCTGTCCTCCACAAGCTGCAACCCCAAATATCCTAATCTAGGGGAGAGGGATTGAAGTAGACATTACTAGTACTTGTCAATTTCAGGATCTGTTTACTTTCAGGTACATGGAGGATTACCCTTCCTTATTCCTTTAAAGCCAATGAGATATGAGTAAAGGTGCCCAGTATCATTTCTAGGTTGAACTACTCAATTCTGATGCTCTATTCTCCAGCCCTACCTTCCCCTGCCAGGGAAAATCCCAAAACCTCTTGTTGGATTGGCAGCATCTGAAAATGGTGACCTACCGTCAGCCTGGGTCCCTGGATAATTATCATGAGCAGAGCCCCAGCTACCAATCCACACTGGACAAGTACCGCTATCAAGAAATAAACCTGTGTTATTTTAAGCCACTGACATTTTGGGGTTGTTTATTATAGCGCTGTAATCTAGCTTAATCTAACAGGCAGATGAGTCAGAGTAAAATTTTATGCTGTTAATGAATTTGAGAAGTCAAACAACTAAACAATAAAAACCAAAGTACTTGGACAAATTTGTGTAAAATTGTGAAGTGAGGTGGCTACTTTCTTTACGTCCTATGAATTGCTATCAGAAGGTTGTTAGTTGCCGTCAAGTCATTTCCAAGTCAAAGCAACCCCGTGTGTGTGCAGGATAGAACTGCTCCATAGGGTTTTCAAGGCTCTGACCTTTCAGAAGCAGATCATCTGGCCTGTCTTTCAAGGTGCCTTTGGGTGAGTTCGTTCTAACAACCTTTCAGCAAGTAGTTGAGTGGGTAACCATTTGTTCCACCCAGGGACTTCATATCAGAAAGTTATGTGACACTAATTGGGACTGATGGAATAATAGCTGGAGTTCACATTAATGTAATCTGTGCCTCTTCAAAAAGCTTCCTATGACCAGCCGTTTATAGAAACAAACTAATCCTCTGGGTCATGGGCCCCGATGATAGCACTAAATTTAACTCTCTAAGATTGTGGTAAAGGAATTCTGGTGGTGCAGTGGTTAAGACCTTAGCTGCTAACACAAAGGTTAGTGGTTCAAACTCACCAGCCCTTCTACAGGAGAAATATGTGGCAGTCTGATTCCATAGAAGGAAATTATATAAGGCAGTCTTAGAAAATTCACCAGTGCTTTCAAATGAATACTCTTCAAGGTGAATTAAAATTCTGTACCATATTGCCTCAAACTTTGCTTTTCATTTCACTTTTTTTTTTTTTTAAACATCTAGCCCTTTTGAGTCTTTCTTTTTCCATTATTCAACAGTGCTTTCTGTCTAAATAGAACACTGGAAAAATATTTGTTTGATTTTTTTTTTTCCTGGTTTGAGATCAAGAAAAATAAAGTGGAGGAGGACCTACAAGAGTGTGTCTTTTGTATAACCATGAAAAGGAGTTACAGTGAGACGTATCTGATGGAACGAGAAAGAATTAAAGAGGTAAGTGGGAAAAGGCACTTGTAATAAGATTAATTTTTTAATTTCTAAATAGCCTTCATGAATGGAGGCACACAGATCTATTCTACTGAGCTACCTTCGTCTTTCTCTGCAGTGCTGTCTTCAGATTAATGCTTTCAGGTGCAATATTGTAGCTCAGAAAAGGAGAGGGTGTCTACCCTGTCTAATGGATGGGAAATCATGCAATTTATCCACTTTCGGAAATTGACATAATAATACGTCAAATTCCGTGGCCTACCCCCTTTGTGAGAAGCAGTTCACTTTCTCTTTCCAGCCCATCATGCCCACTGAAGCATCCCTTGGAAATGTGAAAGTCACCTGGAAAAGATCAATCTCCTCAGGTTAGGAGAGTTTGAGAAAGAAGAGACAAGAGACAGCATGGAGAAGAAAGAATAGGTTAGAGAATATGCTGTGGAAAGAAGGCAGACCTGTTACTCTTTATTATTTCTCTCTCTCTCTCTGTATATGTATATATATATGTACATATATATACATACAGAGAGAAAGAGAGAGAGAATTAGCAGAGAGAATCAGGCCAGTAAGTATTCTGGTTACTATGGAGACCAAACTAGAGCCTGGGGGGAAATAAGGATTTCAATTTTTAAATGTTAACATTTTGCTACCATTCTTGAATTTTCAAAAATTTCTTAAATAACTTTAATTAGAAGCATTTAACACCTACTGTGAAATGGGTTTGATTATGTCTAGACAAGCAGAGAATTTCTAATGTATGTGTCTTTGTTACCCCACAGATGTGTCTATTTTCCTGCTTCCAAGATAAAGAACTTCTGAAGCATAGAGTCCATTTCCTGAACATTGATGCGAAGCATCGTATTATACTCCATCTGAGTATATTTACACTCTTAAAGTTTGAGTAAACAAATAAGAAGGTTAAGTGATACCAGAAAGAAGGCCAAAAAAACAAAAAAAGGTAATGAAATTATCCCTGTGTGTGGTGAATTACCTATTTGAGGGTTTGTGTGTATGTGTGTGGACTACTCTACTCTTGATTTGGTAATAGAATAGAGAAAAACAAAATAAAATGAAAACTGTGCATTTACATCTTAAAAAATGAACTGGAAACTGAAAGTTTGCTTTTAAATGGCTTGCTTAACTGTCGGACAATTTTTTTTTTTTCAGTAATTTTAAATCATTCTTTTACGTCAACCGATTGTTAACTTCGAACTATAACTATCGTCTTTAGGAGGTCATGTGAAGCATAATCTATCATATTCTTTTCAATCTTTCCATGATTAATGTAATATATATGGGAAGAAATATTGGGGGTTTTGACTGGTGGCATAATGGTTAAGTGCTCAGGTGCTAACTGAAAGATCGGCAGTTTGAACCCATCAGTTGCTCTGCGAGAAAAAGATGTGACAATCTGCTTCATAAAGAATACAGTCTTGGAAACTCTATGGGGTAGTTCTACTCTGCCCTGTAGGGTTGTTATGAGTCAGAATCAACCCAATGGCAGTAGGTGTGGTTTGGTTTTGTATTAAAATGAAGATTTATAAGAATTTCCAAACATGGCCAATCATTCCTCCTCCGTTAACCCTTTGCCTTTCCCTCCTCCATTTGAAATCCATCTAAGTCATTTTGATTTTTAACATTTAATTTTTTTTTCAAATTCATCTCCATCCTTCCACCTCCATGCCACCATCTGGTCTGTCATCTCATACCTAGACCACTGCACTAGCCCCCCCAATAGTCTTCTTCCCCTTGATCTTGTCCCTGTCTAATCCATTTCTCCTATTTTGGTACAGACTTTGTAAGACATAAATCTGATTCTGTCACTCTCCTACCAAATGCATCTTATCATCCTTAGCATGAAGAACATGGCTCACAGTTTCCTGCAGAATCTGGCTCCTGCCCACACCCCAATTCTCATCTCATACCTCACCTTGCCTTGTGTTATGAATTGAATTGTGTCCCCCCCCCAAATGTGTATCAACTTGGCTATGCCATTATTTCCAGTATCACGTAGTTGTCCATCATTTTGTGATCTGATGTGATTAAACTATGTGTTGTAAATCCTGACCTTGATGACGTTAATGAAGCAGGATTAGAGGCAGTTATGTTAATGAGGCAGGACTCAATCTACAGGATTAGCTTGTATCTTGAATCAATCTCTTTTGAGATATAAAAAAGAGAAGTGAGCAGAGAGATGGGGGGACCTTCTACCACCAAGAATGCAGAGGCAGGAGCACAACGCATCCTTTGGAGAAGGGTGAGAAGCTTCTTGACCAGGGGAAGATCTATGATGAGGACACTCCTTCCAGAGTCAACAGAGAGAGAAAGACTTCCCCTGGAGCTGGTGTCCTGAATTCGGACTTTTAACAGCCTAAACTGTGAAAGAATAAATTTATTTTTGTTAAATCTATCCACTTGTGGTATTTCTATTATAGTAGCACTAGGCAATGTGGTTTGGTTTTTCAGGCGGAGGTAACTAAGACACTGCATTGTGCAGCCTCATTGACCAACCATCTTTTCTGTGGATATATCGTGCTCCCTCCTGTCCCACAGCCTTTGAACATGCAGTTCCGTGCGTCTGAAGTGCTCTTCTTCCATTTTCTGCTTTGCCTGTTCAACTCCTACTCATCCTTTAAGTCTCAAGTGTCACTTTCACAGACAACTCATAGTCCCGAGGGTAGATCAGTGCTCCGTAATGCATACTTGCAAGACTCCACACTTTTTTCCTTATAGTACCCCTCACAGGCTATAATTACAAATTGTGCTATTATGAACTTTTACAGTCACAGACTCATTTGTACAAAGATATGATTTCCATCATTTCTGTCCAACTGGATTTCGTTTCGGAGACTCCATTTCCTTTCATGTTCTTGTTGTTAGGTGCCATTGAGTTGATCTTTGACTCATAGGGACCCCATGTGACAGAGTAGAACTCCCCTATAGGGTTTTTCAATCTGTGATCTTTTTTTTATTATTATTAACTTTTATTGAGCTTCAAGTGAACGTTTACAAATCAAATCAGACTGTCACATATAAGTTTATATACCCCTTACTCCGTACTCCCACTTGCTCTCCCCCTAATGAGTCAGCCCTTCCAGTCTCTCCTTTCGTGACAATTTTGCCAGCTTCCAACTCTCTCTATCCTCCCATCCCCCCTCCAGACAGGAGATGCCAACACAGTCTCAAGTGTCCACCTGATATAATTAGCTCCCTCTTCATCAGCATCTCTCTCCTACCCACTGTCCAGTCCCTTTCATGTCTGATGAGTTGTCTTCGGAGATGGTTCCTGTCTTGTGCCAACAGAAGGTTTGGGGACCATGCCCGCCGGGATTCCTCTAGTCTCAGTCAGACCATTAAGTCTGGTCTTTTTATGAGAATTTGGGGTCTGCATCCCACTGATCTCCTGCTCCCTCAGGGGTTCTCTGTAGTGCTCCCTGTCAGGGCAGTCATCAATTGTGGCTGGGCACCAACTAGTTCTTCTGGTCTCAGGATGATGTAAGTCTCTAGTTCATGTGGCCCTTTCTGTCTGTTGGGCTCTGAGTTATCGTGTGACCTTGGTGTTCTTCATTCTCCTTTGATCCAGGTGGGTTGAGACCAATTGATGCATCTTAGATGGCTGCTTGTTAGCATTTAAGACCCCAGACGCCACATTTCAAAGTGGGATGCAGAATGTTTTCATAATAGAATTATTTTGCCAATTGATTTAGAAGTCCCCTTAGAGCATGGTCCCCAAACCCCCACCCTTGCTCTGCTGACCTTTGAAGCATTCATTTTATCCCGGAAACTTCTTTGCTTTTTGGTCCAGTCCAATTGTCAATCTGTGATCTTTACAGGAGCAGATTACCAGCTCTGTCTCCTGTGGAGCCTCTGGGTGGGTTTGAACTGCCAGCCTTTAGGTTAGCAGCTGAGGGCTTAACTGTTGCATCAGCAGGGCTTCTTCATTTCCATCCATGGTGCAATGAAATCTTGCAACCAATCACTTCCAGATTTTTCAGTTTCCTTCAGGTCAATATTATTCTTTCAGTTTAGGATCTTCCCATCCCCATCTCCTTTCCTTCTCTCAGAGGTTATAAGTTCCTAGACTGTAGAGGAGATAGTGCACTTTGTTTCATAGTAGTTCTCTATTCTCCACAGCCCATGCTGAGATATGTCTGTTTTCCTTTGTTCCTCCTATGCTGGCATTGCCTGCTGCTACCTGGGATTCTGGGCTAACCTCTTGTTGCCACATCCATGCCTTCTTCTTAATCCCCACTCCAGAGGGCTCCTGTCCTGCTTTTAGGCCTTGATTTCCCCTCAATAGTGATGATAGGCGAGTGCTTTGAAACCCAGGTTCTTTTCTTTACCTGACTGGAGCCTTTCACTGGTGAGGCTGACTTCAGGACCATCACCTAGACATCTTACTCTGCCACAGCTACCAATGGCTTTGGTGCCGTAGTAGAAGTGTGGCTTCCCTACTAGCCTTGCATTCTTCCCAAGATGCAACTGAGAAGACAAGGTCCTGCTCCAGTTGAGCTTATCTGTGGTTTTGATTAGGGAGAGGCAGAGCTAACAATCTGCACCAACCACAAGCTTTTTCTCTTGCTCTCTCCCAATTCTGAAATGCCCATGTCCAGATGAAAACAGGCTTTTCAGTGATTGCTTTTCTGAAATAAAGTCAGGGACAAACTTTATACCCATCTCCTTATGGTTTTGCCTCTTCTTGATATTCAGAGTCAAGCTTTTATTTTAAATTCCTTTTCAGTGGCTTTCAAGATGATTGTCCCTGCAATGAGCTTTAAAAAAAAACATGCAGAAACTCAATTGACTTCTTTTTTCTAAGCTGATTTGCACTCTCCCTGAGGCAACTAGGACAGTTTTGAGGGAGAAACACTTGGTTATTTTTCCACAAATTATCTTTCTATATGTAGTTGATGCTTGTGCATCCCACAGATTTGTAAGCTTTCCAAGGTGAAGAACCAGGTTTTTGTGCAGTATTGTATCACCTCAACCGTATTAGAGCACCCTATTAATAAATATTATTGAAGAAATGAATATGCAGACAAGAATCAGAGCAAAGGAAAATAAACTCACATTTTATTATTAGTAGGTTGGGCCACAGTCCTCCAGGTAGAAATCCCATAAGCTCTGCTAGAGCAGGTAGTCTGGACCCAGGGTTTAAGGTGAACTCTCCACCATCTTACCTAATGTTAGACTATAATATCACTGAGTGGTGTGCAGCTGCATGCAAAGAGGAAACATATAAGAACACATATAGTGGCCAGAAAAATCTTACAATCCACAGAATGGGTGCAGAAGAGAGGAGAAGAGAACACCAGAGACATGATTAAGCTACTTTTAAGGTGAGAAAAAGTCACTTGGTTGCAATAGCAGTGTGTATGAAAGAGAAAAAGAAAAGAACCACATTCATTTATTTCATATTTTAGTGTGCAGTGACCATATACAAGTGCCACCCAACCGGTAACTTAAAAAAAAAAAAAAAAACTCCAACTCACTTCCGTCAAGTCAATTCTGACTCATAGTGACCCTATAGGACAGAGTAGAACTGCCCCATAGAGTTTCCAAGGAGCACCTGGTAGATCTGAACTGCCAACCTTTTGGTTAGCAGCCATAGCACTTAACCACTGTGCCATCAGGGTTTCCACTGGTGACTTAGAATCTGATTAATATCCCTCTTCCCTGTGTAGAAAAGGAAAGAGGGAGTGGAAAGGGCTCTCCCTGCTTAGTGCCTGCTGTACGATTTTCATTTAACTTTTATATAAAAATAGGAAGGATTAAACCTAAAATGGCCCAAAGAGTAACTAAACCTTTCTTGCTGTGTGTGACAGCAAGCAAACGTTGGGGTATGGCCAGGTGATGGAAGTATGTGATTTTGGGAGTTAGAATCCAAACATAAAATAAGGTTCCATTTTCTTTCTCCATCTACTTTTTATTATTGGTTTTTATAGTTAGAAGAATTTTCCAGTGAAAAGTTTCCATTTTGGAGGTTGGGTCTCTGTTTGCTTTATTTTGACCACGTTTCAAATTTCAAAAAGAAAAACATTACAGGGAAAAATAAAGCTAAACTGGCCTGAGCTTCACAGTGCAGTACAATTTAGAAAAAGGTTTGGGGAAACAACCAAAGAAATATTGGGGGGAGGGGGGTGGATTGTTAAGACCACCCTGAAATGCAAGAGGCCTAAAATTTCAGTAGGTCATTGTTCTGTAATGTTGTAAAATTTAGATGGTGGCGGTTGGTTGATGTTGAGTTGATTCTGACTTATGGAGACCTCATGTGTGCAGAGTAGAACTGTTCCATATGGTTTTCAGGGCTGTGGCCTTTCAAAAGCAGATTGCCAGGCCTGTCTTCTGAGGTACCTCTGGGTGGGTTTGAACAGCAAAACTTTCAGCTAGTAGTTGAGCGCTTAACTGTTTGTGCCGCCCAGGGACTCCTAAAATATAGGAAACTGAAAGCAATTTTATGTGAAACATTCTAGTCGAACTCTCTGAGTGGGGCTTCAGGGATTTTATTATTTAGTTTATGTGGTATTACTTACCCCAGTATATTACAGTTAAGGTTCCATGCCTTAGTTTCCCTAGATGTGAAACAGAAATGAATAATATTTGTTATCTCCCTGAGCACTGGCAGACTGAATTAATGCCTGCAATGTGGCCTGAATTTTACAGAGAGAAGAATCTTAAAACATCAACAGTGAACGTTTGTTACAGAAATGACTTCAAAGCACTTTTCATATATTTTAATCAATTGTTTATGTATTTACATAACCAGCCTATTAAATTCTTTTAAGTAGTGGATAAGGATGACAAAGTCCCATTAACTACTTCATGTATGCCTTTTCCAAAAGAAAAGAAAGATAAGAGTGCAAGTTGGAGCAGTTCAAACTGACCTCTGCACATTTAAGAAAATCAGACCCATGGCAACGCTATGGCTGCCCACTAATCCTGAGAGTGGAGACCTGTATTGCTCTACAATCGACATCAGTGGTGGGTACATTTAACCAGGCAACATTGTGGACCACCTACCTGTCTACTGCTACTGCACTGCAGGTTAGGAAATACATAAGTTGGCCATTGTCTTTGGCTCAGTACTCTGCCTTTCATTTTGCAACAGTTATTCCAACCTGAGGCAAAGTAGTTAGGGCAAAGTATGATACTATTCATTTATCTCTCACTTTCAGCCTCTCCACTGAATAAATATGGTATTATTATTATTATTATTTTTTTTTAAACTAACACCACTCCAAAGACATGGCCTCTTTTGCTGATCTTCAGAGAAGGTTTTTACAAATGGAGAAAAAATTTCAGGGGGAAAGATTTCAATACAAAGCCAAGACAAGTGGGGGATTGATGAGCTCTGAACCTAACAAAGGTGGAAGCAAAATAGGCAAGCATCTTGTATGCATCGGGAAAGGGAGGCTGACAGTGACATCTCTGAGACTTGATCCAATGGGGTGGGGTCGAGGTGAGATAAATTCCTTGAGTTCTCTTCCTCAGAGGGAATCTTGGCAGCCATTGGAAAGGAGGGCAGGGTAGCAGCAAATAATTTGGCCATCCCCTAGATAAGGTTTCAAGATCTACTATTAGCTATTGCTAATAGTAATATTTCTGGTTGAGATTTTCCTGGATTAGAGTCACACAGTTAATCAGAAACACTCCTGAATAGAAATAGTGCTTTTAATTTCAACCAGAATGTGTTAATCATTAGTATTTAGAACTAACTTGTTTCTGCCTTCCTCACAAAACTACGCTTCCCAATTCACCTTTCCTCTGGGGTAAGGTACTATTGCATGTTTGTTCATTAATTCATTTGTTCAATAAGTGGCTATTGAGAACCTACTGTATGCAGCATTTTTTCTGTCTTCTGGTGATGTAATGATGACTAGGTAACTTCCTTGCCCTAAGGTACCTTGTATACTAATCATAAAGATAGACATGTGAACAGGAAATTTTAGATCAGTGTGATGCATTTGTTAAGATTAAGGAACCTGAGGCAGGAGCACTTAAACTAGTCTTCTAGCTTATTAGCTGATGCATCTCAGAGGAGATGAGAGTTGAGCTGAGAACTAAATGAAGAATAGGAGTTAGTCACGTGAAGAAAGAAAGATAATCCCTATCACAGCCCCAGACTCAATGGCAACTGGTACGAGTATTATATATACACATAAAACCAACCAAACCAAACCAAATCCATTACCACTGAGTTGATTCCGACTCATAGTGACCATGTAGGACAGAGTAGAACTGCCCCACGGAGTTTCCAAAGAGCACCTGGTGGATTCGAGCTGCTGACTTTTTGGTTGGCAACTGTAGCACTTAACCACTACACCACCAGAGTTTCCATATATACACATATACGTATATGTGTGTGTGTGTGTGTGTGTGTGTGTGTATCCCTGTGTGGCACAAATGGTTTACACTCAACTATTAACCTAAAAGTTTGTAAGCTTGGCAGTATGAACCCACCCAGAGGTGCCATGGTAGAAAGGCCAGGCAATCAGCTTTTATAAAGATTGTTATGTTGTTGTTGCTTTGTGCCATTGAGTCAATATTGACTCATTGCAACCCTGTAAGACATAACTGCCTTATAGGGTTTCCTAGGCTGTGATCTTTACAGGAGAAGATCGCCAGATCTTTTTCTCCATGGAGCGGCTGCTGGGTGCCAATCGCTGACCTTTTAGTTAGCAGCCGAGCACTTAACCATTCCACTGCTAGGGCTTCTTTCTTCACAGTCAAGAAAACCCTAAGAAGTACTTCTGCGCTTCTACTCTGTGACATACGGGGTCACCATGAGTCAGATTCAACTCAGTGGCAACAGGTTTGGTTTTTGTTATATATATATATATATATTTTTTCCTCATAACAATCCTATAAATAAAGTACTGTTATTATCCGTATTTTAAAGGTAAAGTAAGAGGTTAAACTATTTGTTGAAATCACACAGTGAATAAGTAATCTAGATTCATATCCGATTGGTCTGACCAAAGAACTTGAGTTTTTTCCCATGTACACTCTTGCTTTCATAGCTCTTTAACTGACTAATTTTAGTTGGACAGGGAATGGAATTGATTGATTGGCCGGGTAGGATCCAATCAGATTATCTCTCCTGTGAACTCCGCCAAGGAAAGTCATGCACACTATGGGGGTTTAATGGTTGGCGCGGGAACTTAAAATAGTTATATAGAGACAGGGACAAGGGTGACCAGAATGAGACATGTATGAAGTGCTCAAACGGAGGAAACTGTTCAACAGAAAGTGAAGGTTTGTAAAGAGAAGTGTAGAAAGGAGTCTTTTGGGTAACGGAGAGAAGAGTCTTGGTAAATGACTGTTCAGTCACAGTGTCTCTGCGGCCACTATACTTTGTTTCTTACTCTCCCTTGCCCACAAGAGTGCCAATGGCATCATTGTAATTGGTGAACAAAAAGAAGTTTCTGATTCTGGCAGTCAAACAATTTTCAACTGAAACACATCCTATGTACCAGGCACTAAGCTTCAATCTTCATAAACTCTTCAAATTTGGTATTATGGTAAATTCTCCTATCATCTCTAGTTAAGAAGGACCAATAAAGAGAAGTCAAGAAACTCGCTCAGGATTGTTGTTGCTGTCGATATGTGCCATTAAGATGGCCCCGACTCACAGTGACCCCGTGTGTCACAGAGCAGAACCGCACCGTAGTGTTTTCTTGCCTGTAATCTTGGCAGAAGATCTGCAGGACTTTGTTCCGTGGAGCCGCTGAATGGGTTTGAACTGCAAACCTTAATTCAGCAGCTGATCTCAAACTGCTTGTGCCACCCAGGCTCCTTGCTCAAAATTAAACACTTGTTCATTACTCTTACTCGATGGTTTATTTCATGCTATGCATGAAATCACACTGTTAGAAATTCAACAGACCAGAATTCTTGTAAGTACCTTTCAGTGATGTTAGACATTGCTTACAATTCTCTGAACCTCACTTCTATCATATGTATAATGATGCGGTTTGGTTACAGCAAAGAAATAAATAAATATACATACATTAAAAAATCTGTGGACATTTTTATAGTAAGTGTGCATGGCACTTCCCTTCTTTCTCTGGGCCAGAACTTTTTGTTTCAGGAATCTAGCTTACAGATAACATTGATATATGATGAAGACATGTGTGATTTTATGCAAATGTTTTAACCTTTCTGAGCATTGATTATCACATAATAAAAAGTTTTAAGATAGTTGAAAGGATTAAATAAAATAACCTAAGTGAAATAGTTGATCACAACGCCTGAAATGTTATACGCTCTCCCTCCCTCCCGTTTTCCTTTTTTTCCTACTGCTCCCTGTTCCCCTTCTGTCTTTCTCTTATTATTGTTTTCCAGGTACGCTTCTTGTAAAAGTTCAGGACTTATATTTCAGGAATCCTTTTTTGCAGGGAGATGAGAGGCACATTCCAGAGAGTTAATGGTGAAAGCCACAAGGAGGAGTAAGAGGGCAGAAACGTTCCTTTCCAGTGCTATCCTTTCTCCAGAGCACTGGCAGGGGACTAGAAGAGATGAGCTACTGTGTCATTATCGCTTCTAATCTCCATGATCATTGCTTCTGGAACTGACACAAGGGCCAGATGTGATTCAGAGAGAAAGTATGCATTGGACTTTGGAGGGAAGGCCTCAGAGCTTGTAACAACCCCTTAAAAACGCCTGCTTAACTTTAGGGAGGATCCCAGGGGATACCACAAGACCTGTTCTATGTCATTTTGCCCAGGAAGACTGTTTTGGAAGGGGAGAGATGAGATGGAGGCAGTAGGAATGGGGAAGTCTAAGTAAAGTGACGGAGTGGTTCATATAAAAGGTGTCAATGTCAGATCAGAACCAGAGGGCTGCCTGATGTGATACCTGAGTTGTCAAGTTGGTAGTGAAAGACTAGAAGAGAATAATGAGGATAACTGACATTTTTAGGGACAAGTGATTGAACTCTTCTCCTTTTGTCCATTTAAAAGAGGTCCTACCTGGAGTTAGACTACTAGGGATGGAAGGCTCTTAGAGCAAGGCCGTCATATTGTATAGCTCCAGTGGCACAATTAGCATTATAATCTATGTGACTGTCAGTCCTGGAGTTGTGAAGTTGTGCAGTGCAAAGCCTGACCTGGAGGTCTTCCAGTCCAGCCCTTCATTTACAAATGAGAGAGCTGTAAGGCTCAGAGAGGTGAAGTCCATGGCCAAGGTCGTCATACAGGCAGTAACAGAGTTGACCCCAGAAGCCAAGCTTCTTTACTTTTAGTAAAAAGGTGCTTCAGCTAAGCTTGTGACTCTGAATCTGTGGGCTACAATTCTCTAAGGACTGTGGAATTATCAAAAAAGGTGTTTTGTGTGTGTGTGTGTATTTTCCTAATCAATATACACTAAAAGTGCAATTATTATCAGGTACAAGGTTTTTACAATCTCTTGTATTTAAAAATGCTTCTAACATAAAATTAGGCTGGCAACTATTGCTTTAAATCACTTTGCCTGTCAATCAAGCTGCTAATGTATATGTCATTAACTTTTTGCTAAAAAGTGTATAAACATTACATTTGAAATATGAGACCTTCAGG
The DNA here is from genome assembly GCF_030014295.1 of Loxodonta africana. Taxonomy (NCBI): domain Eukaryota; kingdom Metazoa; phylum Chordata; class Mammalia; order Proboscidea; family Elephantidae; genus Loxodonta; species Loxodonta africana. Next base: position 109,817,565 of record NC_087344.1, read on the forward strand.
TTTATCTGCTATACAGAACCTCCATTATGACAGGTTATCCAATGACAGTCTTTTACTTCGTCTTGAAAGTAAATCACAGTGAAAATGACATATTCATGGAAAAAGCTTTGAATTCAAATCTAACCCAGCCACTGATTTCATGACCTTGGAAAAGTCACTTATTCTCTTTCTTTTTCTTTTGTTATTAACATTTATTGAGCTTCAAGTGAACGTTTACAAATCAAGTCAGTCTGTCACATATAAGTTTATATACATCTTACTCCTTACTCCCACTTGCTCTCCCCCTAATGAGTCAGCCCCTCCAGTCTCTCCTTTCGTGACAATTTTGCCAGCTTCCAACTCTCTCTATCCTCCCATCCCCCCTGCAGATAGGAGATGCCAACGCAGTCTCAAGTGTCCACCTGATATAATTAGCTCCCTCTTCTTCAGCATCTCTCTCCTACCCGCTGTCCAGTCCCTTTCATGTCTGATGAGTTGTCTTCGGGAATGGTTCCTGTCCTGGGCCAACAGAAGGTTTGGGGACCATGCCCGCCGGGATTCCTCTAGTCTCAGTCAGACCATTAAGTCTGGTCTTTTTATGACAATTTGGGGTCTGCATCCCACTGATCTCCTGCTCCCTCAGGGGTTCTCTGTAGTGCTCCCTGTCAGGGCAGTCATCGATTGAGGCCGGGCACCAACTAGTTCTTCTGGTCTCAGGATAATGTAGGTCTCTGGTTCATGTGGCCCTTTCTGTCTCTTGGGTTCTTAGTTATCGTGTGACCTTGGTGTTCTTCATTCTCCTTTGCTCCAGGTGGGTTGAGACCAATTGATGCATCTTAGATGGCCGCTTGTTAGCATTTAAGACCCCAGATGCCACATCTCAAAGTGGGGTGCAGAATGTTTTCATAACAGAATTATTTTGCAAAATGACTTAGAAGTCCCCTTAGAGCATGGTCCCCAAACCCCCACCCTTGCTCCACTGACCTTTGAAGCATACATTTTATCCCGGAAACTTCTTTGCTTTTGGTCCAGTCCAATTGGGCTGAGCTTCCATGTATTGAGTGTTGTCCTTCCCTTCACCTAAAGCAGTTGTTACCCACTAATTAATCAGTAAAAAACCCTCTCCCTCCCTCCCTCCCTCCCCCCCTCGTAACCACAAAAGTATGTGTTCTTCTCAGTTTATACTATTTCTCAAGATCTTATAATAGTGGTCTTATACAATATTTGTCCTTTTGCCTCTGACTAATTTCGCTCAGCATAATGCCTTCCAAGTTCCTCCATGTTATGAAATGTTTCACAGATTCGTCACTATTCTTTATTGATGCGTAGTATTCCATTGTGTGAATATACCACAATTTATTTACCCATTCATCTGTTGATGGACACCTTGGTTGCTTCCAGCTTTTTGCTACTGTAAACAGAGCTGCAATAAACATGGGTGTGCATATATCTGTTTGTGTGAAGGGTCTTGTATCTCTAGGGTATATTCCGAGGAGTGGGATTTCTGGGTTGTATGGCAGTTCTATTTCTAACTGTTTAAGATAACGCCAGATGGATTTCCAAAGTGGTTGTACCATTTTACATTCCCACCAACAGTGTATAAGAGTTCCAATCTCTCCACAGCCTCTCCAACATTTATGATTTTGTGTTTTTGGGATTAATGCCAGCTTTGCTGGTGTGAGATGGAATCTCATCGTAGTTTTAATTTGCATTTCTCTAATGGCTAATGATCGAGAGCATTTTCTCATGTGTCTGTTAGCTGCCTGAATATCTTCTTTAGTGAAGTGTGTGTTCATTTCCTTTGCCCACTTCTTGATTGGGTTGTTTGTCTTTTTGTGGTTGAGTTTTGACAGAATCATGTAGATTTTAGAGATCAGGCACTGGTCGGAGATGTCATAGCTGAAAATTCTTTCCTAGTCTGTAGGTGGTCTTTTTACTCTTTTGGTGAAGTCTTTAGATGAGCATAGGTGTTTGATTTTTCGGAGCTCCCAGTTATCTGGTTTCTCTTCATCATTTTTGGTAATGTTTTGTATTCTGTTTATGCCCTGTATTAGGGCTCCTAGGGTTGTCCCTATTTTTTCTTCCATGATCTTTATCGTTTTAGTCTTTATGTTTAGGTCTTTGATCCACTTGGAGTTAGTTTTTGTGCTTGGTGTGAGGTATGGGTCCTGTTTCATTTTTTTGCAAATGGATATCCAGTTATGCCAGCACCATTCGTTAAAAAGACTATCTTTTCCCCAATTAACTGACACTGGTCCTTTGTCAAATATCAGCTGCTCATATGTGGTTGGATTTATATCTGGGTTCTCAATTCTGTTCCACTGGTCTATGTGCCTGTTGTTGTACCGATACCAGGCTGTTTTGACTACTGTGGCCGTATAATAGGTTCTGAAAACAGATAGAGTGAGGCCTCCCACTTTCTTCTTCTTTTTCAGTAATGCTTTGCTTATCCGAGGCTTCTTTCCCTTCCATATGAAGTTGGTGATTTGTTTCTCTGTCACCTTAAAAAATGTCATTGGAATTTGGATCGGAAGTGCATTGTATGTATAGATGGCTTTTGGTAGAATAGACATTTTTACTATGTTAAGTCTTCCTATCCATGAGCAAGGTATGTTTTTCCACTTAAGTAGGTCCTTTTGAATTTCTTGTAGTAGAGCTTTGTAGTTTTCTTTGTATAGGTCTTTTACATCCTTGGTAAGATTTATTCCTAAGTATTTTATCTTCTTGGGGGCTACTGTGAATGGTATTGATTTGGTTATTTCCTCTTCGGTGTTCTTTTTGTTGATGTAGAGGAATCCAAGTGATTTTTGTATGTTTATTTTATAACCTGAGACTCTGCCAAACTCTTCTATTAGTTTCAGTAGTTTTCTGGAGGATTCCTTAGGGTTTTCTGTGTATAAGATCATGTCATCTGCAAATAGAGATTATTTTACTTCCTCCTTGCCAATCTGGATGCCCTTTATTTCTTTGTCTAGCCTAATTGCCCTGGCTAGGATTTCTAGCACGATGTTGAATAAGAGTGGTGATAAAGGGCATCCTTCTCTGGTTCCCGTTCTCAAGGGAAATGCTTTCAGGTTCTCTCCATTTAGAATGATGTTGGCTGTTGGCTTTGCATAGATGCCCTTTATTATGTTGAGGAATTTTCCTTCAATTCCTATTTTGCTGAGAGTTTTTATCATAAAAGGGTGTTGGATTTTGTCAAATGCCTTTTCTGCATCAATTGATAAGATCATGTGGTTTTTGCCTTTTGTTTTATTTATGTGGTGGATTACATTAATGGTTTTTCTGATATTAAACCAGCCTTGCATACCTGGTATAAATCCCACTTGATCAGGGTGAATTATTTTTTTGATATGTTGTTGAATTCTATTGGCTAGAATTTTGTTGAGGATTTTTGCATCTATGTTCATGAGGGATATAGGTCTATAATTTTCTTTTTTTGTAATGTCTTTACCTGGTTTTGGTATCAGGGAGATGGTGGCTTGAGAGAATGAGTTGGGTAGTATTCCGTCATTTTCTATGCTTTGAAATACCTTTAGTAGTAGTGGTGTTAACTCTTCTCTGAAAGTTTGGTAGAACTCTGCAGTGAAGCCCTCCGGGCCAGGGCTTTTTTTGGGGGAGGAGTTTTTTGATTACCGTTTCAATCTCTTTTTTTGTTATGGGTCTATTTAGTTCTACTTCTGAATGTGTTAGTTTAGGTAGGTAGTGTTTTTCCAGGAATTTATCCATTTCTTCTAGGTTTGCAAATTTGTTAGAGTACAATTTTTTGTAATAATCTGATATGATTCTTTTAATTTCAGTTGGTTCTGTTGTGATGTGGCCCTTCTCGTTTCTTTTTCGGGTTATTTGTTTCCTTTCCTGTTTTTCTTTAGTCAGTCTAGCCAATGGTTTATCAATTTTGTTAATTTTTTTCAAAGAACCAGCTTTTGGCTTTGTTAATTGTTTCAATTGTTTTTCTGTTCTCTAATTGATTTAGTTCAGCTCTAATTTTTATTATTTGTTTTCTTCTGGTGCCTGATGGGTTCTTTTGTTGCTCACTTTCTATTTGTTCAAGTTGTCGGGACAGTTCTCTGCTTTTGGCTCTTTCTTCTTTTTGTATGTGTGCATTTATCAATATAAATTGGCCTCTGAGCACCGCTTTTGCTGTGTCCCAGAGGTTTTGATAGGAAGTATTTTCATTCTCGTTGCATTCTATGAATTTCCTTATTCCCTCCTTGATGTCTTCTATAACCCAGTCTTTTTTCAGGAGGGTATTGTTCAGTTTCCAAGTATTTGATTTCTTTTCCCTAGTTTTTCTGTTATTGATTTCTAGTTTCATTGCCTTGTGGTCTGAGAAGATGCTTTGTAATATTTTGATGTTTTGGATTCTGGAAAGATTTGTTTTATGACCTAATATGTGGTCTATTCTAGAGAATGTTCCATGTGTGCAAAAAAAAAAGTATACTTTGCAGCAGTTGGGTGGAGAGTTCTGTATAAGTCAATGAGGTCAAGTTGGTTGATTGTTGTAAGTAGGTCTTCCGTGTCTCTATTGAGCTTCTTACTGGATGTCCTGTCCTTCTCCGAAAGTGGTGTGTTGAAGTCTCCTACTATAAATGTGGAGGTGTCTATCTCACTTTTCAATTCTGTTAAAATTTGATTTATGTATCTTGCAGCCCTGTCATTGGGTGCATAAATATTTAATATGGTTATGTCTTCCTGATCAATTGTCCCTTTTATCATTATGTAGTGTCCTTCTTTATCCTTTGTGGCGGATTTAAGTCTAAAGTCTATTTTGACAGAAATTAATATTGCTACTCCTCTTCTTTTTTGCTTGTTGTTTCCTTGATATATTTTTTTAGTTTGTTTGTGTCTCTAAGTCTAAGGTGTGTCTCTTGTAGGCAGCATATAGACGGATCGTGTTTCTTTATTCAGTCCGAGACTCTCTGTCTCTTTACTGGTGCATTTAGTCCATTTACATTCAGCGTAATTATAAATAAGTGTTTAGTGTTGTCATTTTGATGCCTTTTTATGTGTGTTGTTGACAATTTCATTTTCCCACGTACTTTTTTGTGCTGAGACGTTTTTCTTAGCAAATTGTGAGATCCTCATTTTTGTAGTGTTTGACTTTATGTTTGTTGAGTTGTTACATTTTTCTTGGCTTTTATCTTGAGTTATGGAGTTGTTATATCTCTTTGTGGTCACCTTAATATTTACCCCTATTTTTCTAAGTAAAAACCTGACTTGTAATGTTCTATATTGCCTTGTATCCCTCTCCATATGGCAGTTCTATGCCACCTGTATTTAGTCCTTCTTTTTGATTATTTTGATCTTTTACATTTTGACTTAGTGATTCCCTGTTATGAGCATTTTTTTTTTAATTAATCTTAATTTGTTTTTGTGATTTCCCTATTTGAGTTGATATCAGGATGTTCTGTTTTGTGACCTCGTGTTGTGCTGGTATCTGATATTATTGGTTTTCTGACCAAACAATATCCTTTAGTATTTCTTGTAGCTTTTGCAAGTTCTCTAAACTTGTGTTTATCTGTAAATATCTTAATTTCGCCTTCATATTTCAGAGAGAGTTTTGCTGGATATATGATCCTTGGCTGACAGTTTTTCTCCTTCAGTGCTCTGTATACGTCGTCCCATTCCCTTCTTGCCTGCATGGTTTCTGCTGAGTAGTCTGAACTTATCCTTATTGATTCTCCCTTGAAGGTGACCTTTCTTTTCTCCCTGGCTGTTTTTAAAATTTTCTCTTTATCTTTGGTTTTGGCAAGTTTGATGATAATATGTCTTGGTGTTTTTCTTTTTGGATCAATCTTAAATGGGGTTCGATGAGCATCTTGGATAGATATCCTTTCGTCTTTCATGATGTCAGGGAAGTTTTGTGTCAGGAGATCTTCAACTATTTTCTCTGTGTTTTCTGTCCCCCCTCCGTGTTCTGGGACTCCAATCACACGCAGGTTATCCTTCTTGATAGAGTCCCACATGATTCTTAGGGTTTCTTCATTTTTTTAAATTCTTTTATCTGATTTTTTTTTTTTTTTCATTTATATTGGTGTTAATTCCCTGGTCCTCCAGATGTCCCAGTCTGCATTCTAATTGCTCGAGTCTGCTCCTCTGACTTCCTAGTGCGTTGTCTAATTCTGTAATTTTATTGTTAATCTTTTGGATTTCTACATGCTGTCTCTCTATGGATTCTTGCAACTTATTAATTTTTCCACTATGTTCTTGAATAATCTTTTTGAGTTCTTCAACTGTTTTATCAGTGTGTTCCTTGGCTTTTTCTGCAGTTTTCCTTATTTCGTTTCTGATGTCTTGAAGCATTCTGTAAATTAGTTTTTTATATTCTGTATCTGATAATTCCAGGATTGTATCTTCATTTGGGAAAGATTTTGATTCTTTTGTTTGGGGGGTTGTAGAAGCTGTCATGGTCTGCTTCTTTATGTGGTTTGATATCGACTGCTGTCTTCGAGCCATTACTGGGAAACTTGTTTTTCCAGAAAATCTGCTAAAAAAAAATGCAGTCAGATTCCTATCAGAACTGCCTTTGGATTATAGCTGCCACCTTGTTCCCTGTAAGGATGAAAGTCTGAGATTTGGATCATATATGCTTGGCTGTAGCTGGTTCTGTGTTTTTAGTCCAATTAGGGATGGATTTTTGGTCCCTGGGTTTTTTGTGGTTCCTTTTCTCAGGCCAGAAGAGTGGGTTAGGAAAAGACCAAAAGAAAAAAAAAAGGGGGAGGGTGGAGCAAAGCCACCGCGGAGCTGGAGCTGTTCTCCCTCTGGCTCAGGAAATTCCAATGTTAATGAAGCTGGCTGGGGAGGGTGGGGGAGGGATCAGAGAGATAGGAGAGTAGCACCTCGGAATATAGCCAGAGTTGCTAGTCTTGCTTGGAATGACTATTATATCTGAGATTCCCGTGGGGCATGTCTCCTATGTGTGTTGGCTGTGTGGAGATTGCCCCCAGGGGTCTCGCCCGCTGAAGCCAAGGTCAGATCCTCCGCTGCCAGTCCAAATCCCAGCGTCAAGGTTCCCCTGCTGGGACGCTTTACTCTCGGCTCCAAAATCGGCCTCTGCCTCCGGGGAATTTCTCGTCCCACCAGCCGCGTCGCCGCGCCTCCTCCGCGGACTGGCTGGGCCCCCTCCCGGGGTTACTTCAGGGGAGTAGGGTTGCGCCCCGTGCTTGCGTCGTGACAACACCCAGTCAAATACCCAGCGCCAGGGTTCCCCGGCTGGGACGCAGCACTCCCGGCCCCAAAATCAGTCACTGCCTCCCGAGGAGTTCTCCCACCAGCTGTGTCGCCACGCCGCTGGCGCAGACCGGCTGGGCCCCCTCCCTGGTTCAGTTCAGGGGGGTAGGGCTGCGCCCCTTGTTTGCGCTGTCACAAGATTTCTGAATTCACCTCCCCTGGGCCCAGATGCCCGGCGCCAAGTTTACCTGACTGGGAGGCTGGCTCCAGGCTCCGAAAACAGTCGCTGCTTCCCCGTATTTGTTCGTTTTCCGTCTCTAAATCTGTGTTTGTTGTTCAGGGTTCGTAGATTGTTATGTATGTGATCGATTCACTTGTTTTTCTGAGTCTTTGTTGCAAGAGGGATCCGGGGTAGCATCTACCTAGTCCGCCATCTTGGCCCCACCCTCTTCTTTCTTTTATTTAATAGGTAATTCTTGATTGCTATTCATACCCCCATGTGTCTGTCAGTTTGTCATACTGTGGGGGCTTGCATGTTGCTGTGACGCTGGAAGGTATGCCACCAGTATTCAGATACCAGCAGGGTCCCACATGGAGGACAGGTTTCAGCTAAGCTTCCAGACTAAGACAGCCAGTGAAAACCTTATGAATAGCAGCAGAACATTGTCTGATATCGTGCTGAAAGATGAGCCCCCCAGTTTGGAAGGCACTCAAAAGACGACGGGGGAAGAGCTGCCTACTCAAAGTAGAGTCGACCTTAATGACATGGATGGAGTTGAGCTTTCGGGACATTCATTTGCTGATGTGGCACAACTCAAAATGAGAAGAAACAGCTGCAAACACCCATTAATAATTGTATCCTGGAATGTACAAAGTATGAACCTAAGAAAATTGGAAATTGTCAAAAATAAAATGGAACACATAAACATTGATATCTTAGGCATTAGTGAGCTGAAATGGACTGGTATTGGCCATTTTCATTTGGACAATCATATAGTCAACTATGCTGAGAATGAAAACTTGAAGAGGAATGGTGTTGCATTCATCATCAAAAGAACATTTCAAGATCTGTCCTGAAGTACAATGCTGTCACTGATAGGATAATATCCAAACGCCCACAAGGAGGACCAGTTAATATGACTATTATTCAAATTTATGCACCAACCACTAAAGCCAAAGATGAAGAAATAGAAGATTTTTATCAGCTGCTGCAGTCTGAAATTGATTGAACATGCAATCAGGATGCATTGATAATTACTGGTGATTGGAATGTGAAAGTTGCAAACAAAGAAGAAGGATTGGTAGTTGGAAAACACGGCCTTGGTGATAGAAACAATGCTGGAGATCAAATGATAGAATTTTGCAAGACCAATGACTTCTTCACTGCAAATACCTTCTTTCACCAAAATAAACGGGGACTATACACATGGAATTTGCCAGATGGAACACACAGGAATCAAACTGACTACATCTGTGAAAAGAGATGATGGAAAAACTCAATATCATCAGTCAAAACAGGGCCAGAGGCCGACTGGAACAGACCATCAATTGTTCTTATGCAAGTTCAAGCTGAAACTGAAGAAAATCAGAGCAAGTCCACCAGAGCCAAAATACAACCTTGAGTATATCCCACCTGAATTTAGAGACTATCTCAAGAATAGATTTGACATGTTGAACACTAGTGACCGAAGTCCAGACGAGTTGTGGAATGACATCAAGGACATCATCCATGAAGAAAGCAAAAGGTCATTGAAAAGACAGGAAAGAAAGAAGAGACCAAGATGGATGTCAGAGGAGACTCTGAAACTTGCTTTCAAATGTCGAGCAGCTAAAGCAAAAGGAAGAAATGATGAAGTAAAAGAACTGAAGATTTCAAAGGGCAGCTTGAGAAGACAAAGTAAAACATTTATAATGACATGTTCAAAGCACTGGAGAAAGGAAACCAAAAAGGAAGAACACGTTCAGTGTTTCTCAAGCTGAAAGAACTGAAGAAAAAATTCAAGCCTTTAGTGGCAGTAGTGAAGGATTCTATGGGGAAAATATTAAATGACCCAGGAAGCTTTAAAAGAAGATGAAAGGAACACACAGAATCATTATACCAAAAAGGAATAGTAGACATTCAACCACTTAGAGAGGTAGTATACGATCAGGAACCGATGGCACTGTAGGAAGAGGTCCAAGCTGCACTGAAGGCACTGGTGAAAAACAAAGCTTCAGGAATTGACGGAATATCAATTGAGATGTTTCAAAAAATGGATGCAGTGCTGGAGGTGCTCACTTGTCTATGCCAAGAAATATGGAAGACAGCTTCCTGGCCAACTGGTTGGAAGAGATCCATATTTATGCCTATTCCCAAGAAAGGTGATCCAACTGAATGTGGAAATTATAGAACAATATCATTAATATCACACACAAGCAAAATTTTGCTGAAGATCATTTGAAAACGGCTACAGCAGTATAAAAACAGGGAACTGCCAGAAGTTCAGGCCGGTTTCAGAAGAGGATGTGGAACCAGGGATATCATTGCTAATGTCAGATGGATCCTGGCTGAAAGCAGAGAATACCAGAAGGATGTTTACCTGTGTTTTATTGACTATGCAAAGGCATTCGACTGTGTGAATCATAACAAATTATGGATAACATTGGGAAGGATGGGAATTCCAGAACACTTAATTGTGTTCATGAGGAACCTATACGTAGATCAAGAGGCAGTTATTCAGACAGAACAAGGGGATACTGAGTGTTTTAAAGGTGTGCGTCAGGGTTGTATCCTTTGACTATACTTTTTCAACCTGTATGCTAAGCAAATAATCCCGGAAACTGGACTATATGAAGGATTGGAGGAAGACTTATTAACAACCTGCATTATGCAGATGACACAGCTTTGATTGCTGAAAGTGAAAAGAACTTGAAGCACTTACTAATGAAGATCAAAGACCACAGACTTCAGTATGGATTGCACCTCAATATAAGGAAAACAAAAATCCTCACAGCTGGACCAATGAGCAACATCATGAGAAACGGAGATAAGATTGAAGTTTTCAAGGATTTCATTTTATTTGGATCCACAATCAACACCCATGGAAGCAGCAGTCAAGAAATCAAAGGACGCATTGCACTAGGCAAATCTGCTGCAAAGGATCTCTTTCAAGTGTTGAAAAGTAAAGATGTCACCTTGAAGACTAAGGCGCACCTGACCTAAGCCAAGGTATTTTCAGTCACTTTGTATGCATGTGAAAGCTGGACAATGGATAAGGAAGATCAAAGAAAAACTCATGACTTTGAAATGTAGTGTTGGCGAAGAATATTGAATATACCATGGACTGCCAAAGAACTAACAAATCTGTCTTGGAAGAAGTACAACCAGAACGCTCCTTAGAAGCAAGGGTGGTGAGACTCCGTCTTACATACTTTGGAGATGTTGTCAGTAGGGATCAGTCCCTGGAGAAAGACATCATATTTGGCAAAGTACAGGGTCAGTGGAAAAGAGGAAGCCCCTCAACGAGGTGGATTGACACAGAAGCTGGAACGATGATTGTAGGGATAGTGCAGGACCAGGCAGTGTTTTGTTTTGTTGCACATAGGGTGGCTAGAGTCAGAACCGACTCGATGGCACCTAAGAACAACAACAATTCTTGATTGTGCACTAGGTTCCAGGCATTTTTTGGGTATGGAGAAACAGATAAAACAAAACAAAACAAAAAACAACAGTCATAACCTTAAAGCGTTCACTAACAAGAGAGACAGTAAAAGAAAGAATGACCATACAGTACAATAAGTGCTGCGAACACTTCATTCACCAGGCACAATGAGAGCCCAGAGGAGTAAAATCTGCCTTGAACTTGGGAGGGGAAGTGGTGTTAGGATACCCTTCTCAGAGAAGATGAAGTCAAAACTGAATTGTGTAGCAAAATTATTCACCAGCAGGTGAAGGAGGTGGAAGAGGAAGGCTTTCCAGGCAGAGGGAGTACCGTGAGCAAAGGCAGAGAAGGATGAAACACTGTGTGCCATCTGATTCCTTCTTACTCCCAGTTCCTTGGGACCTGGAATTGTTAAGGAGAAGCAAAATGGAAATCTATGAGCTATTTTTCCTGTTTCAAGAAGCTTAAGCAAAATCACAAAATCGTCCACCTAAGTGCTGCTGAGGCTAACTAAAATGTCAAGTTTCTTAGCCTTTGACTTTAATTGTATCAACTAAGCTTATCTCTCTGGGTATCTCATGCTAATCAGAAGCTCCATTTTCGAATTATATATAACATTGATTTGTAATCATGGGAAAAATAAACATTGTTAATCAGTAAATACAATTTAGTAGACAAAATTCTTTCAACTATGGTATAAATGGTGAAAGAGGAAATTAAATATGAGGGATCCTACAGTAAGATATTCTTATATGCTTCTGGAAAGCGGGATATTCATCAACACATGTGGCTAATGGATATTGCTCAAGAGCAACATGCTGAATTAATAAATAAACAGATCTCTAGGTTATAAGAATTATTGCTTGGGGTTTCCCTTGGTTCCCTTCTTGTTCTTTGGCTTTCCAATCAAAGTTCCTCTCTCTCCTTCCTTCTTTGTTTAAGGTACGTGAAGCAAGAAGGGAACACCAAACATGCACATAAAAATTCCTCAATTGCCATTAAAAAAACCCAAAAACCAAACCAGTTGTTGTAAAGTCAATTCTGACTCATAGTAACCCTATAGGACAGAGTAGAACAGTCCCATAGGGTTTCCAAGAAATGCCTGGTAGATTCGAACTGCTGACCTTTTGGTTAGCAGCTGTAACATTTAATCACTACACCACCAGGGTTTCCCTGGATTGCCATGGCTCTCCAAAAACAATTGTATTTACAATAAAGTCAATGAGAACTCAAAGTACTATGCTAAGACTTCTGCCTATTCTGAATTGTAATTTAATTTAATGACTACTTACCTAGATTGTGGAAGTTCCAAGAAGTTTGATTGAAGACCCTAAAAGTTTAAGATACAGGGCCTAAGGTGAAGGAATTTACAATTATTTAGGTATAAGACAAATACAGATGAAACATTTCAAGAAGAGAAACTAGATAGTAGCAGTCACCTTTGTCCCCCACCATATCCCAACTTGCTTCAAACAGATGCAGCCTTCAGTTTCGGCCTCAATTCCATCAAGCACATCACTTTGCCATTTGTATTATAGACTTAAGACTATTTGGGTTTCTTATTGGTAAAACGGGAATAGTAATACCTACTTTGTAAGATTTCTATGAGGATAAAATAGGTTGTATGTATAAAATAGGTCACATAGAACATACACTAAATGGTGTTTTTTACTATGAGGGAGACAGGAAGGAGTAATGGGATGGCTTAAACTTGAGATGAGAACAACCTAGATGTATAATTTCTTTCTGCTTGTTACAAGCTTTGTTAACTTAGGCAAGGTGATTAACCTCTTGGAACCACTTTTTCGAAAGTGTTAAGTGAGAATGAGGAGCCCTGGGGGCACAGTGGTCAAAGAGCTCGGCTGCTAACCAAAAGGTTGGTGGTTTAAACTCATCAGCTGTTCTGTGGGAGACAGATGTGGCAATCTGCTCCCATAAAGTTTTACAGCCTTGGAAACCCTATGGGGCAGTTCTACTCTGTCCTATATGGTCACTACAAGTCAAAATCAACTCAACAGCAGTAGGGAAGTGAGAAGAAAAATTATTTTCTGGAATTTGTGTGAAGATAAAATTAACTAATCTATGATATAGGCTTTTATCATACCTGTCTGTCAGTTTGTCTTACTGAGGTGGTTTGCAAGTTGCTATGATGCTGGAAACTATGCCACCAGTATTTCAAATAACAGCAGCATTACCCATGGTGTCATGGATTGAACTGCGTCCCCAAAAAATGTCTGTCAACATAATTGGACCATGAGTCCCAGTGTTGTGTGATTGTCCACCATTTTATGTGATTTTCCTATATGTTGTAAATGCTATCACTATGATGTAATGAGATGGATTAGCAGCAGTTATATTGATGAGATCTACAAGATTAGATAGTGTCTTAAGCCAATCTCTTTTGAGATATAAAAGAGAGAAGTGAGCAGAGAGACAGGTGGAATTCATACCACCAAGAAAGCAGTGCCAGGAGCAGAGTGTGTCCTCTGGACCTGAGGTTCCTGTGCTGAGATGATCCCAGACCAAGTGAAGGCTGATGCACCACAAGGACCTTTCTTAAGAGCTGACAGAGGGAGAAAGCCTTCCCCTGGAGCCAGTGCCCTGAATTCTGACTTCTAGCCTACTGGACCGTGAGAGAATAAATTTCTGTTTGGTAAAGCCATCCACTTGTGGTATTTCTGTTATAGCAGCTCTAGATGACCAAGACACATGGTGTACCGGTTCCAGCAGAGTTTCCAAACTAAGACAGAGTAGGAAGAAAGACCTGGTGATCTACTTCTGAAAATTAGCCAAGGAAAATCTTATGGATAGTGACAGAACATTGTCTGACTCACTTGCTTTGGACATGTCAAGCAAGAGGGATCAATCACTAGAGGAGGAGGTTATGTTTGGTGAAGTAGAGAGGCAAGGGTGATGGACTCAAACATGCCGACAATTGTGAGGATGATGCAAAACCAGGCAACATTTAGTTCTGTTGTACACAAAGTCATCATGAGTCACAGTCATCTCGATGGTAGCTAATAATAGCAACAGAACAGTACCTGGAACTTAAAAGATAACACAGTGCAGAAATTTTCTTTCTTCCATACCAGACAGTGAGAAACTTGGAAACAGGGCTACTATTGTGTCTCCACTGTCTAGCATACAGCTTGGAACATAGGAATTTCTTGATAAGTATGGGCTTAACCAATGTTTAAAACAACTGTTTATTAGGATCATTTGGTAATAGAATATATAGTCATCAGTTCAAGATTTCTCAAATAAAGGTACACATGGATTAGGAACATGGGGACTCTGGAAACTCACGATCCAAAGGTATAAATGTAAAAATCATGTATAAATGTATAAATCATGGGACATTAGTGGCAGGAGTCTGAGGATCCTTGTCCTAGTGCTCAGAAATTACAAGATCTGCTATGCTCCGAATGCCTGCTGCTGTCTCTTAGTTCTCAACCAACAAATTCTTATTCTTCTGGTTCAGGTTCCCACTGGGGGGAACCTAGTTGCCTCAACTCATTTTTGAGAACAGTGTATGAAATACTCCCCTAATGAGGCTATGTCTTTTTTCATAGGGCTACTCCTGGTCTACAGAGGCCATACCTGCTTACCAGAGCAGGGAGCCTAGGCAGTGCTATTGCAGCAAGAAGTTGGTGGCCAACTCAAAGGCCTGTTCGGGATACCTCTCCTTTAGTTTCTACCACTCACATTCACATTTCTTAAAGTTTTGTGTGTGATTATCTAGTCATTATTAGCCTCTTCTGGGAGTCTATCTGAGGAATACTTTATGTTTCTCACCTATACCTCCTTCGTAAAAGAGATGCATGAGCTTTGCTAATGTTCTTGTTTAAAATATACCGTGGATGAAAGATGATTCTGAACTTCTCAACATGATCTGGCCAGAGAAATGTTTTTATTTCTTATGCTGCCAATTTATGTAAGATAAAGTAGTTGAGTCAATTAAAAAACATGCCTCTCACCTTGAAGGAAAAAGACCAGCAAGAAGAAAAGTTAGCTTTGTTCTAGCGGCATGGTCAGGAAGTCTGGGCCTCAACCAGGTGTGGTTGCTGTAAGGTATAACTTGAGAGGTTACTTTAGGACCTAGATTGACCCCTTTCCATTTCCTTCCTAAGAAAAAGAAAAGAAACTAATAATGGGGTCTAAATAATCCTCAGTTTTTGGTTCTAGAAGGGTAATTGTCTTCAATCTATTGTAGGCTGCATCCTGAGGAAGCATACCCAGATCAGGGAAATCTACCTTGAGACCAAGGATATAGGACTAAAGGAAGTGCGACTGGTGCTTTTTCAATTTCTTTTTTTGCTCACTATACCCAATAAAGAACTTTTAGTGCCTCCTTTTTAAAGGGTTTTTAATTTTGCTGGGCCATGCAGGTTGTCCAGGGAGGATTGAGATATACTATACACAAATCGAGGTGCCCAAAAATTATTCCCAACTGCCTTTCTTCCTATAAATATAGTTCTAGAGATGCTACCAACTCACATGATTCAATGATCATGCATAGAATTTTAATGCATCCACTTTGTTTATTGTAATAAACTGAAAACCACGTCAAGCCACTGCATACAGTGGTTGTGATGTCATGGAGACACTTTAAAGACCTTCGTCTTCATCATCCACCATTTCCAGGTGATACTAATTCCTTCTCTAGGCAATCATGCTCCTATCCAGATAATGGTCCTCACTATTTCACAACCTACGAACAAAATGGTAGCTCTAACCACCTGATATATACCTGATATATGGCTGTTGAATAGTAAATTGATAATTGAGCTCGAAATAACTACATAAATTATTCTCGCATTTAAAAAGAAAAAGGAGAGAAGACCAGTGTCTTTCATTGTCATACATTCTGCATTCCTCTTGCCTTCAGACGAGAGCTCAGCTGAATAGAGATTTTACTCTAGCAGATGTGATCTTCATTCCTGTGAGGTCTGAGCCCTTAGTAGTCCTGTCAATATGGATTTGAGGCCCTTTTCTATTAACCTTCTCCTTTGGATATGGTGATACAAAGAATTTCCCAGGAAACCTCCAGGTTCCAGGGATATACCCAGCCTCCCTGCAGGCACAGAATATAATAGAAGTCAATTACCCATTTATACTTAGTTTAGCAGTTTTGCCAACACCGGGACTATTTCCCAATGGTTCCTTCAGTGGTCACAAAAGCTAGAAATGTCCACATGGCAGTTTCAACTTCAATTTAATCTAAGTGTTATTGTGTGCTTGTGCAGATGTGTCATTCTCTTGGCTACAAAAATCTACAGGCCAGCAAATTCAAAGTTACTGGGATGAGAAACACAACTTGAAAGTGATTAATCCTATACCTATGTTATTTGGCTGTAGAAGAAACAGCACCATATATGGGTCACTGGTTCAGGGCAATGTGCCTTTAAAATTAAACAACAACTCATAGGTTGATGCTTCTAGCTGCCACCGTAGAAAAGTTTTAATTAATAGGTTTTTCCATCATTCAGTAAAGCCAGCTGTTTTTTGGATGATAGACTGGCTAATAATTACAGGGATCCCAAGAGCTTCAGCCCATTGCTTCCCTACTTTCATTGTGAAGTGATGTTCTTTGTTTAGAGGCAATGCTGTGTCTTCAAAACATTTAACAAATTCATAGATGATACTGTTGGCAAAAGCATGATGAATAGATAAAGAAAGCCCAAAATAGAATCTATTCCACTGGTAGGGTGGAGTAGGGAGTGGGCAATGAAGTTTGATGTAAGGTGATATACCCCAAGACAGCTGCTGATCCCTTCAATTTTGAGAGCCAAACTGGGGTGACGGTGAAGGGTTGCTTTTCACCATTGGAAAACTGGGCACTTAGATATAGTGGTTAATCCAATTAGACAATGTAAAACACCTACTTCTCCTGTTTCTTCCAATACCAATTTTTAACCCAAAATTAGCTTCCAGTTTCCTTTTGTTGCTGTTGCTTGTTTGTTTGTTTTCCTGAGGGAGGAGGAGAGTAGAAGCAGCAGTAACCATACATAACAATGAACAAAAGTTTCTTATCTCTAGAGAACCGTGTATTTTTTTTTTTTTTCTGAGTGAAAAAAAAATTGACAGTCAACTCCATTTTTCTGGTTTCTAGTTCTGAAATGCAAAAACTAAGCATTATTCTTTAGTTGTCAAAAACAAAACAAAACAAAAAAAACCCTATTTGTTGACCTCCAAGGAGTAATTTTAGTAAGGGTTGAAAACTATGGACATCAGATTACAGGACTCAGGAATGAAGAAACACAAATGTGTGTATGACTACCCTTGGGAAAGTCTAACAGTGGAAAGGAGAGAAATAGTTCTCATCAAGAAGAGAAGTAGGCTCAGGTTAAAGCCCTTAAACATGAGAAAAGAATGATTACCTCTGGAGTCAGGGACCAAGGACCTGGAAAGGAAGGAATGGCTCAAGAACGGTGAGTGTTCTGATCCTCTCTCTGTGGTTACCTAGGTGACCTTGGGCAATTCACTGAGTGTCTTTCTCACTCAGACTGCTAATTTGAAAATGAGGGAGTTGAGCTACACGTTGACTAAGGGCACTTTCAGTTCTCTCTCTGTTTCCTGCAGAACAGTGGAATATAGATTAATACTTTATCCCCGAACTTATAGAAACTACCATATCAGAGTCGTTGTCCCTGATTTAGTTCCACACGAGATATCTGTGTAGTTTGGAAGGGGAGATGACCTATTACTCTCATTTAAGATCGCATTAAGGATCCCTGGTGGCACAATAGTTAAGTGCTCTGCTGCTAACTGAAAGGTTGGTGGTTTGAACCCACCAGTCACTCTATGAGAGAAATATGTGGCAGTCTGCTTCCTTAAAGGTTACTGCCTTGGAAATACTGTGGGCAATTCTACTCTGTCCTATAGGGTCGCTATGAGCTGGAATCGACTCGACATCAGTGGGTAAAGTCACATTGTCCTTGATGACCCCTGGAATTCTGGCCTAGTAGAATTAAAGTATATAAATAACTATGAAAAACATCTTCCTGGATCGGAAGGTATGTAATTGCTGGCCTTCTGCGAAACTTTAGCTAACATCCCACACAGAAAACATCCTACTGCTGCCAGCCTTGCAAAAACAACACTGTGCAGCCGAACAAAATGCATTCTGTTCTGTGTCATGCACGATCAACAAAATTGCCACTTAAGCCCTGATTCCAGAAACTTTATTGTTGGTTCTGATTTATGAAGCAAACATCAGAACACAGCTTGACTTTTCTGAAGCCAGGATGAATTGGCAGTCGCTAAAATCTTGTTTTGACTTGCAAACTGATTGTATTTGAGGTTAAAGCTATCAGGGAGGTCCTAAAATAAAACCCCAGTGTCCTGTGACGATTCCCAGATTTGCTCTTCTAGCTATAAAGCCTTTTGAAATGGGATTTGTGTAAGGAAGGAATAGGAATTGCAGGGTAAGTTTTCAGAATTCTTTTTATTAGTTTAACAAATCATTTGACAACATCAATGGATAAGCATATAAATATATAAAAAATGCATAGCACATAAGTATACATTTAATAGACTCATTGCTGAGGATATGATGCTGCTACAGGGCCAGGACTGATTAGTTGTCTGGAAAACAAAGAACCCACTATGTTACACCAGCTGGCATTACTCAGAGAAGGAAAATATCAGGGCATTCAATGGATAGTTTTGAGAGAAAGTTGAACTGGCATTTGTGGTTTTAGAAGGAGTTGGTTGAGACAATTGCTAATGTCCCAACTGTTCAAGGAAGACTTCTGTATGAAGTGAAGTATTTGAGAAACACCTAGAGTAAACAAAGGCACAGAACTCTTCAAGACTAGGGGTGTCAGGATCTTGGGATGGGAATGCAGAGGAGAGGCTCCAAATTTGATTCTAGGTACCACATTACCTCCTTATCTAGTCACTCAAGGCCTTATTTAAACTTACCTCATTTTCCCATCCTAATTGCTACTGTTTCTTTCATGTAGATATCATGCTTACATATACCACAACAATACCTATATAATTCATGTAATTCATTCAGTCTCTACTCTTTATCCTGCAAGGGACAATACAAGGGTTATGTTACCTCAACACATTTTTACAACATGTCTACAAGACAGATATTATTATCCCAATTTTATAGATGAAAGGACATAAGGCACAGGAAGGGTAATTTACTTGCCAAAAGTCACACAGCACATTCACAGATTGCTCAGAATTAAAAATTAAGTTGGACTTCCTAGACTAGAAATAGAGACTAAAACCCAAACCCATTGTTGTCAAGCCAATTCCAACTCACAGTGATCCTATAGGACAGAGTAGAACTGCCCCATAAGGTTTCCACAGCTGCGATCTTTATGAAGGAGACTGCCACATCTTTCTCCTACAGAGAGGCTGATAGGTTCGAACTGCCAACTGTTTGGTTAGCAGCCAAGCACTCAACCACCATGCCACCAGGGCTCCTCAAATACAGAATAAAGACACGACAGTACTGGTAGTACTCTATGGATAACCTGGTGGGGCAGTGGTTAAGAACTTGGCTGCTAACCAAAAGGACAGCAGTTCAAATCTACCAGCAGCTCCTTGGGAATCCTATGGGGCAGTTGTACTCTGTCCTGTAGGGTCTCTATGAATTGGAATTGATTCGAAGGCACCAGGTTTGTTTGTTTTTAGTGTTCTGAGTACACTAAAATGAACATTTTAAGATCTATCCTAAAGTACAATACTGTCAGTGATAAGATAATATACATACGCTTACAAGGAAGACCAGTTAATATGACTATTATTTAAATTTACACACCAACCACTAAGGGCAAAGATGAAGAAATTGAAGATTTTTATAACTTTTTACAGCCTGAAGTTGCTCAAATGTGCAGTCAAGGTGCATTGATAATTACTGGTGATTGGATTGTGAAAGTTGGCAACAAAGAAGAAGGATGGGTAGTTGGAGAATATAGCCTTGGTGGTAGGAACGATGCCAAAGATTCCGTGTCAGAATTTTACAAGACCGATGACTTCATTGTAAATAGCCTTTTTCACCAACGTAAACGGCGAATATACATGTAGACCTCACCGGATGGAATACACAGGAATCAAATCGACTACATCTATGGAAAAAGTTGATGGAAAAACTCAATATCATCAGTCAGAACAAGGCCAGGGCTGACTGAGGAACAGACCATCAATTGCTCATGCGTAAGTTCAAGTTGAAATTGAAGAAAATTAGAACAAGTGGATGGCAGCCAAAATGTGACCTTGAGTATATTCCACCTGAATTTAGAGACCATCTCAAGAAGAGATTTGACACATTGAACACTAATGACCGAAGACCAGATGAGTTGTAGAATGACATCGAGGTCATAGTCTTGGTTATCTAGTGCTGATATAACAGAAATACCACAAGTGGATGGCTTTAACAAAGAGAAGTTTCTTCTCTCACAGTCCAGTAGGCTAGAAGTCAGAATTCAGGGCACCAGCTCCAGGGGAAGGCTTTCTATCTCTGTCAGTTCTGGAGGAAAGTTCTTCTCATCAACCTTCCCCTGGACTAGGAGCTTCTCTGCACAGGAATTCCAAGTCCAAAGGACACATTCTGCTACCGGTGCTCCTTTCTTGGTATGAGGTTCCCATGTCGTTCTGCTGGCTTCTCTCTTTTATATATCAAAAGAGATTGGCTCAAGACACTATCTAATCTTGTACATTTTATCAATATAACTGCTGCAATTCCATCTTATTACATCATAGTGGTAGGATTTACAACACATAGGGAAACCACATTAGATGATAAAATAGTAGACAATTATACAATCATATAAGGGAATCATGACCTAGCCAAGTTGACAGATATTTTTGGAGGACATAATTCAATCCATGACAGTCATCATAAACGAATAAAGTAAATGATCATTAAAAAGATAGGAAAGGGAGGCGGGGCCAAGATGGCGGACTAGGTGGACGCTACCGTGGATCCCTCTTGCAACAAAGACTCGGAAAAACAAGTGAATCGATCACATACATAACAATCTATGAACTCTGAACAACAAACACAGATCTAGAGACGGATAACAAACAAATACGGGGAGACAGCGATTGTTTTCAGAGCCAGGAGCCAGCGTACCAGTCAGGTGACCTTCAGAGCCCGATTTGGAGCAGAGCCCAGGGGGGCAGATGGCACAGACAAGGGGCCCAGCCCTAGCCCCCGAGCTCATCCCGGGAGGGAGCCCAGGCGCTTTGCGCGGGCGGCGTGGCGGCGCAGCCGGTGGGAGAAGTCCCCGGGAGGCAGTGACTGGTCTTGGAGCGGGGAGAGCAGCATCCCAACCGGGGAGCCAGCCCGCCGGGATTTTGGCGGGGAGCGGGCGGGGCACGAGAGCGGGGAGCAGCTACATTCCCCTGAATTGACCCTGGGGGAGTGCCCAGCCGTTCGCGCGGGCAGCGTCCAGCCGGTTCGCGCGAGCGGCATGGCGCGCCGGTGGGAGAAGTCCTTCGGAGGCAGTGACTGGTCTTGGAGCGGGGAGAGCAGAGTCCCAGCCGGGGAGCCATCCCGCCGGGATTTTGGCGGGCGCGGGCAGGGTGTGAGCGTGGGGTGCAGCTCCATCCCCCTGAATTGACCCCCGGGCAGTCCCACCTGGTTCGCGCGGGCGGCGTGGAGGCGCAGCCTGTGGAAGAAGTCCCCGGGAGGCAGTGGCTGGTCTTGGAGCGGGGAGAGCAGCATCCCAGTCTGGACGCGCAGTCGCGGTGCAGGCATGGGGAGCTGCTCCGCTCTCCTGAGCTGACCCCGGGGGAGGGAGCCCACCCGGTTCGTGGGGGCGGCGCGCGAAGCGGCTGGCAGGACGGGAAGTCCCCAGAGGCAGCAACTGATATTGGAGTCGGGAGTGCACCGTCCCAGTAGGGGAGCCTTAACCTTGGGGGTGGGGCTGACAGCAGAGGATCTGACCGTGACGCCAGCGGGCCAGACCCCCCGGGGGGCAATCTCCACACAGCCAGTACATATAGGCGACGCGCCCCGTGGAAAGCTCAGATATAATAGTCACTCCAAGTAAGACAAGAAACTCAGGCTATATTCTGAGGTGCTACTCTCCCAGCTCTCTGATCCCTCCCCCACCCTCCCCAGGCGGCTCCATTAACATCCGAATAGCCTGAGCCAGAGGGAGAACTCTGATAGGGATCTGACTGCATTTTTTTTTTAGCAGATTTTCTGGAAAAATTAGTTTCCCAGTGATGGCTCCGAGACAGCAGTCGATATCAAACCACATAAAGAAGCAGACCATGACAGCTTCTACAACCCCCCAAACAAAAGAATCAAAATCTTTCCCAAATGAACATACAATCCTGGAATTATCAGATACAGAATATAAAAAACTAATTTACAGAATGCTTAAAGACGTCACAAATGAAATTAGGCAAACTGCAGAAAAAGCCAAGGAACACACTGATAAAACAGTTGAAGAACTCAAAAAGATTATTCAAGAACATAGTGGAAAAATTCATAAGTTGCAAGAATCCATAGAGAGACAGCATGTAGAAATCCAAAAGATTAACAATAAAATTACAGAATTTGACAACGCAATAGGAAGTCAGAGGAGCAGATTCGAGCAATTAGAATGTAGACTGGGACTTCTGGAGGACCAGGGAATCAACACCAACATAGCTGAAAAAAAATCAGATAAAAGAATTTAAAAAAATGAAGAAACCCTAAGAATCATGTGGGACTCTATCAAGAAGGATAACTTGCGAGTGATTGGAGTCCCAGAACAGGGAGGGGGGGACAGAAAACACAGAGAAAATAGCTGAAGAATTCCTGACACAAAACTTCCCTGACATCATGAAAGACGAAAGGATAGCTATCCAGGATGCTCATCGAACGCCATTTAAGATTGATCCAAAAAGAAAAACACCAAGACATATTATCATCAAACTTGCCAAAACCAAAGACAAACAGAAAATTTTAAAAGCAGCCAGGGAGAAAAGAAAGGTGTCCTTCAAGGGAGCATCAATAAGAATAAGTTCAGACTACTCAGCAGAAACCATGTAGGCAAGAAGAGAACGGGACGACGTATACAGAGCACTGAACGAGAAAAACTGCCAACTAAGGATCATATATCCAGCAAAACTCTCTCTGAAATATGAAGGCAAAATTAAGATATTTACAGATAAACACAAGTTTAGAGAATTTGCAAAAACCAAACCAAGGCTACAAGAAATGCTAAAGGAGATTGTTTGGTCAGATGACAAATAATATCAGGTACTAGCACAATAAAAAAAAAAAAAAAAAAAAAAAAACAAGGTCACAAAACAGAACGTCCTGATATCAACTCAAATAGGGAAAGCACAAAAACAAACAAATTAAGATTAATTCTAATAAATAAATAAAATAATACACATAACAGGGAATCATGGAAGTCAATAGGTAAAAGATCACAATAATCAAAAAGAGGGACTAAATATAGGAGGCATTGAACTGCCAGATGGAGAGTGATACAAGGCGATATAGAAGGATACAAGTTAGGTTTTTACTTAGAAAAATAAGGGTAAATAATAAGGTAACCACAAAAAGGAATATCAACTCCATAACTCAAGATAAAAGCCAAGAAAAACGTAACGACTCAACTAACATAAAGTTAAACATTATGAAAATGAGGATCTCACAATTTACTATGAAAAACGTCTCAGCACAAAAAAGTATGTGGAAAAATGAAATGGCCAACAACACACATGAAAGGCATCAAAATGACAGCACTAAAAACTTATTTATCTACAATTACGCTGAATGTAAACAGACTAAATGCACCAATAAAGAGAGAGAGAGTCACGGACTGGATAAAGAAATACGATCCGTCTATATGCTGCCTACAAGAGACACACCTTAGACTTAGAGACACAAACAAACTAAAACTCAAAGGATGGAAAAAATATATCAAGCAAACAATAAGCAAAAAAGAAGAGGAGTAGCAATATTAATTTCTGACAAAGTAGACTTTAGACTTAAATCTGCCACAAAGGATAAAGAAGGACACTATATAATGATAAAAGGGACAATTGATCAGGAAGACATAACCATATTAAATATTTATGCACCCAATGACAGGGCTGCAAGATACATAAATCAAATTTTAACAGAATTGAAAAGTGAGATAGACACCTCCATATTTATAGTAGGAGACTTCAACACACCACTTTCGGAGAAGGACAGGACATCCAGTAAGAAGCTCAATAGAGACACGGAAGACCTACTTACAACAATCAACCAATTTGACCTCATTGACTTATACAGAACTCTCCACCCAACTGCTGCAAAGTATACTTTTTTTCTAGCACACATGGAACATTCTCTAGAATAGACCACATATTAGGTCATAAAACAAACCTTTGCAGAATCCAAAACATCGAAATATTACAAAGCATCTTCTCAGGCCACAAGGCAATGAAACTTGAAATCAATAAAAGAAAAACTAGGCAAAAGAAATCAAATACTTGGAAAATGAACAATACCCTCCTGAAAAAAGACTGGGTTAGAGAAGACATCAAGGAGGGAATAAGGAAATTCATAGAATGCAACGAGAATGAAAATACTTCCTATCAAAACCTCTGGGACACAGCAAAAGCGGTGCTCAGAGGCCAATTTATATCGATAAATGCACACATACAAAAAGAAGAAAGAGCCAAAATCAGAGAACTGTCCCTACAACTTGAACAAATAGAAAGTGAGCAACAAAAGAACCCATCAGGCACCTGAAGAAAACAAATAATAAAAATTAGAGCTGAACTCAATGAATTAGACAACAGAAAAACAATTGAAAGAATTAACAAAGCCAAAAGTTGGTTCTTTGAAAAAATTAACAAAATTGATAAACCATTGGCTAGACTGACTAAAGAAATACAGGAAAGGAAACAAATAACCCGAATAAGAAACGAGAAGGACCACATCACAACAGAACCAAATGAAATTAAAAGAATCATTTCAGATTACTATGAAAAATTGTACTCTAACAAGTTTGAAAACCTAGAAGAAATGGATGAATTCTTGGAAAAACACTACCTACCTAAACTAACACATTCAGAAGTAGAACAACTAAATAGACCCATAACAAAAAAAGAGATTGAAATGGTAATCAAAAAACTCCCAACAAAAAAAAGCCCTGGCCCGGACGGCTTCACTGCAGAGTTCTACCAAACTTTCAGAGAAGGCTTAACACCACTACTACTGAAGGTATTTCGAAGCATAGAAAAAGACGGAATACTACCCAACTCATTCTATGAAGCTACCATTTCCCTGATACCAAAACCAGGTAAAGACATTACAAAAAAAGAAAATTATAGACCTGTATCCCTCATGAACATAGATGCAAAAATCCTCAACAAAATTCTAGCCAATAGAATCCAACAACACATCAAAAAAATAATTCACCCTGATCAAGTGGGATTTATACCAGCTATGCAAGGCTGGTTTAATATCAGAAAAACCATTAATGTAATCCATCACATAAATAAAACAAAAGACAAAAACCACATGATCTTATCAATTGATGCAGAAAAGGCATTTGACAAAGTCCAACACCTATTCATGACAAAAACTCTTACCAAAATAGGAATTGAAGGAAGATTCCTCAACATAATAAAGGGCATCTATGCAAAGCCAACAGCCAATATCACTCTGAATGGAGAGAACCTGAAAGCATTTCCCTTGAGAACGGGAACCAGACAAGGATGCCCTTATCACCGCTCTTATTCAACATCGTACTTGAAGTCCTAGCCAGGGGAATTAGGCTAGACAAAGAAATAAAGCGTATCCGGATTGGCAAGGAGGAAGTAAAGCTATCACTATTTGCAGATGACATGATCGTATACATGGAAAACTCTAAGGAATCCTCCAGAAAACTACTGAAACTAATAGAAGAGTTTGGCAGAGTCTCAGGTTATAAAATAACCATACAAAAATCACTTGGTTTCCTCTACATCAAAAAAAGAACACCGAAGAGGAA
This sequence comes from Loxodonta africana, assembly GCF_030014295.1. Lineage (NCBI taxonomy): Eukaryota > Metazoa > Chordata > Mammalia > Proboscidea > Elephantidae > Loxodonta > Loxodonta africana. Next base: position 109,843,315 of record NC_087344.1, read on the forward strand.
ATCACCAAATCAATACCATTCACAGCAGCCCCCCAGAAGATAAAATACTTAGGAATAAATCTTACCAAGGATGTAAAAGACCTATACAAAGAAAACTACAAAGCTCTGCTACAAGAAATTCAAAAGGACATACTTAAGTGGAAAAACATACCCTGTTCATGGATAGAAAGACTTAACATAGTAAAAATGTCTATTCTACCAAAAGCCATCTATACATACAATGCACTTCCGATCCAAATTCCAATGTCATATTTCAAGGGGATAGAGAAACAAATCACCAATTTCATATGGAAGGGAAAGAACCCCCGGAAAAGCAAAGCATTACTGAAAAAGAAGAAGTAAGTGGGAGGCCTCACTCTACCTGATTTCAGAACCTATTATACAGCCACAGTAGTCAAAATAGCCTGGTACTGGTACAACAACAGGCACATAGACCAATGGAACAGAATTGAGAATCCAGATATAAATCCATCCATGTATGAGCAGCTGATATTTGACAAAGTACCAGTGTCAGTTAATTGGGGAAAAGATAGTCTTTTTAACAAATGGTGCTGGCATAACTGGATATCCATTTGCAAAAAAATGAAACAGGACCCATACCTCACACCATGCACAAAAACTAACTCCAAGTGGATCAAAGACCTAAACATAAAGATCATGGAAGAAAAAATAGGGACAACCCTAGGAGCCCTAATACAGGGCATAAACAGAATACAAAACATTACCAAAAATGATGAAGAGAAACCAGATAACTGGGAGCTCCTAAAAATCAAACACCTGTGCTCATCTAAAGACTTCACCAAAAGAGTAAAAAGACCACCTACAGACTGGAAAAAATTTTCAGCTATGACATCTCAGACCAGCGCCTGATCTCTAAAATCTATATGATTCTGTTAAAACTCAACCACAAAAAGACAAACAACCCAATTAAGAAGTGGGCAAAGGATATGAACACACATTTCACTAAAGAAGATATTCAGGCAGCCAACAGATACATGAGAAAATGCTCCCGATCATTAGCCATTAGAGAAATGCAAATTAAAACTACGATGAGATTCCATCTCACACCAACTAGACTGGCATTAATCCAAAAAACACAAAATAATAAATGTTGGAGAGGCTGCGGAGAGATTGGAACTCTCATACACTGCTGGTGGGAATGTGAAATGGTACAACCACTTTGGAAATCCATCTGGCGTTATCTTAAACAGTTAGAAATAGAACTACCATACAACCCAGAAATCCCACTCCTCGGAATATACCCTAGAAATACAAGAGCCTTCATACAAACGGATATATGCACACCTGTGTTTATTGCAGCTCTGTTTACAGTAGCAAAAAGCTGGAAGCAACCAAGGTGTCCATCAACGGATGAATGGGTAAATAAATTGTGGTATATTCACACAATGGAATACTATGCATCGATAAAGAACAGTGACGAATCTCTGAAACATTTCATAACATGGAGGAATCTGGAAGGCATTATGCTGAGCGAAATGAATCAGAGGCAAAAGGACAAATATTGTATAAGACCACTATTATAAGATCTTGAGAAATAGTAAAAACTGAGAAGAACACATACTTTTGTGGTTACGAAGCAGGGAGGGAGAGAGGGAGGGAGAGGGTTTTTTATTGATCAATCTGTAGATAAGAACTGCTTTGGGTGAAGGGAAAGACAACACTCAATACATGGAGGGTCAGCCCAATTGGACTGGACTAAAAGCAAAGAGGTTTCCGGGATAAAATGAATGCTTCAAAGGTCAGCGGAGCAGGGGCTGGGGTCTGGGGAATATGGTTTGAGGGGACTTCTAAGTCAATTGGCAAAATAATTCTATTATGAAAACATTCTGCATCCCACTTTGAAATGTGGCGTCTGGGGTCCTAAATGCTAACAAGCGGCCATCTAAGATGCATCAATTGGTCTCAACCCACCTGGAGCAAAGGAAAATGAAGAATACCAAGGTCACACAACAACTAAGAACCCAAGAAACAGAAAGGGCCACATGAACCAGAGACCTACATCATCCTGAGACCAGAAGAACTAGTTGGTGCCCGGCCACAATCGATGACTGCCCTGTCAGGGAGCACAACAGAGAACTCCTGAGGGAGCAGAAGATCAGTGGGATGCAGACCCCAAATTCTCATAAAAAGACCATACTTAATGGTTTGACTGCGACTAGAGGAATCCCGGCGGCAATGCTCCCCAGACCTTCTGTTGGCACAGGACTGGAACCATCCCCGAAGACAACTCATCAGACATGAAAGGGACTGGTCAGCGGGGGAGAGAGACGCTGATGAAGAGTGAGCTAATTATATCAGGTGGACACCTGAGAGTGTGTTGGCAACTCTTGACTGGAGGGGGGATGGGAAGATAGAGAGAGAGGGAAGCTGGCAAAATTGGCACGAAACGAGAGACTGAAAGGGCTGACTCAATAGGGGGAGAGGAAGTGGGAGAAGGGAGTAAGATGTATGTAAACTTACATGTGACAGACTGATTGGATTTGTAAATGTTCACTTGAAGCTTAATAAAAGTGAATTAAAAAAAAAAAAAAGATAGGAAAGAAAGAAAAGACCAAAATGGGTGTCAGAAGAGACACTGAAACTTTGCTCTTGAACATCGAGTAGATAAAGCAAAAAAAGGAAATAATGAGGTAAACAGATGGACAGAAGATTTCAAAGCGTGGCTCAAGACGACAAAGTAAAGTATAATAATGACATGTGCAAAGAGCTGGAGATAGAAAGCCAAAAGGGAAGAACACTCTCAAAATTTCTGAAGCTGAGACAACTGAAGAAAAAATTCAAGCCTTGATTTGCAATAGTGAAGGATTCTACGGGAAAAATATTAAATGATGCAGAAAACACCAAAAGATGGAAGGAATACACAGAGCCACTGTACCAAAAAGAACTGGTTGATGTTCAACCATTTCAGGAGGTAGCATATGACCAGGAACTGATGGTAGTGAAGGAAGAAGTCCAAGTTGCACTGAAGTCACTGGCGAAAAACAACACTCTGGGAGTTGACGGAATACCATTTGAAGTGTTTCAGCAAATGAATGCAGTGCTGGAGGTACTCACTCATCTATGACAAGAAATTTGGAAGACAGATACCTGGCGAACCAACTGGAAGATGTCCATATTTATGTCTGTTCCCGAGAAAGGTGATCCAACCGAATGCAGGAATTATCGAACAATAGCATTAATATCACATGCAAGTAAGGTTTTGCTGAAGATCATTCAAAATTGGCTACAGCAGTACATGGACAAATAACTGCCAGAAATCGAAGCTGAATTCAGAAGAGGACGTGGAATGAGTTCCATCATTGCTGATGTCAGATGGATTCTGGCTGAAAGCAGAGAATACCAGAAAGATGTTTACCTGTGTTTTATTGGCTGTGCAAAGACATTTGACTGTGTGGAACATAACAAATTATGGATAACATTGTAAAGAATGGGAATTCCAGAACACTTAATTGTGGTCATGAGGAAACTGTACATAGACCAAGAGGAAGTCATTAAAACACACTAAGGGAATACCTCGTGGTTTAAAGTCAGAAAAGATGTGTGTCAGGGTTGTATCCTTTTGCCATAACTACTCAATCTGTATGCTGAACCAATAATACGAGAAGCTGGACTATATAAGGAAGAATGTGTCATCAGGATGGGAAGAAGACTCATTAATCTGCGTTATGCAGATGACACAACCCTGCTTGCTGACAGTGAAGAGGACTTGAAGCACTTACTGATGAAGGTCAAAGACCACAGCCTTCAGTACGGATTACACTTCAACATAAAGAAAGCAAAAATCATTACAACTGGACCAATAAGCAATATTACGATAAACGGAGAAAAGATTGAAGTTGTCAAGGGTTTCATTTTGCTTGGATCCACCATCAACACCCATGGAAGCATCAATCAAGAAATCAAATGACACATTGTGTTGGGCAAATCTGCTACAAAAGACCTCTTTAAAGTATTGAAAAGCAAAGATGTCACCTTAAAGGCTAAGGTGTGCCTGACCCAAGCCATGGTGTTTCCAATCACCTCCTATGCATGTGAAATCTAGTCGATGAATAAGGAAGACCAAAGAATTGATGATTTGAATTGTGGTGTTGGTGAAGAATATTGAATATACTACGGACTGCCAAAAGAATGAACAGCTCTGTCTCGGAAGAAGTACAATCAAAATGCTCCTTAGAGGCAAGCATGGAGAGATTTCGTCTCACATACTTTCGACATGTTATCAGGAGGGATCAGTCCTTGGAAAAGGACATCATGCTGGTAGGGTAGAGGGTCAATGAAGAAGAAGACCCTCAGTGAGATGGATTGACACAGTGGCTGCCACAATGGGCTCAAGCATAGCAAGGATTGTGAAGATGGCGCAGGACTGGGCAGTGTTTCCTTCTGTTGTATATAGGATTACTATGAGTCAGAATTGACTCCATGGCACCTAACAACAAGAGACTGATAGAACAAGGTAGCCCTGCCTAGTAGTCTAAGAAAATAGTTTCAACACTGGTGGGAAGAGGTTTCCCTCAACCCCCATATTAGCTTCAGCGATTAGTTTGGTGACAAAAGCCTGGTCATCTGGTGTGGGTACCAGTGGGGTACATGTGATAAGGTAAGAACAAGGTCAGTGAAGCAGGAGAGAACAACAAAACCCAAAGTCAGAACACTAAGGTCATGCCAATACCAGTTCATGTCATTGCTCAATATAGTAGGGAAACAGAATAGAACAGTTTAAGCCCTTTCAGGTATACAGTAGAATGACTGTCTCCAGCGGCTGCAAAGGAAAACATTTATGGCTGTGGTAGACAGAATAGTGCTCCCTCACTCCCAATGATGTCCACGTCCTAATCCTCACAAAACAACAAACAAACCCAGTGCCGTCGAGTTGATTCCAACTCATAAAAAAAAAAAAAAAAAAAAAAAAACGACTCATAGCGACCCTAAAAGACAGAGTAGAACTACCCCATAGAGTTTCCAAGGAGCGCCTGGTGGATTCGAACTGCCTGCCCTTTGGTTAGTAGCCGTAGCACTTAACCACTATGCCACGAGGTTTCCTCCTAATCCTCAGAAGCTGTAAATATGTTACCTTAAATGGCAAGAGGGAATTTGCAGATAATATTAAGAATGTTGAGGTGGGAAGATTAGCCTGTATTATCCAGGTGGGTCCAATGTAATCACAGTGTTCTTATAAGAGGAGGCAGGAAGGTCAAAGTCAGAGAGATGAGATGTGACAACAGAAGCAGAGGTGTGTGTGTGTATGTGTGTGAGAGAGAGAGAGAGAGATTGATTTGAAGATGCTACACTGCTGGCTTTGAAGATGGAGGGAGGAAACATAAGCCAGGGAATGCAAGCAGCCTCTAGAAGCTGAAAAAGACAAGGAAACAGATTTTCCCCTAATGCCTTTAGAAGGAATACAGCCCTGCCAACACCTTGATTTTAGGACTTCTGATCTTCGCAACTATCGTTGTTATGTTGTTAGGTGCCATCAAGTCAATTCCAACTCATAGTGACGCTATTTACAACAGAATGAAACACTACCCAGTCCTGCGTCTTCCTCACAACCATTGTTGTTTCAGCCCATTGATGCAGCCACTGTATTGATCCATCTCCTTGATCATCTTCCTTTTTTGTGCTGACCCTCTACTTTACCAAGCATGATGTCCTTCACCAGGGACTGGTCCCTCCTGATAACATGTCCAAAGTACATGAGGCCAAGTCTCGCTATCCTTGCTTCTAAGGAGCATCTGACTATACTTATTCCAAGACAGATTTGTTCCTTCTTCTGGCAGTCTATGGTATATTCAATATTCTTCACCAAGACCAGAGTTCAAATGCATCAATTCTTCTTCAGTCTTGTTTATTCATTGTCTAGCTTTTACATGCTTACGAGGTTATTGAAAATATAAAAATCTGTTGTTTTAAGCCACTCAGTTTGTGGTAATTTGTTACAACAGCAATAGGAAACTAATATAATGGCCAATAAGGGCACTGTGTGAAACTACCTAAAAAGAGAAAAATTTTATGTAGGAGGCACTATAGAGTTAAATAATTAGGGAATGGTGAATGAAGAAATAAAGAAGAAAAAAAAGGATTAATAAAGAGAAACCCCTAAGCCTGTTTCCTCCAGAGTAGCAGAGGTGAGATGTGGGATTCTTTGTTTTACGTTTTCCTTCTTGTTCCTGAGAGAATAGTTGTTTGCTTCAGGAATCGCTCAAGTGTATTGTACAATTAGAAGAATTCAAATGGATGGCTTCCTCAGGGCATATCTAATGTTTCAGAGGAAAAGTTTCCCTGTGCAGCTCAGGCATGAAGCCTGAGATGATAGCTGCCATGCCAGTGGTTTCCACATATCAACATGGATACATTTCAGATGTAGCATCACTTTCCTGAGTTGGTGCTAAGTGGAAATCTGAGGGATGAATAGAAGTGAATCAGGTCAAGTAGGTAGGTCTGGGTGAAAAAGATATTACTACAGAGAAAGGAGAACATACAAGGCCCAGAGCAAGAAAGCACATGCGTGAGGCCCCTGCAAGTAATACTCTTGCTTAGTATGGCTTGAGGTACTGAGTACTATGATGGAGGTGGAGGTGAGTGACCAGAGATAAGGCTGGAGGGTGAAGCAGGTATTTGGATGTGAAGAGCAGCTGGCCTTTGAAGGCCGTTATGCTTTAGAAAGCTCTTTCCTACAAGACTGAGTTTCATGAAGGCCAGGGCCATGTTTGTCTCATTTATCATTTAATTCTTATTGCATAGTCAGTGCTTGAATACGGGAAAGTTCAGTAAAGATTTGTTAGATGACGGAAGGAAAGGATGGAGAGAGGGAGGGAGATAGGGAGGGAGGGACAAAAGGAATGGAGAAGCATCACTAAACTAAACCCTGAAAGAATGGTAATTTTATTGGTTATAGCAGCAGGAAGCACTTGCTGCTTGTTTTTGTGTCTGCCCTGTATTTTAAGGGCCCAGTTTTATTAATCTGTTTTGTGCAAAGAGAAATGAACGTAAAATAACTCCCAAATTATAGTTGTAGAAAATTTTGTGTCTATGAAGGAGGCATTGATCTTATTTTTCAATATTCTGTTACAAATCTTTCTGAAAAGATTGCTGATTTACCTCTTTTCTTCACCTTGTGAAGCTTTGATATTTTTACTGAAGCTGGTGGAAACTCTGGTGGCATAGTGGTTAAGTGCTACAGCTGTTAACCAAAGGGTCGCCAGTTCGAATCTGCCAGGCACTCCTTGGAAACTCTATGGGACAGTTCTATTCTGTCCTATAGGGTCGCTATGAGTTGAAACAGACGGCACTGGGTTTGGTTTTTTTTTTTTTTTTTTGGTTGGTGGTATTAAATGTGATAGGCACAAGAGGACAAAACACTGGACAGGGTCAGGTGGAGAAGACTTTGGTAGATAGACAATTGGGCAATGGGATCAGTTGAGATCCTGTTCGATTCCAGGGAGGTGACAAGGTTGGCTCTGTAGCCTCATCAAGGGAAGCTGTAGAATATCTTATTGTCTCCAGTGATGGAGTAGACACGAAGCTAGCATGTTTTCCTGTTTGATGTCTTCTTTGAAGGACTTTGGTTGACACCGGAAGGTTTTACAGGGCTGGCTTTAAACATACTTCTGAGATACTTGTCCTGTCATGATACCTGAATGAAAGAATGAATAAAATGAATGGGATACTAGGAACTTTTAGAAATTAGACACTAGAGTCACCATAGTATCTTTATTCAAAACTTTACTTTTTCGACACTCTGTTGTGGTTCCATATGTTGTCAAAAGTATAGAAATCAGAAAATTGTGTAATTCCTTAATCAGAAATATTAAGTAATAAATATATTAGTGTTTTGTTTTCCTTTCAGAATAAACTAATGCATCTCTGTGTAACCCAAAACCCACTGCTGTTGAGTCGATTCCGACTCATAGCGACCCTATAGGACAGCGTAGAACTTCCCCATAGAGTTTCCAAGGAGCGCCTGGTGAATTCAAACTGCCGACCTTTTGGTTAGCAGCCGTAGCACTTAACCACTACACCGCCAGGGTTCCCCATCTCTATATAGTGAGGATAAAAATGAAAAATGTATTATTTTAACGACTGGCATTAGAATTCCTCTTAGGAGATAGCTTGGTTTAGGAGAAAGTCTTGATAAGCTGTTTGGGATACAAATGAGATTCTGAATGCATGGGTATACAGGCATCAGAGAGCCCTACCTTCTGCATGAGAAAATGAGAGGAATATGCTCCTCAGAGAAAGGGAAGAGGAAAGCAAGAGAAGTGAGTAATAGATCAGAAAAAAAGGGAGAAGGAAGAGAATAGGCACTAAAATGGCAAGAGTTTGACCCTTTCCCTGGGAAGAAGTGGTCAGGTAAAAATATCCTGATGGGAAGACCACCAATTAAAGCAAGTCCATGAAAGCTGAAATATGACCTTGAGTGTATTCCATCTGAATTTAGAGAATATCTCAAGAATAGATTTGATGCATTGAAGACTAATGACTGAAGACCAGAGGAGTTGTGCAAGGACATCATACATGAAGAAAGCAAAAGGTCATCAAGAAGACATAAAAGAAAAAAGAAGACAAAAATGGAAGTCAGAAGGGACTCTGAAACTTGCTTTTGAAAGTCAAGTAGCTAAAGCTAATGGAAGAAATGATGAAGTAAAAGGGCCAAACAGAAGATTTCAAAGGGCAGCTTGAGGAGAAAAAGTAAAGTATTATAATGAAATGTGCAAAGACCTGGAGTTAGAAAACCAAAAGGAGAGAACATGTCTGAAGCTGAAAGAACTTACGAAAAAATTCAACCCTTGAGCTATAATACTGAAGGACTCTACAGGCAAAATATTGAAAGACAAGGAAGCATCAAAAGAAGACAGAAGGAATACACTGAGTCACTGTATCAAAAAGAATTGTCAACATTCAACCATTTCAGGAGGTAACATATGATCGAGAACCAATGGTACTGAACGAAGAAGTCCAAGCTGCACTGGAGGGAATGGCAAGAAACAAATTTCCAGGAACTGACGGAATACCAAGTGAAATGTTTCAACAAATGGATGTACCACTGGAGGTGCTCACTTATCTGTGCCAAGAAATTTGGAAGACAGCTTCCTGGCCAACTGACTGGAAGAGTTCCATATTTTTGCCTATTCCAAAGAAAGGTGATCCACCAGGATGTGGACATTATCAAATAATATCATTAATTTCACATGGAAGTAAAATTTTGTTGAAGATCATTCAAAAGCGGTTGCAGCAGTACATTGACACAGAACTGCCAGAAATTCAAGCCAGATTCAGAAGAGGACATGGAACCAGGGATATCATTGCTGATGTCAGATGGATCTTGGCTGAAAGTAGAGAACACCAGAAAGATGTTTACCTGTGTTTTATTGACTATGAAGAAGCATTCGATTGTGTGGATCATAACAAATTATGGATAGCACTTCAAAGAATGGGAATCCCAGAACACTTAATTGTGCTCATGAGGAACTTGTACATAGATCAAGAGGCAGTCATTCTAACGAACAAGGTGATACTGCTTAGTTTAAAGTCAGGAACAGTGTGCATCAGGGTTGTATTCATTCACCATATTTTTTCAATCTGTATGCTGAGCAAATAATCTGAGAACTGGACTATATGAAGAAGGACTCAGCATCAGGATTAGAGGAATACTCATTAACAACCTTCAATATGCAGATGACACAACTTTGGTTACTGAAAAGTCAAGAGGACTTGAAGCACTTACTGATGAAGATCAAAGACTACAAACTTCAGGGGGGCGGAGCCAAGATGGCGGACTAGGCAGACGCTACCTCGGATCCCTCTTACAACAAAGACACGGAAAAACAAGTGAATCGATCACATACATAACAATCTACGAACCCTGAACAACAAACACAGATTTAGAGACGGAGAACGAACTAATACGGGAAGCAGCGATTGTTTCCAGAGCCTGGAGCCAGTGTACCAGTCAGGTACGGCACAAGCACAGAGACCTGCTCCACCCTCCTGAACTAACCCCTGGAGGGGGACCAGCCGGTTCCACGGGCGGCGTGGGACGCAGCCGGTAGGAGAAGTCCCCGGGAGGCAGTGACTGATCTTGGAGCAGAAAGAGCAGCATCCGAGCCGGGGAACCGTCCCGCAGGGATTTGGACTGGATGCAGCGGATTTTCTGGAAAAACTAGTTTCCCAGTGATGGCTCGGAGACAACAATCCATATCAAATCACTTAAAGAAGCAGACCGTGACAGCTTCTCCAACCCCCCAAACAAAAGAATCAAAACCTTTCCCAAATGAAGATACAATCTTGGAATTATCAGATACAGAATATAAAAAACTAATTTACAGAATGCTTAATGATATCACAAATGAAATTAGGATAACTGCAGAAAAAGCCAAGGAACACACTGATAAAACTGTTGAAGAACTCAAAAAGATTATTCAAGAACATACTGGAAAAATTAATAAGTTGCAAGAATCCATAGAGAGACAACATGTAGAAATCCAAAAGATTAACAATAAAATAACAGAATTAGACAACGCACTAGGAAGTCAGAGGAGCAGACTCGAGCAATTAGAATGTAGACTGGGACATCTGGAGGACCAGGGAATCAACACCAACATAGCTGAAAAAAAATCGGATAAAAGAATTAAAAAAAATGAAGAAACCCTAAGAATTATGTGGGACTCTATCAAGAAGGATAACCTGCGGGTGATTGGAGTCCCAGAACAGGGAGGGGGGACAGAAAACACAGAGAAAATAGTTGAAGAACTCCTGACACAAAACTTCCCTGACATCGTGAAAGACGAAAGGATAGCTATCCAAGATGCTCATCGAACCCCATTTAAGATTGATCCAAAAAGAAAAACACCAAGACATATTATCATCAAACTCACCAAAACCAAAGATAAACAGAAAATTTTAAAAGCAGCCAGGGAGAAAAGAAAGGTTTCCTTCAAGGGAGAATCAATAAAAATATGTTCTGACTACTCAGCAGAAACCATGCAGGCAAGAAGGGAATGGGACGACATATACAGAACACTGAAGGAGAAAAACTGCCAGCCAAGGATCATATATCCAGCAAAACTCTCTCTGAAATATGAAGGTGAAATTAAGATATTTACAGACAAACACAAGTTTAGAGAATTTGCAAAAACCAAACCAAAGCTACAAGAAATACTAAAGGATATTGTTTGGTCAGAGAACCAATAATATCAGATATCAGCACAACACAAGGTCACAAAACGGAACGTCCCGATATCAACTCAAATAGGGAAATCACAAAAACAAACAAATTAAGATTAATTAAAAAAAATAAATAAAAATACACATAACAGGGAATCATGGAAGTCAATAGGTAAAAGATCACAATAATCAAAAAGAGGGACTAAATACAGGAGACATTGATCTGCCATATGGAGAGTGATACAAGGCGATATAGAACAATACAAGTTAGGTTTTTACTTAGAAAAGTAGGGGTAGATAATAAGGTAACCACAAAAAGGTATAACAACTCTATAACTCAAGATAAAAACCAAGAAAAACGTAACGACTCAACTAACGTAAAGTCAAGCACTATGAAAATGAGGATCTCACAATTTACTAAGAAAAACGCCTCAGCACAAAAAAGTATGTGGAAAAATGAAATTGTCAACAACACAGATAAAAAGGCATCAAAATGACAGCACTAAAAACTTATTTATCTATAATTACCCTGAATGTAAATGGACTAAATGCACCAATAAAGAGACAGAGAGTCACAGACTGGATAAAGAAACACGATCCATCTATATGCTGCCTACAAGAGACACACCTTAGACTTAGAGACACAAACAAACTAAAACTCGAAGGATGGAAAAAAGTATATCAAGCAAACAATAAGCAAAAAAGAAGAGGAGTAGCAATATTAATTTCTGACAAAATAGACTTTAGACTTAAATCCACCACAAAGGATAAAGAAGGACACTATATAATGATAAAAGGGACAATTGATCAGGAAGACATAACCGTATTAAATATTTACGCACCCAATGACAGGGCTGCAAGATACATAAATCAAATTTTAACAGAATTGAAAAGCGAGATAGATACCTCCACAATTATAGTAGGAGACTTAAACACACCACTTTCGGAGAAGGACAGGACATCCAGTAAGAAGCTCAACAGAGACACGGAAGATCTAATTACAACAATCAACCAACTTGACCTCATTGACTTATACAGAACTCTCCACCCAGCTGCTGCAAAATATACTTTTTTTTCTAGCGCACATGGAACATTCTCTAGAATAGACCACATATTAGGTCATAAAACAAACCTTTGCAGACTCCAAAACATCGAAATATTACAAAGCATCTTCTCAGACCACAAGGCAATAAAACTAGAGATCAATAACAGAAAAACTAGGGAAAAGAAATCAAATACTTGGAAAATGAACAATACCCTCCTGAAAAAAGACTGGGTTAGAGAAGACATCAAGGAGGGAATAAGGAAATTCTTAGAAAGCAACGAGAATGAAAATACTTCCTATCAAAACCTCTGGGACACAGCAAAAGCAGTGCTCAGAGGCCAATTTATATCGATAAATGCACACATACAAAAAGAAGAAAGAGCCAAAATCAGAGAACTGTCCCGACAACTTGAACAAATAGAAAGTGAGCAACAAAAGAATCCATCAGGCACCAGAAGAAAACAAATAATAAAAATTAGAGCTGAACTAAATGAATTAGAGAACAGAAAAACAATCGAAAGAATTAACAAAGCCAAAAGCTGGTTCTTTGAAAAAATTAACAAAATTGATAAACCATTGGCTAGACTGACTAAAGAAATAGAGGAAAGGAAACAAATAACCCGAATAAGAAATGAGAAGGACCACATCACAACAGAACCAAATGAAATTAAAAGAATCATTTGAGATTATTATGAAAAATTGTACTCTAACAAATTTGAAAACCTAGAAGAAATGGATGAATTCCTGGAAAAACACTACCTACCTAAACTAACACATTCAGAAGTAGAACAACTAAATAGACCCATAACAAAAAAAGAGATTGAAACGGTAATCAAAAAACTCCCAACAAAAAAAAGCCCTGGCCCGGACGGCTTCACTGCAGAGTTCTACCAAACTTTCAGAGAAGAGTTAACACCACTACTACTAAAGGTATTCCAAAGCATAGAAAATGACGGAATACTACCCAACTCATTCTATGAAGCCACCATCTCCCTGATACCAAAACCAGGTAAAGACATTACAAAAAAAGAAAATTATAGACCTATATCCCTCATGAACATAGATGCAAAAATCCTCAACAAAATTCTAGCCAATAGAATCCAACAACACATCAAAAAAATAATTCACCCTGATCAAGTGGGATTTATACCAGGTATGCAAGGCTGGTTTAATATCAGAAAAACCATTAATGTAATCCATCACATAAATAAAACAAAAGACAAAAACCACATGATCTTATCAATTGATGCAGAAAAGGCATTTGACGAAGTCCAACAACCATTTATGATAAAAACTCTCACCAAAATAGGAATTGAAGGAAAATTCCTCAACATAATAAAGGGCATCTATGCAAAGCCAACAGCCAATATCACTCTAAATGGAGAGAACCTGAAAGCATTTCCCTTGAGAACGGGAACCAGACAAGGATGCCCTTTATCACCGCTCTTATTCAACATCGTGTTGGAAGTCTTAGCCAGGGCAATTAGGCTAGACAAAGAAATAAAAGGTATCCGGATTGGCAAGGAAGAAGTAAAGTTATCACTATTTGCAGATGACATGATTATATACACAGAAAACCCTAAGGAATCCTCCAGAAAACTACTGAAACTAATAGAAGAGTTTGGCAGAGTCTCAGGTTATAAAATAAACATACAAAAATCACTTGGATTCCTCTACATCAACAAAAAGAACACCGAAGAGGAAATAACCAAATCAATACCATTCACAGTAGCCCCCAAGAAGATAAGATACTTAGGAATAAATCTTACCAAGGATGTAAAAGACCTATACAAAGAAAACTACAAAGCTCTACTACAAGAAATTCAAAAGGACATACTTAAGTGGAAAAACGTACCTTGCTCATGGATAGGAAGACTTAACATAGTAAAAATGTCTATTCTACCAAAAGCCATCTATACATTTAACGCACTTCCGATCCAAATTCCAATGTCATATTTTAAGGAGATAGAGAAACAAATCACCAATTTCATATGGAAGGGAAAGAAGCCCCGGATAAGCAAAGCACTACTGAAAAAGAAGAAGAAAGTGGGAGGCCTCACCTTACCTGACTTCAGAACCTATTATACGGCCACAGTAGTCAAAACAGCCTGGTATTGGTACAACAACAGACACATAGACCAATGGAACAGAATTGAGAACCCAGACATAGATCCATCCACGTATGAGCAGCTGATATTTCACAAAGGACCAGTGTCAATTAACTGGGGAAAAGATAGCCTTTTTAACAAATGGTGCTGGCATAACTGGATATCCCTTTGCAAAAAAATGAAACAGGACCCATACCTCACACCATGCACAAAAACTAACTCCAAGTGGATCAAAGACCTAAACATAAAGACTAAAACGATAAAGATCATGGAAGAAAAAATTGGGACAACCCTAGGATCCCTAATACAAGGTATAAACAGAATACAAAACATTACCAAAAATGATGAAGAGAAACCCGATAACTGGGAGCTCCTAAAAATCAAACACCTATGCTCATCTAAAGACTTCTCCAAAAGAGTAAAAAGACCACCTACAGATTGGGAAAGAATTTTCAGCTATGACATCTCAGACCAGCGCCTGATCTCTAAAATCTACATGATTCTGTCAAAACTCAACCACAAAAAGACAAACAACCCAATTAAGAAGTGGGCAAAGGATATGAACACACATTTCACTAAAGAAGATATTCAGGCAGCCAACAGATACATGAGAAAGTGCTCTCGATCATTAGCCATTAGAGAGATGCAAATTAAAACTACGATGAGATTCCATCTCACACCAGCAAGGCTAGCATTAATCCAAAAAACACAAAACAATAAATGTTGGAGAGGCTGAGGAGAGATTGGAACTCTCATACACTGCTGGTGGGAATGTAAAATGGTACAACCACTTTGGAAATCCATCTGGCATTATCTTAAACAGTTAGAAATAGAACTACCATACAACCCAGAAATCCCACTCCTCGGAATATACCCTAGAGACACAAGAGCCTTCATACAAACAGATATATGCACACCCATGTTTATTGCAGCTCTGTTTACAATAGCAAAAAGTTGGAAGCAACCAAGGTGTCCATCAACGGATGAATGGGTAAATAAATTGTGGTATATTCACACAATGGAATACTACGCATCGATAAAGAACAGTGACGAATCTCTGAAACATTTCATAACATGGAGGAACCTGGAAGGCATTATGCTGAGCAAAATTAGTCAGAGGCAAAAGGACAAATATTGTATAAGACCACTATTATAAGATCTTGAGAAATAGTAAACCTGAGAAGAACACATACTTTTGTGGTTACGAGGGGGGGAGGGAAGGAGGGTGGGAGAGGGTTTTTTATTGATTAATCAGTAGATAAGAACTGCTTTAGGTGAAGGGAAAGACAACACTCAATACATGGAAGGTCAGCTCAATTGGACTGGACCAAAAGCAAAGAAGTTTCCGGGATAAAATGAATGCTTCAAAGGTCAGCGGAGCAAGCGCGGGGGTCTGGGGAACATGGTTTGCGGGGACTCCTAAGTCAATTGGCAGAATAATTTTATTATGAAATCATTCTGCATCCCACTTTGAAATGTGGCATCTGGGGTCTTAAATGCTAACAAGCAGCCATGTGAGATGCAGCAACTGGTCTCAACCCACCTGGAGCAAAGGAAAATGAAGAACACCAAGGCCACACGACAACTAAGAGCCCAAGAGACAGAAAGGGCCACATGAACCAGAGACCTACATCATCCTGAGACCAGAAGAACTAGTTGGTGCCCGGCCACAATCGATGACTGCCCTGACAGGGAGCACAGCAGACGACCCCTGAGGGAGCAGGAGATCAGTGGGATGCAGACCCCAAATTCTCATAAAAAGACCAAACTTAATGGTCTGACTGAGACTGGAGGAATCCCGGCGGCCATGCTCCCCAGACCTTCGGTTGACACAGGACAGGAACCATCCCCGAAGACAACTCATCAGAAATGAAAGGGACTGGTCAGTGGGTGGGAGAGAGACGCTGATGAAGAGTGAGCTAATTATATCAGGTGGACACTTGAGATTGTGTTGGCAACTCTTGTCTGGAGGGGGGATGGGAGGATAGAGAGAGAGGGAAGCAGACAAAATTGTCAAGAAAGGAGAGACTGAAAGGGCTGACTCAAGAGGGGGAGAGTAAGTGGGAGTAGGGAGTGAGATGTATGTAAACTTATATGTGACAGACTGATTGGATTTGTAAACGTTCACTTGAAGCTTAATAAAAGTTATTAAAAAAAAAAAAAAAGACTACAAACTTCAGCATGAATTACAACACACGAAAAAGAAAGCAAAAAATCCTGATAAGTGAACTAATAAGCAACATCATGATAAATAGAGAAACAATTGAGATTGTCAAGGATTTCATTTTATTTGGATTCACAATCAACACCCACAGAAGCGCAGTCAAGAAATCAAATGATGTATTGTATTGAGCAAATCTGCTGCAAAAGACCTCTTTAAATTGTTGAAAAGCAAGGCTGTCACTTTGAAGACTAAGATGCACCTGACCCAAACCGTGATATTTTCTATTGGCTCATGTGCATGTGAAAGCTGGATAATGAATAAAGAACACCGAGGAAGAACTGACACCTTCAAATTATAGTGTTGGTAAAGAATATTGAATATACCATGGATTGCTGAAAGAATAAACAAATCTGTTTTTGAAGAAGTACAGCCAGAATGTTCCTTAGAAGCAAGGATGGCAAGACTTTGTCTCATGTACTTTGGACATATTATCAGGTGGGACTAGTCCCTGGAGAAGGATATCATTTTTTTTTTTTTTAGAGGGTTAGCTAAAAACAGGAAGACCATCATGAGATGGACTTGACACAGTGGTTGCAAGAGTGGGCTGAAACATAGCAATGATTGTGAGAACAGTGCAGGACTGGGCAGTATTTGGTTCTGTTGTACAACTGACTTAAAGGCATTTAACAACAATGATTACACTACTGAATTTGAAGACATTTGCTTTATGAAAATTTAAACCCATTGTTTGTCTCCTCAGATATTTAACAAAGCCTACTGTACTCATAAATCTCTTGTGTGAAGGGGATTTTTGTAAAAATTGAGGAAGTGTTTTTGTCTAGACTAATATAATCCAAAATAAAAACATTAGGTATGAAAATAAAGTCTGTAAACTATATTAATCAAATGGATGATAGAAACAAGAGACCATCACAATGTCTATTCCTTAAAAAATTGCATAAATAGTGGGCAGAGCTTTTGATTTTCAAGGGGTAAGGAACAGAGTACATGTTTAATTGATCTTATTCTCAAGTGTAAGGTAGAATCTGAATTTTATCTAGGTAATATCAATACCACAAACAATTGATTAGAATAACTGCCTCCGGTGAAAGAAGGGGAATTGAAGATTATTATCTGTTTGAGAGTCAACTTCCTTGCTTGAATTCACCACTTAAAGTAGTCAGGTTCTCCAGGAAATCTGAGACTGAAATTTGCTTGCAGAATGCTTATTGGGGAATCCTCTCAGCAACTACACCAGTGAGGGGAGGACAAAGGAAGCAGAATTGGGCATAAAGAGAATCTGAGCTGTAACGCAGTTGCGACAATGGCCTCAGCCAATCCCAAGGGATGCTGTGAAGCTGGAATGCCCTTGAGAGATGTGTTGAGTGAGTCAAGAGCCCAGGTCTGTATCTCCTCACATAAATTAGCCATTGAATTCTGGCTGCCCTTAGGGAGTAGGTGTAACCTTGTGCAAAACAGCTTCCTGACAAAGGGCAATTTTGGGGGAGAGACTCATTTGCAAGCCACCAGCAAGCAGCACTGCCTGAAGCTGTGGAAATGAATGAATGCAGAGGAAAATCTAGGATCAGAGTTCAGTAAACTTATGGGTATCTTTTAAAAAAAATCTTTTATTGTACCCATAATTGTGTTTGCTGAGACTGTAGAAAGTTAAGCTATGCTACTTGCTGGAGCGGAGTCCCTGAGTGATGTAAACAGTTAATGCACTAGGCTGTTAACCACCAGAGGTGCCTTGGAAAAAAAGCCTGGCGTTCTACTTCTGAAAAAAATCAGCCATTGACAACTCCATGGAGCAACTGTTCTACTCTGACATACATGGGGTTGCCATGAGTTGCAACAGACTTGATGCCAACTGGTAAAGCAAAACAAAACAGCCTGCTGGAGCCATGCTATCTGCTCTAATAATGCTTACAGCTCAAAAGGAATATATATATACATAAAACTAAACAGATAAATCTCAGCAATTAGAAGTGTGTGTTAGTAGAAAACCAAACCCATTCCCGTGGAGTCGATTCCTAGAGACCCTACAAGACAGAGTAGAGCTGCCCCACAGAGTCTCCAAGGAGCACCTGGTGGATTAAAACTGCCAGCCTCTTGATTGGCAGCCATAACACTTAACCACTATGCTACCAGGGTTTCCGTGTTAGTAGAAGGATGTATGAAAGGCATGGAAATAAAAGAAAGGGAAGATACCACATGACCCAGCAATCCCACTACTAGATATCTATTCAGAAGACATTAAAACTCATGTTCCCACAAGGAATTCTATGCAAATATTCACATCAGCATTATTCACAACAGTAAAAAAACTGAAAACAACCTAAATATCCATGAAATGATGAATAGATAATTCATCAAAATAGAACAAATTACTCAAACATACTACAATTTGGGTCAGTCTCAAAAACATTATGCTCAGTAAAAGAAGCCGGGCATAAAGGACACATATTGTGCAATTTCATTTATATAAAATATCTAGACAGAGACAACAAATAGATTAGAGGTTAGTGCTTGCCCAGGGCCAGGTGAAGGGGCAATGCAGAGGGACTATAAGTGGACACACAGTTTCTTTTTTTGAGCAACGAATTGTTCTAAAATTGGACTGTGACTATGCTAAAAGTCACTCAATTTTATGCTTAAAACAGGTGCTTTTATGTTGTATAAATTATTCCCCATTAAAACTTTTTATATATATATTTTTTTTTTTCTTAAATGCAGGACAGACTCATTTAGTAAGCTGCAGGAGACAGGAGATATTCTGAAAAACCTTGAGGTAATCAATGTCACCTGAGAAAAATTTTTCAGGATAAATATATATATTTTTTTTCTGTGTAGAGATGCCAGGATAGGGTGTTTCAGGCAGAGAAAATATGCAAAAGTGCACAGGAAAGTGCAGTTGAAGAAGCATTCAGGGAATTAATACTTCTGTCTTCTCTGAGTGCAAAGGGTGGAAGAGACGAGGGAAGGGGCAGTTGGCATGTGATCAGGTGAAAATGTCCTTGTAAGTGAAGGCTATTTCATGCCATTGTAAGAAGCATGTTTTTTTTTTTTTTTTCTTTAAATTTTTATTTTTGGGTCTTTACTTAAGCACTTTTGTGTACCTGGAATACTCTTCCCTTGCTTTTGTTGGTTTTAATGACTGGTTCATTCTCATCATTCAGGTCTTACCTAAAGGTGACCTTTTCCATGCTGTCTTCCCTGATCTCATTATCTCAAAAGCTTCTACTTCCTGCTGGCCATTGCTCTCCATTGAAAAAACATGATCATTCCCATTTATTTTTGTTTACTTCTTTTCAGTGCCTCATCAGGCAACAGATGGGAACTAAGTCTGTTTCACTCATTGAATGAAGTCAGGTCACTAAGCACTGAACACTAACTTTACCACTTTTTAGCTGTGTGATCTTGGGACAACTTACTTGCCCCATTAAATTTCAGCTTTTCTTCTGCAAAATCTGATAGATTTGATAACTCTTTTAGCCTTGGTATGAAGGCAAAGTGTTAAATGTAAAACTGCTTTGTAAATGTTAAATATCCCTAAACTGTATTGGATTGTTACAATGGAAAAACGAAGAAGATATTGTTAGTAAAAGTTATTAATTATTTACTAAATTCAAAGTTAACTCTCCCTGTAAATTTATTGATTCATTATAACTGAATAACAAGGTATTACTAATAAACAATAAATAATACATTAAGGTGTTTATTTAGGATTTGGAGAATATTTTATGCACATCGATTATTCCTCTGAGTTGTGTCATACTAACATTCTCAGGCACATAGAGATTAGATTATTTGTTTCCATGTAGATGTCCCAGGGGACTGTAGTTTGGGGAGGCTTGTAGTTTTTTTTTTTTAGTACCTTCTGTGATCTTCTTTTTCCTTCACATAAAGTTTGTTGAAATTGTATATAAACTGTAGGTTAAAAGGATCCAAGGGTTTTCCCAAGGATTAAAATAAATCTAAAAATATATACTTATATGTAAAAAGCACTACACAAGATGCTTATGAGACACAAGTGATTCAGAAATGGATTCGGTATTTAAGGATTATACATTCTAGAAGGAATGGTAAGTTGTACAAAAATAGAAAGCAAGGTAGAAAGAGCAAAGAGCCATAGGAGAGACTCAAATGAAATGTAGTATGTGTTTGGAAACCCAGTGCCATTGAGTCGATTCCGACTCATAGCAACCCTATAGAACAAAGTAGAACTGTCTAATAGAGTTCCCACGGAGGGCCTGGCGGATTCAAACTGCTGACCTCTTGGTTAGCAGCCATAGCACTTAACCACTACACCACCAGCGTTTCCGTGAGTTTGGAGAAGGGAGAAAATATCATCACCTATAGTGATCAGGGAGGGCTTCAGTTACATGGTAGTATTTGGAGTGACGATCTAAAGAGGGATTAATTTTTCACCAAGCAGAAAGGAAGAGCTATGGCACAGTAGACTTTGCAGGCAGCAGGAAAAGCATAAAGAAAAACAGATATGAGGACAAAGTATGAGAACTGCCCAAACATACTTGTAGTCAGGTAGCTAGAAGCATGGATGCTAGAGACAAAAATAAATATTATAAGGAATGAAAAGAGGCCAATGGGTTGTTTTATAAGGAGCCAACATCATTTAGGGGTAGCAGTTAAAATGGAGGGCTTCATTCATTTGACAAGCATGTATTGGTTGTGTAATTTATGTCATACAGAAGCCAGATTGCACTGGCTGTGTGTATTGATTACATGGTATGAGCTACATGGAAGTTAATGGCATGAAAAAGATACAGATGTTGTATATAAGGAGATCAGAATTTTTTTTAAATGGGAAACAAAATGGACAAACACATTCGCATGGACATAGGCATACCATCAGTTGATTGAACCAGTAAAAATGCAAGTATTTGAGAATTTCAAATGCTCAGAAGGCAATGCTCCTCCCAGAGTACCATGCCCTTTTTGTGAAAAACTAATAGGTTAATTTTTCTTTAAATTAACCATTGATCAGCCTCTGGCCATCTAGTACCATTGAATAGCAAGAACAGTCACTTTGAATACTCTGAATTCATTAATAAATAAAGTAAATTGAGGCTTTCATTTGCACACTATTTTAAAATAATGTAGGCTTTTAAAATTGCATTAGAAATGAATTTATATTAGGAAATGCTTTTAGGCTTTTTAAGTACCTTTTTGTCTAAATTCAGTTCAGAGGAATATTGGTCATTTTTTAATTAGCATTTTAGAGTGAATACTATGTTTCTACTTTTTACTAAATTTTTTTCTTTATGTTGAAGTTGGAATTTGGAATTGAATTTATGGTGGAGTGAGCCCAAAATTTCCAAGGTCATCTTTGTCTTTCCAAATTCAAAATGCTCCTCAACTTTTTACTTAAAATTTAAATAAAGCAAAATAAACACACACACACACACACACAAGCACAGACCATTTTCTTGGCTTTGAGCTATTCTGTTGATATAGTCAGATTTTTTTTAAAGCTCAGCTCATTGAACTTTCTTTTCCTTTTTATTTTGAGAACACTTTACCTTAGGCCCTACGATTGATTTTAGTAAATACAAATAAAATAAATGGGGCTGCCAAGATTTAGCCCCAGAAATGTAGGGGTGAGTAAAACACAGTCTCTGGTGCCCCTGGAATGTGATGTATGGACAAGATAGTGTGGTGCCATCAGGACGGTGAGGACTTGTTTTGTAGTTCGTTTCTAAGGGCCTTATGCTGAAAGAGTTAGAGTGTTCTACTGGAGCACATGAGGGATCACTGAAGAGTTTTAAGGAATGATTGATATGGTTGGTTTTGAATTAAAAAAAAAAAAAATTACTTTGATGCCAAAGCAGTTGAAGACAGGATAAGAATAAATGGGGTTGGAAGTAGAAAGAGGCTTGATAATTACAGAACATTTAGAAGGCTACTGATATTATACAAATGAGATTTGGGTATTTTGGATGGGGATAACAACAGTGGAGTTAGGATTTTGTGGCTGTTTAGATGGGTCAGGAATGAAGAGTAGGATCATCTAAGTTTTGTAGTAAGTTTGTGGATCTTATGGGGAGTAATATTCTCTAAGATTAGAATACAAGAAGTAAAGATTGTGGAAGGAAGATTTTTAGCCTCTGGAGTTCCTAGCCCAGCCATAAATTTTTAGACTAATGTTAGAAAAGATAATGAATTTGAGCTCAAATTGAAAGAAAGCTTAATGGAGATGCCAATATCATCACCATGATGATAGAAACCTTCTCTGAGAAGGAGTTTGAACAAGGAAAGGTTCTGAAGAGTGCCATGGGAGAGATAGGACAAGATGGCTCAGAACAATACCTCTATTTCAGCTATCTTAACCCACCTGCTCCATGATACCTACCCTGACATCCATCTAAACCACAAGTTTTGCTTTGCAATAACTTTGGAGTCACTGATGATTTCAAGTCATTTCATAATAGTCCTTTTCCTGCAGCCATCAAACTACCAAAAGACATCTTCAACCCTGGATTTTTCTCTTAGGGCAGGTGCTTGTCATTGATCATGTGTAGAGTCTGGTTTGGAATGTGTTATTCTGTCCTTCTGAATTCTTTTTTTTTTTTTTGATGAAGAGAAAGTAGTTCTTTTATTTAAGTTTTTTTTTTTTTATTAATTTTTATTAAGCTTCAAGTGAACATTTACAATTCCAATCAGTCTGTCACATGTAGGTTTACATACATCTTACTCCCTTCTCCCACTTGCTCTCCCCCTATTGAGTCAGCCCCCACAGTCTCTCGTTTCGTGCCAATTTTGCCATCTTCCCTCTCTCTCTATCTTCCCATCCCCCCTCCAGTCAAGACTTGCCAACACACTCTCCCGTGTCCACCTGATTTAATTAGCTCACTCTTCATCAGCATCTCTCTCCCCTCCACTGACCAGTCCTTTTCATGCCTGATGATTTGTCTTCGGGGATGGTTCCTGTCCTGTGCCATCAGAAGTTCTGGGGAGCATTGTCTCTGGGATTCCTCTAGTCGCAATCATACCATTAGGTGTGGTCTTTTAATGAGAATTTGGGGTCTGTATCCCATTGGTCTCCTGCTCCCTCAGGAGTTGTCTGTTGTGCTCCCTGACAGGGCAGACATCGATTGTGGCCGGGCACCAACTAGTTCTTCTGGTCTCAGGATAATGTAGGTCTCTGGTTCATGTGGCCCTTTCTGTCTCTTGGGTTCTTAGTTGTCCTGTGACCTTGGTGTTCTTCCTTTGCCTTTGCTCCAGGTGGGTTGAGACCAATTGATGCATCTTAGATGGCCGCTTGTTGGCATTTAGGACCCCAGGCGCCACAATTCAAAGTGGGATGCAGAGTGTTTTCATAATAGAATTATTTTGCCCATTGACTTAGAAGTCCCCTCAAACCAAATTCCCCAGACCCCAGCCCCTGCTCCGCTGACCTTTGAAGCTTTCATTTTATCCCGGAAACCTCTGTGCTTTTAATCCAGTCCAATTAGGCTGACCTTCCTTGTATTGAGCGCTGTCTTTCCCTTCACCCAAAGCAGTTCTTATCTACGGATTGATCAATAAAAAGCCCTCTCCCTCCCTCCCTCCCTCCCCCCTTTGTAACCACATAAGTATGTGTTCTTCTCCATTTTTTCTATTTCTCAGGATCTTATAATAGTGGTCTTATACAATATTTGTCCTTTTGCAACTGACTCATTTCGCTCAGCATAATGTCTTCCAGATTCCTCCATGTTATGAAATGTTTCAGAGATTCGTCACTGTTCTTTATCGATGCATAGTATTCCATTGTGTGAATATACCACAATTTATTTACCCATTCGTCCGTTGATGGACACCTTGGTTGCTTCCAGCTTTTTGCTATTGTAAACAGAGCTGCAATAAACATGGGTGTGCATGTATCTGTTTGTGTGAAGGCTCTGGTATCTTTAGGGTATATTCCGAAGAGTCGGATTTCTGGGTTGTATGGTAGTTCTATTTCTAACTGTTTAAGATAACGCCAGATGGATTTCCAAAGTGGTTGTACCATTTTACATTCCCACCAGCAGTGTATGAGAGTTCCAATCTCTCCTCAGCCTCTCCAACATTTATTATTTTGTGTTTTTTGGATTAATGCCAGCTTTTTTAGTTGGTGTGAGATGGAATCTCATCATAGTTTTAATTTGCATTTCTCTAATGGCTAATGATCGAGAGCATTTTCTCATGTATCTGTTGGCTTCCTGAATATCTTCCTTAGTGAAATGTGTGTTCATATCCTTTGCCTACTTCTTGATTGGGTTGTTTGTCTTTTTGTGGTTGAGTTTTGACAGAATCATGTAGATTTTAGAGATCAGGCGCTGGTCTGAGATGTCATAGCTGAATATTCTTTCCCAGTCTGTAGGTGGTCTTTTTACTCTTTTGGTGAAGTCTTTAGATGAGCATAGGTGTTTGATTTTTAGGAGCTCCCAGTTATCTGGTTTCTCTTCATCATTTTTGGTAATGTTTTGTATTCTGTTTATGCCCTGTATTAGGGCTCCTAGGGTAGATCCTATTTTTTCTTCCATGATCTTTATCGTTTTAGTCTTTATGTTTAGGTCTTTGATCCACTTGGAGTTAGTTTTTGTGCATGGTGTGAGGTATGGGTTCTGTTTCATTCTTTTGCAAATGGATATCCAGTTATGCCAGCACCATTTGTTAAAAAGACTATTATTTCCCCAATTGACTGACACTGGTCCTTTGTCAAATATCAGCTGCTCATACGTGGATGGATTTATATCTGGGTTCTCAATTCTGTTCCATTGGTCTATGTGCTTGTTGTTGTACCAGTACCAGGCTGTTTTGACTACTGTAGCTGTATAATAGGTTCTGAAATCAGGTAGGGTGAGGCCTCCCACTTTCTTCTTCTTTTTCAGTAATGTTTTGCTTATCCGGGGGTTCTTTCCTTTCCATATGAAATTAGTGATTTGTTTCTCTATCCCCTTAAAGTATGACATTGGTATTTGGATTGGAAGTGTGTTATATGTATAAATGGCTTTTGGTAGAATAGACATTTTTACTATGTTAAGTTTTCCTATCCATGAGCAGGGTATGTTTTTCCACTTAAGTATGTCCTTTTGAATTTCTTGTAGCAGAGTTTTATAGTTTTCTTTGTATAGGTCTTTTACATCCTTGGTCAGATTTATTCCTAAGTATTTTATCTTCATGGGGGCTACTGTGAATGGTATTGATTTGGTGATTTCCTCTTCGGTGTTCTTTTTGTTGATGTAGAGGAATCCAAGTGATTTTTGTATGTTTATTTTATATCCTGAGGCTCTTCCAAACTCTTCTATTAGTTTCAGTAGTTTTCTGGAGGATTCCTTAGGGTTTTCTGTGTATAAGATCATGTCATCTGCAAATAGTGATAGCTTTACTTCCTCCTTACCAATCCGGATACCCTTTATTTCTTTGTCTAGCCTAATTGCCCTGGCTAGGACTTCAAGCACGATGTTGAATAGAGCGGTGATAAAGGGCATCCTTGTCTGGTTCCCGTTCTCAAGGGAAATGCTTTCAGGTTCTCTCCATTTAGAGTGATATTGGCTGTTGGCTTTGCATAGATGCCCTTTATTATGTTGAGGAATTTTCCTTCAATTCCTATTTTGGTAAGAGTTTTTATCATAAAAGGGTGTTGAACTTTGTCAAATGCCTTTTGTGCATCTATTGATAAGATCATGTGGTTTTTATCTTTTGTTTTATTTACGTGATGGATTACATTAATGGTTTTTCTGATATTAAACCAGCCTTGCATAGCTGGTATAAATCCCACTTGATCAGGGTGAATTATTTTTTTGATGTGTTGTTGGATTCTATTGGCTAGAATTTTGTTGAGGATTTTTGCATCTATGTTCATGAGGGATATAGGTCTAAAATTTTCTTTTTTTGTAATGTCTTTACCTGGTTTTGGTATCAGGGAGATGGTAGCTTTGTAGAATGAGTTGGGTAGTATTCCGTCTTTTTCTATGCTTTGAAATACCTTCAATAGTAATGGTGTTAAGTCTTCTCTGAAGGTTTGGTAGAACTCTGCAGTGAAGCCGTCTGGGCCAGGACTTTTTTTTGTTGGAAGTTTTTTGATTACCATTTCAATCTCTTTTTTTGTTATGGGTCTATTTAGTTGTTCTACTTCTGAATGTGTTAGTTTAGGTAGGTAGTATTGTTCCAAGAATTTATCCATTTCTTCTAGGTTTTCAAATTTGTTGGAGTACAATTTTATGTAGTAGTCTGATATGATTCTTTTGATTTCATTTGGTTCTGTTGTGATGTGGTCTTTCTCGTTTCTTATTCGGGTTATTTGTTTCCTTTCCTGTATTTCTTTAGTCAGTCTAGCCAATGGTTTATCAATTTTGTTAATTTTTTCAAAGAACCAGCTTTTGGCTTTGTTAATTCTTTCAATTGTTTTTCTGTTGTCTAATTCATTGAGTTCAGCTCTAATTTTTATTATTTGTTTTCTTCTGGTGCCTGATGGGTTCTTTTGTTGCTCACTTTCTATTTGTTCAAGTTGTTGGGACAGTTCTCTGATTTTGGCTCTTTCTTCTTTTTGTATGTGTGCATTTATCAATATAAATTGGCCTCTGAGCACTGCTTTTGCTGTGTCCCAGAGGTTTTGATAGGAAGTATTTTCATTCTCGTTGCATTCTATGAATTTCCTTATTCCCTCCTTGATGTCTTCTCTAACCCAGTCTTTTTTCAGGAGGGTATTGTTCATTTTCCAAGTATTTGATTTCTTTTCTCTAGTTTTTCTGTTATTGATTTCCACTTTTATGGCCTTGTGGTCTGAGAAGATGCTTTGTAATATTTCGATGTTTTGGATTCTGGAAAGATTTGTTTCATGACCTAATATGTGGTCTATTCTAGAGAATGTTCCATGTGCACTAGAAAAAAAGTATACTTTGCAGCAGTTGGGTGGAGAGTTCTGTATAAGTCAATGAGGTCAAGTTGGTTGATTGTTGTAAGTAGGTCTTCCGTGTCTCTATTGAGCTTCTTACTGGATGTCCTGTCCTTCTCCGAAAGTGGTGTGTTGAAGTGTCCTACTATAAATGTGGAGGTGTCTATCTCACTTTTCAATTCTGTTAAAATTTGATTTATGTATCTTGCAGCCCTGTCATTAGGTGCATAAATATTTAATATGGTTATGTCTTCCTGATCAATTGTCCCTTTTATCATTATATAGTGTCCTTCTTTATCCTTTGTGGTGGCTTTAATTCTAAAGTCTATTTTGTCAGAAATTAATATTGCTACTCTTCTTTTTTGCTTATTATTTGCTTGATATATTTTTTTCCATCCTTTGAGTTTTAGTTTGTTTGTGTCTCTAAGTCTAAGGTGTGTCTCTTGTAGGCAGCATATAGATGGATTTTGTTTCTTTATCCAGTCCGTGACTCTCTGTCTCTTTATTGGTGCATTTAGTCCATTTACATTCAGCGTAATTATAGATAAATAAGTTTTTAGTGCTGTCATTTTGATGCCTTTTCATGTGTGTTGTTGTCCATTTCATTTTTCCACATGTTTTTTTGTGCTCAGACGTTTTTCTTAGTAGCTTGTGAGATCCTCATTTTCATAATGTTTAACTTTATGTTTGTTGAGTCGTTACGTTTTTCTTGGCTTTTTTCTTGAGTTATGGAATTGATATTCCTTTTTGTGGTTACCTTTTTATTTACCCCTATTTTTCTAAGTAAAAACCTAACTTGTATCCTTCTATATCGCCTTGTATCACTCTCCATCTGGCAGTTCAATGCCTCCTATATTTAGTCCCTCTTTTTGATTATTGTGATCGTTTATCTATTGATTTCCATGATTTCCTGTTATGTGTATTATTTTGTTTATTTATTTATTTTTTAGAATTAGTCTGAATTTGTTTGTTTTTGTGCTTGCCCTATTTGAGTTGCGTTGATAACAGGACGTTTTGTTTTGTGACCTTGTATTGTGCTAGTACCTGATATTATTGGTCATCCGGCCAATCTCCTTTAGTATTTCTTGCAGTCTTGGTTTAGTTTTTGCAAGTTCTCTAAACTTGTGTTTATCTGTAAATATCTTAATTTCTCCTTCATATTTCAGAGAGAGTTTTGCTGGATATATGATCCTTGGTTGGCAGTTTTTCTCGTTCAGTGCTCTGTATACGTCGTCCCATTCCCTTCTTGCCTGCATGGTTTCTGGTGAGTAGTCTGAACTTATTCTTATTGATTCTCCCTTGAAGGACACCTTTCTTTTCTCCCTGGCTGCTTTTAAAATTTTCTGTTGGTCTTTGGTTTTGGCAAGTTTGATGATAATATGTCTTGGTGTTTTTCTTTTTGGATCAATCTTAAATGGGGTTCGATGAGCATCCTGGATAGATATCCTTTTGTCTTTCATGATGTCAGGGAAGTTTTGTGTCAGGATTTCTTCAACTATTTTCTCTGTGTTTTCTGTCCCCTCTCCCTGTTCTGGGACTCCAATCACTCGCAAGTTATCCTTCTTGATAGAGTCCCACATGATTCTTAGGGTTTCTTCATTTTTTTAAATTCTTTTATCTGATTTTTTTTCAGCTATGTTGGTGTTTCCCTGGTCCTCCAGAAGTCCCAGTCTACATTCTAATTGCTCGAGTCTGCTCCTCTGACTTTCTATTGCGTTGTCAAATTCTGTAATTTTATTGTTAATCTTTTGGATTTCTACATGCTGTCTCTCTATGGATTCTTGCAACTTGTTAATTTTTCCACTATGTTCTTGAATAATCTTTTTGAGTTCTTCAACAGTTTTATCAGTGTGTTCCTTGGCTTTTTCTGCATTTATCCTAATTTCATTTGTGACGTCTTTAAGGATTCTGTAAATTAGTTTTTTATATTCTGTATCTGATAATTCCAGGATTGTATCTTCATTTGGGAAAGATTTTGATTCTTTTGTTTGGGGGGTTGGAGAAGCTGTCATTGTCTGTTTCTTTATATGGTTTGATATGGACTGCTGTCTCCGAGCCATCACTGGGAAACTAGGTTTTCCAGGTAGTCAGCTAAAATAAAATGCAGTCAGATCCCTATCTGAATTCTCCCTCTGGCTCCGGGTATTCGGATGTTAATGGGGCCGCCTGTGGAGGGTGGGGGAGGGATCAGAGAGCTAAGAGTGTAGCACCACAGAATGTAGAGCTGAACACCACGTTCACACTCCGCCCCCCTCCGCCAAAATCCGGGCGGGACGGGTCCCTGGCTATGACGCTGCTTTCCTTGCTCAGAGACCAGTCACTTCCTCCTGGGGACTTCTGCCTCCGGTGCGCGGCACCGCTCGCGTGAACTGGGTGGGCGTTTCCCGCACGAACGGTTGGGCCCGCCCCCAGGGTCTATTCAGGCATATATAATTGGGCCCTGCGGTCACGCCCCGCCCGTGCGCAAGCCCACATCCCAGCGGGACGACTTCCCGGCTGGGACGCTGCTTTCCCCGTTCCGGGACCCGTCACTTCCTCCGGGGGACTTCTGATTCCGGTGCGCCACACCTCTCCCACGAACCGGGTAGGCGTCACCCGCATGGCCAGGTGGGTCCGCCCCCTGGGTCAATTCAGGGGAATAAAAATGGACCCCGCGCTCACGCCCCGCCCTTGCGCTCGCGCGCCCAAATCCCAGCAGAATGGCTTCCCATCTGGGACGCTGCTTTCCCCGCTCCGAGACCAGTCACTTCCGGGGATTTCTCCCTCCGGTGTGCCGTGCCACACACGCGGACTGGGTGTGCGTCCTCCCGCACGAACGTGTGGGCCCCGCCCTGGGGTCACTTTAGGGAAATATAGCTGACCCCCCCCCCCGCTCGCGCCCCGCCCGCTTCTGCCTAACTCCCTGTGGGACGGCTCGCCCGCTGGGACGCTGTTCTCCCCACTCCCAGATCAGTCACTGCCTCCCGGGTGCTTCTCCCTCCGGCTGCGCCTCTATGCTGCCCGCACCAACCAGCTAGACTTCCTCCCGGGATGGGTTCGGGGGGAAGTGGTGGGCCCCCCTTCTGTGCCGTCTGCCCCCCTGGGCTCTGCCCCAGATCGGGCTCCGGAGGTCACCTGCCTGGTACCCTGGCTCCTGGTTCTGAAAACGGTCGCTGTCTGCCCGTATTTGTTCGTTTTCCGTCTCTAAGTCTGTGCTTGTTCTTCAGAGTTCGTAGATTGTTATGTATGTGATCGATTCCCTTGTTTTTCCGAGTCTTTGTTGCAAGAGGGATCCGCGGTAGCGTCTACCTAGTCCGCCATCTTGGCCCCGCTCCTCCTTCTGAATTCTTATGTTCTCATTAGTACACAGCAAAAAGAATACTTAGTGCTAAATGTCAGAGATAAGCAATTCTCATAAATTTTATACAAACTATTAACCACAAATAGATTAATATTTCACCATCTCTACTCTCCTCTTTTTTTTTTTTTTTTAACTCTCCTCACAGCCAAAAAAAGGCAATAAGTACAGTTTAGGACACACTGAGCTTGGGGGGATGTGGAACATCTGGATGGAGATGTCTGGTATGCAGCTGAATATTTAGATCTAATAGGAGAGTGTATATTTGAGAATCATTGGCTTATTAGAAGGAGTTAAAGCTATATGCATTGATAGCTGACCTTATGACTGACTGGGAATATATAACATAAAGAAGAATATAAGTGTAAGAATAACTGCAACAGTAACAGAGGAAAAATAAGAGGGAGTCAATCAAAGAGGAAGCTGAAAGGGCAGCTCTCAGGCCTTTGCCATATACATTCTTTGATCTCGTTAAAACCGATAGCTTTGGCCACTACTTGTACACTGATAACTGGGCTCCAATGGTCAGTGAAAGGACTCCCATGTCATTGTGGGAAATTAAAAATAAGTGGCATGTGGAAGTAAAGTGACCACACCCAGGACACATAGGTAAAACTGACATACTATTCTTTCTTTTCATTCACACTGCCCACCCATACCCAATAGGTTTAGGTTATAAGTTAGTCATAACTGAATATTTGTAGTAGCCTTTCAGGTATGAGCATTCCCAGACAGCTGTTAGATTAATCTTTCTTAACTATGATTTTTATTCTGTCATTTCCTTGCTCAAACACATTCACTTGCATTTTATTCCCTACAGAATCAACTCTAAATTCTCTAGATTGATATTCAAGACCATCTACAACTCACCTGTCAGTTCGTCTTACTGTCTTGGCTTGCCTGTTGCTGTGATGCTTGAAGCTATGCCTCCAGTATTTCAAATACCAGCAGGGTCACCCACGGTGGACAGGCTTCAGTGAGACTTCCAGACAAAGGCAAACTGGGAAGAAGGACCTGGTGATCTACTTCTGAAGAAATTGGCCAATGAAAACCTTAAGAATAGCAGTGGAACATTGTCTGGTACAGTGCACAAAGATGAACCTATCAGGTTGAAAGGCATTCAAAACAAGACTTAGGAAAAGCTACCTCCTCAAAGTAAAGTTGACCTTAAGAATGTGGATGGAGGAAAGCTTTTGGGACTTAGGTTTGCTTATGTTGCACAACTGAAAATGAGAAGAAACCACTGCAAACATCCATTAGTAAATGGAACAAGGAATGAAAGAAGTATGGAAAAAGGAAAATTGGAAGTTGTCAAAAATGAAATGGAACCTTGAAGATCAATGTCCTAGGCATTAGTGAGCTGAATGAACTAATATTGACCATTTTGAATCAGAAAATCATAGGGTCTACTATGCTGGGAATGACAAAGCAAAGAGGAACAGCATCACATTCATTGTCAGAAAGAACATTTCAAGATCTATCCTGAAGTACAATGCTGTTAATGATAGGATAATATCCATACGTCTACAAGGAGGACCAGTTAATACAGCTATTATTTAAATTTAAGAACCAATCACTAATGATGAAGAAATTGAGGATTATTATCAACTTCTTTAGTCAGAAATTGATCAAACATGCAATCAAGATACATTAATAATTACTGGTGATTGGAATGTGAAAGCTGGAAATAAAAAAGGATTAGTAGTTGGAAAATATGACCTTGGTGACTCCAGAGACCACATTATAGAATTTTGCAAGACCGACAAATTGGAAATACTTTTTCCTCCACAACATAAATGGCAACTGTACACATGGATCGTTCCAGAAGGAATACAGAGGAATCAAATTGACTACATCTTTGGAAAGAGAGGATGGAGAAGCTTGATATCATCAGTTAGAACAAGGCCAGGAGCTGACTGTGGAACAGAACATCAGTTGCTCATATGCAAGTTCAAGTTGAAGCTTAGGAAAATTAAAACAAGTCCATGAAAGCAAAAATAAAACCTTGAGTTTACCCCACTAGAATTTAGGGTTCATCTCAAGAAAAGATTTGACCAAAGGCCAGATGAGTTGTAGAATGACAGCAAGGATACATGAAGAAAGCAAAATGTCATTAAAAAGACAGAAAAGACTAAAATAAATGTCAGAAAAGACTCTGAATCTTGCTTTTGAAGGTAGGGTAGCTAAAGTGAATGGAAGAAATGATGAAGTAAAACAGCTGAACAGAAGATTTCAAAAGGTGTCTTGAGAAATCAAAGTGAAATGTGGAAAGACTTGGTGTTAGCAAAGCAAAAGGGAAGGACATGCTTAGCATTTCTCAAGCTGAAAGATCTGAAGAAAAAAGTCAAGGCTCCAGTTGCAGTATTGAGGGATTCTATGAGGAAAATATTGAATGACACAAGAAACATAAAAAGAAGATGGGAGGAATACACAGAGTCACCGTACCAAAAAGAATTGGTCAGTGTTCAACCATTTCAGGAGGTACTAATTATATGATCAAGTACCAATGGTACATAACAAAGAAGTCCAACCTACACTGAAGACATTGGTGGAAAACAAGTCCCCAGGAATTGATGGAAGACCAGTTGAGATGTTTCAACAAATGGATGCAAACCTGAACATACTCATCTATGCCAAGAAATTTGGAAGAGAGCAACCTGGCTAACCGACAGGAAGAGATCTATACCTGTGCTCGTTCCAAAGAAAGGTGATCCAACAGTATGCAGAAATTACTGAATAATATCATTAATATCACACTCAAGTAAAATTTGGCTGAAGATCATTCAAAAGTGGTTGCAGCAATACATAGACAGGGAACTGCCAGATATTCAATCCAGATTCAGAAGAGGACATGGAACCAGCAATATCGTTGTTGTTGTCAGATGGGTCTTAGCTGAAAGCAGAGAATACCAGAAAGATGTTTACCTGTGTTTTATTGACTATGCAAAGGCATTTGACTGTGTGGATCATAACAAATTATGGATGACATTGTGAAGAATGGAAATTCCAAACCACTTAATTGTGCTCGTGTAGAATCTGTACATAGACCAAAAGGCAGCATTTTGAATAGAACAAGTGTTTAAAATCAGGAAAGGCATGTGTCAGGGCTGTATCCTTTCACCATATTTATTCAATCTGTATGCTGAGCAAATAATATGAGAAGCAGGACTATGTGAAGAAGAGCATAGCATCAGGATTGAAGGAAGACTCATTAACAATCTGCATTATGCAGATGACACAATCTTGCTTGCTGAAAGTGAAGAGGACTTGAAGAATTTAATGATGGATTACACCTCAACATAAAGAAAAGAAAAATCCTCACTACTAGAGCAATAAGCAATATCACAGTAGAGAGAGAAAATATTGAAATTGTCAAGGATTTCATTTTACTTGGATCCACAATCAATGCCCATGGAAGCAGCAGTCAGGAAATCAAACAAGCAATGTATTGCATTAGGCAAATCTGCTGCAAAAGACCTCTTTAACGTGTTAAAAAGCAAAGTATCACCTTGATGACTAGGGTGCACCTGACCCAAGCCATGGTATTTACAATCGCCTCATATGCGTCTGAAAGCTGGTCAATGAATAAGGAAGATCTAAGACGAATTTATACCTTTGAATTACGGTGTTGGTGAAGAATATCGGACTGCCAGGAGAACGAACAAATCTGTTGTGGAAGAAGTATGGCCAGAATGTTCCTTAGGAGCGAGAGTAGTGAGACTTTGTCTCACATACTTTGAACATGTTATCAGAGGGGACCAGTCCCTGGAGAAGAACTTTGTTCTTAGTAAAGTAGAGGATCAGCAAAAAAGAGGAAAACCCTCAACAAGATGGATTGACACAATGGCTACAATAGTGGCCTCAAACATAGCAATGACTGTGAGGATGGCACAGGACTGGGCAGTGTTTCTTTTTGTTGTACATAGGGTCTCCGTGAGTCAGAACTGACTCGAGGCACCTAACAACTTCAGTAGGACCCCAACAAGCATTTGTACCCTCCCTTCCATTTAGTTATAGTAGGCTGTCTTATTCTAATTATTTTAGTTAATTTAGTAACCATTTATTAGGCACCTATTATGTGCATGATACTACTAGACAATAGTTACAGAGTGCTGTATAAACCAGATATATCCCTACTTTCAAAGATCTTTAAAGGAAATATAGATATTGAACAAATAAGCCTAACTTGATAAACATTGTGGAAGGGGAAATATAGTTTGCTATGGCATATATGGAAACCCTGGTTGTGTACTGGTTAGTGCTATAGCTGCAAACCAAAAGGCTGGCAGTTTGAATCCACCAGGTGCTCCTTGGAAACCCTGTGGGGCAGTTTTACTCTGTCCTATAGGGTCGCTATGGGTCGGAATCGACTTGGTGGCAATGGGTTTGGTTTTTTGGTATGGCATATATGGAGCCCTGGATCCCTTGCAGCTTGAATCCACCACCTGCTCCTTGGAAACCATATGGGGCAGTTCTACTCTGTGTTATAAGGACACTATTACTCAGAATCAACTTGACGGCAATTTTTTTTTTTTTTTTTTTTAATGGCATATACGGGAGCCTTGGCGGTGCAGTGGTTAAGAGCTCGGCTGCTAAACAGAAAGTTGGCAGTTCAAATCTACCAGCCACTTCTTGGAAACCCTAAGGGGCAGTTCTACCATGTTCTATAGAGTTGCTATGAGTTGGAATCAACTTAAGGTATATATGAGAAGCCCAGATAGTGTGGTAGTTAAGCACTCAGCTGCTAACCAAAAGGTCAGTGGTTCAAACCCAGCAGTGGCTCCTTGGGAAAAAGACCTGTCAGTCTGCTCCCATAAAGATTTCAGCCTTTGAAATTCTATGTGGCAGTTCTACTCTGTCCTATAGGGTTGCTATGAGTTGGAATTGACAACAGTGGGTTTGTTTTTTTTCAATGGCATATATAAGAGCCATGGTGGTGCAGTGGTTAAAGTGCTCGACTGCTAACTGAAAGGTCAGTGGTCCAAACCCACTAGCTGCTCCGCAGGAGAAAGTCATGGCAGTTTGCTTCCATAAAGATTTACATCCTTGGAAACCCTACGGGGCAGTTCTTCTCTGTCCTATAGGGTCACTATGAGTTGGAATCAACTAGACAGCAACAGGTGTATGGCCTATGTATCCTGAAAATCTAATCTGGATGTCAAGAACTTCTCTATTCTATAACCATTCTTCAGTGAAACTTGTTTCCTCTGTAGGAGTTAGGCAGACTATGATGGGAAAAATGACGATCTGGAGTCAGAGTTCAGAATGACTAAGTTTAGAGAACAAAGACAAGATCTAGAAAAGGCGAGAAAGCTGAGGCTGGAGATATAAGCAGTGCTTGGAGCCGAGAGGGACCCCTAGGCCATGTTTAGGATTTTGGAATTTAAGAGCAACAGGAAATCACTGCAGAGATCTAAGTAGAGATATAAGCAGTGAGATAATTGATCCAAACTCATTAGAAATGTGACTTTGATTGTAGTGTGGAAAATTGACTGGAAGTAGGCTGCCTAAAGGCATGTTTGTTAAGCGGATGTTAAGAAAGCCAGATGTAATTCAATGGTGACCTGATCTATGGTATTGGCAATGGCAAAGGAAAGAAGTTAAATAGATACAAAATATATCTTGAAAGAAGAAAGGACTCTCTTATTGATGTATACTGATTCTTTGTGCTTTGTTCATTCACATTTTCTTACTTTGTCTCACACTCTTCACCGTGGCTAGAGTGAGAATTTTAATATGGCTAGAAAAGTGAACTAAATAATTTTTTTTTCTTCCAATTTTAAGAGTTCCAACTTTCATATTTGGCATGGGTCTGGGTTGATCACCTTCATTTGACTGAGATTAAAAGTACATCCCCATATAGACTCCCAGGCATTTCAGAGAATAAAAAAATCCACTCCTTGTCCTTCAAAATGCACCTTAACTCAACAAGCATATCACACATTCACAGTTTAGTTTCAAGAGACACCGGATTAGAACACAGGCAATTTGTCTCATTCCTACTTTTGCAGAAACAACTGAAAACTGGCATTTCAGGGACAGTGAGTTAACTGTATCCTTGCCAGGAAAATGGGGTTAAACAAAGGGGATGAATACAGCTCACAAATGATAAATTTCCTATTTTAGCTAAGTGATCTTTCATTTTGCTCTTCATGAATATTTTTCATATTATATATTGTCCAGATATTAACATGAAAGAGCCATAACCTATGTGTACCATGATGCATGAAAACTGTTAAGGTTTTTCATGAGCAAAAGAAAAACCATCAACATCCTTCACTGTGAAAAATCGCATTTTCATTCTCTGAAGTGTTATCCATTTGAGTAGATATGTCTGGCACATTTTTGAATTAGAGTGTCAGATCAAGTTCAGCAGGTAGTAGCCTTGTGCCTGTTCCGAATTCTGTGGGATTACACAGAGACATTCAAATTTCCTTTTTATATTTGCTCTGCAGTTCATTGACTTTTCACAGGTAGAAGGACGATTTAAACGTGAGTGGTCCTGAGCCTACCTCTGAGAAGTTATCTGCATATTAATGTGAGTCTCTTTTTAGGGGGAAAAAAAAATAACCTTGACCTTCTGAATCATACCTATTAGGGAAGGCTATGGATCATGAATTGCTGACCTATCCATATTAATAAGCTGTATGCAGGCAAAATCATAATCATTTGCATAAGCTACTTCTTTCTGCAGTGCATGAAATTAACACTGTTTAATGGCTGGAAATAAGATCACCTTTGGCTATCCAGTCACACTCTCATCTCCAAAGAAGAAGAAAAAAGGTCCTTGACTTAGCAAGCAGAAAAATAATTTAAAATTATAAGTGCTTTCATTAGACAACCAGTGTGAGCCAAAGTGACAAAAGCAGTTTCATCTCTAGATGAGCGGATGATTTCAGGACAAATCATGGGCTAGAAAGCCCTTTTCTACTCAGCTCCTATCAGCCACCATTTCATTCAAAAGAAAATTTTTGTTTTAATTGAATATACCTACTTACTGTGTGTTGCTGTTGGCTGCCATGGAGTCGGCCCCCAGCTCGCGATCCCAGACCATTACGATCCATAGGTGTTTTTATTGACCAAATTTTAGAAGTAGATTGCCAGGCCTGTCTGATCATATGCTATAACTTATCAGAACAGATCTGATGAGTGGATCAATAATGCCATTGTGACTCTGAGCTCCAAGTAGATGACAAGTATTTTGAACAAGGGAAATGACTTTGTCGTATTCCAAAAGGCAGCAAATATTCTGCACATGCAAAGTGATATTTGAAATCTTATGGTTTCTTGTAGTTCACTGCTAATTTGAGACTCAAGACATTTCAAATAAAAAGAATTTATTTCATGTCTTGAGTCAATGATTGAGACTGAATAATATGAGATATGTTGTCCTTAGAGCTGCCAGGAGCAACTCTCTCCTTGCTGGAAAGGGCGAGATATGTTAATCAAGCCTTTTGTAGCTTACTTCAAAGAAGGTGTTAATTGAAAAGGTGCCATACTCAACTCTTTATTTTATTAGCCACAATGCTATCCTGGGACTTTTGTTGTTGTTGTTGTTTTAATTTAAAATGTTCTTTAAAATACTGTTTTTTATTGTAGGGATATTTTCTTTAACTTTTTGTAGGCTATGTTATGTAAGAATGGTAGTTTTCAATCCTAGATTGAATCCTGGGGAGCATCTACGACGTACCTTTGCCCCAGCCCAACCCAAACCAATTAATTCAGAATTTCTGGGACAGAGTCCCAGGCATCTGGGTTTTTAAAAATCTTCCCAGCTGATTCTAAGGCACAACCAGGGTTAAGAACAACTATCAGGATTTTCCCTTAGATTCTCAGAGTCACAATTTACATCCCAGTTCAAGGTGTATGATAGGATTAAGAAAGGTAGAAACTTTTCATCAATTGGATTTGGAAATAATTCAATCAGTAAAGAAAACAAAGGCCCTTTTTGTTTTGTTTTTTCTTCTTAAATAAGAAACTTCATAAAAGTGTTTCCTTAATAGTGGTCAACCTGATCAAGGATCAGCAACCATGCTTAGAAATCATAGTTTTCCAAGGGCATGAATCACCTCACCTCTCAATTTCACTGTATTCCTATAAAAACACATTTTGTGTTGTTTTCCCTTTTTTTTGCTTGGAGCCTTATGTAATGTCTTTAGAATTACCAGCCTAGAATATATAAGAACACTATTCTCCGAAAACATATATTTTGCTTCTTGGGCTGTTTCTGGGATTTTCTCTATCATTCAAATAATTTACAATGGTCTAAGTATGGAAACTGCTATTTTCACTAAGATGATTAAAATAGTGTGGAAGTCAGGTATTGCTGCAATAACACTGCATGACAACTTTACAAAATCTCAGTAGTTTATATCGCATTATTTTCACACTCACGGACTTGTGGATCATCTGGGGTTCTGCTGGTCTTGGCTGAGTCAGGCCGGGCTCTTTTGAAGGCTGCAGGTCAGGCTTATGTTGACTCCATGTGTCACCATCTGGGACTGAAGCAGGAACAGTGGACAACTGGGACTAGCTCTCCTTATAGTAGATTACAGGAGTGCAAGAGGGAGAATGGAAACACATGATACCTCCAGGCTTAGTTTCCTAGAGCTGCTGCAACACAAATACCATAAACATGTGACTTGAAAGAACAGAGATTTATTTTCTTACAGATATGAAGGC
Organism: Loxodonta africana; assembly: GCF_030014295.1. NCBI lineage: Eukaryota > Metazoa > Chordata > Mammalia > Proboscidea > Elephantidae > Loxodonta > Loxodonta africana. Next base: position 109,882,711 of record NC_087344.1, read on the forward strand.
TAAGAGTCCAAATTAAGGTCTCTCTCGTGATATTCCTTCCTTGTGGGTAGCCCTGGCATTCCTGGGTTCCTTGGAGTTCCTTGTCTTCCCTGTGTGTGTGTGAGCCTAAAGTGCTTTTTTTATAACTCAAAAGTAATTATATTTAGAGCCCTAAGGTATGATCAAATTAATATTAAAAGAACACCCTGTTTCCAAACAGGATTACATCCACAGGTAAAGGGGTTAGGATTCCAACACTTATTTTGCGGGGAAGGCACAATTTAACCAATAACATCTCTAAACCCTCAGATAGGAACTGGCCCTCTGTCACTTCTACCCCCATACATTTGCCAAAGAAATTCATATGATTAGGCCCAATATCAATTGGTCAGGACATCTACTCTGACCACGGTGGGAGGCCTTAGAAGTCACATGGCAAAAAGCTTTCATTAAAGGAGTGAGTAAAGAATTGGGAACATTAACCCAATCTATCCCAAAATCATTTTCTTCCTTAAAAAATTATTTAGATGTGTAAAAATATAATTTCAATTGAGTGTGAAAATAGAGTCCAAAAGGTGATTATTTCTGCCTGGGATATCACTGAAGTTGAGGGCAGCGTAGACAATTTAAAGATGGTTTGGGAGTCACAAGTCCACTGGTGCTCAATTCAGTACCCAGATATGCCATATATTTGAATGACGTTTGGTGGTTTCCTTAATCTTTTTGGACCTATTTTCCTCAACTGTCAGAAAAACACATAGTAATGCCCATGCAGCCTGTGAGGAAAGGCGAGACACTAAAATCGATACTGCTTGGTAAAACGTAAAATGCTATAAAAAGGAAGCTGATGTAATTATCAGTTTTACTTATTTATTTCAAAGTTCCAGTTTGAAATTACTTGTAATTATGTGATTCAGAATGCCATATTTTTTCCTCTGACTTGCTTCAAGGTGACAGATGAAGAAGTTCTGACAATGCCATGAAAACTCCATGAAGCTTTAGATGGAAAACTCATGGTCCGTGAACCACATCTGGTTTGGTTTGGCCCACATGGTATTTTGCAAACATCTGCATTAGTTGCTGTTTTTCCTTCCTAGTGCTGTTGTAACAGAAGTACCACAAGTGGGTGGCTTTAAAGAACAGAAATTTACTTTGTCACATTTCTGGAGGCTGTAAGTCCAAATTAGGGTCTCAGCTGTGTTGATTCCTTCCTTGCTGGCATTCTCACGCATTCCTTGATTGCCTGGTGATCCTCACAGGGCATGTCTTCTCCCATGTGTGCAAATCTCTGTGACTGAGCTGCTCTTTTTATAAATAAGGAGTGATTAGATGTAGAACCCACACTGCTCAGGTACCGTCTAATTAACACAACAAAGAAGACCATATTTTCAAACAGTATTACATCAACAGGTATGGGGCTTAGGATTCCAACACATATTTTGGTGGGACACAATTCAGTCCATAACAATTGCCAACATCAAAAAACTACGCGGTTTCTCAGTAAAATCACAAATTCTGGCTTCTCTTGAAAAAATCAGAATGTTTAGCATGCTTAACCTACAATTCCACATGGAAACAATCTTCTGCAGCTATGTAACAACTGCTTCTTTGAGGGATGTGTGCTCTTCAGTTTCCCACATTTCCTATCACCTCCTATTGTATTACACCCATTAATTTCCATTGTCTTTTGGGATTCCTTAAGCAGAACTAACATTCAATATACTTAACATCTATTAAAGCCAAGAACGAATCAATCAGAAAAGATGCTAGTTAGAGGGCTCTGAAGCAGGGTCCTGGGGGTACTACTTTGATGCCAGCCATTAACTCTTTAGGTTCTGGCATGTGGAAAGAGTCTGTGGCTTGTGAGGAATTGGGCTACAGTGTCCACGGTGGTGGTGTGGGCACTCTGGTAGCTCCCAGTAAGGGCCCTTTATCAAGCAGTAAAGAAGTACTTCAGCATTTTACTAACAGTTTTGCCCCTATTGTACATACCTTTTGATTATCAGCCCTATTGTAAAATTTTCATTTCTAGGAGGCAAAAGTATGAGTTAGGAAGAAATTATTGAGAAGCTAAGTGTTCAGAAAATTTGGCCAAATTCCTTGAGAGTATGGCTAGTATATAGAGAATCAAAATGAATAATTGCTCATTCCTGGGAAGCTGTTTGTCTCCCCTATGATGTCAGTGCCATTACATTGTGTTCTACAGTTTTAGGACAGTTCTCCAGTCATGCATTTGATGAGTTTCTTCTTGGACCTCGGAACTCATAAGCCTTCCTCCAGTGGCTCCAGTGCAGCCTCCCTCCTCTTGCCAGTATGAGTCTAGGTGGTGTTAGCAGAATGCAGTTGCTTGGGAAATTACCTGACAGCGTCTGGTCTTTCAGAGATAAGATATTGCCAGTTTATGCTTTCTTTTAATGAATTGTAATAAGTTCAGCATTTGAAGTTACATCTCTTTCCTAAAGTTTCCATGAAAATCTGTTTCTGGTTTGTAAATTGTTTAATCTTGTCATCCATAAAAAAAGGTAAGTATGCCATTTCATTTATGAGACAGGATATATTTTCCCATGATCTTCTTGAAAATTTTGTGATCATGACAAGAAAAATGATTTTTAGAAACGTCTATTTTATGATTCTCCAAATAACATATTTCTCTGAGATTTCCATTTTTAGATACGGCAGAATGTGCCATTTAAACAGAATAGTCTATTTTATGGTGAAAAAGTCTGATGTTAGAGTGAAAAAAAGTAGTAATTCAATACTGAAGTATGACATGCGCCAGAGAAGTTAGAATAGGATGATTTGGAGGACATAAAGCTGTACCTGTAGTCATTTCTCACTGTATATTCCTCAAATTAGGAGCCAAAACACTGATGATGCACTCTCAGGAGACCTGCCCAGCCTCAGGGTATCAAGCATCATTAGTCTTTGTGGGGGCAGAGGGCGGGGAGTGGAAAGCCCATTTGTAATACTTCTCTGGGAGCCCCGTAAAGTATAAAGCTTGGGATATTACCTTGAAAATTATAATAAAGAACCCATGTGATGTGATATGTTCAGCATTGGTTTAACATCTCCATGAGGTTAAGAAAAATATGTAGTAGAATTTAACTGGCCATTCCAGATTTTTTACATAATAATGACAGTGAGTTTTTTGAAACTACAACAGATGATAAGAAAGATTTCACGCTCATTTACTTACTTTGCCAGCACAGCTTCTCAAAGTCCATGCCATGCTGGGTGAAGTGAAATTAATAAGTAACCCTACCAATCTGCAAATACTTTATTATTTTTTCTTCTCCTTTTCCCTGCCCCCTACCTCCTCTTTTCCTTCCTCTTACTCGCAATCTTTGTTTTCCTCTCTTCTATTTTTTGTCTATTTCTGAAGACTGGTTGTTATTGAACAGAATTTCAAGCAATTGGAAGTGAAATACAGTTTCAGGACCATGTAGGAAAGTGAAGCGAAAAAACACCTATTACTGTGAAATGTCTTAACCAGGTTATCTCATTTCACTTTCACAAACTTATGTGGCAGGTATTATTTTCATTTTCCAACTGAAGAAATTGAAGTCAAGGACCTGAAATTAAAAGGCTTGAGCTTGGTATTTGCACCCAGGTCAATCTTCTTTTTTTACATTAAATCTCATTTTTTCATCACCATACTAAAAAAGGAATTGAATGAAAGGTATCCTTTTCCTGTGAACGTCCTTCCACCATTTTGATCTACATTCCCCTCTTCATCTGAGCTTCCCTAACCCTTAGGCTTAGACTATATGAAGAAGAACAGGGCATCAAGATTGGTGGAAGGCTCACTAACAACCTGTGATAGGCAGATGACACAACCTTTTTTTGCTGAAAATGAAGATGACTTGAAATACTTACTGATGAAGGTCAAAGACTACAGCCTTCAGTATGGATTATGCCTATGCCTGAATGTGAAGAAAACAAAAATCCTCCCAACTGGACTGATAAACAACATCACGATAAATGAAGAAAAAGATGAAGCTGTCAACAATTTCATTCTACTTGGCTCAACAATCAGTGTCCATGGAAGCAGCAGTCAAAAAAGTAAATGATGTATTGCATTGGTCAAGTCTGCTGTAAAACACCTCCTTAAAGTTTTAAAGAGCGCTAAGGTGTGCCTGACCCATGCTGTGTCTTTTTAATTGCCTTGTATGCATGTGAAGAATCAATTCAATGGTAACTAAAAACAACATGCATATGAAAGCTGGACAAAAAAGGAAGACAAGAAGAATTGATGCATTCTAATTATAGTGTTGGTAAAGAAAGTTTAATATACCATGGACTTCCAGAAGAACAAATTAGTCTTAGAAGAAATATAACACGAATATACCTTAGAAGCAAGGATAGAAAGACTTCAACTCACTTACTTTGAACACATCATCAGGAAAGACCAATTGCTAAAAAAGGACATCATGTTTAGTAAAGCAGAGAGTCAAAGAAAATGAGTGAAACCTTCAATGAGATAGACTGACATAATAACCACATGGACAGAACGAAATATACCTGCAATCATGACAATGGGACAGGACCAGACAAAGCTTTGTTCTGTTATCCATAACATAGTCATGAGTAGGAGCTGACTTGAAGGCAACTAACGACAAAAAACCATAGGGTGGGTAGGATTGTAAATTAAATTCTTTTACATTTAGAAGGAGTTCAAATTTAGGTATGACGTAGGTGCACTATGGAAAATTATAGTAGGTTTTGTAGGGTCAAGCCATGGTAGCTCAGTGGTGAAGTGCTCGGCTTCTAACTGAAAGGTGAGTAGTTCGAATCCACCAGCCACTCCGAGGGAGAAAGATGTGGCAGTCTGCCCCTGTAAAGATTACAGCCTTGGGAACCCTATGGGGCAATTCTACTTTGTCCTATAGGGTTGCTATGAGTAGAAATCAACTCAAAGGCAATAGATTTTGTAGGATCTGCATCAAAGTTTGACTTCTTCCTCTATCCAGTCCTGTTTTCATCACTTTCTTTCATACAAAAGTAAACCACAGGTAGACAAATCTATTTGCAAGATCGTTTTAGAATTAATTGGATCAACTTAGTGGTAAGCACCTACCACGATCAAGATATTCTACCAAGAACATGGGAAAAAATGATGATTAAGACAGGCTTGGTCTCTTCAGGAAGTGTTTTCATATGAACAAACATATAAGGGAATCCTAGACTACAAAACATAGTAGACTAAAATAGATGCTGTAGTTGAGCATTACAATTAATGGATACAGGAAGTATAAAAGAGAGAAGAGGTTTACGCTTATTGGAATTAATTTGGATCCCCTTGTCAAAAGATGACATTTGAAATTTTTATTGTAGGATAAGAAATTTGATAGGAGGAGAAGATGCATATCAACACCCCCAACTAAGAAAATAGCATAAAATAGAAAATACGGGCAGGTTTTTTTTTTTTTTCCACCTGATGGGAGCAGAATAAGGTTCTTAAAGAACATATGGAAGACTGGAAAAAGTTTAAGATCAAATATTGAAGAGCCCCAAATGCTATGTTAAAAGTCTGAACTTCATTCAAGAGACAACGAGAAATTATTGATTTTTTAATTTTAATTTGGAAAATAATGTCTTTGGAGCTCTGCCAAAATAATTCCAACGCTGCATGAAGGGTGTTCTATGGAAAGTCTGTGGATAGAAAGATGAGATAGAAAAGTACTGCAGAAGTGTAGATGAAAGACAATGTAATATTTATCTATTGCTGGGTAACAGATTGACCCTAACTTCAGTGATTTAAAACAGCAAACACTTATTATCTCAGCGTTTTTATGAGACAAGAATCCCAGTACCACTGACAGCCTCTGGCTAAAGTCTGTAATAAGGCTGTAATCAAGGTGACTTCCAGGGCTGCAGTCATCTCAAGATTTGACTGGGGGAGGATCTGCTTCCAAGGTCACTCATGTAGCTGTTTGCAGGCCTCAGATCCTTGGTGGCTGTTGGCTGGAGACATCAGTTGCTTGCCATGTAAACTTCTCCTTAGAGCAGCTCTCAAAATGACTGTTGGCTTTCCTCAGAATGAGCAAGATAGTGTGTAAGACAGAAGCCAAAGAATCAGTTTTTTTGTAACCTAATCTTGGAAGTGATATCCCATCATTTTTTTTGTATTCTATTCTTTGGAAGCAAGCCACTAGGCCCAGCCAACATTCAAGGGGAGAGAACTGCACAAGGGCGTGAATACAAAAACCAGAAAGTGAAGATCATTCCAGCCATCTTTGAGGCTGACTAGCACAGAAAATGAAGGTCTAAACTTGATGGTGGCTGGGGGTGGCGGAGGGAGGTGGGGAGAAATGGAAAGATGGGGTAGGGTATAGAAGCATTATGCTTTATTTAACAATTGTAAAGCTGGTAATTAGAAAATAAAGTCATTAACGCCCAAGCATCAAAAAGGGGTACTTAAGCACAAATAGGATTTACAAACAATTTTGTTTACTTACTATTTATTTATTTCGATGGGAACACTGAACTGATAGAACAGACAATATAACTTTATTCTAGCTGTATATTCAACACTATCCTCTGTCACAGGCTGAGTTCTCCAGAAGCAGCTACTGAAACAGTTTGAGGTGTAAGATGTAGGGATCAACTCATGGGAAAGAAAGTGAGAGAAAGTAACTGGGAAGAGGGAGAAGTTAAACTGTGATACAGGCCCTACAAAGTCTCAAACTTGGTGGGGGCTCTGGAGAGAAAATTGCCTGTCAAATTTGTGTCACATTGAACTGAAATGACTGGACATTTGTAATCCCCCTTCCCTCACATCCAGTCACTTCATGCAGGCTGTCCCAAGAAGGGCATGACCTAGGGCAAGATGGAGCTACAGTTAGCTTGCATTGGAGGAACTCAAAGCTGGAGTTCATCTGTGGTCTGTCGGCTGCTCTCCCTGCAGCTGAGCAGCAGACCTTGCTTGAAGGGGATCATTATTTACCAAACCTTCCTACATATGTGTGAAATACATGTTATGGGATAGTATGGTTACTTGAACTCAAAACGAGGCTGCATGTAAAAATATTGCCATCTAAAACATTAATACTTACCAATTGTGAAAAGCTGATTATGTACTATTCACAACTCTTTGAGCTATGAGCATCATTTCATTTATCCCTCAGAAACTATGAGGCTGTTCTATCATAATCTCCATTACATAGATAAAAGACCTTAAGATTTAGACAAGGAAAGTTACTTCCTCAAAGTCCCACCATAGGTCGCAGTTCCAGGATTACAATCTGGGTCTCTTGACTTCAGTGCCCAACATTTAACTACTAATATATACTCCATATTGATTAGTAAATGGTATCAAAGCATTTCTTAAATGGTGTGCTACTAGTTTTGTTCACATATCTGTGCTATCAAGTTATACTTTTAATGACTTGGTGAAGGCTTTGAAGACATAGCTGTCAAATTAGTAGATGACAAAAAGTTGGGAAGGATAAAAAAATAATTTGGGCACAAGAATCAAAGAGATTCCTAGACCTCAGTAATGTTCAAAATTATCAGAATGAAATTTAGAAGGGATAAGAACTAGATTTTACACTAAGGTTCAAAATACCATACAAATTCTGCATTAGGGAAACTTAATAGCAATTCATGTGGGAAAAAAGCCTTCAGGGATTTAACTGAAGCTAAGACAACTCAACAAAGTAGAAAAAAGATTAGGTTTGACTATCAGCTAGACCTAAATTTGGATCCTGGTTCCAACACATACAGTTGGCTAGATAATTTGACTCTTTGAAACTAGGTTTATCCATCTAAAATGGGGATATCGATAGTATTTGCTTTGACTACTTCAGAGAGTTCTTGTGAATATTCAGTGAAGTAATACAAATAAAAATTATAAACTGTTATACAGCATATAAAAGCCAATTTTTTCCAGTTGTTTTGTTACCTCATGTCAGGCACATAGAGGCAAGTAATGTAAAGAGTGAGCTTGGAGCTGGGCTGTTCTAGAATACACATATTTTCACTATGTTACATCCATCTCAGTCCCTTTTCCATGTGGTTGGGGGCCTGACTGATTGGGAACATAGTTTCAAATGGGTAGACTTTGAAAAATAAGCATCCTGTAATGGTTGTGGCTATACTGGAAAATATTTAAGGCTCCCCATTTAAGGCTACTTCCTACTAAAAGAATTTCTGAGTGTGAAATTTTGTTATAACCATTTTTATTTGCCCATCTCAGTTATCCTGAAATCTGTGGCTATTTTTTCTCTTATCAGTTTTCTACAGGAAGTAATCTAAATAGAGAGAAAGAAAGAATAAGGAGAGAAGTCAGTGTTGAGTATTAATTATGTACTAATCTTTGTGCTAGATATACTAAAAGCATTTTATCTCACCCTTGTCCTCATTTTATTTTTAGAAAAACTAAGGATTAGTTTAAATAAATATCTTATAACTAGATAAATAAATTACTCAGCTATTAATCAGTGGAGTTAGAACGGAACCCAGATTTCTTACCCCAAAGCACTATGTTGCACATCCTTCCACCCCACCATAAAGACAACATTGAACAAAGTATGCTTTTAATCTGTCACCTTCTGTATTAGTATCTCCTTTGCCCCTCTCTCAGGAAAAGAAAGCACTTACTTACAGATGGATTGTCAAAATTATTAACAACAGTTTTTGTTTTGAGCAATGACATTTTATGAAATAAGCTTATAATGGCAGGTGAACATCCCTACTCCCTTCCTTCTTATAGTTGTGACTTCCATGGGATGTCCAGAATCAGTCTGGCTTGACCATTCTTGAGAAAATTTTAAGGACGCCATAAACCATTCAAATAGATGAAACAATATCTCAAGTCCAGCCCTGAGGTGTCAACTCTAATAACTATTGACATAATTAAAACTCCTCTGGGATCCCCCAAATTCCAACAATATTCATCAACCCCCCCACATTCAGTCTCTTTGTTGTTGTTGTTAGGTGCCATTGAGTAAGTTCTGACCCATAGTGACCCTATGCACAACAGAACAAAACACCACCCAGTCTTGCTCCATCCTTACAATCATTGTTATGCCTGAGCTCATTGTTGCAGCCACTGTGTCAATCCACCTCTTTGAGGGCCTCCCTCTTTTCCACTGACTCTGTACTTTGCCAAGCATGATGTCCTTCTCCAGGGACTGATCCCTCCTGACATGTCCAAAGTATCAAAGTATGTAAGACGCAGTCTCACCATCCTTGCTTCTAAGGAGCATTCTGGTTACACCTCGTCCAAGACAGATTTGTTTGTTCTTTTGACAGTCCATGGTGTATTCAATATTCTTCACCAACACCACAATTCAAAGGCATCAATTCTTCTTCGGTCTTCCTCATTCATTGTTCAGCTTTCATGTGCATATGATGCGATTGAAAATACCATGGCTTGGGTCAGGTGCACCTTAGTCCTCATGGTGACAACTTTGCTTTTCAACACTTTCTTTTTTTAAGTAACTTTTATTAAGCTTCAAGTGAACGTTTACAAATCCAATCAGTCTGTCACATATAAGTTTACATACATCTCACTCCCTACTCCCACTGGCTCTCCCCCTCTTGAGTCAGCCCTTTCAGTCTCTCCTTTCTTGACAATTTTGCCGGCTTCCCTCTCTCTCTATTCTCCCATCCCCCCTCCAGACAAGAGTTGCCAACACAATCTCAAGTGTCCACCTGATATAATTAGCTCACTCTTCATCAGCGTCCCTCTCCCACCCGCTGACCAGTCCCTTTCATTTCTGATGAGTTGTCTTCGGGGATGGTTCCTGTCCTGTGTCAGCTGAAGGTCTGGGGAGCATGGCCGCCGGGATTCCTCCAGTCTCAGTCAGACCACCAAGTTTGGTCTTTTTATGAGAATTTGGGGTCTGCATCCCACTGATCTCCTGCTCCCTCAGGGGTCGTCTGCTGTGCTCCCTGTCAGGGCAGTCATCGATTGTGGCCGGGCACCAACTAGTTCTTCTGGTCTCAGGATGATGTAGGTCTCTGGTTCATGTGGCCCTTTCTGTCTCTTGGGCTCTTAGTTGTCGTGTGGCCTTGGTGTTCTTCATTTTCCTTTGCTCCAGGTGGGATGAGACCAATTGCTGCATCTCAGATGGCTGCTTGTTAGCATTTAAGACCCCAGACGCCACATTTCAAAGTGGGATGCAGAATGATTTCATAATAGAATTATTTTGCCAATTGACTTAGAAGTCCCCGCAAACCATGTTCCCCAGACCCCCGCACTTGCTCCGCTGACCTTTGAAGCATACATTTTATCCCGGAAACTTCTTTGCTTTTGGTCCAGTCCAATTGAGCTGACCTTCCATGTATTGAGTGTTGTCTTTCCCTTCACCTAAAGCAGTTCTTATCTACTGATTAATCAATAAAAAACCCTCTCCCACCCTCCCTCCCTCCCCTCCTCGTAACCACAAAAGTATGTGTTCTTCTCAGGTTTACTATTTCTCAAGATCTTATAATAGTGGTCTTATACAATATTTGTCCTTTTGCCTCTGACTCATTTCGCTCAGCATAATGCCTTCCAGGTTCCTCCATGTTATGAAATGTTTCAGAGATTCGTCACTGTTCTTTATCGATGCGTAGTATTCCATTGTGTGAATATACCACAATTTATTTACCCATTCATCCGTTGATGGACACCTTGGTTGCTTCCAACTTTTTGCTATTGTAAACAGAGCTGCAATAAACATGGGTGTGCATGTATCTGTTTGTATGAAGGCTCTTGTATCTCTAGGGTATATTCCTAGGAGTGGGATTTCTGGGTTGTATGGTAGTTCTATTTCTAACTGTTTAAGATAACGCCAGATAGATTTCCAAAGTGGTTGTACCATTTTACGTTCCCACCAGCAGTGTATGAGAGTTCCAATCTCTCCGCAGCCTCTCCAACAGTTATTATTTTGTGTTTTTTGGATTAATGCCAGCCTTGCTGGTGTGAGATGGAATCTCATCGTAGTTTTAATTTGCATTTCTCTAATGGCTAATGATCGAGAGCATTTTCTCATGTATCTGTTGGCTGCCTGAATATCTTCTTTAGTGAAATGTGTGTTCATATCCTTTGCCCACTTCTTGATTGGGTTGTTTGTCTTTTTGTGGTTGAGTTTTAACAGAATCATGTAGATTTTAGAGATCAGGCGCTGATCGGAGATGTTATAGCTGAAAATTCTTTCCCAGTCTGTAGGTGGTCTTTTTACTCTTTTGGAGAAGTCTTTAGATGAGCATAGGTGTTTGATTTTTAGGAGCTCCCAGTTATCGGGTTTCTCTTCATCATTTTTGGTAATGTTTTATATTCTCTTTATACCTTGTATTAGGGCTCCTAGTGTTGTCCCAATTTTTTCTTCCATGATCTTTATCGTTTTAGTCTTTATGTTTAGGTCTTTGATCCACTTGGAGTTAGTTTTTGTGCATGGTGTGAGGTATGGGTCCTGTTTCATTTTTTTGCAAATGGATATCCAGTTATGCCAGCAGCATTTGTTAAAAAGGCTATCTTTTCCCCAGTTAATTGACACTGGTCCTTTGTCAAATATCAGCTGCTCATACGTGGATGGATCTATGTCTGGGTTCTCAATTCTGTTCCATTGGTCTATGTGTCTGTTGTTGTACCAATACCAGGCTGTTTTGACTACTGTGGCTGTATAATAGGTTCTGAAGTCAGGTAAGGTGAGGCCTCCCACTTTCTTCTTCTTTTTCAGTAGTGCTTTGCTTATCCGGGGCTTCTTTCCCTTCCATATGAAATTGGTGATTTGTTTCTCTATCCCCTTAAAATATGACATTGGAATTTGGATAGGAAGTGCGTTAAATGTATAGATGGCTTTTGGTAGAATAGACATTTTTACTATGTTAAGTCTTCCTATCCATGAGCAGGGTAAGTTTTTCCACTTAAGTATGTCCTTTTGAATTTCTTGTAGTAGAGCTTTGTAGTTTTCTTTATATAGGTCTTTTACATCCTTGGTAAGATTTATTCCTAAGTATCTTATCTTCTTGGGGGCTACTGTGAATGGTATTGATTTGGTTATTTCCTCTTCGGTGTTCTTTTTGTTGATGTGGAGGAATCCAAGTGATTTTTGTATGTTTATTTTATAACCTGAGACTCTGCCAAACTCTTCTATTAGTTTCAGTAGTTTTCTGGAGGATTCCTTAGGGTTTTCTGTGTATATAATCATGTCATCTGCAAATAGTGATAACTTTACTTCTTCCTTGCCAATCTGGATACCTTTTATTTCTTTGTCTAGCCTAATTGCCCTGGCTAAGACTTCCAACACGATGTTGAATAAGAGCGGTGATAAAGGGCATCCTTGTCTGGTTCCCGTTCTCAAGGGAAATGCTTTCAGGTTCTCTCCATTTAGAGTGATATTGGCTGTTGGCTTTGCATAGATGCCCTTTATTATGTTGAGGAATTTTCCTTCAATTCCTATTTTGGTGAGAGTTTTTATCATAAATGGGTGTTGAACTTTGTCAAATGCCTTTTCTGCATCAATTGATAAGATCATGTGGTTTTTGTCTTTTGTTTTATTTATGTGATGGATTACATTAATGGTTTTTCTGATATTAAACCAGCCTTGCATACCTGGTATAAATCCCACTTGATCAGGGTGAATTATTTTTTTGATGTGTTGTTGGATTCTATTGGCTAGAATTTTGTTGAGGATTTTTGCATCAATGTTCATGAGGGATATAGGTCTATAATTTTCTTTTTTTGTAATGTCTTTACCTGGTTTTGGTATCAGGGAGATGGTAGCTTCATAGAATGAGTTGGGTAGTATTCCGTCATTTTCTATGCTTTGGAATACCTTCAGTAGTAGTGGTGTTAACTCTTCTCTGAAAGTTTGGTAGAACTCTGCAGTGAAGCCCTCCGGGCCAGGGCTTTTTTTTGTTGGGAGTTTTTTGATTACCGTTTCAATCTCTTTTTTTGTTATGGGTCTATTTAGTTGTTCTACTTCTGAATGTGTTAGTTTAGGTAGGTAGTGTTTTTCCAGGAATTCATCCATTTCTTCTAGGTTTTCAAATTTGTTAGAGTACAATTTTTCATAATAATCTGTAATGATTCTTTTAATTTCATTTGGTTCTGTTGTGATGTGGTCCTTCTCGTTTCTTATTCGGGTTATTTGTTTCCTTTCCTGTATTTCTTTAGTCAGTCTAGCCAATGGTTTATCAATTTTGTTAATTTTTTCAAAGAACCAGCTTTTGGCTTTGTTAATTCTTTCAGTTGTTTTTCTGTTCTCTAATTCATTTAGTTCAGCTCTAATTTTTATTATTTGTTTTCTTCTGGTGCCTGATGGATTCTTTTGTTGCTCAGTTTCTATTTGTTCAAGTTGTAGGGACAGTTCTCTGCTTTTGGCTCTTTCTTCTTTTTGTATGTGTGCATTTATTGATATAAATTGGCCTCTGAGCACTGCTTTTGCTGTGTCCCAGAGGTTTTGATAGGAAGTATTTTCACTCTCGTTGCTTTCTAAGAATTTCCTTATTCCCTCCTTAATGTCTTCTATAACCCAGTCTTTTTTCAGAAGGGTGTTGTTCATTTTCCAAGTATTTGATTTCTTTTCCCTAGTTTTTCTGTTATTGATCTCTAGTTTTATTGCCTTGTGGTCTGAGAAGATGCTTTGTAATATTTCGATGTTTTGGACTCTGCAAAGGTTTGTTTTATGACCTAATATGTGGTCTATTCTAGAGAATGTTCCATGTGCGCTAGAAAAAAAAGTATACTTTGCAGCAGTTGGGTGGAGAGTTCTGTATAAGTCAATGAGGTCAAGTTGGTTGATTGTTGTAATTAGATCTTCCGTGTCTCTGTTGAGCTTCTTACTGGATGTCCTGTCCTTCTCCGAAAGTGGTGTGTTTAAGTCTCCTACTATAATTGTGGAGGTATCTATCTCGCTTTTCAATTCTGTTAAAATTTGATTCATGTATCTTGCAGCCCTGTCATTGGGTGCATAAATATTTAATATGGTTATGTCTTCCTGATCAATTGTCCCTTTTATCATTATATAGTGTCCTTCTTTATCCTTTGTGGTGGATTTAAGTCTAAAGTCTACTTTGTCAGAAATTAATATTGCTACTCCTCTTCTTTTTTGCTTATTGTTTGCTTGATATATTTTTTCCATCCTTTGAGTTTTAGTTTGTTTGTGTCTCTAAGTCTAAGGTGTGTCTCTTGTAGGTAGCATATAGATGGATCGTGTTTCTTTATCCAGTCTGTGACTCTCTGTCTCTTTATTGGTGCATTTACTCCATTTACATTCAGGGTAATTATAGGTAAATAAGTTTTTAGTGCTGTCATTTTGATGCCTTTTTATGTGCGTTGTTGACAATTTCATTTTTCCACATACTTTTTTGTGCTGAGGCGTTTTTCTTAGTAAATTGTGAGATCCTCATTTTCACAGGGCTTGACTTTATGTTAGTTGAGTCGTTACGTTTTTCTTGGTTTTTATCTTGAGTTATAGAGTTGTTATACCTTTTTGTGGTTACCTTATTATTTACCCCTATTTTTCTAAGTAAAAACCTAACTTGTATTGTTCTATATCGCCTTGTATCACTCTCCATATGGCAGTTCAATGCCTCCTGTATTTAGTCCCTCTTTTTGATTATTGTGATCTTTTACTTATTGACTTCCATGATTCCCTGTTATGTGTATTTTTTTTTTAATTAATCTTAATTTGTTTTTGTGATTTCCCTATTTGAGTTGATATCAGGACGTTCTGTTTTGTGACCTTGTGTTGTGCTGATATCTGATATTATTGGTTCTCTGACCAAACAATATCCTTTAGTATTTCTTGTAGCTTTGGTTTGGTTTTTGCAAATTCTCTAAACTTGTGTTTGTCTGTAAATATCTTAATTTCGCCTTCATATTTCAGAGAGAGTTTTGCTGGATATATGATCCTTGGCTGGCAGTTTTTCTCCTTCAGTGTTCTGTATATGTCGTCCCATTCCCTTCTTGCCTGCATGGTTTCTGCTGAGTAGTCAGAACATATTCTTACTGATTCTCCCTTGAAGGAAACCTTTCTTTTCTCCCTGCCTGCTTTTAAAATTTTCTGTTTATCTTTGGTTTTGGTGAGTTTGATGATAATATGTCTTGGTGTTTTTCTTTTTGGATCAATCTTAAATGGGGTTCGATGAGCATCTTGGATAGATAGCCTTTCGTCTTTCATGATGTCAGGGAAGTTTTGTGTCAGGAGTTCTTCAACTATTTTCTCTGTGTTTTCTGTCCCCCCTCCCTGTTCTGGGACTCCAATCACCCGCAGGTTATCCTTCTTGATAGAGTCCCACATGATTCTTAGGGTTTCTTCATTTTTTTTAATTCTTTTATCTGATTTTTTTTCAGCTATGTTGGTGTCGATTCCCTGGTCCTCCAGATGTCCCAGTCTGCATTCTAATTGCTCGAGTCTGCTCCTCTGACTTCCTAGTGCGTTGTCTAATTCTGTTATTTTATTGTTAATCTTTTGGATTTCTACATGTTGTCTCTCTATGGATTCTTGCAACTTATTAATTTTTCCACTATGTTCTTGAATAATCTTTTTGAGTTCTTCAACAGTTTTATCAGTGTGTTCCTTGGCTTTTTCTGCAGTTATCCTAATTTCATTTGTGATATCATTAAGCATTCTGTAAATTAGTTTTTTATATTCTGTATCTGATAATTCCAAGATTGTATCTTCATTTGGGAAAGATTTTGATTCTTTTGTTTGGGGGGTTGTAGAAGCTGTCATGGTCTGCTTCTTTAAGTGGTTTGATATGTATTGTTGTCTCCGGGCCATCACTGGGAAACTAGTTTTTCCAGAAAATCCGCTAAAAAAAAATGCAGTCAGATCCCTATCAGAGTTCTCCCTCTGGCTCAGGCTATTCAGATGTTAATGAAGCCGCCTAGGGAGGGTGGGGGAGGGAATAGAGAGATAGGAGAGTAGCACCTCAGAATACAGCCAGAGTTGCTTGTCTTGCTTGGAATGACTATTATTTCTGAGACTCCCGCGGGGCGCGTCGCCTATGTGTGCTGGCTGTGTGGAGATTGCCCCCCGGGGGTCTGGCCCGCTGGAGTCACGGTCAGATCCTCCGCTTCCAGCCCCACGCCCAGCGTCAAGGCTCCCCTACTGGGATGGTGCACTCTCGACTCCAAAATCAGTCGCTGCCTCCCGGGGACTTCTCGTCCCTCCAGCCACGTGGCCGTGCCGCCTCCGAGAACCAGTTGGGCCTCCTCCCGGGGTTAGTTCAGATGGGTGGAGCAGGTCCCCGTGCTTGTGCCGTGACCGAGTGTTCTGGCTGGAACGCTGTTCTCCCCGCTCCAATACAAGTCGCTGCCTCCCAGGGACTTCTCCTACCGGCTGCGTCCCACGCCGCCCGCGCGACCCGGCTGGTCCCCTTCCCGGGGTTAGTTCAGGGGGTGGAGCAACTCTCCGTGTTTATGCCGTACCTGCGTCCAGTCCAAATCCCTGCAGGACGGTTCCCCGGCTCGGACGCTGCTCTTTCTGCTCCAAGACCAGTCACTGCCTCCCGGGGACTTCTCCTACCGGCTGCGTCCCACGCCGCCCGTGGAACCGGCTGGTCCCCCTCCCGGGGTTAGTTCAGGGGGGTGGAGCAGCTCTCTGTGCTTGTGCCGTACCTGACTGGTACGCTGGCTCCAGGCTCTGGAAACAATCGTTGCTTCCCCATATTAGTTCGTTCTCCGTCTCTAAATCTGTGTTTGCTGTTCAGGGTTCGTAGATTGTTATGTATGTGATCGATTCACTTGTTTTTCCGTGTCTTTGTTATAAGAGGGATCCGAGGTAGCGTCTGCCTAGTCCGCCATCTTGGCTCCGCCCCGCTTTTCAACACTTTTAGGAGGTCCTTTGCGGCAGATTATTCAGTCTCTTACCTACACCATAATGATCCAGATTCCAGAACAAAGCACTGGGAAAAGGTTGGGTTTAATAGCAGAGATGGAGGAATTTACCTGTGTGTTGACTTGCGTTTCGAATTCAGAGGCCCAGGGTTTTATCTGGTGACATTGTGACCTTTAGATCATGACCAATCAGCAATACAAACATCTTCATACAGTTGGGTACCACCAGCTACCAAGAATATTGCTTAGATCTATAGGTGTCCCATCCTACAAACTACTACTTCCAAGGGTTCATAAATCCTAAAATTCCCAGCTCAAACTCTCTAATGATACACTAATCATAAAAGCACTGTAAAATGCTCTAAGAGGCACTGTGAGATGATACTGAATGACACTATCTGTAGGTAAAGAAATGCAGCATATTAAAAAAAATATGCATATTAGAGAGCTATAAAAAGCACTCTTCCAAGCCTCAAAGGAGAAAAACTCAGGGCTAGGCAAGCTTGAAATATCTCCTAACTTCAGACCTTAGTTGCCTTATCTAAGTACCAAGTATCATTCATCCTAATTCTATCTTTTTAAGCTTTCCACATATAATATTTGTGAAACAAACAGACAAAAAAAAACTGAACCCATTGCCATCGAGTCGATTGCGATTCATGGCGACCCTGTAGGACAGAGTGAACTGCCCCATAGGGTTTCCAAAGAACTCCTGGTGGATTTGAACTGCCGACCTTTTGGTTAGCAGCTGTAGCTCTTAACCACTACACCACCAAGGTTTCCAATATTTGTAAAAGTGCTCTGTAAATGTGAAGTGCTTTTTAAAATTTTGGAGTTGCATTATTTATTTTTTTATACTTTTTTTTTTTAATTTTTATTGAGCTTCAAGTGAACGTTTACAAATCAAGTCAGTCTGTCACATATAAGTTTATATACACCTTACTCCGTACTCCCACTTGATCTCCCCCTAATGAGTCAGCCCTTCCAGTCTCTCCTTTCGTAACAATTTTGCCAGCTTCCAACTCTCTCTATCCTCCCATCCCCCCTCCAAACAGGAGATGCCAACACAGTCTCAAGTGTCCACCTGATACAAGTAGCTCACTCTTCATCAGCATCTCTCTCCTACCTATTCTCCAGTCCCTTCCATGTCTGATGAGTTGTCTTTGGGAATGGTTCCTGTCCTGGGCCAACAGAAGGTTTGGGGACCATGACCACCGGGATTCCTCTAGTCTCAGTCAGACCATTAAGTATGGTCTTTTTGTGAGAATTTGGGGTCTGCATCCCACTGATCTCCTGCTCCCTCAGGGGTTCTCTGTTGTGCTCCCTGTCAGAGCAGTCATCGGTTGTGGCCGGGCACCATCTACTTCTTCTGGTCTCAGGATGATGTAAGTCTCTGGTTCACATGGCCCTTTCTGTCTCTTGGGCTCATAGTTATCATGTGACCTTGGTGTTCTTTATTCTCCTTTGATCCAGGTGGGTTGAGACCAATTGAAGCATCTTAGATGGCCGCTTGTTAGCATTTAAGACCCCAGATGCCACATTTCAAAGTGGGATGCAGAATGTTTTCATAATAGAATTATTTTGCCAATTGACTTAGAAGTCCCCTTAAATCATAGTCCCCAGACCCCCGCCCTTGTTCCGCTGACCTTCGAAGCATTGAGTTTATCCTGGAAACTTCTTTGCTTTTGGTCCAGTCCAGTTGAGCTGACCTTCCATGTATTGAGTATTGTCCTTCCCTTCACCTAAAGCAGTTCTTATCTACTAACTAATCAGTAAATAACCCTCTCCCACCCTCCCTCCCTTCCCCCCTTGTAACCACAAAAGTATGTGTTCTTCTCAGTTTATACTATTTCTCAGGATCTTATGATAGTGGTCTTATACAATATTTGTCCTTTTGCCTCTAACTCATTTCGCTCAGCATAATGCCTTCCAGGTTCCTCCATGTTATGAAATGTTTCACAGATTTGTCACTGTTCTTTATTGATGCGTAGTATTCCATTGTGTGAATATACCACAATTTATTTACCCATTCGTCTGTTGATGGACACCTTGGTTGCTTCCAGCTTTTTGCTATTCTAAACAGAGCTACAATAAACATGGGTGTGCATATATCTGTTTGTGTGAAGGCTCTTATTTCTCTAGGGAATATTTTGAGGAGTGGGATTTCTGGGTTGTATGGTAGTTCTATTTCTAACTGTTTAAGATAACGCCAGATAGATTTCCAAAGTGGTTGTACCATTTTACATTCCCACCAGCAGTGTATAAGAGTTCCAATCTCTCCTCAGCCTCTCCAACATTTATGATTTTGTGTTTTTTGGATTAATGCCAGCCTTGTTGGAGTGAGAAGGAATGTCATCATAGTTTTCATTTGCATTTCTCTAATGGCTAATGATCGAGAGCGTTTTCTCATGTATCTGTTAGTTGCCTGAATATCTTCTTTAGTGAGGTGCGTGTTCATATCCTTTGCCCACTTCTTGATTGGGTTGTTTGTATTTTTGTGGTTGACTTTTAACAGAATCATATAGATTTTAGAGATCAGGCACTGGTCGGAGATGTCATAGATGAAAATTCTTTCCCAGTCTGTAGGTGGTCTTTTTACTCTTTTGGTGAAGTCTTTAGATGAGCATAGGTGTTTGATTTTTAGGAGCTCCCAGTTACCTGGTTTCTCTTCATCATTTTTGGTAATGTTTTATATTCTCTTTATGCCTTGTGTTAGGGATCCTAGGGTTGTCCCTATTTTTTCTTCCATGATCTTTATCGTTTTAGTCTTTATGTTTAGGTCTTTGATCCACTTGGAGTTAGTTTTTGTGCATGGTGTGAGGTATGGGTCCTGTTTCATTCTTTTGCAAATGGATATCCAGTTATGCCAGCACCATTTGTTGAAAAGACTATCTTTTCCACAATTAACTGACACTGGTCCTTTGTCAAATATCAGCTGCTCATATGTGGATGGATTTCTATCTGGGTTCTCAATTCTGTTCCATTGGTCCGTGTGCCTGTTGTTGTACCAGTACCAGGCTGTTTTGACTACGGTGGCTGTATAATAGGTTCTGAAATCAGGCAGGGTGAGGCCTCCCACTTTCTTCTTCTTTTCAATAATGCTTTACTTATCCAAAACTTCTTTTCCTTCCATATGAAGTTGGTGATTTTTTTCTCCATCACATTAAAAAATGACTTCGGAATTTGCATCGGAAGTGCATTGTATGTATAGATGGCTTTTGGTAGAATAGACATTTTCACTATGTTAAGTCTTCCTATCCATGAGCAAGGTGTGTTTTTCCACTTAAGTAGGTCCTTTTTAGTTTCTTGTAGTAGAGCTTTGTAGTTTTCTTTGTATAGGTCTTTTACATCTTTGGTAAGACTTACTCCTAAGTATTTTATCTTCTTGGGGGCTACTGTGAATGGTATTCATTTGGTGATTTCCTCTTCGATGTTCTTTTTGTTGATGTAGAGGAATCCAAGTGATTTTTTTATGTTTATCTTATAACCTGAGACTCTGCCAAACTCTTCTATTAGTTTCAGTAGTTTTCTGGAGGATTCCTTAGGGTTTTCTGTGTATAAGATCATGTCATCTGCAAATAGAGATTATTTTACTTCCTCCTTGCCAATCCGGACGCCCTTTATTTCTTTGTCTAGCCTAATTGCTCTGGCAAGGACCTCTAGCACAATGTTGAATAAGAGTGGTGATAAAGGGCATCCTTGTCTGGTTCCCGCTCTCAAGGGAAATGCTTTCAGGCTCTCTGCATTTAGAGTGATGTTGGCTGTTGGGTTTGTATAGATGCCCTTTATCGTGTTGAGAAATTTTCCTTTGATTCCTATTTTGCTGAGAGTTTTTATCATAAATGGGTGTTGGACTTTGTCAAATGCCTTTTCTGCATCAATTGATAAGATCATGTGGTTTTTGTCTTTTGTTTTATTTATATGGCGGATTACATTAATGGTTTTTCTAATATTAAAGCAGCCTTGCATACCTGGTATAAATCCCACTTGGTCATGGTGGATTACTTTTTGATATGTTGTTGAATTCTATTGGCTAGAATTTTGTTGAGGATTTTTGCATCTATATTCATGAGGGATATAGGTCTGTAATTTTCTTTTTTTGTGATGTCTTTACCTGGTTTTGGTATCAGGGATATGGTGGCTTCATAGAATGAGTTAGGTAGTATTCCGTCATTTTCTATGCTTTGAAATACCTTTAGTAGTAGTGGTGTTAACTCTTCTCTGAAAGTTTGGTAGAACTCTGCAGTAAAGCCCTCCGGGCCAGGGCTTTTTTTTGTTGGGAGTTTTTTGATTACCGTTTCAATCTCTTTTTTTGTTATGGGTCTATTTATTTGTTCTACTTCTGATTGTGTTAGTTTAGGTAGGTAGCGTTTTTCCAGGAATTCATCTATTTCTTCTAGGTTT
This sequence comes from Loxodonta africana, assembly GCF_030014295.1. NCBI lineage: Eukaryota > Metazoa > Chordata > Mammalia > Proboscidea > Elephantidae > Loxodonta > Loxodonta africana. The sequence goes on from NC_087344.1 coordinate 109,903,871, forward strand.
GCAAATTTGTTACAGTACAATTTTTCATAATAATCTGATATGATTCTTTTAATTTCAGTTGGGTCCGTTGTGATGTGACCCATCTCGTTTCTTATTTGGGTTATTTGTTTCCTTTCCTGTATTTCTTTAGTCAGTCTGGCCAATGGTTTATCAATTTTGTTAATTTTTTCAAAGAACCAGCTTTTGGCTTTGTTAATTCTTTCAATTGTTTTTCTGTTCTCTAATTCATTTAGTCCAGGTCTCATTTTTATTATTTGTTTTCTCTGGTGCCTGATGGATTCTTTTGTTGCTCACTTTCTATTTGTTCAAGTTGTCGGGACAGTTCTCTGATTTTGGCTCTTTCTTCTTTTTGTATGTGTGCATTTATCGATGTAAATTGTCCTCTGAGCACTGCTTTTGCTGTGTCCCAGAGGTTTTGATAGGAAGTATTTTCATTCTCGTTGCATTCTATGAATGTCTTTATTCCCTCCTTAATGTCTTCTATAACCCAGTCTTTTTTGTGCAGGGTATTGTTCAATTTCCAAGTATTTGATTTCTTTTCCCTAATTTTTCTGTTATTGATTTCCACTTTTATGGCCTTGTGGTCTGAGAAGATGCTTTGTAATATTTCGATGTTTTGGACTCCCCAAAGGTTTGTTTTATGACCTAATATGCGGTCTATTGTAGAGAATGTTCCATGTGTGCTAGAAAAAAAAGTATACTTTGCAGGAGTTGGGTGGAGAGTTCTGTATAAGTCAATGAGGTCAAGTTGGTTGATTGTAGTGATTAGGTCTTCCGTGTCTCTATTGAGCTTCTTACTGGAAGTCCTGTCCTTCTCAGAAAGTGGTGTGTTGAAGTCTCCTACTATAATTGTGGAGGTGTCTATCTCACTTTTCAGTTGTGTTAAAATTTGTTTTACGTATCTTGCAGCCCTGTCGTTGGGTGAATAAATATTTAATATGGTTATATCTTCCTGGTCAATTGTCCCTTTTATCATTAATTTTTTTTTTTTTTTAGTGTCCTTCTTTATCCTTTGTGGTGGATTTAACTTTAAAGTCTATTTTGTCAGAAATTAATATTGCTACTCCTGCTCTTTTTTGCTTATTGTTTGCTTGACATATTTTTTTCCATCCTTTGAGTTTTAGTTTGTTTGTGTCTCTAAGTCTAAGGTGTGTCTCTTGTAGGCATCATATACACGGATCGTGTTTCTTTATCCAGTCTGAGACTCTCTGTCTCTTTATTGGTGCATTTAGCCCATTTACATGCAGCGTAATTATAGATAAGTATGTGTTTAGTGCTGTCATTTTGATGCCTTTTTATGTGTGTTGTTGACAATTTCATTTTGCACTTACTTTTTTGTGCTGAGACGGTTTTCTTTGTAAATTGTGTGTTCCTCATTTTCATAGTATTTGACTTTATGTTTGCTGAGTCGTTACATTTTTCTTGGTTTTTCTTTTGAGTTTTGGAGTTGTTATACCTCTTTGTGGTTACCTTATTATTTACCCCTGTTTTTCTAAGTAAAAACCTAACTTGTATTGTCCTATATCGCCTTGTATCCCTCTCCATATGGCAGTTCTATGCCACCTGTATCTAGTCCCTCTTTTTGATTATTGTGATCTTTTACATATTGACTTCAATGATTCCCTGTTTTGAGAGTTTTTTTTTTTTTTAATGAATCTTAATTTGTTTTTGTGATTTCCCTATTTGAGTTGATATCAAGATGCTCTGTTCTGTGACCTTGTGTTGTGCTGGTATCTAATATTATTGGGTTTCTGACCAAACAATTTTTTTTAGTATTTCTTGTAGCTTTGGTTTTTTTTTTTTTTTTTGGTTTGGTTTTTGCAAATTCTCTAAGCTTGTGTTTATCTGTAAATATCTTAATTTCACCTTCATATTTCAGAGAGAGTTTTGCTGGATATATGATCCTTGGCTGGCAGTTTTTCTCCTTCAGTGCTCTGTATATGTCATCCCATTGCCTTCTTGCCTGCATGGTTTCTGCTGAGTAGTCTGAACTTATTCTTATTGACTCTCCCTTGTAGAAGACCTTTCTTTTATCCCTGGCTGTTTTTTAAATTTTCTCTTCATCTTTGGTTTTGGCAAGTTTGATGATAATATGTCTTGGTGATTTTCTTTTTGGATCAATCTTAAATGGGGTTCGATGAGCATCTTGGATAGATATCCTTTTGTCTTTCATGATGTCACGGAAGTTTTCTGCCAGCAGATCTTCAACTATTCTCTCTGTGTTTTCTGTTATCCCTCCCTGTTCTGGGATTCCAATCACACGGAAGTTATCCTTCTTGATAGAGTCCAACATGATTCTTAGGGTTTCTTCATTTTTTTTAATTCTTTTATCTGATTTTTTTTCCAGCTATATTGGTGTTAATTCCCTGGTCCTCCAGATGTCCCAGTCTGCATTCTAATTGCTCGAGTCTGCTCCTCTGACTTCCTATTGTATTATCTAATTCTGTAATTTTATTGTTAGTCTTTGGATTTCTGAATGCTGTCTCTCTATGGATTCTTGCAACTTATTAATTTTTCCACTATGTTCTTGAATAATCTTTTTGAGTTCTTCAACTGCTTTATCAGTGTGTTCCTTGGCTTTTTCTGTAGCTTGCCTTATTTCATTTCTGAGGTCATCCCTGATGTCTTGAAGCATTCTGTAAATCAGTTTTTTATATTCCGTATCTGGCAATTCCAGGATTGTATCTTCATTTGGGAAAGATTTTGATTCTTTAGTTTGGGGGCTTGTAGAAGCAGTCATGATCTTCTTCTTTATTTGGTTTGATATCGACTGCTGTCTCCGAGCCATCACTAAGATATTGTACTGATTTATTCTATATTTGCTCACAGCGTCTTATCTTGTTTTTTTTTCTTTCAATATACGCAGATGGGCTACTAGATTGCGCTGTCTTGAATGTTGTAGCCCTTGACTCACTTATGACCTATTGTCGGCAGGTTTGGGCTGTTAACAGATATATATGCCTGAGTCCATTCACTATTCTTGAGTAGAATCTGATTTTGGGTCATCAAGTGTGTGATGCAGACTGTCACCCATCCACCTAGAGAAGTAGTGGTGATAGTTGTGTGCACCAGATTCTAGTAGCAGCTGGGGTTCACACTCCAGGGGGGCAGGATGCTGACAGGCTTCCCCCAAGTGTCAGTGAGGTAGGTGTGTCTCTATTCCTAAAGCACTTTGGTGGGTGGGCTCTGCAGCTGTACCTTAGGCCCCCAATGCAAGTACCTCTACAGATTGGTAGGTGTCACCCTCCTTAGACCCCTAAGGCAGGAGGCTAGGTGGTCTGGGGGGAGCTTCAGCCCTTGGTTCCCTGTTGTGGGTCAGTGAGGGCTCTGTTGAATATGCAGAGATATCAGACCTGGGAAACTTGTCTTTCCAGTAAATTCGCTAAAACAATTGCAGTCAGATCCCTATCAGAAATGCCTTTGCATTATAATAGCCACCTTGTTCCCTGTAGGGATGAAAGCCCGAGACTGTGAATCACATATACTTGGCTGGAGCTGGTTCTGTGTTTTTAGTCCAATTAGGGAAGGATTTTTGGTCCCTGGGTTTTTTGTTGTTGCTTCTCTTAGGCCAGGAGAATGGGTTAGGAAAAGACCAAAAAAAAAAAAAAAAGGAAAAGAAAAACCGTGGAGCCGTTCTCCCTCTGGCTCAGGAAATTCCAATGTTACTGAAGCCACCTGGGAAGGGGAGGGGAGGGTTCAGATAAACAGGAGAGAGTAGCACCCCGGAATATAGACAAAGTTACTTATCTTGCTTGGTGATGACTGTTTTATCTGAGATTCCTGAGGGGCGCGTCGACTGTGTGTGCTGGCTGGGTAGAGATTGTCCCTGAGGTCAGGCCCGCGTCTTTTGCTTGCGCTGTCTCAGAAGCCGCTGTCAGTTCATCTGCTCCCAGTCTAAAGCCCAGCATCAAGGTTCCCCAGCTGGGACGCTGCACTCCCGGCTCCAAAACCAGTCGCTGCCTCCTGGCGACTTCTCCTCCCACCAGCCGCATTGCCGCTCCACCCACACGGACCGGCTGGGCCCCCTCCCAAGGCCAGTTCAGGGGGGTAGGGCTGCGCCTCATGTTTGCGCCTTCACAGGATGCCGTGCTCAGCTCCCCTGCACCCAGTCCAAAGCTCGGAGCCAAGGTTTCCTGACTGGGATGCTGGCTCCAGGCTCCGAAAACAGTCGCTGCTTCCCTGTGGTTGTTCGTTCTCGTTCTCTGTCACTCAGGTCAACTCTTTAAATCTGTGTTTGTTGGTCAGGGTTCGTAGATTGTCATGTATGTGATTGATTCACTTGTTTTTCTGAGTCTTTGTTGCAAGAGGGATCTGAGGTAGCGTCTACCTAGTGAGCCATCTTGGCCCCGCCCCTCTGGAGTTGCATTATTTTCATTATCATCATCTCTTTGACCAGAAACAGAGAAATGTGATATTAAGATCTTCTGTAGTCAGTTGGACCCCACTAAGAAACAGAGAATATTCCTCCCTGATTGACTCAAAAAAGCCCTCTGAAAGAGGTAAATCCTGGGAATGAATGGCATCATTATTTCATGACCTCCAAAAACATTGCTGGCAGATTATGTAAGAGAAACCTGGGGAGCAAAACCACAGGGAGGCTACAGATATTCTCTTCTGCTTCTAAGAGATTTGATGCCAACAAAAGTGGCTTATTAGAAAGAACAAACCATTTGAAAGTTGTTCCAAGTCTGAATTATTACTCAATACATCAGCATAAACTACACTCTTGAGGACATGTTTAAAAAAAAAGAAGTTGTAGAGCAGTAAACCCCTCTTTTAACAGAATGAACTCTTGGCATCTGGACAGCACAGTGAATTGGGAATTGACCTTATCAAATTTGAAAATGAGCCAGCGTGGAGTCCCCTTAATGATTATAAGAAACCTTTGAAATTCCTCCTGTTTTCCATGTAAGGTAAAATAATTAATCAGAACCCCAGAATCAGAACATTGGAGTAAACAGATTCTTCCCCATAGTCTTTTGCTGAATAAAGAGACAGATAACAAGAAAATTAAATGGCTATTTTAAAGTTTCCTCCAATAATTTAGCCAAATAATAAAATCAGGATTTCAGAATAAGAAATAAACTAATAACTCAATAATTGTACAAACTCTACTCTTGATCAGAAACTTACTACCCCACCAGGTAGCCCACTCAACAGCTAAGCACTTAGAAATGTCATCATATGCTGAAATAAAGCTATCTCCTGAAATGTTGTCTCCCCTGGCCCTAATCCTGCCTTCTTCCCTCAGGTGTCATAAACCCCAGTTAGGCTTTTTTGCTCCCTCTTCCAATGACACTGCCTGTGTCAAGGTCACCAGTGACCTCCACAACACCAAATTCAATGATCAATTTTACTTGACTTTTCTGATTTTGCTTCCTGGATATCATACTCTCCTTGTTTTTGTTATGTTTTGTTGGTTGCTCCTTTTTAGTCTCCTTTGTTGAATCCTCCATTTTTTTGTAATCTCTAAATCTTAACAGTGCCCCAGTGCACTTTACTCACCTCTGTCTACACTCACACCTTAGGTTATCTCAACCAGTCCCAAAGATTAAAAGCTATCTTTATATACTGAAGACTCCTAAGTGGCTAACTCCCAGCTGAGACCTTTTCTCTGATGCCCATACATCTAACTCAAATATCTAACTGCCTATTCAGTGTTTCTACTTAAGTCATTCAAAATTAAAGTCCTATGTAACTCCCACCTCAAACCTGCTCTGTCTTCATCCCCCCAATCACAGTTAATACCATTTCTATTCGCCTAGTTGTTTTTTTAGTTGTTTAGGCCCAAATTTTAGAGCTACCCTTGACTCAGTTCTTTCTTCCATATCTTACATCCATTTCGAGTGCATTTGCTGCTTAATACCTCCACGATTACTGCTTATGTAAACCTCTATCAGCTGGAAAATAGCTCTAGCCTCTTAATTGACTTTCTTGGTCCTTCAATAAGCCTCTCTTACAGTCTGATCTCCACACAGCAGTCATAGTGATTCTTTTAAAGTCCATTGGATGATGTGACTTCTCTTTTCAAACTGTCCTATGCCTTCTTGTCATGCAGAAGAAACACCTAAATTCCTTACCATGATCTATTGTTTCCTAAATGATACACCCATGTTTCCGAGCATTCACTCCCTTAGTTTTTCTAATATAGTTCCACTGTGCTGAAAATTATATTTTTCTAATATAGTTCTGTTGTACATGTAAGGGACCCATGTAGTGACCCAAACCTCTGAATACTGACTTCTTGGAAGGCACTGTAGTGAAGTGGTTAAGAGCAGGGTTTCTGGATTCAGCCTGCTAGTGTCTGAATCCTCTCTCTGCTACTTGCTTACTGTGTGACTGGTGCATTTATATAACTTCAGTAAATTTTTAAGTTTCAAAGGAGGGGGTAACATCCTCACTCATGGAGTTGGAGTTGTTGTAGGGTCAATAAAATATTCCATGTAAAGCACCTAGCACAGTGCCTGGTACCCAATGCACACTCAATAAACATTAGCTATTTCGATCTCTTCAGTAGCTCATTCTTTGTTATCAAACATATATTCAGATACTACTATTAGCCAGGCTCTGTGTCAGACGTTGTGGAAAAAAAAAAAAAAGACCAAGAACTAGATTTTTTTTCTTGATATTCTAACAATCTAGTGGATAAAATAAATTCACACACAAACTCCTGCTGTACAATTTTAAAGAACTCAAAATATACAAGATGCTGTAGATATAATGGAGCCCTGGTGGTGTAGTGGTTAAGAGCTATGGCTGCTAACCAAAAGGTTGGCAGTTCAAATCCACCAGCCACTCCTTGGAAACCCTGTGGGGCAGTTCTACTCTTTCCTATAGTGTCGCTAATTGTCAGAATCAACTCTACAGTAGCAGGTTTGGTGGATATAATGGATTAATTCTGTGTAATGGAGTCAAGAAGACTTTAGAGGAGGTGACACTTTGTGCTAGAACATTCAGTTATTCATTCAACTGTCACTTGCTAAAATCCTGCTATGTGATAGGGCTTGCAGTAAAGGCAAGGAATATAAAATTAGTAGGACATAATTGGGTGGGAGAGGTAGACATACAGTAACACAAATCATAATGTTCGATGGTGAACGTTTTGATAAAATACTACAGAATGTCAGACAATGTCATACCTAATTCTGGCAGGAGATTCCAGAGATGAGGTGGTATCTCTGGAAATCAATGAGCAGTGTTATGGCAAATAGAGAAGGGGAGGAGAGAATTCTAGGTAGAAGAAACAGTTCTTAAAAAAAGACTATCAAGAAAAGATTTGTGCGCGGCATTATTACCATGAAGTATATGAAACTTAAGCTTCGGGACCTCTGGCCTGGATGTGTTTCTCATATTGTGCCAAGTATCCTGTGGTGTGGCAAGAAGCAGCGGAAAAGTAGGGTACTGGAGGCAGTTAGCACTGGTTCTGATTGTAGTCTGGGGACTATGGGTGGGGTCAACAGGCTGCCAGCACTACTACCTCTTCCTGGTCCCCAGCAGAAACCTGACCCTGGTGCACCATAGTAATCATCTCAACACTATCTTTTTAGATGCCAAGAAGGATCTGAATAATCTGCTTCTCCACGCCCTGTTTGGGGCCAATATGACCTGAACTTCACTGCTCTCAAGTCCACCCATCGCCCAGGACTCTCATGGTAGGGCAGTGGTGCGGGTGTGTGTGTGATGGGAGCAGGAGCAAGTGAAAGCCTGCCTGGGTTGCATTGCACCTTGGGAGACCAAAGTCTTGCTCTTGAGCAGAAATAGCACCAGAGAGGAATCACAAAGTTACAGACCGGCATTACCAAAAATGAGTTGTGAAACTGAAAGAATTTTTTTTTTTTTTTTTAAATCTAGATCAACCATGCTAGAGGGAATTCAGAATAACCAACCTACTCTACAGAAAATATTATAAAATCATTGCCTGTGAAGAGATAATCAAAGAATTTGCACACAACAAATTTAGGAAAAAGATAGGAAAGAGGTATGAGTTAATTAAAAAAAGTTGAGCATTTATTGTTTATATGTTTATGGTTTTTGCCAGCTTTTTAAAATGTATAACTTATTGTGATTTTAAATTTATAATTTTTTAAAGTTTTTCTTAAAGAGAGTCTCAACATTACATAAGCATCTGTTGTAACAAAACTTAGATTCTTCACAAACTTAAACTTCCTGATTTATGGTGCTAGAAATGAGAGGTGAAGTATTTTTCCCCCTGAAGTTTTCCACTTCTGTCGTAGGATTTCTGACCACAAGATCTATAAAGGGCAGTAGCCAAATGTGTGTGTGTGTGTGTATATATATATATATATATATGGAAACCCTGGTGGTATAGTAGTTAAGAGCTACATCTGCTAACCAAAAGGTTAAATCCTTGGAAACTCTATGGGGCAGTTCTACCCTGTCCTTTAGGTTTGCTATGGGTTAGAATTGATTTGACGGCAAAGGGTTTATACATATATATATGTGGGGGAAGTGGTGGTTCAATGGTAGAATTCTCTTCTCCCTTGAGGGGGTACCTGGGTTAAATTCCCTACCAAAGCACCTCATGCGCAGCCACCACCCATCTCTCAGTGGAAGCTTGTGCTTTGCTGTGATACTGAACAGGTTTCAGCAGAGCTTCCAGACTAAGATGACTAGGAAGAAAGGCTTAGCAATCTACTTCCAAAAATCAGCCAATGAAAATGCTATGAATCACAATGGTACAACCTGCAATTGATCATAGAGATGGCACAGGACCAGGTAGCATTTCTTTCTATTGTGTGTTGACCTGCTGTGAATCCGGGGCTGACTTGATAGCAGCTAACAGCAACAAAAACAACAACAGGTATATGTATATGTGTGTGTATATGCAAATGTATAAATGCATATATATATGTATTATGTATGTTATATACTACATATAATTATATGTATGATTATCCAAAACCCAAAAAACCAAACCCACTGCCGTCGAGTCGATTCCAACTCACAGCGACCCTATAGGGCAGAGTAGAACTGCCCCATAGAGTTTCCAAGGAGCGCCTGGCGGATTCGAACTGCTGACCTTTTGGTTAGCAGCTGTAGCACTTAACCACTACAGCACCAGGGTTTCCATGCGTAGTTTAGCAATATTATATATATATATATATGTATAAAAAAAATTTTTTTTTATACATATACCAAAAAAACCCCCAAATCCAATGCTGTCAAGTCGATTCTGACTCATAGCAACCCTGTAGGACAGAGAACTGCCCCATAGAGTCTCCAAGGAGCGCCTGGTGGATTCAAACTGCTGACCCTTTGGTTAGCAGCAGTTGCACTTAATCACTATGCCACCAGGGTTTCCATTTATACATATATATTATGTAATATACACATATATAGACAAGGACTTACACCTTCCAGTGCAAACCTCCCTTGTAGACTAGACTAGGGGTAAGGCCTTGAATCTAATACAGTTGTATTTATAAACCAGGGTCTAATTTAATTTACCCACTCAGTTACCAGTGCAGAGAAGGGAAACACAGTCCTAGCTAGGCCTGGAGGATAATTAGTAAGAGAATAACCTTTTATATACGATGAATTCACTCACTGGTAAACATGGCCCTGTCACTATCCTCCCAGAAAATTCAAACTGCCGACCCTTTGGTCACTATCCTAGACTCTGATTAATCAAATCAGCAGCTTTATTTCCCTTCGTTAGTGGTGTTTAACGAAGGAAGATGGGCAAAAGCAGACAATCCTTGTTTAGTGATGGAGCAATTGTGAATCGCCATGCCTGATAAACATAATTTTATTCTGTTTACAATTGTGAGTCACTAGAAGGTCTCAAAAGATGAAACTAAACAGCATAGATTGACTCTTAAGGAAGGTAATTTTGTCATTGATGAGGAAAACAAATAGAATTGAAAGAGACTGTTCAGAAAAGTAGTTATCACATTCCAGGCAAGAGATGATGGAGACCTGCACTGAGATAATGGCAGAGGGATGAGAGAAGAGTTTGGATTTTAAAGTCCTACCTAAGTAATATGTGAAGGTATCAGGTGACTAGTTTGATTCTGGGACTGAAGGATTACGAGGGGTTGTGGTTTTGTATGAGGCTTGTAGCTTTGGAGAATAGATAATTTATGACATTGTTTGGAGAGAATGATAATCCAAAAAAGTGGGTTTTCTGGGGAAAATAATGAGCTCAGTAAGTAGACAGAGATATGGATCTAGAGCTTGGGTGAGATGTCAGGGCTGGAAATAAAAACGTGGGTGTTATTAACATATGGATGGTAATTGCAGCCATGCAAAAGAAAAAAAGATACATATTTAAGGAGAAGAGTAAAGAACAAAGAAGAAAAATTCTGAGGAAAAAAGAAGAAAGAAATAAAAAAAAATTAAAGTGGGAATATAAATAAACCCAATGAATAAAAGTAAAAAGGAGCTATCCCAATAGTTGGAAACAAAAATTTTTGTAATTTGAAAGCTAAGGGTGGATAGAATCTCAAGAAGTATGAAATAGTCAATTTGAAGTGTTGTTCAGTGGTTAAGCACTTGGCTGCTAACTGAAAGCTCAGCCGTTCCAACTCACCAGCTGTTCCACGGGAGAAAGATGTGCCAGTCTGCTTCCAGAAAGATTCCAGCCTTGGAAACCCTATGGGGCACTTCTACTTTGTCCTGTATGGTTGCTGTGAATTGGAATTGAATGAACGGCAACATTTTTTGTTCTGCTAAAAAAAAATTATTTTTTTGTTTTAGCAGGAAAGGGATATAATCAATTTCCTCTTTAGAAATTGAACTACGTGGAAGAAAAGATAAACTTCAGGCAGGAAGATCACCTGGAAGCTATCAGTAATCTGAGAGAAATGGAGGGGACCTGAACCAAGCAATGGAAGTGGAAATACGAAGAGAGACAAGAGACATTTAGGAGGAATTAGTGGTGGCTGGGGAGTCCCTGAGTGGTATAAACATTTAACATGCTTGGCTGCTAACCAAAGGGTTACAGGTTTGAATCTACCCAGAGGCAGCCCTGAAAAAGGCCTAACAATCTACTTCCAAAAATTCAGTTGAAAATCCTACATAGTGCAGTTCTACTCTGACACATATGGGGCCACCATGAGTTGGAATCAACTCGATGGCAACTTTTTTTTTCCTTATTTTTGATGATGGTAGCTGGATACAAAGGCTGAGGAGCATCAGTCAAGGCTGATTTTGAGGTTTCTTAGTGAACTGTGGTGCTGTTAGCTGAGATGGGGAATGAGAGAGAAGCTACATTGGAGAAATTTATGGGAGATATTGAGTTTTATTTTGAATTTGCTGAATGCAAGATGCCTTAAGATTTCCACTTGGAGATGTCCTCTATGAATCTAGAACTCAGGAAGACTCCTGGAGTTATAATTATAATTAGTTATAATTAGAGTGGTAAGAAAATAGCCTTTGAACAATAGTAGAGAGTGAAATTACTTAAGAAGATCCTCCAAGTATGTAAGAAAGGTACTTAGGATAAAAACCGACGGTTGTATGATAGAAGTGGAGCCAATAGGTAGCCCTAAATGAAAACTGCAAAGCTGTACTAAACAACTTTGTAGAAGATAACAAGCAAAGCAGTGAAGCATTAAGTTGAAGCTAAGTACTTGACTTGGGTTGTGTAAAGCTTATTAAAAACCGTTGCCCATAGAGTCGATTCTGACTCAGAGCAAACTTATAGGACAGAGTAGAACTGCCTGCGCTACAGAGTTTTCAAGGAGCGGCTGGTGAATTCAAACTGCTGACCTTTTTGTTAGCAGCTGTACCTTGCAGTAGCTCTTAACCACTGTGCCACCAGGGCTCTTATAGCTTATTAATAGCATGTAAATGAGGTCTGGGGAAAAGAAAGAATGTAGGCTTTAGAGTGTGCCAGAGAGTTGCACCCAAATCCTAGTCCTGACAGTTACAAATTGAGTGACCTTGGAAAAGTTACTCAATCTTGCTGAACTGCTATTTCTTTGTGTGTTGAGGTTATAATTATACCGTCCTGGCAGGATCCCTTAGAGGTGCTCAGTAATGATAAGTCCATCTATCTCTCACGTTTTTGCTTTCCACTCCCTCTCCACTTTCCTCCCTTCCTTCATCTTTTTTGTGAGTTCAGTCATTTGAAATGCACCTGATTTGTCTTTATAAAGTTCCCAATTGAAAGACACTTTCTCTAAACCTATAAGGAGTGAAATCCTAGTCAGGGGAATGTAAACATCATTTAAAACAGTTTTCCTGACCCAGGTAAACACCACCCATTTGAGAATGTCAGCTGAACAGGTTCTGTTCCTGAGTAACCCTATGCACAAAGGATTACTCACAGAGATGTAACAACATTAAGACAGTCTAAATAATTTCAGTGTTTTTTTTCAAAATAAGGACAGTTAAGGAATAATAAATTTGTGGACATATTATAGAATCATTGAAGAAGTTGGTAGGAATTATTCAGATATGGAATCCAATATTTTCTGTTTGTTTTCTTTTGTAGAAGAAACTTCCTCCTGCAGACGAAATATTATACAAATAGTTAGCAGGTTTGTTTAGATGGTTGCAGAAAGAGAAGACCCTGAGCCCTGCTTTCTCTCCTTCCTCCAGTCCACTACTTCAGGTGGTCGTGAATTACCACTATGAAACTCTAGCGCTGTGCATAACAAATTTATAATCATGGCTTTAATCCAACTGCCTCATGTAATGAAGAAGAAGCTGAGGCACATGAGGGTAAGGAAGGTAAGTAGCCTGTGGTGAAGTGGCAGCACTAGTTAAACTTCTGCTCCAATGCCTCTGTTGGAAGGACATTTTAAAGCCTGCATTTTGAGCAAATCACCGCCTCCCCATTTTTATTTTTGCATCCAGCATTCCATAAAAATAAGAAAAGATTCAGAATTTAACTCCAGCCCCTCCATCACCAGGCAGAGTCCCAGGAGGATGACAGCCTCATGAAGAAATATATACAGCTTTTCATTCGGAGGACTGACTAGCCGCCTGCCAAGTTTGATTAAGTAGGAGTGGTAGTTGGCCAGAGAGATAGGGCTGAATGAGTGGATTCCTTGAGGGCAGCCAAGAAGCAGAAGTTTCCCAAGTGGAGATGCGCCACAGAATTTCACAGGGACTGCAATTTTTTTCTGGGAGCCAGGACTTAACCAACACACATTCATCTCTGGTGATCAGATGAGGAAGTTACAGTGGTGCTTTCTGTAAAGCCTGGAGGGAGTGTATGTGGAAGAAGGGCTGAAAGGGCTGAGCTGCCTTGTCTCAAGCCCAGGAAGGCGTCATAAAGCAGTCAGGGGCCTTTTGGGAGGATGTTGCTAGTTTTAGGAGGAGGGAAAGGTAATCGATGCTCTTTTCTGGATTACTGCCTCAGACTTTAACTCAGTGGATAAAATGGGATTTAAAATCATTTTCACAAGCATTTACTGAGCACCTACTGGGTTTAAAAAAGCTGTACAGTGAGTGAGCCTTAGGTGATCAAAGCAAGTTACTTCCCTCAAGAAATGAGATATAGTAAGAGAAACAGATATATAAGTAGCTTAATTGAAATGGTGGCTTATTCATTCCTTTTATCTTTAGAGTGTAGCAGGGTTCTTCACCCAATGTATTTATATCCTTGAATGAATTTATAGTTTATCTACATCCCTAAGAATTTGAGGCAGTTGCAAAATGCTTGATAAGTATATAAATAGAATGGAAAATCAGGACCACAACAGAAAAAAATAATTTTGTCTGCACAAGAGAATTACAATAAAGCAATTTAAATCCTGGTTCAATTGTATGAACACTAGTCACTTCTCCATCCTCCATTTTCCTATCCATAAAATAGTGATAATAATAGTGTCCACCTTTTAGCAACAGGAAACCCTGGTGGCATAGTGGTTAAGAGCTATGACTGCTAACCAAAAGGTTGGCAGTTTGAATCCACCAAGCACTCCTTGGAAACCTCATGGGGCAGTTCTAACCTGTCCTACAGGGTAGCGATTAGTCAAAATCGACTGGACGGCAACAGGTCTGATTTTTGGTTTTTCTAGCAACAATTGTGAGGATGGTGCTGGACTGGACAGCGTTTCATTCTGTTGTACATAAGGTGGCTATGAGTTGGAATCGACTTGGTGGCAGCTAACAACAACAATCTTCTAGGGTTATGGTGAGCATTACATAATGTTGATACATGTGAAGTTAATGAGTGGTCAATAAGGGTCAGCTATCGTTTAAATTTGCTTTCTGGGAAATTTCTCCCATATTATCTTTCCACTGGTCTGTGGAGCTTTAAATTATTATCGTATCTTAATGTTTAACTTCTGAGGACTCTCTTTGGTTTTCATTCTTTGTTTTAATTGTAACTTGCTTTATTAATGCAATATCTTCTTTGATTTCTCTGAGCATAGGAAAAATATTTTTTTTATAATTAATTTTAGTTTTCTTCTATCTGCATAGTTTCTAATTCTTCCATATTGTTTTTTATCTATTTGTTTGTTCTGGTTACCATTATTCAAATGAGGGCATTCACTTTCAAACACGATTGACTGTGACTCACAGCAAAAACTACTTTCTATGTCAGGGCCCAGTACACACACCATTGGGGATTACATTTTTATTTAACAGTACTTACTCTTATTTATGGAGCTTTTTTCAGATATCTGATAATCTTTACTAAAAAACTTGATTGAGGGCTGTAAGCACACAGGTAGGCATGGTCGATATGAGTTTCACAACAGTGACCTCGCTAGACCATGTTGAGGATACTTTGGTGTTAATATCCTTAAGCCTTTCCTCTTAGGCTAGACAGATTCCCTAGGAAGCCTGCTACCACTTTCCTTTTTTAGGGGAGAGATTTGTCTGGCAGTATTTTGGGAGCTGAGTGGGGGAAAGGCACTCAGGGCTCAGCATCAAAATGCATGTTCACTTCTTTTCTTCAATGCAATACATCAGCTCTCAATTCTACCTGGTGAGTCACATTACAGAGACTGTTTTTACGTTTTCAGAAAATAAACCTTCAGCCTCTTACCAGAACAAGGGAGGAGTAGTCACCTGATTGCATGGGGCACTGTAAGGAATCAGATCTTTATGATTGATTCTTAAACAGACTTTTAAATAATTTTCCTCATTTTAACCCCTATTCACCAACTCCTTCAGAGTACTAATGTTGCCAATCCCTGGGCTTTTTGGGGATTTCACATCACCAAATTGATTTGGTTCTCAAATTTCACCCATGTCAGTTTATAGTTCCGTATTCTTAAATTTACTCAATTATTTGCCTCTCATTCATTTGGTTTTTAGATTCTAAAATTTTTATTGCTGATGTTCTCTCTACTTTTTTCCTCATCCTTTGAATTTTAGTCTAAAAAATCATTTAAGTTTATGCTTTAAAATATTGTTTACAGTCACTTCAGCTGAGTTTTAGAAGAGGATAAAAGTAGATATGTACATTCAATCCACCATTTTTAATTGGAAATCTTGGATTTCATTTTCCATATCTATGCTTTAGTAGTTACATGTCTTTGAGCAAGAACATGACAATATTAAGACCCTGTAAAATAATAAGATAGCTTCCTAGTGTATATGAACATTTTAAATAAATTAAAATCACCTAGCTTAGTTTCTGGAACATTAAATACAGAGATAATATTGCAAAATTTAGCAAACATTGCAACATGGGCACTGGTCACCCAGATTCTCCATGATTTTTGTTTCCTTCATTTCCATGCTGCTTGCTTGGGTCTCAGGAGAAAGGAGTGTATTTCCTGTTTCTTATTTTATTCCCTTTATGCATAGCCCAAAGTTAGGAGTCAGTTAGTATTTGTATAAATATCTTGGATATATGTACTAACCTTTCACTAACCCACTAATCCTTTCTTGTTATACATTTACACTTAAAAAAATAGTGTTCTAATTCAATTTGAGGTCTGTATCTCTGTGGGTATGAGTTTTTAATGTCAGGCTACTACCCTGCCACCCCTACCTGTTTATGATAGGATGACTCATATGGAAACATTTTGGAATCTCTGAGCCATCTTCTTCCCAACCCGAGCCTTGACAGTGGGAATCTCCTTTGGTTGGGAAAGATGGAGACCACTCTGTCTTTCTCAAAATAGAATGAAAAAGTAGATTAATTTGAGGACCAGTTTGAAATGTGGGCATTTGTTGACTGCTTCACAGCTTTTTGACAAAGAGTGTAAGCTTGAAAGGGTGTTAATGAGAAATAAGAAAAAGAAAATCATCTTAGTCAATGCACTCTTCTACACAACTTCATTGGACTTTTGCTCACAATCTTTTTCTGTGTTGGGCAAAACACTACATCCTTTTTAAGAGGGACTTTCTGTCTGGTATACGTATGTTTTTCTTCACTACATTTACATTTGTGCAAGTACTTTATGCAATTTAAGTGAACTGTTGCTCAGCATAGATCAATACAAGCTCCAGTACTGACAGTTTCTCAAAGCAGAAACCCCTTTAATGTCATCTTATGAACAATTCCGTACAAGCCTCACTTACTGCTCCCTAGAAACTTAAGTACACTGTAGGAATGGCTCCTAATC
Source organism: Loxodonta africana (assembly GCF_030014295.1). NCBI lineage: Eukaryota > Metazoa > Chordata > Mammalia > Proboscidea > Elephantidae > Loxodonta > Loxodonta africana. The sequence goes on from NC_087344.1 coordinate 109,920,373, forward strand.
GATATTCTGCAGCAAATTGACCCCTTTGGACCTTGAGCAAGTTTTGGAGCTTGCCATAATAAGGTGAAATTGAATCCCTTAGGATAAATGGTTGTGGCTCGGGGAGCAGGTTCAAGGGTGCTGACATGAATTGGAGAATGCTAATTCATCCACCCCAATAGTATGTTATTAGGGAAATTCTCTTCCTGGGGAAAAGAAAACTAAACTGTCAAGCTTTTCTTTTGCTGAAAACTCTAGGGTCTTTAAGTTTTCTTCATATTTTCCCAGTAGGTACACTGATCATATTTTTAAAGATAATGTAAGCTCATTTTTTTTCTTTACAAGAAGAGCACATACTCATTAAAAAAAAAAAAAAAGTAACAAATAGGAAGGCTGAAAGAAGCAAAGACATCCCAACTTCTGTGTCCTTAACCCCCAGAAACAGTGTTCATATATGTATGCATATGTACCCTTCTTTTCCCAGGTGCAAACTTTTGAATATTTAGAAGAGTATAATTTTAAACCTATAGTTTCTAGCATTTAATTGCTTGCTTTCCCCCACATTACATTTAATTGCATTCCAATATTTATTGAGTGGATGAATGTAATTATCTCTTACTATTTTTTTTTTATGGGATACTTATTTCTTATTGTTTTTATGGGATACTTATTTCTAATTATTTCAAATTTAGAATATGATAAAGATAACATTTCAAAGTAGTGGAGACTAAAAAGATCATTCCCAACACTATCCCCTGAAAATAATGTTGAAATAACTGGTTAACCATAAGTTAGATTCCACTTCTTACCTTATTCCTAAGTAAATTCCAGATAAATTAATTGTTTAAAGTTTAAAATAAAAGATCTAGAAGAATACAAGGATAAATATTTATATTATATTATATATAATATATATATATTTATATAATCTTGATCTAGAAGTAGCTTTCTAAACATGAAAACAAAACAACTGTAAGGGAGACAACTGATATATTTAATTACACAGAATTTATAGCAAAAAACATATATGCATATAATCATATGCACATACATATATGCACACATACATAATACTAAAAAGAAAATGACAAACCAAACAATTGCTTAGAAATGAATATAAAAAGGCCAAAAAAAAAATCTAATAACAGTCTAAAATTGATATATAGCTCATATACTACAGAAAAGATACTGGCAAACTTACTTAAAATGTTCACATACAGTAATAAAAAACATGTAAGCTAAAATAATAATATGTCATTTTCACTTGTCATACTGACTAAGTTTAAAAAAGATTAGCAATACTTCCAGCTGTCATAACTGTAGAAAAACAGGCATATCCAAACACTGAGAAAGAGAAATTGATACAACTTCCCTGGAAGATATTTTGGCAAATATAAATCAAAGACCCTAAACATTGGGTACTATCAAGAAATCTCACTTCTTGGAATTATTCTAAGGGTATAATTAAATAAGAGTTCATAGATGTCTATACACAGGTAATCATCTCAGTCTTGTACATAATCAGGAACAATTGAAAGGAACTTCAATATCCAACAACACCATGTTCTTAAAACATTTTGTCATGGTCATTCAATACAAAACTCATAATTCTTAACCAAAATGATATAGGTTTATTTATAGTATTATAGGATTAAGGATAATCCTGATATATTAAATGGAAAAAAGATTGCAAAATACATAAATAATATTTTGATAAATACTTAAACACGTATATCCTTAAGCACATGTTATGAATTGAATTGTTTCTTCCAAAAAGAGATATTGAAGTCCTAGCCCCAGTGCCTGAGAATATGACCCTTTTTGGAGTTAGGGTCTCTGAGTATGTTATCAGTTAGGTTGACACAAGGTCATATTGGAGTAGGGTGGGTCCTAATCCTTTACGACTGGTATCCTTATAACAGAGGAGAAGATACACAGAGATAGGGAAACAGAAGAGGGCTGGCTACGTCATGCTGTAGCTACAAGCCAAGGAATGCCTGGGACTACCAGAAACTAGGACAGATTCTCACTCAAAGCCTCAGAAGGAATCACTGCTGACACCCTGGTCTCACTCTTAGCTGACAGAGCTGTGAGACAATAAATTTCTGTTGTTTAAAGCCACCCACTAAGTGGTATTTTCTTATGGCAGTCCTGGAAAACTAATAAGTACATTTGATATTTATCCCTTAGGATAAATGCCTAGAAGTAGGATGGTCAGTTCAAAGGATGTGAACATTTTTGACGCTCCTGATGTATAGCGCAAATTGTTCTATATCAGCCTAACACTTCCAGGGACAGTAGCATGAAAGTGCCCATTTTCACCATACTTTTTTCATCACTGGTGAATTGATTACTAGAGAAAGTGCACTTATAAATTTTGAAATGTTTGTTAACCATTTATATTTCCCCTGTTGGAAATTGTTTCTTTAAGGGTACATTTTTAAAAATCACAACAGTGAGGTTATATTGCAGGCAATAGGCTTTCAGATCATCATGAAAGTGAACTGGCTTTTTAAAGGGCACAGGAGTGCTTCAGAATTGGTGTGACTTTTCTTGCTTTTTTAGCTAACTGGACACCAAACCAAAAACCAAACCCATTGTCGTCGAGTTAATTCCGACTCATAGCAGCCCTATAGGACAGAGGAGAACTGCCCTATAGTGTTTCCAAGGAGCACCTGGTGGATTTGAACTGCCGACCTTTTGGTTAGCTGCCGTAGCGCTTAACAATTATGCCATCAGGGTTTCCTAAGGGGACACAGTGGTAGACAAATTCACCGTTATTGATCATCTTATGTTGCTTGCCTTTTGCAGTTCAACTGTGGCTAACAAATGTACAGCAGAAGAAATTCTTTCTCTGTTATTTGTGCCTTTGAGTTTCCCTTCCTATGGCAAACTTGTTTTTCTTCAGAGTGTGCTCCTTGTGCTATCCTCTGTCCTAACTCAGATTTGATTTCGTTTTCTGTTAGTTCTGGTTTCTGAACAAGAAAGAACCAGCCATTAGGATCCCAAACCTCAACCAGCCACATCCCCTGCCACCGCCACTTTAGTTAGGGACCCGAAGGGCATACAAGCACAGAAGTAAGACAAATGCATGTTCTTTATTCCCAGCTGGGGTTTTGGCCCTTAAACTCTGGGTAAACCTCTAACCCTAAGAATGGGGCTTGGCTGCCTTGTAGAAATGAATATAAAAAGGCCAAGGGACACATTTTAAATCCTAACAAGATTCAGGCTTAAAAGTCAACAAGTAGGAAGCCCCCTTTCCTTCAGCATCACCCTGGTATCTGTTATACTTTCTGGAATTTGGGAATGGGGAGCTTCCCCAAAGAAGGAAATATTCTTGTTGAACAGTTTGCTGGGAGGGGCGGGGAAGGTTGTGGGTAGGGGGGTGGTGGAAGACTCTAAAATAGAACTTTTCCAACACCTAGACAATTTTTAGCAAAAATTAGATATGTGGCCCTAATAAATACTCATTGGCTCAATAAATAAAGACAAAGATGCCAAAGAGGTTAAATCCACCAAAACAGCGCCCCCAAAGAGACCATATTTTACAGATACAATATCCAATACCCTCTTTGTTTCTTGAAACAAAACTCCACCCTTAAACATCATGGTTCTATAATGTCTTTGATTTTGCTCAGGATGTGATCAAGCGGATTTTCTTGCCTTTTCCCTAAGATCTCTAGCTTATTTTCTCTCACGAAAGTATTTTGGTAATTATTGGTTACTAAAACCATTGGCATGTCAAAGAAACTGCACTTGGGCAGGAAAACAGGGATTTATAAAGAGTTTGATGATCGTTTAAATTGGTAGTGACAAAAAGGTACATCAGAAGTAAAATCATTGAGGTTAGTTAAAAGAAAAAGAGGCTTGATTCTGTTTTGCTCTTGAAGGTGGGATAGAGCATGACTACACCTGTCAAAGCAATGAAATGCTTACAATTTTTTTATGTTGGAAACCCATATGGATTTTGTTACCTTTATTTTTGGGAAGTGGGGGGTGGTGAGATGTTTCATAGAAAATCTCTGGGCTTGAACATTTCCATTATTCAAATTTACTAAATCTGATGATTGAGAATACATCTATCCACATAATCAGACTGAGTTTTTGAATTGCTTCAATCATTTAAGTCAGTTAAAATATTTTATTTAATTCTTGGTTATTATTATGGAAACTGAGTTGAGGGAAAAAAAGAAAAAGAAACCATCTTGATGTTGTGTTCTCAGATTCTGGGAAATGGACAAGAAATGAAGGGAGAAACCAGTATCTGACTGGGAAGGAATAGAACCCAAAGGGTTAGACAAAAACTTAGAAACATTGATGTCATGAAGCTCCATTAGGAGGAGGAGCTAAGGAATGAATTTGGGACAAGGCATGACTTTAGAAAGAAAAAATGCACATTTATAACTAAAAAATATGCATTTGAGCAAAGGATCATGAGATTATTTCCAGAACTATGCATTTCCTGATGTACACTGAAGAGGAAATAAACATGAGGGTGATTCTATGTTAGGATTGCCAAATTAAGCATCCTTTATTCAATAAAATGATATTTTGAAATCAGAGATTATTTTTTTTATGAACACGACACTTTCTTTCTGACTAAAATAAAACAAATCAAAACAAGCAAAATCTGATTCTTAATACTACCTGGATGTTTGTGATGAACTGTTTGTTGGATGTTTTCATTAACTGAAAAAAATTGTACGTTCTATATACAAGGTATTGTGGGGATAAAAAGATGAATGCTGCCAAGCTGATTCTGACTCCTAGTGACCCTGTAGGACAGAGTAGAACTACCCCAGAGGGTTTCCAAAGATATCAATCTTTACAGAAGTAGACTGCCACATCTTTCTCCCTTGGAGCAGCTGGTGGGTTCGAGCCAACAACCTTTCGATTAGCAGCTGAGGTCTTAACCACTATGCCACCAGGACTCCTGAATGAGGGTTACATACCCATAAAAGACAAAAACAACATTGGAGTTGTTTGGCTTATCTATTGCTGATTTTGAATCTATTTCCTCTCTCCTTTTACCAGCATCTGTTGAAATCTTTATAGCCTTTCTCTGGATCCCAACTTCATATTTTTCTTATGTCAGTTTGACTCACATAACTGAATGTATTGAATGGAATACATCAAATAATCATCCTAAAACACCCAAATAGGATTATTCAATGGCAAGAAAGCAGGTTATGCCTTCTAGAAAGCAGTGAAAAGACAAAGTAAAAGAATGACAAATAAGATTAAATTACTGTAATAACCCTGGAGTGCTGTTTTAGGAAGGATTTCAAGGCTTGGAATACGTGCTTTGATGTTTTAATAATGAGCAATGCCTGCCATGGGTGTAGGAGCAGGTGATTTAGCACCATGGGTTTGTCATGACCTACTTCATAGTAGGTGTTCTATAGATGATGGTGCCCATTCCCTAAAAGTTCCTCATGAGCTTCAAAAGTAAAAACAAAAACAAGACAAAACAAAAACAAACAGAAAATACAAGATCTAACTATTGGCGTTTGGGGGATCTTATTCCCTCTTCATTCCAACAAATGAGTCGGTTCCAAGATAATAGATACATTACTGAATCCTTTTTCTAGAGGGTGGCCTTTTCACTGTAGTGAGCAAGGAGTTTAAGATTTGGGACCTTGACAGCAATTCTCTGTTTTACTTCATTCTTTCCTTTCTGAATAACTCTTATTCAGCTGGTGGAGAAGATGGACTATCTTGAAAAGACTTAGATAAGTTGCCTATCAGCTCTAGGAACTGGGGCAAATATTCTCTCTCCCTCTTTCTCTTTACTTCTTTTTTCCTCTCTCCCGCCTTTTCTCCCTTCCTCAATCCCTTCTTGCCTTCCTCCCTTCCCCCTCCCTTGCATATGCTGCTTCCCACTGACTACCTTGTTCTTGCTTGTACTGGACTTTCCTCACCATTGCCGTTGGAATATGCAGCAGATGGGCTTATCTAGAAAGGAGGTAGAAAAGCTACTTGGCCTTATCTAGTTCCAAGTCTAACTTAGGTCTACATCACCTAGCTAAATATATTCTTCTGTGAGCTCTACCTTTGCTCACCAGGACACTATAGTGGGTTAGGACCAAAACCTTCAAAATCCTATAGAACATGCATTTACCTAGCCTTGTCCTCTGGGCAGGTTAGTTAACAGCAATTTGGGAGTATTGAGCTATGCTGTACTAACAGAGAAAACTAATCGCACACAAAGACCACTACTCTCCTCTTTTTCTGGGTCACAAAGCTAAACTACATTTCCCAGCTTCTTTTACAGTAAGCTGTGGTTGTATGACTGAGTTCCAACCAAAACAATGGGAGTGAAAGTGAATTGTGTCACTCGTAGGCCATACCATAAAAGCTGCCCACATGAACTTCTTCATGTGTTTTCTACTTCTGTTTGGCTAGAATGAACATATCACCCCGGGAGACCTTGGAAGTCATGAGTTTACAATGCTAAAACCTCTGCCGCCTTTGGTGCCTGAATAACCGTAAGGAGGTGGGCCTTTCCACTGAACTGTTCATCCAGTTATTACGTTCCCATGAGCGAGAAATAAACTGTACTGTATTTAAGCCATTAAAAAAAAAAAGTTTATGGCTACAATAAAGAATATACTTACTCTTAAGAGAGACTCACTGGCCAAATTCCTAATTCCACTTAACATGAGATGTCATGGACACTGGAGTAAATGGGAATTTTTTAATGGAAAAATCACGTAAAGAGAAGTGACATCAACAAAGACCTGATAACTAAATATACCACTGCCACAAATTGCTTAAATTTTCAATGCCACTCTGAGTGAAGATGCATTTTTATTGGTGGTGGATTTTTTTCCTAGGCTTTAGAAAACATAATAGCACAATTAACTGCTCAATTTAAAATTTTTCTCTTCAAGTTTAAAGCTCACTTATGGAAGATCTTTGGCCATTATCACTGTTTGACTAACACATGAAACAGACTGAATTATTGAATATTTTCTTATTTTCCCTTTTTCTTGCATCTGTCTCACTCCTCCTCTAGATAAGAATAAATAAGAGTAAAAACATGACACCACACACAAAAGACAATATTTTTGTTTGTGAAATGCTGTTGAATAAATGATGAGATCATTAACTGCTACAGTAGCCACATTTGGATCTAAAATTTGATCTAGAACTGGTGCAGTGACAGTCTTTATGTCCTTGGACTCTCTCTGGGATTTGGGAGCAGTCAGATATATGAGAATGGAAATAAACCAGCATTGCTGTTGATATAGAAACTATCCGAGTTCCTAAGAAAAACAGGTCACACTAAGAGCTGTGTGATACACTGCAAGTAGGAAAAGGAGGGTACACCAGCCATTACATTTCTAAGAAATTGATACTTCTTACCTTCTAGGAGGGGTTTAGTAGATGCTGTGGTGTGCTTCCATCTTCCAGGAATAGGCACTTATCTCCCCAGTTGCCAGAGTGTTATTCACTGTTGTCTCAAAGCAGAGCGTCTCCCCAGGAATAGCCTTTAGTCAAAGGAAGCTATTTATTTAAAGTTATCACCTCTGGGATAGGGGGGCAGAGTGGGGAGACTGGTGAATATCACCATACAAATATCTGTCTCCCCTGACTCATTTTAAGGTGTTTTTGAAGAGCACTTATCCATGTGTAGGAAGAATAATGACCTCGCAAAGATGTTCTGGTTCTAAGCTCTGAACTTTGCGAACATGGTATCTTACATAGCAAAGAAGAATTAAGGTTGCTTATTAGCTTACCATAAAGTAAGGAGATTATCAACCTGTGTTATGCAGATGACACAACCTTGCTTGCTGAAAGTGAAGAGGACTTAAAGCACTTACTAATGAAGATCAGAGAACACAACCTTCAGTACGGATTGCACCTCAACATAAAGAAAACAAAAATCCTCACAAACTGGACCAGTAAGCAACATCATGGTAAACGGAGAAAAGATTGGAGTTGTCAAGGATTTCATTTGACTTGGATCCACAATCAACAGCCATAGAAGCAGAAGTCGAGAAATGAAACAATGCATTGCATTGGGTAAATCTGCTGCAAAGGACCTCTTTAAAGTGTTGAAGAGCAAAGATGTCACCTTGAAGACTAAGGTGCAGCTGACCCAAGCCATGGTATTTTCAATCACATCATATTCATGTGAAAGCTGGACGACGCATAAGGAAGACCGAAGAAGAATTAACTTCTTTGAATTGTGGTGTTGGCAAAGAATATTGACTATACCATGGACTACCAAAAGAATGAATAAGTCTGTTTTGGAAGAAGTACAACCAGAATGCTCCTTAGAAGCAAGGATGGCGAGACTACATCTTACATATTTTGGACATGTTGTCAGGAGGGATCAGTCCCTGGAGAAGGACATCATTCTTGGCAAAGTACAGGGTCAGCCGAAAAGAAGAAGACCTTCAACAAGGTGGACTGACACAGTGGCTTCAACAATGAGCTCAAGCATAACAATGATTGTAAGGATGGTGCAGGGCAGGGCAGTGTTTTTTTCTGTTGTCCCTAGGGTCGCTATGAGTCAGAACTGACTCAATGGCAACTAACAATAACAACAACATCCTGGATTATCTAGGCGGGTCTAATGTAATCAAAATGGCCCTTTAAAATGGATCAAAGAGGCTGAAGAGGATGTCAGAATGATATGCTATGAGAAAGATATGACTTGTCTTTGCTAAATTTGAAGATAGAGGAAGAAGTTCATGTGCCAATGAATATGGGCTGCCTCTAGAATCTGGAAAAGACTAGAAAATGGATTTTCCCCTACAGCCTCCAGAATGAATGTAACCCTGCCAACAACGTGGTATTAGCTCAGTGAAACCCATTTTGGACTTCTGACTGCCAGAATTATAAGATAATACATTTGTATTGTTTAAGTCACTAAATTTGAGGTAATTTGTTACATCGGTAAGAAACTAATAACCATAGAATCAGCTTAGGACTCTGTTGCAACTGATATTTCTTCCTCTGTCCAGTTTTGTTTTTCCCATTCCCTTACACGTGTTGTTCCTGAGCACACTCCCCTATAAACCACCTGCAACCTGCATACAAAACTCTACCTTAGAGATGGTTTCCTGGGATCCCAATCTATGACAGTTGGTTCCAAGACTGGTCCTAAAAGGCAGACTCTCAAATGAGGTTTTGGGGCTGGATCACCTGCCAATCAGGTGCCTATAGGGCCCAATCACTGGTGATAGGCGTAACACTGCTAGCATAGGTAGCAGTGCAAAGTTAAAACTTGTTTTAGCAGTGAACCAGGATAAAATACTTCTTCAAGGAAATTCAGTGGTGGGGGAAATATCTCAGATATTTGGTAGGTTCCAGGAGAGTAATAATTATAAAGATTGTGGAATTGAATGACTGTTGCTGAAACTATTGGAACATTAAAGAATTAAAGGCTGAGGGTGATTAAATACCTTTAGACAGAGGCCTTCTTGGAAAGAGACTTGGACCTTCTGTAGCCAGGGGACTATATGCTGAAGAGACTTAACGAAGAAGTCAAAAGAGATAAGGAGGAGCCAGGAGGATAGACAGATTGATAGATAGGCAATCAGGCAGAGAGATGAGAGAGAGAGAGAGAGCTGGCTAGCTAGCTAGACAGATACATGCTATTGAATTCTGAGAATCCTGAATTAAGTGGGATATAGCTCTAAGTTGAATGAGGAGCATTTGTCAATGTAAGAACACTATCACTTGACATAGAATTTAATACCTTGGCAAGGGTCCTGGATGATATTGCTAACACGCTGCTAAGATGGCTATTGAAAGTCTGGAGAAAGGCTAGGTGGCAAAAAAGAAGAACAAAATATTCTGAAAAGTGGGCATGCTAGAGTGGTTATAAATTAGAAAACCCACCAGGCAACCATGATGGATAGGTGGATGGGGTGTTCCAGAGTTCACTCTATTTATCAAAGCAATACGAGTTATACAGGTAAGAGGATCACAAGCAACACTGTGAAGCTCAGTGGTAGCTGTCCTCTGTAGGATAGGGAAGAAGCTATTACAGTACTAGGTTTCCTAATAATAATGACGATTAAAAAAAAAAAAAAAACTGTTGCCTTCGACTTGATTCTGACTCATAGCCACCCCATAGGACAGAGTAGAACTTCCCCATCGGGTTTCCAAGGGGAGCTGGTAGATTTGAACTGCAGGCCATCTGGTTAGCTGCCGACCTCTTAACCACTGCATCTTTAGGACTCCCAATAATGATAAACTTGTTGCCGTCCAGTTGATTCTGACTCGTAACCACCCTATAGGACAGAGTAGAGCTGCCCCATAGAGCTTCCAAGGAGCATTCGAACTGCCAACCTTTTGGTTAGCAGCCGTAGCACTTAACCGTTATACCACCAGGGTTTCCCCAATAATGATAGGATACCTGAATAATAGAGGTCAGGTAAAGGCTCTGAATCATCAGAGATAGAATGTGTGTAATTATTGTAATGAGTGGTTGGTCAGAGTAACATGCAAAAGGGCATGATTTGCAGAGGCCTGTGGTGATGATTTTTTTTTTTTTTTTGGTTTTTCATGGTGATCCCTAAAGGCAAAATATATGGGCCATCAACAAGGGAATTGCTCAATTTATTCAAACAAAAGAAATCAAGGATGGGTGACAGGGAAGGCAATGGCAACCTCAATAAAGGTCACATTCCTTTGCCTAGTTTCTGGACATGGACCAGTTTTCAGATCCAGTATTCATTGATTAAAGGAGTGGCTGAATCTCCAAAAGAAGAACCCTGCAACAAAAGTGTTTACATAATGATTTCCTCAGTCTTTCCTCAAAGGGATCTATGTCATTTACTCAGATAACCATGCACTGAGGCAAAGGGGAATATCCAGCCATTTTGAGGACTATTGAACATAAAGCCTGAGTTGGCATTGATACTTTGGGGACACAATATCATCATGCCTCCTTGGTATACGAGTGGGAGTATATGAGTCTCAGGTGATTAGTTGAGCCCTGCTCCAGGACCTGCTAACAGTGAATCTACTGATTCCATGGATCTATGCAATAATTAATTATCTGTCCTTGAGTGTATAACCAGAATGGACACACTTGGTAATTGACAGAACTTCCACATTAGGTCCTTGGCCTACGGGGTAAAAGCTATTGTAGAAGGGAAAGACAAACGGAAGGTTATGAAACTCCCCGGCCACAGTAAATATAATAAGAAAAATAACAGTAAAAAACACCTCATCCTGAAAGGGAATGGTGGAGATACTGTTTTTCTTAAATCCTGTCAAGCTTACAGGGATGGTGATCCTCATCCTATCCCCCCATTTAATTTGCTATTCTGGTCCTATAAAAACAGACAGGTCTTGGTGGATGACAGTGTGTTATCACAAGTTAAATAGTACTAGCCCTAATTACAACTTCAGTGCCAGGTGTGGTATCTTAGCTAGAGCAAATTAAGGATGCTCAATATATGGTATGTGTCCACAGACCTTGCAAATAAGTTCAGCTCCATTCCTATCAGGAAGACGAAATCAAAGCAGATTGCATTCACATGTGATGGACAAGGTTTTATACTTATGGTTTTGCTCCAGGGCTATGTTAACTCTTGAGGCCTGTCATAATATAATCTAAAAGGTCTAGAATATCAGAACATTCCATAGAATATAAATGTGTTTTGCTGAATCAATGACATCCAGTTTATAGCACCAGATAAGAAAAAAGTGCCAAGTACATTAGAGGCCTTGGTAAGACAAGCACTCCTGAGGGTGGGAGATAAGTCTTAGGAAGCTTCAGTGTCCTGCCAAATCAGCAAAGTTTTTAGATGCTCGGTGTTCTGGAGCATGCCATAACATACCCTCTATATGGAAGGAAAAATTATTTCCTTTTGTACTTTTCACTACTAAGAAGAAAGCACAATACTTGGTAGATACCTCTGGGTTCTGGAAGCACATGTTCCGTGCCTGGGAATATTGTTTGGATCCACTTTTCAAGGGTTACGGAAGGCAACCATCTATTAAATAGCCCAGAGCAGTAAAGGGCTCTGTAGCAGATACAGGTTACCTGTAGGTAGCCTTGCCATTTGGCCATAGATCTTGGAAGTTCTTATATTATTAGAAGCATATGTTATGGGAAAGAATGCTATGCAGAGTTTGTGGTAAGCTCTAGTAGAAAAATCACAACACAGACCACCAGTGTTCTGAAGCAAGATCGTGATGTCTGTCCAGAGGATTATACACCATTCTGTAAATACCTAGTGACATACTACTGAGTCCTGATAAAGATAGAGCTCCTGACCATGAGCCATTAAGCTACCATGTTAGCAGAACTGTTCATCATAAGCCAGGCTCTGTGATACCTACCAAGTCGCATGGTTGGGCAGGTCCAGGAGCAATCCATCATAAAATGGAATTGAGATTGGACGTAAGAAGGGGCAGTGATCAAAGTAAGCTGCATGAGTAGATGGCACAGACTCCATTATCATCCATCACTTCTGCATCACTACTCTTCTCTCAGCTTACACCATGGCCACATGGGGTGTCCCTTATAAATAGCTCACAAAGGAATAATAAAGACTGAGCTTAGTTAAAGAATGTGTCAGCTCAGTATGTGGATGTAAGCCAAAGGTAGAGTTCTGCATCATTACAGCCCAATTCAGGGATGGTCCTCAAAGACAGTGGTGTGGCGAAATCTTCCCAAAAGTTAGAGTCTCAGGAGATACACTTGGTCATACACTTTGTATATAAAGAGAAATACCCTAATGTAAGAATATATATGAACTCACAGTTAATGGAAAATGGCTTGGCTGGTTGATCAGGAGATTGGAAGGAGAAAAGGAGAAAGACTGAAAAATCAGGGCCAAGGATGTCTGGGAAAAGACGCATGCGGATTGATCTAAGTTGTTGTTTTTAGGGGAATGTTAAGTAAGTTAGTTCTTACTCAAAGCCACCCTATGTACAACAGAATGAAACACTGCGTGGTCCTGCACCAGCTTCACAAGAGGTCCTTGTTCCCAGAGGAGGAATGCTCCCGATAAAAGACATAGAAAGAGTCTCACTAAACTTTAAGTTTTGGCTGCCACTGGATACTTTGGACTCTTTTAGTAAGATACCATCAGGCAAGGAAAGGAGTGGCCATTCTAGAAGCGGAAATTGACCCTTTTTATGAGGGGGGTGTACAGTTACTGATACACAAATGGGGAGCAGGAAAAAGTACGTTGGGTTACTCTTGGTATTCCTCTGTTCAATAGTGGTATTAAATAGATGTAGCAGCTATGACCTGAAGAAGGCATGATGATCAGAATTCAGAACACTCAGGGACAAGGCTCTGTTAAGCCACTAGGATCAGCAGGGTTGTGAGTCAAGGGTGTGGGAAATCTAGACTGAGTAATAGAGGAGAGATAAGGTAATTATTAGTTGCAGCTCTGAGACCATCTTTAGTAGCAAGGTCTTTAGTTTGTCCCACTATCCTTCCTTTCAAAAGTCTCCCTAGGAAAAGAGACCAACTAGAATCCTGGAATCCAAGCTTTGTAATGAGTGGACTATGGTAGATAACAGTGCACACTGCCCACATTCCTTTTCCAGGATTGGTGCACTCATTCCTCCAGTGCATAGATCAGTCTCTTCCCATGAATTTCTCTCAGGCAAAGGGAGAGTTCAAGGTTATTCTTCTTCCCAAGGACCTCTTATCCAATGATTGTTCAATGTGCTGATCAAAAGACCTGAGCCTTTCTCCTCAATTTGGAAAATCTCTGAAGGGCCGTCCCTGTTTCAGAGCAACTTATGAGATCAGGGGAAGCCTCACTTGCAGTTCAACTTCTCACTCTACAATTCCTGCTTCCTTCACTCCCTTACAGGTATTGTTCCAGAGAACACTCTCCAATAATGCCTCCATCCTTGAATAGAAATCTCCATCTCAGAGTCTGTTTTTTGGGGAATGTGGAGAGTGAGTAAACCATTTTGTATGAGTATGGCTGAGGTCTAATTCTATTGTGGGAGAGAAGTTGTATAATGTGTCTTTGGTTATAAGTGCTTAAAGGACAGACTGAGGTGATCTAGAGGTGGACACTAAATGGTTATGGAGATGAACAGGAAAGGCTCACTGAGTCTGGGGGTTAGACATCTCCTAGTATGAGTAATCCCAAAGTTGAACAGATGTTCAGGATTACCAGGGAAATGTGAGGAGCACTGTGAAGACCTCATGATTCACGTTGGAATAGAGGACTGTGAAAGACTGCCCAGAGTTAGCCAGGGCACTGATTGAGTGAGAAAATTTTCTAGTCATGTTCCAAAACCCTGTCGTCTAAGAGTTCTGTCATTAAACAAGTCAGTACATTGTCTTGCAAATGTTCATGAATTAACTGCCAATCTTCTAGTATTCAAATGAGTAGGGTCATTTATCTTCAAGTGCTTTGAGAAATTAATATTTTAAATAATTAATTGTACACACCACGAGAATGACACTCAGCTAAACCCCAGGGCTTTCATACACTAGGGTGACACTAGACACTTAACAAAGCATTGAATAAATGCCCTGCCTCTAATACTCCTTATCTTCCTTCTTGCTTAATTACTCCACCACACTTCAGACCATCTAACACATTATACATTATTTATATTGTTTATGTCTCTTTTCCCACTCAGACAGGGTAGTGATTTTTGTCTGTTTTGATGACAGATATGTCCCAGTACCTAGCACTGTGCCTCAAATATAGCAGGTACTCAATAGATATTTTATGAATGAACAAATGATACCTGGGAGTCTAGTGCAGTATCTCACCTATGTTCTTTTTAGTTAAGGGAGGTACATTAGTGCACTCAACTTGAGTGAAATAGAATAGATACACCTGCTCTACATTGATGCTATAGCATCAGGGATGAGATGTGGAAAAGACACGTTATGAAGGTGCTATTTTTGACTATTCCTTCGTGTCTTCCCTTGAGGGGAGAGAAGCAGTTCTGATTCTCATAGACTTAGCTCTGAACCATTTGATTTAATAAAAGGAAAAACTGTAATGAGAAAATGTTGGCCTCTAGGGGGATTTTGAAGCTCTCCACTTGGTGAAGGAAGACATGCAGAAGATATTGCTACCTCCTTGAGCCTGGCCCTTTGAAACCCTTGAATGGGCAGCCCAGATTAGATCCACTCTGGGCATTGAGGAAATGCTGTCTAACTCTTGCTTCCTCATCCCTGGTAGTGTCCTTACCCTCAGAGTGATAGATACAGAGGGTCAATATTTAGGTCTGGGACTAAGGGGAAGATACAGCTTGACCAGCATGTGAACATGCTAAAAATGGTTTGTGGAGATTTAACCCAATGCGCTAGCAGATGCAATACAGATGGGAAAAAAGGAAGGAAATTATTTCTTTTGTCCAACAGCATGGTTAAAGGCAAAATAATTTTTTTTTGTGATGGGGAGACTATAAATGTCTCAAAGAACAGGGTGTTAATAATGGTATCTCTGTGCTCTTGGAATCGGACTGGAATTCAGTGGTTTCTGGGGATTCCAATAGCTACTTCTCATCCATATTCAAACTGAAATCATATCAGTATGAAGCTAAGAGTGTATCTGCCAATTTATTCCTGCAAATTATCACATATCTACTCTCCATCTTAGGGAATTTATCACCTCAAACTCCCATTCAACACATGGTAAATCACGCAAAGCAAGAATCAGAGAACCCCTGCTATATGGTTTCAGCAATGGAAGCTTATTTAGGTGAGAATTTTTAGCTAATATTGCATTCTAGTCCCAACTGAAAAAAATAACATAACAAATTTAAATTGAACTAAGTTCTTGATAACCTCTTCAATGTGGCTACATAAACTGCCATACTGTACCATTAGAATTTAATCACTTGAAATTCATTTTCTATTGAGGCTTCATTACAAATGTTGAAATTTTTTTACTATCACTAGACAAGGCTCTGGTGATGCAGTGGTTAAAGAGTTGGGCTGCTAAGGAAAGGTCCTAGGTTCTAACCCACCTGTCTCTCTGTGGGAGAAAGATGTGGCAATCTGTTTCCATAAAGACTGAAAAGCAAAGCAAACCAAACCTACTGCCTTTGAGTCAGTTTGGACTCACAGTGACCCAACTGGACAAAGTAGAACCACCCCATAGGGTTTTCAAGTCTGCAAATCTTTACGGAAGCGGACTGCCACATCCTTCTTCCATGGAGTGGCTGTTGGGTTTGAATCACCAACCTTCTGGTTAGCAGCCCAGTGCTGTAACCACTGTGTCACCAGGGCTCTTCACAAAGATTACAACCTTAGAAATTCTATGAGACAGTTCTACTATGTCCTATAGAGCCGTAGGAGTCTGAATCAAGTTGACTGCAGTGGGTTTGGGTTTTTTTTTTTTTTTCACCATCACTGTTGTTGTGGAAACCCTGGTGGTATAGTGGTTAAGAGCCATGGCTTCTCACCAGAAGGTCGGCAGTTTGAATCAGGTGCTCCTAGGAAATGCTACGGGGCAGTTCTACTCTGTCCTATAGGGTCACTATGAGTTGGGATCGGCTCAACAGCAGCTAGTTTGGTTTGGGTTTGGTTGTTGTTGTTAGGTGCTATCTAGTCTGTTCCGACTCATAGTGATGCTATGTACAGGAGAACAAAATACTACTTGGTCCTGAGCCATCCTCACAATCTTCGTTATGCTTGAGGCCATTGTCACAGCCACTGTGTCAATCCATCTCATCGAGGGTCTTCCTCTTTTACGCTGTCCCTCTGCTTTACCAAGCATGATGTCCTTCTCCAGGTACTATCACTAGAGTGAACTAAAGTCTGAATGTTTGAAGCTTCAGTGTCTAAAATAAATATATATATTTTTCAAATCTGTTAAAATGTACCATGACACTTGAGGGAGACAATGTAGCACAAAAATTCTGACTTTTGCATCCTTTGAATTTTAACAGAATATACTGAATTCCTTGAAGGAAATATGGGATGTTCTGAATTGCATGTTATGTACCCGAACTTCAGATGCCTTTCCATACTGAATAGGCTGACATCAACAGCAACAGCTACAGCAATAGCTGCTGTTGATTGTCAACTAGTAAAAGTTGGGAACATAAGTAGTGTGAGATGTATGCTTAACTTATTCCTCAAAAATACCACTATGAATGCAAGTATGGACAGTTGATATTATTATCCCCATTTTACAGAGGATTGAAATAAGGCTTATAGAATTTAAATAATTGTGTCCTAAAGATTATACAGCTAGTAAGTTCCCTTTTCCATCTTTGCCAAATCCTGGGATACTTGGGAAATCAAATTAGAAATAAGAAGGTTCTTTAGAAAGTATTAAATTATAGCCAAAGAAATAAATTGGACATGTATGATACAGGCCATATGGAGCCCCGAGAATTGTCATTATGCCAGACTACAGAGCTTTGATGAGCAAAAAAATTATTTTCCATATAACCTTTCCCTCTTCCTTTTCTTGCGAAGATAAGCTTTGTCAATGATGTTTTCTGATCTCTGGTCTCTGATCTCTGAAAGACATATACTAGTCAGCAATTTATGTATATTTACCATAATTCTTTATGATAGATATATTAAAGTTTTCTGTATTTGTTTCTTTTTAGGGGCACTCACTTGTCTCCTTACCAATTTCAGGAAAACATCCTAACCTGTCAGCAGTACTCTTATATCTTATTTCTGGGAAAATCTTATTTTCTGGGAGGAGGATTAATATCACCTACTCTTACTTTATTATATTAACTTATATTCAGAAAATAATGTTTCTTATCCTGTCTTGTGATTCCAGGTGTTTTCCTGATTAGGGCCATGCTCCTCAGTAACCCCTGCATAGTCTAGTCTTTGGAAACCATCTAATGTTTAATCTTGGAAAAGATCCACTAATGAACTAGAGATTGACACAGTAATTGTTGTTCCAATGAGAAAAACATCCAGGGTGTGAGGGGTGTGGGTTTCTCTTGTTTCATTTCCATAGTAGCAATCAAACTTCTAATTAAAATTAGGCACTCAATTGCTTTCTAAATGATTCTGGTGACTTCATTAATCTGCAGTGATGAGCTACCTCTGTAATATTTAATATCCTGACAAGACAAGTCACATATTTTCAAGCAGGAGTCAAGTTTCAGTCAGCTCTCAGATATTCCTGGACACCAGACATCCATTGCTTCCTTTGTATGATAAGGGGCATTTTTTTTTTAAGCACAGTTCATGTCCTAAACAGACTGAATGCTTGTCTAGCATTGTACACTCCCAGAGGGCAGACCCTAGTGGCAGTTATAATGCATTTTAACTCACTTGAAGGAGCACTAAGAGGAGGTGACAAAGCTGCTCATTGACTCTCCCAGGCACTGAACTGGAACACCTTGATATCCAGGGTAAAGAAACTACTCTCAGAGGGTAGAAGTGTCTCTTATATCCCTGAGCTGAGAGTTGCCTCCTTCTAGGGATCGTGTCTCTAAAGAACAATTTTATAGTAACATATAAATTGCTTTTTTTCTTGTAACTCTAGTCCCTGGGTAAACTCGTCCATGATCCCCTCATGCCCCCAAACTTAATCTCCACTCCAGTTCTCTCTCTCCTTGTTCTCCAGACTCAACCATCTCACTAATTTTCATATAGCAATTGAATAACTAATGGTCAAGGCCAACCACATATTCAAAGGGTTCATCGTATTTATTTAAAATATGCTTCCCCTCCAGGGATCTCACTTTCCATGCCAGAAATTCAGTAATTCTTTCTCAATTTCCTTCTTTCACCTCTCATATTCAGTTGATGACTAAGTTTTGACCCTTCTATCTGTTTAACATTTCCCTGTCCTCTACTTTCAGTAATTCCTGACACTTCTTTTATTCAGGCCATCACCATGTGAGGCGGATCTTGAGGGCTGCCTCTCAAGCCTCCCTTTCCCCTTCCTAAAAGTTATCTAAATATTGTTGATATGTACAGCTTAGTTGCATGTGGCCTGAATGATTCAGAGAAAGCAGATCCAACCCTGAGCTTCAGGGGCAGGTCTGACTGATCCCTTTGCAGCTCTGTGCTCCTTAGTTGCTTCAGGAGCCAAGGATTCCACATTTCTGTGAACAAACGATTGGATTAAAAGCACCTGATGCATTTTACCAATAAAATGTAAGAATATTTCCCGAGAATCTCTCTTCATGGTGATATTATAGTGTATTATATAAAGCCTGGAACAATTTACCACCATAAGAGAAGCCAGCCAGAGTATAGCCAAGGGACAAGAAGAGAAATGGAGATGAGGCCACTGCATGAAGCCATCCCTGGAGCCTATCCTACTTAGTAGTTTCCATTACATGAACCAATAAGTTTCCTTATTGATTGGCTCAGTTTGACTTGGAGTTAACATAAAACATAAAAAAAAAACATAAAACATAGCAACATGGAAATTCTAACTGATACATCTTCTCTCGCTAGGGTTATCACAATGATCTCACAGTTGGTCTCTCTGTCTAAGTCTCTATGATCTAATCCCCTCTAGTTGATCACGCACTCTCTTGTCAGAGTGGTCTTTCCAAAAAAACAAACCACAGATGTATGCATGTGCTCTGTGCTTAATCCCCTTCCGTGGTAACCTATTATCTTCAGAATAATTTAAACCTCATCAGCATGATACAGGAAGTCTCATATTATTGGATTTTTTTTTTTTTTTTTTACTCTACAACCTCATATCTCACTTCTTCTTAATGAGAATTCTGTGCCACAGTCCTACTTGAATAATTTTGGCTCCTAGAATAGAAAGTCTTTATCATACAACTCTATGTCTTTGCATATGCAGCTTCCTCTTCTTTGAATTCAGTTTAGGTCCATTCAAGCCAGCAGCCATCTACTGCGAGTCTGCAGTATACCTGGATGTATGCAACATGCTGGCAAAACTCCCCCCCTCCCTGTTTACCTGGTGAGGTTCTGCTGTGAAACTTACCCTGCTCCTTAGAAGACTTTGTGCTTTCTACTTTGTTTCATGCCTCCCTCTTCATTAGCACTTGCCACACTCTGTTTCAATGATTTGTTAAAAGTGGTATCTCCTTAGTTTCTCCCTTGAAGGCAAGAGCTATTTCTTATTTATCTCCATACTCCCAATTCCTCTCATTAAGGTTGGCATATTGACTTATTCACGGGAGTAAGTAAGCAGAAACCCTGATTATTCAAAGTGGAAGGTACATTAGATATTAGCTCATCCTAAGGGTGAATGAATGAGGTGACCTAATGCCTAGTAAATCAGAGAATGCTGACTATCAAGCCATAGGCCGTATCTAGTCCACATATGTAAGATTCACTATATTAACCTGCTTAGTGGGTTTCCACTTTTTTTTTTTTTTGCAAAAAGCATCAGAAGTGTTAGCAATACTGCTCCATTTTTCCTCCTGGCAATAATCTTTTGAGTAGACTTTTGGATGTCACTTGTCCATGCTCTCCAGTCACTCTAGGGCCCTTTGTTCTCTATGGCTTCCCTTATGTGCAGGCCAATATTACCTCCGATTTTTCAGTAGGCAGTAGGTCACCTCACTCGCTGACCCTTGTTGTTGTAGTGTGTTGCTGAGTTGATTCTGACTCATAGCAGCCCTATATGACAGAGTAAAACCATAGGATTTCCTAGGCTGTCAGATAGTCAGGTCTCTTCTCCCATGGAGCTGCTGGTGGGTTCAAATCACCAACCTTCCAGTTAGCAGGCAGGTGCTTAACTATTGAGCCATAAGGATTCCTTCCTCATTTTACAGGTGAGAAAACCAAAATCAAAACAAAGTTTTTCCTAATAAGTCCCTCACTCCAGGGTACATGCCTCTTCTGTTACTCTTATGCCCCCCTCCCCATGCACTTAATATTTTATACACCCTTTCCTCATTTATAGGCATTGTTAGGTTCCAGAGATCAGGTCATTATGTGAAATCGGTCTTACAAGAAAATAAATGGAGGGTGACCACATCAGATCACACAATGGAGGATGACTACATCATTACACAACTGCCAAGTTACATCATTGCGTAACTGCTAAGTTTCATCGTTACATAATTAACAAACCACTGAGAATCATGACCCAGCTAAGTTGACACATAACCTTAACCATCAAAACCAGCATTACTCTCATCTTGTACCTTGGTGTTTAATTGCATATGTCATTAATGAACAAAAGGGTCAGATAGTAGAGTTTATACTATTGTTATAAATGTGAAATGTCAGATAACAAAATAGTTGATACATGAGGAGAAGATGTATTGTCATTTTATCTCTCCCATCTCCATCTCAGGTCATGTTCTTTGAGTGCAAAGAATGTCTTTGTCAGTAGCCTTTCACAGGACCAGGTGCTGAGTGAGTATTCAGTAGACACTCCTTGAATAGAATATTGAATGGAAATCATGCTCCTGGCACACAGCATGTGTGACTATTGACTCCACTGCCACCTTTAACACATAAACTTGAAAGTTCACCTTACAGATTTAATAAAGCTTTCCTGTGCTGAGCCCTTGGAAGTTAGGAATGGGATGGATGGGATTCCTAAAGTATAGGGAGAGAGATGTAAATCACACTGTACAACAAGGCAAGGGGATGCTGAGAGATTTAAAATCAGGGAAGGTGTGCAACAGGGTAGTATACTTATTCATCCTGTATCCTGAGCAAATAATCTGAGAAGCTGGACTATATGAAGAAGAACGAGTGATCAGGATTGGAGAAAGACTCATTAACAATCTTGATATGCAGATGACACAACTTTGCTGAAAGTGAAGAATACTTGAAGCAATTAATGATGAAGATCAAAGATTACAGCCTTCAGTATAGATTACACCTCAATATAAAGAAAATAAAAATTCTCACAACTGGACCAACAATCAACATCATGATAAATGGAGAAAATATTGAAGTTGTCAAGGATTTCATTTTACTTGGATCCACAATCAGCACCCAAAGAAATCATACAACATATAGTATTGGGCAAATCTGCTGCAAAAGACCTTTTCGAAGTGTTAAAAAGCAAAGAAGTCACTTGGACCTAAGCCACAGTTTTTTTAATTGCTTCATGTACATCCAAAAGCTGGGCAATGAATAAGAAAGACAGAAAAAGAATCAATGCATTTGACTATGGTGTTGGCAAAGACTATTGAATATACCACGGACTGCCAGGAGAACGAACAAATCTGTCTTGAAAGAAGTACAGCCAGGAAGTTCCTCAGAAGGGAGGATGACAAGACTTTATCTAACATACTTTGGACATGTTAGCAAGGAGGGATCAGTCCCTGAAGGAGGACATCATGCTTCGTAAAACAGAGGGTCAGCGAAAAAGAGGAAGACACACAATGTGATAAAAGGAAGACACGCAATGTGATATATTGACACAGTGGCTGCAACAATGGGCTCAAACATAGCAACGATTGCAAGGATGATGTAGGACCAGGCTGTGATTCATTCTTTTGAACATAGGGTCACTATGAGTCGGAACCTACTCCATGGCACCTAACCATAACAAGAACAACAGGGCATAAAGTTCAAGTACAATAACAGTGTGTTGTGTTCGTCACAGAGAGAGGAGCCATAAGTTATGAGGGAGGGGTAGAGAACTTTCCAGAAGAGATGGCTTTTAAACGGAGTGACTAAGGATATGTAGGATATTGACAAGAGGAGAATTAGTCACTGGTGCAATGAGCTGGTGTGCAATCTCCAGTGGGCCCTGCTAATACACTCACAGTTTCTTGCCACTTTTCTCCTCCATGAGCGTCTCTGTGCCCGTTAGCTCTGATCAAGAGCCCTTCTACATGGCCTAGAGCAAGCCCCTAAGCCAAGGGTACTCCATAGATAGCCATTTTGTTTTCAGTCTATGGTTGCCAGCTTGGGAGAATAAAGGCAAAATGAACAAAACACACACACAAGAAAACACAAAACAAATAAAAACACTACCAACAGAAAAAGATCCTTAGAGATTCTAGGTAAGTTTTTTTTTTACATCAGGTGGGTAATAAGCTGATGTTGTAACAAGGTTTGAGGGAGGCACGTGTTACAGGAAGGTGTGAAAACCCAATCATCACACTTGCAAACGGAAACCAATCTGTAGTTAAGTTTTGAAGCTTCTTGCTAATTACCTGTAACCCAGTCAGATTCTGCCTCCAGATGAATCCTAGGAAGTCTTCAGGGGAAACTGCTCCTTTCCCCAAGGGTAAGTTCTTATCATTGAATGGGAACCTGCCTGGCTTGAACACTGAGTATGCTGACTCTGGATAAAAATTTACACACTT
Source organism: Loxodonta africana (assembly GCF_030014295.1). Lineage (NCBI taxonomy): Eukaryota > Metazoa > Chordata > Mammalia > Proboscidea > Elephantidae > Loxodonta > Loxodonta africana. Next base: position 109,943,515 of record NC_087344.1, read on the forward strand.
ACAAAAACCCTCTGAACACTTGATGGCGCCCTTAGAGTGGTGGAGAAGCCAGCTGGTGATCCATGATATGATAACTGGATAGTATTACTATGCACCTATTGTGTGCCGGGCTGCTTATGTAATTATTACTCTTTCTCCTAACAAGCTTATAGATTAGGTGTTTCCATCTCCCATTTTCAAATGAAGAAACAAACGCTCAGAGAGGTTGAGGGACTTATTAAGTTCCACACAGTCAGAATGTAGAAGATCTGCAAATTAGGTCCAGATTTAAATGGCTTTAAGACAGGAGCTCTTTCCATTTCACCCGGCATAGGAAGAGGTATACAGAAACTCAGGGTCAAAACCTCAGGATGTGAGATGGTTCTGTCTCTTACTAACAGTAGACTCTTCATGACACTTATTTTCTGGGACCTGCTTCCCTAAAATAGGTGTAATAATAACCCATCTGCTGCCCATTTGACTCTGTTGTCATGGTGCTCCAATAAGATCCTATAATGTCACTGGTGTGGAAACAGTACAAATGTTAATCACTAACATTTCTTGGGGGATTGAACCTGATGGGAAGCTTGAGAATAATTCTCAGTCATTTCCTTCCAAAGATGAAGATCTGGACGTTTTTACAATAGTGGTAGAGTGTAATCGTCAAGAGCACAGACTTCAGAATCAGATGTATCTGGGTTTCAACCGTGGCTTTGTCCTCTTCTTATTGGCTGTGGTAGGCAGAGTAATGGCCACTCAAAGATATCATGTCCTAATCCCCAGAACCTATGAATACGTTAGGCTATATGAAAACCAAAACCACACCTGTTGCTTCAAATGGGTCCTGATTCTTAGTGATCCTGTAGGACAGAGTAGAACTGCCCCACAGGGTTTCCAAGGCTGTAAATCTTTACGGAAGGAGACTGCTACACCTTTCTCCCGTGGAGCAGCTGGTGGGTTCAAACCACCCACCTTTTGGTTAGCAGCCTAGCACTGAACCTCTGCACCACTGGGGCTCCTAATAGGTTAGTTACCTAGCAAAGGTGAATTAAGGTTTCAGGTGGAACTGTGGTTGCTAATCAGCTGACCTTGAGATGGGGAGACTGTCCTGGATTATCTCAGTGGGACCAATGTAATCACAGGGTCCTGCTAAGTGGAAGAGGGAGCCAGAAGAGAGAGAATCAGAGAAGAAGATGTGATGATAAAAGCAGAGGTCAGAGTGATGCAATCGCTGGTTTTGAAGCTTGTGGGAGACCACAAGGGAAGAAATCTGTGCAGCCTCTAGAAGCTGGAAAAGGCAAGGAAACAAATTCTTTCCTAGAGCCTCCAGAAGGGAATATTGCCTCACCGACACCTTGATTTTAGCCCAGCAAGACCCATATTGGACTTCTGACCTCCAGACAATAAGAAAATAAATTTATGTTGTTTTAAGCCACTAAGTTTGTGCCAACTTGTTACAACAGTCATAGAAAACTGATATACTAGCTATGTTGCCTTGGACAAATTGCCTACCCTCTCTGAGCCTTACATGTATCACATAGTAAATAATCAACCAGTAAATATTAGCTAAGGATCCCTGAGTGGTGTAAATGACTGAAAGCTTGATTACTAACTTAAAGATTGACAGTTTAAACCCACCCAGAGTTACCTTGGAAGAAAGACCTGGTGATCTGATTCCAGTAGGTCATAGCCTTGAAAACCCTGTGGAGTGCAGTTCTACTCTGCAACACATGAGGTTACCATGAGTCAGAATCTACTTGATGGCAATGTGTTTGGTTTTTTTTTTTTTAAAGATTAGCTTTACAGTTGTGATTAATATCACATAGGCAATACTACTGGACTAATGGTAGCTTTAATGGGGTGTAGGACTCTGCCTTCATCATAATTAAGACTCAACCTGCAAGACAGATTTTCCTGTTTACTGAGTGATATCAACCCTGAGAAGCTCTGGACAGAGAAATCTGGCTGACTCATTCCTTGCAAGCATAGCTGAACTCCCACTGCATGTTGCCACGTTAACTGGCTGAGGTTTCTGCCGGAAATATCTGTTGCCTAGTTAAGGAAATGTTCCCTGCATTGGAAGCCTAGGCAACTGCATATGTGAAAGTTTCTGGTTTCCTGGGATTGCAAATTAAATGTCAGGGAAGATAGAAATGCTGTAAAAAGGATTCTAAGAAACAGTGCAATGAATTAGAAGGAGGAAGACCTCTGTTTGGCTCAGGAAGCACTTTCACAGTGCCACTGAGGGATAAGCATTTGGCAATGGCATGCCCTTCATCCACAGCTCCTCATGTTTCCTGGTGAAATCGGAGGCTGTGCTGCAATGAAGCCGTGTGCCCTTTCTGTCCTCTGCAAGATCAGGAGTCAGAAAAGCCTGGGCTTGTGCCTTGGACAACTTACCTAATTTCTCTTTGGGATCCAGTATCCTCATCTGTAACCTGGGGTAATAAAATGCACTGTGACATGTAAATGTGACAAGGATAACTTTTATCGGCTGCTTATAGTATTCGTTTCTTAGGGCTCTTGTAACAAAGTACCACCAACCGTGTGGCTTAAAACAACAGAAATGTATTCTCTCTCTCACGGTCCTGGAGGCCAGAAGTCTGAAGTCCAAGCAGAGTCTTGCTCCCACTGAAGGCCGTAGGGACGAATCCTTCCTTGACTCTTCTGGTTTCTGATGGTTTTCCGCAATCCTTGGCTTGAGGCTCCATACTTGGATGTCTGCTTCTCTATTCATATAACCATCTTCCCCCTGTGTGTGTCTGTGTCACTGTGCACAACTTTTCCTCTTCTTGTAAGAACACCAGTCATATTAGATTTAGAGCCCACCCTAATCCAGTATGACCTCATCTTAATTTGATTACATCTACGAAGACCCTTTATCCAAATAAGATTACATCTATAGGTTCGAGGTAGACATGCATTTTTGGAGGACACTTTTAACCCAGTACACTTAATATATGCCAGGAATTATTCTAAGTACTTTATACGTGGTGTCCTACTTAGTTTTCACAATAATACTATGAGACCTTCCAATTTTGCAGATGGGAAAACTGAGGCATAGGGACCTTCATTTCCCAAGGGCACACAACTAGTAAGTGATAAAAGGTCTAAACAATGTGTTCTATTGTCTCCTTAAGATTCAGTACTTATCATGGTAAAAAAAAAAAAAACTGTAGCTAATGTAGTTGCCTGGGTGGTACAAACGGTTATGTGCTCAGCTAGTAAATGAAAAGTTGGTGCTTCTGATCCATTCAGGTACCTCAGAAGAAAGACTTGGTGATCTACTTCTGAGAGCTCACAGCCATTGAAAATCCTACTGAGCTCAGCTCTATTCTGCAATACACGGGGTTGCCATGAGTTGGAATCAACTCGATGGCAACTAATAGTCGTTAACATATATTTGCCTTGCAGTGAATTTGTAGGATTCAACAGAAAGCCTTTAGAAAATAATGGCATTTAAATTGATTCTGTGAGTGAAACGTTAGTGCTTCTTCCTGCTAGCTCGTCTAGGTTCTTGCAACAACATCCTAACTCATCTTTCTCCAGTATGTTCCCTGACCTCACAATGCTGTAAGAATGGCCCTCCTAAAATCCAGCCCCGAAACTGGCATTCCCTGATTAAAGTATACGTAAAATAAATCCAAGTCCTGGGGCATATCATAATGGCCTTTCAATATAATGTGGCTAACGTTCCTCTTTCAAACCCATCTGGAGCTCCGTGTTCACAAACGTACTTACGCTCTACTGAAGAGCTTCTTCCTCTCACCTAATCTCCTTACTTTTGAACTAGGCACATTTGCGCATATTATTGCTTGCATCTGGGATACCTTTCCTCCCTTTTCCTGCCAGGTGAATTCACACTACCTTCAAAACTTACATATTTTATTGTGGTAAAAGTATATATAGCATAAAATTTGCCATTTAAACTTTTTTGAAATGTATGATTTAGTGCCACTAATTATATTCACAATACTGTGCAGCCTTTGCCACTATTTACTTCCTAAACTTTGTATCACCCCCAACAGAAACTCTGTACCCATTAAGCAAAAACTCCCAAATCTCCCCTTCTCTCAGCCCCTGGTAACCACTAATCTACTTTCTGTCCCTATGCAATTTCTTATTCAAGATATTTTATATGAATTGAACTGTACAATATTTGTCCATTGGTATCTGGCTTCCACCACTTTTATCTGGCTTACTTCGTTTAGCATAATATTTTCAAAATTCATCGATGTTACAGTATATATTAGAACAGTATTCTTTTAATGGCTAAATAATATTCCATTATATATCTATCTATTATTTTGTTTATCCACTTATCTATTGATGGACACTTGGGTTGTTTCTACATTTTGGCACAGTGGTTAAGCACTCTTGGCTTCCAGCCGAAAGATCAGTGGCTCTGTGAGAGAAAGGAGTGCAAACCAGCTTCTGTAAAGACTACAGCCTTGGAAACCCTATGGGGCAGTTCTCCTCTGTCCTACAGGGTTGCTATGAGTTTGAGTTGACTCAGTGACACTCAACAACAACAACAAAGACTTGGCTGAGAACTTCCAAAAGCCTGTGTTCACACTACCCCTTGAGGCACTATCGGTAAGACTGTTGGCTGGGAGAACACAATCCTGTAGTCCAGTCTGATCCTCCAGCCTTGGCTGCCTCTCATTGCTCATCTATTGGTGCTTCTAAGGTTTCAGAATTCCTAGCAACCCAGAACTCACCTGAGTTATGTGAGGGGATGACTCATGTCTTTGCAAAGATGGAAAGACTGATGACAAGTAACGGGATTCTGCTGTTCTTCCCAACCCAGTTTATGAATTCTGGTGGGGCACTTACTGGCAAAGGTGCTCCCCTCACTTTAATAAACCCTATTTCTATGTGCTTAGAGACCATCACAGCATCTTGCAAGAAGGAAAGCTGATCAAGCTCCTCAAATTGTTCGATTCCTTCAAAAGCTTTCAGAAAAATTCAGAGAGGAAAATGTGTTTTCTCTGAGACCTGGATATTGACACAGACTATTAGTTTGAATGCATAATTTATAGCAAGAACAGTTCATTAAGACTACAATGAAAGTCCACGTGGTACTCAAATTCTTATTATCAAATTAGGTTTTCCAAAGGGAAAAGACACTTTATGTAATGGAAAGGAGTGTAACTATTAAATTAAAAGCAGTAAGTATTCACCCAGGCCCACCTTTCCTTTTCTTTCTAAAGATATATTTCAGCACGCAGGGAATAGTCATCTTTTGCCATACTTTTTAATACATAGATTGCCTCTTTCCACTGTGCCAAATAGAAAACCTCAAGTCAGGAAAGGGATCTCCTCTGCAGAAATTGCATTTCTCTTTCATTTGTAAGTTAGTTGAAAATTCAGAGAGAGTTCCCAAAAGACCTTAAAAGGTAGCTCCTTGAAATTTCCCCTAGTGAATTCAATTGTGAGCTGTACTGTGTGACTTATCATTACTCAAACAGCTTATCCTGTGTCCCTCTTGATAAGAATGGAGCGGAAACTATGACTCATCAAAAAATGACTACAGAATGAAATAGCCAAGTAAGGTACATAATAAGGCAGTCCTGCAATGGATTTAGGACTATATCAAGAAGCTCAGCTCTCCCTCTATTTATTGGTCTTTTTACCTTAGTCTGGGCTGTAGATTCCTGTAGATGCTGTTTTCTACCTGATGCTCTCTTCTTCTTTGGATTTTGAATTCGTATTATTCTTCCTTATGCATAAGCTCATTCATTTTCCTTGATTCCCTAACTAGCTGGTGACAGGAAAATCAGGATTATCCTCAACTCTTTCTTTGCTCATGTTTTATAGTCAGTCAGTGAACAAGACCTGCCAGGTTTACATTTCAATATTTCGCTAGTGGACATTCACTACTACCACTGCAAGACACACAGGCCCTTCCAATTACCTTGCTAATATTCTAGTTCAGGGATTAGCAAACTACTGCCTGTGGACTACATTCAGCCCACCACCTGTTTTTGTAAATATAAGTTTTATTGGAACTTTATTTGTTCCAATAAACATGTCCGTTTTATATGGTTGCTTTGGCGTTACAATAGCAGCACTGAGTAGTCACAAAGCCTAAAATATTTACTATCTTTACAGAAAATGTTGACCTCTGTTCTAACTCATGTTCTTATCATATCTCAGCTAAATAATTGTGAACCAAAACCAAACCTGTTGCGCTAGAGTCAATTTGATTCCAGCTCATAGCAGTCCTGTAGGATAGAGTAGAACTGCCCTATAGGGTAAATCTTCAAGGAAGCAGAATGCCACGTCTTCCTCCCATGGAGCTGCTGGTGCATTTGAACTGCTGACCTTTCATTTAGGAGCCAAATTCTTAACCACCGTGCCTACAGGGCTCCAGATAATTGAAAATAGCCATTCAATTCCTTCCTTTAGACATTATAACAGCAAGTTGCTGCCAGTACCCTTTTCTCTGTCAAACCCTAGCAAATTCCTTCAAATTTTTCAAAGCCCAGATTAACTACAATCATTCTACGACTCAGTTTTAAGAACATGAGGTACAATGGTGAGAAATATAAACCAGATTCTTCTCCTTACAGCTTTTGTTCTTCATTCTGTAAGAGCAAATAGGAAATTAAACAAGCAATGACCTAACCATGTGATTTGGGTTATAACAGGTACAATGATCTATACTAGCTCCATTCCTTGCCAATTGTGTGACTATGAGAAATTATTAACTTGTAGCCTCAGTCTTCTTTACTGTAATTGTGGGGATCCAATGAGATAATCCACAACAGAGATAAGGCCTTGTGTTTGGCACGTACTCAATAAACAATAATTACAGGAAAAATATATTGAACAGGAACACACAAGCTAGTTTTGGATGTGTGGAAATGGCTGTTATAATTAATGTTTTTACTGAAGTTAACAAGGGAAGAAGAACAGTGTTCTAGTCACAGGGCATAGCATGTGTAAAGACTTGAAAGTGGAAAATTTTCCTAATTCCCTGAATTTGAAATAATTGCTGGCATCTCTGTGCTCCTCAGAGTGCTTTGTTTACCCTACTAGTATAGACCTCATCCCAGCGTAATATAAATGTACTTTTGAGGGGAGAGGCCTATACTTACGTTTTTACCTTTGTATTCCTGGCATTTCAGAGACACCTGACACAGTATATAAATGATCAAAAAATATTGTTTTCTAGAAAGCAGCATAGCAGAATCAAACAGCATGGTCTTTGGAATAATAAAAAAAAAAAGCCTAGACTTAATCTCAGATCTCCCATTAATGAGGTGGGTGACCTTGGACATATTAAATTACTTCTCTGACCCCCAGTTGACCTAGATCTCAAATGTGGAAAGGAATACCTGCCACATAGACTTGTAGAGTTTAATTAGAAAGCAGAACTAACACGCTCATTTTGTCTGCATGTTATAGGAGTTTCATAAATGATTACCTTTTATTGATAATGAGGCTTTTTAAAATTCTGACCAATGGTATTAGCATAAGAGTTTAAAGATCAATGAACTGAACAGCTGAGAGTCACCATCTGATCTCACAAACATTTAGCCCAAGCAAACCCAGAAAACTATCCAGGCTTAACACCTACTTCCTTTTTTTTAATTCTACAAATTGGGGTACTATGAGTCAGAATCGACTCAACAGCAATGGGTGTACTATATGGCGGGTATTGGGCCTTGTGCCAGAAAATTTATACTGAACAAGACTTACCCAGCCCCTGACTCTTGGAGTTTAAAGTCTAACACATTTTCAAGCATATTATGCATTTAGTCTCTGGGCCTTTTTTTTTTTTTTTTGAGAGAGAGAATGTGTGTTGGTGAGTAGTGCCTGCAGGTACCTTACATAAAAGTAAGTGAACCCTGCCTAAAAATCTTTAATTGAGGAGGTAATGGGTGGACCTGGATGTGGCATGTTTTATTGCTCTGATAAATTGGGCCGACAGAAGTGACCACATGCTTCTTTTTGTTTTTTCCTTGGCTATAGTAGTAGCCCATTCTAATATAGTGATTACTTATCTCTGGCTGTTCCCATCAAGTAACCTCAAGACCTACTGCAGGCACCTTCCATTTCCATACATAGATTTCTATTTCACTTTCTCTCTTCTTTCGAACTTTCCTTTATATCTAATAATCTGATAATTAACTAATTAATAAATGTTTATCATTTGGTTAACATGCCTTGGGAAAAAAAGGTAGAGATAAAAAAAAAAAGTACGTTATAAATTAAGTTAGAGTGACAATGGCTACTCTTGATTATCTTTCTACCAGGATGCAGGCATTTTATATTATTTCTAATCTGCACAGCAGTCATTCAAATTAGGAATTATTAATTTCATTTTACAAATGGAAAACTGAGACTCAGAGTGGTTAAGTTTTCTGGCCAAGCTCATTCATCTGGCAAGAGGCTACACTGGGATGCTAGTATAGACCCATCTGATCTCAAAGCACTTTCTATGATGCAATACCTCATGTGGGAAGCAGAATAATGGCCCCTCCAAAATGGCCGTATCCTAATCCCCAGAACCTGTGAATCTGTGACCTTACATGGCAAAGGGGAATTAAGGTTACAGATGGCATTATCCTGAATTATCTAATAGGCCTAATGTAATTATGTTGTTGTTGTCAGTTGCCATCAAGTTAATTCTGGTTCATGGAGACCCCACGTGTGCAGAGTAGAACTGCTCCATAGGCCTTTCAAGGCTGTGACCTTTTGGAAGTAGATTGCCATGTCTGTCATCCAAGGTTCCTCTGGATGTATTCGAACCCTCAACCTTTTGGCTAGTAGTCGAACACTTAACTGTTTGCACCTTAAAAACCCTATGGATCACTTAAAGCACAGCAAAAATTAAAAACAAAACAAAACCCTATGGAACAATTCTACGTTCTGCACACGTAGGGTCTCCATGAGTCAGAATCGACTAGATGATAACTAACAACACTAAAAATGGAAAAAGGAAGCAGGCTAGGTCAGTATGGTAAAAGCTGAGGGTTCAAGTCACCTCTTCTAGCTTTGAAGATAAAGGGAATGTGTCATGAGTCAAGGAATGTGGATGGTTTCTAGAAGCAGGAAAAAGCAAGGAAATGGATTTTCTTCTGAACCTCCTGAAAGGAACACAGCCCTGCTGACAACTTGGTTTTAGCCCAGTGAGACCCATGTTAAACTCTGGCCCATAGAACCATAAGATAATAAATTTGTATTGCTTAAGACACTAAGTCTGAGATAATTTGTTACAGCAACAATAGAAAACTAATGCAGTATACTCTTTCTCTATGCACAAAATGATTTTAAAATATATGCAAGGAAATCATTACGGGCTCTATTTTACCATCCTGTTGGAAAGGACTTCAGATGATTGGAACTCAGAAAAGCATACATGCAGTGTCAATTTTGGCATATGAGTAAGACTTCATGTAGAGGGAAGAAATTGTCCTTGGGTGAATTTAAATCTGGGCTTATTAAAATACAGTTTGATTGCAGGTTATGATTGGGAGTTAGCTTAATGAAAGGAGGGATGAAAGGGAGGGAGGAAAGAAAGAAAAAAAAAAGGAAAGAAAAAATCCTTAGACTGTGTACCACTGAAAAAGAAAGAGCAGCTTTAAGTTGTTTCATTTTTTTTTTTAATTATTCAGACAGAAGCTGCATGAAAACAAAAATAATTGAGCAGGAAACATCTTTTATCGTTCCTTTCAGTTCTCGATCTTTGCATTAAATTAATCCATATGGGGCAGTTTTTCTTCTCTATGCACATTATCTAAGCAATCATTTCAGCCTTTTTAAAAATAAATAATACTAATAGGCTTCATGGAGATCTTACATTCATTTATGAAAATAATAGATGGAACTAAATGATTTATAAAGCCAATTATTTTTACAAAGACTGTGAGTGACAGGTAATGGTAAAGGGACGTATTGCTGGTAATTTAATTAAAAAATTGTGAAGAAATCTGGGCCAGGTGTTAAGTTGAACAATAAATCTGCAGTGGGTTAGTAGAAACTTTCAAAATGAGGCACATCTGACTTTGATCAAAGTGGGAAAGCTGCAGAAAATCCAGAAACACAATATTATCCGCGTGAGACCCCAGGTGTTTTGTAGTTTCCAGTGGAATTTGGTGGATAAAAATCATAGCCTAGAAAGTTCAGGTACAGGCTCAAATACATGACTTTTGCTGAAAAAAGATGACAAGAGTACATAAAGTGGCTAAGAGGTGAGTTTCTATTGGTGTCCCGGTATTGTCTCACAACAGTCAAAGGTAAAGAAATGGTTCTCAGTGTGCTGGTCTTGGCACAATCATCAGGCTAACACGAGTGTAGAGATAAGGGACAAGTAGATATGGACCCTCTGACAACCTCCTCCTACTCTTCTTCCTCCTTCTCTTTGCTATAAGAAAAACAAAAACAAGACATACACACACACACACACACACACACACACACCACTTTTCAAGAGTCTTACTCAATACTTGCTCTCAAAATATTCCTCTTCTGAATATGATCATTTGCAGCTTAAAAAATTCCAGATGAGGGGTTGAAGGCAGTAGAGCATTTTCATCTTAGGTGAACACATTTTCTTGCCTATAGTAGTTTCTTCTGCCTATACATCAGTGTGAAGGTGTGCGACTACATTAGCATTATTCCAGGAGAAAGGCTGAGTTCCAAAGGCTAAGAGCTAGAAGGGCTCACATACGGTCACCAAACTCTTAAGGTTTATTGATTGTCTTGGTTACCTATTGCTGCCATAACAAAATACAGCACAACTAGGCAGCTTTAAAGAATAAGGATTTATTTTAGTAGTTTTAGAGGCTAGAAATCCAGATTTGTGGCTTAACTCTAGAAGGAGCTTCTTCTTTGTCTATTTCAGCTTCAAGGCAACCCTTGGCATTCCTGGGCTTGTAGATGCATCTGCTATGTGTGTCTGTCTTCATATAGCGTCTTCCTCCTGTGCGTGTGTCCCTGTGTCTATTCTGCCCTTTTTATAACTCAGAACTAATCTGGTTTAGTACTCATCCTACTCTGCTATTATTCATTAACATAAAAAAAGAAAACCCCTATTTACAAGCAGGAGCAAATCCTCAGGTACAGGATTTCGATACATATTTTAGTGAGACACGATTCAATCCACAATATTAATTTTCCAAAGTTCCAGAGATAAGTAGTTGCTTCTCAGTTGAAATATTCCTAAACCTATTATTTGCTAGAATTGACTCTTTTGAGTTAAAGAAAATATGCAGGGTCATTTTTGCAATAACAGTCTTTTGCCCTCTTCCATATCCATTGAAAACTTTGGTTCATAGGGTGTTGGAATTCTTTTAAATCATAAAAGGTATACAAGCACAGGTGGAAAAAGTACAAGAAGGTATCCAGTGAAAAGTAAATCTCTCTACCACTCTGTACCCCAAGTCCACCTCCCAATCAACCACTGTTTACAGTTTCTTAATCAACCTCTTAGAAGTAGTGTGTGTGTATACAGGCACCACACATCCATTTATTTTACACACAATTTTACAAGGACACCATATTCTGTACATTACTTTTCTCATTAAACAATATATCTCAGAGATATTTTGATACCAGGACTTATAGATCTTACCTCATAAGTGTCCGCAGAGGCAAATTATTCCATTGAATAGAGGTATCATACTTGAACTGATCCCCTATTGATGGAGATTTCTATTATTTGCAGGCTATTACTATCACAAATAATTCTGCAATGAATATACTTGAACATATGTTTCTGAAAACATGAATATATCTGTGGAATAAATTTCTAGAAGTAGACAAGTAAAACTAAAGGGAACATGCATTTAATCTTTCAATAGTTGTTTTTCTTAGGTGCCATTGAGTCGGTTCCGACTCATAGCAACCTTATGTACAACAGAAGGAAAAACTGCCAAGTCCTGCGCCATCTTCACAACTGTTGCTATTCTTGCACCCATCGTTGTAGCCACTGTGCTAATTGATCTCTTTGAGTGTCTTCCTGTCATTCACTTAGCCTCTACTTTACTAAGCATGATGTCCTTCTCCAGGAACTGGTCCCTCCTGATAACATGTCCACAACACTTGAGATAAAGTCTCACCATTCTCACTTCTAAGGAACATTCTGTTGTACTTCTTCCAAGATGCATTTTTTTCCTTCTTCTGGCAATCCATGGTATATTCAATATTCTTTGCCAACACCACAATTCAAAAGCATCAATTCTTCTTTGGTCTTCCTTATTTATTGTGCAGCCTTTGAAGGCACATGAGACAATTAAAAATTGGATCAAGTCCACGTTAGTCCTTAAAGTGACATTTTTGTTCTTTAACACTTTAAAGAGGTCTTTTGCAATTGTTTGATTCTTGACTGTGGCTTCCATGGGCATTGATTGTGGATCCAACTGAAGTGAAATCCTGGACAACGTCAATCTTTTCTCCATTAATTGTGATGTTGCTTTTTTTTTTATTGGTCCAGTTGTGAGGATTTTTATTTTCTTTATATTGAGGTGTAACCCATACTGAAGGCTGTGGTTTTTGATCTTCATCAGTAAGTGCTTCAAGTTCTCTTCACTTTCAGCAAGCAAGGTTGCAGCATCTGCATATTGCAGGTTGTGAACGAGTTTTCCTTCAATCCTGATCCTGCATTCTTCTTCATATAGACCAGCTTCTCGGATTATTTGCTCAGCATGCAAATTGAATAAGTATGGTGAAAGGATACAACCCTGATGCACACTTTTTCTGACTTTTAACCACACAGCATTCCCTTGCTAGTGAAAGAAAAAAAACTACCGTCAAGTTTATTCCGACTCATAGCAACTCTATAGGACAGAGTAGAACTACCCTGTAGAGTTCCCAAGGAGTGCCTGGTGGATTTGAACTGCTGACCTTTTGGTTAGCAGCCATAGCTCTTAACCACTATGCCACCAGGGTTTCCCACTTGTTAATAAAAAGATCTCTAAATTGTTCTTCAAAGAGGAAATACCAATTACATGCCTACCAATGGTATCTGAGAGTCTTGTTTTGCCATAGCCTCTCTAAAACAGTGTTATCTTGCTGATCACTGTTCATCTGACAGGAGTAGAATGAAGACTCATTGCTTTAATTTGTATTTGTGCAAATTAGACACCATTCAACAAGTACCTTTCAACAAATGTATTTTTCAATAAAAACAATTACGAGGGAAATTGTTCGAGTTACCTATTGTTGTGAACAAACTATCCTGAAAGTTAGTGGCTTCAAATAAGAATTTATTATTATTTTATTTCATGATTCTGTAGGTAAAGAATTTAGACAAAACACAACAGGAACAGCTTGTCTTTATTCCTTGTTATTTGGGGCATAGCTGGGATGAATCTAAGGGCTGGAGACTGGAATAATGGGCACTGGTCAGGAACTGCTCGCTCTCTCTCCAAACATGCTCTCCATTTGGCTAGCTTAGACTTTCATACAATTCTCCAAAAGGAAGTGCCACAAAAGACCAAGGCAGAAGCTGTAAGGCTTCTTACAACCTATATTGGAGTCCCTGGGTGGGGCAAATGGTTAACGTGCTCAGAAGCTAACTGAAAGGTTGGATCTGACAAATCAGTCATTGAAAATCCTGTGGAGCACAGTTCTGTTCTGACACATGTGGGGTCACCATGATTAGGAAGCAACTTGACAGCAACTGTTTTTTTTTTTTTTTTTTTAATAACCTAGATTAGGAAGTCAGACAGTATCACTTGCACTAATTTCAATGCTGTCCATTTGGAAGCTATTTTGAAGACCAGTTACCACAGAATATGTTTAAAATTCATTTATATTTATTTTCCTACTATCTGCCTATTTGTGTCCTTTGCTTAGTTTTCTTTGGATTATTGATCTTTCCCTTATTAATTTGTAAGATTTTTTTTCTTTATTAGAGACATTACATTTTTGCCTTTCATACATGTTGTAAATATTCTTTCTTAAATCATAATTGTCTTTTAATTTTGTCTATTTTTTTACAGAAAATTTCAATTTTTATGCACTGTAATTTGTCATCCTTTATGGCTTTTAAATATATGCTTTTCTTAGAAAGTCTTTCTCCAATCTAAATTATTAAAAATTCAAAGACTGTTAAGGCCTTTTCCATATAGTCCTTAAGCCCTTCCATTGACTTATAACTTAATCAGTTTGACAAGAGAAATGGAAGGATGACAAACAGATTCCAGGAACCTATGCAGATGCCAGTCTGCAGTGAATGTTGCAGGTACTGCTTTCACTGGAGTTGGCTTGTCTGAGATCTTCCATGTTTTCTAAGTTGCTACAGGACCTATCTTTTTTTTTTTTTTTTTTAATGGTAAGCTCCTCCCTTTCCATCTGACTTCCCAAACCTGCTACTATTTTTTTCCTCCCAAATAAATATTCTAGTTCTCATTATCTTCTGACATCTTCAGCTGGAGAGTTTCATCTATACTGTTTAGTAATCACCATCTCAAATAATGATGGGAAAAGAATTTCTAAGGTTATACTTCTGCAACCTTTGTGTACCAGTTATTGAAGATGCTACAAAAGTTTTACTTGGTGTTATCATTAAGGTTGTGTGTCAGCTTGGCTGAGCCATGATTCTCAGTGACTTGGCAGTTATGATGTAGTTTGGCAGTCATGTGATGATGTGATCACTTCCATGATGAGATTTGATGTAATGTGATCACCTCCATGAGGGGTTCGCTGTGAGTAGCCAACTAGTTGAAAGGGAATTTCCTTGAGGCTGTGGCCTGCATCAAGTATGAGTGGATTTTCTTGCAAGGCTGTAAGGCTTTTGCCCATACTGGATCCTGCAGAAGTCTCCTGTTTGTCTGACCTCCGGTTCTTGAGACTTGAGTTAGCAGCTTCTCTGCTGTCTTGCTTGTCAATCTTGGGATTTGTCGATCTTCACAGCCTGTGAGCAAGAACCCTGCTGCCTGACCTGCTGATCATGGGTTCACCAGCCCCTGTAGCTGCATGAATTAGCCTCTATCCTGACCCATGGACTTGGGACCTTCCAACTGCTACAACTGCTTGAGCAATTTCCTTGGTACAAATCTCTCTCTATATATTTATATGCTTCACTGGTTTTTATTCTCTAGAGAACCCAGCCTAAGACACCTGGTGACTTGACTTCTCCAATACATCATGAAGGTCGAGATGTCTTAGGACAGAGACAACTTTGCTTCATCAGGTATGAAAACGCAGAAATGTAAGTTACTCTTGGAGAAGGGAGTTATGAAATTAGACATATAAGTCTCCTCCTTAAGAAGGAAATCATATTTTTATTAAAGAAAATCTTTAAAGCAATGACATAAAACTTTTGTTTATTTAGGTGTAGAAAAATAATTTGTGCCTGGCATAGAATATTAAATTACTTTTTAGTCACCAAACTCATTCTATCCAGGCAAGCTAAGATCAAAATTTCTATTGCATTTTTTTTTTTTTTGCTTTCCTGTCTCACAAGTTTCATCCTGCATATATAGCCTTTATCCAAAGCCTAGATATTAAGAAATCTTTCAGTTGATCTACACAGACTTTCTTTATATCTTTTGAAGAAACACATAAAAAAAAAAAAATCCTTATATCAAGGTTAGTTAAACATGAAGTCTTAAAATATGGTTAGTTAACACAGAAGACTATGATAATTCATAAATGGAATCCTTTGTTATCTTCTGAGGTTGTAAGGGATTAGAGTATGCAGTTTTGTTTTTTTTCCCCCAAGTTCCCTTGGATCTTTTATTACCACGAACTCTGCATAACCATGAGTAATAGAGAAAGTTGCTTTCTTTTTGTAAATGCAAAACAGTTTAACTTGAATTAAAAGTGAAACTTTTTCAGCAGATGCCAATAATTTACTTCCTAAAAAATCTAGTCTTTGTCTTCATTGAGCTTGTGTTTTGATGGGGTCACAGAAAGTAGTCAAATGATTATACAAAATACAAACTGTTCTAAGTGTGTGAAATGTATCATGTGAGATCCTAATCTGGTGTCTTGGATTAGGGGAAAGATTGAAATCAGAATGAGATCAGAAAAAAAGAGAGGAATTGAGTAGGTAAAGAGCATAGTGTAGGGAATGAGGATGTAGGAGAAGGTGGATTGGGCAAGAGGGGAGTAACATGCAGGAGATGTATTTTAGGAAAAGACAAATTTCTTGAATTAAGAAGGAGTATTAAGGCTCAAGGACCTGAAACAAAGCCATACGGCTAGAGAATAGAGAGAAAAGAAGACACAAAATGAGGCTGGATCATAGGCTTTCTTATATTATGGACTTTGATCTTTATCCTACAATCAGTAGGTAATAACTAGACGTTGTCTCCCAACTCCAGGCTCCAGGTTACTTACACTGCCCCCTCCTTGGAACAATTTTAGACTCATGTTTAATTAAAAAAAAAAAAAAAAAAAGATCAGGCAAAAATTTTAGCTTCTGAAAGGTTTTGCTTTCAAATGGTAATTGCATTAGGAGTTAGTGCAGGAAAAAGAAACAATTATATGTTTACCTAGAAGAAAGAGATTTAATGCCAGAAATTAGGTGCATGTTAAATTATTAAAAGGGCTATGGAGGAGCAAAAGTCAGGAGTTCTCCCACTGGACTACTGATTTCAAGATCCAATTTCTGTAGCTGCAAACCAAACATTAGGATGTTTCTGTTGCAACAGCCATGGTCACTACTACCTCAGGATCATGAAGCTGGGGACTAAACCACTTCAAACACTGACGTCTATCGGAATGTAAAGAAAATGGCTCCCACCTTCTTCCCATCTCTCAAATCTTGAGCGAGTGCGTTTTGTTAACAGATCTAAATTGCATACAGACCCCTATTTGCAAGATACCAGGTAAAGCTGTTTTTGGTCTTTCATTTGCTACAATATATAAAAGACAATGGAAATAGATGCCAAGAGCCAACAGGCAATGTCCAGTACATTAACCAAATCTCTCTTCCCCGAGAAACATTGGCAATAAGCCCAGAATGAGAAATGTGGAATGAGCCATAGCAAACTCTCAAGGATCTCCAGTAATAATTGATGGTTGTGATCTGAGGAGGTAAAAATCCAGAATATCTGATACTGTGTTGGCCATTTTATAAACTTGCTGGATGGTTTCCTCCCCAAAATAGTACCTAATTTCCTTTATCTCCTTATGAAAAAGTTAAGAAATACTAAAAACAGTAAATACAGAGGCCTGAATGTTACATTTACAGTTCACTATAAGATGATCTTATATGTGTGAGATTGTTTTACAGATAAGAGCATGTTACGTGTGACGGTTCTTTCAGTTATGATCAGAGCTGTGATTCTTATTTCAGTATGTACATTTATTATGCTTAAACAGATATATCTAATTGCTTTCCCTGGTTTGAGGAAATAGCAAAATTGCCTACAACTGAACATGTCCTAGTGGAGAAAACATGGTGGTTAATATTAGAAAAAGGTGTGCGCTAGTTCTTGCTACTTCCTTGGAAAAGACACAACCACATGGGACCGTGGTTTCCTCACATGCAAAATTGAGTTTGGAATTAACCAATTTCCATGGTAACTTCTGCTCTAAATTCTGTTATGATTTTTGAATATCTTAGAATTTTACTAAGTTGAGTTGGATGTAGGCATAACCATTCTGGCACTCAAAAAGATGATGTTCCAAATGACTTAGACACTCTTATGTTTAGTTTGAAGTCTTCACATTGCTTAGAAATTTTATCTATTCTTTACTTGCTGCTTTAAAAAAAACAAGACTTTATATAGGGCTTCTTTTCTCTCTACATCTCACACAGGTTCCTTTTCATCCCTGAGGTAAAAAACAATCAGCATAGCGTACCTATTTTTCAAGAAGAAAGTTTGCAGTCATGGAAACATCCTTTTTAAATCACCCTGTGTGACCTTTAACAATGAGCAGAATGCCTAACAATTCAGCATCCATAGCACTGTCCATTTAAAATCTGTCACTGGTGGTTTGCAAATACCTTGGGAACAGTTGAGGGCCAGGTTCTCATTCAAGAGTATAACCATTTTGACCTACAGGGGACTCTAGCCACAGGCTTTCCATTCAGCTCTTTCAGGAGCCTCTGTCCTGCTGCCAAACCAAGTGGAACTCCTCTCTGCAATGTGAGGCATCTTATTTGAAAAAGCAATTTCATAAGCAATAAAATTTCACATTTTTTGGGTCGTCATTGATTGCAATTGCTTGAGATTGATGTTGGGTTTTCATGGGCTGCTTTTTGAAATATGAAGAACTAAAGCATTCCAGGCTTCACTGGAGGTGCCAGCTGTGGTCCTGCTATGCCGCCTTTTTCCATAAAAGATAGTGGAAAATTTGAATTTGTATTGGGCATTGCCCCTTCCAGCTGCAGATTTATTTATTTATTTATTTATCCAAATGCAAAGATATTTTACTTATGCTGCTGCTTCTTCTATCCTGATTTGGCTACTGAAGCAATTTATTGAATGCCGTCTTTCTAGAAAGATCTCAGTCTTTCCAAAAATTACACACTGAGCCAGAAGCATTTCCATAAACCCACCAAGCAAAAGCATCAAGACTCCTGACTACATCAAGCTTACCCTGTAAGAGGTAGAAATGGCCCCAGAATACCTGCCAATATTCTTATCTTCCTCAATGAATACCTTACTTTTCTGCTTGCTATACCATTATTGGAGGAAGGGAGCATAATGGAATTGGAGGATAGACTTAGAAGGATTTAAAAGAAAGTCCTACAGTTAAAGGAGGAGTAAAAATGGTAGGAGAAAGCAGCAAGCAGAGAGACCATAGACACCAAGAGAATTTCCTATAGCAAGATATGGAGGGATGGATGATTTCCCTCCCCTCCTTCTGTTTTTGTTGCTGTTGTTAGCTGTTGTGGAGTCAGCACCCAACTCATGGAGACCCCATAAACAACACAATGAAATGCTGACCAGTTTTTTGCCTATTCCAGTTTTGTGCCCTCCCCATGATTGGCTGGGGATCAGATCATTGTGATTTATATACAGAGTTTGGCTGATTTTCAGAAGTAGGTTTCCAAGCCTTTCTTCTTAGTCTGTCTTAGTCTGGAAGCACCCTCCTCCTAATGAAATCCATATTTGACTCAGTACTTCTACCATTTCCCTTCTCAGATATCTGAGTAACTTACTAGAGGAGTGAAGGAAATAAATGCTGAAGGAGACATACAGACTGATGGCTACTGAAAATATTTCCTGGAGACTATTTATTCAGCACATGCTCCATGTCACGCATTGTTCCAGGAGCTGAGGCTAGGGTGCCAAGATAAAGTCTGTCAACTTCAAGAAGCTCACACTCTAAAGGGCAGACATACTTGGAACGGGCTACTTCAGTAGAGTGAGACAAGTGCTGCAGTGGAAAGGTGTATCAGTTGTTTGGGGAATAAGAAGTAGGTGGCGTAAATAAAGCTGTAGATAAGAGGTGACATCTGCGCTAAATGTTTTCAGGAGAAGTTAAAGTACAATAAAGGGCTGATGCATTGGGGGCAGGGCAAAGGATTCTGGTCTGGGGAATAGCATATGCAAAGTTAAGGAGAAACACATCCTCAGAAAACCCTTAGTGGCTTGGCCTTGTTGGGTGCTTGAAGAAAGTAGTGGTGGTGCTACACACAGGACGAAATACATACATATCAAATCAGTGGGATTTTCCTGCATCACTTTAGTAGTTAACACTGTGTCTTAGTCATCTAATGCTGCTATGACAAAAATACCCAAAGTGGATGGCTTTAACAAAGAGAAATTTATTCTCTCACAGTCTAGTAGACTAGAAGTCCAAATTCAAATTCAGGGCACCAGCTACAAAGGAAGGCTTTCTCTCTCTGTCAGCTGTAGGGGAAGGTCCTTGTCATCATTCTTCCCCAGTTGAGGCACTTCTCCGCACAGCGACTTCAGGCCCAAAGGATGTGCTATTCTCCTGGCTCCTGTTTCTTGGTGGTATGAGGTCCCCCTGTCTCTCTGCTTGCTTCTCTGTTTTATATCTCAAAAGAGATTGATTTGAAACACAATCTAATCTTATAGATTAAGTCTTGCCTCATTAATATAACTGCCTCTAATCCTGCCTTATTAACATCATAATGGTAACATTTACAACACATAGGAAAACCATGTCAGATGACACAATACCCGGAATTGTGGCCTAGCCAAGTTGACACACATTTTTTGGGAACACAGTTTAAACCATAACACACTGATTCTTTTCTAATTGAGGTATTTCCCTTTCACCTCCCGCTTATTATCTTTCTTCTCAAATCATTGATATAATCGTTAGGTTGTTTGAACTCCTCATGTCTAACTTTAATTTTCATCTGACTTTGAAAAACCTTGGTTCACCAAAGTGAATACAGAGATGATAGGTGATTTTTAGGGAAAGGCAACACATGTAATTTTAACAGGCTGTCAGGAGAGCGGCCCCTGGGTGGCCATTAAGAAAGAGTGACCCTGAAGCAGCCAGAGTGACTCTGTATGGGGAGCATGGCGATGCCTTGGAAATACCTGAAATGCATACAGGAATTAATAGGAAAAGAAACTGAGATCTCCTCATCTTAATGGAATGACAATATTCTTCAGGTGATACCTACAGCAATTGCCACAGAGAGAGCATGG
This sequence comes from Loxodonta africana, assembly GCF_030014295.1. NCBI lineage: Eukaryota > Metazoa > Chordata > Mammalia > Proboscidea > Elephantidae > Loxodonta > Loxodonta africana. Next base: position 109,964,040 of record NC_087344.1, read on the forward strand.
GAAAGGTGTGTGAGGACTGCAAGCAGTGGATTCATGGAATTAAGCAGAGGTTCACGTCTTCATGGAAAGAGGGACAGGGAGAAATGGGGGAGGACTAGGGACAGAGTAATGGATAAAGCTTAAGCAGAAGTTGAGGTTCAGGAAGAAGTAAAAGTTGAGGCAAGGATCAAAGTTGATTCAAAACTCAGATGGACTGAGGGATTAGGATAATAATCAGACATCAAGGATGTATGTTACATTCATATCTTAGTAATAATGTGGCTGTTGTGATAAGGAGCACTGGTGGTACAGTGGTTAAGAGCTATGGCTGCTAAACAAAAGTTCAGCTGTTTGAATCCACCAGGTGCTCCTTGGAAATCCTATAGGGCAGTTCTACTCTGTCCTGTATGATCGCTATGAGCCATAATGGACTTGGTGGCAATCAATGGGTTTTTGTTGTGATAAGTCCATATCAAAATTCCTGCCTCCAGACATTGCATCCAAATGTCCTTTTTGAGACTAAGAAACAAAAGTTGTCTTAGTAATCTAGTGCTGCTATAACAGAAATACCACAAGTGGATGGCTTCAACAAACAGAAGTTTATTCTCTTACAGTCTAGTAGGCTAGAAGTCCAAATTCAGTGCATCAGCTCCAGGGGAAGTCTTTCTCTCTCTGTTGGCTCTGATTCAAGGTCCTTCTCATTAATCTTCTCCTGGACTAGGAGCTTCTCTGCACAGGAACCTGGGTCCGAAGGATGTACTCTGCCCCGGTGCTGCTTTCTTGATGGTATGAGGTCCCTAACTCTCTGCTCACTTCTCTTTCCTTTATCTCTTGTAAGATAAAAAGTGGTGCAGGCCACACCTCAGAGAATCTCCTTTTACATTAGATCAGGGATGTGACCTTAGTAAGGGTGTTACAATCCCACCCTAAACCTCTTTAACATAATCTAATCTTGCCTCATTAACCACAGGCAAAGATTAGGATTTATAACACATAGGAAAATTACAATCACAAAATGGAAGACAACCACGCCATACCGGAAACTATGGCCTAACTAAGTTGACACATATTTTGGGGGGACACAAATCAATCCACGACAGTAGTGTTGAGGCAGTAGAAAGTATGGAGACCAGATAGGATTTCCGCCCAGCGCCAAAATTTAGTATACGTTTTCTGTGGAGAAGGCGGTAAACTAATTACTCCAGCAAAGATAATCACACTTGAAAATCTGACAAATGAAAGAATTTAGCATTTCTGTTGGACTCCGAGAAAACTAAAGGACGCAGACCTCAAGATTTCCAGCCAGCAAAGCATAAATATTTGTAGTTTACGTGATTAGTTTTGCAGTCTGGAGATCATCAGGAACTCCCAACATCTAAAGGCAGTCTGTATTTAGCGTTGATAAATATACTCTGTAGCATTTCTGTTAATTATTCTTCTCAATATAAACTTATGTTAAGAGTGCTCACTTAATATTTCAAATATTCCCGGGGTTCTAGGAAATGATGGGGTAGATTGTCATCCCACTTTTTTTTTTCATGGAAATAGTTGCATAGAAAATTCATGAAGAATTTCATTCTCGAAAATGGTGTATAATTTTAAGTCTGTTGTGAACAATGACACCATACTGGCATAGTTGTGTGCAGATAAATATTTTGCATAAGCAGAAAATCATGCAGCAACAGTTACAGAAAATTTATGTTGTAATCCTAAGAGATTTGGCAGACAGAATCCCACAGTGTCGATGGATCAGTGATGGGAATTGTGAAGAAGAATTAGCACGATGGGTTACAAGAGGATAGCACGGAAACCGAAGTTCTGGGTAGAACTGCTCATAACCCAGCAATACAAGAGAAATTAGGGGAAGCAAAGCTGGTCTGAAATCTGAAAGTAGGTGGCATGGTTGTGAGCAGATTTAGAACCAAAGAGAATAAAAATAGAAACCATAAAGTAACAGTTATTATAGCAAAGAATAAGGCAGGAGGAAGAATGAGTTCAGATGCATTCCGGCAAATGTGCTGTTATGATTCCAGCTTGATTTTAATGCTCCTAAGAGCAATGGGTCTCCCTGGTGGCACAATGGTTAAGAGCTTGGCTGCTAAACAAAAGGCCGGCAGTTCAGATCCACCAGCTGCTCCTTGGAAACCCTATGGGGCAGCTTTACTTTGTCCTATAGGGTCACTGTGAGTTGGAATTGACTCGAAGACCATGGGCTTTGAGGGCAATGGAGAAGTAGCACATAGCTTTCTACCCCAAATTATTCACTTCTTTTTACGGCCTCCTTGAAAGGTCCATTCAACTGTATCCTCACCAAAGAGAACCAGCCTCAGGTAGACTAGATGACAAGGCAAGAGATCTTGGTCATAAGACTATGGATTACCAGTCAAAACGACAAGGTGACTTGTAGTGTGGGGTGGGGCTGTGGAGAAGGGGCATGTCCTTTAATTCTTACTACCACTTGTCAATGTGCTTACTGTTTACTGTCAATGACCAATGAGCATGGATGAACCAAGGACTTCCATTTAAAATTTCACGGAGAATGTAATGTGCAGCAATTCCCATTTTATCTATTTTTGAAATGTTGTCTCCTCACATATTTATGCAGAGGAAAAATATTTCACACGTAGTAAACAGTAAATGCATGACAGGCTCTTGAAGACATTACCTAGACTCATAAACCAATAGCTCTTAAACGTTAACACTGAAGAGGCCTGGCCGGAAAGTACTTCATCACCTGGAAGAGGATTTTAAGTTCAGCATCACCACAAACACTTTGCTTTGATTAGGGCTCCTGCCAATACATTTGATCGATGTTCTGCTTGCCTAGTGGAACCTCCTAAATTCTCATTTGCAGCTGTCAGTTGTCAGCGACTTGCAAACTCTCAGATCGTTAAAGTGGCATGCCACGTGACTGCAGATTTGACAGACAATCACTTGCTAAAAATATCTGTCCCGATCAGTGCTGATGTTCCAAAGGGGTATTTTCAGCTTCTTGTTCTCTCTCCCTCTCTGTGATGACACTGTACCCTGTGAGCTAAAAGCAGCGGAAAGAACAGCACTATTAAAGCCAGCAGGTTATCGAGGTACACAGCCTGCCAGTGGGGATTTGGGTCAGAAGCAGGAACTCATGCAGTTGTGTGAAGGTCTAACCGCTGTTGATCCTTGTAGCCCGTGGACCTGTCACTGCCCACTCCCAAGCTTCTCAGATGTCCACAACTCTTCTCTTTAAATGACCTTAAATGAGACTCGCTGTGGCTGTTGCTTGAGTGGGAAGGTCTGAAGTGACTTTCTTTGATGCCATTATAATCTCTCCTGGTTCAGTCACAATTGCTGTGACTAGAACCAGGAGATTAGAACCTTGCATGATTTCTCAAATTGACAAGTGACGATGATTATGGGCTGGGAGGACTGGATACACTGCAAGAAGAGGGTTTCAAAAGATACCATCATAGGGATAATCCTCCATTCCTCAACTTCTTTAGGACATGTGTCCTGGGTTTTAAACAAGGTAACCCAGCAAGGGAGAAACAGACCATTTAAACTACCTTCTATTGTGAATTCTGCTTATATGGTCTGCCCACTCTGGGCTTTGGAATTTTTACTGCAAAAGTCGTTGGGATTTACCCCTTCCAGTATCCACCTTTAACTGCTTCTACAGGGTTTGCTTTAGAGACATTCTTGACATTTCTGTTGAAAAATATCTGCTTTCAAGCTGAGTACCACCTGAATAAAGATTCCGTACCTGAATAAAAACAAGTTGTTATTTCTCCATATGTTATATTTTCAAAGATTCTTCCTTTACTGCAAATCTAGGAGCTCAAGTTTATGCTGTATGAACATTTCATTCTAATTATGTACATGCTGTATTTGCTGACAGTTGGTTTTATCAAATACTTTATTGTAATTGGGCACGATGAATATGAAATTGTTTTTTTTTTTTTTCCCCCTTCTGCCTGTGACTTCTCCAGTCTTCTAGAAGCAGATTGAATGACGAGCCCTCTGAGTAAGCTGAGCCCAGGGGCAACCTAGAATTCTGAGCTAACTGAGGCTGGGATAAAGACTATATATACTCAGCGCTACCAGTATCACAGAAATTCCTGTAAGGTGAGAATGGTTAAAGCACTTGGCTGCTAACTGAAAGGTTGGTGTTTTGATTCCACCCAGAGGCAGCTCAGAAGAAAGATCTGGCAATCTGCTTCTGAAAAATCAGCTGCTGAAAACCCTATGGAACACAGATCTACTCTGACACGCAAGGGGTAGCCAAAAGTTGTAATAGATTCCATGGTGACTGATGGTTATTGATCTCACAATATGGTTGGTTTTAGATTGTTTTCAATTGATACACTTATCTGATGGGCCACAAGTAAGGCCTATGGTTGCATATAACCTCTTGACTTACGGAATCCTACTCACACTCCCCCTCTTTTGGCCTGCGTCATATGACTGTGTTCTTAACTTGTGTTCTATGGTCAGCTGTCCTTGTGACCTGGAGCACATCCTGAAATATCACAGCTTTACACTGGAACTTTGACCTCCACGTAGCTCCTGCCTGCTCCCTTTCCTATAGGTATTCTGCTTTCAGTGACTCAGTGATTATCTGGAATCTTTCCACAAATGAATCTATAATTTCTCCCTATAATATCCTCTCACAGAATTAAGTTCCCCCAACTTTCTCCTATAATTGATGAGGGCCCAACCACGTGTAGGTCTGTGAGTTTGCTATTCTTCACAGCCAACCTCAGCAGCCTGTAATGTTTTCTTTAGTCCATACCATAATCTGTGGTGGCTGAGGGTGTAGCTCCTCCCGTAGTCCTCTGCTCATGATTGGATAGTTGTGCTAAGGTTCCAGAAGGCTTCATCCCCAAGGCTTCTCTCATTGTGATCCATTTCTGGTTAACACAGCCAATTCTATAGGATTTGGAAAAAAGTAAGGGTGATTCAGTGACATTTTGGGATTGGCTGGAAACCCTGGTGGTGTAGTGATTAAGAGCTACGGCTACTAACCAAAAGGTTTGAGTCCAGCAGGCACTCCTTGGGAACTCTATGGGGCAGTTCTACTCTGACCTATAGGATGGCTAGGAGTAGAATCAACTCAATAGCACTGGGATGGTTGGTTGAGTTGGGTTTGGCTGTTTAATATTTTTTTTTTGCAAAGCTGTATTAAAATACAATATATTGACTCATTTTTGTTTTCAAATTTGTAACTTTATTTATTTTTTTTTATACGAGTAATGCATGTACACTGTTTAAAGTGTCAGCTAATACTGAAGAGTTTATAATGGAGTGCCCTGCCAAAGCTTCTTGCTTCTACTCTGCTCTCAGCTGATTCTCACTCCACAGGGACAACCCCTTTAAATGCATTTAGCTTTTTCCTCTGATTTTTTTTTTAATAATTTTTATTGTGCTTTAAGTGAAAGTTTACAAATCAAGTCAGTCTCTCACATATAAACTTATATACACCTTACTATTTTACATACTCCCACTTACTCTACCCCTAATGAGTCAGCCCGCTCCCTCCTTCCAGTCTCTCCTTTTGTGACAATTTTGCCAGTTTCTAACCCTCTCTACCCTCCCATCTCCCCTCTAGACAGGAGATGCCACCACAATCTCAAGTGTACACCTGATACAAGAAGCTCACTCTTCATCAGCGTCTCTCTCCAACCCATTGTCCAGTCCCTTCCATGTCTGATGAGTTGTCTTTGGGAACGGTTCCTATCCTGGGCCAACAGAAGGTTTGGGGACCATGACCACCGGGATTCTTCTAGTCTCAGTCGGACCATTAAGTCTGGTCTTTTTATGAGAATTTGGGGTCTGCGTCCCACTGTTCTCCTGCTCCCTCAGGGGTTCTCTGTTGTGCTCCCTGTCAGGGCAGTCATCAGTTGTGGCCAGGCACCATCTACTTCTTCTGGTCTCAGGATGATGTAAGTCTCTAGTTCATGTGGCCCTTTCTGTCTCTTGGGCTCATAGTTATCATGTGACCTTGGTGTTTTTCATTCTTCTTTGATCCAGGTGGGTTGAGACCAATCCTCTGATATTTAATGCCATTTTTTAAGTACATATTTTTATTTCTTGATTTTTTTTTTTTTTTAGTTTTAGATATTACCTTTGGATTTTGACCTTATGGAAGATAAGGCTTACTATTCTCATCACCCCCTCTCATCATGTACCTACAGAGTTTTCTTCTACTAATTCTCTGAATACACGTATACATCATCATTTATGAATAGATTGGAAACAAATTACCGTATATGTGATTTTGACCATTGACTCTCTTTATAACTCAGTCATGGGATAAACTATGATTATGTTTCCTTTCTTAAACTTTTTTCCTGGGATTATTTATTATGCTGTTATTCGATAGCTCAGTTTTCTGTGTATCCATCACTAATTCATTTCTAAACTCTCCAACACAGGTATGAACCTCCTTTAGACTGCCAAAATGGTTGAGTAATCTACTGTTCTATTTTTTGTTAGAGTTATGTCCCCTGGAGTCCTTTCTACTTCTGTTCCAATATGCACCATTTGCTCTTTGGGTATGTTGCAAAGTTGTCACCCCAAGATTTTCTTTACCTTATTTCTAGGAACTCCTTTAGCTTATATCCTATTTCCCAGATTCTATATTTTCATCTTTATTGGTTTACTCCATTCATTTTGGGAGAATATATCTGTGATGGACAGACTCTAATGTAGCTGCCATGATCCCCACCTTCTGGTATTTATGTATCTGTGGGAAACCTATTGACTTCCTACTAGACAAGAGAATATATATAGTAAGGATGATTGTTTGTCACTTCCAGGATTTCTTTACATAAGATTTTACAAACAATCTGGCTAAGGGGCCTTTTCCCTTGCTGGTGTTAAAGAAACAAGCTGCCGTACTGTCAGTTTCCCCCATGGGGAGGGCACATGGCAGGGAACAGAGGCCCTCATTTTGGCAGTCTACAAGAAACTGAATGGTGCCAGCAAATACATGAGTTTGGAAGCAAATCCTTCCTTAGTCAAGCCTTCAGATGAGAACTCAGCCCTGATCATCACCTTGATCATAGCCTTGCAGAGACCCAGCTAAGCTGTGCCTGGACTCTGGACCCACAGCAACTGTGAGATGTTAAATGTGTATAGTTGAGTTTGTGGTAAAATTTTTACAAAACAACAGACAATAAATACAGGTTTTGGTACCTGGACCTGGGGTGCTGTTATAATAAATACCTTTAAAGTATTTAAAATACTTTAAAATGTGGGAGTGACTTTGGAGTGCACAATAAAAGCAAGAATTTTGTGGAGAATGATAAACAAAGGTTCAACTGCCTAACAGGCTGATGGTAGAAATCTGGATATTAAAGGTGCTATCAATGAAGGCTCAGAGGTAGTGAGGAACATGTTATTGCAAAATGTATGAAGGGCAATCCCTGTTATGTAGTGGCAGAAAGCTGAGAGAAATTGCCACCTGCAGTTATGTGGAAAGCAGAGCATGCACATAATAAATTTACTTTGTTATTTAGCTAAGGAGATTTCCAAACAACATGCTGAATATGCAGCCTGGTTTCTTCGTGCTACCTCTAGGGGGAGGTAAATTTAGGCAAGAACTGTTCAACAAAAATGAACCAAAATTTGATGCTTTTGAAAAATTTCAGCCTCTCTAGGTAGCAAAAGACACTAAAATTGATGAAAGTAATTGAAAAATGTGGCAAATGTTTTTCATATATATATACATATACACAAACAATTAAAAAAACAAAAACACTGGTTACACCAGGGCCACTTAGAGGTCAACAGGGGCCAGACAAGTCTGCATGTTAGGCCTTCTGGGTATATTAAAATACCACAACACGTGTACAAAAAAAAAGAGATGTCATCTGAACACTGTCAGAAAAATTACGGTCTAGAGGACAAGCCAAGGGTGTGACTATAAAACCTTTCATTGAAACTGAAGAAATTGTCAAAGGATCAGAGTAGTATTCAGTCACACAAGGAATTCTTGAATGAGATTAAGGTCTCATGGAGTCTCTTCATCAAATCATGGGGTCTCTAAGAAGATTAAGGATGTTGTCCCTCAGCTATCTCAGCAAAACCTCAAGATAGAAAAGAACTTATCTCAAAAAAATCTGTGGAAGGGGCTTCTATCTAATAGCGTGAATTATGGAAAACCTGAAAAGTTTCTGAGAAAATTATTTCATAAAAGCACGGCCAATATGAACTGAAAGGTGCCCAGAAGGGTGCAAAACAAAAGGAGCTGTCAGTCTCCCAAAATTCTACTGGCAGGAAGCAGACTGTTAGAACTACCCAGCAGCAAACACGTATTACTTTTCATGACTCAGAGGGTGGAACCAAGAGGGAAGATCCCAGAACCAAGTTCAATTATCCCCAGACCTTGAAACTTAATTGAGGAATTCCCAATATTTGCCCAGCTGGATTTTGAAACTGCTTATGGGTCAGTGACTTTTCTGTACCTTCCATTCACCACCTCTTTGAAGGGAAATGTCAATAGCTGTTATCTTATACCTGTTCTACAACTGTACATTGCGTGTGTTTCTCTTGGTCTCGTTTGTATTGTACATACTTAAAAACAAACAGCTGCCATCTAGTTGATTCTTACTCATGGCAACCCCATGTATGTCATAGTAGAACTATGCTCCATAGAGGTTTCAATGGCTGGTTTTTTGGAAGAAGATTGCCAGAGCTTCCTTCTGTGGTGCCTCTGGGTGAACTCAAAACTCCAATCTTTCATTTAGCAGCTGAATGCGTTAACTGTTTACACCACTCAAGGATTGTATGTATTGACATATATATACTTTTCCTACCTAGCTAGATTATGAGTTTCCTGGAAGACCAAACTCTGACTTACATTCGTTATTGTGACCCTTTACTGTGCCCTCTCATGCCTTCAATAATCTTTGGAATGAATGAATAAATGTATTAATTAATGCAGCTAGCATGTTATTAGGCTCTGATAACTTCTATTGCTAAACCTTAAAATCAAATCTCCTCAAGTGAACTTTCCATGAGAGGGTACAGTGGTTTCATTACTTTTATGGTATGATGAAGTGCTATCTGGATATGGGATGTGGTTTCGCCTTTTAGTGAAACTTTTATCAGCTTCACCAGAGTTTTTCCCCCATATCCTCAGAATATAAAACTCAACATAATTTTGAGCGTTATGTTTATAATTTCCTTAGAAATGCTTTCTTTCCTTTAAAGTTGTATGTGAAATAAGGAAAAACATATACCTAAGAAGAAAACATATCTTTGATATGCTGAATTTCGCCTTTTCTCTTCTCTTTATTCAGTCAGATTCGCTTGTGTAATACATATTGAAAATACCAGCTCTCTTGTACATTCCTCAGGAGCTAGCCAAAGGGGTTGTTGCTGTTGCCACCAAAAGTAACATTATTAGCTTTTTCTTCAAAGCCTGTCAGTTTAAATGCATCTGCTTTGTTTCTCAGTTCACAGAGTGTTATATTTTCATGGCTTTCATTCCAGAGTTCTTCGTGCAACTTCTTTTTGTTTTCTGCTTTCTAACATCAGATCTCAACTGGTTTCTGCCTTTAAACTGAGAGTTGATAAAGCAAAGGCATACATTCTGTATTCATTCTCTTGCTTCCAGTCATTTTTGAAGTAATGTAATGCTCTTGGAAAAGTAGGTCTCAGAGTTAAAAGCACTGAGTTTGAGTTTTAATTCTCCCAGTCATCACTTGGTAACCTTTGGCAAATGATGTCCTCTCTCTGAGCATTTTGCTTCATCTATAAACTAAATGGATTTGACCAAACCAGTGGTTTTCAAATTATAATCATTAATGACCTAAGATACCAAGGAGCTAGATCCTAAGCACAGAGAAGGCCAAACTATATACACAGGTACACACACACACACACACACACACACACACACACACGCTGATACACACAAGCATGAACACACACAGTAGCTGTTCTAGCTATAACCAAACTGAGGGAGCCAGGCTTCATAACAGGGGTGAAATAGCATCATCATATCCTACCCCCCGATTCCTACTGTACACCATGCTTCTTGAGTAGTAAAGGAGTTACCACCGAGTAGAAAAGTCACTTAAGTTTGTGATGAGATATTTCTTTAGACTTTGTCAATAGAAGTAATAAAGGAACATGATATAATACTGTGATGGTTAGTTTTATGTGTCAACTTATCTAGGCTATAGTTATTTAATCAAACACTAATGTGAGTGTTGCTGTGAAGGTATATTATAGATGTGGCTAACATCTGCAATCAGTTGCCCATAAGTAAAGCAGTAACTCTCAATAATGTGGATGGGCCTCATCCAATGTGTTTGAAAGGTCTTAAGAGCCAAAACTGAGGTTTTCCAGAGAAGAAGAAATTGTGCCTCAAGACTGAAATATCAATACCTGCCCAAGTGCTTCTAACCTGATATTCTCTCTCTCTCCCTTTCTCTCTCTATAAACCCAAAACCTGTTGCCGTCGAGTCAATTCCGACTCATAGCGACCCTATATATATATACCCGTAAAACCAAACCCATTGTCATCAATCAATTCTGACTCATGACGACCCTATAAGACAAAATAGAGCTGCCCTATAGGGTTTCCAGGGAGTGGCTAGTGGATTTGAACTAATGACCTTTTGGTTAACAGTCTGAGCTCTTAACCACTGTGCCACCAGGGCTCTTCTATGTATATATTAAAATGTTTTTTACATGTATTTCTATAGGTATATGTACATTTATATGTAAAGTCCCCTTTTGGTTCTGTTTCTCTGGAGAACTCTGATATATAAACCATTAGCATTCAGTTTTATTTGTTTTATATATTGGAACCCTTTGCAAGAGTTTATTTAAAACAAGTATTACATTGCTAATTTTTTTTTTTTAAGTTTATAAATCACTGGGCTTTCTGGTGCTATGGTTTCTTGCTAGGTGATACAATAACGACTGGCCCAACAAGGCCTATATTTGGTGTTTTCTGGTTTAAAGGGTCAAAAAAGATTGAGGTTAAGGGGTAGCACATGGCAGTGCTGATCCTCTGCATTTTTAAGTTCTATAGTATGTTGTCACAGGCTTTAGTATCTTTTACCTCATTGGATGGGAACAAGCCCTCTGCCAGGCGAGTAAGGATAAAACCTCTGATAGTTACAAACATGGAATTTGGATTCAATTGAATCTGGGTTTGAATCCTGACTTTGCTATTTACTAGCTCTGCTATCTTAAGCGAGTTCTTTAACTTCTCTAATGCTTCACTTTACTCATTTATAAACTGGAATCAATAATGTTTTCTACAACTGGCTAGCATTAGGCTGAAATCATATAAATAAGGTCAAGTTCTTAATACAGTACCTAGTAAATGATCTGTAAATGTAGCTGCTGTTGTTAGCACTACTGTTACAACCTCTCCTTTGGGGTCAGTTAAAAAGGTTCCTTGAGTTCCATCACACACATAGGTGTTTACTCCCCTATGTTTCTACTTCATGAATACATGTACCCATTGAATAACTTTTCTTTGTATTCTGGTTTCATATTCAAAGCTCCTTGAGGGAAGGCCTCATGTCTTTTTACCCATGTATTTCAGTGCCTCATACAGAGTCTATGTCACCATAAATATTTTTGAATGAATGAGTGGATCCTCAAATGAAGTTTACATTTTGTGAACTGAAACTTGTTCTTAGTTTTTCTCTGTGTCTGCATCCACACTTGCATCTGAGGCTATAGAGGCATTGTTGATATAAATAACTCTTAGCTTAATATGCTATAAACCACAAGGGAGATAACTCTGAGGCAGACTCACAGGCAAGCACTAATTTCACTGAAAAATATGTTCAATTCAAGGACATAATTTCTCTCTATTCTTTGGATATACAAAGATGTAGATGAAGCACCAAAATAACATTTATATTAAAGAATAATCATTCTTTTAGGCCTGACTAAAGTCCCACTTCTCCCAAAAGGGACTTCCTTGGCAAAACTGACCCAAATACATTTCCTTTCTTCCCTCTCTCCCTCCATCCCTCTCCTGTTTATGTCCTTCCTTTCACAGCACTTATTGCATACCTACCTACAGCATGCCAGACATTACGGCAGGTGTTAAGTATTAAGTCATAAATTCAATAGACATTATCTCTGCCCTGCTAGTGGAACTCACCTTCTAGTGGGAGGCTCAGGTAAGAGCCTACGTGTTGGTCATAGAAGACTCTGGTAGGCAAGCAGGTAGAGTTAGACCACAACACTCACTAGAGGTGTGCTCTGGACAGACCAGCATCCTAACCGTCAGAGAATGTTTGTGGACACTAAGAAAAATATCCATCTTTTGAGTTACATGGAACCATATAAACCTGAGACCTGAGAGACAGAACATGAACTTGGCCAGCAATGGGGCTCAGTCATATGCCAACATGTTATATGGAGGGAAAGATAATAGTGAGGGAAAACCATCATCAGGAGGAAGAACTATGCTAAACAAGGCCTTTCCTGTCTCCCACAACCTCTCCCTGCTAGGGCTTCTGAGCAGCAAAGCCTGGAAGAAGCTGTGTGAGGCTGACTGACCTCTGTATCTGTCCTCCCTAGACTACCCAGGTTCTCTAACAAGGAGAGGGCAGTGGCATAAAAGAAGCACCATTTCACTAGGTGCTCAACAGCTCTGCTTTGGAGACCTTACCCAAAGAAGCTGGTTAATAGAAGCAAAAGAGACTTCTCGTTTTCTGGAGAGGTAAAAGAGTCCTCAGTGAGCAGAGAAGTAATGGAAACAACAGCTCTCAGAGCAGAAGAACCACAGAACCGCAGCAGCAGCCCTGATTATTTGGGGAGCATCACAACCCTCCCCACATGCATTGATTCCTAGTGAGGATAATTAGAGAAAGAGATTCTGGAAAAGATAAGACTTCCTATTAGGTACGGTAGGGAGATCTCAGGCCATTGTAATTTGAGTATTACTGTAGTTTTCACACATTTATACTTGATGGAAGGTGAGACTAGAGCCCTGGTGGTACAGTGGTTAAGAGCTTGGCTGCCAACCAAAAGGGTGGCAGTTTGAATCCACCAGCCACTCCTCGGAAACCCTATGGGACAGCTCCACTCTGTCTATAGGGTCCCTGTGAGTAGGAATGGACTGAATGGCAGCAGGTTTGGTTTGGTTTGTTTGGCAGATGAGACTAGGGGACATGTGGGTTACATTATTAACTATACAATTGCAGTAAAATGTAAGTGCAAGCACTCACTGAATGCTTACCATGTGAAAAGCTGTTTTCTAAGCACGTTACATAAATTTTCTCATAACAAACATACAAAGTAGGTACTATTATGTCCAGTTTACAAATGAGAAAACGAGACTAAGGAAAATCAAATAACTTGGCCTAGGTTAGGTTGGGGCAGAACTAGGGTGGGAAGCCGGGTGAACTGATATAAGAGCTCATACTTGTGCCTGGCCCACACTGTTTACCACAGCTCTGGTTATTGCGTTTAGAAAACCTTGTCTCCAACTAGATGTAAACTCTTCAAAGTTTTGAATTAGGCCTTGCATTCATTTTACACCAATCCTAAAAGTACCCAGTGGGGTACTGGACATGGGGTAGTCCAATTCGCAAAGCTTCCAACCAGTGATTGTACTTTATTGCCCTAATGTGATACCATCTGTGATTCACTCTTAGGGTTCTCTAGAGAAACAGAACCAGTAAGATATTCATTTATTAATTTTTAAAGTAGATTGCCAGGTCTTTCTTCCTAATCTTAGTCTGGAAGCATCACTGAAACCTAGCCACCACTGGGATACTTATGGTATTTTAAATACCTATGGCATAGCTTCTAGTGTCATAGCAACCATCATGCCACCACAGTACAACGACAAACTGACAAATGGTGATGGATATATGTGTAAGTATATTGGAAACGCTGGTGGCGAACTGGTTAAGTGCTACGGCTGCTAACCAAAGAGTCAGCAGTTCAAATCCGCCAGGCACCCCTTAGAAACTCTATGGGGGCAGTTCTATTCTGTCCTATAGGATCTCTATGAGTAGGAATTGACTCGATGGCACTGGGTTTGGTTTTGGAATATATATATATATATTTATATATATATATATATAATCACTGGACTTGGCTATAAATACTGTCAAGTTCTTAATGTAGTTCTTTATACACACACACAGATTTCCGAGAGGGCGTACAGACTGCATTACTTCCCCAAATGGATCACAGAACTGGATTTTTGTGGGGAGTGAGTGTTCCTCAAATAAATCTTGGAGAGTGCTGCATTAAAGCCTATAAGACAGAGCAGAATTTCAGATGGTTTGTAGGGAGAAGGGAGAAGGGAAGTGGTTATTTAGAACCCAGGGACCTTCCATGCTCTCCTTGAAACATACCATATTGGCAATCACATTTTCTAGCTTAGAGTCATGGCTGAACACATCTTAGGAGCTCAATAAATACTTAGAGAATTGAATGGTATTAGAGAATGTAGCACATCCTCTCATTTCATCCGAGGTGCTACCAACAGCAGAACTATTTAGAGAAAGAGACAGAGTAGCTATGCAAGGAGCTGCCCTGGCAACCACTTTCATCTGGGAGCTTCAGAGGTAACAGTAGGTCATGTCATGGAGTTCTACATCTCTGCACAATCCAATAGTAAATTTCAGAATTTCTCTTCCTACTCAGGGTCACCTTCCCCTTTAGCCCCAGCTCAAAATTGTGACTTAAAGCCTTATTGTCTGTTTTTTTTTTTTTTTTTCACTAAGTCTCTCAGAGGGTGACCAGTTTCCAGCTCTGTTTTCGTCAAACATTTATACAGTGGTTCACTTTGAAGACAAAATATTGTACTTCGGCACACCTAGAAATAACTGCAACATTGTGGTCTTTATTTGAGCTGAAAAACCCATAGAATTTTTGTGGAAAATGAATCCCCCAGAAATTTGAGTCTACATAATTTCTTGAATTATCAACTGGACAGAAAATAGAATTTCAAGAACAGAGAGGAAAGAAGTCTGACCTTCAAGATTTCAAATTTTATCCAGTTACCCTTTCAGTTTTAAAGGAATGGTAGGTTTTTTTTTTCCTCTGAGTATGTAAGGGAAGAATAATATCTCCATTTTTATAGCACTTTTAGCTTATCAGAAGGTTTTTAGTATCTATGATTTCATTAATCTTGATTGTTACTACAACCCTTTCAGAGTAGAAAGGTCAATTGTTGTTTGACCTTCACGTCATAGAAAAGGAAGCTGAGGCATGAGAAGATAGTGACTTTTTTGAGGGCCACAAAGCTATTTAATTTATTCAAATATGTCTATTAAGCACGCATCTAACAAGGGCCAAGCACAATATTAGGACCTGGGAATGTGAGAATCTAAGGAAAAATGTCCCTATCCTTAGAGATTTAGCAATTCAAGGAAAAATACCAACCTAAAAATGGCAAACTCTAATCCATGGTGATGACTACAGTGACAGAGTCTTTTCACAGTGTTAAAGGAATGTCTGCTTCCTTGGTGAGATATAATAGGTGTGTGTGAAAAGTGACTCAGGACAGTGGTTCTCAAACTTCAGCGTGGGCCAGAATGACCACAGAGTGCTGGGTCCCACCCCCAGAGTTCCTGCCTCAGTAGATCCTGGCTTGTTATTGCTGTTAGCCACTAGCGAGTTGGCCCTAGACATATAGTGACTCCATATACGATGAAACAAAAGGATTTCTAGTCTTGTGACATCACCGTGCTCTGTTGCAGATCAGACCATTTTGACCCATAGGATTTTCATTGGCTTATTTTTGGAAGTAGACCACCAGGCCCATCTTGTTAGTTCTTCTTAGTCTGAAAGCTCTACTGAAACATGTTTGGCATCGTAGCAACACATAAGCCTAAACCAATGGATGCACTTGAGATGCATTTCCTGCATCAAAAGTAAGAATTCTACAACTGAACCCCCACTGCAGGACCTCAGAAATTGCTGTTTAACAGGTGATGCTGAGGGTGATGGTGATGCTTCTAGACTGGAATCACACTTTGAGAGCTACTCATTTAGGGATGGTTAATGCAGAGCCTTGGAGCTATAGCAAAAGTTGGATTTATCGTTGAAGGGACTGGGAAAGGACACTGATTAAGGCTCAGAAAGAAGATTGTCATTCTGTTTTAACAACCCAGTCAGATGGGAAATTGTACATTTTTAATGGGATCAAGTAACATCTCTTTGCAAAGTTGGGCATATGAAATCATGCTCCCAAGGATTAGGAGCATGAGAAGGAAAGTGGAAAAATAAGAAGTGTGAATGGATTCTTGCTAAAGACTAACATGTGAATGGAAAATTATGGATGCTGGTGATGATGTTTTTGGATGTGTGGTCTTGTTTGGGTAGAAGAGAAATGAAGGCAGATGGGGACTAATAGGCCCATCACAGTTGTTTTCATGCTGCTGTGATTTTTTTTTTTTTTAAAAACTGGATATCTATGGAGATGTTTTGAGAACAGGAAAGCTTTAGACTCTCCACCCGTTGCTTCAAACAGAGAAGCTATGCTTTTATTTTATATTGTATCTATTGGGATTACTTGTCAGAATTTATTTCCATAAAAAGTTCTTTAGTCAAATGAATTTGGCCACAACTGACCTGGTGTAAAAGGAAGAAGTCAAGGATTTGGGGCCCTTAAAGGGTTTTCTTGAAATGGGGGTTCTACTTAGATGCAACTGCAGCTCATGCTCCTTCTGATTGCCAAGGTAAAATTTTCTTTGTGTAGAGGTGGTTCTGGAATAATGTTTTCATGGAGAAAACCCAAGTGAGAGATAAACACAGCTGTCTGCTAGGGAAAGGTTACACACAATTACTCCCCAAGGCCTGGGGAAGGCAAAAAGGAATGCAGAGTCATTGTAGCTGGATATTGTGTATAGGGGTCATTTTTTATTGGGAGCATTGGGTAATTAGTAAATTTTTTAGCCCACTTGGCATTTGTCCTATTGATCCCCTGATATTTTATAAACGTTTTCATTCATAAAATGCTATTTGTTCTCCTTGTATAATCCTATTTGGTGTGTTTCTGGAGAAAGTGTTTAGGGAAACATGAGACAATTATATATACAGATATTTAAATATTAATGCACCCATCAAAACAAGGATGAATAGGGTGGAAGATTAAAGCCATGTTTTAATTTAAGCCAGTATTTCTAAAATTCATTTCGATAAAAAATCATACAAAATGCTTATTAGAAATAGTCTATTTTTGAACCTACTAAATCAAACTTTCCAGTGGAGTCCCTAGAATTTGTATTTTTAACAAGTTCCCAGGAAATTCTTACACAGTCAACCCACTGCTAGGCATAAAAAAACAGTTTTAAGCCACCAAGGCACCTATATGTGGCTTTATTTGATGTATCCAACCAAAACTGGTCTATAATGTGAATGGTGCACCTTGAAGTTTTGCACCCTGGTAGGGAAGTCTAAACTTGGCACCCAACACTTATCAGCTACTGCCATTTTTATTTGCCTTTGTGAGTCTCAACAGCCCACACATGATATGTTCAAATTAAATGCTAGTGAGATTCCAAGGAAGATAGTGGCATGAGCAGGTCTAAGATCCCAGTCCTCCCACATGAGCACAAAGAAATCTGTATTTTCAATTTTGTAAGAACTCTGCAAGGAAAGGAGAAGATTGCAATAACCAATGACAGAAAAAGGCCACTTTTAAATGATAGCAAAATTTTTTCTACTGTATCCACCCTTCCTTCTCTTGGTGCAGAGGCCATGGTTGCTGCTGCAGTGAAGGCAGACCACACTTTGAGTTCTCAGAGAGAGACAATCTCTGGCTCTGTAGTGAAGGCGGCAGGTTTTGGTGGCAGTGATCAGTGTGTCTGTTCTGATCTGCCTTGGAGCTGTCTGAAAGACTGAATCCTCAGTCTGGCCTGAATTGGAGTTCACACAGGGCAAGGAAGGGAGCAGTGGCAAAATTTTGTGACTACCCAAGAGTTTAATGCAGAAATGAGCAATTTCAGAAGCACCATGTAGATTGGGGAAGTGAAAAAGCCACACACATATCCAGAGTTAACCAATTAAAATGTTCTAATGTTCTGTATTCAACCAAAAAATCACAAGACATACAAAAAAAAATGAAAGTAAGGCTCAATTGGAAGAATAAGACAAAGCGAAAGAGAAAATTTCTCCACGGAAGCCCGGATAATGTATAGAATTGTTAGGTGCCATTGAGTCAGTTCCAACTCATTATGACCCTATGTACAACAGAACAAAACTCTTCCCAGTGCTGTTCCATCCTCACAATCATTGCTATGTTTGAGCCTAATTGTTGCAGCCACTGTGTCAATCCATCTCATTGAGAGTCTTCCTCTTTTTTGCTGACCCTCTACTTTAGCAGGCATAATGTCCTTCTCCAGGATCTGGTCCCTCCTCATAACATGTCCAAAGTACATGAGACAAAGTCTCACCATCCTCTCTTCTAAGGAGCATTCTGGTTGTACTTCTTCCAAGACAGATCAGTTTGTTCTTCTGAAAATCTGTCGTATATTCAGTATTCTTTGCCAACAACATAATTAGAATACATCAGTTCTTCTTTGGTCTTCCTTATTTATTGTCCAGTTTTTGCATGCTCAGGAGGTGATTGAAATACCGTGGCTTGAATCAGTTTTGAATCAGGTACACATTCGTCCTGAGGTGACGTCTTTGCTTTCGAACATTTTAAAGAGGTCTTTTGCAACAGATTTGCTCAATGCAATGCGTCATTTGATTTCTTGACTGCTGCATCCATGCACAATGATGGTTGCTATAAATAAAATGAAATCCTTGACAACTTCATTATTAGAAGAGAAGGTCAAACCGAAACCAAACCCATTGCCTTTGAGTCAATTCCAGCTCATAGCAACCCTAAAGGACAATATATAACTGTCCCATAGGGTTTTGAAGGAGTGATTGGTGGATTTGGACTGACAACCTTTTGGTTAGCAGCCAAGTGCTTAACTTTTGTGCCACCAGGGCTCTAGAAGAGAATGTCACACTTCCTAATTCATTCTATGAGGCCAGCATTACCCTAATATCAAAACCAGACAAAGATACCACAAGGAAACTACAGATCAATATCACTTATGAATATAAGTGTAAAAATTCCCAACAAAATACTAGCAAACTGAATTCAACAACATATTAAAAGAATTACATAAACCATGATCGAGTGGATATTACCCAGGAATGCAGGTGTGGTACAACACTAGAAAAATCAATCAATGTAACACACCACATTAAAAGAATGAAGGAAATGTACCACATGGTCATCTCAACCAACACAGAAAAGGCATTTGACAAAACCCAACAGCGTTTCATGACAAAAACACAAGTAAACTAGGAGTAGAAGGGAAATTCGTCAACCTGATAAAGGACATTTATAAAAGACCTACAGCTAACATCATATTCAATGGAGAAAGACTAAGAGCTTTCCTATTAAAATGCCTGCTCACTACTGCTTTAAATAGTGTACTGCAAGTCCTAGCCATAGCAATTAGGCAAGTAAGAGAAATTAAAGATATGCAAATTGGGAAGGAAGAAGTAAAAATATCTTTATTCACAGATGACATAATCTCATATATAGAAAAATCCCAAAGAATCCACAAGAAAGTTACTTAAGCTAATGAATTCAGCAAAGTTCCAGGTTACAAGGTCAATACACAAAAATCAGTTAGGTTTGTATACACCAGCAGTAAACATTCTAAAAAGGATGTTAAGAAAATAATTCCATTTACAAAGCATCTAAAATAATAAGATTTGTACACTGAAAACTACAAATTTTTGTGTATCAAAATTTTGATACTAAATACTATAAACAAAATAAAAACACAGCCTACAGAATGGAAGAAAATATTTGGAACTATATATTTGATGAAGGTTTAATATCCAAAATATATTTTAAAAACTCCTACAACTCAATAACAGAAAAGATAAACACCCAGTCAAAAAAAAAAAAAAATGGGGCAAAGGAATTGAATAGACATTTCTCCAAAGAAGATATACACATGGCTAACAAACATATGAAAGGATGCTCAGCGTCTTTAGTCATTACGAAAATGCAAATCAAAACCACAGTGAGATACCAATTCACCTCCACTAGGATCGTTACAGAGCCCTGGTGGCACAGTAGCTAGGAGCTACTGCTGCTAACCAAAAAGTCAGCAGTTCGAATCTACCAGCTGCTCCTTGGAGACCCTGTGGGGCAGTTCTCATCTTTCATATATATATATATATATATACACACAAACATACATATGTATATATACACACACATATATATACATACATACAGATGTTGGCAAGGTTGGAGAGAAATTGGAACTCTCATCCAATGCCGGTGGGATAGTAAAATAGTTCAACCACTATGAAAAATATTTCATCAGTTCCTCAAAAACTTAAACATAAAACTACCATATGACCCAGCAATTCCACGTCTAAGTATATACCCAATTTCAAAAGAATTGAAAGCAGAGACTCAAACAGATATTTGTACACCAGTATTCACTGCAGTATGATTCACAACAGCCAAAAGGTGAAAACAACCCAAATGTGCATCAACAGATGAATGGATAAAGAAAATGTGGTATGTACATGTGATGGAATATTATTCAACCAGAAAGAGAAATGAAGTTCTGACACATACTATAGCATGGTTGAACCTTGAAAACATTATGGTGAGTTAAATAAGTCAGTCACAAAAGGACAAATATTGTATGATCCCACTTATATGAATTATCTATAATAGGCAAATGTGAACAGGGCACGTGGGAGGGGGAAATGGGCAGGTGTTGGTTAAAGGGTATTAAGTTTTTGTTAAAGGTAGCAAAAAAAAAAAATTGGAAACTGTTGATTTCTGCACAACATGGTGAAGGTAATTAATGTCATCAAATTGTGCGTATAAAAATGGTTGAAATGGCAAATGTTTTGTATGTTCTACCACAAAAAATAAAAAATGAATGTTCATAATGATCCTCTGTGAAACAGGCAGCAAAAACTGAGAAGAATATAGTTCACAGAACTACCCTCAGGGAAAAATGTAAACCTATTCCAGGCTTGCAAATGTTGCCTGATTCTTAAGTATTTCTGATAGATTCCAGCATTTTGGTGTCACTGAGATCATGCTGCAGCATATACAGTGGAAAGGGAGAAGAATTTAATTACATTATTTTTAGTTCCATCCAGCCATTCTACACTACAGCGTTATGACTCTTCTTATATAGATGGGCGAGCTTAGGCTCAGCAGAAATAACTACCCCAGTGTCACTCACACAGCTGTTAAGTCACAGAGGACACAAAGCCAGATCTATCTGGTTCCAAAGCATATGATTTTTTTACACTTTGCCATACAATACCCATGTACCTTATTGTGTTTCCTGCTACGATAACACTGATGAACGCCAAGATGCTTTCTGATGAAATAGCGGTGTGGCTGTCTGAGGCTCTTGAGAAGGAGGGTGATTGTGAGTGTGGAAGCTATGAAGCACAGATGATAAGAGCATGTGCTCTGGATTCAAGTCAAAGTTTAAATATCTCCAATTACCATTCGTATGGCCTTTGGCAAGTTGTTTTAGGGTCACTGAGTCTCAATTTTCTCATTAGTAAAATGGAGATAATTATAATACCTACTCAGAGGGTTGTTAAAAGAATTGCATGTGACCATACATGTAAAGTACTCAGTTCAGGTCCTGAATAGTAAATAAGTGCTGAATACATCAAGTAATTGCAGTTGTAATCGTGCCCTGGAGGTCACACGGACTCATCTAACTGAAATCAAATACATTCTGAGGGGTCCTGACTTTCCTCAAGAAATCAAAAGATTGATTGCATTAGGCAAATCTGCTACAGAAGACCTCTTTACAGTGTTAAAAAGCAAAGATGCCACTTTGAGGACTAAGGTGTGCTTGCCCCAAACCATGGTATTTTCAATCACCTAATATGCACTCAAAAGCTGGACAATGAATAAGGAAGACCAAAGAATTGATGCCTTTGAATCGCTGTGTTGGTAAAGAATATTGAATCTACCAGGGGCTGCAAGAAGAATGAACAAATATGCTTTGGAAGAAGTACAGCCAGAATGCTCCTTAGAAGCAAGGATGGTGAGATTTTGTCTCACATACTTTGGACATGTTATCAGGAAGGACCATTTCTGGAGAAGGACATTATGTTTGATAAAGTATAGTGTCATCAAAAAAGAAGAAGACCCTTAACAAGATGGATTGACATAGTGGCTGCAACAATGGGGTCAAACATAGCAACAATTGTGCGTATAGCGCAGGACCAGGCAGTATTTCGTTCTGCTGTACACGGATAGGGTTGCTATGAGTTGGAATGAACTTGCAGGCACCTAACAACAACACCAACAACTCTCCCCATATACTGATTTGTTTTAATCAAATTATTATTTAATTTTTTAAATTATTTTTTATTTATTGTGCTTTAAGTGAAAGTTTACAAATCAAGTCAGTCCCTCTTATACACACCTTGCTATGTACTTCTAGCTGCTCTCTGCCTAATGAGACAGCACACTCCTCCTCTCCACCCTGTATTCCCCATGTCCATTCAACCAGCTCCTGTCCCCCTCTGCCTTCTCATCTCACCTCCAGACCGGAGCAGCTCACCTTGTTTCATGTATCTACTTGAGCCAAGAATCTCATGCTTCACCAGTGTCATTTTCTGTCTTATAGGCCAGTCCAATCCCTATCTGAAGACTTGGCTTGGAGAATGGTTCCAGTCTTGGGCTAACAGTAGGTCCAGGGAACATGACCTCCAGGGTCCCTCCAGTCTCAATTAGAGCATTAAGCCTGGTCTTTTTTTGAGAATTTGAGGTCTGCATCCCACTGTTCTCTTGCTCCATCAGGGATTCTCTGTTTTGTTTCCTGTCAGGGCAGTCATCAGTGGTAGCCAGGCACCATTTAGTTCTTCCAGTAAGTTATTTTTTTCTGTGAAGAAAGAATTTTTCCCCATTGTGTTAATAAGATCATATTTTTTCATTATAACTCTGGGCTCACATAATTTAATTATTTTTGGTAAATATGATGCAGTAACATATAATTAAAAATAGTCTAACTTTTGTACTGTCATAATGAGTTGTCTTGTAATGGGAAGGGATCAGATTTTGAATTCATGTAGGACTGGTTCAAATATCTCCACCATCATTCTCTACTTGTTGTGAATTTATTTATTTTCCCTTAGACTCAGTTCTCATCTTTAAAATGAGAATAATAACTGTGTCAAATGTTTATTGTAAGGATTACGTGTTAACCCACATCTAGGAATATATCCTAGAGAAATAAAAGCCATCACATGAATAGGCCATATGCACATTTATGTTCTTGCAGCATTATTCACAGTAACAAAAAGATGGAAACAACCTAAGTGCCCATCAATGGATGAATGGATAAACAAACTATGGTGCATATACACAATGGGATAATACGTACACAATGATAAAGAACAATAATGAATCCAAGAAACGTTTCACAACATGGATGAATCTGAAGGGCATTATGCTGAGTGAAATAAGTCAGTCACAAAAGGACAAATATTATATGAGGCCACTACTATGAAAACCAAAGAAAATGTTTACAAACAGAATGAAACAAGCTTTAATGGTTACCAGGGAAGGCAGGGGCGAGAAGGAGAAATGACTAGCTGAATAGCAGACAAGAGCTACCTCTGGTGAAGGGAAAGACAACACATAATATAGAAAAAGTCAGCACAACTTGACTAAGGCAAAGCCATGGAAGCTTCCTAGATGCATCCAAACACTTTGAGGGACAGAGTTATTGTGGCTGAGGCCTGGGGAACATGTTTTTGGGGGACATCTAGGTTAATTGGCATAACATGGTTCATGAAGAAAAAGCTCTACAACCTACTTTGGTGAGTAGCGTTTGGGGTCTTTAAAGCCTGTGAGGGGCCACCTAAGATATATCTATTGGTCCCATTATGTTTGGAACAAATGAGAATAAAGAAAACCAAAGACACAAAGAAAACATTAGTCCAAAGGACTAATGGATCACACGAACCACAGCCTCCACCAGCCTGAGCCCAGAAGAACTAGGCGGTGCCTGGCTACTAGCACAGGCCACTCTAACAGGGATCACAAGACAGGACCTCAGACTAAGTGGGGAAAAAAGAATGTAGAACAAAATTCAAGTCCATAAAAATAAGCCAGACTAACTGACCTGACAGATACTGGAGGCAATCCTGAGACTATCATCCTTGGAGACTCTGCTAAATCAGAACTGAAGCTACTCCCGAAGTCACCTTTCACCCAAAGATTAGACAGGCCTATAAAATAAACAATAACACCCATGAGGAATGTGCTTCTTAATTCAATCAGGTATTGGAGAACAAATGGGTAACACCTGCCCAAAAGCAAAGACAAGAATCAGGAAGGAACAGGAAAACTGGAAGAACAGACACAGGGAACCTGGAGTGTGAAGGGAAAGAGGGAGAATGCTGACACATTGTGGGGATTGCAATCAATGTCACAAAGCAATTTGTGTATAAGTTTTTGAATGAGAAACTAATTTGGGCTGTAGGACTTTCACCTAAAGCATAATAAAATAAAATAAGAATTACGTGTTAAAAGGGCCTAACAACATGTAAAATGCCTGGCAGTTAGTAGGAATATTATTTAGGAATGTTTTCAGCTGCAGGTAACAGTAACCCAACACAAAAGTGACTTAAATAAGCAGGCTTTAACAAAATTCTTGAGATAGATAGTTGCCGGTATTGGTTCAGCTGCTCAGTAATGATGACAGAAACTCAGATTCTCTTTTTCCCTACCAGCTCTGGCATATTACCTTTTTATCCTAATGTTGTTACCTCATGATCACAAGATGACTGCTGCAACTTCAGACTTGAAGTTCTAAGAAGGAAGAGAAAAAAGAGAATTAAAAAGGCTTCTCTACAGGAGACTTGGTCTTTGTATGCAGGAATAGAATCTTCCCCAGCAGAGTACCTTTCTACAGATCATTGGCCAGAAGTGGGTCGCCGTGCCCACCTTTAAACCAATCCATGTCCAAGGGTAATGAAACTACCATGATTCATCACCTGGACCAGAGCAGGGATCTGACCTATCTGAGATAAAGGCATCTCAATCAGATCACTAAAAACATTAGGAGTGTATCATTGAGGAAAAAGGGAGTTGGGTGGAAAAAGGAGATGTTGGCTAGGTCATGGGCAGTATCTGCTACAGCAATCATTCAACAAAGACTTTGTTGTCTTTCCCTTATCTAATAAAAATTAATACATTTAAAATTAAAAAAAATCATGGTTAGTTCATGAGTTCTGATATTTAGTTCAGGAAAATATTACCTCTGAACCTAAAATCCCTTAAGTTGCCCTTAAAAAGAGCCGGACTTTCAAGAAATAACCTCTTTAATTTGGATTAGAATTTTTAGCATGGATATTCAATCTAAATATCAGTGGAGATTACCAGCAACCAATGGGCCATTTTCAAAGAATGCTGGCCTTGGCTAAAAACTTCAGCAACCGAAGTAAATGGGAGGGTAAAATTTGCATTGGACCTTCTCCCAGAATTTTGTTTGTCAGGCACTGCAAATGAAGGAGAGAGGAGCTGGAAACATAGCTAAGTGTCAAGAACTGCCTCTTCTCATGTGGAAAGATTTCACTTGAGAAGTCTGAACAGCATTTCATTGTAGGTCTATCCCAAATCCACATCTAACTCCTGATTAGGCTCTCAGTCTCGATTCTCAACTCTACCACCTCTCAATCTTCACCACAGAGCCTCACCTCCCCTGACTTCCCCATCTAGGCGAGGTCTCCCTGTTACGAACTACTCAAGCACCAGGTGCTTTCCTTTGTAACAGATAAAATACTTGTAATTAATTGATTGGGTACATGTATAATTATGCTTTGTTGTCTCTTCCCCAGTAGAAAATAAGCTCCTACCTTGAGGTGCTATATTTTTAGCACTGATAAATGGTAGGCAATCCATAAATATTAATTTTTTAAATGTATATTTAGAATGCTCAAATAAAGAAATTTATCTGAAAATCCAAATATACTGACAGATTGGGAAGGAGGGGGTGAATTTTCACTTATGAGATAATTTCCCAGAGGAGTCCTTTAAATATGGAGCTCCTTTCAGGCATTTAAAATAGGATTTGATTTACCAGAATTTGATTCACATCACTTTTCAGGAACACATATACACCTAGTGCAAAGCCATATGCTACAAACACACCCTTTAAATTTCTCATTTCCAGGCATGATTTAAAGCCAGTTATGAAAAAAGAAAAGAAAAGGGGCAGGGGGCGGGGGCAAGCCAGTTGTAGATTAACACCCTTGTGATCGAAAGAACAGAATGATGAGAAATATCAGATGTCCCCTAGAAAAATTGGTTCTTAGTATGGGTAGATGGGAGTATGTGACCCTAAAAGAATCATCTTCCACCCTTGTTCCTGGTTTTGAGTCGGTTCTGGGCCATGAGTCTGGTCCATGTAGTACTGGGATGGTTGTATCTCTCTGAAACAAGTCGAGTGGGCTGCTGGCCAAGTGTATTAGTGTCAGTGCAGTGGGGGATGGGATGGAGTGGGGGCAGGTTGTGTAATGCCAAGACTGGGGTAAGAGTAATGATGGCAGCTAACAGTGCTTGAGCGCTCACTGTGTACCACACACTTCACGATGGACTTTACTTGGATCATCTGTTTTAAACTTTGAACTCCTATTTGCCACTTAATCTTCCCCATTGCTGTGAGTTGATTCTGACTCATTGTGACCCTATAGGACAGAATGGAACCACCCCGTTAGGTTTCCAGGGCTATAGTCTTTGCGGAAGAAGACTGCCACATCTTTCTTCCATGCAGGAGCTGGTGGTTTTGAACTCCCAACATTTTAGTCAGCAGCCAAACACTTAAACACTGCGTCTCCAGTGCTTCTAATCTGCCACTGACTCACCTCATAATTTTTGGAAAATCATTTTATCTCTTATCACTTAGAAAGTGGAACTAAGTTTCCAGTTCTACCTACCTCACAAAATAACCTTGAAGTTCAAAGGAGATGATGGAGGCAGATGCTCTTTGTCACCTTCGAAGCACGATAGAAATATAACATAAATAACTATGCCTTATATTTGTTGTATGGGTAACACAATGGTTAAGTGCTAAGCTACCAACCAAAAAATTGGAGGTTTGAATTCACCCAGAGGCATCTCAGGGGAAAGACCTGGTGATCTGTTTCCAAAAGATCACAGCCATTGAAAACCCTGTGGAGCACAGCTGTACTCTGACACACATGGGGTCGCCATGAGTTAGAATTGACTAGACAACAACTTGTTGCTTTTTAGGTATAATTGTTATATATGTATTTACTTATATATTTTACATATAGAATTATATAAATGTTTTCTATACGTGTGTGTTATATATTTACTTTTATACTTGTATTTATTTTGTTTCAACAAACTTTTAGTTAGATCCATGCTCAAGATATATTGGTAGCTGAAAGACAGTCTATCTCACCAAGGCTTGAGGTTAAGAAAAGGCTAAGAGAGTCCAAATTTGCCTCTTAAAGCATGAGGAGGAGTTGCCCAAGTGAAGTAGGTCAGGGGAAGACAGGACATACAAGACAGAGGCAAAAGAATGAGCAAAACTATAAAAACATCCAACAGCATGGCTTGTACTGGTAGGTAAAAGCAATTTAATATTAGTAGATATAGGATGTGAGTCAGGGAGGGTCAAAAAAATGAGGTAGGAGAATTAGACGAGGGCCAGGTTATATAGGGTGTTTCATGCCCTACTAATGTGTTTTATCTATCTAATCTATCTATCTATCTGTCTGTCTGTCTGTCTGTCTATCATCTATCTCTCTAATCTATTTCTCTAATCTATCATCTCTCTCTATCATCTCTCTCTCTATCATCTATCATCTCTCTCTCTATCATCTCTCTATCAATCATCTCTCTCTCTCTATCTTGAGATGATAGAGGACAAATGGACTGTTTTAAGCAGAGGGATACCATAGTCATATTCATATTTTAGAAGAATAAATCAGGAGACAGTATGAAGGACAGATTTGAGGGAAGTAAGACCAAAGAAGGAAAATCAAGCTAGGAGGTTAATGTAGTAATATAAACTAATAACAAAATGTCAACTAGGGTAGTGGCAGTTGGAATGAAGAGAAAGGAATGGATTTCTTAAACATATGCTAGGGGGAGAGGGAATGGGTGGACTCACATTGGAAGATCTGGTGACTCAATATGGCAATTAAAAAAAGAAGAAGAAAGAAAGTTCATGGTGAATCCAAGATCAATAAATGCTTTTTTGAATGGATGGATGTATGTATGAATGTATGTATGGAAGGATGGATGGATGAGTGGGTGGGTGGGTGGATGAATGGATAGATAACATGGATATGTAAACGCTGAATGAGTTCATTTGGTTCTGGAGCTCTTAAAGTACCAGAGATTTGGTTTTTGCTCCTCTAAATTTTTTTTTTTAAGTCTAATTACTCAATCCAGTTAGTCAGTCACTCCAACATCAGAGTCCCATGCTGCATTCTCCCATGTACCAAATACTGTGCTAGGCTCTGTGGGGGTTCCAAAAATTAATAATACTAGGCACTTCCTTTGAGAGATTTATATTCTTGGTAAGAAAACAAGACTTAGCTACTATTCTAAGGCAGCCTGGGGGAAATGATAGGAGAAGATCAGTGGTTCAAGTTCTCAGATGTGAAAGAGATGGGCAGGGGTGGCCTGAATGGCTTTATGGTACATGTACAAATTTAGCTGGGTCTTAAAGGAGAAGGACAATGTAGTGAGGTGGAAGGAACAAGAAAGGTATTCCTACCAGGGAGAATGGAAGGAGCTAAGGAGCTGAGGGGATTGGCAGAGCTGGGTTTGAAGATTGTCAGTAGACTAGAGTGTGTCTGAACAGGCCCTTCTCTCCTGTAGCCATGAATAGAATATTCTGAGTGAGTCAGCTTTTGCATGGAACACTTTGATCTGTCATAGCAGATTTCTGCAGGGCCCTTTGGGACCCTGGAGTTTTAGTGATTTTAGCAGTGGAATCACTCCTCCTCCCAATTGTCCATTGAACCTCAGAACATAAAATAATATGTAGAATAGATAAAAGGAAAACCGAACTTACTGAAGTGAGTAGCTGGCACCTGTTCATTCAACTGCCTCAGAGATGACTCCTAAAACAATTATGAGGAAGCTCTAGTGTTTGAAAATCTTCATTTTACACATGGGAAAACTGAAACCCAGAGGCAGGATGCAACTTGCTCAAAGCCACATACGCTAGTATCTCCTGATTCGGTGGAATTAAGCTATAAATAGAACTCATACCTCCTGAGACAAGGCTAGCTGGAACAGTATCTACCTCCTTGGTTGGAGAGAGGCACCTTGCTAAATCACGTACTAAATCACATAGTTTTTGGTCCTTTGTTGGGCATTTCAAGGTGGTGTTGTTTGGGGGAGATCCAAAGAGTCTTTCCGCAAAAGCCCTGCCTGTTTTCTAATCTGGGTAGTCAGAAGCTACCTGGTAGACTTTTTATTTGTAATCAATGGTCAGAGTGAGGGAATGTTAGGACTTGGCAGCAGGAAGAGTCTGTGTGTGTACCGTCTTAGAGAAGAGCTAATTTCCCCTGCTTTCTGTTCTGAAGAAAATATCCCCACTTTTGACAGATGTTCTAATTCAACAATTAGCAGTGACTGTGACATGCAAAAATTACCAGTTGCTGAAGCCCTACTTAGCGAAATGGGAGATATATAGTATTTTTATACCTGGGAGCTTTGGTCTGTGTGGCTTAAAGCACTTACTTGCCCAGCATCTCTCTGGATTATGTTTTACCACTAACTGTAATTTATTTTTGAATATTCTAAAAATGTGCCCATCGCCACAGCTTCTGGGCGGTGGAAGGAGGAAAAAAAAAAAAAAAAAAGAAGCAATGCTGATGAAATGGTAGCTCTTCAGCCAAAAGGCAGCTTTGTTAGGAGAACCCCCAATGAGACACCTGCTCCTGCAAATGCGTGGGCCCTTCCTGGCCACTCAGGTGTCCTGGGTAAAATTAAGACAAGAGATTTCGTCAATGTCAATAGTCCCAGCTCCCCTCTCTGCATTTTATCCTCCCTTCATTAATAATAACATGCTTCTTCCATTTGTCTACTGCAGTTACGAGGTTTTTTTTTTTCTACAACTTCTTCATTTCCTCCAACAAACAATTCTCTCAGAAAAATTCAATCCCAGTATTTTTAAAATAACCATAGGGCCTCAGTTTTGGAAAATCATTGCTAGCTATGATCTCCAAAGTCTTTGGACTGCACTTGTTTTAGTAAAATAAATGCACATGTGCGTGTGTTTATATATCTGCATATATATACAGACACATGCACATATATACATGAATGAACAGGAACTCACAATATAAATTACTTATAAAGTATATATGCATAGTATATACTTAGCCAAACCCAAACCAGTTGCCATCCAGTCATTTCTGACTCATGGTGACCCCACGTATGTCAGAGTAGAGCTGTGCTCCACAAGGCTTTCAATGGTTGATTTTTCCGAAGCAGATCACCAGTCTTTCTTCCGAGGTGTCTCTGGGTGAGCTTGAACTGCCAA
Organism: Loxodonta africana; assembly: GCF_030014295.1. NCBI lineage: Eukaryota > Metazoa > Chordata > Mammalia > Proboscidea > Elephantidae > Loxodonta > Loxodonta africana. The sequence continues at coordinate 109,994,564 of NC_087344.1, forward strand.
CCTTCTGGTTTTCAGCCAAGCACTTAACTGTGTCACCCAGGGACACAAATTTAAAACAAACAAAAAACAAACCAGTTGCCATTGTGTCAATTCTGACTGTGGCAATCGAATGTGTTTCAGAGTAGAACCGCCGGTCATAGGATTTTTAAGGCTGTGACTTTGCGGAAGCAGTTTGCCAAGCCTCTCTTCTGAGGCAACTCTGAATGGGTTCAAACTGCCAACCTTTTAGCTAATAATCGAGCACTTGACCATTTCTGCCACCTGGGGACTTCAGTATACCCTTAGGGAAATATTAATAACTAATTAAGGTAAATACAAATAGTTCAAATAGTCTTCTTCATGATTTCAATAATTTTGACCAACTCGCCAAATCTGATTTGAGTGCCAATTTTTAATTTTTAACGTAGCCAGTGAAGAGCTCATGCCAGGAATAGGAGCTCTCCTAGTTCTACTATTTGCTTGTAGTTTGATACTACATAAATCATTTGTGTTATCTTCAATGAACAATTCCTCAGTCACAAATGGATTTTGTGAGGGTTAGTTTAATGTCAGATGATGTAACCTGTTAACTTGTTTTGTAAATGGTAGCGTGACAATATCCCAAAAGCAGTCCCTGAATGAAGATACCACCGCCAGCCTCTCCTCACTATGGAACCTTTACTCTTCCAGCAGGTACTTCTTCTACTGACCTACGGATTCCAGTGAAGATTCTGGTCTCAGTCGGGATAATAAATATTAGCATATTTTTCTCTTCAATTCTTTTTACATTAAAAAAATGAAGGTTCTCGTATTCAACTCCCATTTCCAGTGGCTCACCTCGAACATGCCACTTTAGAGGCTGCAGATGGGCCTTTGGGTGGATCCCCACTGTCCTCTCTAGAAGGAATCACTTGTACATTTGAATTGACTGTGTGGTCTGCATTGACTGTGAGGCCTTGGAGAGAGGCAGTGTGCAATGGGGGCAGCTGCTCAGTGATCAGAGATCTGGTTTCTGGGAGGGCTGTGCACAATCCAACTCAAGTTCTTTAAATCCACATTTGCAGGTGACCCTGTGTGCAGGCCAGAAAGGTATGGTCAGCCTGGCTGTGAATAACTCGGCTGGGGTATGGCCTGACCCGGCCTCATAAGTGTTAACTTATAAAGATCAGTGGGGCTTTCTTTCTACCTTGGTTGCCAGTCCTTTCCTAACAGTCTGCTCTCCCTCTCTAATGATGTGATTCCCTCACCCCTCTCTGGCAATTGGGTTCACTGCTGTTTTCTTCTGCTTACTGTTCAAGACATCCATAGTACATCCAAGCAGGGTGTGTCTTCTCCTATACCCAACCATTTACCAATTCCTGTGGGTTCTATTCCACAATGTCACTTGCATTTATCTGCTCTTCCCTATCTTCACTGTTAGCACCCTGATTCAGGGCTCTTTATTTCTTGGGGGTACTGTTATTGGTATCCCTAATATTCATTGATATCTCTGCCTTCTATCTTCCCTCATTCAAATCTCTCCACACTACTGCCCCCTCCAAATATGCCTCTTCTTTGCTTGGAAATTTCCAATGGCTCTTCCTTTGATTATGCCACTAAGCAATAGGCACTCAAGTTGGCACTATTGTATGTGCCCAAACTGCCTTTTCTGACTTCCTGCTTTTATGTCTTAAAATGTTTATGCTCCAGACAAATGAATAGTTCTGCTATTCCTTTAACAAATGCTACATTTCACAACTTTGTGCCTTTTTATCTGGTTTTCTCTGCCTGAAATATAATTTCCTCACCTTCATTTTTTAATCCATTCATTCAACCATTACTTTTTGAACACCTACTAAGATTTTCAAAATCTCTTGCCTGTAAAAGTTCTACCTCTCGCTCTAAGCCCAAATCAAATATAGCCTCCTCCAGAAAGCCTTTCTTGTCTTTCTAAAGCAATGCCATTTCCATGTCTTTTAAATTTCCTCAGTATTTTATTTGTACTTGTCTTATGTTACTGTTCTTTGTTTGTTTTGTCTTATACTTTGGCTAAAACAATTTAGCGAACACCTTGTCAAGTACTGTGATATGTCATATATGATCATGTTTAATACTCCCACCATCCTTGTTAGGTCAACAATCTTATCTCCATTTTAAAGAATGAGGAAAATGAAGCTCAGAAAAATTAAGTAATTTATCCAAGGCCAAACGGCTAGTAAGTTTTAGTGTCAGGAATCAAACCCAAGCCTGATCTCTTTTCTGATTATATGTTACCCTGATTATAATAATCTTTGAACTAGTTTTGTCCCAAATAATATATCACAAACTCCTTGAGGACAGTGAGTATGACTTATTTGCCTCAGTGCTGACCACATCATATTTATTAAATATATGTGGAACTGAGCTGATTGAGTTTAATTCAATTTAACTGTAGCTAGGAGACATTGGAATAGGGAAGGCAAAGGAGTTGATGGTCACAACATGCCTTAAGATTGGCCAGCCTCACTAAAAAACAAACAAAAAAACAAGCCTGTTGCTGTCAAGTTGATACCAACTCATAACGACCCTACAGGACCACGCAGAACTGCCCCACTGGGTTTTCAAGGAGTGAGTGGTGGATTTGAACTGGTGACATTTTGGTTAGCAGCTGAGCTCTTAACCACTGTGCCACCAGGGCTCCAGTATGGACATTTTCCCACAAAGATCATAAAAGGCCTGAATAACTCAGTCAGCCTCAGGAACATAAGTCTTAATTTTCTGGAAGTTGCTATTGCCTAACTCCTGGCTTTCACACAATCTGTTGTAGCTTTAAATATTCACAATGTTAATGCTGATTACTGAATAAAGTGGCAATTAACTTTTCATGGCGTAATTTCTATGTTTCGCTGGGAACAGTGCTAATAGTACATTGTGTCTGTCCCTTCTAAGAACCCACCTGTTTTTTTTTTTTTTTGAGGGTGATGGGCGGGGGGGGGACAGCAGAATGGCACAATGGGCTGCACGGCACAGTGCTGGTGTTAGTCAAGGCATTCAGTCATTGCATCAAGAGCCGCAGAAGACTTGGACTGTGTGATTGGCGAAAAATATGAACCTCTTTCAGTCCTGCCCCTCTGGGAGCTAGATTTGTCTGAGGCTCAGAGAAACCTTCCTCTATGGTCTTTGCCACTTTATATTTCCTGGTATTTCAAAGGGCAAATGAAGACACATTTTACAGACTAAGTCCCACCTCAACAACAGCTGAGGCCACAGTCCTCCTATAAAACTGTTCCTGTGACACAAGGAATTTCTCTGTGTATTGTCTGTCTTGCTATGAGCACAGTCTCAACCCCTTTGACTCTGCAGCAGCTCTTCAGCTTCTGATTTTTTCATCTCTGCTCTACATCTTTAGATTAAAACTCCTCTTCAAACTGAATCTTCATTTCTAGGTGCTGACTTCATTTCCTCCTTGCTCTGGCTTTAGGTCCCACAGCCAATGGCCTGTATCAGTTCCCGGACCCACCTCAGCTCAGAATCCAGACCACACTGTTGTAGCAAACCCTGCAGTAAGCTATGCTGGAGCTCAGTGGCAGGCAGGCTCGTTGTTGTTAGCTGCCGTCAAGTTTGACCCCTACTCATGGCAACCCCACGTACTACAAGGTTGGACAATTGTGATCCATAGGGTTTTAGTTGGCTGATATCTGGAAATAGATCAGCAGAAGGCATGCTGGGATGGGAATAAAAATGGGAATGAGAAGGACTGTAGGGCTGACCACTGAAGAGAAAGGCCATCAAACCATATTATATTTCCACAAGAGCCTAGGGAAGGGAGTCAGCATCAAGGCTGAGATGGTTCTATCTGGTGGGCAGTGCATGGCGGTTAGAGTTCTGGTTAGTGGTAATATTCATACAGGTGACTGCTTTGTCCAGGTGAGAGACTTGTACGATTTGGGGAAATTTATCCTAGCTAAAGGCTGGCCACTCAGTGAGTTATAATGAAAAAGAAGTCAGAGCTTTCGAATTAAAAACAAAAACCAAAAAACTTGGCTTCTAATCCCTGCCTATTCCTAATGTAACTCTTTGACTTTGAGCAACTTAACTTCTGCAAGCTTTAGTTTCTTCATCTAGAAATAGGAGAAATGACTATTACTTTATAAAGCTGGGATGATATTTAAATATGGTAATCTATACCAAACACACAGAATCTGACACTCAGTAAAGTGTGTGTGTGTGTGTGTGTGTGTGTGTGTTAGGTGCCATCGAGTCAGTTCCGACTCACAGTGACTCTATATACAACAGAACGAAACACCACCCAGTCCTGCACCATCCTCACAATCATTGTTATGCTTGAGCCCATTGTTGCAGCCACTGTGTCAATCCATTTCATTGAGGGCCTTCCTCGTTTTTGCTGATCCTCTACTTACCAGCTACTCAATAAAGTAGTATTTACATTAGGTAGTGTATCAGTTTCTGTGGTTGCTGTAGTAAATTACCACAAAGTATATGGCTTTAGAAAAGAGAAATCTATAGTCTTATAGTTCTAGAGACTAAGATCACGGTGTCAGCCATGTTGATTCCTTCTGAGGCTTTGAGGGACAATCTGCTTCATGCCTCTCTCCTAGCTTCTTGCAGCTCCAGGCATTTCTTGGCTTGTGCATGGTGTCCTTCCTGTATCTCCTCGTCTCTGTGTATTTTCTCCTCTTTTATAAGGATACCTATCATGTAGGATTAGGAACCACCCTACTCTAGTATAACCTGTTTCCAAAAGATTACAGTCACAGGTACAGGGCTTCAACATATCATTTCAAGGGACACAATTCAATCTATTACAAATGATAAGGTTCAGACCCCAGAAAGAAGGTGAGAGGATGTGGGCAGATGACAACTAGCGACTTGTGTTAAGGTCTCAGCCAATGAAAATGAGGTGCAAATCAGTGGAAATAAAGTGCAAGTTCAGAAGAATAAAAATGCAAGTGAAGCACAGTGAGCCAGAGTCAGGAGAGGACAGTGTTAGGGCTCCCGGGGATACCTGACGCTAAGACAAGACAGATTGTAGACCTTATGACCAGTAGTTCAGAGCCTCTAATGCCCTTCCTACCTGAGTCAGATTTGGTTCAGGAATTGGGCAGGGGGCCGTTGGAGTCCATTCATGAGCAGATATGGCATTGCAAAGCAGGCCAGCCTCGCTGGTAGATGATGACAGCAGCTGCCTGAGAAGTAACGAGACGGGCACTGCCGGCAGGCCTGCCTGCCTCCAACCTTTGCCAGGAGCTGGTGCAGCCACCTGGAGTCCAGTTCCCAGGAGCCAGGAGCACAGGCTTCAGTGGCACTGTACTTGGCTCCTGTGTTACAAAATCTGAGCAAGGCAGGAGATTACTGGCCTTCAGGAAACAGCTTGAAACAGAGTAGAGTCACCTGAAACCCATCTCATCTCATATAAGGGATAAATCAGACTAGAAATGAGGTTCCAAGATGATTGCTGACAAGGTCTGAGTGGTCGCTTCTCTGTTGCTTTTGTTGTCTCTTGTCTTATTTATCTATGCCTGGCACCTAGACTGTCACCTGTCACAGCTATGGCATGTGTGTATGTGTGTGGTGTGTGTGGGGGTTTACACACATGAATGTGCATGTATGTTTGTGTAAAAATAAGACAAGTGTGAGTATTGGAACATCAATGTGTATAGTATTCAAGTACCCTAAATTTTTTAAGGGCTCCTTGATTTCAACTTATTCCATATTAGTCATGTTAATCACAGTTTCGATAAGCATTTCTAGACCAGACTTTAAACACCATGAGAAAAAAAAGGATTACCAGTGCCTACCTGGCACAGAGTAAGTGACTAGGAAATACTAGTCAACAGAATCATCTATATTTCAGGGTCTATGTAAGGCACTTTATTATAGTGCTTAATTTTTGTCACAACTCTGTGAAGTATCATTAACGTGTTTTTATTAATGACAAAACTGAGATTCAGAGAAAGTCTATACAAAATTTGTAAGTGGCAGAGTTGGGAAATAATCTGTACTATAGCTCATGTACCATATAGTGTGTCCAGATTTTCTATTTGGAGACATGTTTACTCTTCACTATAGGCCTACAGTAGCAAGAAGAGCACTCAGGATTTCAGGAGTTAAATGGGGAAAATAAATTGTCAGAGAGGGAAGGAGTAAGAATCCACCAATTCCAGAATGACGGAATTAACATTAACTCTCTTTGCCCTTGTAGCCCTGCAAGATTTAGCAAATAAAAACACAAGCTCGCCAGGGAAATTTTGATTTCTGACAAACAACTCTTTTTCTAGCATGAGTATATCTCAAATATTGGGTGGGACATACTTATACTAAAAATTATTTGTTATTTATCTGAATTTCAAAATAAACTGGCCATCCTCTATTTTATCTGACTTTTTTACCATATCCTGGTGTGACCTAGGGTAAGTACCTAGAGACGTTGGTTAAGAGTGATGAGAATGGAGTTATAGTTGAAGAGGTCATCTAGAAGTGTCACAAGTTTGTGTGACTTTGTATCTTTTCAGTCACTCAATTTTTATTTACTTTGTTCAAAAAATTTTTTATTGTATTTTAGGTGAAGGTTTACAGAACAAACTAGCTTCTCATTAAACAGTATACATATTATTTTTTTTTATACATATTGTTTTACAACATTGGTTAACAATCCCATGGCATGTCAACACCCTCCCTTCTCAACCTTGGATTCCCAATTACCAGCTTTTCTGTTCCCTCCTGCCTTCTAGTACCTACCCCTGGGCTGGTGTGCCCTTTTAGTCTCCTTTTTTTTTATGGGCCTGTCTAATCTTTGACTGAAGGGTAAATCTCAGGAGTGACTTTATTACTGAGCTAAAAGGGTGTCCAGGGGCCATACTCTCAGGGTTTCTCCAGTCTCTGTCAAGCTGATAAGCCCAGTGTTTTTTTTGTGTGTGTGAGTTAAAATTTTGTTCTATACTTTTCTCCAGCTCCGTCAGGACCCTGTGTTGTGAGCCCTGTCAGAGTAGTCGGCGATGGTAGCCGGGCATCATCTAGCTGTACTTGGCTCAGTCTGGTGTAGGCCGTGGTAGTTGTGGTCCATTAGTCCTTTGGACTAATCTTTCTTTTGTATCTTTAGTTTTCTTCATTCTCCCTTGCTCCCGAAGGGGTGATACCAGTGGAATGTCTTAGACGACTGCTCACAGGCTTTTAAGACCCCAGGCACTACTCACTAAAGTAGAATGTAGAACATTTTCTTTATAAACTATATTATGCCAATTGAGCTAGATGTTCCCACAGCCCTCAGCCCAGTAATTTGATCCCTCAGGGAGTTTGGATGTGTCTATGATCTTGCCTGGGACAAGTTGTGCTGGCTTCCCCTGTATTGTGTACTGTCTTGCCCTTTACCAAAGTTACCACTTATCTATTGCCTGTTTAGTGTTTTTCCATTCCTACCCCTCCCCTCCCTTGTAAACATCAAAGATTGTTTCTTTTTGTGTGTAAACTTTTCTTGAGTTTTTATAGTAGTGGTCTCAAACAATATTTGTCCTTTTGTGATTGACTTATTTCACTCAGCATGGTGCCCTCCAGATTCATCCATGTTGTGAGATGCTGTGCAGATTAATCAGTGTTCTTTATCATTGCTTACTACTCCACTGTGTGTATGCACCATAGTTTGTTTATCCATTCATCTGTTGATGGGCATCTACATTGTTTCCATCTTTTTGCCACTGTGAGCAATGCTGCAATGAGAATGGGTGTACATATGTCTATTTGTGTGATGACTCTTATTTCTCTAAAATGTATTCCTAGGAGAGGGATTGCTGGATCATGTGATATTTCTATTTCCAGCTTTCCAAGGAAGCACCATATAGTTTTCCAAAACAGTTGTATCATTTTGCATTCCCACCAGCAGTGCATAAGAGTTCCAATCTCCCCACAGCCTCTCCAACATTTGTTATTTTCTGTTTTTTTTATTCATCCCAGTAATGCCAGGGTGAGATGATATCTCATTGTGGCTTTGATTTGAATTTCTCTAATGGTTAGCGATCGTGAGCATTTCCTCATGTGTCCGTTAGCCACTTGAATGTCTTCTTTGGTGAAGTGTCTATTCATTTCCTTTGCACATTTTTTATTTGGATTATGTATCTTTTTATTGTAGAGGTGTTGGAATTTCCCACAGATTTTAGAGATTATATGTTTGCTAGATTTGTGATACCAATTTTTTTTTCCCCAGTCTGTAGGCTCTTTTTTTCTCTTTTGGTGAAGTCTTTTGATGAGCATAAGTGTTTAATTTTTAGAAGATCCCAGTTGTCTAGCTTATCTTCTGGAGTTTGTGTGTTGTTAGTTATGGTTTGTATCCTGTTAATGCCATGTATTAGGAACCCTAGCTTTGATCCTATTTTTGGTTCTATGATCTATATAGTTTTTGGTTTTATATTTAGGTCCTTGGTTCATTTCAAATTAGTTTTTGTGTGTGGTGTGAGGTATGGGTCCTGTTTCATTTTTTTGCAGATGGACATCCAGTTTTGCCAGCTCCATTTGTTAAAAAGACTGTATTTTCCCCCATTTGATGGACTTCGGGACTTTGTCAAAGATCAGGTGACCAGAGGTGGATGGATTTACATCTTTGTTCTCAATTCTGTTCCATTGGTCAATGTGTCTGTCCTTGTACCAGTACCAGGCTGTTTTGACTACCATAGCTGTATACTAGGTTCTGAGCTCAGGTAGCGCAAGTCCTCCTACTCTATTATTCCTCCTCTATAGTGCTTTACTTATTCAGGACTTCTTCCCTTTCCACAGAAGGTTAATGATTAGTCTTTCCATCTCTTTAAAGAATCTTGTTGGTATTTGGATCGGGATTTCATTATATTTGTAAATCGCTTTGGGTAGAATTGTCATTTTCACAATGTTTAGTCTACCTATCCATAATGTAGATCTCTTTTGGTTTCTTGCAGCAGTGTTTTGTAGTTTTCTTTGTATAGGTCTTTTACATCCCTGATTTGATTTATTCCTAAGTATTTTATTTTTTAGGGGCTATTATAAATGGTGTTGTTTTCCTGATGCTTCTTATCATCCTCTTTATTGGTGTACAGGACTCCAACTTATTTTTGTATGTTTATCTTGTATCCTGCTAATCTGCTGAATCTTTCTATTAGATCCATTAGTTTTCTAGTGGAGTCTTTTGGGTTTTCTATGTATAGTATTATATCATGCCCAAATAGGGACAGTTTTACTTCTTCGTTACCAATTTGGATGCCCTTTATTTCTTTTTCTTGCCTTATTGCTCTAGCTAGACTTCCAGCACAATGTTAAATAGGAGTGGTGACAAAGGGCATCCTTGTCTTGTTTCTGTTCTCAAGGGGAATGTTTTCAGCCTCTCTCCATTAAGAATGATGTTAGCTGTTGGTTTTGTATAAACCCATTGCCGTCAGGTCAATTTCGATCCATAGTGACCCTATAGGACAGAGTAGAAGGGTAGAACTGCCTCATAGAGTTTCCAAGAAGCGCCTGGTAGATCCAAACTGCTGATCTTTTGGTTAGCAGCCGTAGCACTGAACCACTACACCACCAAGGTTTACTGATTTTGTAGAGATGTCTTTTATTATGTTGAGGAATTTCCCTTCTATGCATATTTTATTGACAGTTTTTTGTCAGGAATAAGTGTTGGAATTTGTCAAATGCCTTTTCTGCGTTTATTGAGATGATCGTGTGATTTTTTTATTTATGTGGTGGATTACGTTGATTGATTATCTAATGTTGAACCATCCTTGCATACCTGGTATGAATCCTTCTTGGTCATGGTGTATTTCAGTAATTTTTATTTTATTTTATTGTTATTTTTTTTAACTGTCCCATGCAAGGCACTGTGATGGAGAGAGAAATGTGTGGGACCCAGTTAATCTGGCTTTAGTACTTAAAGTCTAGTAGAAGAGCAAAAAAAAAAAAAAAGAAATTTTTTTTAGTAGAAGAGCAAAGCAACGTACAATAAAGTCATTTGATATTAGGCTGTAGGAAGCAGGGGACACATTGCTGGGGGAGATTTCATCTGGCCTGGATACAAGAAAGGCTTCTTGGGGAAACATTTACTCTGACCCAGTCTCATTTTCCCAGTCCTCCTCTGTTATCTAAGCTTCACACTACTGCTGGAATGGTCTCCCAAAATGCAAGTCTCTATGTATCCCTACCCTGGCTTAAAATCCTTAAATGGTTCCCCATCACCTTTTTAATTAAATTTCAAACCCTTCTACATAGGGTAGAAGTCCTGCCTGACCAGGACCCTGGTACTGCCCCAGCTTCATCTCCACTCTGCCTTTGCGATGAGGAAGTATCCTACAGCTTCAATGTTGCTCTCCTTCCTTGAAGCTGGGCCATCTCCCTGATTTGACTTCGGTTTTTCCTCACCTACCTAACTCCTCCTCTCTTATATATGGCTACTAGGCATGAAGCACCTTCTATGGGCCCAGTTCTTTACGAGATTCTTAAATTCTTTAATCCTTCAAGACTCAGTTGAAGTCACACCTTCTTGAAGCACACCTCTTACTGCCCACAATTTTTCCTTTATCAAAACACTTGTAACCAAGTTTGGTCATTGTCAGCTTTCTTTTCTGTCTCTACTATGAAGTGAGATCTTTGAACCAACAGGTAGCATAGTATTTTCTCTGTATCTTCAGGATCTAAAACCTTGCCAGGCATGTGGAAAGGACTTGGACATTTGTTTCTTGAATGAATGACTATTTCAAGGTAATTAAATACTCCTTTTAATAACAATGGCTATCATTTACTGAGCCAGGCACTGTCTTATGTATTTCATATACATGACTTTATTTAATACTCTCAGTGACTGCATGAGGTAGAATTTTTCATAAAACCCATTGCCCAGATGAGAAAATAGAGATTAGAGATGTTAAATAACTTGCCAAGTTAGTGATGGAGTTGGCATTCAAACCCAGATATGTCTGGTTACAGAGTCCATAATCATTAGGCTGTCCTGCCTCTTAAATGCCCCTCAAGGCCATCATCATCTTCTCTGAGCTGTGTCTCTTATTCTTTCCCCAGTGGGTTGAAAGCACTTGTCATGTCTGACTACTCTGGAAAACCCAGCTGGGCCAAAGAAAACATCTCCATTGGGAGGTTTAGAACTTATGCAAATATTCACACCGAGAAGAAGTCCTGCGGTTTTTCTTTGTACCCTGTTTGTAATAAATAAGCCACAGAAGTATGCTTGGGTCATTAACAGAGATAGATGAAGCCAACCCAGCCATCACTCTGCACTTGGCAAAACGGACTTGTTGCTCTCTTTGTGAGGCTTTTCCATTAGTGGAGCAGGGTTATGAAGGAATTCCATAGCCTTTACATGCTTTAAAAGGATGATTACACAGGGGAGGATAAATGGGATGTAGGAGATGCCACCAAAGGAATTTATTGGGTAAGTCATTACCAGAGAAGGGAAACGAGAAAACTGACCAATGCTGTGTCCAAATAGTAAAGTTTGGGATCTGTGTGCAAGTCCCTGTGCCCCTGGATCTCAGTGTGCTCTTCTATAAAATGAGTGGAGGTGTCACACTGGATCAGGACTTCCCAAGTGTATCCTGAGGAACACCAGTTCTGGGATATATTAAAACCAGTAAAACCAGTTGCCCTCAAGTTAACTTTGACTCATGGCGACTCTGTGTGTGTCAGACTCTGTGTGTCAGACTCTGTGTGTGTCAGACTCCTCTGTGTGTGTCAGACTCCTCTGTGTGTGTCAGACTCTGTGTGTGTCAGACTCTGTGTGTCAGACTCTGTGTGTGTCAGACTCCTCTGTGTGTGTCAGACTCTGTGTGTGTCAGACTCTGTGTGTCAGACTCTGTGTGTGTCAGACTCCTCTGTGTGTGTCAGACTCTGTGTGTGTCAGACTCCGTGTGTGTCAGAGGAGAAATGTGCTCGGTAAGGTTCTCAATGGCTGGCTTTGTGGAAGGAGATCACCAGGACTTTCCTCCGAGGTACCTCTGAGTAAACTTGAACCTCCAACCTTTTAGTTAGCGGTCAAGTGCATTACCCCTCTGCACCTCCCAGGGACTCCACTAGTTCTGTAGTACGTGGAACATGTCATAAGATGAAAAGTACATCTTCTTTTGCTTATTATTATTTCTTGTTTTATATTAAGAATTTCTCGGAGTTTTTATATAAGCTTATAGTTTATATAAATTACTGATCTCCCACTGATATGCCCAGTGGTGTTTCCCAGATTGATTGATCACCAAACCACATTTTCGATGAGTCTTTTGTGGGGTAGAGTTTCCTAAGACAGAATGTTACTCTAGAAGGTGTTTGGGGATCGTTTGTCTGAAGGAGAGCTGGGCTGCCGCTTCTGTTTACGGGGAACACCTGGAGTGGAGCGGCAGAACTAATTTATCTTCTGGTGGGATAGAAGAGCACACACGTATGCTTTCTTCATTAAAAACCTCTTTGCAGTGGGATGAACAGATGAATCACAGGGCATCTTTAGGGCAGAGAAAATATTTTGTGTGAAATTGAAATGGTGGACACATGACATTATGCATTTGTCAAAACCCATTAAACTGTACAACATAAAGAGAGAAACCTAATGTAAACTGCAGACTTTAGTTAACAATGAATTATTAGTACTGGTTTATCAGTTGTAACGAATGTACCATACATACAAGATACGAATAATACGGAAAGCTGTGAGCGGGGGGAGAGGGAGCATTTGGGAACTCATTGTACTTTCTGCTCAATTTTTCTGCAAGCCTGAAGCTCTCTAAAAAAAATTGTTGTTGTTGTTTGATGCCGTCCAGTCAGTTCCAACTCATAGTGACCCTATGTACAACAGAATGAAACAGTGCCTGGTCCTGCACCACCCTCACAATCATTATGCTTGAGTCCATTGTTGCAGCCACTGTGTCAATTCATCCTGTTGAGGGTCTTCCTGTCTTTTCCTGACCTTGCGCTTCACCAAGCATGATGTCCTTCTCCAGGGACTAGGCCCTCCTGAAAACATGCCCAAAGTATGTGAGATGAAGTCTCACCATCCTTGCTTCTAAGGAGCATTCAGGCTGTACTTCTTCTAAGACAGATTTGTTCGTTCTTTTGGCAGTCCATGGTATGTTCAATATTCTTCGCTAACACTGTAATTCAAAGGCGTCAATTCTCCAGTCTTCCTTATTCATCGTCCAGCTTTCACAAATATATGATGCAATTGAAAACACCATGGTTTGGTTCAGGCACACCTTAGTCTTCAAGGTGACATATTTGTTTTTTAACACATTAAAGAGGTCTTTTGCGGCAGATTTGCCCAATGCAATACATCCTTTGATTTCTTGACTGCTGCTTCCATGGGTGTTGATTGTGCATCCAAGTAAAATGAAATCCTTGGCAACATCAGTCGTTTCTCTATTTACCATGATGTTGCTCACTGGTCCAGCTGTGAGGATTTTTGTTGTCTTTATGCTGAGGTGTAATCCATACCAAAGACTATGGTCTTTGATTTTTATCAGTAAGTGCTTCAAGTCCTCTTCACTTTCAGCAAGCAAGGTCATGTCACCTGTATAACGCAGGTTGTTAAGGAGTCTTCCTCCAATCCTGATGTCCTGTTCTTCTTCATATAGTCCGGTTTCTCAGATTATTTGCTCCACATAAAGATTTTATAAATAGAGTGAAGGGATACAACCCTGATGCACAACTTTCCTGACTTTAAACCATGCAGTATCCCCTTGTTCTGTTCAAAAAAGTGTCTCTTGATCTACGTACAAGTTCCTCATGAGCACAATTAAGTGTCCTGGAATTTCCATTCTTTGAAATATTATCCATAATTTGTTATGATCCACACAGTCGAATGCCTTTGCTCAATCAGTAAAACACAGGTAAACATCTTTCTGGTATTCTCTGCTTGAAGCCGGGACCCATGTGACATCAGCAATGAAATCCCTATTTCCAGTTTCCACATCCTCTTCTGTATCCAGCTTGAATTTCTGGCAGTTCCCTGCTGATACACTGCTGCACCTGCTTTTGAATGATCTTCAGCAAAATTTTACTTGCATGTGATATTAATGATATTGTTCGATAATTTCTGCACTCAGTTGAATCAACTTTAATAAAAAAAAAAGCTATCTGTTGGTCTGTGTTCCCAAAACTTCCCCACTTACTTCATAGTTCCTAAAATCTGATCAAAGATGAATTGAGCTTTACCTTGTACTTTGAGAAATGGAGCTTACTCCTGTATTGAACATTTGTACCATACCACGTATTTTATATAAATATTTTATAAGTCACCTCATTTAATTTTCACAGGACCCCATGATAATAGTTGTGTATATTGTATAATATTTGCCATTTGCATCCCTGCCTGCAATATACATATTATTGTTCCCACTGAACAGATAATTACATTAAAGTTCAGAGAGGTTAATTATTGGAGTAACTAGTAAGCATTGGAACCAGGATAGAAGCTAAATTTCTTTTTATTGAAATGTCAGTACTCATTGCCATCGAGTCAGTTCTGACTCACAGAGAACCTACAGGACAGAGTAGATCTGATCCATATAGTTTCCAAGGAGCATCTGGTGGATTCAAACTGCCAACCTTTTTGTTGTCAGCCATAGCTCATCATAGGTCTTAACCACTGTGTTACCAGGGATCCTGAAATACCAGTAGATAATTACAATTCTTTCCTGGTTCTTCTTTTTTTTAATCAGTCTGAACTGGATAAGTAGCTAGCTATGAATTAAATTTTTGATACCAATTCAAGATTTCAATTTTAGTACCTTCTTGGCTAGATGTGGAACAAGGAAACCAACTGAAATTTATGAAAGTTTGCATCAATTATTCATTTCTGCATAATAAACCACCCAAAAACGAGCTTAAAACATAGGGTCACTGATATGGCAGCAATCATCTGGTACCTCAGCTGGGGCTGCAAGATCTAACATAGCTTTGTTCTTGGATCTGGCATTTGTTGCTGACTCATGGCAGGACTCCCTGTATCCACCAGGAAAGCACAGGATTCTTCACTCAGTGGTGGCAACGTGCTCAGGCTTCTTGAGGCTTAGGCTTGGAAACTCCTACCCCATCACTTTCCCCACATTCTGTTACCCAAAGCAAGTCATAAAGCCAGCCCAGATTCAAGGGGCTGGGAGATAGGTCTCCTTCTTCATGGGAGGAGTGGCAAAGTCACACTGCACATAGGCATGTGGACAGCAATTATTGCAGCCATCTTTGTAAACATTCTACCACTATTTTAACAGACATGTGTCCTGGGTGGTACAAATGGTTAAGCATTCCTCTACTAACTGAAAAGTTGGCTGTTCAAATCTACCCAGAGGTGCCTCAGAAGAAAGGCCTGGCAATCTCTTTCTGAAAGATCATGTCATTGGAAACCCCACGGAGCAAGTTCTACTCTGAAACACATTGGGTTGCCATGGATCGGAATCAACTCAACGGCAACTGGTTTGGCTTGGTTTGGGCCTTAGAATACCTGCACAGGCAATGCCTTCTTTTCTGAAAATCTGTCTCCCTCCTACTATGCACAGAGCTACATAACTCTGCCTCTTAGTAAGAGCTAGTTAGACAACAGATCAGCCCCTAACCTAGGAGTCAATCCATTGTTGAGTTGAGTCAATCCATTTTTTTGCCCCAAAATTTAAGTTGTGAAAGACGTAAGTTAAGTTAGCAGTGCTGGAATCAAAAGCCATTCAATGCAGCCATTTCTCCTTTATATTCATGGAGCAGTAGAGATAAATTCATCCATTCGTTCGAAGACATTTACAGCACACCCATTATTTGGCACTGTGGTAGGCACCGAGCCCAGTCAACTGAGAGAGAATGATAAAACCTATCCACAAGGGCAAGGAAATACAACTCCAAACGTTTCCAAAGAGACAAAGGCCCTGGTTCCAGAACCTAGCGAGGCCTAGTTATACATCCTGCCCCTGTTTCTTCTAAGTTGCCACTGGAACTGTACAATAAAAATCCCCATTTTTCATAAGCTGGCAGAAATGGGTTTCTGTTACTTCCATCTAAATGAGCTTGGATATGGAATTCTGTTGAGAGAAGCTGCCAGTTACTCCCCGTATTGGCAGAGAGAATATAACATTGGAACAAGCTGTCTACTATTCTGGGATTTTAAGAATTAGTACTTGGGTGACATGGTCATTTGGATCTGGTGACAGCAGGACCTCAAGATGTCAGGCAGATTCTTCCTCATTTTTATACAGAGAAACACTTTCCAAATATGGTAAATCTCTGACTTGCTTACTGGCATGGAATGACTCAGAATGAAATAAGGCTAGCTCTCCAATGATTATTTACTCAACTTTCCACTGGTTATTTTTTGAATGCCTACTGTTTGCCAGGCACCACTCTAGGCACTTTGGATGTATCAACAAATGGGAAATGACAAGGCCCCTGCCATTATAGAGCTCACAGGCTAGCACATTGCTCCCAAGTTATGAAGAATGAGAAAAAGACAGCAGCCATTTTAGTTGCTGGGTCTGTTTAGAAATAGGTATTTTCTCATGGAGAAATACAGTTACTAATAATCATACATCAATTTTTAAAATACAGTCTGTAGAATGCGTAAGTGTAGTAGAAAATGGAAAACAATAACAACAAAGACATTAAAAAGAATCCATGTATCGATACAATTGTTTCTGTGAAATAATTTACTGATTTACTCTCCTGCAAGATTGGGTTTGCTCTTCTGGCCCAGTGAAGCACCAGACTGTTCTCCACATTAGGATAGAACTGGTAATATTGGGGGATAATATATAATACAAGGCCCCTGGGTGGAGCAAACACTTTGAACTCAGCTACTCATAGACAGGTTGAAGGTTCAAATCCACCCAGTAGTGCCACAAAACAAAGGCCTGGAGATCTGCTCCTGTAAAGATGTAAGCCAAGAAAACCTTACGGTTCTCAGTTCTATTCTGTAACACATGGAGGTCACCTTGAGTCTTAATAGACTCAATAGCAAATGGTTGATACATAATATAGCAGGATTTGACACATTGTAACTCATCTGTTATTAAAAAAAAATGAATGCTAAATTCTGATTTCATTCTCTTTAGTCAGAGTGGTAGTCTTTGTTTCTCCTCTGGCAATTATCATTGCTAATACACATTTCAATCAGTTGCTTCTTCTGTCTTGCCTACAACGTCACCGGGAAAAAAATGCTATTTAGTTTTTAGAAGTGTTTTTAAAAATGAAGAGCCTTAAATATTTCCTGAGTTGTTCTTCCAGGGAAGAGGTCTGGATTTAGCAAACAAACAAACAAATGTACCTTCTTTTACAATAGTCAAGGTGCTTCCTCTCAGATGGCTGGATTCGATTCTCTATGCTGGGAGTTGAAACATTAACATGTATTCTAAGTATTCCACAAGTCCTTCTAATAGACTCACATACTATTTACTGAATCAGCTGGCAGAACAAACTCTTGTATCTCCAGGACAAAACTTTTGAATTATCAGGATAAAAACAAGTGCAGTGCTTGAAGAAGAGACTCTATCCTTGACTCTGTTAACTCTATCGGTATCCTTTCAAAGGAAATTCTCTTGGGCAGATAAGAAGTTGGCACGCTGAAAGTTAATGCATAATTTTCCATGCTCAAAAATCAGGCCCCGAGCACGCTTGTCTAGGATGCAGCCCACACCACCCAGAGCTTCCCCCAGCCTTTCAGCTCCTGTGCATTACTCATGGCTCTGAGCAAAAGAGCGGGCCGATGCTCATTGTTCAGAGTACAAATTCATCATACGAGGGGGCTGGTCTGAATGGAAATCTGCCCTCTCCATTCCACCCTCCCTGTAAACTCTCCCCCTCAACATGGCTCATGTATTATGTGAAGTTTAGGGGGCAGTGGAGGAAGAGGTAACTAGCATTACATTGTGGGTGCACTCGAGGTTCCTGGTGGACCAGGATGCTGGGCTCCACGTACTTATCATCTGCCATCAAGTCAGCTCCGACTCACAGTGAGCCCATGTACTGCAGAAATAAACCTTGCCCCATCCTGCACCATATTCATGAGTGTTGGTATGCTTGACTTCATTGCTGTGGCTGCTGGGTGTTTTCAGTGCCTTGCAACCTAAGGGGCTCATCTCCCAGCACTTTATCAAAAAATATTCTATTGGGTATCCATATGGTTTTCATTGGCTAATTTTCCAAAGTTAATTACCAGAACTTCCTTCCTCATTTGTCTTAGTCTGGAAGCTCTGCTGAAACCTGTCCACCATGGGTGGCCGTGCTGGTATTTGAAATGCCAGTGACATAGCTTCCAGCATCATAGCAACATGCAAGCCACAAGAGTATGGTATGGGTGATGGGCCTTATAAGTAGATCTTTTCAAAAAATGCTTCAGTAGCTTCCCAGGGTGATATTCTCCTGAATACCTGGAGAGAAGCAGAGGAATGAGAAAGCCGTCCTTGTTTTTGGTAGCAACACAGAAATGCAATAGTGATCCACTATTTAGTTCCATGGGCATGTCCTTCTGTGGCCTCTGATGGGGAAATGCTTGTTTAATCTCTTTTAGATTGTTCGGCCAGGCTGTTTTTTGAGGGGGAGGACAAAGAAAATAATTCTGTAATAAGGTAAAAGCCAATTATATATAATGAAGTTATATAACAACTTCACACACAATTAGAATTTATTTGTTTAATTATAAGTCCTTAATGCTTTATATATGCCTGTTTAATGAGACAATAGAAGGCTATTTTACTAAGTATGATTCAAATAGCAGGGGAATGATTTTTTTTCCCTAGGAGCCAAGTTTTCCAGTCTGGATTCTTAGAAGAGGAAGAGAACCAGTATAGATTGTTTGCCTTCCTTATTCCAGGACTACGTATAGTTTATGTGTCTTATTTCTTACCTTGAGACATATTAGTTGCAGAGGCCTAATGATGCTACTTCATATTAATCATAATATTCTAATTAAATTGAAATAGAAAGGGGTAAGAATATTTGAACTTGAGCCCTGATCCCTAACTACATTGCCTAATATCATCTCTTCAGACAGAATAGCTGTGAATGGCCACACCAGGATTTCTTGCTTGCTTGCTTTTCCTTTTTCTTTGTTCCTCAGTTCCCATAATCACTTAGAATATCTTAGTTAAGGCTTTTTGTTTGGGGACAGTTACAGCCTTTTGTGAACAATACTAGTCTGGGAAAGGTGTATTTTCCTACTGATGTAGTACAAATTAAGTTAACTTGGTATATTTAAATCTTGAGGCCAGAAAAATTTTTGTTGTTATTGCAGATTATGGCGTATCTAAGGAGACAAGGCACTCCCACCCCTTTGGATAAGCATCAGCAAGGTCTCTTCCTATCCACTTTGTTAGGTACGTTACCATGGTGCTGGAAGGGGGTGGCCTAAATAAAGATATCTCAATACTCGGGCTTGTAGAAAAGCTTTGTGAAATAGCCTGTCTCTCAGTCAGATTTAGACTAGCCAGGGCCATCGTCTAACTACCATGATGATGGAAGCAAGGTCAGTGCCATCAATAAAATCTTCTAAAATCTCCTAAATGATCTCTGCTATCTTTTACATTTCTATAGGTCTCCAAAGTATCATGGTTACCGTCTTTCTATCTTTATCACCCCCTCTCCCTTTTTAACACATATTTATTGAGTAGCATATATGGCATTGTGCTACAAGGGGATGGTTCCTGGTAACACAACTGTAAAACACATACATTATTTCCCTTTTTTTTTTTAAGCATATATTGAACTTGAGGCTTAGAGAGATTGAGCGCCTTGATGAAGGTCACACTGCTGGGAAGTTTGGCAGACCCAAGTTTAAAGCCAAGTTCTATTTGACTTAAGGGTCCTGAAGATTCCTTTGCACCCTGCCGCTTTGGGGTCTAAAATGATCTGATCTCTACAGGTGCCCCTAAGGCTGTACCAATAGCTGACCTGTTACTGATTTCTAGATCCCAGGATCTCATTATTGATAAGGAAACTAGAGGTAAAATATAAAACAAATACGTAAAGTGGTGGGGCAATCCTATAGGAATCAGAAAACTCCAGACCAAAAGGTTTTACCTATATGTTGTTGTTGTTAGCTGCCGTGGAATCAGCTCTGACTCATGGCAACCTTATGTATAACAGAAGGAAACATCGCCCAGCCCTGGGCCATCTTCATGATTGTTGCTGTGTTTGAGTCCACCGTTGAGACTATTGTGTCATTCCTTTGCATTGAGGGTTTCCCTCATTTTCACTGGCTCTCTGCTTTACTAAACATGATGCTCTTTTCTAGTGATTGGTCTTTCCTGATGATGTACCTAATGGGAGTGAATAGATACAGCTATTCATATAATAAACATCTTTTTTTCATTTTTGAGTAGTAAAGTGTGTTGATAAGACCCCACCATTTAATTCTGATTCTTTTCTTTTTTTAATTTTATTGTGTTCTGGGCGAAAGTTTACAGTACAAATTAGTTTCTCATTAAGAAATTTATACACAAGTTCTTTTGTGACATTGGTTGCAATTCCCATAATGAGGCAGCAGTCTCCACCTTTCCCTTTATACCCTGGCTTTTCCGCGTCCATTTGTCCACTTTTCCTGTCCCTCCCCACCTTCTTTTCTTTGCTTTTGGGAAGGGGTTGCCCATTTAATCTCATATACTTGACTGAACTAAGAAATACATCCCTCACATG
Organism: Loxodonta africana; assembly: GCF_030014295.1. NCBI lineage: Eukaryota > Metazoa > Chordata > Mammalia > Proboscidea > Elephantidae > Loxodonta > Loxodonta africana. Next base: position 110,015,126 of record NC_087344.1, read on the forward strand.
TGTTATGACTTGTTTTATAGGCCTGTCTATTCTTTGGCTGAAACGTGGACTTCAGGGATGGCTTCAGTTCTGAGTTAGCAGGGTGTTCAGGGGCCATAGTCTCAGGGTTCCTCCAATACCTGTCAGACCAATAAGTCTGGTCTATTTTTGTGAATATGAATTTTGTTCTACATTTTTCTCCCGTTCTGCCTGGGACACTCTATTGTGATCCCTGTTATAGCAATCAGTGATAGCAGCCAGGCACTATCTAGTTCTTCTGGGCTCAGGCTGGTGAAGGCTGTGGTTCATGTGCTCCATTAGTCCTTTAGACTAATATTTTCCTTGTTTTTTTTTTTTTTATTTGTTTGTTTTCTTCATTCTCTTGTGCTCTGAACTTGATGGGACCAATAGATGTACTTTAGATGGCAGCTCAAAAACTTTAAAGACCCTAGACGCTACTCGATAAAGTAGGATGCAAAACATTTTCTTTATGAACTATGTTATGCCAATTGACCTAGATGTCCTCCAAAGCCATGGCCCCCATCCCTCAGCCCCAATAACTAGGTCCCTCAAGGTATTTGAATGTATCTAGGAAGCTTCTATGGCTTTGCTATTGTCAAGTTGTGCTGACTTCCTCCATATTTTGTGTTGTCTTTCCCTTCACCAAAGTTAACATTTGTCTACTACCTAGTTAGTTAGTGACTTCCTTGCTCTGTCCTCCCCTCCCTAGTAACCACCAAAGACTTTTTTTCCTGTGCGTAAACACTTTCTTGAGATTTTGTAATAGTAGTCTCATGCAATATTTGTCCTTTTGTGATTGACTTATTTCACTCAGCATAATACCCTCAAAATTCATCCATGTTGTGAGAAGTTTCACAGATTCATTGTTCTTTATCGTTGTGTACTATTCCACTGTGTGTATATATGTATCATAATTTGTTTATCCATTCATCTGTTGATGGGTACTTACGTTGTTGCCACATTTTTGCTATTGTGAATAGTGTAGTGGTGCAATGAACACGGGTGTGTCGGATCTTATTTTTCTGGGATATATTCCTAGTAGCGGGGTTGCTGGATTGTGTGGTATTTCTATTTCTAGCTTTTATTTATTTATTTATTTATTTATTTTTTAAGGAGATGCCATATGTTTTGCATAGTGGTTGTACCAATTTACTTTCCTACCAGCGCAGCATAAGAGTTTCAATCTACCGGCAACCTCTCCATCATTTGTTATTTTCTGTTTTTATGATTAGTGCCAATAATGTTGGTGAGATGGTACCTCATTGTAGTTTTGATTTACATTTCCCTAAAGGCTAATGATCATGAGCATTTCCTCATGTGCCTGTTAGCTGCCTGAATGTCTTCTTTGGTGAAGTGTCTGTTCATATCCTTTGCTCATTTTTTAATTGGGGTATTTGTCTTTTTGTTGTTGAGGTGTTGAAGTATTCTATAGATTTTAGAGATTAGACCCTTGTTGGATATGTCATAGGCAAAATATTTTTCCCAGTCTGTAGGTTCTCTTTTTACTCATTTGGTGAAATCTTTTGATGAGCTTAAGTGTTTAATTTTTAGAAGCTCCGAGCTATCTAGTTTATCTTCTGGTGTTTATGCATTGTTAGTTACGATTTGTACTAGTTGGTGTCTTAGCTATACAGTACTGCTATAACAGAAATACCACAAATGGATAGTTTGAACAAACAAAAGTTTATTCTCTTATAGTTTAGGAGGCTAGAAGTCTGAATTCAGGGTGCCAGCTCTAGGGGAAGACCTTCTCTCTCTGCTGGCTCTGGAGGAAGGTCCTTATCATTAATCTTTCCCTTGTCTAGGAGGTTCTCAGTGCAGGGACCCCTGGTTCAAAGGATGCACCCTGCTCCCAGAGCTTCTTTCTTGGTGGCATGAGGACCCTCTCTTCTCTGTTGGCTTTCCTCTTTTATATCTAAAAAAAGATTAACTCAAGATACAACCTAATCCTGTAGATTGAGTACTGACGCATTAACATAAATGCCTTTAATTCTGCCTCATTAACATCATAAAGGTTAGGATTTACAACACATAGGGTAATCACATCAGGTCACAAAATGGTAGATGACAACACAATACTGGAGTCAAGGCCTAGCCAAATTGGTTCACATTTTGGGGGGATACAATTCAATCCATAATAGTTGGAATCCACTCAAAAACAATAGGTTTTGTTTTGGTTTTGGTTTTCCAACCAAATGTGGAAATTATAGAACAATATCGTTAATAGCACATGCAAGCAAAATTTTGCTGAAGATCATTCAAACATGGCTGCAGCAGCATATCGATAGGGAACTGCCAGAAATTCAGGCTGGTTTCAGAAGAGGACGTCATAGAACCAGGGATATCATTGCTGATGTCAGATGGATCCTGGCTGAAAGCAGAGAATACCAGAAGGATGTTTACCTGTGTTTTATTGACTATGCAAAGGCATTCGAGTGTGTGGATCATAAAAACTATGGATAACACTGTGAAGAATGAGAATTCCAGAACACTTAATTGTGCTCATGAGGAACCTTTACATAGATCAAGAGGCAGTTGTTCAGACAGAACAAGGGGATACTGATTGGTTTAAAGTCAGGACAGGTGTGTGTCAGGGTTGTATTCTTTCACCATACCTATTCAACCTGTATGCTGAGCAAATAATACAAGAAGCTGGATAATATGAAGAACAGGGCATCAGGATTGGAGGAAGACTCATTAGCAACCTGCATTATGTAGATGACACAACCTTGCTTGCTGAAAGTGAAGTGGACTTGAAGCACTTACTAATGAAGATCAAAGACCACAGCCTTCAGTATGGATTGCCCCTCAACATAGAGAAAACAAAAATCCTCACAACTGGACCAACGAGCAACATCATGATAAACAGAGAAAAGATTGAAGTTGTCAAGGATTTCCTTTTACTTGGATCCACAATCAACAGCCATGGAAGCAGCAGTCAAGAAATCAAAAGACGCATTGCATTGGGCAAATCTGCTGCAAAGGACCTCTTTAAAGTGTTGAAGAGCAAGGATGTCGCCTTGAAGACTAAAGGTGCGCCTGACCCAAGCCATGGTATTTTCAATTGCATCATATGCATGTGAAAGCTGGACAATGGCTAAGGAAGAAAAAAAAAAAAAGGGAAGACCAAAGAAGAATTGATGCCTTTGAATTGTGGTGTTGGTGAAGAATACTGAATATACTATGGACTGCCAAAAGAAGGAATAAATCTGTCTTGGGAGAAGTACAGCCTTAGAAGCAAGGATGGCGAGACTGTGTCTTACATACTTTGGATATGTTGTCAGAAGGGATCAGTCCCTGGAGAAGGACATCATGCTTGGCAAAGTACAGGTTCAGCAGAAGAGAGGAATACCCTCAAGGAGGTAGATTGACACAGCGGCTACAACAATGAGCTCAAGCATAACAATGATTGTAAGGATGGCTCAGGACAGAGCAGTGTTTCATTCTGTTGTGCGTAAGGTTGCTGTGAGTCGGAACCAACTCGATCGCACGTAACAACGGCAACAACAACAACAACAGTGTTGTCCCCATTTTTTCTTCCATGATCTTTATCATTTTAGATTTTATGTTTGGGACTTTGATCCATTTCGAGTTAGCCTCTGTGTATGGTATGAGTCCTGTTTCACTTTTTTGTTTTTTACAGGCTGTCTTTTCCCCATTTAAGGGACTTTTGTCTTTTGTCAAAGATCAGATGAGCTTAGGTAGATGGATTTACATCTGGATTCTCAATTCTGTTCCATTGATCTGTGTGTGTGTCATAGTACCAGTACCTGCCAGTTTTGAGTACCATGGCTGTATAATGGGTTTTGAGATCAGGTAGTATGAGGCCTCCTACTTTGTTCTTTTTCTCCAATAATGATTTGCTTGTCTGAGGCCTCTTTCCTTTCCCTATGAAGTTGGTGATTAGGCTTTCCATCTCATTAAAGACTGCTGTTGGTATTTGGATCAGGATTGCCTTGTATCTGTAGATCACTTTGGGTAGGACTGACATTTTTACAATGTTAAGTCTTCCTATACATGAACATGGTATGTTTCTCCATTTAAGAGGTTTCTTTTGGTTTCTTGCAATAGGGTTTTATAGTGTTCTTTGTGTAGGTCTTTTACATCCCTAGTTAGGTTTATTCCTAAGTATTTTATCTTTTTAGGGACTATTATAAATGGTGTCATTTTCCTGATTTCTTCTTCGAAGTTCTTTTTGTTGTTGTATAGGAATCCAACCAATTTTTGTATGTTGATCTTGTATGCTGCTACTCTGTTGAATCTATTAGTTTGGTAGTTTTATTGTGGAATCTTTGGGTTTCTATATGTATAGGATCACATCATCTGCAAATATGGGTAGTTTTATTTCTTCCTTTCCAATCTGGATGCACTTTACTTCTTTTTCTTGCTTTATTGCTCTGGATTTTCAGCACAATGTTGAACAGGAGTGGTGATAAAGGGCATCGTTGTCTTGTTCCTGTTCTCAGGGGGAATGATTTTAGCCTCTCTTGACAATGATATTGGTTATTTGTTTTGTATATAAAAATAAAAAAATTATAGATGCCCTTTATTATGCTGAGGAATTTCCCTTCTACTCCTATTTTATTTAGAGTTTTTGTTAGGAATGGACTTTATCAAATACCTTTTCTGCATTGATTGAGATGATTATGTGATTATTTTCTTTTGTCCTATTTGTGTGGCAGATTATGTTGATTGATTTTCTAATGTTGAACCATCCTTGCACACGTGGTATGAATCCTACTAGATCATGATGTATTATTTATTTGATATGATGTTGAATTTTATTGGCTAGAATTTTGTTAAGAATTTTTATATCTGTATTTATGAGTGATATTGGTCTGTAATTTTCTTTTTATTGTGGTACCTTTTTCTGGCTTTTGTATCAGAGTTATGCTGGCTTAATAGAATGAATTTAGGTGTATTCTTTCCCTTTCTATGAGTTCGATGGCAGTGGCTAATGGCTTTTCTATGCTCTTAAATAGTTTGAGTAGTAATTCTGATTCTGAAAGGAGTGATTTAACAAAGCAAGTTCATCTAGTTTTTGAAGATGGTAATTCAGAAAGCCCACAGAGTTGTATCATAAAAACATTAAAAAATAATAATAAAATAGTTTGTTTTCATCTTTCCAAGGACATTTGTTAAGAGTGATGATGACTCTAGTAGACCATCTTCTCTCAGACATACGGGTTAAGAAAAAAAAAGTCATAGTTCACATTATGTGCTTCTGCTATCTTCATCTTGAAGGAGAAGTAGGGGGTAGGACCGACATTTGTTGATCTCTCATTGAGGGGCTGAAGTTTTTGTTATGTACATTCATGCGTCATCTCATTGAATGCTTACATTCTATAGATGAGGAAAGTAAAGAGACAGAATAGATTCTTTCGTGAATAATTGGCAAATTTTTTGAAGTAGCTTACCAAGTTTCAAACCAGGTTATTATCTAGGCCTATATCACTTTGCTCCTGTATGGCCCATATGTAAAGTATACTTACTGTACACACTTTTCTGTTTATTCAAAAACTGAGCCTAAGTATCACTTCTTCCAGGAAGACTTACCAAACTAGTCCACTCCCTACTGATTTATCTTTCTTTCTCTCCAAAATTCCTATATGACTACTTTTGAGAACTGGAAGTGTAACTAATCTCATACCGCCTTAAATTTGTCTCTGTTTTGTTATAATATGTCTTGCTTCTCTGTCTAAGCTTGTCTTTTCTGAGGTTTTGAGAAGCCGACCTGCCTCTTATTCCCTTTTTATCACCACTACAACTAAAGATAGCTAATTGGATACATGCTCATCAAATATTTTTGAACATAGATGAGTCACACTTCCAAGAATATTCAAAAAGGGCTGGACTTGTCATTGGGTAATCACGTGTCTTTGGGCAAGTCACCTTATTTTGCATGGGTTTCTATTGCTTACTTCTAAAAGCATTAATTCAGCTATATAGCAAAATTTCTCATCACCTGGAAGATGTTTGTTTAAAATTCAGATAGCTGTTCCTACAGTCTTGCTTTATGATTTTCTAAGCCAGGTTTGGGGCTCAGGATCAGTTTCCCAGGGCGTTCCTATTCAAGTGGTTTGGGCACCATACTTCTTTTTGCACTGCTAGAAGGCAGTGGTTTCTGAAGTGGACAATACTGGAGTAACCTGGGAGGTTTTCAAAAATGCATATGGACTTCTAAACCTTACCCCCCCCCCAAAAAAAAAGCCCACTGCTTTCGGGTCGATTCTGACTCATAGTGACATTATACGACAGAGTAGAGCTGTCTCATAGAGTTTTCAAGGCTGTAAATCTTTACAGTAGCAGACTGCCACATCTTTCTCCCCTGGAGTGGCTTGTGGGTTTGAGCTGCCAACCTTTTTTGGTTAGCAGCCTAGCTATTTAACCACTACACCACCAACCCCCCCCCCCAAAAAAAAACCCATTGCCGTAGAGTCGATTCCAACTCATAGCGACCCTATAGGGCAGAGTAGAACTGCCCCAAGGAGTTTCCGAGGAGTGCCTGGTGGATTTGAACTGCCAAACTTTTGGTTAGCAGCCGTAGCACTTAACCACTACACCACCAGGGTTTCCACTGCACCACCAGGCCCACCGGATTAGAATTTTTGGAATGAGTGAAGATGGGACCTGAAAATATGTACATTTTTCGAGTTCCCCAGGTGATTTTTTGGAGCCCTGGTGGCACAATGGTTGGGAGTTTGGTTGCTAACCAAAAAGGTCAGCAGTTCAAATCCACCAACCGTTCTTTGGAAACCCTATGGGGCAGTTCTACTCTGTCTTATAGGGTTGCTATGAGTCAGAACCAACTCGATGGCACATAACAGCAATAACAACAACAACAGGTAATTTTGATATAACCAGTCTGATTACCATCACTTGGGAAATGCTTCCAACTACATTCCCATCCAAATTTCATTAGCATCAGACCCTCAGTTCTATGTCTTCAATCATGATTCCTTCTACCAGGCCTCTGGCTGTATCCTATAACTCCCCTCTTAAAGGGGTAAAGATGTGTCTAAAGCCAGGCTGCCATTTTGAAATAAATCTCCCCTAAGAGACAAGCATACTTCAAGTATCATTCTGAGCTAAACTCTTGATTTCAGCAATACATTTCTTTAAAAATTATGAAGAAGCATGGGTCAGGGAAACTATTGGAAATTCCATAAAATTCATCCTTCATGACTAAGCTCTTTCAGTTTTTTGTGTCTAGTTTAGCCCACATAGAAAATGTTAACTCACCATATTAGCAACATAATTCAGCAGTGTAAATAGCATGACAGTTACCATGGTAATGTGCCAATCACAGGTGGGTTGGCAGCAAGTGTGGGGGGTAGCAGACGGGGGAGTACATTGTAGGTTAGAAAAGAATGGCTATTCCCCATTTTTGTATTTAAATTTTTCATACATTCAACTGATTTTTAAAGAGATGCAGCTGGGCTTTTTAAAGTACACTCTCCTAGCCCTCTACCTTGTCAAACAGTTTGAGGGAATTATTTAATTGCTATAAATGCAAACTTCCTCCTTTGCTGAAAACGTGGTTATTTCTTTCCTCAGCTAGAATCCCTGATTTTTCATACACTGTCTTCTGGATATAATAATGACCAAAAATTTTAAATCCAAATGCACTCCATGTCCTTCTAGGCCCTAGATGAATGGAACCCTGCATGCCATAGTACCTCCCTGATGTCAACTTGTATCGCCATTTCCCTGTTCACTTTTTGTTCCAGCCACTTTAGCCTTGAACTTGCAGTAAGTTCATTTATCCCCATCAGGAGTTTTTGTACTTGCTTCTTTCTCATGAAATGTTCTTCCTTCATATCTTCAAAGGACTAGATCCTTCTTTGATATTCAAGTCATATCTCAATTGTCACCTCTTTAGAAATGTCTGGATTACTCTAAATTTTGCCCTGCCCCAATCACTCATGAAAGTAGAAGCTGGAAAGGAGGATTAAATTAAATTGTCCGTTAGGATAACTTCATTCCTTGCAAGAGCAATTAACCCATGGCATTGCCTAGAGACAGGGATTTGTTTATGGGCAGTCCCAAGCACAGGGTGTCTGTTCAATGATTATGGGAAACATGCTTTGTGCTCCTGGAACTGCTTTGTGACCATTAGAGAAATCAGTCCAAAGGTGAATCAGAGACACAAAGCAGGGCACACAAGGAGCACCACAGAAGAGACCAAGCCAAGCTCCTGAATTGTTTACTTGAATCCTGCTCTATCACCAGATTTTTAAGTTACCAGTAGAGTCCTTTATATAATTTTAAGCTATTTTTATTTGGGTTTCCTGTTGCTTGCAGTGAAAAACATCCTAACAGATACAGTTGCTATCGTATTATTCTCTTTTAGCTTCCTCATAACTAAAATATTGGAGATTATACGATACAATTTTTATTTACTTGTTAGTTTTCTACTAGAATACAGGTTCTCTGAGATCAGATATTCTTCCTTGTTCCCCTCTGTGTTTTCAACATCTAGAACAGTTTGGCACATAATTGGTGGTAAAAAAGTATTCATGTAATGAGTAATATATTAAATGTGTATTATATACTAAGTGATTTGTATGCAATCTCAGTTTTCTCCCCACCCCACTAGAATGAGAGCTTCGGGAGATGTACTTGTTTTGTTCATTGCTGTATCCTCTGGACCTAAAACAGCTTCTGGCATAGAGGAGGCACTCAGTAAATATCTGCTTTTGAATGAATGAATAGTATTTGATCCTTATAATAATCCTATGACATTCACAGATGAGGATAAAATCTTAGTAGGTGTAAGATCTAGAAAACAAACCTAGTCTAAAGCCCACAATACTCATGACCAAAGAGTTTACAGAAAAAGAAATAAATTAACAAACAAAAACACAGCAAGAACCCTGAGTGTTAAAATAAACATACAAAAACATTAAGGGAGATTGTATCCCTAGGCACAGTTGGATGCATTACTCACACTAGTTGGGTTCCTTCCTGGTGGCACATTTGTGGTTCTACGTCATAATTACCCATGGAGATTATTAACCATAGCAATGCCTAGACTCACCCCAGAATTAGATTCCCATGGCTGAGGGTTGGGGGACATATGGAGCTCAGGAAAAGGTAGTTTTAAAAACAAGGTATTCTGATGCACAAGAAAGATTGAGAATCACCGTTGAATCATAAAATAGCTTATTCTGCCAGTGAGACAGCGGTGCAGTCTGAGAGCTGTTAAAGAGGGCCTGAGGAAGAAGCTTCATGAAGTCTTTTCCATACCCTCTTCCTCTTTCTATTGTAAGCACCTAGTTCAGTGTCAAGTCAATAGTAGTGGTACTGTGACTACTGTTACTATTCAAAATAATGATCATAATTACTAACATGAATCGATTTCTTTGACCAGACACTGTACTAAGCTGTGCATATTCTCTTCTTTAATCCTCTAAACAACCTATGAAGTTAGGCACCAAAATTGTCTTCTGCATTTTTCAGGTAAGGAAACTAAGGATCAGTCAGGCTGTTATTTTCCCTGGGTCTCACAGTAACTGTATCATGTTTTCTTTTGATTCTAGCTCTAGACTTAAACTCTGCACAGCACTCTTTTGAGCTATTCAGTTAACGTTCGTGAAAGGAAAGAAAGAGTAATAGGGAAGAAAGAAGAAAGGAAAGATAGGAGGCAAGGATAAAAGAGAGGATGTTTGAGGGAGGCAGTGGGACAGGAAAAGAGGAAGTAGGAAGGGAGAGGAAGATAAGGGGAACGCTGATGTCATGAAAGCAGAAATGCAAGCCCACCCTGAAGTCAACTCAAACCGGTCTTCTCTGCAAAAGGTGAGAATATCTATTTCTGGCCACCTGTCAACAATATGTCTTAGCTCTCTGATACCTGTGGGGTTGCTGCCTTTTAGATCTTGCTCAAACATCACTCCTGTCTCCCTCTCCGAGGAGAAAGAGTGCCAATATGGGAGAGCCAAGTTCAACTTCATGACTAGATCATGGTGCTTAGTGAGTAGAACTTTTGGTGTGATAAACAAAGGGATTACAAACTCAGTTTTCTGTGGAGAGTCTATTTTGAAGGGCTCAGCTCTATGGGTTATTTTTTTTCTCTTGTCTTCCCTGAGCTTTACATGAAAATATGATGAAATACTGCTAAGTCTGAGTCGTACCATTCTGGGAAGGTTTAGGGGGAAGGGAGCAAGAGTCAGCCAATTGCCCCAGGTTTTAGGGATAAAATCTCTTTCCTTGGGCTTAGATTTCATTGCCCCTTCTCACCACTGGAGTGATAATATTTAGAGGGCCAAGATTAGGGTGTGGGCCTGGGCAAACGTGCTAAAGGAGCCACTACGTTGCTTTTGATCTGGGTCACTCAAACCTGGTTGCTGAAAGCCAAGGTTGTCCCCATTCCTATACCTTGTCCAGTTCAACAATATCAGATTTTTCATATGGTCAGTGACTAATGTTCCTCAGGGTAATAAAAACTGTGCATTTGGTTATAATGTACCTTCTACATATTTTATTTTTGTGGGGGGAGGGGTTCTGATTTAATATCATATAGCTGGTAAAAACACAGATCCCAAGTCCTTGTTAAATATCATCTCAGTGACTAGTAGAGATCCCCCCTTCCCAGATTTTGTGGTGAGAAGTGTCCAACCTAATCTCATGAGTCCCTAGCACCTGTAATTACTAAAGCATCCTGTGGCTAAACAACAATTTATTTTGTAAGGGAAGATAGCAGCTTTTCTCACAGAACTTTATCTGCTTGAATCAGAAAAGCCTTTCCCAGCCCTAAGTCTCTCACCTTGTGAAAAATGCTGCTTGCACTTTCCTTTAAAGAAAAACAGGATCAGTAGTATAAGAGCACCGCTTCAGAGTCAGACACATCCAGGTTTCATTCATGACATGGGTGATAATCTTGGATATAAGTTATACAACTTTGGCACATCTGTTTCCTCATTGCTATATTGGGGATGATATCAGTAACCTCGTGGGGGCTTAATGATGATAAAATACATGATCCATTGCACATACTAAGTGGCAATAAGAGGAGGCTACATTAATAATAAACTTCATGGGTGGCAGAAGCGGTTTTCAATCAACTGCTAACCTAAAGGTTGGTGGTTCGAACTCACCCAGTGGTGCTACAGGAGAAAGAACTAGCAATCTGCTTTCGTGAAAATTACAGGCAAGAAATCTCTCTGGAGTGATTCTACTTTGTAACACATGGGGTTGCCATGAATTGGAACTGACTTGACAGTGATTTTTTTTGTTTATTTATATTAGTAATATAAAATTCTATAAAATCAAACACAAAGTGCAAGAACAGGTCTGAGAGTTTTGACTCTATGTTGTTCTCCAAACTCTAGCATTTTTTTACCTCAAAGGGCTTAAAAATCCCAAAGTTCATAGACTGGGTTCTCCAGGCACCTGGCACTGAGATGAAGGTTAATGTACAGGATGTTGATACAGAAGTGTCCTGGAAACCAACACCTCTGAGAACAGAGATCAAACAGCCTCAGCTGACCCACAGAGAGCTCTGGATAAAAATGGCCTACCGAGTTGTTATGGATTAAAATGACGAGAAATTTATATCTCTTCCTCAATAGTCATTGGATGTGCCTGCCCCTGGAGGACGTGACCTTGGAAAGGATAGCTCTCTGCAGCTGAGGCTTGCTGCACCAAGTGACTGGCAGCTAGAGTATGTCTGCTGGCAGCTCTGCCCTTAGCTGGGGCAGCAAGTGCTCCTTGAAGCAGGATTTGGGCAGCCCATCCCTGTGCCTACCACACCAAGCCCCGTCATATGATTCAGTATGCTAGTTATCTCTTTGTTTCCTAGATTCATATATATATATATATAAAGAGGCACAAATAAGTTAAATAACTTGCCTAAGATCAACTACCTGGAAAGTCACAAGTGGCTTTTGAAATAATACAGTCTAGCTGCTGAGCTCACACTTTTAAACACTCTTACACTCTATCCAACAGCAGCCCGGGTCTCTAAGATCTGCTAGTCCTGTCAGATTCAACTGTGTCTATAATACGGTAATACTCAAAGCGTTGCCCCCCACAATAAATAAGAGGTAATTTTAGTGAAGGGTAAGACAGCACACAATACTGAAGAAGTCAGCACAACTTGACCAAAGCTAAGTCGTAGAAGCATCATAGACACATCCAAACTCCCTGAGTTACTGAGCTGAGGCCTGGGGACCATGGTCTTGGGAGACATCTAGCTCAATTGGAATAACATAGTTTATAAAGAAAATGTTTTACGTCCTACTTTGGTGAGTAATGTCTGGAGTCTTAAAAGCATGAGAGTGGCTGTCTAAGATATTCCATTGGTCCCATCCCATCTAGAGCAAGGGAGAATGAAGAAAACCAAAGATACAAGGACTAATGGACCACAACTACCACAGCCTCCACCAGACTGAGTCCAGCACAACTAGATGGTACCTGGCTACCACCACCGACTGCTCTGACAGGGGTCACAATAGGGGGTCTCAGATAGAGTTGGAGAAAAATGTAGAACAAAATTCTAACTCACAAAAAAAGACCAGGCTTACTGGTCTAACAGAGACTGGAGAAACCCCTGGAGTATGGCTCTCAGACACCCTTTTAACTCAGTACTGAAGTCATTCCTGAGGTTCATGCTTCAGCCAAAGATTAGACAGGCCCACAAAACAAACAATAATACACGTAGCTCAACAGCGTATATGAGACTAAATGGACACACCAGCCCAGGGGCAAGGACGAGAAGTTAGGAGGGACAGGAAAGCTGGACGAATGGCAATGGGGTCTCCAAAGTCAAGAAAGGGTGAGTATTAACATGTTGTGGGGTTGGCAACCAATGTCAAAGAACAATACTTGTATTAATTGCTTAGTGAGAAACTAATTTGCTCTGTAAATCTTCACCTAAAATACAATTAAAAAAAGGGGGGGGGGGCGTCTCCAGATCAGCAACATCAGCATCACTGGTAACTTATTAGAAATCCAAATTATCTGGCCCCACCAAAACCATGAATTGGAAATGGAGAGGGACCCAGCAATCTACTTTAATAGGACCCCGAGGGAGTTCTGATTCACCTTCAAGTCTGAGAACAGTTGCAGTAGTGTCTAGGGATAACAGAAAAAGGATCTGCCATCTTCTAAGAACCTTTCTTTTCATCTGTCTTTCAGCTACCTGAGAGCTCCATTCTTCTCCCTTGGAACTCTGCTCCCTCTCTGCCATGGGCTCCCACCTGCTACTACCTTCTTTTCCAGTCAGGTTTGATTTGAGAGTTCAAATCTCAGCCCCGTACCTTACTAACAGCACACCCTTGACCAAGTTAAAATTCATCTTTAAGGTTCATCGTTTTCATTTGCAAAATAAGAGTAAAAATACCAGCTTCACAGAGTTGCAATGCCTGTTTAATTAGGTTGTTAATTTAGATAATAGGTCTAGTTTCTGGCACATAGAATATACTCTGTGAGAGATTTGTTTAACACCTATGTGGATGCCCCTTTTCCCTTTCCCGTTGCCGATATCTTTTAAAGGCTAGTTGGACTTAAGAAACAACAGCCTGAAGATATATGGTACTTTCAAGCTAGATGGAATGCTCTACTCATCCATCCTTCTTACCCTCCCCAAAACAAGCAATTGCTGAAATATTTGACATTTTTTTTCTAAAGTAGTTTCTAGTAGAGGGGCAGAAAAATGTTAGGTGCTCAAATGGTTTGGTGAATTTGATTTATAGCTGGCTCTATATTATATGGAAACTGTGGTGGCACAGTGGTTAAGTGCTACGGCTGCTGACCTAAAGGTCAGCAGTTCGAATCCACCAGGTGCTCCTTGGAAACTTTATGGGGCAATTCTACTCTGTCCTATAAGGTCACCATGAGTCAGAACCGACTTGACGGCAGTGGGTTTGGTTTTATATATATATATAAACCCTGGTGGCACAGTGGTTAAGAGCTTGGCTGCTAGTGAAAATGTCAGCAGTTTGAATCCACTAGCTGCTCCTTGGAAACCCTGCGGGGCAGTTCTCCTCTGTCCTGTAGGGTCTCGACTCTACGGCAATGGTTTTATGTATATGTATGTGTATATATGAAGCCCTGGTGGTACAGTGGTTAAGTACTTGGCTGCTAACTAAAAGGACATCAGTTTGAATCCACCAGCTGTTTCTTAGAAACCGTATGGGGCGGTTCTACTTTGTCCTATAGGTTTTTTTTTTTTTTTTTTAGTGTGTATATATACACACACATACACACACACATACATACACACACACATATATACATATAAATATACATGTACATATACATGTACATATACATATGTGTGTGTGTGTATATATATATATATATATATGGAACTCTGATAGTGCAGTGGTTAAATACTTGGCTGCTAACCCAAAGGTTGGCCATTCAAACCCACCAAGCCACTCCACTGAAGAAAAGACCTGGTGATCTGCTCGCATAAAGATTGTAGCCAAGAAAACTCTATGGGACAGTTCTGCTCTGTCCTATGGGGTCACTATGAGTCAGAATCAACTCGACAGCAATGAGTTTTTTTTTTATGAGAAGCCATTGTAACAAATATTGACATTATCATGCTATTAATCTAATAGTAAATGTTGGGATAAATATAAACCCCTCCAGTATAATGATGACAAATTGCCATTCAGAGTGGCTAAAAATCTTGCCAAATGTCACACAGCTAATAAGGGGCAAAACCAGAATTGTAGCTCGGAATCTGGTATAATCTTCCTTCTAATATACAGCACTGCCTCAAAGAGCTCTAATTAGCAACGGAATTATTATTTTTTAAAAACTGAGAAAGAGGTTTAGGTGTTGGTGATTGGTTAGAACAGTACCCAGATAATGACATTCACCGTCTCTAATCAAAGCATTACTGAAGTTCTGTCTTTGGATTGCAATGGAGACCCCTGCAGAGAAAAATTCATGTGATCAGCAGGGCCCAGGGGGGCTATAATGTGGAAGAAGCCGAGAAGTTATTAAAATACCAAGGGATTATTATTTAAACCTGAACTAAGGGAAGTGTGAATGGAGGAAAGAATGACTGAGCATCTCCTGGAGTTAGGTCCATTAGCATCCTGTGGAATAGAGCACAGCTAGGAACTAAGAGCTTTCTAGAGGTTGATCTTGAGGATCCAACCTGTCTCCACAGAAGCCTCCGTCTACTGTTGGCCTGGCTGAGCTATAATTTAATGGGAGTCCACTCACATAGGAGCAATGATAACAATAGCTCCCCGCCTCCTTGGCTGGATATTAGGATCATCTGGGGAGTTTTTTAAAATCCTGATGCCTAGGTCACACTGACACTAATAAAATAATTGGTGCTGGTCTCTAGTAATTTTAAAGTACACCATAAGAAGATAGTGTGTAGCTCACGTTGAGAACCTCCCTTCTGGAAGCTAAATTATTTTCCTCTCTTTCTTACCTTTCTTTTTTTTTTTTTTAATTTCTTACCTTCATCCCTCCTACCCTCTCATCCTTCTTTTCATTCTGTCTTAAAAACACGATTAAAGACCAACTAGCTGACAAGTCATGTGCTATAAAGATAAATGTTATTTCTGTCCCTGTATTAATTTTCTGTAGCTGTTAAACAAATGAACACCACTTTAATGGCTTAGGATAATACTCAGCTATTAACCAACAATTCTGTAAGTCAGAAGTCTAGCACAGCATAGATGGGTTCTCTGCTCAGGGTTTCATAAGACTGGAATCAAGGTAGTAGTCAGCCTGAGTTCCCATTTGGAGGCTCTGTTGAAAAATCTACTTCCAAGCTTGTTCAAGTTATTGGCAGAATTCAGTCGTTTGCTATAGGACTAAGTCCTGGTTTCTTGCTGGCTCTCAGCCAGGGGCTTCTTTCAGTTCCTAGAGGCCTCTCACATACCTTGACATGTGGCTCCCTAAATCTTCAAACTAGCAATGGAACACTGAATCCTTTTCATGCTTTGAATCTATGTCTTCCTCTTCTATGGCCTATTGGAGAAAAATCTCCACTTTAATGATCTCTTGTGATTAGGTCAGGCCCACTGGGATAATCTCCCTATCTTAAGGTAAACCTATTTTAAGGTAAACGTTTCCTAGATTAACATTTGATTGACTAACTGGGAAATGGCTTATGTATACACAGAACAGGGATAATGGAGGTCAAATTAGAATTCTGCTTACCACAATTGCCAAGGAGTTCACAGTAGGGAAACACTTGGAATCTACATAAAGAAATAGAGGATAATAAATTTAATAATACACAAACTTACAAGGAATAGAGGTGGTACTAAGGAATTGTTAAAAGGGTGATTAACTCCAGAGGCTATGTGCAGAGGGTCAGAACAGGCTTCCTAGAGGAGGCAATTCTTGAGTTCATTCACCCGTTGAACAAACATTTATTGAGCATCTATTGTGTGCCAAACACTGAGGTGATTTTTGAAAGACGATTTGATCTTTTCTGGGTGAAAAGCAGAATGGATGGTCTTTCCAGACATAGAGACATCATACGGAAAAGCATGTGTCCAACAAGTGGCAAAGAATAAGAAGTGTGTAAAGAATGAGATGCAGTTCAGTCTTGCAAGAATATGAAGTATGAAAGAGAAGTAGCAGGTGAAGCTACATTGAGCCAGGGGCCTGACTTACCAATACTTTGGCACACAGATTTTACTTTACCCTTTGGTGATTGGGAACCACTAAGGGTTTTATCCCGCAATTTTATTGAGGCATATTTGAAGAACAATGTGTTAGTTTCCTATGGCTTTTGTGACAAATAGCCACAAATATGGTGGCTTAAAAGAACACATATTTATTCTCTTGTACTTCTGGATGTCAGAAATCCAAAACCAGTTTTATTAGGCCAAAATCAAGGTATTAGTAAAGCCATACTCTGTTAGGAGGCTCTAGGGAATAATTTGTTTCCTTGCCTTTTCCACATACTGAACCTGCATTCCTTGGCTCATGGCCTCTTCCTCCATTTAAGGCCAGCAGCATAGTATCTTCAAAACTCTCTCTGCTCCTTCTTCAAATTGCCTTCTCTTCTGTGTCAAATCTCCCACTTGTAAGGCCATTTGTGATTGCATTTAAGTTCTACCCATATAACTCAGGATGATCTCCCCATTTCCAAATCTTTAACTTAATTATGTTTGTAAAGTCTCTTTCGCCATATGTGATGGATTGAATTGCGCCTCCCCTACCCCCCACCCCCACAAAATTGTATATTGGAATACTAATCCTTATACCTGTGGATGTAATCCCATTTGGGGCTGGGTTTTTTTTTTTTTTTTAATACTAAGGAGACCATATCAGTGTACCTTGTGTCTTAAACTCAATCACGTGTAAAATATAAAACGATCAGATTAGGTACAGAAACAAGGAAGCACTGATGAGGGAAGACAGGTGACACACCACATGGAGATATCCAAAGAATTCTGAGAAGAATGCTAGAGAAGCTGAAAAGACAAAAAGAACTTTTCCTAGAACCAACAGAGAGAGAAAGCCTTCCATTAGAGCTGGTACCCTGAATTCAGACTTCTAGTCTCCTAACTCTTGTTGGGTAGTCTCCTAACTGTGGGAAAATAAATATCTGTTTGTTAAAGTCCCCCACATATGGTATTTCTGTTATTGCAGCACTAGATAACCAAGACACCACATAAGGTAACATTCACAGTTTCCAGAGATTAGGGCCTAGATGTATTTGGGGACCATTATTCAACTGACCATATATAATAAACTGCACATATGTCATGCACACAATTTTGACTTTTGACATATATATATATATACACACATATGTATATATATACACCTATGAAACCAAAACCATCCTTAAGAAAATAAATAGGAAGCAAGGCCAAGATGAAGGAGTAGTCAGATGCTTCCTGTGGTTCCTCTTACAACAAAGACCCCAAAAAACAAGTGAATCAATTATATATGACAATCTAGGAGTCCTGAACATCAAAGGCAAAGTTGAGGAATTAGACTGAGTGGCAGGGGGAGGGAGAGATGGTTCAGAAGCAGTGAGGAGTTGCCAGACCTGATGCAGTGGGAACTGGCACTCTGCAGGCCAGGATTTGCTGGCGCTCCTGGTGAGGCAAACAGTGGCATTTGGGACGTGTTTTCCACATTGGGAGAGACAAGCAGCGGAGGGTCTACTCCATAATCAGTGAAAAGCAGTGCTCAATCAACAAAAGATAAGTACATGTGTCTAACTTACTGTGTGGATCAAAAAACAACCCTTTGGGAAAAACCTCTCTCTCACTTACCTGCCTGCTTCCCCCTCTGCACTGGGTCTGAGTCAGCTTCAGAGATTGCCATGTTCCCTGGGCCAGAAATGGGACCCTTCATATGCCTAGAGCCATTCTCCAGGTCTTGGAGAGGGAACAAACTAACAGACGGAAAAAATAATCTGCTGGCTCTCTTGAACTGGAAACTCAGGGCAGAAACAGCTCCTTTGCCTAGACAAAAGCATAAAGGGTCCACAGAATTTGAATGCTTTTCACTCCTTCACAGAACTGTGTGGGCCCATTTCAACAGCATATACCCTCTTTAGCACAGTACAACAGGGTATATACCTGAAGTCTAACTTCAATTGTTTCAGCTATATGGTGGAGAGGCAGGTTTGTGACATTTGACACTGCTCTGCCTATTAAAAAGCATCCTCACTTACCCACATTAGGGGTCTAAGGACTGGTGGCTCCACCAATGCCACCTAGCCACCCACGACAGGGGTCCAAGAATAAGTGGTGTCTCCCAGTCTTTACAGTGAACAGTTTTGGGTACCTATAGTCCACCTACAAAACCCACCACCTACACACTCTAGGAAACAGGGACATACTTTCCTCACAGACACTCAGGGACAGTTGTCATCCCCTGCCTTGTTCAACACATGACCCCCTACTGCCTCCAGATACTTGTGCCTACACCAATAACCCCTGCTTGTCTAAGACTGTAGGTGAGAGCCTCCACCACACACTTGGTGACCAACTACCTGGACACCTGTGCTGAATTCATACAAGAAAAGTAAGTGGACTCCTGGGCTCACATACTTAGCAACAGCTCTAACCACCTAGTGATAGGACGTTAGAGCTTCATAGGTGATAATAAACAAACTAGCTCACTCGAGCAGCCTATTTGGGCATATCAAACAAAAGAAAACAAGAAGCTAGGACACAGTAAGAAAACATAAACTAAATTAATAAAATAACTTATTGATGGCTTGGAGACAACAGCCAATAACAAATCACAAAGACAGGCAGACCACCATGGCTTCAGCAAGCTCCCAAAACAATCAAGAAATCTTCTGGATGAATTACCAGAGGCAGAATACAAAAGATTACAAAAGATTAATGTACAGAACTCTTCAAAAGATCAGGAAGGAGATCAGGCAAATTGCAGAAGAGGCCAAGCAGCACACAGACAAAGCATTAGAGGAACTTAAGCGGGTTAGACCATAGCACAATGACAAATTTAATAGGCAGCAAGAATCCAGAAGATAAACAATAAAATTTCAGAATTAGACAACTCAATAGAAAGTCATAAGAGAAGAATTGATGCAGTGGAATTCAGAATTAGTGAGACTGAAGATAAAGCACTCGATACCAACATATCTGAGGAAAAATCAGATAAAATAATTAAAAAAAAATGAAGAAATCCTAAGAATTATGTAGGACTCTATCAAGAGGAATAGCCTACCAATGATTGGAATATAAGAACAGAGTGGGATAACAGAAAATACAGAGTGAATTGTTGAAAATTTGCTGGAAGAAAACTTCCCTGATATCAAGAAAGATGAGAAGATATCTGTCCAAGATGCTCATCGAACCCCACACAAGGTAAATCTCAAAAGAAAGTCACCAATATATATTACAATCAAACTTGCCAAAACCAAAGACAAAGAGAATTTTAAGAGTGGCTAGGGATAATTTTAGGGATAAATGAAAAGTCACCTCTAAAGGAGAGTCAATAAGACTAAGCTTGGACTACTCCGCACAAAACATGCAGGCAAGAAGTCAATGGGATAGCGTGTATAAAGCCTTGAAGGAAAAAAAAATTGCCAGCCAAGAATTATATATCCAACAAAAGGGTCTCTCAAATACGATGGTGAAATTAATGCATTTCTAGATAAACAGAAGTTTAGGGAATTTGCAAAAACCAAACCAAAATTATAAGAAATACTAAACGGAGTCCTCCAGTTAGAAAATCAGTAACATCAGAAAACTACCCAAGACTAGAACACAGGACAGAGCAACAGAATATCAACCCAGATAGGGAAATCACAAAAATAAATCAAAACTGAAATGCTCAAAACAGGGAAACAGAGACCTCATTAAGTAAAAGACGATAACATTAAAACATAAAAGAGGAACTAAAAAATGTAGTCATAGATCTTTCATATGGAGAGGAAGTTAAGGCAATACAAAAAAAAAAATAAAGATTGGTTTAAACTTAGAAAAATAGGGGTAAATATTACAGTAACCACAAAGAAAACCAACAATCATACACATCAAAATAAAAAACAAGAAAAAAATAAAGACTCAGCAAATACAAAATCAACAACAATGAAAAAGAAGCAAAGAAAATAAAGAAAAATTAAGTGAAACAAAGAAACTGTCAACAACACACAAAAAAAGACATCAAAATGATAGCACTAAATTCATACCTATCCATAATTATGCTGAATGTAAATGGACTAAATGCACCAATGAAGAGTCAGAGGTGGCAGAATGGATCAAAACAACATGATCTGTCTATATGCTGCCTACAAGAGACACATACTTAAAGGCACAAACAAACTAAAACTCAAAGAATTGGAAAAAAATATATCAAGCAAGCAACAATCAAAAAAGAGTGGGAGTGGCAATATTAATGTCTGACAAAATAGACTTTAAAGTAAAAAATCCACCATAAAGGATAAGGAAGGACACTATATAATGATTAAAGAGTCAGTACACCAGGAGGACATAACGATAATAAATATTTATGCACTCAAAGACAGAGCTCCAAAATACATAAAACAAACTCGAACAGCATTGAAAAGAGAGATAGACAGCTCCACAACAACAGGAGACTTCAACACACTACTTTCAGTGAACTTCCAGAAACAACCTCAATAACGACACAGAAGATCTAAATGCCACAATCAACCAACTTGACCTCATAGATAAATACAGAACACTCCACACAACAGCAGCCAAGTATACTTTCTTTTCCAATGCACATGAAACATTCTCCAGAATAGACCACATATTAGGCTATAAAGCAAGCCTTAACAGAATCCAAACCATCGAAATATTGCAAAGTATCTTTTCTGACCACAAAGCCATAAAAGTAGAAATCAATAAAAGAAAAAGCAAGGGGGAAAAAAAATCAAACACATGGAAACTGAACAACGCCTTTGTCGTGGATTGAATTATGTTACCCAAAAAATGTATCAGCTTGGTTAGGCCATGTGTGGTTGTCCTCCATTTAGTAATTTTACTGTGTGTTAGAAATCGTAATCTTTGCCTGTGGTTAAAAGGATTAGGGTAGGATTGTAACACCACCCTTACCCAGGTCACCTCCCTGATCCAAGGTAAAGGGAATTTCCCTGGGGTATGGCCTGCACCATCTTTTATCTCTCAAGAGAAGCAAGCAGAAAGTTGGGGACCTCATACCACCAAGAAAGCAGTACCAGGAAAAGACCACGTCCTATGGACATGGGGTCCCTGTGCCTGAGAAGCTCCTCGACCAGGGAAGATTGAAGAAGAATGACTTCCCACTAGAGCCAACAGAGAGAGAAAGCCTCCCCCTGGAGCTAACACCCTGAATTTGGACTTGCAACATCCTAGACTGTGATAAAATAAATTTCTCTTTGTTAAAGCCATCCACTGTGGTATTTCTGTTATGGCAGCACTAGATGAGTAAGACAACCTTGCTAAAAAACTACTGGATTACAGAAGGATTTAAGAACAGAATAAAGACCAACTCCATAGAATCAAGTGAGAATGAAAACACATGCTACCAGGATCTGTGGGACACAGCAAAAACAGTGCTCAGAGATCATTTATAGGAATAAATGCACACATCTAAAAAAAAGAAGAAAGCGCCAAAATCAAAGAATTAACCCTACAACTCAAATAGAAAGAGAAGAGCAAAAGAAGCAGAAAGTTGGGGACCTCATACCACCAAGAAAGCAGCACCATGAGGAGAGCACATCCTTTGGATATGGGGTCCAGAAGAAAGCAAATAATAAAAATTAGAGGAGAATCAAAAGAAGTAGAGAATAGAAAACCAATCAAAAGAATAAACAAGACCAAAAGCTGGTTCTTTGAAACGATCAATAAAATCAATAAACCACTGGCCAGACTAACAAAAAACAAACAAACAAACAAACAAAAAAAGAGAGAGGAAGCAAATAACCCAAATAAGAAACGAGATGTGCGATATCACAACAGACCCAACTGAAATTAAAAGAACCATAACAGAATATTTTGAAAAATTGTACTCTAACACATTTGAAAACCTGGAGAAAATGAACAAATTTCTAGAAACACTCTGCCTACCTAAACTAACACAAAGAGAGTTAGAACAACTAAGTAAACCTATAATAAAAGAAAAAGAAAAAAAAAAACCCTGGCCTGAACGGCTTCACTGGAGAGTTCTATCAAACTTGCAGAGAAGAGTTAACACCACACTACTAAATGTATTTCAGAGCATAGAAAAGGACAGAATACTCCCAAACTCATTCTATGAAGCAACCATATCCCTGATACCAAAACCAGGTAAAGACACCACAAAAACGGAAAATTACAGACCTATATCACAAACTTAGACGCAAAAACCCTCAACAAAATTCTAGTGAACGGAATTCAACAACATATCAAAAAAATTATTCACCATGACCAAGTGGGATTCATACCAGGTATGCAGGGATGGTTCAACATTAGAAGAACAATCAATGTAATCAACCACATAAATAAAATAAAACAAAATACAATCTTATCAATTGATACAGAAAAGGCATTTAACAAAGTCTAACACCCACTCATGATAAAAACTCTCAGCAAAATAGGAATAGAAGGGAAATTCCTCCACATAATAAAGGGCATTTATACAAAGCCAACAGCCAACATCATCCTAAATGAAGAAAGTCTGAAATCATTTGCCTTGACAACAGGAACCAGACAAAAATGCCCTTTATCACCACTATTATTTAATATTGTGCTGGAGGTCCTAGCCAGAGCAATTAGGCTAGATAAAGAAATACAGGGCATCCAAATTGGTAAGGAAGAATTGAAAGTATCTCTATTTGCAGATGATATAATCTTATACACAGAAAACCCTAAAAAAAATCCGCTAGAAAACTACTGAAACTAATAGAAGATTTCAGCAGAGTTTCAGGATACAAGATAAACATACGAAAATCAGTTGGATTCCTCTACACCAACAAAGAGAATGTTGAAGGGGAATTCACCAAATCAATACCATTTACAATAGCCCCCAAGAAGATAAAATCTTAGGAATAAATCTAACCAGAGAGGTAAAACACCTATACAAAGAAATCTACAAGACACTACTGGAAGAAACCAATAGGGACCTAGCCGTTCCACCTACATAAGTGGAAAAACATACCTTGCTCATAGATAGGAAAACTCAACATTGCGTAAATGTCTATTCTACCCGAAACCATCTACAGATACAATGCAATTCTGATCCAAATTCCAATGGCACTATCTAACGAGATGGAGAAACATATCACCAACTTAATATGGAAAGGGAAGAGGCCCCAGGTAAGTAAAGCATTACTGAAAATGAAGAACAAAGTGGGAGGCCTCATGCAACCTGGTTTTAGAACCTATTATTCTACCACAGTAGTCAAAACAGCCTGGAACTAGTGCAACAACAGAAACATAGACCAAAAGAACAGAATTGAGAATCCAGACATAAATTCATCCACCTATGAGCAGCTAATATTTGACAAAGGCCCAAAGTTCATTAAATGGGTAAAAGGAGGTCTCTTTAACAAATGGTGCTAGCATAACTGGGTATTCATTATGCAAAAAAATGAAACTAGACCCACAGCTCACACCTTGTACAAAAACTAACTCAAAATGGATCAAAGATCTAAACATAAAATGATAAAGATTATGGAAGAAAAAAAGGACAACGCTAGGAGCCCTAATACATGGCATAAACAGAATACAAACCATAACTTACAATGCACAAACATGAGAGGAGGAACTAGATAACTAGGAGCTCCTTAAAAAACAAATACTTAGCTCATCCAAAGACTTCACCAAAAGAGTAAAAAGATTACCTATAGACTGGGAAAAAAAATTTGGCTACAACAAATCCGATCAGCATCTAATCTCTAAAATCTAGGAGATGCTGCAAAACCTCAACAACAAAAAGACAAATAACCCAATTAAAAATGGGCAAAGAATATGAACCTTACCAAAGAAGACATTCAGAGGGCTAACAGATACATGAGGAAATGCTCACGATCATTGGCCATTAGAGAAATGCAAATCAAAGCTACAATGAGATACCATCTTACCCCAAAAAGGCTAGCATTAATCCAAACAATGCCAAATAACAAATGTTGGAGAGGTTGCGGAGAGACTTGAAAACTTTTACACTGCTGGTGGGAATGTAAAATGGTACAACCACTTGGGAAATCGATTTGGCGTTTCCTTAAAAAGCTAGGAATAGAAATACCGAAGTATCCAGCAATCCCACTCCTTGGAATATATCCTAGAGAAATAAGAGCCTTTACATGAATAGATATATGCATACCCATGTTCATTGCAACACTGTTCATGATAGTAAAAAGATGGAAACAACCTAGGTGCCCATCAATGAATGAATGGATAAACGAATTACAGTATATTTACACAGTGGGATACTATGCAACAATAAAGAACAAAGTGGAGTCTGCAAAATATCTCATAACATGGATGAATCTGGAAGGCATTATGCTGAGTGAAATTAGTCAGTCACAAAACGACAAATATTGTATGAGATCACTATTATAAGAACTCAAGAAAAGGTTTAAAGAGAGAAGAAAACATTCTTTGATGGTTACAAGGTGGGGAGAGAGGGAGAGGGGAATTGACTAACTAGATAGTAGACAAGAATTATCTTAGATGAAGGGAAGGACAACACACAATACAGGGGAAGTCATGACAACTGGGCTAAACCAAAAGTTAAGAAGCTTCCTGAATACAAGAAAACACTTTGAGGGACAGAGTAGCAGAGGTGGGGGCCTGGGGACCATGGTTTCGGGGGACATCTAGCTCAATTGGCATAAGAAAGTTTATTAAGGAAATGTTCTGCATCTCTCTTTGTTGAGTGGAGTGTGGGGTCTCAAATGCTAGCAAGCAGCCACCTAAGATGTATCAGTTGGTCCCAACTCACCTGGAGCAAAGAAGAATGAAGAACACCAAAGACACAATGCAAATATGAGCACAAGAGACAGAAAGGGCTATATAAACCAGAGACTCCAGCAGTCTGAGACGAGAAGAACTAGATGGTGCCAGGCTACCACCAATGACCGCTATGACAAGGAGCACAACACAGAGTCCTCGATGGAGCAGGAGGAAAATGGGGTACAGAGCTCAAATTCTAGTAAAAAGACCAGACTTAATGGTCTGTCTGAGACTGGAGGGACCCTGGAAGACATGGCCGCCAGACTGCCTGTTAACTGAAAACTGAAACCATTCCCAATGCCAACTCTTCAGACAAAGACTAAACTGGTTATAAAAGATAAAATGATACTCATGAGGTAAGTGCTTGTCAGCTCAAGTAGATACATGACACTAAATGGGCAGCTCCTGTCCAGAGGCTAGATGAGAAGGCAGAAAAGGACAGAAGCTGGTTGAATGGACATGGGAAATCCGGGGTGGAAAGGAGGTGTGTGCTGTCACAATTATAGGGAGAGCAACTAGGGTCATATCACAATGTGTGTATAAATTTTCGTATGAGAAACTAACTAGAACTGTAAACTTTCACTTAAAGCACAATAAATAAAACAAACAAATAAAAAGGAAATGTAGTGATGGATAACTGACGACATAGTGTTCAAGATGATTCAGGGTCTTGAGGCTTAGAGGATACAACAGGTGGAATAGGTTTAAGGGGGACGGAAGCAGGGAGTCACATGTCAGTCTGAATTCCCCTAGGAATCAAAGACAGTACAATCTGACTTATAGGTAGTTAAGAGTGTTGACAAGTGCAGGTAAAATATGATGCATGCCAAAAGAAAGGGGTCAAAAAGGGATGATGTGAACCCAGAGGAGAATATGCGGAGGAAGCAGCATTTAAGACCTCATGGAAGGATGAAGAATTTCAGAGTTTGAAATGACAGGAGAACAAGTCAGACAGAGGAAAAAGTATGAGCGAAAGCACGAAGAGTGTTGGGGTACCTGGCATGATTGCAGGTCAGTGAGTTGTATGCTGTGGATGAAGCAGAGGTAAGGCGTGTAGGTGAGGGAGGGTTAGTGTAGTGGGATTTAAAGCTGGAAAGCCAGGTTGGGGCCAAATGAGGTACGATTCCAAGTATGTGCATACATAACACCTATTATTTGTCAGGCCCTATGCTCAGAGCCCTGGTGGCACAGTGGTTAAAAGCTATGGCTGCTAACCAAAAGGTCACATTATGAGTTGGAATCAACTGGACAGCTATAGGTTTTTTTTTTTTTTTTTTCAGTTTTGAATGTTAGACTCATCCACAAATTATCAAGACACCTCCAAGGAACTCATTACCTAGTGGTTAAAAGAACCCAGTAATAAACTCTGCCTATGGAAATCAGGAGATCTTCACTCAAGAGAGTGTGGAAAGGCAAGTGGAGGTTTGTGGATGTGGCATGTGTGTTAGGGACAGGGGACAGTATTTAAAGAAGTTGT
Organism: Loxodonta africana; assembly: GCF_030014295.1. Lineage (NCBI taxonomy): Eukaryota > Metazoa > Chordata > Mammalia > Proboscidea > Elephantidae > Loxodonta > Loxodonta africana. The sequence continues at coordinate 110,041,964 of NC_087344.1, forward strand.
TCCAGGCAGAGGTAGCAGTATGAGCAGAAGAATGGAAGTATCTGCAGGGTCCATCAAATCTCTTATTTCTTCGTTGCTTCTTTTCTAGCCAGAGGAAATACAATCCGAAAAACTGGCTTTGAGTTTAAGGTGGCGATGGAGGCACTGCTTCAGTTTCCAGCCCAAGCCATGTTTGTTGAACCTACCAATACCACAGAGTCCTAATTAGCAATAAATGTTGCTTTCGATTTCCCAAAGGCCGGTGTCTTGGTTATTGGCTTTCCTTGCACACCGGGCAAGGCCCATATTTGCCCCGCTTACAGTTTTGGTACCCAAGTCGGACCTAGACAGTCTCATTGACCGTTTGGGCCGGCACGGACCAGCAGGGCCCCGTGAGCACCGCGCTCTCCTTTCCCTCGCCCTCAGTGAGCACCGGGGTAAGTTTCTGCCCCAAGGAAGGTGTTGAGTCTGGGCGACGCCAGAAGCGTCCTCGGCTCGAAGTGCAAACTGTTCTCTTTGGGAAACTGGCGCGAACCTGGTCTGGAGACATCTGATGGGTACGTGGGTTTATTACTCGATAAGGACAGGGTTGGGGTGTAGACTGGGAGGTTGAGGAGTGTCTGAGATACTTCCGCTATCGACTCTGGATCTTGAGGGTGATTAACTTTAATACTCCCATCTGGTTCAAGTTCTGGTCCAGTAAGAACTGGAAATTGTCTTGTTCCGTGTTGTGGTCCGTTTTGTGTCAATCTATCCATTTATCTGTATTCTGTGCATTTAAAGAGATATGGGGAACCAACCATTGATCTCCGTGTCTTCCCCCTTAGGATGCATTCTTAGGAATTGGAAACAGAGGGAGACATCTTCCCAAGCAGTGATGAGGGCCTGCCCTAGATCCGTTACCTTCACCTTATGTTCAGGGGCCGGTGACATCGGCCTGCAGGCACCCTCACAAGCATCCTCTCAGGCTGTCTCCCCAGTGTCTCCTCCAGCCTCCACACTGCCACCGCCCTTAGCTTGTCCCCCTTCCCCCTAGGCTGCCGCTCCAGGTCCTTCCTCACTGGCTCAGGCTGACGCTGTCACAGAACCTAGTCCTCTTTACCCAAACTTGCAAGAAATGATCTCCCCCACCTCACACCGGAAGCGGTGTGCAGTTCAGTCAGGGAATCTCGAGTCCAGAGAGCGGGCAAGGGCACTTCCCACTCCAACGGGTTCCTACTGGAATTAATGACCAAGGTGCCCCTCGACGCTTTCTTTGGGTGCACACTCCTTTCACCTCAACTGACCTCTTGAACTGGAAAAGGTCAATGTCAGGAAAAAGGGAGGACCCATGTCAGATGGCAGAATTTTTCCAGAGCACATTTGACACTCACCAATCTACCTGGGCAGATGTTCAGGTACTCCTCGGGCTTGTTAACCCAGGAGGAAGGAAGAATGATTCCGAAAAGGTGAGACAAGAGGCTGATTGACAGTCTCCATGAAGTAGGGGGCAAGGCCACTAGGGGGCCCGCTGACTTGGCCATGCCCATAAAAAAAAAAAAAAAATGCCCATAGCTGATCCGAAATAGAACCCAAATCATGTGTACCTGTAGTGTTATTGAGAACACATTATAGAGGAGCTGAAGCCAGAAGCCCCAAAACCAAAGAATTTAAACAAAATCTAAGAGGTCCGTCAGGGGTGGGAGGAGAATCCTTCTGCTTTCTTAGAAAGAATCCTAGGAGCATACAAGAAGTATGCTGGTATAAATCCCAAAGTTCCAACTTTCCAAAATGTCATATAGCCTGGCATTTATCTCCCAAAGTGCCCCTGATATCAGGTGTAAACTTCAAAAATTAGAAGCAAGCCTAGAAATGACTGCTTCTTAGTTGGTAGAGGCCACTTTCAGAATTTACAACAGAGACCAGGAACAGGAGAAGACAAGGCAAAAGGAAATGAAGCAACAAACAGCCCTACTCGCAGCAGCTTTAGAAAGACCCCAGGGAAGCTATCTAAAGTGGTCTTGGGCCACCAAATTGCTGAAATAAAAGTAAAAAGGATATGGGAACAGGCTTCCTGGCTACATAATTTTGATCAAAGAAACCCATCGAGCAATGAAATTTGGAAACAAATCAAGCAAGCACTCCTTTTTTTAGTACCTTTAGTTTGTTTTATTAATTTTCAGCCCATGTTTGTTAAAATCCCTTGTAAATTTCATTACCCAAAGGCAAACGCTTCAGGATTGTTCGGTAGAGTAATCCCTCAGAGCCAAGGCTATACATCCCTCCAACCCATAAAATTCAGATAAAAGGTCAGAAATCCAAACTTATGCCAAACTTTTTACCTGCCTCAGTCCCTCCTCAGCAGGAAGCAGCCAAGACTGGTTGTCTCTCCCTTTCCCATGACTGGGAAGGTTACAGATCAGAGGAGGGAATTGTAAGCGTGACAAACAAGAAATTCAGCCAAACCCACTAAAGATATTTTTGAGTTGTTTTTCAGCTTCTAACCTTCCTGGAAAATACCTGCCTGGGTGTTAGAGACTGGTGACTCCAACCAGTTAAGATCAGCTGTGGCCCACAAAACATGAACAGGAAAGCTTCCCACATTCTTAAGATGACCTGTCTGGAACAAAAGTGCCATTAAAAGACCAGAAGGAACCAAAGTGCTGCAATGCAGAACTGAGGGAAACCATTCAGAAGTGACATGCCTGATAAGTGCATCTGGCCCAGAGATCTTTCCCCACCCTGCTGTTATTATGCACATGATTCCCCAGAAGTTTAATGAATACGTTTAACTTCCTTATTCTGCCACCCCATAAATGTGTAGCACCCCCCCCCCCCAGTGGGGAGCCTGATCTAAGAAAATTTCTCCTGGATCCTTGCTTGCTGGCTTGTGATAATAGTTGCTTTCAATTTCCCAAAGGCCAATGTCTTTCTTGGTCATTGACTTTCCTTGCAAACCCGGCAAGGCCCACATTTGGCCCACTTACAGCGTCAGGTTATGTCTCATTGTAATGACCAAATGGCATTTTATTTCTCTTTTTAGTGTTGTTTCCTGTGTAAATCTGCCTGAGAAATCTTATGCGAGGAAGTTCAAATTACAACACAAGGTTTGGGTTTTTCTGTGTTCCCATACAAATCTTATCCACCTCTAATAATTTGGAGTGCAGGTCTTAGTTCTCCTCAGAGCATACAAGGCTTTGATTGGAAATGCTAAATTTCCAGAGGCTTCTAGGATGTTATTTGCTGTTTTCTTGGCTCAGTGGGCTCTCCTTATCGCCTGTCTCAGAGCTCTGCAGCTTCTTGCATTCTGATGGTAAGAAGCCTTAGGGGCACAATGCAGGTGTTCAGAATTTTTCAAATGATTCAGCACTGCTGGGGACATGCCTTACTGGAAATGACAGTCTCTCCATTTCCACCTGCCAGAAACTCGGGGACCAGTGGCAGCATCCCCCCAAGTCATGAATATGATGAATAGCTTTGTGCTCAGCAGGCGGTTATCTGCTTGGAATAATTTGGGCTGAAAAGGTGATTTCTAAATGGAAAGCTCAAGTGCCAATTCAGAAAACACTTGAGCGTATTGGTATTGGAATCTTTATATACGTAATTTACTTGTTTGAATGGGTTCTATCATTTTCATTTCAGTCCAAGGAATCGTCATGGTCACATAACTGGTGGTGGTGTGAAGGGTCATTGTCACATCTTGGGGTCCTTGGAAAGCAGAAACTGAGGCAGCATTACCATGCTGCATGTTTATTAGGGAGTACTGGGGTTCAGCATTTCTGGAAGAAAGGAAAGGAAGCAGGAATGAAGAGAGGGAGAAGCTGGGCTTCAAGGTAGTCTCAATGAAGACTTTAGGGAGCTCTGAAACTGGAGAAAGCCTTTCAAAATTGTCCCAAGTTAAGGTCTTTTTATTACCATGTCAGTCAGTCATTGGGTACAGGCTGCTCCTAGGGAGAGTCTTTGTTATTCTGTCCTTGATGATCTCTTTGTATTTTGAGGATGTGTGGATAGATTTTTAGGCAGCAGCCACTATTCTATGAGAATGTGTAAAGCCTTTTTCAGATTTTTCTTGTAGATGATGATTTTGATGATTCATCCCTCAGGAAATAAATCAGAAAGAATCCAGACAAAAGGATTGTGCTTCTGAAGCCAGCCTACAGAAAACAAAAAACCATTGCTGTCGAGTCGATTCTGACTCACAGGAGCCCTATAAGGCATTCAAAATCTCCTAGTCTTAGGTTAAAACATGCAAGATGCCAGCAGCAAAATATACACATTGAATGATTCAGCTTCTAACTAAAATATACAACTGTATTTTCTTAAAATCTAGGTTGGCTGGCTTAGTTAGCTAAGTTGACCATTTTGGCTCCTCACCTCTCCTCTTCCACCTTTTTCACATTTCCTTCCTGGAAAATATTTCCCATTTCTCCACCCTCATGTGTTTCTTCTTGTTGTTACTTCCCGTGGAGTCTATTCCTAACCAAGGCAACCCCTTAAGTGCAGAGTAGAATTACTCCATAAGGTTTTCAAGGCTGTGAACTTTCAGAAGCATATTGCCAGGCCTTTCTTCTGAGGTGCCTCTGGGTGAGTCTGACCCACAAAAATTTTGGATAGTACTAGAGCGCATAACTATTTGCACCACCCAGGGACTCCATCTCACATGTTTAGAGACTTTAAACTCTTGGAGTTTTAGCTTTGTCTGATCTCACGAAATTGATTAAGGTTCTTTTTTTATTATGATGTCCCATGAGTCTGTCAGTTTGTCATACTGTGGGGGCTTGTGTGTTGTTGTGATGCTGGAAGCTATGCCACCAGTATTCAAATACCAGCAGGGTCATCCATGGTGGACAGGTTTCAGCTGATTTTCCAGACTAAGACACACCAGGAAGAAGGACCCGGCAGTCTACTTCTGGAAGAACTAGCCAATAAAAACCTTAGGATAAGCAGCAGAACATTGTCTGATATAGTTCCGGAAGATGAGCCCCTCAGGTTGGAAGTCACTCAAAATGCAATTGGGGAAGAGCTGCCTCCTCAAAGTAGAGTTGACCTTAATGATGTGGATGGAGCCAAGCTTTCTGGACCTTAATTTGCTGATTTGGCACTACTAAAAGTGAGAAGAAATCGCTGCAAACATCCATTAATAATCAGAACCTGGAATGTATGAAGTATGAATCCAGGAAAATTGGAAATCATCAAAAATGAAATGGAGTGTGTAGACATCGATATCCTAGGAATTAGTGAGCTGAAATAGACTGGTATTGGTCATTTTGAATAGGGTAATCATATGGTCTACTATGCTAGAAATGACAGTTTGAAGAGGAATGGCACTGTATTCATCATCAAAAAGAACATTTCAAGATCTATCCTGAGGTACAATACTGTCAGCGATAGGATAATATCCATACACTTACAAGGAAGACCAGTTAATACAACTATTATTAAACTTTACGCACCAACCACTAAGTCCAAAGATGAAGAAATTGAAGGCTTTTACCAACTTCTGCAGTCTGAAATTGATTGAACATGCAATCAGGATGCACTGACAATTATCAGTGATTGGAATGCAAAAGGAAACCCTGGTGGTGTAGTGGTTAAGAGCTACATCTGCTAACCAAAAGGTCAGCAGTTCAAATCCACCAGGCACTCCTTGGAAATTCCATGGGGCAGTTCTACTCTATCCTATAGGGTTGCTATGAGTCAAAATCAACTCGATGGCAATGGGCTTGGTTTGGTTTTTTTGGAATGCAAAAGATGGAAAAAGAAGAAGGATCAGTAGTTGGAAACTGTGTCCTTGGTGATGGAAACAATGATGGAGATCCCATGATTGAATTTTGCAAGACCAACCACTTCTTCATTGCATATACTTTTTTTCACCAGCATAAACAGTGACTATACACATGGACCTTTCCAGATGGAATACATAGGAATCAAATTGACTACATCTGTGGAAAGAGACGATGGAAAAGCTCAATATCATCAGTCAGAACAAGGCCAGGGGCTGACTGCAGATCAGACCATCAATTACTCATATGCAAGTTCAAGCTGAAACTGAAGAAAATTAGAACAATCCACGAGAGCCAAAGTACGACCTTGAGTATATCCCATCTGAATTAAGAGACCATCTCAAGAATAGATGTAACGTCTTCAACACTAAGTACCGAAGACCAGATAAGTTGTGGAATGGTATCAAGGACATCATACATGAAGAAAGCAAAAGGTCATTAAGAAGACAGGAGAGAAAGAAAAGACCTAGATGGGTGTCAGAAGAGCCTCCGAAACTTGCTCTTGAATATCGAGTAGCTAAAGCAAAAGAAAAAATAATGAAGTAAAAGAGCTGAACAGAAGATTTCAAAGGGTGGCTACAGAAGAAAAGTGACATATGCACAGACCTGGAGATAGAAAACCAAAAGGGAAGAACACGCTCAGCATTTCTCAAGCTGAAAGAACTGGAAAAAAAATTCAGTCCTTGAGTTGCAATACTGAAAGATTCTATGGGGAAAATATTAAAGGATGCAGGAAGCATCAAAGGAAGATGAAGACAATACAGAGTCACTATTCCAAAAAGAATCGTTAGATGTTCAACCATTTCAGGAGGTAACATATGATCAGGAACGAATGGTACTGAAGAAGTCAAAGTTGCACGGAAGGCACTGGCAAAAAACAAGGCTCTGGGAATTGACAGAATGCCAATTGCGATGTTTCAATAATTGGATGCAGTGCTGGAAGTGCCCACCCGCCTACGCCAAGAAATTTGGAAGACAGCTACCCGGTCAACCGACTGGAGGAGTTCCATATTTATGTCTATTCCCAAGAAAGGTGATCCAACTGAATGAAAAAGTTACCAAACAATATCATTAATATCACATGCAAGCAAAATTTTTCTGAAATCATTCAAAAGTAGCTGCAGCAGTACATCAACAGAGAACTGTCAGAAATTCAAGATGGATTTAGAAGAGGACATGGAACCAGGGATATCATTGCTGATGTCTGATGGATCCTGGCTGAAAGTAGAGAAGACCGGAAAAATGTTTACTTGTGTTTTATTGATTGTGCTGAAGCATTTGACTGTGTGGATCATAGCAAATTACAGATTACATTGTGGAGAATGGAAATTCCAGAACACTTAGCTGTGCTCACAAAGAATCTGTACATGGATTAAGAGGCAGTCATTTGAACAGAGCAAGAGGATACTGAACGGTTTAAAGTCAGGAAAGGTGTGCATCAGGGTTGTATCCTTTCACTATACCTATTTAATTTGTATGCTGAACAAATAATCTGAGAAGCTGGACTATATGAAGAAGAACGGGGCATCAGGATTGAAGGAAGATTCATTAACAACCTGTGTTATGCAGATGACACAACCTTGCTTGCTGAAAGTGAAGAGGACTTGAAGCACTTACTAATGAAGATCAAAGACCACAGCCTTCAGTATGGACTGCACCTCAACATAAAGAAAACAAAAATCCTGACAACTGGACCAATAAGCAAAATCATGATGAAAGGAGAAAAGATTGAAGTTGTCAAGGATTTCTTTTTGCTTGGATCCACAGTCAACCCCCATGGAACCTGCAGTCAAGAAATCAAAAGACGCATTGCATTGGGCAAATTGGCAGCAAAAGACATCTTTAAAATGTTGAAAAGCAAAGATGTCACCTTGAGGACTAACGTGCACCTAACCCAAGCCATGGTGTTTTCAATTGCCTCATATGCATGAGAAAGCTGGACAATGAATAAGGAAGACCAAAGAAGAATTGATGCCCTTGAATTGTGGTGTTGGCGAAGAATATTGAATATACCATGGACTGCTTAAAAGAAGGAATAAATCTGTCTTGGAAGAAGTACAGCCAGAATGCTCCTTAGAAGCAAGGATGGTGAGACTACATCTCACATGCTTTGGACCTGTTATCAGGAGAGATCAGTCACTGGAGAAGGACATCATGCTTGGTAAAGTAGAGGGTCAGCGAAAAAGACGAAGACCCTCAAGGAGATGGATTGACACAGCGGCTGCAACAATGGGCTAAAGCATAGCAACGATTTTGAGGATGGCGCAGAACCCGGCAGTGTTTTGTTCTGGTGTGCATAGGGTTGCTGTGAGTCAGAATCTACTTGACGTCACCCAACAACAATAACACTATGACCTTCAGAGCCCTGGTGGCACACAGGATAAGCGCCTGGCTGATAACCAAAATGTCAACAGTTTAAATTCACCAGTTGCTCCTTGGGAACCCTATGTGGCAGTTCTACTCTGTCTTGTAGGGTTGCTGAGTTGAAATCGACTCAATGTCAATGTGTTTGTTTGTTTATTATGATCTTCAAGGAGCCTTAGTGGAACAATGGTTAACAGCTTGGATGCTAACTGAAAGGTTGGCACTTTGAACCCACCAGCCACTCTGCAGGAGAAAAGACCTGGTGATCTTTTCCCATAAAGGTTGTTGTTGTTCCTAGGTACCATCAAGTCGATTCTGATTCACAGCAACCCTATGTACAATGGAACAAAACACTGTCCAGTCCTGTGCCGTCCTCACAATCATTGCTATTTTTGATCTCGTTGTTTCAGCTTGTCTGAGAATCCATCTCATTGAGGGTCTTCCTCTTTTTTGCTGACCCTCTACTTTACCAAGCATGATATCCTCCTCCAGGGACTGGTCCCTCCTGATAACATGTCCAAAGTACGTGAAATAAAGTTTTGCCATCCTTGCTTCTAAGGAGCATTCTGGCTATACTTCTTTAAAGACACGTTTGTTCATTCTTTTGGCAGTCCATGGTATATTCGATATTCTTTGTCAACACACCATAATTCAAAGGTGTTAATTCCTCTTTGATCTTCTTTATTCATTGTCCAGCTTTGGCATACATATGAAGCACTTGAAAATATCATGGCTTGAGTCAGGTGCACCTTAGTCCTGAAGGTGACATCTTTGCTTTCTAACACTGTAAAGAGGTCTTTTGCAGCAGATTTGCCCAATACAATACGTCATTTGACTTGTTGACTGCTGTTTCCACGGACGTTGATTGTGGATTCAAATAAAATGAAATCCTTGACAGCTTCAATATTTTCTCCATCTAACCTGATGTTGCTTATTGGTCCAGGTGTGAGAATGTTTAGTTTCCTAATGTTGAGGTATAATCTTACACTCTGTCTTTCTTCTGACCTTGTTGATCAGAGCAGCTGAGTTCACTCTTCTTTTCAATTTTTTGACAGATCACCCTAGCATCCAACATTCCATTTCTATTTCAAAATTAAAGAAAAAAGGGCATCAGCATCAATAATTTATTAAGGTAATCTTTACATCTCCTCTAATGTAATCTTTAGATTGCAGCATAGGAAACACTATGGGGCGTTTCTATTCTGTCCTATAGGGTTACTTTGAGCCAGAATCTACTCTCTGGCACACAACAACAACAATTATAATCTTCTTAGCACTTTGCACTATGTCCTTTGTAGTACTTCCCATACGTATAATTACCTGATTGTTACTCCCCACACATATAACTACATGTGTTGTAATTATAGCATAAGTCCCATGAAGCTAAGAACCATGCTTGTCTTATTCACTGTCATATCACCATCATCCAGCACAGGGAGAGGCACATAGTCAATATTCAAATACTATTTGTTGACTAAATGGATGGATGAGTGAATGAATAAACATTTAAAAAGACAAATATATGAACCAGACCTTTTGGAGTGATTTAGAATCTACGATCGAGAGTCCAAAGCACCTCTGTATACATACTGAAATTCCACTGTCAATCACTTTAGTTCATTTTAAGAGCTAATTGGCCAAATTATACATTGTTATACTTTTTCAAAGGTGTAACTTTAAGGACTAAGGTGTGCCTGACCCAAGCCATGGTGTTTTCAATGACCCCATATACATGCTAAAGCTGGACAATGAATAAGAAAGACCAAAGAAGAACTGATGCCTTTGAATTATAGTGTTGGTAAAGAATATCGAATATACCATGGACTACCAGAACAAACAAACCTGTCTTGGAAGATGTACAGTCAGAATGCTTCTTAGAAATGAGGTTGGTGGTGTTTCCTCTTACATACTTTGAACATGTTGCCAGGAAGGACCAGTCCCTGGAGAAGGACATCAGGTTTGGTAAAGTAGAGAGTCAGTGAAAAAGAGGAAGACCATCAACCAGGTTGATTGATACAGTGGCTACAACAATGTGCTCAAACATAGCAACAACTGTGAGGATGGCACAGGACCGGGCAGTGTTTCATTCTGTTGTACATGGGGTCACTATCAGTGGGAACCAACTTGACGGCACCTAACAATAACACAAATATACTTTTTCCTCAATTCATCACTTTAGGGAAAAACATCTCAGGATTTGTCATCATCAGGAGCAATTTGTAACTATGAAAGAGGTAGTGATTTTAATTTGTGGTCCCCGACATCGGGTTAGGAGTTTCTCTCTGGGAGATCGACACATATTCATAGCCTTTACTGAAGAACAACCCTTTGTCATGGAAAGTCCTCTTTTTTGCATGAAGAGAAATGGAGGGCATTTACCTTGTTGTTCAGAGCATCTGAATTCACTGTACTTTTTAATGAGTTGACAATTAGATAATCCAACATTCCATTTCTATTTCAAAACTAAGAAAAAAGGGCATAACTATCTTATTAAGTAAGGTCATACAAAGAGATGCACTATTAATTACTTTTAGAAAAACCATGTCAGGTTTGTCTTGCCAGGTGAGAAAGACCAATGCAAAGTAACATAAAACTTTTTTGTTTTTGCATTAAAGTTGGTCCTTGAGTTAGCAAGGAATAACTAGTTAATGGAATAGTTGTTTAGAGCTTTAAGGATGCTACACCAAATGTGTGTCACGGTTGCTTGTATTCCTATACAGATCTCCATGGGAGATACCACCGATTACTAACAATACTTGTTCCTCTTAAACCTAAAACTTCTTCAGAATCCTTCTCAATATAGCATTTTAGGCAGCCATTATCAAGTATTATGTTGATAGGTGAGATGAAACCTCTTTTTCATCCTTACTCTCAAATCCGCCAGGCGCTTCTTGGAAACCATATGGGGCAGTTCTACGCTGTCTTATAGGGTCGCTATGAGTCAGAATCAGCTCAGTGGCAATGGGTTGGGTTTTTTTGTTTTCTAAGAGAATTCATGATTTAATTAGGCAAAACACTAACTTAAGAACATATCAGAAAAATGAGTGATGGATTCAAGGAGAGTGGAAATACGTAGTCGGATGGATCTAACATGTTTAAATACATTCCACTTACCTGGACTTTCATGCACATTCTTTCATTTGCTATTCACACAAATACCATGGAATATGCAGAGCAGATTTTTTTTTTTCCTCTCATTTTATAAATTAAAAAAGCAAAACTGAGAGAAGTTAGGAGCTTACTTAGGGTCAAAAATCTAATAAATAGAAAAGGATTATACTTCTGATTCAAAATTATTTGCTTTTTCTATAGAACCACAGTGGTTTTTAGTAGTCTCTTTCTAATGACCTAAATGATTTATTTTAGACCATATGTACAAAAAATTCCTAAAGTTAAAAAATATAATGTGGCAGACTTCCCTTTCCCTGATAAGAAACCAATTAAAGCATCAGGTATAAAAAACATGATTCTAGTGTGAACTTTATTCACGACAACTGAAAAGGTCTTCTGACTCAGAAAGGAAAACTGGTTGTTTTCCAGAGCTACTGTCAAAATATTGACTAATTATTATATTTCTGGAAAACAAACTGCTCAAAAGCCATCCTGGGGTTCTCATGTTAAGTCCCACTACTAAACAAGAAAACAGAAAACATTACACTGCTTACTTAGGAAGGAGTCACAGGGTGGCGAAAATGGTTAGCACACTTGACTGCTAACCAGAAGGTTGGAAGTTCTAGTCCACCCAGACATACCTTGGAAGAGAGGCCTGGTGATCTACTTCTGAAAAAATCAACCATTGAAAACACTATGGAGCACTGTTCTACTTGGACACACAAGAATCACCGTGAGTCAGGGTTGACTCCATGGCAACTGGTTTACCTAGGACAGACACAGCCTCTCTGGGAAAGAAGAGAACATTTAGGTTCACACTTCTGGAAAACTATACTTCTGGATTTTCCACAGATAAAACCGCCTTCCACCCCAGGCTTTCAAGATCTCAGGGTTAAATTTCAATGGGTCTGTCTTTTGTATTTGTCTTTGAAGTTATTTGCACAGCCTATATTTTATCAGTGTGAAAAAAAAAAAAAATTATATGTGAAGACAGGGCCTGAGAAATATGGGTCAGGGTATGAGAGTTTCTAAAATAAACGTGTGTGTGTGTGTGTGTGTGTGTGTGAATATATGGAAACAAATGCCCTCAAAACAAGCCACAACATTTACTAAATTTAGGGGCCCTTCTGAATTTGTATGCAAGAGATATAAGTAATTACTTAGGAATAAATGAAATAATTAAAGAATAATCAAAATAAGTTTTAGTAACAGAGAACTCTATGCAAACAATATTTAAATCAAATATAGAAGAGAATTAGTTAAATTTAAAGGTATTATTTGAGGACCTTGAAAAATCAAAGAAATTCAGACCAATGGATATGGAAAGCAAGTGGTCCTATTTAAAAACATAAACAATATAAAATCTACACGTAGGTCTTAATTGCAATTGTACCTTAATTGATTATTTCCCAGCTTTGGCTTTGTGGTCAGTACCTGCTCTGAGTAGCCCCTCCGTCTGTTCCATAAAATCAGTGACTGAAATCTGCAGACTCAGTCCCTTCCAGACTGACCCAACCCTGATGAAGACCAGTATAATATCAGAATTATACCGGTAGGGCCTGTCTGGCCAAGGACTAGTGTTGGCTATGCTTAGGTTGAACTCTGAGTAAAATTCAAGGGATTTATTGTTTCTTGCATCTGTTTATCTTGGTTGTAGTAAAACCTAGCTAAGAAGTACCTAGGACAATGCCAATTGCCTAAACTTATTCTCTATGACTGCTGTTATTGAAAGCAGATCAATGATCCATCATCAAATAGCCAACATCAATATCTTATACTCCATGAAAACTCTGCTATTGTTAATTTGATGTTCTGTGTTCTCTATAGTTTGCTAGAATATGAAATATTTCTTTCCTCTTGTATTTGCACGTGCTACCCTGAGATTTTTTTTTTTTCTAGAATTTCTACCACATGTGATACCATCATTATCCATCAGGTGTACTGCAAAACTCAGAGCAGATTAAAAATTCCTAAATGTAGTTAAAGAATATGTGTGGTAAAAGGACATAGATTCTGAAGTTTGACTCAACAATTCCGATTTACAGTCAATCATGGGTCAGGCAGAACCAGGCACCGTTAGACAGTGAAACATTATTTACTTTGAAATCAGAGCTATCTATTGAGATGAAAAACAAATGGTTTGGACTGTCAAATCTGACTCACAGGAATCAGATATCTTACCCACCCACTGCCATCGAGTCGATTCCGACTCATAGCGACCCTATAGGACAGAGTAGAACTGCCCCATAGAGTTTCCAAGGAGTACCTGGCAGATTCGAACTGCCAACCGCTTGGTTAGCAGCCGTAGCACTTAACCACTACGCCACCAGGATTTCCTCAGATACCTTACTCAGTAGTAAAATTTTGATAGTAATTCAAAGATAAAAGTGACAGCAAAACAGATGAAGCATTCCTTTTCCCTTAGAGAGGTTTAAGATCTCCAGCACAGCTCCCTAGGTCCTTTCTGTCATGATTTGGACATATTTGAGTTCCAATTTAACATGTGATGTTATAAGCAAAGGAGTCTTCATGGTGTAGTGGTTAAGCACTAACGGAAAAGTCGACAGTTGGAACCCACCAGCTGTTCCTCAGGAGGAAGATGTGGCAGTCTGCTTCCGTAAAGATTACAGCCTTGGAAATCCTATAAGGCAGTTCTACTCTGTCTTTTAGGGTCACTATGAGTCAGCATCGACTCGACAGCAAGGTTTTTTTTTTTTTTTTTTTTGGTTATGAGCAATGCACGCAGACTATTACATGTTATAGAAGGTGTCATTTTGGTTATGGAACAGTTCCTTTTCATACGTCATTAGTTACACAGTTTATGTGTCATTTTCCAGTGGACCCTCGCACATCTGTGAATTCCCAGGTCATGTATAATAAGCAACCTAGACAGAGTAAATACTTTCTGCTAAAAGCATTTCACGTAAAGGACTCTCTATTATCTTTTTGCTTGTAAAAACCATTAGTGTGTTTACCAGAAGATCTGGTTACTGGCAAGTTTGAAAGGGACCTGACCAGGTCATTTTGTTGTTTCCCAGGTGTCCCTGGTAAAGGAGAAAATAGGTCACATGCTTACTGGTAATCCTTTTCATCTCACCTGAGTCCAAATCCTTAATTCATCACTTGTTTACTCACTGTGATAATTCTGGGAGATCTTGGCCAACTTCCTCTATCTAGGTCTCAAAGTTCCTGACATTCATCATACACATTATTAATTTTCCCTCTTTCCTCTGTAAACAATGAGAATAACAAAATGTAACTGTTAAGTATTGTTTGCCAGGATCTTACACCAAGATCTGGGTGTACTTTTCCAGAAAGACACATTTCACTTTCATTGCAACAAATGGAACATGAAATGCTTTCACAGTTTCTGTAAGAAGTCTGTGTCAAAAAAAAAAAAAAGGTAACATCTCACAGTTTTAATGCTACTACTAATGAACACTGAAACTATATGAAATAAGGTGATAAAGTTACATTTCAATACTATCACTGTTAATTATTTCTAACCCAGGAGAAGTTAGTTTTAAAAAAACAGAATAGGTTTCAACCTAGGATGTAGAAAGCTGGAAAGAGCATTATTCCTATGCTAACAACAAGACAAACAACAAAATCATAACTTAAACTCATTGGGGAGCTAAAGTTGCAGGGCAACCAAGTAGCCTGAATTCCACAGGCCTCCCCAGTGAGAGATGAGACATTGAGCCTGGATCACCACCGGGAGAAAATAAGAGATATGGCAGCCATGCATGTAAGTAAGAAATTAGCTAAAATTTTCATAAACTGCTAAAGCCAAGTATGGCCTACCACTAGAGTACAGAACCACAGGGAGGCCCCAATACACAGGAAGTTTGCATTCACTCACAGGTTCTTTTCCATGAACTTCCACTGAGTTCATAAACAAGATTTTCTCAGGAAAATTACCACTGCTTTTTTTTTAATGTATTCTTCATTATAACAAAAGCAGTACTAACAGCTAAGAAGCAGAAACAGCTACTGTGGAATACTGCAGACCTATTCACAGCCCTCCATTCTACCTGTTACACATGGGAGCAATGATTGGACCCTAAGACTGAATGCAAGGTAATAATAACTAATAGGACTTCCAATCTCTCGAAAAATATCACTGCAATGTATTATTCCTTATTGTTGTTGTTACTGTTATGTGCTGTTGAGTTAATTCTGACTCACAGCAATCCTATGTACAATAGAACAAAACGCTGTCCGGTTCTGAGCCATTCTCATAATCATTGTTATGCTTGAGCCCATGGTTGCATGTGTCAATCCATCTCACTGGGTGTATTCCTCTTTTTGCCTGACCTTCTGCCTAGCATGGTATCCTTCTCCAGAGACTGATACCTCCTGATAACATGTCCAAAGTATGTGAGACATAGTCTCACCATCCTTGCTTATAAGCAGCATTCTGGTTGTACTTCTTCCAAAACAGATTTGTTTGTGTTTTCTGGCAGTTCCTGGTATGTCAGTGTTCTTCCCAACACCACAATTCAAAGACATCAATTCTTCAGTCTTTCTTATTCATCGTCCAGCTTTCATATGCATATGAGATGATTGAAAACACCATGGCTTGGGTCAGGCGCACCGTCTGTCTTTGCTTTTCAACACTTTACAGAGGTCTTTTGCAGCAGATTTGCCCAGTGCAATGTGTCTTTTGATTTCCTGACTACTGCTTCCATGGGTGTTGATTGTGGATTCAAGTAAAATAAAATCCTTGACAAATTCTATCTTTTCTCTGTTTATCATGATGTTGCTTATTGGTCCAGTTGTGAGGATTTTTGTTTTCATTATACTGAGGTGTAATCCATACTGAAGGCTGTGGTCTTTGATCTTCATCAATAAGTGCTTCAAGTCCTCTTCACTTTCAGCAAGCAAGGTTGTGTCATCAGCGTAATGCAGGTTGTTAATGAGTCTTCCTCCAGCCTTGATGCCCTGTTCTTCTTCACAGAATCCAGCTTCTCGGATTATTTGCTCAGCATACAGATTGAATAAGTATGGTGAAAGTGTACAAACCTGACATATACCTTTCCTGACTTTAAACCACACAGTATCCCCTTGTTCTGTTTGAATGACTGCCTCTTGATCTATGTATAGCTTCCTCATGAGCACAGTGTTCTGGATTTTTGTTCTTCTCGATGTTGTCCATAATTTGTTATGATCCACACAGTTGAATGCGTTTGCATAGTCAATAAACACAGGCAAATGTCTTTCTGGTATTCTCTGCTTTCAGCCAGGACCCATCTGACATCAGCAATGATATCCCTGGTTTCAGGTCCTCTTCTGAATCCGGCTTGAATTTCTGGCAGTTCCCTGTCGATACACTGCTGCAACTGCTTTTAAATGATCTTCAGCAAAATTTTACTAGTGTGATAATAATGATATTGTTTGATGATCTCCACATTCTGTTGGATCACCTTTCTTGGGAACAGGTATAAATATGGATCTCTTCCAGTCAATTGGCCAGGTAGCTCTCTTCTAAATTTCTTGGCATAGACAAGTGAGCAGGTCCAATGCTGCATTCATTTACTGAAACATTTAAACTGATACTCCATCAATTCCTGGAGCCTTGTTTTTCACCAGTGCCTTCAGTGCAGCTTGGACTTCGTCCTTCAATACCATCAGTTCCTGAACATACGTTACCTCCTGAAATGGTTGAATGTAGACCAATTCTTTTTGGTATAGTGTATCTGTGTATTCCTTCCATCTTCTTTTGATGCTTCCTGTATCGTTTAATATTTTCTCCATAGAATCCTTCATTATTGAAACTCACAGCTTGAATTTCTTCTTCAGTTCCTTCAGCACAAGTAATGCTGAGCATGTTCTTCCCTTTTGGTTTTCTATCTCCAGCTCTTTGCACATGTCATCATAATACTTTACTTTGTCTTCTTGAGCCTCCTTTTGAAATCTTCTGTTCAGCTCTTTTACTTCAGCATTTCTTCCTTTTGCTTTAGCTACTCAACATTCAAGAGCAAGTTTCAGAGTCTCTTCTGACATCCATTTAGGTCTTTTCTTTCTCTCCTTTTTTTAAATGACTTCTTGCTTTCTTCATGTATGATGTCCTTGATGGCATTCCACAATTCATTTGGTCTTCAGTCATTAGTGTTTAATGTGTCAAATCTATTCTTGAGATGGTCTCTAGATTCAGGTGGGGTATACTCAAGGTCCTATTTTGGCTTTCATGAATTTGTTCTAATTTTCTTCAGTTTCAACTTGAACTTGCATCTGAGCAGTTGATGGTCTTTTCCACAGTCAGCCTCTGGTCTTATCCTGACTGATGATATTGAGCTTTTCCATGGTCTCATTCCACAGATGTAGTTGATTTCATTCCTGTGTATTCCATCTGGTGAGGTCCATGTGTATTGTCACCATTATTGTTGGTAAAAAAAGATTTTTGCAATGAAGGAGTTGTTGGTCTTGCAAAGTTCTATTATGTGATCTCTGGCATTTTTTCTATCATCAAGGACATATTTTCCAACTACCCATCTTTTTTTGTGTTTGTTTGTTTCCAACTTTTGCATTCCAATCACCAGTAATTATCAATGCAACCTGATTGCATGCTCAATCAATTTCAGACTGCAGAAGTTGGTAAAATTCTTCAATTTCTTCATCTTTGGCCTTAGTGGTTGGTGGGTAAATTTGAATAATAGTTGTATTAACTGGTCTTCCTTGTAGGCTTTTGGATATTACCCTATCATTGACAGCATTTTACTTCAGGATAGATCTTTAAATGTTCTTTTTGATGATGAATGCAATGCCATTCCTCTTCAAGTTGTCATTCCCGGCTTAGTAGACCATATGATTGTTGACTCATAATGGTCAATACCAGTCCATTTCAGCTCACTAATGCCTAAATTATTGACCTTTATGTGTTCTGTTTCATTCTTGAAGAGTTCTGATTTTCCTAGATTCATACTCTGTACATTCCAGGTTCTGATTATTAATGGATGTTTGCAGCTGTTTCTTCTCATTTTGAGTCATGCCACATCAGCAAATGAAGGTCCCAAAGGTTTGACTCCATCCCCGTCATTAAGGTCAGCTCTACTTTGGGGAGGCAGTTCTTCCCCAGTCATATTTTGAGTGCTTTCCAACTTGGAGGGCTCATCTTCTGGCACTATGTCAGATAATGTTCCACTGGTATTCATTAGGTTTTTACTGGCCGTTTCTTTTCAGAAGTAAACCACCAGGTCCTTCTTCCTAGCCTGTCTTACTTAGTCTGGAAGCTGAAACCTGTCTGCTACGGGTGACCTTGCTGGTATCTGAATACCAGTGGCATAACTCCCAGCATCACAGCAACATGTAAGCCCCCATAGTATGACAAACTGACAGATGCATGGGGTTATGCCTTATTGGAAAGGCATTATTTACTGTTCAGAAGCTAGGAAAGCCAGTAACACCTGGAAACAATGAATGGCATAAAGGAGAAAATGGCCACTGTGACTGAATGAAGACTGATAATAGCTTATTATCATGATAAATACATTCTCAAAAGAACATAGTAACTGGGAAACATAGTGAGAAGGCTTGTCTCACAGAAACGAAGGCAAACCTGTCAGAAGTTTAGAAAATTCACACATCCGGGAGGCATCACCTAAGACAGTGTTCAATATACACAAAAATGAGGCTCCCACTAAGGATTTTTGAGTTTCTCACACTTCAAGAGGCTCCCACCTTGAGGCTAAATGAATTGAGATCCAGCTGCCCCCTTTCCAAAGAAACTCCAGAGGTATAAATATGGGGTGGGATACCCAATGTCCCATGGATCTTGAGAAAGATAACAAGCAACAGTAGTCTAATACAGAGGGGGGGCAAAAGAAATAAAAGAGACCCCTCAGTGGTGTAGGCATCAGAAAGCTGAGGGTGGAGCACAAACATGGGGACTAAATCTCAGAGGAATTTGAAGACTGCGATGCCTTGGGAATAACGATAGCAACAATAAAACTCAAATCCAGGTTAACTCCTGACAAGATTGACCAAGCCCTCCCCCAACCCATGGTCTGACTGAAGAGGCATGTCGAGTTTCAAGCATAAATACTATTTACCTACTTCTCTACTTTTCTACACAACATGCCTGGCATTCAATAATTAAAAAAAAGAAATTATAACACACACACACAGAAAATGCAACCTATTTTCAAGAGACGCAGTAATCATTGGAACCACACTCAGCAATGACCTAGATATTGGAACTATCAGACAGTGACTTTGAAATAACTATGTTTACTATGTTAAATGATCTAGTGGAAAAGGGCAGACAATATGCATAATTAGATGATGATTTTTAGCAGAGAGATGGAAAGTATAAGAGAGTCAAATGAAAATGCTAGGAATAATAATAATAAAAACATGGTATCAAAGATGAAGAATTCATTTTCTGGGCTCATCAATAGACTGAACATAGTTGAGGCAAGAATCAGTGAATCTGAAACTAGAACAAGAGAAATTACTAAAACTGAATCACAAAGAAAAAAAAAAACCTAGAATAGATATTCAACAGCTTTTGGATAATATCTAGTGCTGTAATATCCATGATATTGGATTTCTGGAAGAAACAGAGAGATAAAGGGGCAGAAGAAATATTTGAAGAGAAAATCATCAAGAATATTCCAAAATTAAAAAAAAAAAAAGAATATAAAGCCACAGACCTTATATGCTCTGAGAAATATGAGAAGTATAAATACAAGATAAAGCACACCTAACGACTCCATGGCACTAGGTTTTTTTTTTTTTTTTTTTAATAGAGTATATTTAGAGTTATGGTAAATAAATAAGAAGAGAAAATCACAAAAACAGGCATAGACAAAGATTCATTGCAGACAGTTAATGAAACATATGAATTATAGGAGACTTCTCATCAGAAACTATTCAAAAAAGAAAGTAAAGAAGTAACATCTTTAAGGTACTGAAAAAATTTTCCAACTCTGAATTTTATATTGAGTGAAAATATTTTTCATAAATTTAGGTGAAATAAAAAGTTTTGGGAAAAAAATGAAAGTAAAAATACCAAGAGAATTTATTGCCAAGACCTATGCTACAAAAACATTAAAGGAAGTTTCTTAGGCAAAAGGAATATACCAGACAGAAACTTGTATCTTCAAAAAAATGAAGAACTCTCAAAATGGTAAAAGTGAAAGTAAATATAAAAGATATCATTTTTCTTATTTTTTAATCACTCTAAAAGATAATTGACCATCAAAAGCAAAAATTTTAATGTTCTGTTATTGGATTGTGACATATGTCAGAGTAGAATGAGTGGAGGGAAAAAATGGAAGTATATTGCTATAAGGTTCTTATACTATACATGAAGTGGTAAGTACTGTTTGTAGATAAGCTGAAATAAATAAAAGATATATGTTGTAAACCCTAAGGCAACCTCTAAATAAAAAAATAAAAAAGATATAGATAATGAAGTAATAGTAAAGATAAATGGAGTCATAGAAAATAATCAAATCTAAAAGCAGGCATTAAAAGTAAAAGCAAACTAACAACAACAAAAAAACCTAAGAAAGAAAGAAAAAAAATAAATAGAAAACAATGAACAAAGAGGTAGGTTTAAATCCAACTCTTCAAATATTTACAGTAACTATTAAAGGTCCAATCATCCCAGTTAAAAGATAGAGGTTATTAGATGAAATCAAAAAAGCATGACCATACTGTCTGTTATCTACAAAAAGCAACCAAACAGCATACTGCAAATATAAAGATATCGACAGGTGAAAATAATAAATGGAAAAAATGGTATCAAAAACTGACTAGAAGAAAGATGGAGTGGTTGTATTAATATCTGAGAAAATACATTTCAGTACAAGAAATATTACCAATAATAAAGAGAGAGATTACATGATAAAAACGTCAGTTCGCCAAAAAGACCTAGCAATCCTAATTCTAAATGTGTATGCATCTAACAACAGAACTTCAAAATCTAGAAACCAAAAACTGATGGAGATAAAAGAATAAATAGGAATATAAATAAGCAAATGCACAATTAGAGACTTCAACACTCCACTCTCAGTCATCTGTAGAACAAGGAGACAGAAAACCAATAAGGATATAGAAGACCAAAACAATACTATAAACCACCATGACCTAACTGACATTGAGAACACTCCACCCAAAATAGCAGAACATACATTTGCATTATTTTGTTACCACTCACAAGCACACCTCAAGATGGGATTAGACATAAAAGAACTTTATTGGAGAGACCGCTTGTGAGGGAAAACGGGGAAGGGGCCAGAGCAAATGGGGGCAGGCATCAAACTATGCTGAACCTTTGTGAGAGAAAATCAAGAGAGATAGACGCCAGTCTCTGACTGCAGAGCAGCTCTAAGGAAGTTTCAGCCAGGCCAATGGGGAGTCTCCAGGCCAAAGCCACCTATTGAAGATGTCCTATGGCTTACAGAAATGGGCTTGGCTTACTATTCCTGCCATGTTCAGTCATTGGTTGAAGAGCAGCTCATGGTAGTAGGGCCTTGACATGAGTGCAATAGTGCATTGAGCAGGCAGCAGTGAGTCCATTCATCAGTTATGCTCCCCCAAGCAGGAGCTCTGAATGACACATTTTCATGGATGTCAACCTTATGCTGCACAGAGCTACTTTACATAGGTTTGGGGAACTGCTCCTCCTTGGTTGTTATGGACTTCCTTCCTGAGGAGAATCTTAGAAAAGGAAGGTTAGAGAAAGAAACTATGGCCCCTGTTGCTGGGGAAATCTGGATAAAGTCCATACTTTAGTGAATAGTATTGTACTAATGCTGATTTCTTTGTTTTGATACAGGTACCACAGTTATGTAAGATATTAACCTTGGAGAAAGTGGGTGAATGATATATAGGGGCTCTCTAGCCTAACTTTGTAACTTCTGTGTAAATCTAAAATTATTTCAAAATAAAAAAAAGTTTAACCAATCCTAACTCTTCTTACTGATTATTGTCAATTCCTCTGCCTACATGGTTAATCATCTTGACTGCTGGTGCCTGAACACAGAGAATCCAATTGCCCTGGTAGTAGCAGTAACTTACAGTTTGATGGAACTCTTGTTGAATCCCAGTGATGAACATTTAATCAGAATGATCAAGACAAACAATGAGAGTGAAAGTGTGCATGAGGACAAGTGTGTGTGTGTATGTGTGTATGTGTGAGAGAGAGAAAGAGAGAGAGGGAGTAAGAGAGAAGATGCAAATTACAAATAACACAAATAAAAGAAGTGACATCACTATAGATCTTCCAAAAAGTAAAAGGATAATAATGAAATATTATGAATAACATACTGATGAATTTTAAAATGCAGATGAAATGGAAAAATCCCTGGGAAGACACAAACTATCAAAGCTCCCTCAAGAAAAAAAATAGCCTAAATAGTCAACATCATACTGTCGTCACACTGAGGAAGTTCACTTTAATTCCTAGGTTGCTGAGAGTTTTTCTTATGAATGAATGTTGAATGTCAGATGTCTTCTTTACAACTCTTGAGAAGATCATATGATTGTTTAATAAACGCAGCTATTATTCTCATTGGTAAATTCCATTCTTCAAAGTCTCACATTTGGATGCAGGTACAAGGTTCATAGAATGTGCTCCAAAAAATAATAGCTATTATCCTTACTTTGGCATTAATGTTTGGATTTGGTTACTTGTTTCTCATCTATATTGTTGTCTGCCTATATAGGTTCTGAAGAGATGCAACCCAGGGGTAATTTAGTCTAATATGTATTTGTTGTTTCCTATAAAGTCTCCTCTGCCATTTTCTTGGTGTTATTTTTTTCTAGCTGAGCAAGAAGTGAACACTTGGAAAGAAGTACAGTGGGTTGACTACACCTTTCCATTAGAATCTAAAGTCACTCTATATCCCACACCGGCCTCTTCTCAGAGCTAGAGTGCTTCCCAGTGGAAAGTACATCACTGGCCTTAAAAAAAAAGGGGGGGGGGAGGGGAGATTATTATTATTAGTTTTTTTTTCTAATAACAGCTTTTAACAAACACCTTACTACTTCAGTGTTGGCCTCCTTCACTGGACTGAAAGTTGGTGAGGCCAAGACCATGTTTTATGCTGATGTCTTATTCTTTCTTTTTTTTTAATTTTTGGGGAGCTCTCGGTGACGGTGGGTTTTAAGACTCTGCTACAGACCTAGCACATGGTTGGTTCTTACTAAATATTGAATGAATACACAAGTAAATGAACATTCTACCTTAGGACATTGCGTTATGTTAACTTCTTTGTGAATTCTTCCAAGAGTAGTTTTTCTTCTCTGAAAAGACTAGTGTACATTTGAGGATTTATGTGAATGGGATGGGTGACAAACAATAGTCAGTGATAAAGTAAACCACAAATAAAATTCCTGGTATAACTTAGAGACAAATGGAGATGTTAAGTGGGAAAGCAGCAGGTAATTTATTTAATATGTACGTATATTTCTTTTGGGAGTAGAAAACCAAAAAAAAAAAAAAAAGTCTCAGTTGGGTCATTTCTGACTCATGGCGATGCAATGGACAGAATGGAACTGCCCCATAGGGTTTCCAGTGAGCTGCCTGGTGGGTTCAAATTGCTGACCTTTTGGTTAGCAGCCGAACTCTTAACCACTACAACACCGTAAAATTTTAATTTTTTTTTTTTCTCCTGAGGCTAGTATCTAGAAACTAATGTGGGAACAGTGGCGGAAAGTCAGTTGGGTAATAACTGTGTTATTCCTTATGCTAGTTTAGAAAAAAAAAATCTGGGAATCACAAATTTCTCGTTACCTTGGCAACCACAGGTAAAGCACAACAAGGACATAGTTGACTCACTAAATCCCTTTCTAAATTCTCTCAAATATTTAATGCTGTTAGGCTATCAGGTCTACCTCCTTGGAGCTCTTGACCCTCTAAAAGACTTAGAAAAACTGTGGGATCTAAAACGATTTCTCTGTATCACTGACGAACTTTTATCAAACCTGATCTCATCAAACTAAACTTGAGCTTTTATAACAATGGCAAATCACAGCTTTCAAACCAAGATCATCCAGGGAAAAATGTGTGGGAAGGCTTTAGATATTTATGGTTCATAGACGTGATCCACAGAAGCAGAAAATTTCTCAAGGAAAATTTGGCCAAAGAGAGGCTTACCTAAGCTAGGTCTTATATTCAGTGATTAGATCTCTCTTTTGAGTATATGAAAACAGATATATCTGTGCATGAGTAACAAACTAAGCAGGCCATTAAGTTTATTTCAAGACTCAAGTACTCACTGTATTTACTAATATCCAATGTTTCTCCTAAATCTTTTTTACTCTTCATACTGTTCAGTAATTGAGCAAATGTTGTTTTTGTCATTGTTACATACTGTGGAGTTGGTTCCGAGTCCTGGTGACTCTATGCACAACAGGACAAAACACTGCTCAGTCCTGTGCCATACTCACAATTGTTGCTATGTTTGAGCCTGTTGTTCCAGTCACTGTGTCGGTCCATCTCACTGGGGGTCTTCCTGTTTTTACCAAGAGGGTCAATAAAGCTGACCCTCTACTTTACCAAGCATGATGTCCTTCTCCAGGGACTGGTCCCTCCTGATAACATGTCCAAAGTACTTGAGACGAAGACTTACCACCTTCGCTTCTAAGGAGCATTCTGGCTGTATTTCTTCTAAGACAGATTTGAGCAAATCGCAGTTATTTTACTTAGGAAAAAATACATACAGTGTTCAGCCATCCAAAACACCTCCACACATTGGTAAATAAAAATAACTATCACAACATAATGACAAAATCAAATAGCATTAATCTTGTTATTTTCTTAGACTCTTATAGCCATATTGATCATCTTATCTAATTTAATATTCAAACCAACTAAAGTGAGTCCAATATATTATCCCCTTTGTATTGATGAGGCAAGTAAAACAGAGAATCCAAGTGAATTCACCTCAGGTCATACAGATTGAAAAGCTAGAATTTGATACCATATTTGCTGAGACTTCTGTTGTATTACTTCTATTCCCTCATTCACGGAAGGGAAAAGATTTTGGCTTGGTTGAGATGGAAGATATGTACAAGGGAAAGGCAGAGAAAGCATGAAATTTATATAGGAAGATGATGATAAGAGCTTTTGAATATTATAATAAAGAGATTGAACTTCATCCTGAAAATTTTTAGAAACATTGAACATCATTAAGCAGGGGATTGGTATATTCAAATTTGTATTTTAGAACAGTAACTCTGGAGTCATTATGAAAAACAGATTTAAGCAATGTAAGACAATAGGCAAAGAGGGCAGTTAAGATATTATTCCTGTTGAAATGGTCCACGTAATTGTCAATTAGAAATGAAACAAGTGGGTGGGGTCTAGGTGAGAGGAGGAAGGCACCTACTTATGAGTCAGACACTGCACTAGTTGCTTGAAAAATATTATCTTCAATTCTCCAAAAAAAGTCCTTTTATGCATTACTATTTTTATGTCTTAGAGAAATTATATAATGTATTCCATTTCTCACAGCCAGGAAATGACATAGCCAGGGTTTGAAATTATGGTTTCTCTCATTCCAAACCTTTTGATTTTTTCTTCAACATAGTTCAAATGCAATGGAACGGGAAAGAAAAAAACATGTGCAGATCCTATTTGGGAAACAAAGCTTAACATTTGATGGAATTAGAGTAGGGAGTGAAGGAGAGGAAAAAAAGTCCAGGATGTTTTCTAGTTTTCTGGCTTTAGTGCCTGGAACAAAGATTGTGCCATTCAGAGAGCTGAGTGATTTGGAGTGAAAAGCAGATGTGGCGGAAAGATGAAAAATTCAGTTGTGATTCTCAACACTGTGAGAACCATTTGAGATGCTCTTAAAATCACTTTTTAATGGACTGTTTTTCCCACTAAATATAATAATCATGAGAACAAGAATCAAACCGTCTCAGAATAAACAATTACACCCCATAGCTTAGTGCTTAGCATACAAAAGTTGCTTAATAAATACCTGGTGAATTTCAAAAGACCCTAAAGGCCGTAATACTTTTGTTAGTTTGACTCAGACAGGGATTGTTCAGGAAAATGGAAACTTCTGGAGGTATTTCAAGAAAGAAGGGATTTAATTCAGGGAATTACAGAATTGTTCAACTTTGGAGGTTCTGGAGGAGTAAAGGCATGAGAACTACTGCTATCTTTTTCAGGAAATGTAGAAGTGAAAGAACTATAGAGAAGGTGTGGTCAGTAATCTCACCTTTCTTCACAGTCTAGGTGAGGTACTGTCAGGAGGACCGCTGGAATCTGCTGGCGAAACCCCACATCTGCCATCTCTTGAATCCATGTACCTGTCCATTGCTGTTACTGAAAAATAATGGCTTTGCCTTTCCTTCTACCTGCCAAATATGAAAAAAATTCCTCAAGATTATCCAACAAATGTAATTTCTCGGCTTTCTTACTTTCCCTGTGGTAAAAGGAAGAACTTTAAAGGTAGGAGTGGAACCATCATCAAATGATAGGCATGTGTTATAAAGGAAAATTGAAAGCTGTTTGAGGTTAAAACAGGTTTAGTAAGGGTTTAAAACAATTACAATTGGGGAACCACGTAGCCCATTGAAAACAAAACCAGGTAGTACTAGGGAGGTTTCGTTATACAAGTATTCTTATGGGATAAAAAGAGGAACCAAACCATAGGGCAATTACAGGAAAACCAGTGAATATTGTAACAATCGCACTCTGATCACTTACTCATTATTAATAGTTATAGTTAGTGATTTCAGGTAGTTTCACAGGGTGCTTAGATCATGGTCACAGATTCTTAACATGTATTTTCTTTGTCTATCTTGCAAAAATACCTTGTTGGCAACAGCACCCAGACAGCACTCTTCCTAAGCATGCTTATTTGTGGAGTACAGATGGTCAGTTGGTTAAGACCTCTCGGGGCATATGGTTTCACATTCTTATTTTGGCCACTGAGGAAAAACATGTTTTTCTCAAAAACGTAGATGTTAGTCCAGAAGTCCAGATTAAAATTAGGCCGCGTGGTCAGCATATTATGCCTCTCTCTCAGTGATGGCACTAAAAGTTGTCTTTTCCTGAGACACATGTCCTGTGCTTTATTCTCAGGCTACTTAACAAATAGAAGGTAATTTCTTCACCGCTGTCTCTGCCCTTCCTCTGCCACAACATGCAAAAAGTATGGACCACTTTTCTCTTTTCCACTCTGTGCCTCACAGATACACGTTTTCTTATACATCTATTGAGTATAAATATTGATATTAATATCATCAACCAAGAGAAGAATTGATGCTTTTGAGCTATCTTGGTGAATAATAACAAATATACCATGGACTTCCAGAAGAATGGACAAATTTGTCTTGGAAGAAGTACAGCCAGAATGCTCCTTAGAAGCGAAGATGGCATGACTTCGTCTCATGTACTTTGGATATGTTATCAGGAGGGACCAGTCCCTGGAGAAGGACACCATACTTGGTAAAGTAGAGCATCAGCAAAAGAAAGGAAGACCATCAACAGGATGGATTGACACAGTGGCTGCAAGATGTGACAACGATTGTGAGGACGGTGCAGGACCTGTCAGTGTTTTGTTCTTTTTGTACATAGGGTCACTATGAGTGGGAACCGACTCAGTGGAACCTAACAGCAACAACTACTGATAGGTTGATTCTTTAAATTTAGTTCAACTATGTTTAGTATCTTTGAGTGTGATTCCAAATCAGTGTGTTGTCACTGATTATAGGCTCTTAAATTAAAAGGTTGTGACTACTTTTTCTGTTTACGTCATTTACGATTGTCATCAAAATAAAAACTGATCTTAGAATCAGAAAATAATAGAAGTACTGTTAGAAAAACCCTGAATGTCACCTGGCCCAGTCTCTCCTTCAGTGTAGTAAATTCTTTCATAGCATCTCAAGATGCTTCGAGTGAGGGTAAGGTGGAGAGTTAGGGTGATCCTTCCCAACTTTTTCCCACTGATCAAATACTCAATCATTCCATATATTGAGTAAAATTTGTCTCCTCATAATATGTAACCAATCAGATATTCTTCATGAAATGAATTGTATGAAGTCATGTTCCTATCATCCTTTCCTTAGATAATTCATTATTTTTTCACTGTAAATGCAAGACTTTATCCCTATAAAATGTTACTGTGTTTGTTTCAGTCCCATAATAATCCTTTCAACCTCAATTGCATCATCCAACATACAAGCCAAATTTCTAAGCTGTGAGTAGCTCAGATAAAAAGATGCAGCCTTCTTTGTATTTATCCAAAAACACTGGAAAATATGGAGAAAACAAAACAATACTACTGAGCACATCACTACATCTTGATCTCAATCTCTCACTCAATGTTTTTCAGTTTAAGGAGCTACAAATCCATCCGGAAACAACCCCATAGTGTACCTGTCTCAACTTCGTTCAGAAGACTATCAAATATCTTCCAGAAGTTAATTTTTTTAAATATTTTATTGAATATGATTATCATAAAGTGAGATATACAGATCTTAATGGTTACAGTTTTATGTGTTTTGGCAAATACCATCGTCCATGTAATCTACACCTGTATCAAAATATATACATTATCATCCCTCAGAAAAGTTCCTTTGTACCCAGTCAATCTGTATTCTCTTGTTTCCAAAACCAACTGGTATTCTGACTTATTTCATCACAGATTAGCTTTGCCTGTTCCAGGACTTCCTATGGAAGGAATCAAGCTGTGTGTATATTTTTTTTGTCAGTATAATATTTTGGAGATTCTGCTCTATTGTCATATGTTTTTAGTAGTTCATATCTTTTAATTTGTGAATATTATATCTTTATAAATATATTAGTATATTTATTTATCAATTCTCCTGTAGAGTGATATTTGAGAATTGTTTCCAGGTTTGGCTATTATGAATGAATATGCTACGCACATTTTTGTACAAGTCCTTTGTGGAAACGTGACTTCATTTCTCTTGGGTAAATAATTAGGAATGAAAATGCTAAGTCATAGGATAGTTATACGTATTTTTTTTCCCCCAAATCATTGTGCCGTTTTACATTCACATCAGAAATAGTGAGATGTCTGGCTGTTCCAGACCCTCACAAGACTTTCAGTCTTTAAGCTTTTAATTATTCTAATGTTTGAATAATAATGTTGAATTATTTTTCATGTGCTTACTGATCATTCATATATCTTTCTTCCTACAGGAAGTTTCAAGTTTTTACTTTTTTTTAAATGGGGCTAGCATTCTTTTTAGTGACTTCTAGAACTTTATACAAAAAAAAAAAAAAACCCTTGCCATAAAGTCAATTCCGATTGATAGCGACCCTATAGGACAGAGTAGAACTGCCCCATAGGTTTTCCAAGGAGCCACCGGTGCATTCAAACTGCCAAACTTTTGGTAGCTGCCCAGTTCTTAACCACTCACTATACCACCAGGGCTCCATCCTTATATATACTGGATATAAATTTTTTGTTACCTTTTTGTTTGTTATCCTTTTGTTTTACTTTTATCCTTATATTAAAAGTACTTACATTTAATATGTGTCTTTTTTTTTTTTTTTTTTTATACATAAGCATATACTTAAAAAGTATAAGTCTTCATTTTTATCCAGCGTGGAAATCCCTGCCTTTTAAATGGAATGTTTAGCCCATTTAAATTCAATTGTTTATATGATTGAGTTTAAAGACACAATTTTGCTATTTGTTTTCTTATTGACAAATTTTTTTTGTTCCTTTTTTTCCTGCCTTCATCTGTATTAATTGAATGTCTTTTCAGTATTTAATTTTATCTTCTCTATTGACTTATTAACTACCTCTCTTTTTTATTTATTTTTTGCTGGGTGTTTTAGGAATTGCATATGTATCTTTAATTTATCACAGTCCACAGTTAATTAATATTATGGCCTCTCATGCTTTACAAGACCTTGAAACAGTATATTTTCACTTACTTTTCCCTGATCTTTATGCTTTCATTGTCATACTCCTACATATGTTATACAACCCACACTACGTTAGAATGATCATTGTTTTAAACAGTTAACTATCTTTTAAGGAAATTAAAATATGCATTTTAGTAGTAGTCACCCATATATTTACAATTTCATTTTTTCATCCCTTTGTGATCATCTGAGTTTCCACATGGGATCATTTTCCATCTGACCCAAGAACTTTCTTGAAGATTTCTTGTAGTATGTATCTGCTGGAGATAAGTTCTGCCAGGTTTTATTTATTATAATAATTTTTCTTTCACCTTCACTTTTAAAGGACATTTTTTCAGGGTATTTTATTTTATTCTTGGCCAGCAGTTATTTTTTCAGTTTAAATGTGTCATTTAAATGTGTCATTCACTGTCTTCTACCTTGAATTGATTCTGGTCAGAATTCATAAATTCTTATCATTTTTTTCTTTTTGTATAGGTAATATGTCATTTTTCCCTGGCTGCTTTTAAAGTTTTCTCTTTATCTTTGGTTTTTAGTAATTTTACTGTAATGTGTATAGGCATGATGTTTATTCTGTTTACCTGTTTATGTTAGTGAGCTGCCTATATCTGTGATTTGATATTCTTCATCAAAATGTAAGCATTATTGTACATTATTTCTTAAAATTTTTTTTGTGCCACTGTCTATCTCTTCTGGAACTCTAATTCTAGAATATGCTAGACTGCTTGATATTGCTGTTAATTTTTTTCTGAGCTTTTTTTCTCTCTGTACTTCATTTTAGATAGTTGATATTTCCTGGTCTTAAGTGTATTGATCTTTCCTTTTGCATCGTCCAATCTGCTGTAAAACTAATTGATTAAATTTTTTATTTCAACTATTCGTTGTGGCATTAATTTTAGTGGTATTAATTTTTCTATTGATACCTCCTAGCTGTTCATTTACTTTGTTCACCATTTATTTTAAATCTTTAAAATATTAATAATAACTCTCTCAAAGTTATTGTCTGCTAATTACAACATTTCTGTTATCTCTATGTCTGTTTCCTTTGATTGCTAGATTTTATTTCTTTCTTGCTTATAAGTAACTTTCTTTGGCTGGGTTCTCTAGAGAAGCAAAACCAGTAAAATACATAAATACAAATATAGAGAGGTTTACATCAAGAAAATGGCTCATGTAGTTGTAGAAGCCACAACGTCTCAAGTCCATGGATTAGGATAGAGGCTTCCCCTGATTCACATAGTGGCAGCGGCTGGTGAACCCAAGATTGGCAGATCAGAGACCAGGGTTCTTGCTTGCAGGCTGTGAAGATTAACAAATCTCAAGATCATCAGGCAAGACTGCAGGTAAGCTGCTAGCTCGAGTCCCAAGAACAGGAGGTCAGATGAGCAAGAGCCAGCTGCAGGATCCAGAGCAGGCCAAAGCAGAACATCCACTTATTCAGATGCAGGCCACAAGCCCAGGGAAACTCTCTTTCCACTGATTGGCTCCTCGCAGCAGATCCCATCATGAGGGTGATAACACATCATATCTCAGCAGGGAAAAGATCACATTATACGACTGCCAAAACATTGAGAATCATGGCCCAGACAAGTTGACACACAATCTTAACCATCACAGTAACATATTCTAAGTTTGTTGCATGTGGAGTTATTTTTTATTGCTTCATGGATATCTATGATCCTATGGTGTAAGAAGTCTTGATTATGTTAACTTTCTTTAGAATATTGTGTTTTGTTCTGTTTGGCAACTAATTTCCTGGTGGATCAGCTTGAGACACATTTAAAAAAATTTTTTTTGTTGTTGTTGTTTATTTGTTTTAGTGTAGGTCTAGAGTAAACGTTACCTTAGGGCTAGTATAGCACTACTGATTTTCTGCAATATCAATTGAATCATGAAGGTTTTCACTGAGGTCTCTACTCTGCCTGTTTGGAGTTCCTACTTTTCTCAGCACTAAGATCTCCTAAGTCTCCCATCAGCTTGTATTTATTTTCTAAGGCATCAAGGAGAATCTCTCAATTCATGTTCAACTTAGTATTTGATCAAGTATTTTAGGAAACCACTATAGGTTTTTGGTGGAGCCTGGTGGAACAGTGGTTAAGAGCTATGGCTGCTAAACAAAAGGTTGACAGCTCAAATTCACCAGCAGCTCCTTGAAAACCTTGTAGGGTAGTGCTACTCTGTCCTATAGGGTTGCTATGAGTTGGAATCGACTGGATGGCAACAGGTTTTATAGGTTTTGGGTACTCTTATTCTGCACAGCACTTTTCAGTATCATGCTCTATGCATTCTAGCCACCTCAGCAGCCCACAACTAAGATCTCTGCCTCATTAACTTAATGAGTATGTCATGATTTGCTTAGGGCCTCTCTCCATATGCTGCAGCATATAAAATACCTTCACACAGCAAGCCAAGATGACTGTGGCCTTACCTCTTATGTTTCCCTATTTCAGGGATTATAGTCCTATGCTGCTTCTGTAGAGTACCTACTGACTGCTTCATACATTTGTCCTATTTTATACTGGTTTACAGTGGGAGAGTTAGTCCAATAGTTTATTCAATCAGGCCCAGAAGAAGAAACCTCTGAGATAAATTTTTACTACAGGTATCTCAACCTTTAAGACTAGTAACAAAAGTTTATCTATAGCCTCTGGAGCCAAAATGATATTCCTAGACCCTAAAAAAAAATTTTTTTTTTTTTTTTAAAGGAGAGCCTGGAAGTTATCTGAAGCTAAGAGTGAAGACAGAGCAGATCTTATTTGTGGCCACTTCTGGATGACAGCCAGTTTAAGCCAGTTGTCTTCTGAGCACAAGCTGTGAACAAAAATTCAGTTGAGAGAAATCCCCCACCAGGAGAATACTTATAGGGGGGTGTGAATTACCATACGGGGGGAAACACCACCCTGTATATTTCAACCCCTGCTAACAGAAAATAATCGTTGAGACATTGCTGCCTTTTTTTTTTTTTTTTTTTTGCACATTTAGTAATGGCAATGGCTACAGTCCCAATCACTAGGTCTTATTTTAAGGTGTTTTTTCTTTTCCATTTAGTATATTCAGAACTTCTTAATTTTCATTTCACTTTTGACCCCTGTGTTTCTGGCACCTGTGCTGAAAATATTATAGGCTCTGTTTAATGACAGTTTCCTTATTACTTGTGAGCAAACATTTTCAGTTTTGTGCTATGGTGGCAGTTAACAGTTATTCTTTCTATGAAGTTGCCTATGCCAGAGAAACCTGCTTCCTTAGGAAGATTTCCGCCCCACTCCCCTCTCGTAAGCCTTTGCATCCAAGGACCTAGTGATAACCAAGACCTTTGATTTACACTCATCAAGAGATTTTTTTTAAATAAATATTTTAGGCCTGTCTGTAATAACGAGATTTGATTTTGGTGTTTTTTTTTTTTTTTTTTTTTGCTGTTCCCTTACAACACCTTTTTAGAAGGCTTAATTGTATTTGTAATAGCTTAACCTGCTTCTTGAATCGGTTTTTTAATTTCTCTAACACGTGGAGTGCAAGCACTTTTAGCTAGAACCCAAAGCCTTCTTTCATTTTACCTTTGCTATTATTTCTTCCAAGACAACAGGTTTTCTATGTATTCCTCGTGATTTTGTGTTCTGGATTGTCGTATAGTGAGAAATATGAAGCCAAGGAATTCTGGGCATGCCAAAGTAACCAGTGAAGAAACAAATCTTGTCAACATTACTTCTCTGAGTTGGATAATTTTGCCTAGGAATTATTATCCTATTAGACCAATATTTAACCCAGGCCTGCACTCAATTCATTTTCTTTCTTATCTCTTCTTTAATCTGTTTCATTTAAGCTGTGTCTGCTACACTCAGAGCCGTAGTTCCAAATTTGGGGGAGGCATAGTTCCTCAGGGCATGCTCAGTGATTGCGTGCTACCCTCAATAATGCTGTCACCTTAAAGCTAACCCAGCGTTTCTTTTTTTTTTTTTTTTTGAATTGTCCTTTAAGTGGAAGTTTACAGTTCAAGTTAGTTTCTCGTACAAAAATTTATACACACATTGTTATGTGATCTTAGATGCTCCCCCATAATGTGACAGTACACTTCTCCTTCCCACCCTGGTTTCCCTATGTCCATTCAGCCAACTCCTGTCCCTTTCTGCCTTCTCATCTCACCTCTGGACAGGAGCTTCCCGTTCAGTCTCATGTATCTGTTGAGCTAAGAAGCACTCTCTTCATGAGTTATCATTTTATGTCTTAGAGTCCAGTCTAATCTTTGTCTGAAGAGTTGGCTTTGGGAATGGTTTCAGTTCTATAACCCAGTGTTTCTTAAAGTTTGTATTCTCATGAGTCTTTCTGATCTTTTCTTCTCAAATCTGTACAATCCATAACTTCTCAGTTTAGGTTTGAGTTGGGGTAATATTCCTAACTGCTTTTCCCTTGAACTCTCTGACTTCACCTTTAAGAGGATTGTCCCCAGTAGCTTCCTGAAGCCTGGTTTCTACTGGGGAGCGGGGGGGGGGAGGGAGTCTAACCTGCTTTCTGGGAATTTACCTTTTATTTCTTTTTGGCTGCTTTGGATCCTAGGCTGCTTTTTTGCTTACAACAACTAGATCATCTCCCTTTTTAACCAGCAGCCTTATTAAGAACAAGATCTGGGTGACTGGCCTTTTCCCCTTCATGCATTCATTTTTTTTAGTCTTTAAAATCTTGTTTTCCTTTTAATCCATGAATGATCTGCCTCTAAGATCATCAACATTTCTCTTAAAGAAACGTATTTCTTCCTCTAGCTTAATTAGCTTGTCTTCATAAGTCATTTACTTTTCTTTGCTTCAGTTAGAATAAAAAGACTGAACAGTATTTTTAAATACTCTGGTTCGGCCCTTACTTTCTAGGCAAACTTAATTCTTAGAAACAAAGTACATTTGAATACTTTTTTGGCCCTTTGGTTTGTCATCATTTGTTTGAATTGTGTTTCTGCATTAATCAAATAAAATATTTTCTTTAAAATTAGAGACCCTGTTTATTTTGTATTTGTTTATGGACAAAATCCTGCATTTTGGGGAAGGACAAAGTACTTTAGTTGTCTGAAATCAAGGTCAGAGTTTATGTAATGGGCAAAATTCATTGCAAGGTGTAATCATGGTAATGGATGATTTTTTTTTTTTTTTTTTAATTTGGGGAAGTGGTTGTAGCTTTATCCATCAAGGCTTAGCATTAAAGATTTAAAGTTAGAACCTTAATAGAGATATATACCACACCAGGTGAAACTTCACTACTTTTACAGTTTTAGGCCCAGATCTTATCACCAATGATTTGACTGAGAAATAGAGTAAAACCTGCAAGATTTTTTTGAAATTTCCCTATTTCAAAGTACACCTTTTAGGGAAAGCAAAAGAATGAAGCCAGTTGCCACGGAGTCAATGCCAATTTACTGTGATCCCATGTGTGCCAGAGTAGAACCATGCTCCATAGGATTTTCAATGGCTAATTTTTCAGAAGTAGATCACCAGGCCTTTCTTCCATGGACTTGTACCACCAACCTTTTTGCTAGCCACCAAGTGCTTAACCATTCATATCACGGAGGGACTCACTCTCTCTCTCTCTAGATATATATACATGTATACACATGTACATATATATACATATATATTTTTTCTTTCACCTAGGCTCACTTATTGTTAGTATTTTGCCAAATTAGCTACATCGCTCCCTTTAGACACACATACTGATATACACACACATCTACATGCATATACATAAATGTATTATATACACATATATGAGTACTTTATAGGCTGTGTGAATATATAGCATAT
The DNA here is from genome assembly GCF_030014295.1 of Loxodonta africana. Lineage (NCBI taxonomy): Eukaryota > Metazoa > Chordata > Mammalia > Proboscidea > Elephantidae > Loxodonta > Loxodonta africana. Next base: position 110,077,834 of record NC_087344.1, read on the forward strand.
ACATTTTTGAGGAACTGTTTGTAAATAAACGTATGCCTAAAAACTGTAACATAGATCACGTATCTCCTAAGAACAAGGATATTCTCTTACCTGTGGAATTATCAAATTCAGGATGAATTTGACCAAACACCAGACGAGTTGTTGAATGACTTCAAGGACACCATACACGAAGGAAGCAAAAGGTCATTAAAAAGACAGGAAAGAATAAGACCAAAATCTATGTCAGAAGAGATTACCAAAACTTGCTTTCGAATGCTGGGTAGCTAAAGCAAAAGGAAGAAATGATGAAGTAAAAGAGCAGAACAGAAGATTTCAAAGGGCACCTTAAGAAGACAAACTAAAGTATTATAATGAAATGTGCAAAGACCTGGAGTTAGAAAACCAAAAGGGAAGAACACACTCAGCATTTCTCCAGCTGAAAGAAATGAATTAAAAATTCAAGACTCAAATTGCAATATTGAAGGATTCTATCAGGAAAATATTAAATGACACCACCCACTAAAACCAAACCCACTGCTGTCGAGTTGATTCCGACTCATAGCGACCCTATAGGACAGAGTAGGGCTGCCCCATAGAGTTTCCAATGAGCACCTGGTGGATTTGAACTGCCGATCTCTTGATTAGCAGCCATAGCACTTAACCACTACGCCACCAGTGTTTCCAGGAAGCATCAAAAAAAGGTGGAAGGAATACAGAGTCATTGTATCAAAAAAAAAAATTTGTCAACATTTAGTCATTTCAGGAGGTAACACATGATCAAGAACCAAAGGTACTGAAGGAAGTGGTCCAAGCAGTACCAAAGACAAGGGTGAAAAACAAGGCTCCAGGAATTGAGGGAATGCTAATTGAGATGTTTCAATAAATGGATGCAGTACTGGAGGTGCTCATTCTTCTATCTCAAGGAATTTTGGAAGACAGCTTCCTGGTCCACCAACTGGAAGAGAGCCATACCTGTGCCCATTCCAAAGAAACATGATCCAACAGAATGCAGAAATTATTGAACAATGTCATTAATATCAGACAAAAGTAAAATTTTGGTGAAGGTCATTCAAAAGGAGTTGCAGTAGTACGTGGACAGGTAACTGCCAGAAATATAAGTCAGGCCCTGGACAGAGCTGGAGAAAAATGTAGAACAAAATTCTAACTCACAAAAAAAGACCAGATTTATAAGCCTCACAGAGACTGGAGAAAACCCACAAGTGTGGCCCCTGACACCCTTTTAGCTCAGTAATGATGTCTCTCCTGAGGTTCACCCTTCAGCCAAAGATTAGACAAGCCCATAAAACAAAATGAGACTAAAGGGGCACACCAGTGCAGGGGCAAGGACTAGAAGGCATAAAGGGGCAGGAAAGCTGGTAATAGGGAAGCCAAGGTCGAGAAGGAAGAGTGTTGACATGTTGTGGGGTTGGTAACTAATGTCATAAAACAATATGTGTACTGACTGTTTAATGAGAAGCTAGTTTATTCTGTAAACCTTCATCCGAAGTACAAATAATAAAAAAAAAAAAAAAAGAAATTTAAGTTGGATTCAGAAGAGGACATGGAACTAGTGTTATCATTGCTGATGTCAGATGGAGCCTGGCTGAAAGCAGAGAATACCAGAAAGATGTGCTGTGTTTTATTGACTATGCAAAGGCCTTTGACTGTGTGGATCATAAGAAATTATGGATAACACTGTGAAAAATGGGAATTCCAGAACCCTTAATTGTAGGAGGAACCTGTACATGGACAAAGAGGCAGCTGTTCAAAGAGTACAAGGATATGCTCCGTGGTTTAAAGCCAGAAAAGATGTGCATCAGGGTTGTATCCTTTCACCATACTTACTCATTCTGTATGCTGAGCAAATAATCAGAGAAGCTGAACTGTATGAAGAAGAACTTGGTATCAGGATTGGAGTAAGAGTCATTAACAACTTGCTATTTGCAGATAACACAACTTCCTTGCTGAAAGTGAAGAGGACTTGAAGCACTCACTAATGAAAAGCACAGGCTACAGCCTTCAGTATGCATTGCACCTCGACATAAAGAAAACAAAAATCTTCACAAATAGACCAAAAAGCAATGTCTTGATAAGTGGAGAAAACTCTGAAGTTGTCAGGGATTTTGTTTTACTTGGACACACAATCACAGGCATGAAAGTGGCAATCAAGAAATCAAATTACTTATTGCATTGGGCAAATCTGCTGCGAAAGACCTTTTTCAGGTGTTAAAAAGCAATGATGTCACTTTGAAGACTAAGGTGTACCTTACCCAAGCAATGGTATTTTCAATTGCCGCATATGCATGCAAAACCTGAACAATGTATAAAGAAGACTAAGAAAAATTGACACCTTTGAATTAAGGTGTTGGCGAAAAATATTGAATATATCATGGACTGCCATTAGAATGAACAAATCTGTCTTGGACTAAGAATATAAACTGAATGCTCCTTAGAAGTAAGCATGGTGAGACTTCATCTCATGTACTTTGGCTGTATTATCAGGAGGGACCAGTCCTTGGAGAAGGACATCATGCTTGGTAAAGTAGAAGGTCAGCGAAAAAGAGAAAGACTCAGTGATATGGACTGTCACAGTGGCTGCAACCATAGACTCAAGCATAAAGCATAACAATGATGATAGTGCAGGACCAGGCAGTGATTCCTTCTGTTGTTCATGGGGTTGCTATGCATTGGAATGGACTTGACGGCACCTAACAACAACACTAGTATTTAATGCTGTTATCTAATTTATTGTCCACACTTATTTTTTTTTTCTGGTTGTAGCAATATTGCCCTTTATAGAAATTTTTTTTTTCTCAGTACCAGATCCCATACAAGATCAAGCAATGCATTTAGTTGCCATATCTCTTTAAATCTCTTTTAACCTGGTAAAGATGCTCAGCTTTCTTTTCTCTTTTATGACATTGACATTTTTGTAGATGATCAATGTTTTGTAGAATGTTCCTCAATTGTGTTTATCTCATGTTTCTTCATAATTTGAAAGATTCTTTCATGATTTTATTCCTATTTTAGTTTTGCCTACAATACCAAGCTTAGCAGCACTATGTAGTTCAAGGTCAGCTCTAATTGGCCCATACACTAAGGTCCCTGACTCTGGCATTTGCTAAGATCTGCACCTGAATCCTTCCCCATATAAAAAGACCACTTACCTGAACAACGTACCAAACACCATAGTGATGTGTCAAGGTTAAAATTCTACATGCCTGCTGAATCCTGAGGCTTAAAGCCACTTACCCAGGCTGTATGCATTAAAAGTCACCTGCATCGTTGGGAAACATCATCTGCCTAGTATAATAGAAGCCACTACAAACCACCATGGTAAAAAAAAATACCTAAATGGGCTATGTTTACTAATGTTCCACAAAAGACTAACGTCATTTGCCCCAACCAGATCAGGAGTCCCAATTTTTCAAAGTTATATTTGCCTCCAAATTAAATCTTTTGCTCATTTACCAGGGACCCCAGTTCAATGGATTCACAGTGTCTGATGTTTGAGTATTTGAGCCTAAAGATGTCCTTTTGCATAGTAAAAGCCTAGTGTTTCCTATGAGGGGTTACCTTTCACAGATACAATTATGAAAATTTACCTCTAGCTTCAGTTGGATTATCCACATACATTAAAACTGTGGCCCTCAAGTCATCATAGCAATCACATAGGACAGAGTAGAACTGCCCTATAGAGTTTCCCAGCCTGTAATCTTTGCAGAAGCAGGCTGCCACACCTTTCTCCCATGGAATAGCTGGTGGGTTCGAACCTCTGACTTTTGAGTTAGCAACCGAGAGCTTAAACACTGCACCACCAGTCTTCCTTATCCACCTACATAGACAAAGTCAAATGCTATATTTTAGGAAGTCTTAACCACAAGTTTGGTTAGCCAAAAAATTGGATGTCTAAACAGAAGCAGCCCTTAACAGATGAACTGAGCCTCAAGGGCACTCATCAGACCCTGGACTTTGACATCCATGAAAAAGAATAGCAAGCACAGAGAGTACAGATGTGTTGTGGTTGCACTTGACAGAAAAAGACCCTGTGATGTTGGAAAAGGAATGGAAATGATGAACAAATCAGCCTGTAGAATGGGTGCTGACATGTATCTTCCTATCAGATGGAACACTTCCTTCGCTTGTGTGACAAGGAAATTGAGGACAGAACTCCCAGCAACATTACACAAAAACAAAATCTCAAAAAAGAACACAGAGAGGCATAAAAGTGATAGATGAAGAGGCCAGAAGAAGTGGCCTGATCAAACAGCTCGAAAGCTGTTGTGGTTGAGGCTATGTGGTTTTGTACTCCTGGCTGCTGCTGCTGTCCTCTGGCGACTTCAGCTCAGCTGGCTTCTGCATTGAGCAAGGTTGTAATGTAGAGTTCTTTGTGGTGGGCTAAAAAGGATCTTTCAGTTCAAATGTGGATTTGAAGAGCCCTGGATTTCTAACCAAGAATAAAGGGGAAAACTAAGACCAGGAAACTTATTTTAGTACATTGTAATGCTCCCTTTTCTAACACACAGAATTATCCAAAAAGGATATTAGCCAACAGTTCTCAAAGTTTGATCTGGGGAGCCCTGGAAGTCCTTGAGACTCTCTAAGAGGGCCTGTGCAGTCAAAACAATTTTCAAAATAATACTAAGACATTGTCTATTTTACTTTTATTCTCTCATCAGTGTATGTCATGGATTGAATTATGTCGCCCCAAAAATGTGTGTGCATCAGTTTGGCTGGGCCATAATTCCTGGTATTGTGTGATTTTCCTATGTGTTGTAAATCCTGCCTCTATGATGTTAATGGTAGAGGGTAGGTGGCGGTTATGTTAGTGAGGCAGGACTCAATCTACAAGATTGGATTGTGTCTTGAGAAAATCTCCTGAGATATAAAAGAGAGAAGTGAGCAGAGAGACGGAGGGGCCTCATACCACCAAGAAAGCAGTGCCCAGAGCAGAGCTTATCCTTTGGACCTGGGGTCCCTGTGCCTGAGAAGCTCCTCAACCAGGGGAAGATTGAAGACAAGGACCTTCCTTCAGAGCCGACAGAGAGAGAAAGAATTCCCCTGGAGCTGACACCCTGAATTTGGACTTTTAGCCTATTTTACTGTGAGGAAATAAATATCTCTTTGTTAAAGCCATCCGCTTGTATTTCTGTTATAGCGGTACTAGATAACTAAGACAGTGTATAAGTGAAATTTTACAGAGACTCCCTGATGTGTAATGACACCTTCACTCTGATAGCTAATGGAATGTGTGCTTGTATATTCTAGAATTTTCTAAAGCTGTAGATTTAGGATATACATATATACCCTGCATATATATGTATATCCTTTTTCAGGGATTAACTCAGTTTGTTCTCAGGGCTTTTACTTTGTTATTACTGGCTACCTGCTACCTCCCATAATTTCTCTAACCTTATTATCAACTAATAAATCATGATTTTGAACTTCCAAAGGTTGACTTTTCCTTTTTAAAAATTGTGACAGTTTGCTCCGGAATTTCAAAATCATGATTTATTAGATGATGACAAATTTAGAAAGATTAAGGCACACGGCAGTAATATCAAGCTGTACCAGTAGTTGTTGTATTTTCCCCTGCCATACACTTACAGTTAAAACAACAACAACACAAAAGTTCTTCATTTAAAAATGTCCTTGGGAAAGCTGGAAAACTTACTAATGTTGTTAACTATTGGCCCTCGAGTATTTTCTTTTTTTTAATATCTTTTTTGGCAAAATGGGAAGTACATAAAAAGAAGTTCCACGTACCAAAGTACAATGACTTTCTCAAGGAAAAGCACTTGTGTGATTTTTGAGTTGTGAGGTGAACTACCTGCTTTTATCATGGGGAACAACGGAGAGACCAACTATGGCTATTTGGACTTGGGAATTTGGCAGGCATTTTCTCAAAAATGATCAGTGAGTCTATCACTTTAGAGAAAATAACTGACAATATTTGTTGCCAATGATAAAACTTGAACTTTTAAACAAAAATTGGAATTTAGGAAAATTTGTATCTACCAGTATGAGTTCAAAACTTCATAATACTTGAAAACTTTTCTGATGAACTCAGTGGTTATATTAAGTAACATCATTTATTGATAATATAATGAAATGTATCCACATTTGGAAATACACAAAATTAGTGAACCAATATTTTCTAAATGACCAATACGTGATGTTACAAAACCATGTAATGATACAAAGTTGACTCAGAATACAAATAGACAAATGACTTTTAATGTAACAAAGTTCATTGACATTGTTTCAGATTCCACAGGGCAACTAACTTTTAAGAGGTTACCACTTGCGGAGTTTTGATGTAGTATTAAAGAATATATATACATTGTTTGAAAATGCTATTGAAATACTTCTTTTTTCAAACTCATATCTGGGTGAAGCTGGATTGTCTTCATATACTTCAACCTTAACCACATTTTGCAATTGATTGAATGCAGAAGCCGATAAGAGAACCTAGCTAATTTCTATCAAGCCAGACATTAAAGCATTAAAGAGATTTGCAAAAACGTAATGTGATGCCATACTTTCCTCTAATTTTTTTTTGTTGTTTTGGAAACTATATTATTTTTAAATGAATGGGTTTTTGTTTCAACTTCCAATACAGTTAATAAAGATAAATATGACTAAAATAAGCAAAAGCTCTTTGGGGTCCTCAATATTTTTTACCAGTATAATTGAGTCATGAAACCAAAAGTTGAGTACTGCCGATAAAAACAACTTTTCATTCAGATAACAATAAAATAATTAAGTACTTCTTATGTGTTATGCATTACGCTAGGTGTCAGAGTGTCAAAAAAAGAAAGAACTTGCACTTAACATGCAAATTATTGGGCAAAAAAAATTGGAAAACATCTGACCTTGTTCCTGTACCAACAATGTGAACTACAATATTAACATATGTACTGATTGCTTACACTATGTCAGGCATTTTGTATACATTATTTCTAATTTCCAGTAGATCTCTATAAAGTACATCCATTTGTAAGATGAGGAAGTTGAGACTTAAAACCATGAATCAAATCCTGGTCTGTCCATTTTAAAACTGCAGATTGCTTCCTTAAGCAAAACTTGCGCCTACACTACCTTCTACAGGAAATGCTTACATAGAGGTTTGATGACCCAATAGGAAAGATACTGTGCAAAATTTTTGCATATCAGAGGTGGTTGGACTAAGTAGCATTTAGGTATTATCTAAACCAGAAATATTATGATTCAAGGATTCATTTTTATTGTTAATATGATATATTATATTGACTGATATTTGAATTTAAAACTAACATGATTTTCCTGGGATGAACTTGTATGATCAAAATGTAATACATTGTTATCCTTTATAAATACTGACGGACTTGGAGTGCTAATGCCAGATCTTGGGCTGGTTTTCTTATAGTTATGCTGACTTTATCACAATATTTGAGAAATGTTCCTTTTTCCACTGTTTTCTGAAAAAGTTTGTATAAGGGAAGAATTATTTAATTCTTAAATATTCATTAGAATTCACCAGAGAGCCCATCTAAGCCTGGAGTGTTATTTGTGGAGATGTTTTTAATGTTTTACAAACCCAATTTCTTTACCAGAGATAAAGTATTCAGGTGTTCTATTTTATCATGTGTTGAATTTTGGCAATTTGAATCTTACTAGGAATTTACTTTATCAAAGTTGTTGGAATTACTGACAAAATTATTCACAATATTTCTTTATTATAGCCTAAAAATGTCTGCAGGATCTATAGTGATGATTCTCTTTCATTTCTTATCTTGTTAATTTTGTATTATTTTTTCTTGATAAGTATGGCTAGAGTTTTATTAATTTTAACATGAATAAACTTTTAGCTTTAATGATTTTCTTTATTGTTTTCTATTAAGATTGATTTTTGTTCTTATCTTTATTATTTCCTTTATTCTACCTACTTTAGGTTTAATTTATTCGTGTTTTTCAGGTAAAAGCTTAGGTTATTTATTTTCTGACTTTCTTCTTTTTTAATGTAAGCATTTACAGATATAAATTTCTCTCCAGCTACTGATGTATCAGCATCACACAAATTTTCATGTGCTCCATTTTCATTATTCCAAATATTTTCAAATTTCCCTTGTGATTTTCTTTGCTCCACAGGTTATTGAGAAGGATATTGTTACTAACTATTTGAAAGTTTTCAAGATATCATTTTATTATTGACAACTAATTTAATTCACTGAGGTCAGATAACATATTCTAAGATTTCAAACTTTTGAAACTTATTATGACTTGTTTTATGGTCTAGCATATGTTTTGCCTTAGTTAGATTCCATGTGCACTTGAAAATAATGTACACTCTGAGGTTGTTGGGTTCCATAAATATCAATAATGTTAAGGTGATTGGTGGTGTTTTTGGATCTTCTATATTCTTCCTGATTTTTTAATTTGTTCTATCAATCACAGAGAGAGGGGTGTTAAAATCTCCATCTATGATAATGAATTTATCTATTTCTTTTTAGTTTTTCAGTTTTATGTCATATATTCTGAGGGCCTGTTAATTAAGTGCATACCTATTTGAGGCAGTTCTGTCTTATTGATCAATGAACCCTTTTGTCATTTTGAAATATCCCATCTTTATCTCTTCTAATACTCCTTGGCTTAAAGTTGATTGTATCTGATATTAATCACCACTCCAGTTATACTTACTATAAAAAAATTTTGTTGAAAAAACTATCCATTATCTGATGAAGTGTCTTTGGATCTTTGCCAAAAATCAATTGACCATATTTGCATGGGTCTATTTCTGTATTCTCTCCCATTCATCTATGTGTCTATTCCTTCATCAGTGCAACACTTACTTATTGTAGCTTGAAATTGTGTATATGCTTCCTCCAAATTTGTTCTTTTGAAAACTGTTTTGGCTATTCTAGAGTCTTGACTTTTCCATATAAATTCTACAATCAGCTTGTTTACATCTACAAGATTCTTCTGGAATTTAATTGGCATTGTATTAAATCAACAGGTCTATTTATTTGCCTTAAAGAGACTGTTGATAGAATTATGGACCAATAAGCAACATTATGATAAACAGAGAAAAGATTGAAGTTGTCAAGGATTTCATTTTACTTGAATCTACAATCAACACCCATGGAAGCAGCAGCCAAAAAATCAAATGATACATTGCATTGGGCAAATCTGCTGCAAAAGGCTTCTTTCAAGTGTTAAAAAGCAAAAATGTCACTTTGAGGACTAAGGTGTACCTGACCCAAGCCATGGTGCTTTCAATTGCCTCATGTGCACGCAAAAGCCAGACAATGAATAAGGAAGACTGAAGAAGAACTGATGCCTTTGAATTATGGTGTTAGAGAAGAATATTGAATATACCATGAACCGCCAGAAGAATGAAAAAATCTGTTTTGCAAGAAGTATAGCCAGAATGCTCCTTAGAATCAAGGATGGCGAGAGTTTGTATTATGTACTTTGGACATGTTATCAGGAGGGACCAGTCCCTCGAGAAGAACATCATGTTTGGTAAAGTAGAGGGTCAGTGAAAGAGAGGAAGACCCTCAACAAGGGGGACTGACGTCGTGGCTGCAACAAGGACTCAAACATGGCAACATGGCGCAGGACCAGGCAATGTTCTATTTTGTTTTACATAGGGCCGCTATGAGTCAGAACCAACTTGAGGGCACCTAACAACAACAAAGACAATGATATCTGAGGTGAATTGACTTCTTAAATACATTGAATATTTCAATTCATGAAAATAATTTGTTTCTCCATTCATATAGGTCTGTTTTGCTTTTTAAACCAGTGTTTTGAGTTTTTTACCAGACAGATTCTGTGCATATTTGTTAGGTTTATACTAAGTATTTCATTTTTAAGGGCCTTTATAAGTGGTATTGCTTTCTCACTTTTGGTTTCTAGTTTATCATTTTTAAAAATTATCTAGAAATATTATTAATATTTTTATATTGGCTTTGTATTACGTGACTTTACTGAACTCAGTAATAGTTCTAGGAGCTTATTTGTAGGTTCCCTAGAATTATCTACAGAGACAGCCATGCTGTCTTCAAATTGGGAATATTCTATTCCTTCTTTTATTTTATTTGCACACCTTTAATTACTTTTCTTGCCTTATTGCACTGACTAGGACTTTCAATATGATATTGAATAGGAATGGTGAGAGCAGGCATCCCAAACTGAGGGGGGAAGTATTCAGCCATTCACAATTAAATATAATATTTGTTGCAGGTTTTAACAGATTTACTTTATCAAGTTAAGGAAATTCCCTTCTATTCTAGTTTTCTGAGGGCTTTTGTCATGAAGAGATACCAGATTTTTTGAGTTACATTTTCTGCATCAATTGATGAGATCATGTGATTTTTTGCTTTAGTCTGTAAGTATGGTGGATTGCATTGACTGATTTTCAAATATTCAGTCACCCTTGCATTCCAAGATAAACCTCACTCGGTTGTGATCTATATTATTTTTATCTATTGTAGCATCTGTGGGGATTTTTGTGTATATGTTCATGAGGAATATTCATTTGGAGTTTTCTTTTATTCTTTTTTTTGGTCTGGTTTTAGAATTTAGGTAATATTCAAAAACTCAAATAAGTTGAGAAGTTTTTCCTCTGCTTCTATTATCTGAAAGATATTGTGTAGAATTTGGTGTTCTTTTTTCTTTAAAAGTTTGGTAGATTTTTACCAATGAGACTGTTTGGGTATGGAGTTTTTGGTTTTTTGTTTTACTTTGCAGTAACTTTTTAAATATGAATGTAATTTCTTTAATAGATATAGGACTATTTAGGTTATCTATGTCTTCTCGGGTGATTTTGGCAGTTTATGGCTCTGAGGAATCTATTTCTTCTTTTAAGTTTATGTGCATAGAGTTGTTTATAACATTCTCTTTTTTATTAATAAGACTAAAAAATTCAGTTGTTTATAGTGATATCACTTCTATCATTCCTAATATTGATAATTCATGTTCTCTCTTACACACTTAGACACATACACACAATAGTAGTTGTTTATCTTTTTTATTAATTTTATTCAAAAAGCCAGGTTTTTGCTTAACTTATTTTTCTCTATTTTTTTTTCCCACTTCCAACTTCATTGATATGTCCACTTTCCTTTTTTATTTTTCCTTTTGCTTATTATGGGTATGTTTTGCTCTTCTGTATCTTAAGGTTAAATGTAGACTATTGATTTGAGACTTTTATTCTTGTATATTACAAGCATTTAAGGGTATGTATTTCCCTCTAGGAACTGCTTTAACTACATCCCACAAATTTTGATACATTGTATTCTCATTTTCCTTCAACTCAAAATTTGTTCTTATTTCTTTCGCAAATTCTTCTTTGACTGTTGTTTAATATCCAAATTTAAGAATTTTTGTTTTGTTTTATGTCTTTCTGCTATTGATTCCTAATTTGATTCCATTCTGGTCAGAGAACAAACTTCATATGATTTCAGTCTTTAAATTTGTTAAGAGTTTTTTTATGAGCCGGGATATACTTATCTTTTTTCTGCGTGCATTTGGAAGTAAGGCAGATTCTGCTATTGTTGCATATTCTGTGAATATCAATAAGATTGAGTTGGTTGATAGTGTTTTTCAGGTGATCTATACACACGCTGATTTACTGTCTCTTCTATTGATTAGTGAAAGAAGAATGTTGAAAGGGTCCAACTATAATTGTAGATTGGTCCATTTCTTATTTCAATTCTATCAGTCTTGCTTCAGGAACTTGAATCTCTGTTGTCACGTGCATATACATTTAGGGTTATCTTTTCTTCTTGGTAAATTGACCCTTTTATTATTATGTGACAATATAATAATAATTTCAATAATTCTACTTGTGCTGACATTTACTTTTTTTTTAGTATTAAGATTAATATGCCTTCTTTAGCTTTTCTGATTAGTTTTGCATAACATATTTTCTTCATACAAATCACCACTTTCACTTTTTACTTTTAACCTCCTCCTACATCATTGTATTTAAAGTTGTGTTCCTGTATACAACTTTTGGGTGTTTATTTATTCTTCTAAATCAAATTTGACAAACTCTGTCTTTCAATTGGTATGTTTAGATCATTTACACTTAACATGACTATTGAAATGCTTGAATTTACTTGTGTGTGATATTAATGATATTATTCAATAATTTCTGCATTCTGTTGGATCACCTTTCTTTGGAATGGTTACAAATATGAATTCCCAGTTGTGCCACATCAGCAAACGAAGGCCCCAAAAGCTTGATTGCATCCACATTATTAAATTTGACTCTACTTTGAGGAAGCGGCTCTTCCCCAGTTGTATTTTGAGTGCCTTCCTACCTGAAGGGTTCATATTCCGGCACTATTATCATACAGTATTCTGCTACTATTCAAAAGGTTTTCACCGGCTAACTTTTTCAGAAGTAGACTGCCACATCCTTCTTTCTAATTTGTCTTAGTCTGGAACCTAAGCTGAAACCTGTCCACCATGTGTAACCTTGCTGGTATGTGAAATACTGGCGGCATAGCTTTCAGCATCATAGCAACATGAGAGGTACCACGGTATGACAAACTGATAGATATATGGGGGCTGACAGATGTGTGGGGATTGACAGACTCCTTCTAGAACTCCAACAACATGAGTGTTAATCATTTTTGTTATTGTCCCACATGCCAGTATCAAATTAGCATTTCAGAGCATTAATGAATCCATTTGTTTCCATGGCAAGATAAGGTTTTTTTTTTTTTCTAAATAATTTTTATTGACCTTTAAGTGAACGTTTACAAATCAAGTCAGTCTGTCACATATAAGCTTATATACACCTTATTCCATACTCCCACTTACTCTCCCCCTAATGAGTCAGCCCTTCCAGTCTCTCCTTTCGTGACGATTTTGCCAGTTTCTAACCCTCTCTACCCTCCTATCTCCCCTCCACACAGGAGATGCCAACACAGCCTCAAGTGTCGATCTGATACAAGTAGCTCACTCTTCGTCAACATCTCTCTCCAACGCGTTGCCCAGTCTCTTCCATGTCTGATGAGTTGTATTCGGGAATGGTTCCTGTCCTGAGCCAACAGAAGGTTTGGGGACCATGACCGCTGGGACTCCTCTAGTCTCAGTCAGACCATTAAGTCTGGTCTTTTTATGAGAATTTGGGGTCTGCATCCCACTGATCTCCTGCTCCCTCAGGGGTTCTCTGTTGTGCTCCCTGTCAGGGCAGTCATTGGTTGTGGCCGGGCACCATCTAGTTCTTCCGGTCTGAGGATGATGTAAGTCTCTGGTTCATGTGGCCCTTTCTGTCTCTTGGGCTCGTAGTTATCGTGTGATCTTGGTGTTCTTCATTCTCGTTTGATCCTGGTGGGTTGAGACCAACTGATGCATCTTAGATGGCAGCTTGTTAGCATTTAAGACCCCAGATGCCACATTTCAAAGTGGGATGCAGAATGTTTTCATAAAAGAATTATTTTGCCAATTGACTTAGAAGTCCCCTTAAGCCATAGTCCCCAAACCCCCACTCTTGCTCCGCTGACCTTCGAAGCATTCAGTTTATCCTGGAAACTTCTTTGCTTTTGGTCCAGTCCAGTTGAGCTGACCTTCCATGTATTGAGTATAGTCCTTCCCTTCAACTAAAGTAGTTCTTATCTGCTAACTAATCAGTAAATGACCCTCTCCCACCCTCCCTCCCTCCCTCCCTCTCCCCCTCGTAACCACAAAAGTATGCGTTCCTCTCAGTTTATACTATTTCTCAAGATCTTATAATAGTGGTCTTATACAATATTTGTCCTTTTGCCTCTGACTAATTTCACTCAGCATAATGCCTTCCAGGTTCCTCCATGTTATGAAATGTTTCACAGATTCGTCACTGTTCTTTATCGATGTGTAGTATTCCGTTGTGTGAATATACCACAATTTATTTAACCATTCATCCACTGATGGACACCTTGGTTGCTTCCAGCTTTTTGCTATTGTAAACAGAGTTGCAATAAACATGGGTGCGCATATATCTGTTCGTGTGAAGGCTCTTATTTCTCTAGGGTATATTCCGAGGAGTGGGATTTCTGGGTTGTATGGTAGTTCTATTTCTAACTTTTTAAGAAAACGCCAGATAGATTTCCAAAGTGGTTGTACCATTTGACATTCCCACCAGCAGTGTATAAGAGTTCCAATCTCTCTGCAGCCTCTCCAACATTTATTATTTTGTGTTTTTTGGATTAATGCCAGCCTTATTGGAGTGAGATGGAATCTCATCGTAGTTTTAATTTGCATTTCTCTAACGGCTAATCATTGACAGCATTTTCTCATGTATCTGGTAGCTGCCTGAATATCTTCTTTAGTGAAGTGCTTGTTCATATCCTTTGCCCACTTCTTGACTGGGTTGTTTGTCTTTTTGTGGTTGAGTTTTGACAGAATCATATAGATTTTAGAGATTAGGTGCTGGTCGGAGATGTCATAGCTGAAAATTCTTTCCCAGTCTGTAGGTGGTCTTTTTACTCTTTTGGTGAAGTCTTTAGATGAGCATAGGTGTTTGATTTTTAGGAGCTCCCGGTTATCTGGTTTCTCTTCGTCATTTTTGGTAATGTTTTGTATTCTGTTTATGCCTTGTATTAGGGCTCCTAACGTTGTCCCTATTTTTTCTTCCATGATCTTTATTGTTTTAGTCTTTATGTTTAGGTCTTTGATCCACTTGGAGTTAGTTTTTGTGCATGGTGTGAGGTATGGGTCCTGTTTTCATTTTTTTGCAAATGGATATCAAGTTATGCCAGCACCTTTTGTTAAAAAGGCTACCTTGTCCCCAATTAACTGGCACTGGGCCTTTGTCAAATATCAGCTGCTCATATGTGGATGGATTTATATCTGGGTTCTCAATTCTGTTCCATTGGTCTATGTGCCTGTTGTTGTACCAGTACCAGGCTGTTTTGACTACTGTGGCTGTATAATAGGTTCTGAAATCAGGTAGGGTGAGGCCTCCCACTTTCTTCTTCCTTTTCAGTAATGCTTTACTTATCCGAGGCTTCTTTCCCTTCCATATAAAGTTGGTGATTTGTTTCTCCATCACATTAAAAAATGTCACTGGAATTTGGATCGGAAGTGTATTGTATTTATAGATGGCTTTTGGTAAAATAGACATTTTTACTATGTTAAGTCTTCCTATCCATGAGCAAGGTATGTTTTTCCACTTAGGAAGGTCCTTTTTAGTTTCTTGTAGTAGTACTTTGTAGTTTTCTTTATATACGTCTTTTACATCTTTGTTAAGATTTATTCCTAAGTATTTTATCTTCTTGGGGGCTACTGTGAATGGTATTGATTTGGTGATTTCCTCTTCGATGTTCTTTTTGTTGATATAGAGGAATCCAAGTGATTTTTTTATGTTTATCTTATAACGTGAGACTCTGCCAAACTCTTCTATTAGTTTCAGTAGTTTTCTGGAGGATTCCTTAGGGTTTTCTGTGTATAAGATCATGTCTTCTGCAAATAGAGATAATTTTACTTCCTCCTTGCCAATCCAGATGCCCTTTATTTCTTTGTCTAGCCTAATTGCTCTGGCTAGGACCTCTAGCACAATGTTGAATAAGAGCGGCTATAAAAGGCGTCCTTGTCTGGTTCCCACTCTCAAGGGAAATGCTTTCAGGCTCTCTCCACTTAGAGTGCTGTTGGCTGTTGGTTTTGTATAGATGCCCTTTATTATGTTGAGGAATTTTCCTTCAATTCCTATTTTGCTGAGAGTTTTTATCATAAATGGGTGTTGGACTTTGTCAAATGCCTTTTCTGCATCAATTGATAAGATCATGTGGTTTTTGTCTTTTGTTTTATTTATATGGTGGATTGCATTACTGGTTTTTCTAATATTAAACCAGCCTTGCATACCTGGTATAAATCCCACTTGGTCGTGGTGAATTATTTTTTTGATACATTGTTGAATTCTATTGGCTAGAATTTTGTTGAGGATTTTTGCATCTATGTTCATGAGGGATATAGGTCTGTAATTTTCTTTTTTTGTGATGTCTTTACCTGGTTTTGGTATCAGGGATATGGTGGCTTCATAGAATGAGTTAGGCAGTATTCCCTCATTTTCTATGCTTTAAAATACGTTTAGTAATAGTGGTGTTAACTCCTCTCTGAAAGTTTGGTAGAACTGTGCAGTAAAGCCATAAGGGCCAGGGCTTTTTTCTGTTGGGAGTTTTTTGATTACCGTTTCAATCTCTTTTTTTTTGTTCTGGGTCTATTTAGTTGTTCTACTTCTGATTGTGTTAGTTTAGGTAGGTAGTGTTTTTCTAGGACTTCATCCATTTCTTCTAGGTTTGCAAATTTGTTAAAAAATTTGTTAGAGTACACTTTTTCGTGATATTCTGATATGATTATTTTAATTTCAGTTCGGTCTGTTGTGATGTGACCCATCTTGTTTCTTATTCGGGTTATTTGTTTCCTTTCCTGTATTTCTTTAGTCAGTCTGGCCAATGGTTTATCAGTTTTGGTAATTTTTTCGAAGAACCAGCTTTTGGCTTTGTTAATTCTTTCAATTGTTTTTCTGTTCTCTAATTCATTTAGTTCAGCTCTAATTTTTATAATTTCTTTTCTTCTGGTGCCTGATGGATTCTTTTGTTTCTCACTTTCTATTTGTTCAAGTTGTAGGGACAGTTCTCTGATTTTGACTCTTCTTTTTATATGTGTGCATTTATCGATATAAATTGACCTCTGAGACTGCTTTTGCTGTGTCCCAGAGGTTTTGATAGGAAGAATTTTCATTGTTGTTGCATTCTATGAATTTCTTTATTCCCTCCTTAATGGCTTCTATAACCCAGTCTTTTTTGAGCTGGGTATTGTTCAATTTCCAAGTATTTGATTTCTTTTCCCTAATTTTTCTGTTATTGATTTCCACTTTTATGCCCTTGTGGTCTGAGAAGATGCTTTGTAATATTTCAATGTTTTGGATTCTGCAAAGGTTTGTTTTATGACCTAATATGTGGTCTATTCTAGAGACTGTTCCATATGCGCTAGAAAAAAAGGTATACTTTGCAGCAGTTGGGTGGAGTGTTCCGTATAAGTCAATGAGGTCAAGTTGTTTGATTGTAGCAATTAGGTCTTCCATGTCTCTATTGAGCTTCTTACTGGATGTTCTGTCCTCCGAAAGCGGTGTGTTGAGATCTCCTACTATAATTGTGGAGGTGTCTATCTCACTTTTCAGTTGTGATAAAGTTTGTTTTATTTATCTTGCAGTCCCGTCATTGGGTGCATAAATGTTTAGTATGGTTATATCTTCCTGGGCAATTGTCCTTTTTGTCATTATGTAGTGTCCTTCTTTATCCTTTGTGGTGGATTTAAGTCTAAAGTCTATTTTGTCAGAAATTAATATGGCTACTCCTCTTCTTTTTTGCTTATTGTTTGCTTGATATATTTTTTTCCATCCTTTGAGTTTTAGTTTGTTTGTGTCTCTAAGTCTAAGGTGTGTCTCTTGTAGGCAGCATATACACGGATCGTGTTTCTTTATCCAGTCTGAGACTCTCTGTCTCTTTATTGGTGCATTTAGTCCCTTTACATTCAGCGTAATTATAGATAAGTATGTGTTTAGTGCTGTCATTTTGATGCTTTTTTATGTGTGTTGTTAACAATTTCATTTTTCCGCTTACTGTTTTGTGCTGAGACGTTTTTCTTTGTAAATCGTGTGTTCCTCTTTTTCATAGTATTTGACTTTATGTTTGCTGAGTTGCTATGTTTTTCTTGGTTTTTATTTTGAGTTGTGGAGTTTTTATACCTCTTTATGGTTACCTTAATATTTACCCCTTTTTTTCTAAGTAAAAACCTAACTTGTATTGTCCTATATCGCCTTGTATGGCAGTTCTATGCCACCTGTGTTTAGTCCCTCTTTTTGATTATTGTGATCTTTTACATATTGACTTCAATGATTCCCTCTTTTGAGCATCTTTTTTTTTTTATTTAATCTTAATTTGTTTTTGTGATTTCCCTGTTTGAGTTGATATCAGGATGTGCTGTTCTGTGACCTTATGTTGTGCTGGTATCTGATATTATTGGTTTTCTGAGCAAACAATTTCCTTCAGTGTTTCTTGTAGCTTTGGTTTGGTTTTTGCAAATTCTCTAAGCTTGTGTTTATCTGTAAATGTCTTAATTTCGCCTTCATATTTCAGAGAGAGTTTTGCTGGATATATGATCCTTGGCTGGCAGTTTTTCTCCTTCAGTGCTCTATATATGTCATCCCATTGCCTTCTTGCCTGCATGGTTTCTGCTGAGTAGTCTGAACTTATTCTTGTTGATTCTCCTTTGTAGGAGACCCTTCTTTTATCCCTGGCTGCTTTTAAAATTTTCTCTTTATCTTTGGTTTTGGCAAGTTTGATGATAACATGTCTTGGTGATTTTCTTTTTGGATCAATCTTAAATGGGGTTCAATGAGCATCTCAGATAGATATCCTTTTGTCTTTCATGATGTCAGGGAAGTTTTCTGCCAGCAGATCTTCAGCTATTCCCTCTGTGTTTTCTGATATCCCTCCCTGTTCTGGGACTCCAATCACCCACAAGTTATTCTTCTTGATAGAGTCCCACGTGATTCTTAGGGTTTCTTCTTTTTTTTTTAATTCTTTTATCTAATTTTGTTTTCAGCTATATTGGTGTCAATTCCCTGGTCCTCCAGAGCTCCCACTCTGCATTCTAATTGTTCGAGTCTGCTCCTCTGACTTCCTATGGCATTGTCTAATTCTGTAATTTTATTGTTAATCTTTTGGATTTCTAAATGCTGTCTGTCTATGGATTCTTGCAGCTTATTAATTTTTCCACTATGTTCTTTAATAATCTTTTTGAGTTCTTCAACTGCTTTATCTGTGTGTTCCTTGGCTTTTTCTGTAGATTGCCTTATTTCATTTCTGAGGTCATCCCTGATGTCTTGAAGCATTCTGTAAATTAGGTTTTTATATTCCGTATCTGGCAATTCCAGGATTGTATCTTCATTTGGGAAAGATTTTGATTCTTTAGTTTGGGGAGTTGTAGAAGCAATCGTGGTCTGCTTCTTTATGTGGTTTGATATCAACTGCTGTCTCTGAGCCATCACTAAGATATTGCAGTGATTTATCCTATATTTGCTCACTGAGTCTTATCTTGTTTTGTTTTCTTTCAATATATGTAGATGGGCTACTAGATTGTGCTGTTTTGAATGTTGTAGCCCTTGACTCACTAATGTCCTATTACCAGCTGGTTTGGGCTGTTACCAGATATATAAGCCTAAGAGTCCATTCACTATTCTTGAGTAGAATCTGATTTTGGGTCATCAAGTGTGTGGAGCAGACTGTCACCTATCCACCTAGAGTAGTGGTGATAGTTGTGTGCACTAGATTCTAGTAGCAGCTGGGGTTCACACTCCAGGGGGGCAGGATGCTGACAGGCTTCCCCCAAGTGTCAGTGAGGTAGGTGTGTCTCTATTCCTAAAGCACTTTGGTGGGTGGGCTCTGCAGCTGTACCTTAGGCACCCAATGCAAGTACCTCTACAGATTGGTAGGTGTCACCCTCCTTAGACCCCTAAGGCAGGAGGCTTGGTGGTCTGGGGGGAGCTTCAGCCCTCAGTTCCCTGTTGTGGGTCAGTGAGGGCTCTGTTGAATATGCAGAGATATCAGACCTGGGAAACTTGTCTTTCCAGTAAATCAACTAAAACAATTGCAGTCAGATCCCTATCAGAATTGCCTTTGCATTGTAATAGCCACCTTGTTCCCTATAGGGATGAAAGCCCAAGACTGTGGATCTCAAATGCTTGGCTGGAGCTGGTTCTGTGTTTTTAGTCCAATTAGGGAAGGATTTTTGGTCCCTGGGTTTTTTTGTAGCTGCTTCTCTCAGGCAGGGAGAATGGGTTAGGAAAAGCCCAAAAAGAAAGACAAACCGCAAGCAGTTCACTCTCTGACTCAGGAAATTCCATTGTTAATGAAGCCACCTGGGAAGGGGAGGGGAGGGTTCAGACAAATAGGAGAAAGTAGCACCCTGAATATAAACAAAGTTACTTATCTTACTTGGGATGACTGTTTTATCTGAGATTCCCGAGAGGCGTGTCTCCACTGTGTTTGCTGGCTGGGTAGAGATTGCCCCCGAGGGTCAGGCCCACATCCCGTGCTTGCGCTGTCTCAGAAGCTGCGGTTAGTTCCTCTGCTCCCAGTCCAAAGCCCAGCGCCAAGGTTCCCTGGCTGGGATGCTGCACGCCCGGCTCCAAAACCAGTCGCTGCCTCCAGGTGACTTCTCCTTCTATCAGCTGCGTCGCTGTGCTGCCTGCATGCACTGGTTGGGCTTCCCCCGAGGTCAGTTCAGGGGGCTAGGCCTGTGCCCCGTGTTTGCGCTGTCTCAGGATGCCATGCTCAGCTCCTCTGTGCCCAGTCCAAAGCCCGGCGCCAAGGTTTCCTGACTGGGATGCTGGCTCCAGGCTCTGAAAACAGTCACTGCTTCCCCTTGGTTAATAGTTCTCAGTCTCTGTCACTCAGGTCAACTCTTTAGATCTGTGTTTGATGGTCAGGGTTCGTAGATTGTCATGTATGTGATTGATTCACTTGTTTTTCTGAGTCTTTGTTGGAAGAGGGATCCGAGGTAGCTTCTACCTAGTCAGCCATCTTGGCCCCGCCTCTGCAACATAAGGTTTTATAGAAAGAAAAATTGAATTGGTTCTTTATGGATTGAAAGTAATGGAAAAGGCAGAGAGAAATGAGGAAATATTCTCAGTGGCTGGGGAAGCCCAAAGCCACAGTGTGAATTAAAACTGAATTCCCCTTATTCTCTATAAACAGATTTATATTTAAAGAAAGTATATTCTGGATAAATATAACATGCCTTTCTGTCAGGATCGGTCATGGAAAAGATGAAGATCCTGGCTAATCCCCACAAAACTGGATCATGATTAAGTATTTCATGGCATGTCCTACCTACGTTTTCTCTTTTCCTGTCCCTTGACCATCGGTGGCTTGTCTGTTCCCTACCTACTAGGAATCCAGTAAGCTTCTTTATCTTAGGATGCTCATGAATTTTGAAAAGCAAGCTAAAAATCTCCAGCACAATTGTTTGTGAAGGATTCAGTGTGATGCTCTTTTCAGGACAGTTTAACTTTTAAAAAGAGAACAGTAACTAGCACATAAAAATAACTAATAATGAAATGGCATGACTTACAAATATATAATTTTTCATGGTGAAGGCAGGCCTTGCCTCCCTTTAGCTCATACCATAAGGGTAAGAATCTAGTCTGACCATGAATATAAAGCCCCACTGACTTTGATATTGTAATCAATACCCCCCCAAAAAAGAAAACACAAAATTTTTATGTGCTCTGAAGAAAATGCAATTAGATTATTAGATATATAATATTTTGTTGAGAAAGTTTGATTCTTGAACGTATCAAAATCTATCTCTAGTAACAAAAGCATAAGAGCAGAATGAAGTGAAGCAAGTCTACCTCAGGAGAGGCATGACAGTAATGTAGATGCACCTCGATTTCATGCAGATACTAAATTAAGGGCTGGTTAAAGAGAATGAGGTTATTTGATCCCAGCTCATAAAGAACATGAGCGATCTAAGTGCAAAGACATAAAAGTTCAATTGTTTGAGATAAACTGCTTTAGTTCTTCTTGCTTTTGTCTGATAATGAACATTTCTTCTCTACAACACATTTTATTAAGATTGCAGGATGGAAAAGAAAGACCATTCATTTTCAAAGAAATTCAAGTTCTGTACTGTGAACTTAATGATTAAAAATCCTACTGCATTTCGATCACGTGCCAATCATTGTATTAGATGCTTCACACTTGTTACTTCATTTAATCCTCACAAGCATTCTATGGCATAGGTGTTATCATTCCCATGTCTTTTTTAAAAAATAAAAGAACTGAGATTTAGAGAAGTTAAATGATTTTCCCCAAGCTACTAGAACTAGTAAAGGCAGGGGAATGACTTAAACCTTGATCCTTGACTCTGAATCACGTACTCCTTCCAATTTACTATTTTTATTTGTTTCTCTACTACAAATTAAGGTAAATAGGAAGAGACTACATTTCTGCCTTAAAAACTTGTACTTTGTTTCATTATAAAAGTGGACTATGATGAATGTAGTTCTAAGGGAATGTTATACACATTCATTCATGTATATATGGAGAGAGAGAGAGCACAGACACTTCTGTGGGAAAATCAGATGAAGGGAGATACAAAATAAATTGAAGTGATCATGGCAATGTTCAGTGACTTGAGAAGTAGGATTAACTCAATTCTCTTTACCAAAAATCTAAAGAAAGAGAGAGGAAACAATTACATAAAGGCAACATATCCCCATGGGTGAAATTTGGAAACACACAAAAAAATCAAAAAGGTACAAATAAAACACACTGAAAACATTTTTGACATTAATGCATTCCTTATAAAAATTGTACATGCAATTGGCATCATCAGTTATAATCAGTTTCATATAACTTTATGCTTTAATTTCCAATGGCGTTAAAATTTTTTGGTAATATAATTTTGAATGCTACATAGTTGCCCAATAAAGAGATTGGTTGTAATTTTATTTCTCTACATTGCTGTTGGAAATTTAGGTTGATTCCAATTCTTGATACTGTAAATAATGTGATAGTCATATCTGCACATAATTTTTTTCTTAGCATTTCTGATTATTTTTATAGTGTATATTTTGAGAAGCTGAATAAGTAGGTCAAGTGGTATGAATATTTTTAAGACTTCTTGAAAAACTGTTTTCTGCAAAATTTTGTCCCTTTGCACTATCATCAACAATATAGGAGAATGCCTGTCAACGTATTCTGTAAAACTGAGTATTATCATTTTTATCTTTGATGATTTTATAGGTGAAATACAGTATTTCTATTTGGTTCCTTTAATTACTGGTAAATTTGAAATATATATTCATATGATTATTGGCCATATAAAGAAAAAATTCTTAAATTCCTCAGAACAAGGTTAATTTAACCCAAATAATATAAAACCTTCAGTTAGATACTGTTCAAATTAATTTGTGTGTGTGTGTATGTGTGTGTGTATATTCAATTATCATCCCTATTTTATAGACTGGACACCGAGATACAGAGAGTGATTTTCCCAGGGTCACACAGATGTTAGGTATCAGAGCCACAGTATGGACCTAGCTGATCAGCTACGGAGCCTACACCCTTAACAACAGTGCACTATTGCCTCTTTGAAGATAGTCATTCCTAGGTACTTTCATATTTGCATCTGAGTTATTTTATAATTACTGCTAATTTTGTTTTGGGTTACTAAGCTGTACCACAATTTTACTTTCAAGATAAAATGCTGCCTCTCACAGAAACAGAAAATATATTTTGATCATAAAATAAAGTCTGTGCATGGGATGAATACTTTTATGTGATTTATATTGATTCAGACTCTATAAAAATAAGACTATCTAGATTAAACATAGACTATGTAGGACAGAACCCAACTCATTTCCCCATGTGAGTCATCTTATAATGAAGCTCTTTTATTGGAAAGACATATCTAATTCTGTGCTTTCTACCTTTACAGCAAGCAGAATTTTGGCAGTTCAGAAATGGCCTTGAAGATGATTAAAGAAAATAAAACATAGTGGTGAAAGTAGCAGGAATGGGTTATCTAGAGAAAAGAAAACATTAGGGTTGCTTAATATTTTTTGCAGTAGTTCAAACAGAACAAGGGGATACTGAGTGGTTTAAAGTCAGGAAAGATGCATGTCAGGGTTGTATCCTTTCACCATATTTATTCAATCTACATGCGAGCAAATAATCCAAGAAGCTGAACTATATGAAGATGAACTTGGGATCAAGATTGGAGGAAGACTCATTAGCAACCTGCGTTATGCAGATGACACAACCTTGCTTGCTGAAAGTGAAGAGGACTTGAAGCACTTACTGATGAAGGCCAAAGATCACAGCCTTCAGTATAGATTACACCTCAACATAAAGAAAACAAAATCCTCACAACTGGACCAATAAGCAACATCATGATAAACAGAGAAAATATTGAAGTTGTCAAGGATTTCATTTTATTTAGATCCACAATCAATGCCCATGTAAGCAGCAGTCAAGAAATCAAAGGACATGTTATTGCATTGGGCAAATCAGCTGCAAAAGACCTCTTTAAAGTGTTGAAAAGCAAAGACGCCACGTTGAGAACTAAGGTGAGTCTGACCCAACCCATGATGTTTTCAATCACTTCAATGCATGCAAAAGCTGGACAATGAATAAGGAAGACTAAAGAACTATTGACGTCTTTGAATTATGGTGTGGGTGAAGAGTATTGAATATGCCATGAACTGCCAGAACAACGAACAAATTCGTCTTGGAAGAAGTACAACCATAAAAAAAAAAAAATAGTGCTCCTTAAAAGGAAGGATGGCAAGAATTCTTATGTACTTTGGATATGTTATCAGGAGGGACCAGTCCCTAGAGAAGGACACCATGCTTGGTAAAGTAGAACAACAAAACAACCCATTACCTGTTGATTCCAACCCATAGTGACCCTATAGGGCAGAGAAGAACTACCCCACAGAATTTCCAAGGAATAGCTGGTGGATTTGGACTGCAGACCTTATGGTTAGCAACCAAGCTCTTAGCCACTACGTCAGCAAATAAGAGGAAGATCCTCAATGAGGTGGAATGACACAGTGGCTGTAATAATGGGCTCAAACATAGCAATAATTGTGAAGATGACACATGACCAGCCAGTGTTTCCTTCTGTTGTACATAGGGTCTCTATGAGTCGGAACTGGCTTGATGGCACTTAACAACAACCATCAGCCTTCAGTTGACTTGATTTTCCTCTGCATTATGCTTTTGAAGTGATCTTATTACCTGTAGACGTAATTCTCATAAGATCAGGGATTCAGGAAGACCCAAATGCATCTCCTTCTCTTTCTGTCTATTGCCTTATGCCTAAAATCACACAATTAAATTCTGCTTTCTCTTGTCTCCCTGGAATGCCCTCCAATCTTTTCTCTCCTTGTCGTTTATGTATCTTTATAAGATCAGCTCAGGCATCATCCTTTCCAGGAAGCACCTGGAGCCTTTCTGCTCATCTGTAATATCTCATGCTTATGTCTGTCACACTCCTTATCCACTGTACTATAATGCCTGTTTTACAGATGAGTCTGCCTCTCTAGACTCTGAGCTCCTTGAGCAGAGACTCTGTGTTTATTAAGCATTGTTTTCCTTATAACCAGCGCTTTGCATGGGATACAATACCAAAACAAACAAAGAAACAGTTGCCATCAAATCGACTCTGTCTCATGGCAACCCTGTGTATGCATGGTAGAATTGTGCTCCATCAGGTTTTCAAGGCTGTGACTTTTTGGAAACAGATTTCTAGGCCTCTCTTCTGAGGCACCTCTGGGTGGGTTTGAACCACCAACCATTCAGTGAGTTGTCAAGTGCCTAAACATTTGCATCACCCAGGAAATTTTGGGATATAATAGGTGCTCAGTAAATGTTTTTTAAGTGAAAAACTCAAATTCCATTTATGTATGCACCAGGTATGTTTAGCTCTTCCATTCAGTCTTTTTCACTTGAATGTGATCATAAGACAGGAATAGGTTTTGACTAGAGGCTGAGGACAGGTGTCAGGACATTGCATCCTTCAGAAGGTTTACAACAAGGGCTACCCCCTAAGATCAGAGAAGTGCCCAGAATTTGAAACCTAAGACTTTAAGTTACTTCCTCAAAAGCAACTTCACAATTTTTCACAAAGCTGGACCTGGGATGGGCTTATTTTAATTCAGTGTCTGTTACATAAGCCTGAATGGATTTGTTTTACAAACTTCAGTTTTTTCAGCCATTAGTAAAGCAAATGGCATTCATATATCTTCTTGAGGAAAAAAAAAATGTTCCACTGGTTTTCTACAGATGTGCCCTCCTGAATGGCATGTTAGTTAAATCCAGAAGCAAAGAAATCAGCATCAAATGTGAAGTGGTATTTAAAGGCTTATCTCATTGCCAGTTTTTCTTTTAAACCTGGTGTAATTTCTTTCAACAACAGAGCCGCTGGGACTCTACTGATTTGCATGGTTGTCTTAGTTATTTCTCCTCTAGAACACTCACTGACCTTTTTGAGAATATTCTCAACTTTCCTGATTTCTATAGTCCCTGACTCCAGGACTCTGGGCTGAAGGAGAGCTAGGCTGAGGACTGATACATCTCTGCATTATGCAATGCTGTACTTAAACAGCCACCAGCATGATCATCATGGTTTAAAAATTAGTGATGGGAATTACAACATGCCAGAGATTTTAGAAGTAAGCTTATTCTCAATAATATTTGTGAATTTACACTTTTTTTCTTACAGTGAGCTCAAGACACTTAAACATGGAAAGCATGTAATAAGACAGAAAAGCATAATACCTTCCTGTAAACTCTGTGGATTAAAAAAAGAGAGAGAGAGAGCTGTTAATTCTGTAACATCATTCCTTATATTAAAACCTTCCAATGGCATTGCCCTGCAAATAGAATAGACTTCAAAGGCTGCCATGGTCTGCAAGGCCTTATGTGATCTGGATGCAGCCTGTCTTTCTGACTTCTCTTACCGTTCTTTCCAGTTTCCCTAGTGCTACTTCCTTTGAATGCCCAGATAGGCCTAGCTCCTTCCTATCTTAGGAACTTTATATATAATGCTCCATATTTTCCCTGGTCATCATGTACGTGCTCTGTTTTCATTCAGATCTCAAATCAAATGGCATCTTCTCAGAAAAGCCTGTTCTGACAATCATGTATGAAGTAGGCCCCTCTCCATCCCACAGCTGTTCCAGTACCTGTTTTATTTACTCCAAAGTACTCTGAAGTTACCTTAGTCTGTTGATTTCATGAGAGCAGGACCTTTGTCTGTTTGTGCACTGTGTAGGAGACAACTTGTCTACAAACATTAACAGGGTTATATATGATCTTCCACCATCTGTCTGTTAGTTTGTTGTACTGTGGTAGCTTGCATGTTGCTGTGATGCTGGGAACGATGCAACTGATATTTCAAATACCACCAAAGCTCACCTATGGTGAACAGGTTTCAGCAGAGCTTCCAGACTAAGACAGACTAGGAAGAAAGGGCTGATAATCTATTTTCAAAAATCAGCTAGTAAAAGAAAACCTTATGGAACACAACAGAATATGGTCCAACTCTCTTATTTTGGCCACATCATCAGGAGGGAGCAATCACTGGAAGAAGACATTGTGTTTGTTAAAGTAAAGGAGCAGTGAGGACAAGAGGGATCCTTGATGTGATGGATTGGCGATATGGCTACAATGATAGACTCAAACATGCTGGTGATCATGAAGATGACGCAGGATCAGGTAATGTTTCATTCTGCTGTACATAGTTGTTGACTCAACAGGGCAGCTATTTATATATGATCCTCTCACCTTCAAGTCCAATTCTTTGAAATTCCCAAGAATAGCTCTGATTGGACTGATTTGGATCATGTGCTCACTTCTAAACCAATTGTTGAGGTCAGTGTAGAACCCTAATTAGCCAAGCTTGGATTACATGGCTCTGCATATAAAGGGTAGGATGCACCCAAATAGTAAAGACTGAGAATGTGGACAAGGGTGATTTACCAAAGAAAAATTAGGGTAATTTTCCTGAAGAATAAGAAATGGATGTTGTTCAGTGAAAGCAGCAGTTACCCATTACAATAAATAGTTATATAGTCACTTTAAAGTGCTGCAAAGGATTCCTCAGAGTAGATCTTTCCTAATTTAGTCAACCAATTTCCAGTAGATGGATATTTTAGGTTGTTTGCAAAATGTTGTTGTGATGAACATTCTTGTATATGCATTTTGGCTATTCAGGATAATTTCTAAAAGTGAAATTGCAGGATCACAGTGTACACATTAAACATTTGATTTAGGAAATTCTGTTGTACATCTTGTGGGAATCCATTCCTCTTCCTAGAGCAGTTCTGTTCAATAGAAATATAATGTAAGCCACAAATATAATTGTGAATTTTCTTATAGCCACATGTCTTAGGTTGGGTTCTCTAGAGAATCTAAACCAGCAAAGCATGTAAATATACATACAGAGAGATGACTTACACAGTTGTAGAAGCTGGATTGTGAACCAGGCTAGAAGCTTCTCCTGATTCAGATAGCTGCAGGGACTGGTGAACCCAAGCAAGATCAGCAAGTCAGACAGTAGGTCTCTGGCTCACAGGCTGCAAAAACCAACAAATCCCAAGATCAGCAGAAAAGGTAGCAGGTAAGCTGCTAGCTAAAGTCCCAAGAACTAGAGTTCAAATGAACAGGAGCCAGCTGTACGATCCAGTGTGAGTGAAAGCCCAGAGGCCTTTCCAGAAAGTCCACTTACATTCAGTGTAGGCCACACGCCCAAGGAAACTACCTTTCAACTGATTGGCTACTCACAGCAGATCCTATCGTGGAGGTGATCACATTATATCAAATTTTTTCATGGAAGTGTAGTTTGGCAGTCATATCACTTCATCATATGACTGCCAAACTACACCATAACTGCCAAACCACTGAGAATCATGGCCCAGACAAGGTGACACACAACCTTAATGATAGTAGTCCACCTTTTGTCACCTTGGCACCTGAACACGTCTACTTAAACTGTATAATCTCTGAATAAAGACAATTATAAAGTTATACTTGTGTCTAACATGACACAACTGACACAAATACAAGGCAGAGATATTTGTAATATCAAATGATATTTGCCCTCATTTCTGCAACTGGTCATATGGCTTAACTGGTATTTAGAACTAACTACCTTCTTCCACAACCTATTCCATATTCCCTTTGCTCCTACCAAGCACCTTGGCTGGTTGTGATTCTCTGTGTGGTGGGGTGACCCAAACCTTCATTCCCAAATGATCTGGGCCATTAATATTCGTGTTGGAATTGGGTTGCTGTAGTTTTCCATTGACTTTAATCATAGGGCATGGTAGTACTAAGAGACACCCTAAGGGATCTTCTGCATTCCAGACATACTCTCCTTTGCTTCCATTATATATCAACTCAATTTCCTCTTCATAATCAGGATCAATTATACCAGCCAATGTAGTAACTCCTTTATTTGTCTGTTGATCCAGAGGCATAAGGAGCCTATTATGGTTAGAATTGCATCCCCCCAAAAAGCGTGTCAACTTGGCTAAGCTACGATTCCCAGTATTCTGCTGTTGTCCAACATTTTGTCATCTGATGTGATTTTCCTATGTATTGTAAAACCTACCCCTGTGATAGTAATGAGGCAGGATTAGAGGCAGTTACGTTAATGAGGCAGGACTCAATCTACAAGATTAGGTTGTGTCTTAAGTCAATCTCTTTTGAGATATAAGAGAGAAGCGAGCAGAGAGACATGGGGGACCGCATACCACCAAGAAAGCAGAGCCAGGAAAGTGTGTCCTTTGGACTCGGTATCCTTGTGCTGAGAAGCTCCTAGAGCAAGGCGAGATGACAAGCACCTTCTTCCACAGCTGGCAGAGAGAGAAAATTGGCCCCTAACCTACTAGACTGAATTTGGACTTCTAACCTTTTAACTTACTAGACTGTGAGAGAATAAATTTTTCTTTGTTTAAGCCATCTACTTGTGGTATTTCTGTTATAGCAACACTAGATAACCAACACAGAGCTAAAGTGGCTAGATGGCATTCTTAACTTCCAGTTCAATGGAGTCAGTGTTGTGTCTATAGATAGAAACTTCCCCCCTTTGGAACTAAGACCTCTAGACCAACAGAGCTTGGGGTCATGGTGACAGGAAGCAAAAATTTTGGGGAGTGTTGCTAGGGGTAATAATAAGTGGTGCCACTCCCATTTCCACCCCTTGATTCCTGGACCCATGAATCCTGGCTGTGGGAGAAACAGCAACATATACTGGACGCTGGTTTACAGCATATATGGCTTCCTGGAGAACATTGTCCCAACCCTGCAAGGTGCTGCCATCTAGATGGTGCCATAATTGTTTCTGTACAAGGCCATTCCATCGTTTTATCAAATGAACTACTTCAGGATGATTGGGAACATAGTAAGACCAGTGAATTCTCATGTTCTGTCAAGTCCACAATGGTAGTTTTGGCAGAAGTATTGCATGCAAGGAAGGCAAATCCACATCCAGAGTAAGTGCCTATTCCAGTAAGAACAAAACGCTGCCCTTTCCATGATAGAAACAGTCCAATGTGACCAGCCTGCCACTAGGTTGCTGCCTGATCAGCTCAAGGAATGGTGCCATATTGGAGACTCAGTGTTGGTCTCTGCTGCTGGCAGATTGGGCACTTAGCAGTGGCTGTAGCCAAGTCAACCTTGGTGAGTAGATGTTCATGTTATTGCGCCCATGCACATAGCCTCCATCCCATGCCACCATGGGTACTTTGTTCATGAGCCCATTGGGCAATGACAGAAGTGGCTGGGGAAAGAAAATGACTGATTTCCACAGAATACATCATTCTATCCACTTGATTGTTAAACATTTCCTCTGCTGAGGTCACCTTTGGTGAGTATTCACATAAGACACAAATATCTTCACTTCTTTGGCCCATTCGGAGAGGTCTATCCACATACCTTTTCCCAGTACTTCCTTGTCTCCAATTTTCCAACCATGTTCCTTCCAAATCCCTGACCATCCAGCCAAACCATTGACCACAGCCCATGAATCAATATATAGTCACACGTCTGGCCATTTCTCCTTCCTAGCAAAGTGAACTGCTTGAAATTCTGCCCACAGGGAGGATTTCCATTCACCACTGTCCTTCAGGGAGTTCCTAGAAAGGGGCTACATTGCTGTCGCTGTCTGCTTTCGAGTGGTGCCTGCATAAGGTGCACAACCATCTGTAAATCAGGCGTGACTTTTCTCTTCCTCAATCAACTGATCATAAGGAAATCCCCATAAAGTTCAGATGAGGGGATAGAAGGAAATGTGACAGGAGTGGAGGCCGTGGACATTTGGGCCATGTCCTCGTGCAACTTACTTGTGCCTTCAGGTCCTGCTCAGGCTTGATCTCGTACATACCATTTCCATTTAGTGATGCTGTTGTGCATGTCCAAGTTTATGACTCTGTGGGTCAGACAACATCCAGTTCATGATGGGTAGCTCAGGTTGCATGGTGACTTGGCAGCCCACAGTTAAGCGTTCGGTCTACACTAAGGCCCAGTAACAAGCAAAAAGCTGTTTCTTAAAAGGAGAATAGTTATCTGCAGAGGATGGCAGGGCTTCGCTCCAAAATCGTAAGGGTTTGCACTGTGATTAACCAATAGGGGCCTGCCAAAGACTCCAATAGCATCTCTGTCTGGCACTGACACTTCAAGCACCATTGGATCAGCCAGATCACATGGTTCAAGGGGCAGAGCAGTTTGCATGGCAGTCTGAACCCTTTGCAGAGCCTTCTCTTGGTCTGGGACCCACTTGAAACTAGCAGTTTTTCAAATCACACCCAAATTAGGGATATGTTGCCTCCAAAATCCAAGAGGCCCGCTAGGCATTGTGCCTCTTTTTTAGTTGTGGGAAAGGCCAGATGCCATAACTTATCCTTCACTTTAGAAAGAATATCTTGACATGCTGCACGCGACTGAAACCTTAGAAATTTCACTAAGATGGAAGACATCGTAATTTTTGTCTGATTAATTCCCCACTCGCTAGCACACAAATATTTTATCAATAAGTCTAGAGTCATTGGCACTTCTTCCTTACTAGTTCCAATCAGGACAAGGTCATCAATGTAATGGACCAGTGTGACATCTTGTGAAAGGGAAAGGCTATCAAGGTCCCTTTGGACTAAATTATGACGTAGGGCTGGAGAGTTGATATGTCCCTGAGGTAGGACACTGAAGGTGTAATTTTGATCTGGCCAGCTGAAGGCAAACTGCTTCTGGTGGTCCTTCAAAACAAGTGTGCAGAAAAAGGCATTAGACAGATCAATAGCTGCATACAGGTACCAGGAGATGTATTAATTTGCTCAAGCAATGAAACTAGATCTAAAACAGTAGCTGCAATTGGGGTCACCACTTGGTTAAGTTTTTGATAATCTACTTTCATTCTCTAAGATCCATCTGTTTTTTTTGTACAGGCCAAATAGGCAAGTTGAATACAGATGTGGTGGGAATAACCACTTCTACATCCTTCAAGCATTTGATGGTGGCAGTAATCTCTGCAATCCCATCAAGAATGTGGCATTGCTTTTGGTTTAATATTTTCCTAGGTAGAGTCAATTCTAATGGCTTCCACTTGGCTTTTCCTATCATAATAGCCCTTACTGCATTTGTCAAGGATCCAGTGTAGGGGTTCTGCCGGTTTCTGAGTACATGTATTCCAATTGTGCGTTCTGGAACTGGGGAAATCACTACAGGCTGGGTTTAGGGACCCACTGGACCTACTGTGAGATGGACATAAGCTAAGAGTTCATTGATAACCTGACCTCCACGTGCCCCCACTCTGACTAGAGGGCCACAATGATGTCTTGGGTCTCCTAGAATTAGTGTCAGCTCAGAGTCAGTATCTAGTAATCCCCTAAATATCTCATTATTTCATTTTCCCCAGTGAATAGTCACTCTGGTAAAAGGTCATAGATCTCTTTGGGGCAGGCTGGGAGAAAGATTAACAGTATACATTTTTGAAATTGTAGTGAGATCCTTCCTTAAGTGGACCCAGCTTCCCCTTCATTCAAGGGGTTGTGGGTTTTTAAACCAGCTCTAGTCTGGAAATTGATTGAGGGGCCTTGACTCCTCAATTGACTTCTGGCAATTCAAGTTAGACTGCCATTCACTTGACCTAGAGTTCTCCTGCTTGTACAGATGATGTTAATATTTAGTAGATTTTCTATGTATTTCACTCCTAGGGACACCATGACTAAGTAGCCAACACTGTAAGTCCATAAAGTCAGACTATTCTGACTGGTGCTTTGACTCTGCTGTCCATTACAGTAGCCACATCTACCTTTTCTTTGTCAATTGCATGCAGCCACTTAGCCCCTACTTCCAACGGGTCTAATCAGCCCTATTGTAATTGGGTGTGTTAATTCAGTCAGGGCAGTTCTCAGTGACAAATCTGACTTACAAAAAATAGCAATCACAGCAGTCTTCAAGGATTCTGGTGCTCCCTTCAGAAATTTGTTTCTCACATTTGTGGTAAAATGTGTGTCCTCTGGGCACTCCATGTGGGGGTCTGTGGGTTTAACCTGATAAATCTGCTCTAGCATGCCAAGTTCCCTAAGCCTTTGGATACCTTATTCTGCAGTATACCAAGGCAGGTCTAGCATTTCAACCTGATTTAATGTAGGCCACCTATTAATTCATGTTTCAGTGACTCAACCAAATAAACTATTAGATCCTTTCCTAACTTCTCGAGCTGAAACACTGAATGAAGAATCTGTGCTTAGTGAGCCCATATCAATAAACCCAGACAGATCCATCTTTATGTTCCTTCCACCATTATTCTTACCCTTAATAGTCATTCTCACACATATTTCCCACATCTCTGTATGTATTAGAAAAGTCAAGCAGTTCTTTTGGAGTGTAGTGTACCTACTCCTGGGTCACACTGTGTACTTCATCATTTGGGGCTCACTGGTACTTAAGTCTGGTTATAGATCTAGAAGCCCAAATCGGTGATGGGGATGTGTTACAAGACATTCAGCATTATCTTGTAAGGCATCTACCTCAGGTGATGCCCTAGGCAATGACTCAGAAAAAGTCTCTTTAGACACAGCTGGGTTAATCTCATTAGATGAGAGTGGAAGGGCTAATGTTTTTTCTTGGGAAGGTGCCTTAGCAGAACAAAGATGGATTAATGGCTTCAGACGGGAGTGAGAAGGCTGGTTCTGTTGACAGGAGTAATTCAATGGAGTTTAGCAGTTCTGTATCCCCAACTTCCTGATTATCTGCCCACGTTTTCCCAGTCCAAGTTTTGGGATACCATTTCTTCCCAACCAATGTTCTCACTTTAACTTCAGATACCACTTGAGGTTAGAAATTGAGTTGGCATTGTAATTCGGCCACTCTCTGGATTTGATTTTCAGCAACTGCAGCTCTGTTAGTACAAAAAATAAGCCTTCCTTTCAAGGCAAAAGTGAAAACTTTGAGGTCATTTATGTGGCACCTTGAGCTTTGACTCTGAAGCCCTGAGCTCACCTCTATTTTTTACCACTATGTCTTACAAAAGTAAGACCAACCAACTGGCATCTTTATACTTTTCATTGTGACAAAATTTTAGAAAGATATCAAACATGTAATCATGCACAGCCTCACCTTTCACCAACACCTGATCTATTGGTGGTGTATTTTGCATATTTGTACTGCCACCTTATGCCATGGATAAGCAGTCCCTTCTCTACTACTGGAAGCAGAGTCACCAACACCTTTAAGACTAATCAGATTTGAGAACCAATTTAGAAAACTCGTCCTTATAATATTGTTTTTCTAGAACTCAGTACCAAATGTCTTAGGCTGGGTTCTCTAGAGAAGGAAACCAGCAAAGCTTATAAATATACATAGAAAGAGATTTATATTAAGGAAATGGCTTACAAGCTTATAGAGGCTGGAACATGGATCAAGCTAGAGGCTTCTCCTTATTCACATAGCTACAGGGGCTGGCAAACCCAAGATCAGCAAATCAGATGGCAGGGCTCTGGCTCACACACAGACTATAAAGACAGATGAATTCCAAGGTTGGCAGGCAAGATGGCAGATAAGCTGCTAGCTCAAGTCCCAAGAACTGGAAGTCAAAGGAACAGGAGCCAGCTGCAGGATTCAGTGCGATCAAAAGCCTGAGAGCCTTACCAGAAAGTCCACTTATATTTGATGCAGGCCACACGCCCAAGGAAACTCCCTTTCAACTGATTGGCTACTCACAGCAGATCCCATCATGGAGGTGATCACATTATATCTCATCATGGAAGTGACCACATTATCATATGACTGCCAAACTACATCGTAACTGCCAAACCACTGAGAATCATGGCCCAGCCAAATTAACACACAACCTTAACGATCATAAAAAAATACCACATTAAAAAGAAACAACTGAAATTAATTTTAGTCGTATATTTTATTTTTAACACAATATATCAAAACAGCATCCTTTTAACATGTTGTCAATATAAAATTTATTAATTTTATGTTTTGTATTTTTTCTCATACTAAGACATTGAAATCTGCTATGTATTTTATATTTATAACACATCTCAGTTAGGACTGATGTTCATTAGCTACATGAGGCTAGTGGCTATCATTTTGGAAAGGAGGACTCTAGAGTATCTCGTTCTAGTAAGCACACAGAGGAGCTCATACATATAGGTTTTCTCAGAGACTAGTTTCTGGGAGCTAGTTTAAAGTTTGAACCTAGTACAAAAAAAATCAACCATTAATCAAGAAGACTGTCCATCTCTAAAGAGACCTCACTCTAGGTGCTGGTTTGCAAGTATATGGTGAAGAGGACCTGGCAATATCTCAAACCATTCAGGAAGGCAAGGGTATAGTCACTTGGAGGAGGCTAGATGCAAAAGCTCAAGCCTAAAATGATAGAAAGTTTGGTAGTGGGTGTTGGTGAGAAAGGGCAAGAATTCGATGGCACTGGGTTTTGGGTTGGGTCACAAAAGTTGCCTAAAGTAGAAGAATGCTGAATCTGAATCAGTTGTCTGGCACTAGAGTGGTAGGTTTCACTGTGATCAAGAAAGCTTATCAGACTTTGGGGAGCCTGTATGGAATATGCTTTAAGACTATGCAAACCTTTTTGTGCTGATTCGGAAAAAGTATCTAATATATGTTGAGTGCTTACTATGAATGGGGTTCTGTGTTCATTTTTTCCTCACAGCATATGAGTTAGATACTATTTTTATACCCATTTTACAGATAAACAAACTAAGGCACAGTGTAATTAATTTCATAGCTAGCAACTGGTATTTAAATGTCTGACTTCTTGTTCCAGTGTCCATTAACTCTGTTCTATTTTTTTCTCACTGCACTATACGTGTGCATACAACAGCCTTTTGACTAGTAATTTAACTTCCTTCACTCACAGACACTAACAACTAAAAAAAAAGGTGCCCTAAAATTTTAGAAATAAGTATTCTAGCCATCTATAATTCTTTTTGAAATATAAAATGTTGGGATTCAATTTATATGTTGGTATTTTATCTTATAAAATGGCTACCGTGAGTCAGTTCTAAGAGACCTGATCAATGTGAGCATGCCAAAGGGGAAAAAATGTTACTTAAAGTTGACAACCAAATCCTGAATCACGGGGACTCCAACAGACCCCACCTGAGTAGCTAGTCTCTCCCTCCCTTCTTTATGGCCTAGCCTTCTCACCTTTCAGTCAATTCTAAATTGTTGAAGAAAAAATTGCCCTGGGATAAATAAGAAAGCAGCCATCATCTTAATGTGACAGGTGGAGAAGTAGCACAGGACCAAAACAATAATCACTTGATTATTCCTGATTGCTTGGGAGATACCCATGAGACTCAAAGAAGTGCCTCGGGGTGCACATGGTCAAAATGTTGGGGTCCGACTTTATATTATCTCATTTCAAGTTTCAAATCTATCTGGAAACAAAATAATCTGGGGGAAAAAAGTAATAGCCTGAGAATGTAGAGTTTTTTATATTTCGTTGCTATTAGTAACTTTGAGGCTTCGATTAGAATTCTGTTCACTAATAGGCCTTTCACTTTGAGAAACTCACTTAGCTTTCTTCTCCTTGGTCAAATGAACAAATCACCTATATTCTAAAACATGCCAGTGTTCTTATTAATTGTCAACTTGTAATATTTTAGGGCTTGTCTTTATAACAGAAACATGATAAAGGCACATGAAATTGTTCCACGAAGCACTTGTGTGGGGGGCATTTATGTGATCTTTAGCAAATGCGTTTATGTGTCTGTTACTCTTTGGTATTAAGCCTGGGGCCATGGAAAGAAAAAGCAAACAATTATTCTTCAGACTGATAAGCCATGAGAGGAGCCCTGTTATACAAAGTATTTACAAATAACTTAGAAAATGATTAGCAAACTGCAGGATAATTTATAGATATTGCTGTTGGTAGGTGCCATCAAGTTGGTTCCAACTTGTAGCACCCTATGTACAACAGAACAAAAACTGCCTGGTTCTGTACGATCCTCACAATTGTTGCTATTCTTGAGCCCATTGTTGCAACCACTGTGTCAATCCATCTCCTTGAGGGTCTTCCTCATTTTTTCTGATCCTCTACTTTACCAAGCATGATGTCCTTCTCTAGGGTCTGGTTCTTCCCGATAATATGTCCAAAATATGTGAGAAGAAGTCTTGTCATTCTTGCTTCTAAGGAACATTCTGGCTGTACTTCTTCCAAGACAGGTTTGTTCGTTCTTCTGGCAGTTCATGGTGTATTTAATATTCTTCACCACAGCATAATTCAAAGGCATCAGTTCTTCTTAGAGCTTCCTTATTCACTGTCCAGCTTTCACATGCATATGAGATGACTGAAAAACACCATGACTTGGGGCAGGCACACCTTAGTCATTAAAGTGACATCTTTGCGTTCTAACACTTTAAAGATGTCTTTTGCAGCAGATTTGCCCAATGCAATGCAGTGTTTGGTTTCTTGACTGCTGCTTCCATGGGTGTTGATTATAGGTCCAAGTACAATGAAATCAAATCGATGACGTCTGTGGAAAGAGATGATGAAAAAGCTCGGTATCATCAGTCAGAACAAGACCAAGAGCTGAATGCGGATCAGACTATCAATTACTCATATGCAAGTTCAAGTTGAAGCTGAAGAAAATTAGAACAAGTTGACCAGAGCCAAAGTACAACCTTGAGTATACCCCACCTGAATTTAGAGACCATCTCAAGAATAGATTTGACGCATTGAACACTAATGACTGAAGACCAGATGAGTTGTGGAGTGACATCAAAGTCATCATACATGAAGAAAGCAAGAGGTCATTAAAAAGACAAGAGAAAAAGAAAAGATCTAAATAGATGCCAAAAGAGACTCTGAAACTTGCTCTTGTATATCAAGAAGTTGAAGCGAAAGGAAAAAATGATGAAGTAAAAGAGCCGAACAGAAGATTTCAAAGGGTGGCTTGAGAAGACAAAGTAACATATTTTGATGACATATGCAAAGACCTGGAGATTGAAAACCAAGAGAAAAGAACACGTTCAGCATTTCTCAAGTTGAAAAACAAAAGAAAAAATTCAAGCCTCGAGTTGTGATACTGAGGGATTCTACGGGGAAAAACATAAACAAAGCAGGAAGCATCAAAACAAGATGGAAGGAATACACAGAGTCACTATGCCAAAAAGAATTGGTGGGCTTTCAAACATTTCAGGAGGTAGCGTATGTTCAGGAACTGATGGCACTGAAGGAAAAAGTCCCAGCTGCACTGAAGGAGGAAGAGTCACTAACAACCTGCATTTTGCAGATGACACAACCTTGCTGGCTGAAAGTGAAGAGGACTTGAAGCACTTACAGATGGAGATCAAAGACCACAGCCTTCAGTATGGACTGCACCACAACACAGAGAAAAGAAAAATCCTCACAACTGGACCAATAAGCCACATCAAGATAATGGAAGATTGAAGTTGTCAAGGACTTCATTTTACTTGGATCCACAATCAACATCCATAGAAGCAGCAGTCAAGAAATCAAAAGATGCATTGCATTGGGCAAATTGGCTGCAAGAGAGCTCTTTAAAGTGTTAAAAAACAAAGACTTCACCTTGAGGACTAAGGTGTGCCTGACCCAAGCCATGATTTTTTCAATTACCTCATATGCATGCGAAAGCTGGACAGTGAATAAGGAAGACTGAAGAATTGTCTTTAAATCGTGGTGTTGGCAAAGAATATTGAATATACCATGGACTGCCAAAAGAATGAACAAATCTGTCTTGGAAGAAATACAACCAGAATGTTACTTAGAAGCAAGGATGGTAAGACTACATCTCACATACTTTGGACATGTTATCAGGAGGGATCAGTCCTTGGAGATCATGCTTGGTAAAATACAGAGTCAGTGAAAAAGAGGAAGATCCTCAACGAAATGGATTGACACAGAGGCTGCAACAATGGGCTCAAATACAGTAACAATTGTGAAGATGGTGCAGTACTGGGCAGTGTTTCATTCTGTTGTGCATAGGTTTGCTATGAGTTGGAACTGACTCGACGGCACCTAACAACAACAACATTAATAAAGATAAACATTTATAAGAAAAACTGTGCTACTTTTTAGACATAAGCTGGAACACATGGATTTTCTGACACTAATTTAAAAGCAGGGACCCCAAACAATTTTGGAAAAGACTTTTCCATCATATCAGGCTCAGAAACGACTTCACCGAAGTGTTGGAGGGCTTCTCTCCAGGTCCCTGAGCTCCATGGAAACCTCTTGGATCCGAGGGAGCTGCATAGGAGATCTGAACTTAGTTGGCTTCTCTTTTGGCTCCTCTGAGACCTTCTGCCTCACCACATACATGGAGGTAATGACACTTGCCACCTTGCATTCATTACTATAATAGCTCTAATGATTTGATTTGCTCCTATAAAAGGTGCTATATAAATGCAAATGATCACCAAGAATGATAATAGTCTTCAGCTGCAAACCACTCACACCTAATGTCCCTCTGTCAGAGAATGACAAATGTAGAAGTATTATTTAAGAAAACTGTCCCCTCTTTGTGCTAAGTATGGTGACAGGCATTTGTAAAAGCTGCGCCTTTCTCTGGTTCCATAGCCCAAGTATTTCTGCTGACTGCGGGGGATACAGATATAATTCATCTTTCAGAAGTGTTAAATGCTAGGGTGGCAAGGTACTATATTAAAGATGGGGGAAGGGGGAAGGAGAGGAAGGTATGAGTCTATTTCCAGGTGGGAAAACGCTATCTCCAAACCAGAAGTGTATTTAATAGAGAAAGATTTATCATGATTTGTACACTGCCAGCAGTAAACACAAACAGCTTTACAAGGTAGAAAAAGTGCCAAAAGCAGGACCTAAGCATCCCAGGCGACATGTAGCTCAGCCTCATACGTGCTGTTTTCCCTGCCCTGACCAGATACTAGATACCGTGTATTGACAACATAAGGCCACCATGAGCTGGAGTTGACTGGGGGGCAACTAACAACAACAGCAATTGACAACACTGATTATCCCAGTGAAACTAACAATCCAATTAAACAGCAAAAGCTTAGGGTCTCTCTGTTTTAATCTTGAAGGGGAGCATTTTTGTTTCTAGAAATTTGCTTTATTTGCTTGTTAATTTCATCTGCCCATTCTGCTGTTACGTTACAGAAACAAGATAAACCAATAGAAGAAAAAAAGTGGCCAGGCTTTCGTGCATTTAACAGGTTGACTCCTTTTTTATTCAAAGATAAATTTAATATGGATTCGATTTTTTTGACAATACGAGCTGGAGCACAGTCTCTGTTTTTCCTACTAATTGCTGTATTCCTTTAATAACTCTGCTACTGATGAGCATGTGGCAAAACCCTTTCCACAGCATATTATTTAAATAGAGCATTAATTATGAATAAGAAATCTTCACCACAAGCTTAAGCCTCTTATTTTTGTTGGTTTCCTTGAGACTGCTATTTTTACATTCTTTTAGGGTTTCTCATTGACTTGTTATAGTGTCAAAATGTGGTCTGATCTTAAATGCTTGCCTCCTCTTTGTAGTCCCGTCTGGTTTCACACTTTGGCTCTTTCACATATTTCTTGATCGAAGATCAGGTTTTTCATTTGTTTATAGATAATTTACTCCTGCTGGCTATTTGGGGGTTTCAAGCTCCAAATGTCAATTAAAGTGAGAAGTTCAGAGAGCACACCCAAGTCCTGTGGAGTCTAAGTCATTTAATGTTCACCTCATAGGGCACTCTCCAATTCAAGGTGCGAAAATTTATAAAAGTAGAAAAGCTGACAAATTTATGAACTGACTTTCAAATTATTGTGGCATTTGCTTCCCCCGCCTCCCCCCAAAGAAGAGCATTAGTAGTTTGGGTTTGAAACAGCACATACGGTAAGAGAATTAGCACTGGCTTTTTTTTTTTTTTTGTATTTTTCCATGCAGACAGAGAACTTTGTATGGAACAGGAGGAACTGATCCTGCAGCAAGCTGATAGGAAAAGTCTAAACATCTAAGTGGTAACATTTCTTTTTTGTTTTTGTCTTTTGTGTGTGTGTGTGTTTTAAGTGAAAGTTTACAAATCAAGTTAGTCTCTCAAACAAAAATTTGTATACACCATGCTATATGCTCCTAATTGCACTTCCCCTAATAAGACAGCACATTCCTTCCCTCCACTCTCTCTTTTCCTGTCCATTCCGCCAGCTTCTGATCCCCTCTGCCCTCCCATCTCCCCTCCAGACAGGAGATGCCAACATAGTCTCATGTGTCTGCTTGATCCAAGAAGCTCATTCCTCACCAGTATAATTTTCTATCCCATTGTCCAGTCCAATCCCTGTCTGAAGAGTTGGCTTTGGGAATGGTTCCTGCATGATCACCAGGGTGCTTCTAGTCTCCGTCAGACAATTAAGTCTGGTCTTTTACGAGAACTTGGGGTCTGCATTCCACTGCTCTCCTGCTCCCTCAGAGGTTCTCTTGTTGCGTTCCCCGTCAGGGCAGTTATCAGTTGCAGCCGGGCACCATCTAGTTCTTCTGGTCTCAGGCTGATGTAGTCTCTGGTTTATGTGGCCCTTTCTGTCTCTTGGGCTTATAATTACCTTTTGTTTTTGGTGTTCGTCATTCTCATTTGCTCCAGGTGGGATGAGACCAATTGATGCATCTTAGATGGTTGCACGCTAGTGTTGAAGACCCCAGAGGCCACTCTCCAAAGTGGGATGCAGAATGTTTTCTTAATAGATTTTATTATGCCAATTGGCTCAGATGTTCCCTGAAACCATGGTTCCCAAGCCCCTGCCCCTGCTATGCTGGACTTCAAAGAGTTCAGTTTATTCAGGAAACTTCTTTGCTTCTGGTTTAGTCCAGTTGTGCTGACCTCTCCTGTACAGCATGTTGTCTTTCCCTTCACCGAAAATAGTTCTTATCTACTATCTAATTAGTGGATACCTCTCTCCCTCCCTCATCCCTCTTGTAACCATCAAAGAATATTTTCCTCTCTGTTTAAACTATTTCTTGAGTTCTTCTAAGAGTGGAGTTATTCAATATTTGTCCTTTTGCAACTGACTAATTTCACTCAGCATAATGCCTTCCAGATTCCTCCATGTTAAGAAATGTTTCACAGATTCCTCGCTGTTCTTTATCGATGCGTAGTATTCCATTGTGTGAATATACCATAATTTATTTATCCATTCATCCATTGATGGGCAGCTGGGTTGCTTCCATGTTTTTGCTATTGTAAACAGTGGTGCAATGAACATGGGTGTGCATATATCTGTTTGTGTAAAGGCTCTTATTTCTCTAGGATATATTCCAAGGAGTGAGATCACTGGATCCTATGGTATTTCTATTTCTAGCTTTTTAAGGAAGCACCATATCGATTTCCAAAGTGGTTGTACCATTTTACATTCCCACCAGCAGTGTAGAAGTGTTCCAGTTTCTCCACAACCCCTCCAACATTTATTGTTTTGTGTTTTTCGGATTACTGCCAGCCTCGTTGGAGTGAGATGGAATTTCACTGTAGTTTTGATTTGCATTTCTCTAATGGCTAATGATAGTGAACATTTCCTCACGTATCTGTTAGCTACCTGAATGTGTTCTTTAGCGAAGTGCCTGTTCATGTCTTTTGCCCATTTTTATTTAGGTTATTTGTCATTCTGTAGTTCAGCTTTTGCAGTATCATGCAGATTTTAGAGATCAGGCACTGACCAGAAATGTTTATAACTAGAAACGTTTTCCCAATCTGTAGGCAATCTTTTTACCCTTTTGGTGTAGTCTTTGGATGAGCATAGGTGTTTGATTTTTAGGAGCTCCCAGTTACCTAGCTTCTCTTCTGCATTGTTCATAATGTTTTGTATACAGTTTATGCCATGTATTAGGGCTCCTAACTTTGTCCCTATTTTTTCTTCCATGATCTTTATTGTTTTAGATTTTATATTTAGGTCTTTGATTCGTTTTGAGTTTGTTTTTGTGCATGGTATAAGGTATGGGTCTTGTTTCATTTTTTTGCAGGTTGATATCCAGTTCTGCCAACCCCATTTGTTAAAAAGACTGTCTTTTCCCCATTTAACTGACTTTCGGCCTTTTTCAAATATTA
The DNA here is from genome assembly GCF_030014295.1 of Loxodonta africana. Lineage (NCBI taxonomy): Eukaryota > Metazoa > Chordata > Mammalia > Proboscidea > Elephantidae > Loxodonta > Loxodonta africana. The sequence continues at coordinate 110,120,913 of NC_087344.1, forward strand.
ACTGCTCATATGTGGGTGGATATATATCTGGATTCTCAATTCTGTTCCATTGTTCTATGTATCTGTTTTTGTACCAGTACCAAGCTGTTTTGACTACTGTGGTGGTAAAGTAGGTTCTAAAATCAGGTAGAGTGAGGCCTCCCACTTTGTTCTTCTTTTTCAGTAATGCTCTACTTATCCGGGGCCCCTTTCCCTTCCATATGAAGTTGGTGATTTTTTTCTCCGTCTCATAAAAGAATGACATTGGAATTTGGAGCAGAATTGCCTTGTATCTACAGGTCGCTTTTATTAGAATAGATATTTCTACAATGTTAAGTCTCCCTATCTATGAGCAAGGTATGTTTTTCCACTTACGTAATTCTCTTTTGGTTTCTTGTAGTAGGATTTTGTAGTTTTCTTTGTATAAGTCTTTTACATCTCTGGTAAGGCTTATTCCTAAGTATTTTATCTTCTTGGGGGGTGCTGTAAATGGTATTGATTTGGCGATTTTCTCTTTGACATTTTTTGTTGGTGTAGAGGAATCCAACGGATTTTTGTGTTTGTCTTGTATCCTGATACTCTGCTGAACTCTTCTATTAGTTTCAGTAGTTTTCTTGAGGGTTTTTTAGAGTTTTCTGTGTATACGATCATGTCTTCTGCAAACAGAGATATGTTTACTTCTTCCTTTGCAATCTGCAAGCCCTTTATTTCCTTATCTAGCCTAATTGCTCTGGCTAGGATCTCCAGCACAATGTTGAATAAGAGTGATGATAAAGGGCATCCTTGTCTGGCTCCTGATCTCAAGGAGAATGCTTTCAGACTCTCCCTATTGGGGATGATGTTGGCTATTGGCTTTGTATAAAAAAAAAAAAAATTGCACTTTATTATGTTGAGGAATTTTCCATCTATTCCTATTTCACCGAGAGTTTTTGTCATGAATGGGTATTGAACTTTGTCAAATGTCTTTTCTGTGTCAGTTGATAAAATCATGTGATTCTTGTCTTTTGTTTTATTTATGTGATGGATTACATTGTTTTTCTAATGTTGAACCATCCCTGCATACCTGGTATGAATCCCACTTGGTCATGGTGAAATTTTTTTTTTGATATGTTGTTGAATTCTATTGGCTAGGATTTTGTTGAGGATATTTGCATCTATGTTCATGAGAGATATAGGTCTGTAATTTTCTTTTTTTATGAAGTCTTTACCTGGTTAAGGTATCAGGGATATGCTGGCTGCATAGAATGAGTTTGTGAGTATTCCATCCTTTTCTATGCTCTGAAATACCATTAGTAGTAGTGGCGTTAACTCTTCTCTGAAAGTTTGGTAGAAATCTGCAGTGAAGCTGTTCGGGCCAGGGCTTTTATTTTTGTTTGGAGTTTTTTGGCTACTTTTTCAATCTCTTCTTTTGTTATGGGTTTATTTAGTTGTTCTACCTCTGTTTCTGTTAGTTTAGATAGGTAATGGTTTCTAGGAATTCATGTGTTTCTTCTCTGGTTTCAAATTTGTTAGAGTACAATTTTTCATAGTAATCTGATATTCTTTCAATTTCAGTTGGGCCTGTTGTAATATTACCCATCTCATTTCTTATTCAGGTAATTTGCATCCTCTCTTGTTTTTCTTTTGTCGGTTTGGCCAATGGTCTATCAATTTTGTTAATGTATTCAAAGAGCCAGCTATTGGCCTTGTTAATTCTTTCAGTTGTTTTTCTGTTTTGTATTTCTTTTAATTCTGCTCTAATTTTTATTACTTGTCTTCTTCTGGTGCCTGAAGGTTTGTTTTGTTGCTCTCTTTCTATTTGTTCAAGTTGTAGGGATAATTCTTTGATTTTGGCCCTTTCTTCCTTTTGGATATGTGCATTTATTGATATAAATTGACCTCTGAGCACTGCTTTCACTGTGTCCCAAAGGTTTTGATAAGAAGTGTTCTCATTCTCAGTCTATGAATTTCTTTATTACATTTTTAATGTCGTCTAAAACCCACTGTTTTTGAGCAGGGTATGGTCCAGTTTCCAAGTGTGTGATTTCTTTTCCCTGCTTTTTCTGTTACTGATTTCAACTTTTATGGCCTTATGGTCAGAGAAGATGCTTTGTAATATATCAATGTTTCGGATTCTGCTAAGGCTTGCTTTATAACCTAAAATGTGGTCTATTCTTGATAATGTTCCATGTGCACTAGAAAAGAAAGTATGCTTGACTGCTCTTGGGTGGAGTGTTCTGTATATGTCTATAAGGTCAAATTCGTTGATTGTGGCATTTAGATCTTCCGTGTCTTTTTTTTTTTTAAATAATTTTTATTGTGCTTTAAGTGAAAGGTTACAAATCAAATCAGTCTCTCACATAAAAACTTATATACACCTTACTATATACTCCCATTTACTCTCCCCCTAATGAGTCAGCCCACTCTCTCCTTCCAGTCCCTCCTTTCGTGACGGTTTTGCCAGTTTCCAACCCTCTCTACCCTCCCATCTCCCGTCCAGATAGGAGACGCCAACACAGTCTCAAGTGTCCACCTGATACAAGTAGCTCACTCTTCATCAGCATCTCTCTCCAACCCATTGTCCAGTCCCTTCCATGTCTGATGAGTTGTCTTCGGGAATGATTCCTGTCCTGGGCCAACAGAAGGTTTGGGGACCATAACCACCGGGATTCTTCTAGTCTCAGTCAGACCATTAAGTCTGGTCTTTTTATGAGAATTTGGGGTCTGCATCCCACTGATCTCATGCTCCCTCAGGGGTTCTCTATTGTGCTCCCTGTCAGGGCAGTCATCGGTTGTGGCTGGGCACCATCTAGTTCTTCTGGTCTCAGGATGATGTAAGTTTCTGGTTCATGTGGCCCTTTCTTTCTCTTGGGCTCATAGTTATCATGTGACCTTGGTCATTCTCCTTTGATCCAGGTGGGTTGAGACTGATTGATGCATCTTAGACAGTCGCTTGTTAGCATTTAAGACACCAGACGCCACACTGCAAAGTGGGATGCAGAATGTTTTCATAATAGAGTTATTTTGCCAGTTGACTTAGAAGTCCCATTAAGCCGTAGTCCACAAACCCCTGCCCTGACTCTGCTGACCTTCAAAGCATTCAGTTTAACCTGGAAACTTCTTTGCTTTTGGTCCAGTCCAGTTGAGCTGACCTTCCGTGTATTGAGTATTGTCCTTCCCTTCACCTAAAGTAGTTCTTATCTACTAACTAATCAGTAAATAACCCTCTCCCACCCTTCCGCCCTCCCCCTCTTGTAACCACTAAAGTATGTGTTCTTCTCAATTTATACTATTTCTCAAGATCTTATAATAGTGGTCTTATACAATATTTGCCCTTTTGCATCTGCTAATTTCACTCAGCATAATGCCTTCCAGGTTCCTCCATGTTATGAAATGTTTCACAGATTCCTCACTGTTCTTTATTGATGCGTAGTATTCCATTGTGTGAATATACCATAATACGTTTATCCATTTATCCATTGATGGGCACCTTGGTTGCTTCCAGCTTTTTGCTATTGTAAACAGTGCTGCAATAAACATGGGTGTGCATATATCTGTTCATGTGAAGGCTCTTATTTCTCTAGGGTACATTCCAAGGAGTGGGATTTCTGGGTTGTATGGTAGTTCTATTTCTAACTTTTTAAGAAAACGCCAGATAGATTTCCAAAGTGGTTGTACCATTTGACATTCCCACCAGCAGTGCATAAGAGTTCCAATCTCTCCGCAGCCTCTCCAACATTTATTATTTTGTGTTTTTTGGGTTAATGCCACCTTGTTGGAGTGACATGGAATCTCATCGTAGTTTTAATTTGCATTTCTCTAATGTCTAATGATTGAGAGCATTTTCTCATGTATCTGTTAGCTGCCTGAATATCTTCTTTAGTGAAGTGCGTGTTCATATCCTTTGCCCACTTCTTGATTGGGTTGTTTGTCTTTTTGTGGTTGAGTTTTGACAGAATCATATAGATTTTAGAGATCAAGCGCTGGTCATAGATGTCATAGCTGCAAATTCTTTCCCAATCTGTAGGTGGTCTTTTTACTCTTTTGGTGAAGTCTTTAGACGAGCATAGGTGTTTGATTTTTAGGAGCTCCCGGTTATCTGGTTTCTCTTCGTCATTTTTGGTAATGTTTTGTATTCTGTTTATGCCTTGTATTAGGGCTCCTATTTTTTCTTCCATGATCTTTATCGTTTTAGTCTTTATGTTTAGGTCTTTGATCCACTTGGAGTTGGTTTTTGTGCACGGTGGGAGGTATGGGTCCTGTTTCATTTTTTTGCAAATGGATATCAAGTTATGCCAGCACCGTTCGTTAAAAAGACTATCTTTTCCCCAATTAACTGACACTGGGCCTTTGTCAAATATCAGCTGCTCATATGTGAATGGATTTATATCTGGGTTCTCAATTCTGTTCCATTGGTCTATGTGCCTGCTGTTGTACCAGTACCAGGCTGTTTTGACTACTGTGGCTGTATAATAGGTTCTGAAATCAGGTAGAGTGAGCCCTCCCACTTTCTTCTTCTTTTTCAGTAATGCTTTACTTATTTGAGGCTTCTTTCCGTTCCATATGAAGTTGGTGATTTGTTTCTCCATCACCTGAAAAAATGTCATTGGAATTTGGATCGGAAGTGCATTGTATGTATAGATGGCTTTTGGTAGAATAGACATTTTTACTATGTTAAGTCTTCCTATCCATGAGCAAGGTATGTTTTTCCACTTAGGAAGGTCCTTTTTAGTTTCTTGCAGTAGTACTTTGTAGTTTTCTTTGTATAGGTCTTTTACATCTTTGGTAAGGTTTATTCCTAAGCACTTTATCTTCTTGGGGGCTACTGTGAATGGTATTGATTTGGTGATTTCCTCTTCGATGTTCTTTTTGTTGATGTAGAGGAATCCAAGTGATTTTTTATGTTTATCTTACAACCTGAGACTCTGCCAATCTCTTCTATTAGTTTCAGTAGTTTTCTGGAGGATTCCTTAGGGTTTTCTGTGTATAAGATCATGTCATCTGCAAATAGAGATAATTTTACTTCTTCCTTGCCAATCTGGATGCTCTTTATTTCTTTGTCTAGCTTAATTGCTCTGGCTAGGACCTCTAGCACAATGTTGAATAAGAGCGGTGATAAAGGGCATCCTTGTCTGGTTCCTGTTCTCAAGGGAAATGCTTTCAGGCTCTGTCCATTTAGAGTGATGTTGGCTGTTGGCTGTTGGCTTTGTATAGATGCCCTTTATTATGTTGAGGAATTTTCCTTCAATTCCTATTTTGCTGAGAGTTTTTATCATAAATGGGTGTTGGACTTTTGTCAAATGCCTTTTCTGCATCAATTGATAAGATCATGTGGTTTTTGTCTTTTGTTTTATTTATATGGTGGATTACATTAGTGGTTTTTCTAATATTAAACCAGCCTTGCATAGCTGGTATAAATCCCACTTGGTCATGGTGGATTTTTTTTTTTTTTTTTTTGATATGTTGTTGAATTCTATTGGCTAGAATTGTGTTGAGGATTTTTGCATCTATGTTCATGAGGGATACAGGTCTGTAATTTTCCTTTTCTGTGGAATCTTTACCTTGTTTTGGTATCAGGGATATGGTTGCTTCATAGAATGAGTTAGGTAGTATTCCATCATTTTCTATGCTCTGAAATACCTTTAGTAGTAGTGGTGTTAACTTTTCTCTGAAAGTTTGGTAGAACTCTGCAGTAAAGCCATCCGGGCCAGGGTTTTTTTTCATGGGAGTTTTTTGATTACCGTTTCAATCTCTTTTTTTGTTATGGGTCTATTTAGTTGTTCTACTTCTGATTGTGTTAGTTTAGGTAGTTAGTGTTTTTCTAGGAATTCATCCATTTCTTCTAGGTTTGCAAATTTGGTAGAGTATAATTTTTTGTCATCATCTGATATGATTCCTTTAATTTCAGTTGGATCTGTTGTGATATGGCCCATTTCGTTTCTTATTCGGGTTATTTGGTTCCTTTCCTGTATTTCTTTAGTCAGTCTGGCCAATGGTTTATCAGTTTTGGTAATTTTTTGAAAGAACCAGCTTTTGGCTTTGTTAATTCTTTCAATTGTTTTTCTGTTCTCTAATTCATTTAGTTCAGCTCTAATTTTTATAATTTCTTTTCTTCTGGTGCGTGATGGATTCTTTTGTTGCTCGCTTTCTATTTGTTCAAGTTGTAAGGACAGTTCTCTGATTTTGGATCTTTCTTCTTTATGTATGTGTGCATTTATGAATATAAATTGACCTCTGAGCACTGCTTTTACTGTGTCCCAGAGATTTTGATAGGAAGTGTTTTCATTCTCGTTGCATTCTATGAATTTCTTTATTCCCTCCTTAATGGCTTCTATAACCCAGTCTTTTTTGAGCAGGGCATTGTTCATTTTCCAAGTATTTGATTTCTTTTCCCTAGTTTTTCTGTTATTGATTTCCACTTTTATGACCTTGTGGTCTGAGAAGATGCTTTGTAATATTTCGATGTTTTGGATTCTGCAAAGGTTTGTTTTATGACCCAATATGTGGTCTATTCTAGAGAATGTTCCATGTGTGCTAGAAAAAAAAAGTATACTTTGCAGCTGTTGGGTGGAGTGTTCTGTGTAAGTCTATGAGGTCAAGTTGGTTCATTGTAGCAATTAGGTCTTCCGTGTCTCTATTGAGCTTCTTACTGCAAGTCCTATCCTTCTCCGAAAGTGGTGTGTTGAAGTCTCCTACTATAACTGTGGAGGCGTCTATCTCACTTTTCAGTTCTGTTAAAGTTTGTTTTATGTATCTTGCAGCCCTGTCATTGGGTGCATAAATATTTAATATGGTTATATCTCCCTGGGCAATTGTCCCTTTAATCATTATGTAGTGTCCTTCTTTATTCTTTGTGGTGGATTTAAGTCCAAAGTCTATTTTGTCAGAAATTAATATTGCTACTCCTGCTCTTTTTTGCTTGTTGTTTCCTTGATGTATTTTTTTCCATCCTTTGAGTTTTAGTTTGTTTGTGTCTCTAGGTCTAAGGTGTGTCTCTTGTAGGCAGCATATAGACGGATCGTGTTTCTTTATCCAGTCTGAGACTCTCTGTCTCTTTATCGGTGCATTTAGTCCCTTTACAGTCAGCGTAATTATAGATAAGTATGTGTTTAGTGCTGTCATTTTGATGCCTTTTTGTGTGTGTTGTTGACAATTTCATTTTTCCACTTACTTTTTTGTGTTGAGACGTTTTTCTTTGTAAATTGTGTGTTCCTCATTTTCATAGTAGTTGAATTTATGTTTGCTGAGTCGCTATGTTTTTCTTGGTTTTTATTTTGAGTTATGGAATTGTTTTACCTCTTCGTGGTTACCGTAATATTTACCCCTATTTTTCTAAGTAAATATCTAACTTGTATTGTCTTATATCACCTTGTTTCCCTCTTCATATGGCAGGTCTATGCCTTCTGTATTTAGCCTCTCTTTTTGATTATTGTCATCTTTTACATATTGACTTGAATGATTCCCTGTTTTGAGCATTTTTTTTGTTGTTTTAAAATTAATCTTAATTTGTTTTTGTGATTTCCCTATTTGAATTACTATCAGGATGTTCTGTTCTGTGACCTTGTGTTGTGCTGGTATCTGATATTATTGATTTTCTGACCAAACAATTTCCTTTACTATTTCTTGTATTTTTGATTTGGTTTTTGCAAATTCTCTAAGCTTGTGTTTATCTGTAAATGTCTTAATTTCACCTTCATATTTGAGAGAGAGTTTTGCTGGATATATGATCCTTGGCTGGCTGTTTTTCTCCTTCAGTGCTCTATATATGTCATCCCATTGCCTTCTTGCCTGCATGGTTTCTGCTGAGTAGTCTGAACTTATTCTTATTGCTTCTCCTTTGTAGGAGACTTTTCTTTTATCCCTGGCTGCTTTGAAAATTTTCTCTTTATCTTCAGTTTGGCTAGTTTGATGATAATATGTCTTGGTGATTTCTTTTTGGATTAATCTTATATGGGGTTCGATGAGCATCTTGGATAGATATCCTTTCATCTTTCATGATGTCAGGGAAGTTTTCTGCCAACAGGTCTTCAACTATTGTCTCTGTGTTTTCTGTTATTCTTCTCTGTTCTGGAACTCCAATCATATGCAAGTTATTCTTCTTGATAGATTCCCACATGATTCTTAGGGTTTCTTCTTTTTTTTTTAATTCTTTTATCGATTTCTTTTCAGCTATATTGGTGTAATTCCCTTATCCTCCAGGTCCCCCACTCTGTGTTCCAGTTGCCCGATTCTGCTCCTCTGACTTCCTATTGAGTTGTCTAATTCTGTAATTTTATTGTTAATCTTTTGGATTTCTGAATGCTGTCTGTCCATGGATTCTTGCAGCTTATTAATTTTTCCAGTATGTTCTTGAATAATCTTTTTGAGTTCTTCAACTGCTTTATCAGTGTGTTCCTTGGCTTTTTCTGTAGGTTGCCTTATTTCATTTCTGAGGTCATCCCTGATGTCTTGAAGCATTCTGTAAATTAGTTTTTTATATTCTGCATCTGGCAATTCCAGGAGTGTATGTTCTTTTGGGAAATATTTTGATTCTTTAATTTGAGGAGTTGTAGAAGCAATCATGGTCTGCTTCTTTATGTTGGTTGATATCGACTGCTGTCTCCGAGCCATCTATAAGATATTGTAATGATTTACTTTATATTTGCTCACTGAGTCTTATCTTTCTTTGTTTTCTCTCAATATACATAGATGGGGTACCAGATTGCGCTCTCTTGATTGTTTTAGCCCTTGAATCACTTATGTCCTATTACCAGCTGGTTTGGGCTGTTACCAGATATATAAGCCTAAGAGTTCATTCACTATTCTTGAGTAGAATCTGATTTTGGGTCACCAAGTGTGTGGTGTAGACTGTCAACTTTCCACCTAGAGGAGTAGTGGTGATAGCTGTGTGCACCAGATTCTAGTAGCAGCATGGGGTCACACTCCAGGGGGGCAGGATGTTGACAGGCTTCCCCCAAGTGCCAGTGAGGTAGGTGTGTCTCTATTCCTAAAGCACTTTGGTGGGTGGGCTCTGCAGCTGTACCTTATGCACCCAATGCAAGTACCTCTACAGATTGGTAGGTGTCACCCTCCTTAGACCCCTAAGGCAGGAGGCTTGGTGGTCTGGGGGGAGCTTCAGCCCTCAGTTCCCTGTTGTGGGTCAGTGAGGGCTCTGTTGAATATGCAGAGATATCAGACCTGGGAAACTTGTCTTTCCAGTAATCTGCTAAAACAATTGCAGTCAGATCCCTATCAGAATTGCCTTTGCATTATAATAGCCACCTTGTTCCCTGTAGAGATGAAATCCCAAGACTGTGGATCTCATATGCTTGGCTGGAGCTGGTTCTGTATTTTTAGTCCAATTTCGGGAAGTCAGGGAAGGATTTTTGGTCCCTGGGTTTTTTTTAGCTGCTTCTCTCAGGCTAGGAGAATGGGTTAGGAAAAGACCGAAAAAAAAAAAAAAACCACAGAGCACTTCACTCCCTGGCTCAGGAAATTCCAATGTTAATGAAGCCACCTGGGAAGGGGAGGGAAGGGATCAGATAGATAGGAGAGAGTAAAAAAAAAAAAAAGAGAGAGAGAGTAGCACCCCGGAATATAGGCAAAGTTACTTATCTTGCTTGGCGATGGCTGTTTTATCTGAGATTCCCCAGGGGCGTGTAGCCTGTGTGCTTTGGCTGGGTTGAGATTGCCCCCGAGGGTCAGGCCCGCGTCCTGTGCTTGTGCTGTCTCAGAAGTCGTGGTCAGTTCCTCTGCTCCCAGTCCAAAGCCCAGTGCCAAGGTTCCCTGGCTGGGACGCTGCATTCCAGGCTTCAAAACCAGTTGCTGCCTCCCAGTGACTTCTCCTCCTGTCAGCCACGTCGCTGCACTGCCTGCGTGCACTGGCTAGGCTTCCCCTGAGGTCACTTTTGGGGGCTAGAGCTGCGACCCATGTTTGCGCCACCTCAAGATGCAGTGCTCAGCTCCCCTGTGCCCAGTCCAAAGCCCAGAGACAAGGTTTTCTGACTGGGACGCTGGCTCCAGGCTCCGAAAACAGTCATTGCTTCCCTGTGGTTGCTTGTTCTCAGTCTCTGTCACTCAGGTGAACTCTTTAGATCTGTGTTTGATGGTCAGGGTTCGTAGATGGTCATGTATGTGATCGATTCACTTGTTTTTCTGAGTGTTGCAACAGGGATCCAAGGTAGCTTCTACCTAGTCAGCCATCTTGGCCCCACCTCTTGGCCTGCAATTTTTTTCCTTCAATTCTTTGTTATCAGTCATCCCATTGCCTTCTTGCCTGCATGGTTTCTGCTGAGTAGTCTGAGCTTATTTTTATTGACTCTCCTTTGTAGGTGACTTTTCATTTATCCCTAGCTGCTCTTAAATGTTTCTCTTTATCTTTGGTTTTGGCAAGTTTGATTATAAGATTTCTTGGTGACTTTCTTTTAACATCTACCTTATGTGGAGTTCGATGAGCATCTTGGATAGATATCTTCTCATCTTTCATGATATCAAGGAAATTTCCTGTGACCAAATCTTCAACAATTCTCTCTGGATTTTCTTTTGTCCCTCCCTGTTCTGATACTCCTATCACTCGTAGTTTATTTCTCTTGATAGAGTCCCACATGATTCTTAGGGTTTCTTCATATTTTAAAATTCTTATATCTGATTTTTCTTCAAATTTATTGGTGCCAAGTGCTTTATCTTCAAGTTCACTAATTCTGCCTTCCACTTGCTCAATTCTGTTCCCCTGACTTTATATCAAGTTGTCTAATTCTGTAATTTTATTGTTAATCTTCTGAATTTCTGATTGCTGACTATCTATGGATTTTTCCAGCTTATTAATTTTTTCATTATGTTCCTGAATAACTTTTTTAATTTCTTCAATTGCTTTATCTGTGCATTCTTTGGCTTGTTCTGCGTATTGCCTCATTTCCTTCCTGATGTCTTGAAGGGTTCTGTTTATTAATCTTTTGTATTCTCTCTCTGGCAATTCCAGGAAGGTACTTTCATCTAGAAGATCCCTTGTTTCTTTGTTTTGAGAGCTTGTTGAAGTGATCATGGTCTGTTTCTTTGTATGATTTGATATTGACTCTTTTCTCCAAGCCATCTATTGGTTATTATATTAGTTTATTTTATGTTCACTTACTGTATCCTAGCTTCTTGCTTTGTTTTGTTTTGATATGCCCAAATAGGTTGCTTGCATGAGCTAGCTTGATTATTTTCACCTTTGAAGCTCTGACATCCTGTCACTAGATGGCTAGAGCTGTTTTCATGTATATCAGTCTAGGAGTCCATTATCTTTTCCTGTATGGATTTAGCTCAGGTGTCCGGGTAGCTGGTCATCAAATGTGTGGTACAGGCTTTCCTACAGTTTTAGAGGGGCAGAGATAGTTGGTATAGGTACTGGTATCTGGTTGCAGCAGGGGGTCACACTCTGAACAAGGCAGGGGGCTGAGAATTGACCCCCAAGTTTCTCTGAGGAAAGCATGTCCCTCTTCCCTAGAGCGTATAGGTGGATGGATACTGCAGACGGACCATGGGCACTCAAAGTTTTTGGTTGTAAGGACTGGGAGGTACCAGTTATCCTTGGACCTCTGTCACAGGTGGCTGGGTGACCTGAGTGGAGCCACCAGTCCTTAGGCCCTTGTCATGGGTAGGTGAGGACCCTGTTTAATAGGCAAAGTGGTGTCAAAGATCCAAAACCAACCTCTCCACTGCACAGCTGAAACAGCTGTAATCTGAGGGCAAGGGCCTATTCTCCTTGAAAGAGGCCCACAAAGGTCCATGCAGGGGGGAAAGGCACTCAAAGTCCGTGGAACTGTTATGCCTGGACAGGAGCTGCTTCTGTCCTGAGCTCCCCCGGTTGGTGGAGCTTGCAAATTATCTTTTTCCCCAACTGTGAATTTATTACTTCTCCCAGGCCATGAGGATGGCTTTAGGCTCTCAACAGGCCCTATCTCAGGCCCAGGGAAGTCAACAGCTGCTGAAGCTGGATTAGGCGGGTGGGGGGATGCAGTAAAATATATTCAAGTACTTAGCTTTTGCTGAGAGCACTGGTCTTCTCTGGTTCTGGAGGTGAGAGTAGGCTGTGTGGCTGGCTGCTTCTCCCTGAGGAAACTGTGGCTGAATGCTACTGCCAGCCCGCCACAGCCACCTCTGGGAGTTGTGCCTGAGGGCTCCAGGCAATTCAGGTCCAGTAACTCTGCTCTGCTTCTGAACCTTCTCTTCCTTCCCCTGCCACTCAGTTTGATTTCTAACTTTGTCTTTGATGTTTAGGGCTCCTAGCTTGTCATAAAATACTGGTTTCACTTGTTTTTTCGGGTCTTTGTAGTAAGAGGGCTTGCTGGAAGCGTCTGTCTATTCTGCCGTCTTGGCCCTGCGTCTCAAGTGGTAATGGTTCTTTTAAAGCAAATTTAAAGAAGTTCAACCTCTATTTCAGGAATGAGTCATTTGACTCCTCAGCAAGATTTCAGAGTTTGCAAATTTGTTTTTGTTTCCTTCTCTCTTTCCATTCTTACTTCTCTTTTCCATCCTGGTGCTACCTCTGCTTCACCCACGTTTTAGCTGTTTAGACCTTGGCTGGTTACTTAACAGAGTCCCTCGGTGGTGCAAATGGTTAAATGTTTGGCTGCTAACTGAAAGGTTGAAGGCTGGAGTCCACCCAGAGTTGCCTCAGGAGAAAAGACTGGCAATCTACTTTGGAAATATCAGACATTGAAATCTCTATGGAGCACAGTTCTCCTCTGACACACATGGGAGTCACCATGCATCAGAACATCAAAAGCTACTTGATGGTAACTTTTTTTTTTTTTTGATGGAGGACACTCAATAACCCATTACTCCCTCTTTCCTCACATCCTTCAAAACTCCTTTTTTTTTTGGCAAGGTGATCTTAGGTAGGTGTTAGGAAGAAAATAATCTGAATAAACTCCTCTTTGCCAGACTATTTGTGAAAAAATATACACAGGAGAGAAAAACTCTCATTAAAGCAACATTCTGTAAGTGGGGTGATGGCTACTTTCTGGTTTTACCCCCGGTGAGTAAGAGAATCTTGAGTTTAATAGTTATGTAGTGTTTCCACCCAAAAGGTGGTTATCTATAACATAAATGGAAAAAAAGTTAATCTTATTAGCCTAATTCAGATTGATAGTGGCTAACTACTAAGAGGAAACCCTGGTGGCATAGTGGTTAAGTGCTACAGCTGCTAACCCAAGGGTCAGCAGTTCAAATCCACAAGGCGCTCCTCGGAAACTCTATGGGGCAGTTCTACTCTGCCCTGTAGGGTTGCTATGAGTCAGAATCGACTTGACAGCACTGGGTTGTAACTACCAAGAGGCATAGTGGTGAACAGCTACAGCTGTTAACCAGAAAGTCAGCCGTTCAAATCCACCAGGCACTCCTTGGAGACTCTATGTGGCAGTTCTACTATGTCATATAGGGTCGCTATGAGTTGGAATAGACTCAACGGCAGTGTTTTTTTTTTTTTTTTTTTGGTTTTAACTATTAAAAAGTTTTGTAACCACAGTCATGATGCAGTAGGAAAGAACGAGCCAATAAATTAGGGACGTTTTTCATAGATGAGGGTTGTGAAAATGGTGGTCTTAAGACCAAACATTTGCCATTCCTAATAAATTGAAATATGATAAGGGAACATATCCTTTCAAACAGTTAGGACCATTAAATGAAATAATACTTACAAAATACTTAAAATGATGGGTTTATAAACTCTAGTTATTTATTAGAATCACCCTTCCATGCTGAGATTTTGATTCAGTATGTCTGAGGTGATTAAAATAACAACAACTGTGACTGCCTAGATGATCATGATTTTCTACCAGGGTTGGGACTCATTGGTTTTACCCATAGAAGCCAATCAATATATATTTTAGCTGTCATTATCGTTACTAACATGGAGTAGCATTTCCCAAATGTTGTGTGGGAATACCGGAAGCATTAAAAGATCTATGAAAACGCAAATTGTGATCAAATATATGTGGGAAATGCTGCATGACCTATCCCCCTCTTAGAAACTAAGAGGCACATTTGCTTACTGAAGAAGTTAAATCCTTTAAATACACCTATTTCCCAAACTTTTATAAACCCAAAACTCTATCCTGGAACATCTACCAACATTCTTTCAGAGTAGAATTTGGAAGAATATATTCTGAGTGAAGTTCCTAAAGGAAGAATATATTCTGAGTAAACCTAAGCAGAAGTGCATACAGCAAAGTATAGATAATATATAATTATGCTCTGTATAACTTCCCACTTTACAGCAGTAAGTAATTATTTCCACTTTTCAGATCAAGTCAAGCAGCATAGGACATCATGGAGTCATTTCTGACATAAAAAAAGACATCAGAAAACTTCTTTTTTGACCCCACCCAATTGCCATCCCAGTTTTCTGTTCTCCTATACAGCAAGTCTCCTGAAAACTGTTGTCTATATGTATTGTCTCCAATTTGTCTTTCGAGCCTACTCTGTATCAGTTAGTTTCCTAGGGCTGCCTTAAACACACACCCACACACATATACATACAAATTGGGTGGCTTATAAGAACAGCAATCTCTTGTCTCACAGATCTGAAGGCCAGAAGTCCAAATTCAGGGTGTTGGCAGGGCCATGGTCCTTCTGAAGAGTCTATGAAAAGATCTTTTCTCTCCCTGATTCTGGTACTCCAGGTATTCCTTGCAGTTGCAGTTCCTGGCTATCTTCCCTTTGTCTTTTCTTTTATAAAAATATCACTAGTATCTTTTTAGAACCCACCTGACTCCAGTATGACCTCATGTTAACTTAATTGATAACATCTTCAAAGACTCTCTTTCCAAACAAGGTCACATTCACAAGTACAAGCCTTAAAACCTCAATGTGGAGGCAGGGCCAAGATGGCGGACTAGGTGGACACTACTGCGGATCCCTCTTGCAACAAAGACTCGGAAAAACAAGTGAATTGATCACATACATAACAATCTACGAACTCTGAACAACAAACACAGATTTAGAGACGGAGAATGAACAAATATGGGGAGACAGCGATTGTTTTCAGAGCGAGGAGGCAGCGTACCAAGCAGGTGACATTCGGAGCCCGATTTGGGGCAGAGCCCAGGGGGGCAGACGGCACAGACAAGGGGCCCAGCCCTAGCCCCCGAACTCATCCCGGGAGGGAGCCCAGCTGGTTGGCGCGGGCGGAGTGGCGGCGCAGCTGGTGGGAGAAGTCCCCGGGAGGCAGTGACTGGTCTTGGAGCGGGGAGAGCAGCGTCCCAGCCGGGGAACCGTCCCGCCGGGAGTTTGGCGGGGAGCGGGCGTGGCACGACCGCAGGGACCAGCTACATTTCCCCGAATAGACCCCGGGGGGGGCCCAGTCGTTCGTGCGGGCAGCGCCCACCCAGTTCGCACGAGCGGCGCGGCGCACCACAGGGAAAAGTCCCCGGGAGGAAGTGACTGGTCTTGGAGCGGGGAGAGCAGCGTCCCAGCCGGGAAGCCATCCCGCCAGGATTTTGGCGGGTGCGGGTGGGACGTGAGCGCGGGGACCAGTTATATTCCCCTGAATTGACCCCGGGGGGGGGCCCAACCGTTTGTGTGGGCGGCGACCACCTAGTTTGCGCGAGTGGCGCGGTGCGCTAGAGGGAGAAGTCCCTGGGAGGAAGCAACTGGTCTTGGAGTGGGGAGAGCAGCGTCCCAGCCGGGGAGCCGTCCCGCCAGGATTTTGGTGGGCGCGAGCGGGGCGTGAGCACAGGGATCAGCTACATTCCCCTGAATTGACCCCGGGGCGGTCCCAACCGGTTCGTGCGGGCCCAGCTGGTTCGCGCGGGTGGTGTGGCGGAGCAGCCGGTGGAAGAAGTCCCCGGGAGGCAGTGGCTGGTCTTGGAGTGGGGAGAGCGGTGCCCCAGCCGGGACGCGCAGTCGCGACTCAGGCACGGGGACCTGCTCTGCTCTCCTGAGCTGACCCCGGGGGGGGAGCCCACCCGGTTCCCAGGAGCGGCGCGAGACGCGGCTGGCAGGACGGGGAGTCCCCGGGAGGCAGCGACTGATTTTGGAGACGGGAGTGCACCATCCCAGTAGGGGAGCCTTAACCTTGGGGGTGGGGCTGACAGCAGAGGATCTGACCGTGACGCCAGCGGGCCAGAACCCCTGGGGGGCAATCTCCACACAGCCAGTACATATAGGCGACGCGCCCCGTGGACATCTCAGATATAAGAGTCATTCCAAGTAAGACAAACAACTCTGGCTATATTCTGAGGTGCTACACTCCTAGCTCTCTGATCCCTCCCCCACCCTCCCCAGGCAGCTCCATTAACATCCGAATAGGCTGAGCCAGAGGGAGAACTCTGATAGGGATCTGACTGCATTTTTTTTTTAGCGGATTTTCTGGAAAAACTAGTTTCCCAGTGATGGCTCAGAGACAGCAGTCCATATCAAACCACGTAAAGAGGCAGACCACGACAGCTTTTCCAACCCCCCAAACAAAAGAATCAAAATCTTTCCCAAATGAAGATACAATCCTGGAATTATCAGATACAGAATATAAAAAAACTAATTCATAGAATGCTTAAAGACATCACAAATGAAATTAGGCTAACTGCAGAAAAAAACAAAGAACACACTGATAAAACTGTTGAAGAACTCAAAAAGATTATTCAAGAACATACTGGAAAAATTAATAAGTTGCAAGAATCCATAGAGAGACAGCATGTAGAAATCCAAAAGATTAACAATAAAATTACAGAATTAGACACCGCAATAGGAAGTCAGAGGAGCAGACTCGAGCAATTAGAATGTAGACTGGGACATCTGGAGGACCAGGGAATCAACACCAACATAGCTGAAAAAAAAATCAGATAAAAGAATTTAAAAAAATGAAGAAACCCTAAGAATCATGTGGGACTCTATCAAGAAGGATAACTTGTGAGTGATTGGAGTCCCAGAACAGGGAGGGGGGACAGAAAACACAGAGAAAATAGTTGAAGAATTCCTGACACAAAACTTCCCTGACATCATGAAAGACGAAAGGATATCTATCCAAGATGCTCATCGAACCCCATTTAAGATTGATCCAAAAAGAAAAACACCAAGACATATTATCATCAAACTTCCAAAACCAAAGATAAACAGAAAATTTTAAAAGCAGCCAGGGAGAAAAGAAAGGTGTCCTTCAAGGGAGAATCAATAAGAATAAGTTCAGACTACTCAGCAGAAACCATGCAGGCAAGAAGGGAATGGGATGACGTATACAGAGCACTGAAGGAGAAAAACTGCCAACCAAGGATCATATATCCAGCAAAACTCTCTCTGAAATATGAAGGAGAAATTAAGATATTTACAGATAAACACAAGTTTAGAGAATTTGCAAAAACCAAACCAAGGCTACAAGAAATGCTAAAGGAGATTGTTTGGTCAGATGACCAATAATATCAGATACCAGCACAATACAAGGTCACAAAACAGAACGTCCTGATATCAACTCAAATAGGGAAAGCACAAAAACAAACAAATTAAGATTAATTCTAAAAAATAAATAAATAAACAAAATAATACACATAACAGGGAATCATGGAAATCAATAGATAAACGATCACAATAATCAAAAAGACGGACTAAATATAGGAGGCATTGAACTGCCAGAAGGAGAGTGATACAAGGCGATATAGAACGATACAAGTTAGGTTTTTACTTAGAAAAATAGGGGTAAATAATAAGGTAACCACAAAAAGGAATATCAACTCCATAACTCAAGAAAAACGTAACGACTCAACTAACATAAAGTTAAACATTATGAAAATGAGGATCTCACAATCTACTAAGAAGAACGTCTCAGCACAAAAAAAATGTGGAAAAATGAAATGGCCAACAACACACATGAAAAGGCATCAAAATGACAGCACTAAAAACTTATTTATCTATAATTACCCTGAATGTAAATGGACTAAATGCACCAATAAAGAGACAGAGAGTCTCGGACTGGATAAAGAAACACGATCCATCTATATGCTGCCTACAAGAGACACACCTTAGACTTAGAGACACAAACAAACTAAAACTCAAAGGATGGAAAAAAGTATATCAAGCAAACAATAAGCAAAAAAGAAGAGGAGTCGCAATATTAATTTCTGACAAAATAGACTTTAGACTTAAATCCACCACAAAGGATAAAGAAGGACACTATATAATGATAAAAGGGACAATTGATCAGGAAGACATAACCATATTAAATATTTATGCACCCAATGACAGGGCTACAAGATACATAAATCAAATTTTAACAGAATTGAAAAACGAGATAGATACCTCCACAATTATAGTAGGAGACTTCAACACACCACTTTCGGAGAAGGACAGGACATCCAGTAAGAAGCTCAACAGAGACACGGAAGATCTAATTACAACAATCAACCAACTTGACCTCATTGACTTATACAGAACTCTCCAGCCAACTGCTGCAAAATATACTTTTTTTTCTAGCGCACATGGAACATTCTCTAGAATAGACCACATATTAGGTCATAAAACAAATCTTTGCAGAGTCCAAAACATCGAAATATTACAAAGCATCTTCTCAGACCACAAGGCAATGAAACTAGAAATCAATCACAGAAAAACTAGGGAAAAGAAAACAAATACTTGGAAAACGAACAATACCCTTCTGAAAAAAGACTGGGTTATAGAAGACATCAAAGAGGGAATAAGGAAATTCTTAGAAAGCAACGAGAACGAAAATACTTCCTATCAAAACCTCTGGGACAGCAAAAGCAGTGCTCAGAGGCCAATTTATATCGATAAATGCACACATACAAAAAGAAGAAAGAGCCAAAATCAGAGAACTGTCCCGACAACTTGAACAAATAAAAAGTGAGCAACAAAAGAACCCATCAGCACCCGAAGAAAACAAATAATAAAAATTAGAGCTGAACTCAATGAATTAGAGAACAGAAAAACAATTGAAAGAATTAACAAAGCCAAAAGTTGGTTCTTTGAAAAAATTAACAAAATTGATAAACCATTGGCTAGACTGACCTAAGAGAAACAGGAAAGGAAACAAATAACCCGAACAAGAAACGAGAAGGACCACATCACAACAGAGCCAAATGAAATTAAAAGAATCATTTCAGATTACTACGAAAAATTGTACTCTAACAAATTTGAAAAACTAGAAGAAATGGATAAATTCTTGGAAAAACACTACCTACCTAAACTAACAGATTCAGAAGTAGAACAACTAAATAGACCCATAACAAAAAAAGAGATTGAAACGGTAATCAAAAAACTCCCAACAAAAAAAAGTCCTGGCCCAGACGGCTTCACTGCAGACTTCTACCAAACCTTCAGAGAAGAGTTAACACCACTACTACTGAAGGTATTTCAAAGCATAGAAAAAGACGGAATACTACCCAACTCATTCTATGAAGCTACCATCTCCCTGATAACAAAACCAGGTAAAGACATTACAAAAAAAAAAAGAAAATTATAGACCTATATCCCTCATGAACATTGATGCAAAAATCCTCAACAAAATTCTAGCCAATAGAATCCAACAACACATCAAAAAAATAATTCACCCTGATCAAGTGGGATTTACACCAGGTATGCAAGGTTGGTTTAATATCAGAAAAACAATTAATGTAATCCATCACATAAATAAAACAAAAGATAAAAACCACATGATCTTATCAATTGATGCAGAAAAGGCATTTGACAAAGTCCAACACCCATTTATGATAAAAACTCTTACCAAAATAGGAATTGAAGGAAAATTCCTCAACATAATAAAGGGCATCTATGCAAAGCCAACAGCCAATATCACTCTAAATGGAGAGAACCTGAAAGCATTTCCCTTGAGAACGGGAACCAGACAAGGATGCCCTTTATCACCGCTCTTATTCGACATCGTACTTGAAGTCCTAGCCAGGGCAATTAGGCTAGACAAAGAAATAAAGGGTATCCAGATTGGCGAGGAGGAAGTAAAGCTATCACTATTTGCAGATGACATGATCGTATACATGGAAAACCCTAAGGAATCCTCCAGAAAACTACTGAAACTAATAGAAAAGATTGGCAGAGTCTCAGGTTATAAAATAAACATACAAAAATCACTTGGATTCCTCTACATCAACAAAAAGAACACCGAAGAGGAAATCACCAAATCAATACCATTCACAGTAGCCCCCAAGAAGACAAAATACTTAGGAATAAATCTTACTAAGGATGT
Source organism: Loxodonta africana (assembly GCF_030014295.1). Classification (NCBI taxonomy): domain Eukaryota; kingdom Metazoa; phylum Chordata; class Mammalia; order Proboscidea; family Elephantidae; genus Loxodonta; species Loxodonta africana. The sequence goes on from NC_087344.1 coordinate 110,141,035, forward strand.
AAAAGACCTATACAAGGAAAACTAGAAAGCTCTACTACAAGAAATTCAAAAGGACATACTTAAGTGGAAAAACATACCCTGCTCATGGATAGGAAGACTTAAGATAGTAAAAATGTCTATTCTACCAAAAGCCATTTATACATATAACGCACTTCCAATCCAAATACCAATGTCATACTTTAAGGGGATAGAGAAACAAATCACTAATTTCATATGGAAAGGAAAGAACCCCCGGATAAGCAAAACATTACTGAAAAAGAAGAAGAAAGTGGGAGGCCTCACCCTGCCTGATTTCAGAACCTATTATACAGCTACAGTAGTCAAAACAGCCTGGTACTGGTACAACAACAGGCACATAGACCAATGGAACAGAATTGAGAACCCAGATATAAATCCATCCACGTATGAGCAGCTGATATTTGACAAAGGACCAGTGTCAGTCAATTGGGGAAATGATAGTCTTTTTAACAAATGGTGCTGGCATAACTGGATATCCATATGCAAAAGAATGAAACAGGACCCATACCTCACACCATGCACAAAAACTAACTCTTAGTGGATCAAAGACCTAAACATAAAGACTAAAACGATAAAGATCATGGAAGAAAAAATAGGATCTACCCTAGGAGCCCTAATACAGGGCATAAACAGAATACAAAACATTACCAAAAATGATGAAGAGAAACCAGATAACTGGGAGCTCCTAAAAATCAAACACCTATGCTCATCTAAAGACTTCACCAAAAGAGTAAAAAGACCACCTACAGACTGGGAAAGAATATTCAGCTATGACATCTCAGACCAGCGCCTGATCTCTAAAATCTACATGATTCTGTCAAAACTCAACCACAAAAAGACAAACAACCCAATCAAGAAGTGGGCAAAGGATATGAACACACATTTCACTAAAGAAGATATTCAGGCAGCCAACAGATACATGAGAAAATGCTCCCGATCATTAGCCATTAGAGAAATGCAAATTAAAACTACGATGAGATTCCATCTCACACCAGCAAGGCTGGCATTAATCCAAAAAACACAAAATAATAAATGTTGGAGAGGCTGCGGAGAGATTGGAACTCTCATACACTGCTGGTGGGAATGTAAAATGGTACAAGCACTTTGGAAATCCATCTGGTGTTATCTTAAACAGTTAGAAATAGAACTACCATACAACCCAGAAATCCCACTCCTAGGAATATACCCTAGAGATACAAGAGCCTTCATACAAACAGATATATGCACACCCATGTTTATTGCAGCTCTGTTTACAATAGCAAAAAGCTGGAAGCAACCAAGGTGTCCATCAACGGATGAATGGGTAAATAAATTGTGGTATATTCACACAATGGATTACTACGCATCGATAAAGAACAGTGACGAATCTCTGAAACATTTCATAACATGGAGGAACCTGGAAGGCATTATGCAGAGCGAAATTAGTCAGAGGCAAAAGGACAAATATTGTATAAGACCACTATTATAAGATCTTGAGAAATAGTAAACCTGAGAAGAACACATACTTTTGTGGTTACGAGGCAGGGAGGGAGGGAGGGTGGGAGAGGTTTTTTATTGATTAATCAGTAGATAAGAACTGCTTTAGGTGAAGGGAAAGACAACACTCAATACATGGAAGGTCAGCTCAATTGGACTGGACCAAAAGCAAAGAAGTTTCCGGGATAAAATGAATGCTTCAAAGGTCAGGGGAGCAAGTGCGGAGGTCTGGGGAACATGGTTTGCGGGGACCTCTAAGTCAATTGGCAAAATAATTCTATTATGAAATCATTCTGCATCCCACTTTGAAATGTGGCGTCTGGGGTCTTAAATGCTAACAAGCGGCCATCTAAGATGCAGCAATTGGTCTCAACTCACCTGGAGTAAAGGAAAATGAAGAATACCAAGATCACACGACAACTAAGAACCCAAGAGACAGAAAGGGCCACATAAACCAGAGACCTACATCATCCTGAGACCAGAAGAACTAGTTGGTGCCCGGCCACAATCGATGACTGCCCTGTCAGGGAGCACAAGAGAGAACTCCTGAGGGAGCAGGAGATCAGTGGGATGCAGACCCCAAATTCTCATAAAAAGACCATACTTAATGGTCTGACTGCGACTAGAGGAATCCCGGCGGCAATGCTCCCCAGACCTTCTGTTGGCACAGGACAGGAACCATCCCCGAAGACAACTCATCAGACATGAAAGGGACTGGTCAGCGGTGGGGAGAGAGATGCTGATGAAGAGTGAGCTAATTAAATCAGGTGGACACTGGAGAGTGTGTTGGCAACTCTTGTCTGGAGGGGGGATGGGAAGATAGAGAGAGAGGGAAGACGGCAAAAATGGCATGAAAGGAGAGACTGAAAGGGCTGACTCAATAGGGGGAGAGCAAGTGGGAGAAGGGAGTAAGATGTATGTAAACTTACATGTGACAGACTGATTGAAATTGTAAGTGTTCACTTGAAGCTTAATAAAAGTTAATTAAAAAAAAAAAAAAAAACTTCAATGTGTCATTTTGTGGAACACAATTCACTCCATAACACACTTCATTCAGGTTTTTGTCCTCACCGCTGTTCTAAAATGCAGCATATCAATGACATCACAGCATTTAACACGGTTGATACCCTTCCTTCTTGAAAATCTTTTTTCACTTGACTTCTAGGACGTCAGACTCACCTGATTTTCCTCCTTCATTGCCAGCCATGCCTTCTCATTCTTCATTCTGATTTCCCTCATCTCTTCTATCTCTTGAACAACCCACCAATCCTGGTGCTCCGTATTCCCCTTTCCTTTTGCTGCACCCTCGCCCACATATACACTATCATTATCTAACACATAGTTTGTCTATTTATTTATTTATTTATTATTTTTTTTAATAACTTTTATTAAGCTTCAAGTGAACGTTTATAAATCCAATCAGTCTGTCACATATAAGTTTACATATATCTCACTCCCTACTCCCACTTGCTCTCCTCCTCTTGAGTCAGCCCTTTCAGTCTCTCCTTTCTTGACAATTTTGCCGGCTTTCCTCTCTCTCTATCCTCCCATCCCCCCTCCAGACAAGAGTTGCCAACACAATCTCAAGTGTCCACCTAATATAATTAGCTCACTCTTCATCAGCGTCTCTCTCCCACCCGCTGACCAGTCCCTTTCATGTCTGATGAGTTGTCTTCGGGGATGGTTCCTGTCCTGTGTCAACTGAAGGTCTGGGGAGCATGGCCGCCGGGATTCCTCCAGTCTCAGTCAGACCATTAAGTTTGGTCTTTTTATGAGAATTTGAGGTCTGTATGCCACTGATCTCCTGCTCCCTCAGGGGTCCTCTGTTGTGCTCCCTGTCAGGGCAGTCATCGATTGTGGCCGGGCACCAACTAGTTCTTCTGGTCTCAGGATGATGTAGGTCTCTGGTTCATGTGGCCCTTTCTGTCTCTTGGGCTCTTAGTTGTCGTGTGGCCTTGGTGTTCTTCATTTTCCTTTGCTCCAGGTGGGTTGAGACCAATTGCTGCATCTTAGATGGCCGCTTGTTAGCATTTAAGACCCCGGACGCCACATTTCAAAGTGGGATGCAGAATGATTTCATAATAGAATTATTTTGCCAATTGACTTAGAAGTCCCCGCAAATCATGTTCCCCAGACCCCCGCACTTGCTCCCCTGACCTTTGAAGCATTCATTTTATCCCGGAAACTTCTTTGCTTTTGGTCCAGTCCAATTGAGCTGACCTTCCATGTATTGAGTGTTGTCTTTCCCTTCACCTAAAGCAGTTCTTATCTACTGATTAATCAATAAAAAACCCTCTCCCACCCTCCCTCCCTCCCCCACTCGTAACCACAAAAGTATGTGTTCTTCTCAGGTTTACTATTTCTCAAGATCTTATAATAGATCTTATACAATATTTGTCCTTTTGCCTCTGACTAATTTCGCTCTGCATAATGCCTTCCAGGTTCCTCCATGTTATGAAATGTTTCAGAGATTCGTCACTGTTCTTTATCGATGCGTAGTATTCCATTGTGTGAATATACCACAATTTATTTACCCATTCATCCGTTGATGGACACCTTGGTTGCTTTCAGCTTTTTGCTATTGTAAACAGAGCTGCAATAAACATGGGTGTGCATATATCTGTTTGTATGAAGGCTCTTGTATCTCTAGGGTATATTCCTAGGAGTGGGATTTCTGGGTTGTATGGTAGTTCTATTTCTAACTGTTTAAGATAACGCCAGATAGATTTCCAAAGTGGTTGTACCATTTTACATTCCCACCAGCAGTGTATGAGAGTTCCAATCTCTCCGCAGCCTCTCCAACATTTATTATTTTGTGTTTTTTGGATTAATGCCAGCCTTGCTGGTGTAAGATGGAATCTCATCGTAGTTTTAATTTGCATTTCTCTAATGGCTAATGATCGTGAGCATTTTCTCATGTATCTGTTGGCTGCCTGAATATCTTCTTTAGTGAAATGTGTGTTCATATCCTTTGCCCACTTCTTGATTGGGTTGTTTGTCTTTTTGTGGTTGAGTTTTGACAGAATCATGTAGATTTTAGAGATCAGGCGCTGATCAGAGATGTCATAGCTGAAAATTCTTTCCCAGTCTGTAGGTGGTCTTTTTACTCTTTTGGAGAAGTCTCTAGATGAGCATAGGTGTTTGATTTTTAGGAGCTCCCAGTTATCTGGTTTCTCTTCATCATTTTTGGTAATGTTTTATATTCTGTTTATGCCCTGTATTAGGGCTCCTAGGGTTGTCCCAATTTTTTCTTCCATGATCTTTATCGTTTTAGTCTTTATGTTTAGGTCTTTGATCCACTTGGAGTTAGTTTTTGTGCATGGTGTGAGGTATGGGTCCTGTTTCATTCTTTTGCATATGGATATCCAGTTATGCCAGCACCATTTGTTAAAAAGGCTATCTTTTCCCCAGTTAATTGACACTGGTCCTTTGTCAAATATCAGCTGCTCATACGTGGATGGATCTATGTCTGGGTTCTCAATTCTGTTCCATTGGTCTATGTGTCTGTTGTTGTACCAATACCAGGCTGTTTTGACTACTGTGGCTGTATAATAGGTTCTGAAGTCAGGTAAGGTGAGGCCTCCCACTTTCTTCTTCTTTTTCAGTAGTGCTTTGCTTATCCGGGGCTTCTTTCCCTTCCATATGAAATTGGTGATTTGTTTCTCTATCCCCTTAAAATATGACATTGGAATTTGGATCGGAAGTGCGTTATATGTATAGATGGCTTTTGGTAGAATAGACATTTTTACTATGTTAAGTCTTCCTATCCATAAGCAGGGTATGTTTTTCCACTTAAGTATGTCCTTTTGAATTTCTTGTAGTAGAGCTTTCTAGTTTTCTTTGTATAGGTCTTTTACATCCTCGGTAAGATTCATTCCTAAGTATCTTATCTTCTTGGGGGCTACTGTGAATGGTATTGATTTGGTTATTTCCTCTTCGGTATTCTTTTTGTTGATGTAGAGGAATCCAAGTGATTTTTGTATGTTTATTTTATAACCTGAGACTCTGCCAAACTCTTCTATTAGTTTCAGTAGTTTTCTGGAGGATTCCTTAGGGTTTTCTGTGTATATAATCATGTCATCTGCAAATAGTGACAACTTTACTTCTTCCTTGCCAATCCGGATACCTTTTATTTCTTTGTCTAGCCTAATTACCCTGGCTAAGACTTCCAACACGATGTTGAATAAGAGCGGTGATAAAGGGCATCCTTGTCTGGTTCCCGTTCTCAAGGGAAATGCTTTCAGGTTCTCTCCATTTAGAGTGATATTGGCTGTTGGCTTTGCATAGATGCCCTTTATTATGTTGAGGAATTTTCCTTCAATTCCTATTTTGGTAAGAGTTTTGATCATGAATGGGTGTTGGACTTTGTCAAATGCCTTTTCTGCATCAATTGATAAGATCATGTGGTTTTTGTCTTTTGTTTTATTTATGTGGTGGATTACATTAATGGTTTTTCTGATATTAAACCAGCCTTGCATACCTGGTATAAATCCCACTTGATCAGGGTGAATTATTTTTTTGATGTGTTGTTGGATTCTATTGGCTAGAATTTTGTTGAGGATTTTTGCATCAATGTTCATGAGGGATATAGGTCTATAATTTTCTTTTTTTTTGTAATGTCTTTACCTGGTTTTGTTATCAGGGAGTTGGTGGCTTCATAGAATGAGTTGGGTAGTATTCCGTCATTTTCTATGCTTTGGAATACTTTTAGTAGTAGTGGTGTTAACTCTTCTCTGAAAGTTTGGTAGAACTCTGCAGTGAAGCCGTCCGGGCCAGGGCTTTTTTTTTGTTGGGAGTTTTTTGATTACCGTTTCAATCTCTTTTTCTGTTATGGGTCTATTTAGTTGTTCTACTTCTGAATGTGTTAGTTTAGGTAGGTAGTGTTTTTCCAGGAATTCATCCATTTCTTCTAGGTTTTCAAATTTGTTAGAGTACAATTTTTCATAATAATCTGAAATGATTCTTTTAATTTCATTTGTTTCTGTTGTGATGTGGTCCTTCTCATTTCTTATTCGGGTTATTTGTTTCCTTTCCTGTATTTCTTTATTCAGTCTAGCCAATGGTTTATCAGTTTTGTTAATTTTTTCCAAGAACCAGCTTTTGGCTTTGTTAATTCTTTCAATTGTTTTTCTGTTCTCTAATTCATTGAGTTCAGCTCTAATTTTTATTATTTGTTTTCTTCTGGTGCCTGATGGATTCTTTTGTTGCTCAGTTTCTATTTGTTCAAGTTGTCGGGACAGTTCTCTGATTTTGGCTCTTTCTTCTTTTTGTATGTGTGTATTTATCGATATAAATTGGCCTCTGAGCACTGCTTTTGCTGTGTCCCAGAGGTTTTGATAGGAAGTATTTTCATTCTCGTTGCATGCTATGAATTTCCTTATTCCCTCCTTGATGTCTTCTATAACCCAGTCTTTTTTTCAGCAGGGTATTGTTCATTTTCCAAGTATTTGATTTCTTTTTCCTAGTTTTTCTGTTATTGATCTCTAGTTTTATTGCCTTGTGGTCTGAGAAGATGCTTTGTAATATTTCGATGTTTTGGACTCTGCAAAGGTTTGTTTTATGACCTAATATGTGGTCTATTCTAGAGAATGTTCCATGTGCGCTAGAAAAAAAAGTATATTTTGCAGCAGCTGGGTGGAGAGTTCTGTATAAGTCAATGAGGTCAAGTTGGTTGATTGTTGTAATTAGATCTTCCGTGTCTCTGTTGAGCTTCTTACTGGATGTCCTGTCCTTCTCCGAAAGTGGTGTGTTGAAGTCTCCTACTATAATTGTGGAGGTATCTATCTCGTTTTTCAATTCTGTTAAAATTTGATTTATGTATCTTGTAGCCCTGTCATTGGGTGCATAAATATTTAATATGGTTATGTCTTCCTGATCAATTGTCCCTTTTATCATTATATAGTGTCCTTCTTTATCCTTTGTGGTGGATTTAAGTCTAAAGTCTATTTTGTCAGAAATTAATATTGCGACTCCTCTTCTTTTTTGCTTATTGTTTGCTTGATATACTTTTTTCCATCCTTTGAGTTTTAGTTTGTTTGTGTCTCTAAGTCTAAGGTGTGTCTCTTGTAGGCAGCATATAGATGGATCGTGTTTCTTTATCCAGTCCGAGACTCTCTGTCTCTTTATTGGTGCATTTAGTCCATTTACATTCAGGGTAATTATAGATAAATAAGTTTTTAGTGCTGTCATTTTGATGCCTTTTTATGTGTGTTGTTGACAATTTCATTTTTCCACATACTTTTTTGTGCTGAGGCGTTTTTCTTAGTAAATTGTGAGATCCTCATTTTCATAGTGCTTGACTTTATGTTAGTTGAGTCGTTACATTTTTCTTGGTTTTTATCTTGAGTTATAGAGTTGTTGTACCTTTTTGTGGTTACCTTATTATTTACCCCTATTTTTCTAAGTAAAAACCTAACTTGTATTGTTCTATATCGCCTTGTATCACTCTCCATATGGCAGTTCAGTGCCTCCTGTATTTAGTCCCTCTTTTTGATTATTGTGATCTTTTACCTATTGACTTCCATGATTCCCTGTTATATGTATTTTTTTTTTAATTAATCTTAATTTGTTTGTTTTTGTGATTTCCCTATTTGAGTTGATATCAGGACGTTCTGTTTTGTGACTGTGTGTTGTGCTGATATCTGATATTATTGGTTCTCTGACCAAACAATATCCTTTAGTATTTCTTGTAGCTTTGGTTTGGTTTTTGCAAATTCTCTAAACTTGTGTTTGTCTGTAAATATCTTAATTTCGCCTTCATATTTCAGAGAGAGTTTTGCTGGATATATGATCCTTGGTTGGCAGTTTTTCTCCTTCAGTGCTTTGTATATGTCGTCCCATTCCCTTCTTGCCTGCACGGTTTCAGCTGAGTAGTCAGAACATACTCTTATTGATTCTCCCTTGAAGGAAACCTTTGTTTTCTCCCTGGCTGCTTTTAAAATTTTCTGTTTATCTTTGGTTTTGGTGAGTTTGATGATAATGTGTCTTGGTGTTTTTCTTTTTGGATCAATCTTAAATGGGGTTCGATGAGCATCTTGGATAGATATCCTTTTGTCTTTCATGATGTCAGGGAAGTTTTCTGTCAGGAGTTCTTCAACTATTTTCTCTGTGTTTTCTGTCCCCCCTCCCTGTTCTGGGACTCCAATCACCCGCAGGTTATCCTTCTTGATAGAGTCCCACATGATTCTTAGGGTTTCTTCATTTTTTTTAATTCTTTTATCTGATTTTTTTTCAGCTATGTTGGTGTTGATTCCCTGGTCCTCCAGATGTCCCAGTCTGCATTCTAATTGCTCGAGTCTGCTCCTCTGACTTTCTATTGCGTTGTCTAATTCTGTAATTTTATTCTTAATCTTTTGGATTTCTACATGTTGTCTTTCTATGGATTCTTGCAACTTATTAATTTTTCCAGTATGTTCTTGAATAATCTTTTTGAGTTCTTCAACAGTTTTATCAGTGTGTTCCTTGGCTTTTCTGCAGTTAGCCTAATTTCATTTGTGATATCATTAAGCATTCTGTAAATGAGTTTTTTATATTCTGTATCTGATAATTCCAAGATTGTATCTTCATTTGGGAAAGATTTTGATTCTTTTGTTTGGGGGGTTGGAGAAGCTGTCATGATCTGCTCCTTTAAGTGGTTTAATATGGATTGTTGTCTCTGAGCCATCACTGGGAAACTAGTTTTTCCAGAAAATCCGCTAAAAAAAAATGCATTCAGATCCCTATCAGAGTTCTCCTTCTGGCTCAGGCTATTCAGATGTTAATGAAGCCGCCTGGGGAGGGTGGGGGAGGGAACAGAGAGATAGGAGAGTAGCACCTCAGAATATAGCCAGAGTTGCTTGTCTTGCTTGGAATGACTATTATTTCTGAGATTCCCGGGGGCGCGTCGCCTATGTGTGCTGGCTGTGTGGAGATTGCCCCCGGGGGGTCTGGCCCGCTGGAGTCATGGTCAGATCCTCCGCTTCCAGCCCCACGCCCAGCGTCAAGGCTCCCCTACTGGGACGGTGCACTCTCGACTCCAAAATCAGTTGCTGCCTCCCAGGGACTTCTCGTCCCTCCAGCCGCGTGGCCGTGCCACACCCGAGAGCCAGTTCGGCCTCCTCCCGCGGTTAGTTCAGATGGGTGGAGCAGCTCCCCATGCTTGTGCCGTGACCGCGCGTCCCGGCTGGGACGCTGTTCTCCCCGCTCCAATACCAGTCGCTGCCTCCTGGGGACTTCTCCTACCGGCTGCGTCCCACGCCGCCCGCGCGACCCGGCTGGTCCCCTTCCCGGGGTTAGTTCAGGGGGGTGGAGCAACTCTCTGTGTTTATGCCGTACCTGCGTCCAGTCCAAATCCCTGCAGGACGGTTCCCCGGCTCGGACGCTGCTCTTTCTGCTCCAAGACCAGTCACTGCCTCCCGGGGACTTCTCCTACCGGCTGCGTCCCACGCTGCCCATGGAACCGGCTGGTCCCCCTCCCGGGGTTAGTTCAGGGGGGTGGTGCCGCTCTCTGTGCTTGTGCCGTACCTGACTGGTACGCTGGCTCCAGGCTCTGGAAACAATCGCCGCTTCCCCGTATTAGTTCGTTCTCTGTCTCTAAATCTGTGTTTGTTGTTCAGGGTTCGTAGATTGTTATGTATGTGATCGATTTACTTATTTTTCCATGTCTTTGTTGTAAGAGGGATCCGAGGTAGCGTCTGCCTAGTCCGCCATCTTGGCTCTGCATGTCTATTTATTTTTATTGTGAGAGATTTTTGTTGGCTTTGTCTTTTGATATATCACCAATATCTAAAACACTGCCTGGCACATCCTAAGTAGATTCAACAAATACTTGTTAATGAATCAATTGGAAAAAAAACAATTGATGTGCTTAGGAAAATGGCCTCTTGTCTGGTCTAGAGTCTTCCTTTCCTCCTTATGTCCATTTATGTTGAACTCCTTTGTGTTTCGCACTGTTTGGAAGCCTCAGAGGTTTATTTCAGTAGAATGTTAGTCAATTCTAGGATTGTCTAATGGCCAAGGGCATGGACACAGACCTGGGCACTGCCCTTTTCTTGGTCATGATTATATGGGCGTGTTCGTTAATCTTCCTGTGACTGTTTCCTAAAATTTGAACAAAGCTTATGATTATTCCTACTCATAAAGTCATGGCGGAGAGCGAATGAGAGTATACATGTAATATACTTAATACAGTGCCTGACACCTGTAAACCCTAAGTACGTGTTATCTTCCATCACTAATATCAGAATTTCTGTAGCAGAGCTACACAAGTTGCTTGAATGCAGGAACCTTGACTTCTTTTATCTTTACCAGTTGCTAGTCTAGTGCTGTGGTCTGCAGAACAGGGCCACTCGGAAATACCCCCGACTAACCTGGAAGCAACATCCTAAACAGCTACTCAGGTATAGGGAGATGGAAAAGCTCCAAGGGTTAACTGGACTTCATCAATGAAACAGTGCTAGCACTCATTTATTCCTTCATTCAAGGCTTCACACAGTGTTCAAAGTATCTATTATAGTTCTGTGTAAAAAAACTGCAGAGAATCTATAATCCTCTTCAAATTTAAGAGTTAAAAACCAAAAACCAAACTGTTGCTGTCAAGTCGATTCTAACTCATAGTGACCCCATAGGACAGAGTAGAACTGCCCCAATGGGTTTCTAAGGAGCACCTCATAGATTTGATCTGCCAGCCTTCTGTTAGCAGCCATAGCTCTTAACCACTACACCACCAGGGACAATAAAATCCTTTTTTTTTTTTTTTTTTTTTATGGAAATGCAGCCTAAAACAGTTAAGTAACAGGACATATAAAGTAAGATTATGAAAGTGTCTATTCAGTTGAGGAGGGGGATAGTGTAGGTAGGAAGGGGGCTATTTCAAGCTCTAACTATGAACAGGAGTTTAAAGAATTTATTTACTGCATTCTCTCTTGTTTGCAGCAGAAACCAAAGGGATTAGTTCAGAAGGATATGGGCCAGAAAGCTTGGAGTTGCCTGAAGGAGCAGCCTTCAGCATTAAAAACACAGACGAGAGAACTCAGACATAGGGTTTTAATACATGCAGGAAGCCCACATTTTGCAGAGGATATTTGAGGGAGCAAACCTTCTTAGCAACACTGATGATAAATACCCTATTGAAAATGCACATTAAGTATTAAAATAAGGAAAGGTTTGGCATTTTGCAAATGATAAGAGGGAATTATAGGGAAACATAAAAGCAAGTGTAAGGCAGGGCCCCATTAGAATTACAAGTGTTTCAGTCTTATTGAAACATAGTGGGGGTGAGATTTTCAATGCATTTTTATTTTGGGGGGTAATTTCAGATCATTGTAGAGTTCTCCAGCCCCTTAAACTAAAATTGGACCCTTGTTTTTCTTTGCTAGATATTGCATAAGGGCCTTTGCTTACTACAGTGCAAGTTATGAACAAAGAAATAGATTAAAGTTGCATGAGGGGTAGAAGACCCACCTTGGAAAGTGGTGTAACAAAATGTATAAGACCATGGGCTTTGAGTTTAGGCAGAGCTAGGCTCAAATTCCAGCTCTATAACTTGCTAATTGGATGAATCTGGGCAAGTTAATTTACCTCTTTAAGCCTTGATTTTCTTTTACGTAATATAGGGATAATATTGCCTCCTTTAAAAGGCAGTTGTGAGGATTAGATGAAATCACATATAGAAAGCATTTAGCATTCATGACCTCTTGCCGTTGAGCCGATTCCAACCCATAGTGACCCTACAGGACAGAGTAGAACTGCCCAAAAGGGCTTCCATGCCTGTAAATCTTTCTGGGAACAAACTGCCACATCTTTCTTCTGCGGAGTGGCTAGCAGGTTTGAACTACCAAATTTTCAGTTAACCTTTTTAACCACTGGGCCACCAGAGCTCCTTGTATTTAGCACAGCACCTGCCATATAATTGGTGTTTAGTAATGGTAAGTGACGATATTGATGTTGACAACAGAAGTGATTGAAAACGGCCTGGAAAGAAGGTCTGAGGAGGGAAACTTTTGGCTTTAGGAAATGGACTGAACAAACTCTCAATTTAGATAAATAAATAATCTCAACCCCTCGATTGTATTAAGGGGTGGTACCAGATGGGGAAGAGATGAAAATCACAGCTTCACAGGAATGAATGTGCTGGGATACTGGGCCAGTTTGCCTAACAGAATGGAAAACTAGAGCTTTGAACAGTAAGAAAATTTAATTTACCTTCCGTATCTGTTTTTTGCATCTAGCTCACTTGAGCATGCTTTGTTCTTATCAGTGGGCCAGCAAATGTCAGAAGATCAATGATCAATTCAGTGAACTCTAAAAGCTTGATGCTGAAACTTTGGGGCACTTCAATATCCTTTCACTGAGAAATGATCTTATTGATTCCCAGTGATAGAAATGTATATATATATATATATACGGTGAAAACTCTGAGAGCCAGAATTCGACTGCCTGATTTTTCTGGGTCTCACAAGTTTTCCACCTTTGACAGAACAGGAAACTTTTCTATAACTCATTTTAGTGGAAAATATCTGTGTTTTCCCTTTTTGACAGGTTTCTGGAAACTCTGTTGGCGTAGTGGTTAAGAGCTACGGCTGCTAACCAAAAGGTCGGTAGTTTGAATCCACCAGGCACTCCTTGGAAACCCTATGGGGCAGTTCTACTCTGTTCTGTAGGGTCATTATGAGTTGGAATTGACTTGATGGGAGCGGGTTTGGTTTTTTTTTTTTTTTGGTTGCCTTACTCAGATTATTGCTTTCGCAGATATAACCAAGGAGCACCTGGTGGATTCAAACTGCCGACCTTTTGGTTAGCAGCCGTAGCTCTTAACCACTACGCCAACAGGGTTTCCAGAAACCTGTCAAAAAGGGAAAACACAATATTTTATATAGTGGAGAACTTTACCTGTGCTCCTGGATAACTGGGGGTTAAGAAACCCCCTCAACCTTTTGTGTTCTGTGAAATAGCTTACTGCAAAGAATTACCCTTCCACCTATGATTTAGACCCAGGGATGCTCCCCTGGTTTACCTAGGAGAAGGCCAGACACAGGTCTTCCAAACACCCATTCTTTGCTTCATACGTGGTAAGCTGAACTGCTTTGTCCTCACTGATCAATTAGAACAAAATGCTTGTTGACCAAACTGTAGTTAAGATTCTCTTCTTCCTCAGGTGCCCTGAATTTTGGCCCATGTTCCTGTGAATAGGCTAGCCTTGGGTTAAACATTCCCTGGCATATTATTTAATCAAACAACCTTTTCGTTTTACTTCTCCACACCTGGCTCTTTTTAGCCTCGTTTACCCTTTCCTACAAAAGAAAACCTCATTTTGCTTAACCCTGGAGATGCTTGCGGACCTTATGGTCTGTGTGTTCTCTCCATTACAATCCCCCCTCCCCTATTGCAATAGTCCCTTTTCCCATCTTGCAATAATCCCTTCCTATAAAGTCTATCCATACTGAGTCCAAATTTGTTTTTTGTTTGATAATATTAATCCCATAATGTTTATGTATACTTTAGAAAAATTCTCTTGACCTTTAAGAGGATGTGTTCCTTTACAGCAAATCTTTTAGACTCCTGTGTTCTACTGGTGGATTCGAACTGCTGATCTTTTGGTTAGCAGCCAAATGCTTAACCACTGCACCACAAGGACTCCTCAGTGGGCCCAGCCAGGTCTTATACTAGAGAGGATGTGCAAATGGTATCAGGGTAGCATTCCTGCTGTTCTTTTTCTCAATTTCCCTATGCTGCCCTTTGGGATTATGCTTCCCAGAATGACATCCTTATGGATGTTATGGAAGGTCATCTCTTTACCTGAATTGTTTATCAGCACCGGTTTTGAAATGGTTGAAGACTTTTATCTACACTTTTCATAGCAACCACTAAGAGTAAGAATTCACTCAACAGGAATTGTGTTTTTCTGGAGGGGGCTGGGGGAAGGGACTATCATTCTTATTGATAAAATATTTTCCTGGTGATTCTCTCAAGATCTAAAGCAAGGATTCTTGGTATTCCATAATATGCCCTGATTGTTAAAAGGATGACATTTTATGCTGGCTCATGGCATATACTCTCAAAAGCACCAGCTGAGTTGTCATTGTTATACAGCTGATTCTTTGATTGATATACAGTGTCTGAAATGTCTTTGTTCTCCTGGCTTCCTACTGATTATCAGATTATAGATAAGAATAAAAGAGTGTAGCAATCAGAGCAACACTGGGGCCTCTAATGATATTAGAGGTTACCTTCTCTTTATTTGAAAATGATTGGATCACCCAACTATGTCACGCTGAGCAAGTCAACTCAACTACAGACTGGGGCTTTGGGAAGATTTCTTCCTCAACCCAGAGTTCATTTTTGGCTGCAGTAAATCTAGGTCCAAAGAAATTAGATGTGTGAAATGATCTTTAATCTCAGCAGAGAGCTTTTTTGTTCTTGTAGGAATGCTGCCCAATTCTAAGGAAAAACACACTTTTCCTTGCATTGAGGGGAAAGTTATGATTTTGTATTTTTAGGAATTTAATAGTGGCATGTTACTTTGTAGAAAAGAGATAATACTTTCCACTTGCTCAAAGAAAATGGATTATTTTGTTTGATTTTCTTCCAGAATGGAGGAAAATTGAAATATTGAGACCTTCTTTGTAAAGCCCATAGGACATTTGGAGTTGGCTTCCAGGCTGAGGAAACCCTGGTGGCATAGTGGTTAAGCACTATGGTTGCTAACCAAGAGGTCAGCAGTTTGAATCTGCCAGGCGCTTCTTGGAAACTCTATGGGGCCATTCTACTCTGTCCTTATAGGGTCACTATGAGTTGGAATTGACTCGATGGCACTGGGTTTGGTTTTGGTTTGGTTTTTCCAGGCTGAAGATACTTAGCCTATTAAAAGCTTCAGAAATAAGCCTTAATCAACTAATTTTCCTTTTTTGAATCCATCATTATTGTAATAGAAAACATTATTTTTTTTCAAAAACACTTTCTAATATCCACTGTGCTTTAATACAAGTCAGAGTTGACACTTCCTATTGCTGAGTTGCAATCAACTCAACGACAATGGGTATCTGTGTATATGCGTATAGAGTTCTGTTGGCAGAAATAGCAATTCTGCTTCTTCTCTGCTCTTCTCCATAGAGCAATAGTCAGGTGAGTGTGACTGAATTAAATACTTTGGGTTTCAAATACGTTTTCTCTTTGTTGAATTCCAGCAATGAGCTTTCAGTCCTAAGAGATTACATGATGGTATAGATTGAATTGCATCTCCCAAAATATGTGTTGGAATCCTAACCCCTATACTTGTGGGTACAATCCCATATGGAACAGGGTTTTCTTTGTTATATTAATGAGGCAGTATCAGTGTAGGGTGTGTCTTAAACCTAATCACTTTCGAGATATAAAAAGAGCAGAGACAAGCAAGGAAAAAGGGGGAAAGATAGATGCAACACGAACTTTGCCAAGGAATCAAGGAACAGAAACTGAAAGAGACAAAGGTCTTCCCCCAGAAACAAGACAGAGAGCCTTCCCCTAGACCTAAAAAAAAAAAAACCAAACTCAGTGCCGTCTAGTCGATTCCAAATCATAGCGACCCTATAGGACAGAGTAGAACTGCCCACTAGAGTTTCCGAGGAGCACCTGGCGGATTTGGACTGTCCACCCTTTGGTTAGCAGCAGTAGCACTTAATCACTACACCACCAGGGTTTCCCCCTAGACCTAGACCGCTGAATTTGGACTTGTAAATTTTTAACTGAGAAAATAAATTTCTGTTTGTTAAAGCCAC
The DNA here is from genome assembly GCF_030014295.1 of Loxodonta africana. NCBI lineage: Eukaryota > Metazoa > Chordata > Mammalia > Proboscidea > Elephantidae > Loxodonta > Loxodonta africana. Next base: position 110,157,261 of record NC_087344.1, read on the forward strand.
CTACTTGTGTTACTTGTACTTTCTGTTAAAGCAGCACTAAGAAATTAAGAAACACAGACATATCTTACCCCCTTGTCTCATGCAACTACTACTTTGTGAAGGAAGTTGACCTGCAAATGTAGCTTCTAATAAGGAAAACTCAGACAAACCATTGCAAACGGTACTGGAATAGGTGTGGGCCTAGCTCACCACAGAAAAGTTACAGTCTGTAACTCAAATAGGCAGATTTTTTTTTAAATAAATATCATTAGGCTGAAAAGCATTCTGGTTGGCAGTAAAATTTGAGTTATCTTTCCATCCCCTTGACCATCATCCTGTGTTCCAATTCAGCTCCTTTACACTAGGCTTAGGGGGTCCAGTCACAGCTTGCAGATGATCTATTCAGCCCGTGTCACTAGCAGGTGAGACCATTCATGCTAGAGTCATAGATGATGGTGGAAAAGCACTTTGTGTTTTTAAAAGCAGACCAGGAGGTCCCTGGTTCCATCAGATATCTCAAGACCATCTACTGGTCTGATTAGTCGCACTGGGAGAGGTGCCCAGCTGATCAATCTCACCAACAGTGCAAAAACCCCATGGTTGGACTTGTATCTTCTGCCTTACAACCAACAGTTGCTCAGAGCTAGTGAGCATGGAAATTTAGACAGAGGTATAGGTAAGACGGTAGGGAGTTGCATATGGATATTTCAGAATAGCAGCTTTAGCTGAGAAGAAAGAAGAGCAAGAGATAAGACAATGAGCTTGGAGAAAAGCATCTCCAGCAAGAACAGACTTCCCTTGAGCCTCCTGGTTCCCCTGGGATCAGGTTCCTGTACCGAACCATATGCTCTGTTAATGTTTCTGCCCCTCATCTCTCATTTAAATGACTGCCATTTACAGAATGCCTAACTGTGTATCAGGTTTTTCATATGTTAATTTAAAGACCATTTTATCAGCTATTATTATGCTGTCCTTCTTGTTTTACAAAAGAAGGAATTGAGGCTCAAGAGATTAAGTAACTTGCCTCAATTTACTTACATAGTAAGATTCAAACCCAGGTGTATCCAATTCCTGTGCTTTGTATTACAATGCACAGCTGCCTCAATTCTCTGCTCTTTGCTATTCTCTTTCCTATCTTGAAAATTCCAGGGCTTGGAACTGGTTGTATCTAGTCTTACGCACACAAAAGTATCACCTGGGGATCTATAATAATCACCTGGGGATCTTGTTAAAATGTAAATGATGATTCAGTGTATCTGGGGTGGAAGTACAAATTCTCAGCAGGGGGTTGAACTGGAATGAACTGGTTGAAAGCCCTGGAAAATTCTCAATTTTTTTTTTTTTTAAGGTTTCATTCTTTTTCTTTTTTTTTTATGGTGCTTTCAGTGAAAGTTTACAACTCAAGTTAATTTCTCATGCAAAAATTTATACACATATTGTTACGTGACACTAGTTGCTCTCCCTATAATATGGAAAATTCTCAGATTTGATTGTGAAGTTACTACCCTAGAGTAGGGTTCTTTCTGGAGCATCCTCACTAAAGGACTTGTCTGGATTATCAAGACAACTATACTCATTGAGGACTGGTCTTAATTGCTTGACCACGGGGTTCCAACACAAAGGGGTAAAGCTAGTGGAACTCTGTAGAAACAGAGCTAAAGAAATGGTAACTGTGATCAAGCAAATAGCATCAATTGTCTGACATTGACTGAACTCAGATGATTCTCAAGCATAAAGTGTAATGAAAAATATAGGCATAGAGACGTTGTCTGTTTTCGTTGTTGCTTGCTTTTACATTTTGGTTTTATTTTTGAAGTGGGCCTTCTGTCAGTTCTATCTTAGATCTAAGTACTTGTTTGTTTTTGTGCTGTACTTTGGTTCTTATTCAATTACTGATGATTAATGACAATAAATGTTCCTAGATTAGTAGATCTTAGGCCCAGACTTTGATGTCACACGTAACTACTATACTGTCCCTAACAGGAAATACAGAATTTTTTCTGATTCCAAAGCTTCAAGTTAGCAATGAGAGGAGGCTAAGGGAAGGGGCAAGAGGAAAAAGTTGAAGTTACATTAGCTGAGGACAGACGGCATTTGTGAAGCCTGTGAGTCTTCAGTCTGCGGTCCCTTCTCCCTCCAGTTCTGATGCCTTGAGAATGTTAAAGGACAGATCCTATGCCTAGGAGAGCAGAACTTCAGGCTGTATGGCTTTAAAAACAAACTCTGATTGCATTTAATTAACTAGCGGCATCCTTTTTTTAGTTTGCTGAGAGGAAAGCACTTTGAAAGATGGAGAGTTAGACTCAAAGAAGTTTAAGATATTATCTCTAACCCAAGAAACTTATTATATAATTAAGGGAAGCAAGGAGTCCCTGGGTGGAACAAACAATTAAGCCCTTAACTACTAGCCAAAAGGTTGGTGGTTCAAACCCACCCAGAGGTGGCTCGGAAGACAGGCCTGGCAATCTGCTTCTGAAGAGTCACAGTCTTAAAAACCCTACGGAGCAGTTCTACTCTAGACACATTGGGTCACCATGAGTCAGAATTGACTTGATGGCATCTAACAACAAAAACAAGGGAAGAAGTGGTGGTAGAAGGGGAAAGTGAGAGGTAGGCGTACTGTTTAACTGGGTGTTTGTAAAAAGTTGAGTGCCAGACTTATGGATGAAAGTTCAGGGAAGGGGAAAGTATGTGGTTTTACACATTATGATCCAACCACAATAACAACGCACAGTTGTGAGTACATTTTTGAGAGTCTCCGTGAAGAAGGTTTTTTTTACCCTCACTGCCCTGGACTCAATTTGTCTGGCTTTGAAACCTACCTTCACTGGGCTCTATGGTGTCCAAGTTATTCTATCTTTCTGTACCTCAATCTCCTTAACCATAAAGCAAACAAAAAAACAAAACAAATCAACTATTACTGATAACAAATACTTCATTGTATTAAATGTGAGGGATCAATTAAATAATTCCTATAAAGCACTCAGTATAGAGCTGGCACATGGAAGGGTCAGTAAATAATATGGCGGCAGACATTATTAATTGCCTACATAACCTCCATTCTCTTCTTGTTGACACAACTTCAAATGAGATAAGCTACAAGTGAGAAAAATGCTCACTTCCCAGCCTTAAGCCAGAGGTAGCTACCTGGCACAGTTCTGGTCAAATTCTGGTATGTGGAAAACCCCTGGGAGTTTCTGGGAAAAGTTTCCTTTCGTATTAAAAAAGGACACTTCTGCCAGGCATCACACCTCCTCCATTTTTATTTCTTTAAATGTGAATCTAGTGTTATCTAGTGTTACGAGCTGAAGCTACCACTTGTGATCAGGAAGCAACAAGCAAAGGGAGAAGTTGAGAGAATTGCAGAGATGCCAGTCCCAATACAATCAACCTGATAAACCAATACCAGCAGCCACCTATCTCCAGATTTCTTTTTATGTGAAGAAAATACCCTCTATTTCTCATTGTTGTTATGTTGCCTTGCAGGAAGATCTTCTATTCTTCGTATCTGAAAGTGTTCTAATAGAATTACCTATAATTGTTATTTTTGCCCAAAGTGAGCCATTATTTTACTTAATCTTTGTAAAAATCTGGGGGGATTATTATTACAATAATATATATTCTATGTAATAATATATATAACATATAATATTACTATAATTATATTATATATTATTTTCATAATAGATAATATATAATCATATATAAAATATAATAATCTATTATTATTACTCCAGGAGAAATATTATTATTCCTAGTTTTTATAGTTGAGGCTTAAAATGGATTGGAGCTTAACAATAATATTTTGTATATTTTTAATAATATTTTAATATTAAAAATAATAAGATAATATAAGTAATGAATTATAATAAAAATATCAATACACTAATAGCTGCCAGTTAATGAGTGCTTACTAGGTACCACTTGAGTTTTACCTGAATAACCCTCACAATGCTGCTACACAGGAGGTATTGTTATCACTGCTATTTTACAGATAAGGAAATTGAGGTACAGAAAGGTTAGATAACTTCCCCAAAGTCATAAAATTGAGATTCAGATCCAGATCTGTCTGGCTACCAGCTCCAAATCTTTCCTTCTTCTCCAGGTCTTTGCACATGCTATTCCTTATGGCTGAAAGAATTTTGTCCCCAATATCTTTTTTTGGCTACATCTCATTTATACCTTCTCCCTCAATTTAAATATAAGTTCTTGGAAGCCTTCACTGCCACCCCATCCCCTCTGTATGATTCCGTCACCTCTAGTGTTTATTCCTATCATAGCACTTAGTCCACTCTTGCATTTTCTGTTTATCTAGCTAATCCATTAGAGTATTGTCTCTCTGATGAATAGAGCTATACCCTGATCACCAACATTTTCCCAGGAGTTGGATTATAGTAGACATTCAAAGAAAAGATATCAGACTTGACTGTCCTTTTTGTTTTATCGAGGGGAGTGACAATGCCTGGACAGCAGGAGTGAATGCTGGTTTGGGGGAGGAGGTGATGATAGACCCAATTCCAGGTCATCCAACAGGACCTGCATGCTGGTCAGTTCATGGAGTACCAGTGAAATCACGCTTGCTGGATTAACATCTTCTGCATTCGGCCCTGGGAAGGCTACTTAGTCCATGGCCAAAAAACAAAAAAACAAGGAAAGAAAAAGAAAGTGCTCTGAAAAGGTGGCAAAGTGTGTCTCTGGAAGGCAAGCCTAGACATGTGGTGGGAGTTAAAGAAATGCAGAATTACAAAAAAGAATCCCTCCTACAGGAGTCTAAAAATGATGTTTCTAGCAGCTTTAGGTATCACAGTTGTGCAGGCAGAAAAGTATTTGATTAACTCACTGGCATTATCTCCGAGGTGTGGGTGTCTTGGAAATCTGCATGCACAATATTCCTTTCAGATAAGCTCCTGGGCATTGCTCTACATATGCTGCATCGCGGCACTTGAGCTCACACTGTACATGACTGAAGTCATACACTTTAAAAATTGTTCCCCCCAAGGTTAAGGTAACTGTGCTGTAGCCATTTTGTGCCTGAGATTTATGAACAAGATAATCAGATGTGAAGTTGAATTAAAATAGAGTTTCTAAATGTACCAGAATGGGCAAAACAACCCACCCACCCCTTCATTCTCCATACCCTGTTTTATCCTGAAAGTTTTCAGATAGCTCATTTTCATCTGCATTTTTCCTCCTGTATTCAAGTATATTTTTACTTGAATACTTTTTTTTTTTTATTCAAGTATATGGTGAATCAGACTCGGGTTATTTAGGTGACAGGATTAGTCATAGCTTGGTATGGAAGCATGAGGGGGCCAAGTAAGGAAGGAGCTTCAGAAACAATGGGAGGAGGATGTAGTTTATCCACTATCTTCCCTACCCCTTTCCTCCCCTGGATCAAGAATACTTTTTGAACATTTTGTTGATAATGACTCTGAAGCTTTTATTGGTTAGTAGGAAAATATTGTCTAATCCACTGGCTGACAAACTTTTCTGTATAGGGCAAGAGAGTAAAATATTTTAAACTGTGCAGGCCATATGATCTCTGTCATGACTACTCAACTGTGATGTCAGAGGCCAAAAGCAGACATTATGTAAATGAATGGCTGTAACTGTTTTCCAATAAAGCTTTATTTACAAAAAAAGGAAGTAGGATTTGGCCCACTGCTTGGTCATATTTTGTTGACCCTGCAATTAGCAACGGCTTCAGTGGATAGAGACTGGAGACACAGATACCATGCATTTCCCATTTCTGATACAGAGATTTACAGTCTCCAGGCCTTTTCATTTGTCTCATTGGTTCATCTCAACAATGTGTGAGAAGCACAGCAGCAGCGTTTTTAGAATAGTGGTGCATTCTGGTTAGTAGTACAAGCCTTGGAGAAAAATATGGATTAGAATCCAGCTCTGTCACTCATAAGCTATGTGAATTTGGGCAGATACTTACCCTCTTAGTCCTTCAGTCATCTGATCTGTTAAATGAGGATAATAGTAGTTCCTCATTCAAGCACAAAGGGCCCTTCAATAGATGCACTCAGTAAATGGCAATTATTATTATCATTGTTTCCTGCAAACTGGGGCTAAACTACTGTATTATGAGTATTAAATGAGGTAGCATATGTAAAGCTTATAGTCCAAAGCCTTGTGCTTAATAATGCTTGATAAATCTCAACTAGTATTCATATTCCCATTTTATCAATAATGGAAGTTTAAAATTATCAAATAATTCAGCCAAAGCCCTGCAATAAATAAGAGCCAAAGTGGGACTGATACTTAGCCTTTGAACTTCAAGTTTCAATCATACTGGTCCTACTAATAATGAGGGAAAGTATGTTAAAACTTCTAAACATGTACAAAGTACAGCTCAAATGAAAAAAAAAATTTTATTAGAAGTAATGGTACATAAACAAGTCCTAACTCTCCCTTAGCTTTGTTGATTTATTGATTATTAATTTATTTTATTCATATATTTCTCTGTAAAATTCCTTATTTGAGATACATTTTCTTTACAGACCAGTCAGGAGGCAGCTCAGACCTGGAAATAGAAGACAGGCTTGAAAACTGTTGGGAAGAAGAGATTTTACATTGCCTTTTTTACTAGACATGTTTCATCCTTTGTGGAGGAGTTTCTACCAACAGACCCCATTGTCCTAGATACCCATGTTTTATTCCATGTTGATCCCATCATCTTGGCCTTAGTTGAGTGGAGAAAATGCTAGACACAGAAACTAAAGTGTGGGGATGTTAGAGACCTGTGACTTTTGTGGCTCAAAATGGTGAGCTGGGCCAATTAGATTTTCATTCTGTCTCTCTTTCTCTCTTTTTGGAATTTGGACTAAGACTCTGAAGGTAGTTGCCAATTACCTATGGGGCACAAAGGTTGAAAGGTCAAGTAGAATTAGACCATATGAGATTTTGGTAAACAGGAGAATAGTTAGTAGGGAGAAAAAGAATGATTTAGATGGACAGAGAGAAAGAGCACTATTCCCAGTTTAGTCCCCATTGGGTCAGCTGTACTCCCGTTCCTATTCTTAGATCTGCATAAAAGCCTAATTAATGCACAGCCTTACAATACCATGGGCCCCACTTTAATTGTGCTAGCTTTGTGGGCCTCTGTTCTTTGCAAACCAAAAACCCTGCTGAAATAGTGGTATCACAGATGATTTGTCATAGGGACAAACGCGTAAACTATTTTGTATCATTGCTGCTCCACATGCTTTACATAGGAAGAAAAGAAGCACTCATACCTTCAAGTCTTATATGTATTAGCTAAAAAGCAGAAATTTAAGGGCATTAGTAAATATGACTACATAATGAGGCCTAACTGATTCCTGGCAACAGTTTGTGAAGGCGCCACATGTGTCACTGCTGTTTTCTCTTCAGTGGTTCTAGTGATATTCTACCTTATTTCATTTTTATGATCTCAGTGACTATTACTGCATATTATGTGTACCTAAAGAATAATTAAATAGAAAGGAATGAGTATGTCTAGTGCTGCTTTAGTTCTCATTGGGTTTCCATTGAGCCCACTCTGAAGGTCAGAATAGATTCATCAAAAGATCTTGAAGTCCTACCTGTTTAATAATGCAAATCATTTAGGATTAACTCACCCATTTCCCAACTTTTTTTGTGGGGGAGGTGGGTTTATGTGATGCTGGCCCATTCCCCCTTTTGCCTAATCCTAGATTTACTCTCAGCTCCTCCCCTTCCTACTGTGCTCACATCTGGAGTGTTTGCTGTCAGTTTTACTGGCTCTAAAACCCTTCATTGCCCCTAGTAATGTTGAGGTTCTAGGGAAGCAAAAAAGTAGTTGATCTGCACATACAATGCAGAGAGGATCCAGCTATAGTTTATGGGCCCTAGTATAGTTATTCTATGGTTGCAGCTTACGAAGGGGGAAAAAAAAGAAAAAAGGTCTCTTCCTTCCCTACAAGCTGATACACTACCTTATGATACGGCCACCATTTTATAATTGGAAACAGAATGGTTACATGCAATGCATTTGTTAGTGTTCTAGAGTAACCTATTGGAAGGGTGGTCAGGTAGAAAGTTCCAGAAAATGTGGAATTGTGGTGGATGGCAGAGCTGTATGGTGGCAGCAAAGACTCAAGCAACGGTATTAGAATGCTGGTGGGATAGCATTGAATTTCTTATCGCAGACCCTCCTGTTTTAGGCACAATATGGACATATCCAAAATAATAAAGCAAAACCTCAAAAAGTAGTTGAAACTCAATATTTATTTAGCACTTGTGTGCAAGAGATTATACAAGTTATTAGTGAATAAGTAAGTAAGTGCCCTTGAGTATCTCAGTCTTGATTCTAGAGAAACTGACAGACAGGTAAACCAACCATTACAGTACATGCGATAAATGCTGCAATGGACACAAGTAGAGAAGGCTATGGGGATTCGGAGGAAGAAACAATTACTTTCATGTGTCAGGGTAGAGAAAAGCTTCAGAAAGGAGATGACACTTGGAGAGTTTTGAATGAATAGATGTTCAGCAAAAGCAGAAGAGGAAAGGTATCTCAGGCAGAGAGCACAGGTTGAGCAAAGGAGGGTTGACTGGAAAGGAAAGAGAGATACTAAAGAAAACTGCCAGGAAGCCTTTGAGATAGTTGCTTGGCAACCACCAAGAACAGTTTAGTGGCTATATCTGAATCCCTCACAAACTCTCAGCTACGCAACTACTTTCCCCATCTTTATAAGGGTGAGAATTTGGAGCAAAATCTAATTCTAACTCAGTAGCTAATCTAGACATTGGCGATGGGTAGTAAGTAATCTCAGGGAAATTCCTTCTTAAACATGGAGTAAGTTCTTGTCTCCTATCCAGAGGTGCCCACAGAGCTTCTTGACCCAGGCTCAAGCTGGCCCCAGATCAACTGGGCTGGGATTGAATTGACTTAAGTTAACATTTGCAAATATTATTTCCGTGAATAAGACCCAGTTCTAGAAGAAGAAATCAAACTTAACCCAGAAGGAGAATGAGGAGGAAAAGGCCCAGGGAAAGGTAGGGATGAGTATTTATATATATATATATACTCATATATATATTCTGACTCATAGTGACCCTATAGGACAGAGTAGAACTTCCCCATAGAGTTTCCAAGAAGTGTCTGGTAGATTCGCAGTGCTGAACTTTTGGTTAGTTGCCATAGCACTTAACCACTATGCCATCAGGGTTTCTGTATATAGACGATGATAGATAGATAGATGATAGATAGATAGATAGATAGATAGGTAGGTAGATGATAGGTAGATAGCTAGGTAGATAGCTAGGTAGATGATAGGTAGATGATAGGTAGATGATAGGTAGATGATAGATGATAGATAGATAATTGATGTAGATATCTATATCGATATCTATATCTATGTATATATGTGCACACACACACACAGGCGTATATAAATATTTTAAAAAAGAAATACTTTCAAAAGAAGGATCTTTCTGCACTTTCTCCACTGACAGGCAATGGAGGAAAAAATTAGTCAACATCCCATGTGTTTTCTCGATGATACTTCTCCCTCAGTGATCAAATTAAGAAAATATCAAGAGCTGTTCTAGAGATAACGAGAATAAAAAAAACTTACAGTGGATGCTGCACACTGCACTGTGCCTGTCTGATTCTAGCCAAAACAGTCTCCTAGTTCCCTGCAGGAAAGGGTGGAGATTCTGGTCATGACTCATGATGGGGGCTGGCCAGACGAAGTGGGTAGACTAGCATGGGCATCAAGGGTTCAGTTGTACCTGGTGTGCCCTTGGAAGCTGGAGACTGTGGGGGCTTTCTTCCCTCATCTGCTTCCATTTGCTTTTCACTTCTCTCCACCTCTTTCTCTCTCCACCCCCACATGCACATGCACACATTGGAGAGAAGAGGCTATTTCTGGCTTGCTAGCAGAGACAGAAAGCACACTCAGACACAAAAAAGCTAGGAGAGAATACTGCTGGGAGAGCAGACCCCATTTTTGAATAACTGAGTTGAGAGGAGGACCCTTCAGAAGGAAAGAAACTGGCAGATGACATTTGGTTCTTCCTGTTTGATCTACTTGTTTTGCTTCAGGAGTTAAAATTCTTCTGAATTTCTTCTGTTAGCAGCTTCTGTGGCAGTTTCTGAAAGAACAACAGAATGGCTCCATCAAACAGAATTTTTTCCCTACAGTCCACTTGAATGTTTAATGTGTATTTCCTTAACTTCCAAGAAAAAACAGCATTATCCAGCAAATGTCTCAGGGCCTGGTCTTGTTCTATTCTTTTTTGATTCATTTATTGGGGAGGAAATGAGTCATACTTGATTAAGGGGTTGATACCACCTACTCATGCAAATTATGTGTGTGACTGGGGGCAGGATGAAGCAGAATGCTGTAGGGTGGGCAACGTTCCTTCTTGTGCTTGAGTGTCAACTTTGCAGACCGAGGCTCTCAGCGTCTTAATCTATGAGCTGTTGAATCTGCTGACAATTCTACGGAAAAGTGTGTATGCTTCTGTGAGTGTGTGTGTATGTGTTTGTTCAGCCTTTGAACTCTGGTTCTTCACAAAATGTCGAACTATTATATTTATGTGATCATCATTGCCTCTGTGGCAAAGACTATTTGAATAGCAAATCAGACTGCCAGGCACAAATTATGATAATAACAATTATGGTTATTTATTAATTGTTTTGTATTTTGAACTGTGCTAAGTTTGTCTCCTCATTTAATCTCATGAGTAGATATTTATAACCTTTACTATAATAATCCCCCAAACCAAAACCATACCCATTGCAGTCAAGTCTATTCCAACTCCAGGTGACACCATGTGCTTCAGAGTAGAACTGCTCCCTAGGGTTTTATTGGTTGTAGTCTTTATGGGAGCAGATCACCAAGCGTTTCTTCTGTGGCACCACTAGGTGGGTTCAAAATGCCAAGCTTTAGGGTGGTAGATGAGCCAAACTGTTTGCACCACCTAGGGACCTATAATAATAATAATCTCAGGAAGGTTAAATTAACAAATTTGTGTGGTGCAATTCACCCTAAAGTCTGCTTATTCCCCAAATTTGTGCTATTTTAGTGTTTTCCCTGTCTGACTTTAGAATTGTGCTATGAACCCCACCATTTTTTAAAAACATGTCTGTAAAATGTAAAACAATGATACAGAATATTTTATTTATATTGTTGATGAATACAGAAATTTAAAGTGGTTCATTATCTGTACTACTCAACTTAGCTCATAATTTCATTATTTTCACAAATCGTTCTGTTTATTTTATGTAGACCAATCCTTGAGGAAAGACTGTTTTTTACACTTTGCTTTGTATTCCCCTCTGGTGCCTAGCGTAGTGTAAGAAATCTAATTACAGCAAAGAAAATGGAGCAAAGATAAGACATTAACATCTGTGTGCCCAACAGAGGGCTAGATATTTTTACATGGTCCCTATGGAATTGTATTTTATGTGAGCATTAAATTCAACACATGGTGTTGATTTTTCGTTAGCCTTTTTCCCAGCATCAAGTTGCTTTTCTGACACAACCCCTCATTTCCAGTCATGTGGAGTTTAGATGGGATTGGTTTCATACAATGAGCTCCAAGATAGGCCCTGATAGACAATCAGCGGATTCCATTTCCTTGGCTACCATTATAGATTTTGGATGTCACATGACCCAAGTGAAATCAATCCAGACACAATTCTTGGTCTTTGGTTTGAGCTACAAGAAAAATGAATTTTCTTCCCTCAGGAATTTGAAAGGAGAAGTTTATAGTTCCCATAACTTCAATATCCTTTTGAAGAACAAGATGAAAAGATCTTCAAATGTACTCACTTAGCACTGAAAATACAGAGGTATGAAATGGTAAGAAAGACCTATGTCTCAGGAACATTGAGTCCTGGGCTATCCCTAGCCCAGAACTAGAAGCCAATAAATTTCTTTTATTTTCTAAGTCAACTTGAGTTGATTTTTCTGTTCTTCACAATAGAATGGGTCCTACCTGATTCTCCAGGGAAGATAAAAAATCTCGTTAGATATAGTCCTAATATCTCACATTAAGACCAATAAAACTATTTTATTTTGGTTTGACTTGGTTTTACCTTCATCATTGAAACAGGTTGCTGTTTCTTGGGTTGGGCAGCAGTTGAAGTGACTGGCTTTCATTTAAGTGACACATTGGAAAAAGAAAAAAAAAAACTTCTTTAAACTCTAGAGTCATGCCCAGTGTAATGAGATGTTTACAATGTGTGAGGTGAATGGGAACTGAGACCATCTCAGGAAATAGTATAGGTTCTTGTGCTTGCTCTAGAACATTTCTTCATTGAGTGGATGTCAGGGAAAATTCTCTCCTCTCCCTTCCCCTCCCCTCCCCTCCCCTCCCCTCCCCTCCCCTCCCCTCTCCTCCCCTCCCCTCCCCTCCCCCCTCCCCTCCCCTCCCCTCCCCCCTCCCCTCCCCTCCCCTCCCCCCTCCCCTCCCCCCTCCCCTCCCCTCCCCTCCCCCCTCCCCTCCCCTCCCCTCCCCCCTCCCCTCCCCTCCCCTCCCCTCCCCTCCCCTCCCCTCCCCTCCCCTCCCCTCCCCTCCCCTCCCCCTCCCCTCCCCTTTCTTTACCCCCTGTCTCTTTACCTCAAGTACATGTATTTGAAATCCCCTAAGAAAAATAAATGTACATAGGATACGACTCCGTGGTATTATCTAACTTTGCCCTCACAGCATCACTTTAAGGAAGGTGTCAGTATTTCGATTTTCTACATATAAAGACAGGAAATGTCAAGACATTTTAACGCCTTCTTCAACTTTATAAAGATTGTAACTAAAGCCATGATTTATAGCTAGGTCTGTCAGACATAGGCTACATGACACAGGAGATCAATAAATTCTTTTTTGATTGATTGAAAACTTTATTGGACTTCAATTTAATGAAAGTTGTAAATATGGTGGCAAATTGCTAGCACTCAGGAATCAATGAGGCTGTTTAATAATGTGATATTAAAGTCTTGGCTAGTCCCCTTGACTGAGTTTTGACTGTTAAAGTTTAGTGTTAGAATCTTTGAGTCTCTAAATTACAGAGTGAATGGGGGTCATATTGTAGCATGTCCCCCAAGCAGTTCTTTATGGCTAAAGACTAATCATTTCTATGAAGCAAGAAGTCACCCGAGGTAACACAGCAGAAAATAGTTACTGGAATTAGTGAAGATTATTATACATACTTACTGGTGGAAAGAACTAGATAAAGACATCACTACACCATTAACCTCAAAAATCAAACTAGTTTTACTTCATCCAGGAATGTTATCGATGATATAAATGGAAGAATATAGCTGAAACTTGTGAGACTAAATATTTTTACCCACAGGATTGGGCATCCTCTTGTGTGTATAGGAGAACAATAGTGGGAGAAGAGCCAGGCTTTGCTCCTATCGCTGAGAGCCTCATCCTCAGAAATTCCTTTTCACATTTTTCTTATAGTCAGAGTGGAAGTAAGGAACTAACAGTTATTTGAAAGCTTGTGTTGTACAGATCTCTCCTGTAGTGTCATTTAACTTAAATCATTTCAACATCTCTTTGAGATAGATTTCCATTTTTCAGGGATAAGCTTTGGAAAATTTATGAGTTTTGTCAAAATTCATACAACGAATTAGGAAATCTAAGTCTTCAGATTCCCAAATTCAGATCAGAGTCCACTAGGCAGCATGTTTTTGCAACGTCTCCTGGTTTTCAGAAGTGACACCCACACAGATGTTGTCTAAAGTTTTCTCTGAAGCTGAACTTAATGTTTGATATAGATTTTCAATTTTTTTTTTTCCAGTTGAAGAAATTTTTTCTCAGTACCTGTCTTCGTATTTCTCTTCTAGAGTGGAAGTTTATACTTTTTCTGAGCTGGTATTGTATAAGCTTTATATCCTAACTATTGGACGTCAATATGTGTTGGGGGAAGGTGACAAATGAGTGAAACAAAAGCATTTTGAGATTGTGTAGCATCAGACAGACCTTATTACTGTATCTTATTACTTCGTGTTACTGGGTCTTATTACTTCTTACTGAGTGATCTTTGGAAGGTTACCTAACCACCATGAACCTCCGTTTTTGTTCTCATCTTTAAAATGGAGATAATGACCCTTAGTAAAGGAAATAGGAACCAAGTAGTTATTAGACAAACACTGTTTGACCATCTGATATGATCCAGCCACTGTGTTTCTTCCTAGACCTCTTTCCTGGTGGAGAGATATTCAATATTCTGTTGTCGTTTAAGTCTCTTAATAGCTTGTCGGCTTCAATTCTGTCTAGTGGTTCTCTGTCCAGACCGCATCAGAATAGCTGATGGAGTTTTAAAACGCCATGTGTCTAGACCTGACTCTGATCCAACTCACGGAGGTTCTGGTTCAGTAGGCTGGGGGGCAGGGCAGGGCCCAGTAATGCATACATCTTAAAAGCTCCAGAAGGGATTCTGCTGCACGTGTCAGGCTGAGAATTATTACTGTCTGGTCCATATGCTCTAGAATGGCAACTGGAGACAACTTTTGGAAACAGGTAGAGAGGCTGCATTTCTAGAAGGTCAATTATGCTCTTGTTATGTGCTGTTGAGTCAATTTCAACTCATAGCAACCCTATGTGACAGAGTAGAACTGCCCCTTAGGGTTTTCTTGGCTGCAATCTGTACAGAAGCAGATTGCCAGGTCTTTCTCCTGTGGAGCCTCTGGGTGGGCTTGAACTGCTAATTTTTCCATTAGCAGCCAAGTGCTTAACCATTACACCACCAGGACTCCTTTAAATATGCTGAGCCCTCTCTTAATCTCCATAACTTCATCAGTAATACCTGCTGTGTCTGTTGTAACTATAGATTCCTAGGCCTCATCCTGGATCAGAATCCTTGTGGATAGGGCCCTAGTAATCTGTATTTGACAGGTTTCTCAAATGATACTTACGTACACAGAAGTTTGAGAACTATTGCCGGAGAGATTTCCCTGAGAATTTGAAGACAGACCTGAGGGTAAGGCACAAACAGGAAGCGGCTTCTTTTGCGAATTAACTGTGCTAACTTATCTAAGCAAAGTGGCTTTGGACTCACTGTGAATTGAACCGGTGCTTGTTATACCAGTGGATTAACTTTACTATATGCGTTACCTTTCCTCAGAAGCCCTGGTGGTGTAGCGGTTAAGAACTATGACTGTTAACCATAAACGCTGGCAGTGCGAATCCACCAGGTGCTCTTTGGGAACTCTAGGAGCAGTTCTTCTCTGTCTTATAGGGTCCTATGAGTCAGACTTGGCGGCAACAAGTTTGATTTTTGCTTTATCTTGCCTCAGCCTCCTGTTTTCTCACTCTTGCCTGACTTCACTACTTACCCCCAAGCATGCCAAGGTCATGGACAGAACCACTCTCACTGACCCACTTCAGAGTAAAAATAGAAATCTTTGTTTCCTCCTTAGGACAAAAACCTGACTTAAATGGTATAGGTTCTATCTAGGGTAGAGAAGAAATAACAGGTATTCATTGAGTTCTTTAGTTTTATATCACTTTGTTGAAAGCCCGGAGAGTTAAGTTTATGTTGCATTTGAGTGAACCCGGTGAAGAAGGATGAAATAGCCCTTGTTTCTATAAATCAGAAGGGAAACTACTTGGCAAAGCATGCAACTCGATGCCCTAGTTTTTGACAGCCTATCTGGGAAAATGTCATACTGCAATGCCAGGGAAATTGCCAATCTCTTACAAAGGAAAAAACTTTTTTTTTTTTTCCTTTTTGGTAACTAAGGAGGTTTAGCATGCACTGGGATGTGAAGGCTTGACAGCACTTGAATCTTCTATAGCAATGCCTGAGCAGTGCTTACCCCCCTCTATGTCCACGTCAATCAAAATGCAGTTTTTGTCAAAGCAGCTTTAATTTTGTCTCTAATTATGAACTTCTGCTGAGATTTGGTCATGTGGACAAGGCTTGGACATAAAATAATGACTGTGGGTTTTAGAGTTTTTTTTTTTTTTAATATATCCTGATTAAAATGAATTAAGCTTCAGCTAATTTAACAACCCTTGGAATAAATTCATCAGACTTCTGAAACTGTTGCTGTTGTTGTTGTTAGGTGACGTCAAGTCAGTTCCAACTCATAGCGACCCTATGTACAACAGAACAAAACACTGTCCAGTCCTTTGCCATCCTTACGATCATTATGTTTGAGCCCATCGTTGCAGCCACTGTGTCAATCCATCTCCTTGAGGGTCTTCCTCTTTTTTGCTGACCCTCTACTTTCCTCCTGATAACATGTCCAAAGTTTGTGAGACAAACTCTTGCCATCCTTGTTTCTAAGGAGCATTCTGGCTATACTTCTTCCAAGACAGATTTGTTTGTTCTTTTGGCAGTCTATAGAATAGTCAACATTCTTCGACAACACTGTAACTCAGAAGTGTCAATTCTTCTTCAGTCTTCTTTATTCATTGTCCAGCTTTTGCATGCATATGAGATGATTGAAAACATCATGGCTTGGGTCGGGCACACCTTAGTCCTTAAAGTCACACCTTTGCTTTCTAAATGTGGGGAAATACAAAATTGCTGCTACATGCACATAGCACTTCTGCTTCTTGTCTTTAGTATTCTATGGCCAATTAGTTTAGGTTTTTGGCAACAGCTCTGTGGCATGTCTTCCTTTTTAGTTGTTGAGGGAGAGGGCTAGGAAGAAAATAAATTACCTCACAATTTTCTGGATTGTTTTAATGTACATAGCCCTTGCACAGTCTTTGGTTACAAACTTTAGATTTTGTTTTTATTGACTAGGTAAAAAGTAGCAACATATTTAGGGCAGAGTATCTTGCCTCATATTCATCTACATTTTGGCTTGCCCCAAACCCAGTGCTGCAGTTTTCCCTAAAGTAGTAAGAATCGAGGAGGATTCTGAGGATGACTGTTTATCTGCATGTTGAGGTAATCTCCAATAGCTTTGGTTCTTACTCACTTGATTTGCTTTTTTCTGTGATCACCAGCCCAAGGTGGGAGAACAAGTTCTGGAACTCATGTCTCCTGACCCCAAGTCTGATGTGCATCTTCTTATACTGTATTGCCACTCTCGTATATTTCTTTGCATGTTTTCTGATTAGATTCTATATGTATCAATCACACCTCCTATGGAATCTTTGAATTCTATGGTGTGGGAAATAATTTTGTTATCTGAAAGAAATATACAGACCATGCTACTAAAAAACTGTCTTGTAATTTGGAGATAAGGATTCATACGATGTTTAATAACACTATGAAGGGTTTCTGAAAGAAAAAAAAAAGTGACAGTATTTAAATTCAAGAAATTTTATTTAATAGGATAAATTCCATGTTCCTTAACATGGCATCTGAGGTCCTCCTTAATCTAATTGCTTCCACTTTTCCAGCTTATTTCCTGTCACTCATCACCTTACACTGAATATTCCAACAGTAGCGAACTGTTTAGATTTCTTAGATATACCATGCTTGAGAGAAACAAGAAGAAAGTCGTTTACCAGAGTCTGAAAGCAGGAATTGCCTTGCAAGACCTAGAAACATGACATGGGCTGCCAGGAGAGAACTGAGACCACCTAGAAAGTGTTTTCTCGATGGAGGTGAATCAGAGAAATCACAGCTGTTGCTACAAAGGCCAACACACAGAATGAGAGAAGGATAAACATCCTGGCTTCCTCCTTCTTCCTGGCCTCCATTTTCTACCAGTGACTTCCACTGTCCAAACCAACCAGGTATCAGTCGGGAAGGGAGCCTGAGAAATATATTTCCCTGAGATACAAAACAAAGCAGGGAGAAGGTGAGGAGTGGGTCTTAGAGCAAACAAGAAAATGAACTGCACAACCTGTCTTAGGTTGAGCTTACCCCACAGCTCTCTGAAACAAAGATTTGAGTTCAAGTAGTCTATATGGGAGGTCATTCCAAGGTGCACAGGTATGTGGGAAAATGATAGATACATAGAAGAGAAGGAAGCCAGTTCAGGGAGCATTGATAAGCAGGCTACCACTGTGGATAACTGGGGCTCATTCTTGCTAGGAACTTCTGATAGGTTGCATGGTGGGAAATCTAAGATTCGTCTACACAAACTCTGTGTCATCAGTTGAAGAATGCTCTTGGGAGAAATAGGCCATTAACTCAGTGGTGCTTCCAGCCTGCCCTGAGCATGCTCCCAGGGCCAGAGAAAGTGCTCATGCAGAGAATTACAGATACTTGCAGGAAGAAACTGTCAGCATGTATAGAAATGGTGAGTGTTGAGGATCAAGTACATTACCTGCTACATTCCCAAGACTGAATTACGTGCTTCTCTTCTTTGTGCTTTTTGTACTTTCCCCATATGTCTGTCATTATATTTATTATATATCTGTTTCTAATCTAGACTTTAGCTCCTCAAGGTAGAAACTATTTCTTATGTTTTATCTAGTAAAATATATATATATATTATATAATCGGCCACAGAAGTCTTTATTACGTGTAAATTGGTAAAAAATATCAGTTAGGCACAGAAGTCTTTAGTACATATAAAGTGATAAACCAGTTGTTCTCAACCCTATCAGATCCAACTGCTCCCTGTTTATAACAAATAATTTGAAATATCCTATTTACTATCCTAAAATTAAGGAGCTCTGGTGGTGCAAAAGTTAAACACTAACCAAAAAGGTAGTGGTCCAAGCCCACTCAGCAGCTCCACTAGAGACAGGCCTGGCGATCTGCTCCCAGAGATTACAACCAAGAAAACTCTATACGGGACTTCTACTCTGTTAAATTGGGTTGCTATGAGTCGAAATTGATTTGAAGGCACTTAACAACAACAATATCCTGAAATTAAGATGATACAACCTACTTAACGTACTTAAAAAAAAAAAAAAACAACATTATGCCGAACTCTAATAAAAAAAATAAGAAGAAATTAATAGCAAAATAATATTAATTTCATTATATAAAGGATCAGGCATGACTACACTAGAAGCCGTAATAAGAATGTTAGATACTTGTATCTGTTGTTGTTGTTAGGTGCCGTTGAGTCAGTTCTGACTCAACGCGACCCTACCACAGAACAAAAACTGCCGGGTCCTGCGCCACGATCACAATTGTTGTTTTGCTTGAGCCCATTCTTACAACCATGGTGTCAATCCATCTTGTTGAGGGTCTTCCTCTTCCTTGTTGACCTTGTAATTTACCAAGCATGATGTCCTTCTCCAGGGAATGATCCCTTCTGATAACATGTCCAAAGTATGTAAAACGTAGTCTCGCCATCCTTGCCTCTAATGAGCATTCTGGTTGTATTTCTTCGAAGACAGATTTGTTCATTCTTTTGGCAGTCTATAGTATGTACAATATTCCTTGCCAACACCACAAATCAAAGACATCAATTCTTCTTCGGTCTTCCTTATTCATTGTCCAGTTTTCACATGCATATGATGCGACTAAAAATACCACGGCTTGGGTCAGGTGCATCTTAGTCTTCAGGGTGATGTCTTTGCTTTTGAACACTTTAAAGAGGTCTCTCGCAGCAAGTTTGCCCAACACAATGTGTCTTTTGATTTCTTGACCCCTGCTTCCATGGGTGTTAATTATAGATCCAAGTGAAATAAAATCCTTGACAACTTCAATCTTTTCTCTGGTTATAATGATGTTGCTTATTGGTCCAGTTTTAAGGATTTTTGTTTTCTTTATGCTGAGGTGTAATGCATACTGAAGGCTGTGGTCTTTGATCTTCATTAGTAAGTGCTTCAAGTCCTTTTCACTTTCAGCAAGCAAAGTTGTGTCAACTGTGTAACACAGGTTGTTAATGAGTCTTCCTCAAATCCTGATGCCCCATTCTTCTTCGTACAGTCCAGCTTCTCAGATGATTTGCTCAGCATGCAGATTGAATAGATATGGTGAAAAGATACAACCCTGACGCACAACTTTCCTGACTTTAAACCATACAGTATCCCCTTGGTCAGTTCAAACAACTGCATCTTGATCTATGTACAGGTTGCTCATGAGCACAATTAAATGTTCTGAATTCCCCATTCTTCACAATGTTATCAATAATTTGTTATGATCCACACAGTCCAGTGCCTTCACATAGTCAATAAAACACAGGTAAACATCTTTCTGGTAGTCTCTGCTTTCAGCCAGGATCCATCTAACATCAGCAATGATATATCCCTGGTTCCATGTCCTCTTCTGAACCTGGACTGAATTTCTGGCAGTTTCCTGGTGATATACTGCTGTAGCCCCTTTTGAATGATCTTCAGCAAAATTTTACTTATGTGTGATATTAATGATATTGTCCGATAATTTCCACATTTGTATCTAGTTGCAATAAATACATTTAGATTTAAGAGAAAAATGGAGAGCTTTGTCTAAATATTGTTGACATTTTTATTTATGTATTTTAGCTTCAAATATGAGCTAATTAAGTTTATCTGTGATATATATTCATAGACTTCAGTGTGAAAGATATAACTAAAAATGTACAATGACACAGGAATGTTGTATTGACAAGTTAAATTCCATTAAGTTAGCTGGGATTTATGAAATGCCTTTCAAAAAAAGTGAACAAATGTTGGTAGATTTCCAAAGAAAGTACTATTTTCCATTGATTAACATGATGAATTACTGAAAAATTCTATGTAATTAACACTGATTAAAAAAAAATTATATATTTGTGTTTATATGTAAAACGGAGTTAGGATCCACACTCAGATAACTATATAGAGGTGTATGGAGTAATGAATTACTTAACATGGCCCTTCTAGCCATGGTCTTGTAACTCCCACCTAGGTGATTGGGCGGGACTGTGTGATAGAGTAATTGTGGCCCACCAAAGGGATTGATCAGTTTTGCCATCCCACTGGGCTTGAAGTGAACCACCCCAGAGGCAGGAAAGAGAAGATTCATCCATGACCAAGGAAGAACAACCAGGAACCAGCATGTCTTTTGGACCTGGGATCCCTGAGATGAGAAGTTCCTGGACTCAGTAGACAGGGAGTGAGCTATAATCCTGAAGACAGTGAGAAGCAGTGGCAGAAAAGGCTGACTGGAGAGGCTGTGCAGTGGGCTTCCCAGCCCATGGAGTGAGAAAGCCGAGTGCCTTTGGGCAGAGGCAGAGGGCCAGGGAGAGGTGTGCCTTCTATCACAGCTGAAAAGAGGCTGTCCTGATGGAAGAACTGTATCCTAAGTGTCTCTGAGCCTGAATTATAACTGGTTACTTCCCTAATAAAACTCATAACCACGAGTGTGGTCTGTGAGTTCTGCATGGCCGTTGCAATGATTTACTGAACCCAGCAGAGAAGTAGAGATTACCATGGGAGAGACAGTTGGTGTTAGAATTAGTAAAAATGGCAGAGAGAGAAGGCATGCCTGACCTCCACCTCCTGGAAATCAGCCTTGGGCCCTTGGTCTTGATTCTCCTTTCCCCCTGTGAAGTCAGACACTGCCCCCATGCTGTTTTTACAAGGTATTTGATCTACAGCCTACATGAATAGGATATTTGGTAGTTGGCAGATGTGGGACAATTCTCTGCTGTACTGAACAGGCCTACGCATTGCAGGATGTAAAGCATCACTGGACAAACAACTAGAAAACTATTGGAAATAAAAATGACAGTAAAGGTTCTAAAACCCCCTCTTTTTGAAGAATGATGACAGAATTGGTGATGGTCAGAGAAGAAAATAGTTAGAGAAAACATAGCTTACCTATGAGTGAAGTAGAATTTTGTTAAGTGACTTGTTCAATGTAACAAAACTAATACTGATTATAGTTTCATTTATCAAATATTCTTTGTCAGGTGATGGAATGTACATCAATTGTAATTCTTGCAATAAACCTGTGTATTGGTTAGGGCAATACAAGCTGTTGTAAAAATAAACCCCAAATTTTATTGGCTTAACGTTGTAGAAGTTTATTTGCACACCTTTAACTGTCTAGTCTCTGATCCTATTAAGCGAGGTACTTTCCTCCAGGTGGTATGCCAGAACCCAGACTTCCTCCATCTTGGAAGTCCTGTGATCTCTAATGCCTCAGTGTCCTTCACTTTCATCCCACCAGCAGGGAAAAGAGACAGCATGTCTAAATAGACCCAACTGCTTCTTAAAAACCCACCGGGGAAACGGCATACATGACTTCTGTTTAAAGTCTGTTAGCAAGAAGAAGTCACATGACACAACCTGGAAACAAGGAATGTGGGAGATGGGAAAGAGGGGCAAGAAAAAGCTGGGAAATATAGACCCCATTTGTGTAGCTGTTTTCCAAAGCTTCCAAGCTATGAAAGAGAGAGCATGAATTTTTTGGTGGACAATTATCTTTCTCAGCCACAACCAGCATGATGGCTCTTTTTTCTCTTCATTTTATAATTGAGGACACCAAAGATCATAAGGATTCTGGGAACTCTCCCAAGGTCTTGAAACTTCTAAGTGCCTACACACTTTTTGCTAATTCGAAAGCCTATGTATGTTTCTTATATTGTGCTAAACCACCTCTACAGAGAGACAGGCCTTTCTATTACTACTTTTTGCTCACATCCCCAGATGAGTTCAATCTTCCTATTGTTACTGTTTTTCTTTTTGATCTGCCAATGAAATCTTAGCTAATTACGGCTCTTCTTGGATCAAGAGTTACATCTCTTTTCTAGACAAATTCTTCTTCTGCTAGTCCCCCTGAGGCATGCCACCCATTATTTTTCTGCTGGGAATAGTTAAAACACACACACACACACACACACACACACACTCTTCCACTCACACATACACACAAGACCCTTCTCTGACTTTTTCGAGCTCACACATTTTTCTCCTTTGGGAAATTAAGGGACTCCTGTCCCCACCTATCTGGTATTTAAATGAAGTCTGCATAAAGTACTGAAGTCACTTATATTCCAGGCTTTGCTCAGTCACCTTAGCAACCTCCTTAGCAACAGGCTTCTTTAAAAAATGATCTCAAAAAGTTTCCTAAAACCATATTTCCTGCCATATACTAAAAATTGGAAAAAAAAAAAAAAAAGAGAGAAACTTTGATCATAACTTAAACTGACTTCCTTCCAGTTTGTTCCATAACCCGTTGACCCTCTGATCTGCTTCTGCTCCTGCTCCTGCCTATTACTGTCCATTCTCCAGATTGCAAAGTGACCTCCAAACATAGATCGGTTGGTACCATTTTCCTGCTAAAAACTCTCCCTTCAATGGCTTCTGTTCCCATTCTGATACAGTGAATATTTTGTGTGGGGCCTATCCAGTCAAACAAAGTCCCTGCCTTTCTCTTGGACATACTTTCTCTTTTCTACTTCTCTCTGCTCTAGCCATCCTGCCTTACTCCTCCCTGCCAAGCCCATTCTCCCTTCAAGGGCTTGACTTTTGCTGATCTCTGTGCTTGGCTGCTCTTCCCCTGGAGGTGGTGCAAATGGTTAGCACAGTTGGCTGCTAAAGGAGAGGTTAGATGTTCAAGTCCATCCAGAGGCGCTTTAAACGAAAAGCCTGTCCATCTTCTTTGCAGTTCTACTCTGACACACACGGGGTCACCATGAATCGGAATTAACTTGACGGCAACTGGCGGTACTGGTACCTTCTCATACTTGGTAAGGATGTCGCCAAAAACCCATTACCACATCCTTTGCCATAGAATTGATTCCAATTCATAGGCTACCAGGATTTCACCAACCACACTAATTAACCTGAATTATTTTTTAATAGAATTTAACACTGTCTGAAAATACACCCTCTTTGTACATGTATTACACATGTAATTTCCAGAAGGGAGGGTCTCTGTCTTCTTTACTACTTAGTCCCATCACTTAGCACCAAATAGTCACTCAGAGTTGAGTAAATTATGAAATTTATTCACCAAAATTTGTTTAGTGTCTCCAAAGTATCAGGTTTCCTTCCTTTGTTTGTTTGTTTGAGGGTGCTGATAAAATGAACTGTGTTTATGGAGCACAGGGCCTGGTTCTCAGGCTTATCCTGGAAGCAAATGGTGATCCATCAGGGACATCTCGCTCCAGACGTAGTTTAATAGCAGAACTGAGATTCTGCCAGGCAGCCGAAGCTGGCCATAATCAGTCTGCAGCAGTGGGAAAGGCACCGTCTGTGTGGCTTCTCTCCCTGCATTCGTCTTGACTTCAAGATCATGCATAAAACATGTTTGCTTTAACTTTGGGGAAAGTTCAGCATACGGGAGTTGAAGGGAAATTCATCTTTCAGACAGGTGGTACCAGAGATTATCAAATTGAGCAAAGGTGACAAAAGACATTTGTTTAAGAGGGGAGGAAAGAGTTTCGAGTGTTTTCTATGCAGACCCCTCTTCTCCTTTCCCAGGACTGGCTCTTGATAAAAAAACACTGTTTAAGTGGGTGCTTTATGGATGATACAGATTATTCCAGGAGAGATAAGTGCAGTGTATAAATCAATCAAAAAGCATTTCCCCCACAATGACTTTCTCCTTTAGCTCTTTAATTAGCTATTCAAGAGCAGTGCACCCGCACATGTCTAAAAATAGACAGAAGCGCGGTCAGGAAAAAAGTAAGGCAACCTGTTTTTTCTGTATTGCAATAGTGGTTCAGATCTGCACACTGGTTGCATGAAGCCAATAGTTTTGTTTTTCTTTTAAAAGTGTGCATCCAGGTAGTGTTTATAACAGAAAAAACATGCCCAGGGTTTTTACTCATTTTGAAAGAACAGTATTACATGATTTTGCATAGACTTTTGTAGTTTGCAAATCATTGCATTTTTTTATTTTTTTATTTTTTATTTTATTGTATTTTAGGTGAAAGTTTAGAGCTCAAGTTAGTTTCACATTCAAAAAATTGTACACATATTATTTTGTGACATTGGTTGCAATCCCCACTATGTGACAGCACTCTCCCCCTTTCTACCCTGTGACCATTCATCCAGTTCCTGTTCCTTCCTGCCTTCTCATCTTGCTTTTGGGCAGGGGATGCCCATTTGGCCTCGTATATTTGATTGAACTAGGAAGCATGTTCCTCTCGTGTGTTATTGTTTGTTTTATAAGATGCAAATCATTTTACTATAAATAATCCACAGTTTTTCCCCTGAGTACAAATAGATTATATTAACGTTGATAACCAATTTTGGAGGCCTTTTACCCCCATTTGCACATAAACCTGCAGACCCTCCCACCTTGGTGTTCTGGCTTCTTTAGTTGATGTTTTAAGTTCTCTGAAGTTTTCCAAATGCTTTCCAAATGCCTCACTAGTGCCTCTATGTACCATGAAAATGCTGAAATTTATACTGACGATAGAGGTGCCCGAGGGGTGCTGCATTGCTCATAGAAGTGGAGAGAATGTGTCTTTTTAAACTTATTTTAGGCTGCACTGTCCTCCCTTCTTCCTCCACCTAACAGGCTACTTGTTGTTGTTGCTATCTGCTGTCAAGTTGGCCCCTGACTCATGGTGTTATGCCAAGTAGATAGTTCCTTTGAGCGACTCACAAGCCATGCTCAGATTAACTCTAGCACTGGGTCTGATTTAGGATCAAGTGGGTGTTTGCTATACATTATTTTATTAGGTTTCTATGACAACCCTATGAAGTAGGCAGGATAAAGTCACCATTTTATACATAAGAAAAATGAAATCCAAGAAAATTGATTTATATTTATTAAGAATTTTCTGGTTAAACAAGGGAATCAGATGTCTTTCTATTTACCTTCACTTGGTATCATGGATTGAATTGTGTCCCCCCAAAATATGTGTCAACTTGGTTAGGCCATGATTCTCAGTATTGTGTGGTTGTCCTCCATTTTGTGATTGTAATTTTATGTTAAATAGGATTAGGGTGGAATTGTAACACCCTTACTAAGGTCACATCCCTGATCCAATGTAAAGAGAGTTTCCCTGGGGTGTAGCCTGCACCACCTTTTATCTTATGAGAGATAAAAGGAAAGAGAAGCAAGCAAAGAAGGGGGGACCTCATACTACCAAGAAAGCAGGGCCAAGAGCAGAGCTCCTCCTTTGGACCCAGGGTTCCTGCACAGAGAAACCCCTAGTCCAGGGGAAGATTAATAATAAGTATCTTCCTCTAGAGCCAACAGAGGAAGCCTTCGCTTGGAGCTGATGCCCTGAATTCGGACTTCTAGCCTACCAGACTGTGAGAGAATAAACATCCCTTTGTTAAAGCCATCCACTTGTGGTTTTTCTGTTATGGCAGCAACAGATGAAAAAGACACCCGGATATTTTTCTATTTCTTTGTCTAAGGCCAAAGTCTTCTTTTTAGCTATTCTGTATAGGGACTTTCTAATTGTCCCTAAATGAGAAAAGCCGTCTGGCAAGTGGTGAATTTCATGTGAGTGAAGGTTTTGAAGCAGAGACTGGCAGGTGCATTGGAGTGATCAGATACCAGATGGGGAATATGGGTTAAATAATCTCTAAAATCCCTTTCCAGTCCTATTGTGGTCAATACTCCCAGAGCAAAAACAAAAACCAAACAAACAGCCATATGGCTCTGCTAAAGGAAAGGAAGGAGGTCTGGGCTTTTGTTAAAAGGGGGTGGGGAGGGGTACTGGGAGAGATGAACAAAGCAGCGTGGTTGATAAAATCTAAGAGAAGCGGCTTGTGGAATCACTAACTCAATCCTAGTCTATGGCAGAGAGCGATTTTTTAAACTTCTTTTAGACTACACTCTGCCCCCTTCCCCCTCCACCTAATAGGCCACTTGTCGTTGTTGCTCTCTGCTGTCAAGTTGGCCCATGACTCATGGTGTTATGCCAAGCAAATAGCTTCTTTGAGCAAGTCACAAGGCATGCTCAGGTGAACTCTAGCACTGGGTCTGATTTAGGGTAACCTGGGGTCCCAGTCTTCAATAGCTGTAGAAGTGTAAAGAAAGACAGAATGAAACAGGGGAATGAAGGGAACTATCAGTGTGTCATTTGCTGAGCATCACAGGGCTTGATAGAGGTGAATGAGAATAAAATGGTGAATTCAGAGTCTGCTTGGCGCCACAGAGACACCTCATAACCTTCTCCTATTTGGTTTCAGGCTCTGGGTCCAAAGCTGAGAGTAGTGCCACCCTCACTGATACCAGAGTAATAGAACTGTTAGTGTTGGAACAGAACTCTCTGGTATACAACAGCCAACCAAGGGAACGCCAGCCCCACAGGAAAGAAAGAAGAATTAATGAGAAATTGTGAGACATCCAAGAAATTCCCTCTTCTCTACCCTTCTTTTTTGAGTAAGTATGGCTGAAAAACTTCTGTGGCAAAGGATAATTGTTGTGCTACTAAATTGTGACCTGACCATTGAAACAGGCTAGTGGGTGAGGAGTGTACTTCTTAGCTCAAGTAGACGTACGAGACTACGTGGGCAGCTCCTGTCTGGAGATGAGATGAGAAGGTAGAGGGGGACAGGAGCTGGTTGAATGGACACGGGAAATACAGAGTGAAGAGGAAGAGTGTGCTGTCACATTATAGGGGAAGCAGCTAGGGTCACGTGACAATGTGTGTATAAGATTTTGTACGAGAAACTGACTTGAATTGCAAACTTTCATTTAAAGCACAATCAAAAAAAAAAAAAAAAAAGGAATAGGCTAGTGGTCTGGGAGGAATATCCGTTACTCTGTTATCCTCTATATATCTAATTGGCATTTCCCTACAATTTGCTTGTTCATTCATCTTCCTATAGGTTTTATCAGCGTCTGGGTTTTGTGTATACACAATTCCTCTGGGATACTGTGTGAGTTGATGGGGAGGAGAGGACTTGTCTTGGTCACACATTATTTTTAACCTGAATTGACCTCTATTTCTTAGCTTGGACCCATGGACATGAACGTTAATACTGCTAAATTCTTGAACCATTTGGACATGAAGCTCTGTCTGACAACCCATAGAAATGGCTTTACATCATTTGTCCCAGCCTTGGAATGTGAGCCATCTAATGCAAAACATTCTTTAGGAAAAATGTGATTTTTTAATTTCAAAACCGTATATATTTTGTTTAAATAGGGAAAAATAAAGTAAATTCAGACAGCTTTAATAATCTAGTTAAGGCTCCCATCAGAAAAGAAAATCAATTTTTCATTCTGAATAGGGAAATTAAAACAGGTAAAATGTGTTTCTACTGATAACAACAAAAAGAAACAGAGTTGGGGATATAACTCTGCAACCCCAATTCCCAGTTCCCTGTTCTCATCAGTAAAACACAGTCAACACCCTGCTCTCTTGCTTGGATTTCTGTATTTACATGCCCCAATTCTCCCATTAAATCAAATTGTATTTGTATTTAAATGTATGTTGTATTTAGCATCTCCAGTAGAAAGCCTTAATTTTTAAATCATTTCTAAGAACCTTGAAGGAAGGCGATTGGAATGCTGTCTTGAGAGCCCAGGTGAAAAGGGAGTGCAAAGGTTAAATGACTAACCACAGGTCACACACAGACAGCTGTTGTCATTGTGCACAAGGATTTATAGCATCTTATTAGCTCTACTTGTATGTTTGAAATTTATCATTGTGATATATTAAAGTGACACTGAAATCAAAATATGACAAAGTGAAAAAGAAAAGAGTATGCATTAACCCACAAAGCTCACAATTTAACATAGTACTTCAGTAGTAATTATATTTATCTAATTCCCAGATTTTGCAAATCTCATGTGCCCCTAGCAGTAGGTGTGCCTGCATGTAATGACTGTGATGTGCTGAATAGCACCAGGAAAAACAACAAAGTTTGAAATGTACACTTTGTCTTTGTATATATTTGCTAACTATTGACATAAATGTCTTTTGATTCCTAAGTACTCAGGAGAACACTATTTAAGGCCAAAGACACTGAATGTAGAATTGAAAGAAAATGAACTTGATGAAATTGCTCAGTAATTCCAGTAATTCAGAATATTAGCATTTGGCAAGGAAGCTGAAAAGAATAGTTTCAAAAATACCTGTTCAAATGCAAAGAGTGTGGGTAAGGGATAATGTGAAGTTCCAATTTTAATGTAAGGGGGTAAATAAGACTTTATAGACTTTACCAACACTTGGTAAGTAGAACTCTCAGAGTCATGAAGATGTAGAATTTGTACAAAATATAGGAGGAAAGATGGTAAAAATCTTTCATGTGACTACATATCTTATGCAAGATGGAGAACTTAAGAAATGGCATAATTAATTCTATATTTTTAGAGAAGCATGGAACGTGACTAGAGGAGGAAAGCAAGAATCAAAGAAATAATTTTGGAGGCTTTTCCAGTGATGTAGGTGAGCGAATAGGTGTTTAACTAATACATTGACATGATCAAGGGAGGGGTCATATCTGAGAGATAAGAGGGAGGTAGAATTACCTAGAAATGTGAGGAAAGGGGGAAGGAGGAGAGATATGACTTCAAGAAAACTGCTCTATAATACGAGGTGGATGGCGGTTCCATTTACCAGGATAGAGAATGCACATCTTTTGAAAAAACACTGAGATTTGGACATTTTACTTTGAAGTGGTCATGGAACATTGACTTTGAGATGGCCAGCAGTCAATAGGAAAACCAATGCCTAGAGCTCATTCAGAAAGTCTCGGGGAAATATTTCTTATGGTCAAGAAGTTATTGATAAATAAAATAACCTGGAAAGATGGTGCCAAGTGGAAAGAGAGAAGGCCCATGGATTGAACCCTGGAAATTCCATGAGTAATCAACTAATCATATCTTTGTGACTAATGCTTTAACACAGATATTTATCAAGCAGTTTAGAGTGCAGAAAAGAAGACAACTCTGTTCTGAACTCTGTTGTGGTAAGTTACGGAAGTTTTCTTGAATTGTGGAGGATGCCCTCTAAAAGTGGAAATAGACTTAGCCTATTTGCCATCAAAGTGCATAATCAAGAGCAGTGAAATAAAGGACAACTTTCTAGTAAGTTGAACTGTGCCAAATAAGATGGTCTGGTTAGGCAGAAGCAAATTTCCCAATGCTGAAAGTATGCCTGATATACAGAAGGCACAGAATAAACATTTGTTGAATGAACAAGACTGATCCCTTTGCTGGGAGTGGTAAATGACGATGAAATATTGAATGAGGAGTTCTTCAAAATGATTCCTAAAATTGATTTCTGTCCAGGCTTATGACGCTAAGATTTTATGTTGACTAGCTCTCTGGTCCATTTTTAAAGACATTTACATATAAGGAATTATCTGGAAACAAGATTTTCCTGTAGAGATAACTCCGTAAAATTAGCTTGTCACTTTTCTCTGAGAAAATGTTGCACCTGAATATGTTTGAGGAATCCCTTGGTGGTGCAAATGGTTAGCGTATTTGGCTACTAACCAAAAGGTTGGAGGTTCAAGTCTACCCAGAGATGCCTTGGAAGAAAAGTCTGGCAATCTAGTTCTGAAAAATCAGCCACTGAAAACCTTTTGGAACACAGTTCTAATCTGATACACTTGGGGTCACCATGAGTGGGGGTTAACTTGATGGCAACTGGTATTAGTAGTGGTAAATATGTTTGAAGCTACTAAATCAAACATAACCTGCAAATATAGTAAGACATTGTCACAGAAATATCATTTTGACAATACCTCACTTTGAAAATGATTGGTTTCCTTAAGATTTTAGGATTTTCTTCTTTTTTTCATTCTGATTTCTCATTTGCCATCATTGTTGTTGTTGTTAGGTGCCATCGAGTTGGTTATGACTAATAGAGACCCTATGCACGACAGAATGAAACACTGCTCGTTCCTGCACCATCCTCACAGTTGTTGCTATACTTAAGCCCATTGTTGTAGCTACTGTGTCAGCCCAGAAACACAGAGCTGAAAATGGCCAGAAAGGTCATCAATTAGTCCATCTTCCTGGATTTGGCCAGAATAGTGATTAGGTAATTTCAGATTAGTGGAGTCATAAAGATTTCTATTACAACACTTTTGTGACTTCGTAATTTCATAATTTTTTAAGTTTTATACACATTTAGAAGTGTGACGTACGCAGGCACATGTATTTGTTTTACTCCTTGACCCCTCCCCCTGACTTGTCTAGCTTAATTTCCAGAAAAAGAAACTGGGTTACTTTTACACAGACCTTAAAACATATGCATGCAGTATCTCCTAATATTAACCTACATGTATCATTCCAAAATTTCTTTCCGGCGACCCAATGTGTTTTTCTTACTTTACTCTTTACTAACAGTGCATTCACCTTTTAAATTCCATACTTTTGAAAATATGGTCTTGGTGATAGAAATGATGCCAGAGATCATATGATAGAATTGTGCAAGACCAATGAGTTCTTCATTGCAGATATCTTTTTCAACAACATAAACAGTGAATATTCACGTGAACCTCACTAGATAGAATACACAGGAATCAGATCGACTACATCTGTGGATATAGACAATGGAAAAATTCAATATCATCCATCAGAAGAAGGCCAGGTGCCAACTGTGGAGCAGACTGTCAATTGCTCATATGTAAGTTCAAGTCGAAGCAGAAGAAAATTAGAACAAGTCCATGAGAACCAAAGTATGACCCAGAGTATATCCCACCTGAATTTAGAGACCATCTCAAGAATAGATTTGACACATTGAACACAAATGACCAAAGACCAGAAGAGTTGTGGAATGATATCAAGGACATCATACATGAAGAAAGAAAGAAGTCATTAAAAAGATGGGGAAGAAAGAAAAGACCTAAGTTGATGTCAGAAGAGACTCTGAAACTTACTCTTGAACATAGAGTAGCTAAAGCGAATGGAAGAATTGATGAAGTAAAAGAGCTGAACAGAAGATTTCAAATGGGATCAAGAAGACAAAGTAAAGCATTATAAGGACATGTGCAAAGGCCTGGAGTTAGAAAACCAAAAGAGAAGAACACACTCGGCATTTCTCAAGCTGAAAGAACTGAAGGAAAAATTCAATCCTCTAGTTGCAATAGTGAAGAATTCTATGGGCAAAATACTGAATGACACAGGCAGCATCAAAGGAGATAGAAGGAATACAC
This sequence comes from Loxodonta africana, assembly GCF_030014295.1. Lineage (NCBI taxonomy): Eukaryota > Metazoa > Chordata > Mammalia > Proboscidea > Elephantidae > Loxodonta > Loxodonta africana. The sequence continues at coordinate 110,189,070 of NC_087344.1, forward strand.
AGAGTCACTGTACCAAAAAAATTGGTCGATGTTCAGACATTTCAGGAGGTATGATACAATCAAGACTCAATGGTAGTGAAGGAAGTTCAAGCTGCACTGAAGGCATTGTCGAAAAACAAGACTCCAGGAATTAAAGGAAAACCAGTTGAGATGTTTTGACAAATGGATGCAGCACTGAAAGTGCTCATTTGTCTGTGCCAAGACATTTGGAAGACAGCTACCTGGTCAGCCAACTGGAAGAGATCCATATTTATGCCCATTCCAAAGAAAGGTGATCCAACTGAATGCAGAAATTATCAGATAATATTAATATCATAAGCAAGTAAAATTTTGTGGTTGCAGCAGTAAACCGATAGTGAACTGCTGAAATTCAAGCTGATGTTAGATGGATCCTGGCTGAAAGCAGAAAGTACCAGAAAGATATTTACCTCTTTTTTATTGACTATGCAAAGGCATTCAACTGTGTGGATCATAACAAATTATGGATAACATTGTGAAGAATGGGAATTTCAGAGCACTTAATTGTGCTTATGAGGAACCTATACATAGACCAAGAGGCAGTTGTTTGAAGAGAACGAGAGCATACTGCATGGTTTAAAGTCAGGAAAAGTATGCATCAGGGTCGTATCCTTTCACCATACTTATTTAATCTGTATGCTGTGCAAATGAATAATCTGAGAAGCTGGACTGTATGAGGAAGAACATGGCTTCAGGACTGGAGGAAGACTCATTAAAAACCTTCAATATGCAGATGACACAACCTTGCTTGTTGAAAGTGAAGAGGGTTTGAATCATTACTGATGAAGATGAAAGATCACAGCCTTCAATATGGAATGTACCTCAATGTCAAGAAAATAAAAATCCTCAAAACTGGGCCAATAAACAACATCGTAATAAATGTAGAAAAGATTGAAGTTGCCAAGGACTTCATTTTACTTGGTTCCACAATTAACACCCATGTAAACAACAGTCAAGAAATCAAACAAAGCATTGCACTGAGCAAACCTGCTGCAAGAGACCTCTTTAAAGTGTTAAAAAGCAAAGATGTCACCTTGAAAACTAAGGTGCAACTGACCAAAGCCATGGTGTTTTCGATTGCTTCATATGCATTTGAAAGCTGGGCAATGAGTAAGGAAGACCAAGGAAGATTTGATGCTTTTGAATTGTGGTGTTGAGGAAGAATGCGGAATATACCACGGACTGCCAAAAGAATGAACAAATCCATCTTGGAAGAAGTACAGCCAGAATGCTCCTTAAAAGCAAGGGTAGTGAGACTTTGTCTCACATACTTTGGACATGTTGTCAGGAGAGATCAGTCCCTGGAAAAGGACATCGTGCTTGGTAAAGTGGAGAATCGTTGTAAAGGAGGAAGACCCTCAACAAGATGGATTGTCATGTTGGCCACAACAATGGTCTGAAGCATTACAAAGATTATGAGGTTGGCACAGGACCAGGTGGTGTTTCCTTCTGTTTTACATAGGGTCGTTATGAGTCAGAACTGACTCTATAGCACCTAAAAACAGCAAGTTTTCAATGCCACAGAAGTGCTTCTGAATGAAAATAATGTTTAGCATTCTCAAAAAAAGTATTTCCTTCTATTTCACCTCTCTGGGTTTTCTGATACACAATATTAACATGTAAAACACATTCTTTTGATTACTGTATAGAACACTATTTATTTTCTATAGTGCAATGGATTGATTTTATATGACCTTTCTCATAATGGTCTCGTAACTTCCACCCAAGTGATTGGTTGGGACTATCCAAATAAGGAATTGTGGCATACCAAGGGGATTGGCCAGCTTTGCCATCCTCCTAGGCTTAAAATGAGCCATCCCAGAGGTGGGAAGAGAGGATCTTATCACCACCAAGAAAGAAGAGCCAGGAGTGGAGTGCACCTTTGGACCTGGGATCCCTGCACTGAAAAGCTCCAGGAGACTGAAAGAGAGAGAGCTGTTAACACTGAAGATGATGAGAAGAGGCTTCAGAGAAATGGCAGCAGAACTAGGAGACCAGTGGGAGACTGAGAATTGAGCTTTCCCACCCGCAGAAAGCTCCTCGGACAGACTTGCTGGCAGAGTAGAGTGCCTCTGGGCATTTGATGCAGCTAGGTTTGCTGACCCTCAGAGCTAGAGCTGAGTGCCTTTGGGCTGAGGCATACTGAAGGAGTGGAGTGCCTTTTGGAACTTATCAGCAGAGCAAAAAGAGCTTTGTAACACTTGCCTGAGCAGGGCAGAGGCAGAGAGGCTAGAGAGAGGCATGTCTGTCGGCCATGGCTGAGCAGAGGCTGTTGTGATGGAGGAACTATACCTTGAGCGTTCCTGATTCTGAATTGCAACCTGTTACTTCCCTGATAAACCCCATAATCATGAGTATTGTCTGTGAGTTTTGTGTGGCCACTGCAATGAATTATCAAACTCAGCAGAGAAATAGAGAGTGCCATGGAAGGAATGATTGGTGTCAGAATTAGTAAAGATGATGGAGAGAGGAGGCATGTCTGACCTCTACCTCATAGGAATCAGCCTGCGGTTATTGATCTTGTTGCTACTTTCCCCTTGTGAAGTTAGAGGAGGTCAGATGCTGCCTGTCTTAGTTATCTAGTGCTGTAATAACAGACATAACACAAGTGGGTGGCTTTAACAAACAGAAGTTCATTGTCTCACAGACTAGTAGGCTAGAAGTCCAGATTCAGGGTACCAGGTCCAGGGGAAGGCTTTCTTTCTCTGTCTGCTCTGGGGGAAGGTCTTTGTCATCAATCTTCCCCTGGCCTAGGAGCTTTTCAGAGCAGAATTCTCGGGTCCGAAGGACATGTATTTTTGTCTCTTCTTGCTTGGTGGTAATGAGGTCCCTACATCTCTCTGCTCGCTTCTCTTTTATATCTCAAAAGAGATGGATTTATGACACAACCTAATCTTGTAGATTGGGTCCTGCCTCATTAACATAACTGCCTCTAATTCTGCCTCATTAACATCAAAAAGGTAGGATTTACAATACATAGAAAAATCACATCAGATAACAAATGGTGGACAATCATAAAATACTAGGAATTATGGCCTAGGCAAGTTGACATACATTTTTGGGGGACACAGTTCAATTCATGACACCACCCCACACCACTTTTATGTCTTCAAACCATGTCCAACCTTGTTATGCTTCCTGGATACAGTTAGGACAGATTATATGAAAAATGTCAACAATAATAGCAGTTGAATGTTTGTCACAGAGCATTTGGTATAGTTGTTTCAGCATACGACTAAATTAGAAATTCAAGTTAGATAAAGGTCACCTTCCCTAAGCAGATGGGTCCGTAAAGAAGCACTACTATCTTCCATAATATTGATGCTATGGCCAAAGTACCCAAGTTACTTTTTCTTTCAGTTCTGTGAGAAACTTTGTAGTTCAATATCCTATCTAACGTACTAATAGAAAAACAGATATAGCATATATCCCATTTCATTCCGCACAGCACCCCATATACGGGAACTTTCATCATTTAGTTTGATGATGAGAAGAAATTCCTTGCTATTTCTGTCCATAGAGAGCCAAATGCTATCAATAAATTGATACCAAGTATTTACTCTGTGCTTGGAACTTTCACATTTGGGTTGAAAGTCTGATGTCATCAATTGGGATTATAAAGGTAACCTGGTCAGACAAAAGCACTAAAGAGATAATCAGTCCAGGTTTACTTTAACACATATTTAATAGACATGTACTATTTTGAAGATTTTGGCTTGATGCCTTTCTATCTTTAGCACCTCTCTAATACAAATCTCTTTGTTATGAAAGGGAGTGACATCAGTTGAAGAACTCGAGGTAGGAAACAATATTGTTACAGTTTAATAATATGATTTTATTTTCCTTTTGGGGTTTCTTTCTAATTAGAGCAAGAAATAATTTTTTAAAAAATACATTTATTTAAGTTAAAAAACCAGAATTTTAAGTCAAAGAAACATTAACACTGTAGGTACTGTGTCAATATGGAAAAACTCCTGCACTGATACACATATGCTTGAAGTTTGGTAAGCCCTGGACAACTGTCCTTTGCTCACAAGGTCCATCATTGGGTTGATTTACCTGGAGAAAATGTCTGTGCCTAAGTGTTCCCTTTACTATACTTCTACTCTAGGTGCTTTGTTTTCTGCTGCTGCTTGTAAGAGGCCTAAAATCATCACGATCTTAGGAGCCTATGCTATTTTAAAAATGGGATATGAATGGTAGGAAAAAGCGCTATATGAAAAGAGAAAATTTTAAAGTTAATAATAATTGAGAGCTTGGCTTTGCCTCTAATGCATTTTTCATCAAACATGAGAGCTGGCTGTGCCCAGTGGCCTTGTTCTATGCTGTACTATAGCATGATGTACTTCCACTACGGTCATGCATTTTAAAATTGTGAGTTTTGCTCCTTCCTTCTTTTTTTTGGTTACAAAGTTGCTGCTGAAATCATCACACTTTGGGCACCCTGAAAGTGTAGATAAGGCAACTTTGGCTGGTACAGGCCTTGTTTCAAGCAATGTTGGTGCTTCCGAATCACAAACTGGCTAAATAAATAAATAGCAAGCACTTCACAGGTCAGGCAGCCATAGATATTTACTGGTTGTGGTTTACTGCTCTCTGTGATGAGAAAGAACAGAGGCATTTTGTCTTTGTCATGAAAGGAATGAATGGCAAAAATGAGAATCCAACTCAGAAACCATGATGTACGGACCACTGCCCTGGCACTCACAGCAAGAGCATGCACGCTCCCAAGCAAATGCTATGATTAGAATACAAGAAGCAGAAGGGAGTCTCTGGACTAGCAGTTAGGAGACTAAATCCTGTGACCTCTGATAAGTTACTTAATTTGTTGGGGATGCAGCTGCTTTCACTGTAGAATAGAAAAATGAATACTTTCCTTGTTTGTCTCATAGGTTTGCTTTGGGGCTTAAAGAAAACGCTGCACATGAAAAGAAACTTGAAATTCTGAACTGCTCTGCAAATGTAAGGCATTATAATTGCATGTTACTAGGCTTCCTTCTGTGATGCTGATCGTTATTCTCCATCCTGCTCCTCGGTCCATAATCTCTCACTTTTGTTCTTTTGTGTCTATGCTTCTTATTTTCTGATGCATCCAGAAGCTAGATCAGTCAAAGGATGTTTGTGAAAGAGTTCTCTCTTGTCCTTTCCTCTATTGTGACCACGTCCTCGTGTCCCTCTGTTGGACTAACTGCCCTGGACAGGGTCTTGTTAACACCATCTGTTCTCCTGATCTCATGAATTAAAAAAAAAAAAAAAAAATTAGGCGAAGTTAAAGTTGGAGACTACCACCTGTCTGTCTGTCGTACTGTGGTGGCTTGCATATTGCTGTAATGCTGGAAGCTGTGTCACTAGTATTTGAAATACTAGCAGGGTCACCCATCATGGACAGATTTCAGCAAAGTTTCCAGACTAAGACAATCTAGGAAGAAAGAACTGGTGAACTACTTCCAAATATTAGCCAATGAAAATCTTATGAATCACAACAGAACGTTATCTAACTCATGGACACCATCAAGAAGGATCAATCACTAGGAAGGACGTTATGTTTGGTGAAGTAGAGGGCCAACATGGGTGTGGGAGACCCTTGGTGAGATGGGTTGGCACAGTACCCGCAACAATGGACTGGGACATGCCGGCTGTTACGGGGATGATGCAGAGCAGGCAATGTTTCATTCTGTTGTACACAAGGTTGCCGTGAGTCAGAGTCAACATGAGGGCAGCTAACCAGAACAATAAAGTTGGGGAAGGAGAAGAGTTAAGATTCTAGAGGCATTTGGTGAGAACTTCTTCCTTGCTCCGGACCCTTGTGGCAGATAGATGTAGCCAGGGGTAAGTGTAAACTGGAAAACTCCCATTCGACTTTCAGGGTCCAACTCAGGAATGATGTTCATTCCAAAACCTTTCCTGATACTGCCAGGCAGATTAATAGGTCCCCAGGCCTCTCATTGTACTTTGCGTAAGCCTATGTTGTGGCACATGCCACATTGTCAATTTTGCATGTTTAGAATCGTTATTTGCAACTGACCTCCTAGAGAGAAGGAATCTATCTTATTTCTATCACTTCAGCATCCTGCTCAGTGTCTGTTATATAACAAACATTCATATTTTTTGGAAAAAAAAAATGTAGGAAAGAAGGGGGAAGAAAGAAAGAGAAGAAAGAAGGAAGGGGAGGAAGAATGAGAAAATTTTATTTTTCCTGTGGAGTAGGTAACTTTGCTTTTATCATTCCTGAATGTAGAGCTATACTTTTAAGCCTCATTTTAGTTCAAGAATATTTAACAAGGATATATCATTTTTGTAGGGGGTAAGATAACTGTGGTAACTGCTGTTCAAAAGATGTTTTTCTCTTAATATCTTTTTTGACTACAGGTTTTTCTTTTGGTTAACCAAAAAAAATTTTTTTTAAGTAAGTGCTATGTATATGACATGGAAAACCACATATAAATGACAATCTCAAATGTTTTATTCAGTCTTACTTTTGCTTGTGTCTTTTTGTTTCTAACTCCAAAAAGAAATAAATAAATAAAGTAGTGTAATTTTTAAAAAGCTAGACAATTTTGCCTTTTGATTGAGCTCTGGGCACTCATCTTGTTCTTGTACTGTAATTAGAATCAAGCAAATCATTAAGCATTTTTAAGAGGATATCCTATGTGAATTTAAGTAGCTTATATTTTTAGTTCATTTTTCCCAATTTTAAGCCACTGTACCACACACAAAAAGGCATTTCTAGGTCAAGTATTTACCTAACAAAAATTTTGTTACACTTTCTATTGCAATAAAGGCTTATATTTATCCTGTCTCTTCAGGTAGCTGCCTTCTAACTCCTCTATGATTATGAAGGAAAAAGAAAGAAGGAAGAAAAGAGGGAAGGAAGGATAGAGGAAACAAAGGAGGAGAGAAATTTTCTACTTAGATCCTTAAAGTAGCAAACAGGGACTGTTTTGGAGACAAGGTGCTAACACAGAGAGAAAATCATCAAATAGTAGGAAAAATCTTGCACCAACATAAAAAAAAAAAAAATCTATGTATAATATGTACTTTTCTGCCAAGATCCAGAAACCATTCAGGAATGACCCCATTTTTTTTCTTTTTTTTTTGCTTTCATACATTCATCATCAGTTATCTCTGTTGTAACTAATGTTTAAAAGATATTTTTCTCTTAAAATTTTAGTAGAGTCTCATTAAAACTGTTCTTATCAACAATGAATAATGATTATCATAAGAGAGTTGTTGTTAGATGCTGTTGAGTTGGTTCTGACTCATAGAGACCCCATTAAAAACAGAACAATACAGCCCAGTCCTGCGCCATCCTCACAATCATTGCTGTGTTTGAGTCTGTTGTTGCAGCCGCTGTGACAATACCTCTCCATGACAGTCTTCCTCTTTTTCGCTGACCCTCTGCTTTACAAAGCATGATGTCCTTCTCCAGGAATTTGTCCCTCCTGATAGCGTGCCCAAGGTATATGACACAAAGCCTTATTCTTGCTTCTAAGGAGCTTTCTGCTGTACTTCTTCCAAAACAGATTTGTTCGTACTTCTGGCAGTCCATGATATATTCAATATTCTTCTGGCAGTCCATGGTATATTCAATATTCTTCACCAACACAATAATTCAAAGGCATCCGTTTTATTCTTTAGTCTTCCTTATTCATTGTCCAACTTTCTCATGCATACGAGGCAACTGAAAATACCATGGCTTGAGTCAGGTGCACCTTAGTCCTCACAGTGACACCTTTGTTTTTTAACATTTTAAAGAGGTCTTTTTCAGCAGATTTGCCCATTTGATTTCTTGACTGCTGCATCCATGGGCATTGATTGTGGATCCAAGTAAATTGAAATCCTTGACAACTTCAATCTTTTGTCTGTTTATCATGATGTTCATATAGTCCAGTTTCTTGGATTATTTGCTCAGCATACAGGTTGAATAAGTATGGTGAAAGGATAAGGCCCTGACACACTTTGCTCATTTTAAACCACCTGGTGTCCTCACTCAGTTTCCCCACCTGACTGTTAGTTTGTCATACTGTGGTGCCTTGTGTGTTGCTGTGATGCTGGAAGCTGTGCCACTGATATTTCAAATACCAGCAGGGTCACACATGGTAAACAGGTTTCATCTGAACTTCCTGACTAAGACAGACTAGGAAAAAGGACTTGGCAGTCTACTTCTGAAAAAAATTAGCCAGCGAAAACCTTATGAATTGCAGCAGAACATTGTCTGATGTAGTGCCAGAAGATGAGCCTCTCAGGTTGCAAGACACTCAAAATACAACTGGAGAAGAGCTGTTTCCTTAAAGTAGAGTCCATATTAAAGATATGGATAGAAGCAAGATTTTGGGACCTTCATTTACTGATGTGTCACAACTCAAAATAAGAAGAAAAAGTTGCAAACATCCATTAATAGTAGGAAAGTGGAATGTACGAAGTATGAATCTAGGAAAATTGGAAATTGTTAAAAATGAAATGGAGCACATAAACATTGATATTGTAGGGATTAGTGAGCAGAAATGGACCAGTATTGGCCATTTTGAATCAGACCATCATATAGTCTACTATGCCAAGACTGAGAAATTGAAGAGGAATGGTGTCACATTCATTGTTGAAAGAACATTTCAAGATCTATTCTGAAGTACAATAGTGTCAGTCATAGGATGATATTCACATGCATAAAGACCAGTTTATACAATTATTATTCAAATTTGTGCATCAACCACTAATGCCAGAGATGAGGAAATTGAAGATTTTTACCAACTTCTGCAGTCTGAACTTGATCAAACATGCAATCATGATGCACAGAAAATTACTGGAGGTTGGAATGAAAAAGTTAGAAACCAAGAAGGATTGGTAGTTGGAAAATAAAGCCTTGGTGATAAAAATGAAGCCAGAAATCACATGATAGAATTTTGCAAGACCAATAACTTCTTCATTACAAATACCTTTTTTCAACAATGTAAACAGTGACTATATACATGGACTTCTCCAGATGGAATACACGGGAATCAATCGACTATATCTGTGGCAAGAGACAATGGAAAACTCAATATCATCAGTTAGAACAAGTCCAGGAGCTGAATGTGGAACAGATCATCAAATGCTCATATACAAGTTAGAACTGAACATGAAGAAAACTAGAACAAGTTCCTGAGAGCCAAAGTATGACCCTGAGTATGTCCCACCTGAACTTAGAGACGATCTCAAGAATCGATTCGACACTTTGAACACTAATGACCAAAAATAAGACAAGTTGTGGAATGGCATCAAGGACATCATACATGAAGAAAGAAAGATATCATTAAAAAGAAAAGACCAAATAGATGTCAGAAGAGACTCTGAAACTTGCTCTTGAACATAGAGTAGCTAAAGTGAAAGGAACAAATGATGAAGTGAAAGAGCTGAACAGAAGATTTCAAAGGGCGGTTCAAGAAGACAAAGTGATGTATTAAAATGAAATGTGCAAAAACCTGGGGTTAGAAAACCAAAAAGGAAGAACATGCTCAACATTTCTCAAGTTAAAAGAATTGAAGAAAAAAATCAAGCCTCAAGTTGCAATATCGAAGGGTTCTACTGGGAAAATATTAAAGACACAAGAAGCATCAAAAGAAGATGGAAGGCATATACAGAGCCACTGTACCAAAAACAGCTGGTCAATAGTCCACCATTTCAGGAGGTAGCATATGATCAAGAACCAATGGTACTGAAGGAAGAAGCCCAAGCTGCACTGAAAGCATTGAGAAAAACAAGCCTCCAGGAATTGACAGAATACCAATTGAGATGTTTCAATAATGGATGCAGCACTGGAGGTGCTCACTTGTCTATGCCAAGAAATTTGGAAGACAGCTACCTGGCCAACAGACTGGAAAAGATCCATATTTGTACTCACTTCAAAGAAAGAACAAGGCCAGGGGCCAACAGAATGTGGAAATTATCAAACAATATCATTAATATCACACCCAAGTAAATTTTGCTGAAGATCATTCAAAAGCAGTTGCAGGAGTACATCAACAGGGAACTGCTAGAAAATCAAGCCAGATTCAGAAAAGGATGTGCAACAAGGAATATCACTGCTGATATCAGATGGATCTTGGCTGAAAGCAGAGAATACCAGAAAGATGCTTAACTGTATCTTATTGACTATCCAAAGGCGTTCCACTGTGTGGATCTTAGCAGATTATGGATAACATTACAAAGAATGGGAATTCCAGAATACTAAATTGTGCCCATGAAGAAGCTGTACATATACCAAGTGTCAGTCATTCGAACAGAAAAAGGCTAATCTACATGGTTAAAAAGAAAGTGCCTGACAGAGTTGTACCCTTTCACCATACTTATTCAGTGTGTATGCTGAGAAAATAATCTGAAAAGCTGGAGTGTATGAAGAAGAATGAGACATCAGAATTGGAGGAAAACTCAATAACAACTGTGATATGCAGATGATACAACCTTGCTTGCTGAAAGTGAAGAGGACTTGAAGCACTTACTGATGAAGATCAAAAACTAAACCCTTCAGTATGGATTGCACCTCAACATAAAGAAAACAAAAATTGTCACAACTGGACCAATAAGCAACATCATGATAAATGGAGAAAAGATTGAACTTGTCAAGAATTTCATTTTACTTGGATCTGCAATAAATGTCAATGGAAGCAGCAGTCAAGAAATCAAATGGATTACTGCATTAGGCAAATCTTCAAAGTGTTCAAAAACAAAAATGTCACTTTGAGGACTAAGGTGCGCCTGATCCAAGCCATGGTATTTTCAATCATGTTACATGCATGGGAAAGCTGGACAGAAAATAAGGAAGACTAAAGAAGAATTGATTCCTTTTAATTATGGCTTGGCGAAGAATATTGAATATACCATGGACTACAGGAAGAACAAACATATCTGTCTTTGGAGAAATACAGCCAGAATGCTCTTTAGAAGCAAGAATGGCTAGAGTTCGTCTTATATACTTTGGATATGTTACTAGGAGGGATCAGTTCCCGGAGAAGGACATCATATTTGGTAAAGTAGACGGTCAGTGAAAAAGAGGAAGGTTCTCAATGGCATGGACCCACACAGTGGCTGCAACAATGGGTTCAAGCATAAGATTATGAGGATGGTGCAGGACCAGGCAGTCTTTTATTCTGTTGTACATAGGGTTCCTATGTATGGGAATCTACTCATACTACTACTACTCGTAGTCCCTAACAAAAACAACAATGTCCCCTTGTTCTATTCCAACAACTGCCTTTTGGTCTATGTACAGGTTCTGCATGAGCACATTAAGTGTTCTGGACTTCTCATTCTTTGCAATGTTATCCATAATTTGTTATGACCCACACAGTGGAATGCCTTTGCATAGTCAGTAAAACACAGGTAAGCATCTTTCTGGTATTCTCTGCTTTCAGCCAAGATCCATCTGAGATCAGCAATGGTATCCCTCATTCCATGTCTCTTCTGTAACCATCTTGAATTCTGGCAGTTCCCTGTCGGCATACTGCAGCAACTGCTTTTGAATAATCTTCAGCAAAATTTTACTTGGGTATGATATTAATGATATTGTTCAATAATTTCTGTATTTTGTTGGATCACCTTTCTTTGGAATGGGCACAAATATGGATCTTTTCCAGTCTGTTGGCCAGGTAGCTGTCTTCCAAATTTCTTGGCATAGACAAGTGAGTTCCTCCAGCATTGCATCTGTTTGTTGAAACATCTCAACTGATATTCCATCAATTCCTGGAGCTTTGTTTTTTGCCAAAGCCTTCAGTGCAGCTTGGACTTGTTCCATCAATACCCTTAGTTCTTGATCATACTCTACTTCCTGAAATCATTGAACATCAACCAATTCTTTTTGGTGCAGTGACTCTATGTATTCCTTCTACCTTCTTTTGGTGCTTTCTGCATCGTTCAATATTTTGCCCTTTAGCATTGAAACTTGAGGCTTGAATTTTTTCAGTTATTTCAATTCAGAAATACTGAGCATGTTCTTCCCTTTTGGTTTGCTAAATCAAGTTCTTTGCACATATTGTTATAGTGTTTTACTTTGTCTTCTCGAGCCACCCTTTGAAAACTTCTGTTCAGCTCTTTTACTTAATCATTTCTTCCATTTGCTTTAGCTACTCTATGGTGTAGTGGTTAAGTGCTATGGCTGCTAACCAAAGGGTCGGCAGTTCGAATCCACCAGGCGCTCCTTGGAAACTCTATGGGGCAGTTCTACCCTGTCCTCTAGGGTCGCTACGAGTCGGAATTGACTCGGCGGCACTGGGTTTGGTTTTTTTTGGTATGTTCCAAAGCAAGTTTCAGAGTGTCTTAGGCTGGGTTCTGTGGAGAAGCAAAACCAGTGAAGCTTGTATATATATAGGGAGAGAGAGATTTATCTCAAGGAAATGGTTCAGGTGGTTGTAGAGGCTGTAAGTGTCCAAGTCTGTAGGTCAAGTGTTAGGATTTGGCTTCTCCTGACTCATTTAGCTGCAGAGCCTGATGAATCCAAGATTGGCAGGAGAGATGGCAGGCTGCTGGTCACAGACTGTGGAGGTCGATGAATCCCAAGATTGGCAGGCAGTATGACAGGAAGCTGGTGCAAGTCTCAAAAACTGGAGGTCAGATGATGAAGAGCCAGACGCAGGATCCAGAGCAAGCAAAACTCAGGGAGCTTTGTCTGAATGACAATTTACATTGGATGCAAGCCACATCCAGGAGGAAATTCCCCTTGTAACTGATTGGCTGATCACAGTAGATCACATCATGGAGGTGATTACATTATACCACAAAAGGGAGGATAGCTACATTATTACATAACTGCTAAATTACATCATTATATACCTGCCAAACTACATCATAAGATAACTGCCAAACTATATCGTTACATTACTGCCAAACCACTGAAAATCATGGCACAGTTGACACACAACCTTAACCATTACATAGAGTCTCTTCTGACATCCATTTTGGTCCTTTCTTTCCTATCTCTTTAATGACCTTTAACTTTCTTCATGTATAATGTCCTTTATGTTATCTCACAACTTGTTAGCATTGTATAAGCACTGACATTTCCTTGAGGTCAGGGCCCATGTATTTTACTTCTTTTTTTCTCAGTGCTTGGGAAAGTGGCTGGTACATATAGGTATGAAATATAATATTTGATGAAAAATGCATAAGTGATTGGATGATATACTAGTGAGAAAGTTGTTTCTTTCTACTGACCTCATCAGTCTTCACTGTCCTTAATTTTGCTATTTGTATTCCAGCCTAGTCATGCCATGAGAGTTTATCGTTGGTAGACTTCATATTCAATAAGAAATAAGATTAAAAAAAAAAAAAAAAAACCTTTGAAACAAAATTTTGATTATTTAATTATTTTAGAAGTCTTATAAAAAAAAAAAAAAAAACTTCTGTCTTCCTTAGACAGATTCAGTGGGGACTGTTGGTATCAGAGTCAATAAATACAGGTAACATTTAAAATAAGACAGTATTCCAACCTGGATATTTAATTTAGTTGAAAACTACAAATCCTTACCATGTGCCTTCTGTGATTAACGTACTGAGTTAAACACTGTAAATTATATGAAAAAAGTAAGTTTTAATATCAGTCAAGTATTCTATCATGGTGCCTTTAGATAATCAGCATCAGTTTTTGCATAATTGATATAATTGTGACATTATCTATTTTTTTAATAAGAATGCTATGATTAACTACTGCAGTGCAATTAATTACTTTTGTGTGTGGCTTCCCTAGCCATGGTCTTGTAACTCCAACCCAGGTGATTAGGTGGGACTGTGTGATAGGGTAATTGTGGTCTACTAAGTGGTTTTGTCAGTTTTGCCTTAAAAGAGAGCTAATTCCAGAACAGAGAGGAGAACTCCAGCACTACCAAGGAAGAACAGCCAGGATCCAGCATGTCCTTTGAATCTTAGGCCCCTGTGCTGAGTTGCTCCTGGACCTAGGAGACAGAGAGTGAACTGTAACCTTGAAGATGGTGAGAAGCAGTGGCAGGAGAGACCAGGCAGCAGAGACTTGGCAACAGGAGAGGGCACAGTGGGCTTCCCAGCCCGTGGAGAGAGAAAGCTGAGTGCCTTTGAGCAGAGGCAGAGTGGTAGTGAGAGGTGTGCCTGCAAGCGTGGTTGGGAAGAGGCTTTCCTAATGGACGAACTGTATCCTGGGTATTCCTGAGCCTGAATTATAACTGTTACTTTCCTAATAAACCCCATAATTGCAAGAATTGACCGTGAGTTCTGTGTGGCCATTGCAATGAATTATCGAACCCAGTAGACAGTGCTATGGGATGGGATGGTTGGTGTCAGAGTTGGTAACAATGGAGAAGAGAGAATTCATGTCTGACGTCCATCTCATAAGAATCAGCCTTGGACTATTGACCATGGTTCTCCTTCCTCCTTGTGGGGTTGGAGGAGGTCAGACACCACTCCAATGTCATTTTTCAGTTGGTGTCAGGAGTGAGGTTCTTTGGAATGTCTCCAGACTCATGAAAGCATGGACCTTTGTAAGAGAAAGAACAAATGGGCTTGGGAAGTGAAACTTTTGATTCTTGGATGGTTACTTTGGTTGTTGTTATTTGTAATGGCTAAAAAGCTAGAGTAGAGAAAGGGTGAAGCTGAGATGACTTTTGTAAAACCTGACCAGACTAGATGAACACCTGCAGCAGACCGGAATGGCTAGTATCTGAGTAACCTCAGCCTGTGAACTCTTCTTCCCTATAGAAGGACTAATGGTTAATGACTGTATTGGACTGGTAAAATGATTGGGAGGGGAAAGTTATCCTCCAAATATGACAGCACCATGGCCAGCAAAGCCAGGGGGTAGCCTGCAATGCTAAAAGGGAAACATAGGCTTTTCATGTGAATATAGTAGCCCTGTGTGTAGAGTAGGGACTTAGGTTGAAATTCTGAGCACCACTCAGATTTGCATTTGCAAAGAGGTGCAGAATCTCCCAGAACTGCTGAGAGAACAGAAGATTTGCATTTGAAGCAAGGATATGCAGGGGAAAAAAAAAAAGGTGACTGCTTTTTGAATTTCAAGCAAGTAGTTTTTTGTTGGATGCATCAAGGCAGGAAAAGTCAGTATCCATCAGAAAGAGTCCCCTTCCAGTGCTGGAAGTTAAAGGGAGCTGGCCAGTAGACAGCTTGGTCTGCTCACGTGTGGTGACCACCTGGGTCTACAAAACGAGTACAAGTGGGCAAAGTGCAGCAATGAAGACACAAGCTGAATGTGGACATGTTCCATTGGCACCCATTAACCTAGCCCAGGGGGATAGGGATGAGAGTGAGAGGAAAGGCTGACTGGTCAGAAGCAAAAAATTTGGTGGACTCCTGAAGTTTATGGGTGGAACCCATTGATCTAGTCCAAGGGGGGCAGGGATGAGAGTGTGAAGGGGTTGTCTGAAGTGCCAGAAAGTGTGTGTGAGTTCTCAAGCCTAAGGCTGCTACCCATTGTGACCTAGCTTGGATGGTTAGGGATGAGCTGACCAGAACCCAGCTGAATGAAGAGGAAGATGTTTGACACCGTGAGCTGGCGTAGATTGCTGCAACTTGATGGCTTGCTCTGGACTGGACTTTACTTATGGATGCAGATGCTCAAATTCCCAACCAGAACAGAAGATTCTTCAAGACCAAGGAAGATGCTTGTCTTCTCAGAGTAGTGATTTGGTAGGGACAGGCAATTTAAAACTGGATATCTAAAACGGGGGCAAATAAAGGCATGAAGTGGCTGGCTTACATGCTTTCTTAAATGTGCTTACATAAAATGAGAGGGGCAAGGGAGGATTCCCACTGAACAGACTCCTCTTTTCCTGATGAGTCTGGGGAAGAAAGAGTGGGGGAAGATGTTGATAGGATTATTTGATTCATCTGTGAGTATTAATTGTTAACAGGGTTAATCGTGATTGTAAAAACTGCAATTGTAGAAGCTGTAAGTGTAGAAGAATGGACTAAGGGGGAGATACTGCTGGACTCCAGTACAGTGCCTGAACCTAAAGCCCCTTAAAGGTTTTATTTGTGCTGATACCTTGTGAGGCTCAGAGCAAGGGAATAATCTCCTCTCAGTTAATTTTATTAGAGTCAAGGAAGGCTGAAGCTGAGATGACTTTTGGAGAACCTGGCCAGATCAGATGAACACCTGCAGCAGACCTGAATGGCTAGTACCTGAGTAACCTCACCCTATGAACTCTTTTTCCCTGTTGAAGGACTAATTGTTAATGACCATTTTGGACTGGTAAAATGATTGTGAGGGGGAAGTTATCCTCCAAATATGAAAGAACCATGGCTAAAACAGCCAGGGGGTGGCCTGTGGCGTGATTAATTACTTTTTTTGTGTGGCCTTTCTAGTCACAGTCTTGTAACTATCACTCATGTGATTGGACAGGACTGTGTGATAAGGTAATTGTGGCCCACCAAGGGGATTGGTCAGTTTTGCCTTAAAGAGAGCCAATTCCAAAACAGAGAGTAGGATCCCAGCACCACCAAGGAAGAACAGCCACGAGCCAGCACGTACTTTGGATCTGGGATCCGTGCGCTGAGGAGCTCCTGGACCCAGGAGACAGAGAGCAAACTGCAACCTTGAACACAGTGAGAAACAGTGGCAGGAGAGACCAGCAGGAGAGACTGTGCATTAGGCTTTCCAGCCCATGGAGTGAGAAACCTGAGTATCTTTGGACAGAGGCAGGACAGGGAGAGGTATGCCTGTAAGCATGGTTGGGAGGAGGCTGTTCTAAAGGAAGAACTGTATCCTGAGTGTTTCTGAGACTGAATTATAAATGTTACTTCCCTAATAAACCCCCTAATCGTGAGACTTGACTGTGAGTCCTGTGTGGCCATTGTAATGAATTATAGAACCCAGTAGAGAGTGCTATGGGAAGAACAGTTGATGTCAGAGTTGGTAAAAATGGCAGAGATAGAAGGCATGTCTGACCTCTGCCTTAAAAGAATCAGCCTTGGGCTGTTCATCTTGGTCCTCCTTCCCCCTTGTGGAGTTGGAGATCAGACACTGCCGCCACGTCATTTTTACAACTACACTAACTTGTTTTCTGGCCTTTTCTCCACTTTGCAGCAGCTCATAGAGAAAAACTCTTAATATATACAACTTTGCACTGGGACAAGATAACATTATTTCACTTACACTAGCAGAATCTTCATAACTTCAGTTACATGTAGAGCTTGAAGTAATTCCATTTTAGTTTGAAAATGGTTATTTTTCAGTCCCTGATTATCGAGCAACCAGGTGTCAAGGTAGTCAGTCAGGACAAGGAACCAAACTGAAAGTAACAAGCTTTTATTCACTTACTGTACAGTGCAAGCAAGAGGCAAAAAGTGGTACTAGCTCCCCAGTACTCCATTTTTCCCAACAGAAGAACACTAGGCCAGGGTCAGGTGGATTGCTACAGGTGTGAGAAATAGTCTCATGGCTGAGGAACCCCAAACAAAAAGCTCCTGCCTCTTCGTGGACCTGTGGGCTCAGAAAAGGTGAGGAAAGGTACTGACTCAAAGTGGGCAAAAATGCCTCAGCCAAGGCTCCCCAAAAGGAGTCCTCCAAATGGAAGCATCTTGTCTGGGAATGCAGATATGCATATGAGCATGGCTGGCCCAAGGGGAAGCCTGCAACTCTCTGCAGAAAACTGCAATGCAGTGCCTATGCACAAAGTCTGGTGTAGAGAGAGCAGTTTCTTCCCATAAGGTCTGTCAGACAAAGCCTTGCAATTACCCAGGGTCAGGCCTGAAATATCACACATAGGATTTTGGCCAGGAGCCAAACCCCTCACTGAACCACCATATTCCCACAGAATGGGGGGTCCTGCTGTGTATCTACACTAGCTCCCTTCTGTTAGCCTTATCCTGCCTGAAAATTTCCAGTATCTGGCTCCAAAATATCATTTCTTTCAATGCATTCACCATCTTTCAGACACTTGGCCTCATGGTTAATTACCCGGTGCCTCTGTTAACCTTCCTTTCTACTTCATATTGGCCATGTGCCACAAAAACAAAATGAAATTCAATCCCTGAATCCCCTAGCTCAGTCCTGTCCAAAATCAAGACATCCTTACCTGTCAACTCTTGTTTTTCTTTTTCTCATGCACAAAAATTTCTTTCCATCCATATTGGAATTCCAGAATACTATCCGTTAAATTATTAAATGAGTCGTCTCATGGCCAAATGGTGCTTTTTGCCAACCCAGATACCTGGATCTTGTTACTTCAATTTTTGACATCCTCTCTTTTCCCAACCCCACCTCTCTATTGGCATTCCAGAATCAAGCCTTGAATTATTGTCACATTTTGCTTTCACTGGTCTCTTTCTCCTCCTGGGCTATAGTGTTTGCTATAGCCATCAATTTTGGCTTACTAGAGGTTTGTGCTGTCCAGCCACAACTTGGCCGGGGACACTTGCTTGGCAATCCTCTTGTTCATCTCTCACTGGATTTCTGGCTCCCCCTCTACAGTGGCAGATCCAGAATTCATCCTTCCATCACTTATCTTTTTCTGACATTTCTTTATAACTGACAAATGTCTCTGTTCCTTCAGGCATGTGTAACCTCTCCATATATCTCCTCAGTGCTACAACATGCCCTTGTATATAGTTTATCACTCCATGAATTAAGAAAAAGGTAATGTCTATTTTTCTAAAATTAATACAGCAACATCTGCAATACTGTAATATAGCATAATGGTTAAGAGTATGGACTTTTTAGGAAAAAATATATGAATTCAAATACAATATTTACACTTAATTAAAATATTTGTAATCTATAAGCTGTGTATTCTTCAAATTACTTTTTATTTAGATTTTATTATACTAATCAAAAATGAGAATAAAACTCTCTCCCTATATATCTGTTCTGAGGATTGAATAGGTTAATAAACATACAGTGATTAATATAGATCCTGACATATAATAAACACTTAAAAAAATTTAGGAAACATAAATTCCATCACCATCTCTCTCAACAATTTTTAGGATCCTGAAATCAAAAAATTTGTATCAGAGGATCTTTGCGTCCAACCAAGATGAAGTAACAGGGTCTGGATTTATACTCAACTCTGAAACAATAAATAAATAAAAAGACTAAAAAACAGACCTGTATATGGGACAATTATTTTCAAGACACTGGAATACGGTTAGAGTCTTTGGGTGATGCAAATGATTAACATGCTTGGATGCTAATCTAAAGGTTGGAGGCTTGAGTCCATAGAAAAGGCTTGGAAAAATGGACTTTGATGTACTTCCAAAAAATCAGCTGTTGAAAACATTTTGGAGTATAGTTCTACTCTGACAAACATGAGGTCACCATGAGTCAGAGTTGATTCAATGACAACTGGTAAACTGGTTAGACTGAGGTTACAAAAGACAATGATCATGAAAGACAGGAAACAGATAAGCCATAATATTGTCCAAATTTAGTGCCTTGAGAGATTTCTAGGCTGTAACTCAGGGAAAGGGAATCGAAGTAGAAACCAGCAGGCTCGCTGTAGAGAGAAGATGAGCAGGAATTTCAGGGACACCAAGGTGGCCTGACAGACTACCAGAGAGTTCCATGAAGAAAGAACCCCTGAGATTTGCAGACATCACTCTCAAGTATTCATCTGTGTAATGATCAGTGCATGCATATGAAGAAACAACTAGAGACTCAAGAGGAAAAAAAAAAAGACACTGCCTGGAACTTATATTGGGCTGAAATAGTGCCTCTTCTGACCAGCCTAACTGGGAAAACTCATTTACAAGGCTTTGGGTAGAGTATTCAAGAAGGTCTTTCCTCAGTAATGGGGAATGATTAGCTCCAGATTGAGCGAAGCTCAGGACCCACTAATGAAGCATAGATGCAAGACCTGAAAAGATAAATGTGTGTCCAAATCACTAAACTACACCTCAGAACAAAGCTCCAGGATATTTACAGGAGTATAATATCCAACACCCAACAAAGTGAAATCCACAATGTGTGGCATCCAATAAAATATTATCAGGCATACAAAAAATCAGGAAAACATGACTCGCAATATGAATAATCAATACAGAAAAATACACCCATAATAGACACAGATGTTAGAATTACTAGATAAAACATTAAAACAGTTGTTAGTACTATATTCCATATATTTAAAGAGTTAAGTGGAGACACAGATGATACAAAAAAGCCCAAACCAAATTATGAAGATAAAAACTACAATTACTGTGATAAAAATAGATTAGAAAAGATTAAGAGCATTTTAGATATAGCAGAAGAAAACATTAGTGAATACGATAACGTAGAATTAGAAACCATACAAAGTGAACTACAGAGAGAAAATAAGCAATCACAATAAATAAAAAGAATATCATTGAGCTGTGGAACAACTCTGAACAGCCCAATATGCATATAATGAGAATGCTTGAAGTAGGGGAACAAGAAGTAAGCCTGCAGGTTCAAGAAGCTGAACAAACCCCAGGCATAAGATCCATGAGGAAAGTTAAACAAAGACATATCAAGATCAAATTACTCAAAACTGACAATAAAGACAAAATCTTAAAATTAGAAAAAAGAGACATTTCCTGCAGAAGAACAAATGTAAAGATGAAAGCAGAGTTCTTAAAAATAATGCAAGCGAGAAGTATAGTAACACCTTGAAAGTCCACAAAAACGAAACAAACAAAAACAAATGTCAAACTAGAATTCCATACCCAGAAAAAAAAATGTATTTCAAAAGTGAAATAAAAACACTTTCTGACAGACAAAGTTTGAAATAATTCATTACCAACTGACTCACATTATAAGAAATATTAAAGGAAGTTGTTCATGCAGAAGGAAAATGATATGACAGAAATCTGAACTTAGGCAAGTTAATGAAGAGCATTGGAAATGGTAACCCTGTGGATAAATATATGATATTTTCTTATTATTTAAGTGTCTTTAAAGATACTATTTCTTTAAACAAAAATAATAATTTTATGGTGGTCTGGGGAAGCCAAAACTATTTCCATAATGGTACTAAGAAACTATTTGCCTATTTCACTCTCCTCCCTCACAAGTGAGCAGAGACTACAGATCATATAATTAGGTCATGGCTTTGAGGGCTAATGAATGTGCTTGTGTATTCTTGTGTTTTAAACATTTCTAAGTTTTAATTTCCAATATGGTGGATATTGGTAAACTGGCATAAACATCTCTTTGGAATCCTCAATACTTTTTAAAAGTTGTAAAATGATCCTGAGGCGAAAATGTATAAGATCGGCTGACAGCAATTATAGATCATGTTTTTTTCTCCTTGCTTTTGTTTCCCATGCTTTAAATCTGAAGTAGAAAATCTACATAGTTTTTTCTTTATTCACTATGTCATTTTAGGTGAAAATACAAGACTAAATGTCCCTTCCATTTCTAACATTTATATATGTGTATCTTTTTCCTTTCCATCACAATAAAATTCTTGAGAGTATTGACTATGTCACATAATTTTATTTTCCATTCTATTTGAGGCAATGATGCCTTTTCTCTTTCTCAACTTGTCTTTCTACATCCCATCTGTCCTTCCTCAAATATTTATTGAGTCATGTACTGGGCTAGCCAGTAGAGATTAAAGATAAAAAGGACACCATTCCTTTTAAATGGAGACAGACAGAAAAAGAATTGAAAGTACCAATATGTGATAGGTGCTATTGTTGAGGTCCATACAAGGGATTTCTCAAATCTACCTTGGGAAGATTAGGAAAGCCATGATTTCCCTTCCATCAGAGGCTTGTTTTTGCATGTCTATAGTGGCAACACAGTGCTGTACCTTAAAATAATGCCCAGTGTCTTTCTTGTTAGTACTATAAACAGTATACTGCAGCCAAAGAAAATAACCAGGAAAGAAACAAATATAAAAATGTGCCATGAACAGAATGTCAGCTGTAAATCCATTAAATGTCTATAAAACTTTCCTAAATTCTTGACTTATTATTCACTGAGAAACCATTTAAAGATTATTGTAAAAATGAAGTGATTTTTCTTGATAGAAATTTTGTATATAATTTCTTTAATTCGTGTTACTCCAATTACCATTTAGCTAATGAACCCTTCAAATTTCATTTGCATAATTGGTGCCAATTTTGACAAGAGGGATTTATCATGCTGTGATAAAAGCATCATCGGACTCACCAATAGAGGGGTGATTATTTAGTCTGAAATCAGCATGGACACACCACTGAACACACAGGAGGAAACACTGTCTTGTCATTCAGAATTCATAAAGTCCTAGCTTTCCTTCTGGTTACAGGGCCTGGTACTTAAAACTTGACTCCATTCAACTTTAAGATATAACTAGTGATGAAGCTTTCATTTGAATGGCATCTTCAGATGAACAGAATGTTTCAGCCTTCGAAATGAACTACCCCTTTTACAAATCTGAAAACATCTTTATATGTTACCAGCTATATAGTGAACACCCTTGTTATATATTATATAGCTACTAACATATATTGTAGAGCTCAAAATCATGAATTCTGTCACCAAATATGCCGAAGAGCTAAAAATCACTAAGTTTATTTAAAATTAAAAGCAAGAGAGTTTTTATTGAGGGTGAAGAGCAGCCATGGCCATAGAGCAGTCATAGCTGACAGAAACACTAAGCAAGGTGCTAAATGCTCCCTGCTAAATACTCCCAAAGAGTAGGATTTTTATGGTGTCTTTTTTTTTTTATACAGGATTGGTTGACATTTTGAAAACAATTACAGAATGTAATTAATGCTGTAAAATAGTTACAAAATGATGACGAGTCCTGGTAATAAGATCTTTACCTCTGATTACTCACAGGAACACATTCCACATTTGAATATATCTTCCTGAGGGCAGTTTTAGCACAAGAAACCTTTAAGCAAAACATGGTCTTATGTATGTGCTTTGTGAAAACAAAACAATTTTAAGCAAAACATGGTTTTGTTGCATACTTTCTGAGAATGAAAACAATCTTAAGTGAAACATATATATTTCCTGGGACATTTTCTCCTGGCTTAAGCATAACCATATTCTTGGTATCCCTCTGCTGTAACTTGTGAAACCAGTATGAAGCCCATTGCCGTCGAGTCAAGTCTGACTCATAGCAACCCTATAGGACAGAATAGAACTGTGGCATAAGATTTCTAAGGAGCAGCTGGTAGATTTGAACTTCTGACCTTTTGGTGAGCAGCCAAGCTCTTAACCAGGGCACCACCGGGGATCCAAAACTAGTATAGAAATTTATCTTAAACAAAGCGATAAAAAGAGGAACAGAAATAAAATGGAGTTTTGGCCTACACCTTTGTCAGCCCCTTTTAGAGCCTTACAATTTTGAATGTTGTTTGTTACATATAAAAATAAAAACCTATCTTTTACTGACTACACAAAGGCATTCAGCTGTATGGATCATAACAAATTATGGATAATGTTGCAAAGAATCTGAATTCCAGAACACTTAATTGTGCTCATGAGGAACCTGTACATGGACCAAGAGGCAGTCATTTGAACAGAAAAATGGGATACTGTGTGGTCTCAACTCAGAAAAAGTGCGCACCCGGGTTGTATCCTTTCACCAGACTCATTCAGTCTATTTGTTAAGCAAATAATACAAGAAGAAGGACTACATGAAAGAGAACACGACATCAGGATTGGAGGAAGATTCATTAACAACCTGCTACATGCAGATGACACAACCTTGCTTACTGAAAGCAAAGAGGACTTGAAGCACTTACTGATGAAGATGAAAGATTACAGCCTTCAGAATGGATTACACCTCAACATACAGAAAACAAAAATCCTCACAACTGGACCAATAAACAACATCGTGATAAACAGAGAAGTATTGAAGTTGTCAAGGATTTCATTTTACTTGAATGTAATCAACGGCATGGAAGCAGCAGTCAAGAAATCAAATGATGTATTGCATTGGATAAATCTGCTGTAAAAGACCACTTTAAAGCGTTAAAAAAAAACAAAGATGTCACTTTGAGTACAAAGGTTTACTTGACCAAGGACTTTTCAATCACCTCATATGCATGCAAAATCTGGACAATGAATAAGGAAGACTGAAGGAGAGTGGATGCCTTTGAATTATGGTATTGGTGAAGAATATTGAATATACCATGAACTGCCAGAAGAAGGAACAAATCTGTCCGGGAAAAAGTACAGCCAGAATGCGCCTTAGAAGTGAGGATGGCAAGACTTTGTCTCACGTACTTTGAACATGTTATCAGGAGGGGCCAGTACCTGAAGAAGGGTATCATGCTGGGTAAAGTAGAGGGCCAGTGAAAGACAGATGGAATGACAGAATAGCTGCAGCCGTGGGCTCAAGCATAGCAATGATTGTAAGGATGGTGCAGGACTGGGCAGGGTTTCGTTCTGTTGTACGTAAGGTCATTATGAGTCAGAACACACTCTATGGCATCTAACAACCACAGCTACATAGCGGTGACTCCAATCTCTATCTACGTAGCTCCAACTTTTCCCCTGTGCTCCAGAGCCATGTATTATATTGCCATCTTTCCATACATAGCGTCTGTACTATGCTAGGCACTATGCTAAGCACGTTCCATACACTGTCTCATCTTTACAACAGCCTTATAAACCCCAGAAAATCTACTACCTTCAAGTCAATTCTGACTCATAGCAACTTTATAGGACAAAATAGACTGTTGCATAGGGTTTCCAAGCTGTACATTTTTTATGGAAGCAGACTGCCACATTTTTCTCCTGCAGAGTGGCTGGTGGGTTTGAACTACTGATCTTTCAGTTAGTAGCTGAGTGCTTTAACCACTGCACCAGCAGGGCTTCTTATTCTTAAAAAGAATCCTTATTTACTGACATGAAAAAACAAGTTCATAAGTGGGTTTTCGAGTAGCAATGCTAGTGGGGAAAGAATGAGGGATTCAACCTGAATTACAGAGTCCAAAGTTATTTTATACTGTCTCCTGCCTCTAGAACTCTTAGAACTAAAGTGACTTAAAAATTGAGGTTTTAGACATAATAGTGTTAAATTTGAGATCATATATTAAGAACAAAACACCTGCCTACACTGTTATGTTGATTAGCAACTTAGTAGCACAGTATCCTTTTCTTGAAACAAAAATATCAGATTTCCCTTCTGCTTTTCTCCAACCCAATAATGGTAAACTGTACTGACCAATTTGCAAAGGCTGTGCTAGGGGATTTTCCCTTTTCTTTGAGTAGCATGCAGCCTGATTTCTTGGGGGGATAAGGCAATGATCCGGTGAAGCAGAACAGCAGGCAAAATTATTCTGAAGTTCATCAGCATGTCAGACCTGGGGTGTTCTTGGCAATTAATACAGACTCTACATTACAACTGTGGCAACTCAGAACAATTTTACAGGTACATGAAATTCATCTAAACCAACTACTCTTCTGTATCACGATTCGTCTTGTGGGTACACAATAAGATTCAGAGGTTTGCGAAATACCACCAAGGTTTCTTATGGGGAGGGTTTGGAGCATAATGCTATACCTCTATTTCTTCTTTCTTATTAGCCTCTTTTAAATCTAAGTTCCCCCCTTCAATTGCTGCATGGATGAGATGTGGCAACATCAGCTTCCCATGTAACGCGGCCACTTGTTTCAGTAAAGCAGGAATTCATGAATTATTTTTTATTGATCTAGATAAGTTAATCTAAGAGTTTTCCCACAAGTGAAAGGAAAATTGCCATTATTAAAAAAAATTATAAACTGGAAAAATATGTAAAATAAAGAAAAAAAATATTTGAAAAAGAATCAGCAATTTACCTAGAAATAAGAACCCCAGTAGTCAAGGGAGTTTTGGGAATTTGACATTTATGAAGTACTGCTGATATTCTGAGACCGGTGTGCAAAATGCTTAATATCCTTTATTACATTTATTCCACAGGTATTTACTGAGTGCCTACTGGGGTCTAAGTATTGTGTTCCAGATGTGAGGCTGGTTAAGAAGCCTGTGATACCAATGCTGTTTTGTCCCTTTTTTCTCCTTATAAGTGAACTGAACATTAGAACTTTAAATACCCTGCCCAGGATTGCACAGCCATTGTCAGGCAAAAATCAGACCTATGTTTTTGACCCCAAAGTACCTGTTCTGAAATTCTACACAATGCTGTCTCCTACATTCCTGGAAAGTTTCTTTACCTGACAGTGAAATTAAGGTAATTTCCTTTTGGAAGGAAAAAAAAAAAAATTAATTCTGGCTCCATGAATCATTAATTTTATAATCATGGGTAAGCCCAGCCACATGAGCCTCAGTTTCTTAAGATGTATATTCTTAAGATGTATAATAAGTAGTAAAGCTCCCAATTTACCTGGCTTACACTGAAGATTACAGGAAACAATGTATGCAAACTGTGGGGCATATTGTGTTGTACTCAGCCAAAAAAAAAAAAAAAGGATAATATTTTAGAAAATTGGTGTCTTTCTCATTTTGCATTCTCAGCATTTAGCACAATGTCTAGCATGTCGCAGACGCTTGAGAAATGCTTGTTGAATTAATAATGAATAAATGAGTGAATGGATATAAAGCATCTGAAAAACCACGTACCTCTCACAATACAGTTTCCTCATTCAAATAGCTGAGATATACTCCCACATTATCAGTGTTCTTGCTTATCTGTTTGCTTCTGAATGATTCTTGCTGTGAGATAATATTAATAATGCTTCACCTTGTATTTGTTAAAGAATGTCATGCCAGAAGATATGACGGGAACTGAGTAAGCACAAATTATACCCAAACTAGGACAAGAGAAAAGGATCTGTTAATTGAGAGTGAAAAAACACTGTCTCTGGAACAAAATTACCAGAGATGTTTAAAGGACTCTGATTTTATAGTATAATCCGCAGAGTCACAAACTTAAAAAAAAAAAAAAAAACTCCAAGATTTAAAAGTGTTTGGAGCTGTTCTTGAAATGTATCCTCTAATTCAGAGATAAAGAGGTCTGGCGGTGCAATGGTTAAATCCCTCAGCTTCTAGGTGAAAGGTCAGCGGTTTGAATCTACCGGTCATTCCGCAGGAAAAAGATGTGGCAGACTGCTTCAGTAAAGGATACAGCCTTGGAAAGCCTATCGGGCAGTTCTACTCCGTCCTATAGGGTCATTACGAGTCTAAATTCACTCAGTGGGAACAGGTTTGGTTTTTGGTTTTTAACCCAGAGGTGAAACAGACATCTGTGCTATAGTCAGGTACAGTAAGAGAAGCATTAAGGAAAACACTGAACTGTTTTGATACAAATAGGCACAGAATTATGTGTGGAAGAATTAACGTTGAAAAATGCTATTATGCCAGGAAACAGGTAATTTAACGTGTTTGCATCACTGAGAAGTATTTGTACTTTACCTTTTCTGTAAAATATATGAACAAAGACACAGTTTGGTTTTACTTACCGGTCCATGGAATGTACAATATTATTTTATTCTGCTAACTACATCATGGGCTTTTCAATATTAAGTAAAATCAAACTTTTTTTATGTCCTTATGACCTTTTCCCCAGGCTTGACAAACTGTGGTAGATTATTGTGCCAAATAGTCACTCTTTTCTCTCCATCTCCAAGAGATATTTGTATTTGACACTTTACTTTGGGCTCTGTCATGTAACATTCTTTGGCCAATTAAATTTGAATAAAATTGATGGTATGCCAGTTCCAACTCTATGCCTTAAGACTAACGTGGCCAAATTTAGCAAATAAAAATAGATGATGTCCAGTTAAGTTTGAAATTAAGATAAACAACAAATTTTTAGCATAAGTATGTCTCATGCAATAATTTGGGCATGTCTCATGCAATAATTTGGGCATAGTTATATTAAGATCTATTCATTGATTACATGAATTTCAAATTTAATGGAGCATCCTACATTTTGTATGGAAATCCTACTGAAGAGTCACTTCATACTTTGATTGACTTCTTGCCATTGACACAAAAAGAATATCTATTGGCTTGTCCTGTGGTGCCAGGAGGAGAAAGAGAGGCTCATGGATCAGATGTGGGGCCAAACTACTGATTTGCACCACACAATTTACCCTTTTCTAGATCAGCTGACCCTCCTCCCCAACCTATCCATTTGATCCACAAATGTGTCAGCAAATTAAATGTTTAGGGTTGTTGCCACTGAGATTTTTGTGGTTGTTTGCTACACAGCAACAGCTCACTGACACATCGTTTTTTTTTTTTTTAATAACTTTTATTAAGCTTCAAGTGAACGTTTACAAATCCAATCAGTCTGTCACATATAAGTTTACATACATCTCACTCCCTACTCCCACTTGCTCTCCCCCTCTTGAGTCAGCCCTTTCAGTCTCTCCTTTCTTGACAATTTTGCCGGCTTCCCTCTCTCTCTATCCTCCCTTCCCCCCTCCAGACAAGAGTTGCCAACACAATCTCAAGTGTCCACCTGATATAATTAGCTCACTCTTCATCAGCGTCTCTCTCCCACCCGCTGACCAGTCCCTTTCATTTCTGATGAGTTGTCTTCGGGGATGGTTCCTGTCCTGTGCCAACAGAAGGTCTGGGGACCATGGCTGCCGGGATTCCTCCAGTCTCAGTCAGACCATTAAGTTTGGTCTTTTTATGAGAATTGGGGGTCTGTATCCCACCGATCTCCTGCTCCCTCAGGGGTCCTCTGCTGTGCTCCCTGTCAGGGCAGTCATCGATTGTGGCCGGGCACCAACTAGCTCTTCTGGTCTCAGGATGATGTAGGTCTCTGGTTCATGTGGCCCTTTCTGTCTCTTGGGCTCTTAGTTGTCGTGTGGCCTTGGTGTTCTTCATTTTCCTTTGCTCCAGGTGGGTTGAGACCAATTGCTGCATCTTAGATGGCCGCTTGTTAGCATTTAAGACCCCAGACGCCACATTTCAAAGTGGGATGCAGAATGATTTCATAATAGAATTATTTTGCCAATTGACTTAGAAGTCCCCGCAAACCATGTTCCCCAGACCCCCGCCCTTGCTCCGCTGACCTTTGAAGCATTCATTTTATCCCGGAAACTTCTTTGCTTTTGGTCCAGTCCAACTGAGCTGACCTTCCATGTATTGAGTGTTGTCTTTCCCTTCACCTAAAGCAGTTCTTATCTACTGATTAATCAATAAAAAACCCTCTCCCACCCTCCCTCCCTCCCCGCCTCGTAACCACAAAAGTATGTGTTCTTCTCAGGTTTACTATTTCTCAAGATCTTATAATAGTGGTCTTATACAATATTTGTCCTTTTGCCTCTGACTCATTTCGCTCAGCATAATGCCTTCCAGGTTCCTCCATGTTATGAAATGTTTCAGAGATTCGTCACTGTTCTTTATCGATGCGTAGTATTCCATTGTGTGAATATACCACAATTTATTTTACCATTCATCCATTGATGGACACCTTGGTTGCTTCCAACTTTTTGCTATTGTAAACAGAGCTGCAATAAACATGGGTGTGCATGTATCTGTTTGTATGAAGGCTCTTGTATCTCTAGGGTATATTCCGAGGAGTGGGATTTCTGGGTTGTATGGTAGTTCTATTTCTAACTGTTTAAGATAACGCCAGATAGATTTCCAAAGTGGTTGTACCATTTTACATTCCCACCAGCAGTGTATGAGAGTTCCAATCTCTCCGCAGCCTCTCCAACATTTATTCTTTTGTGTTTTTTGGATTAATGCCAGCCTTGCTGGTGTGAGATGGAATCTCATCGTAGTTTTAATTTGCATTTCTCTAATGGCTAATGATCGGGAGCATTTTCTCATGTATCTGTTGGCTGCCTGAATATCTTCTTTAGTGAAATGTGTGTTCATATCCTTTGCCCACTTCTTGATTGGGTTGTTTGTCTTTTTGTGGTTGAGTTTTGACAGAATCATGTAGATTTTAGAGATTAGGCGCTGGTCGGAGATGTCATAGCTGAAAATTCTTTCCCAGTCTGTAGGTGGTCTTTTTACTCTTTTGGAGAAGTCTTTAGATGAGCATAGGTGTTTGATTTTTAGGAGCTCCCAGTTATCGGGTTTCTCTTCATCATTTTTGGTAATGTTTTGTATTCTGTTTATACCTTGTATTAGGGCTCCTAGGGTTGTCCCAACTTTTTCTTCCATGATCTTTATCGTTTTAGTCTTTATGTTTAGGTCTTTGATCCACTTGGAGTTAGTTTTTGTGCATGGTGTGAGGTATGGGTCCTGTTTCATTTTTTTGCAAATGGATATCCAGTTATGCCAGCAGCATTTGTTAAAAAGGCTATCTTTTCCCCAGTTAATTGACACTGGTCCTTTGTCAAATATCAGCTGCTCATACGTGGATGGATCTATGTCTGGGTTCTCAATTCTGTTCCATTGGTCTATGTGTCTGTTGTTGTACCAATACCAGGCTGTTTTGACTACTGTGGCTGTATAATAGGTTCTGAAGTCAGGTAAGGTGAGGCCTCCCACTTTCTTCTTCTTTTTCAGTAGTGCTTTGCGTATCCGGGGCTTCTTTCCCTTCCATATGAAATTAGTGATTTGTTTCTCTAGCCCCTTAAAATATGACATTGGAATTTGGATCGGAAGTGCGTTAAATGTATAGATGGCTTTTGGTAGAATAGACATTTTTACTATGTTAAGTCTTCCTATCCATGAGCAGGGTATGTTTTTCCACTTAAGTATGTCCTTTTGAATTTCTTGTAGTAGAGCTTTGTAGTTTCCTTTGTATAGGTCTTTTACATCCTTGGTAAGATTTATTCCTAAGTATCTTATCTTCTTGGGGGCTACTGTGAATGGTATTGATTTGGTTATTTCCTCTTCGGTGTTCTTTTTGTTGATGTAGAGGAATCCAAGTGATTTTTGTATGTTTATTTTATAACCTGAGACTCTGCCAAACTCTTCTATTAGTTTCAGTAGTTTTCTGGAGGATTCCTTAGGGTTTTCTGTGTATATAATCATGTCATCTGCAAATAGTGATAACTTTACTTCTTCCTTGCCAATCCGGATACCTTTTATCTTTGTCTAGCCTAATTGCCCTGGCTAAGACTTCCAACACGATGTTGAATAAGAGCGGTGATAAAGGGCATCCTTGTCTGGTTCCCGTTCTCAAGGGAAATGCTTTCAGGTTCTCTCCATTTAGAGTGATATTGGCTGTTGGCTTTGCATAGATGCCCTTTATTATGTTGAGGAATTTTCCCTCAATTCCTATTTTGGTAAGAGTTTTTATCATAAATGGGTGTTGGACTTTGTCAAATGCCTTTTCTGCATCAATTGATAAGATCATGTGGTTTTTGTCTTTTGTTTTATTTATGTGATGGATTACATTAATGGTTTTTCTGATATTAAACCAGCCTTGCATAGCTGGTATAAATCCCACTTGATCAGGGTGAATTATTTTTTTGATGTGTTGTTGGATTCTATTGGCTAGAATTTTGTTGAGGATTTTTGCATCAATGTTCATGAGGGATATAGGTCTATAATTTTCTTTTTTTGTAATGTCTTTACCTGGTTTTGGTATCAGGGAGATGGTGGCTTCATAGAATGAGTTGGGTAGTATTCCATCATTTTCTATGCTTTGGAATACCTTTAGTAGTAGTGGTGTTAACTCTTTTCTGAAGGTTTGGTAGAACTCTGCAGTGAAACCGTCCGGGCCAGGGCTTTTTTCTGTTGGGAGTTTTTTGATTACCGTTTCAATCTCTTTTTTTGTTATGGGTCTATTTAGTTGTTCTACTTCTGAATGTGTTAGTTTAGGTAGGTAGTGTTTTTCCAGGAATTCATCCATTTCTTCTAGGTTTTCAAATTTGTTAGAGTACAATTTTTCATAATAATCTGAAATGATTCTTCTAATTTCATTTGGTTCTGTTGTGATGTGGTCCTTCTCATTTCTTATTCGGGTTATTTGTTTCCTTTCCTGTATTTCTTTAGGCAGTCTAGCCAATGGTTTATCAATTTTGTTAATTTTTTCCAAGAACCAGCTTTTGGCTTTGTTAATTCTTTCAATTGTTTTTCTGTTCTCTAATTGATTTAGTTCAGCTCTAATTTTTATTATTTGTTTTCTTCTGGTGCCTGATGGATTCTTTTGTTGCTCAGTTTCTATTTGTTCAAGTTGTCGGGACAGTTCTCTGCTTTTGGCTCTTTCTTCTTTTTGTATGTGTGCATTTATTGATATAAATTGGCCTCTGAGCACTGCTTTTGCTGTGTCCCAGAGGTTTTGATAGGAAGTATTTTCATTCTCGTTGCTTTCTATGAATTTCCTTATTCCCTCCTTAATGTCTTCTATAACCCAGTCTTTTTTCAGAAGGGTGTTGTTCATTTTCCAAGTATTTGATTTCTTTTCCCTAGTTTTTCTGTTATTGATCTCTAGTTTTATTGCCTTGTGGTCTGAGAAGATGCTTTGTAATATTTCAATGTTTTGGACTCTGCAAAGGTTTGTTTTATGACCTAATATGTGGTCTATTCTAGAGAATGTTCCATGTGCGCTAGAAAAAAAAGTATATTTTGCAGCAGTTGGGTGGAGAGTTCTGTATAAGTCAATGAGGTCAAGTTGGTTGATTGTTGTAATTAGATCTTCCGTGTCTCTGTTGAGCTTCTTACTGGATGTCCTGTCCTTCTCCGAAAGTGGTGTGTTGAAGTCTCCTACTATAATTGTGGAGGTATCTATCTCACTTTTCAATTCTGTTAAAATTTGATTTATGTATCTTGCAGCCCTGTCATTGGGTGCATAAATATTTAATATGGTTATGTCTTCCTGATCAATTGTCCCTTTTATCATTATATAGTGTCCTTCTTTATCCTTTGTGGTGGATTTAAGTCTAAAGTCTATTTTGTCAGAAATTAATATTGCTGCTCCTCTTCTTTTTTGCTTATTGTTTGCTTGATATACTTTTTTCCATCCTTTGAGTTTTAGTTTGTTTGTGTCTCTAAGTCTAAGGTGTGTCTCTTGTAGGCAGCATATAGATGGATCGTGTTTCTTTATCCAGTCTGTGACTCTCTGTCTCTTTATTGGTGCATTTAGTCCATTTACATTCAGGGTAATTATAGATAAATAAGTTTTTAGTGCTGTCATTTGGATGCCTTTTTATGTGTGTTATTGACAATTTCATTTTTCCACATACTTTTTTGTGCTGAGGCGTTTTTCTTAGTAAATTGTGAGATCCTCATTTTCATAGTGCTTGACTTTATGTTAGTTGAGTCATTACGTTTTTCTTGGTTTTTATCTTGAGTTATAGAGTTGTTATACCTTTTTGTGGTTACCTTATTATTTACCCCTATTTTTCTAAGTAAAAACCTAACTTGTATTGTTCTATATCGCCTTGTATCACTCTCCATATGGCAGTTCAATGTCTCCTGTATTTAGTCCCTCTTTTTGATTATTGTGATCTTTTACTTATTGACTTCCATGATTCCCTGTTATGTGTATTTTTTTTTTAATTAATCTTAATTTGTTTTTGTGATTTCCCTATTTGAGTTGATATCAGGACGTTCTGTTTTGTGACCGTGTGTTGTGCTGATATCTGATATTATTGGTTCTCTGACCAAACAATATCCTTTAGTATTTCTTGTAGCTTTGGTTTGG
The DNA here is from genome assembly GCF_030014295.1 of Loxodonta africana. Classification (NCBI taxonomy): domain Eukaryota; kingdom Metazoa; phylum Chordata; class Mammalia; order Proboscidea; family Elephantidae; genus Loxodonta; species Loxodonta africana. The sequence goes on from NC_087344.1 coordinate 110,222,514, forward strand.
TTTTTGCAAATTCTCTAAACTTGTGTTTGTGTGTAAATATCTTAATTTCGCCTTCATATTTCAGAGAGAGTTTTGCTGGATATATGATCCTTGGCTGGCAGTTTTTCTCCTTCAGTGTTCTGTATATGTCGTCCCATTCCCTTCTTGCCTGCATGGTTTCTGCTGAGTAGTCAGAACATATTCTTACTGATTCTCCCTTGAAGGAAACCTTTGTTTTCTCCCTGGCTGCTTTTAAAATTTTCTGTTTATCTTTGGTTTTGGTGAGTTTGATGATAATGTGTCTTGGTGTTTTTCTTTTTGGATCAATCTTAAATGGGGTTCGATGAGCATCTTGGATAGATAGCCTTTCGTCTTTCATGATGTCAGGGAAGTTTTCTGTCAGGAGTTCTTCAACTATTTTCTCTGTGTTTTCTGTCCCCCCTCCCTGTTCTGGGACTCCAATCACCCGCAGGTTATCCTTCTTGATAGAGTCCCACATAATTCTTAGGGTTTCTTCATTTTTTTAAATTCTTTTATCTGATTTTTTTTCAGCTATGTTGATGTCGATTCCCTGGTCCTCCAGATGTCCCAGTCTGCGTTCTAATTGCTCGAGTCTGCTCCTCTGACTTCCTAGTGCGTTGTCTAATTCTGTTATTTTATTGTTAATCTTTTGGATTTCTACATGTTGTCTCTCTATGGATTCTTGCAACTTATTAATTTTTCCACTATGTTCTTGAATAATCTTTTTGAGTTCTTCAACAGTTTTATCAGTGTGTTCCTTGGCTTTTTCTGCAGTTATCCTAATTTCATTTGTGATATCATTAAGCATTCTGTAAATTAGTTTTTTATATTCTGTATCTGATAATTCCAAGATTGTATCTTCATTTGGGAAAGATTTTGATTCTTTTGTTTGGGGGGTTGGAGAAGCTGTCATGGTCTGCTTCTTTAAGTGGTTTGATATGGATTGTTGTCTCCGAGCCATCACTGGGAAACTAGTTTTTCCAGAAAACCCCCTGCGTCCAGTCCAAATCCCTGCAGGACAGTTCCCCAGCTCGGTCGCTGCTCTTTCTGCTCCAAGACCAGTCACTGCCTCCCGGGGACTTCTCCTACTGGCTGCGTCCCAGGTCGCCCGTGGAACCGGCTGGTCCCCCTCCCGGGGTTAGTTCAGGGGGGTGGAGCCGCTCTCTGTGCTTGTGCCGTACCTGACCGGTACGCTGGCTCCAGGCTCTGGAAACAATCGCTGCTTCCCCGTATTAGTTCGTTCTCTGTCTCTAAATCTGTGTTTGTTGTTCAGGGTTCGTAGATTGTTATGTATGTGATCGATTCACTTGTTTTTCCGTGTCTTTGTTGTAAGAGGGATCCGAGGTAGCGTCTGCCTAGTCCGCCATCTTGGCTCCGCCCTCGACACATCGGTTTTTAAAAAAGAAAAGGAGGAAGGGGTAGAGCCAAGATGACAGAATAGACAGACGCTCCTGTTGAGACCTCTTTACAACAAAGACCCGAAAAAAACAAGTGAAACGAGTATATTTGTGACAAGCTGGGAGCCCTGAGCATCAAAGGAAGGCAAGCTTAGACAACGAACTGAGGGGCAGAGTAAGGAAGAGACCATTCAGAAGCGGAGAGGAATTGCCAGATCTGAATTGCGGGGAGCCCGCAGGCACCATTCCTGGAGCAGCTGTGGCGGTGGCAGTGCTGGTGGCAGCAGCAGCGGCAGGCTGGTCCTAGCGTTTGGTGACAGTTTCCTCAGGGAGAAGCAGCCAGCCACACAGCCCACTCACACCTCCGGAACCTGAGCAGAAGGGCACTCTCAGCAAAAGCTAAGTACTTGAGAATATTTTACCACACCCCCCCGCAACCCCCAATCCAGCTTCAGTGGCTGAATCCCCAGGCCTGAGATAGACCCTGGTGAGCACCTGGAGCCATCCTCCTGGCCTTGGGGAAGGAAAAAATTTGCAACTGGGGGAAAAAGATAATTTGCTAGCTCCATTAACTGGGGGAGCTCAGGACAGAAGCAGCTCCTGTCCAGGCATAAACTGTCCGTGGACCTTGAGCAACTTTCCTTTCTGTATGGACCTGTGTGGGCCTATTTTGGGAGAATAGGCCCTTGTTGGCAAACTTCAACCATTTCAGCTGTGCAGTGGAGAGGTGGCTGTTTGATGTTTAACATTGCTTTGTCTGTTAAACAAGGTCTTCACCTACCCACAACAGGGACCTAAGGACTGTTGGCTCCACTTGGGTTGCCCAGCCACCTGTGACAGGGGCCCAGGGATAACTGGTACCTCCCAGTCCTTACAACAAAATCTTTGGGTGCCCATGGTCCCTTTGCAGAGCCCATCCACCAGCACACTCTAGGGAACAGAGACATGTTTTCCTCAGAGACCCTTGGGGGTCAGTTCTCAGCCCCTGCCTTGTTCAGAGTGTGACCCCCTGCTGCAATCAGATATGGGTATATACGCCAATCACCCCTGCCCCTCTAAGACTGTAGGACAGAGGCTGTACCACACACTTGATATCAGCTACCTGGAAACCTGAGCTGAATTCATACAAGAAAACTGAATGGACTCCTAGACTGATATACCTGATAACAGCTCTAGCCAGCTGGGGACAGGACACGAGAGCTCCAAAGGCAAAAGTATTCATGCTAGCTGACTCAAGCATCCCATAGGGGTATACCAAAACAAAACAAAGCAAGCAGCTACGACACAGTAAGCAAGTATAAACTAATACAATAACTTATAGATGGCTCAGAGACAACAGTCAATATCAAGTCACATAAAGAAACAGGCCATGATTACCTCAATAGGCTCTCAAAACAAAGAATCCAGGAATCTTTTAGATGAAAGTGCATTCCTGGAATTACCAGATGCAGAATACAAAAGCTTAATATACAGAACCCTTCAAGACATCACAAAGGAAATGAGGCAATATGCAGAACAAGCCAAGGAACACACACATAATGCAACTGAAGAACTCAGAAAGATTATTCAGGAACAAAAAGAAAAGTTTAATAAGCTGGAAGAATCTGTAAGCAGACAGCAATGAGAAATTCAGAAGATTAACAATATAATTACAGAATTAGATTAGATAACTCAATAGAAAGTCAAAGGAGCAGAATTGAGCAAGTAGAAACTAGAATTTCTGAACTTGAAGATAAATCACTTGGCACTAATATATTTAAGAAAAATCTGATAAAGAATTTTAAAAAATGAAGAAACCTTAAGAATCATGTGGGGCTCTATCAAGAGAAAAATCCTACGAGTGTTTGGAGTACCAGAACAGGTAGGGATAATAGAAAACACAGAGAAAATTGTTGAGGATTTGTTGGCAGAAAACTTCCCCGATATTGTAAAAGATGAGAAGATATCTATCCAAAATGCTCATCAAACTCCACACAAGGTAGATCTTAAAAGAAAGTCACAAAGACATGTTACAATCAAGCTTGCCAAAACCAAAGATAAGGAGATAATTATAAGAGCTGGAGGGATAAAAGAAAAGTCACCTACAAGGGAGAGTTAATGAGAATAAGCTGGGACTACTCAGCAGAAACCATGCAGCCAAGAAGGCAATGGGATGACATATTTAAAAAATCGAAGGAAAAAATTGCCAAGAATCATATATCCATCAAAACTGACTCTTAAATATATGGAGGTGAAATTAAGGTATTTCCAGATAAACACAAGTTGAGGGAATTCGTAAAAACCAAACCAAAACTACAAGAAATATTAAAGAGAGTTCTTTGGTTACAAAATCAATAATATCAGGTATCGACCCAAGACTAGAACACTGGACAGAGAAACCAGAAGTCAACCCAGACAGGGAAATCCAAAAAAAAATAAATAAACAAAGCAAGATTAAAAAAAAAATAGTCCAACACAGGGTAACGGTGATGTTATTATACAAAAGAAGACAACATTAAAATAATAAAGACAGACTAAGAAATGTAATCATACACCTTCAATATGGAGTGGAAGATACAGCGATACAAAGAAATAAAACTTAGTTATAAATTTAGAAAAATAGGGGTAAATAATAAGGTAACCACAAAGGAGACAAACTATCCTACTCATCAAAATAAAATACAAGGGAAAAATACAGACTCAGCAGAAACAAAGTCAACAACAACAAATATGAGGAAAGGACAATATATAAAGAAAATCTACTCAGCACATAAAATCAAGTGGGAAAAAGAAGCTGTCAACACATAAAAAAAGACATCGACATCATAGCACTAAATTCAAACCTATCCATAATTACCCTGAATGTAAATGGACTAATGTACCAATAAAGAGACAGAGAGTGGCAGGGTGGATTAAAAAACAAGATCCGTCTATATGCTGCCTACAAGAGACACACCTTAGACTTAGAGACACAAACAAATTAAAACTCAAAGGGCAGAAAAAAATAAATCAAGCAAACAGCAATCAAAAAAGAGCAGGAATGACAATATTAATTTCTGACAAAATAGACTTTAAAGTTAAATCCATCAGAAAGGATAAGGAAGGACACTATAGAATGATTAAAGAGACAATACACCAGGAAGATATAACCATATAAAATATTAATGCACCCAATGACAGGGCTGCAAGATACATAAAACAAACTCTATCAGCATTGAAAAGTGAGATAGACAGCTTCACAATACTAGTAGGAGACTTCAACACACCATTTTCGGTGAAGGACAGGACATCCAGAAAGAAGCTTAGTAAAGACATGGAAAATCTAAATGCCACAATCAACCAGCTTGACCTCGTAGACATATACAGAACACTCCACCCAACAGCAACCAAGTATACTTTATTTTCTAGGGCACATGGAACATTCTCTAGAATAGACCACATATTAGGTCATAAAGCAAGCCTTAGCAGAAATCAAAACATTGAAATATTACAAAGCATCTTCTCTGACCATAAGGCCATAAAAGTGGAAATCAATAACATGAAAAGTAGGGAAAAGAAATCAAACACTTGGAAACTGAACAATACCCTGCCCAAAAAAGACTGGATTATAGAAGGCATTAAGGATGGAATAAAGAAATTCATAGAATCCAATGAGAATGAAAACGCTTCCTATCAGAACCTTTGGGACACAGCAAAAGTGGTGCTCAGAGGCCAATTTATATCAATAAATGCACACATCCAAAAAGAAGAAAGGGCCAAAATCAAAGAACTATCCCTACAACTTGAACAAATAAAAAGAGAGCAACAAAAGAAACCCACAGGCACCAGAAGAAAACAAATAATAAAAATTAGAGCAGAACTAAATGAAATAGAAAACAGAAAAACAATGGAAAGAATTAACAAGTTAACAAGACCAAAAGCTGTTTTTTTGAAAAACTCAACAAAATTGATAAACCATTGGCCAAACTGACAAAAGAAAAACAGGAGAGGAAGCAAATAACCCAAATAAGACATGAAATGGGCAATATTACAACAGACCCAACTGAAGTTAAAAGAATCGTATCAGATTACTATGAAAAACTACACTCAAACAAATTTGAAAACCTAGAAGAAATGGTTGAATTCCTAGAAACACACTACCTACCTAAACTAACACAAACAGAGGTAGGACAACTAAATAGATTCACAACAAAAGAAGAGATTGAAAAGGTAATCAAAAACTCCCAACAAAAAAAAGCCCTGGTCCAGATGGCTTCACTGCAGAGTTCTACCAAGCTTTCAGAGAAGTGTTAACACCACTACTACTAAAGGTATTTCAGAGCATAGAAAAGGATGGAATACTACCGAATTCATTCTATGAAGCCACCATATCCCTGATAACAAAACCAGGTAAAGACACCACAAGAAAAGAAAGAGACCTATATCCCTCATGAATGTAGATGCAAAAAACCTCAATAAAATTCTAGCTAGTAGAATTCAACAACATATCAAAAAAATAATTCGCCATGACCAAGTGGGAGTCATACCAGGTATGCAGGGATGGTTCAACATTAGAAAAACAATTAATGTAATCCACCACATAAATAAAACAAAAGACAAGAATCACATAATTTTATCAATTGATGCAGAAAAGGCATTTGACAAAGTTCAACACTCATTCATGATAAAAACTCTCAGCAAAATAGGAATAGATGGAAAATTTCTCAACATAGTAAAGGGCATTTATACAAAGCCAACAGCCAACATCACCTTAAATGGAGAGAGCCTGAAAACATTCCCACTGAGATCGGGAACCAGGCAAGGATGCCCTTTATCACTACTCTTATTCAACAGTGTGCTTGAGGTCCTAGGCAGAGCAATTAGGCTAGATAAAGAAATAAAGAGCATCCAGATTGTCAGGGAAGAAGTAAAAGTATCTCTTTTTGCAGATGACATGATCTTATACACAGAAAACCCTAAGGAATCCTCCAGAAAACTACTGAAACTAAAGAAGAGTTCAGCAGAGTATTGGGATACAAGATAAGCATACAAAAATGAGTTGGATTCCTCTGCACGAACAAAAAGAACATTGGAGAGGAAATCACCAAATCAATGCCATTTAGAGTAGCCCTCAAGAAGATAAAATACTTAGGGATAAATCTTACCAGAGATGTAAAAGACTTATGCAAAGAAAACAACAGTACACTTCTGCAAGAAACCAAAAGAGACTTACGTAAGTGGAAAAACATACCTTGCTCTTGGATAGGAAGACTTAACATTATAAAAATGTCTATTCTACCAAAAGCAATCTACACATTTAATGCAATTCCAATCCAAATCCCAAGGACATTCTTTAATGAGATGGAAAAACAAATCTCCAATTTCATATGGAAGGGAAAGAGGCCCCAGATAAATAAGGCATTATTGAAAAAGAAGAACAAAGTGGGAGGCGTTACTTTACCTGATTTTAGAAACTGTTATACCACCACAGTAGTCAAAACAGCCTGGTACTGGTGCAACAGATACGTGGACCAATGGAACAGAATTGAGAAGCCAGACATAAATCCATCCACATACGAGCAGCTGATATTTGATAAAGGCCCCAAAACAGTTAAATGGGGGAAAAGACAATCTTTTTAACAAATGGTGCTGGCATAACTGGATATCCATCTGCAAAAAAATGAAACAAGACCCATACCTCACTCCATGCCCAAAAACTAACTCAAAATGGATTAAAGACCTAAATATAAAATCTAAAACGATAAAGATCATGGAAGAAAAAATAGGGACAACATTAGGAGCCCTAATATACATGGCATAAATGCTATAGAAAACATTATAAAGAACGTAGAAGAAAAACTAGATAACTGGGAGGTCCTAGGAATCAAACACTTATGCTTATCCAAAGACTTCACCAAAAGAGTAAAAAGACTACCTACAGACTGAGAAAAAGGTTTTAGCTATGACATTTCTGATCAGTGCCTGATCTCTAAAATATATATAATACCGCGAAAACCCAACCACAAAAAGACAAATAAACCAATTAAAAAATGTGCAAAAGATATGAATAGACACTTCACTAAAGAAGACATTCAGGTAGCTAACAGATATATGAGGAAATGTTCAGGACCATTAGCCATTAGAGAAATGCAAATCAAAACTACAATGAGATTTCATCACACTCCAACAAGGCTAGCATTAACCCAAAAGACACAAAATAATAAATGTCGGAAGGGCTGTGGAGAGATTGGAACACTTGTACACTGCTGGTGGGAATGTCAAATGGTACAACCACTTTGGAAATCAATTTGGCACTTCCTTAAAAAGCTTTTTTTTTTTTTTTTTAAAAAAAAAAAAGCTAGAAATAGAACTACCATACGATCCAGCAATCCCACTCCTTGGAATATATCCTAGAGAAATAAGAGCCTTTACAGGAACAGATATATGCACACCCATGTTTATTGCAGCACTGTTTACAATAGCAAAAACATGGAGGCAACCAAGGTGCCCATCGATGGATGAATGGATAAATAAATGATGGTATATACACACAATGGAATACTACGCATCAATAAAGACCAGTGAGGAATCTGTGAAACATTTCATAACATGAAGGAACCTGGAAGGCATTATGCTGAGTGAAATTAGTCAGTTGCAAAAGGACAAATATTGTATAAGACCGCTATTATAAGAACTTGAGAAATAGTTTAAACTGAGAAGAAAACATTCTTTTGTGGTTACGAGCAGAGGGAGGGAAGGAGGGTGGGAGAGGGGTATTCACTAATTAGATAGTAGATAAGAACTACTTTAGGTGAAGGGAAAGACAACACAGGATACAGGTGAGGTCAGCACAACTGGACTAAACCAAAAGCAAAGAAGTTTCCTGAATAAACTGAATGCTTCCAAGGCCAGCGTAGTAGGGGCGGGGCTTCGGGGGCCATCTAAGTCAATTGGCATAATAAAATCTATTATGAAAACATTCTGCATCCCACTTTGAAGAGTGGTGTCTGGGGTCTTAAATGCTAGGAAGCAGCCATCTAAGATGTATCAATTGGTCTCAACCCACATGGATCGAAGGAAAATGAAGAACACCAAGGACACAAGGTGATTACGAGCCCAAGAGACAGAAAGGGCCACATGAACCAGCAACTACATCATCCTGAGACCAGAAGCACTAGATGGTGCCTGGCTACAATCGATGACTGCCCTGACAGGGAACACAACAGAGAACCCCTGAAAGAGCAGGAGAGCAGTGGGATGCAGACCCCAAATTCTCATAAGACCAGACTTAATGGTCTGACTGAGACTAGAAGGACCCCAGTGGTCATGGCCCTCAGACCTTCTGTTGGCCCAGGACAGGAACCATTCCCAAAGCCACCTCTTCAGACATGGTTTAGACCGGGCAATGGGTTGGAGAGGGATGCTGGTGAGGATGAGGTGGACACTTGAGACTATGTCGGCATCTCCTGTCTGGAGGGGTGATGAGAGTGTGGAGGGGTTAGAAGCTGGCAAAATGGACATGAAAAGAGAGAGTAGAGGGAGAGAGCGGGCTGTCTCATTAGGGGGAGAGTAATTGGGAGTGTGTAACAAGGTGTATATGGGTTTTTGTGTGAGAGACTGACTTGATTTGTAAACTTTCACTTAAAGCACAATAAAAATTATTTAAAAAAAAAAAAAAAGAAAAGGAGGAAAGAATATATTTACATCGTTATCAAAAGCACCAGATTGGTAACTTCAGTGAGTTTATCTGTAAAGTTCAAATGTTGCATGTAGATATGCTCTATGGTAGGTATTTTACTTTTTATTTATACCCAAGTAACCTTAAAAAAAAAAAATTATTTTTTTTAATCTTAGCTCAATCAATAATAGTACCATCTGAGTGAGAATTGCAAATTTCTGCAGATTGTTTTTTGGACCTGAATCTGTTCCAGAGCACACATTTCACCTGCTCTTGTCTACTTCCTACCACACATGGACCATTTTTCATGCCAATAACTACCATTAACTTATCATTTTATTCAACAAATTTTTACTTAGTGACTTGTTGGTTGTATATTGCTGTGTAACAAATTACCCCAAAACTTAGTGGCTTGAAAGAACATTTATCATCTCATAGTCTCTCTGGATCAGGAATCTGGGAATGGCTTATATGAAGTTCTTTACTTCAGGTCTCTCATGGGCTGCAATCAAGTTGTCAGCTAGAGTTGTGTTCATCAAAAGGCTTGGATAGAGAAGAATCTACTTCCTAGCTCACTCACATAGTTGTTGGCAGGATTGAATTCCTCATGGGCTTTGGATTGAAGGCCTCAGATCCTCACTGCATATTGGCCAGAAGCCTCCATCAGGTCCTTGCCACATGGGTCTCTCCAGTATGGCAGCTTGCTTCATCAAAGCATATAAGCCAAGAACGCAACAGAAAGAGAGAAGGCCAGCAAGACAGAAGTCAAAGTATTTTATAACCTAATTGCAGAATTGATATCACAACACTTTTTTCATATTCTATTCATTAGAAACAAGTTACTATGTTCAGCCCACAGTCAAGGAGTGGGTCTTACAGAGTGTGACTACCAGGAAGTGGGTGTCATTGAAAGCCTTGATAGATTGTATAATGCCCTCCCCAAAGATATGCGAAGTCTAATTCCTAGTACCTGTAAATGGTAACTTGCAGATATGATTAAATTAAGGAACTGAAATGAGATTACCTTGGATTATTCAGGTGGGCCCTTAATGCAACAACATGTATCCTTGTAAAAGGGAGATTTTATACACAAGAGGAGAAGGCGATGTAAAGATGAAGCAGAGAAAGATTTGAAGATTCTGGCCCTGAGAACTGGAGTAGTATGGACACAAGCCAAGGAATATTGGCAGGTACCAGACGTTGGAGAAGGCAAGGAATGGATTTTCTCCTAGAGTCTCTGGAGTCAGTCCAGTGATGCTGACACCTTGATTTCAATCCACTGATAGTGACTTCATACTGACTTCAGACTTACAGCCTCTAGAACTATGAGAAAATAAATTTCCTTTTTTTTTTTAAGCTACCAAGTTTGTAGTAATTTGTTACAACAGCCGTAGGAACTAATACAGAAGTCATGTCACAAGCTGCCTGTCACAGTGCTTAAAATATGTCACTGTACTGTTCAAGATTCTTTTATTTTCAGGCAATAGAAAACTGGCTAAACAAGAAACTTTTGCATTAGCTCACATACCTGACAACATTCAGGAAGAATTAGTTTCAGTTAATACCCACACCTGGGAGTCAAGTAATGTCCCTCTTCCCAACTAAGAAACAAAACAAAACAAAAAACACTTGCCATCCAGTTGATTCCAACTCTCAGTGACCCCATGTATGTCAGCATAGAACTGAGATGTACAGGGTTTTCAATAGCTGATTTTTTGAAAGTAGGTCACCAGACCTTTCTTTAAAGGAGCCTCTGGGTGGATTCGAACCCCCATCTAAGTCCCAGGAGTGATTCTCATTGGCTACTATTTGGTCAAGGAGCCCTGTTGGTGAAATGGTTAAATGCTCAGTTGCTAAATAAAAGGTCAGCAGTTTGAACCTACCAGTTTCTCAATGGGAGAAAGATGTTATCTTCCACTTCTGTTGAGTTTACAGCTTAGAAACCCTATGGGTCAGTTCTACATTGTCCAATACAGTCACGATGAGTCAGAATTGACTCAACAGCAACAGGGTTTTTACGATTGGGCTATGTGTCATCCAAAAAACCAGGCAGAAATTGGTGCTCTGATTTTCCAGCCTGGTTCCTATGTTCCCTTTGGAGTGAAGTTAGCTTCATCATATTTCATAGTTTCAGAGGAGAGAAAGGGAGGCGAAGCCAAGATGGCAGAACAGACAGATGCTTCAGGCGAGTGCTCTTTACAACAAAGCCCGTAAAAAACAAGCGAAGCAAGTATATTTATGACAAGATAGGACCGCTGAACATCAAAGGCAAGCTTAGAAGATGAACTGAGGGGCAGGGGAAGGAAGAGATGGTTCAGAAGCGGATAGGAGTTACCGGACCTGAATCACAGGGAGCCCTCAGGCACCATTCCCAGAGCAGCAGTGGTGGGCTGGTACTAGCATTCAGCTGCAGTTTCTTCTGGCAGAAGAAGCCAGCCACACAGCCTACTCACACCTCCAAAACCAGAAAAGAATGGTGCTCTGGGCAAAAGCTAAGTACTTGTATATAATTTACCTCACCTCCCCACTCCCAGTCCCAAGCCAGCTACAGGGGATGACTTCCCTGGGCCTGAGATAGACCCTGGTGAGTGCCTACAGCCATCCTCCCAGCCTTGGAGAAGGAATAAATTTGAGATTTGGGGGAAAAGATAATTTGACAGTTCCACTAACCAGGGGAGCTCAGGACAGAAGAGGGTCCTGTCCAGGCATAAATGGTCCATGGATTTTGAGCAACTTTCCCTTTCGCATGGACCTGTGTGGGCCTATTTCAGGAGAATAGGCCCTTGTTGGCAGATTCCAACCATTTCAGCTATGCAGCTAAGAGGTGGGTGTTTGATGTTTGACATTGCTTTGCCTATTAAACAGGGTCCTTACCTACCCACATCAGGGGCCTAGGGAATGGTAGCTCCGCTCAGCTCACCCAGCCACCCGCAACAGGGGTCCAAGAATAAGTGGTACCTCCCAGTCCTTGTAACCAAAAACGTTGGGTGACCATGGTCCATCTGCAGAACCCACCTACCTGTACACTCTAGGGAAGAGTGACATGCTTTCCTCAGAGACGCATGGGGGACAAATCTCAGCCACCTGCCTTGTTTAGAGTGTGACCACCTGCTGCAACCAGATACTGGTACCTACGCCAATCGCCCCTGCCCCTCTAACACTGTAGGACAGAGCCTGTACCACACACTTGATGATCAGCTACCTGGACACCTGAGCTGAATTCATACAAGAAAAGTGAATGGATTCCTAAAATGATATACCTGATAACAGCTCTAGCCATCTGGGCACAGGATGTCATAGCTCCACAGGCAAAAATAAGCAAGCTCACTCAAGCAACCCATTTGGGCATATCAAAACAAAACAAAGCAAGAAGCTGTGACACAGTAAGCAAACATAAAATAAACTAATACAATAACTTATAGATGGTTCAGAGACAAGAGTCATTATCAAGTCACATAAAGAAACAGACCCTAATTGTCTCAACAAGCTCTCAAAACAAAGAATCGAGGGATCATCTAGATGAAAGTGCCTTCCTGGAATTACCAGAGGTAGAATACAAAAGATTAATATAAAAAACACTTCAAGACATCAGGAAGGAAATGAGGCAATATGCAGAACAAGCCAAGGAACACACAGATAATGCAATTGATGAAATTAAAAAGATTATTCAGGAACATAATGAAAAATGTAATAAGCTGGAAAAATCCACATACAGACAGCAATCATAAATTCAGAAGATTAACAATAAAATTGCAGAAGTAGACAACAGAAAGTCAAAGAAGCAGAACTGAGCAAGTGGACGGCAGAAATTCCGACCTTGAAGATAAAGCACTGGCAGTAATATATTTGAAAAAAAATCAGATAAAAAAATTTAAAAAAATGAAGAAACCTTAATCATGTGGGACTCTATCCAGAGAAATAACCTATGAGTGATTGGAGTGCTAGAACAGGGAGGGATAACAGAAAATGCAGAGAGAATTGTTAAAGATATGTTGGCAAAAAACTTCCCTGATATAGTGAAAGATGAGAAGATAACTATCCAAGATGCTCATTGAACTCCACATAAGCCAGATGTTAAAAGAAAGTCATCAAGATATATTATAATCAAACTTGCCAAAACCAAAGATAAAGGGAGAATTTTAAGAGCAGCAAGAGATAAACGAAAATTCACCTACAAAGGAGAGCCAATATGAAAGAGCTCAGAGCCCAAGAGGCAGAAAGGGCTACATGAATCAGAGATTACATCATCCTGAGACCAGAAGAACTAGGTGGTGCCCGGCCACAACCGATGACTGCCCTGATGGGGAACACAACAGAGAATCCTTGAGGGAGCAGGAGAACAGTGGGATGCAGACCCCAAATTCTCATAAAAGGCCCAGACTTAATGGTCTGAGTGAGACAAGAAGGACCCCGGTGACCATGGCCCCCAGATCTTCCATACGGAGAGGAAGACAAGGTGATACAAACAAATAAAAGTTAGGTTTAAATTTAGAAAAATAGGGGTAAATAATAAGGTAACCACAAAGGAGACAAACTATTCTACACATCAAAATAAAATACAAGAAAAAAATAGAGACTCAGCAGAAACACGATGAACAACAATGAATATGATGAAAGGACAATATATAAAGATAATCTACTCAGCACATAAAATTAAGTGGGAAAAAGAAACAGTCAACAACACATGAAAAAAGACATAAAAATGATAGCATTAAATTCGTACCTATCCATAATTATGCTGAACATAAATGGACTAAATGCACCACTAAAAAGACAGAGAGTGGCAGAATGGATTAAAAAACACGATCTGTCTATATGCTGCCTACAAGAGACACACCTTAGACTTAGAGACACAAACTAAACCTCAAAGGATAGAAAAAAATATACCAAGCAAACAACAATCAAAAAAGAGCAGGAGTGGCAATATTAATTTCTGACAAAATAGACTTTAAAGTTAAATCCATCATAAAAGGACAATATCACTATTGATATAGTGATTAAAGGGACAATATAAAAAGAAGGTATAAAGATATTAAATATTTGTGACAAGACTGCAAGATACATAAAACAAACTCTATGGGCACTGAAAAGCGAGATAGACAGCTCCGCAATAATAGTAGGAGACTTCAACACACCACTTTAGGTGAACGACAAGACATTCAGAAAGAAACTCAGTAGAGACACAGAAGATCTAAATGCGACAATAAACCAACCTGACCTTTTAGACATATACAGAACACTCCACCCAACAGCAACCAAGTATACTTTCTTTTCTAGTGCACATGGAACATTCTCTAGAATAGACCATATGTTAGGTCATAAAGCAAACCTTAGCAGAATCCAAAACATTGAAATATTACAAACCATCTTCTCTGATCATAAGGCCATAAAAGTAGAAATCAGTAACAGAAAAAGCAGGGAAAAGAAATCAAACGCTTGGAAACTGAACAATACCCAGATCAAAAAGGACTGGATTATAGAAGGCATTAAGGATGGAATAAAGAAATTCAGAGAATCCAATGAGAATGAAAACACTTCCTATCGGAACCTTTGGGACACAGCGAAACAGTGCTCAGAGGCCAATTTATATCAATAAATGCACACATCCAAAAAGAAGAAAGGGCCAAAATCAAAGAATTATCCCTACAACTTGAACAAATAGAAAGAGAGCAACAAAAGAAACCCTGAGGCACCAGCAGAACACAAATAATAAAAATTAGAGCAGAACTAAATGAAACAGAAAACAGAAAAATAGTTGAAAGAATTAACAAGACCAAAAGCTGTTTTTTTGAAAAAATCATCAAAATTCATAAAGCATTGGCCAAACCGACAAAAGAAAAACAGGAGAGGAAGCAAATAACCTGAATAAGAAATGAGATGGGCGATATTACAACAGACCCAACTGAAATTAAGAGAATCATATCAGATTACTACAAAAAATTGCACTCAAATAAATTTGAAAACCCAGAAGAAACGGATGAATTCCTAGAAACACACTACCTACCTAAACTAACACAAACAGAGGTAGAACAACTAAATAGACCCATAACAAAAGAAGAGATTGAAAAGGTAATCAAAAACTCCCAACAAAAAAAAGCCCTGGTCTGGATGGCTTCACTGCAGAGTTCTACTAAACTGTCAGAGAAGAGTTTACACCACTACTACTAAAGGTATTTCAGAGCATAGAAAAGGGTGGAATACTACCAAATTCATTCTATGAAGCCACCATATCCTTGATACCAAAACCAGGTAAAGACACCACAAGAAAAGAAAATTATAGACCTATATCCAAAAATCTTCAACAAAATTCTAGCCAATAGAACTCAACAACATATCAAAAAAATAATTCACCATGACCAAGTGGGATTCATACCAGGTATGCAGGGATGGTTCAACAGTAGAAAAACAATTAATGGAATCCACCACATAAATAAAACAAAAGACAAGAATCACATGATTTTTTTTTTAATTTTTTAATTTTTATTGAGCTTCAAGTGAACGTTTACAAATCAAGTCAGTCTGTCACATATAAGTTTATATACACCTTACTCCATACTCCCACTTGCTCTCCCCCTGATGAGTCAGCCCTTCCAGTCTCTCCTTTCGTGACAATTTTGCCAGCTTCCAACCCTCTCTATCCTCCCATACCCCCTCCAGACAGGAGATGCCAACACAGTCTCAAGTGTTCACCTGATACAAGTAGCTCCCTCTTCATCAGCATCTCTCTCCTACCCACTGTCCAGTCCCTTCCATGTCTGATGAGTTGTCTTCGGGAATGGTTCCTGTCCTCGGCCAACAGAAGGTTTGGGGACCATGACCACCGGGATTCCTCTAGTCTCAGTCAGAACATTAAGTATGGTCTTTTTGTGAGAATTTGGGGTCTGCATCCCACTGATCTCATGCTCCCTCAGGGGTTCTCTATTGTGCTCCCTGTCAGGGCAGTCATCGGTTGTGGCTGGGCACCAACTAGTTCTTCTGGTCTCAGGATGATGTAGGTCTCTGGTTCCTGTGGCCCTTTCTGTCTCTTGGGCTCATAGTTATCGTGTGACCTTGGTATTCTTCATTCTCCTTTGATCCAGGTGGGTTGAGACCAATTGATGCATCTCAGATGGCCGCTTGTTAGCATTTAAGACCCCAGACTCCACATTTCAAAGTGGGATGCAGAATGTTTTCATAATAGAATTATTTTGCCCATTGACTTAGAAGTCACCTTAAACCATAGTCCCCAAACCCCCGTCCTTGCTCCGCTGACCTTTGAAGCATTCAGTTTATTCCGGAAACTTCTTTGCTTTTGGTCCAGTCCAGTTGAGCTCCTTCCATGTATTGAGTATTGTCCTTCCCTTCACCTAAAGTAGCTCTTATCTACTAACTAATCAGTAAAAAACCCTCTCCCACCTTCCCTCCCTCCCCCCTCGTAAGCACAAAAGTATGTGTTCTTCTCAGTTTATACTATTTCTCAAGATCTTATAATAGTGCTCTTATACAATATTTGTCCTTTTGCCTCTGACTCATTTCACTCAGCATAATGCCTTCCAGGTTCCTCTATGTTATGAAATGTTTCACAGATTCCTCACTGTTCTTTATCGATGTGTAGTATTCCATTGTGTGAATATACCACAATTTATTTAACCATTCATCCACTGATGGACACCTTGGTTGCTTCCAGCTTTTTGCTATTGTAAACAGAGCTGCAATAAACATGGGTGTGCGTATATCTGTTCGTGTGAAGGCTCTTATTTCTCTAGGGTATATTCCGAGGAGTGGGATTTCTGGGTTGTATGGTAGATCTATTTCTAACTGTTTAAGATATTGCCAGATAGATTTCCAAAGTGGTTGTACCATTTGACATTCCCACCAGCAGTGTATAAGAGTTCCAATCCCTCCGCAACCTCTCCAACATTTATGATTTTGTGTTTTTTGGATTAATGCCAGCCTTGGTGGAGTGAGATGGAATCTCATCGTAGTTCTAATTTGCATTTCTCTAATGGCTAATGATCGAGAGCATTTTCTCATGTATCTGTTAGCTGCCTGAATATCTTCTTTAGTGAAGTGCATGTTCATATCCTTTGCCCACTTCTTGATTGGGTTGTTTGTCTTTTTGTGGTTGAGTTTTGACAGAATCATATAGATTTTAGAGACCAGGTGCAGGTTGGAGATGTCATAGCTGCAAATTCTTTCCCAATCTGTAGGTGGTCTTTTTACTCTTTTGGTGAAGTCTTTAGATGAGCATAGGTGTTTGATTTTTAGGAGCCCCCAGTTATCTGTTTTCTCTTCGTCATTTTCGGTAATGTTTTTTATTCTGTTTATGCCTTGTATTAGGGCTCCTAACGTTGTCCTATTTTTTCTTCCATGATCTTTATCGTTTTAGTGTTTATGTTTAGGTCTTTGTTCCACTTGGAGTTAGTGTTTGTGCATGGTGTGAGGTATGGGTCCTGTTTCATTTTTTTGCAAAAGGATATCCAGTTATGCCAGCACTATTTGTTAAAAAGACTATCTTTTCCCCAATTAACTGACACTGGGCCTTTGTCAAATATCAGCTGCTCATATATGGATGGATTTGTATCTGGGTTCTCAATTCTGTTCCATTGGTCTATGTGCCTGTTGTTGTACCAGTACCAGGCTGTTTTGACTACTGTGACTGTATAATAGGTTCTAAAATCAGGTAGAGTGAGCCCTCCCACTTTCTTCTTCTTTTTCAGTAATGCTTTACTTATCCGAGGCTTCTTTCCATTCCATATGAAGTTGGTGATTTGTTTCTCCATCACATTAAAAAATGACTTCGGAATTTGGATCGGAAGTGCATTGTGTGTATAGATGGCTCTTGGTAGAACAGACATTTTTACTATGTTAAGTCTTTCTACCCATGAGCAAGGTATGTTTTTCCACTTAAGTAGGTCCTTTTTAGTTTCTTGTAGTAGTACTTTGTAGTTTTCTTTGTATAGGTCTTTTACATCTTTGGTAAGATTTATTCCTAAGTATTTTATCTTCCTGGGGGCTACTGTGAATGGTATTGATTTGGTTATTTCCTCCTCGATGTTCTTTTTGTTGATGTAGAGGAATCCAAGTGATTTTTTTATGTTTATCTTATAACCTGAGACTCTGCGAAACTCTTCTAATAGTTTCAGTAGTTTTCCAGAGGATTCCTTAGGGTTTTTTGTGTAGAAGATCATGTCATCTGCAAATAGAGATAATTTTACTTCCTCCTTGCCAATCCTGATGCCCTTTATTTCTTTGTCTAGCCTAATTGCTCTGGCTAGGACCTCTAGCACAATGTTGAATAAGAGTGGTGATAAAGGGCATCCTTGTCTGGTTCCCGTTCTCAAGAGAAATGCTTTCAGACTCTGTCCATTTAGAGTGATGTTGGCTGTTGGCTTTGTATAGATGCCCTTTATTATGTTGAGGAATTTTCCTTCAATTCCTATTTTGGTGAGAGTTTTGATCATAAATGGGTGTTGGACTTTGTCAAATGCCTTTTCTGCATCAATTGATAAGATCATGGGGTTTTTGTCTTTTGTTTTATTTATATGGTGGATTACATTTTTAACGGTTTTTCTAATATTAAACCAGTCTTGCATACCTGTTATAAATCCCACTTGGTCATGGTGGATTATTTTTTTGATATGTTGTTGAATTCTATTGGCTAGAATTTTGTTGAGGATTTTTGCATCTATGTTCATGAGGGATATAGGTCTGTAATTTTTTCTTTTTGTGATGTCTTTACCTGGTTTTGGTATCAGAGATATGGTGGCTTCATAGAATGAGTTAGGTAGTATTCCGTCATTTTCTATGCTTTGAAATACCTTTAGTAGTAGTGGTGTTAACTCTTCTCTGAAAGTTTGGTAGAACTGTGCAGTAAAGCCGTCCGGGCCAGGGCTTTTTTCTGTTGGGAGTTTTTTGATTACCGTTTCAATCTCTTTTTTTTTGTTATGGGTCTATTTAGTTGTTCTACTTCTGATTGTGTTAGTTTAGGTAGGTAGTGTTTTTCTAGGACTTCATCCATTTCTTCTAGGTTTGCAAATTTGTTAGAGTACAATTTTTCGTAATAATCTGATATGATTCTTTTAATTTCAGTTGGGTCTGTTGTGATGTGGCCCATCTCGTTTCTTATTTGGGTTATTTGTTTCCTTTCCTGTATTTCTTTAGTCAGTCTGGCCAATGGTTTATCAATTTTGTTAATTTTTTCCAAGAACCAGCTTTTGGCTTTGTTAATTCTTTCAATTGTTTTTCTGTTCTCTAATTGATTTAGTTCAGCTCTAATTTTTATTATTTGTTTTCTTCTGGTGCCTGATGGATTCTTTTGTTGCTCAGTTTCTATTTGTTCAAGTTGTAGGGACAGTTCTCTGATTTTGGCTCTTTCTTCTTTTTGTATGTGTACATTTATCGATATAAATTGACCTCTGAGCACCGCTTTTGCTGTGTCCCAGAGGTTTTGATAGGAAGTGTTTTCATTCTCGTTGCATTCTATGAATTTCTTTATTCCCTCCTTAATGTCTTCTATAACCCAGTCTTTTTTCAGCAGGGCATTGTTCAGTTTCCAAGTATTTGATTTCTTTTCCCTGATTTTTCTGTTATTGATTTCTAGCTTTATTGCCTGGTGGTCTGAGAAGATGCTTTGTAATGTTTCAATGTTTTGGATTCTGCAAAGGTTTGTATTATGACCTAACATGTGGTCTATTCTAGAGAATGTTCCATGTGTGCTAGAAAAGAAAGTATACTTTGCAGCAGTTGGGTGGAGAGTTCTGTATAAGTCAATGAGGTCAGGTTGGTTGATTGTAGTAATTAGGTCTTCTGTGTCTCTATTGAGCTTCTTACTGGATGTCCTGTCCTTCTCCGAGAGTGGTATGTTGAAGTCTCCTACTATAATTGTGGAGGTGTCTATTTCACTATTCAGTTCTATTAAAATTTGTTTTATGTATCTTGCAGCCCTGTCATTGGGTGAATAAATATTTAATATGGTTATATCTTCCTGGTCAATTGTCCCTTTTATCATTATGTAGTGTCCTTCTTTATCTTTTGTGGTGGATTTAAATTTGAAGTCTATTTTGTCAGAAATTAATATTGCACCTCCTGCTCTTTTTTCCTTATTGTTTGCTCGATACATTTTTTTCCATCCTTTCAGTTTTAGTTTGTTTCTGTCTCTAAGACTAAGGTGTGTCTCTTGTAGGCAGCATATAGACGGATCGTGTTTTTTATCCAGTCTGAGACTCCCTGTCTCTTTATTTAGATTCAGTGTAATTATAGATAAGTATGTGTTTAGTGCTGTCATTTTGATGCCTTTTTATGTGTGTCGTTGACAATTTCATTTTTCCACTTACTTTTTTGTGCTGAGACGTTTTTCTTTGTAAATTGTGAGATCCTCATTTTCCTAGTATTTGAATTTATGTTTGCTGAGTCATTACATTTTTCTTGGTTTTTATTTTGAGTTATGGAGTTGTTACACCTCTTTGTGGTTATCTTAATATTTACCCCTATTTTTCTAAGTAAAAACCTAACTTGTATTGTCGTATAACGCCTTGTATCCCTCTCCATATGGCACTTCTATGCCACCTGTATTTAGTCCCTCTTTTTGATTTTTGTGATCTTTTACATATTGACTTCAATGATTCCCTGTTTTGAGCATTTTTTTTTTTTTTAATTAATCTTAATTTGTTTTTGTGCTTTCCCTATTTGAGTTGATATCAGGCTGCTCTGTTCTGTCACCTTGTGTTGTGCTGGTATCTGATATTATTGGTTTTCTGACCAAACGATATCCTTTAGTATTTCTTGTAGCTTTGATTTGGTTTTTGCAAATTCTCTAAGCTTGCGTTTATCTGTAAATGTCTTAATTTCACCTTCATATTTCAGAGAGAGTTTTGCTGGATATATGATCCTTGGCTGGCAGTTTTTCTCCTTCAGTGCTCTGTGTATAACATCCCATTGCCTTCTTGCCTGCATGGTTTCTGCTGAGTAGTCTGAACTTATTCTTATTGATTCTCCCTTGTAGGAGACCTTTCTTTTCTCCCTGCCTGCTTTTAAAATTTTCTGTTTATCTTTGGTTTTGGCAAGTTTGATGATAACATGTCTTGGTGTTTTTCTTTTTGGATCAATCTTAAATGGGGTTCGATGAGCATCTTGGATAGATATCCTTTTGTCTTTCATGATGTCACGGAAGTTTTCTGCCAGCAGATCTTCAACTATTCTCTCTGTGTTTTCTGTTATCCCTCCCTGTTCTGGGACTCCAATCACATGGAAGTTATCCTTCTTGATAGAGTCCCACATGATTCTTAGGGTTTCTTCATTTTTTTTAATTTTTTTATCTGATTTTTTTTCAGCTATATTGGTGTTAATTCCCTGGTCCTCCAGATTTCCCGCTCTGCATTCTAATTGCTCGAGTCTGCTCCTCTGACTTCCTATTGCGTTTTCTAATTCTGTAATTTTATTGTTAATCTTTTGGATTTCTGAATGCTGTCTCTCTATGGATTCTTGCAACTTATTAATTTTTCCACTATGTTCTTGAATAATCTTTTTGAGTTCTTCAACCGCTTTATCAGTGTGTTCCTTGGCTTTTTCTGTAGCTTGCCTTATTTCATTTCTGAGGTCATCCCTGATGTTTTGAAGCATTCTGTAAATTAGGTTTTTATATTCCGTATCTGGCAATTCCAGGATTGTATCTTCATTTGGGAAAGATTTTGATTCCCTAGTTTGGGGGGTTTAGAAGCAGTCATGGTCTGCTTCTTTATGTGGTTTGATTTCAACTGCTGTCTCCAAGCCATCATTAAGATATTATAGTAATTTATTCTATATTTGCTTACTGTGTCTTATCTCATTTTGTTTTCTTTCAATATACGTAAATAGGCTACTAGATTGCACTGTCTTGATTGTTGTAGCCCTTGTCTCACTTATGACCTATTACCAGCTTGTTTGGGCTGTTACCAGATATATAAGCCTAAGAGTCCATTCAGTATTCTTGCATAGAATCTGATTTTGGGTCATCAAGTGTTGATGCAGACTGTCACCTATCCACCTAGAGAAGTAGTGGTGATAGTTGTGTGCACCAGATTCTAGTAGCAGCTGGGGTTCACAGTCCAGTGGGGGCAGGATGCTAACAGGCTTCCCCCAAGTGTCAGTGAGGTAAGTGTGTCTCTATTCCTAAAGCACCGTGGTGGGTGGGCTCTGCAGCTGTACCTTAGGCTCCCAGTGCAAGTACCTCTACAGATTGGTAGGTGTCACCCTCCTTAGACCCCTAAGGCAGGAGGCTAGGTGGTCTGGGGGGAGCTTCAGCCCTCAGTTCCCTTTTGTGGATCAGTGAGGGCTCTGTTGAATATGCAGAGATATTAGACCTGGGAAACTTGTCTTTCCAGTAATCTGCTAAAACAATTGCAGTCAGATTCCTATCAGAAATGCCTTTGCATTATAATAGCCACCTTGTTCCCTGTAGGGATAAAAGCCCAAGACTGTGGATCACATATGCTTGGCTGGAGCTGGTTCTGTGTTTTTAGTCAAATTAGGGAAGGATTTTTGGTCCCTGGGTGTTTTGTAGTTGCTTCTCTCAGGCCAGGAGAATGGGTTAGAAAAAGACCAAAAAACAAAAGGGAAAAGAAAAACCGCAGAGCAGTTTACTTTCCGGCTCAGAAAATTCCAATGTTAATGAAGCTGCCTGGGAAGCGGAGGGGAGGGGAGGGCTCAGATAAATAGGAGAGCTTAGCACCCCGGAATATAAACAAAGTTACTTATCTTGCTTGGGATGGCTGTTTTATCTGAGATTCCTGAGCGGCACATCGACTGTGTTTGCTGGCTGGGTAGAGATTGCCCCTGAGGGTCAGGCCCACATCCCGTGCTTGCGCTGTCTCAGAAGCCGCGGTCAGTTCCTCCCCTACCAGTCCAAAGACCAGCGTCAAGGTTCCCCGGCTGGGACGCCGCACTCCCGGCTCCAAAACCTGTCGCTGCCTCCCGGCGACTTCTCCTCCCACCAGCCGCGTTGCTGCGCCACCTGCGCGGACCGGCTGGGCCCCCTTCCGAGGTCAGTTCAGGGGGGTAAGGCTGCGCCCTGTGTTTCTGCCATCTCAGGATGCCGTGCTCAGCTCCCCTGCACCCAGTCCAGAGCCTGGTGCCAAGGTTTCCTGACTGGGACGCTGGCTCTGGGCTCCAAAAACAGTTGCTGCTTCTGCTTGGTTGTTCGTTCTCAGTCTCTGTCACTCAGGTCAACTCTTTAAATCTGTGTTTGTTGGTCAGGGTTCATAGATTGTCATGTATGTGATCGATTCACGTGTTTTTCCGAATCTTTGTTGCAAGAGGGATCCGAGGTAGCGTCTACCTAGTCAGCCATCTTGGCCCCGCCAAGAATCACATGATTTTATCAATTGATGCAGAAAAGGCATTTGACAAATTTCAACGCTCATTCATGATAAAAACTCTCAGCAAAATAGGAATAGAATGAAAATTCCTCAACATAATAGAGGGCATTTATACAAAGCCAATACCCAACATCATCCTAAAAGGAGAGAGGCTGAAAGCATTCCCCTTGAGGTCGGGAACCAGACAAGCATGCCCTTTATTACCACTCTTATTCAACATTGGGCTCGAGGTCCTACCCAGAGCAATTAGGCAAGATAAAGAAATAAAGGGCATCCAGATTGGCAAGGAATAAGTGAAAGTATTTCTATTTGCAGATGCCATGATCTTATACACAGGAAACCCTAAGGAATCCTCCAGAAAACTACTGAAACTAATAGAAGAGTTCAGCAGAGTATTGGGATGTTGTTGTTGTTGTTAGGTGCCATCGAGTCATTTCTGACTCATAGCGACCCTATGTACAACAGAATGAAACACTGCCTGGTCCTGAGCCATCCTTACAATTGTTGTTATGCTTTACCTCATTTCTGCAGACACTGTGTCAATCCACCTGGTTGAGGGTCTTCCTCTTTTCCACTGACCCTGTACTCTGCCAAGCATGAGGTCCTTCTCCATGGACTGATCCCTCCTGACAACATGTCCAAAGTACGTAAGACGCAGTCTCACCATCTTTGCCGTAAGGAGCATTCTGGCTGAACTTCTTCGAAGACAGATTTTGTCATTCTTTTGGCAGTCCATGGTATATTCAATATTCTTTGCCAACACCACAATTCAAAGGTGTCAATTCTTCTTCAGTCTTCCTTATTCATTGTCCAGCTTTCACATGCATATGATGCAATTGAAAATACCATGGCTTGAGTCAGGCACACCTTAGTCTTCAAGGTGACGTCTTTGCTTTTGAACACTTTAAAGAGAACCTTTGCACTAGATTTACCCAATGCAATGCGCCTTTTGATTTCTCGACTGCTGCTTCCATGGCTGTTGATTGTGGATCCAAGTAAGAGGAAATCCTTGACAGCTTCAGTCTTTTCTCCATTTATCATGATGTTGCTCATTCATCCAGCTGTGAGGATTTTTGTTCTCTTTATGTTGAGGTGCAATCCATACTGAAGGCTGTGGTCTTTGATCTTCATTAGTAAGTGCTTCAAGCCCTCTTCACTTTCAGCAGGCAAGGTTGTGTCATCTGCATAACGCAGGTTGTGAGTCTTCCTTCAACCCTGATGCCCCATTCTTCTTCATATAGTCCAGCTTCTCATATTATTTGTTCAGCATACAAATCGAATAGGTATGGTGAAAGAATACAACCCTGACGCACACATTTCCTGATTGTAAACCAATCAGTATCCCCTTGTCCTGTCTAAACAACTGTCTCTTGATCTATGTAAAGGTTCCTCATGAGCACAAATAAGTGTTCTGGAATTCCCATTCTTCATGATGTTATCAATAATTTGTTATGATCCACGCAGTTGAATGCCTTTGCATAGTCAATAAAACACAGGTAAACATCCTTCTGGTATTCTCTGCTTTCAGCCAGGATCCATTTGACCTCAGCAATGATATCCCTGGTTCCATATCCTCTTCTGAAACTGGTCTGAATTTCTGGCAGTTCCCTGTCGATATACTGGTGCAGCTGTTTTTAATGATCTTTAGGACAATTTTTCTTGCATGTATCGGGATACAAGATAAATATACAAAAATCAGTTGGATTCCTCTACACCAACAAAAAGAACATCGAAGAGGAAATCACCAAATCATTACCATTCAGAGTAGCCCCAAAGAAGATAAAATACTTAGGCATAAATCTTACCAGAGATGTAAAAGACTTATACAAAGAAAACTACAAAACACTTCTGCAAGAAACCAAAAGAGACCTACACAAGTGAAAAAACATACCTTGCTCAAGGATAGGAAGACTTAAAGTTATAAAAATGTCTACTCTACCAAAAGCAATCTACAGATTTAAAAAGAGCAATTCTGATCCAAATTCCAAAGACATTTTTTAATGGCATGGAGAAACAAATCACCAACTTCATATGGAATGGAAAGAGACCCCGGATAAGCAAAGCATTACTGAAAAAGAAGAACAAAGTGGGAGACCTCACTCTACCTGATTTTAGAAAGTGTTATACTGCCACAGTAGTCAAAAGAGCATGGTACTGGTACAACAACAGATAGATAGGCCAATGGAACAGAATTGAGAATCCAGACATAAATCCATCCACATATGAGCAGCTGATACTTGACAAAGGCCCCAAAACGGTTAAATGGGGGAAAAGACAGTCTTTTTAACAAATGTGCTGGCATAACTGGATGTTCTTCTGCAAAAAAATGAAATAAGACACACACCTCACTCCATGCACAAAAATGAGCTCAAAATGGATCAAAGACCTAAATATACAATCTAAAATGATAATTGTCATGGAATAAAAAATAGGGACAACATTTGGAGCCCTAATACATGGCATAAACAGTATACAAAACATTATAAAGAATGTAGAAGAAAGACTAGATAACTGGGAGCTCCTAAAAATCAAACACCTGTGCTCATCCAAAGACTTCACCAAAAGAGTCAAAAGATTACCTACAGACTGGGAAAAAGTTTTTAGCTATGACATTTCCGATCAGCAGCTGATCTCTAAAATCTACATGGTACTGCAAAAACTCAACTACAAAAAGACAAATAACTCAATTAAAAAATGGGCAAAACGTATGAACAGACATTTCACTAATGAAGACATTCAGGTAGCTAACAGATATATGAGGAAATGCTTATGATCATTAGCCATTAGGGAAATGCAAATCAAAACTACAATGAGATTTCATCTCACTCCAAAAAGTCTGGCATTAATCCAAAAAACACAAAATAATAAATATTGGAGAGGCTGTGGAGAGATTGGAACACTTCTACACTGCTGGTGGGATTGTCAAATGGTACTACCACTTTGGAAATTGATTTGGTGCTTCCTTAAAGAGCTAGAAATAGAACTACCATACGATCCAGCAATCCCACTCCTTGGAATATATCCTAGAGAAATAAGAGCCTTTACATAAACAGATATATGCACACCCATGTTTACTGCAGCACTGTTTACAATAGCAAAAACACGGAAGCAACCAAGGTGCCCATCGATGGATGAATGGATAAATAAATGATGGTATATACACACAATGGAATACTATGCATCGATAAAGACCAGTGAGGAATCTGTGAAACATTTCATAACATGGGAGAATCTGGAAGGATTATGCTGAGTGAAATTAGTCAGTTGCAAAAGCTCAAATATTGTATAAGACCACTATTATAAGGACTCAAGAAACAGTTTAAACAGAGAAAAAAATATTCTTTAATTGTTACGAGAAGAGGGGGAGGGAGGGTGGGAGAGGAGTATTCACTAATTAGACAGTAGATAAAAACTACTTTAGGACTAAACCAAAAGCAAAGAAGTTTCCTGAATAAACTGAATGCTTCGAGGGCCAGTGTAGCAGGGGCAGGGGTTTGGGGACCATGGTTTCAGGGGACATCTAAGTCAATTGGCATAATAAAACCTACTAAGAAAACATTCTGCATCCCACTTTGGAGGGCAGCATCTGGGGTCTTCAACGCTAGCAAGCAGCCATCTAAGATGCATCAATAGTTCTCAACCCACCTGGATCAAAGGAGAAGGAAGTGCACCAGGGACCAAGGTAATTACAAGCCCAAGAGACAGAAAGGGCCCCATAAGCCAGAGACTACATCAGCCTGAGACCAGAAGAACTAGATGGTGCCCGGCTACAACCGATGACTGCCCTGACAGGGAACACAACAGAGAACCCCTGAGGGATCAGGAGAGCAGTGGGATGCAGACCCCAAATTCTCATAAAAAGAACAGACTTAATGGCCTGAATGAGACTAGAAGGACCCCGGTGGTCATGGCCCCCAGACCTTCTGTTGGCCCAGAACAGGAACCATGTCTAAAGCCAACTCTTCAGGCAGGGTTTGGACTGGACAATGTGTTAGAGAGGGATGCTGGTGAGGAATGAGCCTTTTGGATCAGGTGGACACTTGAGACTATGTTGGCATCTCCTCCCTGAAGGGAGATGAGAGGGTACAGTGGGTTAGAAGTTGGCAAAATGGACAGGTAAAGAGAGTGGAGGGAGGGAGCAGCCTGTCTCATTAGGGGGCAACAATTGGGAGTATGTAGCAAGGCGTATATAAGTTTTTATGTGAGAGACTGAGTTGATTTGTAAACTTTCACGTAAAGCACAATAAAATTTTTTTAAAAAGGGGGAAGAGAAATAATTTTTTTTTCTTTTTTTAACAAAATTGAGGAACTGTTATTGGAAAACAGTCGAATGAATACTGAGTAGGCAAAAAACAAGAGCTGTATACTCCACTCAGTCCTGTGGAGAAGTAGTGTTCAAAAAAATCAGTCTCTGTATTTCAAGGAATTTACAATATACTGTGGGGTGTAAAATAATAAAACATAATGACAAGTCTCAAATGCTTACATTCTGAGAGACAAAGTTTACACGATATCATAGATATGGATAGTAGAATACATGCATCGTTCTACTTTAAACAAGTACCATTTTGACCTTCCTGACACTTCCAGGATGCATGCTTTAGGATAAAGGAGGAGGTTACTGACAGTGGGGCAAACAGGGGAAGAATATTTAAGGTCCAACAGAGCTAAATGAGAATAATAGATAATATTCATAGAGTAACTACTGCACAGTTTACTAAATACTAAGCATGAGCTAGCTTGTTAAAGATTATGGATCACAGTAGTCCGATCTAGTTGTGCATAGGGTCGCCATGAGTTGGCGGTCAACTAGATGGCAGCTAACAACAGTGTGGGGTGTTGGCAAATGATTAATGTGCTTGGCTGTTAACTGAAAGGTTGACAGCTCAAGTCTACTCAGAGAAGCCCCAGAGGAAAAGCCTGCTGATTTTCTTCCAGTAAATTAGCCACCAAGAACTCCATGGAGCATAATTCTGCTTTGATACACACGGAGTCATCATGAGTTAGATTGACTCAACAGCAACCGGTTTAGTGTCACTCCAGAACTCATGTTTTAAACTTACCTTATATTTACCTCCCAAAGGTTCAGATAATGATTTCTACAGTCTAATGAATTCACATAGGGCTGTACTGGCAACAAATCAGAATATCAATGAGAAGTATTATTCGTAAAGTACATCAAATGTTTTAATATATAATTACAGTTGATATTTTCACTTTGGTCCAGTGGTATACTTCTAATCAAGAGTTATTTTGCCTATAAAAAAAAAAATCAATGCACTTGAATATTTAGTTACATGATCTACATTTGATTGGCCTTTTTCATTGAGATTATAGATTGATAGCTAGATATGTGCCAGAGAGAGTGTCAGAAAGAGAATCTGAAAAATGAAACAATGTCCTGGAATTGCCTTTCTTGCTTGATTCTCTCCAGAGATTTGTTTGAAAGGTCGCGTCAAGGGTTATTCAATCTGTGGCTGTGTCCAACAATATAATATAACTGCAGGAAAATATTGTATTTGAATATTTGAATTTACTCCTAGTGGGGGTGGTGAATCAATATTTGTTGAATTTAATCGAATGGAGTTGAAAATCCTTCTTCTGTAATTCTTTTATCTACAGCCCCGAGTTATTTCTCAAGGGAACCAGAGTTTGGAGGGTCTAATTAATAATTGTATTTCCAAATGCCTTCTCAGTCTCCCTTCTGTGAGACCCCCTTTCCACTGCCATTGTAAACACTCTTTTAACTTTGCTTATTAATCTCACATACAGCAACATCAGCAAATGGGGCCAATTCACAGATGGCAAGTTAGAAATGAACCAGACAGCTAATGGATTTATCTACTGCCTTCCAGAGTTAGGCAAGTGTGTCCAGCTGGTTTAGCATAACAGGGAACTTAATACAACATAGCATCATAATCAGTGAATTGAGACTAAATTTTCTTTTAGCAGAAATGAAACTACAAAGGCACAGTGAGTATCCTACAGATTGTGGTGTGAAGGGAAGTACAAACCAGAATGAATTTAGAATTTCTCAGCATCTAACAGAGGGATTTTCATCAGTGATGTCACTAGGGTTGGTGTCACCTAGTGCAGTAACTCATGGTGTCACCCCTTGCCCCATGGACCTCCTCCCATATCAGACTACACAGAATCCTTAATGTTTTTCGTACTGTTATTTGTAAATCATAAGTACCATATATCACTGCTTCTTGTCCTTTAATGACTACTTAAAAGTTATTGATATAGGTTCACTAATAATAATTACAACAATATGGTAGTTAAAACACAAGAAAATTTGACAAAATCAGCAACTGTAAAAACACTGGCAGCAAAGAAAACAACAGCGCATGCTTGGTGCTTGCAGACAAACCACATGATTCAGTGCATCACTGTAATAGAGTAATAACAACAGCACATGAGTAGGTTCCAAAAGTAAATCAGCATAGAGTTTTGGCCCTGTAGGTATACTGATACAGGTAAGATGGGCTTACAAAAAATGTTTTTGTTATTATAATTAACTAGAGGAATACTTTTATGGACAGTCATTTTAGTGTCATCCCCTCTGACGGTGTCACCTAGTGCAGTCTGTACCCTCTTCATCCCCCTAGTGATGCCAGAGATTTTCATCATGGTAAGCAGGGTGTATATCTGCCTGATAGTACATCTTACATTCCATTTCCTTTGAAGGCCTTTCAGTCAATAGCTAGTAATGGCTACATAGTGTGGACTCTTAGGACACTTAGCAACAGATAACCTACAACATTACAATTCGTCAATTCACTGAAATGTTTGCAACCAACTTGCGTGACAGGAATCCACAGGGTAGATAGAAAACCTAAGACATAAAATTCACAAGCATCAATTAAAAAAGAAACAACTTATTTAAATAAAGCCTGGCCAATTTGCTACATACTTTACAGTTAATATCTTAGGCTCTGTTACTGTCTAATTCTGAAAATAACTTACCTTCACATTGTCTCTATACCAGCACGCATGCTCCGTGAAGTGGAGAAGTGAGACAATTCTGCAGCAAAATTGAACAAATAAACAGAACATTTGTGCTTAAAATATCTAAAAGAGTCCAGATCTTGATTTATGTATATAAATATACTTTTTTTTTAATTTCAATTTTCAAAATCATCCTCTGGCTTCAGCCTTTAGCGTTGTGATCCCCATTAATTTTAGCACTTTGAAGAATCCATTAAACAATTTATAAGCCTAGGATTGGTATTAGGATGAGATGGACAATGATATTATTGTTGTGAATGTCAATCAATGTGTAAGAAGCAGAGTGGCATACTGGAAAGTACACGGCCGTCAGAGGCAGCACGGTGTACTTCAGAGCATGGGCGCTGGGACTTGGACACTGGCTCCATGAATTACCAGCTTGGGCGAGTTACTGAACCTCTATTTTAAACTCTGGTTACTAAACTCTATGAAGGATTATTACAATAGTGCCTATTCTACATAATTGTTTTAAGAATTGGATGATATGATGTAAAGTACTTAGGACCTTGGAACATTAAAAAACTCAGTAAGTCTTTGTCATTATTTTACTGTAATATTTTTTGAGTATTATTATTATTCAGAGCCAGAAAGGCATGTATTTAAGCCACAAGTTTGTCACTTACTAGTTTGTCAACTTGAGAAAGTTGCTTAGCTGCTCTAACTCTCAGTTAGTTTATTTATATATCATTGTTGTTGTTGTTAGGTGCCCTCGAGTCGGTTCCGACTCATAGTGACCCTATGCACAACAGAACGAAACACTGCCCGGTCCGGAGGCATCCTGACAATACTATATTGCCTACCTTAGGAGCCCTGGTGACCCAATGGTTAAATGATTGGCTGCTAACCAAACAGTTAGTGGTATGAACCCACTCAGAGGTTGCAAGGGACACAGACCTGGTGATCTGCTCCTGTAAATATTCAAAAGCCAAAAACCCAACACTTTGCTGCTATTGAGTAGATTCCAACTCATAGAGACCCTATAGGGTAGGG
This sequence comes from Loxodonta africana, assembly GCF_030014295.1. NCBI lineage: Eukaryota > Metazoa > Chordata > Mammalia > Proboscidea > Elephantidae > Loxodonta > Loxodonta africana. Next base: position 110,253,881 of record NC_087344.1, read on the forward strand.
TAGAACTGACCCATAGGGTTCCAAGGCTGTAATCTTTACAGAAGCAGACTGCCACATCTTTCTCCTGTGGAGTGACTGGTGGGTTCAAATTGCTGACTGTTCGGTTAGCAGCTGAGTATTTAACCACAGCACCACCAGGGCTCCAACCTAGAAAACCCTATGATACGGTTCTGCTCTATCACATGAGTTCACTGTGAGTCAGAAAAGACTCGACAGGACCTAACAGCAACAATAATAATGCTAAAATTAGGGGGTTAATATTAACCTTAGTTTCCTGGATGTACGAATGGTTTGTGCTAAAAAGCAAACAAGGTTAGCAGTTTGATCCACCCAGTGGTGTCATGAAAAAAATGCCTGGTGATCTACTTCTGAAAAATCAGCCATTTAAAACCCTGTGGCGCACAGTCCTGCTCTCACACACATGGGGTCGCTGTGAGTCAAATTTGACTCTAAGGGCAGCTGTTTTTGGTTTTTAATACAGAAATGTAAAGGTCTAATTCTTATTTTTTTTAATTCCTTATTTTTATGACTGTCGTAGCTGAAAACAATTCATAAATCTAAATGGCAGAAAAGTATCATTGACTGTTTAAAAATGCAGTTCACTAAACTTTTTTTAACTTTAATCACCAATGATGCAAAGTTTTTGTTAAAATTTATCTAAAGTTTTTGTTAACTTTAGTTAGCAAAATTCATCTAGTAAATTTTCTTCTTCTCTAATTTAATTGCTTGATTTTTCACCCCAACTGCAAAATGCTTCACTTCTAAATTTTTAAAAAGTGAATTCAAAATCCCCTGAAATGTCACTTGAGAGACTTTTAGAAATGTTAAAAACTTATATGTTTTAAACTCTTTTTTTTTATATGAGCGCTTTTTGTGAGTAATACACAGCATTTTGGGTGGCAACACCCCCTAAGGATGAAAGCAATTCTAAGCATCTATTCTCCAAATGTTCCCTCCACAGCAAGGGTTTCTTTTGCAGAGCAATTATTTTCTCACTTATTGTTGGAACATTGCTTCTACCTTGAAGGGATGGATTAAAAGAGTTTATTTATTTTAAGATCTGATAAGTAGCAGTTACCTGACATTCGCTTGTCATTACAGAAAAGATCAGCAATTTTGGACTTGTCCTTTGTAAAAAAAAAAAAAAAATACATTATATATCTTTAAGCTGAACAATTCTTTGGTATTTTACCAAGAGATAGCCAAGCGAACTTCTGTGAATGAGAAAGATTGTTTTAAAAAAAATTTTTTTTATAGATTTTGTTCTCCATAGCAGTTTTGGGTTTACAGAAAATATGGGCAGAAAGTGCAAAGAATCCTTGCACATTGTTTTCCCTATTATTAGTATCTTGCATTCAGTGGCACATTTGTTATCATTAGCGAACTGATATTGCCACATTGTTAATGACTAAAGTCCATAGTTTTTGTTAGAGTTCAGTTTTGGTGTTATAAAATCCAACGGGTTTTGGAAAATGCATAATGTCATGTGCCCACCATAGCAGAATCACACAGAATAGTTTCACTGACCTAAAAATGCCCCGTTCTCCACCTATTCATCCCTCCCCAGTGACAAAGGTTTTTTTCAGACACTTTCCCTTTGTATTACATAGCACTGTATAACAAATAACCATCTAATATAGATAAATTTGTGACTTCCAAAAAGATATGTTAAAATCCTAACCTCTGATACCTATGAAAATTACCTTGTTTGGAAATAGGATCTTTGTAGATAATAGTTACCATGAGAGTGGGTCCTAATACTACTTGAACCCAGTGTCTTTTTTAAAAAAAATATATAATCATTTGTCATTTTAACATTTTTTACATGTACAATTCAGTGGCATTATTGTATTTTTATGCAAATAATAGGTGCCTTCTACATTTGTTTGTCAACTAAGCCTCGCCCCCGCCAAGGTATTTTTATAAGCACGCAATGCTAATTTTTTTTTTTATAGCAACATGTGAAAATAAATTGACATAGTGACGCTTATGAAAGTATCTTCAGGGGGAGGGCACAGCGGGCAAACAAACGTGAAGGCACGCATTATTTGTGTAAAAATATGGTATATTTATCATTTGTGCAACTGTCGCTAGTATCAGCTTCCAAATTTTCCATCTGCTTTAACAGAAGCTCAGTGACCCCCAGGCATGCCACTCATAAAATTCATTCTCTATACATTTGCCTCTTCTAGATATTTCATATACGTGGGATCATAAAATATTTGTTCTTTTGTGACTGACTTACTTCACTCGGCATAATGACCAAGGCTCGTCCATGTTGTAGCATGTATCAGGATGTGATTTCTCTTTATGATGGAGTAATGCTCCATTGTCTGTATGTACAAAAGTATATTTACAAATTCACCTCTTGATGGGTGGCATTTAGGTTGTCTCCATCTTTTGGGTATTAGAAGTACGGCTGAGGGGTGTCTTCTAAAAGAGAAGAGACACAAAGAGACAAAAAAACACACTGTATGTATGTATGTGTGTGTGTATATATATATATATAACACAGTTCCCTCAGTTAAAAAAAAAAAAAAAGACACTACTCAGATTGTATTAGGATCCACCCTCATGTTAACTAATATCTATAAAGATCCTATATCCAAACAAGGTGATGTTCATAGGTGTCAGAAGTTAGAATTTTAACTTATCTTTTCAGAGGACATAATTCTACTCATAACAATATCAGATGGTTATTTGTATTAAAAGTAAAAATGCACCTACAAGCTAAGGAGTGCCTGAGGCTACCAGAAGCTGGGAAGCCAAGAAAATGTCTTCCCTATAGAGATTTCACAGGGAGCATGGCCCTGGTCAACATGTCGTTTGGAACTTCCAGCCTCCAGAGCTATGAAACAATAAATTCCTGTACTTATAAGCTGCCCAGTTTTTATAGCATTTTGTTATGGCAGCCCTAGGACACTGAAACAGAAAATCCTGTAAAATGCCAAATGTATGTTGTCACACAACGTATTATATATTACACAACTATAAGCCTTTCTGTCTTAAGAAGCTATTATTGCTGGCATGGATGATTTTCTCATTTAAGGGCCGAATGAGGACACCAGGGAAGCCCATTTATTAAATATTGTTGTTGTGTGCTGTAGAGTCAATTTTCGATGCATAGAGACCCCATGTGACAGAGTAGAACTGTTCTGTAGGGTTTTCTAGGCTGAAATCTTTACAAGAGCAGATCACTGCCAAGTCTTTCTCCTGCAGAGCCTCTGGGTAGGTTTGAGCCACCAACCTTTCGGTCAGGATTGAGCACTTAACTGCTGTGCCACCAGTGTTCCATTATTGAATATTACAAAATTTAATGTTTCCTTTTTATATTAAAAATAAATATAAGGTACTGTAACTATATTTTCTTCCTGTCCCCTAGTGAATCGTCTTCTACTCTCTTGGGCACATGACCCTCACTTTGAGGACTCCTTAAAGACCACAAGCTTTGGAGGTGATCTGTGTAAGGAAATGAACAAAAGCTGAAGTGGTTTAAAAAAGGACCGTCTTTGGGGGTGGGGAGGACACAGCCTTCACTGGATACCTACTTTGAGACGAGTTTTTTGTTAAATACTTTCACATTTGTTTTCTTTTTCTCATGGTAGAAGTAAATTCATATTCTCAGTGATCTGCACATACATGGTCCAATGAGGTAGCTAGTAGCCACATGTGGCTAATTACATTTAAAATTTAAATCAATTAAAATTAAATAAAATTAAAAATTTATTTCCTTTATTGCACTGCCCACAAGTCAAAGACTCAGTAACCACAAGTGGCTAGTGGCTGCCATATTGGACAGCACAGATTATAAACATTTCCATCATTGCAGAAGTGGTGTTGGGTAGTAATGATTTAGAATTAGGCTCCTTAGGAGGCCTGGCAGGAACTGAGATTTTTTTTTGAAGCCACTGGTCCTGTCTGTAATTCCGAACAAACGTTTTTAGTCTATAAAATCATAAAATGAAGGCTTGCCCTTTCTCAATTAGTCAAATAAGAGTGGCAGACATAAGAATACTGTTTCGTAAAAATTATCTCATTTAATTCTCACAAAAAGTCTATTATATAAATACTTAGACAGGTGAAGTCGACCATCCAAGGTCATAGGTTTGATAAGGAGTTCCTTGGTGGCACAAAGGGTTAAGCGTTCAACTACTAACAGAAAAGTGGGCTGTCCAAACCCACCCAGACACACCTCCAAAGACAGACCTGATGTCCTGCTTCTGAAAAGTTACAGCCTTGAAAACCCTACGGAGCAGTTCTACTCTGCACACCTGGGGTCTCCATGAGTCGGGACAGACTCTACGGCAACTGCCAACAACGACACCACTGGTTGACAAGTAGTGGAGCTGTGACGTGAACCCAGCCAGTGGACTGTGGAGCTCAGGCAATTAAGATATGACTTGTCTGTCTGGTGATGTCATGTACTCTACGTGTCCACGCCCGAACTCCTATGGGGCAAGTCAGACGCATGCCTCGAGTACAAGTTTCAAGGAAAGGAGGTGTTTCAGAAAACTCAGTAATCCAGGTAAATGATATTTTAATGAACTATTTAAAAAAATCAAAATTAATACAAAAATACCTGATGGACAAAACACAAAAAAATAAATGCAGCATCAGTATTACTGATATGTTTGATTTTCTTTTTGCCTCAGATCCCACAATGACTGTACATGACACTTGTTATTTAAAAGTGTGATATTTTATTTATTGTGGATTTTTTTTTAATTAATTTATTTTGTAAAAATAATACCCTCATAAACTTTTTTCAGTCACTTCTTTTGACCTCTGCTGGAATCATGACTGCTACATCTACTTCATCAGAAACTCTGAGAATGTGGACCAGAAAGCAACATTTTTTGAGAGCTCTCGAATGAGATTTGGTAAATATCAATCCATGTTTCTTTCTCCTGCTTTGTTCACTGATGGGGTATTCAGATATATTAACTACCTGGGCACATTGATTTCATGACACAATCCTTTTGTCATAATACAACTATCTTGCTGTTTGTTTCAATTTTTAGGACGAATTCCTCTTCCCATGCCACCCTGACTAAAACAATAAGTGATACTAGTCCTTAGATATAGAAATTATTAGATATAAATTTCTTAGATATAGAATTTTTGGCAGGCATAGAGTGAATGCTCAATAAAAAAGTAAAACCCGTAACCCATCACCATTGAGTCGATTCAGACTCATAGCGATACTATAGGACAGAATAGAATTGCCCCACACGGTTTTCAAAGAGCAGATGGTGGATTTGAACTGCCAGCCTTTTGGTTGGCAGCTGAGCTCTTAACCCTGTGCCACCAGGGTTCCCAATAAAACGTGCAATGGTTTTTATTAGATGATATTTTTTTCCTCACTTCGTATTTTTCTTGAGAGATTAGGAACTTGGCTTAGGATAATTAAAAATTAAAAATTTTTAAAGAAACTTCTAATGTTACAGAAAATGAAGGCAGCCATAAAAAGTGATTAAAATAAGCAATGGTGCTATATTTTGTAAGAGTCTAGTACCTTCTGGGGTTGAATTCTACCACAGCCACAAAAGACAGACCACACTACCTTCCGCGAGTGGCTGTTCAATGTTATGCTCCCACTTTCACACTTTAAAGGCTCCTCAGTTTCTAGCAGTGACTGTGGTGAAAACAGGTAATTAAGAAAACAAAAGAAAAGCATGGAACTTTAGGGACTGGCAGACTGAGTATGACTCACTGGAGGTCACCTAAAAGTATGTCTGCTACAGGCACCAAGTTTTGGATGGGTTGTCAGACGGCTGTAGATAAGTACATCACCTCCCTTCAGGCAGCAACTCTCTGAGTAAAATTTCTTGCTTTTAATCAACAAATAAGGAAACTAGTCAGTAAAATCATTAAATGTTTCAAAATTAAAGAAGCATCTCTTCTAAGTAGCAACCATGGCCACAATACTTAAGTAGCCAGTGTTTCCCATCTAAGTCAGCAGGTGAGAAGTGCCAACTCTAGAAAATCTTCAAGCATTTCAAATACTGAGCTCAGGCTGAGGAGCGTGCTATCCATGCTAAGATTCAAGATTCAAGCAGATCCCTTTGGAGGAAGGACCACACTGATAGAATATGCCATTTTGGATCCCAGGATTGAAGTTCAGGAAAATTTACAATAATTCACATCACCTGACATCAGCTCATCTTCAAAAACAATGAAAGCCAAGAGTTGAAACATGTTTGGAAGCAGATGCCTTTGAAATTTCAAGTTTTTGTCTCTTCAAACCACCCTAAGCGAAGACGGGAAAACTTCAGATCGTGTGTCCCTAATCTGTAAAAATAACTCCCAGTGTATGCTTTCATCAGAGGACTATTTACAAAGATTACCAAGATTTACGTGCATCATTCATGTTCAGATTGTAACAGTATATTGTTGCTATAAACTTCGCTGCAGATGTGGCTTGATCACAGTCACTGTAGCTCACATACTTAAAACTATATACCAACATACTTACATTATGTACCAGACACTTTATATGCATTACTCAATTAACACTAAAACACTTCTATTGTAGATACTATTGTAAACCTTTGAAAGAAATGAATAAGGAAGTGAGTCTTAGAGAGTTTATTAAAATGCCGAAGTTCATACATACAGCTAGGAATTCGCAGAGCCACAAAGCCAACTTAATTCATTTCCGTTTGACTGCAAAGCCCATATGCTTTATCCATTGTGATAAACTGTTCTTTTAGTTATCATCAAAAAGTGGACGATGCCACAATTTGGGGACATGATTTGCACCACTGAAGTCCAAACATTGCTCTCATTGGAAGCTGGTAATTGACACAGGAAACAGATTTTCCAGGATTTTCCTCAAGGAACTGAGATTACAGAGGTAGTGGCATTCCACGTGCTTCAAATCACTGATGTCTGGAAATGAATATTTTTTGTTTTTTGTTTTTTTTTTAATCAGAAAATTTTGAGTATCTAAACACAATAAGAAGACTGACTCAGCACAGCTGGCTGGTTTTACCAACTGGAACAGTAACAAAAAAAACAGTGGCATTCTAAACAACAGAGGGCTGAAAAGAAGAAGTCAAATAAATAGAGTTTTAGAAAAGTAATTCTAAGTTTATGAAAAATAAAATCAATCAGTTGAAGAAGAAACTTGCAGTGAAAGAATCAGCACTTCTAGTCTCATAAACAAAGCGTGAAAACGTCTCTTACTGCTGAGGAGAGTTGCTGTACTTCATACCACAGAACTTCACAGAACTGCTGAACTTCGAACAGGCTAACAGCAGGCAGCTATGAAAACTCAGGAAGATGGAGATTCTTCTAGGGTCACCACAGAGGCTACAATAGAGAAGAAGGGATTTATACACCCCCTGCTTTGACCCAGTTATAGTTTCAAAATAGGCTTAACGTTCCACTTCATTTGCTTGTTCATTTATTCGTTTAATCACACATAGACACTACAGTTCCTACCACGTACGGCAGACACTGAGACAAGCACTGGGGATATAATGGTGACCAAGACGCATCTAATTCCTGCTCTTATAGACATCACAGTGTAATGTAAAAGAGCAAGACAAACAAACAGGCATGTGCAATACAAAGAGATCAAGTGCTGTGTGGTGTGAACTCCAGGAGATACTACCAGTTTAGTTGGAACATGTGTGTGAGCAGGGGAATGTACAGCAGGGAAGGCTTCCTGGGGAAGATCATACCTATAGTGAAACCTAAATAATAAATGGTTGCTGTTTGTTCCTGTCAAGTCCAACAGAACAAAAAGTTGCCCAGCTCTGCATCGTCTTTACAGTGGTTGGTATGCTCAAGTGCATCATTGTGGCCACTGCGTATTTTGAGTGCCTTCCAGTTTAGGAGGCTCATCTTCCAGCTCTATATTGAACAATATTCTGTTGTGATCCATAGGGTTTTCATGTTTTAATTTTTGGAAGTGAATTACCAGGCCTTTCTTCCTAGTCTGTTTTAGTCTGAAAGCTCTTCTGAAATCTCTACTGAAGCCTGCCCATCATGGGTGACCCTACTGGTATTTGAAATACCAGTGTCTTAGCTTCTAGCATCACAATAACACATAAGCTACCACAGTACAACAAACTGACAGGTGGTGGAATGAGTGGTAGAAAACCATATTCAGAGGGCTTTGTGGAGATTGTTTCAGACAGAGGATATGGCTTGTTGAAGACTTAGAAGTGAGAATGATCAAGATGGGTTGGAGGAATGGAATGAAATATAATGTGATAGAATCTAGAGTGTAAGGGCAGCAGTGGTGAGAGGTGAGGGTAGAGTATTTGGCCAAAGTAGAATCTTGTAAGACTTGTTTGGGCAATGGAAAGGGATTTGCACCATGGGAAGCCACTGAGGGGATGAGAAATGGTCATATTATTTCTGGCTGCTGTTTAGGAAAATCAATTAGAGTTGGCAAGATTAGACTAGTGTGGAAGCTATCACATTATATAACCTACAGGGATTGATGATTGATTAGATATCAGAGCTAAGGGTGAGGAAGTTTCTAGAATGACTTTCAAGTCACTGGCTTGACCAGGTATATGGGTAAGTATGCCATTCAGTAGACAGGATCTCCAAGAAGGGGAGCGGGATTGGGGATTGAAGAGGGAATGTGGTGAGTTTAACGTGAGGCAGGAAAAATCATGTGTGTGGTTATTGAGAGCAACTATAGTAAGAGATCAGTAGTTTATTGTTCCTTTTGATAATTGCTTTGAAGAGGGTGGGTCCATAGCATTGAGGAAACAATGAAGAAGGGTCTTAAAATGGAGAAATCAAGCACAGCTTCTAAAAAAATCAATAAAAGTTAGAAAAGCCATATAAAGCCTAGTGTATTCAAAGAGCAGACAAATTTAAGGTTCACAGTGTTTGGTATGGGAGTGGTAAGGAATATGACTGAAGACAATCAGATACCAGATAACTAAATTCATTGAGTGCCAGGTTAAGGTGTTTTGACTTTATCTGCGAGTGAAATCATTGGAAGACTTTTGAGAAGAGGGATGATATCATTAGATTTACATTTTAAACAGATAATTCCAGCTATAAATTAGAAAATTCACTGAAGGGACAAGAATAAAGTCTCAGAGACCACACACACAGTGATTGTAAGTCAAGGAGAATTTGACCAGAGATTTTTTTAGCCACCATGATGGAAAACAAAACAGCCAACAGCAGACAAAACACTGAATGTGACCTTTTTAAAGGGCCAAGAGAAATTCCCCAGCTCCTTACAGGCCTCACCACTCCTAATTTTCTTATAGCTGCCTGCTGGTCCTTAAGTTAATAACCTCTATGACAGTAAGAAATGAAACAAGGAAGACCTAAAGCAAGAGTGACGACAGGATTAACACTGACTAAAGAGGTTTTTTTAAAAGAGGTTACAGAGAGATCAAAGAGAGAGAATCATAGAAGTTGAGACCAGTGGACTTGCAGGCAGAGAATATAATCTGTGAGTCCCCATGAATGGTAAGAGATGGCTTAAAGGTAGATGAGTTCACCCTCTGAGACTTTGCAGCCAAGGAAGAGAAACAGGGCAAGAATGGACGTGTGGGAAACACCGACTATAAACGATGGTTTTAGGAAGTATAGTTCATAAAGGAGGTTTTGAGGGTGTGCCGGTGTACAATCTCTGCTTACCTTTGCCCTACTCACACCTGTGTCATTTGACTCGGAAAAATAAGAGAAAGTAATAAGTAAGGAAAAAAATGGCTCTACATATACCAATAATCTTCTCAGATTTATAACATGCAGTCAGCCTACTTCAACTTCACTTTCTCCAAGGTAAATAGGACAGCCAGTCATGGCCACATCAATACATGTTCGTATCCCCATCATGCTAATAATTTGGTTTCCCTTTTAAACCTAATATTTAGACATTAGTTTACATTTCTTTAGTGGAAATGGGGAGAAACTTATTTCATTAAATATTTATTTAAATCACCTAAGAAACGTATTAATTGATTCTTACCGTTTAAAAAAAATCCAAATACTTTAGAAATATAAAGAGCAAAATAGGAGTTTCTCCTTACCTCCCTTACACCCAGTGTTCCTCAGTTCTCTTTATAATAAATACTTTTTATAGTTTGGTGTACGATTCACACACACACAGACACACACAGATGACATTTTAGATTGCAACGAAATGCTATACACTAAATTGCTATGTAAATATGAATCTGCTTGATATTTGGAAGGGTAAGCACCCTCCTATGTCTTCCTCTTTTCCAAAACTTCTTGACTATCATTATGCATTTTTCTTTTAATTTTGAATTGCAGAATTAGCTTGTCAGAATTGGCCAAAGAGTTCAGTTAGTACTATGTTTTAGGCAATATTGAATATATAGATTAACTTGGGAACCACCTATATGTCTGTAATACTTAAATCTTTCATTCAGGGTAAGTCTATTTGTCTTCTTTTATGTCCTTAGCAAAGATCTATCTCTTTGTTCATACAGTTAGTGATTCTATTAGGTATATTCCTAATTATTTTACATTTTTGTTGCTAATTCTAGCAAGAGATTTTTCTTTACTTTTTCTCATTGTTCATTTCTGTTGCAAAGTTAAAATATTGATTTTTGTATATTGAACTTTCATATTTACAATGATACTAAACACAGTAATTAATTCTAAGAAATTGTCAAATCAATTATCCTGGATTTTTTTTACTAGTGCATCATATCATCTGTAAATTCTGAAAGCTTTTTCTTTTTCAAATATGTGTTATTTTTCTTTATTTTCCTTGCCTTACTGCTTTAGCTGGAATCTTCAGTAAGATATTTATTAGTGACAATAATAGTCAGTATCTTAGTTATCTAATGCTGCTATAACACAAATACCACAAGTGGATGGCTTTAAAAAAGATAAATTTATTCTCTCACTGTCTAAACCAAAAACCAGACCAAACCCATTGCTGTCACCCTAGAACCATCCCATAGAGTTTCCAAGGAGCACCTGGTGGATTCAAACTGCCGAGCCTTTGGTAGCAGCCTTAGCATTTAACCACTACACCACCAGGGTTTCCTCTCACAGTCTAGGAGGCTAGAAATCCGAATTTAGGGTGCTAGCACCAGGGGAAGGCTTTCTGTCTCTGTCGGCTCTGGGGGAAGGTCCTTGTCATCAAACTTCCCCTAGCCTAGGAACTTTTCAGTGCAGGGACCCCAGGTCTAAAGGACACACTCCATTCTGGGCTCTTTTTGCTTGGTAGTAGTAAGGCACCTCTTCACTCTGCTCAATTCTCTCTTTTATATCTCAGAAGGGATTGATTCAATATACAACCTAATCCTGTTGCTTGAGCCCTGCCTCATTAACATAACTGCCTCTAATCCTACCTTGTAACATCATAGAGGTTAGAATTTACAATGCATAGGGAAAATCCCATTAGATCACAAAATGGTGGGAATCATAGCCTAGCCAAGTTGACACACATTTTGGGGGTACATAATTCAATCTGTAACAGTCAGCACCTATAATTTCTTCCTGAGTTCAACATAATTTTTAAAAACTACTTATCCTTAAAGTGCATGTTTTGTTGCAAAGTTCTGGTGTACAGATGTTATCAGTGTCCTTCTATTTATACCTTGCTAGCTTTTTAATAAAAAAAATCAAATGTTTTTTTTATCTGTCATCTTTTCACCTTCATCTATCAAGGCGATCAAATGATTTTTCTTCTTTAATTCACAAATTAATATATATACATAGTTTTCCTAATGCCAAATTTGTATTTCTTGGAAAGAAATCCTTTTTGATTGTAATACACTATTCCTTGCCCAGTTTTGTTATTAGGATTTGTGCTAATTTTGTAGAATTAACTGAGAAACTTTCCATCCTTTTATATACTCTGGTAAAGCTAATATTGTTGGCACATATTAGAGTTCTGCCTCCTATTTTGAATAAAATAGCCTATGAAGTATAGAAATATATTCCTTTGTAGTGTTTGTCTATAAAGTATAAGCTATACTTTCCTCACACTCTGTGTAGGTAGAGAAGGGTGAATAAAGACAATTAAGGGTAACCTAGATGGTTCTGGGAATACTGTGCACTTTTCCAAGAACAGAGATGACTGATTAACCAGTCCTCATACAAAATTTTCAAGTAATGAATGACTCTGATAATGATTTGCAAAATTTAAAGTTAGTCAAATATCTAAGGTTAGTCAAAACCACGACAAGTATCTGATGAACTGTAGCTCCTGATGTGCTCCCTGTGGGAACCAGGGCTCCAGAGTGGGAATAAAATGAAAACCCTTGCTGCTACATTTTTACTTCTTACTCAGGAAGGCTGTTCATTACAAATGGAGTGACTGGGAAATAGCCCTGGTAAGGGCCCTGGTGGTGCAATAGTTAAGAGCTTGGCTCCTAACTGAAAGTTTAGTGGTTAGAAAAAAGACCTAGTGATCTGCTTCCATAAAGTTTACAGCCTAGGAAACCCTGCAGGACAGTTCTACTCTGCTTTATAGGGTCACTATGAGTCTGTATTGACTCAAAGGCACACAACAACAAGATGAAATTTGGTGTTAATGATTTGGGGCCTTCAGGTGTCCTACTCCTCGACTCCAGGTCATACCACCATACTTTACTTAAAATTTAACGTCTTCCCTCTCCCTCGAACCCATTCCTTTCCTGTGTTTCCTAAGTGAATGGCATTCAGCAAATTACCACCTCATCTAGTAATCACACTTAACGTCTGCCTTTTCCTCACCCCCAGATTCTACTGGTCTCAGTTTCTGTAATTCTACATCATTACTCTGTTGGTAATCCCCTTATTCTGCATCAATCCCACTCATGGTTTAGGCCTTTATCATTTCATGTCTTGCTCTCACAGAGGTTGTGATTTAAGGGCCAGATACAAGTCAAGGAAGAGGTAACAATCATAACACAGAAATTATTTGATCCTACAAGTTTGCTATAGATTGCCTGTAAAATTTTGTGAACCTTATAGATAGATCTTTTGCTATCTGTTCATCTTTTTCTATAGTTATGATTCAATTCAGGTTCTTTAAAGTCTTCTTGAGTAGATTTTTAAAGTCATACATTATATTTTAGTCCTCCAGTGACTACCTTTGATTTTGAAGCTGCTATTGAAATTGATATTTTTTCTAACAGTGTCTAGAGTCAATTGATCTTTATATTCTCTCTCTAATCAAAATCTGAGAGCCTTAGCACAGTTTCCCTTACCAGCATGTCACTGTTTCATCTGCTCCTCCCCAATTTTCATGTAATGTTTATCTTGGTTGTTAGATCAACATTTATTAAGACTTCAAGATTTTTACCATTTTTTTTACTCAGCATTTTCCTTTAAATTTCTTGCATTATTTTTCTTAATTTTATATTTCATTTTTCTGTAGAATATCCTTTAATTATGTCTGAAAATATCATAACGTGCTCTTATACTTGAACAAAATGTTAGTTAAGTATAGAATTGTAGCTTTAAGACCATTTTCAAATTCTTCTGCAGAAGATTAAAGATATAATTTCATCCGTTCTGGAACCTAAGCACTCTTGAGACATCTGATGCAAATCTTTTTCTTCTCTTTTGGACTAATTTGATTACTTTGTAGTAAGGCTTTAGGATTTATTTGTTTTTCTTCATCCTTGGAATGCTTGTGCAAATCAGGACGTGTCTATGTTTTTGTGTTTTGCTTTTTGTGTTTTTGTTTGTGTGTGTATTTGTTTAAATTCATGTTGCCTGCCACTCAGTAGACAATTTTAATCCAGGATTTTATATCTTTTTCAAGTGTTCAGGGAAAAAGCCTTTTTTTTTTTTTTTTAACTTTTTTCTTTCTTCAGTTATCTCTATTCCTTGATTTAGAATGCCTTTAGATGTACACTGCATATCCCAGATTGTTCTCTATAAGCCTTATCTTTTTAGTTTTTTTAATTTCTTTGTCTTTTTTATATTTGTTCTTTGTGATTTTCTTGACTTTGTTTTCCAGATAATTAATTGGTTCTTTTTCTCTATTTAGCCCTTCTGATTTTCTTCTAACTTAAGTTACACTTTTTCATTTTAGTAACTCCTATTTCAACGCAGACTTTTTATATTTACCATTGCAATAACAATTCAGTTTTTTCCTGAGGATGTTAGATTATTTATAAAATTCCCATTTATTCCCCGAATTTTCTTATTTTTCTCCAAAGTCAGCTGCTTAATTTTTTCATCTTGGTCATTCACTTTCAGATTTCCAGTTTTTCTGAAATCTAATGACACTTGGTTTGTCAACCTAATATAGGAATAAAGATCTAGGCATCTTAGTACGGGTAATAAGAAGTGATTTCTTTCTAGGTATGTAGGTCTGTATCATCAATAGCTCTCTCTTCCTCTGGTTGGGCTTGCTGTGGGGTCTGACTTTGGGTGGAGAATGCAACAGGCAAGCTTCACCTCATGGTGTGTAAGGGACAAGGGAAGCAAAAAGACTGAGGATCTCACTCCATACCAATTGCCAGAAGTGCTTTAGATTCTGATTAGAGATTCATGTTCTCAAGTATATTAGATCATTTCCTTTCTGTCAAGAATCACCTTTCTCTGTTTTCCCCCATTCCTTCACCTGGTGGTTAAGAGCTACGGCTGCTAACCAAAAGGTCGGCTGTTGAATCCCCCAGGCGCTCCTTGGAAACCCTTTGGGGCAGTTTTACCCTGTCCTATGGGGTCGCTATGAGTCAGAATCGACTTGATGGCAGTGGATTTGGTTTTTCTGTTTTTTTTGGTTTCTTCTTCTTATGTTGCAAATTGGGAATGACTCAAGTTTTGCTGTGTTTCTCTCTTAGATCCCACGTTCACATTAATAGCCTCAAAAATATCCCTGTTGCTTGTTGCTCAGTCAGAACAAAGGAATAGAAATACCCCCCAAAAAACCCCAGCTGTTCCAAATGTAGCCATTTTTAGCTTAATTTCTCCAGGGCCCTCTCTGACTCTTTATACTACCCAATCCTGAGTGTTGGGAATCATTAGAAGTGCTTGAGCTTACATTCCAGCTTTTTATGATTTTTCTGACTTTGTGGTTTTCTCTTCTTTTGTTCCCGATCAGCATATCGTATCTATTTTTCACGTTTCAGACAATCCTCAAATTTCTGCTCTGTTGGTGACACCCTATCTTCTGTCCATTGATATGCCATACTTATTACTTAAAAAAAAATTTTGTATAATTTTAATGGATTTAAGGTAGAAAGTAGAACTGATGATTAGTCTACATCTGCCATTTTAGCCAACTTCTATTATTGTCCATTAATAAAAAGTGGATAACTTTTACTTTATGCTTAAAATGAGAGACTTTTTATGTGCATCAACCATTCCATAATGTTATAGCTTATTTGTCATTATCTTCCAGCTCATATTTTCCTGTCACTCACAGATAATGTCAGGCATACACATTCATTAATGTAGTCACATGTGTACTGCTACAAAGCCTTGTTCACTCTATATTTAAAGGGTTTCCAAATACATTTTTAAATTTAATATTAGATTCCATGCCATGCATTATTCAATTTCAGAATTTCACCTGATTACTACTATTAATTTTAGGCAATTTTCAGTTGACTACTTTCAAGGTTTATGGCTTGGCTTGTAATGGCACCAATCAACTTGAATGACTCATACAGTTCTCAATAGAGATAACTAGCACTGCAGAGGAGATTTTGTTGTTGTTGTTGCTGTTGTTTATTGTTGTTGTTATTGCTTTTAAATTTCCATTTTTGGTAAGTTAGACAGTATTTTTGTCCCAGCTCGTCACTCACTCCCTGTAATAGAACTTTATGTCCATATACTTTGTCATACACTTTCCAGTATAGTAGGTAAAGAATGTACCCTCTCCTCACTAACATTGAGCTTGGCTAAGTATCTTGCTTTGGCTAATGGAATTTGCACAAATCTGATGAAAATGGAGGCTATAATTTCATGGTTTTGCTTACACCCTTGTGCTTCTGTTGTTTGTCTTGAGGAGAAAATTCTTTGTGCAGCCACTGTGTCGGAATAAGACGTGTAGAGCAGACCGAACCTGGACCTATAGTTGGAAGTAGAGCCATACCAGTCGACCCACCGACCTAGGGGTGAGAAAAGTAATGGTTTTATAAGCCACTGAAATTTCGGGGACTATTTCTTCTGCAGCATTTTTACAGCAAGAGCTCACTAGTACTGTAGGAAAAGGACTGATTTAGATTTCCCTCTTATTTTAATTAATTGGTATCATATTTTATCCATTCATTTCACAAATATTTACTGAGCAACTACTATATGCTTGGGATTGTTCTGGACAGTATTAGTACTTTTCCATTGCCAGGGATATATTTCTTTTCTTTTTTTATATAGACGCCTAGAAAACCTACCTTGCTAGCTGCCTATTTAATTTTCATCAAGATAGAGCTGCTATTGAAGAAAATACATCCTTATATTAGTTTTATAAATTAATCAGCTTTATCACTATCTGGCATGATGTGGAAAAGTCAAACAAAATCATGATGCTTTCTGGTTAACAAAATAAGATAGCAATTTTAAACCTCTTGTAGGCAAGTGAAATCACAGATTCTGGGTTAAACACTGTTTGAGTAAGGATAGGCCAGAATAGGCAGCAGTTACTAATGACTCTAAAATCTCAGTGTCTTGCAACAGCAAATATCTATTTCTTATAATGCTATGTGTCCATCAGGGGTTGGTCTATGGCTATTCTCCATGTTGTCTCCCTGGTGGGGCCCATGCTGCTGGAACATCTAACGTGTAAAGCATTGACAATCTCATAACAGCGAGGAAGTATGCTCTGTCTCTTAAAGCCTCCATGGAATCAAGTTATATCTATTCATATTTCATTGGCCCAGTCTGTCATCAGTGGGTTACGAAATATAATCCTCCCCCAAGGGAGGGACAAAGAATATTTGTGAATCATAGTATACTTGTTCAATGACAAACAACTAGCATATATTTTCAGAGTTAATAATTACTTGCCATAGGATAGAACTTTAAACTTTTGAAGTCCATGTACTTTAAAGGAACTTCTTCAAAAACAACCAAGACATGTTATGATAAAGAGATCCAGAACAGGTATAGATCCGACACAAACTTACTCTAATAAAAAATGTTTTATATTTTTAATAACTCTAGGTCAAATGCTTTGCAAACATTTCCAATTTTTACCTTCATCAATAAACAGTAAATGATTTTATAACTCAGAATTTTCCTTCCTGCAATGTACTGGAGTCCACAATCTTTTATAATTTCCAAATATTTCATTAACATTTGCTAATGAGATTACTTATAGTCTCTGGTATCTGCAATATTTTTTATTATATAGGACTGGATCAAAGAAGATGGAGCTTATAGGTTTTCTATTTTGACATTAAAGATTATAGAGCTTATATTTTTCTATCTTCTCAATAAAGCAACTAGTAAAATCCCTAGCATAAAACAGGACTAAGAAAATCCTCCTTTCCTCTCTACAAATATACTGCCAACTACCTTTGAGGATCATTTAACCCTTTTAAAACCAAAAAGTAATGCTTCACCATTTATAAAGCACTTTGCAAAAATTCAATTAATTCTCATTACAATCTTATGAAATATGTATTACTTACTTTCTCTTCTATTTGGATGAATATATTGAGACTACGGGAATTTAAATAACTTTTGAAACATCAAATTCCTTAGCAAGTAGCATGAACTTTAGTTTAGTTCAAAATTCTATTATCTTTCCAGAACACCTGCCACAAGGCCTATTGTTGTTGTTGTTGTTAGGTGCCATCGAGTCAGTTCTGACTCATAGTGATCCTGTGTACAACAGAATGAAACACTGCCCCATACTGTGCCATCCTCACAATCATTGCTATGTTTGAGCCCATTGTTGCAGGCACTGTATCAATTCATCTTGTAGAGGGTCTTTCTCTTTTTCGCTGACCCTTTACCAAGCACGATGTCCTCCTCCAGGGACTGGTCCCTCCTGATAACATGTCCAAAGTACATAAGAGGAAATCTCGCCATCCTTCCTTCTAATGAGCATTCTGGCTGTACTTGTTCCAAGATGGATTTGTTTGTTCTTCTGGCAGTCCATGGTATATTCAATATTTTTTGTCAACACCATAATTCAAATATGTCAATTCTTCTTCAGTCTTCAATATTAATTGTTCATTTTTTATAGAACAAGACCTATAATTTACTTTAAACCACTTCAGCATACTTAATGTGATAATATGTGTGTACAAGTCATTTAAAGTTTAGCCCTTGGGGTGGTAAGCTACCAGGATTTCAGGACTTTAGAGTCTAGGGAATGGTCAGGCTAAAAATACAGTAAAAAAACACATTCCAAAGACAGCTTCTGTAAGTCCTTTTGTCATTAATACCATGATCTATTACTGATATTATTAAATGTCCAATAGGTGTAAACAAAAATATTAGTTTTTATTGGTGAAATTAGTGTCTTATTAATTATCATAATTTGTTTTTAAAAGGGTCTTATTTGTGAAATTCAAGATATTCGAGATAAGTATTTTGACTAAAATGGTTGACAGAGATTCCTCACTCTTACTTCTTCCCTACTGCCTTCAGAGATGGCACCTGTGTTGTTGATATCCGAATTGGCTTTAGGAGGACTTTGGATTGCATTATGCTAAGAGGGTTCTGTTTTTCAGGAATTTTTCCGTGTTTTCATCAAAATCTCTTTAAGTGATTGGAACACCTAAAGGACATAGAGCTTGGAAGTCTTCAAATGTAGAAAACAGGTTATAAAAATGCATTCTGTGCTGGCTTTGCTAATAAATATTAATCTAGTAAATGTCTGTGTGCATGCAGAACTTGAGAACAGTCTGTGACTAGCTTTTTTTATTACCTGGCAGCTAGGTTGTAGAGAGTAGCAAACACCTGCCACCTCAGGCTTTACCAGCAGCCTCTGTTATCTGTGACCAAATTGGCTTAGCTCAGTTCTCAATAACACAACATAACCTCTCAACACCACACAACATTCTTTCCTGAATGTTGTTCTTTGTAACCTGACATCACCTATGAATTAATGTTGAGAAAGGTGACTAGAACATGATTTCTGCTGGGCTTTAAAATACTCTGAATATGTATCTGAGCTACACAAATAGTCATGTAGGCTAGAAATTAACTCCTTTAGAATGTTTCCTCAGACAGTGTTATGGATGGATTTGTGTTCCTCAAAAAGATATGTCCTAACACCTGTACTTGTGAATGTGAACTTATTTGAAAATAAGGTCTTTGAAGATGTTATCAATTAGGTTAACATGAGGTCATATTGGAGTAGGATTCATTCTAATATTTTATGACTGGTGTCATTATAAAAGAGGAAAAGATACGCAGAGACAGGGAGACCAGGGAGAGATGGCCATGTGAAAATGTATCTACAAGCCAAGGAATGTCAAAGATTGTCCAGAGCCACCAGAAGCTAGGAAAGAGTCATGGAACAGTTACCCTCTCTGAGCCCTCAGAAGGAATCAACCCAGCCGATACCCCGATGTGTACTTCTAGCCTCCAGAACTTTGAGACAATAAATTTTTGTTCTTATAAGCCATCTAATTTATGGTATTTTATTGTGGCAGTTATTAGAAACCAATACAGGCACTTTCTGGAGCCTTCTGACTCTTTTTATACAGCCACATACAATGAGAGATTCTTCCACACTTTTAAAAATTCATGTTCTTTATAATGCAACAAGCACACAGAGAAAATATTGACACTTAGTAATAAAACAAGTGCTTGGCAATTGTACAAAGCTCTTCTTTAGACAGCTTTACAAGTATCAGCTAATTAAATTTTACTAAAGATGATTTATTTTTAACATAATAAACATATGGTAGAAATAAGAAAAACAAAGCATAGCCATAGAGAACAATACTGAAATCAAACGCTAATTGATTGAAATTATTTTTACTCCTAAAAGAATACATGTCCCAAAAGTCTTCAACACTTTTTATTATTTTTTCAAGAAAGCTGAGTAAATTCATTCTGAATATCACAGACTTAACAGACACTGTTACCGAGCCTTTAAGATTACCTTTGATTATCATAACCACCATCTCAAGGAAAAAGGATTCTTTAAATGTTATTGTAAAATTCAATTTTGAATAAAAAAATCAAGATGTATTGTTATTAAAATCAGTCATACAAAGTAATTTTCCTTTGGCTTTTTACCCTGGATGCTTTGATGCTCTGATTACCACCAATTTTCATCTTCCTCGTGTATTATAAACTCTTACTATTATTTTGATGTTGAGCCTTTGTTGATAGCAGAAAATAGTTAGCCAATTTCGCAGCCTTGATCAATCTTTAAATTTTTTATACTGCTTTGCTTATTTCGAATCAAGCTTGTAAGAAACTTAGAAACTTTGATTTAGCCTTATGGCCTTTAAAGCTAATTACTACTTCAGTAAGTCCCAGGAGTGTTACTGGATAGCACTATCATAATTTTGCCATTTTAAAATATGCTCTAATCTGCTTTTTATTGTTTTTTCCTCTTTGACTTGTGACTTCCAATCTCTCTTAAAACCTGTTGGGATGATTTTCCCTCATAAATTAGGAAAAGCAATTACCATTGACACCCCATCACCTGTAGGACAGAACTCAAACTCCAAAAATGATATAGAAGACTTTTTATTTATTATGACCTTCACTTTCTAATCCACGTTGCTCTTCCTTCCTAATCTCTCTGTACTGTACAACTTGGGTCCAGGTATCTAATTATACCAGGAATTTTTACGCTATTTCTTTTCTTTATTTTTTCATAGATTGCTCCTCTGCAGAAGATGAATTTCCTGCATCTGACCAACTCCTGATCATTTGATGTAATATGAGATTCTACTATAACATTACCCCCTTTTGGAAGCCTTTGTGAAACCTACCAGGTAGAGTTTATAATGGTCTCCTCTGTACCCCATATCATCTTGAATAAACTTCCATTATGACACATCCATTTATTTTATAATATTTGGATTATTTGCCTGATTTCTCTAGCAGTCATTGATCTCTTTGATAACAATGACTATGCTTTTTTTATGTTTTTACTCCCATTATTACTTCTAATATATGATGTAGGTCTTTAGAGAGTAAAGGAGCTTGTTCTCCTAATCTCAGGAATGACTTCATTGTCTTGCCTTTCTTCTCATTATTCTTGAAGGAGGTGTATCATTCACTTGATTGGTCAGATACAGCATGATGATTGGTTTCATTAAGTAGAGGGCACGATCATAATATGTTGCCTCTTCTGCTGCTTCCTATCATGTAGCTGAAGCTGGAAGTAGGATAGAGCTCTCCCTTTCCAAGTAAGCCTGTTCACCAGTTTCACTCTATGATCATTCATTCTGTGGTTATCAGTAAGATGGAGGACAGTGAAATACCAAAATTTGGGTTTTGGATTAGAGAATAAAGAAATTTATTGAGCTTGTAGGTTACGGTCATCTAGGAGGCTTCCTTCTGTTGACTAGACTGGGTATTCTCACCCCAGGCTACCTGCTACATAATGTCAGCCCAGAGGAGTGGAGAATGCTCTGCCTTTAATTGCTTCTGTGTCTGACACTAGGTAGGATGTTTCAAAGAGCAGAACTCAGCTCTAGTGAGTTGACAAAGAAAACCCCTAACACATCAAAGGGTGTCCCACAATTGTAGAAAGAGAAGATTGAAAATTCAGATGTCCAATGAAACATAACTGTTGGAGAAGAAAAATGTCAATATGAATAAAAAAGTAATACAGTCACTGAAAAAGATTCAGATAAAACACAAAAATGACTTTCTGGAAATGAAAATATCATCTAGAAACCTTGATTTCCAACGGAGCAGTTTGACAGGTACACTGAAGAAATTATGATCATTTTTGAGACCTGAATTAATATTGTTAAAGATTAAATAGAAGAAACAATAACAACAACAAAAAAGCTCAGAGCAAAATCTCGAAAATGGAGATTAAATGAAAAAGATAAGAGATTCTGAGGAAAAATCCAGGATGTAACATGCCAGTTATAGAATTTGCAGAAAAAGAGAAAAGAATAGATGTAGTGATTATACAAATTCAACAACAATTCAACAAAAATATTCCTGGGGGGAAGAAAGATAGATTTTATAAACTTTAAAGGATTTTATAAAACTTTTAAAGGTTGCACTTAATTCCTGGTAGGGCAGATTAAAAAAAAAAGACATGCACCTCGACATAAAATTTTGTAAATTTAAAGGTAAAAAAATCTCAAATTTTCAGACAGAAAGGTACTTATAACCTAGAATATATATATATGTGGTTAAGTGCTATGGCTGCTGCTAACCAAAGGGTCAGCAGTTCGAATCTGCCAGGCGCTCTTTGGAAACTCTATGGGGCAGTTCTACTCTGTCCTATAGGGTCGTTATGAGTCGGAATCGATTCGACGGCACTGGGTAATAGACTGCATATATATATATATATATATATATATATATATATGCATACACACACACACAGATATATATTAGAAAAAATACATATATATGAACAGAATCTTGGGTGAAGTTGGAATGAAGATCTTCGGTGGTACAAGCGATTTGTGCTGCTAGCCTAATGGCTGGCAGTTTGAACCTACCCAGGGGCTCCATGGGAGAACCCCTAAAACAAAACAAAACAAAACAAAAAACCGTTGCTGTCGATTCTGACTCATAGGGACCGTATAGGACAGAGCAGAACCACCCCACAGAGTTCCAAGGAGCACCTGGTGGTTTCGAACTGCTGACCTTTTGGTTAGTGCCTTAGCTCTTAATCATTACACCACCAGGGTTTCCGCATGGAAAAAAGTCCTGGCAAACTACTTCTATAAAGATTATAGCCAAGAAAACCTTACGGAGCAGTTCTACTCCGTAGCACATGTGGTGACTATAAGTTGGAATCAACTCCACAGCAACAGGCTTGTTGTTAGTATTTCGCTAAGTGTAAACTAGAGTCTTGGGTGACTCAAATGGATAAGTGCTCAACTACCAGCTGAAAGTTGGCGATTAGAACCCACCCAGAGGACAGGCCTGATGATCTGTTCCCAGCCATTAAAACCCTGTGTAGCTGTTCCACTCTGCATGCATGGGGTTGCCATGAGTTGGAATCAACTGCACAGCAACTAACAACAGCAACAATATGTGTGTATGTATATATATACATATATGTGTGCATATATACATATATATTTGAGAATTCAGAACCTGTACTCTGTTGCACAGAATAATATATCATTTACTACTCCAACTGAGAGTTAAAGGTGGTTTGTTGTTGTTGTTGTTAGGTGCCACCGAGTCGTTTCTGACTCATAGCACAACAGAATGAAACACTGCCTGGCCCTGCGCCATCCTTACAATGGTTGTTATGCTTAAGCTCATTGTTGCAGCCACTGTGTCAATCCACCTCCTTGAGGGTCTTCCTCTTTTCCGCTGACCCTGTACTCTGCCAAGCATGATGTCCTTCTTCAGTGACTGGTCCCTCCTGACAACATGTCCAAAGTATGTAAGATGCAGTCTCACCATCCTTGCCTCTAAGGAGCATTCTGGCCGCACTTCCTCCAAGACAGATTTGTTCATTCGTTTGGCAGTCCATGGTACATTGAATATTCTTCGCCAACACCACAGTTCAAAGGCGTGAACTCTTCTTTGGTCTTCCTTATTCATTGTCCAGTTTTCACATGCATATTATGTGATTGAAAATACCATGGCTTCGGTCAGGCACACCTTAGTCTTCAGGGTGACATCTTTGCTCTTCAACACTTTGAAGAAGTCCTTTGCAGCAGATTTGCCCAATGAAATGCATCTTTTGATTTCTTGACTGCTGCTTCCAGGCATTGACTGTGGATCCAAGTAAAATGAAATCCTTGACAACTTCAATCTTTTCTCCGTTTACCACGATGTTGCTCATTGGTCCAGTTGTGAGGATTTTTGTCTTCTTTATGTTGAGGTGTAATCCATACTGAAGGCTGTGGTCTTTGATCTTCATTAGTAAGTGCTTCAAGTCCTCTTCACTTTCAGCAAGCAAAGTTGTGTCATCTGCATAACGCAGGTTGTTACTGAGTCTTCCTCCAATCCTGATGCCCCATTCTTCTTCATATAGTCCAGCTTCTCATATTATTTGCTCAGCATACAGATTGAATAGGTATGGTGAAAGAACACAACCCTGACGTACACCTTTCTTGACTTTAAACCAATCAGTATCCTCTTGTTCTGTTCGAACAACTGCCTCTTGTTCTATGTAAAGGTTCCTCATGAGCACAATTAAGTGTTCTGGAATTCCCATTCTTCGCAGTGTTATCTGTAGTTTGTTATGATCCACACAGTCAAATGCCTTTGCATAGTCAATAAAACACAGGTAAACATCCTTCTGGTATTCTCTGCTTTCAGCCAGGATCCATCTGACATCAGCAATGATATCTCTGGTTCCATGTCCTCTTCTGAAACCACCCTGAATTTCTGGCAGTTCCCTGTTGATATACTGCTGCAGCTGTTTTTGAATGATCTTCAGCAAAATTTTGC
Organism: Loxodonta africana; assembly: GCF_030014295.1. Classification (NCBI taxonomy): domain Eukaryota; kingdom Metazoa; phylum Chordata; class Mammalia; order Proboscidea; family Elephantidae; genus Loxodonta; species Loxodonta africana. Next base: position 110,278,316 of record NC_087344.1, read on the forward strand.
TTGTGTGTAATATTAATGATATTGTTCTATAATTTCCACATTCAGTTGGATCACCTTTCTTGGGAATAGGCATAAATATGGATCTCTTCCAGTCAGTTGGCCAGGAAGCTGTCTTCCATGTTTCTTGGCATAGACGAGTGAGCACCTCCAGCACTGCATCTGTTTGTTGAAACATCTCAACTGATATTCCATCAATTCCTGGAGCCTTGTTTTTTGCCAGTGCCTTCAGAGCAGCTTGGACTTCTTCCTTCAGTACCATCGGTTCCTGATCATATGCCACCTCTTGAAATGGTTGAATATCAACTAATTCTTTTTGGTATAATGACTCTGTGTATTCCTTCCATCTTCTTTTGATGCTTCCTGCATCGTTTAATATTTTCCCCATGGAATCCTTCACGATTGCAACTCGAGGCTTGAATTTTTTCTTCAGTTCTTTCAGCTTGAGAAACACCGAGCGTGTTCTTCCCTTTTGGTTTTCCATCTCCAGCTCTTTGCACATGTCGTTGGAATACTTTACTTTGTCTTCTCGAAAGGCCCTTTGAAATCTTTTGTTCAGTTCTTTTATTTCATCAATTCTTCCTTTTGCTTTAGCTGCTCGACGCTCAAGAGCAAGTTTCAGAGTCTCCTCTGACACCCATCTTGGTCTTTTCTTTCTTTCCTGTCTTTTCAATGACCTCTTGCTTTCTTCATGGATGATGTACTTGATGTCATTCCACAACTTGTCTGGTCTGTGGTCACTAGTGTTCAATGTGTCAAATCTGTTCTTGAGATGCTCTGTAAATTCAGGTGGGGTATACTCAAGGTCATATTTTGGTTCTTGTGGACTTGCTCGGATTTTCTTCAGTTTCAGCTTGAATTTGCATATGAGCAATTGATGGTCTGTTCCACAGTCGGCCCCTGGCCTTGTTCTGACTGATGATATTGAGCTTTTCCATTGTCTCTTTCCACAGATGTAGTCTGTCAAAAGTAAAGGTGGTAGTATTAATAATTATTATTGAACAACAAGCATAAACTAAGACTTCCTAGGAAAATGCTGTTGAATAGTCTCTCTACTCCTGTTTCACATTTGAGGAAACCACTTAATGACTTGAACCAAAATAAATGAATGAATGAATGGATCAGCAGAAAAAGCTAAGAACTCAGGATTGGAAAAAAAAGTGAATGAAAGAGAAAACAAATGGTGAGCAATAACATTTACAGTTAAATTTAAATGAAATATTGACAGATCTTTTGAAAGTAGCCATGTAATGTTAAATAAAGATTCTCTAAATGAAAGAAACATATTGAAGATAAATTTTAACAATAATGCAGAAATAAAAGTAATAAATTATCTCAGCAAGAGTTGGGGTGAAGATAGGAAAAATAAGGGATGTTAAAAGCATTTTAATCAGCTCATCTGGAGGGAGAGAGAATGTAAGAGAAAGGGCAGTAGACATATTCTCAAGTCTCAGCTTATTACAGTGCATGGGAAAGAAGCAGTGCTGTAGAGAATTTTTTGTGGAGGAAGAAATTGGTATCTTTTTTCAGTTTATCTTATATAGGTATGTATCTGGTCAAAGAATAAAAATACAAAGAATAACTTATAAATTAGCCAAGGCAAAAATGAATGGTTGGGGTAAATCAACACAAATAAGGAAAAGGTAAAATATTATAGTGTAAAATCAATAATAAAGTAAAATGGAAGAAATAAAATTTAGGTAGAGTGGCCTTTACTCTAAAAGTCAAGGTACTCAGTTCTTCCATTAAAGACAGAGATTGTCAGCTTAAACCAAACAAATAAACCCCAGATGTGTACTAGATATAAGAAATGCACTAAAAGCAATATGAAAAGATTAAAAATAAAAAGCTGCTAAGTTAAGACTCCTGGTTATTCCTCTAAATCTTTTATCTCCTTTCATAGAAATTTTCATAGAAATAGAATTTTTTTTCTGGAGATATGGTTACTGTGATGGTTAAGATTGTGTGTCAACTTGGCTGGGCCATGATTCTCAGTGTTTTGGCAGTTGTATAATGTTGTGACCACTTCCTTGTTGAAATTTGATATGTGATCACTCCCATGATGGAATATGCTGAGTGGTACCAGTGGGGGCTGGGCCTGTGGTGGCTCACCGCCCCCTCAGCCTTCATCTCTCCCTTCTGCCACCTACTTCCTTCCTGCTCCCTTTGCCAGGGCATTTGGCTTGTTCTAGAAAAAAAAAAAAAAAAAAAATTTTTTTTTTTTTAGATCCTGCAGCTGCCTCTTGTTCATCTGACCTCCTGTTCTTGGGACATGAGCTAGCAGTTTACCTGCTGATCTTGGGATTCATCAATCCTGACAGCCTGGGAGCAAGAGTCCTGCTCACCAACCTGCCAATCTTAGGCTTGCCAGCCCCTGCAGCTATGTGAATCAGGCGAAGCCTTGGGTCTTTCCTGCTGAACTTGGGATTTGTCGAGCTTCACAGCCTGTGAGCAGGAGCCCTGCTTTTGACTTGCTGATCTTGGATTTGCCAGTCCTTGCAGCTATGTGATTCGGACTCTATGACACCGGGTTTGGGCTGGTTGCAGCTATGTGAATCAGGAGAAGGCTTTATCCTGATCGATGGACTTGGCATGTTCCAGCCTGTACAATCGTGTGAGCTGTTTCCTTGATACAAATCTCTCTCTTCATATATATATATTTATACACTTTATGGTTTTGCTTCTCTAGAGAACCCAGCCTAAGACAGTTACCTAATCAAAAAGATCAGTTTTTCATAGTCTCCTGCAGCCAGTTTTGACCATTTGATCAAATACTGGTCAAAGTGTGTGAATTACGAATAACTTGCAAGTCATTCCCTGGAAAGAGAGCAGGTTACCCACTCATTTACCCTCTTCTCCCTCCTATTTTGTGGAATATGAATGTGATAGAAGACAAAGAGTCATCTTGGAAAGCAAGATGGAATCTGTGAGTTGAGATGTCAGAAGAGCAAGATGGAAGCCTTGAATTATTTCAACACCATTGAATCATAAAGTCAACTGTGGACCACCAAATCTGAGATGGAAGTTAATGTATATATTTTAGAAGACCCTAATCTATATTCAAAAAGGTACTTGGGTGGGGCAAACGGTTTAAGCTCAACTATTAACCTAAATGTTGGTGGTTCAAATCCACCCAGCGGCACCTCACAAGAAAGGCCAAGTGATCTACTTCCTTAAAAATTACAGCCAACACACGGGGTCGTGATGAGTTGGAATCTACTTGATTGTAATGAGTTTTTTTTTGTTTTTAACCTACATCTTAACTAGTACAGCAAAGCAAAGAGATACTAGGAAACTGCATAAGCAGATATCCATAATGAAAATAATATTAGCAGGCAGAATAACATTTAAGGTTAAAAACACACATGAAAAAAACCTAAAATAGGAAACTTTGTAAAGATAAACAGCAAAATTTTATATGAATACATAATAATCATAAATGAATTGCTACAAACAATGCAGTGCCTAAGTATACAAAACTACAGAAATACAAAAAAAAAAAAAAGATAATTGTAAATTTGTAATAGAAGACTAGAAAACATTGAAAAGATTTAGTAGGCAAAAAATTAAATAGAACCAGAGATTTTAATGCTGTAATCAGCACACTTGATGTGACAAACATTTATAAAATCTTACAACACTCAAATAAAAAAATCTAGATTTTTGTATAATGTATGTGTTCATAAAATTGTTCAAAATTTAATAAATTTCAGGGCATATCCTCTGATTAAAATCTATTCATATCAGAAATAATGTAAGAGTGTTTAAAAAAAACTTAGGTATTTTGTTTTTACGTTTTATTGTACTTTAGATGAACGTTTACAGAAGGTTTAAAGCATATCTACAGATGAAGGTTTATTGCACTTGAAAGCTTCCATTAAACAGTATAAAAAAGATAAAAAAAAAATTTTTATACATATTGTTTTATGACATTGGTTAACAACCCCCTGACACATCAACACTCTCCCTTCTCAACCTTAGTTTCCCTATTACCAGCTTTCCTCTCCCCTCCTGCCCTCCAGTCCCCACCCCAGGGCTAGTGTACCCTTTAGCCTCGTTTTGTTTTATGGAGCTGTCCAATCTTTGACTGAAGGGTGAACCTCAGGAGTGACTTCATTACGGAGCTAAAGGGTGTCTGGGGCCCATACTCTCAGAGTTTCTGCAGTCTCTGTCAGGCCAGCAAGGCCAAGGTGGATGTGGTCCATTAGTCCTTTGGACTAACCTTTCGCTTGTATCTTTAGTTTTCTTCATTTTCTGTTGCTCCTGAAAGGGTGAGACCAGTGGAGTATCCTAGATGGCTGCTCACAGCCTTTTAAGATCGGAGACACTACTCACCAAAGTAGAATATAGAACATTTTTTTTATAAACTATGTTATGCCAATTGAGATAGATGTTCCTGAGACCATGATCCCCACAGCCCTCAGCCCAGCAATTCGGTCTCTCAGGGAATATGGATGTGTCTATGGAGCTACCATGACCTTGCCTTGTACAAGTTGTGCTGGCTTCCCCAGTATTGTGACTGTCTTACCCTTCACTGAAGTTACCACTTATCTATTGTCTATTTAGTGGTTTTCCATCCCCACCTCGCCCCTCCGTTGTAACCATCAAAGAGTGTTTCCTTTTGTGTGTAAACCTTTTCGGTACAGTAGTGGTATCGTACAATATTTGTCCTTTTTGTGGTTGATTTATTTCACTCAGCCTAAAGCCCTCCAAATTCATACGTTATGAGATGCTTCACAGATTTGTCTATTGTGAACAAAACTGCAAGGAACATGGGTGTCCATATGTCTATTCCTGTGATGACTCTTATTTCTCTAGGATATATTCCTAGATGTGGGACTGCTGGATCACAAGGTATTCCTATTTCTAGCTTTCTAAGGAAGCACCATATCATCTTCCAAAATGGTTGTATCATTTTGCATTCCCACCAGCAGTGCGTAAGAGTTCCGATCTCCCTGCAGCCTGTCCAACATTTGTTATTTCCTGTTTTTTTGATTTGTGCTAGTAATGCTGGTGTGAGATGGTATCTCATTGAGGTTGGTTTTCATTTGCATTTCTCTAATGGCTAATGATCATGAGCATTTCCTCATGTGTATGTTGGCTGCTTGAATGTTCTCTTTGGTGAAGCATCTGTTTCCTTTGCCCATTTTTTAACTGGATTATTTGTCTTTTTGTTGTAGTGATGTTGGGTTTTCTTGTAAAATCTTAGATATTTTAAAGAAAGTAATTATTTGAGCCCATGGGTGGTGTAAATAATTAAGAGCTCAACTACTAGCCAAAATGTTGGTGGTTTGAATCCATCCAGAAGTGCCTCAGAAGACAGGTCTGGCAATCTGCTTCTGAAAAGTTCCAGCCTTGAAAACTCTATGGAGAAGTTCTATTCTGTACACTTGTGGTTGCCAGAAGTCAAAATCAACTTTGACAGCAACTAACAACAACAGATAAATTAGACAAAAAAGAAAAATCAAAAGTGACATTAAAAACTGTCTAGAAAGTAAAGGAAAGTAAAACAACTCATGGCAACATGTAAGATGCAGTAAAAGCAAGTGTTTTGATTTTTTAAAAAGATGAAAAATTAAGGAACTTGGTATTTATGTTAATGAATTATACATACACAATAAACAAAAACAATTTTGGAGAATGTAATTAAGGAGAAAAAAATTGATATTAATGAAATGGAAAACCAGTAGAAAGGATTTTCTAAAATGTAAAAGATGGTGCTGTGGAAAAACAATTTTTGGTATATTATAAACATTATATGAACTTCAAAACTTTATAGTAGAATAAATACTGAGTTGTTAGCATGGGTCACCAGTGGTTGGTTGTTTTTGTGATAGAATGGTTTCAATTTTTTTGAAATCTCCCAAGTTTTCATTGTGGAAACTAATTAAAAAACAAAAACAATGAAAACTAACAGTATAGATGAACCTTTCAATAGACAAGAGTCATGTGTAATATATTTAACTAATGGGTCACCAGTTTTTGAGATCTAGTGTATAAGATTCTATTGTGGATTGAATTGGATACCCCAAAATGTGAAAAATATGTGTTGTAAATGCTAACCTCTATGCCTGTGGTTATAATCTCATTTGGGAATGGGTTTTCTTTGTTGTGTTAATGGACAGGATTAGTGTGAGGTGTGTTTTAGGTCAACCTCTTTTGAGATATAAAAGAGATTAAACAAGCAAGCAAGAGAAACAGAGATGGGGGAAGAGAGATCCCAAGCCCTATAAAGATTACCCAGAAGCAGAAACTCCGAAGAGACAAGGACCTTCCTCCAGAGCTACCCAAAAAACCCAGTGCCCTCGAGTCAATTCCAACTCATAGCGACCTTATAGGATGGAGTAGAACTGCCCCATAGAGTTTCCAGAGAGAAGCTGGAGCTGGCATCCTGAATTCAGACTTCTAGCCTCCTAGAATGTGACAGAATAAATCTCTTTCTTAAAGCCATTCACTTGTGTTATTTCTATTATAGCAGGTATTTCTGCTATAACAGAAATAGCACAAGTGGGTGACTTTAAAAAACAGAAATTAATTTTCTCGGTCTAGGAGGCTGTTGTTGTTAGGTGCCCTCAAGTCGGTTCCGACTCATAGAGACCCTGTGCACTACAGAGTGAAACACTGCCCAGTCCTGTGCCATCCTCACAATCGTTATGCTTGAGCTCATTGTTGCAGCCACTGTGTCAGTCCACCTCCTTGAGGGTCTTCCTCTTTGCCTCTGACCCTGTACTCTGCCAAGCATGATGTCCTTCTCCAGTGACTGATCCCTCCTGACAACATGTCCAAAGTATGTAAGACGCAGTCTCGCCATCCTTGCCTCTAAGGAGCATTCTGGCCGCACTTCTCACAAGATAGATTTGTTCATTCTTTTGGCAGTCCATGGTATATTCAATATTCTTCACCAACACCACAATTCAAAGGCATCAACTCTTCTTCGGTCTTCCTTATTCATTGTCCAGCTTTCACATGCACATGATGTGATTGAAAATACCATGGCTTGAATCAGAACACCTTAGTCTTCAGGGTGACACCTTGGCTCTTCAACACTTTGAAGAGGTCCTTTGCAGCAGATTTGCCCAATGCAACGCGTCTTTTGATTTCTTGACTGCTGCTTCCATGGCTGTTGATTGTGGATCCAAGTAAAATGAAATCCTTGACAACTTCAATCTTTTCTCCGTTTATCACAATGTTGCTCATCGGTCCAGTTGTGAGGATTTTTGTTTTCTTTATGTTGAGGTGTAATCCATACTAAAGGCTGTGGTCTTTGATCTTCGTTAGTAAGTGCTTCAAGTCCTCTTCACTTTCAGCAAGCAAGTTTGTGTCATCTGCATAACGCAGGTTGTTACTGAGTCTTCCTTCAATCCTGATGCCCCATTCTTCTTCATGTAGTCCAGCTTCTCATATTATTTGTTCAGCATACAAATTGAATAGGTATGGTGAAAGAATACAACCCTGACGCACACCTTTCCTGACTTTAAACCGATCAGTATCCCCTTGTTCTGTCTGAACAACTGCCTCTTGATCTATGTAAAGTTTCCTCATGAGCACAATTAAGTGTTCTGGAATTCCCATTCTTCACAGTGTTATCCATAGTTTGTTATGATCCACGCAGCCGAATGCCTTTGCATAGTCAATAGAACACAGGTAAACATCCTCCTGGTATTCTCTACTTTCAGCCAGGATTCTTCTGACATCAACAATGATATCCCTGGTTCCATGTCCTCTTCTGAAACCACCCTGAATTTCTGGCAGTTCCCTGTCGGTATACTGCTGCAGCCGTTTTTGAATGATCTTGAGCAAAATTTTGCTTGTGTGTGATATTGTTCTATAATTTCTACGTTTGGTTGGATCACCTTTCTTGGGAATAGGCATAAATATGGATCACTTCCAGTCAGTTGGCCAGGAAGCTGTCTTCCATATTTCTTGGCATAGATGAGTGAGCACCTCCAGTGCTGCATCTGTTTGTTGAAACATCTCAATTGATATTCCATCAATTCCTGGAGCCTTGTTTTTTGCCAATGCCTTCAGAGCAGCTTGGACTTCTTCCTTCAGTGCCATTGGTTTCTGGTCATATGACATGATCTAGGAGGCTAGAAACCAGAATTTAGGGTGCCAGCTCCAGGGGAAGGCTTTCTTTCTCTGTTAGCTCTGGGGGAAGGTCTTGTCATCAATCTTCTCCTGGTCTAGGAGCTTCTCAGCATAGATACCCTGGGTCCAAAGGACTCGCTCTTCTCCGGGCTCTGTGTTCTTGGAGGTAGGAGGTCCAGCTCCTCTCTGGTTGATTCTCTCTTTTATATCTCAGAAGAGATTGACCCAAGATATGGCCTAATCCTATAGTTTGAGTCCTGCCTCAGTAACATAACTACCTTTAATTTTGCCTTATTAACATCATAGTGGTTAGGATTTACAACACATAGGATAGTCGCATCAAATCACAAAATGGTGGACAATCGCACAATACTGGGAATTATGGCCTAGCCAAACTGATAGCCATAGCTATAATTAAGACAGATTATTTGGTGTGGAATTCTCAACTTTCTAACACACTGTCTGCCTAGTATGTGAAGTAATAAGATGTTTGATAGTTTAATTCAAATATCCTTTCCTGCTTCAAATAAAACTAATCATAAAAATACAGAAATTCATATTCTGGTTTATTTCTGACAGGTAAAATCGGAGGCAGTATTTGCTAACATCACTCATTTTCCTTATGCATTCCAGAAAATATTCAGAATTGCCAAGGATTATACCACAACAGATTGTTTAGAGATACAGATTAGTCATGCAAATCTTCTTGAATTGGTTCTGTAAAGATGGTAAATGGCTAAAAAAATGATGGTAGAAAAAAGAAAAGGACAATGTGCAATCTGTGAACAGAAATGTAGGCCATTTTGCTTTACTATAATGACGTCCAAGTTCTTTACCAGAGGAGAGGAATGGCTTGGAAGGTAATAATGAACCAAGAGATTCAACCCCATCTGTTCAGACAGGCTGAAGCTTGCTAGGATGACGACATTCATGCAGGGCATTGATTGATATCATCTCAATTGACTCTTGACATGAGAGTTAGTGGACAATGTCTGAATTAGAAATTGGACCCAGGTTCCTGAACCTATGCCAAGGGCTGCCTTTATGAAAATTCTATAGAAGAACAAAGTAATTGCCCTATTCCCACTGTCCACACCCCCACCAAAAAAAAAAAAAAAGGAAGAATGGAACCCAAGGCTGGGAAATGATACAAAACCAACTGTCCACTTACATTGAAAATTATTTATATGTATTTAACCCCATGCTCATTTTTCACACTTCTGCTTTTATTGTTCTTAAATGTTAATAATTTTTGTTTTACCAAAAAAAAAAAAAAAAAACCCAGTGCCGTCGAGTCGATTCCGACTCATAGCAACCCTATAGCACAGAGTAGAACTGCCCCATAGAGTTTCCAAGGAGCGCCTGGCGGATTCGCACTGCCAACCCTTTGGATACCCTAGTGGTGCGGTGGCTAGTAACTTTTATTTTACATCATAAAAATTAATATATACTCAGTATTGATAGTTTCTGATGACATTTTAAGGAATTTTCTTTGTTTTTTGTTGTTTTAAAGCCATATTTATAGTACTCATTTCTATTCTAATTTTCCACTTATTTCCACATGAAAAACACTTCAAAGATATAATTTTAATAACTGTATAATGTCACTTCATCCATTTACAGTAATTTAATCAACTATTTTTGGTCACGTAGATGGCTGTGATTTCTTTAGTATTTTAAATAAAGCTGTGATGAACATATGTTTGTGTGTCTCTGTGTGTGTAAATTTCTTTATGTCTTTCAGATTGTTTTCTTAGGCTGAATCCCAACAAAGAAATCTCTGGATCCAACATGTGCATTTTAAAGTACTTGGATATGTATTACTATTTGCTTTCCCAAAGGGTCTGTACCATTTGACAACAGTAGAATCTAATGGTACCTACCCAACTATTGTTTTTCTGTTTCTTTTGTTCTTGTGTTTTGCTTTTAATAATGTGACAGGCACAATACAGTATCCTGTTATTATTTTAGTTTTCATTTCTTTAATTACTTATGAGGTCAAATGAGGTCTAATGTATTTCCATACATTCGTTTTTCAGTTGTTTACTCTTTGATGATTTCTTGGCTTAGGTTTTATTTGTGTGTGTGTCTTAGTACTTTAGGTACTGCAGTCGGAACAATTAAGTCTCTGCTACCTATAAATTGCATGACCTTTGATAGCTTTCTTAGTTCATCTTAGCTCAGTCAGTTTTGCCAGCTAAATGAGAATAACTTTGCTATCACTGGTAATACTGGTAAAATTGGTAATACTGATATTTACCTCTTCTTTCATGAATTTATATTTGTCATCTGAGTTCTAGATTGTTATATTCACCTATCTCTTTCATATATACTCCTTTGTGTCTGAAAAGTATCTCAAATTCAATATATCCAAAATTTAACTCCTGTTTTGAGCCCTAAACTGCTCCTACGTTTTGCCTTGTTTTGGTGAGTGGTATTACTATTCATTTGCCCAGATCAGAAACTTAATAGTCATTATTCTCCCTTATTTTCCATAGCCAATACCTCACTAACATTTACATTTTAACCTGCTTATATCCTTTTGTCATATTTCAATAAATATGAAATTCCATCAGTTGTAATATGCACCATTATTTTAAGCACCCCAAAGGGGGAAAAAGGCTGCCAATTAAAGCCTGGCACATTGCTTGACTCAAGAGTCCTGGAAGGCTCTTTCACATAATATTGTCCTCTCTGCTGTCAGGAGCTTTGGCCTTGATCCCTTTTCTAAGAAAACTGCTCTATTTTCTTTTGGATTTTGCAAATTCCCATGCACTTCCACAGGCAACGGCAGCTGGAAAGTGCTGCTCAGAAACTGTAAAGAGCATCCTAATTTCAAAGATGTTAATTTTTTAAGTGCATCATGGAAGTTTTCAATATGATATTTCTCTTTATCTCCATTGTCATCCCACTAGTCCAAGTTATAATTATTTCTTGTTTAGACAACTGCAATAGTTACCTAAGTAGCGTATCTGCATTTATCATGCCCAACTTCTATCCAATTCTATCTCCATTGAGTAGTCAGGCAGCTTGAAAATCTGAGAATGTTAATTGCACCATCTCTTCCTCTCTTGCCTCCTTTTGTTGGCTTCCCATCGTGCTTAGAATAAAAACAAAACTCCTTATCCTGCTGACCAGGTCTTGCATGGCCTGGCTTCCATCTCTTCTTTAGCATCATCTTTCTCTGTGTGTTTCCTCACTCTTTGCACTCCAGAAACACAGAGCTCTCTTCTTTGCAGGCCCTTTGCACATACATGCTGTTCCCCATGACGAGATACTATTCTTTTCCACAATAAAATCACCGCTGTCTTTCAGACTTCAATTTAAATTACTTCTTTCGAGAAACATTCTTCATCTGGGTAACATTGCCTATTAACTTCATTGGTACAACACTCAAACCAGTTGCCATGTTATTATTTCTATGATTATTTGATTAGACCATAAATCTGTAAGGACAGAGACCATGTTTGCTTTTGTTCACCATTTGTATTGCAGACAAATAGGACGAGGTCTGGTAAAGAACAGAAAAGCACTATGTATTTACTGAATCAATGAAGGCATGAAGTATTCTTATTAGGGCTGAATGTGATAGTGCCATCATAATAGAGCAGCATTAAGTGTTTTGTGTAGTAAGAACTTTGTAAATGTTAGCTCTTATCATTGTGGTTGTTGACTCACATTCTTCATATGCTATCCAGCCTTCTCTAAAGAGTTACCTTTTTCTCTATATCTTCCAATAGACAGGGATCACTAATTTCAATGTGTTTGGGGTGCAGTGGACCAAAATGACCTCTCTTTGTTGTAGAGGAGTTGTATCTACCCTGTGACATTTGTTATCCTGGCATCAATTATAATGAAAACTACTGAGATGAGAGCATTTCAAAGTAACAGTGTTTGATGTAAGTCCCAGATTTGCATCTCTAGAAAGGCAAGAAACCAAGAGCTAAATGTGCTCTTCTTTGGGAAGCTCAAGCCAATAACCATAGTTCATCTGCTTTTCATCCCAGTAAAAACTGAAGAGGATAACAGGTTTACTTTCAATTGCTTGTTATAATAATCCTACTTGTGAAATAACAACATTACATTATTCATTTTAATCATCTTTACACCTCAAAAAATATGTATTTCCCTGCTCGAAGGCCAACTCTATCTTGCATTGCTCATTAAAATTCCTTTCATACGAGCACCATTAATAGAGAAAAGGAGCTTATAAAATGTTCCATAAGATGCTATCATTTCTGTGGGCTTGCTTCTGGTTCCATTGGAGCCCTTGATGGCTACTTCATGATCTTCAAGTATTTATTGACCAAGGACTGTGGATAGAGAACAACATGAAATATTGTAAAGGATACAAAGAAAGATTAGAGAGATAGACACCATAAGCTCTCTGGAGTTTTTGTTTTTTTCTCCTTTCTTAACGTCTCCCAATACTGGGAAGATCATTTCACTGAGGACAGGAAGACAAAGCTTGTTGGTTCAGTTAAGAGGTGGCTAACCATAATCAGGTTTCTTAAGCAGCCTAATTCCTCACTTGTAATAATACTGTAGATACCTGTGGTAGATTGCATCATTGTCATCAAATCTTCACCTGCTTTATCCCCATACTTCATCATGGGACCCTGAAGCTCCTTCCATTAGAGGCCAAGTATATTTCCCCACTTCATTGATGTTGAACGTAGTCACGGGGCTTACTTTGGCCAAAGGAATGTTAGTGAGCTGACTAGAACAAAGGCTTGACATTTGCTTGTGTGGTTGGCTTTGTTCTATTCTTCTTCTGCCACTGTCATGACAGCACATATCCCAAGTAGCACAAAGGTCTAAGGAGATCGAAGGGCAAGTACAGAAAATTTGGACAAAGTTCATAGCTTGGAGCTTAGCGCAACTGAGCCCAAACTGATCAGCTGAATTCCAGCCTGACCCACAAACTCACGAGCAAGAAATAAATACTTATTGTTGCTTGCCACTAAATTTTGGGGTGGCTTGTTATCTAGCAATAACTGACTAATCCATATCTCATTGTAATTTTTAGACAATTAACAGAGACATTATACTATGTAAGGTTCCTGACACACTAGCATGCTGAATAAATGATATTTCCTAGAGTGGATAGTGAAGGTAAAACAAACTGGTAAGAACAGAGGGAATTGACAGAGTTTCAGAGCTCTAAAATCAACTGAACAGCATTTAACACCAATCTCTATCAACTATGTGTCCTTGGGCAAGATACTGAATGTAAGGCTTGGTTTTCTCATCTGTAAATTGAACATGAAAATGGAACATAACTCATACTGTCTCAAGGATTCAATAAGATAAGGCTTGTGAAGGGCTTATAAAAAGTGTGATGCATAATAAGCTGTCAATAAACGTTAGTGGTTTTTTGCATTACCTTTATTATTATCATCATTATTAATGTCAATGCTATCTCAATAAATGCTTTGGGAGTGGATAGAGTGTCCAGTTTCAAGAATATTGGCCAATTATACCTCATTTTGCTCAACCTGGAGCCCTAGTGACAGTTGTTAAGAGCTCGGCTGCCAATCAAAAGATCAGCAGTTCGAATCCACTAGCTGCTCCTTGCAAACACTATGAGGCAGTTCTGTCCTGTCCTATAGGGTCAGTATGAGTTGGAATCAACTTGAAGGCAACAGGTTTTTTGGTTGCTCAACCTAGCTCAAAAAGATTACCGAATCAAGAGTTAATAACCCTCTTTATACAGATCCAATTTACCTATTGTTTTGTGCATTTGTTTTGACAAAGATTTCAAAATTCATAACACTTGAAACCCAGAGCAGTTGGTCTTCCATTGTGCTCTTCCGCTTTAAGCCTCTTTGTGCTTGTCTCTGCTTAACCGGAGAAGGTAGTGCGAGAGGCTGTTAGGATCATTGTATTCTGCTGTCTAAGCCTGGTAATTCTTCCTAGCCAGGTAACTGCACAGGCCTTTTGTGTAAGAACCATTAATATTGAAATAGTTGAAAGATTCTACTCAAACAAATGCTTTTCTTCACAGGAAAGATCATTTGTAAATACCGCAATCCCATATATCTCACTTCCAAATATATTTATTCATTTTTAATATTTTTCTCTCTCACTAGTAAATAAGCTTTCTGAGGGAATGGATCTTGTCTCTTGCTCACTGCTGTATCTCCAAAGCCTAGAATAAAACAAAAATCAAACCAAGTGCCATGGAGTCGATGACGACTCATAGCAACCCTATAGGACAGAGTAGAACTTCCCCATAGGATTTCCAAGGAGCAGATGGTGAATTTGAACTGCCGACCTTTTGGTTGGCAGCCCAGCTCTTAACCAATAGTGCCTGATATAAAAAAAAAAAAAAAAAAAAAAAATTTTATTAAAGGATATACTAAAAAAATACTTGTTGAATTAATGAATAAACTAATATTAATTCAAAAAATGACTATAACTTCAAGGATTTTTACATAAGTTATTCTTTTAATTCTCATAATAAGGCCAAGTGATAGGTACTCCTATCCCATTCTGTAGCTAAAGAATGATCCAGTTAGTTGCCTAATGTCACAGAGCTTTTGGAAATGAAACCATACAGACTCCAAAGTCCACCTCTTTTTTTTTTTTTTCCCAACTTTTTATTCGGAAATAATTTCAAACTTACAGAAAAGTTGCAAGAATAGGGCAAAGAAAATCCGTATGCACTTTGCCCATATTCACCTATTGCTACCCACTAATTACATCCTGGAACATCATTGTTTCTTATGTTATCTAAACTGTCTCTTAGAGAAGTTACTTGGATTGGACCCATTTGCAAAGAACCAGAAGAGAAAAAAAGAAAGACATTTAGCATATGTAGAGAAAAGCTCTCAACTCTTATTTCTCCTTTCAAAATGGATTTTTACTGTAGAAAAGATTTTAGAGGCAGCAATAGGAAAAATATTTCATGAATCATTCATCTTCAGTGGATGGCTTTCTTCTTCAATCAGATGAAGGTTTTCTTTCTTGTTTTCATACATTTATCTTTCAGGGTCATAGAACCATAGCTCTTAGAGATGAAAACTTCAGGAGTCCGTTCATCTGCATTTTTTCTTTCTTTCTTTCTTTTGAGACCTCTCAGTTTGGAGGGGAAATTGGTTTTCTGTGGATCACTGAACCAGTCACATGGTTTTTAGTTGTCTGAGTAGCAGCTCCTGAAACCCAGGAGCTGTGACCTCCAGAATACGTTTATTCAAAGAAGGTAAGAGAGTAGAGTAACGATTAAAGTATTCATTGATTTATTTCAGGATAAAAATGTAGACTCAAAAGATATAAATCACTCAAAGGAGGTTAACTATCTCTTCTGATTCCTTAACCAAATACACAGCTGTCCATACACAATCATACTTAAAATGAATTGAGCTGAATAAATTAATAGTGATTGGCACCCAAAGACAAATGACTGAGCTCTTTTGTTCAAGGCACATGATTATACATCTTAGAGATTTTACTGACCCACATAAGGCCAGTGGAATGGTTGAATTAATTTTGAGAAGTGATTTTTCATCATCTAATTGGCCTGTTGTAGAAATGCAAACTTGCACTATTTAAAAGACTTGTAAACTCTAGTTGTTCAGAGTACCCCTATAGCAAAGTAGCCCTAGAGCTGATTAAAAAAATTTCACGGAAAACCTGAACCATCAGTCTTAGGGAAAGTGCATCCTTTTACCCTTCTACTTCTTTCCCAGACCTGGAGATTTCATGCTCAAAAAAGGGAGTATATCCTTTCCCAAAGGAATCAATACCTAAATTGTTTAGTATTTTATTGGAGTTCCTGGGTGGTGCAAATAGTTAATGCACTTGGCTGCCAACTGAAATGATGGCTGTTCAAGTCCACCTACAGGTGCCTCCAAAGAAAGGCCTGGTGATCTACTTCTAAAAATCCAGCCATTGAAAACCCTGTGGAGCACAGTTCTAATCTGACACACGTAGGGTCACCATGAGTCTTGATCAGCTGGATGGTAACTTGTACCGGTAGTCTTGTGATAGCTAGAACACTTTGGTTTCAGTTAAGCTAAATTCACTTGAACTAGTGTAACCAAGACAGGAGAATTCATTCTTACATTCTCGAGGTCATTCACAGAAAGCAAGAGTATGAAGAGTCCCTTGGGCTTTAAGAGTGACAGGTTACAATGCAGATGCTATGATAACCTGGTGCATTGCTGAAGTTCCTGAGCTGTAGCAATTCCCTCAACTGGCCACTACTCACAGTAGTTTCTAGTGTCATGCTGCAATTATTTTTCTAGCAGTTGAACACCTCCATTTTGCCTCTGTGCAAAGTGTTTGAAACTTCCCTGAAAAAGAGGTGACAGAGGAAGCTCACTCTCTTTTAGCTTTACTAGTTAATGAGATGAGAGCCTTTCCTCTCTTTCCTATAAGCTCCAAAAAACAGGATATTTGCTTTCTTCAAATTATAGACAGTTACATTTGCATATGATTAGCCTCGTTAACCCTGTTATTACTGCCTTTCAGACTGGAAAGTTCGAGAGCAGTGTCAGCCTGGAAGCAGGTTCCCTGGGAGTAGAACAGCACTTCCAGAGAAGGCATATGACAGGACCCAGTCCTGGAAGTCATTAGTCTTTTGTCAATTAGAGTGACTGGTTATTTGCTCTGCCTCTACTTATTCCAGACTGATATTTTATGTATGTTGAAGAAGATTAATAAAAAAGTAAATAAGCCAGGGAATCCTCATCTTGTGAAAGAATGATGTATGTAAACAATCACTAATGTCAATAAAATCTAAAAAGCTACTGAAAAATTTGTGAGGCATTGAAGTAATACCAGTCTTGACAATCAATACCAGCTGCTGATCCTTCATCATGAAGCTACTGAAAAATAAACAACATCAGTGCTTCTAATTACCGACCTGGCAGAAAACACATACTGCTTAAATCAGTGGCTGTTTGAAGCTAACTTAAATATTCTTATATACCTAATTCCAATGAAGGTCTCAGAGGTCACTGGTATCTAGCCAAATGGTCCCCAAATTTCATCTGGAAGAACAGATGCTGGTATATATTAGTTGAGACACCTTTGCCATACTTTTTGACATCTCTAAACCTCATTTGTAAAGTAAGAGAAATATTACTCACCTTACAGAATTATTGTGAAGATCAAACAGAATGTTGTATGTGTATCATTGTGTTGAGTGACGCATACCAAATTCAGTAAGTAGTAGCTATTATAATTGATATTATTACATTAGGAAATAACGTGGAGCATAACGGCTCTGTGCTATAAATAAAGTAAAAGTGCTTTGTAGAATGTACGGCCCTGGAGAATTATATAAATTTCTAAAATTAAAGATTTATATTTTCTGGGATGTTGCAGAGACTTAGAAGTTAAAGTAGTAAGAGATCTTAGAAAGTATTTAGCCCAGTATTTCGGTGGATTGTTATGTATATGACATGAGCCCTGCAAGATAGTTATGGAAAGAAAAAGAGAAAAAAAGAGAAAGAGAAAGAGAGGAAGGGAGGGAGGGAGACTGACTCCATGGTACCTTAATCAAATAAAATTGTAAAGGAATGCAGACTATATTTCCACAGAACATACTAGCACTTTATCAGCTCTGAGAAATTTTTCCATAAAGAAATGTCTTTAACTCTGGCTTTCTAAATGCATATGCCCATAGAATCTGATTTCATTAAACAGTCATTAACATTTCTTAAGTATCCTTGAGGGTTCTTGGTTGCAGACCACGGAATGAACTTAGGTAGCTTAAACAGGAAGGCATTTATCAGGTAAGTACCTTACAGAATTTTCAGGAGGGCCCGGAAGCCATGAGTGAAAAGTATGAAGCCTAGAACAACACAGTTACCAGGAGTACCCAAGCATATCACTGAACTGTTTTGGTGGACACCTTGCTACCACTACCATCCAACATCCTGAACAGGTATTGCTACAGGTTGGAGTGTAGAACCTCCACCAACACATTGCTGGAAAGTGTGCTTTTCCTATGTTGATTATGTCCAATTTCCCCATTGGGGCATATGTATCATGAAACTTAGGTCACTTAGCTATGAGGGAGTCGGAATTATAGATTTTATCTGCTCAGGTTTCGTATTAACAGAAGGCATGCTAGGGATTTTGGAGTGGGAATGAATGAACCAGTCAACACCCTAAGAACCTAATTTAGAGAAACACATTTTGTGTGATGTTGACTCAATTACAGTTTATCTTTTTATATATAAAAGTGTTTATTAGTACTACAAAATCTACTTCAAATGTCTCCTACTTTATTAAGCCTTCCACAGTCTCACTGGGACATAGAACTTTATTTATGCTTCTAGACTAGCTGTTTTGTTTACACACCTATCCCATCATTTCCTATACTGGACTGCGAACTCTGCAAGCACAGAGAAAATTACCTGATTAAATATTTCCTTGGTAGATGAATCAGATTCCTATTATGGGCCTTTTCAGAAGGGTGCTGCTATGTTTAAACTTCCTCCATCCCAACCTTCAGCCTAATTCCCTCTCAAAACAGCCCTAGTAATGTCTTGCACCGTTTGCTTTGTCATGAGCCAAGTCTCTGAGACTGCTTTACCACTTTGGATTAGGGGGCTCCACACGCAGCACCTATCGATAAGGAGAGACTGCTGCCTTTGCACACTGACCCGCAGACGCTTTGACTTTTCTCCTGGAAGCCTGGAGAAAACCTGGAAGTATGGGGAAATCAGTGCCACACGAGATGGAGTTTGACCAGTGGGAACAAGCGATGGGAGTTAGCAAAAAGCCAGTGGATACATTTGTTTCTTTTCCTTTCCCTAATGTTTTGTTCCAACAAGAAGTACATCATGCAGTCACTCTGAAGTCTGTCCACAAGAAGGAGCATTCATCTGTTTTGTTTTTGTTAGGTGCCATCGAGTTTGTTCCGACACATAGTGACCCTACCTACAACAGAGGGAAACACTGTTCAGTCCTAAGCCATTCTCACAACAGTTGCTAGGTTTGAGCCCACTGTTGCAGCCTCTGTGTCAATACACCTTGTTGAGCATCTTCCTCTTTTTTTGCTGACCCTCTACTTTACCAAGCGTGATGTTCTTCTTCAGGGATCGATCCTTCTTAATGACTTCGTTTGTACTTACTAAGAAATTATGACCAGCTCGGTAATGCACGCTTTTTTTATTTGCTCTCCCTTCTATTCTGCCTTACTTCCTTTCTCCCTCACTTCTACTTTCATGTGATTTTATTCCCCAGTAAAATGATAGCATATAGTTTTCTAGGAAACCCCAGCTAAGGCAATACTTGCTGAATGGAAGCACAAAAGAATGAAGAAAATATGGCCAAGAATGCTGGGCTGATCTGCTTACGGTCCAAAGACAGGTAGGCAAAGCCAGAACGTAATCTCCACTTTATTGTAAGACCTTTGAGGAAAGAAACATTGGTTATCTTCATGCGTCCAAAACCTTACACAGGGCCTGGAAGATAATAATGACTTGAAATTAATTGATGAATAAAAAAAAGAAGAAGAAGAAAAAAGGAAAGAGGAAAGGACAGAAAGAAGAGGGAGGAAATGGAAGAGGTAATAAAGAACAAGTCAAAAATGAAGCTAAGAGAACACTACGATGTAAGAGGTGAGAGTAGAGCAGGACACTGAGGTGGGTTCTGGCCTGGGATTTGAACCAGGCTGTGGTTTGAAGCTTCCGGGCAGCTACTCAGACTAATCAAAGGTGAGCTGGATCTCTGTAACAGTGGACCTTCAACAGTGGACCCATAGACTCTAGAAACTTGTAGTCTGGCGAACACAGGAAATCATAATATGCGGAATTAGAGTAAATAGGATAAACGAGCTTTAAAAAAAAATGCATATAGTAAAGTTGCAGGATACAAGGTAAGTATCCTGATAGGTAAATTTATTAAAAATACATATCTCAAAAACATATGAAGTCAATTTATTTCCTATATGCCAGCAATGAACTACTGAAATTTGAAATAAAAAAACAGTGCATCATTATATTAACACTAAAAAAAATATTAATTAAGTATAAATCTAGCAAAACATGTATAAGATTTATACAAGAAAAACTACAAAATCAATGAAGGAAATCAAAGATTTAAATAAATGAAGAGATATTCCACGTTCATGGATTGGAAAACTCATTATTGTTAAGATGCCAGTTCTTCCCAAATTAATGTATAGATTCAACACACTCCCAATCAAAATCCCAGCAAAGCATTTTGTGGATATTGTCAAACTTGTTCTAAAGTATATATGTAAAGGCAAAACAAAACAAAACTCAAAATAGTCGATATTGAAGAAAAAGAACAAGGTTGAAGGACTGACACTACCAAGCTTCAGGACTTACTATACAGCTACAGCTATCAAGACTGTTTGGAACTGGCAAAAGAACAGATTAACAGAAAAATGGAACAGAATAAAACGCCCAGAAACAGATCCACACAAATATAGACAACCGATTTTTGAAAAGGCAATTCAATGGAGAAAGGAGAGTCTTCAAAAAGTGGTGATGGAACAACTGGACATCCACTTACGACAAAAAGAATCTAGACTTAGACCTTCTACTTTTCATGAAAATCGACTCAAAACAGATCACAGACCTGATATCACAAAACTATAGCATTTTGAGAAGACTTTTGTTGTTGTTAGGTATGATCTAGTCGGTTCCGACTCATAGCGACCCTATGTACAACAGAAGGAAACACTGGTCTTGCATCAGGCTTACAATCATTGTTATGCTTCAGCCCATTGTTGTTGCCACTGTATCAATACATCTTGTTGCAAGTCTTTCTCTTTTCTGCTGACCCTGTACTTTACCAGGCATGATGTCCTTCTCCAAGGACTGATCCCCCATGAAAACATGTCCAAAGTATGTAAGATGCAGTCTCTCTATCCTCGCTTCTAAGGAGCATTCTGGCTGTACTTCTTCCAGGACAGATTTGTTCCTTCTTTTGGCAGTCCGTGTTATAGTCAATATTCTTCACCAGCACCACAATTCAAAGGCATCAATTTTTCCTCAGTCTTCCTTATTAATTGTCCAGCTTTCACATGCATCCAATGTGATTTGAAAATACCATGGCTTGGGTCAGATGCACCTTAGTCTTCAAGGTGACATCTTTACTTTTCAACACTTTAAAGAGGTCCTTTGCAGCCGACTTGCCCAATACATGCGCCTTTTGATTTTTTGACTGCTGCTTCCATGGGTGTTGATTGTGGACACAAGTAAAATGAAACCCTTGACAGCTTTAATCTTTTCTCCGTTTATTATGATGTTGCTTATTGGTCCAGTTGTGAGGATTTTTGTTTTCTTTCTATTGAGGTGTAATCCATACCGAAGGTTGTGGTCTGTGATCTTCACCAGCAAGTGCTTCATGGCAACAGACTAGTAGAAAATACTTGCAAAATACATGTCTGATAAAGGACTTGTATCCAAAATATACGAAAACTCAGTAAGAAGGAAGAAAGCAACTCAACTCAAAAATGGGCAAAATGATATGAAAAGACAACTCACCAAAGAAGATATACTGTTGGGAAATAAGTGTATGAAAATATTCTCAACATCATATTTCATTAAGGAATTGCAAATTAAAGCAACAATACACGCCTAATACGATGGTTGAAACCCAAAATACTGACAACTCCAAATGTTGGCAAGGATGTAGAGCAACAGGAACTTTTATTCATTACAGGTTGGAATGTAAAATAGTATTGCCACTTTGGAAGATAGCATGGAAGTTTCTTACAAATCTTACAGTCTTGTGATATGACCCAGTAATTGATCTCATTGGTATTGACTTAAATGAGTTGAACACTTATGTCCACAAAAAATATTTATAGCAGCTGTATTAGTAATTTCCAAAATTTGAGAGCAAGCAAGGTGTTCAGTAGATGAATGGATAAACAAACTGTGGTACACCCATACAATGGAATAATATTCAATGACAAATACACTGCTATATATGTATATTGTGTGTTACTATATACGTATATAGTGTTAATGTGTGTGTATATATATATATATATATATATACACACATATATATAGTAACACATAAGGGTACAAACTCCAGTAAAACCCAGTGCCTTCGAGTCGACTCTGACTCATAGTGACCCTATAGGACAGAGTAGAACTGCCCCATAGAGTTTCCAAGGAGCACCTGGTGGATTCGAACTGCCATAAGGGTACAAAGCAGGGAGGAAAGAAGGGGCCACGCGATTGGGTTTGGCCTAATAGGATGTGGACAAAAATGTTATAAACTACTTCCAGGCCAGGACTTTCCAATTATCACACAAAATCCCCAATCCTCACATTCTCATCTTCAGTGATTTTGGTGCTCATATCTTTTACTTACCAGCTGACATATTTCTAAGTATGATATGATCGAGAAGTAAACACACAGTGTGATAAGTCACTGAAATATCAAGGCTGATATCAACCCTAATAAAGAAATTGCTTTCTGGAAATTGGTGCTGACATAAAAATACCCAAAGTATTTGGCATTGGTGCAGCAGTCTTGGAGCTGGTGGCAATAAAATTGATTTTGGAACCTAAAAGGTAGTGATGCCTATAAGGCAGAGGAAAAACGTTTAGTAAAGCTATTGCCCCTGATAACTTAAAAGCAGGCTGTCTGCTAAATTTATATTAAAGGAAAGTTAAGATAGAAAACAAAATGTTAAGAGCATGTTTTGGTTGCTAATGATTTCATTTGGAAAGGTACGGCAAGAAAGATGTGAGCTTGGGAAAGAATCAGCTGGTTAGCAAATACAGTGAAAGAGAATAGAGAGATCAAAATTAGAGATCTTACCAAGTGGGAAAATTGAATTGCTTCTCAATCTTAAATTGTAAGAAATAATTTTAAAAGACTTTGGACCACAAAAATCCAATAGACACCCTCACTGGGTTAAAATAACTCAAGGAAGTATCAGATTAAGGGGTTACCTATTGTTCCAAATTTGTGAAGATAGCCACCATTGAGAAATAACAAAACAAAAACATGTGTATAAGAAAGCAAATAACTAATTAATTCAATACTTAAAATGAAGTGGATTTGAGAAATACTTCTCAAAAAGAAATTTGATTTCGGTAACTGGCCCATAGAATGGAATGAATAAAATACATTTTCCTTTTTTTTTAATTTTTATGTGAAACTTTTCAAACCTAAGAAAAAAATTGAAAGTTTAGTCTAAAGTGCACTTGTACCCAGTACCCAGATTCACTTTGTTCAACATGCGTCACATCAATTTAAGTCACTTCTTTGCGTATAACTATGGACTTCTTGATTCTTTTTTATTCACTGTATTATAATCCTTTACCATTACTGTATTTTTTGAAAATAACATGCCCATATAAATAACACACACACACACATATAACCATGATGAACTGATGTAAAAAAGTTCTGGCATAGCGGGCCCATGTGTATACTGTTCCTGTCTTGTGACATTTCCACAAGTGGATTTTGGCCTCATTCACTTTCACTCAATAGTCTGAAAATGTTACTTCTGATCATTTTTGTATAATAAAGGTAAAACCATGGTCAAGAAGCCATGATTGGAGCTTGGTAGTACCCTGGTAACTGGAAAATAAACCAAGGGTTTGCTCTGGGGCAGTTTGTGGCCAGATGTGAGAACGGTGGAGTTACCTGCAGCTGATCTGCACCCACGCACATATTACCCGGAGACAAGTGGAGGGTCAGGGGAAGAGCAGTGCGCGGGGCTGCCACAGCCTGAGGACAGGCTGGTCGCATGGAGGGCAGGGCTGTTGCAGGTGTGCACCCTGGTCCCGCGTGCCAGCTCCACATGAAGGCAGGCGTGGATGAGGGCGCACACTGCCCGGCTCATGGGCCCTGTCGACCAGTCGGACCTGTCTTATTCTAGCAAGGGACAGGCCATCGCTCTGTGTCCATGGCTTCCATGGTCACCACCCTGCGGTGTCCACAAGGGCAGGAGATTCAAACGACCTGAGCACGGCGGGCCAGCCAGGGGTGGGTAGAATGCAGGCCGCCTGAGTGGCCTCTCCGGCCGGGAAGCACAGAACCGCGCAACTCCTGGGCTGGGGCCAGCCACCTGACAAGAGCTCTTTCGGGGCAGAAAAAAGTGATTTCTTCCTGCATTGAACCAAGCAGTTTACAGAGCAGGGAAGGAATCTTGCCGGGAGAGGGGCTGCTTTAGAAACTCGAAGGTAGCCTACTGAGGGTCTGCTGCTGGGAACCAAACCTTTGCGTCAAAAGGCACCAAGATGAAGACTTCATGTTAAATCCATTGAACAGAAAAAACATGAAATTTAGGTTTGCAACATGTAAAAAATACTGGTCTAACACACTTATGAAAATAACATGGGAGGATTACATTATCGTACGCAAAAAAAAGTATAGCATGCAAGCTATTTGTGTAAAAATACAGCATTATTCTTTCCAATGCTAAATTGTTCCAAAATGGGCCAGTAAGGGGTATTTTGAGCTGCTCCTGTGAACTTTTATATTAGCTCATTAGTTTGGGGGCATTTCTTTGAATTCTGTATTAAAAAAAAGAAAAATTTCAGATTTGACTTGTATTTTCTCTGACCTTATATTTGCCCAGATCTGAAACCAGCTGTTCCTCCAAGGAGCTCTGGTTCATTTTAATTGCAAAATTGCATTTAGAAATCAAGCTCTGGACATCAGATGTGCTCATTACTTACGAGGTGGCATTTCATCCGGGTCTTTTCAGTAAATAAACCAAAAAAAAAAAAAAAAAACGAAAAACCGGAACCTGTTGCTGTCCAGTCAATTCTGACTCATAGTGACCCTGGGCTAGGAAATACATATGAATTTATATTTTGATACCTACAACAAATGCTAATCTATATTGTTCTTCTTCACATTCTCCCACTCGAAATTTGAGTCTCCTCTCTGCCACACTAAAAACGCTGATTTCTGATAATATCGATACGTGTACTTATTCTGTTTTATCCTACATTATACATAAAATAGCTTTATAATTTGGTATTACTATCAAAGATAACATTATTAAGTATAAAACCGAAGATAATAAAAATCAAATATATAACTACTAGTAAAAAATAAGCTTGACAGTTTTAAAATATATACAGTCATTTGTGTTATCTAGCATTAATTGATCA
Source organism: Loxodonta africana (assembly GCF_030014295.1). Taxonomy (NCBI): domain Eukaryota; kingdom Metazoa; phylum Chordata; class Mammalia; order Proboscidea; family Elephantidae; genus Loxodonta; species Loxodonta africana. The sequence continues at coordinate 110,303,485 of NC_087344.1, forward strand.
ACATTAATATAATTGAAAAGTTTTCACACACACACATCTCCTATGAATAAACTCAGTCAAAAACTTTGTGGACGTTACTGTATAGACCAGCGTTTCTGAATCTTGGCACTATTAACATTTTGGACTGGATAATTCTTTGTAGTAGGGGGCTACTCTGTGCCTTGTAGGGTCCTTAGTAGTATCCATGGTCTTAACCCACTAGATTCCAATAATATCCCCATAAGTTGTGACAAACAAAAATGTTTCCATACATTGCCAAATGTCCCGTGGGGGTCAAAATTGCTCCAGTTGGGAACCAATTATACAGATTGTGCCATAAAAATTTCTGTCGTACAGTACACAATACTAGGGAAGCCAGCACAACTTGTACAAAGCAAGGTCATGGACGCTCTAAGACACATCCCTGAGGGACCAAATTGCTGGGTTGAGGGCTGTGGGGACCATGGTCTCGGGGAATATCTAGCTCAATTGTCGTAACATAGCTTACAAAGAAAATTTTCTACATTATACTTTGGTGAGTAGCATCTGGAGTATTAAAAGCCTGTGAGAGGCCATATAATATACTCCAGTGGTCTCACCCCTTTGAGAGCAAGGGAGAATGAGGAAAACTAAAGATACAAGGGAAAGATTAGTACAAAGGACTAATGCACCACATCTGCCATGGCCTCCACCAGACAGAGCCCAGTACAACTAGATGGTGCCCAGCTACCACTACTGACTGCTCTGATAGGGATCACAATAGAGGGTCCCAGACAGAGTTGGAGAAAAATGTAGAACAAAATTCTAACTCATAAAAAAAGACCAGACTTACTGGCCTGATAGAGACTGGAGAAACCCTGAGAGTATGGCCCCCAGACACCTTTTCATCTCAGTAATAAGGTCACTCCTGAGGGTCACCCTTCAATGATTAGATAGGCCCATAAAACAAAGAGACTAAAGGGGCACAACAGCTAAGGGGCAAGGACTAGAAGCCAGGAGGGACAGGAAAGCTGGTAATAGGTAACCCAAGGTCAAGAAGGGAGAGTGTTGACATATCATGGGGTTGTTAACCAATTCCATAAAACAATGTGTACTAACTGTTTAATGAGAAACTAGTTTGTTCTGTAAAACTTCATCTAAACTACAATAAAAAAAAATTCCATCGTAAATGGAGAAAATTATAAACTTTTCTCATGTAAACCTTGTTGTTGTTGTTGTTAGGTGCCTTCCAGTTGGTTCCGACTCATAGTGACACTATGTACCACAGAACAAAACACTGCCCAGTCCTGTGCCATCCTTACAATCATTGTTATGCTTGAGCCCATCGTGGAAACCACTGTGTCAATCCATCTGAGGGCCTTCCTATTTTTCACTGACCCTGCACTTTACCAAGCATGATGTCCTTCTCCAGGGACTGATCCCTCCTGACAGCACGTCCAAAGCATGTAAGATGCAGTCTCTCCACCCTTGCTTCTAAGGAGCATTCTAGTTGTATTTCTTCTTCCAAGACAGATTTGTTCATTCTTTCGGCAGTCCATGGTATATTCAATATTCATTTTTCATGAATTGAAAAAATTCATTATTTTTTCCTTATTTCCTTATTCATTGTCCAGCTTTCACACGCATATGATGCCATTGAAAATACCATGGCTTGCGTCAGGTGCACCTTAGTCTTCAAGGTGACATCTTTGTTTTTTAATGATTTAAAGAGGTCTTTTGTAGCAGATTTGCCCAATGCAATGCGTCTTTTGATTTTTTGACTGCTGCTTCCATGGGTTTTCATTGTGGATCCAAGTAAAATGAAATCCTTGACAACCCTCAAACTTTTCCCCATTTATTATGATATCGCCTATTGGTCTAGCTGTGAGGATTTTTGTTTTCTTTATGATGAGGTGTAAGTCATACTGAAGGCTGTGGTCTTCGATCTTCACCAGTAAGTGCTTCAAGTTCTCTTCACTTTCAGCAAGCCAGGTTGTGCCATCTGTATAATGCAGGTTGTTAATGAGTCTTCCTCCAATCTTTATGCCCTGTTCTTCTTCATATAGTTCAGCTTCTTGGATTATTTGCTCAGCATACAGATTGAATAAGTATGGTGAAAGAATACAGCCCTGATACACACCTTTCCTGACTTTAAACCAATCAGTATCCCCTTGTTCTGTCCGAACAACTGCCTCTTGATCTATGTAAAGGTTCCTCATGAGCACAATTAAGTGTAAACCTTGGTTATTATAAAAATGTCAGTTTTCTTCAGTTTTCAAAAAGCTTTATAAAAAATTTGCTAAGGAAAATAACAATTTAGTAGAAGAATAAGCAAAGCATGTGAACAGATAATTCACAGGAAGAAAGATACAAATGGCTAATAAATATGTAAATGAATTCTCTAGCTCACTAATAATAAAGGAAAAATTAAAACATAATTACATAATTGGACAGTGTATTACTTTAAACATCAGTGCTAGCAAGTGTACTTCGAAATAGATTATTTTGCTTTTCCTGCTGGTGGGAATGTGCATTAGTATAAGCTTTATCAGAGGGCAATTTGAGAGTAATACCAAAAGACTTTAGAAATATTCATGTCTTTTTACCCAGGCATTCTAATCCTTGATATATATATTTTTTGTAAATAATCTACAGTTTTGCAGAAGTATTTATAAACAAAGGTGTTTTTAAGGTAATATTATACTAGCAAGAATTAGAAATACCTGGAATGTCCAGCAACGAGAGCTAGATAAAATAATTATGGAATTTCCACTAAACATAACATCATTTTTCCATCATTTACTAAGTCTTCCTAATAATATGTGGTGATTATAACAAGTATCTTTTATTATTATTATTTATTGTGCTTTACAAATACACTTGTGAAAGCTTACAAATCAAGTCAGTCTCTCACACAAAAACTTAGACACACCTTACTATGTTCTCCCAGCTGCTCTCCCTCTAATAAGACAGCACACTCCTCCTCTCTACCCTGTATTCCCCGTGTCAATTCAACCAGCTCTAGTCCCCCTGTGACTTCTCATTTTACCTCCAGACTGGACATGCCCACATGGTCTCATGTGTCTACTTGAGCCAAGAAGCTCACTCTTCACCAGTATCATTTTCTGTCCTATAGTCCAGCCCAATCCCTGTCTGAAGAGTTGGATTTGGCAATGGTTCCAGTCTTGGGCCAACAGAGGGTATGGGGACCATGACCTCCGGGGTCCTTCCAGTCTTGTTCAGACCATTAAGTCTGGTCTTTTTATGAGAACTTGAGATCTGCATTCCGCCATTCTCCTGCTCCATCAGGGATTCATTGTTTTGTTCCCTTTCAGGCAGTTGTCAGTGGTAGCCAGGCACCATCTAGTTACTGCAGTTTCAGTCTGATGTAGACTCTGGTTTATGTGGCCCTTTCTGTCTCTTGGGGTCATCATTACCTTATGTCTTTGGTGTTCTTCATTTTTCTTTGCTCCAGGTGAGTTGAGACCAATTGATGCATCTTAGATGGCCGCTTGCTAGTGTTGAAGACCCCAGACACCGCTCACCAAAGTGGGATGCAGAACTTTTTCTTAATACATTTCCTTATGCCAATTGACCTAGATGTCCCTTGAAACCATGGTCCTCAGAGCCCTGTCCCTGCTACTCTGGCCTTCAAAGCATTTGGTTGTATTCAGGAAAATTCTTTGGTTTAGTCCAGCTGTGCTGACCTCTCTTGTATCATGTGTATAACAAGTATCTTTAATTATGTGTGTGTGTGCTGAAAGTTGCTCAGGAAGCAGACTCTGAGATGAAGTTTAGTGAACTGAATGTTTCCTCAAGCGAGACCTTGGGATCATCCCCTGTGGAAGAGAGAGAACATAAGCAGGAGTGGGCAGACAGAGAAGTCAAGCTAGGACATATACCGAATGATAGCCTTAGTTGACCCTCAGGATGCTCTGGAGCTAAAATGGCCATTCACATTTTCCAAGACATGGGTCAGGCCTTTATACCCAGCATCAATCAGTCACTGGATGTGAGTTACTGCATGAAGAGGCAGGATAAGGCAACTATCTGTACCTGAAGCAGTCCCTGTGGGACTGACAGCTCATGGCTCCTTGTTGGTGGTACTCCTAGCAACTGGGAAAACAAAGTCTTCAAGAAGGTGTACCTGGGTGGCACATCACAGTATCCACCTTAGAGTGTTTCTGTGTTAGGTCTTTGTGTGAGGACTAAAGCAACATTCTTTCCTGCCCAAACCCATAGCCATTGCCATCGAGTCGATTCCAACTCATAGCAACCCCATACGACAGAGTAGAACTGCCATGTAGGGTTTTCAGGGAATGGCTGATGGATCCAAACTGCCAACCTTTTGGTTAGCAACCAAGATCTTGACCACTGTGCCATCAGGGCTCTCTTTCTTGCCTAGGTTCTAAATAAATTGAAATATAAGATAAAAAGATTGCAGATGAAAGCTAAACTATTACCTTATTAATGATAAAGCTACTTTTGAAGAAATAGACTCACCCACCCACACTTTGGTAGAGTTGAGCTGGGGCCAGCTTCTCCACAGGGTACCTGCATCACAAAGACATTACACGGAGGAGCAAAGTGTGCCGCTTGTAAGCAAATGGCTCCCAAGAGAGTGAAAAGAGGAAGGAGTTGTAGAATCCATACCCAGTTTCCACTTCCAAATGCATCAATCTGAACTTTTCCTTGGCACAGAATGAGAATGAGTGCATAAATAAACAATGAACCAGAGTGATATGCTAATTGGCATCACCCACAACAATATATACATATATTTAGGTGTGTGTGTGTGTTTCGGCCATGATGTCAATCTATCTCATTGAGGGTTTCCCTTGCTTTTGCTGGCCCTCCACTTAAGTAAACACTGTGGCCTTCTGTAGTGATCTGTCCCTCCTGATGGTACATTGAAAGTGAGTGAGTCAAAGCCTTGAAAAATATTCTGTGACCCACAGCGTTTTCATTGGCTAATTTTTGGAAGTAGATTGCCAGGCATTTCTTAGTCTGCCTTAGCCTGGAAGCTCAGCTAAATCCTTTTCACCATGGGTAACCCTGCTGGTATTTGAAATATTGGTGGCATAGCTTCCTACGTCATAGCAACATGCAAGCTACCACGGTCTGACAAACTGACAGACTGGTGATGGGTTCCTGAATTAGAATGTTAAAAAAAAAAAAACAAGTTTTGGATATGCTTTGAAAATAGAACTTTAGGATAAAATGTCCACTTTTCACTGGAATATTTTTGTTAACATGGGAGGTAGTCTAAAAATGGAAGTTTTTGATAATGAACACATAGGCTAGTTTCTATAGCAATGAAGCAGCCTCTGTTAAAGGTTTCATGATTTTGTGTTTTGTGATTTCAAACAAAAGAGGGCAAGCATCATTATCATTTTTTCTATGTCAGTGGTCAGCACCAAATACATAAACACATAAACAAACACACCCACCACTCATGAGCGTTTACATTTCCAGCATATTAACCAGACAAAGCAGCTTTATGTACATGTCCTTGCTATTAGTTATTATGGCTGCTGCCTTTTATTTTATTGCTTACATTTCATAGCCTTCTTGTGAGGGAAAAAATTTATGGTTTTTATTGTTTTTTGTGAATAACACAGCTTACGTCTACAGTGATAAGACCAATGTAAATCTACATGTTGCTTAATTTTAGTTTGGAGAGCTGGATTTAAAGAATCTGTGTACTTTAATTTAGCACAACACTCAACATAACATCTGTGAAATAAAGAAAATGTAGAAAAGTAGGTTTTTGTTGTTGTATACATAGATTCTTATGTTGGGTTTATAACAACAACAACTCACTTTTTTGAGTGCTAACTATACACTTGCTACACTTTTCTAAGCACCTTTATATATTTTAACTACACACTTGCTACACTTTTCTAAGCACCTTATATATATTATGTCAATCTTTATGGTGACTATAAAAACAGCTTGTGGGAGGCATCTGACCTCCTCCAACCCCACAAGGGGGAAGGAGAACCAAGATCAACAGTGCAGGGCTGGACAAGCCTCCTCTCTCTGCCATCTTTACTAATTCTGACACCAACTCTCCTTCCCATAGCACTCTACTGGGTTAGATAATTTGTTGCAATGGCCACACAGATCTCACAGACCATACTCACAACCAAGGGGTTTACTAGGGAAGCAACAGTTACAATTCAGGCTCAAGAACACTCAGGATGCATTTCTTCTGCCAGGATGCCAGGACGGCCATTCTCCAGCTGTGCACGCCTCTCCCTAGCCCTCAGTCTCTGCCCAAAGGCACTCAGCTTTCTCTCTCCATGGGCTGGGAAGCCCACCACGCTGTCTCCTGCTGTCGAATCTCTCCTGCCAGTCTCTCCTTCTTTGGTGGGTGGTAGGCTCTCCTCTTTGCTCTGGAATTGGCTCTCTTTTAAGGTAAAACTGACCAATCCCTTTGGTAGGCCACAATAACCCTATCACACAATCACCTGGGTGGGAGTTACAAGACCATGACTATAAAAGCCACACACAAAAGTAATTATTCCACCACAGTGACATTAAGGAAAAATACTTTACTTTCCCCCATTTTATGTATAACATATATATACCACATGTATACACCAAAATCAAAAACCTCTTGCCATCAAGTTGATTTTGACTTATAGTGACTCTATAGGACGGAGTAGAACTGTCCCATACGGTTTCCAAGGAGCTCTTGGTGGATTCAAACTACCACGTTTTGAATAGCAGCCAAGGTCTTAACTACTATGCCACCAGGGCTCTCAAAAAAAAAAATATATATATATATGGAAACTGAGAGAGAGGGGTTAATTAAGTTGCTAATGGTTTTCTCACTTCATCATTTATTCATTTTTTTTTTAACCAACATTAGTAAAACCCCTTTATGTTAGGCATTGGTCTCGGGTCTAGGAATAAAGATGCAAACAACAGACAAGTCCCTTGCTTTGGGAAGGCTTAAATTCTTGTAAGAGATACAATCAACAAATGAAAAACAATAATATGTAAGATAATTCCCAATACTGATATAAGCTATGACAAAGAAAATATTAAATATGGTGATAAAAATGGTAATGGAAAATTACTTCAGATAGGGTAGTCAAGGAAGGTCTGAAGAAGTAAAATGAAGCTGAAAGCTCTAGGCTGAGAAGGACCAGTACAACATGATTTAACGGAAGAGAGTTCCAGCCAGAGCAAAACGTGTTGTAGGAACTGACTGGACCAAAAAGGCCACTGGACTTGGGGAATGGAGCACAGGAGATTACAAGACAAAGTTCAATCAACTGGTAGACAATGAACCTGAAACCCAGCTCCTTTGACTCTAGAACCTGCACTCTTATGTAATAGCGAATTTTAGTATTTTGACCCTGAAAACTGTAAAACTCATAATATAGCTTATATGTGGAAGTGATAACAGATTAACAGAGAACAGTATCCAACCGTAATGTCTTGATAGACTAGTGCCTGGTGCCTAGTAGGCTCCTGAAGATTGTTGAATAAATGAATCAATAAATGAAGGACTGAAAAAAAAAGTGAAGGAATGGCCAGTAGTGTGGTATGCCACGTGTAACTGGCCAATAAAATAGTTGATTATACAAGCGTTTAAGCATTTTATGTTTTCTTGAGTATTGTATTAAATTGGTTTTGTTTATTGTATTAAAGGCTTTGAGAAGTTCTATGACAAAGGAACTATCATCTAGTGGTGTTCTGTAAACTAGATCTCTGGACAAAAAAATCTCTACTTTGTAGTGTTTGTGAATTTCCATGTGTCAATATTCCTATCACAGCCTATTTCAAACTACCAATGTGAAAGGAGGCGAAGCTGAAAAGAGATAAGCAGAATTAGCTCTTGTGAGCTGGTATAAACCAGCTCCAACAAACTACTGCTTTATCATATCAAGATTTGTGATGACTTAACCCCCCCCCCGGCCCCGTGAAGTCCCTAGGTGATGCAAAGAGTTAAGCGATCTACTAATATCTGAAAGGCTGGTGGTTTGAACTCACCCAGAGGTGCCTCAGAAGACAGGCCTGGTGATTTGCTTCCAAAAGATTATAGCCTTGAAAACCCGGTAGAGTAGTTCTACTCTGCTCAAATGGGGTCCTGATGAGTCAGAATCAACTAGCCAGCAACTAGCAACAACAACGACAAACTTCTCCCTACTTTCTGTTTAACAATATGCTTATTTGAAAAGCGTAGAAATGTTTTGCAGGGTACCTCTTTGTAAAAGTTGCCCAATGTTGCATTTCTGTCTTATTTTCATTTATATACACTTTCTTGAGTGGTTAACAGGGGGTGGGGGCTATAGCTAGCGCATACTTCCTGGGGACAGGGTTTCTCATATATGAAATTGTTCTGTAATTTGTGTCACATATAAAATGAGTTGAGACCTAATGGTCTAAGAGAAGACTAATCTAATCCAGTCCTCTTCTTTGAAGGCCCAGAAACTCACTCACGTTAGTGCCCAAAGAAGGTTAGGTCCTGAATGTTTGACTAACTTATGCTAACTGAAGGTAATATGATACTGAGACAGAACCTAAAATGCCCTGTTGTCATTCAGCCATGCCTGCTGGGAAAACAAATATGAATCAGAAGCTACCAACTGACTTACTATAAGACTTATTGACTTACTATAATGCAACAGGGACTGAGTTCAAAGTCCATTGATCCAGCCATATTATCCGTGTTAATAGCGCTACAAGAGTTAGTTATATAATTTAGCAGGAACAATACAAGATTATCTGATGTTCCCATTTCACTTTAGGGATGATCTTGCCAATGGCATTACTAGCTAAAGCTTTCTTCCCCTGACCAATACCAGGATGGGTTCTGCCAGAATTTGCTTATTATTGCTCTCTCTCTCTCTCTATATATGTATTTCATCAAGTCACTGTCTACCCTATAGGTGTTGGAATATTCATTCTCTCTCAGTATTTTTTTTTAAATGATCCTTGATTTTTTTTTTTTTAATCATGCTTTAGGTGAAGGCTTACAGCTCAAGTTCATTTTTCATTCATAAGTTTATGCACATATTGTTTGCGACATTGGTTGCAATCTCCACAATGTGACAGCACACTTCCCCTTTCCACCCCAAGTTCCCTGTGTCCATTCGACCAGGTCCTGTCCGTTTCTGCCTTCTCATCCTACCTCTGGACAGAAGCTGTCCATGTGTTCTTGTATATTTGATTGAATTAAGAAGCACACTACTCACATGTATTATTTTTTGTTTTATAGTCCTGTCTGATCTTTGTCTGGAGAGTGGGCTTCAGGAATGGTTTGAGTTCTCAGTATTTTTTAATATCTCTATATTCATCCATTATGTTATTCTCACTAATTCACAGTCAAATGATAGTTTTCCCTTTAACTCCACGCTGTTGTGGGCAACTTGTGGTTTTATTTATTTATCCAAAAATACCGATTGTGCTTCAGCTATGCATCAGGTATTGTGTGAAGCACTGGGAATACAAATGTCAGCAAGGGAGACATGATCCCTGACCTCATAGAGCTTATTGACCTTTTAGCTCTACAACCTGCTAGCTGCTAGCCCTCTGAAAGGGTAAATCACTTCATCTCTGAGGGCACCAAACAGTATGAACAGAGATGGGGAAACAGGGAGGAATAAGCTTCTTGAGCTGATAAGGGGGTCTTTGCATAATTATAACAAATGCTGTGTGTTGGGAAAGAACGGATGACACTATTGTACCAAGATTATGTTGGAATTTGAGAGTCACTTTTTTTTTTTTTTTAGAGCATTCAACTAAATAGAAAAGAGCATATTTTTTTGTTAGTTGAAAGGCAAGAGGACATAATTTTCTTAACAGAGGAGTGACATGACAATTACTACAGTATGCAGGAAATTCAACTTATTAGTATTTGCATGGATTAAATGTGGATGGACTGGCAATTGAGATCTCAGGTATTAACATACAATAGACCTGGATTTCAAGCCAAAGTACAGTACTTGTCAGCAGGACACACTTGGACAAGTTACTTAATCTTTCCATGCCGTGGTTTCCTTGCCTTTCTGTGCCTCGGTTTTCTCATCTATAAAATTAGGGTAATAACACTTACTCAGTAGAATTATTGTCAGACTTAAAAGTGTTTACTCAGTGTCTGACATATAGTAAAAGTCAATAAGAGGTGACTTCTGCCATCACCACTGTCACTGAATAAAAATAACACATGGGTGCAGAAGATTTCAGAATAATTAAATGATCTATGTAAGGCCTGTTGACACTCTAGTTTGTTTTCTAGATTTCTAGTTTATATAGAAATAAACAAATATTATAAGTCAGTTGAAATTTAAATCAACAGAACACGAGTACCAGTTTGGTGAAATAAGTAAACATTATTTAGACTTTGTTATCAATGGGAGATTGATTACAACAGTGGGGCCAATTCTTCACCCCTTGTCATGGAACATTGGATCTCCTGCTATCAAGAGGCAGGACAGTCTATCTATATGTGTATCGACATCTGTATCGAATCTATCTATATTATGTATCTATCTATCATCTATCTGCCTATCTATCACTAAATTTGACCAGTGAAGTGTTAATAGAAATAAGCTCATAACGTCTTGCAAAAGCGAATGCGCAATCCCACCTGTCCTCCCACACCTCTGCCATTGCCGTGAGAAAGATATTCTGCAGCAGGCTGGAGATATGTGGAGCCGAGCCAAATTGGTCCAGTCCCCCCAGGTGACAGCCAAGCAACCTCCAAGATCTTTGTATATCACTGAGATGTGTGGTTATTTGTTACTCAGCAATAGCTAACTGATGCACTGCAGACACATACAACATCAAATCCTAATAAGAAAAAAAAAAAGGAAAAACACTACCTACCTTACAAGGTTGTTCTAAGGATTACAAGAGACAGTATGCAAAGTGCCTAACACTAAGAAGGCATTAAGTGATGGTTCCAGAGTCTGAAGAAGTCAACTTCCAATAAATTTCTAGAAACTTCCCACAGTGCAATACATTTTCAAGTCTGTGATTACTATTAGACATAAAAAGAAAAAAGAAAAGAAAATGTCACATTAGACCTCTTGGTGCTAGATTTCTGTAGGTTTATAACTCCAAAATAGAGACTTTCTTTCTGAATTTTTATACATTGCTTGAAAAGATCCATTTTATATGACAGACATGAAAATAAGTTCCTTTCTAAACAGTGAACTGCTCTAGAGAAGACTTCATTTCCCACCATTAATACAATGGTCCGATTGTCATTTACATAATGGACTTGAGCAGTCAATGATTGGTTAAATTGCTCAGTCTGTCTCTTGCATGCAAGGCTTTTGCTGTGAGCAAGCATCAAGCACAAAATCTGGCTGCCATGGAACATTAAACAGGTATTCTCCTTTTTAAACTTTGTGATCTCAATTACCTGGAGTTATCCAATAGAAAATAGATGCAAATTAAGAGCTCAATTGACAAAAATAATACTAAAAAAAAATAATAGGTAGCATTTATTCTGGCTTCCTATGAGGATGGCTCCGAAAAAGTATGGAAAGCACAGCTAGCACTCCCAAATAAAATGTGTGCTCCTACGGTTTCATAAACATCCTTCGTGCTCTCTTCCCAAATATTGACCTTTCTGTGCTGAATGCAAAGGTAAACACAGGCACAAACAGGGTAGAATCGTCATAGAAAGCTGCCTCTCTTTAGAACATGTAAATGCTTCGATGGGTTTTACTGCTTTATTTTTAGACTTACTGGAGAAAGAGGGGCAGGTTTATTCAGTCTGACTTATGCCTGCTGAATTGGGCATTGAAAGGGCCAAGAAGCTGATAGAATTTTGGCCTTCTCTTAACACAACTGGCAAAAGATTTCCGGCATCCTACAGAAAGTCATTAAAGAGGCAGTTCTCTGTTTTTCGTTTGTGTGTGTTTATTTTTCTTTTCTGTTTGTTCATTTGATTTGTTTTTGCTTTATGAAAGATTTGAAGGAGATAAAGGGCTTTGCTATTCTTTAAAAAGTACACTTATGACAATCCTTAAAAGAGTTAGGATAATGTTTCACCTTACATCAATTAGTGAAAGTCTAGGTTTTCCCTAGAAATTTTGTAACCTTGAAGGCATTAATGGAGAGGGGAATAGAAAAGTAAATCCAAAACGTTACTTGTATTTAGGAATATGGAAAACCAAGATGAAAATTGAGCCTAGCATCAACTTCTACATTGAATTGAATTCTGTTTTAGATGATCATTTGGCCTGGACAAGTTGTAGAGTCACATCAAGTTTATCAATGGTGTTTTGTCTGTGAAATCTACTGTTCATATTTAATGTAAATAGGCACTTAATAAGTTCTAATTGAAATGAAATGAGGTTAGAGTAGGCAGATAAAAAGACAAGTAATTGATCAGTTTTGTGATGGGACAACATGGAGATAAATAGTTGAGTTCTTAAAAATATTCAGGGATTTGGCATATAATGGATGGAATAGCTGCTGGCTGTTCCTTTTGTGTGTGTGTGGTAATTTTGGCAAGGTAAAATTATCACTGATGAGATTGTGGCTATAAGGAAGGTGTTACCTTCCACTCCAGTTCTTACATCTAAAATGAACTCATTCATAAACATTCATAAACACATGAAGCAGATAGCAAAACTTGTTCTGTCAAATAGTCCCAGACTATTCTTCACTTACTTTCAACCCTTCATTCCTGCTCTCATTTCTATAGCTCTCATATTCCGAGCTCAGAACTGTGGCTGTTTTTGAGAATTAACCTATGTCAAATTGTCCATGTATGATTATTAGATTATTTGTAGTAGACCTTGGTAGTTCCTGTGGAGATGAGGAGTAGCTATCGCTGATAACATCAATACTAGGGTACTAGGTAATAAAAACAAACAAAAACGAGTGTCAGCAAATTCAGTCACACTTAGGGATGTTTCTTAGAAGTGATGCTTAATTTAAAAAAGAGTAACAATAGCTCAACAGTCTGTTCTATACATTCAAAGATGTCCTAGTTACCTGTTCTTTTAGGTGTTCTAAACATAATATGACTAACAGGTTCACTAGAGAAAGATATAACAATCTAGAAACAGGAGTCAGTTATCACCAGGTGAATAGAACGCTTTGACACCATAGCTGAATACAGAACCGTTTTAGAACTTAGCCCCAGGACTACCTTGCAGTGTTAAGGGATGAAGGTCTCACTAGACATTCTATTCATGCTAGGGTGAGGTGTGTCTCCAATGTATTTTAAACAGTAAATGAGTCTTGAATACTGCTAATTTGTGATCCTTGGAAACCTATTTTTTAATATTTATTTAAGTTAATTAGGAAAGCCTCTGGTATTGATTGGCAATAAAGAGAGCTGACTCATAAAAACAACCTCTGGATTATCTCAGGGTATGAATTCTCTAAATGACCAGTTCAAACACACAAACACACACATACTTATATCATACTGTCTGCAAGTTTATAAAGTACATGTATGTAACAGTTGTCCCAAACTTCTTTCAGACAGGTTTTTTAACATCCACAAATTTTAATCCTGCATGCTTTAGTTATTACATTTTGGTGTTCTATTTGGATCCTGTCATGGTTTACAACTTTGATTTAAGCACTCACACCCCACCCACTCTCCTCCCCCAAAGCCTTCTCTATCTCTAGCCCCATAAAACCTTGTAGGTAAAGTCATTTCCAATCCTCTTAGAAAGGAAGGAATATTGGAGAGAATAATACAGTAAGACTTGTGAAAGACAGAACCTGTGTAAGGTGGAAACCTGTCAGAGAAGGAAAATTCAAATATTTTCCACTAAAATGAGCAACACAAAAGTGGTAAAATTGTACTCTGTCAAAGGTAGAAAACAGGCGAGACCCAGAAAAACAAGGCAGCCTCATCAAGTTTGGGCTCTCACAGATTTCACTGTACTTTGAATTACTTCCAGAATGTTGAAGACTAAAGTACGTGTAAATAGTAGCAAAAGGAAATAGTATTGAATGAAAGGAATTATTTAGGTATAGAGGAAAACACATACATAGATTTTGGATTCAGTTATCCTTGAGTTTGAAACCTGACTTCATCATTTATTGGCAGTATGATCTTGTGTATGACAGGGCCAATAAGCAACACCATGATAAATGGAGAAAAGATTGAAGTTGTCAAGGATTTCATTTTACTTGGATCTACAATCGATGCTCATGGAAGCAGCAGTCAAGAAATAAAATGACACATTGCATTGGGGGCAAATCTGCTGCAAAAGACCTCTTTACAGAGTTAAAAAGCAAAGATGTCACTTTGAGGACTAAGGTGCACCTGATCTAAGCTACAGTATTTTCAATCACCTCATATACATGTGAAAGCTGAACAATGAATAAGGAGATGGAAGAAGAATTGATGTCTTAGAATTATGGTGTTGGCAAAGGACTGCCAAAAGAACCAACAAATCTGTTTTTGGAAGAAGTACAGCCAGAATGCTCTTCAGAAGTGAGGATGGTGAGACCTTATCTCACCTACTCTGGACATGTTATCAGAAAGGATCAGTGCCTAGAGAAGGACATCATGCTTGGGAAAGTAGAGTGTCAGTGAAAGAGAGGAAGACCTTCAATGAGAAGAATTGACACAGTGGCTGCAACAATAAGCTTAAGCATAGCAACGGTTATGAGGATGGCACAGGGCAGCATTTCCTTTTAATGTACATAGGGTCACTACCCAGTCCAAACTGACTCAGTGGAACCTAACAACAATGACATGACCTTGTGCACATTGCGTAATGTCTTTAAATTTTAGTTTCCTCAACTTTAAAATGGGGAATTTTTTACCCACTAAATATTATAACATATTGCATAAATGGAGCCCTGGTTGTGCAGTGGTTAAGTGTTCTGATGCTAACCAAAAGGCCAGCAGTTCAAATTCAGCAGCTGCTCTTTAGAAACCCTGCAGGGCAGTTCTACCCTGTCCTATAGGGTCACCATGAGTCGGAATCAGCTGACGGCAATGGGTTTTTTTTTTTTTTTTTAGGTGGTCTTTGGGGTTCCTACTCATTTGCAATTGTTTAAGTGTTGCCTGGCTGTTTTGGAAAACAAAGGCACCTTAATTTGTCAAGAAATTCCAAGGGATATCTTTCAAGAACTGAACATAAAGGCCAAATCTTGAGTTCTTTGTATCATATGTATGTCAAGTACTTAAGTAATGCCTGATATATTCTAACTCAGAAAATAGTATTTGTGAGTGTTTAGTAGCAGTATCTGAGTAGCATTATACCTACCTGTTGCCATCGAGTCAATTCCCACTCATAGAAACCCTACAGTCAATTCCCACTCACAGAAACCCTACAGAACAGAGTAGAACTCCCCCATAGACTTTCCAAGGAGTGCCTGGTGGATTCGAACTGCCGACCTTTTGGTCAGCAGCTGTAGTGCTTAACCACAATGCCACAATGGTTTCTGAGTAGTATTAGTCATTATTATCATTGTTGTTGATCTCATTGTTAATCCTACAGATTAGATGTGAAATTGCAAGAGATCATTGAGATCCATAAAATTAAAAAAGTTTTTAATGACTACATAGAACTAATTGGTTTGTGAATTAGTTGTCTATGTATAGCAGACTCTACTAGTAATTACCATGAGAGATTCTATGTGTACAGATTGCTCATTGTACCAAGAACCAGTGACATCAATTCTGCGGCATAGTGGCTAAGTGCTATGGGTGCTAACCAAAAGGTTGGCAGTTCAAATCCACCAGGTGCTCCTTAGAAACTCCATGGCGGCAGTTCTACTTTGTCCCATAGGGTCACTGCTATGAGCTCATTGTACATTGGTCTTTAAAACCATACCTGTGTGTTGTGATTATCTTTAGTAATGCTATCTTCATTCATAAAAGACAACAAATGCAGGTTTGTATATGCATATATATTATTACTTTATTTTGTGTGTGTTGACTTCAAAGAGGAATGCCAATGGGATGTTAGTAAGATTATAGGTTACAGTCATAAAAGGAAAAAATTCATCATTTTCACAATAGGCCTTCTAGCATGGGGGTTATGAACTTTAATGTTTGTATAGGACAGATCAGGGTTGTAAACCTGGCCCTGCCTCTTACAATCCATGAAACCTCAGTTGTAACATCAATAAAATGGGAAGAAAAACAATAAAGTTGTTGTGAGGATAAAATAAGATAATGTGTTTAAAATATTTAGCACAGTACCTGGCACATAGTAAATGCTAACTATATCCATACTACAGCCAAAGAGAACACCAGAAAACCTCCCAGATGCTTCACTGACATGTTAAGTTTGGTCTTTTTTTTTTTAATTGCTACAAATTTGGACCCATAGATAATTTTCTAATATTTGAGTCATCAGGAAAATGTCTGAATGTAGACACACTTTTCATTAGGCTCAAAGAAGAAAGTTTGCAATTAATCCTACTGCAGGCGAGGTACAATGCCATGGTCCAAAGAAAATCCAGATGTAGACTGAGCTAAAGACCATGTCGAGTCCATTCTGACTATGGTGACCCTATGTGCGGCAGAGTAGAACTGTGCTCCACAGGGTTTTCAACGGCTGACTTATTGGAAGTAGATCTTCAAGCCTTTCTTCTGAGGTGCCTCTGGGTAGACTTGAACCTCCAACCTTTCTGTGAATAGCTGAGCATGTTAACTATTTGTATCACCTGAGGACTCCTAGGATCTACCTTAGATTTCCTCTTAATCTCTCTTCTTAGGCACCTCCTGTCAACTAATTATGGAAGGGTACTAAGAATATAGGGGGCCTTCTGGGTTTCTGAAGACTGTGTGGATGGAGTGAAGTGTCAATAGGGCCCTGAGCCTTAGTCAGACAAAAGGCTCATAGATGGTCTCCAACTTCTACGGCTGGGAAATCTCCACTTTGTGTAGTCCATGCACACTATAGGCATATATCACATGCTGAAGAAACTATGAAAGTCACTTATAAAAATAGCAACTATAATGATCAAAGCAAACACATGCTTACTTTTCCATGTATGTTCCAGGCACTGGGTTAAACACTCTTTTAATCCCCATAGTTACCAAGTAGGTACTACAACTTTCCTCATTTCTACAGATGGCAATGAAGTGTAGGAAGTTAAATAATTGATCGAAGTTGCACAGCTCACTGAGATTTTGGATTCAGGCAGCCTGACCCCAGAACTAGACTGTTAACTCCCAAGCTACAGCTACAGCATCTCGTTTTTACACGTCTTCCTAACCATTAAGTGACAGGCCAAGATCCCCAACAAATCCTAAAAGGTCTGCTATTAAAGCCTTGCAAAAAATGTGATGTAACACAAGGCCACTCCATACATTACAGTCAAGGCATTGCCCCAACCTAAAATAGTTACGAAAATCTTCAAACTCCCTTAAAATGGATTGAAAGCCCTTCACAATATTGCCACTATTTTACTTTCTAGTCTCATCTCTCTCCATTAACCCCTCATACTGTTTCTCCCAATCTAAGCTGCAATCATGCTAAATTAATTTCACTCTTGTAGGGATTCCACGGGCAGAATACAGCCTCCACCCGTTTGATTTTATTAGTGCCTAAGTTTTTTTTTTAAGTGTTCTGGTTAGCTTAGCCTGTGCCCATGCAGCTAGTAGCCTGACTATAGGATAAGTGGGTCTCTCTGATGACCAAGCCTTAGTGTTTGCCTCTGGCATTAGGGATATACTTTGTATCAATTGGTGCAAACGGTTAACATGCTAGAATGCTAACTGAAAAATTGGAAGCTGTGATCCAATAGAGGTGCCTTAGAAGAAAGGCCTGGTGCTCTATTTCTGAAAAATCAGCCATTTAAAACCCTACGGAACACAGTTCTATGTTGACATATATAGGGTTGCCATGAGTTGGAGCCAACAAGACAGCAACTGGCTACTGGTCTTATCAATTACATTTCCTAAGATTTTACATATTTTTGTAATAGCAATGTATAAAGGAAGCAGAAACAGGAAGTGACTGGTACATGCAAACCTAGGAGGATTCCTGAATTTAAAAATACTGAAGTATGATTTGGCACAACTCAAAATGAGAGAAAACAGCTGCAAACATCCATTAATAGTCAGAAAGTGGAATGTATGAAGTATGAAAATTGGAAACTGTCAAAAATGAAACTGAACTCATAAACCTCAATATCCTAGGCATTGGTGAGCTGAAATGGACTGGTATTGGCCATTTGGAACAGAACAATCATATGGTCTACTATGCTGGGAATGACAGCTTGAAGAGGAATGGCATTGTATTCGTCGTCAAAAAGAACATTTCAAAATTTATCCTGAAGTACAACCCTATCAGTGATAGGGTGATATCCATACACCTACGAGGAAGACCAGGTAATACGACTATTATTCAAATTTACGCACCAACCACTGAGGCCAAAGATAAAGAAATTGAAGATTTTTACCTACTTCAGCAGTCTGAAATTGATCGAACATGCAATCAGGATAGGTTGAAAGTTATTGATGATTGGAGTGCAAAAGTTGGAAACAAAGAAGGATAGGTACTTGGAAAATATGGCCTTGGTGATAGAAACCATGCCAGAGATCACATGATAGAATTTTGCAAGGCCAACGCCTTCTTCGTTGCAAAAAGATTTTTTCACCAACATAAACAGTGACTACACTCATCAACCTCCCAAGATGGAAGAAAAAGGAATTGGATTGACTATATCTGTGGAAAGAGACAACAGAAAAGTTCAATATCATCAGCCAGGGGCTGACTGTAGAACAGACCATCAATTGCTCACATACAAGTTCAAGTTGAAACTGAAGAAAATTAGAACAAGTTCACAAAAGCCTTGAGTACAACCTCGAGTATATTCCACCTGAATTTAGAGACCTTCTCAAGAATAGATTTGACGGATTGAACACTAATACCTGAAGACCAGACAAGTTGTAGAATGACATCAAGGACATCATACAAGGAGAAAGCAAGAGGTCATTAAAAAGACAGAAAAGATCAAAATGTATATCAGAAGAGACTCTGAAACTTGGTCTTGAATGTCGAGTAGCTAAAGTGAAAGGAAGAAATGATGAAGTAAAAGAACTGAACAGAAAATTTCAAAGGGTGGCTCAAGAAGACAAAGTAAAGTATTACAACGACATGTGAAAAACCTGGAGACAGAAAATCAAAAAGGAAGAACACACTTGGCATTTCTCAAGCTGAAAGAACTGAAGAAAAAATTCAAGCCTTGAGTTGCAATAGTGAATGATTCTACAGGGAAAATATTAACGCAAGAAGCATCAAAAGAAGACGGAAGGAAAACGAGTTTCCAGGAATTGACGGAATACCAGTTAAGATGTTTCAACAAACGAATGCAGCACTTGAAGTGCTCATTCTTCTATGTCAAAAAACTCGTAAGACAGCTACCTGGCCACCCAACTGGAAAAGATTCATATTTTTGCTTATTCCCAAGAAAGGTAATCCAACTGAATGCAGAAATTATTGAACAATATCATTGATATCACATGCAAGTAAAATTTTGCTGGAGATAATTCAAAAGTAGCTGCAGCAGTATATCAGCAGGGAACTGCCAGAAATTCAAGGCAGATTCAGAAGAGGACATGGAACCAGGGATATAATTGCTGATGTCAGATGTATCCCGGCTGAAAGGAGAGAATACCGGAGAGACATTTACCTGTGTTTTATTGACTATGCAAAGGCATTCCACTGTGTGGATCATAACAAATTATGGATAACATTGTGAAGAATGGGAATTCCAGAACACTTTATTGTGCTTGTGAGGAACCTGTACACAGATCGAGGCAGTCATTTGAATAGAGCAAGGGAATATTGCGTGGTTTAAAGTCAGGAAAGATGTACATCCAGGTTGTATCCTTTCACCATAGCTATTCAATCTGTATGCTGAGCAAATAACCCAAGAAGCTGGACTCTATGAAGAAGAACAGAGCAGCAAGACTAGAGGAAGATGCATTAACAACCTGCATTATACAGATGCCACAATCTTGCTTGCCAAAAGTGAAGAGGACTTGAAGCACTTAGTGATCAATGGAGTTCAAAGACTACGGCCTTCAGTATGGATTACACCTCAACATAAAACAAAAATCCTCACAACTGGACCAAATAGCAACATTGTGATAAACAGAGAAAAGTTTGAAGTTGTCAAGAATTTCATTTTGCTTGGATCCACAATCAACACCCATGGAAGCAGCAGTCAAGAAATCAAAAGATGCATTGCACTGGGCAAATCTGCTGAAAAAGACTTCTTGGTTTTCTTTTTTTTTAAGTGTTGAAAAGCAAAGATGTCACCTTGAAGACTAAGGTGTGCCTGAACAAGCCACGGTGTT
Source organism: Loxodonta africana (assembly GCF_030014295.1). Classification (NCBI taxonomy): domain Eukaryota; kingdom Metazoa; phylum Chordata; class Mammalia; order Proboscidea; family Elephantidae; genus Loxodonta; species Loxodonta africana. The sequence goes on from NC_087344.1 coordinate 110,323,712, forward strand.
TCTAATTGTCTCATACACATGTGAAAGCTGGACAATGAATAAGGAAGACTGAAGAAGAATTGATGCCTTTGAATTGTGGTATTAGCAAAGAATATTGAATACACCACAGACTGCCAAAAGAACAAACTTTTCTGTCTTGGAAGAAGTACAACCAGGATGCTCCTTAGAAATCAGGGTGACTAGACTATGTCTCACATGCTTTGGACATGTTATCAGGAGGGATCAGTCCCTGGAGAAGGACATCATGCTTGGTAAAGTACAGAGTCGGTAAAAAAGAAGAAAACCCTCAACCAGACACATGGACACAGTGGCTGCAACAATGGGGTCAAACATACCAACCATTGTAATGATGGTGCAGAACCAGGCAGTGTTTCGTTGTTGTATATTGGGTCACTGTGAGTTGGAACTGACTAGGCAGCACCTAAAAACAACAAAGTAAGATTTGGAGCCCTGGTGGCACAGTGATTAAGAGTTCAGCTGCTAACCAAAAGGCCGGCAGTTATCCAACAGCTGATCCCTGGAAACCCAATGGGGTGCTTCTACTCTATCCTGTATGGTTGCTATGAGTCAGAATCAACTCAACAGAATTTTTTTTTTTAAAGTAAGATTCAGGTTATTTATATAGATAACAGGATTTGATATCAATCTAGTTTCTAGCATATGAGTCTGGCTGTACAATTGCTGGTAAGCATCTGTCACAGTCAGTTTTGAAGATCCTGCCACCAGAAGCTTCTTCATATTTCCTTTACAATTATCTATTGATCGTCTTGTGTGACTCATCTTGGAAGTTACACAGTTCTACTTAGATGGCCTCTGCTGATCCATGATTACTTTGAACAAACAGTCTGATAGTAGCTAGGAAAAGAAGGACAAGAAAACACAGCAATAACTGTGCGTGTGTGTTTGAACATTTACAATTAATCATGGCTTTAGCATTTTTTTTTTTTTTTTTAGCATTTCAGGGGGAAAAATGAGCAACAAAAGAAAAACACAAAAGTTTTTTATTGTGAGCTTTTAAGTTTTAAATTATTGAATGATTTACCATTTAAGAAAATCTCCTGAAGGAGCTAGTTAATAATATACAGTTGTTTTACAGTTTTCAGAGTGTTCCCATCTTACAACCCAAGGAGGCTGACAGGACATGGCTTATCACCCTACTTTATAAATGAGGAAGACCAGGAATACTGAGATTATGTGATTTAGATCATTGAGCCTTTACAACTCTTTATCTTTTTGTTTTTCTGACATTCCCCAGATCTCTCTCTGTATTTCCCTATACGTTATTAGACATTAGATCTTGAACCTCAAAAATTTAGTGCTTATTAGGATAGAAAATCCACTTTCCAATGGGTCTAACATTTACAAAATTGTTCTCTGTAGTCAGAAGATTATTTTGCCAATCCTTCTCTCTGCTTTTCCCTTGCAGGTTTTTGTTCACAATTGTAATCTTCCTTTTTTATAAGAGGGATACAAGGCTTCGGAAGCCAAGGAGAGTAAAGGGTGAGAACATTCCCACTGGGTATTGGCCTGCTTCCAGCCCCTAGAAAGACATCATTTTCAGTGTTATGCTTCCAATTTCCCTGGAAAGGTCTTGCCTCTTTTCCCACACCACAGCCCTCCCTATTCTTGCAAGCTTGTGTCTGAACTGCCTCTGCTTGTCTTTGCCTTTTCAAAAAATCTAGGTGCTTATCTCAGATATACCATTACAAGTGCCTCATCTGCTCTATTTTTCTCAGGGATACCAACCCCTGCTGTCACTGTTTGATTATCGAGACTGCAATCTTTATATATATACAGAGAGAGAGAGAGAGGGAGGGAGAGAGAGGTAGGTAGATAGATGACAGATAGATGTTGTTATTAGGTGCAGTCAAGTTGGTTCCAACTCATAGCAACCCTATGAACAACAAACGAAACACTGCCTGGTCCTGCACCATCCTCACAATCGTTGTTATGCTTGAGGTCATTGTTGCAACCACCGTGTCAATCCACCTTGTTGAGGGACTTCCTCTTTTCCACTGACCCTGTACTCTGCCAAGCATGATGTCCTTCTCCAGGGAATGATCTCTCCTGACAACATGTCCAAAGTATGTAAGACGCAGTCTCGCCATCCTTGCCTCTAAGGAGCATTCTGGCCGCACATCTTCCAAGACAGATTTGTTCGTTCTTTTGGCAGTCCATGATATATTCAATATTCTTCGCCAACACCACAATTCAAAGGCGTCAACTCTTCTTCAGTCTTCCTTATTCATTGTCCAGCTTTCACATGCATATGATGTGATTGAAAATACCATGGCTTGGGTCAGGCACACCTTAGTCTTCAGAGTGACACCTTTGCTCTTCAACACTTTGAAGAGGTCCTTTGCAGCAGATTTGCCCAATGCAATGTATCTTTTGATTTCTTGACTGCTGCTTCCATAGCTATTGATTGCGTATCAAAGTAAAATGAAATCCTTGACAACTTCAATCTTTTCTCCATTTATCATGTTGTTGCTCATTGGTCCAGTTGTGAGGATTTTTGTTTTCTTTATGTTGAGGTGTAATCCATACTGAAGGCTGTGGTCTTTGATCTTCATTAGTAAGTGCTTCAAGTCCTCTTCACTTTCAGCAAGCAAGGTTGTGTCATCTGTATAACACAGGTTGTTAATGAGTCTTCCTCTAATCCTGATGCCCTGTTCTTCATATAGTCCAGCTTCTCAGATTATTTGTTCAGCAGATAGATTAAATACGTGTGGTGAAAGAATACAACCCTGACACACACTTGTCCTGACTTTAAACCGATCAGTATCCCCTTGTTCTGTCTGAACAACTGCCTCTTGATCTATGTAAAGTTTCCTCATGAGCACCATTAAGTGTTCTGGAATTCCCATTCTTCGCAGTGTTATCCATAGTTTGTTATGATCCACACGGTCAAATGCCTTTGCATAGTCAATGAAACACAGGTAAACATCCTTCTGGTAGTCTCTGCTTCCAGCCAGGATCCATCTGACATCAGCAATGATATATCCCTGGTTCCACGTCCTCTTCTGAAACCGGCCTAAATTTCTGGCAGTTCCCTGTTGATATACTGCTGCAGCCGTTTTTGAATGATTTTCAGCAAAATTTTACTTGCTTGTGATATTAATGATATTGTTCTATAATTTCCACATTCAGTTTGATCACCTTTCTTGGAAATAGGCATAAATATGGATCTTTTCCAGTCAGTTGGCCAGGAAGCTGTCTTCCTTATCTTGGCATAGACGAGTGAGCACCTCTAGCGCTGCATCTGTTTGTTGAAACATCTCAATTGATATTCCATCAATTCCTGGAGCCTTGTTTTTCGCCAATGCCTTCAGAGCAGGTTGGACTTTTTCCTTCAGTATCATCAGTTCCTGATCATATGCCACCTCTTGAAATGGTTGAATATCAACTAATTCTTTTTGGTATAATGACTCTGTGTATTCCTTCCATCTTCTTTTGATGCTTCCTGCATCGTTTAATATTTTCCCCATGGAATCCTTCACTATTACAACTTGAGGCTTGAATTTTTTCTTCTGTTCTTTCAGCTTGAGAAATGCCGAAGGTGTTCTTCCCTTTGGTTTTCCATTTCCAGCTCTTTGCACGTGTCATTATAATTCTCCACTTTGTCTTCTCGAAAGGCCCTTTGAAATCTCCTGTTCAGTTCTTTTACTTCATCAATTCTTCCTTTTGCTTTAGCTACTCGATGCTCAAGAGTAAGTTTCAGAGTCTCCTCGGACATCCATCTTGGTCTTTTCTATCTTTCCTGCCTTTTCAGTGACCTCTTGCTTTCTTCATGGATGATGTCCTTGATGTTATTCCACAACTCCTCTGGTCTTCAATGCATCAAATCTATTCTTGAGATGGTCTCTAAATTCAGGTGGGATATACTCAAGGTCATATTTTGGCTCTTGTAGACTTGCTCTGATTTTCTTCAGTTTTAGCTTGAACTTGCATATGAGCAATTGATGGTCTGTTCCACAGTCGGCCCCTGGCCTTATTCTGACTGATGGTATTGAGCTTTTCCATTGTCTCTTTCCACAGATGTAGTCGATTTGATTTCTGTGTGTTCCATCTGGCGAGTCCAGATGCCGCCATTTATGTTGGTGAAAGAAGGTATTTGCAATGAAGAAGTCATTGGTCTTGCAAAATTCTACCATTCGATCTCCGGCATTGTTTCTATCACCAAGGCCATATTTTCCAACTACTGATCCTTCTTCTTTGTTTCCAATTTTTGCATTCCAATAGCCTGTAATTATCAATGCATTCTGATTGCATGTTCAATCAATTTCAGACTGCAGCAACTGATAAAAATCTTCTATTTTTTCATCTTTGGCCCTAGTGGTTGGTGCGTAAATTTGAATAACAGTCGTATTAACTGGTCTTCCTCATAGGCGTATGGATATTATCCTATCACTGACAGCGTTGTACTTCAGGATAGATCATGTGTCTGTCAGTTTGTCGTACTGTGGGGGCTTATGTGTTGCTCTGATGCTGGAACTTATGCCACCGGCATTCAGATACCAGCAGGATCACCCATGGAGGACAGGTTTCAGCTGAGCCTCCAGACTAAGACAGACTAGGAAGAAGGACCCAGCAGTCTACTTCTGAAAAGCATCAGCCACTGAAAACCTTATGAATAGCAGAGGAACATTGTCTGATATAGTGCTGGAAGATGAGCTCCCCAGGTTGGAAGGCACTCAAAAGATGACTGGGGAAGAGCTGCCTTCTCAAAGTAGAGTTGACCTAAATGAAGTGGATGGAGTAAAGCTTTTGGGACCTTCATTTGCTGATGTGGCACGACTCAAAATGAGAAGAAGCAGCTGCAAACATCCATTAATAATCAGAACCTGGAATGTACGAAGTATGAATCTAGGAGAATTGGAAATTGTCAAAAATGAAATGGAACACATAAACATCGATATCCTAGGCATTAGTGAGCTGAAATGGACTGGTATTGGCCATTTTGAATCGGACAATCATATAGTCTACTATGCTGGGAATGACAACTCGAAGAGGAATGGTGTTGCATTCATCGTCAAAAAGAACGTTTCCAGATCTATCCTGAAGTACAACACTGTCAGTGATAGGATAGATAAATAGATGGAAACCCTGGTAGTGTAGTGGTTAAGTGCTACAGCTGCTAACCAAAGGATGAGCAGTTCAAATCCACCAGGTGCTCCTTGGAAACTCTATGGGGCAGTTCTACTCTGTCCTATAGGGCCGTTATAAGTCAGAATTGACTCGATGGTATCAGATTTTTAGATAGATAGGTAAGTAGGTATATAGATAGATACATAGAGAGATGATAGATAGATAAATAGATAGATAGATGATAGATAGATAGATGATAGATAGATAGATAGATAGATAGATAGATAGATAGATAGATAGATAGATAGATAGATAGATAGATAGATAGATAGATAGATAGATGGTATATAGATAGATGATAGATAGGTAGGTAGGTAGGTAGATAAGTAGATAGGTAGGTAGATAGATAGATAGATAAAGATATACATACATGTCTCTGTTCTCCAAAAGAGGGAAAGCCTGGATGCTGGCCTTGAAGGGTGTTTTATTATGATTGTTATTTTCCATTTTCCATTCTTGCTTCTTCTAAGGAACATAGAGGCAGACTGTTGATATTTACTGTAAGTGCTGTGATACCAACAGAATTTGCATGATAGAATGCATTGCTCTGCCTTCACCTTAGATCAGGCCCCCATTACCTGGTGCCTAAAAAAAAAAAAAAATTTTTTTTTTTTTTTTAGCCTACATTAGAACAATGGCCTTATAACTGGCTTCCCTACTTCTCTTCAAGAAGTGTTTCTCAGCAATGGTAAATGGAATCACCTTTCTGAAATGCAAATCCTCTCATGCTGTTTACCTGTTTAAAACCTTCCAGAGTATCCCAACAGCTTTTAGGATTAAAGTCCATGTGCCATGGAATTATCTCTAGAGCCTTTCACCCTGTAGTTCCTGTTTACCTCTTCAGCCTGATTCCTTTCCTTGTAATCTTCCTTTCATCTATACTTCTTGCAATTTCCTTGCTGTGCCATCTCTTGATTCTGGGTGTTTGCACTTGTTATCTTAGCTTTTAGGATGCCTTTTGGAAACCCTGGTGGCTTAGTGGTTAAGAGCTATGGCTGCTAACCAAAAGATCAGCAGTTCGAATCCACTAGGTGCTGCTTGGAAACTCTATGGGGCAGTTCTACTCTGTTCTGTAGAGTCGCTATGAGTCAGAATCAACTCAATAGCAAGGGTTTAGTTTGGTTTTGATTTCTTCTGCCTGGCCAAAGCCAAAAAAAAAAAAACAAACTCATTGCTATCGAGTCAATTCTGATTCATAGTGTTTCCAAGGATCAGCTGGTGGATTTGAACTGCTGATTTTTTGGTTTGCAGTCATAGGTCTGAACTACTGTATCACCAGGGCTCTGCCTGGCCACTCACTCTTTATTCTTCAGGACTTACCCACACCTCATCACCCCTGACCACACAAACAGCATGGGTCTAGGATAAGAATCCCTTGTCTGGGCTCCAAGAACACCACAATTATCTGAACATTTCTTTGTAGTTTAAAGGCACAGGCTTTATATTATTCATCTCTGTTCACAGAGTAGGTACTCAGCAAATTATTATTGAATGAATTATTGACTTCTTTATGCTTAGTATATGAACATGCACAGTGTGTTTTCTGTAATCCCACCTGCTCAGAGACTGGGTTTTTGGTTTGTTAGAGGTCAAGCAGGAATACCAGCAAACTGGGAGTCAGAAGGTCCAGTTCTTATTACTAACTCTCCAACCCCAATTGAATGAGTGAATTTTGATGAGCCACTGTCTGGGCCTCTATTTTTTTCACATATTTTAAAATGTATATTTATTGAGTCCATACTAGGTGCTGGAGCTGTCCCAGATACTGAGGGTACACTAGTGTACAAAACAGGCAAAAACCTTTTCTTGAGAAAAATCTCACTGGGTTTGAGGACACAAAAAACACATGAATAGGTATGTAGTATGAGTCAAGTTATTTCAAAAGTTATGAAAAAATGAAACAGGATAAGGAAGTTAAAGAAGCATGATTTTAAAGAGGATGGGCATCATTTCTGATGAGGTGATATTTGAGCAGAGATGTAAAGGAAGTAAGAGAGTAAGCACACAGGTTTTAAAAGAAGGAGAATTCCAAACAGAGAGAACAGCAAGGTCAAAGACCCTGAGGTAAGATCGGGCATAGTACGTTCCAGAAACAACAAGGCCACCAGCACGGTTGGAGCACATTGAACAAGGAGAGAGTCACAAAAGACGAGGCCAGAGAGTTGGCAGGAAATAGGTCATGCAAGGCCTGTAACTCATGGTGAGAGGTTTCATTTTTCTCTGAGTTAGGTGGGAAGCCATTAGAGGATTTTGAGTAGATTTGACACATAACCTAATTACTTTTTTTAAAGGTTCACTCTGACTGTTCTATGGAATAGATTCTCTCAGGGTATTACAGCTGAAGACTTGGACTAGTGTGGTAGCACGAGATGCAGTGAGAAAGATGAATTCTAGATATATTTTGAAGATAGGCTTCATAGGACGGCATTTCACTGATGAAATGAATGCTAGATGTGTGAGAAATAGAAAGATCAGTAATGACTGTAAAAATATGGGCCATTTACTGAAATGGAAAGCTGTTAAAAGAACAGATTTGAGGTGAAACAAAGGATCAGCATTAGATGATAAGATATATATGAAAACCCTGGTGGCATAGTGGTTAAGAGCTACTGCTGCTAACCAAAATGTCGGCAGTTCAAATCCACCAGGCATTCCTTGGGAACCCTATGGGGCAGTTCTGCTCTGTCCTATAGGGTTGCTATGAGTCAGAATTGACTTGATAGCAACAGATTTGGGCTTTTTTTTTTTTTTGGTTATACACACAAACACACATGGATGCACACACAGGTAAAGGTGTTGAGTCAGCAATAAGATAACTGAGTCTGGAGAGTAGTGAGCTCAAAGTTAGATATTAAAATTCAGAATCACCAAAATATAGACAAATTTAATGCCGTGAGATTGGATGGAATCACCAAGGGAGTGAGGGGAGGCAGAGAAGACAAGGGATATGAGCACAGGTTAAAGGCCAGGGAGGAACTATCAGAGGAGACTGAACAGGAGAGATCTATGGAATAAGAATAAAACCAAGAAAAAATATCCTAGAAACCAAGTGAAGAAGACATTTTAAGGAATGAGTTATCAATTGTTTCAAATTTTGCTAATAGGTTGAATACGATGACTTTACCCCTAAATCTGATAATAAACAGGTTATTCATAACCTTGACAAAATACTACTTGGTTTAGTGCTGAGTACAAACTTAATAGAAACCCTGGTGATGTAGTGGTTAAGTGCTATGGCTGCTAACCAAAAGGTTGGCAATTTGAATTCACCAGGTGCTCCCTGGCAACTCGATTGGACAGCTGTACTCTGTCTTATAGAAATAACTTCATTAGTGATTAGAGAGTAAGTAGACACAGAGAATACAAACTATTCATGAAATAAAACAGTTGGCTTAAGTAAATTTTAAATTCCCTTTCCTCTTTAATTTCTATGTTTTTTTTTTAATTATTAGTATTATATCCCTGTTATATACCCCAGAACATACATGAGACGACAAATCAGAATATTTGAATTCAACTGAAAATCCTGGAAACTGAATTACCTTAAACGCACTTTATTTTTCCTCTGAGAATTCAGAAGGCATTTTAGTTTCTTTCGGAGCCTCATGGCTACTTTTAGCTGCATCAGTTATCATTGTGCTGCAGAACTGTCCAAATGTCAGTTAATAGAACCTGGGTAACTGAGAGCCTGTTGCATTTATACTCACCTTGCCTTTTGTTTCATTCTTTGTTTTGTTTTGTATTTTGTTTCCATCCATCTACCCACCCACCCGTCCGTCCGTCCGTCCGTCCATCCATCCATCCTCTACTTGTTCAACAGCATGACATATTTCAATATCCAAAGTTTTCTCTGCCTTTTAGTTTGGGACACAGAAATGAAATCACTCTGGACCCCTGCGAGAGTCTCCCAAAGCAGGTTTAAGTGAGGAACAGGCTCTGGAAGTGAGTGAGTCTAGAGCTATAAAGAGAGTGGGAAAGATACAAAGAGAAGCTGAAACAATATAGCCAGAAGATAATTTTAATCACAATCCCAGGGGAAACCTTGGGTTGAAGTCATAAGCCACACGCTAAACATCAGACTCAAAGGATGCGGTAAAGCTATAGCCAGGATAACCCATCTCCATTCCACCAAAATAATAATAATAATAATAATAAGTTATGGAGAAAGTTAGGTGCAGTGTATAGTCTGAGTCAGGAAAAGTAGTTTAAAATGAAGTCATTAAGGGAGAATGCTAGAAGCCCACTTTTATGTTATGAAGGTTTATAGAGCAAGGCAGGACTGATATGAAAAGATATGTGCGGTACCAGAACCAAACACGATTAAAGTAATGAGGAGATTGCTTTGATAAAGGTATGAGTAAGACTACACGTGAACATAGAGGAAGAAGTGCTCAGTTTTTCCTTCTTTCCTTTATTTTCTCTTTTTCTAGTCTTCTTTTTCTGAATCTATATTTTGTATTTCTCTTAAGATGCAATCCATAGAAATGAATTTCAGAATAAAACATTTTTTTAAACACACAATTTAGCTTTAATATAAATGGAGCTACTCCTTTTCATTTAACTTAATTTCTTAAATTATGTATTTATTTTTTTCCAGAAGAAACAGATATTGTCAGAAGTGACATTCTTGACACTATCTCAATGAGTAAATAATATTGCCTTATATTTAAAATGTAGGCTTCAGCACAGCAGCATGGGTAAGCACAATGAATACAAGACAGGGAAATTAGAAAAATAGTCTACTTTTTTTTGTACTCTTTGCTGCTTCAGCAGGACAAATGAAATAATGATTTTGGTTTATGTGTAGGGTTCAGAATCAAAGCCAGTGAAGCAGAATGCAGTTGAGGCTATCAAACGGACAGGTACATGGCTACTACAGGAAGAGACTTCCCCTGTGAGAGGAAGAAGATCCCGACACTCACACCTGCCTTTCTGATATACCTGCCTTCCCATCAGACACTTAAAACAGTTTGAGCAGTGGAGCAGATGTGCCTAGAGATATCAAATAGATACACTTGAGAGGGGGAGCATGGTGCAAGGTAGTTTCAAGTTCTTGAGAAAATTAAGTTGCAGTCAATGGAACTGAGAAGGGTCATCATATGGAACACTCCTCAAAGGATATGAATCTTTCTGAAGGAGTTTTCTGCCAGAGCCTTTAGGACTTTTATTCTGTTTGGGCAGATTCTGAGTCCTGAAATGGATTTCTCATTCCAAACTTGGTTAGGCTTTCCCTCTTACTTTGGAAAAGAAGTTTCCAGTAGTTATGACGGAAAGAGATAAAGATATACTCAACCTCAGGACTTCTTGCTGAATTAAAGGGGAAGTAGTTGTGCTTTGCCAATGGATTCAAAGACTAATTACTGAAGAATAAGGCCCACTAACTAGATCAAGAGGCTGTTGCTTGGACAGAACAAGAGGATGCTGTGCGGTTAAAGTCAGGAAAGGTGTGCGTCAGGGCTGTATCCTTTCACCATACCTTTTCAATCTGTATGCTGAACAAATAATTCGAGAAGCTGGACTATATGAAGAAGAATGGGGCATCAGGATTGGAGGAAGACTCACTGACAACCTGTGTTATGCAGATGACACCACCTTTTTTGCTGAAAGTGAAGAGGACTTGAAGTACTTACTGATGAAGATCAAAGACTACAGCCTTCAGTATGGATTGCGCCTCAACATAAAGAAAACAAAAATCCTCACAACTGGACCAATAAGCAAAATCATGATAAATGGAGAAAAGATTGAAGTTGTCAAGGATTTCATTTTACTTGAATCCACAATCAACCCCCATGAAAGTAGCAGTGAAGAAATCAAAAGACACATTGCATTGGGCAAATCTGCTGCAAAGGACCTCTTTAAAGTGTTAAAAAGCATAGGTGTCACTTTGAAGACTAAGGTGCACCTGACCCAAGCCTTGGTGTTTTCAATCGCATCATATGCATGTGAAAGCTGGACAATGAATAAGGAAGACAGAAGAATTGATGCCTTTGAATTTTGGTGTTGGCGAAGAATATTGAATATACCATGGACTTGCAAAAGAAGGAACAAATCTGTCTTGGAAGAAGTACAACCAGAATGTTCCTTAGAAGCAAGGAGGTGCTGGTTGTGTAAGGCCAAGGACAGCCCTAGCTGGGGATAACTCCCTTGTACAGGGAGGTTTAGGGTCAGCTCAAGTCCAGTGGGCAGCATCTTTTTAAAATCCCACCATACCCTGACTAAGCCCAGGTGGCACAAATGATTAAGCACTTGGGTGCTAACCAAGGTTGGTGGTTCAAACTCACCCAGCGGCTCTGCAGGAGAAAGACCTGGTTATCTGCTTCCATAAAGATCATAACCTAGAAAACCCTCAGGGGCAGTTCCTTCTGCTTCTGCTACATGTGGTCCCTGTGAGTCAAAAACGACTCAGTAGCACATAACAATGTACCCTGACCAGTAGGACTAACCACTTGCCTTTTTTGAGATCCACTTTAAGCTTTGCCTATTTTCATCCATAGCACTTGTAACAGTTCATCGCACGAATTTGCTCGTACACCTGTCTTAAAAACCAAAATGTAGGAAATTTGAGGGCAGGGATTGAATCTTATTTGTCTCTGTATCTCAAGCAACTAGCACATAACAAGCACTCAACAAATGTTTGTGGAAAAAACAGAAAATGAATGAATAAGTTAATAATCAGGAAGAGGCCAAATGATCACTCGAACTATGACTTCTCACTTCTTTCTGCCTCTTTCCCTATTAGTTACATTTAGCATTTGCTTTTTTTTTTCCCCTTCTGATTCTTACTCTATCTCGATATTCCTCAGTCATTCTCAATGACTGTAGTTCATGTCATAGCAGAACTGTTTCAAGGTCTTGGTCAGTCATGCCATCCCGGCATTAAGGGCCAGATGAGAAAGGGTTTGTGGGAGTTCTTTCTTACCTACAGATCTAAAGAGAGTGGGTGTGCTGAAATGTAGGCCAGCATTTAAGAACAAAATGTAAAATGATCCCAGCCCATTTCATACCCTGCGCCTTGCCATTTATGCTTCTCTCCAGCTGAAATTCTCCAAAGCTTCCCTGCCCTCCACTCTCAGACACTCCCTGGCTCTCGGGTCTTTGGGGGATGAACAGATGTTTATTGTTGTTGTTAGCTGCCATCAAAATGACTCCAACTCATAGCAGCCTTATGTTCAACAGAATGAAATGTTGCCCGGTCCTGCATCATCCTCACAGTCACCACCATGTTCAAGTCCATTGTTGTGGCTATTGTGCCAATACATTTCACCAAGAGTCCCCCTTGCTCTTGTTCATCCTCTACTTCACCAAATATGTTTTCCTCTAGTGACTGATGCCCTCTGATGATGTGTCCAAAGCAATTGAGTCTGACAATGTTTTGTTGTGATTTATAAGATTATCATTGGCTATTTATCAGAAGTAGATTTCCAGGCCTTTCTTCTTAGACTGTCTTAGCCTGGAAACTCTGCTGAAACCTGTCCACCATGGGTGATCCTGCAGGTGTTTGAAATGCTGGTGGCGTAGCTTCCAGTATCATAGCAACACATGAGCCACCACCACAACAAACTGACAGATGGGTGGTGGAGCTGTGTTTTATTCCCGCTTATAGTTGCATCTTAAGAGTTTGGCTAGAGTTTTAGAATTGCGAATACCACCCACTTTTATGGCCGCATCTTGGCTATGTCCTGTTTTCATGACTGCCTGGTGGAAGCAGTGTGGATAGGCCATTGCACCCTCCTGAAAATGTGTGAGTGCTCAGAAATGAGATGCTTATGCTTTCCAAGAGAAGAGACTGTGAGCAAGCTTTCTGCAAATCCCTTACACTAAGTGAGCTCACTTGACATTCCTGTTCTACGTGGGCTGGAGCTGGCACACAGCAGTGCCAGCGTTTCCTCTGCTGCTAGTGTGTAATTAAATGCTTTGTGAAGCATTTGGGCACGTTCAGTTATGTGAAAAACATCGCAGAAACGGAGGTTGCCTTTGTTCTTTAAAGTGGCTTGTTTCCTACATCCATTCAGTAATTCTTTCTCCAGGTATTTATTGGTTTCTGAGAAGACTGAGCTGGACAATTGAAATAAGAGATTTTGTCATTTTCGAACTGGGAAATCTCTGATAAGTAATTTTGAAATATCAGCTGTAAGGACACCCCTTTAATTTTGTAAGGGGAGCAAAGGCTATTCATTCTCTGCCTCTCGTTTCTAGTCTTTCACATTGCCTGGTAGGTTAGTAATAGGCTGCAGGCTCAGGTCAACCTAATTTCTAGAAGTCCCTGACTTTCCCAGCCCCTCTCAGACTCTGCAGGCCCATGCCTACCTCTCTTTCTCAACGAATAATGGTGAAATTAGTGGTCATATGAGAAGGCCTATCTCCATCATCTGCCACCCATCTGTCACTTTGTCATACTGTGGTGGCTTGCACGTTGCTATGATGCTGGAAGCTATGCCACCAGTATTTCAAATATCAGCAGGGTCATCTATGGTGGACAGGTTTCTGTGGAGGTTCCAGACTAAGACAGACTAAGAAGAAAGACCTGGCAATCTACTTCTAAAATTAGCCAACGAAAGCCTTATGGATCACAACAGAATATCATCCTATATAGTGATGGAAGATGAGCCCCTGGTTTGGAAGGCATTATACGATAGCCACAACCATGACTCAAACATACCAACGATCATGAAGATGTCACAGGACCAGACAACATTTCGTCTTGTTATACATTTGGTTACCATGACTTGGAGAAGACTCAACGGCAACTAAAAACAACAACCATCATGTGAAGGATTTTGGATCAGATTGTACAGTGGACTCAGTTTCTAGTGTTCCAGGTAAGCTCTTGGTTGAACCCAGGAAGCTTCTGAATCACAGTGTGTTCTTCTCCCCAATTCATACGCCACATGACTCTTATATTTCCAGGGCTACAACATATCTGCTGTGGTTTCTTTGCCTATGGTTCTAGCTGCCTGGTAAGACGATGATGTTTCCTAGAATCTGAACTTTTCTGAAATCTGCCTAGCTTTTACCAGCTGATAATTCTCCTCTCCGTAGTGCCCTTTTAATTTCCTGTCTAAGACTATGAGATTCATGCCATTGCCCTCAGAACACTACCATCCACTGGATTATATTAATTGCCCATCACCCACAGTGTCTCAATTGCCGTGCCTCACAGGCTAGATTTGAAACTCTTCCTTCCTCCTTGTTGCCCAGGCACAGAGTACTGAGGTCTTCCCGAACCGTGCCAGGGCTTGCACACCCATCAGACTTAGGCTCACAGAGCCAGGTCCAGTATCCTTTAATTCTAGCTTCTTCCTTCTCCTCAGCTGCCCTAGTTGCCAAGAGCGAACTGTGCCATGTCGTGAGGCCACTCCAGTTATGACAGGTCCCAGCTTAGAATAGTCAGCTACCTTTTCCACAGGAAAAGAGAGTGCCTTTTATATGTCATATGTATCTTCAACATTAAAAAATTCTAGTTGAATTATCTTCAAATTTGCAGGCCTGGGCATATATATAACTGTGCTCAAAATGTTTAAAAATCCTACCTTTTGTTTTCTTATTGCTTGTTTTATTGAAAATAATGCACACACACATTTATTTACAACACATGATAAAAGTATATTTATATGTAATATATAAACATGTGTTGTTGTTGTTGTTGTTAGGTGCCGTCGAGTCAGTTCCCACTCATAGCGACCCTATGCACAACAGAACGAAACACTGCCATCCTTACAATCGTTGTTATGCTTGAGCTCATTTTTGCACCCGCTGCGTCAATCCACCTCCTTGAGGGTCTTCCTCTTTTCCGCTGACCCTGTACTCTGCCAAGCATAATGTCCTTCTCCAGGGAATGATCCCTCCTGACAACATGTCCAAAGTATGTAAGATGCAGTCTCGCCATCCTTGCCTCTAAGGAGCATTCTGGCCGCACTTCCTCCAAGACAGATTTGTTCATTCTTTTGGCAGTCCATGGTATATTCAATATTCTTCGCCAACACCACAATTCAAAGGCGTCAACTCTTCTTTGGTCTTCCTTATTCATTGTCCAGCTTTCACATGCATATGATGTGATTGAAAATACCATGGCTTGGGTCAGGCGCACCTTAGCCTTCAGGGTGACATCTTTGCTCTTCAACACTTCGAAGAGGTCCTTTGCAGCAGATTTACCCAGTGCAATGCATCTTTTGATTTCTTGACTGCTGCTTCCATGGCTGTTGATTGTGGATCCAAGTAAAATGAAATCCTTGACAACTTTAATCTTTCCTCCATTTATCATGATGTTGCTCATTGGTCCAGTTGCAAGGATTTTTGTTTTCTTTATGTTGAGGTGTAATCCATACTGAAGGCTGCAGTCTTTGATCTTCATTAATAAGTGCTTCACGTCCTCTTTACTTTCAGCAAGCAAGGTGGTATCATCCGCATAATACAAGTTGTTAATGAGTCTTCCTCTAATCCTGATGCCCCATTCTTCTTCATATAGTCCAGCTTCTCTTATTATTTGTTCAGCATACAGATTGAATAGGTATGGTGAAAGAATACAACCCTGACGCACACCTTTCCTGACTTTAAACCAATCAGTATCCCCTTGTTCTGTCTGAACAACTGCCTCTTGATCCATGTAAAGTTTCCTCATGAGCACAATTAAGTGTTCTGGAATTCCCATTCTTCGCAATGTTATCCATAGTTTATTATAATCCATACAGTCGAATGCCTTTGCATAGTCAATAAAACACAGGTAAACATCCTTCTGGTATTCTCTGCTTTCAGCCAGGATCCATGTGACATAGGCAATGATATCCCTGGTTCCACGTCCTCTTCTGAAACCGGCCTGAATTTCTGGCAGTTCCGTGTCGATATACTGCTGCATCCATTTTTGAATTATCTTCAGCAAAATTTTGCTTGCATGTGATATTAATGATATTGTTCTACAATTTCCACATTCAGTTGGATCACCTTTCTTGGGAATAAGCATAAATATGGATCTTTTCCAGTCAGTTGGCCAGGAAGCTGTCTTCCATATTTCTTGGCGCCTCAAGCACTGCATCTGTTTGTTGAAACATCTCAACTGATATTCCATCAATTCCTGAAGCCTTGTTTTTTGCCAATGCCTTCAGACCAGCTTGGACTTCTTCCTTCAGTATCATCGGTTTCTGATCATATGCCACCTCTTGAAATGGTTGAATATCGACTAATTCTTTTTGGTATCATGACTCTGTGTATTCCTTCCATCTTCTTTTGATGCTTCCTGCATCGTTTAATATTTTCCCCATGGAATCCTTCACTATTCCAACTCAAGGCTTGAATTTTTCTTCAGTTCTTTCAGCTTGAGAAATGCCAAGCGTGTTCTTCCCTTTCGGTTTTCCATCTCCAGCTCTTTGCACATGTCATTATAATACTTCACTTTGTCTTCTCAAGAGGCCGTTTGAAATCTCCTGTTCAGTTCTCTTACTTCATCAATTCTTCCTTTTGCTTTAGCTACTCGATGCTCAAGAGTAAGTTTCAGAGTCTCCTCGGACATCCATCTTGGTCTTTTCTATCTTTCCTGTCTTTTCTGTGACCTCTTGCTTTCTTCATGGATGATGTCCTTGATGTCATTCCACAACTCGTCTGGTCTTCGTTCACTAGTGTTCAATGCATCAAATCTATTCTTGAGATGGTCTCTAAATTCAGGTGGGATATACTCAAGGTCATATTTTGGATCTTGTAGACTTGCTCCGATTTTCTTTAGTTTCAGCTTGAACTTGCATATGAGCAATTGATGGTCTGTTCCATAGTCGGCCCCTGGCCTTGTTCTGACTGATGATATTGAGTTTTCCATCATCTCTTTCCACAGATGTAGTCAATTTGATTTCTGTGTGTTCCATCTGGCGAGGTCCATAAGTATGACTTGACAGTCGCCATTTATGTTGGTGAAAGAAGGTATTTGCAATGAAGAAGTCGTTGGTCTTGCAAAATTCTATCATTCGATCTCCGGCATTGTTTCTATCACCAAGGCCATGTTTTCCAACTACTGATCCTTCTTTGTTTCCAACTTTCACATTCCAATCACCAGTAATTATCGATGCATCTTGATTGCATGTTCGATCAATTTCAGACTGCAGCAGCTGATAAAAATCTTCTATTTCTTCATCTTTGGCCCTAGTGGTTGGTGCGTAAATTGGAATAGTAGTCGTGTTAACTGGTCTTCCTTGTAGGCATATGGATATTTTCCTATCATTGACAGCGTTGTACTTCAGGATACATCTTGAAATGTTCTTTTCTACGATGAATGCAACACCATTCCTCTTCAAGTTGTCATTCCCAGCATAGTAGACTATATGATTGTCTGATTCAAAATGGCCAATACCAATCCATATCAGCTCACTAATGCCTAGGATATCAATGTTTATGCATTCCATTTCATTTTTGAAAATTTCCAATTTTCCTAGATTCATACTTCATACATTTCAGGTTCTGATTATTAATGGATATTTGCAGCTGTTTTTTCTCATTTTGAGTCGTGCCACATCAGCAAATGAAGGTCCCAAAAGCTTTACTCCATCCACGTCATTAAGGTTGACTCTACTTTGAGGAGGCAGCTCTTCCCCAATCATCTTTTGAGTGCCTTTGAATCTGGGAGGCTCATCTGCCAACACTATATCAGACAACGTTCCGCTGCTATTCATAATGTTTTCACTGGCTAATGCTCTTCCGAAGTAGACTGCTGGATCATTCTTCCTAGTCTGTCTTAGTCTGGAAGTTCAGCTGAATCCTATCCTCTGTGGGTGACCTTGCTGGTATCTGAATACCGGTGGCATAGCTTCCAGCATCACAGCAACACGCAAACCCCCACAGTATGACAAACTGAGAGACACGTATAAATGTGTATGTATGTGTATATATGTATATGTGTGTATATGTCTATATATTAGAATGCTAGAATCCTGGTCTTTCAAAATCACAAAGGAGGAGAAGAATAGCATTAGTACTTCAGCCTTGACTATAGAGCAATATTCTTTCATAAAAACAATTATACATCTCCTCAATTAAAGGATCACAACACCAAGAGTGGGACTACATCAAAGTATACACGAAATATAATGTGAGGCAACAATGTTTCACTAAGTCAGAGAAGAGGGAGCAAAGGGATCCACCTCTGCTTTGCCAGAGGAGGCACAGACAAAACTCATGACAATGCTTAATCATGCCCTTTGCATCAACTCAGCCTGGATTATATAAGAAGAATAATGCTCCCACCAGAGAGACAACTTCATCTAGAAATAGTGTTCTATCATACCTAGGGGGTACAGTAGCTATTTGCTCATATTGTAGAGTAAAGGTAATTCTTCCATTTGTCAGCAATCATAACGCCTACTACATTCTGAAAAATCATATGGGAAGTTTCTTAAGGACCCTTTAGGTTTGAATCATTATGCTAGATAGCACATTATGCCACATTAGATTCAGCAAGGAGAGAACACTGTTCTATAAACACACCTGAAATATCTCTAAAGAGGATGTTTTTTCTGAGTGTATATTTTTACCAAAAATAAAATAAATATTAAAAAAAGAGGAAAATGCTTAAAGTCACTGTATAAGATCATGCTCCGTAATGAAATGGTTATATTTTTATACACATTTTTTTAAATAAAATTAGACAACAATATTAGAGAAAGAGATGCTGTGTGGCTGTTAGAAAGTCACTTAACATCTCTGAATCTCAGTTTCTGTACTTATAACAAGGGGACAATAATGCCCATTTACCCACAAGCCTGTCATCAATGTTGAATGGGCTAATGCATATAAAACACCTAATAGAATGTGGTAAATAATAATCACTCAATAAATGTTTGCAACTTTCCCATTCTCTTACACCTGAAATTTGAGGTGATCTTGGCAGTAGTCACCTCTACAAGCAGTGTTGTACCCAAAGATCAAGTCTGGTCTGGGTGGACCTATCACTGTATTGGCTGTCATCTGGATTAATCCTCCAGTCTGAACTTGTTTAAAACAATCCTGACTGCTTCCACATTTGATAATAACTGATATCACACTGCAATTATTATAATAATGACCTCCTTTTATGGACAATTGTACTGTGTGCATTATCCCTACACCTAAAATCTCTGGAAGATGGGAATATACTCCCCTTATTCTGCAAAGGAATGAGCTGAAGCACTGTCTCAGTCATCTAGTGCTGCTATAACAGAAATACCACAAATGGATGGCTTTAACAAAGAAAAGTTTATTCTCTCAAAGCCCAGTAGGCTAGAAGTCCAAATTCAGGGTGCCAGCTCCAGGGGAAGACTTTCTCTCTCTGTCGATTCTGGAGGAAGGTCCTTATCATCAATCTTCCCTTGGTCTGAGAGCATGTCAGTGCAAGAGCCTCACATCCAAAGGATGCACTCTGGACCTGGCACTGCTTTTTTTGTGGTATGAGGTCCCCATGTCTCTCTGCTCACTTCTCTCTTTTATGTCTCAGAAGAGACTGGCTTAAGACACTATCTGGTTATGTAGATCTCATCAGTACAACTGCCACTAATCCATCTCATTACATCGTAGTGATAGGATTTATAACACATAGGGAAATCACATCAGATGACAAAATTGTAGACAGTCATACAATACTGGGAATCATGACCTAGCCAAGTTGACAGATATCTTTGGGGGACACAATTCAATCAATGACAAGCACCATTATGTTAGGAGATACATCCAAGGCTATAGCTCACAGAGTTGGTAAAGAAGCAGTTGTGCTGGCTCCCCGACATGTGCGTTCCAGTTGCAGCACATGGTCTCTCTGGTTTTCTCATCTATCTACCTCACCAGTCTGAGACAGGGCCTATACTATATTCATGCTATTTTCTTTATTTCATGTTATGGTTCTAGGCACAGAGTAGATCATAAAAAATAGCATAAAAAAAGAATAAACTATTTGGTCCAATTGATGGTGCAGTGCATTTCAGCTCAGTAAATTTCTCTGAAGTTCTGCGTGACAAAAAGTTGATTCCGACTCATGGTGACCCTAGAGGACAGTGTAGAATTGCCCTATAGAGTTTCCATGGAGTGACTGGTGGATTTGAACTGCTGACCTTTTGGTTAGGAGCCAAGCTCTTAGCCTGTGGGCCACCAGGGCTCTCATTGTTGTAGTAGCTGTTGTTAAGTGTCATAGAGTCGATTTCGACTCGTAGCAACCCCATGTGACAGAGTAGAACTGCCCCCCTAGGGTTTTACAGGAACAGATTGCCAAGTCTTTCTCCCACAGAGCTGTAGGGTGTGTTCGAACAGCAACATTTTGCCAGCCAATTGGGTTAAGAGTGATACAAAGTGCTTCGGGTGTACAGAGAAACAATACCAGGATTCTGCTTCTGATGGTCAGAAAAGTATCCCTGGAGGAAGTGCCATCTGACTTGGGCTTTAAAGAATGAGCAGAATTTCAATAGGTGACAATAAAGCAAATGACATTCTGAATAGAGGGGGATACGGCAGCAAACTAGAAAGAGCAGTTGGTATGCATAAAGGATGTATACAAAGAGATAATAGAGGCTGAATCAGGGTCTTTCTAAAAATTCTGAAGTGATTTAAACTTGCTTCATTGAAACCAGAGTAACTGCAGAAAATGAGCATTTATGCTTCATCTTCAGGAATCAAAAACAACTGCCAACTTTTAACAATAATGTACCATTACCTCTGCCCTTGCAAGGTATCACTGGGAAAAGTCAGCTCTTATTCTTGACTTCTATAGAACTAGCTGAGTTTGAATCAAATGGAGGAAGCAATAAAGGATAAGCTCAAGGAGAAGGAAAGGAGGAAGATCAAAGAAATCCTTGAAGTGTTAATTGTAATTACTGAAAAAGAGGTAATATGAAGCTGAAAGTAAGATCATATGCTATAAATAGCATTTGAATACAGAATATTAGAAGGTCAGAGATGGGGCTCTAGGAGGTGAAAATTGCACATAAATTCAGACTAAGAAATAAGGTTATGTAATAAATTCAGAGGAAGATGAGATAAGATGAACACAGAGCTAGGAGTTAAAGTTTCCCTTTGTGAGTTAACCCAGTTAAATAAAAAGAGTACAGTTAAAATCAGCTCTCTGTAGAAGTTATTAGAAAATAAAATGGCTCCCAAAACAAAGTACGGAGAGGAGAGAATCTGTGAACTCAGAATCAACAGACCACGGTGGGGATTAAGAAGCCCCAGGGCATATGAAGCAAAATGTGTAAACTCTGGTATAATGCATGTTGAAATTTGCATGTTGTCTGTAGCTCTTTTTTCAATTGTGTGAACTCGGGCATGTCACTTAACCTCCTTGACCCTCAGTTTCCACATCCACATTATGGTTGTAAGTATACTCTTTGAGGCAGTGTAGAAGTGTGGGCTCAGGAACCAGACTGGTCCAACTTACCATCTGTGAACTTTGGGTGATGCTATTCATCTATTGGAGCCCTGGTGGTGCAGTGGTTAAGAGCTACAGTTGCTAACCAAAAAGCTGGCAGTTCAAATTCACCAGCTGCTCCTTAGAAACCCTATGGAACAGTTCTACTTTGTCCTATAGGGTCGCTATGAGTCAGAATTGACTCAACAGCAATGTTTTTTTGTTTTTGTTCTTTAAATTCATCTATTTACCTCATTTCCTTTATCTGTAAAATGTAAATAATAACTTGTATTCCTCAGCATTCATAAAAATCATTCCTAGGTGATAAAAAAAAAACTTTCAAAACAAATTATGATCTCAGGATTGGGAAGGATGTTTCTCAACAAGAAACAAACATTATACATCATGGAGGGATATATTTGACTACGTTAGAATTAACTAACTACAAAAGACACTGTAAAGAGAATGAAAATAAACACCATAAACTGAGAGAAGGTATTAGCATACAATATTGATATTCAAGACATAGTTTAAATTTAAAAAATCTCTTAACAAATCAATAAGATAAATGACAATCCATTAGCCCAAAAAAGGAAGAAAGTGAGTTATTAACAACACATTCAAGACAGTGGTTCCTCTGAAGACAGGGTGGGAGGTAAGAGAGACACGTGTTCTACTTCTTAAGCTGAGTGGTAGATACTTGAGTGTTTTATCATTATTCACATTTATGCACTGTTTTGAAAATAATGTATTTCTCAGTACATTTTTAAATGGCAGCTATAACAACTAACTAACTCATAGAGTTGTTATTAGAATGCAAGAAATTATTTAGAACAGTGTCTGGAACATTGTCATTGTTAGTTGCTGTTGAGCTGGCTTCCACTCATAGCTTCAGGTTTGACTTATATATAACAGAACATTGCCTGGTCCTGTGCTATCTCTGTGATTATTGGTATGTTTAAGCCCGTTGGTGCAGCTATTTTGTCACTCCATTTCATTGATATTTTCCCTTGTTTTCATTGGCCCTCTACTTTACCGAACAACATGCCCTTTTCTGGTGATAAAAGATAAAAAATAGTATTCAATAAACTTTAATTATTATCATGAAGAGCAATCAACACCTTTGAATTATGATCTTGGCAAAGAATACTGAATATACCATGCATTGCCGGAAGAATCAACACATCTGCCTTGGAGGAAGTAAAGCTGGAATGTTACTTGGAAGAGAGGGAGGTGAGACTCTGTCACACTTACTTTGGGCATGTTATCAAGGGGGACCAATCCCTGGAGAAGGACATCATACTTGTAAAGTAGAAGGTCAGTGAAAAAGAGAAAGGCCCTCAACGAGATGGATTGACACAGTGGCTGCAATAAGGGGCTCAAGTATAACAGTCGTGAGGATGGCAGAGCAGGCAGTGTTTTGTTCTGTTGTACGTAGAGTCGCTATGAGGCAGGACAGATGTGACAGCACCTAACAACAACATTATCATTATTGAAATATTGTAGGAAACCCTGATGGTGTTGTGGTTAAGAGGTATGGCTGTTAACCAAAAGGTCGGCAGTTTGAATCCACCAGGCTCTCATTGGAAATTTTATGGGGCAGTTCTACTCTGTCCAATAAGGTCACTATGAACTGGAATTGACTCAAAGGCAATGGTTTTTTTTTTTTTTTTTTTTTTAAGGAAAGATACCTATTACTATATTCAAAATAAGATGGTTGATAATGCTAGGGGACCTAATTATGGCACAAATAGAATCAAACATAACTAAAAATGTACAAACAGCAGAAGATGAACTAAATAAATGGGACCTCCTAAAAATTAAACACTTATGCTTATCAAAATACTTCTCCAAAAGAGTAAAAAGGGAACCTACAGACAGAAAAAAAATATTAGCTACAACATATTCAATAGGGGTGTAAGCTCTAAAATTTATAGAAAACTTTAACACCTCAACAAACAATCCAATTAAAAAATGGGCAAAAGGAGGAGGAGCCAAGATGGCAGAATAGACAGATGCTTCCGTCGAGCCCTGTTTACAACAAAGACCCCAAAAAACCAGTGAAACGAGTATATTTGTGACAAGCTGGGAGCCCTGAGCATCAAAGGCAAGCTTATACAACGAACTGAGGGGCAGGGGAAGGAAGAGACTGTTCAGAAGTGGAGAGGAGTTACCGGACCTGAATTGTTGGGAGACCTCAGGCAACATTCCTGGAGCCACAACAGCAGCGGCTGCAGTGGCGGCGGGCTGGTCCTAGTGTCCCGCCGCAGTTTCCTCGGGGAGAAGCAGCCAGCCCCACACCCCACTCACACCTCCAGAACCTGAGGAGAAGGGCGGTCTCGGCAAAGGCTAAGTACTTGCGTATATTTTTCCGCGCCCCTCCCCACCCCCAAGCCGGCTTCAGCAGCTGAATCCCAGGGCCTGAGATAGACCCTGGTGAGAACCTGGAGCCGTCCTCCCAGCCTTGGGGAAGAAAAAATTTGTAACTGGGGGAAAAAGATAATTTGCTAGCTCCATTAACTGGAGGAGCTAAGGACAGAAGTGGTTACTGTCCAGGCATAAACTGTCCGTGGACTTTGAGCACCTTTCCCTTCTGCATGAACCTGTGTGGGCCTATTTCAGGAGAATAGGCTCTTGTTGGCATACTCCAACCATTTCAGCTGTGCGGTGGAGAGGTGGCTGTTTGACATTTGACATTGCTTTGCCTATTAAACAAGGTCCTCACCTATCCACAACAGGGACCTAAGGACTGGTGGCTCCACTTGGGTCACCCAGCCATCTGTAGCAGGGGCCCAGGGATAACTGGTACCTCCAGTTCTTACAATAAAAACATTGGGTGCCCATGGTCCCTATGTAGAGCCCACCCACCAGCACACTCTAGGGAACGGAGACGTATTTTCCTCAGAGACAATTGAGGGTTGGTTCTCAGCCCTCTGCCTTGTTCAGAGCATGACCCCCTGCTGCAATCAGATACCGGTATATACGCCAATCACCCCTGCCCCTCTAAGACTGTAGGATAGAGGCTTTACCACACAATTGATATCAGCTACCTGGAAACCTGAGCTGAATTCATACAAGAAAACTGAATGGACTCCTAGACTGATATACCTGATAACAGCTCTAGCCAGCTGGCGACAGGACACGAGAGCTCCAAAGGTGAAAATAATCAAGCTGGCTGACTCAAGCACCCCTTAGGGTTATACCAAAACAAAACAAAGCAAGCAGCTATGACACAGTAAGCAAGCATAAACTAATGCAATAACTTATAGATGGCTCAGAGACAACAGTCAATACCAAGTCACATAAAGAAACAGGCCATGATCACCTCAACAGGCTCTCAAAACAAAGAATCCAGGGATCTTCTAGATGAAAGTGGATTCCTGGAATTACCAGATGCAGAACACAAAAGGTTAATATACAGAACCCTTCAAGACATCAGGAAGGAAATGAGGCAGTACACAGAACAACCCAAGTAACACATAGATAAAGCAACTGAAGAAATCAGAAAGATTATTAAGGAACATAATGAAAACTATAATAAGCTAGAAAAATCCGTAGATAGACAGCAATCAGAAATTCAGAAGATTAACAATCAAATAACAGAATTAGATAACTCAATAGAAAGTCAAAGGAGCAGAATTGAGCAAGTAGAAGGTAGAATTTCTGAACTTGAAAATAAATCACTTGGCGGTAATATATTTGAAGAAAAATCAGATAAAAGAATTAAAAAAAAAAAATGAAGAAACCTTAAGAATCATGTGGGACCCTATCAAGAGAAATAACCTACGAGTGATTGGAGTGCCAGAACAGGGAGGGATAACAGAAAATACAGAGAAAATTGTTGAGGATTTGTTGGCAGAAAACTTCCCTGATATTTGGAAAGATGAGAAGATATCTATCCAAGATGCTCATCAAACTCCACATGAGGTAGATCCTAAAAGAAAGTCACCAAGACATATTATAATCAAACTTGCCAAAACCAAAGATAAAGAGACAATTATAAGAGCAGTGAGGGATAAAAGAAAAGTCACCTACGAGGGACAGCCAATAAGAATGAGCTCAGACTACTCGGCAGAAACCATGCAGGCAACAAGGCAATGGGATGACATATTTAAAAATTGAAGGAAAAAAATTGCCTTTCAAGAATCATATATCCAGCAAAACTGTCTCTTAAATATGAAGGTGAAATTAAGACATTTCCAGAAAAACACAAGTTGAGGAAATTCATAAAAACCAAACCAAAACTACAAGAAATACTAAAGGGAGTTCTTTGGTTAGAAAATCAATAATATCAGGTATCGACCCAAGACTAGAACACTGGGCAGAGCAACCAGAAATCGACCCAGACAGGGAAATCCAAAAAAAAAAAGAAGCAAGATTTAAAAAAAAAAAGCCCAACACAGGGTAACAGCAATGTTATTACATAAAAGAAGACAACATTACAATAATAAAGACGGACTAAGAAATATAAACATACACCTCCCATATGCAGAGGAAGATACAGTGATACAAAGAAATAAAAGTTAGTTATAAATTTAGAAATATAGGGGTAAATAATAAGGTAACCACAAAGGAGACAAACTATCCTACTCATCAAAATAAAGTACAAGTGAAAAATACAGACTCAGCAGAAACAAAATCAACAATAACAAATATGAGGAAAGGACAATATACAAAGAAAATCTCCTCAGCACATAAAATCAAGTGGGAAAAAGAAGCTGTCAACACACAAAAAAAGACATCAAAATTAGAGCACTGAATTCATACCTATCCATAATCACCCTGAATGTAAATGGACTAAATGCACCAATAAAGAGACAGAGAGTGGCAGAATGGATTAAAAAAAAATCTGTCTATATGCTGCCTGTAAGAGACACACCTTGGACTTAGAGACACAAACAAACTAAAACTCAAAGGATGGAAAAAAATATATCAAGCAAACAACAATCAAAAAAGAGCAGGAGTGGCAATATTAATTTCTGACAAAATAGACTTTAAAGTTAAATCCATCAGAAAGCATAAGGAAGGACACTATAGAACGATTAAAGGGACAATACACCAAGAAGATATAACCATATTAAATATTAATGCACCCAGTGACAGGGCTGCAAGCTACATAAAACAAACTATCAGCATGGAAAAGTGAGATAGACAGCTCCACAATAATAGTAAGAGACTTCAACACACCACTTTCAGTGAAGGACAGGACATCCAGAAAGAAGCTCAATAAAGACATGGAAGATCTAAATGCCACAATCAACCAACTTGACCTCGTAGACATATACAGAACACCCCACTAGACATCAACCAACTATACTTTCTCTTCTAGTGCACATGGAACATTCTCTAGAATAGACCACATATTACGTCATAAAGCAAGCCTTAGCAGAATCCAAAACATTGAAATATTACAAAGCATCTTCTCTGACCATAAGGCCATAAAGGTGGGAATCAGTAACAGAAAAAGCAGGGAAAAGAAATCAAACACTTGGAAACTGAACCATACCCTGATCAAAAAAGACTGGATTATAGAAGACATTAAGGATGGAATAAAGAAATTCATAGAATTCAACCATAATGAAAACACTTCCTATCAGAACCTTTGGGACACAGCAAAAGTGGTGCTCAGAGGCCAATTTATATCAATAAATGCACACATCCAAAAAGAAGAAAGGGCCAAAATCAAAGAACTATCCCTACAACTTGAACAAATAGAAAGAGATCAACAAAAGAAACCTACAGGCACCAGAAGAAAACAAATAATAAAAATTAGAGCAGAACTAAATGAAGTAGAAAACAGAAAAACAATGGAAAGAATTAGCAAGACCAAAAGTTGGTTTTTTAAAAAACTCAACAAAATTGATAAACCATCGGCCAAACTGACAAAAGAAAAACAAGAGACGAATCAAATAACCCGAATAAGAAATAAGAGGGGCGATATTACAACAGACCCAACTGAAATTAAAAGAATCGTATCAGATTACTATGAAAAGCCATACTCATAGAAATTTGAAAACCTAGAAGAAATGGGCGAATTCCTAGAAACACACTACCTACCTAAACTAACACAAACAGAGGTAGAACAACTAGATAGACCTATAACAAGAGATCGAAAAGGTTATCAAAAAACTCCCAACAACAACAAAAAAAAAGCCCTGGTCCAGACGGCTTCACTGCAGAGTTCTACCAAACTTTCAGAGAAGAGTTAACACCACTACTACTAAAGGTATTTCAGAGCATAGAAAAGGACAGAATACTACCAAACTCATTCTATGAAGCCACCATATCCTGGATACCAAAACCAGGTAAAGACACCACAAGAAAAGAAAATTGTAGACTTATATCCCTCATGAATGTAGATGCAAAAATCCTCAACAAAATTCTAGTCAATAGAATTCAACAACATATCAAAAAAATAATTCACCATGACCAAGTGGGATTCATACCAGGTTTATGCAGGGATGGTTCAACATTAGAAGAACAATTAATGGACTCCACCACATAAATAAAACAAAAGAAAAGAATCACATGGTTTTATCAATTGATGCAGAAAAGGCATTTGAAAAAGTTCAACACTCATTCATGATAAAAACTCTCAGCAAAATAGGAATAGAAGAAAAATTTCTCAACATAATAAAGGGCATTTATACAAAGCCAATAGCCAACATCACCCTAAATGGAGAGAGCCTGAAAGCATTCCTACTGAGATCGAGAACCAGACAAGGATACCCTTTATCACTGCTCTTATTCAACATAGTGCTGGAGGTGCTAGCCAAGAGCAATTAGGCTAGATAAAGAAATAAAGGGCATCCAGATTGGCAAGGAAGAAGTAAAAGTATCTGTATTTGCAGATGACATGATCTTATACACAGAAAACCCTAAGGAATCCTCCAGAAAACTACTGAAAGTAATAGAAGAGTTCAGCAGAGTATCGGGATACAAGAAAAACATACAAAAATCAGTTGGATTCCTCTACACCAACAAAAAGAACATCGAAAAGGAAATCACCAAATCAATGCCATTTACAATAGCCCCCAAGAAGATAAAATACTTAGGAATAAATCTTACCAGAGATGTAAAAGACTTAAGCAAAGAAAACTACAGTACACTTCTGCAAGAAACCAAAAGAGACTTACATAAGTGGAAGAACATACCTTGCTTCTGGATAGGAAGACTTAACATTATAAAAATATCTATTCTACCAAAGCGATCTATACACTGAATGCAATTCGGATCCAAATCCCAAGGAGATACTTTAATGAGACGGAAAAACAAATCACCAATTTCATACAGAAGGGAAAGAGGACCCAGATAAATAAGGCATTACTGAAAAAGAAGAACAAAGTGGGAGGCCTAACTTTGCCTGATTTTAGAACCTATTATACTCCCACAGTAGTCAAAACAGCCTGGTACTGGTACAACAACAGATATATGGACCAATGCAACAGAATTGAGAATCCAGACATAAATCCATCCACATATGAGCAGCTGATATTTGACAAAGGCCCCAAAACAGTTAAATGGGGGAAAGACAATCTTTGTAACAAAGGGTGGTAGTAAAACTGGATATCCACCTGAAAAAAAATAAACAAGACCCATACCTCACTCCATGCACAAAAACTAACTCAAAATGGGTCAAAGACCTAAACATAAAATCTAAAATGATAAAGATCATGGAAGAAAAAAGAGGGACAATGTTAGGAGCCCTAATACATGGCATAAACAGTATAGAAAACATTACAAAGAACATAGAATAAAAACTAGATAACTGGGAGCTCCTAAAAATCAAACACTTGTGTAAAAAGACTACCTACAGACTGGGAAAAAGTTTTTAGCTATGACATTTTCGATCAGCACCTGATCTCTGAAATCTGCATCAACTGCAAAAGACAAATAACCCAATTAAAAAATGGGTAAAAGATATGAATAGATACTTCACTAAAGAAGACATTCAAATAGCTAAGAGATATATGAGGAAATGTTCAGGATCATTAGCCATTAGAGAAATGCAGATCAAAACTACAATGAGATTTCATCTCATGCCAACAAGGCTGGCATTAATACAAAAAACACAAAATAATAAATGTTGGAGAGACTGTGGAGAGATTGGAACACTTCTACACTGCTGGTGGGAATGTCAAATGGTACAACCACTTTGGAAATCGATTTGGCACTTCCTTAAAAAGTTAGAAATAGAACTACCATATGATCCAGCAATCCCACTCCTTGGAATATATCGTAGAGAAATAAGAGCCTTTACACAGAGAGATATATGCACACCCACGTTTATTGCAGCACTGTTTACAACAGCAAAAAATGGAAGCAACCAAGGTGCCCATCAATGGATGAATGGATAAATAAATTGTGGTATATTCACACAATGGAATACTACACGTCGATAAAAAACAGTGAGGAAACTGTGAAACATTTCATAACATGGAGGAACCTGAAAGGCATTATGCTGAGTGAAATTAGTCAGTTGCAAAAGGACAAATATTGTATAAGACCACTATTATAAGATCTTGAGAAATAGTTTAAACTGAGAAGAAAACATTCTTTTGTGGTTATGAGGGGGGAAGAGAAGGAGGGTGGGAGGGGGTATTCACTAACTAGATAATAGATAAGAACTACTTTAGGTGAAGGGAAAGACAGCACACAATACAGGGGAGGTCAGCACAATTGGACTAAACCAAAAGCAAAGAAGTTTCCTGGATAAACTGAATGCTTCAAAGGCCAGTGTAGCAGGGGCAGGGGTCTGGGGACCATGGTTTCAGGGGACATCTAAGTCCATTGGCATAATAAAATCTATTAACAAAAAATTCTGCAGCCCACTTTGAAGGGTGGTGTGTGGGGTCTTAAACACTAGCAAGCAGCCATCTAAGATGCATCAATCGGTCTCAATACACCTGGATCAAAGGAGAATGAAGAACACCAAGGTCATAAGGTGATTACAAGCCCAAGAGACAGAAAGGGCCACATGAACCAGTGACTATATCATCCTGAGACCAGAAGAACTAGGTGCTGCCCGGCTACAACTAATGACTGCCCTGACAGGGAACACAACAGAGAACCCCTGAGGGAGCAGGAGAGCAGTGGGATGCAGACCCCATATTCTCATAAGACCAGACTTAATGGTCTGACTGAGACTGGAAGGACCCTGGTGGTCATGGCCCCCAGACCTTCTGTTGACCCAGGACAGGAACCATTCCTGAAGCCAACTCTTCAGACATGGATTGGACTGGACAATGGTTTGGAGAGGGATGCTGGTGTGGAGTGAGCTTCTTGGATCAGGTGGACACTTGAGACTATGTTGGCATCTCCTGCCTGGAGGGGAGATGAGAGGGTGGAGGGGGTTAGAGGCTGGTGAAAAGGACACAAAAAGAGAGAATGGAGGGAGAGAGCAGACTCTCTCATTAGGGGGAGAGTAACTGGGAGTGTGTAGCAAGGTGTATATGGGTTTTTGTGTGAGAGACTGACTTGATTTGTAAACTTTCACTTAAAGCACAATAAAAATTATTTAAAAAAAAATGGGCAGTGGCGGGGCCAAGATGGTGGACTAGGTGGACGCTACCGCGAATCCCTCTTGCAACAAAGATTCGGAAAAACAAGTGAATCGATCACATACATAACAATCTATGAACTCTGAACAACAAACACAGACTTAGAGACGGAGAACGAACAAATACGGGCAGACAGCAATCGTTTTCAGAACCAGGAGCCAGCGTACCAGGCAGGTGGCCTTCGGAGCCCGAGCTGGGGCAGAGCCTAGGGGGGCAGACGGCACAGACAAGGGGCCCAGCCCTACCCCCCGAACCCATCCCGGGAGGGAGTCTAGCTGGTTGGCGCGGGCGGAGTAGCAGCACTACCGGTGGGAGAAGCACCTGGGAGGCAGTGACTGATCTTGGAGCAGGGAGAGCAGCGTCCCAGCCGGGGAGCCATCCCACCGGGAGTTTGGCGGGAAACGGACGTGGCGCAAGCATGGGGATCAGCTATATTTCCCTAAAGCGACCCCGGGGGGGGGCTCAGATGTTCGTGCGGGGGACGCCCACCCAGTTCGTATGAGCGGTGCGGCGCACCGGAGGGAGAAGTCCCCGGGAGGAAGTGACTGGTCTCAGAGCGGGGAGAGTAGCATCCCAGCTGGGGAGCCGTCCCGCCGGGATTTTGGCAGATGGGGGTGGAGCGTGAACGCGGGGATCAGCTCTATATTCTGTGGTGCTACATTCCTAGCTCTCTGATCCCTTCCCCACCCTCCCCAGGCAGCTCCATTAACATCCAAATACCCTGAGCCAGAGGGAGAATTCAGATAGGGATCTGACTGCATTTTTTTTAGCTGATTACCTGGAAAATCTAGTTTCCCAGTGATGGCTCGGAGACAGCAGTCCATATCAAACCACATGGCAGCTTCTCCAACCCCCCAAACAAAAGAATCAAAATCTTTCCCAAATGAAGATACAATCCTGGAATTATCAGATACAGAATATAAAAAACTAATTTACAGAATGCTTCAAGACATCACAAATGAAATTAGGATAACTGCAGAAAAAGCCAAGGAACACACCGATAAAACTGTTGAAGAACTCAAAAAGATTGTTCAAGAACATAGTGGAAAAATTAATAAGTTGCAAGAATCCATAGAGAGACAGCATGTAGAAATCCAAAAGATTAACAATAAAATTACAGAATTAGACAATGCAAGAGAAAGTCAGAGGAACAGACTCGAGCAATTAGAATGTAGACTGGGACTTCTGGAGGACCAGGGAATCAACACCAACATAGCTGAAAAAAAATCAGATAAAAGAATTAAAAAAAATGATGAAAACCTAAGAATCATGTGGGACTCTATCAAGAAGGATAACTTGCGGGTGATTGGAGTCCCAGAACAGGGAGGGGGGACAGAAAACACAGAGAAAATAGTTGAAGAACTCCTGACACAAAACTTCCCTGACATCATGAAAGACAAAAGGATACCTAGCCAAGATGCTCATCGAACCCCATTTAAGATTGATCCAAAAAGAAAAACTCCAAGACATATTATCATCAAACTTGCCAAAACCAAAGACAAACAGAAAATTGTAAAAGCAGCCAGGGAGAAAAGAAAGGTTTCCTTCAAGTGAGAATCAATAAAAATAAGTTCAGACTACTCAGCAGAAACCATGCAGGCAAGAAGGGAATGGGACGACGTATACAGAGCACTGAAGGAGAAAAACTGCCAGCCAAGGATCATATATCCAGCAAAACTCTCTCTGAAATATGAAGGAGAAATTAAGATATTTACAGATAAACACAAGTTTAGAGAATTTGCAAAAACTAAACCAAGACTGCAAGAAATGCTAAAGGAGATTGTTTGGCCTGATGACCAATAATATCAGGTACCAGCACAATACAAGGTCACAAAACAGAACGTCCTGATATCAACGCAACTCAAATAGGGAAAGCACAAAAACAAACAAATTAAGATTAATTCTAAAAAATAAATAAATAAACAAAATAATACACATAATAGGAAATCATGGAAATCAATAGATAAACGATCACAATAATCAAAAAGAGGGACTAAATATAGGAGGCATTGAACTGCCAGAAGGAGAGTGATACAAGGCGATATAGAACAATACAAGTTAGGTTTTTACTTAGAAAAATAGGGGCAAATAATAAGGTAACCACAAAAACGAATATCAATTCCATAACTCAAGAAAAAAGCCAAGAAAAATGTAACGACTCAGCAAACATAAAGTTAAACATTATGAAAATGAGGATCTCACAATCTACTAAGAAAAACGTCTCAGCACAAAAAGTATGTGGAAAAATGAAATGGCCAACAACACACATGAAAAGGCATCAAAATGACAGCACTAAAAACTTATTTATCTATAATTACGCTGAATGAAAATGGACTAAATGCACCAATAAAGAGACAGAGAGTCACGGACTGGATAAAGAAACACGATCCATCTATATGCTGCCTACAAGAGACACACCTTAGACTCAGAGACACAAACAAACTAAAACTCAAAGGATGGAAAAAATATATCAAGCAAACAATAAGCAAAAAAGAAGAGGAGTAGCAATATTAATTTCTGACAAAATAGACTTTAGACTTAAATCCACCACAAAGGATAAAGAAGGACACTATATAATGATAAAAGGGACAATTGATCAGGAAGACATAACCATATTAAATATTTACGCACCCAATAACGGGGCTGCAAGATACATAAATCAAATTTTAACAGAAATGAAAAGCGAGATAGACACCTCCACATTTATAGTAGGAGACTTCAACACACCACTTTCGGAGAAGGACAGGACATCCAATAAGAAGCTCAATAGAGACACGGAAGACCTATTTACAACAATCAACCAACTTGACCTCATTGACTTATACAGAACTCTCCACCCAACTGCTGCAAAATATACTTTTTTTTCTAGTGCACATGGAACATTCTCTAGAATAGACCACATATTAGGTCACAAAACAAACCTTTGCAGAATCCAAAACATCGAAATATTACAAAGCATCTTCTCAGACCACAAGGCCATAAAAGTGGAAATCAATAACAGAAAAACTGGGGAAAAGAAATCAAATACTTGGAAAATGAACAATACCTTCCTGAAAAAAGACTGGGTTATAGAAGACATCAAGGAGGGAATAAGGAAATTCTTAGAAAGCAACGAGAATGAAAATACTTCCTATCAAAACCTCTGGGACACAGCAAAAGCAGTGCTCAGAGGCCAATTTATATCGATAAATGCACACATACAAAAAGAAGAAAGAGCCAAAACCAGAGAACTGTCCCGACAACTTGAACAAATAGAAAGTGAGCAACAAAAGAACCCATCAGGCACCAGAAGAAAACAAATAATAAAAATTAGAGCTGAACTAAATGACAGAAAAACAATTGAAAGAATTAACAAAGCCAAAAGCTGGTTCTTTGAAAAAATTAACAAAATTGATAAACCATTGGCTAGACTGACTAAAGAAATACAGGAAAGGAAACAAATAACCCGAATAAGAAACGAGTAGGACCACATCACAACAGAGCCAAATGAAATTAAAAGAATCATTTCAGATTACTACGTAAAATTGTACTCTAACAAATTTGAAAACCTAGAAGAAATGGATAAATTCTTGGAAAAATACTACCTACATAAACTAACACATTCAGAAGTAGATCAACTAAATAGACCCATAACAAAAAAAGAGATTGAAATGGTAATCAAAAAACTTCCAACAAAAAAAAGTCCTGGCACAGATGGCTTCACTGCAGAGTTCTACCAAACCTTCAGAGAAGCCTTAACACCACTACTACTGAAGGTATTTCAAAGCATAGGAAAAGACGGAATACTACCCAACTCATTCTATGAAGCTACCATCTCCCTGATACCAAAACCAGGTAAAGACATTACAAAAAAAGAAAATTTTAGACCTATATCCCTCATGAACATAGATGCAAAAATCCTCAACAAAATTCTAGCCAATAGAATCCAACTACACATCAAAAAAATAATTCACCCTGATCAAGTGGGATTTATACCAGGTATGCAAGGCTGGTTTAATATCAGAAAAACCATTAATGTAATCCATCACATAAATAAAACAAAAGATGAAAACCACATGATCTTATCAATAGATGCAGAAAAGGCATTTGACAAAGTTCAACACCCATTTATGATAAAAACTCTTACCAAAATAGGAATTGAAGGAAAATTCCTCAACATAATAAAGGGCATCTATGCAAAGCCAACAGCCAGTATCACTCTAAATGGAGAGAACCTGAAAGCATTTCCCTTGAGAACGGGAACCAGACAAGGATGCCCTTTATCACCACTCTTATTCAACATCGTACTTGAAGTCCTAGCCAGGGCAATTCGGCTAGACAAAGAAATAAAGGGTATCCAGATTGGCAAAGAGGAAGTAAAGCTATCACTATTTGCAGATGACATGATCGTATACATGGAAAACCCAAAGGAATCCTCCAGAAAACTTCTGAAACTAATAGAAGAGTTTGGAAGAGTCTCAGGTTATAAAATAAACATACAAAAATCACTTGGATTCCTCTACATCAACAAAAAGAACACCAAAGAGGAAATAACCAAATCAATACCATTCACAGTAGCCCTCAAGAAGATAAAATACTTAGGAATAAATCTTACCAAGGATGTAAAAGACCTATAAAAAGAAAAGTATAAAACCCTGCTACAAGGAATTCAAAAGGACATACTTAAGTGGAAAAACATACCCTGCTCATGGATAGGAAGACTTAACATAGTAAAAATGTCTATTCTAACAAAAGCCATCTATACATATAACGCACTTCCAATCCAAATACCAATGCCATATTTTAAGGGGATAGAGAAACAAATCACTAATTTCACATGGAAGGGAAAGAACCCCCGGATAAGCAAAACATTACTGAAAGAGAAGAAGAAAGTGGGAGGCCTCACTTAAGTATGTCCTTTTGAATTTCTTGTAGCAGGGTTTTATACTTTTCTTTGTATAGGTCTTTTACCTGATTTCAGAACCTATTATACAGCTACAGTAGTCAAAACAGCCTGCTACTGATACAACAACAGGCACATAGACCAATGGAACAGAATTGAGAACCCAGATATAAATCCATCCATGTATGAGCAGCTGATATTTGACAAAGGACCAGTGTCAATTAATTGGGGGAAATGATAGTCTTTTTAACAAATGGTGCTGGCATAACTGGATATCCATTTGCAAAAGAATGAAACAGGACCCATACCTCACACCATGTACAAAAACTAACTCCAAGTGGATCAAAGACCTAAACATAAAGACTAAAACGATAAAGATCATGGAAGAAAAAATAGGGACAACCCTAGGAGCCCTAATACAGGGCATAAACAGAATACAAAACATTACCAAAAATGATGAAGAGAAACCCGATAACTGGGAGCTCCTAAAAATCAAACACCTATGCTCATCTAAAGACTTCACCAAAAGAGTAAAAAGACCACCTACAGACTGGGAAAGAATATTCAGCTATGACATCTCAGACCAACGCCTGATCTCTAAAATCTACATGATTCTGTCAAAACTCAACCACAAAAAGACAAACAACCCAATCAAGAAGTGGGCAAAGGATATGAACACACATTTCACTAAAGAACATATTCAGGCAGCCAACAGATACATGAGAAAATGCTCCCGATCATTAGCCATTAGAGAAATGCAAACTAAAACTACGATGAGATTCCATCTCACATCAACTAGAATGGCATTAATCCAAAAAACACAAAATAATAAATGTTGGAGAGGCTGCGGAGAGATTGGAACTCTCATACACTGCTGGTGGGATTGTAAAATGGTACAACCACTTTGGAAATCCATCTGGCGTTATCTTAAACAGTTAGAAATAGAACTACCATACAACCCAGAAATCCCACTCCTCGGAATATACCCTAGAGATACAAGAGCCTTCACACAAACAGGTATATGCACACCCATGTTTATTGCAGCTCTGTTTACAATAGCAAAAAGCTGGAAGCAACCAAGATGTCCGTCAATGGACGAATGGGTAAATAAATTGTGGTATATTCACACAATGGAATACTATGCATCAATAAAGAACAGTGACGAATCTCTGAAACATTTCATAACATGGAGGAATCTGGAAGGCATTATGCTGAGCGAAATGAGTCACAGGCAAAAGGACAAATA
Organism: Loxodonta africana; assembly: GCF_030014295.1. NCBI lineage: Eukaryota > Metazoa > Chordata > Mammalia > Proboscidea > Elephantidae > Loxodonta > Loxodonta africana. Next base: position 110,360,890 of record NC_087344.1, read on the forward strand.
TTGTATAAGACCACTATTATAAGATCTTGAGAAATAGAAAAAACAGAGAAGAACACATACTTTTGTGGTTACAAAGGAGGGAGGGAGGGAGGGAGGGTGGGAGGGAGAGGGTTTTTTATTGATCAATCTGTAGATAAGAACTGCTTTGGGTGAAGGGAAAGACAACACTCAATACAAGGAAGGTCAGTCTAATTGGACTGGACTAAAAGCAAAGAGGTTTCCGGGATAAAATGAAAGCTTCAAAGGCCAGCGGAGCAGGGGCTGGGGTCTGGGGAACATGGTTTGAGGGGACTTCTAAGTCAATGGGCAAAATAATTCTATTATGAAAACATTCTGCATCCCACTTTGAATTGTGGCGCCTGGGGTCCTAAATGCCAACAAGCGGCCATCTAAGATACATCAATTGATCTCAACCCACCTGGAACAAAGGCAAAGGAAGAACACCAAGGCCACACGACAACTAAGAACCCAAGAGACAGAAAGGGCCACATGAACCAGAGACCTACATTATCCTGAGACCAGAAGAACTAGTTGGTGCCCGGCCACAATCGATGTCTGCCCTGTTAGGGAGCACAACAGACAACTCCTGAGGGAGCAGGAGGCCAGTGGGATACAGACCCCAAATTCTCACTGAAAGACCACACCTAATGGTATGATTGCGACTAGAGGAATCCCAGAGACAATGCTCCCCAGAACTTCTGATGGCACAGGACAGGAACCATCCCCGAAAACAACTCATGAGGCATGAAAAGGACTGGTCAGCGGCGGGGAGAGAGATGCTGATGAAGAGTGAGCTAATTAAATTAGGTGGACACTGGAGAGTGTGTTGGCAACTCTTGACTGGAGGGGGGATGGGAAGATAGAGAGAGAGGGAAGATGGCAAAATTGGCATGAAAGGAGAGACTGAAAGGGCTGACTCAATAGGGGGAGAGCAAGACGGAGAAGGGAGTAAGATGTATGTAAACCTACATGTGACAGACTGATTGGAATGGTAAATGTTCACTTGTAGCTTAATAAAAATTAATTAAAAAAAAATGGGCAAAAGACATAAACAGAAACTTCATCAAAGAAGACTTTCAGATGGCTACCAAATATGTGAAGAGACGTTAGCGATCATTAGCCATCATTAGTTGTCATCTACTTGGTTTCAACTCATAGTGGTCCTATGTACAACAGAATGAAACATTGCCCAGTCATACGCCATTCTTACAATCTTTGCCATGCTTGAACCTATTGTTGGAGTCACTTTGTCAGTCCATCTCCTTGAAGGTCTTCCTCTTTTTCACTGACACTCCACTTTACCAAGCATGGTTTCCTTCTTCAGGGACTGGTCCTTCCTGATAACCTGTGTAAAGTATGTGAGAGGAAGACTCACCATCCTTGCTTCCAAGAAGCATTCTGGCTGCTCTTCTTCCAATACAGATTTGTTCATTCTTCTGCCAATCCATTGTTGTCATTACGTGCCATCCAGTCGGCTCCGACTCATAGCGACCTCATACACAACACAACGAAACACTGCCCAGTCCTGAGCCATCCTTACAATCGTTGTTATACTTGAGCTCATTGTTGCAGCCACTGTGTTAATCCACCTCATTGCTGGTCTTCCTCTTTTCTGCAGACCCTGTACTCTGCCAAGCATGATGTCCTTCTCCAGGGAATGATCCCTCCTGAAAACATGTCCAAAGTATGTAAGACAAAGTCTCACCATCCTTGCCTTTAAGGAGCATCCTGGCCGCACTTCTTCCAAGACACATTTATTCGCTCTTTTGGCAGTCCATGGTATATTCAATATTCTTCACCAACACCACAATTCAAAGGCATCAACTCTTCTTCGATCTTCCTTATTCATTGTCCAGCTTTCACATGCATATGAAGCGATTGAAAATACCATGGCTTGGATCAGGCAAACCCTAGTCTTTGAGGTGACATCTTTGCTCTTCAACACTTTAAAGAGGTCCTTTGCAGCAGATTCACCCAATACAATGTGTGTCTTTTCATTTCTTGACTGATGCTTCCATGGTTATTGATTTTGGATCCAAGTAAAAAGAAATCCTTGACAACATCAATGTTTTCTCCATTTATCATGATGTTGCTCATTCGTCCAGTTGTGAGGATTTTGTTTTCTTTTGTTCAGGTGCAATCCATGCTGAAGGCTGTGGTCTTTGTTCTTCATTAGTAAGTGCTTCAAGCCCTCTTCATTTTCAGCAAGAAAAGTTCTATCATCTGCATAATGCAGGTTGTTAATGAGTTCTCTCCAATCCTGATGCCCTGTTCTTCTTCATATAGTCCAGCTTCTCGTATTATTTGCTCAGCATACAGATTGAATAGGTGTGGTGAAAGAATACAACCCTGACGCACACCTTTCCTGACTTTAAACCAATCAGTGTCCCCTTGTTCCGTCTGAACAACTGCCTCTTGATCTATGTAAAGGTTCCTCATGAGCACAATTAAGTGTTCTGGAATTCCCATTCTTCACAGTGTTATCCAGAGTTTGTTATGATCCACACAGTCGAATGCCTTTGCATAGTCAATGAAACACAGGTAAACATCCTTCTGGCGTTCTCTGCTTTCAGCCAGGATCCATCTGACATCAGCAATGATATCCCTGGCTCCACGTCCTCTTCTGAAACCGGCCTGAATTTCTGGCAGTTCCCTGTCGATATACTGCTGCAGCCATTTTTGAATGATCTTCAGCAGAATTTTGCTTGCATGTGATAATAATGATATTGTTTTATAACTTCCACATTCGGTTTGGTCACCTTTCTTGGGAATAGGCATAAATATGGATCTTTTCCAGCCAGTTGGCCAGGAAGTTGTTTCACATTTCTTGGCACAGATGAGTGAGCACCTCCAGCGCTGCATCTGTTTGTTGAAACATCTCAATTGATATTCCATCAATTCCTGGAGCCTTGTTTTTTGCCAATGCCTTCAGACCAGCTTGGACTTCTTCCTTCAGTACCATCGGTTCCTGATCATATGTCGCCTCTTGAAATGGTTGAATATCGACTAATTCTTTTTGGTATAATGACTCTGTGTATTCCTTCCATCTTCTTTTAATGCTTCTTGCGTCAATTAATATTTTTGCCATAGAATCCTTCACTATTGCAACTCAAGTCTTGAATTTTTTCTTCAGTTCTTTCAGCTTGAGAAATGCCAAGAGTGTTCTTTCCTTTTGGTTTTCCATCTCCAGTTCTTTGTACATATCATTATAATACTTTGTCTTCTCGAAAGGCCCTTTGAAATCTCCTGTTCAGTTCTTTTACTTCATCAATTCTCCCTTTTGCTTTAGCTGCTCGACACTCAAGAGCAAGTTTCAGAGTCTCCTCTGACACCCATCTTGGTCTTTTCTTTCTTTCCTGTCTTTTCAATGACCTCTTGCTTTCTTCATGAATGATGTCCTTGATGTCATTCCACAACTCGTCTGGTCTTCAGTCACCAGTGTTCAATGCATCAAATCTATTCTTGAAATGGTCTTTAAATTCAGGTGGGATATACTCAAGGTCGTATTTTGGCTCTCGTGGACTTGCTATGATTTTCTTTAGTTTCAGCTTGAACTTGCATATGAACAATTGATAGTCTGTTCCACAGTCAGCTCCTGGCCTTATCCTGACTGATGATATTGAGCGTTTCCATTGTCTCTTTCCACAGATGTAGTCGATTTCATTTCTGTGTGTTCCATCTGGCGAGGTCCATGTGTACAGTCACTGTTTATGTTGGTGAAAGAAGGTATTTGCAATGAAGTTGTCAGTTTTGCAAAATTCTATCATTCAATCTCCGGCATTGTTTCTATCACCAAGGCCATATTTTCCAAGTACTGATCCTTCTTCTTTGGTGCCAACTTTGACATTCCAATCACTAGTAATTATCAATGCATCTTGATTGCATGTTCCATCAATTTCAGATTGTAGCAGCTGATAAAAATCTTCTATTTCTTCATCTTTGGCCGTAGTGGTTGATGTGTAAATTGGAATAGGAGTCATATTAACTAGTCTTCCTTGTAGGCATATGGATATTTTCCTATCACTGACAGTGTTGTACTTCAGGATAGATCTTGAAATGTTCTTTTCTACGATGAAAGCAACACCATTCCTCTTCGAGTTGTCATTCCCAGCATAACTGACTATATGATTGTCTGATTCAAAGTGGCCAATACCAGTCCATTTCAGCTCACTAATGCCTAGGATATTGATGTTTATGTGTTCCATTTCATTTTTGAAGATTTCCAGTTTTCCTAGATTCGTACTTCGTACATTCCAGGTTCCGATTATTAATGGATGTTTGCAGCTGTTTCTCCTCATTTTGAGTCATGCCACATCAGCAAGTGAAGGTCCTGAAAGCTTTACTCCATCCACGTCATTAAGGTCGACTCTACTTTGAGAAGGCAGCTCTTCCCCAGTCATCTTTTGAGTGCCTTCCAACCTGGGGGGCTCATCTTCCAGCACTAAATCAGACAATGTTCCGTTGCTATTCAGTAGGTTTTTCACTGGCTAATGCTTTTCAGAAGTAGACTGCTGGGTCCTTCTTCCTAGTTTTAATCTGGAAGCTCAGCTGAAACCTGTCCTCCTTGGGTGACCCTGCTGGGTCTGAATACCAGTGGCATAGCTTCCAGCTACACAGCAACACACAAGCCCCCATAGTACGACAAACTGACAGACACATGGGAAACTGCCAATCCATAAAAAAAAAAAAAAAAACCTATACAAATTCTTCACTGACATCATAATTCAAAGGCATCAATTTCTCTTCAGTCTTTCTTATTTATTGTCTAGCTTTCTAACACATATGAGGTGATTGAAAATACCATGGCTTGGATCAAGCCTGCCTTAGTCCTCAAAATGCCATCATTGCTTTTCAACACTTCAAAGAGGTCTTTTGCAGTAGATTTTCCCAAAGCAATATGTCATCTGTTTTCTTGACTGCTGCTTCCATGGGTGTCGATTGTGGATCCAAGTAAAATGAAATCCTTCACAACTTCAATCCTTTCCCTATCAAGATGTTGCTTATTGGTCTAGCTGTGATAATTTTTGTTTTCTTTATGTTGAGGTGTAATCCATACTGAAGGCTGTAGTCTTTGATCTTCATCAGTAAGTGCTTCAAATCACCTTCACTTTCAGCAAGCAATGTTGTGTTATCTGTATATCAGTGGTTGTTAATAAGCCTTCCTCCAATCTTCATGCCCCATCCTTTTTCACATAGTCCAATTTCTTGGATTATTTGCTCAGCATACAGATTGAATAAATATGGTGAAAAGATACAACCTTGAAGCACATCTTTCCTGAAAGCACACCTTTCCTAACTTAAACCCCACAGTCTCCCCTCATTCAGTTTCAGTTACTGCTTCTTGGTCTGTATAGATTCTGAATGGGCACAATTAAGTGTTCTGGAATTCCCTATTCTTCACAATTTTATTTTTTGTTCTGATCCACACAGTCAAATGCCTTTGCATGATCAATAAAACACAGGTAAACATCTTTCTGGTATTCTCTGCTTTCAGCCAAGATCCATCTGAAATCAGCAATGATATCCCTCATTCCACATCCTCTTCTGAATGCAGCTTGAAATTCTGGCAGTTCTATGTCGATATACTACTGCAACTCCTTTTAGATGTTCATCAGCAAAATTTTACTTGTGTGTGATTTTAATGATGTTGTTTGATAGTTTCCACATTCTTTTGGATCATCTTTATTTGAAATGGGCATAAATATGGGTATCTTCCAGTCAGCTGGCCAGGTAGCTGTCTTCCAAATTTCTTGATGTAGATGAGCAAGCACCTCCAAGGTTGCATCCCTTTCTTGAAACAATTCAATTTGTATCCCTTCAATTCCTGGAGTCTTGTTTTTCACCATTCCCTTCAGTGTTGCTTGGACCTCTTCCTTCAGTACTATCAGTTCTTGATCATATGCTACCTCCTGAAATGGTTGAACATCAATCAATTCTTTTTGGCACAGTGACTCTGTGTATTCCTTTCATCTTCTTTTGATGCTTTCTGTGTCTTTCAATATTTTGCCCATAGAATTCTTCAGTGTTTCAACTTGAGGATTGAAGTTTTTCTTCAGTTCTTTAAGCTTTCAAAATGCCAAGCTTGTTCTTCCCTTTTGGTTTTCTAACTCCAGGTCTTTGCACATTTCCTTATAATACTTTACTTTGTCTTCTTGAGCCACCCTTTGCAATCTTCTCTTCAGCTCATTTACTTCATCATTTCTTCCATTTGCTTTTGCTACTATACATTTAAAAGCAAGTTTCAGAATCTCCTCTGATATCTCTTTTTTTCTTTTCTTTTCTGTCTTTTTAATGGTGCTGTGCTTTCTTCATGTATGATGTCCTTGATATCATTCCACAACTTGTCTGATCTTTGGCCATTAGTGTTCAGTGTGTCAAATCTATTCCTCAGGTGGAATATACTCAAGGTCATATTTTGCCCATTATAAAGACGCAAATCAAAAGTACAATGAGATACCCTCTTGCACTAATAATAATGGTACTAATAAAAAAATTAAAAAAAAATAACAAATGTTGACATCATGGGATGACAGGAACTCTTATATACTGCTGGTGGGAATGTAAAATGGTACAACCACTATGGAAAATGGTACGGTGCTTCCTTAAAAGAGCTCGAAATAGAAATAACATATGATCCAACAATTACACTCCTAGGTATATACCCTAAAGAAATAAGAGCTGTGATAGGAATAGACGTATGAGCACCCACGTTCATTGCAGCATTATTCACAATAGCAAAAATAGTGGAAACAACCTAAGTGCCCGTCGGTAGATGAATGGATAAAAAAACCATGGTACCTACACACAATGGAATACTACACAGTGATAAAGAATAATAATGAGGAGGCGGAGCCAATATGGCGGACTAGGCAGACGCTACCTCGGATCCCTCTTACAACAAAGACACGGAAAAACAAGTGAATCGATCACATACATAACAATCTACGAACCCTGAAAAACAAACACAGATTTAGAGACGAGAACGAACTAATACAGGGAAGCAGCGATTGTTTTCAGAGCCTGAAGCCACTGTACTAGTCAGGTACGGCACAAGCACAGAGAGCTGCTCCACCCCCCTGAACTAACCCCTGGAGGGGGACCAGCCGGTTCCGCGGGCGGCGTGGGACGCAGCCAGTAGGACAAGTCCCCGGAAGGCAGTGACTGGTCTTGGAACGGGGAGAGCAGCGTCCCAGCTGGGGAACCGTCCCGCCGGGATTTGGACTGGATGCAGGTACGGCATAAACACGGAGAGCTGCTCAACCCCCCTGAACCAACCTCGGGAGGGGGCCCAGCTGGTTCGGGCAGGCTGTGTGGGATGCAGCCGGTAGGAGAAGTCCCCGGGAGGCAGCGACTGGTATTGGAGTGGGGAGAACAGCGTCCCAGCTGGAACACTCAGTCACGGCACAAGCACGGGGAGCTGCTCCACCCACCTGAACTACCCCCGGGAGGGGGCCCAACCGGTTCTCAGAGGCGGCACGGAAACGCGGCTGGAGGAACGAGAAGTCCCCGGGAGGCAGCGACTGACTTTGGAGTCGAGAGTGCACCATCCCAGCAGGGGAGCCTTGACGCTGGGTGTGGGGCTGGAAACGGAGGATCTGACCATGACTCCAGCGGGCCAGACCCCCCGGGGGCAATCTCCACACAGCCAGCACACATAGGTGACGCGCCCCGCAGGAATCTCAGATATAATAGTCATTCCAAGCAAGACAAGCAACTCTGGCTATATTCTGAGGTGCTACTCTCCTATCTCTCTGTTCCCTCCCCCACTCCCCCCAGGGGGCTTCATTAACATCCGAATAGCCTGAGCCAGAGGGTGAACTCTGATAGGGATCTGACTGCATTTTTTTTTCAGCGGATTTTCTGGAAAAACTAGTTTCCCAGTGATGGCTCAGAGACAACAATCCATATCAAACCACTTAAAGACGCAGACCATGACAGCTTCTCCAACCCCCCAAACAAAAGAATCAAAATCTTTCCCAAATGAAGATACAATCCTGGAATTATCAGATACAGAATATAAAAAACTAATTTACAGAATGCTTCAAGACATCACAAATGAAATGAGGCAAACTGCAGAAAAAGCCAAGGAACACACCGATAAAACTGTTGAAGAACTCAAAAAGATTATTCAAGAACATAGTGGAAAAATTAATAAGTTGCAAGAATCCATAGAGAGACAGCATGTAGAAATCCAAAAGATTAACAATAAAATTACAGAATTAGACAACGCAATAGGAAGTCAGAGGAACAGACTCGAGCAATTAAAATGCAGACTGGGACATCTGGAGGACCAGGGAATCAACACCAACATAGCTGAAAAAAAGTCAGATAAAAGAATTAAAAAAAATGAAGAAACCCTAAGAATCATGTGGGACTCTATCAAGAAGGATAACCTGCGGGTGATTGGAATCCCAGAACAGGGAGGGGGGACAGAAAACACAGAGAAAATAGTTGAAGAACTCCTGACAGAAAACTTCCCTGACATCATGAAAGACGAAAGGATATCTATCCAAGATGCTCATCGAACCCCATTTAAGATTGATCCAAAAAGAAAAACTCCAAGACATATTATCATCAAACTTGCCAAAACCAAAGATAAACAGAAAATTGTAAAAGCAGCCAGGGAGTAAAGAAAGGTTTCCTTCAAGGGAGAATCAATAAGAATAAGTTCAGACTACTCAGCAGAAACCATGCAGGCAAGAAGGGAATGGGACGACATATACAGAACACTGAAGGAGAAAAACTGCCAGCCAAGGATCATATATCCAGCAAAACTCTCTCTGAAATATGAAGGTGAAATTAAGATATTTTCAGATAAACACAAGTTTAGAGAATTTGCAAAAACCAAACCAAAGCTACAAGAAATACTAAAGGACATTGTTTGGTCAGAGAACCAATAATATCAGATATCAGCACAACAAAAGGTCACAAAACAGAATGTCCTGATATCAACTCAAATAGGGAAATCACAAAAACAAACAAATTAAGATTAATTAAAAAAAAAATACACATAACAGGGAATCATGGAAGTCAATAGGTAAAAGATCACAATAATCAAAAAGAGGGACTAAATACAGGAGGCAGTGAATTGCCATATGGAGAGTGATACAAGGCGATATAGAACAATACAAGTTAGGTTTTTACTTAGAAAAATAGGGGTAAATAATAAGGTAACCACAAAAAGGTATAACAACTCTATAACTCAAGATAAAAGCCAAGAAAAACGTAACGACTCAACTAACATAAAGTGAAACACTATGAAAATGAGGATCTCACAATTTACTAAGAAAAATGCCTCAGCACAAAATAGTATGTGGAAAAATGAAATTGTCAACAACACACATAAAAAGGCATCAAAATGACAGCACTAAAAACTTATTTATCTATAATTACGCTGAATGAAAATGGACTAAATGCACCAATAAAGAGACAGAGAGTCACGGACTGGATAAAGAAACACGATCCATCTATATGCTGCCTACAAGAGACACACCTTAGACTTAGAGACACAAACAAACTAAAACTCAAAGGATGGAAAAAAATATATCAAGCAAACAATAAGCAAAAAAGAAGAGGAGTAGCAATATTAATTTCTGACAAAATAGACTTTAGACTTAAATCCACCACAAAGGATAAAGAAGGACACTATATAATGATAAAAGGGACAATTAATTGATCAGGAAGACATAACCATATTAAATATTTATGCACCCAATGACAAGGCTGCAAGATACATAAATCAAATTTTAACAGAATTGAAAAGTGAGATAGACACCTCCACAATTATAGTAGGAGACTTCAACACACCACTTTCGGAGAAGGACAGGACATCCAGTAAGAAGCTCAATAGAGACACGGAAGATCTAATTACAACAATCAACCAAATTGACCTCATTGACTTATACAGAACTCTCCACCCAACTGCTGCAAAATATACTTTTTTTTCTAGCGCACATGGAACATTCTCTAGAATAGACCACATATTAGGTCATAAAACAAACCTTTGCAGAGTCCAAAACATCGAAATATTACAAAGCATCTTCTCAGACCACAAGGCAATAAAACTAGAGATCAATAACAGAAAAACTAGGGAAACGAAATCAAATACTTGGAAAATGAACAATACCTTCCTGAAAAAAGACTGGGTTATAGAAGACATCAAGGAGGGAATAAGGAAATTCTTAGAAAGCAACGAGAATGAAAATACTTCCTATCAAAACCTCTGGGACACAGCAAAAGCAGTGCTCAGAGGCCAATTTATATCGATAAATGCACACATACAAAAGGAAGAAAGAGCCAAAATCAGAGAACTGTCCCGACAACTTGAACAAATAGAAAGTGAGCAACAAAAGAATCCATCAGGCACCAGAAGAAAACAAATAATAAAAATTAGAGCTGAACTAAATGAATTAGAGAACAGAAAAACAATTGAAAGAATTAACAAAGCCAAAAGCTGGTTCTTTGAAAAAATTAACAAAATTGATAAACCATTGGCTAGACTGACTAAAGAAATACAGGAAAGGAAACAAATAACCCGAATAAGAAACGAGAAGGACCACATCACAACAGAACCAAATGAAATTAAAAGAATCATTTCAGATTATTATGAAAAATTGTCCTCTAACACATTTGAAGACCTAGAAGAAATGGATGAATTCCTGGAAAAACACTACCTACCTAAACTAACACGTTCAGAAGTAGAACAACTAAATAGACCCATAACAAAAAAAGAGATTGAAACGGTAATCAAAAAACTCCCAACAAAAAAAAGTCCTGGCCCAGACGGCTTCACTGCAGAGTTCTACCAAACTTTCAGAGAAGAGTTAACACCACTACTTCTGAAGGTATTCCAAAGCATAGAAAATGGTGGAATACTACCCAACTCATTCTATGAAGCCACCATCTCCCTGATACCAAAACCAGGTAAAGACATTACAAAAAAAGAAAATTATAGACCTATATCCCTCATGAACAGAGATGCAAAAATCCTCAACAAAATTCTAGCCAATAGAATCCAACAACACATCAAAAAAATAATTCACCCTGATCAAGTGGGATTTATACCAGGCATGCAAGGCTGGTTTAATATCAGAAAAACCATTAATGTAATCCATCACATAAATAAAACAAAAGACAAAAACCACATGATCTTATCAATTGATGCAGAAAAGGCATTTGACAAAGTTCAACACCCATTTATGATAAAAACTCTTACCAAAATAGGAATTGAAGGAAAATTCCTCAACATAATAAAGGGCATCTATGCAAAGCCAACAGCCAATATCACTCTAAATGGAGAGAACCTGAAAGCATTTCCCTTGAGAACGGGAACCAGACAAGGATGCCCTTTATCACCGCTCTTATTCAACATCGTGCTGGAAGTCCTAGCCAGGGCAATTAGGTTAGACAAAGAAATAAAAGGTATCCGGATTGGCAAGGAGGAAGTAAAGCTATCACTATTTGCAGATGACATGATTATATACACAGAAAACCCTAAGGAATCCTCCAGAAAACTACTGAAACTAATAGAAGAGTTTGGCAGAGTCTCAGGTTATAAAATAAACATACAAAAATCACTTGGATTCCTCTACATCAACAAAAAGAACACTGAAGAGGAAATAACCAAATCAGTACCATTCACAGTAGCCCCCAAGAAGATGAGATACTTAGGAATAAATCTTACCAAGGATATAAAAGACCTATACAAAGAAAACTACAAAGCTCTACTACAAGAAATTCAAAAGGACATACTTAAGTGGAAAAACATACCTTGCTCATGGATAGGAAGACTTAACATAGTAAAAATGTCTATTCTACCAAAAGCCATCTATACATTTAACGGACTTCCGATCCAAATTCCAATGTCATATTTTAAGGGGATAGAAAAACAAATCACCAATTTCATATGGAAGGGAAAGAAGCCCCGGATAAGCAAAGCACTACTGAAAAAGAAGAAGAAAGTGGGAGGCCTCACTCTACTTGATTTCAGAACCTATTATACAGCCACAGTAGTGAAAACAACCTGGTACTGGTACAACAACAGGCACATAGACCAATGGAACAGAATTGAGAACCCAGACATAGATCCATCCACGTATGAGCAGCTGATATGTGACAAAGGACCAGTGTCAATTAATTGGGGAAAAGATAGCCTTTTTAACAAATGGTGCTGGCATAATTGAGTATCCATTTGCAAAAGAATGAAACAGGACCCATACCTTACACCATGCACAAAAACTAACTCCAAGTGGATCAAAGACCTAAACATAAAGACTAAAACGATAAAGATCATGGAAGAAAAAATTGGGACAACCCTAGGAGCCCTAATACAAGGCATAAACAGAATACAAAACATTACCAAAAATGATGAAGAGAAACCCGATAACTGGGAGCTCCTAAAAATCAAACACCTATGCTCATCTAAAGACTTCACCAAAAGAGTAAAAAGACCACCTATAGACTGGGAAAGAATTTTCAGCTATGACATCTCCGACCAGCGCCTGATCTCTAAAATCTACATGATTCTGTCAAAACTCAACCACAAAAAGACAAACAACCCAATCAAGAAGTGGGCAAAGGATATGAACACACATTTCACTAAAGAACATATTCAGGCAGCCAACAGATACATGAGAAAATGCTCTCGATCATTAGCCATTAGAGAAATGCAAATTAAAACTATGATGAGATTCCATCTCACACCAGCAAGGCTGGCATTAATCCAAAAAACACAAAATCATAAATGTTGGAGAGGCTGCGGAGAGATTGGAACTCTTATACACTGCTGGTGGGAATGTAAAATGGTACAACCACTTTGGAAATCTATCTGGCGTTATCTTAAATAGTTAGAAATAGAACTACCATACAACCCAGAGATCCCACTCCTCGGAATATACCCTAGAGATACAAGAGCCTTCACACAAACAGATATATGCACACCCATGTTTATTGCAGCTCTGTTTACAATAGCAAAAAGCTGGAAGCAACCAAGGTGTCCATCAACGGATGAATGGATAAATAAATTGTGGTATATTCACACAATGGAATACTATGCATCAATAAAGAACAGTGACGAATCTGTGAAACATTTCATAACACGGAGGAACCTGGAAGGCATTATGCTGAGCGAAATTAGTCAGAGGCAAAAGGACAAATATTGTATAAGACCACTATTATAAGATCTTGAGAAATAGTAAACCTGAGAAGAACACATACTTTTGTGGTTACGAGGGGGGGAGGGGGGGGAGAGGGTTTTTTATTGATCAATCTGTAGATAAGAACTGCTTTAGGTGAAGGGAAAGACAACACTCAATACTTGGAAGGTCAGCTCAATTGGACTGGACCAAAAGCAAAGAAGTTTCCAGGATAAAATGAATGCTTCAAAGGTCGGCGGAGCAAGGGCGGGGGTCTGGGGAACATGGTTTGAGGGGACTTCTAAGTCAATTGGCAAAATAATTCTATTATGAAATCATTCTGCATCCCACTTTGAAATGTGGTTTCTGGGGTCTTAAATGCTAACAAGCGGCCATCTAAGATGCATCAATTGGTCTCAACCCACCTGGATCAAAGGAGAATGAAGAACACCAAGGCCACACGACAACTAAGAACCCAAGAGACAGAAAGGGCCACATGAACCAGAGACCTACATCATCCTGAGACCAGAAGAACTAGTTGGTGCCCGGCCACAATAGATGACTGCCCTGACAGGGAGCACAGCAGAGGACCCCTGAGGGAGCAGGAGATCAGTGGGATACAGACCCCAAATTCTCATATAAAGACCATACTTAATGGTCTGACTGAGACTAGAGGAATCCCGGCGGCCATGGTCCCCAGACCTTTTGTTGGCACAGGACAGGAACCATCCCTGAAGAAACTCATCAGACATGAAAGGGACTGGTCAGTGGGTGGGAGAGAGACGCTGATGAAGAGTGAGCTAATTATATCAGGTGGACACTTGAGATTGTGTTGGCATCTCATGTCTGGAGGGGGGATGGGAGGATAGAGAGAGAGGGAAGCTGGCAAAATTGTCACGAAAGGAGAGACTGAAAGGGCTGACTCAAGAGGGGGAGAGCAAGTGGGAGTAGGGAGTGAGATGTATGTAAACTTATATGTGACAGACTGATTGGGTTTGTAAACGTTCACTTGAAGCTTAATAAAAGTTAATTAAAAAAAAAAGAATAATAATGAATCTTCAAAACAACTCACAACATGGATGAATTTGGAGGACTTTATGCTGAGTGAATAAGTCAATCACAAAAGAATAAATATTGTATGGGACCACTATTATAAAAAAAGAGAAAAAGTTTACACAGAGAAAAAAAATTGATGGTTACCAGGGATGGGAGAAAGAGGGAGGGAAAATTATCAACTAGATAGAAAGTAAATGTTAATATCGGTGAAGGGAAAGGCAATACACAATATTGTAGAATTTAGCACAACATGACCAAATCAAAGGAAGACATTGAAAGGAACTCAAGAATAAAGAGCAACTAGGAGCCTTGGTGGTGCAGTGGTTAAGAGCTCAGCTGATAACCAAGAGTTTGGCAGTACAAATCCACCAGCCACTCCTTGGAAAACCTATGGAGCAATTCTACTCTGTCCTATAGGGTCGCTATAGTCAGAATCAACTCAATGGCAATGGGTTTGGTTTTGGTTTTATGGTAATTATTATAACAGAATATTCTGCAACAATAGAATTAACAAATAATAATTTACAAATGATATAAGTAGAGGTGTGGGTGGGTATAAGGGAGCACACCCACCTGCAGATATAGATTTGGTTGTGGATATTTCTACATTCATAATTGTGAGTGCTGCATGTATATTAATATAGACAATAGAGAACAAAAGGGAGACAGTCATGGAACTTCTCAGACATAACTAAACACTTCATGGGATGAAGTTCCTAGGCTCCAAGGTAAAGGATAATAGACTCAGGGGACATCTACGTCAATTGGCACAACATAGTTCGCAAAGACAATTGTCTGCATCCTACTTTGTGAGTAGTGTCTAGGGCCTTACAAGCTTGCTAGCAGCCATCTAAGATACAACACTTGGTCTCTTCTGGTCTGGAGCAAAGGAGAGAGAAGAAAACCAAAGACTCAAGGGAATAAGTAGTCCAAAGGACTACTGGACCACATGAACCATAGCCTACATGTCCCTGAGGTTAGAAGAGCTAGATGGTGCCCGGCTATCACTACTGACCACTCTGACTGGGATTACAACAGAGGGTCCCAGGCAGAGCAGGAGAAAAATGTAGAACAAAAATCAAGTTCACAAAAAGACCAGACTTATTGGTCTGACAGAGACTGGTGGAACTCCCGAGACTATGGCCCTGTCACCCTTCTGACCTGGAATTGAAGCTTTTCCAGGAAGCCACCTTGCAGCCAAACAATAGGCAGGGTCATAAAATAAACAATAACACCTAAGAGGAAGGTGATCCTTAGGACAATAAATTACACAAGACCGAAAGGACATTTGCCCAAAAGAAAAGATGAGAAAGAAGGAAGGAAGGGATAGAAAATATGGATGAAAGGGAACTGGGAATCCAGGGTGGATATGGGGGAGTGCTGACACATTGTGGGGAATACAACCAATGTCTTCGAACACTTTGTGTACAAATTGTGGAGTGGGAAATTAATTTGCTCTGTAAACTTTCACCTAAAGCACAATCAAAAAAAAAAAAAAGATGGAAGGAATACACGGAGTCACTGTACCAAGAAGATTTGGTCGACATTCAACCATTTCAGGAGGTGGCATATGATCAAGTACCAACAGTATTGAGGGAAGAAGTCCAAGCTGCACTGAAGGCATTGACAAAAAACAAGGCTTCAGGAATTGATGGAATAACAATTGAGATATTTCAACAAATGGATGCAATGCTGGAAGTGCTCTATTATCTATGACAAAAAATTTAGAAGACAGCTACCTAGCCAACCAGTTGGAAGAGATCTATATTTGTGCCCATTCCAAAGAAAGCCAATTCAACAGAAAGTGGAAATTATCAAACAATATCATTAATATCACACGCAAGTAAAATTTTGCTGAAGATTATTAAAAAATAGTTGCAGCAGTACATCCACAGGAAACTGCCAAAAATTTAAGCTGGATTCAGAAGAGGACATGGAATGAGAGATATCATTGCTGATGTTAGATGGATCTTGGCTGAAAGTAGGGAATACCAGAAAGATGTTTACCTGTGTTTTATTGACTATGCAAAAGCATTTGACTGTGTGAGTCGAAACAAATTATGAATAATATTCCAAAGAATGAGATTTCCAGGACACTTAATTGTGCTCATCTGGAACCTGTACATAGACAAAGGAACAGAACAAGGGAAGATTATTTGGTTTGAGATCAAGGTTGTATCCTTTCACGATACTTATTCAATCTGCATGCTGAGCAAATAATCTGAGAGGCTGGACTACATATGAAGAAGAATATGGCATCAGAATTGGGGGAAGACTCACTAACAACCAGCATTTCTCAAGCTGAAATAGTTGAAGAAAAAATTCAAGCCTAGAGTTGCAATAGTGAAGGATTCTGTGGGGTAAATATGCAATGACACAGGAAGAATCAAAAAAAGATGTAAGAAATACATAGAGTTGCTATACCAAAAAGAATTCGTCAACATTCAATCATTTCAGGAGGTAGCATGTGATCAGGACCTAATGGTACTGAAGAAAGAAGTCCAAGCCGCACTGAAGGCATTAGTGAAATACAAGGCTATAGGAATTGACAGAATATTAATGTAATGTTTCAACAAATGGATGCAACACGGGAAATGCTCACTTATCTAAGCCAAGAAATTTGGAAGACAACTACCTGGCCAAACAACTGGAGGAGATCCATATTTATGCTTATTTCCAGGAAAGGTGGTCCAACTGAATGCAGAAGTTATTGAACAATATCATTAATAACATACGCAAGTAAAATTTTACTGAAGATCATTCAAAAGTGGCTGCAGTAGTACTTCAACAGGTAACTGCCAGAAATTCAAAACAGATTCAGAAGAGGATGTGGAACCAGATATCAATGCTGATGTCAGATGAATCTTGGCTGAAAGCAGAGAATAACAGAAAAATATTTACCTGTGTTTTACTGACTATGCAAAGACATTTGACTGTGTGGGTCATAAAAAAAAAATAAAATTTGCAAAGAATGGAAATTCCAGAACACTTCATTGTGCCCATCCAGAACCTGTATATAGATCAAGAGGCAGTAGTTAGAGCAAAACAAGGGGACATTGTGTGGTTTCAGTCAGGAAAGATGTGTTTCAAGGTTGTATCTTTTCACCATATTTATTCAACCTGTGTCCTGAGCAAATAATCTGAAAAACTGGAAACCAAAGAAGAACAGGGCATCAAGACTGGAGGAAGATGCATTAACAGCATGCGATATGCAAATAACACAGTTTTGCTTGCTGAAAGTGAAGATAATTTGAAGCACTTACTGATGAAGATCAAAGACTACAGCCTTCAGTATGGATTACACCTCCACATAAAGAAAACAAAAATCCTCCTAACAGGACCAATAAGCAACCACATGATAAATGGAGAAAAGATTGAAGTTGTCAAGAATTTCATTTTACCTAGATCCACAATCAATGCCCATGGAAGAAGCAGTGAAGAAATGAAATGATGTATTGCACTGGGGAAATCTACTGCAAAAGACCTCTTTAAAGTGTTAAAACTCAAAGATGTCACTGTGAGGACTAAAGTTCAGCTGACCTAAGCAATGATATTTTCAATTGCCTGATGTGCATGCATAAGCTAGACAATGAATAAAGAAGGCTGAAAAATAATTTACGCATTTCAAATATGGCGTTCATGATGAATATTAATATATCCTTGGGCTGTCAAAAGAACCAATATATCTGTATTGGAAGAAGTATAGCCAGAATGTTCCTTAGAAGGATGGCAAGTTCCATCTTACATCCTTTGGACATGTTATCATGAGAGCCCAGCCCCTAGAGAAGGACATTATACTTCGTAAAGTCAGAGAAAAAGAGGAAGACCCTCAAGGAGATATATTGACACAGTGGCTGCAACAATGGGCTCAATCATAGCAATGACTGTGAGAATGACGCAGGGCTGGGCTGTGTTTATTTCTGTTTTATATAAAGTCACTATGAGTCAGAACCAACTCAATGGCATCTAATAATAATAACAACACAAACAGCTATTATCATTAAGCTATTAACTCATGATATCGTATGTTATCAGGCAAGGTAGTCTGCATGGAGACTAAAGCTGAGGAAAACCATCCAAGAGAAGGTATGAATCTCTACTTGGAAGGTTTTGCCTTATAGTAGAGGTGGTTCATCACAATTTCATTGATCAAATATACCAATGTTTTTTAATACACTTGTTCTTATACCAAGTTCACATAATAACCCTGTTGTTTCTCATACAAGTGTTCCCATATAAATAAAATGTGCAAACAACATAAATATTCTATTTCACACTCTTATTAAAAACAATCTATTTTATGTCTTAATCTCTTGTGAGCTTAGCTAGTAAGAGTCTTCACTTTCTTAATTCAGAGAGCACTAATAACATTGTGTTTCTAGGCAAATCAAACAAAGATTGGTTAGGATCTAGACTCAGGATGCACAAAAGCTGATCTGAGCAGTCCAACAGCTTCCTGTCATTAACCCCCAACTACAAAAGATTAAAAACAAAAGAGGAAAAAAAGTTTTGATGGGAAACTCAATGAGGATTAGTCTTGGGAATATTTGCTCCTTTTAAATGCAAAAGTGAAACGTTTCCAAGGTAATATAGCACTTATTCTCTGTACAATTTATATTATGGAATGTGGGGTAAATTCACCTACTCCTGAGGAAAGCAGTCAGGATTTAGAAATAAAGAAAGGTGATTGGAGAAACCACATATTTAGGTTTGGTTAGTATGTGAATGTGACAAAAAAAAAAAAAAAAAAAAATCTGTATTTGAGTATCTGTACTCATATGTTTTTACTCTGTCCTGTAGGGTCACAATGAGTCAGAACTGACTCAACGGCAATGGGTTTACACATAAGTTTATTGGTATTATCAAAAGTGTGAAGTATTCACCAAGGAAATCAAATAAAGATTGTAATAAAGTGAGAGACATTATATTTTCTAACCATAATATGATAGCAGCTGAAATTAATTTCTTAAAAGCTAGAAAATTGGACAGAGATAGATAGAAGAAGGGCAAACTCCTATTGGAACAGATGACTTATTTTTAATGGTAAGCAGATTGATAAACAGAACAGAATGCTGTCTCTCCCCTCGAAATATCCAAGAATGGTGATGTTTGGTAATAAATGATACCAAAAGAAAGCTCTCAGGAGAAAGAATAAAGACTATCCTACAAAAATCATGAAGGTCCAGTAAAGAAAGCTTTTAAATTGAAGAAATTCGAGCAAAAATATACACATCACCAAAAATATATGAGACAAACATGGTAGATAATTTCAAGGTGACAAGGAAAGAAAGAAAAGATAGATAGATAGGCACAGAGAATAATGTAACCCTCTTAGGTCATACAAAGAATGAATGCACAAAGTACCAAAAAAAGAAATGATGGATAAAAGAATAGTTCATTTTGAAATTATTTTAGGAGCAAGACAAAGCACACAGAGGAATCATTCATTCATTCATTGTTATCAGGGGTGGATTGCCAAATAAGCAATGTACACATGGGCTTACTTGTGCTCACTTACTAATCTGTAGTGCACAGTTTCACCTGCTTTCACCACATCAAAGATGTAATGAGAGGTGAGGCCAAGATGGTGGAGTAGTCAGACACTTCATGTGGTCCATCTTACAACAAAAACCCAAAAACCAAGTGACTCTAGGAGCCCTGAACATCAAAGGCAACGTTGAGGAATCAGACTGAGTAGCAGGGGGAGGGAGAGACAGCTCAGAAGCAGCGAGGAGTTGCCAGACCTGATACAGCAGGAACCAGCACCCTGTAGGTCTGATCAGTTGGCGTGAGTGTTAAGGGAACTGGTGGCACTTGGGAAGCATTTTCCACATCAGGAGAGACTGAGTGGCGGAGAGTCTACTCAAGCCTCCAGAACCAGTGAAAAGCGGCGCTCAATTGGAAAAGATAAGTCCATGCAACTAACTTACAAGATAAACATACAAATCAGTTGGATTCCTCTACACCAACAAAGACAACTTTGAGGAGGAAATCACCAAATAAATACCATTTACAATAATCCCCAAGAAGATAAAATACTTAGGAAGAAATCTAACCAGGGGCATAAAAGACTTATACAAAGAAAACTACAAGACACTACTGCAAGAAACCAAAAGAGACCTACATAAGTGGAAAAATATATCATGCTCATGATTAGGAAGACTCAACATTGTGAAAATGTCAATTCTACCCAAAGTGATCTACAGATACAATGTTCTCCCAATCCAAATTCCAATGACAATTTTTAATGAGATAGAGAAAAAATCACCAACTTCATATGGAAAGAGACGAGTAAAGCATTACTGGAAAAAAAAAAAAAAAGAACAAAGGGGGAGGCGTCACACTACCAAAGTATTCAAAACATTCTAGTACTGGTACAACAACAGATGCATAGACCAATGGAACAGAATTGAGAATCCAGACATAAATTCATCCACATATGAGCAGCTGCTATTTGACAAAGGCCCAAAGTCTGTAAGATGGGGAAAAGACTGTCTCTTTAACAAAGAGTGCTGTCATAACTGGATATCCATCTGAAAAAAATGAAGCAAAACCCATACCTCACACCATGCACAAAAAATAACTCAAAATGGATCAAAAACCTAAATATAAAATCTAAAATGATAAAGACCACAGAAGAAAAAATAGGGACAAAGCTAGAAGCCCTAACACATGGTGTAAACAGAATGCAAAACATTGCTAACAATGCACAAACACCAGAAGAGAAACTAGATAACTGGGGGCTCCTAAAAATCATACACATATGCTCATCCAAAGACTTCACCAAAAGAGTACAAAGACAACCTACAGACTGGGAAAAAAAAATTGGCTACAACAAATTCGATCAGTGTCTATCTAATCTCGAAAATCTACAAGATGCTGCAAAAACTCAACAACAAAAAGACAAATAACCTAATTAAAAAATGGGCAAAGGATATGAACAGGCACTTCACCAAAGAAAACATTCGGGCAGCTAACAGATACATGAGGAAATGCTCACGATCGTTAGCCATCAGAGAAATGCAAATCAAAACTACTATGCGATACCATCTCACTCTAACAAGGCTGACATTAATCCAAAAAACACAAAATAATAAATGTTGGAGAAGTTGTGGAGAGACTGGAACACATACACTGATGGTGGGAATGTAAAATTGTACAACCACTTTGGAAATCTATTTGCCACTTCCTTAAAAAGCTAGAAATAGAACTGCCATACAAACCAGCAATCCCATTCCTTGGACTATATCCTAGAGAAATAAGAACCGTCACACAAATAAATACATGCACACCCATGTTCATTGCAGCACAGTTCACAATAGCAAAAAGATGGAAACAACCTAGGTGCCCATCAATGGATAAATAGATAAACAAATTATGATATATTCACACAATGGAATACTATGCAACAATAAAGAACAAAGTAGAATCCGCAAAACATCTCATAATGTGAATGAATCTGGAAGGCATTATGCTGAGTGAAATTAGTCAGACACAAAAGGACAAATATTGTATGAGATCACTATTATAATAACTCAAGAAAATGTTTAAACACAGAAGAAAACATTCTTTGATGTTTATAAGAGTGGGAGAGAGGGAGAGGGATATTCACTAACTAGACTGTAAACAAGAATTATCTTAGGTGAAGGGAAGGACAATGCACAATACAGGAGAAGTCAGCACAACTGGACTAAACCAAAAGTGAAGAAGTTTCGTGAATATAACCAAACACTTAGAGGGACAGTGTAGCAGGGCCAGGGGTCTGGGGACCATGGTTTCAGGTGACATCTAGGTCTACTGATATAAGAAAGTTTATTAAGAAAATGTTCTGCATCCTAGTTCAGTGAATGCTCTCTGGGGTCTTAAAAGCTAGCAAGTGGCCATCTAAGATGCATCAGTTGATCCCAACCCACCTGGAACAAAGGAGAATGAAAAACACCAAAGACACAAGGAAAATATGAACCCAAGAGACAGAAAACAGCCACATAAGCCAGAGACTCCATCAGCCTGAGACCAGAAGAACTAGATGGTGCTGGCTGCCACCAACAACTGCCCTGACAGGGAACACAACAGAGAATCCCTGACAGAACAGGAGAAAAGTGGGGGTGCAGAGCACAAATTCCAGTAAAAAGACCAGACTTAATTGTCTGACTGAGACTGGAGAGACCCCAGAAGACATGGCTCCTGGACTCTCTGTTAGCCCAAAACTAAAACCATTCCCGAAGCCAACTCTTCAGACAGAGATTAGACTGGACAAGTCGGAACTGATTTGACGGCATCTAACGATAACAACAACATAAGACATAAAATGATACTTGTGAAGAGTGTGCTTCTTAGCTCAATCAGATATATGAAACTAAACAGGCAGCTCCTGTCCAGACACGAGGTGAGAAGGCAGAAAGGGACAGGAATTGGTTGATTGGACATGGAAAATACAAGGTGGAAAGGAGGAATGACATGCTGTCACATTACAGGGAGAGCAACTAGGGTCACATAACAATGTGTGTTTAAATTTTTGTATGAGAAACTAACTTGAACTGTAAACTTTCACTTAAGGCACAATTTAAAAAAAAAAAAAGATGCGATGAAACCCATGTGAAATTGTGCCCTGTGGATTAGTAGGTAAACACAGTGAAGCCAGTGAGTACCTTGCTTACTGTAAGTCTGTGCATACCTTGCTTATCGGTTAATTGACCCCTGATTGTTATAGCCATCTTGAAGGATGGACACCCTTACCCCAAATCTTTAAATAATGACTGCTCTTTCTCCACAGAAGCAATCACTCAATGAACCTGTATGTTGTGCAGAGTATAGTCTTTCCCCCTGAGTGCTCTGTAGATTGGGAATCAATACTTGGTTGAGACACACAACTAATCACTAATAGAGTAAGAGCCTAGTGTCAGTCACAGCTTTATTCTAAGACACACAGATAGGTCAGGTCAAGACACACAACCCAGGACCACATTAAGAAGGGTCCCAATTTTATACTCCTTTCTCTAGACACCAATTTATCATCAAAACTCTCAACTTAGGTTAGTTAAATCCATAAAAGAGGCTTGTTAGAACTCAGAAAAAAATGAAGTACAAAACAGCACAACTCACAGCACAAGCTAGCCAGTTAATGGCAACTCAAAGATCATGCTAGCCAACAGGAAATAAAGCCAATTCGCTAACCAAAGCAAAAAAAAAAAGAGAAAGATTCCTATTCTAGGTGGCGATCACTTAGACAACCCTGCTGACTACGCTAATTTTGTGGCCGTCCTACGTAATCAAAATGGACCCCTATCCAAAATTTTATTTGGATGTCAAGACTGTTGATGTCATACACAAACACACACAGCCCAATAGGGTAGAAAAAGTTTATTACTTACATAATGGGGAGAACAGGGGGCGCTTCCCAAAAAAAAAAGCTGATCCAAAAAAGGCTTAAGAGAGCAAGGAAAAGAAACTGACTTGGGGTTTTATTATGGTTATGGGATGGGGCTGGGGTGAGAATTCCCAAGTAGGCAGGGACTTGGGGGGTTTAAATGTCCTACTAGTGCCAAAGGAGGGATCACCGAGGCTTTCTTAAAATCTGGATCAGATGTGGGGCAGAGGGGGAAGAGAGAGTGATGATGCATAAAAACAGTCAGCAAACATCAAACAATGGAGTCAGACAATTTATTATATTCATTTATTCATCAAATATTTATTCAGGCAGGTCTACTAGTTCCCAGACACTGTTTCTCACTGTTGGAAGAACAGAGCAGAGAAGAAAAGAGAGAATCTTTTTCTCTTAACAAGTCCAATTTGTTGTGAAATAGACAAACTGGGAAGGAAATCATTAGCAGAAAGCTGTAACTCGCTCCTTCCCTATTGAGGGTAAAAATGAGTGATTTTCATCAGCGGCCCAGATCTCCTCATCTACGTGCTAATAGTATTTTCCCCTATAAAGAGACTGGAGAATCTGTATAAATAAATGTTTATAGCAAGATGTACCTTGTCTGCCTAGAGAGGTTATTGTCAATAAATGTAGGATTCATGCATTTATGGGGCATGACTGGCTGGAGGATGGGGTTATCATTTAACCTTTCCCTATTGTGGTAAGCAAAATAAAGACCTCCCAAAGATGTCCATGTCTAAAAACCCCCAAATTGTGGATATGTTATCTTACAATGCAAAAAGCACTTCACAATTGTAATTAAGTGAAGGATCTTACAGTAGGGATATTAGCCTGGATTATCCAGGTGGGTCCAATATAATCACAAGGATCTTTATAAGAGGAGGTGTGAAGGCCAGAGTCAGAGATACAAATACGATGATAGAAGCTGACTTCGGATTAATGTGGGCCATGAGCCAGGGAATGCAGGCAGCCTCTAGATGTTGGAGGCAAGGAAATAAATGATTTCTCTCCTAGAATCTCTAGAAAGAATGCAGCCCTGATGATACCTTTATTTTAGCCCATTGAAACTGATTTTGGACTTCTGATCTCCAAAACTGTAAAATAATAAATTGGTGTTGTTTTAAGCCACTAAGTTTGTGATAATTGTTATAGCAGCAATGTTGTTGTGTGCTGTCAGGTTGATTCCAATTCATAGTGACCCAATAGAGCAGAGTAGAATGGCCCCATAGGGTTTCCTAGGGCACTTAACACAACAGTAATAGGAAACCAATATATTTATGTAATTAATGAAACATAAAAGGGAAGATCTCCAAAATTGAAAGTCTTCTTTAAGAACAATTAACATTACCTCTTCTGTTAATTTGAAACCAAAACATGTCCTAATATTTGGTTACAACACTAGAAACATTTTTAATATCATTGGAAACTGTGTCTGATGGTTTTAGGCTCCTCCGGGAGAAGTATGTTTGTGTGTGCTTTGTGGTTTCCTGTGTTCTTTGACTAATTAGTAAGGTTTGGTACTCTTGTTAGTGTGATTTGGAAATTCAACTGTTTTAATTTAACACATAGACAGTAAATAAATATGTAATGCAATTTCAGGTAATAATAAGTGCTATGAGGAAAAATAATAAAGTTATAAACTAGAGTAGAATCAGATATGGTAGTGACAAAAGGTCTATTTAAGAGTGTGACACTTGCACAGAGACATATACGAAGTGTGAGAGAAAACCTTCAAGGCAGAGGGAACATATGCAAGTGCTAAAGGCAGAATAGAACTTAGATAACTTGAGGATCAGCAAAAAAGCCAACAGGGCCTGATTCTGGAGACTGAGGGGAAGAACTGGAGGACATGCAGTGCGAGAACTGGACAGAAGCAAAATCATGTAGAGCCTTATGGTCATGGAAAGGAGCTAATATGTTTTTCTAACTGTAATAGGGAGATATTGGAGAATTTTGAGGAGAGGAGTTATGTAATCTAATTTACATGTTTAAAAGCTTGATTTCTTTGTTGTTATATTAGAGGCACAGGTGATTCAGTGGTACAATTCTTGCATTCCATGTGGGAGACCTGAGTTCAAATCTTGGCCAATCCAGCTCATGTACAGCCAACAACTGCCTGCCATTGAAATCTTGTGTGTTGCTATGAAGCCAAACGGGTTTCAGGCGAGCTTCCAGGCTAAGATGGCCTAGAAAGAAAGGCTTGATCATCGGCTTCTTAAAGCCAGCCAATTGAAACCCCATGCATCACAGTGATTTGATCCACAACCTATCACAGGGATGGTACAGGACCAGGTGACATTTTGTTTTGTTGTGCATGGGGTCATCATGATTTGGGGGTCAACTTGACAGGAGCTAACAACAACATATTGAGAATGGATTGTATGGAAGAAGAGTTAAAGTAGAGAAAATAGTTGGAAGGATTCTGTAGCAACCCAGATAGGTTGTAGTTGGCAGGTAGAAGTGAAGGTGGTAGGAAGAGGTTTGATTTGGGATATATTTTGAGAATAGGACCAACAGGACTTGCTGGCAAATTGTATTTAAAGTATGAGAGAAAGAGAGGAGTACAAGAGTACACCTGAGTTTAAACAAAACCTGATCAACTGGGTGAATTTAATGAAATTCAATTTAGTAAATGGGGAAGACAGCTGTGGGAGTAGATTGAGGGTTGTGTTTGGAAGTATTAAGTTTCAGATCCAGTTAGACATCTACATGGAGATGTCAAGTAGACATTTGGGTATACCAGAAACAATATACTAAGAAGAGATTTACACATGTTCAAGTCATCATTGAGTGAGGACCAACAAAAAAATTAAAGTTTGACAACACATATAAAAATCCCACTACTTCAATTTATTTCAGCAACGTTAATCAACAAACAACATGAATTTGTTCTAAAGAAAAAATTCTTAGCGTGAAGCCAAAATCTCTGTTCTGGTCCTTTAGGGCAAGAAGAGGGAAACAATCCTTTGTGATGCTGCCCAACTTGATTACGATCACTGCTGCATTCTCTAAAACCTTTGAGAGTGACTTTGAGCCAAACTTTGACTGCACTTTTAATGGCATATAGACCAAAGGAGCAATGATCAGCATGATGAAACAAGAGAAGTAAATAACGGTATTTAAACAAAGATTAGAGAGAGGAGATTTTGTAAAGTTGAGACAACAAGCCTTACTTATCATCAACTACATGTTTTGGGGTAAGATCATGTTGCCTGGCAAGAAAATAAAGGATAAGAAGATAATGCTGAACAGAGAACCACAAACTTAAGGTAAAAACATGTAAATTGTTAAAGGAGTGGTCTAGAAAGAATTTGGGTTTTGTGCTGATTAGGTGAACTAGAATTTTCCTCTTTATGATCACATTATGTTGTTTAAGGGGCGATGATGGAATAGTTAAGGGCTTTATAGTAAAGTGACCACATATTCAAATCTCTTGGGTGTGTAGAATAATAACACGTGAAGGAAAAATCCTCTCAAAAACCCAACAGGATTGATTAGTAGACTCTTTCACGTGAAAAGGCCTGAATAAGTTGTCCACTTGCTTGCTCACCTAGCTACATGCCATACCTTACAGGCTTCCAGAACTATCTTCCAGACAGTGACATCACTAGGGTTGGTGTCACCCAATGTAGTAACTCACGGTGTCATCCCTTCATGGACCTCCTCCCATACCTGACCAAACAGAATCCTTAGTACTGTTTATTATCAATTTTACTAAGAGACTATGTGATATAGTTGTAAATTGCTTAAATGTAGTATTTCTTAGATTATATGAATAAACCTACCCACTGCCATTAGGTAGATTCTGGCTCATAGCTATCCTATAAGACAGAGTAGAACTGCCCTATAGGGTTTCAAGGCTGTAACCTTTACAGAAGCAGACTGCCACATCTTTCTCTCCCTGAGCAGCTGGTGGGTTCAAACCATCAACCTTCCAGTTAACAGCTGAGCGCTGTAACCGCTGCACCACCCGGGCTCCCTGATTATATGAGTACTAATTATAAAATTGTTTTGTAAAATCTTTCTACACTGAATTACAACTTTATTAGTTACAACATTATTAGTAAGGGCAGGAGCCTTTTTTTATTTTTCTCTTTCATTTCCTTTAATTACTACTTCATTCTCAAAAAAGTTATTGATATAGGTTCAAAAATACTAATTACCACAGTATTGTAGATAAAACACCAGAAAATTTGACAACAAAAACAATAGCTCGTGCTTGTAGAGCACACGGATGAAACCATATGATTCAAAGCATCTTTGTGATTGGGTAATAGTGATAGCTCTAATGGAGACCCATTCCCAAAACCCATTAGAAGGTTCAAAAAGTAAATTAACATGGGGTTTTAGCCTTGTAGGTATATTGACACATGTAAGCCAGGCTTATGAAAAATGTTTTTGGGGTATTTTTATTAAAAATAATAAATTTCTACTGAGACACTGCACAAAAATTTTAGTCACTTTAGTGCGTCAACCCCTCTGAGAGTGTCACTTGGTAGGGTTTGCACCCCCTGCACCCCCATAGCGATGCCACTGCCAAAAGCACAAATCATATCTTATTTCACCCATTTATCAGAAAATTATTCAAGGTTCTCCACCACCTAATACCAAACTATTTTTCAAACCCAACATTCCATTCAGTATGCTTCATTACATATTTTTCTACCATGTTGTCTTTTTTTGTTCAACTTTCAGAAAACCTTTTTTCCACAAAATTCTTCTCATCTTTCAAGGCCCCAGTTAAATGTCTTCTCTGAGAAGTTTTCCTTGATCATCCAGATGTAAAGACTCGTTCTTTTATACTACCCAAAAACCTACTGCGACCGAGTGGATTTTGACTCATAGTGACCCTACAGGACAGAGTAGAACTGCCCTATAGTTTCCAAGGAGTGCCTGGGGGATTTGAACTGCTGACCTCTTGGTTAGAAGCCATAGCACTTAACCACTACGCCACCAGGGTTTCCTCTCTTACAGTAATTAGCCTTTAATTCAAGGGCAAGTGCTACAGTTGTCATATAGTTATTAACGTCTATTTTCCCTTTAGACCTTGAGCACCTTGAGGCAAGGCACTATGTTTTATTCCATGTTTTTGTATTTCTGCAGCCCTTATCAGAGTGCCATGGGCATGAGGTGCTTAAGGGAGGCTTGAAATAATAAATTTTATAATGTTTTACCGATGCCTGACATTGAGTTAGAATTTAATAAATTTTAACTGTTTGTATTTATATTAGTAACTTTAACAAAATCAAAAATACAGAGGCTGAGGTAATTTTTTCTCTCTTAGTTCCATCTTCCTTTTTATCTAACTATGGGTTGAAATAGAATTTAGAAGTTTTAGACAAGGCCCGGTCCTAAGTCTTCCCCGCCTATGCTGCATAGTCAAAGGACAAGTAAAACATACACTGGGTATGGTAAAGCAGCCTAGGCATGGATCTGGGGATTTTTGAAGAAGCTTCTATTTCCTTCTCCCTGTTTAATAGTCAAGTTGCAAGATCCAAAGACTTCATATTTCAATTAAAAAAAATTCCAAAGCCAAACCCATTGCCATCGAGTCTATTCCAACTCATAGCGATCTTATTATAGGACAGTAGAACTGCCTCATAGGAGGACCTGGTGGATTCAAACTGCTGACATTTATGATTACCAAGCAGCCATAGCTCTTAACCACTACCCCACCAGGGTTTCCTTTTATTTCAATATACGGGTGATGTTCAAAGTGCAGTGTACCAGGTAATGTAATCAATGCGCATGTGTAAAGTTCTCCATGTCTCCATGGAAAGATGCCATAAAAGAACAAATGATTTTTCTTCCCGACTTTCACTTTGTTTCGTTTCACCCATATTTATTTAAACCAGAGGTAACAGGTTTTATCTTTGTTCTTACTCTCTGTATTCAGCTTTATCAAAACAAACTGTTCTTCAGTGGGAAATTATTTTAATGTGATTTTAGAATCCCATATCACATAAAATTATAACAAAATAAATCTCTGGTAAAATACCATCTTTCCTTTAAAAGAAAAATTCTATCTTTTCATCTTCTATTGTCATTTTGGGAACTATTAGTCACTCTGGAACATTTCGAACTTGTTGGAATTTAATCTGCCCATCAAGAAACTGTACGGTAAACGGTCTTTTTAAGACAAATTTGGCAATCCAGCATTTTGCTTACATCACTGAGACATTAAGAGATTGGCTGCAGGTTTGTCCCTGGTTGTTAAAGGAGCTTAACCCACTGGCATCAAGTCGATTCCGGCTCATAGTGACCCTATAGGACAGAATAGAACTGCCCCATAGAGTTTCCAAGGAGTGCCTGGCGGATTCGAACTGCCGACCTCTTGGTTAGCAGCTGTAGAGCTTAAACACTGCGTTTCCTAAAGGAGCTTAGCACATGAGAAGATCTGTATAACAAGAGATGCAAGATTTTTTTTTTTAATTTATTTAAATGATAAAAGGAAGGTCACTGAGGTAGTAATTGCAATGTAAAATCTCTTGTTATTACTATGCTTTTAGGGGGAATGTTTACTCTCCACTGATGGAGGACCTTCAATTGGCCTCTCTCTATTCCTTCACTCACTCCTCCCTATGGGATAGGTGAATTGGGGGATAAGAAACTAGGTATATGAGTTGCTTGACCATTCCCTCCTGCCCTTTTTCTTTAAGGTCTCATTGCCTGTAGAAATCATACCTGCTCTTGGTCAGAGCAGGTACAGAACATAAGCATCTTAATACTTTCTTTGACTTTGGAATCTGCTTACTTGCCATAAGCAAGCGTTCTGTTCTCCTCCCCCTGTGCCATATGTTATATAGAAGCAATCCCTGCCTTGGAGCCCTGGTGGCGCAGTGGTTAAGAGCTCAGCTGCAAACTGAAAGATCAGTGATTCAAATCCACCAGCTGCTCCACAGGAGAAAGATGTGGCAGTCTGTTTCTGTAAAGATTTCAGCCCTGAAAACCCTACAGGGCAGTTCTACTCTGTCCTATAGGGTCCCTATGCATAGGAATGGACTCAACAGCAGTAGGTTGGACTTGGTTTTAATCTCTGCCACTGATGAGAGAAGGTTGTACTCGTCCAGTGCTGCCCATAACTAGGTGGTTAAATTTGCCTAAGTCTGGGGGACAGTTTTAAAAATTCCACTGTTACCCCAAACCTAAGCTACATTCTTAAGAGCTAATTATTTAAATTATTAATTAGGCTGACTTTTTATCTCCATCTGATTTACCACTTGGTCTATTCTCATTTGGTTCCATTTCAGGTAGATTGGAAAGGGGTATCATTTACTTATATCTTTAATATAAGAATTTAAAACATCAAGTTAGAGTAATCACAGGACTCTGGGTAGGCCTTTTACTATGGACTATTTGTTTATGCTCTAAAAGCTAGGCAAGCCGGCAACTGGACTCCTTATAGACACACTTTGACTCTTCTCAACTTCAGATTGTTAGTTGGTATTGTACAACTTTCCACCCAAAAGTCAAATTTACAGTTTATGTATGGTCTTAATATTTTCTTCTCCCACCTACTCTCTGGCATTTGGAGGTTTTATTATTTATAATCCACTTGTGAAAAGGGCGTGGGGTGGCGTCTGACCTCTTCTAACATCACAAGGGGGAAGGGGAATCAGGATCACTAGCCCAAGGCTGATTCCCATGAGGCAGAGGTCAGACATGCCTACTTTCTCTGCCATCTTTACCAGTTCTGACACCCACTGTCCCTCCCACAGCACTCTCTACTGCTCTGCTGGGTTCAATAATTCATTGCAATGGGCACACAGAACTCACAGACAATAATCACGATTATGGGGTTTATTAGGAAAGCAACAGGTTACAATTCAGGCTGAGGAATGCTCAGGCCACAGTTCCTCCTTCAGGACAACCTCTTCCCAGCCTTGTTCACAGGCAGGCCTCTCCCTGTCCCTGGGCCTCTGCCCTGCTCAGGCAAGTGTTACAAAGCTCTTTTAGCTCTGCTTATTCCCTCACTAGGGGTATTCCCTCAGTAAGCCCTGGCCTGAAGGCGCTCAGCTTTAGTTCCCTGGGTCAGCAAAGCTAACTCCACCAATTGCCTAGAGGTACCCTACGCCACCAGTAAGCCTCCTGTCCAAAGAATCTCAGCTTTCTTGCTCTGTGGACTGGGAAACCCACCATACCATTCCCTGCAGGTCTCTCCTGCCACTGCTTCTCTGCCACCACTTCTTGCCGTCTTAAGTGTGACAGCTCTCTCTCTTCCCTGTCTCCTGGTTCTAAGAGCTCCTTAGTGTAGGGATCGCAGGTCCAAAGGACATGCTCCACTCTTAGCCCTTCTTACTTGGTGGTAGGGACATTCTCCTTCGGCTCTGGAATTGGCTCTCTTTTAAGGCAAAATTGACCAATCCCTTTAGTGGGCCACAATTACCTTATTTGCACAGTTCCACCAAATCATTTGGGTGGGAGTTACAAGACCATGGCAAGAGAGGCCATACAAAAGTGATCCATCATACTGCACTTTTCAAGATGAACCGCAAGCTCAGGGAGAGAAAGGAGAGCTAAAATCAGCCCAAATTATTCCTAATTAGAGCTTTTACTAGAAAGTTTGATTTGAGTAAAAATAGAAATATTGGGCCTAGCAGTGTGGTCAATTTATCCAAGCCATAAAATTAATACAATAATGATACTAATTAATTAAAATCCATCCAGTGTGTATCACATGCCAGAAGTCAGTGAAGTGTTGCAGATTTATTGTTTTACTCAATCCTCCTGCCAACCTCAGGATGAGAAGGGATCTCAGCTTTAGGTGTCCAGTGTCACCCAGGTGGCAAGCAATGGAGTTGAGAATTAATTCAGCCTTTCTGACTCCTAAGCAGAAGTGTTCGCCGCAACACTCTGCTGCTTGCCTTAGGCCAGGAGCAGGCATTGAAAGCTACTAAGAATTCGTTGGTAATGGGAAGGCACACAACAAGTTTTGGAGGTTATTGCTCAACTGGAAAAGGAGACAAAACCTCTGAACCAGTGGCTTGGTTCAATTCACATAAACAATTAATTGAACAATTGGAAGAGTTCAAAACATAATGCCAACGGCCCTTTTCTTATTTTTTTTCCCTAACAAGGCAACCCAAACTCTCTTCTTTTGTAACATAAAATAAATGGTGACTTAGCCATTAGTGTAATTGCTTTAAACCAACTGGTGACTTCTTAACCACATTTTCGTAGCCCTTGCAAAACAGAAAAGATCAAAAAGTCCAACTGATTTTACGAACAAAACAATCTGTTAGTACTTTAAGTTTCCTAAGTAGAATATCATCAAAAAGCAAACACTAAAAAATACTATTTAGCAAAACTGAACTTAAATATGACGGCTGACTTAAAAGTTACCCAGCGCAAGAGATCAAAAACTTTGTTTATAGAACAAAGATCCCCATTTTTTAATTGTGTAAATAAACTTCCCCAATGTTAGCAGATTTCCTTAATTGCCATTGCAGTCATGTTCTTCTCTATTGAAACATAAACCTGAATCATGTAAAATTAACCGTGTAGGATGGGGCTTATTTTATATGCTAGATAAGCTAAGCATCATTTCACAGAATGTGTGTTCTCTGGTGAATTGGTCACCCACACAGAAAAAGGCCCTAAAGTAGAGAAATTTAATGAGTATCGGTGATATTCTAAAAGAGATGCTAGACTTGTTAGTAGTGAGCAAGGATACTTAGATCACGCTAACGGGAAAGCCTAGCAGATTCCCTAAATGCCTTTCATGTGGATGTGCGATGCCTGTTTCCATGGCAACCTGCAGTGAGTTAAGAAGGGTACTGTTAAACTGTACTGCAATTTTGCTTAGCCTTCCTGAAAGAAAAATGTCAGAAGAAACCATTTCTCCACCCATGATTGTAATCAGAGATTCTCCACCCCCACCCACAAGCTTTTGTTGTTGCCCCTGAAGAAGATACTCAAGGCAGTAAATCTGAAATCTATTTAATGATCTACTTTGTTCCACTCAGCTACAGATCCTTTGCTGGGTCCTCACATTTGGCAGCACGTTAGTATTGGCAAATCTGTAGGAAAGGATCAAAACAGATAATGGTGCCAAATAATGAGCAAGAAAAATAATGAGGAAAGCATCTATGCCCTGATTCCTAGAGGCTGCTTTTAAATTTGTTAAAACAACTTCCTCCAGGGTGGAGCATTCCTGTGCCACTTTTGAAGCTCTGCTATTCTTTGCATTTTAAAAGGAATGAAAATATAATGAATATTTCTGTTGCTCTGCAAGGAATTCAAATCAAAGCTTTGACAAGGGATATCCACCCACATGTTTGCTTCAACTTTCCTAATTCATTCATTACCCAGTTCAAAGCTCAAGACCAAGAAATCTTGCCTGGAATGACAGAAGCATTATGTCCATTGGCAATTATCCCAGACTATTCCAGAAGGAAAGTGTAACTGAAAATCAAAGATCCTGATAAAGGGCACCTTTTAACTGAAGTGGAGTGGTAGGAACTCACAGCCAATTTTTATAAACCCCATTTGTTTGGGGTTATCATAGAACATTTGTAGCTAACATTTTTTACACACCTACTGTGTCCAGGCGTTATACTCAATATTTTATATTCATTAACTTAGTGATCATCATAAGACTATGAAACATAGGAATTATTACTATTACCCCCGTTTTACAAATGTAAAGAATTGCCTAAGTAACTTAACTAAGGCCACATTTTATTCTAGGAAAAATTTTGAGTTAATCAGAGGTGGACTTTAAGTATTCTTCTGCTGTTAAAAAGAAAAAAATTATGTATATATATTTCCAGTGTAATTTTCAGCTTTATTCTTGCTTGCTGCCTAAAACGACTTGCTGTTACGGGAGGTATATGTCTTAAAAATGTCCTTATTGTTTATTGATATCTTGGATAACTTCAATAATAGGAGCTTTGAAGAACCTAAATTATTCATCTCTATGCTATGTTTTTATTGCTACCATTCAATCAAATATATATATATAGTGCTTAACCATTGCCTCGCCACGGCTCCTTACGTAGCTAGATAGATCTAAATACATACACACACACATATATATATATATATATATATACATATATATGGAAACCCTGGTGGCATAGTGGTTAAGAGATATGGCTGCTAACCAAAAGGTTGGCAGTTTGAATCCACCAGGTGCTCCTTGGAACTTTATGGGGCAGTTCTACTCTGTCCTATACAATTACTATGAGTCAGAACTGACTCAACAGCAGTGGGTTTAGGGGTTTTATATATATGTATGTATATATAAATGCAAATGTCTTCAGGAGCCGTAACAGCAACTAAACTGAATACAGCAGGCTGGTTGGAGTAGCGAGACTAGAGAGGACCATAATCAGCTCGAGCGCACATGTCCGTCTAAAGGGGACAGCTGCTGCTCAGTTTCCACTGAAGTTTGTCGTGTGGAAATGTGGATTCAGTGTGGTCAGATTTTCTACATTTCAAGAAAACCCCCTAATCTCAATAACCATGTGAAATCTACCCACTTTTGAATATGGACACAAAAAAGAAGTGTGACGACCCAGGAAAAGATCTGCCCACAGGCTGATTATTTTCTCTATATTAGGAATTAATCATCATTTTCTCTGGAAAAAAAAAAAGTCATTTCACAAGAGGACCAAACCATCCTCCTATTCACTTCAAATTTTGAGGACAAAAATTAGTAAGGAAGCAGGAGTGGTAGAATGTGAGGTATTGACGACCCTTTCTGATAAAAAAAGTGGAAAGAACAGTTGTTTAAGTAGCATATAGGGGTGATAACCAGTTCCATCTTTTATTTTATTTACTGAACTTCTCATAAACACTTAATGCTTTTCCTTTTGTCAATATTTTATTTTTTACACCAAACAATTGAAGTACAACAGAGTTCTATTTACTTTTTAATTAAATAACATTTTTTACAAAACTTGTTTATAATATCAATCTGTGTGATGATGCAAGTGACAAGTTTAATTTCATTCACCTGAACCATGGCAATAATCACATAGCACGGGGGTGAGGAATTTTGATTTTAAAGCTTCTGCTATTGCAGTTACCCAAGGTGTCAAGGTTAAAGACATTTTTAAGACATACACTTTCCACAACCACATCCTCTTTCAGACAGCAAGCAAAAATGAAGCCAAAGATTACACTAGAAAATGTTTACTACTGATTCTGTTAATTCATTGACTTATGATGGCAGAAGGTCAAATTACATAAATATTTACATAAAACCAAACCAGACTCCTTGCCCTCGAGTCAATTCCAACACATAGTATAGGACAGAGTTTCTAAGGCTATAATCTTTACAGAAGCAGACTGCCACATCTTTCTTCCGTGGAGCAGCTGGTGGGTTCGAACCACTGACCTTTTGGTTAGCAGCCAAGCACATAACCACTGTACCACCAGGGCTCCTCATATTTACATACATAGAAAAGAAAAAGAATTTAGTCCCCTGTCTCAGTGTAACTATTTCGTTAACATGCCTAAACAAACAATAAAATTCTCTTTTGGAGGAGGGTAGATATGTATGCTCAAAACATTTCTTAAAGATTTTCTAAGGTGAAGTAAATGTTATATACCCTCTAGTAGATTCCAACTCATAGTGACCTTATAGGACAGGGTAGAACTGCCTCATGGGGTTTCCTAGGCTGTAACCTTTATAGGAACAGATTGTCAGGTCTTCTCTCCTGCAGAGCAGCTGGTAGGTTTGAATTACTGACCTTTTGGTTAGCACCTGAGTGCTTTAACCACTGCACCACTGGGGCTCCGTAATATTACATTAAGTCTAGATAAATCATTTTGTTGAAACAGTGATGTTAGACAATTTCCTCATTCTTTTGCTATAGTCATTAGCTGATCAAATAAAAGACCTAAGATTACATGAAAGTGAGTGAGAATGATGGTAAAAATAAATTTGAGTGCTCACAGTGGTCCAGCCACACTTGTAACAACTCATGAATATGGCCCCCATAATGATGTTTCTGGATTCTTTTTCTAACTTTACAGAGCTCTGAGAGACTGTAAAGCAGTCAAGCTCAACCAACATTCTGGCATCAATAGCAGTTGATCAGAGCTAATGGATCTTTGAAATGCAAGCACATTTGATTCGAAATGAAAATTTGTTTTCTGGGAATCTGAAGTTGAGGCCCATGGCAGGAATCAAAGCATATACCTCAACTTCCATTTCCTTTATGTGCACATTATCCACTATCCACCATTAAAGATCTAGGTTAGGGTGCAGGGAAGATGAGGAATTCCATTGTTGCCACCCATCACCTTCTCATGTTGACATTTTTTTGATCTCTATCTGCCTACCCCTTTTGTCTGCCTCTGGATTGAGTCAAATCATAAAAGGGGGAAAGGGAATATTATTTATTGTCCTCTACAAAATAAAGACTCCTCCACTTAATTGACTGGATAAACCAATGATGCCATATTAATAATACCTTATATTTGATAGCAGTCTGTATGCTCAAATTACTCTCACATACATTTATTCCTTTGATCCTTACAGTGTCCTGCTCTACAACCTGGAAATAATAATTTCTGTCTCTCAGAGTAGTTGTGTGGATTCAATGAGAAGGCACATATAAGCAGCACTATACCTGGTATATTGTGAGAGCTGAATATGTCATTGCCTATTATCATTATCATCATCATTACTAAGGAGCTATAGTGGAGCAATGTTTAAGCATTTGGCTGCTAACCGAAAGGTCGGTCGTTCAAACCCACCAGCTGCTCTACAGAAGAAAGATGTGATGGTCTGCTTCCATAAAGATTATAGCTTTGGAAGCCCTATGGGGCAGTTCTACTCTGTCCTATAAGGTCGCTAATAGCAGCAATCAAGCAGATGGAAACGAGTTTTGTTTTTTTTTTTTAATCTAGACCTTTGAATAAACAGGAGAAAATTTGAGTTTGCAGAGAACTTCCTTACTCCTTACCAACGGCATACTGGCCTGGGAAGAAAAGGGCAGAGAGAGAAAGAATCGCTTATGTTTAATTTCTTTTTTTAATTAAATAAGTTCTACCAGATATAAAATTATGGACAAAAGACCCTCCCCTACCAACTTCTGATGGGAAAAGTCAATGGTGGGTCAAAAAGGCTTGGAGGTTTAGGGATAAACTCTCCTAAAAAGATCAGATGAGTGGCTGATAACCATTTTCAAGTAGTAACCTAAATGTCAATCAGAGGCCATTATTTCAGGCTAAATAAAAATAAGTAATAAACACTAAAATCTGACTAAAGCAAATTATGAAGCCGTTATGTTCGGAACTGCTAAAAGATAGTGCTTAAGATAAAATTTCCTAGACTGTGTTATATTATTCACTTTGCCTCTGAAGACCTTATTATTAATTATATAGGTATTTATTGTATAGCTTCAGTCCACATACCTTTTAATCTCTCTTCTTTCCTTAAACAGCATTAAAAATTGTATTACAAATAAGGATGGATGAAAACCTGACTCTACTGAGATCTAGTTAAAAAATTTTGGACTGAAAATATCCTAGAAATATAACTGCTCCGAATTTGATCCCATTCTTTTTCTCTAGCTTCATTTTCCCAACTGCCTCTCCACATATACACTCTAACGCCCAACTTATGCTCCAACCTTGTTACATTTTCCACCATCACTCAAGAACTTCAAGCTCTTTTATGCATCTAAACCTTTGTATTTCCAAATCTTTCTGCCCAACACATTATAAGGTCTCCTCATTGGACAATGAACTCCTGCTTGTTTTTCAAGATCAGGCCCAAGGGACATGGTTTTTCAACAAACCTTTCCAGAACACCAAGACAGCATGATCCTCTGTAGTCCTCAACCACTTTATTCATAAAACTATTACAGCATTTACCATGTCCTAAGAGTATTTTTTAAGAGTAGCAGGGAAACCCTGGTGGTGTAGTGGTTAAGTGCTACAGCTGCTAACCAAAGGGTCGGCAGTTCGAATCTGCCAGGCGCTCCTTGGAAACTCTATGGGGCTGTTCTACTCTGTCCTATAGGGTCGCTATGAGTCGGAATCAACTCAACGGCACTGGGTTTGGTTTTTTTTCTGGGTAAGAGTAGCAGAGTGTTCTTTTTGAGCCTAAACTGTGTCAGGTTGTGTGAGTTATTAACAATGACAATTTGCATGTATAATTTGTACAAGACTTTTTATGTTGTTTTTTGATGTTGTTGTTGACTAGAGGATAAGGGAAGTATTTTGTTTTATTTACTTATGTTATCTCTTTGTTTCAAGCTCTTGAGAGATAGAAACAAAAATGGAAGACAATGCCTAGTCCCTTGGACAGGTTAATTTTTGGCTTTTTTCAGAAAGAGGAGTGAAAGTCACAGCCAGAGACACTATTTCTCTGAGAGTCTGTGAGACCCTGGGCACCAAATGTTTTGCTTCAGCGTACCCTGTTGATTGAGAGCGACTCATTGTCAGGGTAAGGGCAATTCCCCCACTTCACTGGGGCACAGGAGAGAGGATGGGTTAGAGGGCATAGGATCATTGGCCTTGGCATAGATTATTTTATTTTTAGAATGGCCGCCATCAACAGCAAAGTTCACTTAAAAAACTTTATGGGAACAAGACCACATTTTTCCTCTCCTCCTTTGGCTTCCATCATCAGCATGTCTACCATAAAGTCCCTGCAACGATGGAACAGTTCATGTACAAAAAGAAACATCCATTGAAGACTTGTAAAAATTTGAGGCAGTATTTGGCAGGAAGAGGAAGGTCCTGTGTGAGGAGCTGGGTGAAAGAGAAAGACTCTTGAGTGACAATGTGAATGTTCCCATATTTCCCAAAGCTTGGGAGTCTTTGGGACTCTGAGGTATATGCTCCATAGAGCACTAAAGGTCTTAGGATATAGCTGTGTAGCTTTTATTGCCAATGTGATTAACACTGTGATTATTTCTCTCCATACCTGTATATTGCCTTAGGCTGTACATTTCTTCTGATCAGGGATAATGTCTTGTTAACCAAATTTAGTGCACCTCACCCAGTAGGCACTCCATGCATGATTGCT
Organism: Loxodonta africana; assembly: GCF_030014295.1. Classification (NCBI taxonomy): domain Eukaryota; kingdom Metazoa; phylum Chordata; class Mammalia; order Proboscidea; family Elephantidae; genus Loxodonta; species Loxodonta africana. The sequence continues at coordinate 110,400,452 of NC_087344.1, forward strand.
GAATGAATGAATGAATGAATATACATTAAATCAAAGCACAAAACCAATTTTGGCTTTAAGCTGGTATTACCCACAGCCACATTTACTTTCCTTCGTGTATCATAAATCTTTGCAACGTTATCTTGAATCATGGAACAGCAAAGGAAAATTGAAAACCTGTTAGGTCAAGCTGATCTACATTCTTCTTTGTGTAGGCCACAGAGATATCCTTCACTATTAAAAGTTGCTTTGTCCCTAGATAAAAGAGTAGTATAGTGGTTAACAGTACACAGCTTCAGAGCCATTTGTCTGGGCTGAATCTTAGGTCTGACACTTTCTAGCTGTGTGACTTTGGCTATTGATTGTCCTGCTCTGTGTTTCAATTATCTCATTTGTCCAATGGTAAGAAGAGTAGTACCTACATTGTAGGATTGTTGTGAAAATTAAATAGTTCCTATGAGTAAACTGTTAATAACCACTTTCAGGCACACGGTAGGCACTCATCAAATGTTAGCCATAGTTGACACTATTTGCTGAACTCTATTTCACTTAGTATGGTCTTGGCTTGGTCTAAAAGGTAGTAACTCTACACACTTGCTCATTTGATTTCCTACAATGTCCATTTCACTTTTGTAATATTAAGGCTAAGACTAAGTGGACATACCAAACAGTGACAAAAGCTTGTGGTGATGTATTTGGTGTGTTGGCAGGAAGGTATTTTAAAATGCCTGCCATTCACTGCAGGCACATTCTGGTCTTATGAAAAATGTCAAGTGCTTTCCTTAACTTTTTCCTTGGCCTCCTCTTTTCTATTTTAAAGTTGCCCCTACCGCTTATGGTTATTGACCTCCCAGGGAGAGATTGGTTTCCTGGTGAGGCATGTACTCACACAGCTGTAAGCCCATAAATTGACCGGTAGGTGAGAACGACTTGTTCCAATCTGACCATTACTCTGTTCTAGAAAGTTGCAATTAGAACTCTAACAATTGCTATATAAGAGCACTCCCAGGGAAAAGGTTACAAAGAAGGGGCACAGAGACATTTAGGAAACAAATAGAGTTACAATTAAAAATGAGAGTTTGTCTTTAGAAAATGAGTATTAAGCCAGGAGAGAAGTTCCTGGTCACTCGCAATGTGAGCATTTCCTCTGCAGGTAGCGTGGGATGCTGGTATTCCTGGACAGATCACTTTTCAGCAATCACAGTGTCGGTCTGTTGGAAAGACCTTGCTGGGAATCTGACAGAGGTGGCCACAAACTCAGCAGAAGTCATTTCATTCTCTGGCACAGTCAGGCATAGTCAACCCAGGCATTTTGGAGGAGGGCGAGGTATGAAACCTAGATTTCAATGGAGGCAGACGGAGTGTGCTCAGATCTGCAAATGAAATCGTTGCATTAGGCAGTCATTTTTGTCTGTTGCCTTTCTCTCTGCAGAGCCCAAATCCAAATTCCCTGTCTTATTTTTGTTATAAACCAGCCTTGTTTGCCATATTACTAAGTCTATAATTTACCCTTTTCAGGGTATTTACAGTATTGTCATGAGTCTGAGGATATAGCAGGCTCTCATTATTATTGGTGTTACCCCGAGGCCATGTTGAAAAAGGGCCCTAAAAGAAAGGGGCACATTTGGAAAAGGATGTCTGTTTTTTTTCTCTTTGATTTCTGATCTTATCATTCTAATACTTCCAAGCCTTCCATGGCTTGCCATTTCCCTTAGAATAGACTTGCTGATTAAAAACGATAGATTTGGGATTTTGTCCTAATGTAGGGTTGCTTGATTAAGCATATAAAAACACAGAACTCCCAGTTAAACTTGAATTTCAGATAAACAATGAATACATTTTTCAGGATAATGTGTCCCCAAAATTGCAAATATTGCATGGGACATGCTTTTACTAGAAAATTATTTGTTGTTTACTGAAATTACAATTTAACTGGAAGTTCTATATATTTATTTGCTTAGTCAGGCAACCCTACCTTAGGACAAATTCCAAATTCACAGCCAAACTCTAGACTATGATTCTCCTGTATACAGGTCCAATCTCAATAAAAGCCACTCACTTTTTACCTCTTTTGCTCTAACCAGACTGGACATATTTCAGTTCCTTAAATATATTATGTGCTCCCTTAATGCTATCGTTTTTCACAGTTATCCTCCTAGCCTAGAAAATTCCTGCCCCCTCGTCAATGACCAATACCACTCCTTTGCCCAGCCAACATATATTTGTTCAAAATCTCTAAAAGGTTCACCAGAAAGGACAATTTTGTACATTCTTGCCCTTGTTGGAGTATTACTGGAGGCATTAAGTAAAATTCTTGTCTTTATCTCTTGAGTTTAGAAACCACTGAGAAATTAGAAATAATGGAAAAAAAGAAAGTAATCCAAATCAACTGAAGAACATGATTATAAATCTGCAGTCATATGGACCTTCAATATTTCCCCAAATTGGACCTAACTCCCCAGCCTCAGGTGTTGTGAAGAGCAGACCAGAGTGCTAGTGTAACCGAACAAGGTTACCTGTCCTGACCTATTAGCCGATCAAAATAAGAGGGACGCCACACCACCAGTTGTAAGGGAAATAAAATAAAATAAAATAAAAATAGAAGGTGGAAATTTATTGTCTGTGCAGACAAGGGGTCTAGGGACCATAAGGCCACGTGCTTGCTGTCTGAGGGGGTTGGGGAGCTTTTTATTTCCAATGGCATCTGGAGGTTGGGTTTGGTGCCCCGAACTCTCTGCCCTTGCCCTCCTATGTCCACATTTGGAAGTCCGAATGTTGAATCATGTCTGTGATGTTCAGATCCAAGGACAGACTGAGGACACAGCTCTTCAGGTCCTGTGCATGTGCTAAAATCTTGGTTCACACATGTGCAGGATTCTGGCACCAAATTCAAACCGTGGTTATTATGGCGGCAGTATGGTCGGGGCAAACCACAGTTAGAAGCTGTGGCTTGGCGGCTGCCAGGCGGGGCAAGGAACCTCAGCAGAGGGAAAGAAGTCTCCTCAGAGGCTTCACAGGCATTTCCATTCCAAAGAAAAGAGAAAACCAAAGGAATGAATTGAATGTCTTATAAATTGGTGAGTCATACAAGCTACTCTTGCTCCCTTAGGACTGAAGAGAAATTGGAAGGTTTCATTCTAAAATTTACTGTCCCGGGAAGTTGAGTGGAAATTCCTTCCCCTTTCTACCCCTCTTTGAAAAAATTAGGAATGTGGAATAAGTGCCTCCCCACAATGTCCCCCAGCTTTTTATTCTCTTCACTCACTTAGTTTATCCATTAAGTGTATGGTCAAACATTGATGTGGCTGGTTCCCTAATGGGAGGGGTTCAGGATAGTCCTGCTTTTACCTTCATGAGGCCACTTCACAGTAATTAACCACTGATACTCTGAGATCCCCACAGGGAACTGGCGAGCAATATAGCTTTTGCCTCCAGAAGGCTATGAAATGGGCCAAAATCGAACTAACTTCAAAGTCGTTCTGAATCCTGGGTGAAAAATTCATTCTGTATTTAGTTTTCCAACTAGCCATGTTGTCTAATAAAAATCCTAAAGAGGTTTCAAATTTAAATCAAATAAATAAAAAAAGATGCCATAGAGTATGAATGAATCCCTGAAACTATTGCCCTGAGATAACCTTTGAACCTTGAGTCAAAATTATCCCCTGAAGTCTTCTTAAAACCAAACAATAGTTAGCTCACCTAGTAAAAAAGGCCTACCTCGAGCATTATGCTCTTTGAAGAACTATCTATATGGGATCAAATTGACAGCAGCAACTCGAAAGGTTAGACAGGAACCTTAGAAGGCAATGAGTTTATGTTAGTAAGGGAAGAACAACTCAGAAAAAGACAGTGAGAATGGTTGCACAACTCAAAGAAAGTAATCAATGTCACCAAATGGTACATGTAGAAACTGTTGAATTGGTGTATGTTTTGTTGTGTATATTCTCAACAACAACAAAATAAATAAAATTTAAAGAAAAAGTAAATTAAAATCTCCTATTATGGAGAACATAGATTGAAAAAAAAAAATCCTAAAGTTTCATCCTTTTTTCTTTAAAAGTTAAGACCATATAGAGTTCAGCATTCTTTAATCACGATTGTCCAATTTCTAATTTTGCTCAATCTATAATCTAGAAAGATTCTCAATCCGATAGTTGGGTTGAGTTGAGTTTTATGCAACAGCTGCAGCCTGGACTGTTTTCTACCAAATAGTGTAGTTTCTAAAGCATGTTCACAGTGGAAGTAATCCAACCTACAGTCTCTCATATGCCATTGTTTTTCTAATAATTGGAAGCAAAAGAGTGTCACAGCATCACCCTTACTCTACCCAAAAAAGAACTCAAGCAAATACCTAGCCTCTGGGGAAATGTTGTTCCCAGAACCATGTACTCTGTCCAATCTAAGACCATGCTATTGTTGCCAAAATAAAAGCAGAAGCTCGGGTGCTAAAGGAAGGAGGGGAGATATAGGGAAAATTTAGTTTTAGAACATTGCCACGATGCCTGTCAGCTAGTGCCAGTCATCTGAAGGCCACAGCCTGGGAAATTAAACTACTCTGAGGAAAATCTCCTATAAGTTTAACTGTAGCACTGTGTTTGCCATTCATGGGGAGAGGATGGGGCAAAGGGCCCGCCTATGCACACACTTTCAATTCTCAGAGAACAGCATTTGAAAAATTCCTGCCCTCTTTCTAAGACCTTAGAACTGAGTGCAAGTGGCAGCTTCAGTTACCAGATGTTATTAGACAGTTTTCTTCTCTAACTGGCATATGTAAAACTCTCACTTCTGTTTCCATTCTAAATTCCTGGTATTAGGGCTGTGTTGCATGTGTGTTTTGTCTTCTAATGACATGGCCTCCATTCTTTTCTTGTGAGAAGCACTTCGGTCTTATGTCACAGTGGTCATTGCCACTGCCTCCTGCTGTAAACGTTTGTTGGCATTCGGAATCTGTTCCAAGAGGCATCTTCTGTCTTCTCCATGTTTGTTTATACCGGAGAGTCACTGTGCAGTTTCCTGCATTGTAAATGCTAGTGTTGCTTCTGAAGCCTGAACTACCTGGGCCTAGTAAGCAACAAGATGTCTGCAGCATACACCTCAGGTCCTTGCCTCTCCAGGGCCCTTTGGAAAACTCACCCTGACTTCTCTCTAAGCTCCTGACTCACATTTTCTATTCCTTGTACTTCATCTTCCCTACTGATCCAGAAGTAATGCAAAGATCATGTTCTTTAACACATTTTGATCTTTTTGGAATTTTTATTTTTCCCTCTGTTGCTGTTCTGATAGAGATAGGCATATTTTAGAATCTGACCCTTTTTGATCAGCAAGCTTGATTTCTAACAGCTGAGTATTCGAGGTACATTCTAGGTACATTCCTTCTTAGTTTCTAGGTTTCCTAACATTTGCAAGATTGAAACCAGGGACTGTTCTGGCCTTTGTGACTGATGATCTGATTTAAGAAGGCCCAATAAAGGGGTTATATGGGGAAAGAGAGTATATTTGTTCTATCTAGAGCTCACTTTAAGATAGGCAGAGCTTCAAAACACAGGCTTTTTTAGGACTTGATGGGCAGAAAAAAAATTGTTTTCCTGTGTTTACAGAGTTTCTCAGTGAACACTATGCACTGGTGTGCCTTTTGTGTCAGGTATAGGGAAGCAATGTAGGCCCATCAACCTTGCAAACGTCAGTGTGCTCAGTCGCTGAGGGCAAAGTTCCACATGGCTGAACTAACTAAAACAAAGTAAAATAAAATAAAAACTAACTAAAGCACTGCCACATTTTAAGGTCTTCTAAGTTAAAGCCCAAATCTTCAATTGGTCTATTTGCTAACGGGCTAATTTGGCTCTTAAATGCTAATTTCTGAGGCACACTTTTCAGATAACCTGGCAAAAACACCAAGATATTGGAATATAAGGGAAACTGAAAGATAGCATCTTTATTTTTCTTTCTCAGTGTAGAACTTACTGGGAAATAAGGCAGGAGGACAGATGAATGAAAATCAAAATATCAGCTCAATTTTAGTAACAAAGCTAATTGGAGAATGGGGTTTAGCTCTGATATTGAAGTCTTAATTGAGTCAACCCTGCATATTTTCTGGTTCCTCCTCTTGTTGTACATGTAATTGTGTCCTCCAAAAAGATATGCTGATGTCCTAACACCTGTATCTGTGACTATGACCCTGTTCGGGAAAAGGACTTCACTTTCATGTTAATGGGGTCATGCCAGAGTGGGTCCCAAACCTAATTACTTTTGAGTGATGTTCAATAAAGACACAGAAATACAGAAACACACAGCGAAAGATGCCATGTGAAGATCCATCTACAAGCCAAGGAATGCCAGTGCCCAGGGCTGCCAGAAGCTAAAAGAGGTAAGAAATGATCTTTTCTTTGAGCAGACACCTTGGTCCCAACTCCTCTAAGTTAGCTCCCCCTGTTATGAGCTTTGTAGCAACTCTTACTTCTCATTTTATCTGTCTTCTCAGAGACAATATAATATTCTTGAAGGCAGAGATTCTGTTTTCCTTCCTTGTCAATGTATCCTTGGAAACCAGTGCAGTGCTGACACTCTGTAAATATTTGCTGAATGAATTAATGACTGCATGGACTCACGAGGGTGGAATTCTGGCATAGCCACATTGCTCAATATACCCAGGCTACAGCAACTGGCAATGGTGCCATTTGGAGACCCAGATAGAATGCATTCCTTTTATCTTCCTGGCAAGCACAGGAATAAATAGCAAGGCTCTGATATAAGAACATTCACTGCATCACTGTCCTCCTGTGTGTCCTGTTTCAGGAAGTGCAGAGTATCTTTGTATAGCCCCAGGTGCACATCAATCTTTTTTTTTTTTTTTCTCTCTCTCTTCCTATGCAGTGGCAGTAGGATAATGTTCTAAGTATTTGTCCCCTGAAATTACTGAATAGTTCCCAGAAACATCACCTCCTCACAGATTGACAAGCTAACTGGATATCTTTAAAGAACATTGTACACAATATTTTATTTCCTGAAACCTTATTTTTAATGTAAGGTTGTAATTCAAAAACTTTTGCATCTAGAGACCATTTGTCCAATAAGCATGAGCATTTTTTAAGGGAAATAGCATTGATCAAAAAACCTCCCCTTTTGCTCTAATTTTGAGTGGAAGCACAGGCATAAAGGATGTATGGGGAAAAAATAGAAGATAATTCCTTACATCCTTTCAAAAAACAAAGTGAAATCTTTAGTAGAAAAATGAAATAGATCATACATGAAATTAGATGGAGGTCATTCCCTCTGTCTTATCCAGCAGCTGGTATGATATGACAGGGTCAAGTGAGGAGTGGGCTGCCCTGGATAAAAATTACTGTAACTTAAGTACTAACTACATGCCAGGCATGGTGCTTTATGCTTACTGTACATTATTTCATTTATTTCTTATATCCTGTGAAGCAGGTACTATTATTCTCATTGTACAGATGAGGAAATTGGAGCTTAAAAAGGTTGTGTAATGTGCCTACGGTTATACAGCCAGTAATATGCAGCAGGACTGGGAGAGGTCTGTTTTTTTTTTTTTTTCTAGAACCCATGCTCATTACCAGTGAGCTATGATGAACCCAACACATTCCTCTTGCTTAAAGTTTCCCCTGCCTTAAGACCCCTCAGGCAAGGCTTTACAGAGATTGGGAGTAAAACACAACAATAAAGTTACTTTTCAGCATGGGATGAAATCTGAGCCAAAACCTCTCTGTAGAAATAGTCCAAATGAAGCTGTCCACCTATCCCCTGTAGTGTAGCAGATAGACAGTACAAGGGACTCCTGCTTCAGAACCGTGGCCTGGCCCTGTGGGCTATCACTGGTGGTCAGATGGCACTTGGATGGTGGGGATGGTTGAGCACAGTCAGCTGATTTGAGAGGCTTTAGAGAACAATTCTACTGAATTTACCTTTTAAGGCCGAGTTGCAATTAAGTCACTTGTAAGTGGTGGTTAAGAGCTAGGCTGCTAGCCAAAAGGTCAGCACCAGCTGCTCCTTAGAAACCCTATGGGGCAGTTCTACACTGTCCTATAAGGTCACTATGAGGTGGAATCAACTCAAGGTAACGGATTTGATTTTTTTTTTATATGGTCATAAAAGGCAAACTGAATACAAGTCAACATATTTGACAGTAAAAACCAGTTGCTGTTGCCATCAAATGGATTCCAACTCATGACAGCCTAAGTGTGTCAGAGTAGAACTGTGCTCGATAGGGTTTTCAGGAGCTAAATTTTTAGAAGTAGATTGCCAGGCCTTTCTTCTGAGGTACCCTTTGATAGACTCAAACTGCTAATTTTTAAGTTAGCAGTCAAGCACTTAAACATTTGCAATACCAGGGACTCTGTATTTGATGACATCAGCACATAAAACCATAATCCAAATGGACATCTATCCAAAGAGAGCATAAAAACCAAAACCAAACCAAACCCGCTGCCGTTGAGTCGATTCCAACTCTTAGCAACCCTATAGGACAGAGTAGAACTGCACCATAGAGTTTCCAAGGAGAGCCTGATGAATTTGAACTGCCAGCTTTTTGGCTAGCAGCCATAGCACTTAACCACTATCCCACCAGGGTTTCCAAAGGGAGCACAAAACTGACAAAAGCTTGGGTTTCTTTTATTCAACTTATGACTTCTCTGAAAGAACCATGTCAGTGTTTTTAGACAAGCTTGTTCCAAAACTAAGACCTAAGAGAGGCATTAGTTTAGCCTCTGATCAAATGCAGAAATATTTTCTACAATGTCTTGTAGAAGCGGCCATGTAGACCTTTACACTCTGAAAGCCCGCTGTCTGGAGAGATAACCAATTCCTCAAACAGCCATTCTGTGCTGGGGCTGATCTAATCACTGTGAAGCTCTTTACACTGATTCAAATCATGACTGTTATAATTTAGGTTGAAGATACTGGAAAAGACTTTAAAATTAATTTGGCAAAAACCTTGTTGTTGTAATAAGCAGTTCATTCATTCACTTTACTGTCAAGCACTTAGAATCTATTATCTGCCCAACATTGTTGTAGGTACTGGGGATGCAGCAGTGAACACGACAGACAACAATCCCTAACCTACAGAGCATACTTCTTTTAAACTGACTTGTTCAAATCCACACAGTCCTGAATGGAATTATGGCAGCACAAGACTTTCAATGCCTTCTGCCTACACATGTTGCCCTGTACCAGGTTACGCTCACCTTATTCTTTCCCCAAGTAGGTCCTACTAGTGATCAAGACGTTTTTTAAGGTCTCTCATATTTTCCAAATCACTCTCCTCTGTGTGCCCAGAGTCCTTGGTTCATTAATATATAATAACATGTTGCATTGTTTTATACTGTCTTTGTTTATTTATTTATCTCCTCCAGTACACTATGAAGTCCTCAGACAGTTACCACAATTTGTTCATATTGTAACCTTAACATCTTTCTTAGTGTTTTGATTGAATGAACCTAGAGAATTATTTGATATTATCTTTTCACTGGTTCATTCAATAAATATCTACTAAACCCCACCCCCCACCAAAAAACAACAACAAACCCCCTGTGGTTCAGTCGATTCTGACTCATAGCAGCCATATAGGGTTTCCAAGGCTGTAAATCTCTACAGAAGCAGAATGTCACATCTTTCTCTTGCAGAGCCGCTGGTGGTTTTGAACTGCCAACATTTTGGTTAACAGCTGACCGCTTTTAACCACTCTGCCACCAGGGCTCCTTAAATATCTGCTAGATGCCTATTATTTGCCAATCAACATACTATCTACTAGAGATTTATAAGTAAAGGATTCAAGGAATCCAGTGGGGAGGAGCAATTGTAATTTTAATTGAAGTAGTCACAATGAGGAGATGATATCTGAGCGAAGACTTTAAGGAAATGAAGGTATGAGCTATGTAAACACTGTACTGGGAATATCCCCGGCAAAGGCCCTCAGGCAAGACTGTGGTTGGTGAGTTCCTGGAGCCAAGGCTGTTCATATGATTAGAGTAGAGAGAATGATGAGTACATGGTAGGGGATAAAGACAGAGATGTAATTGGGGCAGATGGGGGCAGGGGGGATGTAGGAGATTGAAATTGTCAGGGACTTACAGATCGTTAGAAAGACTTGAGTTCTTACTCTGAGAAAATTAGAGAGTTATTTGAACATTGTGAACAAAGACACCATATGATTTGACTTAAGTTTTAGCAGAGTCCCTGTGGATATTCTGCTGAGACAAGTCTGCAGGAGGGCAAGGGAGATAAAAAATAGACCAGTTAAGAGGCTACCGTAATAATCCAAACTTTAACCATGTTACCCAAGGTGTGGCTTGGTGAGGCCAGACACAGACCAAGAGAGAGAGACCAGAAGGACTTAAAGATTTTATCATACTCGCAGTTCCCCAGGGAGAGCACGCCATGCAAGGCCACTCCGGAGAAGCACCAGGGTGGGTCAGGAGGCAGAGGCAGAGAGAGAGAACTGTGGGCAAATGCATTTCTTGTGGTTTCCCTGGGAAGGAAAGGGCAAGGTGGGGCACACAGGCTTATAGTTGGTTAGCTTTTTTGAAAGTGGTGACCCAGCAAAATCCATGTTTTTGATAACAGTGGAGGTATATGGTTTGGGGCTATCAAAGGTTTTCAGGTGTTCCTGGGTAAGTCCTGTTTACGGAAGCGCAGCTAGGGAACATTTTGTGGATGTTAAAGCATCATTTTATAGAAACTGAGGACTTAGTTAACATGCCGATAAAGAGATGATGGTGTGAGGTAGCAGAGGAGGTTCTAAGAAGTGATTCAATTCTGGATATATTAAAGATGGAATCAATAATATTTTCAGTTTAAAGAAGTGGCATATCATAGACAAAGAGGAGCCATGGATGAGTCTGGCTTTTAGACCTGAATGGCTAAAACAATGGAGTTGATATCAACTGGAGATTTTGAATTCTGTGGATGAAACAGGTTTGTGGAGGAAAGATGAGGAGGTTAGAAGTTTGGGACATAATTTTGTATATAAGGTTTGGTATACTTATTTGGACATAAGGCTTGGTATACTTACTTGGCATCCAAGTGGAAATATCCTGTAGGCGGTTGGATATAGAGCAGAGAGCTTGGGGGAAACGGTACTAAGAAAGGAGATGATCCATGTGTTTGTGTGTGTGTGTGTGTGTGTGTGTGTGTGTAGTTTCAGCGTATGCATAACACATAAAGCCATGAGATTGCATGAGGTCACTAAGATGTGAGGTGGTCCAGGCTGGAAATAAAAATGAGAGGATGAAGGAGAAGGGTTGGTACTGTCGCGTTACAGAAAGAGAGGAAAGTATGAAATGGTCATTTAGGAGAATGGGGAGTGAATTGATGGTGGAAATATAGAATGATTTCCAGGCAACATTAAGGTCGTACCTCAGGTTCATGATCATGAATTTAAAGTAAGACCAGTCAGCATGGTTTATGTTGCCCTCCAACCAGGTTCAGTTGCATGGGTGCAGATAATATATAGATGGAAACTTGGATTTAACATTTTAGACAACATTAACTATATCCCACAGGAACTGTAGTTGTGTGCAAGAATATATTAATAACTAACATCAGATGTATGTTTTGGGAGAGAATTATCTATGTTTTGGAAATATACTGATTAGCCTTTTGGGTATAGAAAGTAAGGCTCCAAGTACGTGGGTTAAAAGGATATGATTTTCTCTCTCTCTCTATATATATATATAGAAAACTGGCTTATATAGAAAACACGTGTTCTGCATTAAAAAAAATTATCAAGTTTTTAGTAATGGAGAAAGTAGGGAATGACAAGGGTGTTAGAAAAAAAAAAAAAGCCAAGATCAGCGACATGACAGAAATCCTGAATCTGAGGAGAAGCACAATAAGGAGAACTTCTTGGTGGCCAGGCAGCTAAGGAAATTTTACGAACAAAAATGACCAGTTTCCAATTATAAGTTATTTTCACCAATTTAGGGTAAATCAGTCCAGTTATTCCAAAAATTCGGTGAAGTCTGCTATACACACAAAAACCTGAGTGAATACGTGGAAAACCGAAGGAAAATGCTTATTTTTATCAAAGCAGAGTAAAGAAAACAGCTACAGAAAACGAGACATGAGTCAAGAATTCAAGAGAAGCAAGGACTTGAAACAAGAAGTTTCAGGAAGGACATAAACTCACAGGGATGCACAGAAATATGAGAAAGACATTGGACATAACAGAATTTGTGAGTTAAGGCTAATTTTTTACTAAATTTCAAACAATAGCAAAATATCAGCTGATTTTTGAAGTAAATCATAGTAATAGCTACCATTTTTGAACATCTGAAAAAAAAAAAACAAAAAACACCCACTGCCATCAAGTTGATTCAGACACCTGGCAACCCTACAGGACAGAGTAGAGCTGTCCCACAGGGTTTCCAAGGAGCTGCTAGTGGATTCGAACTGCCAACCTTTCAGTTCACATCTCTCATGGATTAAATTGTGTCCCCCAAAAATATGTGTATCAATTTGGCTAGGCCATGATTCCCAGTATTGCATGATTGTCCACCATTTTGTCATTTGATATAATTTTCCTTTGTGCTGTAAATCCTGCCTCTATGATGTTAATAAGGCGAGATCTGTGGAAGTTATATTAATGAGGCAGGACTCAATCTGCAAGATTGGATTTTGTCTTGAGCCGATTTCTTTTGGGATAGAAAAGAGAGGTGTGAGCAGAGAGACAGGGGGACCTGATACCATGAAGAAAGCAGTGCTGGAAGCAGAGCATGTCCTTTGGACCCGGGGTTCCTGTTCAGAGAAGTTCCTAGTGCAGCGGAGAGTTGATGAGAAGGACCTTCCTCCAGAGACAACAGAGACAGAAAGCCTTCCCCTGGAGATAGTGCCCTGAATTTCGACTTCTAGCCTACCAGACTGTGAGAGAAAAAAACTTCTGTTTGTTAATGCCATTCACTTGTGGTATTTCTTTTGTAGCAGCACTAGAAAACTAAGACAGCAGCTGTGTCATACATACCTACATATGTACCTACTGTGAATGTGATCTCTTTATTTTTTTAATACAGGACTTTGCAAGGCAGATATTATTAAATTCCCATGACACTAAAACATCCACTCTGTTTTTATAATTGATGTGTACATTTCATCTGATATATCTTATTTTGTGAAATGCTGTTATTAAATTGCTGACAAAGTTTATGTTTGATACTTTCTTAAAAATAGGGTAATGCAGTATTATTCTCATTTTATAAAAGAGAAAAGTTAACTTGCCCAATATCTCACAAAGATTGAGCCAAGAATTCAAACCTAGTTCCCATGGGACTCCAAATTCTGAGTGTTTCGTCATGTAAATTCTGGTTGTTTTTCTTCCACTATTCTCAGAAGCAATGCTGACTTAGCCTAAAAACCCTAATTCCGTTTGTGTACTGAGGAACATATGTTCATGTCATGAAAGCAAAACATTTTTGCACGGAGACAACTTATCAGACTAACAAACCTGGGTGTCAACAGTGACACAGAAAACCTCTCAGTGGTAGAGACAAAAACAAGTAATCCAGCTCTCGGATGTATAAAAGAAAGCAAAGAGGTCACAAAGAATAAGATAAATCCTGAAATGTGGAAAGAAATCTTGTTTTCTTAGTGAAGCAAAGGAAAAAAAAAAAAAAAGCCAGAAATAACTCTGCTGAATTTAAAACATAAGAGTGAAGCAATCACTTGAAAAACAAACAATTCAAAGTGCTTGTTCCTTGTGGTAGGACAAGTATTTGTAAAACTATTCGTTTGCTATCAAGTGACTCATCATATAAGCTCAACATTTCTTTCAAGACTATCTCCTTTTATGAACTGAATTTACTTCAGCCAACCTGGGATTTTTGTGTTTTTCCAAAGTACACTCTACATCTTGATCCTAGACTCAAGAGGTCTGATGCTGTCATAGAAGAAGCCAGAAATGGACTAAAACTGGGGTTAGGTGGGTGATGAAGAAAGAAGGGGGAATAGCTAGGTCATGGGAGAGAAAGAATTAAGAACAGAGCTAACCTTGCTGAATTATAGTAGTCAGCCAAGGGAAGGAAGTACCAAGTAATAAAACCAGAGTCCCTGGGGAAGAGCTATTACTGGAAATATTATGCCAATGAAATAAGCAGAATAGTTAGTGGAATAAGGTCCTAAAAGGCAAATTTAGGATAAGCATCAAATAAAGAAATTTGTGGCAGGACAACGGCAGGGAGAACAGAATATTATGCTATTTTTAACCATTTGCGTTCTACCTCTTTTACCACAAGTTTTCTCTCTTAATGTGACTATCGTGAGGAACAACTCACTGCCTTTATGGTCTGAGGCGTTAGATATCCTGTTAAAACTCTGATCTGTTAAATTCTTGCTATAGAATGTTATATAGTTATATGTCAACATTTTTATCAAAAATGACTCATCACCGTGAACAACTTCCTCCTGATTTGCTGGTAAGGCCATCTGGACCCCCCAGCCCTGAGTCCATATCATCCCCAATTGATACTCCCACCAGTGGTGTATGAAAGTTACCACTTACCTGCATACTGCACAACTCTCGGGGTTAGCAGTCTTTTCATTTTACAGATGTGATGTGTGTGAAAACGTGAGGTGGGACATCCTCTCATACGCTTATGTCTGTTCAGCTTTCACCTTCTATTCCTACCCCTTACCCATAATTTGGTACTGTAATATGGAAGAGCAGGGGGAGCAGGAGAGTTATATGTGACAGGACTACCAGGAAAAGCTTCAATAAGCAGATGAGCTGAGAACCAGGATATATGGATAAAATCTCAAAATTATGAGAACAAGTCCCAACAAGGACACACTATGACTTATCAACCTACATATCAATAGCACTTAACACAGTAACTAGTGTTTGTTCAGTTAACAAATAATAAAGGTTTGTTAAATGAATTAATATAAAAATTAATCTATTGATGTGTATTTAAGATTGACCAAGGAGATTGGAAATAGAGTCACTGAGCTGATTTTGAAGTTAAACTAGTAAATTTAATTTCAGACATAACATGTTTAAGAAATCTCTCGGCCACCTTTTTGGCATTGCTTGCTGTTGTTATGTGCCGTCGAGTTGGTTCCGACTCATAGCAACCCCCTACGATAGAGTAGAACTGCCACATAGGGTTTCCAAGGAGCGGCTGGTGGATTTGAACTACTGACCTTTTGGTTAGCAGCCAAACTTTTAATCACTAGGTGCCCAGGGCTCTTGGCATCGCCTAGCAGGGTAGAAATACATCTGGCACTCAAAAATCAGCTCTAAGGGTGATCCTGGTGGAAATTTCCTCTGCTATACTTCCGTGCAATTTTTTTTTTTTTACTTTTCATAGAAAGCAAATGAAATTAACAAGGAGTACTGTTTCCTATTGTTCTTAAGCATGGAATTGTCTATGTGAGTGTTTTTTTCCAAAAAGGGTAACCGGCCTCTCTGCATTGAGAGAGAATACACATACGCAAATCTCTCACTTAAAGCCTTTTTACTTAGAAAACATGCTTGTTTAATCTCGTTATGTATTTAAAAAACAAAAACAAAAAACCCTGTTGCCGTCGAGTGGATTCTGACTCATAGCGACCCTGTAGGACACAGTAGAATTGCACCATAGGGTTTCTGAGGAGCAAATGGTGGATTGGAACTGCTGACCTTTGGTTAGCAGCCAAATGCTTCACCACTGCATATATGCCTATATAAATAAATCATAGAAAACTACGTCCCTTTGAATATTGAATAAATCCAAAGAAATTAAGTTTGGATGTTCCTTAATTTCTGCACAAGAAGGAAAATGGAAGGAATCAGAACAACACCTTCTCTCCCTGATAAAAGCATTGCCCACAGGAGGCTGTCTTTACAGTACTAGTAAGGATCCTTCTGTGTCCAGTCTTTTCATTAAGTCAGTCCTACCAGGTTTGAGCCAGGACTTCTTAGATAATTGACAAACCCCACGTTTGACAAAGACTGGAATGCAATATTGCTTAGAACTTACTTCATGGAGGCTAAAAGGAAAGTGAAAACTT
Source organism: Loxodonta africana (assembly GCF_030014295.1). Lineage (NCBI taxonomy): Eukaryota > Metazoa > Chordata > Mammalia > Proboscidea > Elephantidae > Loxodonta > Loxodonta africana. The sequence goes on from NC_087344.1 coordinate 110,416,424, forward strand.
TTCACTGGACTTGGTCTCTTGATGTCCTGAAATATCCATCTAATTGCAACCAAAGAAATCCAAGTATGGCTTAGTCCAGAGAGAGAGCCATCCATAATTTTGGAAGGTCCTGGAACTTTACAAAGGTGTTAATTGATTTGTGTACCCCCAAAAGATAAGTTGAAATCCTAACCCCTGTACCTGTGAATGTGACCTTGTTTGGAAATACGTCTTTGAAGATGTTATGAGGTAGGTTAACATTAGGCCATACTTGAGTAGGGGAGATCCTAATCCCGTAAAAGAACTGAGATGATACACTGAGACAGAGGGAAAATGCCGTGTGATGCTGCAGCTGCAAGCCAAGGAATGACTGAAGAGATGCATTACTAGGAGAGAGGCATGAAACAGATTCTCCTTCAAAGCCTCAGAAAGAATCAACACATTGATACCCTGATAGACTCTCAACCTCTAGAATTGTGAGACAAAGAATTTCTTTTGTAAGTCACTCACTTTGTGGTATTTTTTACAGCAACCATAGGAAACTAAGACAGTGAGTATCTTCTAGACAGGTATGGCATTTGAAACAATGAAATAGAATGAAAGAAAGAGAGAGAGTTAAAAAAAAAAAAAAAAAGATTCAGGCCAAGTCATAGAGAGAAAATATTTTTCGCACCCTGGTGAAGATGTAGGCATTTGAGAAAGAGACTGAGATCTATAATCTCAAAGTGAATATTCCGAAGAAACAGAACTTCACTGGACAATGCTGAGGGATGATGGGAAGGATGAACACAGAAGTGAGGCCCCTGGGCCTGACACTAGGAATTTTTATAAGATTCTATGAGTACCACTTATACAAATATCCCAGTGGATGTAATGGAAAATCAAGTGCTAAGCTGAGAGGTGATGCTTCTGATAGTAGTGATAAATGACAGACAAGATTTAGGGTGTGGGAGATGGGTGAAGTATTTTAGAGTTTTAAGAGGAAATCAGATTTTTACAACATAATGGCATATTCCCCTTAGGACACTTCCTGTATTTGGCCCTAATAGCTGTGGTAAGGTCTGGCGGAATGACAAAATAAGCTGTTGGGGAGGTTCTGTTTCTCACCAGTCTCTCTCTCAATGTTTTCAGTAGAGAACAGAAATTAAATACACAAAGTCAGCACATTTCAGTCATTCAGGTTAATCCTTTTAATACAGATACTTTGGCCAGATAGAGGACACTTACGTTCCATCATTTTTCAAGTCCAGTTAGTCCTTAATCCTAATTATGCCTGACCTAATTTAAAGTGAACTGAAATTCATTTCCAACTCAGTAAACAAGAACCTCAGAGCTTTTGTTATGTGTTAGAACAAGCCTGGTTAAATAGCAAGCATCTGCTCTCCATTCCAATTATTGTTCATAGGTTTTAAGGATTTAGGTTAAGTAGAGTTGTCAGATTTCAATTTGTTGGATAATGGAGTCAGAAAAATGAATTAATAACAGCTTAAATCTGCATCTTGTTTTGCAATTTGCTATTGCACCCATTACCTCATTGATTTTGATAACCTGGGAGGTAAGTAGGCCTGGCTCCTCATCTGTTAAAAAAAAAAAAAAGAAAAATTTTGTGTCTTCCTTATAAGGTTGTGGCAAGGAGCAAATGAGTTATTAAATGCATGGAGCTTAACATTGACTGGCACATAGCAAATTTCAATAAAGGTTAGCTGATTTTGTTGAGACTATTATTATGATTATTAAGTCCAGTGTACTTTGTACTGTCTGCATCACACTGAAAGAAGAGGAAGAGGAAATGGAAGGATGAGAAGGGGAAAAATGGCAGGGAGATAAAAGCAAAGAAGAAGGGATTAACGCCAGACATATATTTGAAAGGATCTGAACTTTGCCTATTTAAAAAGGCTATTCAAGGTGGTGCCATGTCATTAAGTAAAGTGGATTGAAGCAGATACGTTAAACTGGTATTGATTAGCTTTGTAAATATCCATTTTCTATAAATCAGTAGTGGGAGATGATTTAGATTAAGAGGAAGTGTGAAGAGGCAGGGTGTTCCAAGGATTAAATTGAAGGACTAAGAACTACTTACTGAGTGTCTGTATGACCCTGTGTGCTTGTAATTAATCTATCAGGGGCTGAGCCACCTTCTCTGCAATGGGGAGTTAAATAACATTTGCTTATACTAATCTTGCAATGAGCTACTAAAGTAAAGTCAGGAAGGCATTTGGAGTCCTTCATGTAGGCTGGAAGTAATATTGAAGATCTCAACAAATTGTACACTGCTGTTGCTTTGCTCGTTGTTCCTTTTGTTCCATCTAGGCTGCATCCAAGCCCTTATTCTGCCTCACTTGGACAATTGTGTAACTTCTCTTTAGTTCATCCTCCCCTCAATCCATCTGTTATGATATCTACCAAAGACACATCTAATCAAATCTCTCCCATTGCATAATAAATAACCAAATCAGACTCTGTAATGTGAATTTCACAGCCTGAGCCGAGAAACTTTACTAAAGCTTATTCATTAAGATCTTTCTCTTTGGGTTCATACAGGCCAATTTCCCATTGCTGTTTCACTATGTTTAGCTGTGTGACCTTGAAAAAATTGCTTGACCTCTCTCTGCTTTATTTTTCTCACTTTATCTGTGGTTCTCATTCAAGGTTGATTATGCTTCCCAAAGGACATTTGTCAATGTCTTATATATTTTTATTTTCACAACTGGGCAAAGGGTACTACTGGCATCTAATAAAGAGAAGTCAGGGATACTGCTAAACTTCCTCTAATGCACAGAGCAACCCCCTACAATAAAGAATTATCTGTCCCCAAATGTCATTAGGTCTGAGGTTAAAAAACTGAATTATGGGAATCCTAAACGTACTGACTTATATAACTGTGAAAGTTAGTTAATGTGCTGGGCTGTTAATGGAAATGTCAGTGGTTCAAATCCACCCAGGAGTGCCTCAGAAGAAAAGTCTGGTGATACCTTTCTGAAAAGTCAGCCATTGAAAGCCCTGCTTTGACCCACATAGGGTCACCAAGAGTCAAATCTTGATGACAACTTATGCTGTTGTTGTTAGGTGCTGTCGAGTTGGTTCCGACTCAGAGTGACACTGTGCATTATGGAACGAAACACTGCCCGCTCCTGTGCCATCCTCACAACCATTGTTATGCTTGAGCCTGTTGTTGTAGCTACTGTGTCAGTCCATATTGTTGAGGATCCTCCCCATTTTTTGCTGACCCTCTACTTTACCAAGCATGATGTCCTTCTCCAGGGACTGAGCCCTCCTGATAATATGTCCAAAGTATGTGAGATGAAATCTCACCATCCTTGCTTCTAAGGAGCATTCTGGTTGTACTTCTTCCAAGACAGATTTGTTCATTCTTCTGGCAGTCCATGGTATATTCAATATTCTTCAGCAACATCACCATTCAAAGGCACCAATTCTTCTTCAGTCTTCTTTATTCATTGTTGAACTTTTGCGTGCATATTAGGCAATTGAAAACATCATGGTTTGGGTCAGGCACACCTTAGCCCTCAAGGCGACATCTTTGCTTTTTAACACTTTAAAGAGATCTCTCGCAGCAGATTTGCCCAATGCAATGTGTCTTTTGATTTCTTGACTGCTGCTTCCATGGGTGTTGATTGTGGATCCAAGTAAATCCTGATGATGCGTTCTTCACCATATAGTCCAGCTAGTCGGATTATTTGCTCAGCATACAGATTGAATAGGCATGGTGAAAGGATACACACTGTCTTAGGCACACCGTCTTAGGCTAGGTTCTCTAGAGAAGCAAAACCAGTAAAGTGTAAATATATATATATACCTAGAGACACAGAGAGCAAGAGAGAGAGATTTGTATCAAGGCAACAGCTCAAGAGATTATTTAGGCTGGAACTTCCCAAGTCCATTGATCCGAATAGAGGCTTCTCTCAATTCACATAGCAGCAGGGACTGGAGAACCCAAGATCAGGAGGTAGGAGAGCAGGACTCTGCTCTCAGGCTGTGAAGATTGACGAATCCCAAGATAAACTGCATGTAAGTTGCTGCAGATAAGTTGATAGTGCAACCCAAAGCTGCAGGTCAGATGAACAGGAGAGAGCCTCAGGATGTAGAGTGAGCAAAAAGCCAGAACGTCTGCTTATATTCAGATGCGGGCCACAACCCCAAGGAAATTGTCTTTCAACTGATTGGCTACTTTCAGCAGACTCCATCATGGGAGTGATCACATATAAATACTGAGAATCATGGCCCAGCCAAGTTGACACACAGTATTAACAATGATATACAGCTTTCTTGACTTCAAACCATGCAGTATCCCCTTGTTCTGTTCCAACAACTGCCTTTTGATCCGTGTACAGATTCCTTATAAGCACAATTAAGTGTTCCAGAATTCCCATTCTCCACAATGTTATCCATAATTTGTTATGATCCACACAGTTGAACGCCTTAGCATACTCAATAAAACACAGGTAAACATCTTTCTTGTATTCTCTGCTTTCAGCAAAGATCCATCTGACATCAGCAGTGATATCCCTGGTTCCACATCCTCTTCTAAATCCAGCTTGAATTTCTGGCAGTTCCCTGTCAATTCACTGCTGCAGCCACTTTTGAATGATCCTCAGCAAAATTTTACTTGCATGTGATATTAATTATATTGTTTAATAATTTCTGAATTCAGTTGAATCACCTTTCTTGGGAATAGGCATAAAAATGGATCTCTTGCAGTCAGCTGGCCAGGTAGCTGTCTTCCACATTTCTTGGCATAGATGAATGAGCAGTTCTAGTGCTGCATCCATTTGTTGAAACATCTCAGTTGGTATCCTGTCAATTCCTGGAGCCTTGTTTTTCACCAATGCCTCAATACAGTTGGGACTTCTTCCTTCAGTACCATCCGTTCCTGATCATATGTTACCTTCTGAAATGGTTGAACATGGACAATTCTTTTTGGTACTGTGACTCTGAATTCCTTCCACCTTCTTTTGATGCTTTCTGCATCTTTTAAAATTTTCCCTGTAGAATCCTTCAGTATTGCAACTTGAGGCTTCGATTTTGAATTATCATGCCTATTTTACAAATAAGATAATTGAGGCATAGGGAACTGAATAATTTGGCTAAAATCACACAGCTTATAAGTTGCAAATGTGAAATTTGAGCATTGACAGTCTGTGTTCTAACTACTGTGTTGAACTGCCTTGCTATACCCCATTGCCTTACATACCAGATACTCCAAACTTCTGTCTAGTTTCAAAATATGGCCAGCATTGCCATACTATGGTATGGAGCAAGAAATGATAAGCTTTTTCAATACGGGAACTTGTTGTTTCTCCTAGAATCCCCTGAAACTAGCCCAGTGCCTAGCATGAAGTAGACCGTAAATTATCCAACCCATCAATCTATCAGCCTGAGTTCTCAGGTGCAGTTTTCGTTCCAGTCAGCAGTATAGAGTCAGGGTATAGTCCTAGACCCTAGAGCAGAGCAAAGTCCTTCTGGGGCCTTAGAGTTTCACCATGGTGTCTTAAGCCTGGGCTCCAACCACCTAAACTAACCAACACTGACCCTGAGTGATTTCAAGGATACTGACTTCCAAGGGGCTCTGGGTGGCTTAGGAAAATACTTTAGTGTTTCCATCATCCAGCAACTAGATAGACAATAACATGAACACAATTTGGTTCTCAAGAAGCACCAAGCAAACAAGCGAGTATATTAACTTTTAAGTAAGCAGATAGGAAAATTATTGAAGCTTTCTCATCTACTTTTTTTAAGTGATCCATCTTATTACAAGAAAAGAAAAAAGTAATACCCTTCTCATATTTACAGTAATCCAGTATAGGTGTTGTTTTCAAGGCCCAGAATTTGGATTCGAAAGTCTTAGATTGAAGTCCCAGCTCTACTGCTTCCAAACTGTGTGAGCTTGACCATGGCAGCTAACCGAACTGTTTTCCTTTCTTCAACTTGAAAGAAAGAACATCAATACACACATAGATACACACACACACACACACACCTCATACACATACATTTATACCATTCATGACTATTATAAGGATCATATAAGACAAAGTATAGGAAATTATCTAGAAAAGTTTTATAAACCTTCAAGTGCATTTAGTTATTACTAGGGAGGTCAGAATCCCCTTGCAGTCCTCAGAAAGGCAATAGGTTAAAAGAATGATTTTAGAGTTTTATTACCGAACATATCTGTACTACCTTTAAAGAATTGTCTGAAAAAATTTATTGGGCTGCTGATAGGATGTTAAAAGTCTCATATTTGAGAACAAGCATACTTTCACTAAATGCCTTTATCCTTCTCAAGATGTTCAGCTTTATGGAGTACTCATCTTGGGTATAGAGGTGACTCACCAATATGCTCAGTCCTATCCTTATCCTCAAAGCTGCTCTCACCTCCACCCTCAGTACCGGTGACATGGGCATCACATATAAAGGAAGTTCCATCAAATATTCCCATTTAGGGTATTTTCCTCAGCCATTCTCCCCTTCTTATTCTATGCTGCTCCTGGATTCAGACTAATTTTTTTTTTTTCTTGCTGTCTTTGCATACTTATAGCCTTGCCCTTTGAGTTTGATTTTCAGTAATTCTGGCTGATAGTCATGGTTATGCTACTGCATGCCACTTTGGGAGAAATAACCCCTGTTGGTTGTGGTGATAGGGCTGCTAACCAAAATGTTAGCAGTTTGAATCTACCAGCAGCTCCTTGGAAACCCTATGGGGGAGTTCTACCCTGTCCTGTAAGGTCACTATGAGTCGGAATCCAAGGCAAGGGGTTTTTTATTTAGATGGTGTTTCAGTGGTAGAATTCTCACCTTCCATACTGGAGACCTAGGTTAGATTCCAGGCCAAAGCACCTTATGAACAACCACAGTCCTCTGTCGGTGGAGGCTTGCATATTGCTATGATGCCGAACAGGTTTCAATGGAGCTACCAAACTAAAACAGACTAGGAGGAAAAGACTGGTGATCTCTATACCCCAAAATCAGCCAGCGAAAATCCTATGGATCACAAAGGTCTGATTCACAATTGATCATGAGGATGGCACAGGACTCAGCAGCATTTCATTCCTTTGTGCATGGAGTCACCATGAATTGTGGCCAACTCAATGACAGCTAACATGAATAACATAATAAAACAGAATGCAAAGTAACACAATGTAATGTAATATAATATAACAGAACACAGAATAACATAACATAGGTTCAACTACTCTGAGATTATGCCAGCCCCGACATTGGGCACCAAACGCATTGGACTCTTATTAAAGTAGTGATAAGTACATTTGCTTCATTTTTGCTGGTGAGAGAAACATAAATGCCACACTTGGTGATCCATGTCGTATTCTATATGTATTTAGGCAGAGCCAAGGCCATTTACTCATGTGAGGATCTTTGATCTTATGATAAAACCCATTTACTGAAAATTCTACCACAACCCCAGTTTCTATCCAACATTATCTTGAAAATAAAATTAGGATGAATTAAAGCAAATGCTTTGCAAATAAAGTTTTCGAACTGAAGTTTTTTAAAGTTCACTGTCCTCTGGCATCCATTGCTAATATACTTCACTAATAATATCTGGAGAAAAGCTGCCCAAATTCTAGATGCAGTTCAGCCCCCTCTCTCAGCCGTCTGGGTATAGGTTTCTGGAGAAGTAAAGCAGCCAAGCTAATCAGATGGAGCCATTAGAACCCTCTGCTGGGCTTGATCGCAAATGAAATGATTTCACCTCTGCTGCCTTCTTGGGCTAATTGACTTGTACTTTTAAAAGTCATCCTAATTCAAATTCAGTTCCTGAGCTCTCATTCCTTAAATTCTTCTAATTTGCTTCAAAAAGAGGCAAGAGAGGTCTCATCAAAGGTCAATTTTCAGACTCAAAGAGGGTAAGCTATATCAAAAATGTCTATGCATGCACAGAGTAAGATTTTCTAATCCACATTAATCAGAAAAAGGGCAGTAAAAGTGTAAATTTTAGCAATTTTAAAAGAAATTAAAGTACACATGTACTAGAGAGTACAGTAATTTGAAATTTGTGATGGTAGGTTATTGTCCAATAAAGATTCCTGTTCTCACAAACAAATGAAATTCATTTGTAAACATCAGTCTGCATATAACCCTTACAAACAAATTGTTTTTAGCAAATGTAAAACTCCTTCTTTGGAATGATTTGCAGGTCTAATTCCTCCATGAACTACTACATCCCTTGCCACGAGGCCAGAAATGGATGGTGCCCAGCTACCCTTACTAAACATTTTGATCAGAGACATAATAGATGGAATTTGATTAAAAGGAGGGAAATTGAGGAATGAACTCCGAATTCTTATTGGAAACCAGACTTAATGAACACATTGAGACTGGAAGGGCCCCTGAATGTATTGTCTGGAAGCAACTTTTGAACCTTGAGCCAAAACTATGCCATGTAGTCATCTTTAAACAAAATTTAACTCAATAAATAATGTTCATTTTGACCGTTGTGCCCTAATGAAGAGTAAACTATGAGGTTGAAATGGTAACAGTAACTCTAAAGCATAGGTGAGAACTTTAAGGGGCAGAGAATATAAGTTTACAGTGGTGAGATAACAGAAGCAGAGACAGCGAGAACGGTATAACAATATGAAGAATGTAACCATCGTCAATAAACTGTACTTGTAAAAACTGTTGAACTAGTATATGTTTTGTTGTGTATATTTTCACCAAAAAAAAAAAAAAAAAGGAATAGTTTGGGGGACTGCAGAAAAGTTAACAAAAAAAAAAAATCACCCTAAATGTCACCCCAAATCCTATCTAATCACAAACAGTATTTTTCTGTATTCTTCTGATATTTTGATCATGTAAACATATGACTCAATAGCATACAACACAACAGCATAGCCATTTAAAAATATTGAATTATTCTGTATATTCCACTTATAACCTGTTTCCTCTTACTAAATTATATCCTAAATATTTAAACAAACAAACCAGAAACTTCTTCTTTAATCTTGTTGCCACATTGAGTTGGCTCTAGTTTATGTCAACCTTATGTAGAACAGCCCCATCCTGTGCTATCTTCATGATTGTTAGTATATTTGAGCCTGTTGTTGCAGCTACTAAGTCAATCCATCTCATTGAGTGTTTCTCTCATTTTCACTGATCCTGTACTTTATCAACCATGATGTTCACCTCTAGGGATTGGTCTTTTCTGATGATGTGTACAAATTAAGCCAGCCAAATTTTCACTATCCTCGCCTCCAAAGAGCATTGACCCAATACGACTTAAGAGAAACTATTATAATCATAAATACAACAGAAGATCTCAGTATTTCCAATCACAAACTCTAAAAATGCACAAACTTGGTTTTCTTGTATTATCTCACATAATACAGTACAAAGAGAATTGGGCTAAAAGTAAAATGATCTGGATTTTACTCTCAACTCGAAACATTGTTTCCAAGCCAATTATTTTATTAATATATTTTTTCAACAAGTAGTGTCCCCTCCATGCACTGTTTCAGACATGGGGAATACAGTGGCAACAAAAAAAGGCACACAGTCTTATGGATCATAATTTGTAGTTGGAAGAGACAGACAGTAAAAATGTAAACAGATACATATAATTTCACATAGCTGTAAATGTTATAGAAAAACAACAACAATGTAAAGGAATAGGGTTTGAAAAGGTGTGGATATGGGAAACTGGAGTTTCTACTTGATATAGGGTAATGAGGAAACCACCTCTAAGTAGGTGACATTTGAGCTGAGTCTTGAATGATGAGAACTTTCTTATGCTGTTTCAGCCTCTTTATCTGAAAAAATGAGGATAATGATAGTACACTCCATAAAGTTGTTTAAAATATTTAAGGTTTTCATTGAAGATACCTACCAACTGAATGACAGCACATTGTAAATACTCAGTGAATGAGTATCTATCTATAGCTTTGCTTGTTGTTCCTTTTGTTCTGTCTAGCCTGTGTCCAAGCAGATATTACAATGATAACAAGTTTGGATTGGATATATTTAAATAACAATACAAATAGCAAATGTTCTCTAGAGAGAATGAAGTCAGGTGGCACGCCTGTTGAAAATGTATAATTAATTAAGAAACTAATTAGATAGAATGCTTACAACATAAGAAAAGACAATGAAATATCAAAAACTACATCATAACCCATCACAGTTCTACTACCACTCATTATCATTTTAGATAAAAAATGGTGCTGCTTATTTACATAACACATTTCATCTAAGCACCTTAGCATGCTTGAATCATATCTGGGAAAGGAAAAAAACCATTAACCTCAGTCGATGCTTGATAAAAATTAGTTTTGTCAGTTACAATGCTACAAGGTTGAATCAGAATTACAGGTGAACCAGCAACATGTATCTTCTTATACAGAACATGGTTTTCTACCTGTGTGGACTTCCAGCAACAGCAAGACGTCGTAGATTGTACATTTGCTTGAGAGTCACAGATCTCTAAGTAGCAATCATTAGTCTTCCACTTACTACCTGTGTGACTTTCAAGAGGATACTGAATACCTTGAAGTCTTAGTTTTCCTATCTGTAAAAAGAGGATAATTTTTCAGCTGTTTTTGATGTTTAAATGTTATAATATATACAAAATAAAGTAGCACAATGTTGGTAATATAATGGTGAACAGAACAAATATGGGCCTTCTCTCATGGAATTTCATCTAGTGGGGAAAACAGACATGAAAAATATGACTACAGTTGGGCAAAATACCATGAATAATAACATTAAAATGATGAATAATGAAAATATGAAGAATGCCAAGGATTATTATTTATTATTATTATTTTTTGTAGAAGCGCCTGTTCTGCAAAATAAAATTGAAGAGGGCAGAAGTCATACCTCCTTAAGCTGCTTAGCAGAAGGCTTAACACAACAAAAATGTCAATCAAAAACACAGATTTGGTAGAAGTGGTTGATTATTGCAGTTTCATGGAATAGTAGGGTGAGGAACCCTCTGGTTGATGCCGCAGGAAAATAAAAAGATAACTAAGATACAGTTTCTGTGCCCTACTTCAATAAGGCTCAAATCTAATGGAGGAAAAAAAGGCAGAATACCCTGTATGCCTCTATCTGGAACAGATTATAGAGAAAAGAACAAAGAGATGCAAGGGAGAAAGAGAGCATTTGCCTTGCCAACCAGTACAGCCCAAACAACTGTACCAAGCAAAGAAGCTGTTTTAATTTTTTGTCAGAACCACAACCTATCCAATGGCCACGAGAGTAAGATAGAATGTTGCAACTGACAGGAAACATGAAAGAGATACAAATAAGTTGGCTTTACCCCAAAAGAAGATTAAAAAAAAAAAAAAAGGACCCCTATAGATTCTCCGAATCTGGGGGTTCCAGGGGAATCCAAGTTCACATTTATTAAAAACAGTTTAGTAAGTACTCCAATTTACTTGACAATTTCCTCAGGATTAAATGAATTTATATATTTGCTATACAAGTTTTGTTATTGTCAGCTGCCACAGAGGCAGTCACCGCTTCGGCCACCCCACACAGAAGGAATGGAGGTGCCGCCTGGTCCTGTGCCATCCTCGTGATTGGCTGGGAATGGGACAGTTGTGATCCATAGGGTTTTTACTGGCTGACTTTTGGAAGTAAGTCACCAGGTTTTTATTCCTAGTCCATCTTAGTATGGGTACTCCACCGAAACCTGATCAGCATCATAGCAGCAAAGTAAGCCTCCAAGGACAGTGGCTGGGACTGATGGACATTGGCAAGGAATCAAACCCAGGTCTCCCACGTGGAAAGCAAGAGTTCAACCCCTGAACCACCAGCGCCCTTAGTCTTAGGAGACAGGTTTTCTACTGTCAATTACCTCTCTTTGTCATTTTGCACTTGGAGATCCACCTACTTAAAGAATAAAGGCCTTGAACTACTCAAAGCCAAAGAAGCGCACTTGGTCCCTTTTGTATAAAACAGATACAAAGATTCTGCTTATATTCCTGCAACAAATGTATGGCAAAAAGAAAAATAAAACACAGGGCTCCAGGATAGTGTACATTGTCTTACACAAAGTAGAAGCTCAGAGATCATGATTGAATCATTTCCTTTATTTCTTGAGGGACAGCAACAGGTTTTTTTTGCTTTTGTCTTTTGATTTATTTGTCGAAAGGTAGGTTTACCCACTCTCCAGTAGTCCATCTATTATCCTGCTTCAGCAATTGTGAAAAACAGAGAAGCGACAGCTAGGTATGAGAATTCGTTCAGTTTTTTTTTTTTTTTTTTTGACATGGCAGTTTACACACATACGTGTAAATTGCTTTCCTGCCAGCAAGTTTGCTAGTTTCTGACACTCAGACGACCGCCCTTATTTTCTCAAAAGATACAAGCCTTATGTCTCACTGGGAACATTAGCCTCCTTGTGACAAATAATATAAAACCCAGAAAGAAAAAACAATTAACGAACATGGCAAATGTTTCATCAAGTTTCTATTCTTATCCATAGGATAAAAAAGTTATATAAGAAGATCTTTCTCTCCTCCTTCTTATTTTAATAAAATAAACTGTCAGGCAGATATATGAAATGGTAGTCCAGATATTATTTTGAATAACAGTATCCAGCAGTCTACCTTATATTTTTTGGTGGATGAATGAGATTGAGAGAAGACAAGTGACTTATTCAAGTTCACACATTAAGTCATGGGTAGAGAAGTCAGGTATTCTGACTACCGGGGATACGTCCTGTTCTCCTGAACACCCTGAATGCAGTCAGCAAATCTCTTCCAAACATGCCAACATAAAAAAAAGTCACTAAGCTGGTAATAATAATAGTAGTAATAATAACAATAACAGCAACACGAATAATAATAACATACTTTAAGAGGCGATGGAAAAGTTCTCAGTCTCAGAAAACTATTTTGTGCATTTTAAAGATAAAAAACACATGAAAATCTTAAAAAACACGAGGGAGGCAGGATAGCACTAGCAGTACAGGCCACTCCACATCCGAGTTGCAGAGCAGAGGAGAGGGGCTTCCTGTTGTCAGCTTTGTGTTCCCTCGGATCAGAGAGGCAGAGGAATGCTGCCAGCCCCGCACATCTCTGCATATCAAGAGTGCTGAAGTCAGATACATTTAGACAGTTGTGGATGGGTTTTGCAGGGCCTTAAAAATGTCTAGAGAACCTTGCAGAAATTCCTAACTTTAAAATAAATGTTTTGGCTTTTAAAATATAGACTACAAAGCCTATAAAATCATAACAATAACATCAAAAGAATTAGCCCTCCTCCAAATCAGAGCATGATGAAATTTGAACTCAGAACACTTCAAAGGAGCGGTGTTCTCTGGTTTGGCATAATTTACATGAGATAAGTGTTAGCAACCCATAATTTATCTGCATCAAAAATGGATATAACTTATTAATTACTGAAATAAGCTAACCCCTGGAAAGAAAGGAAAGATAATGTCTACTGGGACTTCTATGTTCTAGTCTTTTCTTGTTAGGAAGATTTCTCCTGTTAAAGCATGTGAATTAATATTCCCCCAAAAAGCTGCATTTGAAAATGTGGAACATGTTTGGTATGGAGGCAGTACAGTACAGTGGTTAAGTGTCAGGCTTTGGAGACAAGTCAACATGAGTCATACTCTCAACTTCAGTGATTACTAGCTGCATGTCATGTTACAAGTGTCTTATTCTCTGTGATGGATATAGCTTATTTGGTTGGCATTCAACATCTATTCCCACCTCCTTCTAGGATGCTTTCCTTTACTCTGGAAGCTGGAAGGCTGAAAACTACATTCCTGAATGTCTTTGTAGCCAGCATTCTGGAGGCAAATTAACTTCAATTAGATGTACTCACCCAAGTTTTGAAAGGTAGAGTAGAGAGCATATTGCTGGCAAAAAAAAGAAAATTATGGAAAAGAGTGCTTTTATACAGTAGAGCATTAGTATCCAGCTTTGTAAGTATCAAGGGGGAGTTTGTGAAGAGTCTGAGAGCTTCTTGAACCCTGTCTCTTTCAGTCCCTAGCTTGCAGCTTCAGCTATGTGTTCTTATGTTTAATTGCTCCTGGTTCCCAACCTTCCCCCTGGTAGGTGAGTCCTCCTGTGTTATGCTGGGCATCATTCCAGGAGGCCAAGAACCCAGTCTAGTGCCCACTCCTCCTACCCTTCAGTAATTTTTGTAAGCACCTAAGTCCATGTATTAAATCCATATCTGCTTGAACTGCAGATATGGTTTCTGTTTCTTGGATTTAAACCCGACTGATAAAACCCCCTTAAGCCTTAGTTTCCCCAACTGTAAATTGGGGCAAATGGGGTGTTTACTTCATAATGGTGTTGTGAGAATTAAGTAAGATAAGTTATATGAAACACATGACCCAATGCTAAGCACACTGTAAATGCCCAGTGAATGTTATCTATGATTTTTAATATTGATTATTGCTGTTCTATTCACTGATGTACTCTCTCTAAACCTTGGACACCCATTAAGTAACAGTAATAGGAAGAGCTGAGAAAGGTGAGAGATAAAACACTTCTAGGATCTTCTAATTGTATTCATAACAAGGCTGTAAAACAGACATGTTCTGTATAGAGAGATTGGGGTCAGAGAATTACCTGGGAAGAGATGTCCCAAGAAAAAAGAGAAAACATGTCTCTGGCCAACAAAGAAAACCTCAGAAAACTGATATAAAAATAAGGGAGCAACTCAAAGTAAATGGGGTAGAGGGATTTTTCAGTCCAGCACTATCACATTAAAAAAATAAATAACTATGTAAATTTAATAAGAATGCCCTAGTGCTGACATTCCAAAACAGAATGTAAAACTTTTGACACTAGGTGACCAAAGGTCTAGATAAGGAATTTCTTCTACCTCCGTACCTGAGATGCCTGCTGCCTCTTTCACTGCTCTTTGACCTAGAATTATTTAAAAAAAAAAAAAATTTTAGTGGTATTTAATTCCTGACCTAAGAGAAATATATGAGGGGGTTAAATTTAAGAGGCAACTGAAATAAGGATTATGAGAGTATATATAGCACAGCCTTTAATCATGTTCACCATCTTTTGGGTGCACTTTAAAACGGGCAATTGCCTCTCCACCTTAGTCAGGTTCAGTCAATCAATCCTGCCTGTAAGTTTAAGTAGTAACTCTTTTATGCAAATTGGAGTCCATAACATACGGGATAAAATTAGAAGAGGCTCTACACAGAGACTTTAATGAAAGTTCTCGATCTGCTCGTCACTCAGCCTTCAGTTTTTAGACATCATTAGCAGAAAAGGACTCAGCTGAGAAGTCTGATTAGTATAGTAAAGGTGTGCTGGCATGAGAAATGTATGAAGGTAAAGCAGATATCAGCACTCTTTAGTATGAAGTATTCCCTGCGCTCTTGAAAGAACAAAGGATACAAAAAAAAAAAAAAAATTACCGTTGAGTAAATTCCAACTCATATGCCTCCCTAAAATCAGCTCTCCTCTCCGTCCTGGTTCCACCACCAAAGATATTATAAATTTAGAACCAGCACAGACCTTTTCAAAGTTCCTGTAAACTCTTTATTAATCTTCAAACCTTAGATGTTGCAAAGGTAATATATAGAATTTATGACTCAATCAGCAGTAGAGCCTAGATTTCCTGATGCTCCATTCAAGAGTATTTCTAACCATGTTATGCTTCTTCCTCCATACTTTGTTGCTTCCAATTCATATAACTTATTTCCTGAAGTGATTTTTTTTTCTGAGTTATTTGGTTAGGCTGAATGCAAGCTGTAAATTAATTGTTTCATTCCCAAGATTACACTTCATTATACACTTAAGAGTTTGAGAGAAATTCATAAATCTTCATATGAATACCATTCTCAATATTTCACTTAACCATCCGTGAGGTAGATCCAGTTTTAGAAGGGTTCGTTTATCTTCATGTGAATGTAACAGTCATCATGGAAACTAGGTTTTGAGAATTATAATTTACAAAGTTCCAATCACTAGGCTTCATCTTTGCTCTGCTCATAGGATATATTTGTGTGGTATGAGAAGGAAAAACAAAAAAAAATTCACCAAAGAAGAAAACCATGAGGAAGATGGACAGTATTATTTTTATCTTAGTAAAAAAAAAAAAAATTCTTAGTTTTTAGGGAGAATAAGTTAGAATTTCAATGTGACGAAACATTTGCATCCAAACAAAACCATATTAAACTCCTTAGAATAGGTCCTCAAGAAATTTTGGCCCCTTATCTGATTTTGTCAAAAATTCTGTAACTGACCTTAGTCAAATCACTTTATTAGAGTTTTAGCGTCTACTGTCAGTAAATGTGATTTTCAAACTGGGTTCCACAGAGCTCCAGAATCCTTCTTGGAGGTCTGAGAGAACAAAGGAGAGGTCATATGAGTAGCACTTCAAGAGAAGTAGAGCATCTGTGCTGTTGTCTCTGTTCTATAGTATTTGAAGTTTATTGATGTTTTTGTTTAAAAATAAGTGTTCACTACTAAAAAAATATTGTGAACTATGGACTACCTGATAATATGAGTATGTTTCCAGCTCAAAATTTTAGGATTCTAAGTAGCTGACTGAATTGCCAGGTCTCCCTTTCAGTAGGTAGTCCCCAGCAACATGTCAGAAGACGATTTGTCCTTAGAAATGAGAATAAAAGAAAGTGACCAACAGAAGCTACAGGGGAGGGTGAATATTTTTTTTCTATGAGAAAATCTCTTACTTAGGTTTCACACTGTGGCCAGGGTATCTTGCATTCACCTCAGTGTGGTTATAGATCTTGTTAGAGTCAGCTGATGGCAGATACTGGACAAGTCTTCAGCATGCTTCTAGATTTATTCAGTCAACAACTGTTTCCTGAGTTCTTCCCAACAGTCCTTACAATTCTAGGCTCCAGGAATAGAGAAGAAGAGTTGTCTGCAATGGCTTCTTGGGATTGACACTGTCATGGATGAGGGAGAGAAACAAATCTGTATACAATAAAATGTTTCTCTTTCTTTTTACACTTTTTATTTTGAAGTAATTTTACATTTGCAGAAAAGATGCAGAGATAGTACAGAGGGTTTCTGTATACCTTTCACTCAGCCTTCCCTAATTTTAACATCTTATGTAACCATGATACTTTTGTCAAAACTAAGAAATTAACTGTGGTATTTTATATTACTAACTAGAGATTTTATCCAGATTTTACCAGGGTTTCTACTAAAGTCCTTTCTCTGTTCCAGAAGCCAATCCATGATACTGTATTGCATTTAATCATCATGTCTCCTTAGTCTCTTTCAATCTGTGACAGTTTGTTTTTTATTACTTTTCGTGACCCTGACACCTTTAAAAAATATTGTTAATGTGTTTTATAGAATGTCCCTTTATTTGGATTTGCATGATGTTTTTCTCATGACTAGACTGGGATTATAGGTTTTGGCAAAGAAGACCACAGAAGTGAACTGCCCATCTCATCACAGCTTTTTAGGGGATACATATTATCAAACATGACATATCACTAATGATGTTAGCTTTCATTTTCTGGCCAAGATGGTGGAGCCAGGTTTCACCACTGTGAAGTTATTATTTTTACCTTCCCATACTCTATTCATTAGAAAGTCAGTGAGTCCAGCCCGTACTCAAGAGGAGGAGGGTTAAGCTTCACCTCCTGGAGGAAGGCGTATCTACATTTATTATTTAGAATTCTTCTCTATGGAAAATTTTTCTCTTTGCACCCAGTTCCAATAAACAGTTGTACAAATTGCGTTGAGTCCTTAATAGGAAAACCAAAGAGAGACATGGGAGGGAATACCAGGAGAGTTCTACTTAGAAAGCTCAGTTAATTCAGCCCTCAGGTTTTCTAGACCAGCCAGCACACCTAACGACACAGTTGAATCAAAAAAGATATTGACAGGAGAGAAAGTTCTGCTTAGTTGTTATCTTCCTTCACCCACACCCATACTGGGGATTATAGTATTTTTATTCAATTAACAGGCACCTTCTGTGTTTGTTTGCTGACTGTGCCTTCCCCTAATACACTTTTTTTTTTTTTCTTTACAGCAACAAGTGAAAGAGAATTGGCTTGGTGACACTTGTGAGGGGGCCTTGTAGGGGAGGGGAGGGCACAGCCAGCAAACAAACACAGAAGGCAAGTTTTATTTGTGTAAAAATATGATACTTAAAGACATTCAGAATTGGTGGTTGTGGCAAACAGTATAAAAAAAATTGCAACACTATTTCTGGGAGAAAACAAAATTCTAACATTGCAATAATGGCTACTATTGCAACAGAATATCCTAAAGAAATTTTTGAAGAAATATCTAACTTGAGCAAAAGAAAAGGTCATAAATTGATTTTACTATGTGGGATATAACTAAAAAAATTAAATCATTTTACTTTCTTTTTTCATATTAAGCCCAGTGAGGACTCAAAAAAAAAAAAAAAAAGAATTGTAACATGCAGCACCACGTGATCTCAGACTTATACACTTTGGGTGTATAAATGAGGAAACCGATTGGGGCAAGGACATGGGATGCAATAGGATGGAGTCAACAGTTAAGAGCCAACTGGAAAGAGAGGAGTTGAATGGGTTGTTTATATCCTAGCTTAAATCTGTGTGACCTCTTCATTTGGCCAATGTACGTCTGACATCAGAATCCTCCTTTCAACAGGATAAGAAACTACAAATTCTTTGGGTAGAATTGTCATCTTCTATGCAGCAGGAGACCTGGGTTTGATTCCCAGCCAATGCACCTCCAGTTCCTCAACCACCCAAGTATCAGTGGAGGCTTGAGTGTTGCTATGATACTGAACAAGTCTCAGTGGAGCATCCAGACTAAGACAGACTAGGAACAAAGGCCTACTTCTGAAACTTCAGCCCATGGAAATCCTATGGATCACAATGATCTGATCCCATTGTGTATGGGTTTGCCATGAGTCAAGGGCTGACTCAAAGGCAGCTAACAGCAACTACACCCAGGGATAAACTACAAAATACAGAAAACCAACATTTTAAATAATTTTTTTTTTTTTTTAGAAATAAGACAGCTGTGTTCTCATATCAAAGAGAAAAAAATGATTATTTAATTAATACTCCATTTCCAGCAGAAAGGAAGATGAAATATGCAGATAAAGTGCTTTCTATGCTTTCCTGTCCTGGTTTCGTGTGCTTTAAGTTTCTTTCCAAAGCTCTCAATCCTGTGCCCTATTTCAGAGCCTTTTCCACTCATCTTGTGAACCTCAGGACACTGAGGAAATTTCATGTTCAGACATTTTATTTTTAGGATATCACATTATGTAATATCTCAGGCTGGTGTCATTCAATCCCCAAACTGCTGTTTTAAAAGAGAACTGAGAAAAGTGTACCTGGTAGATACCCACCTTTTACATCTGAACTGTCTTGAAAACAGGTTATAAGAACTCAGCAATCCCTCCTGAAAGCATTTTTGTCCTTTTATCCATTAACACAAACATATGTGATTCTAGGTTCACTTTCAAAGTCTAATGCCTGCACCTCTATTTCTGGCAGTGTTTCTCCGTTAATTAACATTCCTGAGAGCACAGTTAGACACAATATTGAAAAAGAATTTTTATTTATTTTGGTTCTCTGCTGTGTAAAGGATGTTACAGCTCCAGTATGCTTTATCTTTTGAAAAATATGCTCTTGTTCTGCCTTCAAGGATGCCCATGAAAGCCAGGTATAGAGAAAAGCGAAAAGATACGACGATAGAGTGCAGTGAAGGATGCCGTGTATGTACTAAGGCTCAGATATCAATAGGGCTCCGCCACACAGAGGCCCCGTAGTGCTGTGCCTGCTTCCCACTCAAAGTGCTCTTTCATTTCAAAGGAAGAATTTTTGCCAGTTGTCACTGACAACAAAATCAATGTCAATTCTAAAATTCTGCATGGAAAACAATAGTGAGCTTCTGACCAGCAATTAACATAAAGCCAAAACATCTTAGAGTTTTATGCTGAATTGGTAGGATTCTTTTCATATGGTATTCGTTTGAAAGGCTTTTCATCAACTCCATCAATCATTCGCTGGGTACATCCTGCTAATGTAGCTGGTCTGATGTTTGAAACAGAATTCTGCTGGAGTAAAGTGGGGCAGCAGTCCTAGAATACTGCTGAAATGCCCATGGATAAGCCAGCCTAGTCATTAGCGTTATTGCTAACAAAGAGGAAAATCGTGCATATAATTGTATGGATTGCAGAGCCAGCAACAAGAGTTGGCACTGGGGAATTATTTCTTTGCCATCATTACTTCATTGGGATCAGGAGTTGCCTGTATGCCTTCAAAGGGGCATGGGTTTAGGAACAAAATAAACGTGTTCTTCTCTTTTTTGCTATAGGTTATTTTTTTCACTTCTAAGCAAATCTCTCTGTAGCACCTGCCAGCTACACTGTTTTTACAAGTCAGTGAACCATGATTGCTGTAATTTCAATGTTATTACCAAAAATAATAATAATGATATTAATAAAAAGAAGAAGATATGAGATAATGAGAACCGAGGTTTGGAGGAGTTTGAGTTACTCAAAGTCACAGAGCTAGTCGTGTGTGTGTGTGTGTTTGTGTGTTTCTAGGAGAGCTAGAATAAGAACCTAGGTCTTCTGATCTGTCTGGTGTCTTTTACATGTACCTATTGTTTATTGCCATCACTACAAATAAAGATACAGCAAAATTTTGAGTTTTGGTCACAGACTGTTGTTGTTGTTGTTAGATACCATTGAGTCGATTGCAACTCATGGCAATGCATGTGTGCAGAGTAGAATGCTCCATAGGGTTTTCAAGGCTGTGATCATGGACCTGTCTTCTGAGGCACCTCCGGGTGGGTTTCATCTACCCACTTTTTGGCTAGTAGTTGAGTGCTTAATCATTTGTCACCAAGGGACTCATTCATCACAGGTAACATGCCTTTAATAGCCATGATCAGATATGAACACAGGAATAGATGGACCTACTTGGCATTTCTTACATTTTTATTCTGTAAGGCTCTTTTAGATATCACCTTCTTAGTCATCTTTGTATCTTTCTTATTTCACATATATAATCATGTGAAATAATGTGAAGTTCACTAGCACAGTTCTTGACACAAAGCAGACATTTTCCCTTCTCTAGTTACATTCCCGCTTCTTTTCCTGATGTAATGTAACAACCCTCCATGGAAATCCAAAAGGCTTTACTTCCAATGATTTTAAGTCATCTTATAACATAAAGATCATGACACCTGCCTTACCTTTCTCAAAGGATTGAAGTATAAGTCAAAGGAGACAAACCGCATTGCTATGGAGTCTATTCTGACTCATGGCGACCCATGTGACAGAGAAGAACTGCTCCATAGGGTTTTCTTGGCTGTAATATTTACAGAAGCAGATTGCCAGATCTTTCTCCCATGGAGCCTCTCAGTGGGTTTGAACCACCAACCTTTTGGTTAGCAGCTGAGTACTTAACCATTGCACCAGCAGGCCTCCTTTCAAAGCAAAGAATGTGTTTGAAATTGTTTTGTTTATGATAGATTTGCTTATTGTACTTCAAAGTTCTACACAATTTTCACAAACTGTCATTATTTGAAGCCATTGGGATTTCTTTCCTCTAGGAAATCAGACTTCATTTTTCTTGACAAATCATGATTTCCACTGATTAAAAAAAAAAAAAAAAATTCCCCAATATATTCAGTACCCAGAGATTTCTAAAGAAAATAAAAAGTCTCTGTAAGCTTTGTCAATCTAGGCATATTGGTGAGATGAAATATTACCATGCACAATAAAGATAAATCACAGTTCCAAATGTCCTTATGCTTGGAGGCCTCCCAGTGACCCAGCTCAGCTCACAGATGCAGCTGTGGCGAATAATAGCCAGGGAGCGATGATCACTGTGATTTCGGTGCATTATTACCAGCAGCCTGATATACATAAAATGTAGGTCAAAGCATTCTGTTTAGTGCCATATTTATCTTCAGAACATGAGGTATGAGAATGTTGTCCCAGTGCTAAAGAACCAAAGTGATAAATGAGTAGTCTCCCAAGTGCTATTTAAATGACTACATTCTATTTCTATCTCTTCATTGTACTATAAATCTCACAAGGGAGAAGGACCATATTTATTTTGTTTTCCACCATCACCCAGATGCATGTAGAAAATTTGGTTAATTAGTTAATAGATTTGGACGTATATTGTTGGATGATTTTTCCTCATTAAACTAGTTCCCCAGTTGGGGAAGGACTATATTGTATTCATCTTTATTCACCCTCTAAAATATCCAAAGAACCCATTGCCATTGAGTGGACTCTACTTGTAGCAACACTGTAGGGCATAGTAGAACTGCTGCATAGGGTTTTCAAGGCTGTAATCTACAGAAGCAGACTACCACATCTTTCTCCCGCAGAGCTGCTGTGGATTCAACCATGGGCCTGTCAGGTTAGCAGCACAGCACTTAACCACCACGCTACCAGGGCTCCTTCCCTCTAACTGGGTAGGTGCTTATTCAGCGAAGAAGTGAAAGAAGGGTTGCCATAAAAAGGGAAGTTGCTGTCGGATGCCCTTTTCTCCTCTAGCTTGCAGGCATATATGTTGTTAACGACCATCAACTTGGCCCCTGACTCATGGCGACCCCATGCACAACAGAACAAAACACTGCCTGATCCTGCACCGTCCTCATAATCAGTTGCAGATTGCACTGTTGTGATCTATAGGGTTTTCATTGGCTGATTTTTCAGAAGTAGATGGCCAGGCCTTTCTTCCTAGTCTGGCTTAGTCTGGAAGTTCTGCTGAAATCTTTTCAGCATCACAGCAGCATGCAAGCCTCCACTGACAGGTGGGCGGTGGCTGCTCACGAGGTGCATGAAAGCCCAGGTCTCCTGCATGGAGGGGGAGATTTCTACTCCTGAACCACTAAACGACCTCACTAGGGAAATATAAGAGTTAAATAAAAGATCTATAAGTGGGCAATTGTTTTCAAGGATTAAAATAACAAGAGGAAATGACCAATGAAACAAGAAAGAAACTTGTTTTATAGATAGAAATTATAGATAGAAAAAGTTAGAGGACAGACAAGAAAATTAATGGGATGTTCTAGGTGTAGACTAATTGGCACAGCAGACTGAAGGTAACCCTGGAACAAAGTAGAGAACAAAAAAGGAATGGGGGAATTTGCAAAGTCGAAGAACTTAATGGAGAGTGGTAAATACAGCATGCTGCTTTTAAAATGTCAGAGCACAAAGAAAAATTTAGAGTTAAGTTAGGGGTTTCAACTGTAGAGTCTAAAAGAAACGGCATGGAGACAATTGTTGGAGGGTTAGTGATGTGTTCAGATGTAATTTTGTGAGGAATATGGCAGTTTTGGTGGTGAAAAGCTATGCTTAGGAATATAGGGAACCTTTTTTTCAGCTAAGTAAATAAATTCCGATTTTTGGAGAGAATCCAGCAACTGCTGTGCATGGAATTTAGAGTTTGCTTCTTGGAGACTAACACATTACACTTGGCCTTTAGTTAACAATGATTTAGCAGATACTTTCTCAGAGAGATGATATAAAAACACAAATTCTATTCAATAATTGAACATTTTGGGGAAAAAAGCAAGGAATGGCTGTCTTTTATATACTCTTTTTTCCTACATGACTCACTCTTTCGTATAAAGATAAATTTTAATAACTGTCACCAAAGTATGCTTCCTACCATTTATGAAAATAACAGTTTTTAAAGTGAAAATAATAGCTAAATAATATTTTATGTTCCTCAAAATGATTGATATGTTGGTTTAAACTTATGCTTATCTCGAATTAAGGACAGAACTTCTTTCACACCCCCATCACCTGACAGACAATGGCAATAATAATTCAGTATCTTGAGATGCAATTGTTTAAACCACTTTACATCAAACATACACATTAGAAAGTTACATGGCAGAATAAGCTGGAAATATAGGAATGGATAAGGTAATTGGTGTGTAGAAGCCCTGGTTGCTCAGTGGTTAAGCATTTGGCTACTAACCAAAAGGTCTGTAGTTCGAATCCACCAGCTACTCCTTGGAAACCCTATGGGGCAGTTCTACTCTGTCCTATCTGGTCACTATGTGTCAGAATTGACCCCAAATGAGTTTAAAGTAATTGGTGATTTTACATTAACGTTAGACTCCAAGAAAAAAGAATATTAATCTGAACAATAGGCATGAGTACTATTTCTAATGTCCTCGCTACCTGGCTATTTTTGATATGTCTACTATAACCAGAAAACCCTGGTGGCTAGTGGTTAAGTGCTAGAGCTGCTAACCAGAGGTCAGCAGTTCAAATCCACCAGGTGCTCCTTGGAAACTCTATGGGGCAGTTCTACTCTGTCCTATAGGGTCGCCATGAGTCGGAATCAACTCAACAGCAGTGTGTTTGGTTTTTTTTCATTTGGTACTATAACCAAACCCAAACCCACTGCCATCAACTCGATTTCAACTAATAGTGACCTTACAGGACAGAGTAGAACTGCCACATAGGGTTTCCAAGGAGCGCCTGGTGGATTCGAACTGCCTGCCTCTTGGTTAACAGCCATAGCACTTAACCACTATGCCACCAGGGTTTCCATCTGTACTATATTGTCACCAAATTTGATATTATCTATCTTACAAAGCTCAAGTGTTCGTTAACATTTCTTTCTGACTAATTGACAAGAACATTTTATATTTGGAACATTCAATACTTGGTTAATACTAAAATTAGGTTAATATTGACCTTAGGTCCCTGGGTTGCACATTTGTGCTCAACTGCTAACTAAAACTTTGGCTGTTCGCATCCCCCCAGCAGCATCACAGAAGAAAGCCTTGGCCATTGGTTTCATAAAATTACAGCCATTGAAAACCCTGTGGAACACAGTTCTACTCTAAAATGTGGGGTTGTCATGAGTTGGAATTGACTGGGCAGTGATGGTTTATGTTTTTCTTTGGGGTGGGGATTGGTAATATTGAACCTGATTCAGGTCTAACAATTGTACTACATATGGAAAGTCCAGGCTAGCACATTCAATTGACTCTGGTACATAGTTATGGCCAAAAATCAGTGCTAAAATGAATTATTTTACTTGTGAAGTTAATGTTTTTGGTAGATGGGTTTCAAAGCTTTAACTACCTTACACGGAGTAATGCAATGATACCTTTTCTTTTTTCTTTTTCTCTCTCTCTCTTTTTTTTAAACTCTGGATCACATTTTTGAACTATGGGAGACACAAACGTGAGTACTGGTATATATACATATATATATATATATAATCTTAATAAAAAAATAATAATGTTATTCTAAGAGTGACACAAAACCCAGAATTTATAAGTTAAATTGCATAAACATTTCAAATTTTCTACATGGCAAAAACTCCCAGGCAAAGACAAATGGCAAGTGACAAATTGTAGAGGAGCATTTGACATTCATATTGCAAAGTGTTTATTTTTCTGTTCTTATAGTGAAGTCCTACAATTCGTTTAGAGAAAAATCATTGTAAAGTAGATAAAGATTTGTGGACACATTTTACTGAATTTTTTTTTTTTTTTTTTACTGAATAATTTATTTAGCAAAGATTTATTGAGCACTGGTATAATATAATAAATACGTTAGTTATGTAGGATATTAAACCCATTGCACTGAGTTGATTCGAACTCGTTGTGACCCTATAGGACAGAGTAGAAATGGCCCATAGAGTTTCCAAGGAGTGACTGGTGGATTTGAGCTGCCAGCCGTTTGGTCAGCAACCAAGCTCTTAACCATGGTGCCATCAGGGCTCCATGTAGGATATTTAAAAAAAAACAAAACAAACCCGCTGCTGTCTAGTCGATTCCGACTCATAGCGACCCTGTAGGACAGAGTAGAACTGCCCCATAGAGTTTCCAAGGAGCATGTGGTAGATTTGAACTGCTGACCTTTTGATTCCCCATTGGCGTTGAGTAGATTCCGACTCATAGTGACCCTATAAGACAGAGTAGAACTGCCCCATAGAGTTTCCAAGGATCGGCTGGTGGATTCAAATGGCCAGTCTTTTGGTTAGCACCTCCTAGCACTTAACCACTACGCTGCTTTCGATTAGAAGGTGATAAATTCTATTGTGAAAGATGAGCAGAAAAGTGGAGATCGTGAGTTCCAGAGACAGGGGTAAGGATAGATAGGATAAGTTCCATGGAGAAAGTAAAATATGAGTGAAATTTTGAAGGCAATGAGGGAATTAACCATAAGAAAATGCAAGACATATAAAAGTAGGATCCCTAGTGGTGCAGTGGTTAAGTGCTTGGCTTCTAACTGAAGTCAGTAGTTCGAACCCACCAGCTGGGAAAAGATATGGCAGTTCACTTCCTTAAAGATTTACAGCCGTGGAAACACTCTAGGACAGTTCTACTCTAGTTCTACTCTTCTGTCCTATGGGGTCGCTAAGAGTCAGAATCGACTTGATGGCAATGGAGATCAAAGCAGTAGCATAAGGAAGAGCTAGTATAGATATTTTAAGGCAAGAACAGGCTTGGATTATTTGAGAAAATTCAAGAAGCCAGTGAGGTTAGATTAAAATAGGTGAGAGGGAGAGTAGTTGGCAATTAAACCTAAGAAGAAATGGGGGCCAGCACATGTAAGGAACTGTAGCTCACTGCAAGAATTTGGATTTTACTCCTAGCAAAATAGGAAGCATTAGAAGGTTCACTCAGATAAGTGACACAATCTGATTTACTATTTAACAAGATCACTCTTGTTGCTATGTTGAGAGTAAATGGTAAGATTAGACTAAATGTTAGGATTAGATTAGATTGGAAACAAGGAGGTCAAGTTAGGAGGCCTTTCCAGCTGTCTTACCCCTTGCTGTCTAGTTGATTCCTGCTCCAATTGTCTAGGTAAGTCATATCAGTGCCTCTGTTCGGTGTGGTAGTAGCAGAGATGTTGAGAGGTGGTCACATTCTTTCTGTATTTTGAAAGTAGAATCAATAAATTTCAGAAAAAGAAATACAAATAACTGTTTATATTGAAAGTTCATGTTCATTCATATTCAGAGAAATTCAAGTTAAAACTACAATGTTGTTGTCATCGTTAGGTGCGGCCCGGTTGGTTCTGACTCATAGTGACCCTATGTACGACAGAACAAAGTACTGCCCAGACCTGCAGGACCATTGTTATGTTTGGGCCCATTATTGCAGCCATTGTGTCAGTCCATCTCGTTGAAGGTCTTCCTCTTTTTCACTGATGCTCTACTTTACCAAGTATGATGTCCTTCTCCAGGGCTTGGTCTCTTGTGATAACATGTCCAAAGTATGTAAGAGGAAGTCTCGAGTCCTTGCTTCTAAGGTGCATTCTGGCTGTACTTCTTCTAAGGCAGATTGCCTTGGCAAATCTGCTGCAAAAGACCTCTTCAAAGTGTTAAAAAGCAAAGATGTAACCTTGAGGAATAAGGTACACTTCATTTGCCTCATATGCATACAAAAGCATAAGGAATGAATAAGGAAGGCCAAAGAAGAATTAATGTATTCAAAGTATGGAATTAGTGAAGAATATTGAATATACCATGGACTGCCAGAAGAAGAAACAAATCTGTCTTGGAAGAAAACTACATTAAAGATACTTAATTCAGGTTAAAACATAATCCAAGTTAAATTCAAGTTAAAACTGCTTTGAAGGGTACTCCAACGAAGCAAAAATAAAAAAGACAGATAAACTAAAGTATCAGTGAGGATGTGGAGCTAATGGAACTCATATGCACTGCTGGTATGAGTGTAACTTACACAACCACTTTGGAAAACTGTTTAGTAGAATCTACTGAGCTGAACCTATGTACATTCCATGATCCAGCAATTTTACTTCCAGACATATGTCCGACAGAGATATGTTTATATGTTCACCGAA
Source organism: Loxodonta africana (assembly GCF_030014295.1). NCBI lineage: Eukaryota > Metazoa > Chordata > Mammalia > Proboscidea > Elephantidae > Loxodonta > Loxodonta africana. The sequence goes on from NC_087344.1 coordinate 110,444,171, forward strand.
AGGCATATATAAAAATGTTCATAGAATCACTATTTGTAATAACCTCAAACTGGAAACTCCCCAATTACCCATCAAAGTAGAATAAAAATTGTGGAGTATCATATTACAAAATACTAAATGGCAACAACAGTGAACAAACTACAACTTTGTGCCAAATATGGATGAATCTCACAATGTTGAGTGAGAGAATCCAGACACGTAAAGCACAATTATTCCATTTACATAAAGATCAAAAACAGGGAAAGCTAATCTATGGTATTGGAAGTCAGATAGAGGGTACCCTCGGTTAGGGAAGGTGACTGTTCCAGGACATGCAAAGGGTGCTTCTGGGAGGCTGGTAATGCACTTTCTTGATCTGGGCGCAAGTTACCTGGATTCCTTCTGCTTATGAAGATTCTGATTTTGTACACGTTTCAGTACGGATGCTACACATCACTTTAAAAATTGAAGATACTGGTTTCACCTGTGAGAATGGCAGAAATACAAAAAATAAAAAGAAGGATTTTGGCTAGGGAGTGGGAAGAAAAATGTTCTGTTACCATGCCAATATGAAATTAAATTAGTACAACCTTTATAAAAGTCTGTTTTTATCATTTAAATACAAAAACTACAAATGCAGGTATTCTTTTTCCCAAAAAATCTACATCCAGGAATATATTCTTCATACATTCTCACACATGAGCAACATGGTGCCCATTCAAGGTTACTCATTGCAGCATTGTTTGTCCTAGCAAGAAATTTGAAACAACTTCCAAAGCTATCAATCAAAAAAGGGCCTTGTTAAATAAATTATGATACGTTTATTCAATGAAACATTGTGGAGCTATAAAAAAGCAGGAGGAAGAGCACTAATATGGAACAATTCTCAAGATATATATTGTCACTATTATTTAAGTGAGATGCAGGAGGCCTGAACGGTATGCTCCTATTTTAAAAAAATGTGTGCTTGTATATTCATAGGGAAGACTAGATTAGAAACTGATAACAATGGATACCTCCAGGCAGAAAGCATGGGAGGTGAACAACGGATAGAAGTAGTAGGAAGGCTTTCTACAGCAAATGCTTTAATCTTCTGGTTTTTGAATAGGTGACTGTGTTATCTATTCAACATACGAATACAATGTAAAAATAAAGTGAAAAATCATTTAATTAGGAAGAAAAATATGCTCATTGCAATATACAACAATTGTAAACAGAGAGGAAAGTGAATTTTCTTATCTGGCTACTGTGATGACACAGTATTCTAAAGTCACATTTTATGTCATTATGTGTGAGATTTAATAAATCATTGAAGACATACAGAGAAGGTAGTTTTATACTTCCTGCTTTAATAGAATATAAGATACCCTTGAGTGGTATATTTATTGAAGTGTGTCATTGTCGATCTAGAATCCTGCCTACTTCTTTATTCATTGAATTGAAAAGAAAATAGATTATGTGACATACAGTCAATTTACCCTGGTGGTGTGCTGGTTAAGAGTTCGGCTGCTAACCAAAAAGTTAGGCAGTTCAAATGTACCAGCCGCTCCTTGGAAACCCTACAGGGCAGTTCTATCCTGTCTCTGTAGGGTCACCATGAGTCGGAATCAACTTGATGGCAATAGTTTCATTTTTATAGTCAATTTACATTTGCCTTTCCATTTTCCAGTTTTTTGTAATTTAAAAGAAATACTGCAGAGACATGCTCTTTGAGAATACCTACCTTTACAAGGTATCTTTTATCTAATGAAAAGTCCAAAATGCTTTAGTTCCATCACTTCTCTTTGTTTACATTTTTGGATTAATGACCTTTTTTTCTATTTCGGCTACATATGAATACCTGTAGCCTTAAAGATTTTATGAAAATCAGGTTTTTTCCCCCTAATATGCAGCACATTTGAAGATGTTCAGTGAATACCTTCTGTTAAAATAGAAATATGTTCAACAGAAAGGCTAACAACTTTATTTCAATAATTTATTAATGTGATCTTTTTTGCTCTCCTCTTTTGGCAATGTGGTTATGATTTATGTCCAAATTCAAATGATGTCAGGAAAACTGCATTTACCTTTGTATACCCAACCCATTGCCATCAAGTCAATTTTGACTCATAGAGATCTTATAGGTCAGAGTAGCAGCTGGTGGATTGGAACTGCTGATCTTTTGGTTAGCAGCCATAGCACTTAGCATACCACCAGGGCTCCTTACCTCTGTGTACCAAAAATTAATACACTTTGGACATACTTTTCAGAATGGACAGATTAATATAGCTCTTCTTCAATATTCAAAAGCAATGAAGTATTCAGTTTTCAGATAAATTTTGTAACTGCGTAAAGAAACTGAATGAAGAATTATTTAAGATTTTAACAAATTCATTCCGTTAAATGCAACCAATGCTTGTTGAGAATCTAATCTGTCTGCTGGAATCTACCTGCTCAAACCTGTTGCCGTTAAGTTGATTCTGACTCATAGCCACCCTATAGAACAGAGTAGAACTGTCCCATAGGGTTTCCAAAGCCATAATCTTTACAGAAATAGACTACCACATCTTTCTCCTGTGGAGCAGCTGGTAGGTTTAAGCCACTGGCTTTTTGGACTCAACAGCCAAGCACTTAACCACTTTGCCAGCAGGGCTTCTTTTGGAATCCACCAAAAAAAAAAAAAAAAAATCTGTTGCCATTGAGTCGATTCCGACTCATAATATGAAAAAGTTATCGAGTCATCAAAAATTCTTTGTGTATACAGCCCTGGGCTGGGTTCTAAAGACACATAGGACTCAGTCTCTACGGAGAAGAAGCTTTCTTACTTTGGATATGGATTTTTTATATCCAAAACAATTAGAAGATACATGAAAATAAATAAATTCCATGTGAGTTGGGGAGACAAGTGTTACATGAGAATACGTGAGGCACAAGGGACTGAGTCAGGCCGGAAATTGGGAAACTTACAGGACTGCAGAGAACCCTGAAACAACTCAGCTTATTCCACAAATATTTTCTCAGTGCCACCGTGCAATAAAGTTGACTGAGTGGTAGGCTATAGGGAATCCATGGAGCTGACAAACAATGAATAGTTGTGGAATAAACTACTGCATTAAATTTTCTTCTGCTTTCAAGGAATTCCATTTGCCATAGACTCAGCATTTTCACATTTAAATAAACTACAAGGAAGAAAAAATACTATAATAAATTAATAGATGTAGAGTAAATTAAGTAATTGTATAAATCAACCAAACCCGTTGCCATCAAGTTGATTCTGACTCATAGTGATCCTATAGGACAGAATAGAACTGCCGCATAAGATTTCTAAGGAGTGGCTGGTGGATTCAAACCGCTGAGCTTTTGATTAGCAGCCGAACACTTAACCACCGAGCTATCAGGGCTCCAAGTGCCTGTATAGTCCTTAGCAAATAGTCAGGAATGTTTTATTTATTCATTTAAATTTATTTTTTTCTTATTGAGGCATAAGGAATGTTTTCTTTAAGGAACTTATATTAGACCTCTTTTACAGGTATTATCTTTCTGTTTTCAGAATAAATTTTCCTTCTCCTTTTCTGGTATCTTTCTATCCTTCATTATTCACAGCCTGCAGATTATTTTTCATCTTTATGCTTATTCCTCCCTGAAGAATAGAACGGGATCCAGGCTCATCGTTTGCAAATATATAGAATGGGTAGATTGATTTTGGCCCGCTCAATGATCACTTAAGTTCAGGTTGAATCTCAGATCTATACCTGGAGGCAATAAGTCCTAGAGCCAGCTCTGCAACTCTGCATTAAATCATATGGTCTTAAAATATACTGTGGAAAGAACCAAAGGCTACAAATCCGGGCTTTCCACCCCACTGGAACCAGTTAAATGACAGGTGAATGTGCATATCCCTGGGTAAAATTTCCAGAACCTAATTGGCATTCATTGGACATAGCCCTTCTGTCCCCAAACTGGATATTCTCCCAGCCATTTTTGCCTGGTTTTCTGTCAGCAAATTGACAGAGTATTAAAAAGAAACTATATTATCTAATTTATACTAATATCAAGGAGCTCTAGTGGCATAGTGGTTATATGCTCAGCTACTAACCGAAACATCAGAGGTTCAAACCCACCAGCAGCTCCATGGAAGAAAGATGTGGCAGTCTGCTTCCATAAAAGTTACAGCCTTGGGCTCTTTTTCCAGTTGGAACCGCGGAGGATGCTATAGAAAAGAAAAAGAAGGCTCCTGCTGTGCCAGAAACCCTTAAAAAAAAAAGCAAAGGAACTTCACAGAGCCAAAGATCAAGTGCGTGAGAAAGAAGTTTGCCCAAAAGTACTTCAAAAGGCAAGGAGGAAGCTTATCTATGAAAAAGCTAAGCACTACCACAAGGAATATAGGCAAATGTACAGGACTGAGATTCAAATGGCTAAGATGGCAAGAAAAGCTGACAACTTCTATGTACCTGCAGAACTCAAGTTGGCATTTGTTATCAGGATCAGAAGTATCAATGGTGTGAGCCCAAAGGTTGGAAAGGTGTTGCAGCTTCTTCGCCTTCGCCAGCTCTTCGATAACACCTTTGTTAAGCTTAACAAGGCTTCAATTAACATGCTGAGAATTGTGGAACCATATATTGCGTGGGGATACTCAAACCTGAAGTCACTGAATGAACTGATGCATAAGAGTGATTATGGCAAGATCAATAGGAAGCAAATTGCCCTGACAGATGACACTTTGATTACACCATCTCTTGGTAAATATGGCATTATCTGCATGGAGGACCTGGTTCATGAGATCTATAATTTTGGGAAATGCTTCAAAGAAGCAAACAGCTTCCTGTGGCCCTTCAAATTATCTTCTTCACAACGTGGAATGAAGAAAAAGACAACCCATTTTGTAAAAGCTGGAGATGCTGGCAACAGGGAATACCAGATCAACAGTCTTATTACAAGGATGAACTAAGATGTCTACTATGATTATTTTTGTAATCTGGTCAATTAATAAAACTGTGGCTGCTTTTGAACTGAAAAAAAAGAAAAGTTACAGCCTTGGAAACCATACAGGGCAGTTCTACTCTGTCTCATTGTTTTGTTATGAGTCAGAAACACCTCAACAGCAAAGGGTTTATGCTAATATCATGGTTCTTCCTATTTCTTTGGTGGGACTGTGTTTCTCAGAAAGAAATGTCTTATTTCCTTGGAGGTTACAAGTATCTAAATCACTAGAAAAGATTGGATGAGAAGGAACAGGAAAGGGGTAGTAGGTGGGATTGGAGAAATAATGCTAAAAAAATGTTATTCGACAACTCATTCATTCTAACTATAATTATGGAATACATCTTGAGAACTAGGCACTGTTCTAGGCATTGTCAACGCAAAAAAAAAAAAAAATTTGAATAAGTAGACTTAGCCATCCTGGATCTTATGGCCTTTTCCCAATGGAGGATAGCTGCTGAATGTTGTGATTTGTACATACCCTAGGTTCTCTGATCAAAGAGGTAGACCATAGCAGAGAGATTAATTATCTTCCTATCTTATTTTAGGCAGAGAGACTTTCTTTCATGAAGTAAAGTATCTGTAGACTACCAGTTGGTACCTGACTCCAGAATTATTTTTATCTCTTGCAATAATACTTCCCATATTTTCTTGATACATTCCACATAAGTCCTATTTTATTCTAAATGTCTTTTCTTTTTGGAAGGGTCTTCATGAGTATTTACGTTAAAAGTTGTGAGATGCTTCACTGATGACTGCCAGGTAGACAATTGAAGTCATTGTTATCTTCTTCCTTTTTGCCTTCCTTCTTCTTTCTCCTCCTCCTCTTCTTTCTTCTTCTTTTTACAGTGCTTTATTTCAAGGGATGTCTAGGTCTTCAATTGTACTATTCATTCATTCCTGCATTTATTCAACAAGTATTTATTGAGCATCTGTTGCTGTTGTTGTTGTCAGGTGCCGTCGAGTCGGCTCCAACTCATAGCGACCCTATGCACAACAGAAGAAACACTGCCCCGTCCTCCCCCATCCTTACAATCGTTGTTATGCTTGAACTCATTGGTGCAGCCACTGTATCAATCCACCTCCTTGAGGGTCTTCCTCTTTTCTGCCGACCGTGTACTCTTCCAAGCATGATGTCCTTCTCCAGGAATTGATCCCTCCTGACAACATGTCCAAAGTATGTAAGATGCAGTCTCGCCATCCTTGCCTCTAAGGAGCATTCTGGCCGCACTTCCTCCAAGACAGATTTGTTCTTTCTTTTGGCAGTCCATGGTATATTCAATATTCTTCGCCAACACCACAATTCAAAGGCGTCAACTCTTCTTCGGTCTTCCTTATTCATTGTCCAGCTTTCACATGCATACGATGCAATTGAAAATAACATGGCTTGGGTCAGGCGCACCTTAGCCTTCAGGGTGACATCTTTGCTCTTCAACACTTTGAAGAGGTGCTTTGCAGCAGATTTGCCCAATGAAATGCGTCATTTGATTTCTTGACTGCTGCTTCCATGGCTGTTGATTGTGGATCCAAGTAAAATGAAATCCTTGACAACTTCAATCTTTTCTCCATTTATCATGATGTTGCTCATTGGTCCAGTTGTGAGGATTTTTGTTTTCTTTATGTTGAGGTATAATCCATACTGAAGGATGTGGTCTTTGATCTTCATTAGTAAGTGCTTCAAGTCTTCTTCACTTTCAGCAAGCAAGGTTGTGTCCTCTGCGTAAAGCAGGTTGTTAATGAGTCTTTCTCCAATCTTGATGCCCCATTCTTCTTCATATAGTCCAACTTTTCATAATATTTGTTCAGCGTACAGATTAAATAGGTATGGTGAAAGAATACAACCCTGACACACACCTTTCCTGACTTTAAACCAATCAGTGTCCCCTTGTTCTGTCCGAACAACTGCCTCTTGATCTATGTAAGGTTCCTCATGAGCACAATTAAGTGTTCTGGAATTCCCATTCTTCGCAGTGTTATCCATAGTTTGTTATGATCCACACAGTAAAATGCCTTTGCATAATCAATAAAACACAGGTAAACATCCTTCTGGTATTCTCTGCTTTCAGCCAGGATCCATCTGACATCAGCAATGATATCCTGGGTTCCACGTCCTCTTCTGAAACCGGCCTGAATTTCTGGCAGTTCCCTGTCAATATACTGCTGCAGCCGTTTTTGAGTGATCTTCAGCAAAATTTTGCTTGCGTGTGATATTAATGATATTGTTCTATAATTTCCACATTCAGTTGGATCACCTTTCTTGGGAATAGGCATAAATATGGATCTCTTCCAATCAGTTGGCCAGGAAGCTGTCTTCCATATTTCTTCGCATAGATGAGTGAGCACCTCCAGCACTGCATCTGTTTGTTGAAATATCTCAGTTGATATTCCATCAATTCCTGTAGCCTTGTGTTTTGCCAATGCCTTCAGTGCAACTTGGACTTCTTCCTTCAGTACCATCGGTTCCTGATCATATGCCACCTCTTGAAATGGTTGAATATCGACTAATTCTTTTTGGTATAATGACTCTGTGTATTCCTTCCATCTTCTTTTGATGCTTCCTGCGTCGTTTAATATCTTCCCCGTGGAATCCTTCACTATTGCAACTCGAGGCTTGACTTCTTTCTTCAGTGCTTTCAGCTTGAGAAATGCCAAGCGTGTTCTTCCCTTTTGGTTTTCCATCTCCAGCCCTTTGCACATGTCATTATAATATTTTATTTTGTCTTCTCGAGAGGCCCTTTGAAATCTTCTGTTCAGTTCTTTTACTTCATCAATTCTTCCTTTTGCTTTAGCTGCTCAACGCTCAAAAGCAAGTTTCAGAGTCTCCTCTGACATCCATCTTGGTCTTTTCTTTCTTTCCTGTCTTTTCAATGACCTCTTGCTTTCTTCATGGATGATGTCCTTGATGTCATTCCAGAACTCGTCTGGTCTGTGTTCACTAGTGTTAATGTGTCAAATCTATTCTTGAGATGGTCTCTAAATTCAGGTGGGATATACTCAAAGTCATATTTTGGCTCTCGTGGACTTGCTATGATTTTCTTTAGTTTCAGCTTGAACTTGCATATGAGCAATTGATGGTCTGTTCCACACTCGGTCCCTGGCCTTGTTCTGACTGATGACATTGAGCTTTTCCATCATCTCTTTCCATAAATGTAGTCAATTTGATCTCTGTCAATTTGATTTCTCTATGTTCCATCTGGTGAGGCCCATGTGTCTAGTCACCATTTATGTTGGTGAAAGACGGTATTTGCAGTGAAGAAGTTGTTCGTCTTGCAAAATTCTATCATTAAATCTCCGGCAATGTTTCTATCACCAAGGCCGTATTTTCCAACTACTGATCCTTCTTTGTTGCCAACTTCCGCATTCCAATCACTAGTAATTATCAATGCATCTTGATTGCATGTTCGATCAATTTCAGACTGCAGCAGCTGATTAAAAATCTTCTATTTCTTCATCTTTGGCCCTAGTGGTTGGTGTGTAAATTGGAATAATAGTGGTATTAACTGGTCTTCCTTGTAGGCGTATGAATATTATCCTGTCACTGACAGCATTGTACTTCAGGATAGATCTTGAAACATTCTTTTTGAGATGAATGCAACACCATTCCTCTTCGAGTTGTCATTCCCAGCATAACCGACTATATGATTGTCCGATTCGAAATGGCCAACACCAATCCATTTCAGCTCACTAATGCCGAGGTTATTGACGTTTACGTGTTCCATTTCATTTTTGACGATTTCCAATTTTCCTAGATTCATACTTCATACATTCTAGGTTCTGATTATTAATGGATGTTTGCAGCTCTTTCTTCTCATTTTGAGTCATACCACATCAGCAAATGAAGGTCCTGAAAGCTTTATTCCATCCACTGCATTAACGCCGACTCTACTTTGAGGAGGCAGCTCTTCGCCAGTCATCTTTTGAGTGCCTTCCAACCTGGGGGGGTCTCATCTTCCAGCACTATATCGGACAACGTTCTGCTGCTATTCATAAGGTTTTCACTGGCTAATGCTTTTCAGAAGTAGACTGCCGGGTCCTTCTTCCTAGCCTGTCTTAGTCTGGAAGCTCAGCTGAAACCTGTTCTCCGTGGGTGACCCTGCTAATACCTGAATACCGGTGGCATTGCTTCCAACATCACAGCAACACACAAGCCCCCACAGTATGACAAACTGACACACACATGGGGGATTGAGCATCTAGTAGATAAATAAGTCTTTTCTAAGCTCTAAACATTATTTTGCCTACAGCACTTACTAGTTAGGAAAATTAACTTTCCTCACTACTCGTTCCTATTTTGTTTTTTAATATGACTGCTTTTTTTTTTTTTGCTCAAGCATCATAGTTTTCCTTGGAAAACTCTGATTCTGCATCAGCATGAACTATCTCACCCCACTGTCTGAGCCAAGGTATTTTGGACTGTAAACAGGTACTAGAGTAACTTGAGGAAAGGCAGCCTTGCCAAGATTAGTATCCTGCTATCTTTTACTTATGCCATTAAGAAACACTTTCCAAGCTGAGAAGGTTGATAATATGGCAGTCTCCTAAGACTTCTCCTGATTCAACTTGTCGCTCCGAGAAAACTAGAGATGCCTAAAATTCAAGTGACATTCAAGCAATTAACTAAGCCAGAGGATTCCATTGTTTGATTGGCAAAAGCCCGTATTATCTTGTTTTATGGCTTCCCCCACATAAGCCTGGTAGAATATATAGAGGGTATTAGAAGGTATATTGGAATGCTATTGTACTGCCCCACTAGTGAAACAGGAACAGAATGCTTTCAATTTTCAATGTATCTTTTTCAATTGAAATTTCTGGTATTATCTTTAACAGTAAAGTAAATACTTACCACATTTGAAATTAGAAGTAATTAAATAAGAAAACCAGAGACTAATAATTAAACATCATTCTGAAAAATGAATATGTTCATGGTACACTTAATATCACTATATAATTAATTTTAATACTGTAGCCACCAAAAAGTTATGTGGTTTCCTTTATATATCCCTTTTGAATCAGAAACTTCTTACAGCTCAATTGGCAGGTTGTCTATTTTTAGTTGTCAGATACTGTTTGCTAGAGAAATTTAATCCTATTTGTGACAGTTTGACGGATAAAGTATAAGGATATGAATATATAACCATGTAACATGATTTTAAATACTATTATACTCAAAAGTAGGTTTCAGCAGAGCTTTCAGGCTAGCACAGACTATGAAGAAGCATCTGGCCATCTACTTCTGAAAAAATTGGCCAGTGAAAGTCTTATGAATAACAGTGGAACGTTGTCTGATATGGTACCAGAAGATGAGCCCCTCAGGTTGGAAGGCACACAAAAGATGATTGGGGAAGAGTTGCCTCCTCAAAATAGAGTTGACCTTAATGACATGGATGGAGCCAAGCTTTTGGGATCTTCATTTGCTGATGTGGCACTATTCAAAATAAGAAGTAACAGCTGCAATCATCCATTAATAATCAGAACATGGAATGTATGAAGTATGAATCTAGGAAAATTGGAAGTCATCAAAAGTTAAGTAGAACAAGTAAAGAGTGATATCCTAGGCATTAGTGAGCTGAAGTGGACTGCTATTGACCATTCCAAATCAGGCATTCATATGGTCTACCATGCTGGGAATGACAAATTGAAGAGGAATGGCATCACATTCATTATTTAAAAAAGAACATTTGAAGACCTATCCTGAAGTAAAATGCTGTTAGTGATAGGCTAATACCCATATGCCTACAAGGAAGACCAATTAATAAGACTATTATTCAAATTTACGCACAAACCACTAATGCCAAAGATGAGGAAACTGAAGATTTTTACCAGCTTCTGCATTCTGAAGTTGATTAAACATTCTATAAGATGCATTGATAATTACTAGTGACTGTAATGCAAAAGTTGGAAACAAAGAAGAAAGATCAGTAGTTGGAAAATATGGCCTTGGTGAAAGAAAGAACACCTGAAGTCATATGATAGAATTTTGTGAGACCAATGACTTATTCATTGCAAGCCCCCTTTTTTTTTTTTTCAACAACATAAACGGCAGCTATACATAGACCTTGCCAAATGGAATACACAGGAATCAAATCAACTAAATCCATGGAAAAAGATGATGGAAAATCTCAATATCATCAGTCCAAACAAGGCCAGGGGCTAGCTGTGAACCAGAGCATCAATTGCTCCTATTCAAGTTCAAGTTGAAGCTGAAGAAAATTAGAACAAATGCACGAGAGCCAAAACACAACCTTGAGTATTTTCCATCTGAATTTGACGATCATCTCAGTAAGAGATTTGACACATTGAATACTAATAACTGAAGATCAGACAAGTTGTGGGATGACATCAAGGAATTCATATATGAAGAAAGCAAAAGGTCATTAAAAAGACAAAATAAAGAAGGAGAGAGAAAAATGGATGTCAAAAAAGGCTCCGAAACTTGCCCTTGAACGTCAAGTAGCTAAAGCAAAAGGAAGAAATGATGAAATAAAAGAGCCGAACAGAAAATTTCAAAGGGCAGTTCAAGAAGACAAAGTAAAGTATTATAATGAAATGTACAAAGGCCTGGAGTTAGAAAATCAAAAGGGAAGGACATGATTGGTATTTCCCAAGCTTAAAGAATCTGAAAAAATTCAAGCCTCAAGTTGAAATACCGAAGGATTCTATGGGGAAGATATTAAACGATGCAGAAAGTATCAAAAGAAGATGAAAGGAATGCAAAGTCACTATACCAAAGAATTGGTTGACCTTCAACCATTTCAGGAGGTAGCATATGATCAAGAACCAATGATATTAAAGGAAGAAGTTCAAGCTGCACTGAAGGCATTGGCAAAAAACAAGGCTCCAAGAATTGACAGAATATCAACTGAGATGTTTCAATAAATGGATTGCAGTACTGGAGGTGCTCACTGGTCTATGCCAAGAAATTTGGAAGCCAGATACCTGGCCAACCGACTGAAAGAGATCCATATTTGTGGCCATTCAAAAGAAACATGATCCAACAGAATACAGAAATTATCGAACAATATCATTAATATCACACGCAAGTAAAATTTTGCTGAAGATAATTCAATAATGATTACAGTAATACATCAACAGGGAACTGCCATAAATTCAAGTTGGATTCAAAAGAGGACGTAGAATGAGTGGTATCATTGCTGATGTCAGATGGCTCTTGGCTGAAAGATGTTTACCTGTGTTTCATTGACTATGCAAAGGCATTTGACTGTGTTGATCAAAATAAATTAGAGATAACATTGCAAAGAATGGGAATTGCAAAACACTTAATTGTGCTCATAAGGAGCCTCAACATAGACTAAGAGACCTTGTAGCTCCAACAGAACAAGAGAACACTGAATGGTTTAAAATCAGAAAAAGTGTGCGTCAGAATTGTACACATCCACCATACTTACTCAATCTGTTTGCTGAGCAAATAATCTGAGAAGCTGAACTTTATGAAGAAGAACATAGCTTCAGGATTTGTGGAAGACTCAACCTGCTTTATGCAGATGGCACGACCATGTTTACTGAAATTGAAGAGGACTTGAAGCACTTACTGATAAAGATCAAAGACTACAACCTTCAGTATGGATTAAAAAACCAAAAAAACCAAACCTGTTGTCGCGGAGTCAATTCCAACTCCTAGCAACCCTAAAAGACAGAGTAGAACTGCCACATAGAGTTTCCAAGGAGTGCCTAATGGATTGGAACTGCCGACATTTTGGTTAGCAGCCACAGATACTAACCACTGCACCTCTACATAAAGAACACAAAAATCTTCTCAACTGGACCAATAAGCAACATCATGATGAACAGAGAAAAGACTGACGCTGTCAAGGATTTCATTTTACTTGGATCCATAATTAACACCCATGGATGCAGTAGTCAAGAAATCAAACGATGTATTGCGTTGGGTAAAACTGTTGCAAAAGACCTTTTTAAAGTATTGAAAATCAAAGATGTCACTTTGATGACTAAGATGTGCCTGATACAAGCCATGATATTTTCAATTGCCTCTGCAGTGCTACTACCTTTTTTCTTCAACACAAATGGTGACTATACAAGTGGACCTCACCAGATGGAACACATAGGATTCAAATCGACTACATCTGTGGAAACAAACAATGGAAAAGCTCAATATCATCAGTCAGAACAAGGCCAGGGGCTGACTTCAGATCAGACCTTCAATTACTTGTATGCAAGTTCAAGAGGAAACTTAAGAAAATTAAAACAAGTTCACGAGAGCCAAAGTACAACCTTGAGCATATCCCACCTGAATTTAGAGACCACCTCAAGAATAGATTTGACGCGTTCAAGACTAGACGAGTTGTAGAATGACATCAAAGACATCATAGATGAAGAAAGCAAGAGGTCATTAAAAAGACAGGAGAGAAAGAAAAGGCCTAAATGGGTGTTAGAACAGACTCTGAAATTTGCTCTTGAACATTGAGTAGCTAAAGCAGAAGGAAAAAATGATGAAGTGAAAGGGCTGAACAGAAGAGTTAAAAGGATGGCTCAAGAAGACACAGTAAAGTATTATAGTGACATGTGCAAAGACCTGGAGATACAAAACCAAAAGGGAAGAACCCGCTCAGCATTTCTCAAGCTGAAAGGACTAAAGCAAAAATTCAAGCCTCAAGTTGCAATAGTGAAGGATTCTATGGGGAAAATATTAAAAGACACAGGAAACAGCAAAAGGAGTTGGAAGGAATACACACAGTCACTATACCAAAAAGAATTTGTTCATCTTCAATCATTTGAGGAGGTAACATATGCTCAGGAACTGATGGTACTGAAGGAAGAAGTCCAAGCTGCACTGAAGGCATTGGCAAAAAAAAAAACGATTGAGGGAATTGAGGGAATACCAACTGAGGTGTTTCAATAAACGGATGCAGCTCTGAAAGTGCTTACTCGTCTATGCCAAGAAATTTGGAAGACAGCTACCTGGCAAACCCACTGAAAGAGATCCATATTTATGCCTATTCCCATGAAAGGTGATCCAACCAAATGAGGAAATTATCGACCAATATCGTTAATATCACACTCAAGCAAAATTTTGCTGAAGATCATTCAAAAGTAGTTGCAATAGCATATCAACAGGGAACTGCCAGAAATTCAAGCCAGATTCAGAAGAAGACGTGGACCAGATATATCATTGCTGATGTCAGATGGATCCTGGCTGAAAGCAGAAAATATCAGAAAGATGTTTACCAGTGCTTTATTGACTATGCTAAGGAATTTGACTGTGTGGATCATAATAAATTATGGATAATATTGCAGAGAATGCGAATTCCAGAACACCTAACTGTGCTTATGAGGAACCTGTACATGGATCAAGAGGCATTAGTTTAAACAGAACGAGGGGATACTAATTGGTTTAAAGTCAGGAAAGCTGTGCATGAGAGTTGTATCCTTTTGCGATACCTATTCAATCTGTACGCTGAACAAATAATTGGAGAACCTGGCCTGTTTGAAGAAGAACGGGGCATCAGGATCAGAGGAAGACTCATTAACAACCTTCGTTATGCAGATGACGCAACCTTGCTTGCTGAAAGTGAATATGACTTGAAGCATTTACTGACTGATGAAGATCAATGACCACAGCCTTCAGTATGGATTACACCTTAACATAAAGAAAACAAAAATCCTTACAAGTGGACCAATAAGCAATATCATGATAAACGGAAAAAAGTTTGAAGTTGTGAAGGATTTCATTTTACTTGGTTCCACAATCAACGGCTATGGCAGCAGCAGTCAAGAAATCAAAAGACGCATTGTGGTTGGCAAATCTGCTGCAAGAGACCTCTTTAAAGTGTTGAAAAGCAAAGATGTCTCCCTGAGGACTAAGGTACATGTGGCCCAAGCCGTGGTGTTGTCAGTGGTTTCACATGCCTGTGAAAGCTGGGCAATGAATAAAGAAGACTGAAGAATTGGTGCCTTTGAATTATGGTGTTGGTGAAAAATATTGAATATACCATGGACTGCCAAAAGAATGAACAAATCTGTCTTAGAAGAAGTACAACCAGAAAGTTCCTTAAGCAAAGATGGACAGACTGCATTTCACATACTTTTAACCTGTCGCCAGGAGTTATCCATCCCTGGAGAAGGACATCATGCTTGGTAAAGTTAAGGGTCGGTGAAAAAGAGGAAGACCCTCAATGAAGTGGATTGACACAGTGGCTGCAACAATGGGCTCAAGTATAGCAACAATTGTGAGCATGGTGAAGGACCGGGCAGTGTTTCCTTCTGTTGTGCATAGAGTTGCTATGAGTCTGAACCGACTGGGTGGTACCTAACAACAACATAACAACTGCAGTGCAATGAATTACTTGATATAGCCCTTCTAGCCATAGTCTTTGTGACTCACACACAATGATTGAGTAGGACTATGCAAATATAAGGTATATGGAAGCTGTGAAGGATGGGATTGTGTGTCAACTTGGCTAGGCCATGATTCCCACTATTGTGTGGTTGTCCTCCATTTTATGTATTGTGGATCCAGGCTTCTACATGTTGATTAGGCGAGATTGGTATAAGGTGTATCTTGGGTAGCAGCCTTACAGGAGGGCATGACTCAAGCCCCAGCCTTACTAAAATTACACCCTTTCCTTGGGTGTGGCTTGCATCTAAGATATGTGTGTGTGTCGTGGCAAGGCTCTCTTTCTCTCTGCACCTGGATCGCAACTGCTTCATGATCAATTGACCCCCCGAATTCTGGGATTTGGTGACCTCCACAGCCCCTCGGACCAGTGGCCTATCATGTGACCTGATTTGCCAGCTTTTGCAGCCTTGTGAGCCAGCAGCCTGTGGTCTGAACTGCCAGTTTGGGTTCATCAGGTCGTGTAGCCACATGGGTCGGGAGATGCCTTCACCTGACCCATGAATTTGAGACTTGCCAGCCTCCACAACCATGTGAACCCTTTCCTTTTTTACAGTTTGTGAGTTCTGTGAGCTATTGCAGCAAATTAGGGAACCCAAAGACAGGAGGGAGAGTACTGAGGGGAGAGAGAGTAGTTGATGTCAGAGATGATGGAGCGGAACAGCAGCTTGGAAAAGTTGGACATTTGAAATGTCTTTAACCTCCACCTCATAGGAACCAGTTTTGCGGCAATCTTTATAAAATAAAATTATTTGTTTAGCTTCATATGTATGTGAAAGTTGGACAATGAATAAGGAATACCTAAGAATTGATACCTTTGAATTACAGAGTTGGCAAAGAATATTGAATATACCATGAGCTGCCAGAAGAACGAACAAGTCTGTCTTGGATGACATACAGCCAGAGTGCTCCTTGGAAGCAAGGATGGCGAGACTTTATCTCACAAACTGTGGACTTGTTATCTGGAGGGACCAGTCCCTGGAGAAGCATGTCATGCTTGGTAAGGTAGAGACAGTCAGTGAAAAAGAGGAAGGCCCTTGATGAGATGGGTTTACACAGTGGCTGTAAAAATGGGCACAATCATAGCAAGGATTGTGAAGATGGAACAGGGCCGGGCAGTATTTTGTTCTGTTGTACATAGGGTCACTGAGTTGGAACTGACTCAACAGCATCTTACAACAACAACATACTCAAAATCTTTTTATCTATATTACCAAAATTTTATTTTGAAAGATCCTTGTTTCTAAGCACAAAATTTAACTGCTTTAATGTCAACATAGACTTACTGATTGACTGAGTCATTCGTTGAAAAGTATCTTCTGTGGGCCTACTATATGACAGGTTCTGTGGTAAGGGCTGGAGATGTTTATGAATAAAGATTGGTTGCCTCCTTCAAAAATTTCAAGTTTAGTGGAAAAGCTAATAACCAGTTGTTTTTTAGTTGACTCTGACTCATGGTGACCCTATATGTGTCAAAGTAGAACTGTGCTCCATAGGGTTATCATTGGCCGATTTTTTGGAAGTAGATTGCCAGGCCTTTCTTCCCTGGTGCCTCTGGGTCCACTCAAACTTCCAACCGTCCAGTTAACAGCTGAGTTCATTAACCCTTTATGTTACCTCGGCACCCCTTAATGGAAAAGATAGATATATAAACAAATAATTTCAATAAATTTGAAGATATTCAGAAGAAAAACTACAGGAGCAGAGGAAACGGCACTAATTTCACTTTATAACATTGAAAAAGGCTCACAAAGTAGGTGACATTTAAATTGAGACTTGAATGTCAAAGAAACGTCCCACACTGGTGGAAAAGGGCATTCCACAAAAAGAAAGGGGTCTTCCGCACAGAGGGAAGTATGCGTATACAGTTATGGAGGGAAGAAAGAGCATGTGTCTTCCAGAAACTCCAAGTCCTGCACACAGTGTGACTGGAGCAGAGTGCCTGTGTCCAGTAGGGAGAAATGAGCCAGGGCAGTTGGGCAAGAGATGTTTATATGCTTTGCTAAGAGGCTTTGACCTGCATTTATAGTATAGGTGATAGGAAGACACTAAAGGGTATATAATACATGATTGAAAACAAATCCCCAGTTGAAAAATATCACTCTGGTAGCAAAGAGGAGTATATACTGAGAACTTTGGTAAGACTAGATAAAAAGGAGGCCAGGCTTAGAACGCTTCCAAAAATGTTAGCGAAAGGCTTTGTTGTTGTTGGTTGCCACCAAGATGAGCCAATTCCAACTCATGGTGATCCCATGTGTGCAGAGTAGAACTGCTCCACAGGGTGTTCAAGGCTGTGATCTTTTAGAGGCAGATCATCAGGCCTATCTTCTGAGGTACCTCTGTGTGGATTTGAACTGCCAACATTTCAGCTAGTAGTTGAGCTCTTAACAGTTTGCACCATCCAGGGACTCCTAATAAAACTTCTGTTGTTGTTGTGTGCTGTCTATTCTGACTCACAGTGATCCTATAGGGCAGAGTAGAACTGCCCCATAGGGTTTCCTAGGCTGAAATCTTTATGGGAGCAAATCAGCAGGTCTTTTCACCCTCTGAGCAGCTGTTGTGTTCAAACCACCTATCTTTCAATTAACAGCCAAGTGCTTAATGATTGTCCCACCAGGGCTTGTTAGTGAAAGGCTTTGGGGACCTAAAATAAAGCCCTTGTAATGAAATAAGGACTGGAAAAAAGGCTTGATATGCATTTAGGAGGAAAAGTAACATGATTTCCAATTAAAGGAAGGTAAAAGAGATGCATGTATGTTCAGGCTTATCTTGACCCATCCATCCATTCACATATTCATGTCACAAATGTCTACTGAGTGCTCTGTGTGCAAACTACCGCCATGGATCAGTCAGAACTCCTCCTCTTAACCAAATCACAGGCTGGAAATGGAGAAATGATATATTTAAATAACTGGAATAGAAGGCAAAAGGCGATTAATATATCACCAATGAGCAACTTGACAGATCATGCATAAAAAGACAAAATTTCTTGAAAGCAGAACATTATTTGTATTGCTAGTTCATCAGTATGTGAAATGGAACATTGATGTAGGATGTCAAATATTTAGGTGTGGCACAATGAAGTACTTAATATGGCCCTTCTAGCCATAGTCTTTGTGACTCACACACTATGATTTAGTGGAACTATGCAAATAAGGTATATGAAACCTGTGATGGTTGGGGTTATGTGTCATCTTGGCTAGGCCATGATTCCCGGTATTACGTGGTTGCCCTCCACTTTGTGATCTGATATAATTATCCTCCATTTTGTGATGTGTTGTGAATACTAGTCTCTATACCTATGGTTGTGTTAATGAGGCAGGATTCAGGATGTATCTTGAGTCACCACCTTACTAGAAGATATGATTCAAGTCCCACTCTTATTCAAGTTGTGCCCTCCCCTGTGGTGTGGCCTGCATCCACTGTATGTATGTCTGTACTCTAGTGGGGCTGTCTCTCTCTGCATCTGGATCCTGAATCTGGCTCATCGCTGTCTGACCTCCAGTTCTTGGGACTTGAACCAGCAGCTTGCCGTCTGATCTGCTGATTCTGGGATTTGCCAGCATCTGCAGCTCCATGGGCCAGCAGCCTGTCATCTGGCCTGCTAGTTTGGGTTCGTCAGCCCCTGCAGCAATGTGGATCAAGAGTAACTTCCAGACTGATGCCTGACCCACATATTTGGGGCTTGCCAGCCTCTGCAACCACATGAGCCCATTTCCTTGAGATATGGTTTGTGAGTTCTGTGAGATGTTGCAGTGAATTATGGAACTCAAATGTGGGAGGGAAAGTACTGGGGGGAGGAGGTGTAGTTGATGTTAGAGATGATGAAGTAGGACAGCAGTTGTGGAAAGTTGGATATTGGGACATCTTTAGCCTCTGCCTTGTAGGAACCAGCTTTGTGCTTATCCTTATAAAAGAAACTATTCATTCGTTAGGGAATATGGCCTATAGGCTTATTCATTCTAGCAATATTAATTACTAAGTTCAAGGCATAGTTTAGAAGTTAAGTGAATATTTTCTACCTCTTAGAAGATAGTGTTATTAAACTTTAACAAATTTTTATTAAAGGTTCCCTCCCTGAGTGAGTTTAGAGTGCTGTAGAGGGAATAGAAGAAATTCCAAGGTGGAAAAACAGTTTGAGCAAATGAAAAGGTGAAAATGAGATGATGTGCTCACAGGAAAATTGCCTGACTAGAACTAAGGCTGAACTTCAGGGAGAAGTGGTCCTTTAGAAACCTGGATCTTAGTGATAAGTAACAACAACAACACCAACATTACCGTTGAGTTGATTCCTACTCATAGTGACCCTGTAAGACAAAGTGGAACTGCCCCATAGGGTTTTCAAGGAGTGGCTGGTGGATTGGATTGAACTGCCGACCTTTTGGTTAGCAGCTGTAGCTCTGAACCACTGCGCCACCAGGGCTTCTAATGATAAGTAAAACCAAAAGGCCCACGGCCAGTTAGTCAACTCTGACTCATAGCAACCCTATGAGTGATTAAAAAAAAATAAGTAGGGTATTTTCATTATAAAATAGAAATGCTTAACAATTACAGGAGAAGAGGTAAGGAAAAAAGAAATATTTATCAGTATTTAGACACTATCAAGACTATAGAGTATGGTTAAAAGTACTGGATTATGCCATTTATTAGATGTTTCACCTTGGGTGAGTTGCTTAATTTCTTTGTTCCTAAAATTTGCCTAAATCTGTAGAAGTAAAAATAATACCAACTATACAGAGTTGTTAATAAGTTGCTATATAAAAAGAAATCAGAATAGAACCTAGCACATAGTAAATGTTCTGTAAGTGTAGGTTATTATACACATTATGATTGGCAATTTTGTGTGATGGAAGATTCACAGCCCATGGCACATGGTAGGCTCTCAAGAAATATTTTCTGGAAAAAATGAAAGAATGATGAAATAAGAATCTGAGCTCCTGCTTTATTACTTACTGGCTGTGTGACCCTAGACAAAGTAGTTAACACCTCTGTGCTTAATACATTCATTAATTTATTAAATAAACAATTATTGAATATTTACTCCATGCCTGGCCAATAGCAAATGAGACAGACTTGCTCTCTGTTGCTTTCAGAATTCATGTTTCAGAGAAAGATACAATTACAAGTATATAAATAAATACATAAAAATAATAATTACAATTTATGATAAGCATCTCAATTTCCTCATCTGCAAATGAAATATAACAATGCTTACTTTGTAAGGTCACTGCAATGATCATAAATAATATGCATAAAAGCACTTACACAGTGTCTGGCCTAGAATATGGTATAAACACTTAGTAGTAGCAGTAGGATTCAAACACTTATAGCAAAATCTCAGCCCCTCAGGAGCTGATTGTCTTGTCAAGGATTGGCAAACTATAGCATTTGACTGGTCAACTCTTTTTGGAGATAAAGTTTTATTGGAAAACAGCCATGCCCATTTGTTTGCATGTCTATGAAAGCTTTCACACCACAAGGGCAAATGTAAAAAGTTGTGACAGAAACCACCTGGCACACAAGCCTAACATATTTAATAACTGCTCCTTTAAGGAACAGTTTGACCACCCCTGTTCCTGTATGCTAGTTGGGACATGTTTACCAAAAACCAGTGCCAATGTAAGGCTGTATACGATGCTTCTAGTAATGAATATAAAACTTAAGTGTTCTGAAAGGGAAAGATCAATCCTGGTTGGACTTATCAGAAAATTTCCTAGGGGAGGAAGCATTTGAACCAGACCTTAAAGGAGAAATAAGAATTGAGAAAGTGGAAATGGCTGCGAGAGGGCATTTCAGATTTCAGGCAAGGTTCTGTATGAACAAAGACCTCAAGAGAAGCATATGTGAGTATGTAATGAGTGCTACATTTCATAAAATGGTTGGATGTGAGGCTGGAAAACATGGTAGGAGACAATTTGGGAAGTGTTTTGAAAATCAGGCCAATGTCTTGAATTTAATTTGGCAGGGCATCGGACATCACCGAAAATATCTGAGCGTGAGAATGGCATAATCAGCACCATAAAGATATTCATTTGTCAATTGCTATGCAAAATGAATTGAAGGAAAGAGTTAATGGAAAGTCAACCAATCAGTAAGTGACTCAAGAATTAATTCAAGCACATGATGATGAGAGTTAACGCTAGGAAGGTAGATGGAAATGAAAAGACCACAGTACTGCCATAGCTGCTGCTTCTTACTGTGACAGTTTGAGGATGATGCAGGATGAAAAAGGGGAAAAGTGTGAAAGCTGGTGTGTGCCATCAGTGTCAGTGTTGGAAGAATGACAATGTCAAAATAAGGAGAGAAATCAAGACAAATGAGGACTGAGAAATTGGTATTTTGGTATTTAGGAAGTCATCTACTGCTTTTAGAGTGATGGTGGCAGATGTGAGATCATGAGTTAAAGAAATGATGCACTTCAGAAAAGGAGCCCAGCAAGTAATAAGGTGGCGATAATAAAAAGCCTTCTCACCATCGGTGAGGACTTACGATGTACCAGGTAGTTCTCTAAGCATTTCAGTGCACTATGCCTTTTATCTGTATAACCACCCTATGAATGATCACTATTATGTTCACATTCATTTTACAGATGAATAAACTAAAGCATAGCATGAGCAATTTGCACCAAGTTTTCACAGTTACTTTAACTAGAGTTTGAATTGGGGTAGCCTGACATCAAAGTCCTGTATTTAACCACGCAACTACATGGCTTCCAGCAGGAAAAAAGAAATGTCAGTAACAAGCAGGAAAATTACAAAGCACTATTGCTTTGTTCCCCCTTACTTTTCAAGGTGGTGGTGGGGGGGGGGCTTAATTTAGAATAAGGCAACTGCTTATCAATGTAGGACAGAACTTTAACCTTCAAAACAGAACATAATGCTCTTTTAATTGATTAGCCTCTAAGCAAGAGCCTCTAAGGTAGAGAAGCAGGTAGCTACCTAAGACTGGCTGTTTTGTGGCAGAAGCGTCAGGCTCTTGTAGCCAACCGATGCAGCTGCTGCATTCCTCAGCTTCCTGATTTCAGCAGAGGCAGCAGCTTTTAGTGGACCAGCTATGCAGTGTTGGTCTATGACTCATTCCTAGAAGTTCAACAGAAAGTTCGCTAGGCTGAATTCCAGCTCTTCTGATAATTTTGTAAGCATCAAATTCCCTCTGTCAAATCGCTTTCTACTTAACCTAGTAGAATGAGTTCTAGCGACACTAACCTATCCTACACCATATGAAAGCAGTAAAATTAGCAAGCATAAGAGTGATAACATTCAAGTTTCTGCCACAAAGGGAAAGTAAGCCAAGGGCTGGATTAATTTTTTTTTTTTCCTCTATTGCAGCTGTTTTTCAAATTGATCAATAGAGAAAAAACCAGCAGCCAATAGGTAAGATTTTAGGGGTTTAAGGTTTTTCTCACTGAATATGGTTTACTCTTTCTTGGAATTGACCAGAATCGAATAGTCACAATGTCTTCTAGGAATTTAAGGAAACTTTGTTGCCGAAGAAATTCTACTTCTGTACAGTAGCATCCACCTAAAGCAATCCCTGGGGTCCTGAATGAATGCTGTGTACTCCCCAGAAGGATAACCTCTTCAGAGTTCACTTTAGATAGTTGGGGATTTCCCTAGTTTTGTTCTTAATTTCTACCTTGATTGTAATATCATCTGATGATGCAGTCTATACTGTTTTGAATTTGGAATTAAATGGCTTTTTTTGCAGTTTCATATGTTGTCCATTTTTATAACTATTCATGGATGAATTCCTTTTTTACTACATATATCTATTTTAAAAAAATTGCCATCAAGTTGATCCTGACTTAAGATGACCCCATGTGTTTTAGGGTAGAACTGCTTCATAGAGTTTTCTGGGCTATAATCTTTACAGAAGCGGATCACCAGGCTTTCCTTCTGCAGCACCACTAAAAAAAAAGGTGGGTTCAAACTGCTAACCTTCCGGTTAACAGCCAAGAGCAAAACATTTGTGCAACCTAAGGACCTTATATCTGTCTATAAATCTGTATTTATTCAAATTTATTAATAATTTTATTGAAAGTCTCACTATTCTTAAATTTTTTCTCTGTGCAATCTAACATGTAGTGATAGAGATACATTCCTGTATTTATTATTATGTATGTCTCCATGTCTTCTTCAAGATTTTTCCTTCAGTATTTTTGATGCTGTGATATTTAAGTATTCATGACAGGTATGTCCTCATTGTGGATTTGCCTGTTGCAATTATAAAGTGGTACCCTTATCTCATTTAATAGGCCTTGAACTTAATTTTGTCACATACAAATTTTCTAAAGCTTTAAAAAGGCACTCACTTGGTCCAGATGAAGAATCATGAAACTTAAAAGATAATTAATGGTCAAAAAGACCTCCCCTCCCTCTAAAATAGTGTCATATTTTCTTATCTTTCTTGGTAAGTCTGGTTACTCTGAAGTTCTCAGGTAGGAAAATGGTTATATCATGCAGGGGTCATACATTATTTGTATTTACTTATGCATTTTAGTTGTTTATACGTGTGCAGTTTGGGGTGGTTAGAATTCCCTAAAGGTACTGTAATTCTCAATATTTAATCCTGTTCTAACTTTAGCTGAAATTACATTAAATAATTCTCTCTCCATTTATTCAACATACTAGATTCAGGTATCTTATTCTGGCTTTCATTGCAGAAAAAGTATGTTGCTTTTCACCACACTTAAGATCCAAATAGCAGACTTGTCATAGGTTTGCTGAAGGTTTTCCTCAATCTCCTTGGCAATTTAAACAATTTAATCCCATTCACTATCAATGTTACCTTAATAGTTTTCAATAGGTTTTAAACAACCACTGTGGAGTGAAAATACTTAGGAGGGTAACCATTTCACAATCTAGTCTGACAGGAAGGTTTGGGCTTGTTTGGCTATTCAATGCTTATGGCCATCATTTAGGTCAAATCTCAGAAACTCCTTCACTTTTTTTTCTAGGTTTTATTCAACTTGACCTTCCTTTACATTAATCACAGAGCACTTAGCAGCCAGATAAGTATTTCTCTGGAATTTAAAAAAGTGTCCTCGCCTCTGAAGGGCACCCCACTGCAAGTACAACAGATACAACTTCTGGTTAGTACTTAATAAGAGCAAACAGTTGGCAAGAGAACTGAGAAATAAGTTCTTATTTTATACTTTTTTTTATTTTCCTATTTTCTCTTTCAGGCTTTGTTTCTTTTCTTTTTAATTTGACAAGTTGGTTGCCTTTCATAGCCATAAATTGTTTTTAGTAAGATTTTAATTTTTGTTTTGTGGCTATTCCCCTACTCAACCTTGTAAAAGCCCTGACACTTTTCAAAACTCCGCGATGCACCTTTACCATGATGTGCCCTATTGCAGCTTAGCTAACATCTCTTCCGCCTGAAATCCTCTAGGGTCTGAGCTGATGTTCAGCCCCACAGCCATCACCTCGTACTCGGTCTTGTCTTCTGTACCATTCACTTGCAAAGTCTATCCAGATTCTGTCTGTTGATTTCCCCTCCCGTTTTAATTCTCTCTCCTGCTTTTCCAACACCATGTTACACCACCTGTCTTAGACTCCGCCTGACCTACCCCTGTCACTTACCTGGCTTGTTTTCTTCTAGGTGCATGCCAGTTTCTATAAGCAGGTAATTAGAATACTTTTTTCTGCTTGGGTCCTGACTGTCATCACAGGTTTTAGCTGTAAGACTTCAGAATGATTATTGCTATAACAGATGCTTACATTCCCTCAACATTTTTAAAATCGTACTGTCTAACATGCAGATATAATGGTTTCATCAAAACTGTTCCACTTGGTTACTTTTTAAAGTCTTCCATTTCTGAACACCAACACTGAGCACTTGTTGCCCTGCGTACGCTGCTGGAGTCAGTTTCCCTGTACAGAGTCAATCCAGCTACACCAAACCATGCTGCCTTCTTTATGATTTTTATGTGTACTTCTCAATACTATACACTGCCACTGGGGAATTCTTTGGTCACACAGTCCTTTGAGGGATGACCTCTAAGGTATAGGTCACAGGTCAATGACCTCGTTGTTCACATATTCTTTCAAATCATACAGACTTTCCCGAAGGTATTATCCAGTCTGGATAATATTTATCCAGGAAGTAACATTTTTACTTTCCAAAAGTTAAAAAAAAAAAAAAGTGTTTTGTTTATCTCTCACACATACACTTAACACACATAATCACATACAGAAACTAATTAATTCTTAGAAGAAACTAGAGATGAATAAACTACTTCTAGGATATTAAGGCTTCATGAGGGTGAATGACTAATGAATTTTTAAATTTTAAAAATAGCTTTTAAAATAGTTTCTTTTATACGACAATATGTAAAATCCTAATTCATTTATCATTTATACAGACATGGCGAAGTATTATCTAAATTTACATACTTGTTAAATGAAGGTCCTGAAGTTTCCGGCTTTTGCCATTGTCTGCCAAAGGTGAACTTTAAAAAGAAAAAACTCATGTCTCTTTATTCTGGTTTCAACAAGGTGAGACCAAGGCTTTTGAAAATAAGGAAGAAATTAAGTTTGGCCTAAGCCAAAAAGAAAACCCAAGCCCGCTGCCGTTGAGTCGATTCCGACTCATAGGGACCCTATAGGGCAGAGTAGAACTGCCCCATAGAGTTTCCAAGGAGCTCCAGGCAGATACTGTCATATTTAATCCCAGGGAGATTCAACGGTGAGGCTGATAATTTCTTGAGACAAATCTGTAAGTCAATCAGCTACAGAAGACATTATTGTCAATCAGTATCTGGAGAAGATTGATGCTCAGATTTATCTTTGTACTAGCCATGGCCCCTTTGAGGGTAAAGAATAATTTGAGAAAGCAGAGATTGGTTGGCTCCTAGGCACTGGAAATTTTATTAGCTATTAGAAGTCATAGTATCCCAATCTAAATTTAAATCAGTTTGAGTTTCAATACTATAGTATTTTCTCCAATGTTTCTCCAATTATTGCCTGTCATGTCACATCAACCAAACCAGGGGAGGAACTTATACTATTTATGTAGCCCTTGTCATTTGTCTGAAGCTCTGGTGGTACAGTGGTTAAGAGCTCAACTGATAACCAAAATGTTGGCAGTTCAAATCCACCAGCCACTCTTGGAAATCCTACGGAGCAGTTCTACTCTGTCCTATAGGGTTGCTATGAACCAGAATTGACTCAATGGCAGCAGTTTTTTTTTGTTGTGTTGTTTTTTCTGTCTTTTGTCTGAGATTACGTGGTCCATTTCAGGTATTCCAGCACCAAGTTCAGCCATGGTGTTGAAACCAAAATAAATAGACATGACTTTTTCCTTTTTAAAGTTCTCTTTTGGCAACTCAAGATACCCGAGTTCCTCTTAAACCCATTAAGGAAAGCCAAGCCCATGCCATTGAGCAGATTTTGACTTATAGCAAACCCATAGGACACAGTAGAAGTGACCCATAGGGTTTCCAAGGAGCAGCTGGTAGATTCGAACTGCTAACCTTTTGATTAGGAGCTGAGCTCTTAACCACTGTGCCACCCAGGATCCTAAAAAATATAAAATATTACAGGAAAGAAATATATGATAAATAGGAGTAGTATTCTAAAACAATTAGTTGGCATAACAGGAAAAACAAGAAGACTGATCATGTGAGGCTATTCACATTGAGGAGATAATAGTACGTCTCAGACATGAACTTACAAAAAAAAAATAATTCCTGCTTCTCTACTTAGTATTGTTTATTAGGAAAAAAACCCAAAACCTATATATAAAGCAAAAATGAAGCTTGCATATCCTTTCAATGTCTTACAGAAACACTGTTTAGCAGAATCACACAAAGGTGAATTTATTGGAAGAATATACCATTGTTTGACTTCGCTACCAAACCAGTTACCATTGATTCCGACTCACAGCGACTCCATGCTTTGCGGAATAGAACTGTGCTCTATAGGGTTTTCAATGGCTGTGATCTTTTGGAAGTGGATCACCAGGCTTTCTTCTCAGGCATCACTGGGTGGATTTGAACCACCAACCTTTGGTTAGCAGTAAAGTGCTTAACCATTTACACCACCCAGGGACTCTGCTATTTATTAAGAGTTAAAACTGTGAAGCCACGTGTGAATTTGTAGATTTTACCTGGTACAGATGCAAATAATTTCTGTCAAAGTTAACTGTAGGACATTTACCAATTTTTTATCTAAGCAAATGATCTTTTTCTAATATTCCTTTATGAAATGTGCTATAAATATCCAGTTCCTCAAACGCCCTTTGAACCACTTGTACCATCGTACTCATTAATTAGTGAGTTGAATAAATTTTAGCACACGTTCCTTCTATATTCATATGAAGGTCATGATTTTACGTTTTGGAGATTATTCTTTGTTAGGGCATTCCAATTCTAATTGAATTCTAAGCCTCTTTTGCAATTCCTCTCAAGCATCTACAGGCAAATGCCTTAGCAAATTTAACTCATCAATTCTCTGGAACTGGTGAAATTGAAAGGATTCTCTGATGATAAAGAGAAGGCCCTTTCTGTGGGTATACTTTGGGTTGGTTTAGGCACTAATCTGATCTAATTTCCTGGGCTTCCTGGCAGAGGAGCCATCTATTCAGAGCAGGAAGAGGGTGAGTACATGGCACAGCCCTTGCAGGTTCAAACTGGATGATCATGAATGTGGTTTCCAGGCTGCCTCTAACCACCAGCTTCCTGCTGGGTTTCAGTGTAGACCCTGTTTTGAATAGTTTGTTAACTTTTCTTGCCTAAGCAGCCCCTTTGATTTTACTTTCCTCACCCTTAGCTCTCACCGCATAAACATCTTGCTCTTGCTGATAGCCAATTAACTGGGATGCTAAAGGAAACTCAAAGGATCATAACACAGTTGTGCTGTTATGGTTTATAAATAGGAAGGATTCAATAGGAAAAAAAAAAAATCAAAGAAATAAGCAGCAGTGAATACAG
This sequence comes from Loxodonta africana, assembly GCF_030014295.1. NCBI lineage: Eukaryota > Metazoa > Chordata > Mammalia > Proboscidea > Elephantidae > Loxodonta > Loxodonta africana. The sequence continues at coordinate 110,472,415 of NC_087344.1, forward strand.
GCTTCTTCTGTGAAAATGGTTTAAGAACTAAGCAAATATATTTATTTTCTAACCTTCAAGACTCCCCAGAAATTTACAGTAGACATGAAAGAGCCAACATCATTATTGCAAAAGTTCCCAGGGGTCAGGGAAAACAGACTGCAAAAGTAAGGCTGTGAGCAATTGATATGGCCATTGTATAGACTTCAAAGAGTAAAGAGGGTCTGAAACAGAGGCGTAACTAAGGTGTGGCAGGCAGGTGTATGCCCTGGGTGCTGCTTGAGGAGGGGCACTAATGAGCAGTTTGTATCGCCCATGGCAGTGTCCATCTCCAGCTGTGAGAGATCATTCAGCAATTTAAAACTAATTGCCATAGGCACTATTTTCAGTAGGTAGGCCCCTGGTCTGAAGGATGCTAGAGTGGTTCCATGTGCAAGTTCTAAAATTATGTTCTCAATCAGCATATTAAAACCATGGTCAACTTTGCAAAATCCCAGGGTAGAAATTTGCATGCAATAGAAACAAATTATTTTTGGATATGTTACCTATGTGATGCAGGCTGTTTTTATCTTTGCATCATAAAATCCAGGTCATTAATAATAGACATCTCTTGGTATTTTTCTTTTCCTCAAAAAATTCCTGTTGCCATTATTTTAATTTCCAAGCTGTGCTACAGCCATATATGTTAATAACTGTCTCAGCACAAAGTGACTAAATAAAACGTTGTTGACTTATTGAACTAGTTAATTCCATAAAACGAATCACAAATTTGGTGAAGCAAGCAGGCTGGTGGAGGGAGTAAAAATTGGTTTTACTTTTTGTTTGTTTACCGAATTTATTGATTCACTTTGATTCAGGGACCATGTATATGTGAGCTGTACAAAAAAAAACCAAACCCATTGCCATTAAGTCGATTCTGATTCATAGGGCCCCTACAGGGCAGAATAGACCTGCCCTCTAGGGTTTCCAAGGAGTCCCTGGTGGATTCAAATTGCCAACTTTTTTTTGTTAGCAGCAGAGCTGTTAACCACTGTGCCACCACAAATAGAAATAGTTATATTTCAATTTTATCAATCAAATCAATTAGCCAATATTTTACAGACCAAAGTTTCCATGGGCCAAGATTAACATTGTTTTGCCAGAATGTAATCATACCGCTTTATGTACAAGTGAGTATATTAAAAAAAAAAAAAAAAAAATGATGGCATGCCTGAGTTTATTCAAGAAATCTGACTTTAAACAGGGCAGACTTCTCTCTGAGGGAACTTTGCAGGAAATCCAGCACCTGCCACGGCGACAGGAGAAATCCCTTGATTCCAAAACTGCCTCTGTCTTAATTTCCTGTCCTCCTTTTGTTAGCTTATTTAACCTGCAATTTTATAATTAAAGTACAATGTTTTCAGCTTACTGAAAATAACCTCATTCAACCTCTCTCCCCTCACATGGGTCTTGGAGCCTTGGTGGATTTACAACATGTTAGCAGAATGACTATTTCTGAGCTTCAGCATTCTACACAGAGTTTTATAAATTGAGCGCTTCTCCTTGCAACACAAAAGGGAATGGGGTGCAGCTCCTGGTGTTGCATTTGGGTTAAGTGGCTTGGATTTCATTCCTTGGATTAAAAAAAAAAAAAAAAAAGATACCACCCCTAAAAAAGTTTTGTATGGCATTCCAAGTATCCCTTTCCAGTTGCTATAGAGTAAATTCTAACTCATGGTGACCCCATTTGTCACAGTGTAGAACTGCACTCTGTAGGATTTTCAATGGCTTATTATTTGCAAGTAGATGGCCAGGACTTTCTTCTGAGGTGCCTCTGAATGGGTTCAAAATGCCAAATTTTTGGTTAATAGTCGAGCGCTTAACCATTTCCACCATCCAGGGGCTCCACAGAAAAAGTACCTTGCTTTCGTCTTCGAACAACTCAAGCTCATCCCCTTTACTATCACTTTAAATTGCCAGGCCAGACAAAAAGGAAGCCATATACTTCCTTTTTAAACAAGAATATTATACGTCAAAATAAAATTCACATTCCAGCTTTAATGTGACTTTGCATACCTTAATTCTTATACATTAGGTGTTGATCTCTTGGTTTAACTCACACAGACAGAGTGATCATACTTACCTAGCTTCAAGGGTTTGATGGGAAGCATCACAGTGAATTTCATTTACTGATACCAGTGGGATTTTTATATCTATTCCTTTGAGATTTCTTCCATTTCTTTTTAGCTTAGCAAGTCCTTTTCCATCAAGAATCAGAAAATAGCTACCTACTTAGTGTATATATTAGTCAGGATTCCAATTCAATCCAATTCCAACTAGCTTGAGAAAAAAAATAAAGTTGTATACATACAATTTGATGCTGTTCAGTCTGCTTTGACTCCTGGAATTCTTATGTAATGATATTATACTTTTCCTTTCCTTTCTTTTCTTAATGTAATGGTAAGAACAAAGTCATCAGGAATATGTCTCTCTGTATTCCTCGGTTCTGCTTCACTCTGTGGTGCCTTGACTCACAGACAGCGTCTATTCACGTGGTGGCCTGTAGGAGGTTGGCACTTAGGCTCATCTCAGCTTTAGTAAGCATAATAGGCAGGGAGTACTTCTTTTCCGGTAATTCTAATTATCATCCTGGGCCTGACTGCTATGGGGAGAATGTGGGCTCTATGTCTGACTGTTGTACCAATCTCTGTGTTTAGAAGGTTTTTTTGCCTTGGTCATGGGTCCAAACTTAGATCTGGCAGGAAGGATTAGAGCTAACTATACCAGTACCACTTGAACCGAGAGATTAGGGGGAAGGAGTATTCATAACAAAATTTAGTATTCAGTTAATAGGAGGAAGCACAGAAGATTGGCTGTAAGAGCAACAAATATAAGACATGTTCAACCTCTTGGCTGGCAAACACACATGTGTACATGCATCTTGTCTCATACCTACAATTTAATAATGCTCATAAATACTACAACGCAACTCTTTCTCCTGTAACTAAAAATGCACTCTCTTCTCCATAAGCAGGTAACCAAAGACCCACCCATCCAAATACTGCATCATATTCCAAACTGACGATCATTGGTTGATGTACATTACCCTTTCGGTCCTGATGTAGGGCCTCATGCTCTGGAAACCCATGATTAATAGATAAATAAATATAATCGACACTTACCATACTCCATAAATACTAAAGCATGCCAAAAATGGAAGAATTTATATATATATATATATATATATTTGAAAAGAGAAAAAAGGAAATAACGCACAAAGTGGTACACAAAGATACATCCCTTTAGCCTTGCAAGGCCTTAGTCAGAGAAATGCCCTAATTGTCAAATGATCAAATGTCTCTGTTTTCTGTCCTGGAGAAACATTTCCCTTAATATTTTTAGGGAAGGGAATTGTTTTTAGTGTCTGTCTAGTGGACTCTGACTTCTCATGGCAACCTCATATGTACAGAGTAGAACTGATCCATAGGGTTTTTAAGGCTGCGACCCTTCAGAAGCACATTGCCAGCCTGTCTTCTGAAGCACCTCTGGGTGAGTTCTAACTACCAACCTTTTGGTTAGTAGTCAAGCACTTAACCTTTTGTACCACACAGGGACTCCTAGGGAAGGAAGAAAGCCTGCAAATCATAATGTTGGACTAACTTTCCTTCTTTGGATCAACCTACCCTTTGAAAACAATTGAAAAGTTGGAAAAAAAATTCAAAAGAAAATCTATTTTCAGGTATCAGAGGGCTGGCAAGACACATGGGCTTGTGAGACTGATTTCTTGGAGAAAAAAATAAATGCAGAGAGCTTACCTCAACAGTCCATACTGCCAGGCATTGGCTGGTACATAGGCAGCTGCTGAGTGCATAGGCATTGGCTGGTACATAGGTTGAGAAAGCATGAAAAGGCTATTGAAGATGAGAAGCCAAGCAGAGCTTTCAGCAGATGCACATGCTGAGGGAACAGACATTGATGAGGGTTTTGTTTCCCGGGGAATGAAGAAATACGAGGGCTGGATAATTAAAATTGTCTTCAGTACGTTACAGATGACACATACTCGTTGATGGCATGTTGCGCTGTTCAAATTGCATTAGTTTTTTGTTTGTTTTGTTTTCTTAACTTTGAAAATATATTTTTGTGAGATCTGTGAGTCATAAGTTGCTTATCACAGTTCAGGTCTCTGAAACAAAGAGCCAAGACTGTGGAGTTTTCAGTGAGTATATGAATCTATTTTTCTTTTGGCATCCATTCACTCCGTCAATATTTACTTGTGATAAAACAGAGGGGTTAAGGGCACAGATACAAAGCAGACTGCCAGGGTTGGATTCCTGCTCTTTTATTTGCTAGTTGTAAGAGCCTCAGCAAGTTTATTTGCCTGTCTGAATCTCAGTTTTCATGTCTGTACGAAGGGATAAAAATAGTAATCTTACAGAGTTTTTTTGGCATTAAATGAACTAAATATATAGATAATTAAGAATAGTACCTATCAGCTAGCGCAACCTGTATAAGTGCTTGTCATCATCATCATCATTATCATATCATCATCATTATCATCTCTAATCTAGGACCTCTTACAAAGCCAGGAAAACAGAGTTTTGTTATTTGAAACTAATCACCTTATTTCATGCAGCAATGAATTCCCTTCCAGGGAGCTTCCTTGGTGGATTTTTATCCACCTGTCAATGGTTCTGGCCATAATTTATTTAGGTACTAGACATGGGACCTTGATCATAACAGAAGACATCAGGAAATCGCCCAACAGATTTCACTGTCAAGATTACTGTGTGTTATTTTTTACTGAAAACATTTTTGTCTATTAATGAGCAATAATTCCTGATTTGTTCTTTTTTTCTACTTCCACAACATTTTGGATTTGCCATAACTATATTTGTGTGGGGTAGTGGTTAAGAGTTACAGCAGCTAACCAAAAGTTCAGCAGTTCAAATCCACCAGGCACTCCTTGGAAACTCTGTGAGGCAGTTCTACCCTGTCCTGTGGGGCTGCTATGAGTCAGACTCGACTCGACAACAACAGGTCTGGTTTTTGGTTTATAACTATACCCAAGTATATTCAGGATAACGCAATTGTTCCTGATCTGTTCTGACTATAGCTTTCAGGGACACTAATCATCTTGGCAGAGACCAAGAGCGGTTTCTGTATTGTGCCAGGCAGATAAAGGCTGATGAATTCTTTGGAAATGCCAGGCTGGAACAGTTTTAGAATAGGTAGACAGCCATGCCTGCTGATGCAGTGTTAATATTTTGATGTTACCTGATTTTAAGATATTATTTTTCTTGCTAATTTTGAGTGCCATCAAAGTCAAAACCACTTCTATATTTGTGATGATTCAGTGAATTTTTTTTTTCTGATTTGAATCACAAAAAATCTCTTTGCAAGTCAAAATGATGATTGACTGTACACTTTCAGGGAATGTCAATGACATGAAAATCCAAATATATTCTCATCCTTTCACACCTTAAAACATTTAATCCTGATTATGTCAAGCTCCTAGATATCTATCTGCCAAGTGAAGAGCTTGAAAAGTTTTAAACTCAGTGGATTAGACAAGTATTATACCTTCATTTCAGTTCATGAGTTTCAGGTGTCGCTATCTTAATCCATCTAAGCGTGCTTTTCCGTATCCGTAAGTGACTAACAATTATTCAAGTCTGTGTATGCTGATTCTAGTGAAATTAGATTGATAAAGGACAGAATATTTGACTTTAAGTTTTTTTTTTTTAAATTACTGTATCACACAGTTTGGGAAATGATCTTTATTTGGGGTATTGGATTAATTGTTAAGTCAAATTTCTTAAAACAAACGATGCAAACCTCTGGAAAAAGCTAATACAATGAAACTAAATGCATTTCATTTTAAGCACTAACACAAAACATAACACACTGTATCATAACCATATACGGCTATGTATGACAATTATTTGTAACTCATACAATGCAATATGTAATATCAATTTTATTACAACTTGCTGGGCATTTGCCTATTTCCCTGACGTGGATGTGAGTTCTTTAAAGCAGGAACCATGCAATTAATTTCTCTATTCTAATCACTTAGCCCAGGGCCTTAATAATTTAGAAAGTATTTGGTAAATATTTTTTTTAAAAAGAAACGAATGAATACATCACGTAAAGGTGTCTCTGGTATTCACATCTTTAATAGATAAAGTTTCTGGTAATGAACATCAGTGATTTCAGCACACACGTAAAGCCATATAATGATCTGATTATAGTTATATTATCCTTCATTACAAATAACGAAGTCACAATTAGGTTCATAAAGTGGCTAATATTCACCAATGCTCAGCAATCTAAAAGCTGAGGAATGGGATGCTTCTCAAACTAATGGTTTATGTTAAAATTCCTGTCCTCTTTAAAGCTAGTAAGCCATCTGAGCTGTGTTTTTTGAATACATAAGAGGGAAAAAGATGTTTCTATTTCCTTATTTTTTTAAATTGTTTTTGGATTTTATTTTCTCAACATTAATATTCTTACTTCTTTTATGATTTGAATTTTACGTGTTTACATATTTATAGTCATAATTTATTTTAATAAACTTTTATAAATATAAAACTAATATGTGCTCAATTCCAAACACTTGGAAAATACTGAAAAGCATAAAAGAAAAATAACTCATGATTCCATGAACCAAATGCCCCCACTGCAAATATGTTGGTTGGTATGCAATTTGTATGTGAATATCAACACATATGTTTGTCTTTATGTATCACCGTTTTATACACATATGTATGTATGTATATGGAGCCCTGGTGGTATAGTAATTAAGCACTTGGCTGCTAACAGAAGGTCAGCAGTTCAAACACACCTGCTGCTCTGCAGAAGAAAAGTGTGACAGCCTGCTTCCATAATGATTTACAGCCTTGGAAACCCCATGAGGCAGTTCTACCCTGTCCTAGAAGTTTACTGTGAGCCAGAATCAACTTGAAAGCAACAGGTTTATATACTGCTTTACAGCAATTTTATTCGTTACCATTTTCCCAACAATAAATATTCTTGAATAACCTGATTTTGTAATGGCTACATGATATTCTGTCATGTTATATCATGATTTAGTAATTTAATTTGCTTTTGTTGGACATTTAGGATGTTGCCAAGTTTTTAGTGTTATTAATTATGCTGTCCTGAACATCTTTATATATACTTTTTTTTGCACACGTATTTATAATTATTTCTTTAGCAGGAATACCCAGAAGAAAATTGCTGTTTTAAAGGGTGTGTACATCTTTAGGCCATAGTTAACTTGGAAGATAATATATCAGCTTCTACTGTCTTCTCCCAGCCTAGATATGAAAGTGTGTATTTCAATGTATTTTTAAAAAATCACTACAATTTGAATAAGAAAACAATTTTTAACATCACATAGTTAATTGTTTTACATCCTCTTCTTAATTATAATTAACTCTTCTGATGTAAAGAAATAATTATTATATTTAGCACTGATTTGAGTACTTAGTACCTAAGTAATGTGTCTATTGTCAGACAACTAGAGAGACAGAACTGAGATACAGACCTATGCACTCTGACTTCTGATCTTTAACCATTAATCTACACAGCCTCTAAAATAGGCATCAAGATATACACAATCTTTTTATTTGCTGACTGTTGATAGACACTTGGAAGTCTCTAGCATATGCTCAAATTATTCAATGAAATTGTGTCCACTTTTGAAATTGTTACAAACTTTTTTAGATTAAAATACTTCCAGGTAAAGATAATAGCCATCTATGGCCCCTACTTGGTACAGACTGGTTTCATGCATACTATGTTTAAAATATGGCAAACTATGTATTCTGTGGAATGGTATATCAATTATGACATTTAAGGAAAGGAAAAATATAGCCTGACTGATACCTCAGTAAATACTTTGCTACTCTTTCTACTAAATTGATCAAATATGCTTATATTTGGTGCCAACCAGTGCTCTTTAAGTGTATATCTTGTGAGATTTCTTGCTTCACCAAGGACAGAGACAGCTTGAAATTACTTCTGAAAAGGTAATTAGCTACTTATAGATATTATCCGATATCATAAAAGAGATAAAACTGCTCCATTCCTCCTTACTACCTGGGACCTTGATTTATTAATTATTCCCACTGTCTTAAGTTGTCAGTTCTCCACACTGACCAGGCTCTGCCCTGAAATTAAACCATGAAAACCATGGACTTTGGATCTAAGCAGGCTGACACCATTATTGATGGGTAATGTCAGGAATAAGAATAACAATACTGCTTTATAGGGATTAAAAAAATTTTTTTTTATAGGGATTAAGTTATAAATAATCGTTGAGGAAGAAGTTTTATTATCCCCATTTTATGGATGAGGAAATGGAGAGATAAAGACATTATATAAATTACTCCAGATCACACAGCTAATTAGTGGCAGATTGTAGCCTTGAACACAAGCCTTCTGAGCCAGAAGTACTCATAGTCACCATTATCTGGTCCTCTATAATACGCGGTCAATAATCACACTCTAACAAAGTTTCTGTGAAGATTGGGAGTAAATACTTTCCACAGCGCCTATCATATAATATACAATTAACAAATGATTACATTGTTTGGATGATGTTATTGTTGTCTCCACATTCAAAAATATTTCTTTTTTGTGTGTGTGAAATATTTCACGAACATAAGTAATATATGTATTATAAGTAATAATTTAAAAAAAACCCTGCTTACTACCCATCTTGGAGTCCCTGGGTGGTGTAAGTAGTTAAGCAGTTGGCTACTAACTGAAAGGTTGGCAGTTTAAATCTACCCAGAGCCATCTCAGAAGAAAGTCCTCGCAATGTGCTTCTGAAAGACCACAACCACTGAACACCCTGTAGAATGCAGTTCTCCTCTGAAACCCGGGGTGTCTCCAGGAGTCGAACTGACTTGAGAGCTACTGATGTTACCCATCTTAAGAAATAAAATCTTTAAAGACCCTATGCAATCATGTGCTTCTTCCCACCACCCCACTAAGAATTATCTTAAACCCATTGCTGTAGAGTCAATTCTGGCTCACAACAACCCCGTAGGGCAGAGTAGAACTGCCCCATCGGATTTCCAAGGCTGTAATCTTTACAGATTTTTTTTTTTACAGAATCAGATTGCCACATCTTTTTCCTGGGGAGTAAGTAGCAGGTTCAAGCTGAAGACCTTTTGGTTAGCAGCCAAGCACTAACCAAACTATTGCGTCACAAGGATCCTTAGAATTATTTTAATCAGAATTTTTGGCTGATCCTTCTCACTCTCTCTCTCTATGACATCTATGTATATATATATTAAATTAAATATAAGTCATCATTTATTCAGTATCTAGGTATTTTTGTCTCAGTTAGGCTTTTCAATTAGAAACCCTGGTGGTCTAGTGGTTAACAGCTACAGCTGCTAACCAAAAGGTTGACAGTTCGAATCCACCAGGCACTTCTTGGAAACTCTATGGGACAGTTCTACTGTGTTCTACTCCATCCTATAGGGTTGCTATGAGTCCAAGTTGACTCAACTGACTCAACAGCAACGTTTTTTGTTTTGTTTTTTTATACTTCTTGAAGTAAAAATCCCTCTTTTCCTTTGACCTCTAACTTTAATGAAGAGGTATTCTAAATTATTACTTCTAACTTCCTCAATCAAATTCTAGAAAAAAAATTAGTTAATTCCCCTAGGCTTGGACCATATGTATGCTGGAACATGAGGGCTGGTGGAAAATAAACTGCGAAAGAACATAGCTAGAATCTTTGTTGTAACACCGACAGTTCAAATATAGTGTCCACGGGAGCGTGAAGAACCGGAACTGACGAGAGCCTGGTGTTCCCTGACAGTGTGTTCTTACCGAAACTTCAGAGCTACCTCTAGAAAGTGGTAATCTTTGTAGTCAGGCTCTGGGACTATAGTTCAGTAAGTTTTCTCAGTGAGAACCAAGGTTCTGGTCATGTACTGGGGGTTTGGGAACTAAAACACTGTGAGAAGCAGAGCATTCACAGGAGGCTAGCTGTGGGTGCAGACCCTGTCCGATAGGCTCTGTCCCAGCACAGCTCCTGTTCCTCCAGGATTGCCACCACCACCTACGCTGCCACCACCACCTATGCCGCTACCACCACCTATGCCGCCACCACCTATGCTCCCACCACCACCTTTGCTCCCACCACCACCTATGCTCCCACCACCACCTATGCTCCCACCACCACCTTTGCTCCCACCGCCACCTGTGCTCCCACCGCCACCTTTGCTCCCACCGCCACCTGTGCTCCCACCGCCACCTATGCTGCCACCACCACCTATAATGTCCCTCCAGTTTGCTTGTCTTAAGCCTGGGGCTCATCTGTGATCCACTGGACACTTCTAAGGAAATAAGATTCATTCCAGATCCCATCTGCCAGTGGGCATGTGGTTTCTATAATACCAACACATTTTTGTCTAGATTTGCTCAGCAATTGCCTGGCATGGGCTTAGCTTCAAGGCTGAATGTTTCCAGAGCCAGATGACAAGCAAAGGTGGTGACGAAAATGATGCATGTTCATGTGTCCAGATTCTACTCCCTCGGAATCCCTTACAAACGTGGATTTTAGCTGTATCACACTACCAAATTCTGCCCAACCATTCTCGTTCCTCAAACTAATCTCTTTTACTTATTTGAAGTAACTGGAAATGCCAACCACTGTATCTTTCTTTATCTCTTTTTCCATTTTCTTCCTTAAAATTTATATCTCCTGGTTCCTCTCTTGGAGCCCTGGTGGCGCAGTGGTTAAGAGCTATGGCTGCTAACCAAAAGGTCAGCAGTTCAAATCTACCAGTTGCTCCTTGAAAACCCTATGGGGCAGGTCCACTCTGTCCTATCGCGTCACTACGAGTCAGAATAGACATGACAGCAATTGCTTTTTTTTGTTTGTTTCTCCCCTTTCTTTATCTTGTTTACTGGTTGTTATTTTTATTCTACTTCTTTTTCTCTAAATGTGGCAATTTTCGATGGGTTTGTCTTCAAATTGCTTTCCTTCTCATTTTTATACCCTTCTCTTTGACCATCTACCCATTTCTGTAGCTTCAAACTATTGTCATAACTCTGTTTTGAATTCTTATATCCCATATTCAACTTGTCGTAGGTAAACCTATATGAATATCTCACATCAATTCCATCTCAATATATTTAAAACTGATTTCATTTTCTGACTCCTCAAAAATTGCCTTCTTACATGTTCCCTGTCTTCATTAATGGCATCTATATCATCTCCAAAACTCAGGCTCAAAACCTTAGTTCTCAACAAGACAGATATTCCCCTAAGGAGGCATTTCAGACATTTGGGGACCTTTTAGGGTTATGGATGTCATAATGATTGATGGTCGCTAGTACCACTTCCACCATCCCTCTGTCGGTTTGTCATATTGTAGTGGCTTGTGTATTGCTATGATGCCAGAAGCCATGCCACCAATATTTCAATTACCAGTAGGTTACCCATGGTTTCAGCAGAGCTTGCAGTCTAGGACAGACTGAAAAGAGAGGTCTGGTGATCTACTTCTGAAAGTTAGCCAAGGAAAACCCTATGGATCACAGTAGACTATTGCCTGATATAACGCTAGAAGATGAGCCCATAGGTTAGAAAGCAACCATGAACTCAAAGATGCCAATGAACATGAGGATGGTGTGGGACCAGCCAGCATTTTGTTCTGTTGTACATGGAATTGCCATGAGTTGGAGCTTACTTAATGGCAACTAACAACAATAGTACCATTTACTAGTGCGTAGAGATTAGAAACGCTACATACTTCAGGCTGCCCCACAGTCCCAAAGAACTGTTCCATATTTTGAATAAATTTTAAATATCTCACTAGACATTCAGATAGATTAGAAAAAACCATTTTAAAAAATTCTCTCAGCCTAGAATCTAACTTTGTTTTACATTAAACACAAATAATTTTGGCAAAGTTTTAATATACATTGAATTTCCAGAAATTCATACACTATATAAACTGTCCTTTTTCCCCAGATACAGCCAAGAGTTTTTCACCGTTACAGAAAATTATGTCACTGTTGGCAACACAGCTCATGGTGTTTGAGTCACCAATACACAACCATCTCTATCAGCCTGGATTTTCAGCAGTTACAGTCACAGTGATTATTCATATGGATACAGATAGCTTTAAGTATCTAGGAATTTTATTTTAGGATAAACAAGGCAGTGTTACTAGTAAAATTTATAGACAAAGGGAATTTCGGGTCTAACAGAAATGAGAACTTTTTATTTAGGGTTCTTTCTAAATTTCTCCTCCGTCATTTACTAACATAAACATATTTGACTAATCCTAGCAAATTTGCATGAAAAGTCTTACATATTTGTTCACACATTCTAACTGTCTATATCCCAGTTCAAACTCATGTAATCTGAATACTTAATTTCTTCCTAACTAATCTTCTTCCCTTGGCAGGTGAGGTTATATAGTTTAAAAAAATATGGGCTATAGAATCAGGCTAACTTGATTCACATTTTGTCATTGTCACTTATTAGTTGTACCTCACTTTCTTTATATTTAAATAAAACTAATTAATTCCTACCTAGTGATAACGGCGTTTTTGTTAAAACTCAATAGAGTAACATCCAATATTTCTAATGTATGATAGTAACTATTCTTCTGAAGTTTTTCCTTCGTCTGTGCTACATATATATTATGATGGTCATAAGATTCTAGATTCTCTAAAAGAATCTTGGTTGCCATACTATGCATGTGATCAGACCATATGGCATGATATTTGGCTTAAAAAAATATGGGCAACATAATTGCAGTGTATCTCTTGGTGTATGCACTAACGGCCCAGGTGTATATGTACCCACAGCACAAGTAATTGAGAACTCTTTCAGTAACAGGTATTATACGACCTCTGGGGATAAATTTTCATTACTTTTCTAATAGTCTTGCAGATAAATTTGGCGCTGGATTTGAACCAAATTTTCTTTTTCCACCCAAGCTGCCATTTCTACTGAATGTCAGCAGCTTACTTATTTGCAGCTTTCATTTTTTTTATGAACTGTATTTCCCTTCAATTTCTGTTCACCTGAAGTGGAAATATGAAGTACTTATCAGAGAGCAGGTTTTTTCTTGCCTTGTTAGAAATGAAACATTTCTGAAAATGAATGTGGTACCCTAAGTTAACAGCAGTAATTTTCATGGCTGCATGAATGCTACATAAAGGAATAGGAAACAGAAGTTGTTTTTATTATTACAACCATTATTTGTAAAGCCTGTTTCAGATTATTGGTTATTTCTTCCAGTTTGAACTTCCCTATTTTAAATATTCATTTGCAAAACAAGCAGTCAGAAGGTTAATTTGAAACTGAGGCTCTGGACAATTTTACGATATGTCTTAAACATTTATGGATTCAACCGTGTACGGCAGGAATATTCCCAAAAGGAGATCATAGACAGCTGTAAAGAAATGAGTGAATCAAGTTTGGGGCATTAAGGACTGAGGAAAATATGTCTTTAGCTAATTTTAAATACCTAGGTATGCCTACAGAGAATACAGAGAGGACATCCAGAGCATTTTGAGCCAGCAAAGTAAACATGTAAGGCCGTTGGTGAGGAAAGACCTGTAGGCAGAGAAAAACAAACAAACAAACAAAAAAAAAAACCCATTGCTGTCGAGTCGATTCCAACTCATAACGACCCTACAGGACAGAGTAGAACTGCCCTATAGGGCTTCCAAGAAGTGGCTGGTGGATTTGAACTGCTGACCTCTTGGCTAGCAGTGGTAGCTCTAAACAACTACACCAACCAGGGTTAAAAGGGAACATAATTCCAGAGACACAAAGTATACACACAGTTTTGAAAAATAGAAACCAAAATTATTAGAAAGATTCAAGAGCAAGAAAATGGGGAGAGGTGTAAGGGAGAGGAAAGTGTAAAGTGTAATCAAGAATAATAGATTGAAAGAGATGTTTTTAAAAAGTAAAGAAAAAAGTAGGTAGGATGGGTTTGAGAAAGTAACCAAATTAGAGATGTTTTGATGGAAACTGTCAGACAAAACATTCAGTCAAAATCCTGAATGAGTCTGCTCATCCAGCTTCTTTAGTTTAGCTATCAAACAGAAAGTGTAGCTTTATGTATAACATTATGTTTAATGCACCTATTTTATAAAGTATGACTCCACTGTCAAGTTTCCAGCAATTAAATCAAGAATTTTCTTCTATTGTCAATAAGAGAAATTAATCAAATCTGAAATAATTTGGATTTTCTAATTAGCTGCTAGGATAGCATATTTTGGGTATACTTTTGCCCCCGAATTTCTAAGAATTAATTTAAAATTTCTGAGAGTTAATTTAAAATGCCGAGACTTAGGTAAGTAAAATGAAAATGGAAATTTTGCTTCTAGCTGTGAGAAGAAGCTTCAGAATAAGTAGATTGAAATTGTTATCCTCCTATACACAACTATAAAACTGGACAAAATATGATGCAGTTGATTTCAGGCATTGAAAAACAGTGCAGGACCATATCTTTGAGACAAGGTAACACATGAGGTGAGCCCCGTATTTACCCCCGTTCTTTGCATGGAGGATTCCCTTGACCATGGCACCAGGAGCTGCATCTCAAGTAGAACACAGCATGTCCTGCTGATCTGGGAAGACAAGGCTACTGAAACAGACTTGTAATTTTCATGGACTAGAAATAGATAAAAGATAGCTGTGGAAAGGTGAGGTCCCAGAAATCTGTAGAATGCTCATGCAATTTATTGCTTAGGAATGAACTACAAATCCCACATAGAAAGAGTCCTTAAAGCCTAGCAGAGAACAAGTGCTATGGATCCAAATGTCAATGGGATACCAGAAGTCATGAAGCTCTGGGAGACATCGAGGTTCTAGTTTTGCCAGATTGGAGGGCCCTCACTGGGTACCTCTGACATTCAGTAAGCAGGAAGGAATAAGGACCATACTCTCTCTTCTTTTTTTGCTAAAAAATTGCAAATTTAGTATTATATAAATAATTATACAGTGAATTATTAAAGGATTAACGTTAAACTGATGATCTGGAAGCAACCAGAAGACAAGTTAGTAGTATTTCACTTTTTGCATTACTTTCAAAATCTCAGCACCATATCTTATTTGTCTGAAGAATTACATGAGTCAAATTTTCCTTGCACCTCCATCCATATGCCCTTTAAATTCGGTTGTCTTTCACAGTTTCTTTAAGAGAACTTGATGCTAGTAAATCTAATAAGATAGGTTTATGTCCACATAGGCTCATTTGCATTTGGGGCTAGAATCCTCCCAAGTTCTATGGAACCAGTCATCTTGCCACATGCAACTTAGCTGTGAAACAGGGCACTGTATAGATGTTGATAAATAAACATCTATACATCCATAATTTAAAAAAAAAGAGAGACTCAGATCATACGACCTTTTAATGATGATTCAGTAGCAGCATAGAGTATTATGAAAATACAATGAGCAGCATAGCCAAGTGGAGTAAAAGTAGGAATGTTACTCAGGGTTAAAATTTACAAGGGCAACTTACAGCTGTAAGGTCTTAAATAAGTGACCCAAACCCTCTTATGCTCAATTTCCTTATTTTAAAAATGGGCACATCTATCTCTAAAGGATACTGTGTACATTAATCCATATTATGTGTACAAGCACCATTTTATAGTTGTATAACCAAAAACCCATTGCTGTCAGTCCGATTTGGACTCATAGCAACCCTTTAGGACAGAGTAGAACTGCCCCATAGGGCTTCCAAGGAACTGCTGGTGAATTCAAACTGCCGACATTTTGGTTAGCAGCCATACCTCCTAACCACTATGCCAGCAAGGTTTCCTATAGTTGTATATCTAATGTTAATTCCCACATGCCCCAAGAATCTTTTCTAGTCTATCTTTTATCCCACTGAAATTCTTCAAAAAAAAAAAAAAAAAGAACAAAATAATGCCACTCTAACTGGAAAACACATTACCCTAATTTCAGACATCTCACTAGCAAGTAGTTATACATCCTCACTAACCAGTATTAAATTTTGAAAGAGGAGGTATTTGTTAGACAGAAGATAAAGATCATTTCCTCTTAATGAAGGTAGTAAAGAAGAATGGAAAGAATACTGGACTAGGTATTCTGAAGATCATAAACCTAGCTGGCCTTGACTACAACACTTCATTAACTGAAAAACTTACCTATTTCATTAAATAATTGTCTGCATCCAGTAGTGGCTAAATTGTTCTGAGTGCTGGGAATACAATGAGGAGCAGGAAAAAATATTTCTGGCTTTTTCCAAGCTCAGAATCTAATTAGAGTAACAGACAATTAAAGAAGCAATTACAATTAAGTATGATTATTATAAAAGGAGGGGCTGTAGTGTAAGTGCAGAGCAGGGATTCTCAAGAAGGCCTAGGGACTGGGGTGCAAGGAAGCTTTCCCAAGGAAGTGACATTTAATATTTCCTTCCATTCTCTTTCTAGCTCACTATGTTCTGCTCCACAGGCCTTCCTTCTGTGCTTTGATAACTAGGGCCTTTTCCTTTCTTGAAATGTTCTTATTCCAGTTCCCACTCATCACCCAAATCTCAGTGAATGCCCTCTCAAAAGAGAAAACTTCTGAATTCTTATATATGCGATCATTAACAAATCACCTTCTTTCATTCCCATCTTTGCATGTATAGGTGTCGGAAACGATCTTTACTCAGGATTGGTTTGACTGGTGTCTGTTTCATGGTACTAGAATAGGAGCTTCAGGAAGACAGAACCTGTTTAATCTAATTACTGTTGAATGTTTGGAACCTAAAACTCTATGAGTAATCAATAATTATTTTTTGAATAAATGAATCTATCTTAACTATCCCACAAAATGTTTAGAGAATAAAATAAAATAATAACAAAAGTTGAGAAAATCTGCTGACATTTATATACTGTATTTTCAAACTGCAAAATCACTTTATATCTATTGTCTCACTTGAGTCTCCTGTCTGTCCTATGAAGGAAGGCTGGCATGACTGAGGAATCAAAAGCTTAGGTAGGTCAAGTGACTTTAAGGTCACAAAGATAGTACATGAATAATAGCAAAGCTGAAATGGAAGTTCAGATCTTTAGAGCACAATATGGCTCTTTTACTATACAAAATAGAAATATGAACTTTCAAAAATCATTGATATTTAACTTTGTTTCATACTCTTAGAACGTGGCTAGGTGTTGTCTGGACTGAATGAGGATGGCTTCAGGTGGTGCTGATCAAGATGCAGGTCTTAAAACCAATCAGGCAGAGTGGAGCATGGAGGTGGTCAATACCCAAGGGTTTAGTCAGGCAGGAAGTACTTGTTGCAAAAAAGATGCCACAGTTCTTAGGAGTATGAGGTCTTTGTGCACAGTCAGCAAAGTCAGCATTATATGTTGGGGATACTGGAGACTTATGTGAGTCTCCAGAAAGAGGTGAGCCTACCGGCAGAGGGTACTTGGTCACCCTGCATGAGCACTGGCGGTGTCCACATAGGCTGGTGTCTGTACTGTGAGGTTCATTTCTGGGGGGACTTGGAGCTATCTCACAACTTGCTGACACTAAGTGGGTCATTGTAGTGAGCACTATTCTATGGCTCATGGCATGATAGGAAGAGGGGAGTGGAGTGGCTTCTCCCAAAACATTTCATATGTCCATTAGGCAGGATGGAGTCCTTGTCCATTGACTATGCAATGGCATCTGTGTGCTTGCATGGGTAAATGTAGATATGCTGATGACAGGGGTAGGACTAGTCCTCTAGAATGTAGGAAACAGATTCACATTCATCATAGCAAAAAGTCCATGATTGTTTGCAGGGTTTTGGTACAGACTAAAGGAAGTTGCTTGAAACTGTGCAGCTATACACAAATTTTCCTTAATCTTAGCATTTATTACCATGATACTAGACATCCGTAGACTTATTCTGTATGCCATGTCCTCTTGAGAGGAATCATCATGAGAGTGTGTTGTTGCATTGTCCTTGACATGGTGAGGACGTAGTATTCAGGGGTATGTTGGCCTATGCGAGCAGTTAGCATCCCGCAAATCGGTTGCTGGGAGTCACAGAAGAAATGGTAGGCATGTGACAAGGATGCTCAGTGATAGTATTTGGAAGTAGATTTGATCCCAATGGAGTGACTGGTATCATAAGCACAGGAGTGCCTTGTAACATCTGCAAGGCCAGGAATATGACATCAGACACCAGCTTATCAATCTTATCATTCAAAGATTTTAAGTCTAAGTTGAGAGTTGTAATAAGTTCTACAAGTCTGCCAAGGTCTTCTTTAATATCGTTTCTAATATTTCTAACTTGTTGACGGTTTCCTGCGAGATCATCAGAATCCCTGGGTCCAAGCTCCTTATTCTTCCTATGTACACCCTTCCTCCTGTACATGGGTCCTTCGCTGGGCACACAGTCTGGCTCCGTTATTGGATTCGGTGTTGCAAGTCACCTCTTGGTTTGCCAGTGATAAAGGTGAATCCTCAACCTCAGCAGGTGCTGCTAACATCATTAGCACTTCAAGCTTGTGGTTTGGGCATGGCTGTGTTGATAGTGGTATACTCTCTCTTGCCTCTTTTTCTGTCTCAGTGGTAGAAAAAGACATCTGAACTGGCTTCTCCTAGTTTTTCATACTTCCTGACTTTGCAGTGCCATGAAGTGCTTGATCCTGTTTTCTCTTCTGTGAACTCTTACTTCCTAAGGACCATACTTTAAAGTAACAGCCATACCGTAGGACTAAAGACTAAACTAAACTTGATTTTATTACTGATAAAGAATAAATCCAAGCCTGATGGGATTAAAAGGATCTTCCAGCAATCTAACAATCTGCAAGGACAAAACTCAATATCAATTAAAGGAAGACATCATTGCATAGGCTCTCTACATGTACACATATTATCTACCAAATTATCCATAAAATAAACATAATTTATAAAATTTTAGTTATACTGATGAAAATTACTTATTTTTGCCTAGTTTCTGGCTCTCTCACTAGACTGTACACTTCATTCAGATATAGAATTCCATTTCTAGTGAAAATATCCCTAATATAAGAATGAAATAATGATGTTTTCAGATTAACAGAAACCAAGGGACTTCATTTCCAGCAAACTGACACTAAAAGAAATGCTAAAATAAATTGTTTTCATGTTGAAGGGAAACGACACTAGATGGAAACTTGGATCTATGAATAGGCATAAATAAACAGGTATAAATATCTGGGTAAATGTAACAGACTATCATTTTTTTTGTTTTCTTATTATTTAAGAGGTAGTTGACTGTTTAAATAAAAAATAATAGCATTGTTTTTTAAGGTTTGTAATGTTTACAGAAGTAAAATATATGGCAACAATAGAGCGAAGAATAACCCATTTAAACCTCGTTGCCGTAGAGTTGATTCCAACTCACAGCAACCCTGTCAGAGTGGAACTGCCCCCATAGGGTCTCCAAGGCTGTAATCTTTATGGAAGCAGACTGCCACATCTTTCTCCCCTAGATCGAGTGGGTTTGAACCACTGACCTACTGACCTCCTGGCAATCGAGCACTTACCCACTACACCACCAAGTCTCCAAAAGAAGAATAGAGAGTGCAAATGGTGTTATACTACTGTAAGATTTTTTTTTTTTTTTTAACTTTTAACCTTAAAACACACTTATATACCATTAACTGTAGGAAGACTGTGATAAGATGCATATTGTAATATACAGTACAATCATTAAAATAAAAAAGAGGATTAAAATGAAATACTCAAAATATTGAATTAAGCAGAAGATTGGAAAGAAGGAATGACAACAATTAAAAATATGGATAAAAAGAATAAAACTAGCAATATGCCAGACTTGAGTCAAACCATAAAAATATTACATTAAATGTAACTGAATTAAACACTCTAATTGAAAGGTAGAGATTGTCAGACTGGCTAAAAAGGCCAAACCCAACTGTATGCTTTCTACAAGAAATGCACTTTAAGCATAAAGTTGCAGATAGATAAATGATTAGAAAATATGTATGATGCAAATAACAGCCATAAGAAAGTAGATGGCTTTTTCTTATTAATTAATATTAGACACAGCATACATCAAGACAATTATTACCAGAGATAATGGAGGTTACTTCATAATGACTTCATTGATTAATTCATTAGTTACTTCCTTGTTTCATCAGAAAATCATTTTTGTTTTTTCCCCTTATTTGTCAGTTTTTACTTCATTTATTTAAAAGTGAGATACATGAAGTAAAAACTGACAGAAATTAAGGAAGACAAATCCACAATCATAGTTGAAAATTTTAATACCATTCCTTTAGTAACTGATGGAACAACTAGCCTAAAACCAACCAACTAGATCTAATGGATATTTACAGAGCACCGCACCCAAGAACTACAGAATATTCATTCTTTACAAATGCACATGAAACATTCATGAAGATAAATTACTTGCTGGTAATAAAATATCTCTCATTAAGTTCAAAAGATTGATTTTTGTAGAGTATGTTCTTTGACTACAAGAGAATTAAATTAATAATCAATAAATGAGGATATCTAAACAACTCCAATTATTTAGAAATTCAAAACTTCATTTGTAAGTAAGCCAAGTATCAATAAAGCAATGACAAAGGAAATTAGAATATATTGGTATATATATATATCTCAAACTGAATGAAAATAAAAACATAACATATCAAAATTTATGAGAAACAGCTAATACAGTGCTTAAAGGGAAATTTATAGCTCTAATTCCTTATATTAAAAAAGAAGATAAGTTTAAATTCAATGTTCTCACTTTCTATTATAAGACACTATAAAAAACAGAAAATTTAAGTCAATATATGTAGAAGTATGAAAAATAAAACTAAGAACATAAATCAAAATGAAAAACAGACATATTGTAGAAGAAATAGCAAACTCAAAAATTGGTTCTTTCATAAAATGAATACAATTTATAAACTTTAAGCTATACTGATAAAGAATATTTATTTTTGTCTAATTTCTGTCTCTCTCACTAAACCTTACACTTTATACAAAACAGTGACTTAATTTTATTTAAAGCTGTTTCCTCTAACAAAAACATGGAAGCAACCAAGGTACCCATCAACAGATGAATGAATACATAAATTATGGTATATTCACACAACGGAATACTACACATCAATAAAGAAGAATGATGAATCTGTGAAACATTTCATAACATGGAGGAATCTGGAAGGCATTATGCTGAGTGAAATTAGTCAGTTGCAAAAGGACAAATATTGTATAAGACACTATTTAACAACTGGAGAAACAGTTTAAACAGAGACGAAAATATTCTTTGATGGCTATGAGCGGGGAGGATGGGAGGGAGGGAAAGAGAGGGGTTTTCACTAATTAGATAGTAGATAAGATTTTAGGTGAAGGGAAAGACAACACAATACTGGTAAGGTCAGCACAACTGGACTAAACTAAAAGCAAAGAAGTTTCCTGAATAAACTGAACACTTCGAAGTCCAGGGTAGCAAGGGCGGGGTTTGGGGACCATGGTTTCAGGGGACATCTAAGTCAACTGGTGTACTAAAATCTATTAAGAAAATATTCTGCATCCCACTTTGGAGAGTGGCTTCTAGGGTCTTAAATGCTAGCAAGTGGCCATCTAAGATACATCAATGGGTCTCAACCCACCTGGAGCAAAGGAGAATGAAGAACACCAAAGACACAAGGTAATTATGAGCCCAAGAGACAGAAAGGACCACATAAACCAGAGACTACATTAGCCTGAGACCAGAAGAACTTGATGGTGTCCGGCTACAACCAATGACTGCCCTGACAGAGAACACAACAGAGAGCCCCTGAGGGAGTGGGATGCAGACCCCAAATTATGGTAAAAAGACCAGGCTTAATGGTCTGACTGAGACTAGAAGGGCCCCAGAGGTCAAGGTCCCCAGACCTTCTGTTAGCCCAGGACAGGAACCATTCCCAAAGCCAACTTTTCAGACAGGGATTGGACTGGACCATGGGCTAGAAAATGATACTGGTGAAGACTGAGCTTCTTAGATAAAGTAGACAAATGAGACTATTTTGGCTTCTCCTGTCTGGAGGGGAGATGTGAGGGCAGAGGGGGCCAGAAGCTGGCGGAATGGACACAAAAAGAGAGAGTGGAGGGAGGGAGTGTACTGCCTCATTAGGGGAAGAGCAATTAGGTTTATATAAGTTTTTGTATGAGAGACTGACTCGATTTGTAAATTTTCACTTAAAGCACAATAAAAATTAAAAAAAAAAGATGTTAAGCTGTTTCCCCAGCTTGAAGTAATGTCTGGCTCATAGTAGGCACCCAATAATTTTTTTTTTTTGAATGAGTGAATAAATTATGAACACTATTTTATTTTTTTTTATTAGCATATTCATTTCCATATACAGCAGCCAAGCTAGACTATTGAGTCTTCCCGTCTTTGGAATTCTACCCAAATAATTTCATCTTTCTAATACATTTGCCTTGGAATTGTGTCAATATGCCTCAATATATACATTCCTAGGAATCCTAACTATGCTTCTAGTCTCTTCTCAAATGTAAGCTACCCCATGAAGCATTTTCAGTTCTCTAAGTAGATGAAATCCCCTCTGTCCTTAAACCAGCATTAGGATTAGGATTATACCATTAGTTTTCTCTTATGCAGTTTTTCATTAAAATTAATCTGGGTGTTTATTTTCCTCCTCTAAAGTATAAATCATTGAGGGTGAAGATGATTTTGGATTTATCTTTATATGGCTCTTAGTACAAAGGTGCTATATTAGCTTCCCAGTGCCTCTATGACAAATTATCAAAAACTAGATGGTTTAAGACAAAAGAAATTTTGTCCTCTCACAGTTCTGGAGGCCAGAAGTCTGAAATCAAGGTGTTGGGAGTGTTGGTTCCTTCTGAAGGCTTTCAGAGAACGTCTGATCCATGCCTCTCTCCCAGATTTTGGTGGTTGAAGGCAACCCCTGGCATTCCTTGACTTGTAGGCACATCGATCCAATCTGTGTCTCTTTCTTCACTTGTTCTCCTCTCTGTATGTGTCTGTTCTGTATCTCCAAGTCTCCATCTCCTTATAAGGACACCAATCATCGGATTTAGAGCTTGCCTCAATCCAATATTACTTCACCTTAACACAGTCGTATCTGCAAAGACTCTATTTTCAGATAAGGTCACATTCAGCATTACTGGAGATTAAGATTTCAACATATTTGTTGGGGGACTCAATTCAATGCTCAGCAGGTGCTTTTCACATAGTAAACACTTTACGGAAATCTTGGCTGGCTTTTAATGATAAGTAATCAAACTATATGTTAATTGCATTTAATGAGCAAAATAGTTATAAGATTCAGTTACTGAAGCGAAGGTCACATAACAGTGAAAGAATTCATTTTATGTTCAAGAATTTGTGTTTATGGTGAGATTCACTCTTTCGTTGCCATATTTAAATACTTAATACTTTCTTTTAATGTTTGAGTATTTTCTATAAAAGCTTATTATTATTGAACAATGTGAAAATGCAAGAACACTTTCAAAAATTTATGCAAACCAAATGCAATTGCTATATTCCCTTGTTACTAGAAGTTCTTGGCATGTCTTGTTGTTAGGTGCTGTCGAGTTGGCTCTGACTCATAGCAACTCTGTGTACAACAGAATGAAACACTGCCTGGTACTGCACCATCCTCACAATTGTTGTTATGTTTGAGCCCATTGTTGCAGCCACTGTGTCAGGCCATCTCATTGAGGGTCTTACTCTTTTTCACTGACCCTGTACTTCACCAAGCATGATGTCCTTCTCCAGGGACTGATCCCTTCTGATAATAGGTCCAAACTATGTGAGATGCAGACTCTCCATCCTTGCTTCTAAGGAGCGTTCTGGTTGTACTTCTTCCAAGACAGATTTTTTGTTC
Source organism: Loxodonta africana (assembly GCF_030014295.1). Lineage (NCBI taxonomy): Eukaryota > Metazoa > Chordata > Mammalia > Proboscidea > Elephantidae > Loxodonta > Loxodonta africana. The sequence goes on from NC_087344.1 coordinate 110,496,250, forward strand.
TTTTGGCAGTCCATGGTATATTCCATATTCTCTGCCAACACCACAATTCAAAGGTGTCCATTCTTCTTCGGTCTTCCTTATTCATTGTCCAGCTTTCACATGCATATGAGGTGACTGAGAACACCATGGCTTGGGTCAGGCGCACCTAAGTCTTCAAGGTGACGTCTTTGTTTTTCAACACTTTAAAGAGGTCTTTTGCAACAGATTTGCCCAATGCAATGCATCTTTTGATTTCTTGACTGCTGTTTCCTTGGTGTTGATTGTGGATCCAAGTAAAATGAAATCCTTGACAACCTCAATCTTTTTTTCCATTTATCATGTTGTTGCTTATTGGTTCAGCTCTGAGAATTTTTGTTTTGTTTATGTTGAAGTGTAATCCATACTGAAGGCTGTGGTCTTTCATGTTCATCAGTAAATGCTTCAAGCCCTCTTTACTTTCAGTAAGCAAAGTTGTGTCATCTGCATAATGCAGGTTGTTCATGAGTCTTCCACCAATCCTGATGCCCCATTCTTCCTCACATAGTCCAGCTTCTCAGATTATTATTATTATTATCAGCATACAGATTGAATAGATATGTTGAAAGGATACAACCTTGACGCACACCTTCCTGAGTTTAAACCATGCAGTGTCCCCTTGTTTTGTTCCAACAACTGCCTCTTGATCCATGTACAGATTCCTCACGAGCACAGTTAAGTGTTCTGGCATTCTCATTCCCCGCAATGTTATCCATTATTTGTTACAATCCACACAGTCGACTGCCTTAGCATAGTCAATAAAACACAGGTAAACATCTTTCTGGTATTCTCTGCTTTCAGCCAGGATCCATCTGACATGAGCAATGATATCCCTGGTTCCATGTCCTCTTCTAAATCCAGCTTGAATTTCTGGCAGTTCCTTATTGATACACTGCTGCAGCCACTTTTGAATGATCGTCAGCAAAATTTTACTTGCATGTGATATTAATGATATTGTTTGATAATTTCTATATTCATTTGGATCACCTTTCTTGGGAGTAGTCATATATGTGGATCTCTTCCAGTTGGCTGCCCAGGTAGCTAGCTGTCTTCCAAATTTCTTGGCAGAGACAAGTAGCACATCTAGAGCTGCATCCATTTGTTGAAACATCTCAGTTGGTATTCTATTTCCAGAGCCTTGTTTTTTGCCAATGCTTTCAGTGCAGCTTGGACTTCTTCCTTCAGTACCATTGGTCTTTGAGGTATTTATTTGGTGTTTGTTTCTTTAAGGAGTAACTAAAGAGAGACTGCTAGTTGTCCCCCAGTATCCAATTCTCCTCTTCTTCAATTGTAATTTTTAATTGGTCACAGTCCACCTGGAATAAAATGCTACAATGATAGCTTTGTGGATGAGAATCAGCAAAAAGTTGATTCCCAGAAGGTGGAGATTAATCACATACTTGCTTTTCCACTTCTTAATCTTTATGACACCAACCACCCATACGGCATTCTCTTTTTCTTACCCTGCCCACCCAGGGCTGGTTAGACCTTATAAGAAGACACTGTCCTTGGGTTTGTAAATTTGTTGAAATGACTCACAGAAGTCTTGAAAGATATATTCACCACTTCTGTTTTGTCTTGTTTTTGTACTAAAAGTGTTTAAATGAGGATCATCATAAGGCAGAGACGCATGGGAGAGGTCTGGGAAGGTTCTCAGCATGACGCTTCTTAGTCTCAGAGAGGGTATGTCAGCCTCTCTTCACCAACCAAGAAGTTCTATAAGGCTTAGGGTTACTGGCTTTTATTGTCCAGGCCTGCATGATAAGCTAAATCTAGCCTCCTAAGCAGGGGTGGATTAGATTAGCCAGTAAGCAAGGTACACATGCGCTTACATTAAGCAAAGTATGCATGGGCTTACTTTTGTTTATTTACTAACCTGTAGTTCACAATTTCACATGGGTTTCTGTAGTGAAAAGCAGGTGAAATTGTCCACTACAGATTGGTAAGTAAACACAAATAAGCCGGTGAGTACCTTACTTATTGGGTAATCTGTCTGTCTTAGGCTGGGTTCTCTAGAGAAGCAAAACCAGTAAAGCATATAAATACATGTGTTATTGTTGTTGAATAGCAGCAGAACATTGTTTGATGTAGTGCCAGAAGATAAGCCACTCAGGTCGGAGGGCACTCAAAATACGACTGGGGAAGAGCTGCCTCCTCAAAGTAGAGTCGATCTTAATGGTGTGAATTAAGTCAAGCTTTCAAGGCCTTCATTTGCTGATGTGGTATGACTCAAAATGAGAAGAAACAGCTGCAAACATCCATTAATAATTGAAATGTAGAATGTACAAAGTATGATTTAGGAAAATTGGAGATTGTCAAAAATGCAATAGAGGCTAAAATGGACTGGTATTGACCATCTTGAATAGGACAACATATGGTCTACTATGCTGGGAATGACATCTTGAAGAGGAAGGACATTGCATTCATTATCAAAAAGAACATATCAAGATCTATCCTGAAGTACAATGCTGTCAGTTATAAGATAATATCCATACCCCTACCAGGAAGACCAGTTAATATGACTATTATTCAAATTTACACATCAACCACTAAGGCCAAAGATGAGGAAATTGAAAGTTTTTCCCAACTTCTATAGTTCGAAATTGATCGAACATGGAATCAGGGTGCATTGACAATTACTGGTGATTGGAATGCGAAAGTTGGAAACAAAGAAGAAGGATCAGTAGTTGGAAAATACGGCTTTGGTGATAGAAATGATGCCGGAGATCACCTGATAGAATTTTGCAAGACTAATGACTTCATTGCAAATACCTTTTTGCATCAACATAATCATGGCCCAGCCAAGTTGATACATAACCTTAACGATCACACTGGCCCTGCTCCTGAGGCAAGCTGATATTGGCCTCCTGGGTGCGTCTTTTCTGGTCTGACCAATTCCCATTCACCAGCACAAATCCTCCAGTGTGGCCTGGAAGTCTTAGGCCAAGGTAACCCAGTTACTCCAAGGGTTATTTCTCTGGAGCCAAGGGCAAAACCACCTTACAGGGTAGGTCCTTTCCCCACTAGTACTAAATTGTATTGTCTTCTATATTAGTTTCCTAAGGCTAAACAACATACCGCAAAATTGGTTGGTTATAAGAACAGAAATACTGTCTCACGGTTCTGGGGACTAGAAGCCCAAATTAACTACTGGAACATACCTTCTTCAGTCTTCATATGGCTATCTTTCTTCTGTCTGTCTCTCTCTGTCTCTTCTCCTTTTATAAGGACAGCACTGAGATTGGATTAGGACCCACCCTACTCCAGTATGACCTCATGTTAACTGATAACATTTTCAAAGACCCTATTTCAAGAAAAAGTCATGTTCACAAGTACCAGAGTTTAGGACGTCAACATATTTTTTGGGGGGAGTACACAATTCAGTTCATAACACCTCGCGTGCAGCTAGGCAAGGCATAGACTTAACTAAATGCTGGCTAGTGCGAAACAAGTGAATTATCTTCCTTCTCCCATTCTGCCTTAGAATATACAAATACTGCTGCTTCTGTGGCCATCTTGGACCATAAAAGGATATTGGGAATGGTATCCATGTATAAGGAAGCAACAAGATAGCCCTGATTCCTAAATCGTGGTATAACATGCCATCCTTGGGCTGACTACCTCTGTACTTCTGAGTGTTATAAGAAAAATAAACCCTCATCTTGTTTCAATCACAATTATTTATTTATTGCTATTGTTACCTGCACCTGAATCTAACCCTAACTAATAGAATAATATATTAGGAGTCTAAAATTGGCCATGCATTAGACAGAATTGAGGCTGAATTCTGACTTTGATGTTTACCAGATACATTACCTTAATAAAACTCAATTCCTTCATCTGTAAAATTGACAAGCAAACAAACAACAGCAAACAAAAACTCCTGATATGGTTGTATAGAGGAAAAAAAATGCCCTTTATGTAGAAAATGTGTAAAGAACTTGGCCCATGGTAAATGTTCAAAATTGTTATTAGTAAACATTCTCAAGGAATTTCTTACTATTCTTATTTTGATATGACTTTTGGAACAAAATCTTATTGATTAGATCAAAGTCCAGCTCTCACAGGAGCTGATGAGAAGACTGAGCATCAGTTTAATTCTGAGAGCTGTTGAAGTCAACTGCTCTGATTCATCTAGGATACCATGGGTACTGGCCTCTAGTTCACTGGTAGCTGGAGGCATCTGCATTTCAACATCATCCTCACAGAAGCAGCCAATACTTTTACACTGATTAGTATGTGCTGAGTGGCTGGGCCAGAAAGCATGAGAATGTGCTTAGCTCAGGGCCTGCAAAATGATGTTCACTGAATCTGAACTTACCTCTAGAGCCCATAAATGAATGTCTCAGCACTAGACAAACTATTTAGGAGACATGTAAAAAAGACAAGTGATATACACTCTAATTAATAGGAATTTGGAAAAGACCATGACAAATGTTATATCTGCCATCTATTCTGTACTTAATAAAGCACTTTCATTTACCTTATCTCAGTCCTTTATTTGTTAACAATAAACTTATTTAAATTAGAATTTATGAAAGCCTTCAATATGCTAATACACATAAAAAATTTCCAAATTATGATATAAAATTAATCTTCCCTATGCTTTTCCAACAAAACATCATTAATCTCCTGTAGGACCAGAATGCCACGGAACACAGTTTAGAAAGTGTTTCGTTTAGAAGTTGCGATGACTTTCAGGGTGTGGTCTGTGTTTCAATGACTCTATAAATGTTTCTTGATTTTTTTCCCATTTGTTATTATTATTATTATCCTCATTTTATTATCTTAACTTAATAGATGAAAAATCTGATGCTTAGAGGAGATAAGTGATTTGCCCAAGTCAAAAATCAGTGGCAGAGATGGCATTTAATTCTTACTGGGAATCTTCTGTTGTGTGAACTCAAGTGGTCAGGCCTCACAATTGAGGTAGACAGAAAAACTCATGAGTAAATACGTGCTCTGGTGCTGTACCATTCCTTGGCAGTGTGATCTGGGGCAAATTTTGTAAACTTTCTGGTCCTTATATGCTTCCTTTGCTATAAAATATAGGTGTAATTGGATTGATGACTTCTGAAATCCCCAGTAGCCCTAAAATTTCCTAATTCGATCTGAGGGTATAGATGGGTAAAGAAGATGAATGAGATTGTTACAAGTATCAGAGGAACAACTTGACCCCTCAAAGTTAGTATCCATTGGCTGACTCTCCCTAAACCTGAGCAATCATCATCATCATAATGTTGTTTTTCCTTTTAATCTTTATTATTATTATTACTAATAAAACTATTATTGATAGTTAATTAAGTTGGTAGAGAGTTTTCATCATTTATTTTCCCATCTTATACTTTGGAGCTCTGGCGACTCAGTGACTAAGAACTCAGCTGCTAACCAAAAGGTCGGCAGTTTGAATCCACCAGCCACTCCTTGGAAACTCTACAGGGCAATTCTACTCTGTCTTATAGGGTCTTTATGAAAAGGAATTGACTCAACGTCAACAGGTTTTTTTTTTTTTTTTTTTTTGAATACTTTGGTCATTATGAGATAGAATGTGAAAGCAGACATACCTGGCTCTTTTTAGATTAAGCAGTGGGCTGCCAACTGAAAAGGTCAGCTGTTCAAACCCACCCAGTGGCTCCATGGAAGAAAAGACCTAGTGATCTGATTCTGTAAAGATTACAGCCTAGGAAACCTGTTCTATTCTGTCATACAGGGTCTCTGAATAGAGATTGACTCCACATCATCTAACAACAACAAGAAGGCAAACGGAGGATTTGCATAAAGCCCCCCAATAAACAAAGTGCAGAGTCAAGGTCTGCTGACTTCTGGGTTTATGTTCTTTCTTCAAGATTGCCTTTTTCTCTCTGTAATTAATATTTTAAAATATTTTTCTTAGAATATAGATCTCTTCCAGACTTAGATTTCTTAACTTTAATTTTGTACAGGGATCATGATCTCCATATAATTGGAGCCAGATTCTTATTTTTCTTTCAGCCCGGGGGCTTCCTTCTTTACCTATAAAAATAGATGATTAAAATATCTTTCTATTTGCAGCATCCTGTAGCAACACTATAAACTCAAATTTCATATCTCCTCTTATGAAAATGCCTCAAATTTCAACTCACAGGTAAAGGTATTATACCTCAAAACTATACCAGAACCTTGAAACTATACCAGAGATTTAATAAATTCCTCTTTAAATACAGTTTTCATCTAAATTATTCCATCTCTTTACAGCAGAGTAAAGGCTGAGAAAGTATTCTAGGTTGCAGACATGTTTGTAAGGTATTAAAGGGAGAAGATGGATGGCATCAATAGAGGAATATAATTACCAAGCACCTAATAGATTATTTAAACATAAATTCTTTCTAAATGTCCCTTTACCGATTGAACAAAATACCTTTTGTGTGGTAGGTAACATTTATTTACCCTTTCAACAAACATTGATTATAAACTTTTGCCAGAATTTGTGCTAGGCTCTGGTTGATTCAGAGATAAGCAAGACAAAAAGAACCAAAACAAATAAATTAAAAATAAATATCTTTGACCTCAAAGATTTCATAGTCTAATGGGAGACAGAGATAAGTTATCATATTGTTAGAGTCAAAGTAAGAACAGCTCTGTTAGAGGTAGGCAGAATATGATATGCCAACTGTTATGGATTGAATTGTATCTGACCAAAATCCTTATTGTAAATCCTAACTCCTGTACAAGCAGATGTAATCTCACTCAGGAATAGGGTTGTGTAGTGTGATGGATCACTTTTGTGTAGGCTTTCTCACCATGGTCTTGTAACTCACACACGGTCATTGGGTGAGACCATGCAACTAGGGTTTATGGAACCCTAACAAAGGATTAGTCAGTTTTGCCATCCCACTAGGCTTAAAAGAGAGCCAATTCCAGAGCAAAGAGAGGACCTCATCACCACCAAGGAAGAAGAGCCTTTGGACCAAGGATTCCTGCACTGAGAAGCTTCTAGAACTAGGAGACTGGGAGAGAGAGCTATAACACTGAAGATGACGAGAAGCGGTGGCAGAGAAATGGCAGCAGGAAGGACCAGCAGGAGACACCCACAGGAGACTGCACATTGGGCTTTCCTGCCCATGGAATGAGGAAGCTGAGTGTCTTTGGGTAGGAGGTTTGCTGGAGGAGCAGGGTGCCCCTGGGCACTTGGTGGAGCTAGGTTTGCTTACCCATGGAACTAGAGCTGAACGCCTTCTGGCCGAGGCTTACTGGAGGAGTGAGGTGTCTCTGGACTCTTATCGGCAGAGCTAAAAGAGCTTTGTAACACTTGCCTGAGCAAAATGGAAGCCAAGGGGACAGAGGGAGGCATACCAGCTGAGAAGAAGCTATCTGATGGAAGAACTGTACGTATGCTGAGTGTTCCTGAACCTGAATTGTAATCTGTTACTTCCCTAATAAACCCCATAATTGTAAGTAGTGTCTGTGAGTTCTGTGTGGCCATTGTAATGAATTATCGAACCCGACAGAGAAGTAGAGAGTGCAGGGAAGGGACAGTTAGTATCAGAATTGGTAAAAATGGCAGAAAAAGGAAGCATATCTGACCTCCATCTCACAGGAATCAGCCTTGGGCTGTTGATACTGATTTTCCTTTCTCCTTGTGAAGTTAGAAAAGGTCAGACGCCACCCCCAGGCCATTTTTACAGGCTGTCTTTGTTATGTTAATGAGGCCATATCATGGTAGGGCGTGTTTTAGGCCAATCACTGTTGAGATATAAAAAAGCAGATTAGACACAGAAGCAAACAAGCACAGATGAGGGAGGATAGATGCCACACCACATAAAGACCACCAAGGAACCCAGGAACAGAAGCTGAAAAGAGACAAAGATTTTTACCCAGACCTGACGAAAGAGAAAACCTTCCCCTAGGGCCAGTGCTCTTAACTAAGACCTAGTCTCTTAAAGTGTGAGAAAATGAATTTCTTTGTTAAAGTCACCCACATGTGGTATTTCAGTACTAGATAAATAAGATACCAACTTAAAGGAGGAAGCTCCTGGGGGATCAGGGCTGATTCAGAGAGGAAGTAATGCTTGAGTGGAATCCTAAAGTTTGGATACGAATCATTCAAGTCAAGAAATGGGGTGGGGGGCAGATCATAATTCTAAACATAAGAAACAACATATGGAAAAAGCATATCACTTTGTGGGAAGTAGATATACTTCATTATGGCTAGATCACTGGGCATATGGAAAAGCAATGTTTGTTGAAGCTGGAAGGGAAGCAAATCATGAAGGGCCCTGCATGCCAATTTGAGAAATTTGAATTTAATCATATCCTTTAAAAAGTTCTCTCTGGTGACTGAATGAATAAAGGAGGAGTTGTCTGGAATAAAAGCAAGTAGAAGATTTGCAGAGGTCTAGATAAATAGGGTGTTGTCCCCTATATTGGGGTAGTGGCTGAGTGAAGAAGAGAGATAGGACAGGTAAAGATTTAATTTGGATATAGAACTGACAGAGCTTGCTGATGGATTAAAAAGGTTAAAGGATTTTCCCAAAGTTTTGGTCATAAACAGCAAGGCATTTACTGTGATAGAAAAATTTGGGAGAACATCAAACTCTGTTTTAGACAGGATATTAAACATTCAAGTGGAAATATAAAAAATTAGATATACAAATCTGGAACTTAAGGGAAACATATAGGTTGAAATTACAAATTTTGAATCTCTTCAACTTATAGAAGAGATGTAAAACTGTAGGACTAAGGAGATCACGCAGAGAAAAAGTGTAGATAGAAATATCTTCCAGTATTTTGGCTGGGAATAGATAAAGGAAAGATGATTATTTGGAGAAAACAACTGCTTTTAGAGAAGATAAGGCCTCCTTCTTCCCTTCTCTTACTTACTATAACCCCAGAATGACTCTGGCGCAAGAACGAGAGAATCCCTCTGCAAAAATGAAGGCACTGTTTAAGTTTGAGGGCACTGGCTTCTGCGACGGAGATTGCAAAACAGATAAAATGCTAGTTAACTTTTATGTGGACTATTGTTTTTCTTCCTCGTCCACCTGGGCACCTCTTGTGGTTAAAGAGGGACCTACTCCTTCAGGCCAAGGACCAGCCACCTGTTTTCTCTTCTTTGTGGCGGATGCCCTTTCTTTTTCCTATGGACTGTGAAACCAAGGACTACTTCCCTAACCTGGGAAACATTGATGAAAGCAGTTTCAACCATCTACTTAACAAATTTAATTTTCTTGATTTGATGAAATTCACATAAAAAGCCATACCTGTCACGGAAATAAAACTTCGTAATGCTACAAAGAGAATATTACAATTACTTACAGAGTGCCCTTTGATGACCATAATTTTTCACTCCTGATGCCAATATTATTTAGCATCTCTCTTTCCATTTTCTCCAATTTACAGAGGATACAGAGGCTAGTGGGCAATTTCTGAAGACATGAATATGGGGTATAGGAATGTATCATGATTAGACATATTTAATTGCCCGTCCACTCAAATCCTGTGCGGAAAAGAGTCAACACAGCAGGTCTGAGGCTGCTGTCCTAAGAAAGGCCAATTTGTAATGTTGGACCTTAGCTGGCATCTTGGAACTTGACTGGTAAACAGTTTTCTACACTGATTCAAAATTTTCCCTAAACGATAAGCGTGACTCATTTTGCCTAAACTGCTTGTGCAAACAATGTTTTATGTTTAACAACTGATTTCCATTTGGAGTCTGGAATTTTGTCACACATTAGGCAGAGGGTGCCTACTTAAAACCCCCCAATAAAAACTTCGGCAACTGAGTCTCTAATGAGCTTCCCTGGTAGACGTGGTGTTACAATTTGTTGCTGGAGGAATTAAGTACATCCACTGGGGGAAGAGTTTTGGAAGCTTATACCTGGTTCCCCTCAGACTTACCCTAAGAACCTTTTCTTTTTGCTGATTTTGCTTTATATCCTTTCACTGTAATAAATCTTAGCCGTAAGTATGACTCTGGGCTGAGTCCTGTGGGTCCTTCTAGTGAATCATCCAAACTGGGGATATTCTCGGGGACCTCCAACACATATCCCATGCAACAAATTTTAAAATGGAAATTTGTGTGCAAGAAGTTTATTGACAATGCTCTAGAGAACAGCACCTATGGCGATGAGAGGCAAGCAAGACCAAGTGGAGTGGTGGAATGGTTATGCAGTTGCAATAGGCCTCAGCTAATCCTATGGTAAGCTCCAGAGTTGCGTAACTTTAGAGAAGTACCAAATTAAAAAAAAGGGGGCTGGGCTTTTGTATTCCCTGTATTACTAGTTGCTGGATTTGGGATTCCAGTGGATAGGAAGTGTAGCCTTGGATCAGGGCTCCCTTCTGAAGAAGGCAATTACTGTGGAGAGACTCTGCTATGAGCTTTTAGCATCTAACACTCCTGGCAGCTGGATTGATGAGTGCACGAGTGCCAAAGGAAAAAGAAGTGTGGTGGACTTTTACCCTCCTAAGCTGTTAGAAAATATATCCTTCTGTGTAGAAATACTGCAAATTGAGGCACCTGGCTAGAAGAGGGTAGTTAATCCTGGTTTGAATCAAACTCCATATTGTTAACTAGACTCCGTTTTGAATCAGACTTTAGCTTGACCGAAGTCTCTGTCCCTGCATTCCTAAGAATGTAGCCCACGACTTCCCTAAACTTTAACAACTCTTAGCAAATAAGGGTAGGGGTGAGAATGTGGTTGTTCTGGGAAGGGTTTGCTGATGAGAGAAATTGTGACGGTGGTCTCTCACTACTCCTCCCCATTTTACTGATAGTCATGTGACATCAGAAGTTTACCTTCCTCATTTTACCCTGCAAAAGCCTCCCCTCTCCCTGGGAAGGTTGGAGCACTTTGTAGATCCTTCTCTGCCCTGTGTTTCCCCAATTCGTGAATTGTATTGCCCTCAATAAGTCTTTTTGCTTTTGTTTTAAACAGAGTATGCCTTCTTACAGTAAAAGCCTTCTCTTGGAAAGAAAGATCTACAGGTGGATGCCGTTCTTAGAGAAAGGAGGACCTTGGATGTCTCTTTTTTATCCCTCTGGCCAAAAATGACTGGATATCTGATGGACAGTTAACCAAGAGGGACTTGGTAGCAAGTATTTGCATGATTTTTCTCGAGATTTGAACTAAACACGACTTAGTAGCCACAGTAGTTATGTATCCATACCATATATTTAATCTGATAGCCAGAAAGAACGGGAACTCCCTGTCCTGTCAATCTGCTTTCTCAGAGAATTTTCCTGATCCGTAGCTGTCTTAGTTTGCTAGTTCTGCTGTAATAGAAATATCACAAGTGGGTGGTTTTAGCAAACAGAAATTTATTTCCTAACAGTTTAGGAGGGTAGAAGTCCAGTTTCAAGGCACCAGCTCTAAGGGAAGGGTTCTCTCTCTGTTAGCTCTGGGGGAAGTCCCTTGTCTCTTTCCAGCTTCTGTTCCGCAGTGCCTTGACAACCTTCATGTGGTATCTATTTTCCCCATTTGTCCTTGCTTCTCTGTGCCTAATCTGCTTTTTATTTAAAAAAAAAGTGAGTGGGAAAAGACACACCCTATACTAATATGACCTCATTAATATAACAAAGAAAATCCTATTCCCAAATGGGATTACATCCACGCTTATGTTGTTGGGTGCTATTGAGTTGATTCCTACTTGTTACAACCCCACGTGACAGTAGAATTGCTTCATAGGATTTTTTTTTTTTCTGCTGTAATCTTTATAGAAGCAGATCACCAGGTTTTTCTCCCACATAAACACTAGGTGGGTTTGAACTGCCAGTCTTTCAGTTAGCAGCTAAGCACTTAACCGTTGCACCACAGGTATAGGGGTTAGGATTTACAACACATGCTTTTGAGAGACACAGTTCAATCCATGACAATAGCCCCTTGTAGCCAGACATCAAATAGGCATTAGGAAGGATTCCCCATTTGCAGGGGCTATTTTTATCATTATAGCTACTTCCTCTTTTTGACAGACACTCTGGTGGTATAGTGGTTAAGAGCTATGTCTGCTAACCAAGAGGTTGGCAGTTTGAATCCACCAGGTGCTCCTTGGAAATTCTATGGGGCAGTTCTACACTGTTCTATAGGGTCACTATGAGTTGGAATTGACTTGATGGCAATGGGTTTCTTTTGACACAGATAGAGGGAAGATATTTTCTTAGGTGTTATGAAATTACAGGCCTCTCTTAACTAGTTTTGGGATTCTCTAACAACAGAATTTCTTTAAATCCTTAATAGCTGCAGGTGGATTCACTTTCTAGTGATTCCATACGTTGGTATCCAAAACTAGCAACGTTTCAGAATCATGGTATTTAAACCTGGGCCCAGACCCTGTGGCTTAGGTGCATCCATATCAGACCTTGACAGTCTTGCCTGTCCACCTCTTCTCTTCTCCCAGTTGCTGTCTTACTACATTATTCCTGGCTTGTTCTTTGCAGCAAGGAATATATAGCAGGTATAGGGTCACTATGAGTCGGAATCGACTCGATGGCAGTGGGTTTGGTTTGGTTTGGTTTTTGGTATGGGTAGGTGCTTAAGTGCTCAGCAGAATTCTAAGATGGCCCTCAAAGTTTCTGCTCCCTGGTGTCCACACTATGTGTAATCTGCTCCCCATGAGTGTGGGAAGGCCTATAAATATGAAGGGGTAGTCACTCCCTTGATTAGGTCATGTTATGTTACAAAAGTAATGGGATAGTAAACCCCATGGTTATGTTAAGAATTGATTAGGTCATGTTATGTTACAAAAGTAATGGGATAGTAAACCCCATGGTTATGTTAAGAATTGATTAGGTCATGTTATGTTACAAAAGTAATGGGATAGTAAACCCCATGGTTATGTTAAGAATTATAGTAAGAGACACTCTCTTGTCCTTGAAAAAGCAAAACGCCATGTTATGGAGAGGGCCATGTGACTAGGAACTGAGGGAGCTGTAAGTTTTAGGCAACAGACAGCAACAAAAAAGGGGGCCTCAGCATCATCACAAGGACCTAATTCTGTCAGCAATCTGAGTGAGCTTGGAACAGGACCCTGAGCCTCAGATAAAATCACAGCTCTGTCCAACACTTATATTTAAACCTGATAAGACTTTAAGTCATAGCTCATATGACTTAGAGTCTTAACAGGGGTTTGATTTTTTTTTTTTTTTTTTTTGAGACTCTAAGTAGAGGACCCAGCTAACCCATGCCTGGGCTACTGACCAATGGAAACTGTAAGATAATAAATATATGTTGCTCTAAGCTGACAAGTTTGTGGTAATTTATTACATAACAATAGGAAGCTAATACACATAGTTGCAGAACCCACCTTAACTAACCAAAGCAAGAAGAGAATGTATAGCCCACAGGTGACCAAGAGGTACAGGTAATTGCCTAGCTCCAAAACAGCTAGAACCAGACTTCAAGTCACATTGTCAGTACTCTGACTCTCCATCCCTCAACATTGCTTTTTTCTGCCGCATTCTATAGATAGCTTCCTTCATGCAGCCAAGAAGGATGGCTCCCAACATTACCATTCTTGCTAATCGTTATCCTAAAAGAAGAGGCTTTCATTGTTTCAGCATCCATGTTTTAAGGAAATTTTTAAGGCTCATCTAGCTTAGAACCCAAGTAAAACCTCCAATTGATCAATGCGGCTGAAGCAACCAGAGTATTGCTAATTGACCCATGAAGGAAATGGTTTACATCATGACTGAACACTCTGCTGGGGGAGGTAGGAGACAAAGTGGGTTTTTCTTATCAGACAAAAGGGTCAAGGACAATCACAAAAACAGATGTTATCTTTAAAATAACCCAGGAGTATAGTAATCTTGATTTGTGACTTCTTTGGGTGCTGGCAAGATCATTGCTTTACCACCCTATTTTTATTTCATGGATAAGTCAAACAGTAGCTACATAATTTGTTCAAGTTATAAAAAGTATGAAAAGTTGTGTGGTATATGTGTAAATAAAGCACGTCGCTTTTTGGGTTTCCATGGAACAAAGCTTGTTCATATGAATAAAACAAATACACGTAAGGTACAGAGTACACATTTTGGAATATTTATCTTCTCAGCATTCTTGTGCTTTAATGTTATTATAATTTTATAGATAAAATTTAAGTTCAGGGAGCATATATGAGATTAACCTGAGGTCTTATGAGAGTAAGTAACAAAACTAAAGCTCAAAACAAGAGTCTCTACAAGGATTCATGAATAGCTAGGAGAAAAAATGAGATTTCAACATGAATACAAACAAAATCATGGAAGAACTTCTGGGTAATATTCCAACAAATAAATAATGACTTTTGACATATAGGCAGTCCCTGGGTTATGAACATCCAACTTACAGACAACTCGTACTTGCCCTTTAACATTATGTAAATTTGCCCTCACTTTGAAACAATTGAACTAACCCTTACTTGCGACAAATTCTTCATCACAATCACCTTCACTTGCTGCACATGCAGCCTTTAAATTATTGAAAATGCTTTGAGCCTTTTCTTGAGCTAAAGTAAGGCTAAATAAGAACCCTATGTACCTGTTCTGAATTAAACCTACAAATTTTACTTAAAGACTTAAAGACATAGTTAGGAACTGATCATGTTTGTAACCCAGGGACTGCCTATACTCAATAAAGCCTTCAATAGCTCCATAATTCTTTTTGAGAATTCCTCTTTGACTCCCTCCCTCCCCGTACCCCAATCTGCTTCCTTTAGCAAGTAAAAAAAACCAAAAACCAAACCCGTTGTCAATTCCAATTCATAGCAACCCTATAGGTCAGAGTAGAACTGCCCCATAGAATTTCCAAGGAGTGCCTGGTGGATTTGAACTGCTGACCTTTTGGTTAGCAACTGTAGTAGCACTTAACTACTATGCCATCAGGGTTTCCTTTAGCAAGTAAAGTTTGCAAAAATGTAGGTGTCCTTAATCCCATCCACTCCAGGTCAAGATCTTCATTTTTTTCCCCCTGAGTAAAAATAAACAATATCAACGAATATCTATCTTAATCACTCCTGGGATAGAAAGGGCCAAAGACTGAAAACTCACATTTGCCTGCAAATGCAGAGCAACAAACCAGGTTAACCCTTTCATGACTCATGGAACATACAGACTCTCACCCACTTTTTGTGTCTCTGGAGTTCTTTGGGAAACCCTGGTGGCATAGTGGTTAAGTGCTACAGCTGCTAACCAAAGGGTTGGCAGTTTGAATCCACCAGGTGCTCCTTGGAAACTCTATGGGGCGGTTCTACTCTGTCCTATAGGGTCACTATGAGTCGGAATCAACTCAACGGCACTGGGTTTGGTTTGGTTTTGGGAGTTCTTTGAGGGTATACTTTTTCTGCTGAAAGTATTTGCTTCCTTCCAATGGGTGTAAAGGTGAAAGGTGAAAGAAACATCCACTGAAGCAAAATAGCTTGAATATTATCCAAAACCAGAGGTGTCCTCATACACACAATGGAAGGCACCCCAAGTACACAATGGAAGGTACCATGCAATAAAGCCTGCTACCCAGATGGGCCCCCCAAATCATGTATTTTCACATGATATTTCTCAAAATCTATATTACCAACCAAAAATTTAAACACACTCAATGACTCAGCATGCATTCCACTCTGAAAACACGTGGTTTCAACAAAATTTCAAAGCAGACAATAATTGGGTCTTGAATGGATTATATGAGAGGAGATCATGAAGAGTAAAAATTAAATCAAGATAGGTCTAATTTTTCGCTTTCTTGATATATGATGTCCTTGCACAACTCATCTGGTTTTTGGTCATTAGTGTTCAACGTGTCAAATCTATTCTTGAGATGGTCTCTAAACGTAGGTGGGATCTCATGAACTTGTTCTAATTTTCTTTAGTTTCAATTTGAACTTCCATATGAGCAATTGATGGTCTGATCTGTAGTCAACCCCTGGCCTTGTTCGGACAGGTGACATTGAGCTGTTTCATTGTCTGTTTCCACAGATGTAGTTGATTCGATTCCTGTGTATTCCATCTGGCAAGGTCCACATGTATAGTCACCGTTTATGTCGTTGAAAAAAAAAAGTATTTGCAGTGAAGAAGTCATTGGTCTTGCATTGGGATGAAGAAGTCATCCCAAAATTCTATTATGGGATCTCTGGCATCATTTCTATCACAAAGGCCATATTTTACAACTACCCATCCCTCCTTGTTTCCAACTTTTGCATTCTAATCACCAGTAGTTATCAATGCATCCTGATTGCATATTCCATCAATTTCAGACTAAAGAAATTGGTGAAAATCTTCAATTTCTTCATGTTTGGCCTCGGAGGTTGGTGTGTAAATTTAAATAATAGTCTTATTAACTGGTCGTCCTTGTAGGCCTATGGATATTATCCTATCACTGAGAACATTGTACTTCAGGGTAGATCTTGAAATGTTCTTTTTCATTAGGAGTGACACTCCATTCCTCTTCATTTTGTCATTCCTGGCATAGTAGACCATATGATTGTCAGATTCAAAATGGCCAATACCAGTCCATTTCAGCTCACTAATGACTAGGATGTCCATGTTTATGTGTTCCATTTCATTTTTGATGATTTCCAATTTTCCTGGCTTCATACATCATACATTCCATGTTCTGATTATATTAAAGGATGTTTGCAGTTGTTTCTTCTCATTTTGACATCACATCAGCAAATGAAGGTCCTGAAAGTGAGACTCCACCAATGTCATTAAGGTTGACTCTACTTTGAGGAGGCAACTCTTCTCCAGTCATCTTTTGAGTGCCTTCCAACCTGAGGGGCTCATCCTCCAGCACTATATCAAACAATGTTCCATTGCTATTCATTAGGTTTTCACCAGCTAAATCTTTTCAGAAATAGACTGCCAGGTCCTTCTTCCCGGTCTTTCTTAGTTGGGAAGCTCAGCTGAAGTCTGTCCTCCAGGGGTGACCCTGCTGGTATTTTAATGCCCCTAGCATAGCTTTCAGCATCAAAGCAGCACACAAGCCCCAACAGTATGCTAAACTGACAACTGCATAAGTAACATCATACATGAAAAAAAGCAAGAGGTCATTAAAAGACAGGAAAGAAAGAAAAGACCAAAATGGGTGTCAGAAGAGACTCTGAAAATTGCTCTTGAGAGTGGAGTAGCTAAAGCCAAAGGAAGAAATTATGAAGTGAAAGAGCTTAACAGAAGGTTTCAGAAGGCAGCTTGAGAAGGCAAAGTATTAAAATAATATGTGAATAGACCTGGAGATAGAAAACTAAAAGGGAAGAACACTCTCTACATTTCTAAAGCTGAAAGAACTGAAGAAAAAATTCAAGCCTCAAGTTGCAATATTGAAGGATTCTAAGGAAAAATATTAAATGACTCAGGAAGCACCAAAAGAAGATGGAAGGAACACACAGAGTCACTATACCCCCAAAATTGGTCAACATTCAGCCATTTCAGGAGGTAGCATATGATCAGGAATCCATGGTACTGGATAAAGAAGTTTAAGCTGCACTAAACGTATTGGTGAAAAAAAGGCTCCAGGAATTGATGGGATACCAATTGAGATGTTTCAAAAAACTTCCAGTGTTGGAAGTACTCCCTTGTCTATGCCAAGAAATTTGGAAGACAGCTACTGGGCCAATCAACTGGAAGAGATCCATATTTATGCCTATTTCCCAGAAAGGTGATCCAACTGAATGAAGACATTATTGAACAATATCATTAGTATCACAGCAAGTAAAATTTTGCTGAGGATCATTCAAAAGTGACTGCAGCGATATGTCAGTAGGGAACTGGCAGAAATTCGAGCTGTATTCAGAAGAGGACGTGGAACCAGGGATATCATTGCTGATGTCAAATGGATCCTGGCTGAAAGCAGAGAATACCAGAAAGATATTTACCTGTGTTTTAATGACTATGCAATGGCATTGGGCTGTGTGGATCATAACAAATTATGGATAACATTGCGAGGAATGGGAATTCCAGAACACTTAATTGTGCTCATGAGGAACCTGTACAGAGAACAAGAGGCAGTTGTTTGAAAAGAACAAAGGGACACTTCGTGGTTTAAAGTCAGGAAAGGTGCGTCAGGGTTGTATCCTTTCACCATACCTATTCAATCTGTATGCTGAGCAAATAATCTGAGAAGATGGACTATATGAAGAAGAACAGGGCATTAGGATTGGGGGAATACTCATGAACAACCTGCATTATGCAGATGACACAACCTTACTTGCTGAAAGAGGACTTGAAGCACTTACTGATAAAGGTCAAAGAATGCCTTCGGTATGGATTACGTCTCAACATAAAGAAAACAAAAATCCTCACAACTGGACCAATAAACAACATCATGATAAACGAAGAAAAAATTGAAATTGTCAAGGATTTCAGTTTACTTGGATCCACAGCAGCAGGCAGGAAATCAAAAGCTGCATTGCATAGGCAAATTTGCTCCAAAAGGTCTCTTTAAAGACTCAAAAATCAAAGCTGTCTCCTTGAAGGGTAAGGTGTGCCTGATGCAAGCCATGGTATTTTCAATCGCTTCATATGCGTGTGAAAGCTGGACAGTGAATAAGGAAAAGGGAAGAAGAATTGATGCCTTTGAATTGTGGTGTTGGAGAAGAATATTGAATATACCATGGACTGCCAAAAGAATGAACAAATCTATCTTGGAATAAGGAAGATCAGAATGTTCCTTAGAAGCAAGGAATGCGAGACTATGTCTCACATACTTTGGACATCTTATCAGGAGGGATCAGTTCCTGGAGAAGGACATCATACTGGCAAACTAGAGCGTCAGTGAAAAAGAGGAAGACCTTCAACAAGATGGATTGACACAGTGGCTGCAACAATGGGTTTAAGCATAACAATGATTGTGAGGATGGGGCAGGATGGGGCAGTGTTTCATTCTGTAGGACATAGGGTTGCTATGATTTGGAACTGACTGGATGGCACCTAACAACAACAACAAGGTCTAATCTTTAAAATATATACATATATATTTACTGTCACTCTGAAAATGTGGTCCATTTGATAGCTTGGATAAATATTTATGTATACTGCATTATGCATTTGAATTTAATATAAAATCAATTTAAAATAATCCCGATTGTGACATAGCTGACAAGTGGAATACTGAATAGAGTTACTTGTTTAAGAAAAAGCATTTGGCTGGATTTCCGTAGGTAAAATGATGTTCTTATATGAGTCTGCCAACATCAAATATATCAACTTTTTATCAAAAGGCCAATTTGGAACACTTCCACTTTCAAATTACTCCTTTCCCCAAATAGCCAAATAGAATTACAATAAACATTACAGGGTAGAAAAGAAGCATACTCTTGCTCTCAAATGGTAATGTCTTACATTATTAAATGTTGCAATTTTTTTTTACTTGTTTTAACATGAACAATCTCATTTGAGTTTCTTTTAATAAATACCCCATTTTGTAGATGAGGAAACTGAATCACTGCCTAAAATTACACAACTAGGATGGGATGGAGCTAGGGCCAAATTAGAAACATGTTCTACTTTCTGCTCTAGGGGTCTTCTGATACTTCAAACTTTCTGTAGTATTTGCAGAGTACATAATTTGCAAATTATAAACTTTGTGGTAGACAAAGAAAACCATTCATTGTCAGGACAAAATGTTTAAAACTTATCTAATTTTTCAAAACCTAAAGATTATTTTTGTTATTGTAAGAATAGAATTAAAAAAATTCTGGCTTTGTTGCCTTTCTCTTCTTGGAGTAGAGTGGAAAGAAAAGGAATAGAAGGAAAGAAAAAAGTAAGAATGAATGAAGAAAGAGGGATGAGAGAAAGGAAGGAAGGCAGAAGGAAGGAAAGGAGGGAGAGAGTGAGGGAGGAAGAAAGGAGGGAGGGAGGAAGGACAAAGAGGGAAAAGATGATCCTGACATTGTTCAGATTTATCATTTCATCAAAATTAAATATAAATTACCCAGAAGATAGAAAGTTTCTGTTTTCTTCGCTAAGACAAAAGACCCCTAATCTGCAGTTTTTTGATAACCACCATGAAAACCATCAGCTAGTCCTTGAGAAAACTCTCTCTCAGCACCAACTCTCTCATTTCACCTAGAAATTATTTTCAGACAAAATCTAAGAACTTTATTTCATTATTTATAGGTTTTTTAAAAAATACTACATGTATGACACGCGAATAAATGTTCTTCTCCAATTCACAAATTCTGCAATGAAAGCTTTGTGATTCTATTAGCAAAACATTCCCAAGCTGGTAGATAGAGGTCTTGGGGAATAGTACAGATGTCTGCTTATCAAATTAATCTTGCTTATAAATTAAGAAACTGTTGAAGCACAGTAATTATTTAGCATACATAGCTACTTCATTGGCAGCAGAGAGATAGTCTCTAGACTGTTAAATAGGTATAGTTTGAGTTTGAGAAAACATCATGTTCCCAAAGTTAGTTTTTTCTGTGCTGCATAATATGTCTATTATAAGTATAATTAATTTGCAGCATTTTAAAATTATAGCCCAGAGGCCTAAGTTATTTTTATAACTTGGAACCTTGAATGTCTTCACAATTTCTTCCACACGTATAAGTGACTCTGAAGGCTGATGAAGATCAGAGACTACAGTATGATCTACACCTCAACATAAAGAAAACAAAAATCCTCACAACTGGACCAATAAGCAACATCTTGATGAACAGAGAACAGATTGAAGTTGTCAACGATTTCATTTTACCTGGATCTACATCGATGCCCTTGGAAGCAGCAGTCAAGAAATCAAATGACATACTGTACTGGGCAAATCTGCTGCAAAAGACCTCTTAAAGTATTAAAAAAACAAAGATGTCACTTTGAGGACTAAGGTGTGCCTGATCCAAGCCATGATATTTTCAATCACCTCATATGCATGTGAAAGTTGGATAATGAATACAGAACACCAAAGAAGAATTGATATCTTTGAATTATGGTACTGTTGAAGAATATTGAATATGCCATGGACAGCCAAACGAATCTGTCTTGGAAGAAGTAAAACCAGAACGCTCCTTAGAAACGAGGATGGTTAGACTTCCTCTTATGTACTTTGGACATGTTATCAGGCGGGACCAGTCCCTGGAGAAGGACATCATTCTTGGTAAAGTAAATGGTCAATGAGAAAGAGGAAGACCCTCAGTGAAATGGATTGACACAGTGGCTGCAACAATGGGCTCAAACATTGCAATAATTGTGAGGATGGCGCAGGACTGAGAAGTGATTTCATTCTATTTTGTACATAGGGTGGCTGTGAGTAGGAATTGGCTGAATGACACCTAACAACAACATTAAAAAAAAAAAAAAAGGACTCTAAAAAACACATCCGTCAGTTTGTTTTACTGTAATGGCTTGCATTTTGCTATGAAGCTGGAAGCTATGCCACTGGTAATTTGAATACCAGCAAGGTCCCTCTTGATGGACAGTTTCACCTGAGCTTCCAGCCTTTAGGAAGAAAGATTTAGGGATCTACTTCTAAAAATTAGCTAATGAAGACCCTATGGACCACAATATAATATTATCTGGTATACAGTGCCAGAAGATGAGCATCCTAGATTGCAAGGAAACAATGACCTCAAGCATGCCAGCAATTGTGAGAACGTTGGGACTGGGCAGCATATTGTTCTGGCACGCTGGATAGCCATGATTTGGAACAGAACTCAAGGCAACTAACAACAACAACACAGACCATAATTTGTCTTGCCTATATTTGAACTTTTAATGATGGAATCGTGTTGTGGGTGGTTCCATGACACATTCCTCCCAACATTATGTATCCAGGAATTATATGAATTTAATTTATAAAAAAAAAATAATTTTTTTAATTTAATTTATAGTTGTAGTTAATTCATTTTCACTGTTGTGTATTATTACACTTTATAGATATAGGAAATTCTTATTCATTCTATAACTGCTCAGAATTTTAATTGTTAACTTTTTTTTTTTTTTTTGTCTATTGTGAACATGGCACCTAAAAACAACACATGTATAAGATTTTCACTAGCCTATTGTGTTTTTATACACCTAGGGGTGAAATTGTGCTTGTTCAACTTTACTACATAGTGATAAACTCTCTTGGAAAGTGTTTGCACCCATTTTCACTTAGTGAGCAGTAGATGATTGTTCCCAATGCCCCACATTCTTGCCAACATTTGGTGTTACAAAATTGCGTACTACTGAGATCTCAAGGGGCACTTCGGAGATTGCTAATGAGTTTGAGCGTATTCTCAAGTATTCAAAGGTCATTCACGTATCTGTTCTACAAAATATCTGCTTGTCTTGTTTGCCCAAATTTAATTGGTTGCTTCCTTTTTGTCTTATTGATTGACGGGTAAGATAATAATCCTTTGTTGTTTGTACATGTTGCAGAATTTTTCTCGGTTCTTAGCTTGTATTTTGTGGTCTTTTTGTTGTTTTGTGATTGTAAGAAGATCTTTAATCTAATTATAGATTTCACCAATCTTTTCCTTTATGCATTGTATTTTTCTGTTTTTCTTTAATAAATTCTTCCCTGCCAAAGATCATAAATTGCCCTATAATAATTATAGATGTTTCCTTTCCTATTTAAGTCTTTATTCTATCTGGAATTGGTACTTTGAATGATGGGAAGTAGAGAGCTAATTTGACATTTTTTTCCCCAAGTGGATAAACAATGACCCCACCACAATTTATTGAAAAACACATTTCTTTCCATTGATCTCCACTTCCAACTGTGCTATAACTTAAATTGACTTTTAATATATATACATGTGATAATTTTGTGACTATCCTGTTCCATTTGTCTAGGAGTCTATCCTTGAGCTAATACCAAACTATAAAAACTACTACAGTTTATAGTAATTTTTGTTATAGTCAAATCTTCTTCATGGATATTGTTCACCTTTTACTTCTTTAAATAATTAAAAATATATATATCTTTAAATAAATACCATAATCTTTTCCATAAAAGACTTAGACTGCCTTTTTAGGCTTATTCCTAGATACCATATTTTTTTCCTTTTGATCATTTCTTTTCTATCTAAAAGTGCTGATTTGGACTCCAGTGCAAAGTTGAGTAAAGCAGTGAGAGTGGACATCCTTGACTTGCCTTGGTGTTAAAGGGAATGAATTCAAGATTTCACCTTTAAATATAACATGCGTCTTAGATATTTTTCGAGGTGTTCTGTGTCAGCTTAAGGAAGTTCTTGCCCTTTTATGCCTACTATTTGTTTTTAAGTCTTGAATGGATTGTATATTTTTAATTGACCACCAGTTGCTTCAAATCAATTGTGACTCATGGCAATCCCACGTATATCGGTACAGAACTTTGCTCCATGGATTTTGAATGGCTGATCTTTTCAGAAGTTGATCACCAGGGCTTTCTTCCAAGGCACATCTGAGTCGATTTAAACCTCCATCTTTTCAGTTGGTGGCAGAGAATGGTAACTGTTTGGACCACCCAGGGACTTCTTTAATTGACTAGTCCTCGCAATGTCTTTACAAGGTAAAATGCAAAATCTTACAGAGGTCTTTAGGGCCCTCCCCAAACTGGTTTCCTATTATCTCAGTGACTTCTTTTCCTACCCTACTCCTGTGCACAACTCCAGGCACGACGGACCCCATTTTCTTCCTCCAGCATTCCAGACATGCTTTACCTTAATACTTTTGTTCTGTTATAGCCTCTACCCTTTCCCCAAGATATTTGCATTTGCATGTGTTTCTCCCCCCTCTTCTTCACCCTTTGGGTCATTATTTGGAAGTTCCCTTATCAGTAATGTGTTCCCAGGACTTCCCATGTAAAGTTGCAATTCTTATTTGCACGCTGACCCTACTTGTCTTCTTTCTCTTTGTCCTTAGAATGTATTGATAATATGTAATATGTATTCTGTCTCATTAGTGTCTTAGAACTACCATATTTTTCACAAATATCATGCCCACACATATAACACTTACGAAATTAACAAAATGTGGTTGAATGTTATGTGACTGGCAAAAAAATGTATAACGTGTTATCTGCCTAAAAATATGGTTTTGTTGTTAGGTGCCATTAGTTTTCAAATCATACCAACCCTATGTGCAACAGAACGAAACACTGCCCAGTTCTGCACCATCTGCACAATTGTTGTTATGCTTGAGCCCATCATTGCAGCTACTGTATCAGTCCATCTTCTTGAGGGTCTTCCTCTTTTTCACTGACTTGCTACTTTACCAAACATGATGTTCTTCTCCAGGGACTGGTCCCTTCTGATAATGTCCAAAGTATGTGAGATGAAGTCTCACCAGCTATGATTCTAAGGAACATTCAGGCTGTACTTCTTCCAAGATAGATTTGTTCATTCTTTTGGCAGCCCGTGATATGTTCAATATTCTTCGCGAACACCGTAATTCGAAGCTATCAGTCCTTTGGTTTTCCTTATTTTCACATGCATATGAGGTGATTGAAAACACCGTGGCTTGTGCCAGGAGCATCATAGTCCTTAAAGTGACATCTTTGCCTTTCAACACTTTGAAGAGATCTTTTGCAGCAGATTTGCCCAATGCACTGCATCTTTTGATTTCTTGACTGCCTCTTCCATGGACATTGATTGTGGATTCAAGTAAAATGAAGTCCTTTACAACTTCAATCGATTCTCTTTTTATCATGAAATCCTTGAAAACTTCAGTTTTTTCTCCATTTATCATGTTGTTGCTTATTGGTCCAGTTGTGAGTGTTTTTGTTTTCTTGATGTTGAGGTGTAATTCATACTGACGGTTATAGCCTTTGATCTTCATCAGTAAGTGCTTCAAGTCCTCTTTACTTTTAGCAAGCAAGGTTGTGTCATCTGCATATCGCAGGTTGTTAATGAGTTCCTTCAATCCTGATGGCAATTTCTTCTCCAAATAGTCCAACTTCTTGGATTGTTATACAGATTATTACACAGTAGAATGTAATTTGCAGGAGGACAGTGATCAATGCTGTGTGTATCCCAAGCATCGAACACAATACCTGGCACATAGGATATGCTTAGTGAACTTTGAATGAATAAACACCGGGTATCATTGAATGCTCTTCCTGCATGCATTACGGTGATTAAATGACCTTTCTCCTTTAATCTGACAATGTGGTGAATTGTGTTAGTCAATATTCTAATATTAAACAGAGCTTACATTCTTGGCATAAACTCAACTTAGTTAAGATATAAAAATGCATTACTTGATTAGTTTTGTTCATATTTTCTTAAAATTATTTCATGTTCATAAGAGAGATTAGCCAGTAATATCAGATTTTGAACAGTCTTCATCAGGTTTTTACCTTAAAGTTATATATATAATGTTATTTTAAAGAGTTGTGTAGTAGTCCTTCTTTTTCTATTCCCTGAAAGAATTTAACCATTTCTTTGTAAATGTCTGTTACAATTTTTCTGGTGCTTTGTGTATTGTCTGTGAGACTGGCATTTTCTTTGTGGGAATATATTTAATAACAGATTCATTTTTTAATGGTTACAAGAATATTCAAGTCTCTATATTTGCTTGAATCAATTTTGATGTATTTTTGCAATGTATCCATTTTACCAAAATTTTCAGATTTATTTTTTTATTATATATTTTTTGTTTTAATAAATGTCTACAGAATTTATAGCTATACTTTTGTCATCCCTTCAAATACTGTATAATTGCTTATTTATGTTTACTTTCTTTTATTTTAACATACACTATTATATTTTTGTCTATTTAATTTTATTTTTTTAAACAACCAATTTTTTGCTTTGTTGTTGGTTTCTGTTGCATTTTTAAATTATCATTAATTTCATCTTTTAGTGTAAGTATTTTTTATTCTATTCCTTTGACTTTATTTATCTATGTTTTTAAATTAGTTGCTTAGCTCATTACTTTTTAACCCATCATCTTTTCTAATGTAAACATTTAAAGTTATGACTGTCCTTTAACTATTACTTTTACTACATGGCAAAATTTTAATATGCAGTGTGTTTGCTACTGTTTATTCCTAATTACCCTAACCATTTCCTAATTGGCATTATGGTGTCTTCTGGGCCATTGAGTTCTATGGAATGTGTTATTTAGTTTTCAAAATGTATCATATTTTCCCAATTATCATTTTATAAGTGATTTATAATTTACTTTTTGGGGATCAAGAATGTGATCTGCATGTTACCAATAGTTTCAAAATTCCTAAAGCTAAACTGATGGCTTATTATTGGTCTATTTTTGAAAATATTCTATGAATACACAAAAAGAATGTGTTCTTTTATTGTTATACAGTGTTCCATATTTTTCCATTAGCTCATACTTGTTAGCTGATCTCTATCCCTTCTGATAGTTTTGCTTATTTCATCTATCAGTTACTCAGGAAACTTGAGTTAAAATTTCACTGTAAAAGTATGCAAAAATTATTTCTCTCTATAATTCTATAAATGTATTAGTTACTTAGTGCTGCTATAACAGAAATAGCACAAGTGGTGACTTGGTTCCTTGGTTTGTAGATGATCTTCACATAGCATCTATACCTTCCCTCAATCCTTTTATCTCTCTCTCTGTCTACCCAGAACCCAGTGCCGTCGAGTTGATTCTGACTCATAGCGACCCTATAGGACAGACTAGAACTGCCCCACAGAGTTTTGCTTTTTTAAAATAACTCAGAGTTGATTAGATTTAGAACCCACCCTACTTGGGTATAATCTAATTAACATAACAAAAAACCAATTTCCAAATAGGATGACATTCACAGGTATAGGGGTTAGGATTCCAACACGTGTTCTTGGAGAATATAATTCAATCCAGAAAAATGAGTCTTTCCTTTATATATTTTGAGGTTATGTTATTAAGGTCATTAAAAGTTAAAAATTATTATCTCTTCCTAATAAATGGAGCCTTTTTAGCACTGTGCTCTTATTTTCTGTAATAATGTCTTTGTGTTAAAATTTCTTTTGTCTAATATTAATAGAAAAGTACAGGTTTTCTTTTGGCCAGTATTTCCCTGGCATACCTTTTTTAATGCCTTTTCTTTCAACATTTATGTGCCTTTATTTTATGTCTCTTTTAAATAGTATACAGCTGATATATTTTCCAATATGACAATATTGGAAAATTAAATAGACACATTGACTATCCTGGATCTAAGTATTAGGTTCTTTCAACAATTTTGAAAAATCATTAGTCTTCATATATTTTAAAAATTATTTTCCAAGAGAGCAGGGCCAAGATGGCGGACTAGGTGGACGTTACCGCGGATCCCTCTTGAAACAAAGACTCGGAAAAACAAGGGAATCAATCACATACATAACAATCTACGAACTCTGAACAACAAGTGCAGACTTAGAGACGGAAAACGAACAAATACGGGCAGACAGCGACCGTTTTCAGAACCAGGAGCCAGCGTACCAGGCAGGTGACCTTCGGAGCCCGATCTGGGGCAGAGCCCAGGGGGGCAGACGGCACAGAAAGGGGGCCCACCCCTTCCCCCCCGAACCCATCCCGGGAGGAAGTCTAGCTGGTTGGCGCGGGTGGCGTAGAGGCACAGCCGGAGGGAGAAGCACCTGGGAGGCAGTGACTAACCTGGGAGTGGGGAGAACAGAGTCCCAGCTGGGGTGCCATCCCGCTGGGAGTTAGGCGAGAAGCCGACGGGGCGCGAGGGGGGGGTCAACTATATTTCCCTAAAGTGACCCCAGGGCGGGGCCCACACGTTCATGTGGGAGGATGCACATCCAGTCTGCGTGTGTGGCGCGGCACACCGGAGGGAGAAATCCCCAGAAGTGACTGTTCTCAAAGTGGGGAAAGCAGCATCCCAGACGGGGAGCCATTCTGCTGGGATCTGGGTGCGCGCGCGGGCCGGGCGTGAGCGCGGGGGTCCATTTTTATTACCCTGAATTGACCCAGGGGGCGGGCCCACCTGGTCGTGCGGGTGACGCCCACCCAGTTCGCGCGAGAGGTGTGGCACACCGGAAGGAGAAGTCCCCAGGAGGAAGTGATTGGTCCCGAAGCGGGGAAAGCAGCATCCCAGACGGGGTGCCGTCCTACTGGGATTTGGGCGCTCGCGCAGGCGGAGCGTGAGCTCGGGGTCCATTTTTATTACCCTGAATTGACCCAGGGGGCGGGCCAATTCAGGGTAACGTCCACCCAGTTCACGCGAGAGGTGTGGTGCACCGGAACGAGAAGTCCCAGGAGGAAATGACTGGTTCCGGAACGGGGAAAGCAGCGTCCCAACCTGGAAGTCGTCCCGCTGGGATTTGGGAGCGTGCATGGGCGGGGCGTGACCGCGGGGCCCAATTATAATTGCCTGAATAGACCCTGGGGGCGAGCCCACCCATTCGTGTGGGAAACGCCGACCCAGTGCCCGCAAGCGGTGCCGCACACCGGAGGGAGAAGTCCCCGGGAGGAAGTGACTGGTATCCGAGCAAGGAAAGCAGCATCCTAGCCGGGGACCCATCCCGCCCGGAATTTGGTGAACGGGGGTGGAGCTTGAACGCTATGTTCAGCTCTATATTCTGTGGTGCTATACTCCTAGCTCTCAGATCCCTCTCCCACCCTCCCCAGGCGGCCCCATTAACATCCGAATACCCGGAGCCAGAGGGAGAATTCAGATAGGGATCTGACTGCATTTTTTTTTAGCCGACTACTTGGAAAATCTAGTTTCCCAGTGATGGCTCGGAGACAGCAGTCCATATCAAACCACATAAAGAAACAGACCATGACAGCTTCTCCAACCCCCCAAACAAAAGAATCAAAATCTTTCCCAAATGAAGATACAATCCTGGAATTATCAGATACAGAATATAAAAAACTAATTTACAGAATGCTTTAAGACATCACAAATGAAATTAGGATAAATGCAGAAAAAGCCAAGGAACACACTGATAAAACTGTTGAAGAACTCAAAAAGATTATTCAAGAACATAGTGGAAAAATTAACAAGTTGCAAGAATCCATAGAGAGACAGCATGTAGAAATCCAAAAGATTAACAATAAAATTACAGAATTTGACAACGCAATAGAAAGTCAGAGGAGCAGACTCGAGCAATTAGAATGTAGACTGGGACTTCTGGAGGACCAGGGAAACACCAACATAGCTGAAAAAAAATCAGATAAAAGAATTAAAAAAAATGAAGAAACCCTAAGAATCATGTGGGACTCTATCAAGAAGGATAACTTGCGAGTGATTGGAGTCCCAGAACAGGGAGGGGGGACAGAAAACACAGAGAAAATAGTTGAAGAACTCCTGACAGAAAACTTCCCTGACATCATGAAAGACGAAAGGATATCTATCCAAGATGCTCATCGAACCCCATTTAAGATGGATCCAAAAAGAAAAACACCAAGACATGTTATCATCAAACTTGCCAAAACCAAAGACAAACAGAAAATTTTAAAAGCAGGCAGGGAGAAAAGAAAGGTTTCCTTCAAGGGAGAATCAATAAGAATAAGTTCAGACTACTCAGCAGAAACCATGCAGGCAAGAAGGGAATGGGACGACATATACAGAGCACTGAAGGAGAAAAACTGCCTACCAAGGATCATATATCCAGCAAAACTCTCTCTGAAATATGAAGGAGAAATTAAGATATTTACAGATAAACACAAGTTTAGAGAATTTGCAAAAACTAAACCAAGACTGCAAGAAATGCTAAAGGAGATTGTTTGGCCGGATGACCAATAATATCAGGTACCAGCACAATACAAGGTCACAAAACAGAACAAGCTGATATCAACGCAACTCAAATAGGGCAAGCACAAAAACAAACAAATTAAGACTAATTCTAAAAAATAAATAAATAAACAAAAAAATACACACAACAGGAAATCATGGAAATCAATAGATAAACGATCACAACAATTAAAAAGAGGGACTAAATATAGGAGGCATTGAACTGCCAGATGGAGAGTGATACAAGGCGATATAGAAGGATACAAGTTAGGTTTTTACTTAGAAAAATAGGGGTAAATAAAAAGGTAACCACAAAAAGGAATATCAATTCCATAACTCAAGAAAAAAGCAAGAAAAACGTAACGACTCAATAAACACAAAGTTATACATTATGAAAATGAGGATCTCACAAGCTACTAAGAAAAAGTCTCAGCACAAAAAAGCATGTGGAAAAATGAAATGGCCAACAACACACATGAAAAGGCATCAAAATGACAGCACTAAAAACTTACTTATCTATAATTACGCTGAATGAAAATGGACTAAATGCACCAATAAAGAGACAGAGAGTCACGGACTGGATAAAAAAACATGATCCATCTATATGCTGCCTACAAGAGACACACCTTAGACTTAGAGACACAAACAAACTAAAACTCAAAGGATGGAAAAAAATATATCAAGCAAACAATAAGCAAAAAAGAAGAGGAGTAGCAATATTAATTTCTGACAAAATAGACTTTAGACTTAAATCCACCACAAAGGATAAAGAAGGACACTATATAATGATAAAAGGGACAATTGATCAGGAAGACATAACCATATTAAATATTTACACACCTAATGACAGGGCTGCAAGATACATAAATCAAATTTTAACAGAATTGAAAAGTGAGATAGACACCTCCACATATATAGTAGGAGACTTCAACACACCACTTTCAGAGAAGGACAGGACATCCAGTAAGAAGCTCAATAGAGACACGGAAGACCTACTTACAACAATCAACCAACTTGACCTCATTGACTTATACAGAACTCTCCACCCAACTGCTGCAAAATATACTTTTTTTTCTAGCGCACATGGAACATTCTCTAGAATAGACCACATATTAGGGCATAAAACAAATCTTTCCAGAATCCAAAACATCGAAATATTACAAAACATCTTCTCAGACCACAAGGCAATGAAGCTAGAAATCAATAACAGAAAAACTAGGGAAAAGAAATCAAATACTTGGAAAATGAACAATACCCTCCTGAAAAAAGACTGGGTTATAGAAGACATCAAGGAGGGAATAAGGAAATTCTTAGAAAGCAACGAGAATGAAAATACTTCCTATCGAAACCTCTGGGACACAGCAAAAGCAGTGCTCAGAGGCCAATTTATATCGATAAATGCACACATACAAAAAGAAGAAAGAGCCAAAATCAGAGAACTGTCCCAACAACTTGAACAAATAGAAAGTGAGCAAGAAAAGAACCCATCAGCCACCAGAAGAAAACAAATAATAAAAATTAGAGCTGAACTCAATGAATTAGAGAACAGAAAAACAATTGAAAGAATTAACAAAGCCAAAAGCTGGTTCTTTGAAAAAATTAACAAAATTGATAAACCACTGGCTAGACTGACTAAAGAAAAACAGGAAACAAATAACCCGAATAAGAAACGAGAAGGACCACATCACAACAGAACCAAATGAAATCAAAAGAATCATATCAGATTACTACATAAAATTGTACTCCAACAAATTTGAAAACCTGGAAGAAATGGATAAATTCTTGGAACAATACTACCTACCTAAACTAACACATTCAGAAGTAGAACAACTAAATAGACCCATAACAAAAAAAGAGATTGAAACGGTAATCAAAAAACTTCCAACAAAAAAAAGTCCTGGCCCAGATGGCTTCACTGCAGAGATCTACCAAACCTTCAGAGAAGACTTAACACCATTACTATTGAAGGTATTTCAAAGTATAGAAAAAGACGGAATACTACCCAACTCATTCTATGAAGCTACCATCTCCCTGATACCAAAACCAGGTAAAGACATTACAAAAAAAGAAAATTTTAGACCTATATCCCTCATGAACATAGATGCAAAAATCCTCAACAAAATTCTAGCCAATAGAATCCAACAACACATCAAAAAAATAATTCACCCTGATCAAGTGGGATTTATACCAGGTATGCAAGGCTGGTTTAATATCAGAAAAACCATTAATGTAATCCATCCCATAAATAAAACAAAAGATAAAAACCACATGATCTTATCAATAGATGCAGAAAAGGCATTTGACAAAGTCCAACACCCATTTATGATAAAAACTCTAACCAAAATAGGAATTGAAGGAAAATTCCTCAACATAATAAAGGGCATCTATGCGAAGCCAACGGCCAATATCACTCTAAATGGAGAGAACCTGAAAGCATTTCCCTTAAGAACGGGAACCAGACAAGGATGCCCTTTATCACCACTCTTATTCAACATCGTACTTAAAGTCCTAGCCAGGGCAATTCGGCTAGACAAAGAAATAAAGGGTATCCAGATTGGCAAAGAGGAAGTAAAGCTATCACTATTTACAGATGACATGATCGTATACATGGAAAACCCTAAGGAATCCCCCAGAAAACTACTGAAACTAATAGAAGAGTTTGGAAGAGTCTCAGGATATAAAATAAACATATAAAAATCACTTGGATTCCTCTACATCAACAAAAAGAACACCGAAGAGGAAATAACCAAATCAATACCATTCACAGTAGCCCCCAAGAAGATAAAATACTTAGGAATAAATCTTACCAAGGATGTAAAAGACCTATACAAAGAAAACTATAAAACTCTGCTACAAGAAATTCAAAAGGACATACTTAAGTGGAAAAACATACCCTGCTCATGGATAGGAAGACTTAACATAGTAAAAATATCTATTCTACCAAAAGCCATTTATACATATAACGCACTTCCAATCCAAATACCAATGTCATACTTTAAGGGGATAGAGAAACAAATCACTAATTTCATATAGAAAGGAAAGAAACTCCGGATAAGCAAAACATTACTGAAAAAGAAGAAGAAAGTGGGAGGCCTCATCCTACCTGATTTCAGAACCTATTATATAGCTACAGTAGTCAAAACAGCCTGGTACTGGTACAACAACAGGCACATAGACCAATGGAACAGAATTGAGAACCCAGATATAAATCCATCCACGTATGAGCAGCTGATATTTGACAAAGGACCAGTGTCAGTCAATTGGGGAAATAATAGTCTTTTTAACAAATGGTGCTGGCATAACTGGATATCCATTTGCAAAAGAATGAAACAGGACCCATACCTCACACCATGCACAAAAACTAACTCCAAGTGGATCAAAGACCTAAACATAAAGACTAAAACGATAAAAATCATGGAAGAAAAAATAGGATCTACCCTAGGAGCCCTAATACAGGGCATAAACAGAATACAAAACATTACCAAAAATGATGAAGAGAAACCAGATAACTGGGAGCTCCTAAAAATCAAACACCTATGCTCATCTAAAGACTTCACCAAAAGAGTAAAAAGACCACCTACAGACTGGGAAAGAATATTCAGCTATGACATCTCAGACCAGCGCCTGATCTCTAAAATCTACATGATTCTGTCAAAACTCAACCACAAAAAGACAAACAACCCAATCAAGAAGTGGGCAAAGGATATGAACACACATTTCACTAAGGAAGATATTCAGGCAGCCAACAGATACATGAGAAAATGCTCTCGATCATTAGCCATTAGAGAAATGCAAATTAAAACTACGATGAGATTCCATCTGACACCAACTAGACTGGCATTAATTCAAAAAACACAAAATAATAAATGTTGGAGAGGCTGCGGAGAGATTGGAACTCTCATACACTGCTGGTGGGATTGTAAAATGGTACAACCACTTTGGAAATCCATCTGGCGTTATCTTAAACAGTTAGAAATAGAACTACCATACAACTCAGAAATCCCACTCCTCAGAATATACCCTAAAGATACAAGAGCCTTCACACAAACAGATATATGCACACCCATGTTTATTGCAGCTCTGTTTACAATAGCAAAAAGCTGGAAGCAACCAAGATGTCCGTCAATGGATGAATGGGTAAATAAATTGTGGTATATTCACACAATGGAATACTACGCATCGATAAAGAACAGTGACGAATCTCTGAAACATTTCATAACATGGAGGAATCTGGAAGGCATTATGCTGAGCGAAATGAGTCAGTTGCAAAAGGACAAATATTGTATAAGACCACTATCATAAGATCTTGAGAAATAGAAAAAACGGAGAAGAACACATACTTATGTGGTTACAAAGGGGGGAGGGAGGGAGGGGGGCAGGGAGAGGGGTTTTTATTGATCAATCTGTAGATAAGAACTGCTTTGGGTGAAGGGAAAGACAACACTCAATACAAGGAAGGTCAGCCTAATTGGACTGGATTAAAAGTAAAGAGGTTTCCGGGATAAAATGAAAGCTTCAAAGGTCAGCGAAGCAGGGGCTGGGGTCTGGGGAACTTGGTTTGAGGGGACTTCTAAGTCAATGGGCAAAACAATTCTATTATGAAAACACTCTGCATCCCACTTTGAATTGTGGCGCCTGGGGTCCTAAATGCCAACAAGCAGCCATCTAAAATACATTAATTGGTCTCAACCCACCTGGAGCAAAGGCAAAGGAGGAACACCAAGGTCACACGACAACTAAGAACCCAAGAGACAGAAAGGGCCACATGAACCAGAGACCTACATTATCCTGAGACCAGAAGAACTAGTTGGTGCCCGGCCACAATCGATGTCTGTCCTGTCAGGGAGCACAACAGACAACTCCTGAGGGAGCAGGAGATCAGTGGGATACAGACCCCAAATTCTCCTTAAAAGACCACACCTAATGGTATGATTGCGACTAGAGGAATCCCAGAGACAATGCTCCCCAGAACTTCTGTTGGCACAGGACAGGAACCATCCCCGAAGGCAAATCATCAGGCATGAAAAGGACTGGTCAGTGGAGGGGAGGAGAGATGTTGATGAAGAGTGAGCTAATTAAATCAGGTGGACACGGGAGAATGTGTTGGCAACTCTTGACTGGAGGGGGGATAGGAAGATAGAGAGAGAGGGAAGATGGCAAAATTGGCACAAAAGGAGAGACTGTAAGGGCTGACTCAATAGGGGGAGAGCAAGTGGGAGAAGGGAGTAAGATGTATGTAAACCTACATGTGACAGACTGATTGGAATGGTAAATGTTCACTTGAAGCTTAATAAAAATTAAAAAAAAAAAAATTATTTTCCCCATTCTTTTTTCCCTTAGAACTCCTATTACATATATAATAGATCTCCTCACTCTACTCCTGTTTTTAAAAATCCTGCGTTTTCTCTCTTGTTTTACTCTAATTAATATTTTATTTAACTTCCAGTTAACTTTTTCTTAGTTGTGTATAATCTGTAGTTTTATCCTTCCATTAAGTATTCAATTTTAAAAATTACACACACTTTTATTCCTGCTTATTCGCAAGCATCTCTTCTATTCCTTTAAACAATTTAAATTTAGTTATTTTATATTTTGTGTCTGGAAACCACAACATCCAACTCTTTTGCATCTGCTTCCCCTGTTTGTGATACGTCCTTTCTTTATTTTGTGGCTTTTGACTGTGAGTTTCTCACTTTCCTCAGAGTTTTTTTAACTCATCAGGTGCTCCTTGGAAACTCTATAGGGCAGTTCTACTCTGCTATAGGGTCGCTATGAGTTGGAGTCGTTGGGTGTTTTATTAGCCAATCAAGAGCACTATAAACTAAATTTCACTTAAAATTAAAATATGTACATGATTTTTTTCTTTTTTAATTCAATACACAAGTGACATGAATTGCAACCAAAAAACACATATGGGTTAACTGTTTATAAATCCTCAGGGGGATTTTTTCTCCCTTAATAAGCACCATAGTTGATATACGTGCACATCCTTGCTGTTCCCTTTTGTATAGCCTAGTTTATTTTTTATCCATCCGGTTTTTGGGTAACATTGAATGGAAACCCTGGTGGCGTAGTGGTTACGTGCTACGGCTGCTAACCAAAGGGTCGGCAGTTCAAATCTGCCAGGCACTCCTTGGAAACTCTATGGGGCAGTTTTACTCTGTCATATACATTCACTATGAGTCGGAATCGACACGACGGCACTGGGTTTTGGGTTAACATTCAATACAGTTTTAAATGGGGGCATTTATTAGGCTCTAAATCATAAACCAACTCTACATCTTATTTCCTAAATGCCATCAGCATGGAAGCTAGCCTCTGGTGATCAGTAGAAATGCTTACAGTGAACTTTAGATTATTTTTATTTAGTTTAAGGAAAACTTCAGATTGCTTATTTTGTGTCAGTTTAAAAGTCTGTTTGTTTTTAATACTTTATATATCTGTATCAAAAAAACTAAACTAAACCAGTTGCCGCCCAGTCGATTCCATCTCCTGGTAACCCCATGTGTGCAGTGCAGAGCAGAACTGCCCCATATGGTTTTCAAGGATGTGACCTTTCAGAAGACTGCCAGAGCTGTCTTCTGAAGCACCTCTGGGTAGGTTCGAACCACCAACCTTCTGGCTAGCAGTCAAGCACTTAAGCTTTTGCACCACCCAGGGACTCCTAAAATGTAAACATAAGTAAGTCTTATTTTTTTTTTTAAATTATACATCATAGAATTTACAGATTTTTAACACATGTATTTAATAAAAATTTTCTTGTGTAATTATATATTCAATTACATATCCATTCACATGTTTCTACAATTATTCATTAAAAAATGCAGAGTTCTTATAATGAGATGAGCGCTGTGCTAGATGTTGAGAAAACAATGCTGAACAAAATAGACAAGTTGCCTGCCTTTGTGAAACCTATATTCACAAAGTTAGAAATAATATCGTGTTATTGTTGTTAGATGTCGTTGAGTCCATTCCAACTCATGGTGATCCTATGTACAACAGAACAACACAGCCCCATTGTGCACCATCCTCATGATCATTGCTAAGCTTGAACCCATTGCTGCAGCCATTATTTGTCACTCCATCTCTTCGAGGGTCTTCCTCTTTTTCACTGACCCTCTACTTTATCAAGCTTGAAGTCCTTCTCCAGGAACTGGTCTCCGCTAATAATATGTCCAAAGTACGAGAAATGAAGTCTCGTCATCCTGTCTTCTAAGGAGCATTCTGGCTGTACTTCTTCCAAGACATATTGGTTTGTTCTTCTGGCAGTCCATGGTCTACTCAATATTCTTTGCCAACACCACAAATTCAAAGGCATCAATTCTTCTTCAGTCTTCCTTATTCATCATTCAGCTTTCACATGCATAGGAGGCGACTGAAAACGTCATGCCTTGTGTCAGGTACACCTTAGTCTTCAAAGTGACATCTTTGCTTTTCAACACTTTAAAGATGTCTTTTGCATTATATTTGACCAATGCAATGTGTCCTTTGATTTCTTGACTGCAGCTTTCATGGGTGTTGATTGTGGATGCAAGTAAAATGAAATCCTTGGCAACTTCAATCTTTTCTCCATTTATCACGATGTGGCTTATTGGTCCAATAGTAAGGATTTTTGCTTCCTTTATGTTGAGGTGTAATCCATACTTAAGACTGTAGTCTTCCGTCTTAACCATTAAGTGCTTCAAGCCATCTTCACTTTCAGCAAACAAAGTTGTGTTATCTGCATATCTAAGGTTGTTGATGAGTTTTTCTCAATCCTGATGCCCCTTCGTATAGTCCAGCTTCTAAGATTGTTTGCTCAGCATAGAGATTGAATAGGTATGGTGAAAGGATCCAATCCTGACACTAATCTTTCCTGATTTTAAAACATGCAGTATTCTCTTGTTCTGGTCGAATGGCTGCTTCTTGGTACAGGTTCCATGTGTACCCAATTGTGTGTTCTGGAATTCCTATTCTTCAGAAT
This sequence comes from Loxodonta africana, assembly GCF_030014295.1. Lineage (NCBI taxonomy): Eukaryota > Metazoa > Chordata > Mammalia > Proboscidea > Elephantidae > Loxodonta > Loxodonta africana. Next base: position 110,533,774 of record NC_087344.1, read on the forward strand.
GTAATCTGTAATTTGTTATGACCCACATGTTCGAATGCCTTTGCGTAGTTGATAAAACACAGGTAGACATCTTCCCGGTATTCTCTGCTTTCAGCCAAGATCCATCTGACAGCAGCAATGATATCCCTTGTTCTACATCCTTTTCTGAATCCAGGCTGAATTTCTGGCAGCTCCCTATAGAGGCATTGCTGTAACCATTTTTTAATTATCTTCAGCAAAATTTTACTTGCATGTGATATTAATGATACTGTTAGATAGTTTCTGTATTCCGTTGGATCACTCTTCTTTAGAAGGGGCACAAATGTGGATCTCTTTCAGTTGGTTGGCCTAGTAGCTGTCTTCCAAATTTCTTGGAATAGGCAAGAGGATGCTTCCAGTGTTGCATTTGTTTGTTATAACATCTCAATTAGTTTTCCATCAATTCCTGGAGCCTTGTTTTTTGCCAACGCCTTTGGTGCAGCTTGGACTTCTTCCTTTGGTACCATCAGTTCTTAATCATATGCTGCCTCCAGAAATGGTTGAACGTTGACCAGTTCTTTTTGGTACAGTGACTCTATGTATTCCTTTCATCTTCTTCTGATGCTTCCTGGATCATTCAACATATTGCCCATAAACCTGTTGAATAACCAAACCCATTGAAAAACCAAACCTGTTACCATCGAGCTGATTCCGACTCATAGCAACCCTATAGGACGGAGTAGAACTGCCCCATAGTTTCCAAGGAGTGCCTGGTGGATTCAAACTGCCGACTTTTTGGTTAGCAGCCACAGCACTTTCCACTATGCCACCAGTGTTTCCATATTGCCCATAGAATCCTTTAATTTTGCAACTTGTGGCTTGAAATTTTTCTTCAGTTCTTTCAGCTTGAGAAATGCCAAGCACGTTCTTACCTTTTGGTTTTCTAACTCCAGGTGTTTGTGCATTTCATTATACTTTACTTTTTCTTTTTCAGCTGCCCTTTTAAGAAAGAGAATTAAAATAATGCCCTTTCATTTGGAAGTAATATTGTAGCAGAGAATAATTGAGTTGATGTGTCATCACTAACAAATGTCCATATCATTTTGACTCTGATGCAAAGCAGATGTTTGTTTTTGACTCATGGTTGAGTAGGAATTGAGAACATTCTCAAAGATGCTCATTTATTTTTTAGGCTCTCCCTACACTGAAAGCATTTTGAAGCTCTGGAGTTTTTAATCTTTTTTTTTTTTTCTAATCTTAGGTTCTCCCTCAGCATAGTGTTAAGGCTGTAACAGGTGCTCCTTCAGTGTTTATAGAAGGAGTAATATGATAAATGAAAACAATGAGTTTTTTAAGGAAAATTTTCCCTTCGTGTATGTAGCTCTGCTTTCAAAATCACATCAGCTGAGATATTGCTTTAGAGGCGATAGACTTGATTCTGTTTCCTCAATTAAATACTTATTACCATCTTAGGTGAGCTGTCTGAGTGTGCTTTGTTAACAGAGAAAAATACTCAAAGATACATTCAGTAATATCCAAACATTGAGGATTATTTATCTATGGAGTTTTCATCAATTTCTCCCATCCATCATGTTTTTTCCTAGTAGACCTAGTGCTGAATCACAGTTTTTTTTTTTTTTTTTGACATTTCATCTAGAAGATAATGACTCCCTTAGTTATAGGAAAATACACTTCCTTTGCTAGTTAAAAAATAATAATTATATATAGAGTAACAAAAAGTTATTTTTTAAACATGAAGTTGGTTTATCAGAGCCATGTTTCTATGGCTACTAGATTCTTTAGGAAAGAGAAATAAAATGATGAGCAGATTACTGAATGTTATGGTCTCAGCACATTTTATTTTCTTTGGGTATCTTACAGTAATATAAATTGCCTCCGTTATTTAAAATGGAGAGACGGTGAGTGGCTTTTCGTTTATTTGTGAGGTAGTTGCATTATGGCAGGCATAAGTACCCATAGTGGTTTTGTGTGCCATTGGGTTGTTGTTGGCAATATCAAAAGAGAGGAAGAACTGTGTGGATGTTGAACAAATGGCAGACTATGGCCAATACTACAGATTGGTTCATCAAATCTGTTCCAACCCATTATGTTCAAGAGGCTGGATAATTAAAGCCATAGTCCTAGTAGGGTCAGGACTAGGATGAAGCAAGAGGTACTAAGATCCCAAAATTGAAGACAACATTCACTCTCAGGCTCATGCAAGTACAGAATTGGCACCTAAGAGTGAGTGTCTTCTTAAACGTTTTGCCCCGACTGCCTCACTTGCTTCTTGGACTCCCTGACAGCTCAAGTTCTGCATATATCCTAGCTTCCATTAAGCAGGCAAATCCTTGTGAGATTTAGAAGCCAGAAGTGATGTGGAGTCACCCCTTGTGGGAATCCTATCGTTCTTGCTGGCAAGCAAAGATGAGGAAGAGTTTCGGTTTTCTTCATTAGAAACTAGTTTCAGGTTTTCAGACACTGAGGGGTACAATGCAGGCAGCATGAAGGACATCCATTTTTCTGGCATAAAACTCAGCTGAGAAGCGTGCTCCTGAAGCTAGTAATTGGGGTGGCATCTTCTTTATTCCAGGCATTCAGGTAAGGTGGTGAGTCTTAAAGCTAAGAATTTAATGCCAACATCTTGATCCCACACCTCAGCAGAGCTGGGATGGTCTTGGAGCCAGTAGCTAGAGCAGACGCTTCCTGGTTCCCAGGCTTTCTTATAAAGAAGGGGCATCCATTCTTTTAGTGACCAATTCTGTGACAGTATTCTGGAAGTAGCCTTGTCCTTCTAACCCTTTCAACTCTTTTTTTAGCATGCAATTTCCTTTCTACCCCTCTGATACCTGCAGCAGAATCTTGACTAATGTAGAGGATAACTGTTTTATCCTAATGAAGGAAAAAAAAAAAAAAAACCTGAAATAAAGAGTTTTCTTGTATATTTTCATGATTGACTAGAAACAAATGTTTACTCAGGAAATACATATATATGTATTTATTTTCAATTACTCACCATATTATACATATGATGTATATTAGTTTGAACTGTTATGGGTGGAATAAACTTTAAATCATGCAGAGAAATTAATCGATGAATCAATAATACTGTAGTTATTATATAATTAGAAACCTGCTCCCGAATCTGAGAGATACAAATACATGACAAAACTGCCCTAAAGAAACTGTAATTACCATCATTTTTAAGAAAATAAAAAAAAACTTGAAAATAAGGGGAATAAAATTGTCCTCCAAGAAAGGAAGAAGTATCTGTAAGATCCAATATATATTAATTATATACTTGACGTGCAATGATTCAAGACATACACATTCAAATTTATCTGTATATATTAATAATTATAAAGAAAGAATATATATTGACTATGCAAAGGCATTAGACCATGCAGATCATAACAAATTATGGATAACGTTGCGAAGAATGGAAATTAGAGAACACTTAATTGTGCTCATGAAAAAACTGTACATAGATCAAGAGGCGGTCTTTTGAAGAGAACAAGGGGATACTGCATGGTTTAAAATCAGGAAATGTGTGTGTCAGGATTGTGTCCTTTCACCGTACCTATTCAATCTGTATGCTAAGCAAATAATCTGAGAAGGTGGACTATATGAAGAAGAATGGGGCATCAGGGTTGGAGGAAGACTCATTAACAACCTGCGTTATGCAGATAACACAACCTTGCTTGCTGAAAGTGAAGAGGACTTGAAGCACTCACTAATGAAGATCAAAGACCACACAGCCTTCAGTATGGATTGCACCTCAACATAAAGGAAACAAAAAATCATCACAACTGGACTAATAAGCAACATCATGATAAATGGAGAAAAGATTGAAGTTGTCAAGGATTTCATTTTACTTGGATCCACAATCAACACCCATGGAAGTAATAGCCAAGATATCAAAAGATGCATTGCATTGGGTGAATCTGCTGCAAAAGGTCTCTTTAAAGTGTTGAAAAGGAAAATGTCACCTTGAAACTAAGGTGTGCCTGACCCAAGCCACGGAATTCATTATTGTCTCATATGCATGGGATAGCTGGACAATGAATAAGGAGGACCGAAGAATTGATGTCTTTGAATTGTGGTGCTGAAGAAGAATATTGAATATAGCATGGACTGCCAAAAGAACAAACAAATCTGTCTTGGAAGAAGTACAGCCAGAATGCTCCTTAGAAGCAAGGATGGCAAGACTATGTCTCACGTACTTTGGACATGTTATCAGTAAGTATCAGTCCCTGGAGAAGGACATCATGCTTAGTAAAGTAGAGGTTCAGTTTAAAAGAGGAAGACACTCAATGAGATGAATTGACACAGTGGCTGAAACGATAGGCTTAAGCACAACAACTGTGAGGATGGAGCAGAATCAGGCAGTGTTTCTTTCTGTTGTACACAGAGTTGTTGGAACTGACTCAACAGCACATAAAAACAGCATAAAGAAAGACTATATACATTGGAAGAGGTGAGGGTTTGTCTGCCAAAGACAAATAGTAAATGAGTCACAGATGTAAGATTGGCCATCTCCATCGATGCTCTAGCTACAGAAGAGGAACCTTAGCCATGGGCCTTACTATTGTTACAATTTCCATCTCTTTGGGAAGACCATTCCCATTATCATACAGATATATCAAATTATCTTAGTCTCATGTCATTATACAGCCAGTCTTCCAATGCCCCTTATTCTATTTCCATGCCTATTCTTAGAGTTTGAATTATATCCCCCCAAAAGATATTTTAAAGCACTAAACCACAGTACCTGTCAATGTGATTGTCTTAGACTGTGTTCTCTAGAGAAGCAAAACCAGAAAAGTGTATAAATATATAAAATATCAAGGAAATGGCTCACATGGTTGCAGAGGCTGCAACGTCCCACGTCCTTGGGTCAGGAGAGAGGCTTCTCCTGATTCATGTAGCCAGAGGGGCTGGGAACCCAAGATCAGCAGGTCAGAGAGCAAGGCTCTTGCTCACAGCCTATGAAGATTGATGAATCCCAAGTTTGACAGGCAAAATCACAGGTAAGCTGTTAGCTCAAGTCCCAAAAACTGGAGGTCAGACAAACAGGAGCCAGCTGAAGGATCCAGTGCCATCAAAAAGCTCCCAAGCCTTGCCAGAATGTCCACTCATATTCTATGCAGGTCATATGCCCAAGGAAACTCCCTTTCGACTGATTGGCTACTTACAGCAGATCCCGTCATGGGGGGTGATCGCATATCAAATCTCAACAGGGAAGTGATCACAACATTATATGACTGCCAAAACACTGATAATCATGGCCGACACACAATCTTAACCATCACAGTGACTTTGGATACGTTTGAATATGATTCTGGATGTGTTACCAGTTAACTTGAGGTCATACTGGAGTAGGGTGGGTCCTAAACCAATAGGAGTGGTATCCATATAAGAACAGAAAAGACACAGACAGAAGGGAAGCCAGTCATGTTAAGATGGACACAGATTGCCACAAGCCAAGGAACAGCTGGGGCTATCAAAGCTGGTAGAGACAAGAAGGGATCTTCCTTTAAAGCTTTTGGAAAAAGCATGGCCCTGCTGATACCCTAATTCTGACTTATAACCTCTAGAACTGTGAGACAATAGATTTCTGTCGTTTAAACCAAAACTTATACAGCTTGCGGTATTTTGTTAGAGCAGCCAGCCCTAGGAAACAAATCCACCCACCAACTGATATTCTAATTTTGTTTTGGAGGAAATGCACTGATAATGTTCACCTACTATCTGTTTTGTTGAAGCAGTTGCTTTTCTCATGATAAACTACAATATTGTAATACTTCAGTTATCACTTTTTAAACTCAGTTTATGGGAATACATTCCTACAAATATATTATTCTTGATAGTCTTGATAGTCTTATGAAAATCAAGATTTGAGATTATAAAACTTAGGGTTAGAGCTTGAACTGCAGAAAATTTACTAATGCTACCTTGCGATACCTCTTCTCAGACAACTAATGCACCTTTCCTCAGAAAACAGGAACAAACCAAACGTTACTGTACAGAAAGTGAAATTAAAGTTTTTCTGTCTGTTTGCTTCTGTTTCCTATAACAAATTTTACTTCTCCAGGAATATAGGAAAATGGCTTCTAGATGTCTTATTCTATTTAGTCACATATTTAGTCTGATTTTCTAGAGTTTCTAAAGCTATGCCCAAACTCCCTCCTTTTTCCATACAGGTATATTGAAATTTAATCCATATTATCCATGCTATCCATGGTATACCATATAGCTGAAAAATAGCAGCAATTATTTGCTATAGAATTAATTATTCTAGATGATCTCTAAGGTGACCTTCACCTCTAAAAATTGAGGATTCTTGAGTGCCCACCCACTCTTTAGGCTTCTTAATGCTTTTGCATTATTGCTTTAATATTAAATCATGAACGCTTTAAAACAAAATTTAATTTAAACTTAAAAATTATCTTAAACTTCTTTTTAACAACACAGGACTTCATGAATCATAGATAGTTTGTAAGTGCTTCTTGCTAATGATAAAACAAGGTTAATTTAATAAGAATATTCTAATATATGAATTGGATGCTTTCATAATTTTCTTCTGTAGTCCAATTTGAGGAAAATTAATAACATTTTTTCAGTACTTAATTAATTTCTCTCTTTAAAAAATTGGTCAGGGGAATTTTGATTCAATTTTGAATCAATCAAGAGCAAGGGATTATGATTTGGGCTTTGTAGCCAGACAATTCACCAACCTTCTAAAATATACCTATTCCCAGGCCCTTTATAAAAACAAAATATCATTCCATTTTCCAAGTTCCTGAACGATTAATGACATCTCATAATTTATGTTATAGTCACTTCGATATTAAAAAGTAGTTTTGCATCCACCCCCTATTTGACTTTAACTTGTAAACAAACTTATTCGGTGGTCTGGGCAAGCGTTATTCATTATTCTCATCATGTAGTTATAGAAAATGAGGCACAGAAGATGTTCTGGATTCACCCAAGTCACCTAGCTACTTAGTGGTGCACCCAAGTGTAAATTCAGTTTTTTTTTTCCTTTAAATCAACTTTATTGATGCATAATTTACAAACAATAAAATGTACTCATTTGGTATATACTATTTGGTGATTTTTGACAAACTCATACATCCATGTGACCACCACCACAATTAAGATATATAACATTTACATTAACCCAACAGGTTTCCTTATGCCCCTTTGCAATCACACTCCCCTACACCTCCCCGTTACCACCGCCTGGGCCCGAGGCAATCAGTAGTATGTTTCTTGTCCTTGGATATTGGTGTTGCCTTTTCATATAAATGAAATCATGCAGAATGTGCGTTTTGTGTCTGGATTATTTTGCTTAGCATGTGTTCGAGTCCACCCATATTGTTGTATGTATCATTATAAAATGAGATCTTTGAGTCCTGGGTAATCACTACTTCCAGGGAACTGTGTTGTAATGCTTCTTTCTGTACTGGCTTTCAACAGCTCCGTTTTTAATTCAGCTGGGCTAGTAAATGTGTATTTTTAACTAACCTCCTAATTTTGAGTCCCAACCCTATTATAAAAGCACTCTTTGAAAACAATATTTTGTCAATGTCTTCCTTAAAGTCACATTGCCTAAGGCAGTAGATCTCAGAGCACTCCATGGAAAATAACTGGGTGGTGAGAGCAAAGCTGGGCCAGCTGAGTTCTCAATCTACCTCTCTGCTTTCAACCACAGCAAGTCAATGATTTGTTCACTTTATATATTGGACTTTGTTGTGAAATTTTAATCGCAGAAAAAGTTCATTGTTTTAAAATATTTGCAAGTAACTAGTCTAGACTATTCTGGTGGCATAGTGGTTAAGATCTTGGCTGCTAACCAAAATGTCTGCAGTTGGAATCCACAAGTCACTCCATGGAAACCTTATGGAGCAGTTCTACTCTGTCCTACACAGTTGCTGAGAGTTAGAATTGACTCGATGACAACGGGCTTTAGTCTAGAGAACAAATCCATTCTGTGGCCACTGACTGCTCCTCCAATCTGTATGTCATCTTGAATCCTATCTTTAATCATTTTTCTTCCATCTACAAATATAACTTATGCTCCAACCACACCTAGCTACATAACATCACTCTCAATGCCTTTGCTCTACTTATTCCATTTGCCTAGGGCCATTTTCTACCCTCAGTCCCTACCCATCTATTAAAAATATGTTCATCACTTAAAACATTAATCTCTGAGTGCATCTTATTTATGAAGTTTCTCTGGCTTCATTCCCTAATATGTAGAAATAACAGCTCCCTGTGTTGGGATCCCACCATTCCTTAAATATATTATCACTTGAAACACTGCAGTAGGAAAATTGTTTTTTCTACTTATGTCTATTTTCTAGTAATTATCTTTCTCTTGTTTATAAACATATAATCATATATGATTACTTTCCAAGCAGCCACTTTATATGGCATTGACACTATCCAATGGCCACAGAGGATTCATGGCCCAACTTAGGTCAATCAGAGACTCTTTCCACTTCCTGCCATCTGGATATAGTCCATTGGTTCAAGATGGGCACATGACACAAAAAGGCCACTCAGAGTCCATTGTAAGTTCCCATTTTTGCTTAAGAGGTTCAGATTGAGCTTTTGCTACTTGTAGCTAAAAAGAGTCCTAAAAGATATAAACACTAAAGTACATTTATTTGTTTCTTCAGATCTGTGTTTTCCTTGGCTGCCTTCTTGGTCTTTATACCTCTAACACCCAGCCCAATGCTTGCTACAAAAGAGGTGTTTAATAAATGTCTAAGGAGTGGACGAACAAATAGGTGGATGAGCAAATATGACTATTGAACAGAATAATCAAGATGAATTTATAGCAGCTACTTTAGTCAGAGTCCCTTGGTGAAGCAAACAGTTAAGTGCTCAGCTACTAATTGAAAGATTTACAGTTTGAACCCACCCAGAAGAAAGGCCTGTTGATCTGTTTCTAAAAGACCCTTGAAAACACTGTAGAGCACAGTTCTACTCTGAAACACGTTGAGTAGGAATGACTCCATGGCAACTAGTTTTATTTTTTTAATTTATTTAGTAATTGAAAGTAACACTATACATAAATTATATTTTAAAACTAATAAAATTAACAAAGAATATGATCAAACAAAAGCACAAAACAAGTAGATGGAGAAGGATTAAATAATAGAACAAGGTTCAAGATTTTGAAATTTCTCACTGCCATGAGAGTCCAACTCTTTTGCACCTTCTAGAGGCACCTTTCTTAATTATATAATTTTCGTATGTATATACAAATACAAAAAGTGGTCTCCAGGAAGCCCCAAAAAGTTGAACTAAAAGCACAGAAGTATAGTCACAACTGGGCAGATAAGTAGGAAAGTCATGCCATTGGTCTTTGATCTTTATCATAGACAAATGAGGCTTGCATGCTTATTCTTTCCTGACTAATACATAGTGGAGCCTAGTTAAGACACCAGGACATCTTTAGAAAGAAGCAACTTAAGGGTAAGTAATAAAGATCATTTAACCTCTAGACTTTATATATCCTTAAAACATACATATAAATAATATTATGGAAAATGTATTTCCTTTATTTTACTCAGAAGCCATATTGAGTACATAAGGAATACCAGACACTGGGTATACAAAAATCAATATAACAAAGACCCTATCCTTGAAGATGTAACAATTCTATAGGGAACATGGATAGACAATAAAATTATAACACAATATGTGAAAGAGCTGTAAAAAGTATGGATAAAGACTAGCAGAGGTGACCTTAACACTCGGTAAAGGAAACTCTCGAAGAGTTTATTAAAGAGATTGAAGAATATGACCTATTCTAGAAGAATCTTGACCACTATTCACATCTCTTCAGCTGAGTGTAGAAATTTTTATTGGCTATCTCTTGTCCAGCTTCATATTTCATTGAGAAAAATATCTACTAAGGGATGCTGGTGGGAAAGCACAATTCACTAAATAGAATGGAATCAAACCGTGAGCATGATTTAGGTCCTGTTATTTATTGCCATCATAAATATTTATGGAGCATACACTTGCACTTGATTATCTACAAGGTGGTTTATTCTCTTGAGCTTAAATTTAAAGTTTACCATTGAGTTCTCTTATAACAATTGTGAGATGCACTTGATAATTATGTATTGACCCATTCAGGTAGGTATTCACTTGTTTTGAGGAATACGAAGTCTGAACTGTCTTTGCCTGAATCTCTTATAATTTAAGCCATATTTTTTAATACGTCATGTCCTTTAGAAAGTCACTCTTATATGCACATAAACTTACTGGAAAAGGAAGGCTCATTGGCATGCTGGCAATGGCTAATGTGTTAATGTATCAAGGAACATCCTCTTCCGAGAAGGATATGAAGGATCAAAAAAAAAAAAAAACAAAACATTGCCCTGGAGTCGATTCCAACTCATAGCGACCCTATAGGGCAGAGTAGAACTGCCCCATAGGGTTTCCAAGGAGTGCCTGCTGGATTCGAAGTGCCGACCTTTTGGTTAGCAGCCATAGCTCTTAACCACTATGCCACCAGGGTTTCCTATGATGAATTAGGATCTCAAATTGTTCAGTTTTGCCGAAAAGAGGAAAAAAAGAGCTTTGAGTATAAAATACCTTTCTAAAAAAGTGGATCCAGTTTGAAACAAAACATAACATTGCAGTTGGAAAGAAATCAAGCTCAGCTCACGAGAACAGAGAAACTATTAGATTGAAAAGAACACCTTCTGTTTGCTTCATAATATAAGGTTATTACCCTTATCACCAATGTGCTTTAATCTAGTAGATACTCCAATTCATTCTTTATTTGAACATAGATTATTTAGCTAAAAATTTCAATCAGAAATTTTATTATATGCAAAAAGAAAAATCCTATATCCTGTTTAAGTAAATCCTTACCCGACTTTGAGGAACCGCTACTGAATTCTTACATATACCAAAAGATTGTAGGGATTGAATTGGAGATATCCTGCTGACTAAGAATGTCACAGCTCCCTGTACCTTACAGAAGCTTATGGTCTACTGGAAGACACAGGAAAATTTAATGAAATACTGTCTATGAAAGGAAAAATACTGGAAATGTGGGAGCATTAAGAGGCCTTAAGCCTGATATGAAGGATTAAGGGAGGAGGGGCTTTCAAAAGGAGTGATTTCTACACTGAGATATAGAGTATGGACAAGAAAATGCCAGGCGAACTCAACAAAGGAAGAAAGAGAAAAGGTAGAGAGAACAACACGTGCAAATACCTAGCAAGAAGAAAGAGAATTCAGGGATCTAGACGACATTTGCATGGCTAGAGTTCAGGGTGTGAAATGGGAAAGTTAAAAAAATGAGATTTTAAGTGTATTAGTTAGGATTCTTTTGAAGCGAGTTACAGAAACAGTGTTCTTAGCTTAAACAAGTGAATTATATGGCTAATGTGTTGTTCCATAGACTCAAATGTCAAGGATCTTTTTGGCTTCAAGAAAGGAATGAAATCAATACTTAAATGTTATCAAGAGTCTCTCTTCATCATTCATCTCTGCTTCACTCTTTGGGTTGGCTTCATTTCCTGACTCACTGCTGACAGTCTTTCTATTTGAGAGGTTAAATAGTTTTGTCCTTCCTTGTTTCTCATAGCAGGTACCCATGAAGTTGTTTGCTTAGCCCCTTGCCTTCTGAAAGAGGTTCTTTTGCAGTCATTGTGATAATGATGGTGGACTCCAGAAGCCATTTTGTACCTAAGTGAGTAATGCAGAAACGGGCAGCTGATCCAAGATGAAAAAAAAAAAAGAATTCTTTTCCCTGGTCAGTCTCTTGAATGGAGGCAGTTTAAGTTTCATTGATATCTTTGTCTCCTAGGGCTACTGACTTACTTCTCTAGTGCTGCTATAACAGAAATATCACTAGTGGGTGGCATTCACAAAGAGAAATTTATTCTCTCACAGTCTAGGAGGCTAGAAGTCTGAATTCAGGATGTCAGCTCCAGGGGAAGGCTTTCTCTATCTGTTGGTTCTGGAGGAAGGTCCTTGTCATCAACCTTCACCTGGTCTAGGAGCTTCTCAGTGCAGGAACTTCTGATCCAAAGATGCACTCTGCTCCCAGCATTGTTTTCTTGGTAGTATGAGGTCTCCATGTCTCTCTGCTTGCTTCTCTCTTTTACATGTCAAAAGAGATTGACTTAAGATACAACCTAATCTTGTAGATTGAGTCCTGCCTCATTAACATCGTAAAGGTTAGGATTTACAACACTTAGGAAAATCACATAAGATGATAAAATGGTGGGCAATCACCCGATACTGGGAATCATAGCCTAACCAATGGGACACACATTTTTGGGAGACAAAATTCAAACCAGAACAGCTGCCATAACAAAAGAACAGAAAGTAGGTAGTTGTAAAGGACAGAAAAGTATTGTCTCGCAATTTTGGAGACTAGAGACTACACTAGGGGATCAATCCTAGGAGACGGTCCCCTTCCTTTTTGGTAGCTGCATGTGTTTCTTAGGTTTCCTTGCTAGTAGGGAGACCCTCTCACATGGCTTCTTCCTCCTATGTGTGTCTATGTGTCTATTCTTTTTTTTTTATAAGGCACCATTCAGAAAGGATTAGGTTTAGGGTCCGCTTTTTTTCTACTCCAGTATGACCTCATTAACTAATAAAAAACCCTATTTTCAAACAAGGTAACATTCACAGGTACAGGAATTAGGACTTCAGCATACCTTTTTTGAAGGACACGATTCAATGTATAACAGTTAATATAGGACTACAATACCGTCATGAGGATCGTATAAGGAGCTCTTTCAGGATAAGGCAAAAGGCTAAGCAAACAGCTTCATAGGTATTCATTACAATGTAATAAACCATACTGAAAAATTTGAACTACAGTAGGTAAAGATATAGATTCATCAAACTGCCCCAATTTTTTTTTTAAGAAAACACACAAAATTTTTTTTTTGAACTGGCAGACTCTCTTAGTATATTTAGCAATTACAAAATTTCCATTTGCTTACAATTTCTAAGGAGTAAATTCACTGCCAAAGCAAGGTGTATCTCTTGTATATATAATTATCCTTGGAGTACGTGAGTTTCTGCCAGCAGGACTGAAGACTTGAGCAACATTGATCTTTACAGAGCTCTCCATAATTTTGTGATTCTTCAGACTCAATGTGAGTTAACAAAGTGGTGGGTGAGAGCAGAGGCAGTTCGAGCATTCCCTGCACTTTTTGTATCTTGGTTTCTGATCTAATGAGCTTTTCCTATATGCATTTTGGATGCATTCTGCAGTTTTCTTTCAGGCACCATCATTTGCAATTAACAGAACATGTACAGTGGAAGTACTGGCCCTTGGTGACAGGGAAAATCACATGTCATAAGAATGGTGCAGTAGGCTGATAGGCCAATAAACAAATGCTTTGGCAAAGCACGGACCAGTACAACCAGCTGGGTTTCTCTTTCTTAATGTTCAAAGTACTTCTACTGACCTGTTTTAGAAAAATATTTTTTTAAACCCCTGAGTCCTGTCATATTGAAAAAAACGTTCTTGTAAAGATTTTTTTTTTTCTTGTGCTATCACAAGTGAGAATAGCAACTATTTTTTACTAAGTACATGTTGTATTCCAGATGCTTTATGCAATAGCACGTTAATATAGGACTGTTTCTTGGTCAGTTTTGGGTGAGATCTCAAAGCTGAAAAATAAAAGGAAAATGCAAAAGGTACCTGTTCCAGTTACCTAATTAACTCAAAGCTTAGCAGCCTAAAACAAAAATTTTATTATGCTTACTGATTCTGTGGATCACCAGTTTGGACACGGCATCACTCAAATGGCTAGTTCTGTTCCACAATGTCTGGGGCCTCATCTGACTCAAAGACTGAGGGTAACTCAACAACTTGGGGCCAAAATCACCCGAAGGCTCATTCAAGCACATATCCAACACCTTGACTGGGAAGACTCAAGACTGGAATTGCCAACTGGAGTGTCTGCTTGAGCCTTCTTCATGTGGCTTGACTTCCTCACAGTATGGCTGCCTCAGGGACTACTTACATGAAAGTTCAGGGATCCGCACATTCCAGAACACACGGAGGGGGAAGCTGCATCACCTTTTTGTGATGAAGCATCAAAAGTCACACAGTATTACTTCTACCATGTTCTATAAGTCAAAGCCTGCCCACATTCAAGGGCAAGGGGCATAGACCATCCAGTAAGTGGGGATCAAAAATTTGGTTCCACTATTTTCAAACTGCCAGAGTGCCAGACCACATAGACAGTGCATGCTTTCAAAATTGTAAAAATGGTATTGGAATCCTTAGCACATCACCTACCTCAGGGATAAAAGAGAGAGGATGTGAAGAGGTAGAAAAAGTAGATGTAAGGACTGCTTTAATCATTAGTATTTCTTGTGTTCTACTGCTGCATGTCAATCACTGTGAAAAATAAAGAATGGGAGGAGGTTGCTTTGCTCTCACCAGAGAAGAAGAGCTGACCTAAGAGTTTGGAGATTCTGGTGCATGTATACTGGAATTTGAGGGATAATGGGGACTAGTTCTTGACTCATGCCTAAAAAGTCTAAAGATCAGCACTTTTCTACAACAATAGAATAAAAAGTCTTCACTCAAAGGAAGTCACACTTCCAGAGTGATGCCTGTGTGGTTTCCATGTGTTAGAAAGGAGATAACAGGGTCATTTTAAAAATGACTCTACCTAAATCTCCTTCCTTCAAAGACTAAGGAGAGCTTGGTATAAAAAGGCTAAGGTGTTAGAGGCAGAAGCTAAAGGGTATTGAATGTGGCCAGCTAGAGGACTAACACCTGCACCAGGGAACAGCAGTTGAAGATCAACAGATATGATGCAGGAAACAAACAGCTTTAGACATCCACCACACCCAGAGGGTATCACTGCAAGATTACAAATAAGACTTCCTCTGCCCCATAACTTTCCTATCTCCCATTGCATCACAAAATAATTCTCTGCTAGGGGAAGATGTCAAGTGAAGATAACAACAGAAGCTTTCCCATCCCATCCTCATTACAGTACAGGGGAAAAGAAGTTTTAAATTGAATGAGAATTCAGTGTTTCACATTCCAGTGGGCTGATCTGTTATTAAAATCTGGCAAAACAAAATATTCAGGGAGTACCTGAGAACGACCAAATGTCCTATGATATCTGCCAGAAACTGATTAAAGATAAATGAGCCCTAGAAAAAAAAGGTGGCAGTTTATAGGAGCAGTTGTTGGGATCTAATCCTGTAGCATGCCTGCTTCCTAACTTGTTTAAGACTTTCAATAAACTTGTTTCATATACATTTAAATGTATTTAATTCTCATAGTAACTCTAAAGAAGTAAGAGGTGTTATTTCCTTAGGTAGATAAAAGATGGCCATAAACTCTCTCACACTCCTTCTTTCAAGAGGTGGAGTCTATGTGTCCTCGCCTTCATTGTGGGTCATCTCTGTGACTGCTGTAATTTCCAGGCCCAGGCCTCAAGTAACTGATAGTTTCTACTTCCTTTCTCTTAGAAAACTCTCTAGGGAGCCTGAGCTACAATGATGTCCAACTACCTTGAGGTTTTCATGATAGAGAGGCTACTGTATGCGCACCAGTCAAGTAGCTTTGGCTGAGCCCAGTCATATCCCACACAAGGTGCCAGACAAGAGAGTGAAGCCATCTAGGACCCTCTAGACCAGAACATCTCCGAAAGAGTACCAGTGAATGAGCTCAGTAAACACTTCATGAAACAGAGAAATTATCCAGCTGAGCCCTGCCCAAATTAATGACTCAGAAAACAATGGTTTTTGTTTTAAGCCAGTAAGCTTTAGAGTTATTTGTTATACAACAAAAAGTGATCAGAATATCCCCCATTTTATAGATGGGGGAAGATCAAAATGTTCCTCCCAAAAATAGTTATCAAATGATAGGAAACTTTTAGTGTTAAACCTTTGCATCTGTAAATTCTTTTCACTATATCATGCTCCCTCAAAGCCAAATAGTGGACTGATTGGGACACTTACTCCTGATTAGGTCACTTCTTATTTATTCCAGATATAACAACAACAATAGGCTAGTGTATAACAGATAGGAAATTGGGATGGACTTCAAGTAATGTTTGGGACGCGTTTTCTTTTTTAAAGCCTAAAACTGAGGTCCTGGTTAATCAATTTTATAGGTCAACTTACCTGACACGTTGCTTTTTTTTTTTTTTAATAAAATAATGTTTTATTGTGTTTTTCATGAAAGTTTACACAGAAAATTAGATGTTTTTGTTTGTTTTGTGTATAATTGTGAATTTGTTAGCACTTAATATTTGTTCCCTTCATTTAGCTATTTACTGTATATTTCCTTATGGAAATTTTATATGTATTTATATGTGTATGTATACGGTGCATGCAAGTGTCCATTCATTCATTCATCGGCTCCTGCACTGCTTCTTAACTTTTCATGGCTTTATGACTGGTTTCCATGATTAGGTAAAAGCTTGAGTGTAGTGATAGGGTTTTACATTTCTTTCCGTCTCTCAGAAGAGAGATTTTAACCTGTGGTGTGTGCAATGATTCCTACTTGGATTCCAGGGATTTGTAAACTCCCTTGAATTTCAAATAAAAAGTTGCATTTAATTGCAAATGTGCATTTTTTAGAGAAAAGTGTCAAAACTTTTGTTGCGTTCTCAAATCTATTTTATTTATTTATTTATTTTTAATTACAAATCACTGTTCTTGAGCACTTAGCAGAATCGCGGGCTTAGAGTAAATTCACGGTAAATATTGTTGATTTAACTTATGCTTTAAAACAAGATATTCCCTTAGTATTTATGGAACTAACTAACAGCAAATGTTTTTGCATTGGGACTCTACTAGACTACATTAAGATTAAACTTAAAAAAAATAATAATAAACCTATACTAAAGTCCAAATGAGGAATAAAAAGAAATAAAATATAAATCCACCTATAATTTCTTCACTCAGAAATAACCCTGTTAATATTTTACAAAATATTTTGTAAGTTTCTCTTTCTCTCATCTTCTGTAGATAGCTTACTAAATATATAATTATATTTAAAAAAATTACTATTATTCCATTTTGTCTTTTTGAGGCAATCATTTTATTTTCACTCTAAAACCAAAATTCATGCCTTCACAAAGAAGTCAGGTGTTTGAGTCATTTCTTCCTTCCTGATCCTTCCCAAGAGTTATCAACAGTGACCTGGGAGTTCAACCTCATCCAGACCCTGAGTCAATAAAAGGAAGACCTGTTGAGATATCAGAAATTCTATACTCTCTGTGGATTATAAAAATAATCTGCTTCCCCTAGATTCAATGTGTTAAGTGAATGCAGTAAATTTAATTCCTGAATCTCCAAGAAAGCAAGAGGCTAGAGCTTCCTTCCTATTTGTGACAGGTTTTATCTGCTTGGTCTTACTCTCTGATGCATTTTTCACTGCACCAGTACCATATGGCTGAATGGCAGACACCCAGGCCCACTGACTAGTAGCTGCCAGTCATGATTCCTAGGGTAGGATCCTGCTCTTTCATTCTTTACATTGGCTTGGAAAGCTCTCCAAACTTGTGATTTTTACTCCACAACTGATGCCCCAAATGTCATTAATTTTGAAAACTTAGACATTGTACAACGTCACACCTTCATGCATCATATTCTATAGAAAATTACATTAGCTCAAATTGCATTTGAGTGTTGTGCACTCACCCCTGCAGTTTGGAAATCTTAGCTTCTCATTGGGACCCGTAATCTATTTCCCTAAGCTCCAGTTTATGCCACCTTCTAGCTTACTCTCCCTTACTAGTGAGGTTTCCAGGTCTGCCACATGACCAGTAGATTTACTACAATTTGGGGATACTTCCAATTGATGGTAGATTGCTTGAGCATTTTGCATTCTTGAAGTTGTTACATTAGTTACCCTTTGAAGCAACTTAGCATGGAAACCATTAGAAGATTCTTAACCTTACATTTTATATCTTTCAGGCCTCTGTGCAGTCTCTGAGAGAGAGGATCTTGAACATTACATCAATACTGGGGCCCTGGTGGTCCAGTGGTTAAGCATTTGGCTGCTAATCAAAAGGTCAGCAGTTCGAATCCACTAGCTGCTCTTTGGAAGCCCTCCGGGGCTGTTCTACGCTCTCCTGTATGATCGCTATGAGTAGCAATTGACTCGATGGCAACAGGTTTGGCTTTTTTGGTTTTAACGATGAAAGTATCTATTTCAATTTTATATCTCTATAAAACCTATTCTCCTTGTCTGAGGCTGGGTTCTCTAGAGAAGCAAAACCAGTGAAACGTATACCCATCGTTGCCGAGTCAATTCTGAATCATAGCAAACCTATAGGACTGAGTAGAACTACCCCTATAGGGTTTCCATGGAGCAGCTGGTGGGTTCGAACTGCTGACCTTTTAGTTAGCAGCTGTAGCTCTTAACCACTACGCCACCAGGGCTCCAGTGGAGCATATAAATATATAGAGAGAGAGCTAAACATATATCAAGAAAATGGCTCACATATTTGTAGATGTCGGAAAATTCCAAATGTGTGAGTCAGGCTGGAGGCTTCTCCTGATTCAGGTAGCTGCAGAGGCTGGCGAACCCAAGATCAGCAGGTCAGACAGCAAGCCTCTGGCCCACAGGCTTTGAAGGCCAATGAATCCCAAGATAGACAGGTAAGATGCTACCTTAAGGCTCAAGAACTTGAGGTCAGATGAACTGGAGCCAGCTGCAAGATTGAGAGTGAGCAAAAGCTTTGCCAGAAAGTCCACCTATATTGGATGCAGGCCACACCCCCAAGGAAACTCCCTGTCAACTGAATGGCTGCTCCTACCAGATCTTATCATGGAGGTGACCACATGTTATCAGGTTTCATTAAGGAGGTGATCACATCATTATGTAGCTGCCAAACTACATCATAACTGCCAAACCACTGAGAATCATGGCTCAGCCAAGGTGATAAACAACTTTAACCATCACACTCTTCCACTATTTAAAAAAAAAAAACTTCCATTCTCTATTTTTATATTTTACTTCATTTTTTCCTCACCTGACTTATGATATTTTAAAGTGACTATTTGCAAAGGAAAATATTCTGAAATTCCCATAATGGCTGAAAAACAACCTAATACTTGTTCATATTTATTTGGTGCACATTGGCTAGAATTTTTTTTTTCTGTTTTCTTTTTTCCTTTAATTACATAATCATCTCCACAGAGTCATTATATCAAATAAAACTATTAATTCATTCATTTAATGAATATTTGTTGAGTACCTACTCCATACTAAGTATTGTTCCAGGCTTGGAGAATATAAAAAAATAAACAAAAAACCCATTGCCATCGAATAGATTCTGACTCACAGTGACCCTATAGAACAGAGTAGAACAACTCCACAGGGTTTACAAGGCTATAATCTTTATGGAAGCAGGCTGCCACATTTTTTCCCATGTAATAAAATTGTCAAAAATAATGCCCTCATGAATCTCACTTACTATGCAAGGGAAATACAGACAATAAACAAGATAAATGCTAAAGTGAAAAAAAAAATAAAGCTGAAAATGAATACTCATTACCATTGAGAATATTCTTACTCATAACGACTCCTTAGCACAAGAGTGGAACTGCCCCATAGGGTTTCCAAGGAGTGGTTGGTGAATTTGAAATGCTGACCTTTGGTTAGCAGCCTGAGCTCTTCCCCACTGTTTAAGATGTGATGGCGAAGAAAGGCTGCACTGAGAAGGTGATGTTTGAAGAATTTGTGAAAACAAGCCATGCATACTCCAGGAGAGGGAACATTCTAGGTAGAGGAAAAGCAAATACCAAAGAACACAGAAAAAACAAAATTTTTTTAAGTAAGCTTTATATCATTTTTTACATATTTCCAAATGATTATCAAACAGCACTTGGGAGTAAAGAAGTATAAGAAGATAATTCTCTTTTCATAATTGATATTTTCAGAAAAGGTGATGGTCAACACTTATTTAGGCCCATCTAAAGTAGAACTGGATATTCGGAACAGGAATTTTAGAAACATCTATGGCATTTTAAAGGCACACCACTGGTATAAATTTATAACACGTTTGCTTGGGATAAGAATTACCGTATTTCTACATAATTGATGAACCAAGTCTACAAAGTATTAGCTATGATAGCACGGTCTCTCACAAGTAAACTTCATTAGACATTCTAAGGGGAAAAAACAAAACAAGTTACTAAATCAGGAATACTCCTGTTCCGTTTAAGCAGTGGCCCTCAACAGGAGTGGGTTGATTTTGCCCCACATCCAAAAGACATTCTGCAAAGTCTGGAGATATTTTTGTCACAACTTGTGGGAGGAGATTGATGCTGGACTCTAGTGGCTGTGGTAAAAGTGGTTAAAAAAAGTGGTTAGAGGCCAGGAATTCTGCTAAAATGAATAGGACATTTTCCTTACCACAAAGAATTTTTCAACCCAAAATCTCAATACTTTCAAGATTGAGAAACCCTGCATTAGGACAAACAAGTGGCCAGTATAATTTCAGTCCAGTAAGTGACACAGAAACAAGCAAGAAATGAGAGTTAACAGGGTACTAGATCTGGCAGGTTCTATAGGTCAGAGTAACAACTGTGGCCAGTGGTGGGTTTTGATCAGGGATATCGTGATTAGAATTGTATTTTAATTGAATCACTGTGGCAGGTTTGTTGAGAATAGGGGCAAGGTCAGAGCAGGGAAAACAACTAAGAAGCTATCACAATAGTCTTGTTAATAATTTGAATAAAGGTGGCTTAGATCAAGGTGGTGACAGAACAAGTGTTAAGACATGCAAATATATCGAAGAGAGAGCAGGACTTACTAACATATTGGATATTGTGTGTAAAAGAAAAGAGGAGTCAAAATGAATTTCAAGGTTTTGACCTAAGTAAGTGGAAAAGTAGACTAGCCAATAGCTGAGATGGAGAGACAACTCTTGTAGATCAAGATCTGTGGGAAGAAAAGTATGATGGATGGATTAATGGATAGAAAAACAGCTATAGATGAGGAAAAATGCCTGACATATACACATCAACAAGCCTGTGCCCAACCTAGCTACTCATATGTATTTTTAAAAATAACTAATACATATCGAGTTCCTATAATGAACTTGGTATTACACTATGTTTTACACACTATATTAGTCATGGTCTTGTCAGGTAAACAGAAACTACTCTAGCTATTTGAACTGAAGGTATTTTATGTAAGGAATTTGTAACACAGCTGTTGGAGAGCTAGAAAAGAAAAAGAGAGAAAGAGAAACAACTTCTGTCCCTAAGTCTGGGAGAACAAAAGATTATAGGAATGTAGGAATAGGCAGATAGCATCAGTCAGAGGAATACTGTGATTCACTCATATAGCCAAGTTAGAACATGTAGAAACAACACATGGTTTTCAGAAAAAAATCAGTGGTGAATAGTCATACAGATAGCCAAGATCTAAGAAATTTCAAATTTGCTTTGGTAAAGCAAGTATTGAAAAGTACATGATAGTCTTTCAGTGTGTCAACTTGGCTAGACAATATTCCCCCATTATTCTATCAAACACTAATCTAAATGCTTCTGTGAAAGTATTTTGTAGATGTGATTTAAATCTATAAACAGTTGACTTTAAGTAAAGGGAGATTATCCTAATCAGGGTGGGCCCGATTCAATCAGTTGTAGAAGGGGCTTCCTTGAAGAATAAGAAATTTTACCTGTGACTAGCAGCTTCTGTCCATGCTTGAGAGTTCTAGCCTGCACTTCATAATGGTCTTCTTTATGGATTTCAGAGTAGCATGGCTTGTCTCCACAATTGTGTAACCCAATTCCTTGCAATAAACCTTTAAATATGTAATCTTCATTTCTTAATGATTCTGCTTTTCTGATTGAACCTGACTGATCCAAGTGCTAAAAAAAGAAGACCAGAAGCAGGGTATATATAGCAAAGGACAGGTCAATGAGCAAAAGAGGAAGAAACAGGGAATGGATTGGAAGTAATAAAAATAAGATGGAACCTTGACAAATGAGGTAGCCTGTGCCACAGTCCTGGAAGTTTTATCTTTTCTATTTGGACAGTAGTCAGTTTAAGCATACCTTACTATTGGGTCTGAGGTAGAAATGCTCAGTTGAAACCACTCATATGAAGTCACAGAAAAGGAGAGCTATTGACTTTGGTAGATTGTTACCCTAAAGGCTCCAAATGGATCATACCTGATAGTCACAACCTGGTGTAGTCCCCTCCCATGTTGATGCTGGTTTGACCAGCTGATTTGCTTTGTCTATTGGAATAAACTGGGCAGAGTAAATGCTTGATAAGTAGTTGGGTATTGGGGCTTGTACCCTTGGAATACTGCCTGAGACTTCATATAAAGAAGCCCAATACAGCCTCCTTGAATAAGAGCAGCCACAGGGAAAGAGAGAGAGGCTCAACTTTTCAGCCATCCTTGCTGAGCCCAGCCCCCATCAGGGACGCAAGACCACACAAGACCAACAGAAAATACAGTGACCAATCCACAAACTAAATTTTGGAGTTGTTGGCAATAACTGATATACTGATGTTCTTTGACAATTCTGTATCCTGGGAGTACAGTCCCAAATGTTAATGGTAGAGTGCAATATGTAATGTTTTATCCATATTTATTTTAAGAAATTTAATTCTTCAGGCTGATCATTTTGAAATTCATAATGGTTAGAATTTAAATTCCTTTTTTTGCTTTAATTTCTACCTTAAAAAGATATAAAATTAATATAATTGTATAAAATAATTATCTGACAATAAGTGATACAGTAATCACTGTAAACTGAGGAAAAAGGAAGATGCAATGCCAATAACATTCCTAATAGGCAATTTTATACAATGTCACAGAACAATGTTATGACAGAATAAAACATCCTGCTACGCAGCAGGGAGGCAAAGTTCTTCCAACTGTTTGAGTCAGAGCCATTCAGGGATGTAGCTCCTAAATGATAGCTAATCCCCTCTGAAGATATGGTTCTGCTTCCTGATACGTATTTGGAAAACTTCCAAGAGAACATTTTTGCTGCTGCTGCCATTGTTATCTGGACCACATCCACTGAATTTCTCTTTCACTCCAGACATCAGAGTTGGATTCAGATGTGCAGGACCCAGGTTCCCTAGGTTTGTTTTTGTCCTGAATTTTGCATACTCTTAAAACTATACAGGCATACCTTGGAGATATTGCAGGTTTGGTTCCAGACCACTGCAACAAAACGAATATTGCAATAATGAGAATCAAACAAATTTTTTAGTTTCCCAGTGCATATTTATGTTTACACTATACTGTTGTCTATTAAGAGTGCAATAGTATTATGTGTAGAACAAAATGTGCATACCTTAATTAAAAAAATACTTCATTGCTAGAAAATGCCAACCATCATCTGAGCCCTCAGCAAGTCATAATCTTTTTGCTGGAGAAGGGTTTTGCCTCGATGTTAATGGCTGCTGACTGATCAAGATGGTGGTTGCTAAAGGTTGAGGTGGCTGTGGCAATTTCTGAAAATAAAACAAGAATAAAGTTTGCTGCAGTGATTTATTCTCTTGAGAAAATTTTCTCTGTAGTATGTGATACAGTTTTATAGCATTTTACCCACAGTAGAACTTTCAAAATTGGAGTTAGTCCTCTCAAATCCTGCCAATGCTTTAGCAACCAAATTTATATAATATTCTAAATCCTTTGTTGTCATTTCACCAATGTTGACAGCGTCTTCACCCGGAGTAGATTTCATCTTAAGAAACCACTTTCTTTGTGCATCCGTAAGAAGCGACTCCTCATCTGTTAAAGTTTTATCATGAGATTGCAGCAATTCAGCCACATTTTCAAGCTGCACTTCTAATTTCTAGTCCTCTTGCTATTTCCACCACATCTGCAGTTACTTCCTCCACTGGAGTCTTGAACCCCTTAAAGTCATCCATGAGGATTGGAATCAACTTCTTCCAAACTCCTGTTAACGTTGATCTTTTGACCTCCTCCTATGAATCATGAGTGTTTTTAATGGCATCTAGAATAGTGAATCCTTTCCAGAAGGTTTTCGATTTACTTTGCCCAGATCCATCAGAAGAATCACTCACTATGGCACCTATAGCCTAATGAAATATATTTCTTAAATAATAAGACTTGAAAGTCAAAGTTACTCCTTGATCCATGGACTGCAGAATGGGTGTTGTATTAGCCAGCATGAATACATTAATCTTGTACATCACCATCAGAGCTCTTGGGTAACCAGGTGCATCGTCAAGAATCTTTTTTTCTGAGCAGTAGGTCTCAACAGTGGGCTTAAAATATTCATAAACCAAGTTGTAAACAGATGTGCTCTCAACTAGGTTTTGTTTTTCCATTTATAGAGGAAAGGCAGAGTAGGTTTAGCATAATTCTCAAGGGCTCTAGGACTTTCAGGATGGTGAGCATTGACTTCAACTTAAAGTTGCCAACTGCATTAGCCCCTAACAATAGAGTCAGCCTGTCGGATGAAGATTTGAAGCCAGGCATTGACTTCTCCTCTCTAGCTATGAAAGTCTTAGATGACATCTTCATCCAATATAATCCTATTTCATCTACATCAAAAATCTGTTGTTTAATGTAGCCACCTTCATCAATTATCTTAGGCTAGATCTTCTGGATTCTTTGCTGTAACTTCTACGTTAGCACTTGCTGCTTCCCTTTGCATTTTTATGTTATGGAGATGGCTTCTTCCCTTAAACTTCATGAACCAAACTCTGCTACCTTCAAACTTTTCTTCTGCAGCTTCCTCATCTCTTTCATACTTCATAGAATTGAAGAGAGTTAAGCCCTTGCTCTGGATTAGGTTTTGGCTTAAGGGAGTGGTGTGGCTGGTTTGATCTTCTATCCAGACCACTAAAACTTTCTCCGTATCAACAATAAGGTTGTTTCACTTTCTTATTATTTGTGTGTTCACTGGAGTAGCACATTTAATTTCCCTCAAGAACTTTTCCTTTACATTTACAACTTGGCTAACTGTTTGGCACAAGAGGCGTAGCTTTCAGCCTGTCTCAGCTTTCAGCATGCCTTCCTCACTAACCTTAATCATTGCAAGCTTTTGATTTAAAGTGAGAGATTTGCAAACCTTCCTTTCACTTGAACACTTAAAGGCCATTGTAGGGTTATTAATTAGCCTAATTTCAATATTGCCCTGTCTCAGGGAATAGGGAGGCCCAAGGAGAGAGAGCAAAAAGAGGGAATGGCCAGATGGTGGAGCAGTCAGAACACACACAACATTTATCGATTAAGTTTGCCGTCTTATATGGGCATGGTTCGTGGCACCCCACGAAAATTACGATAGCAACATCAAAGAGTTCTGATCACAGATCACCATAACAGATATAACAATAATGAAAAAGTTTGAAATATTGTGAGAATTACCAAAATGTGGCAGAGACACACAAAGTAAGCACATGTTGTTGGAAAAATGATGCTGATAGACTTGCTCCACATAGGGTTGCCACAAACCTTCAATTTGTAAAACAGTGCAATATCTGCAAAGCTTAGTAAAGCAAAGAGCGATAAAATGAGGTATGCTTGTACCTTCTTTTTGGACCTGTAAGGGTCTTTATCTCTTTAATCCCTAAGGATCCTTGTATTTTTCGCTGTATTAGTGATCTAATTGTCCCACTGGCCAGCTGGTCTAATGGAAACACATGATGCCAATTACTAGTCATCGTATCTCTTAATCTGATTGACCAGTGAATGCAAT
This sequence comes from Loxodonta africana, assembly GCF_030014295.1. NCBI lineage: Eukaryota > Metazoa > Chordata > Mammalia > Proboscidea > Elephantidae > Loxodonta > Loxodonta africana. Next base: position 110,559,424 of record NC_087344.1, read on the forward strand.
CTTAAACCACTCTGACTTTCAGAAATGCAAAATGGGGAGAATTACTAAGCAACCCTTCTATCCCCTTTTGGTTGGAGTGGTAAAAAACTTCCTACTAGAAAACCTCTCTCCCAAGGGGAAAAAAGAATCAATGTTTCCATGGCCTTTGCTCACTTTGCTCACTACCTGTTTTAAATTATGAATCATCTATACATTATAGAATTAGATTTTCAGTACCTCGAGGAAAAAATGTAGTAAGTTAATGGACTCTAGATTCAGGTAAATAGACAAGAATTTACTAGCCAAGGTGACTATGGCCAAGTTACTTAACTTCTCTAGTCTTTAGTTTCCTCTTCTGAAAATCAGTTCATAAGCTTGTGATTAGTAAAGAAAGATAAAAAAAAAAACTAGCTGTTACAAAACCCATGACTGATTTTGTGGCATATACCCAACGCTTCCCACCCTCCCCTCTCCAAAAAAAAAAAAAAAAAAAATTGCCGTCAAGCCATTCCTGACTCACAGAACTGAGCTGAACTGCCCCGTAGGGTTTCCAAGGCTGTTACCTTTACAGAAGCAGACTTCTACATCTTTCTCCCTTGGAGAGGCTGCTGGGTTCAAACCACTGACCTTTCAGTTAGCAGCAGAGCTGCTTAACCACTGCACCAGCAGGGCTCCTTGTTTAATGACAGTAGCTATGAGTAGAGACCATGGTTATTTCTTCTCATGTTTTCTTGAGAGAAGAATCGATAACAACAAAAATATCCCAAATTCCAGCCGTCTCATTAATTTCACAGAAAACAAATCTTTTTTTTTTTTTTTTTGTAGTTTAGATGAAGGTTTACAGAGCAAACTAGCTTCTCATTAAACAATGAATACACATATTGTTTTGTGACATTGGTTGCTACCACCACAACAGGTCACCACTCTCTCCTTCTTGATCTTAGGTTCCCCATTACCAGCTTTCCTGTCCCCTCCTACCTTCTCTTCCTTGACCCTGAGCTGGTGTGCCCCTTTAGTCTCATTTTGTTTTATGGGCCTTTCTAATCTTTGGCTGAAGGGTGAACCTCAGAAGTGATTTCAGTACTGAGCTAAAAGGGTGTCTGGGGGCCATACTCTCGGGGTTTCTCCAGTCTCTGTCAGACCAGTAAGCCTGGTCTTTTTTTGTATGTGTGTATGTGAGTTAGAATTTTGCTCTACATTCTTCTCCAGCCCTGTCCTGGACCTTCTACTGTGATCCCTGTCAGAGCATTCGGTGGTGGTAGCTGGGCACCAGCTAGTTGTGTCGGACTTAGTCTGGTGTAGGCTATAATAGTTGCGGTCCATCAGTCCTTTGGACCAATCTTTCCCTTGTGTTTTTTGGTTGTCTTCATTCTCCTTGCTCCGAAGGGGTGAGACCAGTGACTATCATAGATGGCCGCACACAGGCTTATAAGACACCAGAAACAACTCACCAAAGTAGAATGCAGAACAGTTTCTTCATAAACTGTTATGCCAATTGAGCTAGATGTTTCCCGACACCATGATCCTCAGAGCCCTCAGCCCAGTAATTTGGTCCCTCAGGGAGTTTGGATGTGTCTATGTAGCTTCGGAAAACTCTGGTGGCATAGTGGTTAAGTGCTACGGCTTCTAACCAAAAGATCGATGGTTCAAATCTAGAGGACATTTCTACTCTGTTCTGCAGGGTTGCTATGAGTCGGAAATGACTCGACGGCAGTGGGTATGGAGCTTTCATGATCTTGCCTTGGACAAGTTGTGCTGGCTTCCCCAGTATTGTGTACCCTTCACTGAAGTTACCACTTATCTATTGTCTTTTTAGTGTCTTTCCCTCTGCACTCCTCCCCTCCTTCACAACCATTAAAGATTATTTCTTTTTGTGTGTAAATTTTCTCATGAGCTTTTATAGTAGTGGTCTCATACAATATTTGTCCTTTTGTGACTTACTTATTTCACTCAGCATAGTGCCCTCCAGATTCACCCATGTTGTGAGATACTTCACAGATACGTCATTGTTCTTTATTGTTGCATAGTATTCCATTGTGAATACGCACCATAGATTGTTTATCCATTCATCTGTTGATGGGCACTTAGGTTGTTTCCATCTTTTTTACTATTGTGAGCAATGCTGCAACGAACATGGGTGTGCATATGTCTATTAGTGTAATGCCTCTTATTTCTCTAGGATATATTCCTAGGAGTGGCATTGCTGGATCATATGGTATTTCTAGCTTTTTAAGGAAGTGCCAATCATTTTCCAAAATGGTTGTACCATTTTGCATTCCCATCAGCCGTGCATCTGAGTTCCAATCTCCCCACAGCCTCTCCAACTTTTACTATTTCCTGGTTTTTTGATTCATGCCAGTAATATCAGTAAGATAGTATCTCATTGTGGTTTGGATTTGCATTTCTGTAATGGCTAGTGATCATGAGCATTTCCTCACGTATCTGTTAGCCACTACAGAAGACAAATCTTTGTCAATAACTTATTTGCTGACCAGCAAAACGCTTAAGGTCTCAGATAGGAAAATGTTCCCTTTTCTTGTTTGTTATAGAAGGTAATTCTGGAGTGGATTTGAGGAGCATCACATCTGTGGAGCTGAGGCTGAGTCATTCATCAAAGGCTGTTGTTAGTAGTCATCAGTATCTGCTCTAATAGTGACACCCTCTCTTCTCCTGGTGATTCTAAGTTGTGCCATCACTTATGGGTGTTAAATGTGCTTTCTCTATGTTGTGGCTTTTATGAACAAAGCCTTCAAGCTAGTACCCAAGTGCTGGGACAAAATTGGGCACTTTGAAAATGAAAAGCCCAGTGTATGTGCTGAAAGTTGTTAATAATACACCATCTTTACAATTGCTTTTTTTTTTACAATTGCTTTTCAGGGCAAACTTTAGACTGTCTGGGCTTTTGTAGCTTGGAGGCTATATGTAAAAAAAGAAAAGAAAAAACCTGTTTTCTGAGATGGAGATTATTTGTAGAGAATAAGGTGGATATAATGAGATAAGCATTGAACTTGGCATCAGAAGAGCTGGGTGGCATCCCAGCTCAACTTACAAGTGACTTTGTTCTAATGGCTTACCACCTGGGGTCTCAGTGTCCTCACTGGGAAATTGGAGATGATCATACCTATTCCAGAGGGCTCTGTGATATAATGCACGGGACAATACTTTCCACTGTAAATGTTAAATAATGTGTAAGGAATCAGGGAGTCTCTGGCAGTGCAAATGGTTAATGTATTTGGCTGCTAATTGAAAAGTTTGAGGTTCAAGTCTACCCAGAGGCATCTCAGATACACTCGCAAAAAATTAGCCATTTGGTATACAGTTCTAATCTGACACACATGGGATCACTGTTAATCATAATCAACTCAATGGCAAGTGTTTTATTTATTTTTGGGATAAGAATCAAAACTGAATAGGAAACTTGTTAAAATGCCAGTTCCTGGGCCCACCTCCAGAAATTCTGACTGATTTGGGTTAGATCTGGATGAGATCTAAAAACCTAAATATTTAGTATGCACTGTACATGATGTTGATGCGGGTTGTCTGTGGACTAGAATTTCAGAAACCCTGTAATTTTTGTGCATTTTACACTTTTGAGTACTACTAACCCAAACCTGTTGCCATCAAGTTGATTCTGACTCACAGTAACCCTATAGGTCAGAACAGAACTGCCTCACAGGGTTTCCAAGGTTGTAAATCTTTGCAGAAGCAGATTGCCACATCCTTCTCCGGAGCAGCTGGTAGGTTCACACTGTTCACCTTTTGGTTAGCAGCTGAGTGCATTAACCACTGTGCCACCAGAGCTTCTTTTTAGTACTACTAGTTTTTTTAGTGGCCATAGTGGCATAGTGGTTAAGAGCTTGGCTGCTAACCAAAACGTCAGCAGTTCAAATCCATCAGCTGTTCCTTGGAAACCCTATTGGGCAGCTCTATTCTGTCCTGTAGGGTTGCTATGAATCAGAACCAACTCAACAGCACCTAACAACAACAGTGGCCATAAAAGAAGCAAATAGACCATTTTTCTCTAAACTTTGAAAATACAATATATGAATATCCTTGAGGCAAATATACGGATTCAGCATGCCTTTCTTCCCCATTGATTTCAAAATAATTTTTCTACCCTAAAGTGAAACAAAGGATGAAAATGTTAATTAATTAATTAATTAAGACAAAACCTAATATACTAACCACCGTAATACTATGTGCCTAAACATACTTAAGGCTTCAGTGTAGAAAGAAAAGACCGAAAGAGAGCAAAAGGTGATATCAGCTTGCGTAAGGTGGGTAACATCACTGACCTGTGGCATCTCATTAACCATATACCTGTGATCTCAAAAATAACCTGAATGCCTCTTAATACCAAAGGATTGTGACAAAACAGTAAATGGGAGAAACCAATATATGAAAGAATATCACAGTATAAGCCTTAGTTGTCATTGTACAATTTATAATATTCCAGAAAGAGGTTTTGAAATTAGTTTCCCTGAGATTGCTATACAGACAACCTTTACTAGTGCTGTTATGTAACCAACAGGATTAAACTATTCCCCCTCCTCTTCGCATCACACCCAGGCTCTCTGAATTCCTGATGAGGCATTTCTGTGTTACAGTCTAAGGTCATCTTCCTGCTTCTCTGCTCAAGGCCACTTCCACTCACCAACTGCCCCCCACCCTCCTATTTGGACATAAGCAATAAGCCTCAAACCTGTCCTTAGATAAACTTCATGCATCATACAAACACCCCCCGATGCCATATTGCACCCCCCTCTGTACCCATTAGTTCCTGAAATTGCCCACCTATTCCTAGAAACTTCATGAATTATGCATGTTCCCTATCCAAACCCTATAACTGCCTTAGAATCCTCAACCTCAGGTTGTTTGATCCGAGACTTAGTCTCTGAGCTCCTTGCTTGACTGCTTTGTAGTAAAGCCTATTTCTCTTTCTCAAAGGCCTGGTGTCTCCCAATTGACTCAAGGAGCACCGCCAGACAGGACTTATTCTCACTGGGTTACAAACGCTAGCAACCCAGATGGTACTTTTATTCCGCTTCTAATTTTGGCTGCATGGCTCCAGGGAGTACCTCCCACCACTAGGCATGACTGCCTTCCCTCAGGCCAAGCCAGCAAATTTCTTCTGGAGGCAAGAGTGAAACTGACTTTCTTGGCCAGAGCTTTTCCTAGATCCACAGGGACCACTTTTCCAAGGTTGAGAAATGGACTCTGGGTAAGGATCTTGATCTGGTGAGTACTGGGTGAACAGTGATACAAGTACCTAAGGGCTTCTGAGAAGGTGAGTGACTTAGGAACCAATGGCAAGCCTAAGAAAACTGCTGTTTCTGTCAGAATCTGGCTGGTTGAGGGTTAAGCCAGTGTGAACCCAAGAGAACTGCTGTTTCTATCAGATTCTGGCTGGTTGAGGGTTATACTGTTCTGGCCATAAGAAAACCCTGTTGCACCTTGGTTGTTGTGGTTTTAGTACTTCTGATTTTTCTGGTATTAGCCTAGGTCCTGGTTTTTCTAGTTTCTCATTTTGGCCTAGGCTCAAGCATGGGGAATGCACGAGATTTACCAAAGTGCAATTCCTAGCATGCATCCTAACTAATTGGGATTTTTTTTTTAGTTATGATCCTATGAAAAAAGATAGAATGAAGTTTTTCCTCAGTGTTGCATGGCTACAATATCAGTTGGCTGGTGAGGAACATTGGCATCAAAATGGTTTCCTGAATTACAAGACTATTCTCCAGTTAGATTTGTTTTCCACCCAAGAAGGCAAATTGGATGAGAAATTGTATGTTGATACCTTTATGTCCTTGTATAAAAACAAAAACATTAAAAAGCCATGTAAAATTATGGGTCCAGCTGAGGTAAAGAGACAAAAGATCTTTGATTCCCCAGGGGAAGGTGATTTTTCCTCTCTTCCTTTGATGTCAGCCCCACCCTTGTAACTGCTAGATGGCTGAGCCAACCTCAAAAATGGTTTCCTCACTGCACATACCAAGTGGTGTGACTTCCAGACAAGGGACTTCCATACCTGAAACAGGGCAACAGGGAACAGGGCATTATCCACAAAGACAAGTTCCTACTTGGCAGGCGGAAAACGGAACCCCAGGATTAGTCTGGGTACACACTCCATTCTGTACATCTGATTTGTTCAATTGGAAAAACAATATCCCTTCTTATTGAGAGAACCCAAAACGTATGGCAGATTTTTTACTTCCAACTTTGCCATCTACCGCCCTACCTGGGGTTATTGTCAGGCACTCTTGGATATTATTTTGAGTCTGGAAGAGTGGGGATTAGTCTTAGGAAATGCCAGGGAAGAACTGGAGCACCTCCATCAGCCCAACAACCCTATGCGACAAGCTCCTGATTTAATGATACCTCCTTCTGAGCCTAGCTCAGACCCTAATGATCCTCCGGGAAATGGCAGGCTCAATCATTTTTTGGACTTGTCTTATTGCAGGGTTGAAAGGAGACACTTCAAAACAAACAAACAAAAAATGTAAATAAGTTCTACGAGGTCCATCAAGGACTGGATGAGTGTCCATCTACCATCTTTGAAAAAATTTTTGCTGCATTCCAACAATATATAGATGTAGACCTAGAAAACCCAGAGAAGGCAAAAATGATAAACATGGTATTTATTGGACAAAGTGCACCACACATTAGAAAGAAGTTACAAAAAGCCAAAGGCAGTCTACGTAAGAGCCTAGCACAATTAGTTGAAATAGCATTTAAAGTGTATACTAACAGAAGGCAGACCCGGGAAAAGAAAGAAACCCAGAAATTCAAACAGCAAGCAGCTCTCCTTGTGGGTCTCTAGTTCAGAGGCCTTTTGAACCAGGCAAACATAACTGCCCAAAGGGGCAACTGTGGGGGAGGAATCCATGAGTCTAGCGGATAAAGCTAATAGGGAGGCCTGGAGCTTCCATCTGTTTTCAGGTGGGAACTGCAGGCTCAGTCTTCCTTCTGAAAAGCTGATCTGAGCATTTAGTTTTGATAGCAGATCCCATCTGAGCAATGAGGTATGACGTTCCAGCATATATAGGAAGCTATGAGTCAGAGAGGTTTCTCCTACCTGGCACTCCATAGGCTGTAGGAAGGGTCTTCTAGAAGGCTTTCCTGTTACCCTGTATACTTGCACAGTTTGGGGATAAAGTGATTCTTTCAGGTGATTCAAAGCAAAATAGGCTGCTCCTGTATCAAGAAAATATACAGGGTTATTTCTCACCTTTAATGTAACCAAGTGTTCGGTGGATGAAGCTTGGAGGTGAGTGGATGCTCCCAGTCCTCATTAGTCTGAATCTGCAGGCTAGGCAGATTGAAGCATCTCAGGGGAAGCTGGGCTTTGGCTGGGTTTCTGTTTTGGACATTCCTTCTTTCAGTGCCCCTTCTGTTTAAAATAAACACACCGATTTTGACCATCCAGCAGGCAACCCATTCTTGCCAAATATGTACTCAAAACAACCAGACCCCCTACAACTAGAACCCAATATCAAGGACAGAGTTCAGGATAAGACTGGCAAATCGACTCCATTGACATGCCAAGAGCCCCTTGCAATTATAAATTTATGCTGGTATTCGTTGACACTTTTTCTGGTTGGGTACAAGCTTCCCCTTGTAAAACAGAGAAAGCATCAGAAGTTACAAAATGGCTCCTTAATGAAACCATTCCCAAGTCTGGCCTGCCTGCAACCATTGAAAGTGACAACAGATCTCGCTTCACCTTACAAATTATATAAGAAATCGCTAGCCTTTTAGGAATCAGCTGGAACTTGCACTCAGCCTGGAGACCACAGTCAAGTGGAAAAGTTGAAAAGATGAATCACACGCTAAAAAACCAAACTGCCAAAGCCTGTCAAGAAACAAAGATAATGTGGCCCCAAGCTTTGCCTTTAGCCCTCTTGTGAGTGTCAGTTGCCCCCAGAAATGGGCTCAAATCGAACCCTTTTGAAATTATGTATGGAAAACCATTTCTTAAAAATTACTTGCCTTCAGTCAATACTCAGGTCTCTGCCACTGAGGAGCTCACTCTCTGAAAATATTTGTTGTCTTTGTCTGGTGTCCTATCTTCTATTCACAGGTATGCCCTCAACAGTCTGAAATACCCTGTTGATGCCCCATTTCACCTGTTCCAGCCTGGTGACCAAGTTCTGCTGAAAACCTGGAAAGTGGAGCCCCTTGAACCCTGGTGGACCAGACCATACACTATTCTTTTAAGCACCCACTTAGCTTCTAAACTTGAAAATATCAAAGCTTGAATGCATCACATTCACTGTAAGCCTGTGCCACCCCAGAAGATCCTCTACAACAAGACCAACCTCAACAAAACAACTAGACCTACAAGCCTGTGCAGAACTTAAAATATCTGTGTAAAAAGAAAAACAAAGCTAATGCTTAACCCATGCCCTCCAGTCGGAGACCCCTCAACATGATTGCACTCCTAATGTTTATATTGCCCTTACCATCTTGGCAATCGTTGTGTTCTTCCTTCTCTTTTTACAGCATCTCCAGATCATTCCTTGCTTTCCTATATTTTGATGCCACGTTAAGCATCTCATGGACAGATAATTTTTATCTGAAACTAATCCCCTCAGTAGCCACTGGAGGCAATCTCACTGCCTGTTGCATATGTCAGCCCCTGCCTACCACTATGGAAAGTCTCCATGGCCCTTGGGCAGTTCCAATATCTGATGTTACACACCTAGAGAAGGTACTGCCTCCCAACAATAATGACCCTTTTGGTAGCCCTGGGTTAGAGGTAAGAGCCAGAAAAGCAAGTACTACCACTTCTTGTTTTAAAATTGAAAGCATATTTTACTAGATTATAGGTTCGGACAATATAAGCAATTTTACTTGGACTAATTACCCCACCTTTATAGAAGGAATAAAACACCTACAAAATTTAACTGGCCATGTTAATCTAGGAACTTACCCAGGTTGGTTCATTAATAACTATAAAACCAAAAACCAAACCCGTTGCCGTCGAGTTGATTCCGACTCATAACCACCCTATAGGACAGAGTAGAACTGTCCCATAGAGTTCCCAAGGAGTGCCTGGTGGATTCAAAACTGCCAACCTTTTGGTTAGCAGCCCATAGCTCTTAACCACTACACCACCAGGGTTTCCTTAATAACTACAGCATGACACAAAGCTAGGATACTCAGTTCAACGACATTGCCTATCCCTGATTTCATTCAGAGAGAAACAGCTCAAAAGTTGTAAGCCATATCCATATTTGCACACTGCCTGGATATTCTTTTTTTTTTTTTTTTGGTAGTAATTATACTAAAGCTGGAGTCAAACGTTTCACTTCACTGCTTACAAATGCTTCTTGCCCGGAGCTATGCTTGGTACTTGCACCGTTGGAACGTCCTTTCCCATAGTAATCACTTCCCCTTATGACCTCACTCTGCTAATGAAACCACCTACTAACTCCTAGAGGGAAAAAAGAGAAACCCAAACCTCAGACAACTCTGACAAAACTGAATGGGGCTTAACTGGAACCAAGCGTAATCCCATAGCTGAAACTGGCGATGGCTGGTTTATCATTCGAATGCTTATGATTTTTCCTCAGCTAGCAGCTGTTCGAGATGCTGTGTTATACCTACCAGAAACTATTCACATCCATTCCAAAACTACCAGCCAAGCTGTAAAAGCCCAGCAAACTTCCGTAAATTCCCTGGTTGGGATCATAATGGACCACCATATTGTCCTTGACTATACCTTAGCCAAAGAAGGGCGAATCAGCACCATAGCCAACACCTCCTGCTGTACCTGGATAAACACCAGCCATGAAGTAGAAGTCAGTCTCCACAAATGATAACAAATTGCCAATTGAGTGCATCCCCTTCTCCCACCCGCTGTAGGAGAAACTCTGTCTGGTTTGTGGTCATGGATAACCTCCATGCCTCCCAGCTTCCACTGGTTCTGGTCCTTTGTTATTCATTGATTATTCTTTCACTAATATGTCTGTTTCTGCCCTGTCTCTTAAACAGCCTGACCAAGTTCATTCAAAATCTCCTAGCAGTTGTGACTATCATGATGCTTCAGAAGTCCAACCATGTTCCTCTTTTTTTTTTTAATTTTTCTTGTGCTTTAAGTGAAAGTTTACAAATCAAGTCAGTCTCTCACACAAAAACTTATATATTAAATTTTTTTTTTTTATATATATACCTTGCTACATACTCCCAATTACTCTCCACCTAATGAGACAGCCTGCTCCCTCCCTCCACTCTCTCTTTTCATGTCCATTTCACTAACTTCTAACCACCTCTGCCCTCCAGGCAGAAGATGCCAATGCAGTCTCAAGTGTCCACCTGATCCAAGAAGCTCACTCCTCACCAACATCCCCCTCCAACCCATTGTCCAGTCCAATCCATGTCTGAAGAGTTGGCTTGGGGAATGGTTCCTGTCCCGGGTCAACAGAAGGTCTAGGGGCCATGGCCACCAGGGTCCTTCAGTCTCAGTCAGACCATTAAGTCTGGTCTTTTTATCAGACTTTGGGGTCTGCATCCCACTGCCCTCCTGCTCCCTCAGGGATTCTCTGTTTTGTCCCCTGTCAGGGCAGTCATCAGTTGTAGCTGGGCACCATCTACTTCTTCTGGTCTCAGACTGATGTAGCCTCTGGTTTATGTGGCCCTTTCTGTCTCTTGGGCTCATAATTGCCTTGTGTCCTTGGTGTTCTTCATTCTCCTTTGATCCAGGTGGGTTGAGACCCATTGCTGCATCTTAGATGGCCACTTGCTAGCACTTAAGACCTCAGATGCCACTCTTCAAAGTGGGATGCAGAATTTTTTTCTTAATAGATTTTATTATGCCAATTGACTTAGATGTCCTCTGAAACCATGGTCCCCAAACTCCTGCACCTGCCACACTGGCCTTTGAAACTTTCAGTTTGTTCAGGAAACTTCTTTGCTTTTGGATTAATTCAGTTTTGCTGATCTTGCCTGTATTGCGTGTTGGTTTCCCATCACCTAAAGTAGTTCTTATCTACTATCTGAATAGTGGATACCCCTCTCCCACCCTCCCTCTCCCTCTCATAACCATCAAAGAATATTTTCTTTTCTGTTTAAACTATTTCTCCAGTTCTTATAGTAGTGGTCTTATACAATATTTGTCCTTTTGCAACTGACTAATTTCACTCAGCATAATGCCTTCCAGGTTCCTCCATGTTATGAAATGTTTGACAGATTCATCACTGTTCTTTATGGATGTGTAGTATTCCACTGGATGAATATATCATAATTTATTTATCCATTCATACATTGATGGGCACCTTGATTGTTTCCATCTTTTTGCTATTGTAAACAGTGTTGCAATGAACATGGGTGTGCATGTATCTGTTCACGTAAAGGCTCTTATTTCTCCAGGATATATTCCAAGGAGTGAGATTGCTGGATCATATGGTAGTCCTGTTTCTAGCTTTTTAAGGAAGCACCAAATCAATTTCCAAAGTGGTTGTACCATTTGACATTCCCACCAACAGTGTATAAGTGTTCTAATCTCTCCACAGCCTCTCCAATATTTACTGTTTTGTGTTTTTAGGATTAATGTCAGCCTTGTTGGAGTGAGATGAAATCTCATTGTAGTTTTGATTTGCATTTCTCTAATGGCTAATGATCATGAGCATTTCCTCATGTATCTGTTAGCTACCCAAATGCCTTCTTTAGTTAAGTGTCTGTTCATATCTTTTGCCCATTTTTTAATTGGGTTGTCTTTTTGTAGTTGAGTTTTTGCAGTATCATGTAAATTTTAGAGATCAGGCACTGATCGGAAATGTCATAGCTAAAAACTTTTTCCCTGTCTGTAGGTAATCCAGTCGCATTCCTCTTAATTCAACAAACCTCAGATCCTACAATTCACATGCTTATACCAGTCAGTAAGCTCAAAAATTCTGGAGGTCTGGGCCACCAACTACAAAAAAATAAATAAATAAAATCAATCTTCAAGATTGAAGGCCTTGGAAACCAGGGGAAAGAATGTAACCGACAGGGTTAAACTATTTCCCCTCCTCCACCCAGGCTCTCTGAGTTCCTGATAAGGCATTTCTGTGTTACAGCCCAAGGTTGTCTTACTACTTCTCTGCTCAAGGCCACTTTGCTATTCACCCACTGTCCCGCCTCCTTCCGCCCCCTTTTGGACATGAGCAATAAGCTGAAAAGCTATCCTTAGATAAACTTCATGCATCATATCCCCCCAAAAACACACTTCCCCCAGTCACCATATTGCACCCCCCATTTCAACCATTAGTTCCTGAAATTGCCCACCTATTCCCAGAAACTTCATGAATTATGCTTAAGTTCCCTATCCTGAAACCTATAGCTGCTTTAGAATCCCCAGCCTCGGGAACTTGATTTGAGACTTAGTCTCTGAACTCCTTGCATAACTGGCTTTCAATAAAATCTACTTTCTCTTTCTCAAGCGTCTGGTGTCTCCCAATTGGCTTGAGGGTTGCATCAGGCAGGACCCACTCTCATTGGGTTACAATTACCAGGACAGGCTTTTATATGAATGCTGTCAGAGTTAACCCCTGGGTAATCACTTGTAAGGCTCCTAAAGGACTCCTTTCTCTGGCCAAAAATGTATTTCTTCCACTGACCTGTCACTGGTTGCTTAAATCTGCTTTAAGCATTACTGATTCCACACAATTAAAAAAAAGAACAAACACCTTCTGGCAGTCAATAATTACTTAAAAGGAGTTAAGTTAAATGGATGTTTTATTTTGTATTAGGAGGAGCTGGAAAAACAGGAATTTACTGGGTTCCTATCTCTTTTAGGAAATTGGATAGTCATTAAAAATCAAACACACACAATTGCCAGTGAGTAGATTCCAACTCAGGGTAACATGTGTGTGGCACAGTAGAACTGATTTTCAATGGCTGAAATTTTTCAGTCCGTGATTTTGAGGGATATATTGTGGGAAACCCTGGCGGCATAGTGGTTAAGAGATATGGCCACTAAGCAAAAGGTCAGCAGTTCTAATCCACCAGGTGCTCCTGGGAAACTCTATGGGGACAGTTCTGCTCTGCCCTATAGGGTAGCTATGAGTCAGAATCTACTCAATGGCAGCAGGTTTTCTTTTGTATTGCCAGGCCGTTCTTCTGAGGCACCTCTTGGTGCATTCCAACTGGCAACCTTTCAGTTAGCAGCCAAGCATATTAATCATTTGAACCACCAGGGATTGCAGATAGTCATTAGAGGCCTTAAATTACATTTTGAAAAGTTTTATGTCAGACCAGGGCAGCCTCGTTTATTTTGAACCAATTTCTCCGGTTGTTGTTGTCATTAGCTGCCATTGAGTTGACCCCTGATTCATGATGACCCCATGCACAAACAGGTCTAACAGATGAGATTGTTGTGATCCTAAGTTTCCACTGGCTAATTTTTTAGAAGTAGATCACCAGGACATCCTTCCTAGTCTGTCTTAATCTGGAAGCTCAGCTGAAATCTGTCTGGGTAGTGGCTGTGCTTGATGTGTACTAGTCAATAATCGAACTAGATCTCCCACATGGAAGATGAGAATTCTATCACTGAGCCACCACTACCCTTCTCCTGCTTTGAACAACTAGAAAATCTAGACAAAAAAATAAAACAAGGTCCCTTTGTAAGCATTCAAGTGTTACCAAGGCAGTGACATTTGTTAGACTAAGATTCCAAAGGCGAAGGAAGCACAGCGTTGTGAATCTGACACTTGGCACAACTTTTCACCTTGAGGAATTTGCTGATTTGAAAGTGGTAGCTGAGAGACTGAAAAAGTGAGCAGAACTGTTCACAGACTTGCAGGCTTCTGGAGCAAAAAGGGGAGATCAGAGCTCACCAAGAGCGAGGGGTCTCAAGTTGGGATAACAAAAGGTTACATCCCAAAAGTAAGAGCATACCTGAGTCAGAATTCACTCTAAGGTAATGTTTTTTCTTTTTTTTAGGGCTTCAAATCTTCTCCATTCCTGTTTTGATTGAAGTAACATGCCCTTAACTTACACGTCTGACAAAAGCAAATCTACAACCCCACTAGTGTGTGATAACATTAGCCAGACCCTCAAATGACTTCTAAAGGTTTTCATCTAATCTTTCCAATCAGTAGCGCTGGGTTACTTGAGTATGTGAAAGCGACTCTTGATCTTTACCTCACACCAAAAGAAGAACAATTCCAGGTATTTTGTAAACCTAAAAGAGAAAGGTAAACAATAAAGCTTACAGATAACACAAAATCAGGAAAATACCTTTGACTACATTAAAATTAAAAATTTTATTAAACAAGAGAAACTCTTAAAGAGGGAAGAAACCCATGGGCTAGGATGTGGTATTTGCAAAAACATATATAGCTTATACCCTTGTGGTCAGATTATTTATATATATATGATCTGGCCACAAGGGTATATGCTGCGTATGCTTTTGCAAATAGCATAATGTACGAAACAAAAAAGACAAAACCATTGCCGTGGAGCTGATTTCAACTCATAGCAGCCCCATAAAAAACTAAATAGAAAAATGGGCAATAGACAAATAGACATTTCACATGAGAGGATACCCAAGTTGCTATCATCAGGGAAATGAAAATTAAAACAATGGCTGTCACACAGCTACCACAATAGCTAAAAATTTAGAAGACTAACAATAGTAGTCTTGGTACTGAAGGAAGAGGTCTAAGTTGCACTGAAGGCATTGGCCAAAAACAAGGCTCCAGGAATTGATGGAATACCAATTGAGATATTCCAATAAATGAATACAACACTGGAAGTGCTCACTCATCTATGCCAAGAAATTTGGAAGACAGCTACCTGGCCAACCGACTGGAAGAGATCCACATTTATACCTATTCCCAAGAAAGGTGATCCAACCAAATGCAGAAATTATCAAACAATATCACTAATATCACATGCAAGTAAAATTTTGCTGAAGATCATTCAAAAGCTGCTGCAGCAGTATATCAACAGGGAACTGCCAGAAATTCAAGCCAGATTCAGAAGAGAACTTGGAACCGGAGAAATCATAGCTGAGGTCAAATGGATCCTGGCTGAAAGCAGAGAATACCAGAAAATATGTTTACCTGTGTTTTGCTGACTATGCAAATACGTTTGACTGTGTGGATCATAACAAATTATGGATAATATTGTGAAGAATGGGAATTCTAGAACACTTAATTGTGCTCATGAGGAACCTGTACATAGATCAAGAGGCAGTGCTTTGAACAGAACAAGAGTATACTGTGTGGTTTAAAGTCAAGAAAGGTGTGTGTCAGGGTTGTATCCTTTAACCATACCTAGTCAATCTGTATGCTGAGCAAATAATCCAAGAAGCTGTACTATATGAAGAAAAACAAGCATCAAGGTTGAAGGAAGACTCATTAACGACCTGTGTTAGGCAGATGATACCACCTTGCTTGCTGAAAGTGAAGAGGACTTGAAGCACTTACTAATGAAGGTCAAAGACCACAGCCTTCAGTATGGTTTACACCTCAACATAAAGAAAACAAAAATCCTCACAACTGGACCAATATACAACATCATGATCAATGGAGAAAAGATTGAAATTGTCAAGGATTTCATTTTACTTGAATCTACAATCAACACTCATGGAAGCAGCTGTCAAGTCAAAAGACACATTGCATTGCTCAAATCTGCTGCAAAAGGCCTCTTTAAAGCATTGAAAAGCAAAGATCTCACCTCGAAGATTAAGGTGCACCTGATCCAAGCTGTGGTGTTTTCAATCACCTCATACACATGTGAAAGCTGGACAATGACTAAGGAAGACCAGAGAAGAATTGAAGCCTTTGAGTTGTGGTGTTGGCAAAGAATATTGACTATGCTATGGACTGCCAAAAGAACAAACAAATCTGTCTTGGAAGAAGTACAACCAGAATGCTACTCAGAAACAAGGATGGTGAAACTATGTCTCCATACTTTGGACATGTCGTCAGGAGGGATCAGTCCCCGGAGAAGGGCATCATGCTTGGTAAAGCGGAGGGTCAGAGAAAAAGAGGAAGACCCTCAACGAGATGGACTGACACGGTGGCGGCAACAATGGGCTCAAGCATAGCAACAATTGTGAGGATGGCGCAGGACTGGGCAATGTTTCATTCTGCTGTACACAGGGTCGCTATGACTCAATGGCACCTAACAACAGCAACAACAATGGTGTTGACAAACATATGCTGGTGGGAGTACAGATTGGTACAATCACCGTACGAAAATTGCATAGGAGTTAAGTATTGAAATGAATATGTGCATATTTCATAATCCAGCATTTCACCCCATGGAATGTATACATACGTGCATCAGATGACATGTAGAAGTTCATAAATGTTTATAGCAGTATTATATATAATAGCCCCAAACGAGGAAATAACCCAAATGTCCATCAACAGAGAAATAGATAAATAAATTGCAATATATTTACAAAATTGAGAAAATATGAAGCATGAAAAGATACAAACTACTATTACATACCACAGCATTGATAAATCTCACAAATATAATATTGAGTGAAATAGTCCCAATTTTTAAAAATACATATATATATTTTTCTATTATTTCATTTGCATGAAATTCAAAACAGGCAAAACTAATTTGTGGTGTTAAAATTCAAGAAGATGGTTTACTCTTGGGAAGAGGGTGCTAATACTCTGGAAAGTGCATAAGAGAGGCCTCTGGTTCTCTGGTAATATTCTACTTTTGACATGGGTGGTAGTTACATGAGTGTGCTCCTTTGTGAATGTTCATTAAGCTGTATGCATGTAACTTTGCACTTTTCCCTACCTATACCAAATCTCAATTTTAAAAGTTGACATAAATCATTGGTGCTAGCAGCTGATTACTGAAGTGTCTTCTCTCTCAGTTTAAACTGTGAACTCCCTAAGGATACCGGCTAGTGTTATTTTCCAGATTAATTAATCCAGGACCTGCAATTGAATAAGAATCTCTAGTAATGGGACCTAACAGGTTTTAAAATTTTGTTTTGCTTTTATTTTTAATATCCCTGGATACTTTTAGGCAGACAAGATAGAGAAACACTGAACTAGAGCCCCAAGTCTTTCTCAACTGCACATACACTTGTATGTAGAGAGTTACTTTCCCCATTTGGTGTTTAAGATTTGTAATTATATTTATTAATGTACGAATGCATACAGTGTGAGAACACACATAATTTTATTCTCTTTTCCTAAAGATTTCTATGAGCTCAATTTTTACAAAAAAAGAAAACAATTGACCTAAGGGTGAAAACTGAATTACTTGTGTTCAAAAGACTACTTTTCTTCATAAATTATTTTATATAAAATTTAACTTACTGCTTTACTATATTTAGTGAAGATCAAAGAATATCTGATGAATTTGAGTTATAGAGTTGGAGAAGAATATGGAATGCCAGAAGAATGAACAAATCTGTCCTGGAAGTACAGCCAGAATGCTCTTTAGAAGCAAGGATGCCAAGACTTAGTCTCACGTACTTTGGTCATGTTATCAGGAGGTACCAGTCCCTGGAGAAGGATATCATGCTTGGTAAACTGGAAGGTCAGCAAAAAAAGAGGAAGATCCTCAATGAGATAGACTGACACAGTGACTGAATCAACGGGCTCAAATGTAGCAATGATTGTGAGGATGGCACGTGACCAGTGTTTTTTTCTATTGTACATAGGGTTGCTTTGAGTCAGAACCAACTCAATGACACCTAACAACAATACCTGGTAAACTGAATTTTGTAATCTTAATATAGTTGTCACTCAAATGCTTAAAGATTAATTAAAATAGTAAATCTCAGAATATAGTGATTATGGGAGTTTGTAACTATTACTGTCTCCTTGATGTTATATCTGGAAGGGAAAAAAATTATTGAACCTGGCTTATGCAGGCCTTTATATAGAGACACTTGTCTAACTGATATAGTTGAACATTATTTAACCTATTTCTATAATGGTAGGCAGGATTCTAAGACGTCCCCCAAAATTTTCCTCCCCTTAGGTATACCAGCCAGTAAAACCAGGGGCTGCCAAGTAATTCCAACTCATGGTGATCCATGTGCGTCAGAGTAAAACTGTGCTCCATAAGGTTTTCAATGGCTGATTTTTCAGAAATAGACCATCAGGCCTTTCTTCTGAGACACCTCTGGATGGGCTCAAACTTCCAACCTTTCAGTTAGCTGGTGAGTGCATTAACTCTTTGCAGTACCCAGGGACTCGCTTTGGTGTACATGACCTGTGTAATTCCAGGAACCATAAAGATGATACATTTTATTCATGTGATCGTAGATTTTATTCATATGACACAGCTGACTTTAAGAAAGGGAGATTATCTAGATGGAATTGACGTAATCAAATGAACCCTTTAAAAGCAGAGAGTTTTATCCAGATGGCAGCAGAAAAGGTTGTCAGAGAGATGCACTCTGGCTGACCTGAAAGAAAACAAATACCCATGTGTGAACTGCCAAACAAGGAGGAAGACTTGAGGAGTTGAGAGTGGCCTCCAGCTGACAGTCAGTAAGGCAAGAGGTATCTCAGTCTTATAATATCAAGGAACTGAATTCTGCCAACAATCTAAATGAAATTGGAAGAGGACCTCAAGCCTTAGATGAGGACTGCAGCCTTGGCTCACACCTTGATTTAAGCCTTGTGATACCCTGAGCAGAGGGCCTAGTCACACCGTGCCTGAACTTCTGACCTACTTGTCATCATTGTTAGTTGCCATCATGTATAACTTTGCCTGGTCCCAGGCCTTCTTAATAATCACTGGTATGTTTGAGTCCATTGTTAAGGCTATCACATCAATTCATTTTATAGAGAGTTTCACTCATTTTTGGTGTCCCTCTGCTTATTTTTTTCTGCTTAATCAAACAAGACGCTCCAGCAATTGGTCTTTCCTGGTGTCCTGTATTTATCTCCTAGACACTTCAGAGTACATGCTTTTGAATCTGTCTCTATACGCGATGGCTGAATTATTCTTAATGATACCTGAGTGGTGATCCTTTAGTTTGAAGTAGTCATCTTAATATGAGAAGTCAGTACTCTGAGGTTGAAGGCAGAATTTCGTAAAGTTTAAGGTTTAAATTTATCTCCAAACTTAGGAGACATAAAATTCAGGGCTCAATCACTTACTCAGCAATTTCCCAAAACTTACTAGCTGTATGATGTTGTACAATTTAGATAATCTCTTCTACCCCAGGTTCCTTTAACTCTAAAATAAAGATAATAATAGGATGTAGCTTACCCAGTCATTATAAAGATTAAATACAATAATGAATGCAAAGTGCCTGTTAAATAGGCAGTGTTCACAAAGTTGGTTAATAGCAAGACTGTTGTGGTTGCTGTTGTGTTGTTATTACAAGTCCTTTCATTCCCTGGTACAAGTTCCTACAAATATCAAGGAAAGCCTAAATATTCCATAAAGCATTACTGTGTCATGACTGTGTCAGGAGATTAGTATTTTACCTAGCCTGTGGTGTTTGGTTTCTTTATCCATTTCTTGTATGCACACTGAACCAGGACTATCTTTGTAAATATAAGACACTAAGAAATAAATATTGTATATTTGAAGAAAGCAGTTGTGTCTTCGATATTTCAGAGAAACTGACCGGTTTCATCACAGAATCAACTCCTTATTGTCTGTGTGCCCAGAGCACTTCATAACTGGGTAATAGCATTTGGCCATTCACGAATATGGTCCCCACAAGACTGAGAGCACAGTAGCAGTGGAGAGGATGTGCTATTATCTTTCTGAATCCAACAACTAGACAAGTACCAACATATTCTCAATCCAAAGAATATTAAATGAATGAAGCAATTAAAAGTTCAAATATCAACAATATTTGTATATTCCACATCTAAAAAGAGATCTAGAAAATTCAGTTCAACAAGTCTTCATAAGCAGAATAATTTAAAGTGACCAAAAGAGAAATATATGGAAGAATTCTTGTCTCCCGTGAGTACAAAATCTAGTTAGAAATAAATAAAAGTTTATATAATTTGGATAATACAAATGATGTGATTATAAAGTAATTAGACAATGTGATGAGTGCATGCAGATGAGTGTTACCTCTGTTTCCTAGTCCATCTGATACAGCTAAGTGTTATAATTTATGATACAGAAACAAATGATCTGTAAATCGAAAGAAAATCTCACAGTGAACTAGAGATCTAAGAATGACCAAGGTTTTATGGAAGGCAGAACACAGAATCTGAGCATTATAGACATGTGGAGCAAAACTCCAGAACAAGGAGAAGGCAAAAGTAAAGACAGAGGTAGAAATTAATCTGGTGGGGAGAAAGAGTGGGAAGAGCTTCACAGGAAAAATACTTGCCTGTGGAAAGGAATGGCATAGGGCAGACTGAAAATATGCAGGACCTTAAGGTTAGGATAAGGAAAGACGTATTGCATAGGCAATGGGGACCACAGAGAACATCTGAAAAACAAAATCACAGAATTTAAGAAATGCTTGAAGAAGAAACCTCTTCAGTGTAATTCAGGAAGAGTATGTGTGTGGAGCGGTGTGTGCGTGCATAATGAGGCATTTTTTAGAAAATGAAAAAAAAAATCACTATAACAGACTTGATGATCTCAAAGAGATTTAGTTTCTTAGCAGGGCTTTTCCTGCAGATACAAAGCTCCTAGTTCATTAATTATTTTGAAATTTTCCTTTTGCTTGGTTCTGTTGGCTAGAAATATTTGTTATGAACTCTCTTTGATATTATAGAAATCAAGAGTTTTTTCCCCTTTATGTCAAAACGAATGTGTAAATGATCTCTTTTTAAAATACAAGTTAGGAAAACATTTTCCCCCGTCATGGATTGAATTGTGTCCCCCCAAAATATGTGTATCAATTTAACTAGGCCATGATTCCCAGTATTGTGTGATTGTCCATCATTTTATCATCTGATGAGATTTTCAAAGTGTCCTAAATCCTACCTCCACAATGTTAATTAGGTGGGATGGGCAGCAGTTTTGTTAATGAGGCAAGACTCAATCTACAAGACTAGATTTTGTTTTGAGCCAATCTCTTTTGAGATATGAAAGAAAGAAAGGAGCAAAGAGACAGGGGTACCATATACCTCCAAGAAATCAGCACTGGGAACAGAGCATGTCCTTTGGACCTGGGGTTCCTATGCAGAGAAGCTCCTAGTCCGGGAGAAGACTGATGAGAAAGGCCTTCCTCCAGAGCTGAAAGAGAAAGCCTTCCCCTGGAACTAATGCCCTCAATTTGGACTTCTAGCCTACTAGACTGTGAGAAAATAAATTTCTCTCTGTTAAATCTGTCTACTTCTGGTATTTTTGTTATAACGGCACTAGATAACTAAGATAGAATTTGGTACTGAGAGAGTAGAGTGCTGCTCTAACAGACACCTAAAATATGGAAGTGGTTTTAAAACTGTAAATAGATAGAGGACTCAGAAGGAAGTGAGGAGAACCGTTAACACTGAAGACAGCACAGATGGTGAAAAGTAGCAGCAGAGAACTGGCAACAGCAGAACCAGGAGACCAGCACCAGACAGAACTGGGGCCAACCCAAAGAGTGAGAGAGCTGAGTATCTTTGCACAGGAGGCTTCCCAGCAGAGTGGAGTGCCCCCGGGCACTTATCAGTGAAACTACAGAGCTTTGGAACACTTGCCTCAGCAGGGCAGACTTGGACAGAGAGACTTGAGGGACTGAGAGGCCAAGAAACCAGGAAGCAGAAGCTGAAGAGACAAAGAACAAAGGAAGCCAAGCTGCCTCAGTCTCAAAGGTATGGCCAAGACTTCTGGGGTTTCAGAGGATGGAGTCATGGTCTGTAATGTTTCTAAGGGTGGAGTTGCCACTCAGATGGACTAGGAGAATTGTGCACCTAAAGCTGAGGGAGCAGAGCTGCTGTCCCAGTGGGCCTGGAAGGTGGAGCTGAAGACCAGAGCTGAGGGGCCTCCACTCAGAATCAGGAGAGTGGGGCCAATACCTAGATTCTGGAGGGCAGGGCTATTGTGTAAATTGCCTCAGAAAACAGAGGATTATTTTCAAGACTTGAAGGCTAATGTAGTGTGTTCTGCTGACTCATTTGTGCCTGTTATACCTTCTTTTCCTCCAGTTTCTCCCATTTGTAATAGAAATGTCTAGCTTGCACCTGTTCTGCGATTGTACCTTGTATTCTAGATTTCACAGATAAAGAGGAACTTTTGGATTTTGGACTTGGAGTTAAGACTTTTGCTATGATATGATGGGGTGAAGATGTTTTACTTATGGCAAGGACATGAATTTTGAGGGGGGCAAAGTGTGGAATTTCATGGATTGAATTCTGTCCTCCAAAAATATGTGTATCATGATTCCCGTATTGTGTGATTGTTCACCATTTTATCATCTAATGTAATTTTCCTATGTGTTGTAATTCCTACATCTATGATGTTAATGAAGTGGAATAGGTGGCAGTTACATTAATGAGTCGGGACTCAATCTACAAGCTTGGATAGTGTCTTGAGCCAGTCTCTTTTGAGATATAAAAAAGAGAAGGGAGCAGAGAGTCAGTGGGACCACATACCACCAAGAAAGCAGTGCCGGGACCAAAGTGCATCCTTTGGATCCTGGGATCCTGGGCAGAGAAGCTCCTAGTTCAGGGGAATATTGATGAGAAGGGTATTCCTCAAGAGCTGGCACAGAAAGCCTTCCCCTGGAGCTGACACCCTGAATTTGGACTTCTAGCCTACTAGACTGTGAGGAAATAAATTTGTCTTTGTTAAAGCCATCCACTTGTGGTATTTCTAGTATAGCAACACTAGATAACTGAAAAAAAAAAAAAAAAGATAACTAAAACACCCCTTAATTATCCTTTATTTTAATTGTGATGGATGTCATTTCTCCAAAAAATTTATTGTAATATATATTCAACCATAATGAGGTTTTCCTTTGTTTAACAAATTCCGGAGTTTTATGCTTTATAACCCCAAAAACTTTTCATGGTTTCTTTAGCAGATGATGATCTCCTGCACTGTAGCTGATGACACTATGTCCTGGTTTTATAGATGTGAATGACTCTTCTAGGCTCTTCTCTGACTGTAGAGTTTTCAGAATTTTGACATAAGTACTCAACCACAGACCCTTCAATTAATTAGGAATCAGTTTCAAGAGCAGAGCATTTTTACAGTAATTTTAACATAGGCCTGAGGGATCTAGAAACCATCTCATGGAAAGAATGGCTGAAGAAATGAGGGCTATTTAACCAAGTGGAAATGAAACATATTTTGTGTTCATTAAGAGACTTTTACCAATGAGTGGACGTTAAAGAAATGCAAATCAGTATTTGGAAAACATGTCCAAGCCCTTATCCTTTCCAACAAAATAAGTTAGTTCTCCTGATTTGTGAGCAATTTCAGGAAGGAGCTAAATGATAGCCTATCAAGCCTCCACTGGACATCGAGACTGCCTTGTTTGTGTAGGATGCATTGAGTGATATGGACTAGATGACCTCAACTTTCTTTCAACTAGGATTCTCTCTTGCAGGACATCTGAGGTAAAGAGGGCTAGCTCAGCAGGTACAAAAAATATATATACGAATAAAGGCGACCTATGTTATTTTTGAAATAAAATTTTTTTGACAGAATTCAAACCAAAAATAAAATCATCGTATTTCCAAAAGAGCTGAAAGGAACCATAGAATTCATCTAATACAAATTTCTAATCTTATTAATGAGGAAACTGAGATTTGGAGAAGTGATGAGACTTTCTCAAGGCCACAACAAGGTCACATCCCTGGGAGGTACCCCAGACTCCTGGCACTCAAGTTGTGGCTCTTAGCACTATTCTGTTCTGTGTTAAAATTGCAGGTCTTTTATTTATTCATTTCCTGTTGAATCACCTTTAAAGAAAAACGTGTCCTTCCTCAATTTTTCCATTACCCCACGTGCAAAAAACACCCATTGACGTTGAGTTGATTCCAACTCATAGCGACCCTATAGGACAAAGTCTCTTCTACTCGCCATTCTTCCTCTGCCTATGTGGTCTATATTCTGTACCCGAAGACATTCTTGTTTAAAACTGTTTACGTTGGAATATCACATCTTGTATTTTGCTCCATTTACTAAATGTAGAAAGTATGATATCTATGTTCAAAGTTCAGGCTAAGCACCAAATTCTTACCATGGCTGGGTTTATCTATTAAGCAAGCACACAAATTACATTTTATAACAAGCAGTGTGTTAAGTTTTATACTAAAGGTTTGAATTCATTTTAAACCCCCATTCTTCCAGAAGTTAAACATTTATACTGGGTTAATTTGGAGTCTCATGACTTTTTCCAGGGGTTACATCTAAATTCCACCATGCTTCTGTCCATTTGTAGTACTGTGGTGGCTTGCATATTGCTGTGATATTGAAAGTATTGCCAGCAGTATTTCAAATGTTAGTAGGGTCACCCTTCGTGAACAGGTTTCAGTGGCGCCTCAGACTAATACAGACTAGGAAGAAGGATCTTCTGGTCAAATCTGAGAAAACTGGCCAGTGAAAGCCTTCGGAATAGCAGCAGAACATTGTCTGATATAGTACCTGAACATGAGCACCTCAGGTTGCAGGTACGCAAAACACAACTGAGGAAGAATTGCTTCCTCAAAGTAGAGTCAGCTTTAATGGCATGGATGAGTAAATCTTTCCAAACATTCATTTGCTGGTGTGACACATCTCAAAATGGGAAGAAACAGCTGCAAACATCCATTAACAATTGGAACGCAGAATGTATGAAGTATGAATCTAGGAAAATCAGAAGTTGTCAAAGTAAAATGGAACACATATCCTAGGCATTAGTGAGCTGAAATGGACTAGTATCAGCCATTTTGATTTGGACAATTATGTGGTGTACTATGCTGGGAATGACAAATTGAAGGGGAATAGTATCACATTCATTGTCAAAAAGAGCATTTCAAGGTCTATCCTGAAGTACAATGCTGTCAGCAATAGGATAATATCCATATGCCTACAAGCAAGACCTGTTAATACAACAATTATTCAAATTCATGCACTGAACACTGAGGCCAAAGATTAAAATATTGAAGATTTTTACCAACTTCTGCGGTCTGAAACTGATCAAACATGCAGTCAATATGCATTCATAATTACTGGTGATTGGAATGTGAAAGTTGGAACCAAAGAAGAAGGGTCTGATGTTGAAAAATATGGCCTTGGTGATACAATGACACTGGAGAGCACATGATGGCATTTTGCAAGACCGACTTCTTCATTGCAAATACCTTTTTTTTAACAACATAAACAGCAACTATACTCATAAATCTCACCAGATGGAATACAAAGGAATGAAACTGACTACATTTGTGTAAAGAAACAATGGAGAAGTTCAATATCATAAGTCAGAAAGGGCCTGGGGCTGACTGTGGAACAGACCATCAATTGCTCATATGCAAGTTCAAGTTGAAGCTGAACAAAATTAAAGCAAGTCCACAGGAGCTAAAATGCAACCTTGAGTGTATCCCACCTGAATTTAGAGACCATTTCAGGAATAGAACTGACTCAATGAACACTAATGACCAAAGGCCAGATGAGTTGTGGAAGGACATCAAGGACATCATTACAAGAAGAAAGCAAAAGGTCATTAAAAAGACAGGAAAGGGAGGAAAGACCAAAATGGATGTCAGAAGAGACTCTGAAAATTGCTCTTGAATGTAAAGTAGCCAAAAACAAAAGGAAGAAATGATGAAGTAACAGAACTGAACAGATTTCAAAGGCCAGCTAGAGAAAACAAGGTATTATAATGAAATGTGCAAAGACATAGAGTTAGAAAACCAAAAGGGGAGAACATGCTCAGCATTTCTCAAACTGAAAGAACTGAAGAAAAAATTCAAACCTTGAGTGGCAATATTGAAGGATTCTAGGGGGAAAATATTGAACTAAGTGGGAAGCATCAAAAGAAGATGGAAGGAATACACAATGTCACTATACCAAAAAGAATTGGTCGACGTTCAGCCATTTCAGGAGTTAACATATGAGCAAGCACTTATGGTGCTGAAAGAAATCCAAGCTGCACTGGAGGCATTGGCAAAAAACAAGGCTCAAGGGATTGAAGAAATACCAACTGAGATGTTTCAACAAAGGGCTGATGGTGCTCACTCATCTATGTTAAGAAATTTGGAGGACAGCTGTCTGGCAAACTGACCGTAAGAGATCCATATTTGTGCCTATTCCAACGAAAGATGACCCAACAGAATGTGGAAGTTACCAAACAATATCATTAATATCATATGCAAGTAAAATTATGCTGAAAACCATTCCAAAGTGGTTGCAGCAGTACATCGACAGGGAAGTGCCAGAAATTCAAGCAGGATTCAGAAAAGGATGTGGAACAAGGGATATCATTGCTGATGTCAGATGAATCTTGGCTGAAAGCAGAGAATACCAGAAAAATATTTGCCTGTGTTTTATTGATTTGCAAAGGCATTGGACTATGTGAAGCATAACAAACTATGGATAACACTGCAAAAAATGGTCATTTTAGAACACTTAATTGTGCTCATACATAGACCAAGAGGCAGCAGTCCAAACAGAACAAGGGGATACTGTATGGTTTAAAGTCAGGAAAGGTATGCATCAGGGTTGTATCCTTTCACCATATTTATTCAGTCTGTATGCTGAGCAAATAACCTGATAAACTGGACAATTTCAAGAAGAACGAGTCATTAGGATTGGAGGAAGGCTCAAAACAACCTGTGATTTGCAAATGACAAAACCTTGTTTGCTGAAAGTGAGGAGGACTTGAAGCACTTACTGATAGAGATCAAAGACCACAGCCTTCAGTATGGATTACATCTCAACATAAAGGAAAAAAAAAAATTCTCACAACTGTACCAATAACCAACATTATAATAAATGGAGAAAATATCGAAGTTGTCAAGGATCTCATTTTACTTGGATCCACAATCAACACCCATGGAAGCAGCAGTCAAGAAACTAAATGACCTATTGCATTGGGCAAATCTGCTGCAAAAGTTCTTTTTAAAGCATTGAAAAGCAAAGATGCCACTTGGAGAACTGAGGTGCACTTGACTCAAGCCATGGTGTTTTCAGTTGCCTCATATGCATGTGAAAGCTGGATAATGAATAAGAAAGACCGAAGAGGAATTGATGCCTTTAAATTATAATGTTGGGAAAGAATAATGAATATATCATGGACTACTAGAAGAAGGAACAAATCTGTGTTGGAAGAAGTACAGCCATAATGCTTCTTGGAATCAAGGGTGACAAGACTTCTTCTCACATACTTTGGACATATTATCAGGAGGGAACAGTCTCTGAGGAAGGACATCATGCTTAGTAAAGTAGAGGGTCAGCGAAAAAGAGGAAGACCCTCAATGAGATGGATTGATACAGTGGCTGCAACAATGGGAGTAAGCATAAAAATGATTGTGAGGCTGGCGCAGGATGGGCAGTGTTTCATTCTGTTGTACTTATGGTTGCTACGAGTCAGAACTCACTTGAAGCACCTAACAACAACAACATATCTAAATTCTAGGAAAAGAGAGGCTATCTATATAGAACCCTGGTCTTGCCATGTTAGGAGTTTGTGACACAATAAGATCTACATTATTATTTATCTATTCTAGAAATCATTAACACATACTTGTTCCCATCTGACTTATGATCATAGATCCACCTAAGCAGCTGCTCATTCTCCTTGTTCCAGATTCAGAGCACTGATTACTCTTCTGTGGCCACTTCTATGTACAAAAGAAAGCTTCTTCTAATTTCAAACCCATCAGGTGTGATTTCCCTTTTCACTTCCCCACTTTGGAGGGCCCTGTCTTAGTTCTTGCTGTCCAAACATACCACATTGTTTTGCTTTTGCTGTAGTAGCATTTTTGATGTGAAATGACACTAAGCTCTACCCTGGGGACAAAATTACAAGTCTTCTCTGTTTTTAGATCTACAAACTTATCCAGAGTATTCTCCTTCTATGAGAACTCTTCCCTTGGTGGGGCAGAGGCAGGGCACAAATCCACTCCTTGGGGAAACACCATAGTCTAAGTTGTTAGCTTTCTCTCTCTGTCCCTCTTCTCATTTCTTTATGGAAAAACGTCGTCTAGTTTGGGGAGAAAGGTGGGTGTATCCTGCCTCTTCATCTTTGTTTTCAAAGTTACCATTTCTGGAGTGTTATATTCTGAGTTATCTAGAGTTTGATGTTATTGTTGTTACCTGCGGTTGAGTCGGCCCCTGACTCTTGGTAACACCGTGCACAATGGAATGAAACTGCCTGATCTTTCACTGTCCCCGTGATTGGTTGTAAATTGGACTGTTGTGATCTATAGGATTTTTGCTGGTTGATTTCCTTAAGCAGATCATCAGGCCTTTCTTCCTGGCTCATCTTAGTCTGGAAGCTCCATTGAAATCTGCTCAACATCATAGCAGCACACAAGCCTCCATGACAGATGGGCTTTAGAAAAACTAAGGACTAGATGGCAACTAACAATAACAGACTTTTCCAGTCCTAAAGTACAAGCCCCCATATGTCTGTCAGTTTGTCATACTGTGGGGGCTTGAATGTTGCTGTGTTGCTGGAAGCTATACCATCTGTACTCAAATACGAGCAGGGTCACCCATGGTGAACAGATTTCAGCTGAGCTTCCAGACTAAGGCAGTCTAGGAAGAAGAGCCCAGTGGTCTATTTCTGAAAAGATTTAGCCAGTGAAAACCTTATGAATAGCAGTGGAACATTGTCTGATATAGTGCTGGAAGATGAGCCTCTCAGGTTGGAAGGCACTCAAAAGACAACTGGAGAAGAGCTGCTTCCTCAAAGTAGAGTCGACCTTAATGACATGGATGGAGTCAAGCTTTCAGAACCTTCATTTGCTGATGTGGCACGACTCAAAATGAGAAGATACAGCTGTAAACATCCATTAATAACTGGAATGTGGAATGTACGAAGTATGAATCTAGGAGAATTGGAAATCATCAAAAATGAAATGGAACCCATAAATATTGATATCCTAGGCATTAATGAGCTGAAATGGACTGGTATTGGCCATTTTGGATCTGACAGTCATATGATGTACTATGCTGGAAAGAACAACTTAAAGAGGAATGGCGTTGCATTCATTGTCGAAAAGAACATTTCAAGATCTACCCTGAAGTACAATGCTGTCAGTGATAAGACTATATCCATATGCCTACAAGAAAGACCAGTTAATATGACTATTATTCAAATTTACTCACCAACCACTAAGGCCAAAGATGAATAAACTGAAGATTTTTACCAACTTATCAAACATGCAAACAAGATGCATTGGTAATTACTGGAGATTGGGATGCAAAAGTTGGAAACGAAGAAGGATCAGTAGTTGGAAAATGTGGCTTTGATGATAGAAATAATACAGGAGATCGCATGATACAATTTTGCAAGACCAATGACTTCATTGCAAATTCCTCTTTTTTACCATCATAAATGGCAACTATACATGTGGACCTCACCAGATGGAATACACAGGAATCAAATCCACAACATCTGTGGAAAGAAACAATGGAAAAGCTCAATACCATGAGTTAGAACAAGGCCAAGGCCAACTGAGGAACAGACCATCAGTTGCTCATATGTGAGTGGAAGCTGAGACTGAAGAAAATTAGAACAAGTCCATGAGAGCCAAAATACAACCTGGAGTATATCCCACAAGAATTTAGAGACCATCTCAAGAGTAGATTTGATGAGTTGAACGCTAATGACCAAAAACCAGACAAATCGTGGAAGGACATCATACATGAAGAAAGCAAGAGATAATTTGAAAGACAGGAAAGACCAAAATGGATGTTGGAAGACTCTGAAACTTACTCTTGAACAACGAGTAGCTAAAGCGAAAGGAAGAAATGAGGAAGTAAAAAAGTTGAACAGAAGATTTCTAGCGGACGGATTGAGAAGACAAAGTATAGTATTATAATGACATATGCAAAGACCTGGAGATAGAAAACCAAAAGGGAAGAACACGCTCTGCATTTCTCAAGCTAAAAGAACTGAAGAAAAAATTCCAGCCTTGAGTTTCAATATTGAAGGATTCTATGGAGAAAATATTAAGACTCAGGAAGCATTAAAAGAAGACGGAAGGAATGCAAGGTTACTATACCAAAAATAATTGGTGTATGTTCAACCATTTCAGGAGGTACCATATAAGCAGGAACCAATGATACTGAAAGAAGAAGTCCAAGCTGCACTGAAGGCATTAACAAAAAACAAGGCTGCAGGAACTGATGATACGAATTGAGATATTTCAACAAATGAATGCAGTGCTACAAATACTCACATGTCTGTGCCAAGAAATTTAGAAGACAGCTACCTGGCCAACCAACTGGAAGACATCTATATTTATGCCTATCCCCAAGAAGGTGATCCAACTGAATGCGGAAATTATCAAAATATCATTAATATCACATACAAGCAAAATTTTGCTGAAGATCATTCAAAAGTGGCTGCAGCAGTATATTCACAGGGAACTGCCAGATATTCAAGCTAGATTCAGAGAAGAGCAGATAACCAGGGATATCATTGCTGATGTCAGATGGATCCTGGCTAAAACTAGAGAATACCAGAAAAAAACATTTACCTATGTTTTATTGATTACACTAAGGCATTCGACTACATGGATCATAACAAATTATGTGTAACATTGTGAAGAATAAGAATTCCAGAACACTTAATTGTGCTCATCAGGAACCCGTACATAGATCAAGAGGCAGTTGTTTGAATGGAACAAGGAGATATTGTGTGGTTTGAATCAGGAAAGATGTTCATCTGGGTTTTATCGTTTCTCCATACCTATTCAATCTGTATGTTGAGGAAATAATCCAAGAAGCTGGACTATATGAAGAAGAATGGGGCATCAGGATTGGGGGAAGACTCAATAACAACCTGCATTATGCAGATGACACAACCTTGCTTGCTGAAAGTGAAAAGGACTTGAAGTACTTAACTGGTGAAGATCAAAACCACAGCCTTCAGTATGGATTACACCTTAACATAAAGAAGACAAAAAATCCTCACAACTGGACCAATAAGCAACATCATGATGAATGGAGAAAAGATTGAAGTTGTCAAGGATTTCATTTTACTTGGATCCACAATCAATACCCATGGAAGCAGCAGTCAAGAAATCAGACAACACATTGCATTGGCCAAATCTGCTGCCAAAGACCTCTTTAAACTGTTGAAAA
Organism: Loxodonta africana; assembly: GCF_030014295.1. Taxonomy (NCBI): domain Eukaryota; kingdom Metazoa; phylum Chordata; class Mammalia; order Proboscidea; family Elephantidae; genus Loxodonta; species Loxodonta africana. Next base: position 110,590,540 of record NC_087344.1, read on the forward strand.
GCAAAGATGTCACCTTGAAGACTAAGGTGCCTGACCCAAGCCATGGTGTTTTCAGTCACTTCCCAGGCATGTGAAAGGTGGACGATGAATAAAAAGACTGAACAGAAATTGATGCCTTTGAATTGTCGTGTTGGAGAAGAATATTGAATATACCGTAGACTGCCAAAAGAACAAACAAATCTGTCTTGGTAGGAGTACAACCAGAATGCTCCTTAGAAGCAAGGGTGGGGAGACTGTGTCTCACATACTTGGGACATGTTGTCAGGAGGGATCAGTCCCTGGAGAAGGACATCACACTTGGTAAAGCTGAGGGTCAGCAAAATGAGGAAGCCCCTCAATGAGATGGATTGACCCAGTGGCTGCAACAATGGGGGACGATGCAGGACCATGCAGTGTTTTGTTCCATTGTACATAGGGTAACAATGAGTAAGAATCAACTGTTTCTTGCATGTGTATTTCTTCCCCGGAGCCCTGGTGGTGTAGTGGTTAAGTGCTACCATGAGCTACAGCTGCTAACTAAAAAAGATCAGCAGTTCGAATCCACCAGTCACTCCTTGGAAATCATATGGGGCAGTTCTACTCTGTCCTGTAGGGTTGCTATGAGTCAGAACTAACTTAATGGTGCCTAACAACAACAATTTCTCCCCTCTGTCTTCTGCACAAACTGTGGCAACAGGAGGGGACTTTACTTTTCCTACAAAAAACTGATTTTTAATGTTCTGTTTATAATATTAGTTGCCCCCCACTGGGAAGAAATAGCACCTACTGAGTTATGTCATTAAACAGTCTCCACCCTGCCACACCCTTCGGCCCCTGGCTCTGGTATAGTCCAGTAGAATAATCATGCCATGACCCTATGCTCAATCGTGTATAATGAACATAATAAACTCTGAAATGCTATTGATATGCTTAATGCCAAGCAATCAGTACAGCTTAAAACATGAGCTAGTTTATCGTATGAGATCCAATTTGAGCTGTTGTTGTTGAGGAAGGGCCACACTCAGTTGCTTAATATCAAGAGTATTTCAGAAACTGACTCTCATTGAGCACAGTGCAGGTGTCAACACTACTGCTACAACAAAGTAAGACTTTTAATAGGTAACAAATACCACCTTAATCTTGGTCTAAAGGGTGGTAGCTGTAACAGGGAGTCTGTGGAACCATGCCCATGACTCCTAAATCTTGTATGAAGTTGACCTCTTTGTGATTAATTAAACTGGTAGATTTTTCTACCTTCTAAAACAAGTCCCTTCTGGCACTTAACAAAAATCATTTGTCTGGTTAGAAGAAAATTATTTAACAAAAAAATCGCTGTTGCCTTATGTCTAACAGTTGATCTTATGCCATAGAATACAGACCTCGAGGTTGTTTTTAATTTCTATTATAACACAAGAGTACTTGGGAGGGAAGGGAGAGTAGATGATGCAAATGCTATTCCTACAAAACAACATTTGTGAATGAGCACTTATGTTTCTAATACGCCCCTTGTACCAAGTCTCATCCTCACAGTCTATATTCCATTTCAGTGTTTTTTACTTTGATCATTCAGTAACTGTGCCTGATATTTACCTTCACTCCAGAGTCCTGATTATCTTATCTGCTGCGATGAGATGTAACTAAACATCAATAAAAGTCACCAGGATAAAATTTTTTTTCTGCAAATCAACTTGTTTATTTTATTGAGCTTCTTTTCTGTTCAAGGAGCTGGACTAGATGCTGGCGGTAGCAAAAATTTAAGGAAGACGTTCTTTTGCAAGGTAAACCAGTCCATAATTAAGTGAAAAAAAAAAATGCATAGCAGGTGCCATATGAGGGATAACTTTTTTTTTTTAAGGGACTATGAAGGGAAACCCTGGTGGAGTAGTGGTTAAGAACTACGGCTGCTAACCAAAACATTGAGAGTTTGAATCCACCAGGCGCTCTTTGGAAACTCTATGGGGCAGTTCTACTCTATCCTATAGGGTCGCTATGAGTCGGAGTCAACTCAACGGCAATGGGTTTTGTTTTGTTTTGTTTTATGAAGGGTCGGTTATCTGAATATTGACATTAGTTGGAGAGATCAGAAGTCTTTGTGGAGAAGTTATCGGCTTAAACAGATCTCAGAGGATGGCTAAGACTTTGAATAGCAGACACCATGAGGAAAAAGAAGAAATTTAAAGGTCATTAAGATGGAGAATAGCATGAGCAATGGCAGTAAGTTAGAAAAATACAGGGCATATTCAAGGAGTATGTTTGACTTATATGGCTAGAGCATAATATTATTAGGAGCTGAAAGTAAACTAAAAATAGGTCTGAAGCCAAATACTAAAGGTCCTTAAATATTAGATGTGGAAGGCCTACCAAAGTTGTGAGAAGTCACTGAGGGAATGAAATCCAGTGACGTGGTTTCTGCAACTTTTCCTGGGTTATAAATATCCTATCATGTATAAAAAACTAACTTTCATTCTTCTCTTTTGTTCTATTTCCTATATCAATATATATTATCCAGGTTCCAGAAGTTGACCCTGGTATTTCACTCAGCATCCCCTCCACCCCATCACACACACACACACACACACATAAATGGACACATGCACACATACCCTGGCAAACAATTTTGTAGGCTGGCTTACTGTTTGATGTTCTATAATTACTTGTTTTTTGTTTAAGGAACCCTGGTGGTTCAATGGTTAAACACTCAGCTGCTGACCAAAAAGTTGATGGTTTGAACCCATCAGCAGCTCCAGTGAAGAAACATGTGGTAGTCTGCTTCAATAAAGATTTAAAAAAACAAAAAACTAAAGCTATTGCTGTTGAGTGGATTCCAACTCATAGTGACCCTATAGGAAAGAGCAGAACTGCTCTATAGCGTTTCCAAGGAGAGGATGGGGAATATGAATTGTCCACATTTTAGTTAGCAGCCAAGTTCTTAACTTATATGCCACCGTAAAGATTACAGCCTTGGAAACCCTATGGGGCAGTTCTCCAGCCTTGGAAACCCTGTGGGGCAGTTCTCCAGCCTTGGAAACCCTGTGGGGCAGTTCTCCAGCCTTGGAAACCCTGTGGGGCAGTTCTCCAGTCTTGGAAACCCTGTGGGGCAGTTCTCCAGCCTTGGAAACCATGTGGAGCAGTTCTATTCTGTCCCTTAGGGTCACTATGAGTCAGAATCAACTTGAGTTTTTTATTTTGTTGGTTTGTTTTCCACTACCAATATATTGGTGATAATTTTAGGTAAGTACTGAGTTAAGTGCTGGTTGTCTTGTGTGGGAAATCCAATACATATTCCCTACTCGTTACTGCTGTTGTTGTTAGTTGCTGTTAAGCTGATCCTGACTTATAGCGACCCATGTATGCAGAGTAGAGGAGCTTCATCGGAACGATTTTCCAGGCTGTGACCTTTTGGAAGCAGTTGGCCAGGCCTGTCTTCTGAGGGGCCTCTGGGTGGGTTCATACCACTAAGCTTTCAGCTAGTAGACAAGCACTTAAAAAAAAAAAGCACTTAGGAACTACAAAAGCAAATACTCAGCTTTCGCAGATTATCTTGCAAGTAGAGGGTGGTTATGTGATCTTGATGTGTGAGTAGAAATCTGCTGGGTTGGCTTCTGAAAAAGCTATTGCCTTCCAGGACAAAGAAATTGATGTCATTGGCAACACTTCCTCTTTTCTTCCTCCTTGAATATGAACAGGATTCTTTCATCTGAGGAAGCCATCCATGAAGAAAAAGATTAAGAGAATTTTATAGGAATTGGTTCTGATATCTCTGAGCTATTGAGCCCAGTATCAGCACACTATTTCTGGATATCTGATTATATGTGAAAAGCAAACTGAAAATTATTTAGTTCTCTGTTAGTTTACTTGGGGGCAAAAAAAGTTCCTAACCAATACACAATGTTTACTTACTCCACATAAATCTTGAGTTTATATAAATCTATAGAGTGTGTTTGGTTAAAAACAAATAAATTATTTGCTGAAATCTATGTAACTTCTCTAAGTGTCTTTATCTGTAAAATGAAGAAAATATCATATGCTCTGAAGAATTATGAGGACTAAGGGCAATAAAACACCTAATATGGGATGAAAAACACCTATCAGAGTGCCTTGCCATAGAAGCAGATAAATAAATATTTTTAAATAAATGAATGGGTAAGTGAATAAGACATTCATTCTTCTAAGAAGCTCACTTGAATGGTATTAAATTTTCTTTGGGTTAACTGATTAGAAGTATCTTTGAACAATCCATTGATCTTTTCTTGCCATTAGAAGAAAGTTGGCTATAAAGAAACATTTATTTGATACTAGTCTAGATATGAATTTGTCAATCAGTATTGTGTCTGTATTTAAACTGAATGATTGAGACAGCATCTGGACTTGGAGTCTCTACTTTGAGGCAGAATTTGATACTAAATCAACTTCGGTAATCAATAGGTGACAAATATCACGTTCAAATGTAACGTCAATGTGATTACACATGTTTGGAAGGTTACTAAAGAAAGTTTTGACTTCTGTGAAGCAAGATTATATTTCCTGTTTATTTTTGCATTGCATAAGAGCTTAATATATTGACGGTGGGATATACTAATAACCCTCAGCATTGTGTAGGAAACATAAAATTGTGTTTTCCAAGGCTCTCTGCTATATCATGAATATTCAACACCGTTGAGCTTCAGCATAATGCTGACTGACATTACAAAGCATTTCTTAATTTAATCCTTAATAAAAGCAGAGACTCGACCATTATTTGAAGGGGGTAATTGACATTTAATCACCACCAAATCATTATTACCCTCAAGAGTTTGTTACATAAGCAAAGGATAATAGCAAACTTCCTGATGAAGAGGGGATGTAGAAAAAGCCATATCAAAAGAGGCGGCAGGTCAATTGGTCTCCACCCATCTGAAGCAAAGGAGAATGAAGAACACCAAAGACATATGGTAAAGACGAACCCAAGAGACAGGAAGGGCCACATAAACCAGAGACTACATCAGCCTGAGACCGGAAGGACTAGGTGGTGCCCCCGGCTACCACGGATCACTGCCCTGACAGGGAACACGACAGAGAATCTCTGACAGAGCAGGAGAACAGTGGGATGCAGATTTCACATTCTCTTAAAAAGACCAGACTTAATGGTCTGACTGAGACTAGAGGGACCCTGGAGCTCATGGTCCTCAGACCCTTTGTTAGCCCAAGACTGGAACCATTCCCAAAGCCAACTCTTCAGACAGGGATTAGATAGAAAATGATACTGGTGAGGAGTGAGCTTCTTGGCTCACGTAGATACATGAGACTAAGTAGGCAGCTCCTGTCTGGTGGCGAGATGAGAAGGCAGGGAGGAGAGGAGCTGGTTAAATGGACATGGGGAACACAGGGTGAAGAGGAGGAATGTGCTGTCCCACTAGGGGTAAATAGCAAGGTGTATATAACTTTTTGTATGAGAAACTGACTTGATTTGTAAACTTTCACTTAAAGCACAATAAAAAAAAAAAAAAAAAAGAGGTGGTAGGGTGTGTAGCTGGCAGTTTTGAGATTTATCATGACAGTTTTCAAGATTTTGTAAGAGCAGTGCATGGCCTTTAGACTCATATCCTGATCCTTGCAAAAACTTTATGTAGTACTTCTGAAACATGCTGTTTTGAGTTATGACAATTGACTATTATGTCTCATATGAAATCATATCCAAAGTGACTTTTCCTTTATATACTCTTCATTTCCAGTGCTCGACTCTGCTGAACTCGTAGAAATTCAGAAGAAAATTTTATGAAGCGTGCTTTATTGGGGCTCAATATCAGAATCTAGGTTGAACTTTTAAAACAATAAACATGGCCTTACTGGCCAAAATATCACAAGTAAAAGAATCGCTTGACTTCAGTGAGCTCTGGAAAAACTTTTTGCTTTTGAAGTTGGATAAAGGACAAATGGAAATGCCTCAGAGTTCAAATGACTTCATATTCAAAGAAAAACTTCCATTCCGTCTTCCTCTCAAAGTGTTTTTCCAGTGTCTTCAAGTCCACGCTTTATATGTACAGTTTTATTTTCTTCTTTATTTTTGTGGACTTTGATCTGAAGCCTTTCTTCATATATAAGCATAGGATAGGGCAAAGGTGTGGAATTCTAATTTAAAACAGAGAGTTGTGGGCTTGATATTAGATTTTTTTTTTTTTTTTAATTTCTTCTGGAAGTACAAAGCCTCCCCTTAAGTCTTCCAGGAAACCCTGGTGGCGTAGTGGTTAAGTGCTATGGTTGTTAACCAAAAGGTCGGCAATTCAAATCCGCCAGGTGCTTCCTGGAAATTCTATTGGGCAGTTCCTCTCTGTTCTATACGGTGGCTATGAGTTGCAATCGACTCAACGGCACTGGGTTAAGTGTTCCAAAGTGTATTTTGATTGAATTATGACCAATTAGTTCAAACCACATTGAAGATAATGACTTTTCTCTGTCAAAATTTTCCAGATAAATTAAGATACAGTAAGTTAATCACATTGACAATGCCTTTGGAGTACCTCTTCATGGTCAGGAAGCTTATTTGTGTTTATGGAAATTTAAAGTGACAGTCACCCCATTAGCGAAAAGCCTCAAGTTAACTACAATGTTATGAGACCTGGCCATTTTCATATTTCAAAACTGAATTTCTGACAGTCATCTATTTTGGAGTGTTTTTAGTTTATTTCCATTTTAAGTGCTCTTCCTAAAGCAATCCACTATCTACTCTTCAAAGAAAGGTCATCCATATTTCAACTTCTTTTAGCAGAATCTTGACAAGTTTTCTCATGGCACTCATTTTGCTGAGTTGAAATTTCAGCTTCCTGTATTTACCCTACAGTGTGTGGATGCCTCTAAAATACAAGTACGTAACATTCTGTTTCAAAACTGAATCAGAGAGAGTGGTTTTCATAACGAATTTCTAGAGTAGAGTATTATAGAGACTGTTCAACACTTCTCAAAACCTCCAAAAAGTATATTTGCAACCCAACTTCATGATAGCATATCCAGAAGGGAATTTATAGACCATCACTGCATATTCAAATGCTAAATACAAAATCACGTTTCAATATATTATGAACATTTATTGTTTTTTGTTTTGTTTTGTTTTGTTTTTGAGGGGCCTTTCCAGCCTCTGAGGCCCCATCCAATGTTTGAGAAGCTAAAACATCCAAATTTTAATTTTCTTAGCTTCCGTTTTAGCAAGGGTACAGGTCCAAGATCTAGTCTCAGTAACTGCATTAGTTATCCATTGTTGCATAAAAATTACAACCCACTTAGTACATTAAAACTAGACACATTTATTATTGCAAAGATTTGGTGACTCAGCCATTTGGGTATTACTTATCTAGGTCCTCTATTTCAGGTTCTTACAAAGCTGAAATCTAGGGGTCAGCCAGGGCTGCAGTCTCATTCAAGACTCAAATGAAAAAGGATAGGTTTCTATGCCAATGTGGTTGTTGGTAACATTTGGTTCTTGTTTGATTGCTGGACTGAGGATCTGTTTCTTGCTAACTGTTGGCTAGAGACCACCCTCAGTTCCTTGCCATGTGGACCTTCCCAAATGGCTCCTTGTTTCCCCAAAGCCAGCAAAGGAGATTTTTCTCCTCAAAAGATGGGCATTACAATCTTATGTAACATGATCATGTGTATGTAATCATACACGTCTCATCACTTTTGCCATATTCTGTTAATTAGAAGTGAGTCATTAGGTCTAGCCCACACTCAAGGGAAAGGATTTATACAAAGTCGTAAATACCAACAGTCAGGGATCATGGAGGCCACCTTAGAGTTTGTCCGCACAGTCAGTCAGATGCGTCTGTACTTTGAACTTGGGAATGGTAATGTAGAGAATCAGGGAGAGCGAAGGTTCCATCATGGAGCAGGAGCAGTGGTGGCAGCAGTGGCAGGCATACTGGAGGCAGTCTCCAGTGTCCACGCCTGGCCGTTTGGGTATGGTATGCTGCTGACACTTATGTTCATCAGTGGGGCCGGTGGTGTTATCATCAAAGTAACTCTGCGGAGTGATTTTGGCGGTGGTTTTGGCTATAAAATGTCTCTTGTTTCTGTTTGTTTTATTTACTTGTTTTCTTCAACCTTCCTGGTGATTCTGTGAGCTACCTGAAATCTTTCCAATAAATTAATTTTATGTTTTAATCAACTAGAATTGATTTCTATTGCGTGTAGTCCAGGACACTGACTGATATACTCAGTAAATTAAAATTTTGTAGAATTCCAGCCTGCCCACCTTCACCTTTCCTGCCTTCCTTTACAATAAACGATAGAGACAAGGTTATAATCATTAGACCTGAATGTAAACAACAGTATTAGAAGAGATGTAAAACATTTTTATTGCACTATCCGGAAAGACCTACACTGACTCTTGAATTAGGTTAAGTATCCAGCTACAAGTTTCTATAGCATTTCCCCTTTCATAACACACTTCATTGCCACTACTTGTTTAATAAAGTCTTCCCTGCCAGACAAAAAGTTTTCCTTGTCTGAAGATATCATCAGCCTTTAATTCAGTGACTGAGACATAAGTAGAGTTTTTTAAATAAACGATAAAAATAATAAATGTGTGAGTGAATGAATGAATGAATTTTAATTACTACTTTCTCTTTACTTCTGCTCCTATCCACTAATAAATTGTACCTACCTCTGGTTAGCTCTGTGTGTCAGCTGTGCTAGAGTTAACCTTCACTTAGGCCATTTTGAACTCTTATCCTCAAAATACTGTTTTCAAAATTCATTCACAGTTAAATTTCTTTATTTCCTCAACATTATGTCAGAAACAGGGGTATTATTTTATCTTTCAGTCTACCTGAGAATCCACTGATCATTTTCTAAACTTTGTGACATTTGATACAATATCAGATGAAATTCTTAGCTGATTTTTGCAAAAATTCATCTATTGTAATGTCATATTTTCGCTACACTTTCAATATTTTCTCTTTCCCTTCACATATTCTTTGCTGATCTGGTCTCTGATCTCATACACAGTCAGACCACAATGTTCGACCACAATAACTTTGTTCTTATCATACCTGTCCCTAAAACGTTCACCTGTTCCTTCTTCAAGTATTCAAATACTGCTCATATTTCAAGATCCAACAAAAATGTGATTTATTCCACTACCATTTCCCTGCTGAGCCCAAATTAATCTTTTCCTACTTTAAATGCTTATATTTATTATTTTGCAGTTTCTGCTATATCTAATGTATATGTCTTATCTCTTCAATAGAATATAAGTTCCCTGAGTGTACAATGCATGACTGATTCATCTTCATATTCTCTGATATGATACATATTGAACATTCAGTGAATACAGGAATGATCTTACAATGAGAATACGGGATGCAATAGCTATTAATGCAATCTCATTAAAGGCTATTGTTCTTAATTGCTGTAAAGTCAACTCTGACTCATGGTGATCAAGCGTACAAAACAAAATGTTTCTCAGTCATGTGCCATCTTCATGATTGTTGGTATGCTTGAGACCACTGTTGCAGTCACTGTGTATTTTGAGTGGCTTCCAGGCTAGGGGACTCATTTTCCAGCAATATATTGGATGATATTCTATTGTGATCCATAGGGTTTTCTTGTCTAAGTTTTAGAAGTAGATTGCCAGGTCTTTTTTCCTAGTCTGTCTTAGTTTGAAAGTTCCAGTGAAACCTGTCCACCATGGGTCACTCTGCTGGTATTTGAAATATCAGTGGCATTACTTCCACCATCACAGCAACATGCAAGCTACCACAGTACGACAAATGGACAAATGGGTGGTTGTACTAAAGACTACCTGTGGATATTGATCATCTCCCAAATAAAAAAAAAAAAAAGCCAAGTCCTCTAAATTGCTTCATGTTACGTATAACCCAAATACCACAGGTAAGTATGACACGAAAGTCTTCTGTAACCCAAATAATACTATGCATAAAAATCTTATAGAATTGATCACCTCCTTCAGTTTCTGTGGTAGTCATTAAGGGTGCTGTATGCCAGATATTTCTGGCTTCCCTTCATCTACCTTCCAGGCACAATTTGGGATTGGATGGAGTCATGCGACTAGTCTTGACCAACAAGTGTGAGTGAAAGTGACATCTTCTAAATCCGAGCTAAACCCGTTAATGCCCATATGAAGCTTTCAGAGCCCTCTTTTCACTCTTGCATGATACTACATTTGAGACAATGCTGTCTGTCCCACCCTCTGCATCCCTGAGAGACATAGAGCTACTTGCTGACCTACTATAAACACGTAGCATGACAAGGAATAGAAGTATGAACACTTATGCAACTGAGGTTTTGAAGTTATTCATTATCATAGTATAACCCAGCCTCTGCTCATTGATGGTACATTTATCTTCTTTTCCATCAAGGAAACTTAGAGATATTTAATAACATAAAATTCCTATGGTTTTTCATTTTCACTATTTTTTTGCATCATACATCTTGTCACTACTGCTTAGAACATCAGCTATAGTATATGCACATGTGAAAGGGAGATTGAATCATTGATGGGGAAAATTAGCCATTATGAATTGAGTATGGAGACAGGCTTGTTTAGTGAAAACTTAGGGCATAAAAGAATAAATTCCTTAAGAAAAAAAGCAAAGGATTTAACCTTAAGTGTAGCATGTCATGAATATTATACTATAGTCTCAAATTCCTATGGACATTTGTTGCTTATTTCTAGAATTAGATATAAAAGAAAGACAACATGATGAATGTAACTAATAAAAAAGTTTGAGTTTTAGGCTATGATTATAGAGGTAAAGTATTCTATGTTAAAAATACAATCTGGATTTTTATTAGGTAAGCACACGAGGAACTTTATATTAATATACAAATATATTATTATACCTTTCCAAAGAAGAGTGCTGTATTTCTCATATATTATCACAGCATTTCAATAAATTGTTTTTATTTTATGGAGGACCTAAAATTGTAGAGACAAGTGATCTGCTCAAGAACACAAATGATGGCAATAGAAGTTTAAAAAAATAATATGGTTTAACTGCTCCATCTTGGATTGATTTTTATTTTAACAATTTTTCAGTTGGTCAAAAAAGCAATTTTAGCATAATTAGCATTTTTTATTCAAGAGCTGTATAAGAATCCTATTCTAGAGTGAGGTGCTGGAAATTTTTAATTATAATGTCATTTTTATTCACAATGACATTTAAGGTGTTAGGAAATTTCCTTAAGCTATTGGTCTAAGGAGTATTATGTACAGAAGAGTGGTAAAGTTCCTTTCATTCATATTGAAAAAGCTCTTATGAATTTCTGTCCTAGGTAGTACCCATGAAGAGTCACATTTAAAAAAGCACAATCCTCTGAAAGACAAAATGCACTAGAAAATTGAGGAAAATATTTTATTCAGCCTATTGCAATAAGGAGAATATTTATTAGTGAATCAAAGAAAAGGTAGAGGGCTTGGAGTTTCATAGAGGCAGGTAAACAATGGAGTTGCTGCTAGTCTTTTGGGAGTTTAGTAGATACAAACCTCATCACACACATCTGCCAACATCTACAACGATGAACATCAAATTTTAGAGTGCATCAGAGTTCCCTGGGGTGTTTCTTAAAATCCAGATCTTTAACTACTTACTTCATGGATAGTCTCATAGGTAGGTCTCATTTAAAGATCATAAATCTGCAATTTTAACAGGAAGCCCAACAGATTCTGATGCAGAGTTCTTGAGGTCACCTTTTGAGAAATACTTTGCTCTGTAGCCTCATAGCGAACCACTTCTCCAGCACATCTACTCTCTGTCTACCCTGTATCACCTGTGGGGTTTCCAATATGACATGCTTTTGTGTATGCCTTCTTGCCTCTGCACCTGCCTGTCTTATTTCCTGGAAGCTTCTTCCACCCTTGCCGTGTGGCTAATTTCCATTCGGAAACCCTGGTGGTGTAGTGGTTAAGTGCTACGGCTGCTAACCAAAAGGTTGGCAGTTCAATCCACCAGGCACTCCTTGGAAACTCTGTGGGGCAGTTCTACTCTGTCGTATAGGGTCTCTAGGAGTCAGAATTGACTTGATGGCAGTGGGTGGGTTTTGTGTGTCATTCAAATGTCATTACTGTGTGAGGAGATTTCTGAATCCTCTCAGGGGGAAGTTAGTTATATTCTCTCCCGTTTCAATAAGACCCTGGGCTAACATCTACTTGTACTTGTTACATTAGCTTATAAGCAACTTTTAAAACCCAACCCTCTTTACTAGATTATAAAGTCACGGCAGGTAGGGAAAGAGTCCATTGACTCCTGCGTTGCCATTATTCAGTGCCTGGTGCATGTTCGGTGCTCAATAAACAATTACAGGATGAAGGAAGAAACTAACAAATGCTAGAAAATCATTACTTGGAATTATTTAGTAATTTAGGTCCCATCCATATGACAAAATGTTTTCTCCACAAGCTCTCTGCTCTTATCTGTACCATTATCATTAGACAGTGGGTTGGGTTATCATTAGACATAATCTCCAATCTTCATGATAAGGCTGAGATAAATATTGTGAACCTTACATTAGAAACACCTGACAAAATGGAGGGCTGTTTTTTTCTTTGACTGTTCGAGTCCAGCAAAGTAGAAATTACAAGACACTAAAGAGACAGAAGGTCGAAAAGGGTTTCACTTTCCCTTCCATACTGATTACAACGCAAGGTACAAATATGTAACCACAGCCAATAAGTGGAAAAACCAGGTATCCTCTGAACTGTTTCTGACTTTGCCTGAAGATGAAATTCTTTACTATCCAAACAGTTCTGAGGAGCTGGAGCTGATGCAATCCATTTGGCTATGGGAGTGGATGATGCATAGGTTCACTTGAGATTCGTAGTCATGCTCTGCCTGGCCAGTGGAGGGACTATTCAAAGAGAGGCTGGCATCCTTTTCAACTGTTTACCATTTCTTCAAAGGAAATGTTAAGGAAGGACAATGTTAAACTTTACCTGAGCCCTGAGTTCCTGGAAAACAGTGACTTTTAAGAAATCCTCCCCAGTTTGGGAGTCTAAGAAATGGCTTACTGAAAAGAACAACCACCCCTCCCACTATATGGCTTAGCTAAGGCTTGTGGATGATCCCCTTGTTTACCTATGACTAGGCCAGATATAAACCTACAAATTTCTTTTTTTTTTTTGTCTCATAAAGGATTAGTTAAACTCTTTATCTCACTGACAAATCTGGACAAAATGTCTACTAACTTAACTTGCCAGTCAGCTTTCTCTCCTTCCCCTAGGCTCCTGAACTTAAGCCCACCCTTGAGCTTAAGAAAGAATTGGAAATTTAAGCAGGCATTACAACACAGAACAACTCCCCACAACTACCACCGTTAATTGTCCCTCTGGAGGATCAGCTGATTGCAAAGAAATTCTTTCCTGTTCAGCTGTCTGGTCACCTCACCTACTCATGCCACTCCTCCATGTCCAGTTCTTTCTAGCCCTGTTTATGGGGGAAAAAAAAAAAGTGGTTTTCATTGAGTTGACTCCGACTCATGGTGTATTGTCACGGTAGAATTGTGCTCCCTAGGGTTTTCAGTTGCTGGTTCTTTCCAGAAGTAGATCGCCAGGTCTTTCTTCGGAGGCACTTTTGAACCACCAGCCTTTCTGTTAGCAGCATTAACTATTTGCACCACCCAGGAACTCCTAGCCTTGTCTAGTTCTCCTTATAAAAGAAAAGTTCTCTCTAACTGACTTTTAAGATGCTTGAGATGACTGAAGACCTTATGGTTGGAGTGTTCTCCCTGTTACAATAATCCCTGTCCTCCTGCTATGATAGTCCCTTCCTCCACCACCTCCTTTTGCAATCAATGTTGTTGTTGTTAGTCGCCGTGGAATCATTTCCAACTCATGAAAAACCTTATGTGTGCAGAGATGAACTGCTCCTTAGGGTTTTCATGGCTGTGAGTTTAGGAAGCAGATCACCAGGCCTATCCCCTGAGGCACCTCTGGGTGGATTTGAACCACCAACTTTTCAGCTAGTAGTAGAGTGCTTAACCATTTGCTCCGCTCAGGGACTTCATTGTAATCAATAAACCAAAACCAAACACGTTGCTGTTGAGTTGATTCTAACTCACAGTGACACTCTAGGACCGGGGAGAGCTGCCCCGTAGGGTTTCCAAGGAGTGGCTGGTGGGTTTGAACTGCTGATATTTCGGTTAGCACTCAAGTACTTAACCACCGTTTCACCAGAGCTCCTACAGAGTCTTTTCAAATAAAGTCTTTCCTTACCTAAATCTGACTTTGTTTTTTATTTGATAGGACTCATGGTGACATCAAAACATTATTTCACCTAATTTGGCATACCAAGGACTTAGATATGTAAAACAATAAGCAAGGATAATTCTCAGAGAGGGAATTTTAACAAAATTGCAAAAGTCATACATTTTCTTCTCTCATCGAAAAGCGGCAAGAAATGATTTGGAAGAGGCACTTGTCTCTTGACATAACTTGCTAAGGAAAAGCTGGTAAGAGTTGTAACCTATTAATTCTACCACCTTCTCTTGAGAAGAAAAATTTGTTATATGGCAGTGTCAGGGGTTCCTATGCCCATTGATATATTTGAATCTCTAAAGATGAAGAAATTGTCTAAAATTAAACAGCCAATAAATAACAAAGCCAAGACCCAAATCCAGTGTTCTTTAGAAATTCAGTGTTCATGGTGACTTCATTGTTGTTCTTATCACTAGCAACTTAGTGTGAAATACTATTTTCTAACTATCTATCTGAGAACAGATTTTTCATAAATTTGAATAGCTTTAGGAAAGGGAAGAGAAGAAGTACTGGAAAGCAGAGCATTATCTAGTGAGGGCATGTGTTGTGCTAGAAATCACCATGAGGAAACTGATAGATTTGAAAGAAGGCTTTAGACACAAGTTGGGGAAAATCAGAAAACAAGAGAGTGGGAGAACTAGGGACAAAGTGGCTTATTTCACAATGTTGTCTTAGATCTTATTCCATTCTTCTCAACAATTCACTATGTATGCTTCCAATCCATGTATCAGATAATTAGATGGATTACACTTAAGCCTATTCTGCATGAAATAGTTTGGACATTTGTACATGCTTAATTGATCCTAAAGTATATGGATGAAAAATTTCTGGAATCAGGAGGTACAGTAGACATGGCTGGCCACTGACAAGTCATACTGTCTTTACACATCTCACTTTCAAACCAGGTAAAGACGCTCATCTTCCACATTTCCTAGATATTTAATAAACACCTACTAAATGCCTTCCACGTACCCAAGCAGAATGGTAGATAACTCATGCTTTCCTTCTTCTCAAATACACTGATTCACTGCAATAAACACTTTTCAGAACTACCACAGAATTAGTCTTCATGACAATGTACTAAGTGCAGAGAGATGAGGGGAACACTTCTACAGTGCTGGTGGGAATGTAAAATGGTACAACCACTTTGGAAATCGATTTCGTGCTTCCTTAATAAGCTAGAAAGAGAACTAACACATGATCCACCAATTCCACTCCTTAGAATATATCCTAGAGAAATAAAAGCCTTTACATGAACAGATACATGCATACCCGTGTTCACTGCAGCACTGTTTACAATAGCAAAATGATGGAAGCAACCAAGGTGCCCATCAACAGATGAATGGATAAGTAAATTATGGTGTATTCACACAATGGAATACTATGCATCCATAAAGAACAGTGATGAATCTGTGAAACATTTCATAACGTGGAGGAATCTGGAAGGCATTATGCTGAGTGAAATTAGTTAGCTGCGAAAGGGCAAATATTGTATAAGACCACTGTTATAAGAACTTGAGCAATAGTTTAAACAGAGAAGAAAATATTCTTTGACGGTTAAGAGAGGGGGGAGGGAGAGAGGGTGGGAGAGGGATATTCACTATTGAGATAGTAGATAAGAACTAATTTAGGTGAAGGGAAAGACAACACAGGATACAAGTGAGGTCAGCATAACCGGACTAAACCAAAAGCAGTTTCCTGAATAAACTGAATGCTTCCAAGGCCAGCGTAGCAGGGGTGGGGGTTTGCGGGCAATGGTTTCAAGGGAAATCTAAGTCAATCAGCATAATAAAATCAATTAAGAAGACATTCTGCATCCCACTTTGGAGAGCAGTGTCTGTGGTCTTAAATGCTAGCAAGTGGCCATCTAAGATGCAGCAATGGGTCTCAACCCACCTGGACCAAAGAAGAATGAAGAACACCAAGGACACAAGGTAATTATGAGCCCAAGAGGCAGGAAGGGCCACATAAACCAGAGACTACATCAGCCTGAGACCAGATGAATTAAATGGTGCCCGACTATAATCGATGACTGCCCTGATGGGAACACAGCAGAGAACCCCTGAGGGAGCAGGAGAGCAGTGGGATGCAGACCCCAAATTCTCTTAAAAAGACCAGACTTAATGGTCTGACTGAGACTAGAAGGATCCCGGTGGTCATGGCCCCCAGAACTTCTGTTAGCTCAGGACAGGAACCATTCCCAAAGGCAACTCTTCAGACAGGGATTGGACTGGACAATGGGATAGAAAAAGGTGCTGGTGAAGAATGAGTTTCTTGGATGAAGAAGACACTTGAGACTATGTTGGCATCTCCTATCTGGAGGGGAGATGAGAAGGAAGATGGGGTTAGAAGCTGGCAGAATGGACACAAAAAGAGAGAGTGGAGGGAAGGAGCGGGCTGTCTCATTAGGCGGAGAGGAATTAGGAGTATATAGCAAGATGTATATAAATTTTTATATAAGAGACTGACTTGATTTGTAAACTTTCACTTAAAGTACAATAAAAATTAAAAGAAAAATTGTCAATGTGGTGGGAACTGTGAGTGGGGAAGGGCATATCTAAGGCAGCAGCAAGCCAGTGTGCTAGTGACTCCGTAATTGCAGCAGCATGTTGGGGTCTGGGGGGAAAGTGGGTGGTGGTATACAGGGCTAGGTTGGAGGTAGAAAGCAAAGGAACAAAGGAAAAGAAATGGTGGTACAGCAGGAGCTAGCAGTTGGGATCAGGGCAGACCTAGGGTGGCAGGGGACCAGTGGTTCTTCAACCATGGTAGTTCAGCAGTGGCTGGTGGGAAGTCATGGAGGTTACAGATGGGCTTAGGTAGAAGGGAGAAAGACAAAGAAGAAAGGGAAAAAATGGCATGTAGCAGTTTGGGTCAGGGCAGACCTGGAGCAGTGGCAGGCTGGTGGCTCTCTAGCCTCAGCTGGGGTTTAGGTGGCATATGGGGCTACATGGGAGGGAGAAAGAAAAGGAAGAAAGAGAAAGGAAAAATTTTTTTAATTAAAAAAAAAAAAAATTGGCAGCACAGTGTGGTTGGTGAGTGGGGTGGGCCAGGGAAGGCAGGGAAGGAGATATATAGAGCTAAGTGGGAGGGAGGGAGAAGATAAAGACAAAAAGTAAAAAAAAAAAAAAATGGTGGCTCAACAGGAGCTGGTGTGTGGTGGCAGGAAGACTGGAGTGGGAGTGGACTGGCATGACCCAGCAGGAAGGGGTCGAAGTGACATACAGGGCTAGGTGGGAGGGAAAAAGAAATGGAAAAAGGGGGGGGAATTGTGTGATGGGAGCCTGCGGGTGGTGATGGGCCAGTAGCTCTCTAGCCAAGGTGGCATGGCATGGTCCAACAGGAAAGGGTGTAGTTGGTGCATAAGAAAGAAGGGGAAGGGTGGGAAAGCATGTTTTTCTGGTTACCAGGTGCTGTGTCACCTGTTGGGAGCTCTGTGCAGTTGCCTTCCCGTACTCCCTGTTTGGAGTCATTGCTGGCTGGGCTCCAAGATGGTGATGCTGTGCCGTGTTAGTTGGCAGGGAACCTCCATTCCCTATTTCTCCTCATTCATTGTTTGTCTTCAGTTTCTTCTTCCATTTGGTGTTCAATCTAGCTCTTTATCCCTTTATTTGATGTTTAGGGTTCCAGGATTGACGTTTGTATCTGTTTTACTTAGTTTTTTGAATCTTTGCTGCAGAGAGATGGCATGATGTATCTGTCTAGGGCACCATGTTGTCTCTGCCTCTAGGCATATTTTTCTTAACAAAAAATGAGGGAACTGGAGTTAAAAGGTAATTATTTAAATAAGATAACAATGTATCATGACTGAGATTCCGTTATGGGAACCCGATAATTAATCAGACAGCCAATTACCAGAACTTTTAAGTTTTACTAAGGGATGCACAAGGTACTTTAACTTCTGAGAATAGTCCCCCAGGATTTACAGAAACATGCAGAAAATTATAAAGGAGAATTTTCTAATACAAATGTTAACTTTTTTTTTTTAATTGCTTTACTTACCTTCAATTGAGACCTGACACATAGACAGGAACACTGAAGGATTTTTGTGCAGAAGCTATAATCTTAGGCAGCTCTACTTAGCATGATTGATGGTTTTTTTTTTTCAAATTGTGTGATTCTCCATAAAAGAGTTCTGTTTCCAGAGTATTTGTTAATTGAGGTATCACTGTACAAGGCAGCATGCAACACATTCATTTTAAAAGCTTCATTTAAAAAATGGCATTGTTCTTTTGCTTGAAATTCTACGATATAATAGCAAAACGTTTAGGTTCTGTAAGTTTACAAATTGAGTGTTTTATTGTGCACCAATTCCAGGCATATTATGGTAGTCATTATTTTGACTTACATAGTCTAATCACATTCCGAAGATTTATAGGTGTGATTAGAAACACTTTGATATTCCATGTAACACAATGACTTTTTGAAAGTGATATTTAGGACTGGTAATATGTGTACTTTATCATCCTCTGTCTGAGCTATCGTTATCTTAGAGAACGGAGGTAGATATAACAATGAGACTAGACTGTGCAACAAAAATTAAAAATTAAGCAGAAAATAAAATTTCCAAAATCCCAATACTACAGCAGCAGAGTAGCTTATAAAATACAAGAATATTGGAGGAAGGAAATAGAGAACTATCAACAATTAAAAGTTAACTATAAAAAGAATAGTGGTACCAGAAGTGCAAGTAGGAATCCTGAGAAGCCATTGGCATATATGATTTATAATGTAGTCTTTTACCAAGAAGCCATTACTTAAATCAGTTTGCTACATTCACACAGTTATTAATAATGAAATAGTTCCAAATTTATATTAACAGGGGTTCACATCTGCTAGATAAAATAGTACTCCTGTTCTGCTTCATTATGCTAATTTTATTTTGGAAGTGTTTGTCTTCTTATCACCTTAGAAATACACTTAAAAGAAATGTCCTGAGAGCAAATGTGTTGAAATAAAATTTGACCATTTCCAACATAGGCTACCCCTCCTCAGAGGATCTCTGTTAACTTTTTTTTCCTCTCATCCTCTTTATCAATGCTCTCACTTGACATCACTTATAAAACATGACCACGGAAGAAATAGCATGATGTCCAAAATATATTCCAGATCTGGTCGGACAACACCCAATCTTACAATGTCTTTCCTCCTGCATGGCGTCATTTTGGGCCCTTCCTACATTTTATAAGGCCAGTTGCTTCAAGATAATGGAGAAACAAAGAATTTCATGGTGTCAAGCCTTAGTCATATTTCTTCTGCTATAAAATTGTGTGGTCAGAAGCAATGTTCTGTGGCATATTACAACCCTAAAGTCATTCCATTAGTCCATGTTTAGAAGTTCTGGCAGAAGCATTGCTGATACGGAAGTAACGTTCATATCAAGAATAAGTGTCTGATCTGCTGGAATAAACCATTGCCAACTGCATGAGGCAAGGGATCATGTAATCAATCTGTCGCTGGATGGATGGCTTGATCTTCCCAAGAAATGGTGCTATATTGTGGGATCAATATCAGTTTCTTTTGTTGGTAGGCTGAGAATGCTGCATAGGCAGTAGCCAGGTCAACCCTGGTGAGGAAAAATCCATGTGGTTGAATACGTGCATCATCTTCCTCCCCTAACACTATACCCACTTTACCATACAGCAGCACCAGGTTAAAGAAAAAGGTTGACTGACCTCAACAAAATGATCAGTCTTATCTCCCTGATTATTGTGATATTATTCTGTTGTCAATGCCCTTTGTTGGTTTCAGATGCAAATATAATCACAATCTGTGCACATCCTTAGATGTCTATTCACATAGCTCAACTATAGATTTCTTTAACAAATTGCCAACATTTTTCTCTCCAAGCCCTGACCTTCTGAACAAATTGTTATCTAAACTTTGTGGATCAATGTAGCTTCATACAATGTAGATCTATCATCTCTCCAGCAAAGTAGTGTCAATTAGATATGCTGTTTGAATTTCTGCTCTTTGGGAAAGTTCCCTTCTGTCTTCTGGAACTGCCTTTAGTGGGTCTGTAATAATGCAACGGAAATCCTGGTGGTGTAGTGGTTAAGTGCTACAGCTGCTAATCAAA
Organism: Loxodonta africana; assembly: GCF_030014295.1. NCBI lineage: Eukaryota > Metazoa > Chordata > Mammalia > Proboscidea > Elephantidae > Loxodonta > Loxodonta africana. Next base: position 110,610,840 of record NC_087344.1, read on the forward strand.
GGGTCTGCAGTTTGAATCTGCCAGGCACTCCTTGGAAACTCTATGGGGCAGCTCTACTCTGTCCTATAGGGTTGCTGTGAGTCAGAATCGACTCAATGGCACTGGGTTTGATTTTGGTTTTTGGTAATATTGCAACACTTCTCTTCCAGTTAGTCCAGCATATTATGCAGAATAATTAGTAAATTCAGATCTGATTTTTTTTCTCTCTCTCTCTTTAGTGAACTACTTAAAAGGAATGCTCTAGGACAGGGCTCGGAAAACTATGGGTGGTGGGCCAAACTGGCCCACTTCCTGCTTTTACAAACAAGATTTTATGAGAATGCAGCCACTTTCATTTATTTACATACTGTGTATGGCTACTTACACACTACAAAGGCAGTGCTGAATAGGTGCAACCAAGATCATATGGGGTCGTAGAAGGTTGAGACTGAGTCAGCAATGTAGCAAAAATAGCTTTCATATCATTTCGAGGTCATGCAATCTACTTGTGCCTCAGGACCTGCTCAAGTTCTGTCTTATGTATCTACCTCCACTGGGCAATGAAGTGTTGCTACCCCCCCCCCGGGTTGGTGGATCAGATAAGCCAAATTCTTGTCACTTGGTGTCCCATTCTTGGGGATTCAGACCATTACTATGCCTCGTATCAAGCCAGGCACTGTTGTTCTAAAGGAGAGTCATTATTTCTGAAGATAATATGAATTTGTTCCCAAAATCCTATCCCAAAAACCTTATCCCATTCATCTATCTGGGCTTGCCATAGGCTCTATACAATACTTACTCTATATAATTGTGAGGGTTAAGATTATATGTCAACTTGGCTGGGCCATGATTCTCAGTGTTTATATGGAATCACTCCCATGATTGAATCTGCTGTGAGTAGCCAATCAATTGAAAGGGATTTTCCTTGGGGGTGTGGTCTGCATCCAAACATAAGCAGACGTTCTGGCTTTTTTGCTCATTCCTAATCCTGTGCTGCCTTCTGTTCATCTGACCTCCAGCTCTTGGGACTCGAGCTGTCAGCTTGTCTCCTGATCTTGGAATTCATCAATCTTCACAGCCTGAGATTTGGAACCCCACTCTCCAACATGCCAGTCTTGGGTTTGCCACCCGCTGTGGCTACATGAATTGAGAGAAGCCTCTATACTGATAAACCAACTTAGGACGTTTATAATCACGTGAGCAATTTCCTTGATATAAATCTCTCTATATATGTATTTATATGCTTCTCTAGAAAACCCAGCCTATGACAACAATATACAGTATTTATACAATGTCCCTATCATTACAGTATATAAACAAATACACACTCTCAGCATCATCTAGTCTATTAGGTCAAAAGGACCCAGTGAAGACAAGCTTGTACTGCATACTGGACGTATTGAAAATTCTTTTCTTACTCTAGGCACCTCTCAAAACTGCTAAGCTTATGGCTTAATTAGTAATTGAATCAAAGTAGCATCATAAATATAATATGTATTGTTTCTAAAATCCAAATAAGGCCACTAAGCACTGTGCTCCTTTCTTACTAGTAGGTTGTATAAGGAGTGAAATCTGTCTTTCATTTTGTTCACGTCTGATCACTGTACACAAAGAAACTTTACCAGATGACCTTTAGTGTTCATGAATGTATCTTCTACACTGTAATTTATGTGTTATATTAAGTCATTTAGGACACTTCTTGCTTATGATGTCCAAATAGCATGATGTCATCCACGTAGGAGATAAGTGTGATATTTATGAAATAGCAAATGATCAACATTCCTGTGGCCTAGATTATTAAAGACAACAACAAAAAAGGCAGAACCCTGAGATAACATAGTAAAGGTGTATAGTTGTCACTGTCAGATGAAAACAAACTACTGCTCATGGTCCTGGCTGAACAGTGTATGAAAAACATTTTATAGCTCAATAACTCTGTCCCAGATGCCAGGAGCTGTGTTGATTTACTCCAATTAAGAGATCAATCTGGAACAGAAACTGCAGTTGGAATCGACACCTGGTTAGGTTTATGATGATGCACATTCTCCAGGATGTGTTGGTCTTTTTCACAAGTCAAAAAGTAAGTTAAGTGGAGATGTTGCAGGAATCACTACCTTACATCTTCCAAATCTTTGATATTGGTACTGCTCTCTGAAATTCCCCCAGCGATGAAGTATTACCTTTGATTTTCTATTTTTGTTGGTATTGACATTTCAGTGGATTCTGGTTGGATCTTAATAATAGATCTGACTGCACAGGTCAGGAAGCCAATGTGGGGATTTTAATATTTCCTAAGAATGCCTATTTCAACTATAATTTTAGGAACTGAAGAAATAACCACAGGGTGTATATGTGTAATCACTGGAGCTTACTTTGAGAAAGTCTTAGACTAAAATTCCATTTGACACCTGATCTCAATAAGCCCGTACTTGGATGGTTGGACCATGGTAGCATTTTTAGGTCCCCAGAGATTAGTGTTAAATCAGAGCGAGTTTTTATTAATCTGTCAAAAGTCTGAGTATTTATCTCCCTTTCCTCAATCGCTTTAGCAAAGGTAATTTACGATATTACTTGTAGCAGTATTGCAAGGAAACTTGATCTCCTCTTTAATAAAGTGACTCAATTTGTAAACTGGTGTTAAGTATGGAAACTGAAAAAGAGTTCGTTGTGACAGCTTAAGTCAGAGTTCTGACTACCATGCACAAAGTTTTTTTATGTTATGTAGATTGAACAATATTTTAATAGGCTGTCCATCTCTTCCATCCCTAGGAATACTGTGATTACTCAGCCACAGCCAAAAATCAGTGAGTAAAAAAGTTTTGATTACTCTCTGACTTTGCTGCCTATTATGTTACTTATACCTTATCTTGTATCTGGTGTTTAACTACTGCCACTGGTCCTCCACTACTGCAGGATTCTATTATCTCCATTGACATTAAGGAGCCCATTTCAGTGGTGGTCTCTCCCAACCATCATTCCTACTCTGCAGAGGACATCTACTATAAACCTTTCTAATGGATGCTTGGATTACCAAGAAATTGAGAAGTACCTTGGTGAAAGAAGTGTCCTCTGTACTTGTCTAGACGATTCTCAAAATGTGGCCCCTATACCAGTTGCCCCAGCATCATTTGGGTACTTGTTAAAATGTCAGTTCTGTAGCCCCAACCTAGGCCCACCGAAGCAGAAACTCCAGGTATGAGTCCCAGCAAGCTGTGTTTTAACAAGCCTTCCAGCGATTCTAATTTGCAATCTAGAGAACCATTGCTCTTCATCATTCCAGGAACATTCTAGATTTAAATATTAGAGGCCTCTAAGTTGAGGTTTCAGTCAATCAATGAAATAAGCTGCTTGATCCAATCCCAGTTTTTTGGACTAACATGAAATACTGAAAGTCTGGTAAGTGTAATTGCATGGAAAAGACGAAATTCCACTTTTTACTTCTCTGGTACCAAATTGTGTTAATCAGTCCAAATCAATTTATTATCAGTTCTGTCCCTCTCTGTTTCACTTCTTTTCTGACATTAGATATACATGTAACAATTCCTCCTCTGATCCTAACCACCTGAAGCTAGGCTGGACTTCATAAATTATAAGGCACAGTCCTTCAAACTGCCAAGTCCGCCCAAGACCTCAGATGCCAGCCACAAACTTGGGAGTCCTCAGGATGACCTCATCTCTGACCTGCTGGCTATAAATATGGGGTTCCCTCTACTCTGTCAGGACACCAACTGTAAGCTCAGGGGTCCACAGTCCCCCTCACTTCTGATTTTCTGACTTACTACTTACTCCCTTAGATTCAATAATTTACTAGAATGATTTACAGAACCCACGAAAAGTGTTATACTTGTGATTACAGTTTTATTACAGGAAAAAAGATGCACATGAAGAGATGCATACATCAAGTTCTCATAGAGCTACCAATACTGAGCTTCCATGTCCCAAAAAGGAACACACTACCCTCCCACATGCATCAGTGTCTATCACCATCCAGGAAGCCCATGGAGCTTCCATGTCCAGAGCCTTTCTGGGGCTTCATTACTTAGGCACGATTGATTGAATCATGCCACCCCTCCTCCCTGAAGCCAGCTGATATCACAGAGAGGGCTTTCTGGTCTGGCTGATCCCACCCAGGATGCACCTCATCAGCACAAGCCCTCAAATATGGTCTGCAAGGCTCATCAAAGACACTTCAGTTACTGGGAAAACTCTAAGATTTTAGAGGTTATCTTTCAGAAACCAAGGACAAAGACAAAACTCTTTGGGTAAAGTTAAATTCTTTACTGCACAGTAGTCGTATTAATAAATTGTTCCAGTATAAAATGTTTTTACCTTCCTTGATCTAAAAAAAAAAAAAATTTTTTTTTTTTTTTTTTAGCAGAGAGTATATTCTCACGCCCATTTCACAGCCTCTGCTGATATAAATTGTCAAAATCTTACCAATACTTCTGGTTAGCAACTTATCTCCTCCACACTGAGACTTCATACTTGTTTCCCTGAGGCATCCCTGGGGTATCTGGTCTAATTAAAGTGGAAGTTAAAACCAGTGACCAGTTGCCCTGGAGTCAACTCTAAGTATGGCAACCGTATGTGTGTCAGAGAACTGTCCTTTACAGATTTTTTTGTTTGTTTTGTATCTCCCAGGGATTTCAAATAGAGGTTGGTGGGGTGTATATTGGAGCCCTAGTGGTATGGTGGTTAAGATCTATGATTGCTAAGCAAACAGTCAGCAGCAATTCAAATCCACCAGCAGTTCCTTGGAAACCCTATGGGGCAATTCTGCTCTGTCCTATAAGGTTGCTATGAGTTGGAATCGACTTGACAACACAAGTTTGGGGTGTATATCAAGAAGAATAGGTGTTCTGAACTGAATGTGTCCCCCAAAAATGTGTGTTATAAATGTTAACCCTTATATGTGTGAATGTAATCCCATTTGGGAAGAGGGTTTTCTCTGTTATTTTAATGAGGTCATATTAGTGTAGGGTGCGTTTTAAATCAATCCCATCTGAAATATAAAAAGAGCAGTTTAGGCAGAGAGAGAAGGAAGCACAGATGGGGGAAGATAGATGCCATGGCGCATGAAGATCTCCAAGGAATCCAGGCACAGAAGCTGATAAGGGACGAGATAACAAAGCCAACAGAGAAAAAGCATTTCCCTAGAGCTGGTGCCATGAATTCAGATTTCTAGCCTCCGAAACTGTGATAATATAAATCTCTGTTTGTTAAAGCCACCAACTTGTGGTATTTTTGTTATAGTAGCACAAAGTGGCTAAGACAATAAGCATCCTTAAGTATTTAATGCTCTTCAACAAAGGGTGTCTGGTTTTCTCAAATAGAGGAAGAAGGACTGCTCCTACAGGCAAAGGAAGCTCAGGGTAATGTGGGGACTCGAGATTATTAGAGTCATCCAAATCCACTCAAATGTAACTACTCTCATTCCTCTACTCCTTCATAACCACTGCCCTAACATTAGAGACATGGCAAAGTTGCGAATTCATCTCATATTGTTTTTCTATAACACATATACAAGTCTTTGATATCTCCAGTGTGGTAGCTATTCAGCCTCATGAGAAGTCCTTCATCATAACTACTAGTTATATAGAGCAGGATAGAACACACAAAAGGCTGGCTGCCCCAGAACTCAGAAATATTTGTCCTAGATATGACAGTATATAGCTTCCAATAAAAAAAAAAAAAAAAAAGCAATTCAGTTTTTGAAGTTGACAGGAATTTAATACAGGGTATTAGATGACAAAACTGTTAGAAAGGCTGGATAAATGAAAGGGGTTTGTGTTGTTATCCAGAGATGAAGTACTGTAGGAGGTCACCAGTACTTCACAGGAGCCCAAGAGCACACACTCACAGTTGATATTCCTCAAACTGCCATCTCTATCATTTAGCAGGAGCTGAGTGGCCCTCACTCACCATTGCTACTACTGGATCCACTATTTGAAACAGGTATTGCTGAAGCCACTGTTGCTGACAGCTCCAAAAGCAGAATGACTCCTACCTTTCTCCTACCTTTCGATCTCAATCGAGTCCCTCCTGTTGGCAGAACACATCTGGAATTATGCTAGCAACTGAGTCTGGAAAACATAGTTTCCCATGTTCCTAGCCCTCTGCAAGTTCATAGTAGACTACAGAAGGCCAGGAATGGGTCTGTACTCAAATGCTAATATCTTGCACAATACCCAAACATTACTAGGTGATATGGAGACCCTGGTGGCATAATGGTTAAGAGCTATGGCTGCTAACAAAAATTCTGCAGTTCATATCCATCAGGCACTCCTTGGAAACCCATGGGGCAGTTCTACTCTGTGCTATAGGGTCGCTATGAGTAGGAATCGACTCAACAGCAATGAGTTTGGTGATTAATTTGTTCATGTTGTTGTTGTTAGGTGCCGTCGAGTCAGTTCCAACTCACAGAGACCTTTTGCAAAACAGAACAAAACACTGCCCAGTTCTGCACCATCCTCACAACTGTTGTTATGCATCAGCTCATTGTTGCAGCTACTGTGTCAATCCATCTCCTTGAGGGTCTTCCTCTTTTTCACTGATCCTCTACTTTATCAAGCATGATGATCTTCTCCGGAGATTGGTCTCTCCTGATAACATGGCTAAAGTACATGAGACATAATCTCAACGTCTTTGCTTCTAAGGAGAATTCTGGTTGTGCTTCTTTCAAGACAGATCTGTTCGTTCTTTTGGCAGTCCATGGTGTATTCAATATTCTTCACCAACACCATAATTCAAAGTCATCAATTCTTCTTCAGTCTTCCTTATTCATTTCATATACATATGAGATGATTGAATCGACTCGACAGCACTGGGTTTTGGGGTTTTATGAGATGACTGAAAACATCATGGCTTGGGTCAGGTGCTCCTTAGCCCTTAAAGTAACATCTTTGCTTTTCAACACTTTAAAGAGGTCTTTTGCAGCCAATTTGGCCAATGCAATGAGTCATTTGATTTCTTAACTTTGCTTTTATGGGTGTTGATTGTGAATCCAAGTCAAGGAGATGGATTGACACAGTAGCTGCAACAATGAGCTGATGCATAACAACAGTTGTGAGGATGGTGCAGAACTGGGCAGTGTTTTGTTCAGTTTTGCTGCCAATGGTTTGGCTGGGTGGTCAGGGACTTGGAAGGAACATGATTGGAAAATTGGAGACAAGCATTTATGGGGAAGAGGTATGTGGATAGACCTCTCTGAGTGGGTTGAAGAAGATATTTGTGTCTCACATGAATGCTTACCAAAGGATGACCTCAGCAGAGGATGATTTTAACAATCAAGTGAATAGGATGACACATTCTGTGGAAACCAGTCATCCTTTTTCCCCAGCTCAGTGGGCTCACGAACAAAGTGGCCATGGTGGCAGGGATGGAGGTTATGCATAGGCCCAGCAACATGGACTTCTATTCACCAAGACTGACTTTGCTACAGACACTGCTGAGTGCCCAATCTGCCAGCAGCAGAGGCCAACACTGAATTCCTGACACAGCACCATTCCTTGAGGTGATCAGCCAGCAACCTGGTGGCAAGTTGATTACACTGGACCACTTCCATCATGGAAAGGGTAGCATTTTGTCTTTACTGGAATAGACACTTACTCTGGGTATGAATTTGCTTTATCTGCAGGCAATGCTTCTGCCAAAACTACCATTTGTGGACTTACAGAATGTTTTTCCACAGTTATGGCATCCCACACATGGTTAAGGGACTCACTTCACAGCAAATGAAGTGCAGCAGTGGGACCATGCTCATGGAATTCACTGGTCTTACCATGTTCCCTATCATCCTGAAGCGACTGGCTTGATAGAATGATGAAATGGACTAAATACATAATTATGGTGCCAATTAGTTGGCAATGCCTTGCAGAGTTGGGACAATGTTCTCCAGGAGACTGTATATGTTCTAAACCGGTGTCCAGTATATAGTGTTGTTTAACCCATAGCCAGGATTCATGGGTCCAGGAATCAATTGGTGGAAATGGAAGGGGCACCACTCACTATTATCCTTAGTGACCCACTCACAAGGCTTTTGCTTCCTGTCCCCACAAATTTATGCTCTGCAGGTCTAGAGGTGTTAGTTCCAAAGGAAGGAATGCTCCCACCTGGAGACACATCACTGATTCCACTGAACTGGAAGCTAAGAATGACATCTGCCCACTTTGTTGTCCTTATGCCTCTGGATCAACAGGCAAAGAGGGCAGTTACCATACTGGCCGGTGTGATTGATCCTGATAACCAATAGGAAATCAGATTTATATTGCATGATGGAGGTAAAGAAGAGTCTAGAATGCAGGAGATTCCTTAGGGCATCTCTTAGTATTCCCTTGCCATGTGATTAAATTCAATGGGCAACTACAACAAACCAATTTTGACATGACTACTAACAGCCCAGATCCTTCAGGAATGAAGGTTTGGATCACCCCACCAGGCAAAGAACCATGACCAACTGAGGTGTCTGCTGAGGGCAAAAGGAATATGGAATGGGTGGTGGAAGAAGGAATATCGTGACATTCCCCACAACACTGGACTCCTAGAAATTTCACCGAGTTGGAAGGCGTCTGAATTTTTGTGGGATTAATTTCCCACCCTCTAACACGCAAGTGTTTTACCAATAAATCCAGAGCCATTGACAATTCTTCCTTACTAGGTTCAATCAGCATAATGTCATCGATGTAATGGGCCAGTGTGACATCTTGTGGAAGGGAAAGGTGATCAAGGTCCTTCTGGACTAAATTATGACACAGGGCTGGAGAGTTGATGTAACTCTAAAGTAGGCAACTGCAGGTGTATTGCTGGCCTTGCCAGATGAAGGCAAACTGCTCTTAATGGTCCTTCAAAACAGGTATGGAGAAAAAGGCATTAGGCATATCAATAGCTGCATACCAGGTACCTGGAGATGTATTAATTTGCTCAAGCAGTGAAACCAAACCTTAAACAGCAGCTGCAGTTGAAGTCACCACCTGGTTAAGCTTTCGATAATCTATTTTCATTCTCCAAGATCCATATGTTTTTTGCACAGGCCAAATAGGCAAGATGAATGGGGATGTGGTAGGAATCACCACCCCTGCATCCTTCAAGTCCTTGATGGTGGCAGTAATCTCAACAATCTCTTCAGGAATGCAGTATTGCTTTTGGTTTACTATTTTCCTAGGTAGGGGCAGTTCTAATGACTTCCACTTGGCTTTTCCTATCATAATAGCCCTTACTCCATTTGTCAGGGACTCAATGTGGGGTTTCTGCCAGTTGCTGAGTATATCTATTCCAATTATGCATTCTGGAGCTGGGGAAATCACTACAGGATTGGTTTGGGGACTCACTGAACCTACTGTGATATAGGCATGAACAAAAACTACATTAATAACCTGACTTCCACATGCCCCCACTCTGACTGGTGGGCCACAATGACATTTTGGGTATCCTGGAATTAGTGTCTGTTTAGAGCCAATATCCAGTAATCCCCAAAGAGCCTGATTATTTCCTTTTCCCTAATGAATAGTCAGTCTTGTAAAAGGCCATAAATCCCTTTGGGGAAACTGGGACAGGGGTTAACAGTATAAATTTTTGGCAGTTTATTGGAATCATTCTTCTCGGGGACCCAGCCTCCCCTTTATTCAAGGGGTTGTGGGTTTTTAAACTTGCTCAAGTCTGGGAATTGATTCAGGGGCCATGAATCTCTATTCTGGTGATTCAAGTTAGACTGCTGTTTACCTGACCTAGAAGGCATTCATTTCTACAGATCAAGTAAATATTTAGTACATTTTCTATCTATTTCACTCCTAGAGACACCATGGCTAAGTAGCCAACACCTTAAGTCCATAGGAGTCAGACTATTCAGATTACTGCTTTGACTCCATTGTCCATTACTGTAACCATGCCCACCTTGTCTTTGTCAATTGAGTACAGCCACTTGGACCCTACTACCACAGAGTTCAATCTGCCCATTGTAGTTAGGTGTCTTAAATCAGTTAGGGCAGTTTCCACTGTCAAATCTGATTTGCATAAGTTAGCAATCACAGCAGTCTTCAAGGATTCTGAAGCTCCCCTCAAAAATTTTTTCCTCACGGTTGCGGTAAAAGGTATGTCCTCTGGGCACTCCATGTGTGGCCCTGTGGGTCTAACCTGATAAATACACTGTACCATGCCAGTTTCCCTAAGCCTTTGGATACCTTCTTCTACAGTATACCAAAGCAGGTCTAGTACTTCAACTTGATTTAGCATAGGCCACCTTGTAATCCATGCTTCAGCAACACAACCAAATAAACTATTATCCTTTCCTAACTTCTCAAGCTGAAACAGTGAATGAAGAATCTGTACTTAGTGGACTCATATCAATAAACTCAGTCTGATCCAACTTTACATTCCTTGCACCATTATCTCACACCCTTAATAACCATTCCCACATATATTCCCCCTGTTTCTGTTTGTACATTTTAGAAAAGTCAAGCTGTTTTTTTCGGAGTGTAATGTACCTCCACATGGATCACACTTTGTACTTCACCATTTGAGGTTCACTGGGACTTAAGTCTAGTTATAGGCCTAGAAGCCAAAATCAGTAGTGTGGAATTGTTTTGAGGACATTCAGCATTGTCTTGTAAAGCATCTTCCTCGGGTAATACCCCAGGCAATGGCTCAGGCAAGGGCCTTTAGAGGCAGCTGGGCTAGGGCTAATCTCATTAGATGAGAGTGGAGGGGCTAATGGGTTTTCTGGGCAGGGTGGTGTAGCAGACAAACATGAAGTAATCTCTTCATACAGGTGTGGTTTTGTTGGCAGTAGCTATTCAATGGAATTTGGAGGCTTAAGGTCTCCAGCTTCCTGATTATCTGCCCGTATGTCCCCATCCCAAGTTTCAGGATTCCATTTCTTTCCAATCAATGCCCTCACCTTAACTTCCGATACCTCTCTAGGTTGGCAATTGAGCTGGCATTGTAATTCAGCCACCCTTACAATAAGACTCTGGGTTTGGTTTTTGGAAATATCAGCTCTGTTACTGTAAGAAATAAGGCTTTCATTCAAAGCACAAGTGGAAATTTTGAGTTTGTTTATGTGGCACTTGAGCTTTGACTCTGAAGCCCTGAGCACATCTCTTTCTTTCACCAGTTTGTCTAGCGAAAGTAGGACCAACCAGTCAGCTTCCTTATACTTCTCATTATGAAAAAATTGCAGAAAGGTATCATATATGCATTCACTCAGAGTCTCACCTTTCACCAATACTTGATGTATTGGTGATGATATTTTGCGTATTTGAATTGCCACCTCATGCCATGGATAGCAATGCCCTCTTTATTTCTGGAAGCAGAGTCATCAACGTCTTTAAGACTAACCAAACTTGAGAACCAATTCAGAAAACTCATCCTTATAATTTTGTTTCTCTAGAACCACTCTTGGTACCAAATGTCTAAGGCTGTTTTTCTAGAGAAGCTAAACCAGAAAGCATATAAATACATATATATAGAGAGAGAAATTTATGTCAAGGAAATGGCTCATGGGATTGTAGAGGCTGGAACATCCCAATTTGTGGATCAGAATGGAGAGGCTTCTCCTGATTCATGCAGCTGCAGGGGCTGGTGAACCCAAGATCAGCAGGTCAGAGAGCAGGGTTCTTGCTCACAGTCTGTGAAGATCAATGAATCCCAAAATCAACAGGTAAGCTGCTAACTCAAGTCCCAAGAACCAGATGTCAGATGAACAGGAGGCAGCTGCAGGATCCAGAGAAGGCAAAAGCCAGAATGTACACTTATACTTGGACACAGGCTATGTGCCCATGGGAACTTCCTTTCGACTGACTGGCCACTCACACCAGATCCCGTCATGGGAATGATCACATATAAACACTGAGAATCATGACCCAGCCAAGCCGACGCACAATCTTAAACATCACACTTACTATGCATAATCTTTTCTCCAGGGATGATTCCTCCTGATAACGTGTCCAAAGTATATGAGATGAAATCTCTCTGTCTTCACTTCCAAGGAGCACCCTGGCTGTATTTCTTCTAAGACCAACTTGTTCATTCTTCCGGCAGTCCATAGTATATTCAATATTCTTCAACAACACCATAATTCAAAGGCATCAATTATTCTTCAGTCTTCTTTATTCATTGTCTAGCTTTCACATGCATATGAGGGGTTTGAAAATGTCAGGGCTTAGCTCAGGCACTCCTTAGTCTTCAAAGTGGTGTCTTTGCTTTTTAACACCTGAATGAGGTCTTTCGCCACAGATTTGCCCAATGCAATGCATCATTTGATTTCCTGATTGCTACTTCCATGGGCATTGAGTGTGGATTCAAATACAATGAAATCCTTGGCAACATCAGTCTTTTCTCCATTTATCATGATGTTACTTATTTGGTCCAGTTGTGAGGTTTTTTGTTGTTGTTGTTGTTGAGGTGTAATCCATACTGAAGGCTCTAGTCTTTGATGTTCATCCATGAGTGCTTCAAGTCCTCTTCTCTTTTCGAAAGCCAGGTTGTGTCATCTGCATAGCACAGGTTGTTAATAAGCCTTCCTCTAATCCTGATGCCTTGCTCTTCTTCATATAGTCCAGCTTCTTGAATTATTTGCTCAGCATACAGATTGAATAAATATGGTGAAAAGATGCAACCCCAATGCACACCTTTCTTTATTTTAAACCATGCAGTATGCCCTTGCTCTGTTGGAATGACTGCTTCTTCATCTATATACAGGTTCCTTATCAGCACAATTAAATGTTCTGGAATTCCCATTCTTCGTACTGTTATCCATACTTTATGATCCACACAGTCAAATGGGTTTGCACAGTCAATAAAACACAGGTAAACATTTTTCTGTTTTTTCTGGTTTCAGCCAAGACCCATCTGACATCAGCAATGATATCAGTTGTTGCACATTCTCTTCTGAATCCAGCTTGAATTTCTGGCCATTTCCTGTCAATGTACTGCTGCAGCTGCTTTTGAATGATCATCATAAAAAATTTTACTTGTGTGTCATATTAACGGTATTGTTCTATAATTTCTGCATTCTGTTGGATCAACTTTCTTTGGAATGGGTACAAATATGGATCTCTTCCAGTCAGCTGGCCAGGTAGTGGTCTTCCAAATTTCTTGGCATACACTAGTGACCACCTCCGGCCTTTCATTCCTTTGTTGAAATATCTCAGTTGGTATTCCTTCAAATCCTGAAGCCTTGTTTTTCACCAGTGCCTTCAGGGCAGCTTGGACTTCTTCCTTCAACACCGTCTGATCTTGATTATATGTTACCACTTGAAATGGTTGAACATTGACCAAATCTTTTTGATACAGTGACTCTGTGTATTCCTTCCATCTGCTTTTGATGCTTCTTGCATCATTCAAAATTTTGCCCGTAGAATCCTTCAAAATTGTAACTTGAGGCCTGAATTTTTTCTTCAGTTCTTTTACCTTGAAAAATGCTGAGTGTGTTCTTCCGTTTTGGTTTTCGAACTCCAGATGTTTTCACATTTCATTATAATATTTTATTTTGTTTTCTCATGCTGCCTTTGAAATCTTCTGTTTAGCTCTTTTACTTCATCATTTCTTCCATTCACTTTAGCTGCTCTAGTTCAAGAGCAAGTTTCTTCTTTGATACCATGCAGTATATTCAGCTTTCAATTTTATTTATTTATAATTATGGTTTAATTCATGGTGTACATCATTAACTCTAGGTAGGCAGGCACTTACTTACCCTCTGCATTCCCCATGCCTGCCTCCCTAGAGGAACTTTGCATCGAGCCTGCCTGCCCCAAACGGTATCAGCTACTGCATTGACATAGTGAAATGATATTCTTGTCCACATGCTTATGCGTTGCTAAGTAATTATAGACAAATGTAGTTTATGATTCAATAGTGATTAATGAATAATCAATAATATAATAAATATGTTTTACCAGTCACATTCCATTAATAAGCACGTATATTCAATAGTTTGGAAAAATAAAGCTAGAACATAGTACGAGTAAGTACTCATTTACTAAGTTCTTGTAGTTTGTCAGGCACTATGCTACCCATCAATCTTGTATGGTGCATTTTAGTATCCCCATTTTAGAGATTGAGATACTGAGGTCAGAGTGGTTAAGAATCATGCTTCAGATCACACATCTAGCAAGTGGAAGAGTCAGAACCTAAATCCTGCTCAGTCTGTCACCCGCACCAGTGCTCATTACCCCTAAACTATATTTCCCATTTTTCATACATAAGGAAACCCTGGTGATACAGTGGTTAAGAGCTAAGGCTCCTAACCAAAAGTTCAGCAGTTCAAAATTACCAGGTACTCCTTAGAAACCCTATGGGGCAGTCCTACTTTGTCCTACAGGGTCATTGTGAGTCAAAATCAACTCAGTGGCAACTTTTTTTTTTTTTGTGGTATCATATACAAATGCACTGCCAGAAGCACTTTATATACATTACCTTATTTGTTCCATAAAACAACCCTGTGAGATATGTATTATATTCTATTTTACAAATGAGATAACCAAGATTCTGAAAAATTAAGTCATTTTCCAGAAGTCATGCAGCCAGTAAGTGGTGGAGTTGAAATTTGAACGTAGCCCCCCTTAATCTTATCAACTGTCTTCCATATAGGCCTTTCTGCCCTAGGACTTTTTTTCCTTTTGGGCTGTGGAATATTTTTAGAGGAGAAGCAGAAACAAAATCACCAGATATTTAAGATGCATTCTTCTGGTAAGTAAAGGACTTGAAGTCTCCCCTTAGTCATAAGGCATTATTTATTTCATGTTGCTAAACAATTTTGTGTCTTCTGCTCTGTAGCCCCAGGGTGGAAGAGAGGATCTAATCTTACATTTAACTGATTTATTGGTCACCTAGCTCTCCTTTCTGCTAATCATCTTTGGAAGGGTTATTGATTTGTGTGAGCTAATTTTTAATTAGTTTCTCTTTTTCTTACAATGGTGTTTATGGATCATGTGATTAGGAGGCAGGTAAATAACTCATGGTAAGTGCATATGTACTTAAATTGTCAAGTAGTGTCTGACATTCTTGGCTTTGATAGAAACCCTTTGTTCAGTGATTTGTTGAGACACTTTAAAGTTTTTAAGGGGAAAAAGCTCACACTGTCAGGCAGCAGGCAGCAACATAAATTGCCAAGATGGGAAGCAAAGAAATCCCAAGACAGCTTGGCCCTGAAGCAAACAGCTAGCACCTACCCACAGTGCATACCCACTGCATACCTCACCACAATGCATCTACCCATTATAACAGATGCCCCAGAGAAAAGGTAGCTGCATGTAGGTTTCTTAACTCATTTTCTCTCCAAAGTAATGGTCTTATGCTAAAAAAACAGTAGTTACAATGATCACAAATAATACTCTTATGGCCTTTCACAGTTAATAAAGACTTTTTCTTACAGCAGTGCTTTTCAACTTATGTGGGCATATTTCCATGGAGATATGTAGGTGTTCCAGGGGTTGACATAGCTTCCAAGAACATCAGTTTTATTCTGTTTCACATAATGTAAAACATATCTCATATTAAGTCAAACATAGGTGTTCTATAGAGTAGACTGCAAAATAAGCATGAAATTTTAAGACAAAACACCAGACTTCAAAGCAATATTATGCTTGCCTCAGCTAATTCAAGCTGCTCAGCCAGAGCCCGGGAGATTTAGTCTTCATTTTCTTCTGCCATTGGGGAGCACTTAGGGAGAAACCTTGAAGCTTATGAATCAGGTAGGTATTTTACTAATTTTACTAAGTGGGTGTCTTCGTCATCTAGTGTTGCAACAACAGAAATAGGACAAGTGGTTGGCTTTAATAAAGAGAAATTTATTTTCTCACAGTCTAGTAGACCACAAGTCCAAATTTAGGGCATCAGCTCCAAGGGGAAGCCTTTCTTTCTCTGTCAGCTCTGGAGGAAAGTCCTTCTCATCAATCTTTCACTGGACTGGGAGCTTCTCCGTGCAGGAACCCCAGGCACAAAGGATGCGCTTTGCTCCCGGCACTCCTTTCTTGGTGGTATGAGGTCCCCTTGTCTCTCTGCTCACTTCTCTCTTTTATATCTCAAAAGAGATTGGCTCAAGACACAATTCAATCTTGTAGGTTGAGTCCTGCCTCGTTAACATTACGGAGGTAGGATTTACAACACATAGGAAAATCACATCAGATGACAAAATGGTGGACAATCACACAATACTGGGAATCATGGCCTAGCCAAATCAATGGACATATTTTGGGGGGACACAATTCAATCCATGACAGGGCAAGGGTGATTTCTGTGGTTGTTGGGTAAGCAATTTAAGGTTTGCTTTCCATGCCATCGAGCTGTAAAACTACTCAAAACTCTGGGTGTTTCATGGACCATATGGAAAATGAATGGCCACTCTAAGGAGATGAAAAGAACCCACCATGCTCCACCCTAGTGCTGCTTGTGAATGTTGCATTAACATTCACAGACTCTGTTGTTACTTTCCCTACCTCGTGGATTATCTTGCATGTCGCAACTCAGCAGATCTGTTTTGGATGGTGCTTGTTATCAGCTGGCCTATTAGATAACAAAAGGCACACTCTTTCAGACTTTGGTTTTTCAGTCAATAGTCAGCAGTAATTTTGCCAGTGTTCTTGGTTTCTTTCATAACTTGATCTCAATAGATATGTCCCAAGTGGCACTCAGTCATTCTAGCCTAATTTTTTTTCACATTTCCCACTTGCCTCTTTATTACTAAGAAAAACAGGTCTTCAATGTGAGTTGTTTCCTTCAATAAGTGCAATTTAACATAGCATTTGGTTTTTCTTCCTAGTCCAGGAAGTCCACCAAAGCCTGTCCACAATGGGTGACCCTACTGGTATTTGAAATACTGGTGGCATAGCTTCCAGCATCAAAACAACACACAAGCCATCACAATAAAACAAACTGACAGACAGGTGGTAGCTTCTCTGTGAGTTTAAGATACATAAACATTTTAAAATCAGCTTGTCAGTGTTCACCAAACACACACACACACACACACGTACCACAAAGCCTCTTACAAATTTAATTGGGATTCTATTGGATCTTTAGATTAGTTTAAGAAAAAATAACATCTTTATAACATTGAGTTTACGAATCCATGGATATATGATATTCTTCCATTTACTTAGGTTTTTGATTTTTCTCAGTAATGTAGTTTTATCTTTAGAGGTCTTGCATTAGACTTAGGTATCTGATATTTTGAAAGCTATTTTCAAAGATATAATTTTGAATTCTACTTTCTAATTTATTGATAGTGAATAGAATTGCAAATGTTTTTATATTGGCCTTGCACCAGTGACAGGGAACTGCCAGAAATTCAAGCCTGAGTCAGAAGAGGATGGGGAATAAAGGTTATCATTGCTGATGTCAGATGGATCTTGGCTGAAAGCAGAGAATACCGGAAAGATGTTTACCTGTGTTTCATAGACTGTGCAAACACATTCAACTGTGTGGATGGTAACAAATTATGGACAACATTGTGAGGAATGGGAATTCCAGAACACTTATTTGTGTTCGTGCGGGACCTGTACATAGCCCAAGAGGTAGTAGTTCGAACAGAATGAGGGGTACTGCATGGTTTAAAGTCAGGAATGGTGTGAGTCAGGGTTGTGTCCTTTCACCATTTTTATTCGATCTGTACGCTGAGCATATAATCAGAGAAACTGGACTATATGAAGAAAAACATGACATCAGGATTGGAGGAAGACTCATTAACAACCTGTGATATGCAGACGATAAAACCTTGCTTGCTGAAAGCAAATAGGACTTGAAGTACTTCGTGATGAAGGTAAAGGCCACAGCCTTCAGTATGAATTACACCTCAATACAAAGAAAATAAAAAGTCTCACAACTGGACCAGTAAGCAACATTATGATGAATAGAGACGAGACTGAAGTTGCTAAGGATTTCATTTTACTTGAATCCACAGTTGATGACCATAGAAACAGAAGTCAGGAAATCAAACAATGTATTGCATTGGGCAAATCTGCTGTAAAAGATCTTTTTCAAGTGTTAAAAAGCAAAGGTGTTACTCTGAGGACGAAGGTGCGCCTGACCCAAGCTTTGGTATTTTCATTCTCCTCATATTGCATGTGAAAGCTGGACAAAGAAAAAGGAAGACAAAAGAAGAATTGATGCATTTGAATTATGGCGTTGGTGAAATATATTGAACATACCGTGGGCTGCCAGAAGAATGAACAAACTTGTTTTGGAAGAAGTACAGCCAGAATGCTACTTAGAAGCAAGGAGAGTGAGACTTTGTCTTAAGTATTTTGGACATGCTGTCAGGAGAGACCATTTTCTGGAGAGGAACATCATGCTTTGTGAAGTAAAGCGCCAGGTTTTAGAAGACCCTCAAGGAGATGGATTGACACTGGCTGCAACAATATGTTCAAATATAGCAACAATTGTGAGGATGGCACAGAACTGGGCAGTGTTCATTCTGTTGTACATAGGATCACTATGAGTTGGAACCAACTGGAAGGCACCTAACAACAACAGCAACATCCAGTGACCTTGTTAAATTCATTCATTAATTCCAATAGTTTATTTGTAGTTTCTTTTGGATTTTTTGTATTCATGATCATAAATAAAAGATTTATTTCTTTCTTTCCAAACTTTGTATCTTTTATTTCTGCTTCTTACCTTATTGGAATGGTTTGTTCTCCAGTTCAGTGTCAAAGAATATTGGTGATAGCAGACATCTTTATTTTTTTCTTACACATGAAAAGCTTTTGATAATTCATCATTAAATATAATTTTTGCCTAAATTACTATGTTAAAAAATTTTTCATCTAGTCTGAGTTTCTTAAGAGGTTTTTTTGTTTGTAATCATGAATGGGTTTTCAATTTTTTCAAGTGCTTCTGCTGTCTATTGATACACTCATTTTTTTTTCTCCTTCATCCTGTGAATATGAATTACTTTATCTAATGCTAAATCAAACATGCATTTCTGAAGTAACTCAATTTAGTCATGATGTGTCATCTTTTTATTTATATATTCTTAATTTACATTTGTCTATACTTTGTTTGAGGGCCCTGATGGTGCAGTGGTTAAGACCTACAACTGCTAACCAAAATGTCGGCAGTTCAAATCCACCAGCCACTCCTCGGTAACCTTATGGGGCAGTTGTACTCTGTCTTTTAGGGTCACTATGAGTCAAAATTGACTCAACGGCAATGCTTTGGTTTTTTAATACTTTGTCTGAATTTTGCAACTGCTCTATAATTTATTATTCTTATAATGCCCCTTTCATCTTTTGTTTTCAACATTATGCTGGTCTTATAAAGCAATTATGGGACTGTTATCTCTTTCCCTAGTCTCTGAAAGAGTTTGTGTAAGATTGTTGTTAAATCTTAAATGTTTGAAATAGTTCACTGACAAGGCAGACTGGATCTGAATTAATTTCTTTTTTTGTTCTGTAGAAGATTTTAGTTATGGATTAAATACTTCAGTAGACATGAAATCATTGAGATTTTTTATTTTTTTTATTTTAATTTTGGTAAATTGTTTTGCTAGAAATTTACGTTTTTATATAAATATTGATATTGGCAAAATGTTGTTCACAATATCCTCTTTTTACTTTTTAGTATCTGTAGGATATGTGATTTTGTCTTCTTTTACTTCAAAAAAAAATTTGGGGGGGTCATACTTTTTTCTCATCAGTCTTTCTAAGGAGTAAACAATTTTATTCACTATCAGAAATAACAGATTTTTAGCTTTGTCAACTTAATTCTTTGCGTTTTTTTTTATTTCATTGCTATTATTTCCATTTTCACCATTTTACAGGTTAATTTACTGCTCTTTTTGTAACTTTTTGACACGGATGTTCATAACCATTTTGAGCATTTTGTATTTTCTAACTTGTGAATTTGGATCCAAACATTTATTCTTTTTATATATATTTTTAAATTTTTATTGTGCTTTAAGTGAAAGTTTACAAATCAAGTCAGTCTCTCACACAAAAACTTATATACACCTTGCTATTTTTTACATACTCCCAATTACTCTCCCCCTAAATGAAACAGCCCGCTCCCTCCCTCCACTCTCTCTTTTCGTGTCCATTTCGCCAGCTTCAAAACCCTCTACCCTCTCATCTCACCTCCAGGCAGGAGATGCCAACATAGTCTCAAGTGTCCACCTGATCCAAGAAGCTCACTCCTCACCAGCATTCCTCTCCAGCCCATTGTCCAGTCCAATCCATGTCTGAAGAGTTGGCTTGGGGAATCGTTCCTGTCCTGGCCCAACAGAAGGTCTGGGGGCCATGACTACTGGGGTCCTTCAGTCTCAGACCATTAAGTCTGGTCTTATGAGAATTTGGGGTCTGCATGCCACTGCTTTCCTGTTCCCTCAGGGGTTCTCTGTTGTGTTCCCTGTCAGGGCAGTCATCAGTTGTAGCCAAGCACCATCTAATTCTTCTGGTCTCAAGCTGATGTAGTCTCTGGTTTATGTGGCCCTTTCTGTCTCTTGGGCTCGTACTTACATTGTGTCCTTGGTGTTCTTCAAACTCCTTTGATCCAGGTAGGTTGAGATCAATTGATGCATCTTAGATGGCCACTTGCCAGTGTTTAAGACCCCAGATGCCACTCTCCAAAGTGGGATGCTAGAATGTTTTCTGAATAGATTTTATTATGTCAATTGACTTAGATGTCCCCTGAAACCATGGTCCCCAAACCCCCTGCCCCGCCACACTGGCCTTTGAAGCAGTTTATTCAGGAAACTTCTTTGCTTTTGGTTTAGTCCAGTTGTGCTGACCTCGCCTGTACTGTGTGTTGTTTTTCCTGTCACCTAAAGTAGTTCTTATCTACTGTCTAATTAGTGTATAGCCCCTGCCATCCTCCCTCCCTCCCCCCCTCATAACCATCAAAGAATATTTTCATCTCTGTTTAAACTATTTCTCGAGTTCTTATAATAGTGGTCTTATACAATATTTGTCCTTTTGCAACTGACTAATTTCACTCAGCATAATGCCTTCCAGATTCCTCCATGTTATGAAATATTTCACAGATTCATCACTGTTCTTTATGGATGTGTGAATATACCGTAATTTATTTATCCATTCATCCATGGATGGGCACATTGGTTGCTTTCATCTTTTTACTGTTGTAAACAGTGCTGCAATGAACATGGGTGTGCATATATCTGTTCGTGTAAAGACTCTTATTTCTCTAGGATATATTCCAAGGAATGGGTTTGCTGGATGGTATAGTAGTTCTATTTCTAGCTTTTTAAAGAAGTGCCAAATCGATTTCCAAAGTGGTTGCACCATTTTACATTCCCACCAGCAGTGTATAAGTGTTCCAATCTCTCCACAACCTCTCCAATGTTTATTATTTTGTGTTTTTTGGATTAATGCCAGCCTTGTTGGAGTGAGATGAAATCTCATTGTAGTTTTGATTTGCATTTCTCTAATGGCTAATGATCATGAGCATTTCCTCATGTATCTGTTAGCTACCTGAATGTCTTCTTTAGTGAAGTGTCTATTCATATCTTTTGCCAATTTTTTAATTGGGTTGTTTGTCTTTTTGTAGTTGAGTTTTTGCAGTATCATGTAGATTTTAGAGATCAGGCGCTGATGGGAAATGTCATAGCTAAAAACTTTTTCCCAGTCTGTAGGTAATCTTTTGACTCTTTTGGTGAATTCTTTGGATGAGCATAGGTGTTTGATTTTTAGGAGCTCCCAGTTACCTAGTTTCTCTTCTGCATTGTTAGTAATGCTTTGTATACTGTTTATGCTATGTACTAGGACTCCTAACGTTGTCCCTGTTTTTTCTTCCATGATCACTATTGTTTTAGATTTTATATTTAGGTCTTTGATGTATTTTGGGTTTGTTTTTGTGCATGGTGTGAGGTATGGGTCTTGTTTCATTTTTTTGCAGATGGTTTTTCCAGCACCATTTGTTAAAAAGACTGTCTTTTCCCACATTTAACTGTTTTGGGGCCTTTGTGAAATATCAGCTGCTCATATGTATATGGATTTATGTCTAGATTCTCAATTCTCTTCCACTGGTCTATGTATCTGTTGTTGTACCAGTACAAGGCTGTTTTGACTACTGTGGTGGTATAATAGGTTCTAAAATCAGCTAGAGTAAGACCTCCCACTTTGTTCTTTTTCAGTAATGCCTGATTTGTCTGAGGTCTCTTTCCCTTCCATAGGAAGTTGGTGATTTTTTCTCTATCTCATTAAAGAATGTCATTGGAATTTGGATCGTAATTGCATTAAATCTATAGATCGCTTTTGGTAGAATAGACATTTTTATAATATTAAGTCTTCCTATCCATGAGCAAGGTATGTTTTTCCATTTATGTAGGTGTCTTTCAGTTTCTTGCAGAAGTGTTTTGTTGTTTTCTTTGTACAAGTCTTTTCTGTCTCTGGTAAGATTTATTCCTAAGTATTTTATTTTCTTGGGGGCTACTGTAAATGGTATTGATTTGGTGATTTCCTCTTCAATGCTCTCAAACATTTATTCTTTAGCAACCCAATGTTCACCTGTTTCATTAACTATCATTTTATATTATTATTTTATACAATTTATTCAAAATATTTTCTAATTTTAATTTTGAAGTAAACCATGTGTTATTTGGAAGTATATGGCTTAACTTCAAGGCTTTTGGGAAATTTTCTAGCTATCTGTTTATTATTGAGTATTAGCTTAAGTCCTCTGTGGTCAGAAAATCCTTTGAATGATAATTAGGCTTGCTTTATGGCATAATAATTGGGCAATTTTGGTAAATGTTCCATGTGTGCTTGAACATAATGTTTTCTGAATTTATTGATGATTTTTTAAATTTATTTTGTTGTCATTGTTGAGAATACACACAACAAAACATACACCAATTCAATAGTTTTTACATGTACTATTCAGTGACATCGATTACATTCTTTGAGTTGTGCAACCATTCTTACTCCCCTCTTCTGAGTTTTTTGTCTCCCATTAATATGACTTCACCACTCCTTAAGTTTTCTATCTAATCTTTCTAGCTGCTGTTGTCCTTTTGATCCCATATAATAATTCTTAAAAGAACATAATGCTCAAGGCAGATATTTTTTACTAAACTATACTATTGTTTGGTTTTAAGAAGATATAAGGGAATATTTTTGGTTTAAAGTTTAAGGATTATCTCAGGACAATAGTTTCAGGGTTCATCCAACACCCAAGGCTCCAGAAAGTCCATGAGAATTTGATGTTCTATTCCACATTGCCCCCCTTTTGATCAGGATTCTTCTATAGAATCTTTGATCAAAATGTTCAGTAATGATGGGTGGACACCATCCAGTTCTTCTGGTCTCATGACAAAGGAGCCAGTTGTTCATGGAGGCATTTAGCTACACGTTCCATATTCTCCTATTCCTGACTCTCCTTCTTCCTCTGTTGCTCCAGGTGAATAGAGACCAAGTGTCATGCCTTGGATGGGTGCTTGCAAGCTTTTCAGACCCCAAGCACTGTGCAACAAACTAGGAGTTAAAATAAAAACACTGAACATGTTATCAGTCCAGTTAACTGGGATGTCCCATCAAACCATGACCCTAAACCTCCCAACCAAGGAGCCAAATCTCTTGAAGTTTTTGGTTGTACATAAGTAGTCTCAGCAACTACTGTTTTTCTTTTCTTTCTTTTTTTCTTTCATTATGGTAAATATATCTGGAGTCTTATATAGTCTTAGAGTCTTCTTTTACCCCTTTTAGTAGTTAGCTGTCTTTTGCTGGTAAATAAGTCTTTATATTACTTTTTCCTTGCTCTAAAAACTGGTTTGGTTTCTGTCTCCTGACTACATCCTAATGAATATACTCAGTATTCAAGTAGTGTTTTCCTTTATTTACCATTTCTGCTGCTCTTTATTCTTTTCTCCGTTTCTGTGGTTCCATTTGAGATCATATTCTTTCTGTATAAAGATATCCCTTTAGTATTTTTTGAAGTGCATGTCTACTGACAATAAAGTCTCTCAAGCTTTGTCTAAAAATGGCTTTATTTTTTGTTATTTGCGAATGAATAATTTTGCTCTATCTGGACTTTGAGGTTGGCATTTACTTCTTTTCAGTATTTTAACAACGGAATTTGTTATCTTTTGGCTTTATCATTTCTATTGATGACTTAACTGTCAGTCTAATTGATGCTCCCTTGAAAGTAATGTGTCTTTTCTCTAGTACTTTTATGGCTTTTAATTTTTTTCTTCTTTTGTTTTTTATTCAGTCTTTACTATTAGGTGCATAGAAGTGCTCTTCATAATTATTCTTCTTAGAGTTCATAGAAATTCTTGAATTAGTGACTTGGTGTCTTTCATTACTTTTAGAAAATTCTTCACCCTTATTTTTTTTTATGTATTTCTCTAGCCACTCACTTTTTCTCCTCCTTCTGGGACTGCAATTATATTTATATTAAATCTTTTCACTATGCACCTTTCACTATTTTATGTGTGTTTTATTCTTTTATCTTTTTCTCCCCGCTGTGGGCATCAATTTGCATATTTTTTATTCATCTGTTTTCTAATTAACTATTGCTCTCTTCTGCAGGGTCTAATTTATGTTATAACTGATCTACCAAGTTCTTTATGTTTATTATTATGTTTTATAAATACAGGGCTTTCACATGATTCCTTTAATTTACTTTACATAGACCAGTTCTTTGGCAAAATTCTGCTTGTTTTCCTCTTTTTTCTTGAACTTATGAATAATAATCATTTTAATGTCCATTTCTCATAACTCCAACATCTCAGTCATGTGTATGTCTATAGCTATTGCAAACTTTCTTGGCCATTTGGAGTCATTTTCTGGTTTGTCTGTTCATTCTTGACTATCGTAAATTGTGTAAAATAATTGTGTAAAATAATTATAGTCTTACCTTGTTTTTTTTTTGTAGTTTTTCTTATTTTTCTGCATTACCTTTAAGAAAGTCTAAATTTTATATCTAAGGAAAAGCCATGTGAACCCTAATACGTGTTTTTTGTAGGTGTATCTCATACATATGTGATATAAACTACACACAGGGCATAATTCTAGAATTAGAATTTATAATTAAAGTCTCCATTATGAACCACCATGTACTTGTTACTGGCTTCAACATTTTGATTTCTCCTAATGCTTTTCTAGGAGCCCTAGTGGTGCAGTGGTTAAGAGCTTGGCTGCTAACCAAAAATCAGCAGTTCAAATTCATTAGCTGCTCCTTGGAAAACATATGGGGCAGTTTTATGTCTTACAGGGTTGCTGAAAGTCAGAATCGACTCGATGGTGATGGGTTTTTTTTGTTGTTTTTGCTTTTGTTTTTAATGCCTTTCTATGTAAGACTACATGCAATGTATTTTTTTGAAAGGCTATATGAAAAAAAAAGGAATCCCAAAATAAGTATCTTTATCAAGGGAGTACGTCGCACTTTGGACAGATTTGCTTTTTCCCTGAGGCATTCTTGATATAAATATAGAACAGGGAATTATTTTTAAAATCTAACAGTTGGTATTAAAATGAAGAAAAATCTACCAAGGATTTGAAATTTTTGTAGATGTATTAAGTCAGTAATACAAAGGTCAAAGCTAGATATTTAAAGTCTAGATATATGTCCTCATCACTTGTTTTTACAGCCAGAGAATTACATATTGAAGAAATATTTGTAGAGAAAAAAATCATTAAACAGCTGTGTAGCTACATGACTGTGAGCAAAAAAGAGAGAAGAAAGAGATATATAACAAAAGGTAATATTTCCAACCAATGCCATATTTCACCATTATGGAAGTGTTAGATTTATATCTCACATTTAAGTAGAGCAGGTCAGTGTGCTGAAGAAAGGCTATTAAAATAGAAGTGCTTGGGCCTGAATATTAATAGGCAACAGAGGCAGACTAAACTCCAATCCGGAGAAGGTGTCTTCTTCCCAGGTTTCTGTTCTACATGCATACCTGCTACAGGTTTCGATAAGCAGCACTTTTCGTAAGTAGCCCTGCCTGACTATGTGGATTCACTTTAAGGTCACTGCTACATACTTTTGACACCTACTCTCTCCTATGGTCCAGAGATTTAACAAGCGCATTTCCCTAATAACCTATAAAGGTAGAGCTTCCCCAAATGTATCAATTTGGAAACATTGGAAACTGACTCATAAGGCTTCAGGGATAATAGACTAGGAGCCCTGGTTCTGCAGTGGTTAAGAGCTTGACTGCTAACCAAAAGGTCAGCAGTTCGAGTCCACCAGGTGCTCCTTGGAAACCCTATGGGGCAGTTCAACTTAATGGCAACAGGTTGGTTTTTAGATATACAGAGGGCCTTCATGTTTTTAGTAATAATGCTGTTAATTACACAGTGATGTAATTTATGTAAATAAGATTAATTTCTGTCTCTTTCTACATCCCACAAAAATAGCTAAACAGATTTTTCACAACATCTAAAGGTATGTTTATGATGGATTGAATTAACATATATGCTTTGCAGCACAGGAAAAAAACACATTGGAAGGACCTGAGTGGGCATCTTAAAGACATCGGGGGATCCTTCTCTGAAGAGTGAGGAACTAGGAAAGAATCGGTTTCTGCTGGCAGAGAGAAATAGGCTGTGTTCATTACCTCAGATCAAAATACTAAGGATGAAACTCCAAATTCGAGCTGTTGATTTGTAATCACAGCCCTTTTTTACATGGGTAACTCCTTGTAACATATTCCAGGATGGGTAGAAGCAGTGCTTTATTTATTTAATAACAGCTAATGATCCTTCTTTGCAGCAATAAGGAGACCAGATACTAATGACTAGTACTGGCTGAACATTTTACTCTGTGCCGTGCATTGTGCTAAATGTGTTAACATGCATCATCTCAAGACAGCTCTGCAGGATAGAATGATCATTATTCAGATGTTATAGATTAGCCCAGAGAGAGATTATGCTCCTTAGCCATGGAATTAGCTCTGAGTTTAAAGGAAGTTAAAAAAAAAAAAATCATCTAAAGAGGCTAGGCCTGAGTGCTTTGACACTTGCATACTGCTTCTTCTATTTGGTCCATTCTGGCTAATTAGAACTACAACAGCCCGTAGACAAACTCTCCCCGTAGACCTTCGACCCAGCTACAATCACCTGTAAACATGGGGGTTGGTGGAAAAGGTGACATATATTCATTTTCTTTTGTATGTTCATTGTTTATATGTGGGTGTATATTTTTAATAATGACTTAAGCTATTTGAAGATTGTTATGAAGCATTAATATATCTATTAATGGTCTATTTGAAATATTAAGAGATGAAATAAAAAAAATAGAAGTTGACAGGTGTAACTGACCTTCCAAATTAGTTTACTTACATCTCCCCTTACTCCAATCACATACTAATATGTAAGGTTGTGAGGAAAAAAAGAAGAATTGGGACTTTGTGAAGATACTGCAATTTGAATTCCTTTAAAAAGACTTTCTTCAGAAGGCAGGTTTGATATTAGTTCCCACAGTATGGGGATGACATGCACCCCTTATTGTCTCCCAAGATTTTGCCAACCAGAGGTTATCTATTAATTATTACTATTTACATAATCCCTAGAACTTTAGACCATGATGGGGTGTCAGAATATTGTTAACCCTAAAACCTATGAAATACTGAACTGTGGTGAAAGAAAGAAAGAATGAATGGTAACACAGCAAACACTAAGTAATACTTTGTAACTAAATCTCCCACATTCCTCTTAAAATTCGATACAAAGCATTGATCTTTCTTGTCGGAAGTTTCTCAATTTCAAGGGACAAATATGTTATTAAAAATCATCATGCTGCAATTAGAAAAGTGTGAGATTTTTAAAAATTCATTTTTTGAGGGGAAATTATTTTGCAAGTTTAGGAAAAAAATAAACTCAAAACACCTCATTTTAAATACTTCTAATCCAGTATTTTTGTGTGTGTGGATGTAACCCAGTATTCAAAAATTGTTTTCTATCTGTCTGTCAGCACACTTACTTTGTTCTGTATCTGGTCAATGAACAAACTTTCTTTGGATTTGAGGAGTATGTATTTTGTATTACAGAAGAGTTCCAAATATTTCTGAAAAACAAACAAAAAATCTGATGGCACTCTCAGTGGACTTTTCTACTCACAATTTCTCTGACAAAGCTTCCCATGTTAGTTTCTTCCAGTCCAGACCTATTCTGATCCAGGAACTCTGCTAGGCCCTGGGGATATGAAAATGAATGATAGAGATTTACTGTGATTAAGACATGAGAAACAAGCATACTGGAAGATGCACTGCATTAGTCTAGGTATAAATTTCAATCTGATTTTATAACTTTCAACTTTTGAGGAAGAAACTTATTAGATATTTGATCAGATTATTGGTCAAAACTTAGTAATGAATCAAACTGAATGTCAATACAAGCTACTTTCATTCTTATTACTCATAATCATAGAATTTTTAACTAGATGAGATAAGAAAATCTAACACCTTAATTTTAAAAATAAGGAAATATCGTCCAGAAATAAAGTAACACAGCATTTCCAAACTCTTTTGTTCAAACATTAGTTGGGTGAGATATTTTGTATAAAAAGTTTTAATCAAAATTATCCTTTGAAATAATATATGTTATGTCCCTCAGTAGAGATTTTCAATGTACATAGCATATTAAAATTTTTGAGAAACCCTCTAATTTACAAACTCTAAGTTTGTTTAGAGTAGAATTTCCTGAACTTATTTAACCTCCCTTGTGAAATACACAAAAAACTGCACATTTTGGATAATAGGGAGGCAAATATAGTTCACATAGCAAGAAGAACAGAACTAAAACTTTTATTCTCAAATCACTAACCATAGTTGTCTGACCAAATAATGAGAAGAGACCTGATTTAACATGCTCACATGGCGATGGAACCTCTAGCCCTATAGCCTAAGAAGTCAAAAGGTGGGATAATAACTAGAACTCAAGAAGAAGCTGTATTGAAGGGAACATAGAAAGAGCCTATGTAGGGGTCAACGGAGGAGACTCTGGACCCAGACTAAGGAAAAAAAAACAAAAACTATTGTCATCTAGTCAATTCTGACTCATAATGACCCTACAGGGCAGAGCAGAGCTGTCCTATAGAGTTTCCAAGGAGCAGCTGGTAAATTGGAACTGCTGACCTTTTGGTCAGCAGCCAAGCTCTTAACCACTGTGCCACCATGGATCCAGACTGCTTGTGTTTAAATCAACTCTAGTTATTATCAGTAGGAACCTTGTGTAATTTGCTTAACACTTATGTGCCTCAGTTTCCCCATATGAAAATGAAGATAGTAATTGGAGCTACCTCAATGATGTATTATGATCAAGTGTTATGATCAAGAAATTAGTTAATAATTGTTAAAGAACTTAGAACAATGCACAGCATATAAAACACAGTATATATGTGTATCAGTAGTCTTCCCAGTTCTTTGTCTTTGTCTCATCTGCTAGTTGATGGATCTTCTTCCACTTTTCTCACCAATTCAACACCACTGTGCTGACACCAGCAAATACCATGTTTGGGAAATTTACAAAAGTTGTTTAAGGAGTTAATAGGGTAAAAGTGAAGAAGAAATGTTTCCTTAAATGTGCTGGTCAAATTTTCAGCCCATATTCATATCTAATAAACATTAGGGCATGTTCACTGGAGAAAACCAACTAACTTAATGTAATGAGAACAATAGATTATTTTCTATATCGGTCCCTATTTCCTCTGAATGTTTGCTTGTGGACTTTGGTTATGCAATGTTAATAATAACAATGTATCTCCTGAGTGCTTACTCTAGCGCTGTACTCTTCTTAAAGATTTGTATGTAATTTTTTAATTAATCCCTTCAACAGCCTTATTAGTTGGATACTGTTATCATTCCCCCATTTTATAGATAAGAAAATAAAGGGAAATAACTTCCTAATACTAAATTTATTTCACAATTTTTCTTCTAAATGTTATAAATATTTTAAGTTGCTTCAGAATAGAAAACAGTTTTTAAACAATAGTTTTTTCTAAAGATGGGGCTATTGGGGAGAATAATTACAGCTAAGAGTTGGTAGACATTCACAATCTTCAGTTACATACCAAGAGAGGTATCTCTTTGATACTTACCAAGCCCTATGAGGTTGGTAAGGTACAGAGGAGAAAACTGAAGTTCAGTGAGGTCAACTGATTTGTTCATGTTCACACTGAACATGATGCACTTACCTCTTGAAAGATGGGCTACAAAATCTGAGCATGAAATAGGTATACTGAGTATAAGGAAAAAAGAAGTGTTAACAGCCTGAGTAGATAGGTATGAGATTATCGATTTAGTGCTGGGCAAGAAAAACAACATAACTCAGATCAAGTTTAATGTTTTTTTTCTTTTCTGCTCATTTTCACTGTGCAAAGGCTGGTTGTGGATTCATTTATCTCATTAACAGCAAAGCATGGGGAAGTTAGGTCAGTATGTACTAGCTGGGACAAACAGCAAACAAACATTTACATAATTCACTATGCCTCATGCAGGTACATGCACATCTCTAAATTGAGCACAAGTATTCGACTGCTGTTGCAATTACAGGAATGGTCAGAAGAAGAGCCACAGTGATTTCTTTTTGTTTCTACTTGCACCTGGTTTTCCTGACAAAATGACTTGGAGCATCCTCCAACTGGCATTAATATATATCTCCTAGCTACATGCATATTTTGGAATTGCTCCAGTGCTTTCAGTTTTAATAAAGAATGCATGGTTTTTCTGCTTCTGTGAAAAAAACTTCCTAACAATCTGACTTCCCCAGGAGCAAAATAAACTTCACGACTTTCTGCCAGCCTGAAAACTTTCTTGCCTTACTTAGTTATCTAAAGAAAAAAAAAAAAAATTGCAATACATCAAATATTGCTTACTTCAGTGTAAAGCTTGGAACAACAACAAGTTTTTGTCAGGAAAAATCTAAATTTATATTCAAGGTTTCCAGCATTAAATATCATGAGAATTAAAATCATTGGACATCACGAAAATTAAAAAAAAAAAAAGAACCCCCTAGTTCATCTCTCACTTGTTCTAGATTTAAATCTAATGTGAAGTATGATAAAATATTGGCTGTCAAATTTCCTTTGAATACAAGGTATGGAACTTAAAAAGAATAGATTCAGTTCTTTCTTGTCTATAGATATGCAAGGGAACATAATTTAGATAACAATGATCACTGGATTAAAAACCATAGCACATTCAGAGAACTTCAAGTAGTTTAGTGTGGCAGTGGTGTGAGGTTAGGATCCTGGCCTCTAGCAGTAGGTGGACTTGTAATTTGAATTCCACCCAGCTCTACCATTAACTGTCTATGTCACTACAGGCTAATAACTTTACTTAATCTCAATTTTAGTCAGTAAAATTGGAATATAAAATTAATTAAATATGAAATATATATTACACTTAGGTACTGTTATTCTTGTTGTTGTTAGATGCCTTTGAGTCAGTGATGGCTCATTGCAACCCTACGCACAACAGAATTAAACACTGTCCAGTCCTGTACCATCCTCACAATTGTTGCTGTGCTTGAGCCCATTGTTGTGGCCACTGTGTCAATCCATCTCGCTGAGGATCTTCCTCTTTTTCACTGACCCTCTACTTTACCGAGCATGTTGTCCTCCTCCAGGGACTGATCCCTCCTGATAACATGTCCAAAGTGTAAGAGACAAAGTCTCACCATCTTGGCTTCTAAGGAGCATTCTGGTTGTACTTTTTCCGGGACAGATTTGTTCTTTCTTTTCACAGTCCATGGTATATTCAATATTCTTTGACAACAGGACAATTCAAAGGCACCAATTCTTCTTCTGTCTTCTTTAATCATTGTCCAGCTTTTGCATGCATATGAGGCAATTGAAAACACCATGGCTTGTGTCAAGGCACACCTTAGTCCTCAAGGTGACATCTTTGCTTGTCAACACATTAAAGAGGTCTTTTGCAGCAGATTTGCCCAGTGCAATGCATCATTTGATTTCTTGACTGTCACTTGCATAGGTGTTGATTGTGGATCCAAGTAAAATGAAATCCTTGAAAACGTCAGTCTTTTCTCCATTTATCATGATGTTGCTTATTGGTCCAGTTGTGAGAATTTTTGTTTTCTTTACATTGAGGTGTAACCCATACTGAAGGCTGTGGTCTTGATCTTCAACAATAAGTGCTTCAAGTTCTCTTCACTTTCAGCAGCAAGGTTGTATTCACCTGCATGACACAGGTTATTAATGAGCCTCCCTCCAATCCTGATGTCCTGTTCTTCTTCATACAGTCCAGCTTCTCGGATTATTGCTCACCATTCAGACTGAATAGGTATGGTGAAAGGACACAATGCTGACACACAACTTTTCTGACTTTAAACCATGTAGAATCCCCTCGTTCTTCAAACAACTGCCTCTTGGTCTATGTACATGTTCCTTTTGAGCATAATTATGTGTTCTGGAATTCCCATTCTTCACAATGTTACCCATAATTTGTTATGATACACACAGTCGAATGCCTTTGTGCAGTCAGTAAAACACAAGTAAACATCTTTCTGGTATTCTCTGCTTTCAGCCAAGCTCCATCTGACGTCAGTGATGATATCCCTGGTTCCACATTCTTTTCTGAATCCAGCTTGAATTTCTGGCAGTTCCCTGTGAATATACTGCTGCAGTCACCTTTGTATGATCTTCAGCAAAATTTTACTTGCCTGTGATATTAATTATATTGCTCAATAATTTCTGCGTTTGCTTGGATCACCTTTCTTGGGAATAGGCATACATATGGATCTCTTCTAGTCAGCTGGTGAGGTTGCTGTTCTCCAAATTTCTTGGCATAGGTGAGTGAGCGCTTCCGGCACTGCATCTGTTTATTGAGACATCTCAATTTGCTTTCTGTCAATTCCTGGAACCTTGTTTTTTGCCAATGCCTTCAGTACAGCTTAGACTTCTTCCTTCAGTACCATCAATTCCTGATCATATGCTGCTTCCCGAAATGGTTGAATGTGGATCATTTCTTTTTGGTGTAGTGAATCTGTGTATTCCTTCCATCTTGTCTTGATGCTTCCTGCATCGTTTAATAGTTTCTGCATAAAATCCTTCAGTATTGCAACTCAAGGCTTGAATTTCCACTTCAGTTCTTTCAGCTTGAGAAATGCTGAATGTGTTCTCCCCTTTGGTTTTCTATCTCCAGGTTTTAGCAAATGTCATCATAGTATTTTACTTTGTTTTCTCGAGCCGCTCTTTGAAATTTTCTGTTCAGCTCTTTTAGTTCATCTTTTTTTTTTTTTCTTGGTTTAGCTACTCGAAGTTCAAAAGCAAGTTTCAGAGTCTCTTTTTGACATCTATTTAGGTATTTTCTTTCTCTTCTTTCTTTTTAATGACCTCTTGTTTTCTTCATGTATGATGTCATTCCACAACTCATCTGGTCTCCGGTCTTTAGTGTTCAATGTGTCAAATATATTCTTCAGATCGCCTTTAAATTCAAGTGGGATGTCTCAAGGTTGGACGTTGGCTCTTGTGGACTTGTTCTAACTTTCTTCAGTTTCAGCATGAACTTGCATATGAGCAATTGATGGTCTGATCCACAGTTGGCCCCTGGCCTCGTTCTGACTGATGGTAATGAACTTTTCCTTTGTCTCTTTCCACAGATGTAGTCGATTTGAATCCTGTGTATTCCACCTAGCAAGGTTCATGTGTATAATCTCCATTTATGTTGGTGAAAAAAGGTATTTGCAATAAAGAAGTCTATCATGCAATCTTCAGCATCACTTCTGTCACCAAGGCCATATTTTCCATCTGCCGATCCTTCTTTGTTTCCTGTTTTCACATTCCAATATCCAGTAATTATCAATGCATCCTGATTGCATGTTTTGTCAATTTCAGAATGTAGAACTTGGTAAAAACTCTTCAATTTCATCTTTGGCCTTAATTGGTGCATAAATATCAATAATAGACATATTAACTGGCCTTTCTTGTAAGCATATTGATGTTATCCTATCACTGACATCATCATACTTCAGAGTAGATCTTGAAATGTTCTTTTTGACGGTGAATCCAAGACCATTTTTCAAGTTGTCATTCCTGACATATTAGACCATTTGATTGTCCAATTCAAAATGACCAATTCCTGTCCATTTCAGCTCACTAATGCCTAGTGATGTTTATGCATTCCATTTTATTTTTGACAATTCCCAATTTTCCTGGATTCATACTTCATATATTCCATGTTCCCATTGTTAAAGGATGTTTGCAGTTGTTTCCTCCTGTTTTGAGTCATGCCACATCAGCAGATGAAGACCCCAAAAGCTTAACTCCATCCAAGTCATTACGATTGACTCTACTTTGAGGAGGCAGCTCTTACCCAGTTATACTTTGAGTGCATTCCAACCTGAGGGGCTCATCTTCCTGCATTATAACAGGCAATGTTCAGCTGCTATTCATAAGGTTCTCACTGGCTAATTCTTTTCAAAAGTAGAACACCGGGTCCTTCTTCCTAGTCTGTCTTATTCTGGAAGCTTAGCTGAAACCTGTCTGCCATGGGTGACCCTGTTGGTATTTGAATACCGGTGGCATAGCTTATAGTGTCACAGCAACGCACAAGCCCCCACAGCACAACGAACTGACAGACATGGGGGACTTATATACTAGATATCTATAAATATTAATTCTCAGTATAGAGGAATGTTACAAAGATTCCATAAAATAATGAATGAAATTCTCGTAATGTTTGGGCATAGTAAATGGTACCATTTCTTATTACTTAGGCTAGATCAAAAATTAGAATTAAGATGGAGGGGTCAGAATCACAGCTTAGAAAATCTGTTATGCCATGTAGGAATTTTAGATTTCATGCTGTGGTAGACAATGGGAAGTTGCTGAAGGGTGTTACCCAAAAATGAACCATAGTACACTTTGCATTTTAAAAAAGATTATTCTGCCAGCAACATGGGAGATGGATTGGATGGCACAATAAGGAAAAGAGTTACAAGACAATTTCAATGGTTCATGAGAGAAATGATAAAAGTTTGAACTAAGTCAACTGCACAAACGACAGAGAGAAAAAAGTAATTATGAAATTAAAGGACCTGGAGATAATGCAGCAAGGTCACTAATATAGTGTTGCAACATGAGAAAGGGAGGGATCAAGAATGACTCCCAGCCTTCAGCTGGGGTCACTATAAAAAGGATGATGCTGAATAGCAATTTCTGAAAGGAAGAAATTCCAAGGGTAGGTATGTATATGCAGGAAGGGAGCAGTAGGTGAATAAGATGGTTTTGAAAAAGGAGTGCTGAAGTTGCCGGTGGGCATACAAGTGCGGAAGTCCATTATGTAATTGGCTACCTTGTTTTCAACTTGGAATTGAGGACATTTATGGGTCACTCACATATAATTGGTGGATGAAGTTATGGGGCCATATGAGATTGCCCCAAGAGATATAACGAATGATGATAACTGAACTAAGAATTAAACCTGAGAAAACCTCAAAATATAAAATTCAGGTGGAAAAAAAAATAGAACTTAAAATGGAGACTGAAGAGTCACCACCAAAATGTAAAAGAATTGCTAGGTTCAACTGAGAGTTGAACCCATGCATTTTAGTGACACAAATTCAAAGAGCCACATCACTTTTTTTTTTTTTCAGTAATACTCAGCACTTTGGGTGTCTCATGACATAATTACTACGTAAACTCAGTAGTTTACTGATATGTGCTTTCATAAATGTCTGCAGAGTTTGCTGCACTTAGCTTGGGGTTCTGGAAAGCATGGTTGAGACCAATAATGAGAGAACCAACCCTAAGGACATAGGGTCCAGGACTATAGAATATATTTTGGGATGTCTGTCTAACTCGAGATCCAGTTACTCTTTCTTTGTCAGCAAACACCTGTCAAAAATCGCCCTCCCAATTCATGTGGGTGTTTGCCTCTAGGAGCCGTATTCTAGTTACATGCTCCTGTCCTTTCAGAGCTGGTTGGTGCAAAGTGAACTCTTGACCATACATGAACCAATCATATCGTCTCTTCAGGAATTTAGCATTGAGAACGAAAATTTAGCAGTTAAATTCGCAGCTGAAATTGCCTATATGTGAAAGCCTGTCCATACATGGAGAAGAATAAAACTGAGTTACAGAGAGAAGCACAACAAAAAATGGATATAGAACATTGCCTGTGTTCCTAAAAGACTTTCCTATTTCCATATCTTGAGTCTTAACTGCATTTTGTGAGATACAGCTAGACAGATGATGATATAGATATAGACAGTAGAGATAAAGATAGTTCATGTTATTCCTGTAACTAGCAATCAAATAGTCTAAAGTTAGAAACAATGCTGAGGCAAGAAATTATCCAGGTGTGAAGCCAGATTCAAGAACCTCGAAGATATTAAAGATGACACTGCAATCCGAAATGCCCAGGCAGAGAGACAGAAATCAGAGATGTTAAAAGAAAAATAATTGGGGGGAAAGAAAAAGAGAGCTGCAACTTGAAAACATCCAAGTATAAAGTTTTCACAGAGTGTCTTCACAGGCCAACATGTAAAAGTAAGACACTGTATAGTCAAAAAATAAATGAAAACTACTAGTCCATTACATATAGTAGAAATATTTTTAGAGAAACAGACTGAAGAAAAATGTCAGGTAACTGTTACTCTCTAAATTGTTCACATTGTAGTATATTCACATCATTTTATTCTACAGATTTGTCATTATAAAATACATATTGCTTTACTCTTATTTAAATAAAACATACATTTATAATTTTTATAAATAATACAAATATTCACAAAACGTCTATTGATTTTTTTTTTATCATTATGAAGTGTTATCCTCTCACGTTTAAGAATTTTGACAGTGAGTTCCATAATTCACGTATCTTTCTTTTTTTTTTTGCATGAAGGATTTTTTTTTTTTTTCTGCAGAAAGAATTTCCTGGAGCAAGAGATCCATTAATGTTTCAAAGGATATAAACAACATATTGCTCATTAAAGGAATGTCTTGATAATCTTTTAAAATGATTTTAAACTACACCAACACCAACTACAATGTATGATTACCAACTTTTTATTAGAAGCTTTCCAGTACCAAAGAATTTTATAATATTTAACTTTGGATGATTTAATGTTGTATATAATATATATTATTTCAAATGAATTTCTTTTTGATAGCTTACAAAGTTAAAATTTGTGTTATATTTGTAGGGATAGAGAGTAATCTCAAAGACTGCATGTCAGTGGAGCTACTGGATAAATTTGCACAATTATAACAGTATGAGTCCATTTCCCTAGTTGCTTGTGGTATATTTTTCCTTGTGTGCCTCTCAGAATTTTGCTCAACTCCCAAGACATAGAATGCACTCAGTAAGCATTTATCAAATTGAATACTATTTGCTCTTTCATTTTTCTATGATTTTAGACAGAGTCTTTGAATAACATTTCAGGGGCTATAGCTGCACGTAGTACAAAATTGTAGCTTATCTGTTTAAATTATTTACTGTGTGTCCTATTATCCTCCTTTCCTAGATGCCTCATTCTGGCACTATTTTACCATCACTATAAATAATAGATTTGTAAGTTATGTATCTGTTATCTAAACTTATATTGCTAGATTTTGATTGTTTTTGATTTGTAGGAAACTGGAAGGGGACACAACTGTATTCCTGAACTTGAGTAGACACATAATAAAAAAGCTTTGAAAAATGAGGACACTACTCAAGGCTGCCAGATAAAGCATGTCAGCAGAGATTTTGATTGGAAAAACAGTCAGTTCTACTCAACCATCAGCCTCTAAGCACCTATCCTTCTGTAAGCAAAGATTATGTAGTTAACTTGTCTGTCATCGGTAGTGTGGTTTTGAGTTGTTTTTCCAGAAATAGTAGTCAATTTGCAATGATACTTTTTTGTGTTGTAAAATCTATGGACAAGTTAAAACCATGGCTATACTCAGGAAAAAAGAAAATTTGCCACGTTAAAATATACAAAATCCTTTAATAATTCTTATAGATTTGAAATCACTTGGTTAGAGCATGAAATATATGCATCTTGATTTGCTCATAAAATGTCGTTTTTGGTATATTAAATTTAGAGGGACAGTTTATTCAAGCAATAACTGGAGATGTCTTAATTGAAATTTTTTTTTAATGTAAAACTACAAATTACTTAACATTAAGAATTTTAACGAGGCTCAGGATAAGTAAAACATTACTAAAAAAGAACAAAGTGGGAGGCCTCACTCTACCTGATTTCAGAAACTATTATACCACCACAGTAGTCAAAACAGCCTAGTACTGGCACAACAACAGACACATAGACCAATGGAACAGAATTGAGAATCCAGACATAAATCCAACCACATAAGAGCAGTTTATATTTGACAAAGGCCCCAAAACAGTTAAATGTGGGAAAAGACAGTCTTTTTAACAAGTGGTCCTGACATAACTAGATATTCATCTGCAAAAAAATGAAACAAGACCCATACCTCACACCGTGAACAAAAACAAACCCAAAATGCATCAAAGACCTAAATATAAAATCTAAAGCAATAATGATCATGGAAGAAAAAATAGAGACAATGTTAGGAGCCCTAATACATGGCATAAACAGTATACAAACCATTACTAATAATGCAGAAAGAAAACTAGATAACTGGGAGCTCCTAAAAATCAAACACCTATGCTCATCCAAAGACTTCACCAAAAGAGTCAAAAGATTACCTACAGACTGGGAGAAAGTTTTTAGCTATGACATGTCCCATCAGCACCGGATCTCTAAAATCTACGTGATACTGCAAACACTCAACTATGAAAAGACAAATAACCCAATTAAAAAATGGGCAAAAGATAAGAACAGACACTTCACTAAAGAAAACATTCAGGTAGCTAATAGCTACATGAGGGAATGCCCACGATCATTAGCCATTAGAGAAATGCAAATCGAAACTACAATGAGATTCCATTTCACTCCAACAAGGCTGGGATTAATCCAAAAAACACAAAATAATAAATGTTGGAGAGGTCGTGGAGAGATTGGAACACTTATACACTGCTAGTGGGAGAGTAAAACGGTACAACCACTTTGGAAATCAATTTGCACTTCCTTAAAAAGCTAGAAAAAGAACTACCATACTATCCAGCAATCCCACTCCTTGGAATATATCCTAGAGAAATAAGAGCCTTTACACAACAGATATATGCACATGTTCATTACAGCACTCTTTACGATAGCAAAAAATGGAAGCAACCAAGGTGCTCATCAATGGATGAATGGATAAATAAATCATGGTATATTTACACAATGGAATACTACACATCCATCAATAAAGAACAATGAAGAATCCGTGAAATGTTTCATAACATGGAGGAATTTGGAAGACATTATGCTGAGTGAAATTAGTCAGTTGCAAAATGACAAATATTATATAAGGCCACTATTATAGAACTCGAGAAATAGTTCAAACAGAGGTCACTATGAGTTGGGAATCAACCTGACGGCACACAACAAATAACTTTTATATCTTCATCACATAGTATTCTATTTGTAGAACTGAGTATTGGTTACATGAGTGTGATAACTCACTGAAATTTACTCTCATGGTTAGTAGATTTTGAAATATGTGTTTTATATCTCAATTTTTTTTTAATTGTCTAAATCTACAAAAAAAAAAAAAAAGAACTATTATCACATACTGGAACCAATTCTCAGACTAACATACATATAATATAAACACCTTCAACCACAAAAATCTTAGTGCTTTATACAATTTAGAAGCCGTAATTTTTAAGAAATATTTTTAGCTTTTTGAAATAAAATCTGTCTCCTTAATTTTCTTCACATATTCTACATTTGTATTCTGGATCTATTTGGAATATGTCCATGTTCTTTTTCTGTAACAGACCCCTGTAATATATAATTATCAAAGTAAAAACTTGGAATAGTATTAGTAGCTTCTAGATGTCTTAATGCCACATTTTATTATATTCACAGACTTCTGAAATGCAAAGCCTTGAGCATATTGAGAGCAATATTTTTTACTATTTAATAGGCTAGTTTGTTTCTTGATTTTGTCGGAATTCAAGCAGATATGTGAACTTCAGATAAAGGAGGACATCTTTGAAATAAGGAAGAAGCACAGAGTTCCAGAAGGCTTTTCTTGCCAGCATCCCGGACTGCATTGCTGGATCAAACAGCTGAAGGTATACTCTGGTCTTTAACTGTTGAAAATGCCTTTCCACCACCCAGTCCGCATGTGCAGCATGATATCCTATCCTATCAAGTGATGCTTTTATCTAATGAGAAGTGTCCCCGGAGGCAGATATGACTCTCGCTTGCTTTTGAGAGTTGTATTATTTGTCCTTGGTTACAGAAATTGTGATGATCTGTTCCTGTGTAATTAAATATCCTCCTCTTGCCATGTTTGTAGGAATCACTCCGGGGGAGTAAAAGATGCGAAACAGTATTGCAGCACTTAACCACCGGAATTTAATTCTAATATTATTCCCATCTTGCCCATTCTCCATGTTGCTACAAATCTTATCTGCAAATATATTCAACAAATTTATACTGGCATCCTGTCATTTTCAGGTAAAACATAGGGTCCTTTATGTGGTGTAGGGAACCTTCATGACCTGGCCCCTGCCTGCCTCACCTGCATCATCTTTTCCTATCATGATGCCCACTCAAAACTGCAACCACATTAAACACCTGCAGTTACCCAAAGCCACACATTCATTCCTGCCTCTGTGCCTGCTAATTCCTTTGCCTAAAATGTCTTTTCCACTACTCTTCTGGATTACACACACCAATAAATCTTCTTTAACTTCCACAGTCTGTGTGAGGCCTAGCTCTATGCTATCACCGCATCCTCTATGCAATTCCAGCACTGCACAAACCACTCTTGTATTGGAGCCTTTATTTTATCTTTCTCTAGATTGATAGACTGTGCACACCATGAAAATTATGACTTGTATCTCCAGAGATTTGCACAGTGATAGGTGCCGAAAAATGATGCAAGGAAGAAAAGAAACTTCTGGAGAACTTGTTTTTGCTGTCCTTCACTTTAATAACTGACAAATGCTCTTTAATATGATTCTTTTTACAACAAACAGCACACATTTATAGGAAAACCGGATATAAAAAAAAAAAAAAAAAACCAAACCCGCTGCTGTGGAGTCGACTCTGACTCATAGCAACTCTATAGGACGGAGTAGAACTGCCCCATAGAGTTTCCAAGGAGTGGCTGGTGGATTTGAACCGCTGAGCTTTTGTTTAGCAGCGGTAGCTCTTAACCACTGCCCCATGAGAGCTCATCTGGATACAAGGTAGGATGAAAGTCGAAAGAACCAAACCTGTCTACCCCCTCCCACAATATATATCAAAACTATACCTTTAACCTCATTGTCAAAGTTGTCCAACCACACAGCGAACAAATCACAGGTCTTTTGATATCCCTTGTTTTACTAGGAATAATGGGCATTTTCCCTTTTGGGTGTTGCAGTAATGTTCAGTGCTTTTGTAAAGATGCACAGAGTTCTACTGCTAGTGACAACCATAGCACCTATGTGACCACTGTATGTAGAATAGCTGACAACTGTGAAGTCAGGATAACAATGAATTTGTCATGCTCTTTTATAGTGACAAGTAGGAAACACTGCTTTATATCTTCAGCTTCCCGCTAAGAACATTTTGTGTCTTCTCTTCAAATATTTCTAGTCATCGTGCCTGATGGATTGACAAGCTCAAAATCATGTCTCAAAGGGAAAATTTACCAAAGCATCATGACCTGGTTTGAGATAGAAGGAAGTTCAAAATAATACTAGAACATGGATAAAAGAAAATAGTATGTGTATCAAGGAATACTCCAGTTAGATTAAGGAGAAAAATAAAAAGACATTTCTCCCCATAAGACTATATAATATATATATTGTGTGTGTGTA
Organism: Loxodonta africana; assembly: GCF_030014295.1. Classification (NCBI taxonomy): domain Eukaryota; kingdom Metazoa; phylum Chordata; class Mammalia; order Proboscidea; family Elephantidae; genus Loxodonta; species Loxodonta africana. The sequence continues at coordinate 110,652,607 of NC_087344.1, forward strand.
TAAACAAAAAACAAACCCATTGCAATCAAATCGATTCTGACTCATAGCAACCCTACAGGACAGAGTAGAACTGCCCCATAGAGTTTCCAAGTATCGCCTGGTAAATTTGAACTGCCAACCTTGAACAGCCATAGCACTTAACCACTACACACTTAGGTTTCCATATATATATGCACAACAATATCCACCACACATCTGTCAGTTTGTTGTACTGTGGGGCCTTGTGTGTCGCTGTGATGCTGGGGGCTATGCCACCAGTATTCAAATACCAGCAGGGTCACCCCTGGCAGACAGGTTTCAGCTGAGCTTTCAGACTAAGAAGGACCCAGCAGTCTACTTCTGAAAATAATTAGCCAGTGAAAACCTTGTAAACAGCAGTGAACATTGTCTGATATACTGCCAGGAGATGAACCCAACTAGGGAAGAGCTGATTCCTCAAAGTAGAGTTGACCTTAATGACATGGACGGGGTCAAGCTTTCGCGACCTTCATTTGCTGATGTGGCATGACTCAAAATGAGAAGTAACATCTGCAAACATCCATTAATAATTGAAACATGGAATGTACAAAGTATAAATCTAGGAAAACTGGAAATCATCAAAAATTGAAATAAAACACATAAACATTGATATCTTAGGCAATGATGAACTGAAATGGACTGGTGTTGGTCATTTTAAATTGGATAGTCATATGGTCTACTATGCTGAGAATGACAAGTTGAAGGGGGGTGGCATTGCATTCATCACCAAAAAGAACATTTCAAGATCTATCCTCAAGTACAGTGTCACCAGTGTTAGGATAATATCCTACAAGGATATACCTACAACGAAGACCAGCTAATATAAATATTATTCAAATTTATGCACCAAACACCAAGGCCAAAAATGAAGAAATTGAAGATTTTTACCACCATCTGCAGTCTGACATTGATCAAACATGGAATCAGGATGCAATGATAATTACTGGTGATTGAAATTCAAAAGTTGGAAACAAAGAATAATGATCGGTAGTTGGAAAATATGGCCTTGGTGATAGCAATGGTGCCGGAGATCGCATGACAGAATTTTGTAAGAACAATGACTTCTTCATTGCAAATACCTTTTTTTGCCAACATAAACAGTACTATACACACAGACCTCACCAGATGTAATACACAGGAATCAAATTGGCTACATCTGTGGAAAGAGATGAAGGAAAAGCTCAATATCATTAGTTAGAACAAGGCCAGGGGCCGACTGCAGAACAGACCCTCAAGTGCTCATATGCAAGTTCAAGATGAAACTGAAGAAAACTAGAACAAGTTCACGACAGCCAAAGTAAGACCTTGAGTATATCCAGCCTGAATTTAGAGACCATCTGGAGAATAGATTTGGTTTGTTGAACACTAATGACAGGAGGTCAGATGAGTTGTGGGATAACATCAAGGACATCATACGTGATGAAAGCAAGAGGTTATTAAAAAGGCAGAAAAGAAAGAAAAGACCAAAATGGATGTCAGAAGAGCCTCTGAAACTTGCTCTTGAACATCAAGTAGCTAAAGTGAAAGGAAAACGTTATGAAGTAAAAGAACTAAACAGAAGATTTCAAAAGGTGGTTCCAGAAGACAAAGTGAAGTATTACAATGACATGGGCAAAGAAGTGGAGATAGAAAATCAAAAGGGAAGAACCTGCTCAGCATTTCTCAAGCTGAAAGAACTGAAGAAAAAATTCAAGCCTCGAAGGATTCTATGATGAAAATATTAAATGAAACAGGAAGCATCAAAAGAACAAGGAAGGAATACACAGAATCACTACACCAAAAAGAATTGATCCACGTTCAACCATTTCAGGAGGTAGCATACGATCAGGAATTGATGGCATCGAAGGATGAAGTACAAGCTGCACTGAAGGCACTGATGAAAAACAAGCCTCCAGGAATTGACTGAATACCAACTGTGATGTTTCAACAAATGGTTACAGCTCTGGTACTGCTCACACATCTATGCCAACAAGTTTGGAAGACAGCTACCTGGCCAATTGACTGGAAGAGATCAATACTTATGCCTTTTCCCAAAAAAGATGATCCAACTGAATGCAGAAATTACCCAACAATATCATTAATATCACCCAGTGCAATATCACAGGCAAGTAAAATTTTCCTGAAGATCATTCAAAAGAGGCTGCAGCAGTATATCTACAGGGAACTGCCAGAAATTCAAGCCAGATTCAGAAGAGGACGTGGAGTGAGGGATATCGTTGTTGACGTCAGATGGATCTTGGCTGAAAGCAGAGAATACCAGAAAGATGTTTACTTGTGTTCTATTGACTATGCAAAGGCATTCCACTGTGTGGATCATAACAAATTAAAGACAACATTGTGAAAAATGGGAATTCCAGAACACTTAGTTGTGCTCTTGAGGAACCTGTGCAAGATCAAGGGGCAGTCGTTCAAACAGAACAAGAAGATTCTGCATTGTTTAAAGTCAGGAAAGGTGTGTGCGAGGGTTGTATCCTTTCACCATACTTATTCAATCTATGGAGCCCCTGGTGGTACAGTGGGTAAAAGCTCAACTGCTAACCAAAAGGTTGGCAGTTCAAATCCACCAACTGCTCCTTGGAAACCCCATGGGGCAGCTTTATTCAGTAGTATTTCATTTCCTTTTAAACAAAGACCACGTTCAAATAAAAAAAAACAATAACATTTGTTCACTTTGTTTAGTAGGTACTTCCTCTATTGGAAACCCTGGTGGTATAGTGGTTAAGTGTTACAGCTGCTTTCCAAAAGATCTGCAGTTCAAATCCACCAGATGCTCCTTGGAAACTCTATGGGGCAGTTCTACTCTGTCCTATAGGGTCACTATGAGTCGGAATCAACTCAACAGCAACAGGGTTAATTTTATGGTTTATTCAATCTGTATGCTGAGCAAATAATCAGAGAAGCTGGACTATATGAAGAAGAACATGACATCAAGATTGGAGGAAGATTGGGGAGAGCAGCTAGAGTCACATAATAAAGTGAGTAGAAGTTTTTGTATGAGAAACTGACTTGAATTATAAACTGTCACTTAAAGCACAACAAAAAAGAAAAAAAAGAGATTGGGGGAAGACTCATTAACAATCTGTGATAGGCAGAGAACACAACCTTGCTTGCTGAGAGTGAAGAGAACTTGAAGCACTTAATTACTGATGATCAAAAACTACAGCCTACAGTATGGATTACATTTTAACATTAAAAAAAAAAAATCCTCACAACAGGCCCAATAAGCAACATCATGATAAATGAAGAAAACATTTTAGTAGTCAAGGGTTTCATTTGACTTGGATCCACAATCAAGGACTGTGGGAGTAACAGTCAAGAAGTCAAACGACATATTGCATTAGGAAGTCTGCTGCAAAAGACCCCTTTAAGTGTTAAAAAGCAAAGATATCACTTTGAGGATTAAGGTGCACCTGACTCAAGCCATGGTATTTCCAATCACCTAGTATGCATGCAAAAGCCGGAAAATGAATAAAGAAGACCGAGGAAGGATTGATGCCTTTGAATTATGATGTTGGTGAAGGATACTGAACATATCATGGACTGCCAGAAGAATTAACAAATCTTAGATGAAGTACAGCCAGAATACTCCTTAGAAGCAGTGATGGTGAGACTTCTTATGTACTTTGAACATGTTATTAGGAGGAACCAGTCCCTGGAGAAAGACATCATGATTGGTAATGTAGAAGGTCAGCGAAAAATAGGAAGATCCTCAATGAGACGGGCTGACACAGTGGCTGAAACCATAGGCTCAAACATAGCAATGACTGTGAGGATGGCCCAGGACTGGGCAGTATTCATCCTGTTGTACAGAGGGTCGATATGAGGCAAAATCAACTAGGTGGCACCTAAGAACAAAAACTGCTTCAGACCTACATAATCAGGAATCTTAATGGGATAGATTCCAGGCATCTATAGTTTTAAAAGCTTTTCAGATGATTTTGATGTACGCACTCAACAGTATTTGGACTTCTACCAGTTTAAATCAAGCCTGTAATTATTTATTGAAAACTTATTAAGGCATTCTACCAAAGGCTGATTTTATTACGAAGAGCTGGTAGACCTCTCTTATGATTTTTCTAAATGACACTTTCCTAGAATTTAGATACTGGCCCTCATTGACCTGAAATTTCCTCAAGGATGCTTTAAATATAAAAACACCCACCAGAACATATAGATGCCTTTCAATACCAATAAAACAAGCTGAGTAGCTTTGCTTGAGCTCATCAGAAAATAACCTGTGTTTGGCCTCTGTTCTTAATACTGGTGAGAGTAGTATACAACTTTATGGTTAGACACTTTGGCCTTTTCTTCAATCAAATCAAGCATCATGATTTTGGCATTTCAGAAAAAAAGCAGTGAAGTGTAATATAGCCCCTGGATGGCCTCATTACATTATGAAAAAGTCTAAAATAATTTTATTTCTCAAATTAAAAAAACAGTAAATTTCCTCTAGCTTTGAAAAAAATTCCTATTTATGGAAAACCATACAATAATATAGCAAAGTACCTAAATTATTTTTTAGGGAAGAGGGTAATATTTAGTTAGCAATACTCATAATTCATAAGTAATATTTAGCAATATCCATAAATTTAGGCCACATTCAGGGTTGATCTAGTGCCATTGAGTTTACTTAGATCTGTGTCATTACCCGGAGAAAAGTGAACCATTAAACAACAGACTCAAAATCAACTTACTCTATTGTTTGCCTGTTTTACTTGATGGCAGATGTTCATCAAGATACATATTATAATCTTGACTTCCAAAAATGTAAGCAATTAAAATGCGTTTTTGTAAACCACTAATCAGCAGTCTATATTTTTTTCATTACAGCAGCGGATCACACATTTAGTGAATGATACAGCACCTTCACCAGAGACAATCATATTGATTAAATAATATTCCCTACATTTTCTTCTGTTGTAGGCAATTGCTCTACTGCCTGTCTGATTTTAGACATTTTCTCAGTAGGGTTTAAAATGTCTTAACATCATCCATAGACTCAAATGAGTATATTTTTGTTGATGATATTATATATCATTGCTCTAATATATTCAGCAACAGTGTCTTTTTACCTTTGTGAGGACCCTCAATTCCTATATTAAAAATACCAAACCTGTTGCTGTTGATTCCAACTCATAGTATCATAGTAACCCTATAGAGCAGAGTAGAAATCACCCCATAGGGTTTCTAAAGCTGTAAACTTTTAAGGAACCAGACAACCACATCTTTCTCCCACTGAGCAGCTGGTGGTTTTGAACCACCAACCTTTCGGTTAGCAGCCAAACTCTTTAACCACTGTGTCACCAAAACCAAAAACCAAACCCACTGCCATCGAGTCGATTCTGACTCATAGCGACCCTATAGGACAGAGTAGAACTGCCCCATAGAGTTTCCAAGGAGCGCCTGGCAGATTTGAACTGCTGACCTCTTGGTTAGCAGCCGTAGCACTAAACCACTATGCCACCAGGGTTTCCACTGTGCCACCAGGGGTTCTTAATTCGTACCTTAATGCCCACCTATACCTAGGACCTGGTCTGTGGCCATGAATATACCCCTATGTTGCAGTGAGGAAAAAAAAAAAAAATCTCCCGATTCCAACACTTAGCATTTGGTCATGACTAGTTATTTAGCCTCTTCGTGTCTCAGTTTACTTTTGCTGTACATCTCTTATGACAGTCAACTTTATCAAAGGAGAAGAAAATATGGACTAGCATGCAAGTACAGCAAGAAGTTGCTATAATGAACCTCTCACTGGCCCATAATACTAATATGGAGTTATAGGAAGCATAGGAATTGAGGGCTGACAAAACTGGTTACATTTGGGCTTCCCTCAATGGTGGGAATGTTTTAAAAGTTTGAGAAGCCTTCTGAGACTAGGTGGGTTGGAGTTAACAAAAATCTTATCTAACCAACACCTGTTTTGGGGCCAAGGCATTGAGGAATAAAGCTGCTTAAAAGAAATGCTCCATCTCTATAGGAATCCAGCAAACCAATAGGACATTACTGTTTGGAAAAATGTTTCCAGAAGGAAAATGCTGGGTTCCAGAACACCAGGCTTAAAACTATATTACAAAACAGGAAATAAAAAGTCACTCCCAAAGTGTATAAGTAGATATTAATCTAAAGCTCAGAGAGGTTAAATACACCTGAAAGCATCTTGAAAGTTTTCTTGCTGTGTGGCAAAGAAAGACACTTAATGATGGAAAGCTGAGTGGTGTTATAAAAATATACTGTCATTGGAATTTGTCCCAGGTACCTAGAGTGAGGAGTTCCTGGGCAGTGCAAAAAATTAATGTGCCCAACTAGCTGCTAACCTAAAGACTGGCAGTTTGAGTTCATACAGAGGCACTTGGGAAGAATGCCTACAATCTACCTCCGAAAAATCAGGCATTGAAAACTCTATGGGGCACAATTTTATTCTGACACACATGGGGTCACTATGAATGGAAGCTGACTTGATGGCAAGTGGTTTTTTGTTACCTAGAGTGAGGGATATTGGAAAGACTGGGGGCCTAAAACTAGTCTTTCTGAGATTCTAATAGAACACATGGTGATATGACAAATTGTTGAAAGAGAAAGGTCGTCTTTTGGATATTCCAAATATTGAGGAGAGAGCCCTCAGTTAGAATTTTGGAAAGAATCGAATTCAAGGGAGACTTAGAGCACCTCAGGTCCCCATTAGCAGCTAGAGGATAAAGAAGGAGCGGACAATAGTATGAATAAAAAAAGGTGGCAGAAATGGTGGACAAAGACTATTTACTAAGCCACTGCCAGATGACAAAGCAGCTTGAGTCCCACTCTTTGCACTGAGTTTAACACAGACACAAACATGTTTTTTAACCATTCTTACTATTATCCACACACTCCATAAATGGAAGAAACCCTAGTGGAGTAGTGGTTAAGAGCTACAGCTGCTAACCAAAGGGTTGGCACTTTGAATCCACCTGGCACTCCTTGGAAACTCTATGGGGCAGTTCTACTCTGTCCTATGGGATCGCGCTATGAGTCGGAATCGACTCAACAGCAACAGATTTTTTTTTCCATAAATGGAATGGCCCAAAAATGTAAGAGCCACACAAATAAGTACATTTCAAAAGTACTCAGAGGATAGATAAGAAGGGGTAGAGGTGTATTTCCTAAAGGAAGGAATTAACAGTAACGGCAAGACTAAAAGCAAAGATAAAACTGAAAATGTGTAGATCTCTACAGAGAAGATTCATGAATCTGGGAATGTAACATTGTTGTACATAGTTCGATAAAGATCAGACAAACTGAGCACAAGCACTAGATCTAACAAGGAGATCTGTCTGTACGCCATATCAGCTCTGTTTCACAGCAAATTTGCCAAGACTATCGTCTTTGGAAAGATACATAAAATCACTTCAGTATTTTCTCCTAAGAGAATTGTAAGTCATCATTTGTCATCCAAGTTTTTGTATGATATTGAATGGGAGGACCAAATGTTTGCTTTTGGAGATGATGTCAGAAGAAAATCCCTTAAACACACTGAAAAAAAATGCCTCAGAAATGAAGACAACTGAAATGCATGTTTCAAACTCAAAATGGTAAGTTTTTCAAATGTATGTCATATAAATGAGGCAAAAATATTGATAGTTTTTATCTCGGAGGTGGAGACAAGCAGGCGGAATAGACAGATGCTTCCATGAGCCCTCTTTACAACAAAAACCTCCAAAAAACAAGTGAAACAATTATATTTATGACAAGCTAGGAAGCCTGAGCATCAAAGGCAAGCTAAGAAAATGAACTGAGGGGCAGAGAGAGGAAGAGACAGTTCGGAAGCGGAGAGGAGTTACTGGACCTCAAATGCCGGGAGCCCTCAGGCACCACTCCTGGGAGCAGCAGCAGTGGGCTGGTACTAGCATTCAGCCACAGTTTCCTCATGGACAAGCAGCTGGCCACACAGCCTACTCACAACTCCAGAACCAGAGAAGAGCAGCGCTCTCAGCAAAAGCTAAGTACTTGAATATATTTTACCATGCCCTGATCCCCACTCAAGCCGGCTTCCCTAGGCCTGAGATAGGCCCTGTTGAGTGCCTAGAGCCATCCCCCTGGCCTTGGAGAAGGAATAAATTTGAAATTGGGGGAAAAGATAACTTGCCAGCTCCACTCACTGGGGGAGCTCAGGACGGAAGTGGCTTTTATCCAGGCATAAACAATCCGTGGACTTTGAGAACCACTCTACTCTGCATGGACCTGTGTGGGCCTATTTCAGGAGACTAGGCCCTTGTTGGCAGATTCCAACCATTTCAGCTGTGCAGTGGAGAGATGGGTGTTTGATGTTTGACATTGCTTTGCCTATTATACAGTGTCCTCACCTACCCAGATCAGGGGCCTAAGGACTGGTAGCTACACTCAGGTCACCCAGACAAGGGTCCAAGGATAACTGGTACCTCCCAGTCCTTACAACCAAAAATATTGGATGCCCATGGTCCATCTGCAGAATCCACCCACCTGTATGCTCTAGGGAACAGGGAAATGCTTTCCTCAGAAATATGTGGGGGATGATTCTTAGCCCCCTGCCTTGTTCAGAATGTCACACCATGCTGCAACCAGATACTGGTACCTACACCAATCACCCTATACCACACAGTTGATGATCAGCTACCTGGAGACCTGAGTAAATTCATACAAGAAAAGTGAACAGACCCCTGGACTGATATACCTCATAACAGCTCTAGCCATCTGGGCACAGGACATCAGGCCTCCAAAAGCGAAAATAATCAAGCTAGTTCACTCAAGCAACCCATTTGGGCATATTAAAACAAAACAAAGCTAGAAGCTATCACACAGTAAACAAACATAAAATAAACTAATACAATAACTTATAGATGGCTTGGAGAAAATAGTCAATATGAAGTCACATAAAGAAACTGACCATGATTGCCTCAACAAGCTCTTAAAACAAAGAACTCAGGGATCTTCAAAATGAAAGTGCCTTTCTGGAATTACCAGAGGCAGAATACAAAAGATTAATATATATAGCACCCTTCAAGACATCAGGAAGGAAATGAGGCGATACACAGAGCAAGCCAAGGAACATACTGTTAAAACAGTTGAAGAAATTAAAAAGATTATTGAGGAACATAATGAAAAATTTAATAAGCTGGAAAAATCTATAGACAGCAATCAGAAGTCCAGAAGATTAACAATAAAATTACAGAAGTAGACAACTCAACAGAAAGTCAGAGAAGCAGAATTGAGCAAGTGGAAGGCAGAATGTCTGCACTTGAAGATAAAACACTTTGCGCTAATATATTTTCTGACAACTCAGATAAAAGAATTAAAAAAATGAGGAAACCTGAAGAATCATGTGGGACTCTATCAAGAGAAATAACCTACGAGTGATTGCAGTACCATAACAGGGAAGAATAACAAAAAATACAGAGAGAATTGCTAAAGATTTGTTTGCAGAAAACTCCCCTGATATCGTGAAAGATGAGAAGATATCTCTCCAAGATGCTCATTGAACTCCACATAAGGCAGATGTTAAAAGAAAGTCACCAAGACATACTATAATCAAACTTGCCAAAATCAAAGATAAAGAGAGAATTTTAAGAGCAGCTAGGAATAAATGAACAGTAACCTACAAAGGACAGCCAATAAGAATAAGCCCGGAGTACTTGGCAGAAACCACGCAGGCAAGAAGGCAATGGGATGACTTATATAAAAAATTAAAGGAAAAAAATTGTCAGCCAAGAATCAAATATGAAGATGAAATTAGGACATTTCCAGATAAACGGAAGTTTAGGGAATTCGTAAAAACCAAATCAAAACTACAAGAAATACTAAAGGGAGTTCTCTGGTTAGAAAATCAATAATATCAGGTATCAATCGAAGACTAGAACATTGGGCAGAGCAATCGATGTCAACCCAGACATCGGGAAATCAAAAAATAAGTTAAGATTAAAAAAAAAACTCTCAAAACAGGGTAATAGGGGCGTTATTATGTAAAAGAAGAAAACATTAAAACAATACAAAAGGACTAAAAAATGTAGTCACAAGTCTTCCATATGGAGAGGAAGATCAGGCGATACAAAGAAATAAAAGTTAGGTTTAAATTTAGAAATGTGGGGGTGAATAATAAGGTAACCACAAAGGACACAAACTATCCTACATATCAAAATAAAATACAAGAAAATAGAGACTCAGCAGAAAAAAAAACGACAAAAACCAATATGAGGAAAGGACAATATATAAAGATAATCTACTCAGCACATACGATTAAGTGGGAAAAAGAAACTGTCAACAACACAGAAAAAAAGACATCAAAATCATAACACTAAATTCATGCCTATCCATAATTATGCTGAATTTAAATGGACCAAATGTACCAATAAAAAGACAGAGAGTGACAGAATAGATTAAAAAACATAATCCGTCTATATGCTGTCTACAAGAGACATACCTTCAACTTAGAGACACAGACAAACTAAACCTCAAAGGATGCAAAAATGTATCAAGGAAACAACAATCAAAAAAAAGCAGGAGTGGCAATATTAATTTCTGACAAAATAGACTTTAAAGTTAAATCCATCAGAAAGGATAAGGAATGACACTATATAATAATTAAAGGGACAATATATCAAGACAATATAACCATATTAAATATTTATGCACCCAATGACAGGCCTGCAGGATACATAAAACAAACTCTATCAACATTGAAAAGCAAGACAGAGAGCTCCACAATAATAGTAGGAGACTTCAACACACCACTTTCAGTGAAAGACAGGACATCCAGAAAAAAACTCAATAAAGACACAGAAGATCTAAATGCTAAAATCGACTAATTTGACCTCAGAGATATATTCAGAACACTCCGACCAAAAGCAGCCAAGTATACTTTTTTTCTAGTGCACATGGAGCATTCTATAGAATAGCACACATATTAGGTCATAAAGCAAGCCTTAGCAGAATCCAAAACATTGAAATATTACAAAGCGTCTTCTCTGACCATAAGACCATAAAAGTGGAAATCAATAACAGAAAAAGCAGGGAAAAGAAATCAAAAACTTTGAAACTGAACAATACTCTGCCCAAAAAAGACTGGATTATAAAAGACATTAAGGATGGAATAAAGAAATTCATAAAATCCAATGAGAACAAAAACACTTCCTATCAGAACCTTTGGGACACAGTGAAAGCAGTGCTCAGAGGTCAATTTATATCAATAAACGCACACATCCAAAAAGAAGAAAGGACCAAAATCAAAGAATTATCCATACGACTTGAACAAATAGAAAAAGAGCAACAAAAGAAACCCACAGGCACCAGAAGAAAACAATAAAAATTAGAGCTGAACTAAATGAAATAGAAAACAGAAAAACAATTGAAAGAATTAATAAGACCAAAAGCTGGTTCTTTGAAAAACTAAACAAAATTGATAACCTATTGGCCAAACTGACAAAAGAACAGCAGAGGAAGCAAAAAACCCATATAAGAAATGAGATGGGTGATACTACGACAGACCCAACTGAAATTAAAAAGAATCATGGCAGATTACTATGAAAAATTGTATTCTAACAAATTTGAAAACTCAGAAGAAATGGATGAATTGCTAGAAACACACTACCTACCTAAACTAACACAAACAGAGGTAGAACAACTAAATAGACCCATAACAAAAGAAGAGATTGAAAAGATAATCAAAAAACTCCCAGCAAAAAAAAAAAGCCCTGGCCAGGATGGCTTCACTGCAGAGTTCTACCAAACTTTCAGAGAAGAGTTAACACCACTACTACTAAAGGTATTTCAGAGTATAGAAAATGACGGAATACTCCCAAACTCAATCTATGAAGCCAGCATATCCCTGAAACCAAAACCAGGTAAAGACACCACAAGAAAAGAAAATTGCAGACCTATATCCCTCATGAACTTAGATGCAAAAATCCTCAACAAAATTCTAGCCAATAGAATTCAACAACGTATCAAAAATATAGTTCACCATGACCAAGTAGGATTCATACTAGGTATGCAGGGATGGTTCAACATCAGAAAAACAATTAATGTAATCCATTGCATAAATAAAACAAAAGACAAGAATCACATGATTTTATCAATTGAAGCAGACAAGGCATTTGACAAAGTTCAACACTCATCCATGATAAAAACTCTCAGCAAAATAGGAAGGGAAGGAAAATTTCTCAACATAATAAACGGCATTTATACAAAGCCAATACCCAACAACATCCTAAATGGAGAGAGTCTGAAAGCATTCCCCTTTAGATCGGGAACCAGACAAGGATGCCCTTTATTACCACTCTTATTCAGCATTGTGAGGGAGGTCCTAGCCAAAGAAACTAGGCTAGATAAAGAAATAAAGGGCATCCAGATTGGCATTGAAGAAGGAAAAGTATCTTTATTTACAAATGACATGATCTTATACACAGAAAACCCTACGGAATCCTCCAGAAAACTACTGAAACTAATAGAAGAGTTCAGCAGAGTATCGGGATACAAGACAAATATACAAAAATCAGTTGGACTCCTCTACACCAACGAAAAGAACATCGAAGAGGAAATCAACAAATCAATACCATTTAAAGTAGCCCCCCAAAAGATAAAATACTTAGGAATAAAACTTACCAGAAATGTAAAAAGACTTAGACGAAGAAAACTGCAAAACACTCCTGCAAGAAACCAAAAGAGACCTACATAAGCAGAAAAGCATACCTTGCTCATGGATAGGAACACTTAATATTATAAAAATGTCTATTCTACCAAAAGTGATCTATAGATTTAATGCAATTACAATCCAAATTCGAACAACATTCTTTAATGAGATGGAGAAGCAAATCATCAACTTCATATGGAAGGGAAAGAGGCCCCAGATAAGTAAAGCATTACTAAAAAAGAAGAACAAAGTGGGAGGCTTTACTCTACCTGCTTTTAGAACTTACTATATTGCCATAGTAGTCAAAACAGCCTGGTACTGGTACAATAACAGATACGTAGATCAATGGAACAGAATTGGGAATTCAGACATAAATCCATCCACATACGAGCAGCTGATATTTGACAAAGGCCCCAAAACAGTTAAATGGGGGAAAAGACAGTCTTTTTAACAAATGGTATTGGCAGAACTGGATATCCATCTGCAAAAAAATTAAACAAGACCCATACCTCACACCATGCACAAAAACGAGCTCAAAATGGGTTAAAGACCTAAATATAAAAACTAAAACAAAAAAGATCATGGAAGAAAAAATAGGGACAACATTAGGAGCCCGAAACATGGCATAAACAATATACAAAACATTACTAACAATGCAGAAGAAAAACTAGATAACTGGAAGCTCCTAAAAACCAAACACCTATGCTCATCCAAAGACTTCACCAAAAGAGTCGAAAGATTACCTACAGACTTGGAAAAAGTTTTTATCTATGACGTTTCTCATCAGTGCCTGATCTCTAAAATCTACATGATAAGGCAAAAACTCAACTACAAAAAGACAAACAACCTAATTTAAAAATGGGTAAAAGATATGAACAGACACTTCACTAAAGAAGACATTTAAGTAGCTAACAGATACGTGAGGAAATGCTCACGATCATTAGTCTTTAGAGAAATGCAAATCAAAACTACAATGAGATTCCATCTTATCCAGCAAGGCTGGCATTAATCTAAAAAACACAATACAATAAATGTTGGAGAGGCTGTGGAGAGATTGGGGGAACTCTTATACACTGCTGGCAGGAATGTCAAATGGTACAACCACTTTAGAAATCGATTTGGCGCTTCCTTAAAAAGCTAGAAATAGAACTACCATACTATCCAGCAATCCCACTCCTTGGAATATATCGTAGAGAAATAAGAGCCTTTACATGAACAGATATATGCACACCCATGTTCATTGCAGCACTGTTTACAATAGTAAAAAGATGGAAGCAACCAAGGTGCCCATCAACGGATGAATGGATAAATTACGGTATATTCTTACAATGGAATATTACACATTGATAAAGAACAGTGATGAATCTATGAAACAGTTCATAACATGAAGGAATCTGGAAGGCATTATGCTGAGTGAAATTAGTCAGTTGTAAAAGGACAAATATTGTATAAGACCGCTATTATAAGAACTCAAGAAATAGTTTAAACAGAGAAGAAAATATTCTTTGATGGTTAGAGAAGGGGAGGGACGGAGGGTGGGAGAGGGGTATTCATTAATTAGATAGTAGATAAGAACTACTTTAGGTGAAGGGAAAGACAACACAGAATACAGGTGAGGTCAGCACAACTGGACTAAACTAAAAGCAAAGAAGTTTCCTGAAAACCTGAATGCTTCTAAGGCCAGTGGAGCAGGGGATGGGGCTTGGGGACCATGGTTTCAGGAGACATCTAAGTCAATTGGCATAATAAAATCTATTAAGAAAGCATTCTGCATCCCACTTTGGACTGCGGCGTCTGGGATCTTAAATGCTATCAAGCGGCCATCTAAGACACAACAATTGGTCTCAACACACCTGAATCAAAGGAGAATGAAGATCGCCAAGGACACAAAGTAATTACGATCCCACAAGACAGAAAGGGCCACATAAACCAGAGACTACATCAGCCTGAGACCAGAAGAACTAGATGGTGCCTGGCTGCCATGACTGCCCTGACAGGGAACACAACAGAGAACCCCTGAGGCAGCAGGAGAGTAGTGAGATGCAGATCCCAAGTTCTTATAAGACCAGACTTAATGGTCTGACTGAGACTAGAAGGACCCCGGTGGTCATGGCCCCCAGACCTTCTGTTGGCCCAGGATGGGAACCATTCCCAAAGCTAACTCTTCAGCATGGATTGGACTGGACAATGGGTTGGAGAGGGATGCTGGTGAGAAGTGAGCTTCTTGGATCAGGTGGACACTTGAGACTATGTTGGCATCTGATGCCTGGAGAGGAGATGAGCAGGTAGAGGGGTTTTGAAGCTGGTGAAATGGACAGGAAATTGAGAGTGGAGGGAGGGACTGGGCTATCACATTAAGGGGAGAGCACTTGGTAGTATGTAGCAAGGTGTATATAAGTTTTTGTGTGAGAGACTGACTTGATGTGTAAACTTTCACTTAAAGCACAATAAAAATTTTTTTTTAACTTTTTATCTATATAACCCACTTATGTAAAAAGTTTTAGTCTTGCTGCCCAAATTCAAAAACACATTGCCGTAGAAGCCTTCCTAAACAGAAAATGTTTCTTTGACTGCCTACTACAATAAATGAATAAGAAACTTGTCATTGCTCCTAATATTATCTGTACTTTTTTTTTTTAAACATGGATTTCTCTGGCATTTTCAGTAATGGTCTGTGACATGGTCAGTAAGTTAGGTCACAATTTGCTACAGAATTATGTCTCTACCTAACAACCATAGTCTACCAGTGCTGTCAAGTCAATTCCAACCCATTGTGACCCCAAGGGGCTACCAAGGGTGTAAATCTGTGTGGAACCAGACTGCCATATCTTTTTCCCACTGAGCTGCTGGTGATTTCGAACTGCTGAACCTTCAGTTAGCAGTTGATTGCTTTAATGCCACTATTCACAGAAAAGCGTCTCTTCCTCTGGATAACTTTACACTGCGAAGCACTTGGAACATTTACCAGGAGTCCCTAAGTGGTACAAACACTTAACATGCTGGGCTGCTAATCAAAAGTTTGACAGTTTGAGCCCACCCAGAGGTTTCTTGGAAGAAAGCCTTGGATATCTACTTCTGAAAAATCAGCTGTTGAAAACGCTGTGAAGCACAGTTCTACTCTGACACAGTTCTACTCTGAACATAGTTCAGTTCTGACTCACGAGGGTCTTCATGATTCTGAAACAACATGACAACCACACAAGGCCAGTTTACTGAAAGAACTGTTAATGGAGAGGCCCAACATGAAGGCCAGTGGGGTTTGGCACATAGTGGACATTCAATAAATGTGCATGGGTGTATGAATAGAAGCTGGCTATGAATAGCACACATGCCTCTTTGCTTCTGGAGACAACATAAAACAAAAATATTGAAACTTTCATGTAACTTGCACTGATTCCTTAAATAAATGATTAAAAAAAAAAAAAATCATACAGCCTGAGCTTTGTATTTCTGATATTGTTGAGTGGTGCTCAAACTGATTTTTGAAAATTTTTGAAATTCGTCTTTTTTATGTGCCTGTACACCATTCTCAACATGAATACATACATTTCTACATTCTTTATTTTATACGCCTCTTTTTTTCCTAACTCATTATTTTCTTTTCTCTTTTACATTCTTCCTTTCTTTTCTTTTTTCCTTCTTTTCAGTGTTTTAGATTTAACAATGTTTCTCTCCCCACCCGCTTGTGGCATTATTTAGTTCTTCTGCAGGCACTTGAAACTAAGTAGATATCCTGGTTTTTGGTGGCCTTAGATTTTTTTGCTTTGCTATTTGCATTGATGTGTTTAAATGTCTAGAGCAGAGTTCCCTCTACAAATGGTAAAATTAATCACAGATGTTATGAGGATGATGATCTTTGACTATGAGGAAGATGATATTGGCAAATGATTTGCAGGCTGGACGGAAGACATTTATCTCCACCAGCCCCATCCTCTCCCATTTTAACAGAATAGTTGCCCATTCACAAACTTGGCCTTTAGGCCTTTGCCTTTTTTTCCAAGACAAACAAGCATGTAAAATGACATCTGGTGATGTTGATTAAACCAAGGGGAAATACATGACCCAGAGAAAACCCAGATAGCCTGGCCAGTGACATGTGTTATTATTGGAAATTAGAAGTTAACCAAATTCGATTCTAACTCCAGGAATTTGAAACCTGAGAGACTTTCTTAATAGTGTGTGCTACAGCTGACAGTTTCTACTGTAGCCTTGAAATTGGTGGCCATTATTTGAATGTATACATATGTGTAAATCATTAAGTCAGCAGGTGGTAGGGCTAGTGGAGGAGATAAATGCAGTCAACTCAGGAGAGAAGCAGACTAAAGAGAGACTATAATAGTGCCTGAGAGATGCATGTAACCTCCTAAATGTCCACTTGAAATTTCTGATTCTAATTCTCTCCTCTCTAAAATTCATGAAATCCTCAAATTGTTTTCTGTTCCTTGACACCTGAAGAGTCTTAAGAGAGTTTCAAGAGTCTCTGTCTCAGACAGAACAATTATAATTTTTTGTATGTTATATCCTTAAACATTTGGACAAATTTGGTGTAAAAGACCTCTTAAAGGTTTTAAAAAGCAGAGATGCCACTTTAATGACCCAAGCCATGGGAAAGCTGGACAATGAAAAAAGAAGATCGAAGAAGAATTGATGCATTCAAATTGTGGTTTTGGTAAAGAATATTTAAGATATCGTGGACCACAAGAAGAACAAACAAATCTGCTTACAACCAGAATGCTCCTTAGAAGTGAGGACGGCAAGACTTTGGCTCATTTACTTTGGATATGTCATTGGGAAAGACCAATCACTAGATAAGGACATCATGATTCATAAAATAGGGGAAAAAAAGTTGCTGTTAAGTCAATTTTGACTCATAGCTACCCCATGTGTTTCAGAGCAGAACTACATTCTGTAGGGTTCTCATGGCTGTGACCTTTCAGGAGCAGGTCTCCAAGCCATTCTTCCAAAACACCTCTCGGTGATTATGAACCATCAACCTTTCGGTTAGTATCCCAGAACTTAATCATTTACATCACCCAGGTAAAGTAGAAGGTCAGCAAAAGTTAAACAGATTGAAACAGTTGCCAATGCAATGAATACAGAAATACCAACAATCATGAAGATGGCACAGGACCGAGCAATGTTCTCTTCTGTTACACATAAGGTCACCAAAAGTAGGAGCCAATTTGATGGCAGCCAACAACAACATATACAAAAACCTTCCCAGAAATCATAAATAAAAATAGAATACAGCAATTCTGTATTTTCTTTTCACAAAATTGAATGGCTTCCATTGTCATTTCTTCCTTTAGTAATACAGCCCCCAAGTTTTAGCTTGTTTCATGTCCCAGTAAAGGCTACTATCTGCCAGTCTGGCTTGCAGCTAGAAGCCATGTGACTAAGCTCTATCTGTGAATGGAAGTAATGTGTATGACTTCCAGGATGAAGAGATGGGTTATGCTCTGTATTCCCTCTTCTCCCCTTGCCACTGGCTGGAGTGCAGCCATTATAGTAGCAATCTTCCAAGGTTACGAAATGGAAGTCAGGCTACGAGGATGGTGGTCCCTAATATTATGAACCCTTCATTTTTTTTTTCATTTAAGCTCCTAACTCCTTATACATGTATTATTGCATGAAATGTCTATTTTATTTAAGCCAGTGCTAATTTGGCCTCTGTTAGAGCAAATAGCTTAACAAACATAGACAGCAATAATCAGGAGATTCTGTGGAATAAAAAAGTGGAATAGGAGGAAGGAAAAGCATCAATAATAGGCAAAATAAGATGGTTTGGTTTTGTAATTTAGTAGCAAGTGCATATTTCACCAAGTTGTTAAAAGAAGTAGACAAAAAAAGGGAAAACTGAACAAAGAGTGTATGTTCTCAAAACCATGAAGCTTGAGTAAACAATGCAATGAATGTTTTACCAGGTGTATTAAGACATTGGCTAAGGCTGCCCTGCACATGCCTCCTCCTGATTGCCCCGAAAGTAGGGCTCCTTCTCTGTATTTATGCCATTATGGTGAATAATACTACATGCAAATGAGGTAAATGAGAGACAGGATCAGCCACACATTGTCAAATTAGACCATGTCAGAGAAGGTTCAGGCAGTTGTGAATCAAACACAAACTGAGGACATTTGTGAAAAAATTTTAATTGTATAAAAAAGGCTTAATTTGAACACATGCTTGAAAATTTTCTCTGAATGGAGTATCTGTTTTTCCCTATGACTTTGCTAAAAGTTAACATATGTAAGCATGTAGTTGCAAACCCACGTCATCTCATCAATTTTACGTATTGCCATTATTGCCTTAAAGAACTCTTTGAGAAATGGTATGAGTTCCTCTTCCTGGGCACATTTGTAAGTAAGTTGTTTTGGGATCAGAGTAATTGTAGATGCTTGTTGCTTTGATTTTTTTCCCTTGCACTTACTATCACTATCAACCCTGGGATCAAAATGGCCCAGAGGAGGAGGGCAGAGAGTGTACTGGCTTCCTAGGGCTGCCATAGCAACATACCACAAAACCACAAAATTTCATTGTCCCACAGTTCTGGAGGGTAGAAGTCCAAATCCAGGGTGTCGGTAGAGCCGCACTCTCTCCAAACACTCGAGGGGAAGATATTACCTTGTCTCCTGCAGCTTCTGATAGCCCTAGGCAATCCTTGATGTGTGGCAGCATAATTACAGTCTCTGTCCCTGTCTTCAAATGGTAGTCTTCCCTCTCTCTGTCTCTCTGTCTCTGTTTTTATAAGAAGACCAGTCACATTGGATAGGGCCCTACCTACTCCAGTATGATCTCATGTTAGCTTAACTAATTACATCTGCAAAGACCCTATTTCCAGATAAGGTCACATTCACAGTTTCTGCCAAGTCAATTCTGACTCGTGGTGACCCCACATGTGTCAAGAGTAGAACAGTGCTCCACAGGGTTTTCAATGGCTAAGTTTTCAGAAGTAAATTGCCAGGAGGACCTCTGGGAGGACATGGATCTCCAAACTGTCCATTAGCAGTTGACCACGTTAACTATTTGCACCACCAAGGGACTCTGTGGGAACCTTAGGTGTTTAAAAAAGATTTCAAAAACAAACACTTTGAATTCAGACCTGCAGTTAACTTAAAATATTATTGTTCTGATGATGGTGAGACTGACTGGCCCCTTCACAGACATACTGTTGGTAAATTAAATCTAGAATACAAAGGTTAATTTAATCAGAAATATTGAACGTTTTTATTCCTATCAAATATTGGCTTCTTTTTTTTTGTATTACAGTAATAATGACCAACATTACTAAATTGTATTTATAATTAATATAGTTAAATTATTTATCTATGATTATAGAATGCTATTAACTTGACTTTCTGAGGACATGGGGAATAAAGAAGTAAATAATATTCATTCAAATAGGTATGCCATATTTTCAAACATCAGAATAAAAGATTCTTATCTTTGGAGACTCAGTATAATTTACTTTGGAAAGCCTTCACAAAATCTCTATTATCCTGTGTTGGGTGCTTTTCTGTGCTCGCTCCAGTTGCACAGTTTGATAAGACGAATATATTACTTGATCATTACATGTTCCAGTTATTTATTGATGCCTAATAAATAACCCCAAAAATTAGTAGCTTAAAAACAGCAATAATCCTTTATTTTGCTCACAACCTACCATTCCGACAGGGCTTAGTGAGGTTGGCTTTTCTTTGTCCAACACGGTGTCAGCAGAGTGAATCAACTAGAGCTGTAGGATACACTTCCAAGACGCCTTCTTTTGAAGACTGTTGTATAAATGACCTATTACTGTGTAACAACTTTAACCCAGAATTGTTGTTGCTGTTGTTAGGTGCCACTGGGTCTGTTCCAACTCATAGTGGCTCTATGTACAACAGAATGAAACACTGCCAGGTCCTGCCCCATCCTCACAACGAAAACAGTCATTCATCCTACTCAGATTCAAGAGGAAGGGCACGTAGATGCCATACTCTCAACAGGACTAATATCAAAGAATTTGTGGTCATTTTTAATCTTCAGCATAATTGTTTTTACACTTATATGTGTGACTTCAGAACTTAACACAATGTTCAGAACTCAGTAGACATTCAATAAATACATGTGCAAAGAAATAATGGACTTTGGGATTATTTTGGCTGCCATTGCCATTGCTGCTGGGTCGATTCCAACTCGTGGAGTCTCCATGTGTTCCAGAGTACAACTTCGCTCCATAGCTGTGATCTTTGGGAAGTAGACCTCCAGGCCTTTCTTCCACGGTGCCTTCTGGATGGTTTCAAACTGCCAACCTTCTGTTTAGCAGCTGAGTATTTAACTCTTTGGTACAGGTATATACTTCAAATAGTTAGAATTGATATTTTTACATATATTCATACATTCATAAGTAAAAGGAATAAAAAAAAAAAACTGCTTCTATTTTCCAGTATTCCAGTTAAAACACACTTTACTGTATTTAAGATTGACCATTTAGCATTTTTTTTAAAGGAGAAAAGAAAATCATGGAAGCTTCTTTTTAAAAATTGATTTAAAAAATGAGTCTAAAGTAGAACATGAGGCTTTTAAAGGTTGTGATGACATAACATTGTAATTGCTTAATGTTGATTTAGCAGATAGTATAAATCATGGCCATTAAGGTGGAAATCAGAAAAAAACTAGGAGTAGGGTACAGAAAAATTCTTATATACCCGATAACATATGGGAGCCCTAGTGGTACAGTGGTTAAGTGATAACAACTGCTAACCAAAAGGTCAGCTGTTCAAATCCACCAGCCGCTCTTTGGAAACCCTATGGGGCAGTTCTCTGTCCTCTAGGGCTGATATGGGTCAGAATAGACTTGACGGCAACAGGTTTTATAACATGTCTTACTCATAGTCAAATTTAATAGTACTATATGATTTCAAACTTTTTTTTCCATTATTATACGAAAACACACTCAAACGGATAAGGGCAACATTCCTTTAGCTCAAAACATCACTTGAAGCATTAATGTCTATGTTGTTTATACTTTCTGATAACGAGCTAACTACATTTTTCTGAAAGGTAGTAAAATAAAATTGCAGTCCTGCTGTGTCCAGTTTCTCCTTTAGATGGTTCTTTTCAGCAAATTATAAAGGTTTTATAAAAGTAAGGCAGACATTAATCACTGTTACAAGGGCAGCACCATTCCAATATAATACCCAGTATATTATGAATATTATAAATATTCCAATATAATACCCAGTATATTATGAATATTATAAATATTCCAATATAATACCCAGTATATTATGAATATTATAAATAAAGTATATTATGAATCCAATTGTATTTTTAAGACTGCTTTATGCAGAATACGCTCTAGATTATGTACTCTGTGTCATGGATAGTTTTCCAAGGGCCTTAATCCAAACTCGTTTATTCCTGCCCCCTAGGGTTCTTTTTGGCATCTAATCTGGAGTGAGGAATTGTAATGAATAGATAAACAGCACAGTACAGAATCTAACAGTAATATGCAAAGCATAGCAGATTGGATTGTGTTGCTATTTCACAGCTAAACGAAAGCTGCAGCAATTTGACTGTGACCTGAATAGTTAGAAAAAAAAAAAAAAACTCTTGCATTAATTTTCACCTTGAATAACTGTGCTGAAGTTTTGTTTATCAAATAAATTGTCCATAAAATCTCCTCTTCATTAACACTTCTAGTAAATTATTTTGGAAACAGAACAAATGCTATAATACTTTCCCAACATTAAGTGTTGCACGACATGAGGGTAACTTGGACAGGCTGATGTGGATCAAGCAGGGGGAAAAAATAAAGTGATACTTAAGCTTAGACCTAAAATAGGAGAAGTCAGATTTCAAGGAATCCAGGGAAGATGATTCTAGTTATAAGCAAAGGGAAGTACAGAGTCCTCAGATAGCAAAGAACTTAACATATTGAAGGAACTATCAAAAGGTCCATGTGGCTGAAAAGCAGGGATGAAGGGAGAGCAATACGAGTATGGAGACTGCAACAGACTGGGCAGGCTGTGTTTGCCATGATAAAGACTGGACTTCCTTCCAAGCACAATGGGGAGATATAGAAAAGTCTGAAGTTGGAAGATATTATGAGGGTTTAGCAAATAGATTGTACGAGTGCAAAAGTGAAAGTACGGAGAAACAATCCAGGAGATAATTCAGATGAGACCTGATGGCTACTCGCAGCAGAGTAGAAATAATGATAATGAAGTGGAGCAAACATATTTGAAATACATTATATGGAACTAGGGGTGTACTGGATGTGGGATTTAGCAGAGATGGAAAGATCAAGTTTTCTGAATTAAGCAACTGATTCAATTTTACTACCAGTTAGTGAAATGGGAGAAGACTGGGAAAAAACAGCTTTTAGGGAAAATTTTATTTTGAGATATGGTAACTCTGAGATGCAATATGTAAGAGAGAATGTAAGTCAAATGTTCCTTTAGTGCTTCTGCTTACATGAAATACCTAGAATGGGATATGCATAGAGAAAAAAAGTTCTTTCTGTGGTTACCAGGGAACAGAGGGAGGGAAGAAGCCTGAGTTATTGCTGAAGCGATACTTGGCTTCTGCTTGGCAAGATAAGAATTTGGGGGGTGGGGGGGAAGGGATAGTGGTGATGGCTGAACAGCGTGGCGAATATGATTAATGTCACCGATTGATACACTTACCCACGGCTGAGACAGGAATTTTTTGGTGATATATATTTTACCACAATAAAATAGAAATGAGAATGGTCAACTACGTTGAAAGATACTTCAAAGTCCGATAAGATAAGCTCATCAAATCAGTCGCCAAGATGCATAAACAATATGGATGACTTTTGTAAACCAGAGAATGGTGACTTCAGCGGTACGGTAGAGACAGAAAACTTAGTAGAAAGGTTACCAAAGTTGATGGGATGTGAAGAAATGGGGATGGTAGATGACTCTTTCAAAATGTACTAAGAAAGGAAGCAGAGATATGTGGGATCAAGGGTAGATATTTGGTAAAATGGAAAATATTAGGTTTATATATTGTTGGAAATTTTACTGTAGAAAGGAAGAAGATAATGATGCTGAACAAGGGGGATATGAAAGGGTTACCAGTTGCAATCGAGTTGATTCCAACTCATGGTGATCCCATGTGTACAGAGTAGAACTGTGCTCCATAGGGTTTTCAAGGCTGTGATCTTTCAGAAGCAGATTGCCAGCCCTTTCTCCAGCATGTCTGGGTGGGTTTGAACTGCCAACCTTTCAGTTAGTAGTTGAGCACCCAACAGTTTTGTATCACCCAGGGAATCTCATAAAAGGATTATTGTTGGTTGCCATCTAGTTGATTCTGATTCAAGGTGACTCCATGTGTGCAGTGTAGAACTGCTTCATAGGGTTTCAAGGCTGTGATCTTCAAGAAACAGATTGCCAGGACTGTCTCCTGAGGGGCCACAGGGTAGGTTAGAACTACGAACTTTGAGGCCAGTGCTCCAGGTTGAGTGCGCTTAACTCTTTGCACCACCCAGGAACTCATTTCATGAAAGAGTAAACCAAACCCACTGCCACAGAGGAAATTCCAACTCATAGCAACTGTCTTAGTTGTATAGTGCTGCTGTAACATAAATATCAAAAGTGGATGGTATCTTAGTTATCTAGGGCTGCTATAACAAAAATACCACAAATGGATGGCTTTAACAAAGAGAAATTTATTCTCTCACAGTCTAGTAGGCTAGAAGTACAATTTTAGGGTGCTAGCTCCAGAGGAAGGCTTTCTCTCTCTGTTGGCTCTGGAGGAAAGTCCTTGTCCTCAATTTTGCCTGGTCTAGGAGCTTTTCAGCACAGGGGCCCCAGGTCCAAAGGATGTACTCTCTTCCTGGCACTACTTTCTTGGTGGTCTGAGGTTCTCTTGTCTCTCTGCTGGCTTCTCTCTTTTATATCTCAAAAGGGATTGAGGCAAGATACAACCTAATATTGTGGACTGAGTCCTGCCTCATTAACATAACCGCCTCTGATCCTGCTTCATTAACATTATAGAGGTAGGATTCAGGCACAGGAAAATCGCATCAGATGACAAAATGGTAGGCAATCACACAATACAGGGAATCATGGCATAGCTAAGTTGACACATATTTGAGGGGGATGCAATTCAATCCGTAACAGATGGCTTTAACAAACAGAAATTTATTCACGGTTTAGAAAGAGAGAAGTCAGAATTCAGGGCGCCACCTCTAGGGGAAGGCCTTTTTTCTCTGTTGGCTCTGAGGGAAGGTCCTTGTCTCCTTTCAACATCTGTGGGCCCAACACCCCTTGGAGATCTCCATGTGTCTTGGCATCAATTTTACCCTGGCCCTAGGAAGCTCTCAGCACAGTGACCCCGGGTCCAAAGGGTACACTCCACTCCTCACACTTCTTTCTTGGTGGTAGTCAGATACCTTTCTCTCTGCTCCCTTCTCTCCTGCTTTTATCTCTTGTAGGGCATTGAAGGGCTGTGACTCAAGATATATCGGCCCGAATCCTACCTCATTAACATAACAAACATAACCTAATCCTCATTATCGTGACCTAATTCTGCCTCATTAAATTAACAGTCAGCTCACTGTTAAACTCAACCATAACCACAGGTATAGAGGCCAGGATTTACAACACATCACAAAATGGAGGACAATCAGATAACAAAACGGAGGACAACCACACAATACTGGGAATCATGGCCTAGCCAAGTTGACACATATTTTGTGGGGGACACAATTTGATCCATGACATAGAGTAGAACTGCTCCATAGGGCTCTCAAGGATGTAATCTTTAAGGAAGCAGGGTGCCACATCTTCTCCCATGGAGCGGCTGGTGGGTATGAACTGCCCACCTTTTGGTTAGCAGCCGAGTGCTTAACCACCGCACCACTGGAGCTTCTTGTAAGAGTAGAGGTGTTAAAAGTAGTTGTTACCTTCTCAAGAAAAGGAAAGAGATGGAATCTAGAAAACAAAGAAAGGAGGAGGGATACTATCTCCCATAACAGGAAGAAAGAGGAGCAGATGGGTACAAAGGGAACAAGGTGTGAAATAATTATTTCAGAGAGTGAGAAATGAATTTAATGGGAAAACACAGCAGAACTGATATGCAGAATTGGGGACCTGTTTGAAGTTTGTAATTATGAATTTAAAGTGAAACCAGTGCTACGTGATTTTCTCTGGCAATATTCATTTCCTGGGCTGTAGGCACAGAGGAGAAAATAATTTGGTTGCTCTATGGTTTGGTATGCACTAGGTGATAGCAAAAGAGAGAGAGGAGGGAGTGAGCTGAGAATATTTGCTGAAGTGTGCTTATAATTACAGACTAGGGAATTTAACCTGAACAAAAAGGTAAAGATATAGTGGGAAAAGGTGGAGACTATGTTTTAGAGAGTTGTGGTTCTAGGGCAAAGGCCTAAGAAGTATAGAAAGTTATGGTCAGCTGTTGAGATGTTTGAAATCCAGATCTAAGAAAAAGCTCAGTTTCTGATGATGACAACATCAGGGTGCATCCAGGAAGAGCAGAGGGCGGAGGTGGAGGGGAAGAAATAGTCATTGGAGGTGGACATGTAAAGAACTAGGATTCAAAGTTCCATACAGATGATTGACATACATGTCACTAGGGATGACAGGAGGAGGAAGCCAGGAGCAGAAGTCTGCAAGTTGTGCAGTAAACCAGATTGTGCTTGCTACGCTTAGTAGCAACAGAGCATATTCATGTCATTGAATTCATCTTTTTAATGCAATCATTATTTCTCTTCAGTTAAATGAGCATATGTATATATCTCAAATGTATTTTTTCTATATTTTTTCAAATATATATCTGATAATTTATGCATTACAAAACAAAATGCCTCACCACTGCAGTCCTGGGAACTGTTGAATCCAGAAATGATTGAGGATTGTCTGCTCAGACAGCAAGACAAAACAGGGAAGCTGTAAAGGAGCTAGAAACCTAGAAGCAGAAGAAAGATATTCAATAGAAAATAACATGAGAATGAAGGGTGGATATACATTTAGAAAAAAAAAAAATTAAACATTGTATGATTATTTAAAAAAAAACAACAGTGAACAGTTGCTGTCAAGTTGATTCCAGGTCATGGAAGCCACGTGTGTGTCAGAGTAGAACTGTGCTCCATAGAGCTTTCAAAGGCTAATTTTTAGGTGGTCAATTGCCAGACCTTTCTTCCAAGGCACCTGAGTGCTTAACTGCTTGTGCCACCCAGGGATGTTTGATTGTTAAAAAGGCATGAGTTATGTACTCAAATATTTTCTCCAGTTATATATAAGCTAGCAGTCTTTGATAATTATGTAACTCATTTTCTTGAACAGTAACGTGGAGACAATAATACCCATGTCAACTGATTGTTTTAAAGATTAAATGAGGAAAAATCTGTAGCACATGCTTATTATTTAGGGTACAAGCTAAAGATGCTATAACAAAAAGATCAAAAATCACAGTTGCTTAAAATGTAATTTCATTCCTCTGCTATATAGGAATGTATAGCAAGGTAGGGATCCATATTCATTTCATCTCGATGCTCTGCAGTCTTCTGTGCATTTCCTTGTTTTGAGGGCTGAAGCAGGCTGAACTTTCTGTCTGTATTCCTGCTTTTGAGGACAAAAAAGAGTGGAAGTCCAGGGCAGGCAGTCTGTCTTCAGGAAGTTGGCACAAAAGCTGTACACTTTACTTGAACTTACATTCCAGTAGCCCAAACTTAGTCACATGGCTAGTATAGTCACAGGGCAGGCCAGCCTTGTTCTCAGCCTAAATTTTGATGTATGTGTGGAAGTGGGGGTATCTATGACTAAAATAAATAAGAGGAAAATGTATCCTGGGGGAGAGTTGAAGTCCACCACATCACCTAATTAGACCATATTATTAATCATTTTTAGTTCAATTAATTAGGCTACTTTTAAGAATTCCTTTATGCAGTCTTCATTGACTTTATAGATATATTGCATTTGTATATGTAAATACATAATAAAATTGGGTTCCTTGATGACTATCACTATCAACATTTCAGGAATATTTTACAAGGACAAGTATTTAACCTGGTGTTTTTCTGAGCTTATTCCCATAATCAAACGATGGGACACCGCATGGTTTGAGTACATGGAGAACTTTAATATGGAGTCTCCACTCAGACATTTGATATGTCTGGAGATGGGTGGAGCTACGTCCAACAGATTTATGTGTGTAGACCCATCCTAAATAGAACTACTCATAAGTTAATAACAATAAAAATGAATCAAGTTTTATTTACTTAATTTGGTAAATGGTATCAAGGCAATACATTGTCTTTTTACTCAAGAAACACATGCGTTATACATTTTTTGCCAACTTTGCTCTCCACCGAAGGTATTTTCATAAGCGTTATTTGTGTAAAACAGGATACTCTCTTTGCCAAAATATCTGTGACTGTTTAGTTTTGTTGCCTTCATTTTACTTATTAAACATTTTTTTACTTGTGAATATCACTGGTTGTTCAGTATATGTCCAGTGAAGCAAGAGAACATTTGCCTCCGATTCTACCAAAAGCATTTCCAGTAATGGGCCTATGCTAAATAAAGCAGCTATAGCAGCACTAGGACATGTAAATCAGGATGTTAATTAAAGAACTGAATATGTAATTTAAAGCTTTTTCAGGAATATGGCTCATAGAACTAAAATAGGTCATTACAACTCAAAGTCTGTTTTATTGGGGAAATAAGGCACTTCTATTGATACATAAAGTACTTTGTAACAGGGGCTTTGTAAAACCAATGGAAAAAAGTCTATACAGTTGATTCCTTAAAAAAAAAGAAAAAGAACTTTTTATAAGGATCTGTGAATTTTTTTTTTATGAATAGGACTGTGGTGGCTGGCATGTTACCATGATGCTGGAAGCTATGCTATGGCTATTTCTAATACTAGCAGACAGTGTTGGATACCCAATATGAAAGGTAAGCACGGGCTTACTTTTGCTTGAAAACCCTGGTGGCATACTGGTTAAGAGCTATGGCTGTTAACAAAAAGGTAAGCAGTTTGAATCCACCGGGTACTCCTTGGAAACCATATGAGGCAGTTCTACTCTGTCCTGTAGGGTCGCTATGAGTAGGAATCGAATCGATGGCATTGGGTTGTTTTTTTTTTTTTAACTTGTGCTTACTTACTAATCTGTACTAAGATTTTTCACAATTTTCGTATCAAAGATTCTGCTCCTAGGTATGGCTGGCATCTGTCCCTCTCCCAATACCACAGCACCTTCCTGCAGAATCAAAGCCTCTTTTCATATTTACAATTCCAGACAGGGATGGAGTACCCACTAAGCCAGGTAAGCATGGGTTTCTTTGATGTGGTGAAAAACACATTAAACTCTTCACGACAGATCAGTAAATAAGCACTAGTAAGCCCGTATTTACCTTGTTTATTGGGTAACCCGTCCCTGCCAGTAGCATCACCCGTGGTGTACAGGTTTCAGCAAACCTTCCAGACTAAGACAGACTAGGAAGAAAGATTTGACATTCTACTTCTGAAAATTAACCAATAAATCTTTATGGATCACAACGGAACGTTGTCCAACTTGCTTGTTTTGGACACATCATCAGGAGGGGTCAATTGTTAGAGGAGGACATCATGTTTGGTAAGGTAGAGGGCAAATAATGGCGTGGAGATACTCAGTAAGATAGATTGGTACAATAGCCACAACTATGGACTCAAACACGCTGGCAGTTGTGAGGATGATGCAGGACTGGGCAATGTTTCGTTCTATTGTACAGAAGGTCACTATGAGTCAGAGTGGGCTTCAAGTCAGCCAAGAGCAAATGAATAGGACAAAATACTTTCTCACTGCCTTCCTTTTGGTCAATACATGTCATCTCCTTTAAGATTATTTTACATTTCACCTCCTCCAGGAGGTTTTCCTTTGTTATTTCTTGTGCCCTTGTGTTCCATTTTTAATATTTTTAAAATATTTTTAATTTTCTTTATACTTGCTAATGCTTGAGTCTGTACAAAAAAACAATATTATTATGATTTCATTGTTTACTGCTAGTATTATAAATATAAGTAGAAGGGGAAAGAAAGCAACTGGCATATATTTAGGATACTTTCATTCACATACGTTATTTTCACTTAGTTCAATGCAGCATTGTATGTTGGCTGAAACTCATGGCCCAGAATCAGATAGTCCTAGATTTAAATTATTTGCTTCCCAATTTTTCCCTGTGAGCTTAGGAAATGTAAGTAAGCCTAAATCTCCTCATTTTGATAATTATAGAATCTACTCAGGAATGTTGCTGAATGAGTAAATGAAGGAATGTACATAAAGCGCTTAGGTTAGCCCGATGTGGGTAAACAGTAAATAAATATTAGGCACAATTGTTATTAAAATTACTTCCAACACTCTAGATATCATGAGCCCAATTTACAGATGGCAATACCAAAGTACAGCGATTTTAGATATCTTGAAAACATAAGTGGGATGGAAGATTTCGCTTTCCTTTTTTTTCAAATTTTCTTCTCTGTCAACACCTAAGCAAATACTGTTGTTTTCAGAATGGTTCTTAAAAACAGCAGCCCATTTCCAGGTAGGTGGCTGGTTGGTTATTCTATACCCTGGGAGGATAGAGACAGAAAGATAATAATTACTCTCTTATACATTTTGGCTCCTGTTGTTTTTCACAAGGAATTGTTAGATAGACCAATGTTTTTACTAATACTGTAAATAGCTTTGGTTTTTGCAAATCCAGTTGCCTTCCTTCTCTGTGCCTTCCCTTTAAGGGAGGGGAGAGAAGGAAAGAAGGAACCAACAGGTGTCAGGCTTAAAGCTAAACATGTAGACAATGGGGGCCGAGGGAGTGCCACACTGGGGTCTAGAAAGCCTGCATGACTTTCTTTCTGATTTTAGATCTCAACGTTTTAATATACTACACTATACTGCTTCTGTTTGAGAGAAGTAACATTTATTATCTTATTAAAATCAAAATGGAGCCCTGGTGGCACAGTGGTTAAGAGCTCAGCTGCCAACCAAAAAGTCAGCAGTTCGAATCCATCAGCCACTCCTTGGAAACCCTATGGGGCAGTTCTACTCTGTCCTATAGGGTCACTGTGAAGTGGAATCAATTTGATAACAATAGGTTAGTGTTGAGCCAACAGAGTTGAAGGAAAACCCAGGTTCAGATATCAAAGATATGGGATACAAATATCAAGTTCAAGGATCAACATTCTGAGTCACCGAGTTATACTGTATTGGCCATCCTGTCCCTTGGGGGCAATTTGCAATCAAGTCATGATAGATGATAGATAGATGATAGATAGATAGATAGATAGATAGATAGATAGATAGATAGATAGATAGATAGATAGATAGATAGATAGATGATAGATAGATAGATGACAGATAGGTAAATAGATAGATAGATAGATGATAGACAGATAGACATATGTGTGTCTCTCTGTATATGTGTCTATGTCTATATCTTTCTACTTCTCTTTTTAATTGTGTTACTTCTAAGGTTTGGCAGTTTGTTTTTAACTCACAGAAAATATCTTCCATTTATCTCAAGGCATGTCAATATTTTGGCAGGCACGTCCTACATGTATTATTGTTGAAATCAGGTAGAAAAAGCTCCCATAAGATTCCATGTTACGGGTGCATTGACCCCACTTTTAGAAGCAATGCTATGGAAGCTGCTGTGATGGAGGGGTTCGGGACCAGTGGCAGGAAAACAGATGACAATTGCAATGTTCTGGGCCACAGGTGATGACAAACTGAATTAAGTGGAGATGAGGTAATAGACTGTAGAGAGATGTTACAATACCTGGAAGATGCAGGACTACATTAGTGCTTGGATGCAAAAGGCAAAAATAAAAAGAAGAAAGTGGGAGTGTGGCTTGGATATGGTCTACGATGACAGATTGATAAGGGTGAACCGGTTGTAAAAGGGAGGTAAAAATGATTTTTAAGGCTTGTTAGGTCATGAGGTCAGTCAAGTGAAGACGAACTGTACACAGCAATCAAAAGTGTTAAAAATGTTTATAAAAATAATTATATAATCATTTTATAAATCTTATCAAATGCCTACTGTGTGCTTCCTAATAACTCCTCTCATGCATCATTTAGAGACATTACTATAATTTTGAGATTAATTCCCGGATAAAATGTAGTATTTTGAAGCAATTAATTGAATAACTTCAAACTGTAGTGTTTTGTATGTCTCTGTAGCCTTCGTCTTTATTCAAAGTTGTTTTTTTGTTTTTGTTTTTGCTTTTATTTATTTTATTCCTTTAATGTTAGCTTTTCTGACACAATATAAATAGATTTTAGTTTGGTTTTTGCTGAAACACTTGCAGACCATAAGTTTCATATATTATATAATGGGTTATATTTGTTTTAGTTAAAATGTTGTCCAAAAAAGGACTTTAAAAAAAAATCAACGAATCTTAGCTCATGGCCTTGATACCATCATAATCAAGCAGTTATTCATTCCACTTAGGCCATGCCAGGCATCCAGATTGAGGTCAAACACTCAGTTAATTTGGATGAGCCTGGGACATCATAAATACTACCTCAAATCAACAATTCAATTTTAGCTTGTTTTCCATCTAAGAAAGTGAATTTCCCCTTGATTTCTCATATTTCGGGACAGCAACTGTTCAGTTATTCCAGTCCATCCAGCTGTTCACCCAAATTTGTATGGGAGATTTCAATTATGAATGTAAATGAAATATATGTTTTACTTTTATTTGGGGGCATCCTAGTGACACAGCCTTAGACAAGGCAGCACCGCATAAATTAACACCTCATTTCTTTCCGTTCTCTCAAGAGATTACCAGTTTTAATTTTGCTGGATTGGGAATAGCAAAAGCTTTTGCGGTGGTGATTACAGCTTTCATAACCGTCATTCCTACTTTCAATATTTAAAAAAAAAAAAGTTGCCATAAAGTCAAAGCCAACTCGTAGCGACCCTAAAGGACAGAGTAGAACTGCCCTCTAAGGTTTCCAAGGAGTTCCTGGTGGATTCAAACTGCCAACCTTTTGGTTAGCAGCCATAGCTCTTAACCACTATGCCACTAGGGCATCCACTTTCCACATAAAACCCAAAACCCAGTGCCGTTGAGTTGACTCCAACTCATAGCGACCCTATAGGACAGAGTAGAACTGCCCCATAGAGTTTCCATATAGCAGTCCTTAACTCCAATGTGAAGGAAAGATTCCAATCATATGGGTTTTCTAGTTAATGTAACTCTACTCACTTGTTTCTTCTTGTTACTGAAAACACTTTAAAAACTAGATTTCTCTACCTTCCTCATGTACAAAATAAAAATAAGCACAAAATTGCATTGCCACTGATTAGGAAACCAGGGCATCATTACAAGTTTTGTAACAATGAACACGGCATTGAAATTCTCTGGTTTTGAGTTTCCTTATCGAAAAAATCATGGTAAAAATCTAATTCTCAGAGTGAGGTAGCAATTGAGACAGTAAGTGCAAAGCATTCTGTAAAACTGTAAAGCCCTATTGATTATAAGGAGAAATTGTGCATTCAACAAACAATGATTGAACACAGAATACAATGCTGGCCATTAGGGATATGAAGATATGTACGAAAAACCCTTTCTTCTAAGAATCCCTCAGCCTAGATGAAGAGACAATACAGTAAACAAACACTGTCAGTACAACATGACAGGGAGCATGATAAGGTTTTCATAGAGCTTTGGGAGTACATGTTGTCGTTGTTATTGCTGGGTGCAGTAGAGTTGATTCTGACTTATAGTGATTCCATGTGACAGAGGAGAACTGCTCCACAGGGTTTTCTTGTTTGTAATGTTTGTGGGAACAAATTGCTAGGTCTTTCTCCCACAGAGCTCCTGAGTGGGTTTGAACCTCCAATCTTTCGGTTCGCAGTCAAGCCCTTAACCATTGTACCTCCAGGGCTCCTTTTGAGCTTGCATAGAAGAACATATATTTAAATATGCCAAAAGCCTTATTTTCCAGGATCACTGAAACATAATTATGAGCCATTCATTGGTTTAATAAGATGAGAAAGGTGACATTAGCATAGGGACAGAACATTCAAAAGTATAAACTTAGGACCTGAGGAATGACACAGTGATGCATTCCTCAGGTTTCTTTATTGCCTCCCATATATCATGGATAGGGCACCACTGAAGACTCCAACCTGGAACCGCCAAAAGGCACAGCCCAAAAACCTCCAAAAAAATCCCATTCCCTCCAGCCAAAGAAGTGAAAAAAGAGTGGCCTAACACCAGAAAACCTGCTGACAATATGCACACCAATGGGAAAAAAAAAAAAAAAGTATTTCCCCCCACTCCTATATCCTGTGGTTTGAACAGGGCCAAGTGGGGAGTTGATTTTCTACCTCCTTTTTCCTCAGTATGGAAGCAGGTTGTGCTCCTTTTCCTCTACAGGTCAAAGCAAAAAGCTACCGTGTAATGGTCTGATTCCCCCACCAGGATAGCATCCATCTGATGCAGCGGCAAGCTGAAACTCAACCGCCTCCCAGCAACGATGAGACTTAATGAGGCAGTGTGAGCTCACCAGGCTGACAGCAGCGATCCCAGTGAGTATCCACTTCTACCCTACAGCAAAAGAGTGATGTGAGTCAGCCCTCAGATTCTCTCTTCCTTGGTGACAGCAGGGCCCACCAGGAATCTTAGAGAGTTGATCTTACAACCCCACTTGTAGGCAATGGGGTGGTGCAGGTCAGTGCACCACTTCACTGGGAAAGTATCAGCGGAGCCAATAGGGAAGCTGAACTCCTACCTCCCCCATCTGCAACAAGACATCTGTGAATCTCAAAGATCTCAATCAATAATCTAAGTTCTTCAAATAACTAGGAAAAGAAGAGCAAAATATATGCAAAGCAAACAGAATAAAGCCAATAATAAAGATGATGGCAGAGATCAATGAAATCAAAAGTAGAAAAATAAGAGAAAATCAGTGAAACGAAGAGCTAAATCTTTGAAAATGTCAATAAAATTGATAAACATCTATCAAGTCAGACTAAAAAAAAGAGAGAAAACATAGATAGCCATTATCACCAACACTAGGAGTGAAACTGGGGCTATCGCCACACATCCTGCAGCCAGTGAAAGCATAAGAACGGAATACTGTGAAAAACTTCATGGAGATCCTGGTGATAGCCAACACAGCCAGGAGCTGCTTAGCCATTATGCAACAAAATCTTAAGTGATAGCACTGGATGTGGCTCAAGACAGTTAAACCCAGTTTACTAGCCTACATCCCAAATAAAAACATGCAATTTGTCTTACTGTACCTGTATGCCATAATAATCTATGTAGTCCATGATGTTTGTATGTCTTTCCTAGTGAGAGGTAGTATAAAAGATTCTGCCTGCTTTTGTTAGAACAGCTTGATTTGAGGTATACTCCTCCTTGCTCCTTGCCTGCGCACTGGCAATAAACGCTCCTTCTCCCTCCTCACCTCAGTATGTCTTTATTGACAAGAAGCTGCACCAAGTAGGACCTGCTTTAGGTAACACTGGACGACTTAACCACAAATGGCTAAGCACTAAGCACGGACTACTAACTGAAATATTGACAATTCGAGCCCATCCAGAGGTGCTTTGGAAGTAAAACCCAGCAATGTGCTTCCGAAAGTTTACGTACGGCAGTTCTACGCAGCACATACGGGGTCGCCATGAGTCAGAATCAACTTGGCAGCAACTGACAACAACAGCAACGAGCAGCTTCACGCTCATAAATATGCCAATATGGAAAAAAATAAACCAACTTCTTGAAAACTAGAAACCACTAAAACTCAACCAAGATTAAATAGCAATCTGAATAGTCCTATAACCGTTAAAGAAATTGTATTTGTAATTTAAAAGCTCCCAAAGAAGAAACCATCAGGCCCAAATGATTTTAATGGAGAAAGCTATCGAACTTTTAAAGAATTAGCATCAATTTTACACAATCTCTCTCAGAAAATAGAAAAAGAGGGAATACTTCCCCACTCATTTTATGAGACTAGGATTACTCTAGGACCAAAACCAGATAGAGACAATTCCAAAAAAAGAAAGCTAGAGACCAATATCTCTTAGGAACATAGATGCAAAAATTCTTAACAATACACTGGCAAATAGACACCAACCGTGAATAAAAAGAGCTATACAGCATGCCCAAGTGTAATTTATTCTAGATAAGAAAGACTTTTAACATTTGAAAATCCATCAATGTAATCCACTATATCAATAGGCCAGAGAAGGAAAATCACATGATGATATCAACTGATGCAAAAAAAAAAAAAAAGCATTTGGTAAATTTCAACATCCATCCATGGTAAAAATTCTCATGATAAAAACTGAGAGTAGAGGATAATAACTTCCTCAAGCTTGATAAAGAACATCTACAAAAACATCTACAGCTAACATCATGCTTCATGGTGAGAAACTAGATTCTTTCTTCCTAAAATCAGGAATAAGGCAAGAATGCCACCTCACCAATGCTATTCAACATCATACTGGAAGTCCCAGCTTATTCAATAAGAAAAGCAAAGGTAATAAAAGGTATACGTATTATGAAGGAAGAATAAAACGGAATCTATTTGCAGGTGACATGATTGTCTGTGTAAAAAATCCCAAGGAATCTACAAAAATCTCCTAGATCGAAAAAAGTGAGTTCAATAAGGTGACAGAATTCAATACAGCAATCAGAAATTAATCACACACTAACAATGAACACATGAAAACCAAAATTAAAAACAAAATATCATTTACAATCACTCCAAAGAAAATGAAACACTTAAATTCAAATTGTGTACAGAATCTGTATGTTGAACATTCTAAAAGACTGATAAAAGAATTCAGAGATGAACCTAAATAAACAGAGATTCATGCCAAGTTCATGGATTTGAATGCTTAACGTAGTGAAGATGTCCTTATAAGTCAGAATTGACTTGATGGCACCTAACAACAACAACATCAAATCCCGGCAGAATTTTCTTATAGACATAG
Organism: Loxodonta africana; assembly: GCF_030014295.1. NCBI lineage: Eukaryota > Metazoa > Chordata > Mammalia > Proboscidea > Elephantidae > Loxodonta > Loxodonta africana. Next base: position 110,689,219 of record NC_087344.1, read on the forward strand.
ACAAGCTTATTCTAAAATTTATATGAAAACACACTGGCTAAAATTATCTTGAAAATAAAGAATAAAGTTGTGTGGCTATAAAAGGGTGACGAGAAGGATCTTTGGGGTGATGGACATGTTCTGTATCTTGATTGTATCAATTTCAATATCCCGGTTGTGATATTATGCACTATCAATGTTACCATTGATGGAAACTGGGGTAAACTGTACACAGAATCTCTGTGTTTTATTTTTTACAACTCCAGGTGAATCTCAATTTCTCAAAATAAAAAGATTAAAGGGGATGCTGCATTCGGAGAAACTGAAGTACAGCAGGGATACTGGGATGTCATAGAGAAGTAATGGTACGATGATCCTGATGTTATAACAAAGGCAATATCATCTAGCACCCTTTAGGCAAGGAATTTGGTCTGCATCCAGTGATATCCAATTTTTTTTATTATGCATGCATAATATTAGTAAAAATGTTTGAGCATGCACCCCCAAGGTTTGAGGACTCATTTAATTTTGCGTAAATTAGATTTGTGTTCTACTGTACTAACTCAATATGAAGACCGTAGGCAAATTATACAAATTTTAAGATGATGAGAAAAAAATAAATATTTATTCAAGTTTTAATATTTTCTTCCTGTAACCCAATGGATCATCTATATATCTTTGGGGTGCAAGCATCCCAATTTGGTGATGACTGTAGTAAACAAACAAAGGGGAGTCATTAAAGGATTCTGTTTCTTTTTGTTGTAGTCTCATTTTTGGTTTCTTCTTTTTTTTCCCAAAATCACTACCCTGAAATATTATGAAGGACTAAATAATGTAGGTGCTATTCTTATAGTATTAGTCAGAGCACATCACTATTCTCTAGAGAATATTTTTTGTATTATTAGTAGTGGAAATTCAACTAGCTTCTGGAGTCATGAGAAATGTGCAGAATCTTGGGTTTGCTTATTATGTTTAAAATATGTGTGATAAGTTTTGTGGTGCTAAGAGTGCAGAAAACCAAAATGTACTTTTTTGTTTTCTCTTAATAAATAGTCTCTTATGCTTCCTTCATAATATTTCCCTGAAAAATGCCTGGTGATTGACAGCTGTAGTTTTTTTTCACAGTGTGCATATACATGTGTGTATACTTTTATATTCAGTACTGTTGAATAATGATGAATTACTGGACCAAATATGTTACCATAAAGTGTATATATCCTCTGTTTCTTCATTTTTTCCTGTATCTTATGGAACTAGGTCATAGCAAACAATCTCTGAGGTTTTTCATGAAGAGATAATGTTGTTGTATTTCTTTTTATATGATTCATAAAAGTACTTTGGTGAGTACGTGTTAGAAAGAATATTTTGTATATTAAGTAATAAATGATCAATATTAACACTTGCCATGTACAATGAGGAGCACTAAGAAAAGAACATCCAACAAATATGGTGATATATTTGGAATAAGTCTATGTTAGCAAACGACTCTTTCCAATAACCAAAACTGGCAACAACAAAAGCACAAATAGAGAAAAAAATAACATCTACTCAGAAACCAGTAAAGGACTCAACCTCTTGCCACAAATTCTGGTGAAAACGTACCTGCTACAAAACCTTCCTGGACCAACTTAAGAAAAGATGCTGATAACAAGCACACAGCTCAGCTGGTCATGCACATGGTGCAGTGTTATCGGGAATTAATGAGAAAGTTGCAATAGCATCTCCAAGCTCGGATAGACGCAGGCTAAAAATAAGTGTGGGCCTTGTAGTAGAATGTAAAGGACCAGGGTTGCTCAGATCATCAGGAGAGTCAGGGCTAGAGGAGAAATCCCACTTATTATCTGACCTGGCATTCTCATTAGAAAGAGTGAGAACTAGAGATAAACTGATCAGAAATAACTGCCCAGAGATAAATGATACTGGAGCTATGAACCAAAAAGCTTTATTAATCATGTGACATTTCCCTAACTCAACTTTTCATAAAGGTAACTGGTTCCCTCAAAACAGAAAGAGAAAACTGAATTCTAAGGGAACTCACCACCAATGGAGGAAAACATGTTTCTAGTCTATTGGGACAAGGCTGATGGTCATGCACAAGAGTTTTAGAAAAAATATGAAAACCTTAACTCTACTTAGCCAGGGTCCCAGTTCCTGGGCCTCCAATAGGCAAACAAAGTGCTAAACACTGAATTTATTACATCAGTTTCTAGGTCCTCAGCCTAAATAATAAGGAAACACACAAGGGTCACCAAATCCTCCTACTCAGGAAGGACTTACCTGATACTAGCTAAGTACACCTCACCTCTACAGTCATACACCACTATATTCCCATATGTCACCTTCTCCATAGTACTTATTAGTGTTCACAATTTTCCTGTGTATTTGTTTATTTTAGTTCCCACATCAAAATGCAACCTACTTTAGGGCTGACCTCCTGTCTATCTCATTAGCCTTTATAATTCCAAGGCCAAGAATAGTGCCCGGCACAGAATAGAGACTCAATAAATATTTATTCACTGACTCTACACACGAACATAAAGAAGATTCAAGGAAAATATACCTACAGTACTTTGGGGTAAACAGATTTAAATAGAATTTCCCCTACTTAAACATAACTAAATAGAAAAATAGTACCTTTAAAAAAAAATTAAACCCCAAACAAACAAAAAAACACCAAGGAAGAGAAATATTTATATTTAATTAAGAACAGTGAAGAAAACAAATTCTATGACATAGAAAACCACTTTCTAGGAAATTAGCAGCTCTAGTCTTCTCCCTTCTGAATTTTTTCTTTTTGTGTCTTTGCTCTATGGCAATCTTCACTCTCAGTCCTCCATGATTAACTCTTTTATAGTTAAAATCCAGCTCATGAAAATAAATACAACCTTTTCTTTCAACTAAGACTCGCTCTTGAAAATCAAATATGCTTGGCTTTCAAATCATTGTCCCGATCCTGGAATTTAAGATTTCTGTTTTAAAATTCAGAGCTGAGCAATGACTTCTTGGTTCTAGTCAGTATCTGCTTTCTGATGTATCAGATTCTACTGGTTCAGCAGTTAAAAGGCCACAGAACAACAACAAAAAAAAAAAAAAAAGTAAGGGAAATAAAATAAAATTCTATTTACAATCTCCAAATATCCCATCTCAAGTGCATTATGGGGAATTGCTTGGCTAAATCTTCCTGATTGTTTATTATCCTTTAGTTGATTACATTCTTCTACTAATTTATCTATTGTTTTTTTTTTCTTCAGATAGTCAAAATTTTGATCTCCAGTATTTCTATTTTTTGAATTTCATACAATATTCTCAGAAATAAACAGCTGCCATCGAGTCAGTTCTGACTCATGGCTACCCCACGTGTGTTAGAGTAGAACAGTGCTCCGTAGCATTTTCAATTGCTGTATGTAGATTTTCAGATGAAGATTCCAAGGTGCCTCAGGGTGAATTTTACCCTCCAGTTACCAGCTGAGCACATTAACCATTTACACCACTCAGGACTGCCATTCTCAGAAATACTTTCTGTTATATCTTTGTGAATATTATTATGTCTTTTTCTGTTTATTTTATCAATATTAATGTTCTGTTTTGTGTCTCTCTTTCATAGAGCTGGTTTGTCTTGAATAGTCAATTGTTTTTGGTTTGAAATTCTCTCTTGTCTGCCTGACTCTGGTTATTGCTGGGATTGCAGTGTGCTGTTAGCCCATCTTTGGAGTACAAGTGCTAGTCATCCCTGCTGGGTTATTAGCTAAAGTGGGTGCTATCCATTTCCCACATTACAATATACACTTTTACTCCTTAAACCCATGGGAAAATACCTCAGTTGCTCTCTATTCACCAAGCAGAAGAGAATGGGACAATTTAGCTGCTCCAATGCAATTTACCAAGCAATCACCATAACATTTTCCTTCCCCATTCCTATCCAAGCACTCTGAGCTAGTTTTCCCAAAATCACTTCCACCAACTCAGGACTCTTGTCCAGATATTGTCTATTTTCAATCTCAGCAATTCCTCAAAATTTCTGGGCTAGCATTCTTGCTGATTGTATTTAAATTAATCCTAAAACATTGTCTATACACACTTGTCTCCAAAATTTTGATCTTCATGCCAGGCTTCTCTTCCAAATCCTAGATGCAGATATCTACATTCTCAATAGCCTACTTGAGACCCCTCCATGCTAATGTTCTTACTGTGCTTTAATTCCTACCCAGCATCCATCCCCCTCTTCTCACTGACTAACAATTACCACATTTTATTGGGAGCTACAATGTGTCCAGCTAAAAATATCTCTTGAAAGGAGAGGTAGCTGGGTGACATACTTCCAACTAACGACATAAAACACTTTGTGGGGCTTCCTGGCAATCTCCATAAAAAGAGGAGAGATTGAGCTATCATGTGCCCTCTTACCCTCATACCCCATTCTTTCTCTCAGCAAACGCTATTATGTTAGCTTCAAGACACATCATATAAAAAAAGGAATTCAGAAAAGTAGTAGGTGGCAAAATTAGGTATTGGGCATTGGATTTCATTCGAGTGAGAAGGGAGCCATTGATGGGGTTTGAACAGAGAAGGGAAATGTTTTGAGTTTCATTTTTTAAAGAGCACGCTGGCTCCTTTGTGGAGAACAGATTGTGGAAGAAATAAGTATAAGCAGGGAACTAGTTCAAAGAATATTGCAACAGTCCTAGGGGGAGATAATGTTGGCTAGGGCTAGGCGCTAGCCACAAAGATGATGAGAAAAAGTTACATTATCATGCAGAAAACTAACAATATGTATGTAATATGTCATGTAATAAATTTCACTAGAAAATAAAGTAGAGGAAAGAGTTGAAGTGAAACAGGTTAAGGAAACACCTCTGAGTGAAGTGACATTTGAACAGAAACATGAATGAAGTGAGTCATAATATCTTATATAATGTTATATTACATATAATATCATGTAATGCATCTAGGAGACTAGCATTCTAGAGAGTAAGAATAGCAAATTGAAAAGACCCTGAGAGAGGAACATGCTTAGCTTGCTCAAGGAATCCAGTGGGACTGGAGTGCAGGATGTTAGTTGTTTCTTGGTGGAATTTGGAGGAGAAAGATCATTGCTGTGTCACAGTGTGATGTGGGTGACAGATACATGTATAAAAGCAATTAAAATAGAATAAGATAAGAATATAAGAAGGGCCTTAATTACATGCTAAGTGAATATGAGAATAATCAAAAACCCAACGAAACCCATTGCCATTGAGTCAATTTCAACTCGTAGTGACCACTATGCCACCAGGATTTCCAGATATGAGAATAGGAGAGATTAATTCTGATAAGACACATCAGGCAAGATCTTGTAAAAGACCTGGGAAGCTAACTCACCTTAAGAAAGGGGTTTAGTTCTTGTATATGTAAAAGTGTGAGTTTGTTTGTTGACCTTGGTATAGGACTTCATCAAGGGTTCCATTATTTGTAAAAGGTTGTTCTTGTCTGAATGACCTAAAATGTCTCACTACTATTGCCAGTATGGCAGCTAGAAAAAGGAGAATAGGGAAGTAGTAGGCACCGAGTCTTCTTAATAAGGTCAGGACTTGAAAAGGATGCTTATCACTTCTGTTTATAGTCCTTGGTCAAAGATTTAGTCATGTGGTCACAGTTAGCTACAAAGGAAGGTTTGGAAGTGCAATTCTTACCATGAGTTTCACTCTCCCTAGGTAAAATCTCTATTACTCTGGAAGAGGTGAGGACAAATATAAGTGAAAATTGGGAGCCTACATCAAATTTTCTAAAAAGAAAATCTTCATAATTTTAATAACCAAAACCTGCCAATTATAATACACTGTGTAAAGCTCTATTGGCACAGAAACATCAATTCTATTAATCACTTAAAGAATCACCCTGGGGTGGTGCTAAGCCCACTTTTCATTATATTTAGCTTTAGATAGTATGTGGAATGTTAATTGACTTGTTGAATTATTGAGCTAATAGGTTTAACCATAAGTTCTTTGAATTATGTTGACATGCTACATCCAAACAGCACATATTTCATAGGTTACCTGTCAGGTTCCAAATTTTATTGAATGAAATTTTTATTACTTTATTTCCTATCCCCCTCACAGATTTTTATATTATCATTTATAAGGGTCTTTTCTATTTCAGATTTGGTGGAGGTGCATACTATATGAGGCAATCTATATTTATGTTCCTTGCAAAGGCCAGAAGTTCACTAAACACATCTAGAAAATGCTCCCGTCAAAAGGTAGTTGTACACATCTTGAATACATTACGCTGCTGCAGCTTCTGCAATGCACTTGGCACAAACTGCTGCCGACTTTCCACAGACTGCAGCAAATGGCAGATATCTGCTGCTCTGTGTTCTCAGGGGGAAGGACTGTATATTTTTATGAAAATATGGTCCCCATATTAGCGTCTCCTGTAAAAAAAACACAATAACCAAGTCTTATTTCAAGAATTTTGATTTTCTATAAATAGAAGATTAATTTTAATAATTCTACACATATGCTAATCTGCAACAAAAATTTATTATCCTATATTACCAAGGACATTAAAATAGGGATTCTGAATGAAACTGGAATGTCAATCTCAATTTATTAGAATATTACTTTTATGGTCAGACGGTAGGCATTACCTACCAATACCATAAATGCAAATGGAAGATGTTATTTTAAGTTTGTTAAATGATATAGACAACTATTTTCCATTGCTTGTTTTGTCTCTATAATAACAAATAGTCCCATAATTTAATTAAATAATTGAAATAATTAGACATTTAAAATTTCAGTTAAGTTTCATTTATCTTTGAAAATATAATTTTTTAAATTTAAAGTGTAGCATTCAGAAGGAATGCTTGGATGGTGCAATTGGTTAAGTGTTTGACTCTTAACTGAAAGGTCGGCAGTTCAATCTTACCCAGAGACACCACTGAAGAAAGGCTTGGAAATCTGCTTTCCAAACGTCGCAGCCTTGAAAACTGTGTGGAGTGCTTGCTGTTCTACTGTGCACACATGGGGTCGTCACGAGTTGGAATTGACTTGGTAGCAACTCGTTAACAACAACTCCAAAACTCAAAGAAAATTAGCAATGCCTATTGACAGAAAATTAGTTCCAACTTATATTGTTATATCCAACCAAACTCTCAATCAATTTTGAGGGTAAAAAATTTGTACATGGAAATAGGAAAAAAAGATTACCTCTCATGTACCTTCTTAGCAGGCCAGAGAATGGTGTGTTTCAGCAAAATGAAGGAATAAACAAAGAAAGAAAGACCTGGGCCACAAAGAATAGAGACAAAGTAAATTCCTAAAATTGTGAGGAAGGACGTCCCTGGGTGACAGCTATTTACCAGGCTGAGAAAGAAATCTGTCCAAATTATAGTAGAAAAAACAAGGAGTTATAAGAACAAAGACTAGAGGGTGTGGTAGGAAAGAAAAATTTTAAAAACCCAATTGCCATGGAGTAGACTCCAACACACAGCAACTTTATTTGTGTCAGAATACAACCATGCTCCATAGTGTTTTCAGTGGCTGATTTTTCAAAAGTAGATTGCCAGGCCTTTCTTCTGAGGTGTCTCTGGGTAGACTCGAGCCTCCGTCCTTTCAGTTAACAGCCAAGTGAATTAACTGTTTATACCACCCAAAAAAGAAGTAAATGCATGGAAATGACAGATCATCTTATGTGTGGTAGTAATTGCAAATATTATTGCAGGGCATTTGCCAGACATGTTGGGAGTATTTAGCAAACAAGTAAAGCTCACTCTTTACCAGTATCATTTCTATCCCATAGTCCAGTCCAATCCCTGTCTGAAGAGTTGGCTTTGGAAATGGTTCCAGACTTGAGCTAACAGAAGGTCAGAGACTGTGACCTCTGGGGTCCCTCTAGTCTCAGTCAGAACATTAAGTCTGGTCTTTTTATGAGAATTTGAGGTTTGCATCTCACTGCTCCATCAGGGATTCTCTGTTGTGTTCCCTATCAGGACAGTCATCAGTTGTAGCCAGGCACCATCTAGTTCTGGTCTCAGGCTGATGTAGTCTCGGATTTATGTGGCCCTTTCTGTCTCTTGGGCTCATAATTACCATGTGTCTTTTGTGTTCTTCATTCTCCTTTGTCCAGGCGGGTTGAGATTAATTGATACATCTTAGATGGCCACTTGCTAGCATTTAAGACCCCAGATGTCACTCTCCAAAGTGGGATGCAAAATGTTTTCTTAATAGATTTTATTATGCTAATTGACTTAGATATCTCCTGAAACCATGGTCCCCAAACCCCCTCCCCAGCTACGCTTTTTGAAATATTCAGTTTATTCAGGAAATTTCTTTGCTTTTGGTTTAGTCCAGTTGTGTCGACCTCTTCTGTATTGTGTTTTGTCTTTCCCTTCACCTAAAATAGTTCTTATCTACTATCGAATTAGTTAAAACCCTTCTCCCTCCCTCCCTCCCCACTCTTGTAACCATCAAAGAATATTTTCTTCTCTGTTTAAACTATTTCTCAAGTTCTTATAATAGTGGTCTCATACAATATTTGTCCTTTTGCAACTAATTTCACTCAGCATAATGCTTTCCGTATTCCTCCATGTTATGAAATATTTCACGGATTCATCATTGTTCTTTATCGATGACTAATATTCCACTGTGTGAATACACCATAATTTATCTATTCATCTTTTGATGGGCACCTTGGTTGCTTCCATTTTTTGCTGCTGTAAACAGTGTTGCAATGAACATGGGTGTACATATATCTGTTCATGTAAAGGCTCTTATTTCTCTAGGATATATTCCAAGTAGTAGGGTTGCTGGATCCTATGTAGTTCTATTTCTAGCTTTTTAAGGAAGCACCAAATTGATTTCCAAAGTGGCTGTTCCATTTTACATTCCCACCAGCAGTGTATAAGAGTTCCAATCTCTCCACAACCTCTCCAACATTTATTGTATTGTGTTTTTTGGATTAATGCCAGCCTTGTTGGAGTGAGATGGAATCTCATTGTAGTTTCGATTTGCATTTCTCTAATGGTTAATGATCTTGAGCATTCTCACATATTGTTAGCTACCTGAATGTCTTCTTTAGTGAAGTGTCTGTTCCTATCTTTTGCCCATTTTTTAATTGGATTATTTGTCTTTTCGCAGTTGAGTTTTTGCAGTATCATGTAGATTTTAGAGATCAGGCACTGATCAGAAATGTCATAGCTAAAATCTTTTTCCCAGTCTGTAGGTAGTCTTTTTATTCTTTTGATGAAGTCTTTGGATGAGCATAGGTGTTTGATTTTTAGGAGCTCCCAGTTGTCTAGTTTCTCTTCTGCTTTGTTAGTAATGTTTTGTATACTGTTTAAGCCATGTATTAGGGCTCCTAATGTTGTCCCTATTTTTTCTTCCATGATCTTTATCGTTTTAGATTTTGTATTTAGGTCTTTGATGCATTTTGGGTTTGTTTTTGTGCATGGCGTGAGGTATGGGTCTTGTTTCATTTTTTTGCAGATGGATATCCAGCTATGCCAGCACTGTTTGCAAAAGAGATTGTCTTTTCTCCATTTAACTAACTTTGGGCCTTTGTCAAATATCAGCTGCTCATACGTGGATAGATTTGTGTCTGGATTCTCAATTCTGTTCCATTGGTCTAGGCATCTGCTGTTGTACCAGTACAAGGTTGTTTTGACTACTGTGGACACACTTATTTTTTTAATGTAAGGGTAACTCTTTTATGATATGGTCAGGATTCAGTAAGGTGCAAACAGAATGCAAACTGATGCCTCCACTATCCTTTCAAATACAATCTGCAGTCACATTCTTCTCTGTCTTTTGGGGAAAATTTCTAGTAGGTGCTATAACTTTTTAGGTTAGTCTCAGACAATAAAATACCTCCTGGTCATTTTTAGGTCTGAGCATACTAATTACATTATTCAGCCTTGGGTCATAATTGTACAACTCCATAATATCTCTCATTTTAAAGCTTGCCCCAATCCTGCCTCAGGATTGCTTTAAACTAGGAAGCCTGCAGTGGAGGCTGAGGATGAATATAGGGAGAGTGGAAAACTTCTCTATTTAGTGCTTAATCCTCTGATTCTTTTACTTATAGGTGAGGGCACATTTGAGAGTTTATGGGCATACTTTTCTGGGGCACTGCTAATTGACTTTTCTTTGCTATGGGCAATAATGGCTCTCTTCTGCCTGGGTATCTTCTTAGGATGCTACCTTAAGTTTCTGAATCCGATAGAAACACCCTCAGCCTTTAAGATGTACTATTTTAGCTTGGTTCCAGGCCAGATACAACTTATGGGTCTCCTCTGCTCATGGGAAACTTGTATATCCTAGCTAGGTGAAATGCAACTTCCTTCCAACTTAGTCTCTAATCTTTGTTCTACAGCCATGCAAGCAATCCACTCAGGACTCTCCATCTTTACCCTTCCAGATGTGAGTCAGTTATCAGTTCCTCTGCTCTATTAAAATCTAGAAAGTATGTGCAAGCTATATCACAGTGATCTCCTCAAGACTTCTCTCACACATCTTAAGATGAGGGGGAAGCACCCCTTCTCCTCACCTTGTAGAGGCAGAAACCACATAGCACATGGCAACGTTCACCAGGACTCTCCCAAGCTCTTTCTCCCAAACTCTTCAGCCTCCCTTCTTATGGCTAGATGTGGAGGGTCATCCAGACTGGAGGAATCATTTTCGCAGTTGGTTAGCCTGTGCAGGCCAGGTCTACAAGTACTCAGCTTCAGAACATGGAGGTAGTTGGCAGCTATTGTTTTGTTCTTGGCTTTTGGCTATCAGCTAAAACTGACATAGAAGTCTCATTTTGTCATCCTGTTATATGAGCCCCAACTCATTTTTTTTGGAAGGGGGTAAGATTTCTTGATGAAAGAAAACTTGGAGATGATATATGTCATCATGAAGCAGCAAGCTTCAGGTAAGGTTCATGGATCAATCTGCAAAAATCACAAACTCAAATGTTAATATTAAAAAAACAAAAAAGTAAAGCCGTTGCCTTCGAGTCCATTTTAACTCATAGCAACTGTACAGGACAGAGTAGAATTGCCCCTTGCAGTTTCCAGGGAGCGTCTGGTGGGTTGAAACTGCTGACCTTTTGGTTAGCAACCACAGCACTTACCCACTGCACCACCAGGATTTCCAAATACCCATAGAGATCAGACAAATAATATATGTAGGTGAAGCAGGGTAAGCTAAACAAAATCTACAGTAAAAATGTACGGAGTGGTGGTAACCAGTGTCAGAAAGATGAGAGTAAGTGGCAAGGATTCTGAACATCTTCTCAGTCTAAAGCAGACAGCTACTACTCAGTTTCAGCTCATTACTATGCAAAATTATTAAATCTTCCAACTTTCAAGAGATAATAATTTTATGTGGACTTTTTTTTTTGATCTTGACAATTTATTGAAAAAAATCACAACATTTTCAGGCAAGCAAAACGAATCTGTCAGCCAGACCCATCATTTAAGTCACCTCTGGTTTACAGTTCTTTGCAGAGTATCTATTGCATAACAGTGCTGTGAAATAAATGAATTATTTCCCATAGTACTGTGCAACTTTCTCAAAGACTACCAGTCCTAGATTATAGAACCACCAAAACCAAGGCCAGTAAGTCAGTCCATTCAATCTTTTAACAAATATTTATTGAGTGCCTACAATGTTTTAGGCACTATTCTAGGTACTATGTATACAACAATAAACAAACAAAAATCTCTGTCCTCACGGGGCTCAATCCATTGGCAAACAAGGAAACAAACCAGATTACAGTGATATAGTTAATGCAAGTATTTGGGACAGAAGCATCATCTTTATGAGCATACCCACTGCCATCGAGTTGATTCCGACTCCTAGCAACTCTATAGGACAGAGTAGAACTGCCCCATGGGGATCCCAAGGCTATAAATCTGTATGGAAGCAGGCTGCCACATCTTTTTCTGGTGGAGCTGCTGGTGGGTTTGAACCACCGATCTTTTGGTTAGCAGCCGAACGCTTTAACCACCGAGCCACCAGAGCTCCCTTTCATAAGCAAAGTTGCTTATTTACTGAGATTTTATATAATCCTCACAATAAAAAGTAATGAAGATACCATTGGTTTCCTCATATTACAAATGAGAAAATTGAGGTTTAAGTGAGATGAAGTACCTTGATTAACTTGACACCGATATTGAATGTTAGACTGGAAGCTCGAACTCAAATTTGTCTGCCCTGAGTACCCTATAGTATATTGCCACGCTGAATGACGACTAACCAAACAACAGATTTGGAAGGTGAGCTAAGACAGAGAGATCCAGTGGGGGGGGGCGGGGGGGAAAGGTATGAAAATCACAAAAAAAATGTGACATCGGGGAATAACTCATAGCTAGAGTACTGGGAAATAAACATGGCTGCGCAAGCTTTGTGTTCCGATAGTAGCAATAAAAAAATTCTTTAGGCAAACACATGATACATGTGCAGAAGATAATCGTCTCAGGTAGGATGCATTTGGCAGTAACAGAAGACCTGAATGACAGTAGCTTAAACTATACAGATATTTAATGCTTACTAATAAAAATAGGTGGCCCCAAGTTTGTTTTAGCAACTCAACCACATCATAAAGATCCCAGGATTTTTTTTCAATCTTTCTTCTTAGCTATATGCATCTTGCTGTTTTTTTTCTCTCTGGCTCCTTGCTTCAAGGTTACAAGTGTCAAAAGCAGGTAGAGAGGGAAAGGTTCTTCCTTTTCCTTTGTGTGGGTCCCCATCAGGGAGAAAAATATGTTCCAGAAGCTCCTTCACAGATATTTGCATCTCGTTGGCCCAAATGAGAGCATATATTTACCTTGAGAATAATAACTAGCTAAACTGAATGAGATTGCTCAAATTATGGTGTGTTTTGACAAATTTTGTTTCATCTGTGTGGCCAGACACAATATTTTCAGGACGAAATTAGACATTTTATTAGCAAAGAGGAAGGGATAAATGGCCGCTATCAAAATATGTCAAAATCATAGAAAAGCAAATATTTATTGAGTGTCTGTTATATATAATGTATTAGATAAAACAAAGAAATAAGACAATGCAAAAATACATAACTACAAAACTTCCCTTTGTATGAATATCAGGGTCAGAAATCTGAGTCAAAGAGTTTAGGGATTTGATCAAATGTACCTAAAATAAAGACCTACGAGAAATAAAAAGTCTTCTAAGGAGCAGTTACAAAAAAATATTAAAGTACAGCCTTTACTTGAGTATACTATAGAAGGACAGTGATTTCTGACACAGAAAAGATCAACCATACTGTTGGTGACAATATTTTTTATGACTATAATTCTTTTTTAACCCTATTGGAATTGGATATACGCAGAGACACACTCTCTTTTAATAAACGGTGGAATCAAGAGCTTATTTCGTAACTGTTAGAAACGTATTACTCTCAGTCCCTCCCTTGCAGGCAGGCAAAAAAAAACACCTTAAAATGTAACTGCTGCTGTACCTGAGAACCAAGAACATGCATATTTATTTAAATCAGAGTACGAATTATGAAGTCCTCTGTTTTCCTTGTGTTTACAGGGCTGTGGAGACAAATTAAATATGAATCTCTTCAATTCACACCCATACACACACACACACATCATTTAAATGACTGTTGCTCCATACATTTTTAATTGTTTTATCTTTTAGTATTTTACTTTGTCAATTATTATCATTTTTGTACTTCTGTGATACTCAAATAAAATATGACTAGTTTAAACTTCAGAGAGTTATTTAAAGATGCCCAGCACCCATCTTTTGTTTATAATAGGAAACCTTTTCCAAGTTTATTACCTCAAATAATATAAATAAACATCCACCAGAAACTCACTAGACAGAAAACCGACAGATTCTAAGTCTGGTTTACTTGCGCCTTTTCTCTGGCTATTTAACTTACCTTAATTGCTCCCTAATCCATTGTGCAGATACTCTGGATACTGTGCTGAAAATCACTCAGACACCTTTACTAGTTTTCTACATGCTGCCTGTTGGTTTATTTATCCTTCTAAGAGCTGGCAACCAGCATCCACAGATCTTTGTTCAAAGATTGGTCTCTTATTGCTGGAACAAGCTTGTCTGAGCACAACAAAAGTCAGAAGTGCCTCCTCTACTCACCATGTCAAAGTATTGCCCTGTGCTGTGCCATCTTTATTATCATAGGCATATTTCAACCTATTGTTACAGCTATTGCATCAATTAATTTTATTGAGTGTTTCCCTTGTTTTAGCGGACACTCTACCAAATATGATGTCCTTTTCAAGCAGTTGGCCTCTTAATGATGCATCCAAAGTAAGCCATCCAAAGTCTCACCACTCTCACTTCAAAGGAATAGTCTTGCCTAATGTGTACAGGGGGAAAACCTGGTGGCGTAGTGATTAAGTGCTCCAGCTGCTAACCAAAGGGTCAGCTGTTCGAATCCGCCAGGCACTCCTTGGAAACTCTATGGGGCAGTTCTATTCTGTCCTGTAGGGTCGCTATGAGTCAGAATCGACTCGACGGCACTGGGTTTTTGGTTTTCATGTGTACAGGAATATAAATGTGCCCAGTCACTTGCCCCTGACTACAGAGACTCAGAGGTGGGGCTCAACATTGTTTTCAGAGTTCTTCTGTGAGATTGAACAATTTTTCTCTCTATGGAACTTCCCTCCCTTGCTTTTCCCATCCCACCTCCGGACTCTCCTCGCTATTTTTCCTTATAAATCACTTTCACATGAATCCTCATCTCAGGGTTGGCTACTGGAGAGCCCATTCTGTCCATCAGTTACTCAATTACTGTCTCAAGTCACGATGCTGTCAGTTGCAAATAAAAAACAGTTCAAATTAAACTGGCTTAAGTAATGAAAAGAATGCTTGGTTTATGTAAATAAAAAATTCAAAGAGAGATCAGATTTCAGGTATAATTTCATTCACAGTTTCATGAGTCACTCAAGTTTTTACTGAGTGATGACTCTGTGCCAGGAAATGTACTCTGTTTTGGAGATATAGCAGTATACCAAACAGGAATGCCTCATGGAGTTTATATTCAATTAGGAGGACATGGATGGATGGATGGATGGATGGATGGATGGATGGATGGATGGATGGATGGATGGATGATAGACAGATAGATAGATAGATAGATAGATAGATAGATAGATAGATAGATAGATAGATAGATAGATACATAGATACATAGATACATAGATAGATACATAGATACATAGATACATAGATAGATACATAGATAGATACATAGATAGATATAAACCCATTGCCATCAAGTCAATTCCGACTCATAGTGACCCTATAGGACAAAGTAGAACTTTCCTGCAGTGTTTCCAAGGAGCAGCTGGTAGATTTGAACTACAACCTTTTGGTTAACAGCCAAGCTCTTAACCATTGTGCCAGATAGATAAAATATATTAATTGCATGGTGGTAGGGGCTACAGAGAAAACAATAAAGCTGAGAAAAAGACAACTAGAGTTGGTGGAGTGTGCTTATAATAATAGTTTGGTCTTGAAAGTCTTCATTTAAAAAGTAGTAGACACATTGAGGGAGCGATGAGTGTGAATTATCTGGGGAAAGAACATGCCAGACAGAGGGAATGATAATGTAAATGTGAAAAGTTCCTCAGGTGGAGCTTTGCTGGAATCCTAAGGAAAAGCAGGGAGCATAGCAATCAACGTGCAAGTTGGTGAGATCATGAATGCATTTTAAAGGCAGAGTCAAAGAATCTGCAGAAAGATTGTTTTGTTTTGTTTTTATAAAAGAGCAGATGTCTTCAAGGAATCAGCTCCATTTTTCTTTGATTCTCTCAATTCTTCCATCCTCAGGGGACTAGCTGCATCTTCAGACAGCTTTTCTCATGGTAGAAAAATGACTGCTTAATGCTGCGTTTGTAATATCCGGGAGGGAAAGAGGATTTCTCTTTCTCCAACCATTGGCAATGTCCCTCTGAATGAACCACCCTTAGGTCCATTCAGTATGGTCAGACAAATATATTGTACTGAACGGCTCAGGCTTGGGTTACTGGCCCATCCCTAAATAAATAACTAAATATGGCAGGAAATATAGAATTTCTTGATTATCACAACCCAGGTGCTGTTTGCAGAGTGGTCAAAATCACTGCTGCAAAATAGGAAAGAAGTAGAGTAGATACTGGCAAGGCTACCACAATATCTACTACAAATATTTAGTGGCTAAGAAAGTTTCAACCCATAGACCTACGGTTTCCTTATAAATTTAGTCAGATATAAATTCAACCATTACAATATAGTACATGAAAATTCCTTGAAATAAGAAGTGGATAAACATTACTGTAAACAAGCAAGGTATATTCAAATCAGTCAGTCAATAATGTCAAGTCTATTTTTGGAGAATTTCCAATTCTCCGTGGTCAATGCCTTTCTCCTTTGTTGAGCACCAAGAGCTGCATATGGAAGAATAAGAATGGAAGAGAAGAGCCTGATCTGATCTGATAATTTGAATCAGGAGTTTATTACTTATAATTAACAAACCACATTAACAGTGCCTCAGAGAAGGCTGCCTTAATAAACCTCAGTATTTCCTGGTTATGCTATCTTTGTATTAGTAATCTTTGATTATATTGGCAAGATTTGGCCTTATTAAATATCTGCAGTTAAGAGTGATCTGGTGAATTGATGTTTGGATTTGTCAGCCAGCTCTAAGGTGTTGAAAACCACAGTTAACACAAATCTAGAATATGAGAGCCTTAGATCATCTGGACTCACAATACCACAGTCCTGTTTTTAACAAAGAATTAAATTTCCATGTAGAAACAGCATCATTTGGTTTGTGTAACTAAATTCTACATTGTCTAATTATTCTACAAATTTTAGTAATCTAACCAATTCAATATACATTTTTTTGTAGTCAAATTGATCAGACTCTGTAAGCCATCTTGAAGACTGTCTACTTTCAGAGTGATTGGTGTTGTTTTTGCTGTTGTTAGCTACTGTCCAGTTGGTTCTGACTCATAGCAACCCTATCTACTACAGAAGGAAACACTGCCAGGTCCTGTGCCATCCTCACAATAGTTTTTATGCTTGAGCCCATTTTGCAGTCACTGTGTCAATCCATCTCATTGAGAGTCTTCCTCTTTCTTGCTGACCCTCTACTTTACCAAGCATGATGTCCTTCTCCAGGGACTGATCCTCCCTAATAATATGTCCAAAGTATGTAAGACGCAGTCTCACCGTCTTTGCTCCTAAGGAGCGTCTTGGTTGTACTTCTTCTAAGACAGATTTGTTCATTCTTCTGGCATTCCACAGTATATTCAGTATTCTTTGCCAACACCATAACTCAAAGGCATCAATCTTCTTCAGTCTTCCTTAGTCATTGTCCAGCTTTTCCATGTATACGAGGCAATTGAAAACACAATGGTCTGGGTCAGGCGCACTTTAGTCCTCAAGGTGACATCTTTGCTTTTCAACACTTTAAAGAGATATTTGCAGCCAATTTTCCCAATGTAATGTGTCTTTTGATTTCTTTACTGCTGCTTCCTTGACAACCTCAATCTTTTCTCTGTTTATCAGGATGTTTTTTATTGGTCCAGTTGTGAGAATTTTTGTTTTCTTTATGTTGAGGTGCAACCCATACTGAAGACTGTGGTCTTTGATCGTCATCAATCAGTAAGTGCTTCAAGTCCCCTTCACTTTCAGCAAGCAGGGTTGTGTCATCTGCAAAATGCAGGTTATTAATGAGTCTTCCTCCAATCCTGATGTCCCATTCTTCTTCATATAGTCCACCTCCTCGGATTATTTGCTCAGCATACAGATTGAATAGATGTGTGATGAAAGGATACAACCCTCATGCACAGCTTTCTTAATTTTAAGCTCCTCAGTATCCCCTTGTTCTGTTTGAAGGACTGCCTCTTGATCCATGTAGAGATTCCTCATGAGCACATTTAAGAGTTCCAGAATTCCCATTCTCCACAATGTTATCCATAATTTGTTATGATCCACACAGTCAAATGCCTTAACAGTCAATAAAACACAAGTAAACACCTTTCTGGTATTCTCTGCTTTCAGCCAGGATCCATCTGACATCAGCAATGATATCTCTGGTTCCATGTCCTTTTTTGAAGGACACGGAATCCTGCCTGAATTTCTTGCACTTCCTTGTGGATATACTGCTGCAGCCACTTCTGAATGATCTTCAGCAAAATTTTGCTTGCATATGATATTAATGATACTTTTCAATAAAAAGTGTTCATAAAAAGAATACCACCACCACCAACAGCAATAACTAACTCATTTATCATTAATGACGAATCAGGAGCTTTTAATGTATTTCAAATCATTTCATTCTCACAATTTTATTATTATCCCCATTCTATAGATGGAACTGAGACACAAAAAAGATTAAGTAACTTACCCAGATTAGAACCCAGATAGTCTTACTCCAGGTAACCCTGGTGGTGTAGTTGTTAAGTGCTACAGCTGCTAACCAAAGGGTTAGCAGTTCGAATCCACCAGGTGCTCCTTGGAAACTCTATGGGGCAGTTCTACTCTGTCCTGTAGGGTCGCTATGAGTCAGAATCAACTCGATGGCAGTGGGTTTATGCCAGTGGAAAACTTTTATCTATGTATGATTTTTTTTTTAAGTTCAAGAGAGTTATTACTGGAAGAAATCAATATTTGTGGTATCTCTGATTCCAAATGTATTCACTAAAAATCATGAAAGAAAAATGATATATCTAACATTTTTGAACATTCTAACTCTTTTGTTACCAAATTTTTATATTCCAAAAATTTTTTTTGATGGCATGTGTGTTCAGTACTGGAATGCATACTTACTAATTGAGTGTGTTTAAATGTTTGGTTGGTAATATTGATTTTGAGAAATATGACCTGGTGATACAATCCACCAATGAGACTAGTGGCACTGTGGCACCACCGATCTGTGGCATGACAGTATGTCAATGGAAACTAGAGGTATTTATTGCAGGCACCTTTCCAAAACAAACCCATGAGGGCTCTCTAACTGTTGCACAGGAAAGCCATAATTATGCTTGCAAGCCTTTTCTAACAGAAATAAAGGAAAAAAGGCAAATGTTTACAAAATTAACACATTGTGGAAGCATCACCTAATTGAATGCTCAACCTATACAACAATGAGGCTCCAACTCTGGTCTGCTGAGCTTTACACATTTTGAAAGGGACCCAGCTTGACACTAAATGCATTAGAACTGGAATAACACCTTGACAATGAGGTCCAGAGACATAAAAAGTGGCCGGCAAGCCATTTATGCCAATGGTAACAAAAGTCTTGAGAGCTTTGTGTCATTGACTCAATCGATTTCACCATGTAAAAAAGCCACATTAAAAACAGAATTTTCAAAGACATCAATCTTGTTGTCTAAATAGAAACAAGTAGATCTAGCAAAATACAGAATAAATAATTAAATTGCAGTGGTAATGGATATTTTAAAATAAATGTCCTTGTTGTCACATGCCGTCGAATCATTTTAGACTCATAGCGACCCTATGTGACAGAAAAGAACTGACTCATAGGGTTTTCTTGGCTGTACTCTTTTACAGGAATAGTTCCGTCAGGACTTTTCTCCCCAGAGCCACTAGGTGAGTTTGGGCTTGAAGCATTAACCTTTCAGTTAGCAGCTGAACACTTCACTGTTTGCCCTACCAGGACTTTTTAAAATGAATGGCATATACAATTTATTTTGTGAAATTTCATTACTTTGCCCTTTATATTTTAGTAAATTGAGAGGAATCATGGCTTATTTGAAAAGATGCTAAAATCCACATGTTAGCTTGATTCTATGTTTTGAATTTCTTTCATTTTTGAAATAAGGAGCGGGAATCACATTATCTCCAAATTTATTTTTTATCTCTTACATTCATAAGTAGAAAGTTGGTGAAATACTGAAAAATTTATTTTCCTATAGTTTAATTTTACACATAGTTAAAACTTGGTTATATGTTTATATAATAAATATGGTTATACAATTATGTCCAGAAGACATCTGAATTTATTCACTGAAACTGTTTTCAGATACAGGCACTCCCTGGGTTATGAGTGTCTGAATTATGTACAACCCATAGTTATGAACCAACCCATAAAGGCTATTATATTAAAAATTTGAGGTACGTATAATGGTTCATAATAACAAATGGGTGGTACTTTGTGACATCAAAACATTAGTATTACTATTACTATATTATTATACTAAAGAAGTTTTAGTGTATCTGGAAGTGTTTCTTTAATGTTTTTTACACAAAGTTACTCTATATACTTTTTGACTAACTGACTTTTGATATGAACCATACCTAACTGTCATGACTTACATGAAAATTCTACTTAAAGACAGACTTAACTCGTTTGTGATCCAGGGACTGCCTGTAATGTATTAATTATACAGCCTTCTCTATCTAAGAAAAATTACCACAGGCAAATTTGGAACAAATCTGTTGAAAACATTCTTATTCTAAAAAGAAATAAGACAACTGTATTGTTTAAAATCCCAACTATGGTTCTCCTTTTTGAGTCAAGTCAATTTCTAATAGGAAGTTCATTTAGCTTCTTGATATAGAACACAAGAACATCTGTCATTGATATTTCATTTTTTCTATAAACAAATCTATTATCATCCAGTGGATTGCTAGTCATGCATTCACCTTGACCCAGTGGTTTGGCCACACGTTAAGCCATTGCCATCCAATGGATCTTGACTCATAGTGACCCAATAGGACAGAGTAGAACTGCTCCATGGGGTTTCCAAGGAGTGGCTGGTGGATTTGAAATGCTAGCTTTTTGGTTAGCAGCTGAGCTCTGAACCACTACACCATCAGGGCGTAGACCTCAGGACAAGTAAAATAGACACAGAAGATAAAATACTGACAGAAATACTGACATTTCTCTGACATATTTTGTTTGTTGTTGAAAAAATGTAGATAACACAACATTTTCGAATTCAACATTTTTGACATATACAATTCAATGAGATCAATTGTATCAATCTTGTTGTATTTTATAATAGTCATTGAGGGTTCATAAGTCAAATTTTCAATACATAAGTAAAGCTTAAACCAAAAAAAAAAAAAAAAAAAGACCAAACATGTTGCTACCGAGTCAATTCCAACTCATAGCAACCCTATAGGACAGAATAGAACTGCCTCATAGAGTTTCCAAGGAGCACCCTGTGGATTCAAACTGCTGCCCTTTTGGTTAGCAGCCACAGCTCTTAACCACTACATCACCACGGTTTCCAAGTAAAGCTCAAGATGTCTGAAATTTTTCACTGAGCCTTATAAGCAGCCTTATAGAGGAAAGAACTCTGTATTCTGCATTAAGGTCTTGAGTAATCAACCTGGTTACATCTGTGGCCTGTGGGTCTTTTCATTTAATCTTATCTATAGTTTCCTTATCTATAAATCCAAAATGATGCTCACCTGTTGTTATGAGTTATCTAGTGAGCTAAAATATGTGACCTTCTTAGGAAATAACTATGGTTAAAAGAATATAAGTCTCTCTACTAACCACTAGATTTGTATACTTACCCAACTGCCCCTCCCAAAAAAAACCCAAAGCTAATGTTAATAGAGCACTTACCATGTGTAAGGATAGAAAAGGGATAGACTTCCAACATCATGCAGATTGAACTGGCATAGAAAAGCCTTCCACTCAAATACACAGAAACATTTGATAAAATGTGGCAACTTTAAAAATATACAATAAACCTCAAATAGAAGGGATGAAAAACCCCAGAAGACTGAAAAGAAGTAAACAAGTTCTGTTTCAGTAAAGATGTTAATTGATGCCCATGCAAATTAGGCAGGTGTTGGGTCAGATATAATCACTAAGGGTTAGAATATGTGATTTTAATACACAGGAGGAAGCAGTAAGGTAAAGATCTAACATTTAAATGTCTGTATTAAGGTAATATTCTGGAAGAGTTCACCCCTGTGATAAAATGAGCAAAATAAAAGCTCCTATCCTCACCTTGGGCCTTACATGGTTTGGGGCTCCATATTGACACTATGCGTAAAAACAAAACAAACGAAATGTTGCCCAGGCCTGTGCCATCATCGTAACAGTATGTATGTTTAAGCCCATTTTTGTAGCCACTGTGTCAATCCATCTTTTTAAGGGTCCTCCTCTTTTTCATTGACCCTCTATTTTACCACGCATGATGTGCTTCTCCAGGAATTAGTGCCTCCTGATAACATGCCCAAAGTAAGCAAGGCAAAGTCTTTCCATCCTCACTTCTAAGGAGCATTCTGGCAGTACTTCCTCCAAGAAAGACTTGTTCATTCTTTTGGCAATCCATGGTTGTCTCAGTCATCTAGTGCTGCTATAACAGAAATACCACAAAAAGATGGCTTTAACAAAGAGAAATTTATTTTCTCACAGTCTAGTAGGCTAGAAGTCCAGATTTAGGGTGCCAACTCCATGGGAAGGCTTGGTTTCTCTGTGGGTTCTGGAAGAAGGTCCTTGACATCAATCTTTCCCTGGACTAGGAGCTTCTCTGTGCAGGAAACCTGGGTCCAAAGGATATGCTCTACTCCTGGCACTGCTTTCTTGGTGGTATGAGGTCCCAAACTCTCTGCTTGCTTCCTTCCCTTTTATCTCTTATAAGATAAAAGGTGGTGCCGGCCACACCCTAGGGAAACTCCCTTTACCTTGGATCAGGGATGTGGCCTGAGCAAGGATGTTACATCCCACCCTAATCCTCTTTAACTACAGGCAGAGATTATGGTTTATGACACATAGGAAAATCACAAAATGAAGGACTACCACACATGGCCTAACCAAGTTGACACATATTTTGGGGGACACAATTCAATCCATTACACTCCACCCTTTGGCCCCCAAAAATTCATGTCCTTGTTACATGTAAGACATATTCACACCATCATACCATAGCAAAAGCCATAAGTCAAGCCCAAAATCCCAAACTTCCTCTTCGTCTGTGAAATCTAGAATATCTGTTATCTACTTGCAAAGTACAATGGCAGAACAGGCACAAGCTAGACCTTTCCATTACAAATGAGAGAAACTAGAGGAAAAGAACGTATAACAGGCACCAAGTAAGCCAGCAGAACATACTACATTAGCCCTCAAGGCTTTGAAAATAACCCTCTGTTTTCTGAGACCATTTATAAAATACCCCTGCCCTCTAGACTCTAGGTATTAGCCACAGTCTCCAGATTCTGAGTGGAGGCCCCTCGACCCTGGGCTTCAGCTCTACTTTCCAGGCCCACTGGGACAGCAACTCTGCTTCCTCAGCTTTAGGTGCACCATTCTCGTAGTCCATCTGAGTGGCAACTCCACCCTTAGAAACACCAGAGGCCATGACTCCACTCTTTGAAACCCTAGAGGTCATGGTCATACTTTTTGAGACTGAGACAGCTCAGCTTCTTGTGTTCCTTGTCTCTTCAGCTTCTGTTTCCTGGTTTCTTGACCTCTCAGCTCTTTGAGCCTCATGCCCTCATCTGCCCTGCTAGGGCAAATGTTCCAAAGCTCAGTAGCTCCACCAGTAAGTGCCTGGAGGCATCCCACCCCACCAGGAAGCCTCCTGTGCACAGGCACTCAGTTCTCTCGCTCTGTGGGTCAGCTCCAGCACTGTCTTGTGCTGGCCTCCTGGCTCTGCTGCTGCTGATTCTCTGCCACTGTTGCTTCTCTGTCATTCACAGTTTCAAAACCATTCCACATTTTGGGTACCTGTTAGAGCAGCACCCCACTCTCTCAATACCAAATTCTTAGTCATCTAGTGCCGCTATAAGAGAAATACCACAAGTGGATGACTTTAACAAAGAGAAATTTATTTTCTCACAGTCTAGTAGGCTAGAAGTCCAAATTCAGGGTGTCAGCTCCAGGGGAAGCCTTTCTTTCTCTGTGGGCTCTGGAGGAAAGAAGGTCCTTGTCATCAATCTTCCCCTGGACCAGTAGCTTCTCTGTACAGGAACCCTGGGTCCAAAGGATGTGCTCTCCTCCTGGCACTGCTTTCTTGGTGGTATGAGGTCCCCACCTCTCTGCTTGCTTCCCTTTCCTTTTATCTCTTGCAAGATAAAAGGTGGTGCAGGCCACTCCCCAGGGAAACTCCCTTTACATTGGATCAGGAATGTGACCTGTGTAAGGGTGTTATATCCCACCTTAATCCTCTTTAACCACAGGCAGAGATTATGATTTAAAACACATAGGAAAATCACAAAATGGAGGACAACCACACATGACCTAACCAAGGCAACGCATATTTTTGGGGGGACACAATTCAATCAATTATAACGATATATTCAATATTGTTCACCAACACCATAACTCAAATGTGTCAATTCTTTTTTGGTCTTCCTTTTTTGTTGTCCAGCTTTTGTATGCATATGAAGTGATTGA
This sequence comes from Loxodonta africana, assembly GCF_030014295.1. Classification (NCBI taxonomy): domain Eukaryota; kingdom Metazoa; phylum Chordata; class Mammalia; order Proboscidea; family Elephantidae; genus Loxodonta; species Loxodonta africana. The sequence continues at coordinate 110,713,534 of NC_087344.1, forward strand.
AAATACCATGACTTGAGTCACGTGCACCTTAGTCTTCAAAGTGATGTTTTTGCTTTGTAACATTTTAAAAAGGTCTTCTGCAGATTTGCCCAATATAATGCATCATTTGATTTTTTGACTGCTACTTCCATAGGTATTGATTGTTGATCTGAGTAAAACTAAATTCTTCACAACTTCAATTTTTTCTCTATTTATGACAATGTTGCTTATCGGGCCAATTGTGAGAATTTTTGTTCTCTGTATGTTGAGGTGTAGTCCATAAGATCCTCATCAGTAAGTGCTTCAAGTCGTCTTCACTTAGTAAGGAAGGTTGTATCACCTGCATGTCACAGATAAGCGAGTCTTCCTCTAAGCCTGATGCCAAGTTCTTCTTCATATAGTTCAGCTTCTTGGATTGTTTGCCTGGCATACAAATTGAATAAGTATGGTGAAAAGATAAAACCCTGGTGTACACTTTTCTGATTTTAAACCACTCAGTATTCCTTTGTTCTGTTCAAATGACTGCATCTTGTTCTATTCTTGATCTGTGTATAGATACTGCATAAGCACAATTAAGTGTTCAGGAATTTCCATTCTCCTCAATGTTGTCCATAATTTGTTATTATCGACATAGTCGAGTGCCTTTGCATAAACAATAAAACACAGGTAAACATCTCCCTGCTTTCAGCCAAGATCCTTTTGACATCAGCAATGATATCCCTTATTCCACATGAAATATTGACACTACCAATATGCAATAGGAATTCCAAGCTTTGAGGTATAAAAGTTGGGCCAAGACAAGTACAATTCTAAAGATTTTAACAAAAACTAAAACATTACTTTATGGAAAATTTCATAACCCAGGGTTTATGGGAAGGATAAAATTTTCCCTCCCAGGGAAGGAAAAAACAAAAATAAAAGAAGACAACAAATACTCCCATAGGAACTGAATATAAAAAAGAGCTGATAAACCACCGTCATGTAAGGAAACAATCCATCATGAGAAAAAGTTAGCAGAAAGTACAAACAAAATAATTAGCAACTCAAGAACTTGGGATAAAGAAACATGAGAAGGGAAAATAGGTATGTTCAAAGTAACACCAATAATAATTACTGATTTATTTTGTAATTTTTTTTTTCTTTTATGTGCCATACAACGAGAACTGTTGGTGCAGTGGTTAAGTGCTCAGCTGCTAACAGAAAGGTTGGGGATTCAAATCCACCAGCACCTCAAGGGGAGAAAGATGGTGGCAGTCTGTTCCCCTAAAGATGACAGCCTTGGAAAACCTATGGGACAGTTCTACTCTGTCCTATAGGGGCATAATGAGTTGGAATAGACTGGAGGCACACAACAACAACATATGCCATGCTCCATCCATTAAATGCATTAAATTGTTTAATTTGTATAAATACATGTAAATTTTGAAAAAACTTGAAATAAAGGACAGTTCATCTTTAAGGAATGACATTTAGATGGACAGCAACAACGGCAACAGTCACAGAGAGCAAAAAATATTGGAACACCTTCCTTAAAACACTACAGAAGAATAACTTGATCTAAAATTCCACAGCCAAATAAATTATGAATTGAATGAAGAAACAAATGATATTTATACAAAGCTTAAAAGAGTTTGCCACTCATAAGCCTTATTTGAAATAGCAGCTAAATACTATACTTTAATTCTTAGGAATTCCAATGCAAAAGGAAAGCATGTGATGTAACTAATAATGATAAGCATAATAATTGCTATTGGCAAATTTAAATAAGCATTGATTGCGTAAAACAAAAATAATGATAACTGATTTGAGGGTATAAAATCAAGCTGGAAATAAAATACTGGCTATCGGCCTGGAAGACTAGAAAAGCAGTTTGAATGTTTTAAAGTCTTTGTATTTATATTTCTGGGTTAAGCCAGAAATATAAAGAATAAACTTTATTAAGTCAAATATTCACGAAAAGGATAAAAGTGGAAAGAAAATTGTTATAAACCCAACTTTAACAATCCAATAGATCATATATTCTGGTCTCAGAAAACAAAAGCATGAGAATAAGTACCATAAGATACTTATTTTTTTAATTACCAAATTTTTCATGAAGTAGAAATTTTAGAGATGTTTGACCTTTGGCTGTTTGTTTTCCTGCCTTAGGGAATAATTTGCAGGGCAACTGATGTCCATGCTGTCTCTTTTGTCTAGAACACCTGCCCCACCCACGTGGCTGATTGATTCACCTACCAGGTAAGGTCTTTTCAAACTTTAGCTTTATACTTTTTTACAGTAACTAGAATTCATGATGCTGCAATAACACATGTATTGTTTAATTACAATTATTAGTGCTTTAAGAAATATATCCTTACCTTTGAGAACTTCACTTGAGAAAAATATTACTCTAATCCAAGTATTATACTGATGACTATAGTACTATTTTATTCAAAATATACACTGTTTTATGTTTTATATATTATAGTCACTGTGTAATGAGAATACAGTATATATAGACTAAGATATAAACTAATCACAGAGTTAATTTCTTTTAAGCTAGATCCACACAATTCCCAATGAACCAGTTCAAATGCTTTTGACTTCATATAAGAGAATGTACAACAGAAAGTGGATTAAAATAGTCTTTTTTTTTTTTTTTTCTATAATAACAGAAAACCTGGAGGAGGCCGTCCCAAGACGGTGCAATAGGTGAGCCATGACAAGGTTCTGGGTCTTGTCTGCAGTTCTCTTGGCTTTACTTTCTAGTCTCAAACAACTACTATTCTTCTATGTGACTTTCTCAACTTATACATTTGAAGCCAGAAGCCAGAGAAGGCAAAAGCCTTTTTTATAGTTCCCTTTCCTTTTTATCAGAAAGGAAAATCTTCCCCAGGAATCCACAGCCGGTCAATCCTCAGGTTTGATGGCAACACCAAACCAAACAGTGTCAAAATATAATGGGATCATGATGATAGGCTGGTCCTCCTTCCCTTATAATATTGATGATCAACACCTGAATAACATTGGCATTCTATTAATAAGTAAGAAGGAAGTAATGACTGAGCATGGGCAAACAACTATCTGCTCTTCCTAATCTCCTCTGAGATTGTAATTTAAGCCTATTTCTCCTAAGCAACTCTACCAAAATGAAATCTACCACTTCCTACTTTGGGTAGCTGGAGATGTTTTTCATTTACTTCAGAACACAAAACCCAGAAATCCAGTGCCATCGAGTTGATTCCAACTCATAGTGACCCTATAGGACAGAGTAGAACTGCCCCATAGAGTTTCCAAGGAGTACCTGGCAGATTGGAACTGCCAACCCTGTGGTTAGCAGAGGTAGCACTTAACCATTACGCCACCAGGGTTTCAGAACATAAGCAGGTTATTAATATAGCCCAGGGGAAATAGGAGTAACTACCATAAAAATAAAAGTCTCTAAAAATTAGTGACATGTTCATGATAAATAAGGTGATCTAATCCAGTGTATTCAACACTTAGTGATTTAGCGGATCAGGGATTCTTTTTTTTTTTTTAATCAAGGGACCTCATATAAAATTGTCAACATTTTATACTATTATACACATTTCTTAAAAGAATGATATTTTAACATTTAAAAAATAGGAATGTCATATTCTTAAAATGAAAGAGTTTTAAGCTCCATTGTAAGTCTGCATTGATAATGGGTACATACATAGCAATGCATAGATAGATAGTCCAACTGTTCTTTTTAAATTTCCATGTGAACTAGCACTGGTCCTCAGCACAACGGTGTAAGTGAGCTAGGTACACATTAGAAGGATTATCTGAACAAAATGAGGTATTCAAAAGAAATAAAAGTCCTTTGTACAAGTTATTCTCCTATCATTTCTCTCTAAATCTCTCAGTTCCCAATTAAATCTATCCAATTTTGGTATTTTTCTCTTTCTAAATACAATTTAACCCATTATCTTGTTTTATCCTTATAAATTAATCTCATTCTTTCATTTCTTCGATTAGTATCTGTTGACCATAAGTTGCATTTAAAGTATGATGGTAGGTGTTTTAGTAATATAATGACGTATAGAACCTGGTCCATTCTTCCAATTACTGTTCCTAGTCCCTAGTTCTGTTCCATAAAGTTTCTAATGTATTAAAATGTCTTGCAAAAAACTTATCATAGAGAAGGAGGAATTTTTCGACTTAGTTTTCCTGCCTAAGTTCTTTGTGTTTTTTTATTCTGTGAGTCTGATCTTTGTTGTAATAATTGGTATCGTCTTTGCCACAGTTAGAAGAAAAAAAAAAAGCAACAACTCATAATTGTGCCTTTACCATTAGTAAAATCCCTTTGTTATTTGATCTGGTAGTTCTTTCACTTACTACAAGTTAAATTATGGTTTATGTCTGTCTTTCTTAATAGCCTGGAATCCCTGTGATGACACAGTCAGAACCTGCTAGTTCCTCGTTGTATCCTCAGTATCAGAAACAGTGCCTTGAACATTGCCAGAGCTTCATCGGTTTTTTTGTTAAAGGAATAAGTGAATGAATGCTTAACCATGATCAAGTTTAACTTCCCCATTCTCCATTAAGCAGCAAATGATTTATAGCAATGCAGCAAATATTCATTTAGTAAACACTGATTGAGCACATGCTACAAGGCAGGCAATGAAGAGAAAAAATTTTGCATATTTAAGGAGCTTGCAGTACATTGAAATCTATTTTATTACATTCAATAACTTGATTCTGGTTTTAAAAAAAGGCAACTGTGGTCCCTAATGTGGCTAATCGTTCATCCATACCACTCCCCAGACATCACTTTTCTTTAAATATTTCAAGCATAATTTGAACATAATAAAATTGCTTTAAACCCCACAAGTCTGTCAATTTGTCATGCTGTGCTGGATTTCATGTTGCTGTGATGCTGAATGCTATGCCACCAGTATTCAAATAACAGCAGGGTCACCCATGGTGGACAGATTTCAGCTAAGCTTCCAGACTAAGACAGACTAGGAAGAAGGACCTGGCAGTCTACTCTGGTAATTACTGGTGATTGAAATGCGAAAGTTAAAAGCAAAGAAGGATCAGTAGTTGGAAAATATGGCCTTGATAATAGAAACAATGTGAGAAATCGCATGAAAGAATCTTTCAAGACCAGTGACTTCATGATTGCAAATACCTTTTTTTCAAGAACATAAACAACAACTATACATGTGGACCTCACCAGACGGAATATACAGGGATCAAATCAATTACACTGTGGAAAAAGACTATTGAGAAGCTCAATATCATCACTGAGAAAAAGGGCAGGGGCCAACAAACATTAATTGCTCACATGCAAGTTCAAGTTGAAGCTGAAGAAAATTAGAAAAAGTCCATGAGAGCCAAAATATAACCTTGAGTATATCCCACATGAATTTAGAGACCATATCAAGAATAAATTTGAGACACTGAACACTAACAACTGAAGATCAGATGAGTAGTGGAATGACATCAAGGACATCACACATGAAGAAAGCAAAAGGTCAATAAAAAGACAGGAAAGAAAGAAAAGATGAAAACTCATGTCAGAAGAGACTCAGAAAGCTGCTCTTGAACATATGAGTAGCTACAGCAAAAGGAAGAAATGAAGTGAAATATCTGAACTGAAAATTTCCAAGGGCATCTTGAGAAGACAAAGTAAAGTATTACAATGAAATATGCAAAGACCTAGAGTTAGAAAACCAAACAGATAGAACATCACAGCATTTCTCAAGCTGAAAGAACAGAAGAAAAAACTCAAGCCTCTAGTTGCAATATTGAAGGATTCTATGGGAAAAATATTTAAAAATGCAGGAAGCATCAAAAGAAGATACAAACAATACAGTCACTCTACCAGAAAGAATTGGTCAATGTTCAACCATTTCATGAGGTAGTATATGATCAAGATCCAAAGTTACTGAAGGGAGAAATCCAAGCTGCACTGAAGGCAGTGGCAAAAAACAAGGCTCCATGGATTGAAGAAATACCAATTGAGAGGTTTCAACAAATGGATGCAGCACCGGAAGTGCTCACTCATCTATGCCAAGAAATTTCGAGGACAGCTGCCTGACCAAATGATAGGAAGAGATCCATATTTGTGCCGATTCCAAAGAAAGGTGATTCAAAAGAATGTAGAAATTTTGGAACAATGTCATTAATATTGCACACAAGCGAAATTTTGCTAAAGGTCATTAAGAAGCGATTGCATCAGTACGTTGATAGAAATTCAAGTTGAACTCAGAAGAACAAGGGGTATCAAGTCCAATGTCAGATGGATCTTGGCGGAAAGCAGAGAATACCAGAAAGATGTTTATCTGTGCTTTATGGACTATGAAAAGGCATTGGACTGTGTGGATCCTAACAAACTATGGATAATATTGCAAAGAATGGGAATTCCTAGACACTCAATTGTACTCATTGCAGAACTTGTACATGTACCAAGAGGTGGTTGTTCTAACAGAGCAAGGGGATACTGCATAGTTTCAAGTCAGGAAAGATGTGTTTAAGAGTTGTATCCTTTCACCATACCTATTCAATCTGCATGCTAGACAATCTGAGAAGCTGAGCTGCGTGAAGAAGAACAGGGCATCAGGATTAGAGGAAGACTCATTTTGATAAATGGAGAAAAGGCTGACATTGTAACGGATTTCATTTTACTTGGATCTACAAATAATGCCCTTGGAAGCAGCAGTTGAGAAATCAAATTGACACATTGGGCAAATCTGCTGCAAAACATCTCTTTAAAGCATTAAAAAGCAAAGATGTCTCTTTAAGGGCTAAGGTGGTCCTGACCCAAGCCATGGTATTTTCAATCACCTCATGCACATGGGAAAGTTTGACAATGAATAAGGGAGATTGAAGAAGAATTGATGTCTTTGAATTATGTGTTAATGAAAAATATTGAATATACCATGGAATGACAGAAGAATGAACAAATCTGTCTTGGAAGAAGCAAGGATGGCAAGACTTCATTTCATGCACTTTGGACATGTCATCAACAGGGACCAGTCGCTGGAGAAGGACACCATGTTTGGTAAAGAAGAGGCTCAGTGAAAAAGAGGAAGACCCTCAATGAAATGGACTGACACAGTGACTGCAACAATGGACTCAAGCATAATGATTGTGAGAATGACACAGAACCAGGCAGTGTTTCGTTCTGTTGTGCATCGGACTGCGATGAGTCAGAACCAATTAGATAGCACCTACCAACAACAACATATAATACTTTCTTGTTAAGAAATCAAGCAGACAACAACCAACATCATCCTAAATGGAGAGAGTCTGCAAGCATTCCCCTTAGATCGGGAACCAGACAACCAGATGCCCTTTATTACCACTCTTATTCAACATTGTGCTGGAGGTCCTAGCCATAGCAATTAGGTTAGCTAAAGAAATAAAGGGCATCCAGGTTGGCAAGGAAGAAGTAAAAGTATCTCTATTTGCAGATGATATGATCTTATACACAGAAAACCCTAAGGAATCCTCAAGAAAACTACTGAAACTAATAGAAGAGTTCAGCAGAGTATTGGGATACAAGATAAACATATAAAAATCAGTTGGATTCCTCTACACCAACAAAAAGAATGTCGAAGAGGAAATCACCAAATCAATACTATTTACAGTAGTCCTCAAGAAGATAAAATACTTAGGAATAAATCTTACCAGAGACATAAAAGATTTATACAAAGAAAACTACAAAACACTTTTCAAGAAACCAAAAGAGACCTACATAAGTTGAAAAACATACCTTGCTCATGGATAGGAAGACTTAACTTGGTAAAAATGTCTATTCTACCAAAAGTGACCTATAGATTTGATGCAATTCTGATCCAAATTCCAACGACATTCTTTAATGACATGGAGAAACAAATCAGCAACTTCATATGGAAGGAAGAGAGGCCCCAGGTAAGTAAGGCATTACTGAAAAAGAAGAACAAAGTGGGAGGCCTCACTCTACCTGATTTTAGAAGCTATTATACCACCAGAGTAGTCAAAACAGCCTGGTATAGGTACAACAACAGATACATAGACTAATGGAACAGAATTGAGAATCCAGACAGAAATCCATCCACACAAGAGCAGCTAATATTTGACAAAGGCCCCAAATCAGTTAAATTGGGAAAAGACCGTCTCTTTACCAAATGATGCTGGCATAACTCAATATCCACCAGCAAAAAAATGAAACAAGACCCATCCCTCACACCTTACGCAAAAACTAACTCAAAATGGATCAAGTCCTAAATATAAAATCTAAAATAATACAGATCATAGAAGAAAAAATAGGGACAATGTTAGGAGCCCTAATATATGGCATAAACAGTATACAAAACATTACTAACAATGCAGAAGAAAAACTAGATAACTGGAAGCTCCTAAAAATCAAACACCTATGCTCATCCAAAGACTTCACTAAAAGACTAAAAAGATTACCTACAGACTGGGAAAAAGTTTTTAGCTATGACATTTCTCATCAGTGCCTAATCTTTAAAATCTACATGATACTGCAAAAACTCAACTGCAAAAAGACAAATAACCCAATTAAAAAATGGGCAAAAGATATGAACAGGCATTTTACTAAAGAAGACATTCAGGTAGCTAACAGATACATGAGGAAATGCTCGCTATCATTAGCCATTTAAAAAAAAAAAAAACCCCATTAGAGAAAAGCAAATCAAAACTCTAGTGGGATTCCATCTCACTTCAGCAAGGCTGGCATTAATCCAAAAAACACAAAATAATAAATGTTAGAGAGGTTGTGGAGAGACTGGAACAATTACACACTGCTGATGGGAATGTAAAATGGTACAACCACTTTGGAAATCGATTTGGAGCTTCCTTAAAAAGCTAGAAATAGAACTACCATATGATCTGGCAATCCCACTAGGAATATATCCTATATTCCTTTACACAAACAGATATATGCACACCTACGTTCATTGCAGAAACCCTGGTGGCATAGTGGTTAAGTGCTACGGCTGCTAACCAAAGGGTCGGCAGTTCGAATCCGCCAGGCACTCCTTGGAAACTATGGAGCAGTTCTACTCTGTCCTACAGGGTCGCTATGAGTCGGAATCGACTCGACGACACTGGGTTTGGTTTTTTTGGTATGTTCACTGCAGCATTGTTTACAATAGCAAAAAGATGGAAGCAACCAAAGTGCCCATCAACAGATGAATGGATAAATAAATTATGGTATATTCTCACAATGGAATACTATGCATCCATCGATAAAGAACAATGAAGAATCCATGAAACATTTGATAACACAGAAGAATCTGGAAGGCATTATGCTGATTGAAATTAGTCAGTTGCAAAAGGCCAAGTATTGTATGAGACCACTATTATAAGAATTCGAAAAATAGTCTAAACCGAGAAGAAAATATTCTTCGATGGTTACGAGAGTGGGGAGAGAGGGAGGGAGGGAAAGGGGTTTTCACTAATTAGATGGTAGATAAGAACTATTTTAGGTGAAGGGAAAGACAACACACAATACAGGTGAGGTCAGCACAACTGGACTAAACAAAAAGCAAAGAAGATTCCTAAATAAACTGAGCCCTTTGAAGGCCAACATAGCAGGGGTGGGGGTTTGGGGACCATGGTTTCAGGGGACATCTAAGTCAATTGGCATAATAAAATCTACTAAGGAAACATTCTGCATCCCACTTTGGAGAGTGGTGTCTGAAGTCTTAAATGTTAGCAAGCAGCCATCTAACATGCATTAATTGATATCAACCTACCTGGACCAAAGGAAAATGAAGAATACCAAGGACACAAGGTAATTATGAGCCCAAGAGACAGAAAGGACCACATAAACCAGAGACTACATCAGCCTGAGACCAGAAGAACTAGATGGTGACTGGCTATAACCAATGACTACCCTGACAGGGAACACAGTAAAGAACCCCTGCGGGAGCAGGAGAGCAATGGGATGCAGATTTCACATTCTCGTAAAAAGATCAGACTTAATGATCTGATTGAGAGTAGAAGGACCCCAGTGGTCATGGTCCCCAGACCTTCTGTTAGCCCAGGACCAGAACCATTCCCAAAGCCAACTCTTCAGACAGGGATTGGACTGGACAATGGGATAGAAAAAGATGCTGGTGAAGAATGAACTTCTCAGATCAAGTAGACACTTGAGACTATGTTGGCATCTCCTGCCTGGAGGGGTAGATGAGAGGGTAGAGATGGTTAGAAGCTGGTGAAATGGACACGAAAAGAGAGAGTGGAGGGAGGGAGCAGGCTGTCCCATTAGGGGGAGAGCAATTAGGAGTATACAGCAAGGTATACATAAATTTTTGCATGACTTACTTGATTTGTAAACTTTCACTTAAAGCACAATAAAAATTAAAAAAATAAAAAGAAAGAAATCAGGCAGGGTATAGAGAAACTGGAATAGAGTTTGAAAGTGAAAATGTTATACAAAGGGCAGTCAAAACCATCTGTGATGTCATTTGCTAACAGAGTGGAAGTTGGGAAATTGCAAGCAGGAAAAGTGCATGTGAAGTGTAAAAATAAAGGTCAGACTAACATAGGTAATAATTCTTTCCTGCCAAGGTGGTAAAAAAAAAATTTCAAGATGGTAGGATCCATAAAAATTCATAAGCAACATTTAAATTTTGAAATATATATATACATATATTTTATATTATTCTGCAAATATTCTACCCATGCTACAAGGCCTTACTCAAGTACCCTCTTCCAAGAAGTCTTCAGTGATGTCTCCAACTGAAAGTAATTCTACTTCACAGAATTGTTATGAAGACTGTCTTAGGGTGAATTTTCTAGAGAAGTAAAACATATAAATGTATATATAGAAAGAGAGATTTATATCAAGGAAATGGTTTATGCAGTTGTAGAGGCTGGAACGTCCCAAGTCCGTGGGTCAGAAAAGAGGCTTCTCCTGCCTGATTCACATAGCTGCAGGGGCCAGTGAACCCAAGATCAGCAGGCCAGAGAGCAGGGCTGTTGCTCACAGGCTTTGAAGATCCTCAAATCCCACGATTGGCAGGCAAGCTCAAATCACAAGAACCAGAGTTCAGATGGACAGGAGGCAGCTCCAGGATCCAGAACAAGCAAAAGTCCCTTAGCCTTGCCAGAATGTCTGCCCACATTCGATGCAGACCCAAGGAAACTTCCCCTCAACTGATTGGCCACTCACAGCAGATCCCGTCAAGGGAATGATCACGCAGCAAACCTCAACAAGGAAGTGATCGCTACATTATATGACTGCTAAAACACTGAGAATCAAGGCCCAGCCAAACTGACACACAATCTTACCATCACAAAGACCAAAAGAACAAATGGGATGGGGGAGCAAATTCTGAACTATAAAGAATTAAAGAACAATTAGTTCATTCATTCTTTAATCCGGTAAATATTTACTGATCATCTACCATGTGCCAGCATTCTTCCAGGCAAAAGAAATACATAATTAAGAAAAGGACAAAATCTCTCATGGAGATTACTTTATAGTGGAAGAAACTGACAATGAACAAGGTAAGTAGAACATTACACTTAGATGATTAGGAGAATAAATGAAACAGGAAAGAAATATATGAAGTATGTGTATGTGTGGAGTTGGAAGGTCGCTAAAATTTAGATAGGATCACTATGAAAGGTCTTATTGAGAAGGTGATTTTTGAATAGCCATCTGTAAGTAAGAGGGTGAGTCCTGCAGAAATCCAGAAGAGAAGCAATTCAGAAAGAAGGAAGAGGAAATACAAACGTCCCCAAAAAGCACTGCATTTTAGAATATTGGAGGAATAGTGAGGAGGCTAGTGTGTCTAGAGCAAGTGAATGAGTGGCAATAAGTAGAGGATGAGATCAAGAAACCATGGGAGAATAGATCATGTAGATCATATAAGGACTTGGTTATCAAAAATATCAATGAGTTATTAGTGGTTTTTATAATTAACAATAAATATTTCCCTGCTTGAGTCCTTCCGGTGCACTTTAATGGCTCCTCCTTAATGATTCTTATTATTCTTTTCCTTGTGTCCACAATTTTCTTATCCATTATAATACTAGATCTAATTTATTATTATATACCTTACAACATTACATTGAACAAATCGCTGCCCATAGAAATATGTGAATACAACTCAACTCACCAAATTGACATTTATTGGTTTTTTCATCATAAACAAATGGCTGCAAACTTTGGATTCACTTTCATATCATCCAAACCAAAATTTTGTGAAATTTTAGAATATTTTATTTAGTCGTACTCCAAATACCTGACGGTTGATCCTGTTTAGACATGAAGTTCTCCAAATTGGTTTTGGGACTACCAATGTTCTATAAAAGCTTCCCAGATGATGTATACTCATTCAATAAGTCAACAAGTATTATTCAGTGATTATCATACGCCAAGCATTATGCTAGCTTACTAGTATGCAATGGTGAATATGTGTCAGACATTATCCCTAATCACATAAAATTTATACTCTAGTACAGAGGACAATCATTATTTGTGGTCATAATGCTTCTGATACCAAAACGACTGTTTTTGCTTCTGAACTAAATATGAAGGTTAATGGTAAATAGTAACTATCATTTATGGGACTTTAGTATGTGTCAAGCAGGAGTTAAGCATTATTTTGTCCGTAGTATTTTATTTAATCTTCATACAATCTAAAGAAGTAGGTACCATTCCTACTTTATAGATGATGACACTGAGGCACACTGTCTGGCAGAACCAGGATCTGAACCTAGATCTCCCTGACTTGGATGGCTTGCTCTTAACATAGCCAATGTGCCTCCAACTGACTATCTCTTTAGTATGTCATCTGGATTTGTGTTTTTCTTCTTCTTAATTAATTTTGCAAGACAGGGAGAAGGACGGCTTAATTTAGGGCTTGTCATATTTCAGTACCCCCATGATACCTGGGGGCTACAAATGTCCTTACAACATCTGAGTTACCAGGTGTTATTTGATGAGACATTGAAAATGATTATGTGAGTGTCCATAGTTCAAGAGGGCAATAATAAAAAGTGTAAGTATTTCTTAGATTAGAACTACTCAAAGATAACCTCAGGACATGAAATTTTAGTGAGAGTTATATCTAATTATTAGCTTCTACCTCAAGGTTTTTTTTTTTTTTGTATATTCCTTCATAAACCAAAATTCTGTCTTAATTTCATAGTGCTGCTATAACAGAAATACCACAGTGGATGGCTTTAATAAACAGAAATTTATTCTCTCACAGTTTAGGAGACTAGAAGTCCAAATTCAGGCTGCCAGCTCCAGGGGAAGGTTTTCAATCTCTGTCAGCTCTGGGTGAAGGTCCTTGTCATCAATCTTCCCTGGGTCTAGAAGTTTCTCAGAGCAGGGACCCTGGGTTCAAAGGATGTGCTCTGCTCCTGCCTCTGGTAGGAGGTCCCTCTATCTCTGCTCTCTTGTTTAATATCTTTTGTATCTCAAAAGAAAATGACTCAAGATATAATCTAACTCTGCAGATTGTATCTTGCCTCATTAACATAACTGCTTCTAATCCTGTCTCATTAACATCATAGAGGTTGGGATTTACAACACGTAGGGTAATTACATCAGATCACAAAATGGAGGATAATTACATAATACTGAGAATCATGACTTCACCAAGTTGACACATATTTTTGGAGAATACAATTCAGTCCATAAATTCCATGGTTTGGTCTGTAAAATTTCATGTCCTTGCCAGGTGTAAAACACTGTCTTAGTCATCTAGTGCTGGTACAACAGAAATACCACAAGTGGTTGGCTTTAACAAAGATAAATTTATTTTCTCACAGTCTCGTAGGCTAGAAGTACAAATTCACGGTGTCAGCTCCAGGGGAAGGCTTTCTCTCTGTTGGCTCTGGAGGAAGGTCTTTCTCATCAGTCTTCCCATCGACTAGGAGCTTCTCTGCACAGGAACCCCAGGTCTAAAGGACCCGCTTTGCTCCTGGTACTTCTGTTTTAGTGGTATGAGTTCCCCCCTCTCTGCTAGCTTCCCTTTCCTTTTATATCTTGAGAGATAAAAAGTGGTGAAGGTCACACCCCAGAGAAACTCTCTTTACATTGGATCAGGGTTGTGACTTGGTAAGGGTGCTACAATACCACCCTAATCCCCTTCAACATAAAATTAGAATCACAAAATGGAGGGCAACCACAGAATACGGGAAATCATGGACTAACCAAGTTGATACACACATTTTTGGAGGGATGTAGTTCAATCCATGACAAGCACTTTCACCCCATCGTATCATACCAAAAATCTTAAGTCCAAGTCCAAATTCCATTCTGGGGCAAAATTTCTCTTCATCTGTGAACCTGTGAAATCTAGAATACAAGTTATCTGCTTCCAAAATATAATGATGGAACAGGCACAAGGTAGATATTTCCATTACAAATGAGAGAACTGGGAGGGAAAGAAGGAATAACAGGTTCCAAACGAGTCAGGAACCAACAAAAAAATTTACACGAGCTCTCAAGGCTTGAAAATAATTCTCTCTCACTTCTCTGAGACCACCTAGGCAATTGTCCTGCCTTCCAGGCTCTGTGTATTGGCCATGCTCTCCCAATTCCGGGTAGAGGCTCCTCAACCCTGGGCTTTAGCTCTGCTTTCCAGGCCACTGGGGTGGCAACTTTGCTCCCTTGGCTTTGGGTGGTCTCATTCTCCTAGTCCAACTGAGAGGGAATCCCAGCCCCTCGGCCCTGGCGGGCCCCGTTCACCTGCCCCTTGGGCATGGCAGCCCCAGCCCCTCAGCTTTGGGAAGCAGATCCAGCCCCATCCTACCAGCACTTATGAAAGGCAGCCCCATACTATGCAACTGAGGTGGTGAAGATCTGACTCTGAATCCTAGGAGGCTGTGGCTCCACCCTTTGAGACCCAGCAGATCATGATTCCACCCTTGGAGACCCCAGAGGTGGTGGTCCTCCCATTTAAGACATTTAAGACAGAGGCAGCTCTGCTTCCCATGCTTCCCCTGTTCCTTGTCTCTTCAGCTTCCGCGTTTTAGGCTGATCTGGCCTCTGCCTGATTGGGCAAGTGTTACAAAGCTCTTTACCTCTATCGATGTGTCCAGAGATACCCCAGTACTTCAGTAAGTCTCAGCCCGAAGGCATCAGCTCTAACTCTCCATGCGTTGGCAAGCCTAGCTCCACCAACAAGTGCCCAGAGGCACCCTACTTCACCAGGAAGCCTCCTGCCTGAAGGCACTATCTCTCACAAGTCTCCTGGTTTTGCTGTTGCTGTGCCTCTGTTGCTAATTCTCGCTGTCTGCGCTGTCTCTGGTGTTACAGCTCTCCTAACTTCCTACTGAGCCCTCAATAGAATTGCCTTTGACATCCATAATTCCACCAACAATCTCTTCAAAGCAATTTAGGCTTTTACTATTAGGCACCTTAAAACTCTTCCAGCTTCTACCCATTACCGAATTCAAAAATTGTTTCTACATGTTAGGTATGTGTTAGAACAGCATCCTACTCCCAGTGCTCAGTCATCTAGGCCAAGGAAATTGGAAGATGGCTACCTGGCCAACTGACTGGAAGAGATCTGTATTTGTGTACATTCCCAAAGAAAGATAATCCAACAGAATGAGGAAATTATTGGACAACATCATTAATATCACACACAAGTAAAATTTTGCTGAAGATCATTCAAAAGTGGCAGCAGCAGTACATCCACAGGGAGCTGCCAGGAACTCAAGCCAGATTCAGAATAGGATGTAGAATAAGAGATATCATTGCTGATGTCAGATGGATCCTGGCTGAAAGCAGAGAATACCAGAAAGATGTTTACCTGTGTTTTATTGACTATGCAAAGGCATTTGACTATATGGATCATAAGAAATTACGGATAACATTGTGAAGAATGGGAATTCCAAAACATTTAATTGTGCTCACACAGAAACTGTACATAGACCAAGAGGCAGTCATTTAAACAGAACAAGGGGATACTGTGTGGTTTAAAATCAAGAAAACTGTGTGTCGAAGTTGTATCTTTTCACCATACTTATTCAGTCTGTAGGCTGACCAAATAATCTGAGAAGCTGGACTATATAAAGAAGTATGTGGCATTAGGATTGGAGGAAGATTCATTAACAACCTGTGATATGCAGATGACAAAACCTTGCTCGCTGAAAGTGAAGAGGAATTGAAGCCCTTATTGATTAATATGAATTACATGTCAACACAAAGAAAACAAAAAATCCTCACAACTGGCCCTATAAGGAATATCATGATAAACAGAGAAAAGATTGAAGTTGTCAAGGATTTCATTTAACTTGGATCTACAATCAACACCCATGGAAGCAGCAGTAAAGAAATCAAATGACATTAGGCAAATATGCTGCAAAAGACCTCTTTAAAGTTTTAAAAAGCAGGACATCAATTTGAGGACTAATGTTCACCTGACCCAAGCCATGATATTTCCAATGAATAAGGAAGACTGAAGAAGAATTGATGCCTTTGAATTATGGAGTTGGCGAAGAATATTGACTATAGCATGGACTGCCAGAAGAATGAAAGAATCTGTCTTGGAAGAAGTAGAGCCAGAATGCTCCTTAGAAGTGAGGATGAGAGACTTTGTCTCACGTACTTTGGACATGTTTTCAGGAGGAATCAGCCCCTGGAGAAGGACATCCTGATTGGTAAAGTAGAGGGTTTGAGAAAAAGAGGAAGACTGTCAATGAGGTTGACTGACACAGTGACTACAAGGATGGGCTCAAGTATAGCAACGATCGTGAGGATGGGGCAGGACCAGGCAGTGTTAAGTTTTGTTGTACATAGTGTCACTGCGATTTGGAACCATCTGGATGGCACCTAACAACAACAGCAGTATCATAAACCCTCTCGTAGTTACGTAGATTTACTGTAAGCATATAATTTAAGGTATTATGCCCTAAGTGGACAACATGTCTTTTTTAGAACTCCAAAAGACTTAGTTTGTTCCTCTATTCCCTGAAGTGGAGTAAGAAAGGCCAAAATCTTTAATGGAAATGCTTTTATGTCAGAGTTTTATGAGGAGGTTAATGATGAGTTTCCCTGATAGGCACTTTGTCCCCATGTACAACAATCATATTCTAATCCCCATTGCCCAGCCTAAGAACAATGTAGAACAATTCATTTTATATTCTCATGTAAGTATTCTCCATAGGCATACTTTCACACTTTTCTTAGGAGTTTTAGGATGTCCTGATCTTTGTGAGATATATAGAAAACTGCTGCTTAGGTTACTATATGGTGGTGATTTTCAACATACATTATCAGGGACTTAGAGATATCTCCTCCTTTTTGAAAACTTTCCTGACCATCCCACTTTTGAATTCCTAAAATAAACCCTGTTGATACTGTATTCATCCAGAATTGGCCATTTCCTACTCTAACTTATTATTTACTTTTTCATATGTATAATCCACTTGTAATTCATGGGCTGATTTTGCCTCATCCCTCCAGAAGCTGGTATGTAGTCTTTAGTGCCTTCATTGCTTGCTATAAGAAACCCAACACAATCAACAGTTCTTCATTTTAGTTTTGTAAAGATTTGTTGAAATCACAGGACTGAATCATATATTGCCGTACATAGAATTTGACTCCCATAATCTCACACGTGATTTTTCTCCTCAAACTTCCTTCTTCCCTGGGATCTATGCACCAAATAGTACACCATATCCTAGTCTCCAGTTTTCCCTTTGCTTTCTTGGTCATATCAGTTGTCAGTACTATCATCACCCACATTATTTTTCATTATTTTTGCAGAATGAGGTATCCAGCATCTGCTTCTACTTCCAACTCTCATACCCATACCAATTCCAGTCCTCAGAAAAAATAATAAAAATAAGCCCATCCAGAGGAGCCATCCCATCTTAGAAAACAATAAAATCAAAACAAAACCTGTTGCTGTCAATTCCAACTCATAGCAACCCTACAGAACAGAGTAGAACTGCTCTATAGGGTTTCCGAGGAGCAGCTGGTGGATTCGAACTGACGACCTTTTGTTTAGCAGCCTGAGCTCTTAACCACTGCACCACCAGGGTTCCAATAGGAGATTTAAATAATTTGCAAGGATTTCCATGTACTTCATAGCTCCCTCATTGGATAGAACATACTTTGAGGAATTGCACTCTACTTCTTTCTGTATATCATGCATAGGTCCTTGCATTAGATAAACACTCTGATATATCTTATTTTAGTTTATTTAAATAGAATAGATCATCTAGGAGAATAAATTAGTAAAAGGGAGACTTCTTTATCTCTGTTGCTTCTGGGAAGAAGAATATTATTGAGTTTCATATTACTGGAAGGGGAAAATCTGGTAGCCTATTTTTGTTAGAAGTTTTTCAAACAATGTCTATGTGAGCTCACTGAACTTAGAGATGCTGGAGGTCAGAAAGTTAATCTATTTCCTCTTTATCGTGAAAGGTCATGGGAGTTGGGAAGTGGGGATTAATAAACAATCATGGATGCAGTTGATGAAAGTAAGACTTGCTGGGCTGCTCTATGTTGCAAGGGAAGCACGACAAGGCTGGTGAAACAAGAGGAGCAATGGCACATGTACATGCCTATCTTGAAGAGCTTACTTATGTGGCACTTTAAATTAACTTGCCTAAGAGATAAATTATGCAAGTTTTAGGCAAAAAAGCTTTCGGATCTTGTGGTAACATTATCAGGGAGCAGCTGTCTGGAGGTGGTATATCAAAGAGTAGCTGGCTGGAGGTAGAATTAATGAGCTCCTCCTTGGGAAAAAACAAATAAACAAAAATAACTTAAAACTGAATTCTATTGTCTGGATGCAAAGACTTTCTCAGCATTATACTGAGGCCAGCTACCAGGTATTGTAATCAACTGTACAGATTATGGGATAAGCTTTATCATGTGAATTGAGCATCTGACTTCTGCTATTCTCTAAGATATTCAAATGCCCAAGCCAGTCACAACCAGCCTGGGAGTCTTGCTATTATAATTTATATTCTACATTGCGCTTAGAGTGTTTTATACATGAAATTAAACAGACTGAATATCTCTTTATACAATTGATCATACATTTAGTGAAAGTAATTCATTGCCATCCAGTCAATTCTGACTCAGTGACCCTATAGGTCACAGTAGAACTGTCCTATTAGGTTTCCAAGAAGCGGCTGGTGGATGCATACTGCCGACCTTTTGGTAAGCAGTGGAAAGCTTAACAACTGTGCCACCAGGGAGCCCTGGTGGTGCAGCGGTTAAATGCTATGGCTCCTAATCAAAAAGTCACCAGATCACATCCACCAGCTGCTCCTTGGAAACCATATGGGGCAATTCAACTCTGTTCTGTAGGGCCACTATGAGTTGGAATCCACTCAATGGCAATGAGTGTTTTGGTTTGCTTTTACTGAAAGTAGAATTTAAAAACAGAAATCAAAAAAAGATTTAGGTTTCGTAGTCATTTTTAAAGGAATCAGCAAATAACACACAATTTCAAAAAAATAGACATGTTAGCTGGTTGGTTAAAAAAAATTATGGAGTATAAATTTAAAAAAAAGAAATTTTGGACTTCTGGCAAACATGGCACCATAGACAGAAGCACCATGCTGTCCCTCCATAGCAAAGACCCAAAAAACTAAGTAAAACAGAGATAAACATCATTCCTAGAACCTGAAGAGCAAACGAAGAGACAGAGGACCAGTCAAGCACCAAATGGAATAAGAAACCGACAGAGGACTGAGAGCCAGGAGAAATACATGCGGAGGGCCCCATCAGCTAACACAGGATGGATCCGCCATCTTGGGCTCCTATTGGGGATTGGTAGACAGGGAGAACAAGAAAGCAGCTTCACAGAACTCCCAGCAGGAGACAGAGCACCCGGTAACCAGCAATACACGCTTTCCCATCCCCCATCCTCTCCCCGCTGATCTTCCTCTGAGCTTCCAGGCTGGCTGCAGTGGCTTAGCGGGCCGGGATGTGCAGTATCCATGCTGCTTGGATTCACCCCACCCAAGTCAGAGATCGACGGACAGGGGGTGCCAGAAAGCAGCTTCACGAAGTTCCCAGCAGAAGACAGAGCACCCAGTAACTAGCGATTTACGCTTTCCTGTCCTTCCCTTGCCCTGCCCCCGCCCCCGCCTCCCACCTTCGGCTTTCTCTGCTTCCCGTCAGCCAGAGTTTCTTGGCCAGGCAGCAACTGCTTTGGCCTCAGGCTGCTTGGATTTGCCCTGCCCACACTGGTTGGGCCCCTGAGCTGGTGTTGGTACATTCTGTCTCTTTTGGTTTCTCCTGTGCCTCCTACCACCTCCCCCTCCTTTCTCTGGAACACCTGGCTCCATGTGCCATCTTTGCTTCTTCTTGAAAGGCTGTGAAGCCACACTTGACTGGGGAACCACTCCCCTGGCCTGTGGCAAAATGCTGGTGGGATCCCTGGGGCTTTTTTTTTTTTCTTTGTTTTGCTTTGTTCTGTTTTGTTTGTTTGTTTTCTTTTTCTTTTCACAGCTTGGGAGCCCCACCTAGCCGGGCTGCACTGCACAGCTTAGGAGCCACTCCCACAATCTGCACAGCTGTGTAGGTGGGATCCCTGGGGACCTTTTTTTCTTTTCTCTTTTTCTCTTTCTGTCTGTCTTCATTTCTCAGTTCTCATACCTCTACACTTATCTTCTTTTCCTATCTCCTTAATACCTGCTGAATACCCCCTCTAGCCAGGCTATACTGCACAGTCCAGAAGCCACTTCCCTAGTCTTAACAGCACCATCTGTGGGACTCCAGGACTCCTGGGGGCTTTTCTTTTCTTTTTTACTTTTCCAAATTTTATCCAGTTATTTTTTTCTTTCTTTTTCCCTTTTTCTTCCCCCTTTTGCTTTTCTCCATTTCTCTGCTTCTCATCTCTCCACTCCAAAGGCAATCTCCCTTAGCACTCTTTTTTTTTTCTCTGTTTGTTTTTTGGCTCCTATTTTTCTCTGTCTCCTCTTTCCCATACCCCTATTAGCTCCACACATCACAACCTCCCCCCTCCTTCCTGCTTACCTGCAATATGCAATGACCATCACACCCCTGAGCAGCACAAGCATGGCTTACTGGAACCTGCCCAACACTGATTCCTGGCCCATCTTCTCAGCCCTAGTACATGCCACAAACAAACCATCCCAGCCCCTCCCCTTCAGCTGGATCTGTCCTGCTAAAACATAGCTGAATGATTGGCCCTGCCCATTGGACAAGGAGGTGAAAAATATCATGACTACAGATAAGCGAACACCAAAGAATGAGCAGCCTGCCTGCTCAGACATAACCAAATAAAACAAAAAAGCGGGAAGAAACAAAGAAATCTCAATCAAGAAATGAAGAAAATAACTACTGAATGTGCCAAAGACAGCAGAAAATATCAAAACATATTAAAAAAAAGGGGGCAAGATGGGTCCAGTAGGTGTCCAAAATAAAACACCAGATGATTTTCCAGTAGAAGAAAAGGCATTAGAACTACCAGACAGGGAATTCAAATCTCCAAAATTCAGAGCAATCCAAAAGTTGAAGCAAAAACCAGACAAAAAATGTGGAAAAAATAGACAAATTTTTGGAAAAGGCAACCAAATTCATGGAAAATACAGACCAAAAAAATGGAACAATTCAGGAAAGTAATACAGAAACAAAATGGCAAAATAAATGCACAGCTAGAAATCATACAAAAACAACAATTAGAAATGTGAAAGCTAAAAAGCAGGATTTCAGAAATGGACAGTGTCATAGAAGGGCTGAGGAGCAGGCTTGGAAAGATGGAAGATAGGATCAGCAAAATTGAAGACAAACACTTGGATACAACTCTGTTTGAGGAAAAATCAGAAAAAAGAATGAAGAAACACTGAGAATTATGTGGGAAACAATCAAAAGCAAAAATTTGCTAGTGATCAGAGTTTCAGAACAGGGAAAGAAAACAGAAAACACAGAGAAGATCATTAAAGAATTGCTGACAGAAAACTTCCCTAGCATCCATGAATGCTGAAAAGCTGACCACCTGAGAAGCATAACAAACCAAACCCCATATAGGATAGAACCCAAAAGGAAAACTCCAAGGCATATCAAAGTCACACTCGCTAAAACCAAAGACAAAGAAAAAATCCTGCAAGCAGCTCAAGAAAAACAAAAAGTCGTATACAGAGGAGAAACAATAAGACTAAGCTCTAATTATTTGGCAGAAACCATGCAGGCAAGAAGGCAATGAGATGACATTTATAAAACCTTGAAAGAAAAAAATTGCCAACCAAAAGTAATATATTCTGCAAAACTTTCATTCAAATATAAAGGTGAAATTAGGACAATTCCAGATAAACAGAAATTAAGGGACTACATAAAAGCTAAACCAAACTTACAAGAATTATTAAACGGAATTCTTCAGTCTGAGAACAAACATCAGACCACAGCCTGAATCGAGGATGCAAGATTGTACCAGCCAGATACCTACCAAGGAAATGAACTCTCAAACCAAAAGAATTGCAACAGGGAACCAGAGAGGTTAATCTGAAATTGACAACAAATCAGAACAGTAAAAAAGGGAATAAATGGTATAGGTATAGAACTTTCTAATAGAGAGGAAGGCAAAGGTGATACCAAGTAATAATAGACTGGTTCAAACCTAGGAAGATAAGGGTAAATTTCAAAGTAACTGCAAAGAAAGTTAACAAACTAGTCATCAAAATAAAGAAGAAAAACATAAAGTCTCAATAAAAACAAAATCTACAGAAACAAAGGAAACCCACAAACGAAAGGAATTCAGCACAGGAGAGTAAGAGGAACAAAGGAAACATTAGCACCACAAAAAAAAAAAAAAAAAAAAAAAAGCACCACAAAATGACAGCAATAAATTCACACTTATTGATAATTGCACTGAATGTAAATTGCCTAAACGCACCCGTAAAAAGACACAGAGTGACAGAATGGATTAAAAAAAGGATCCATCAATATACTATCTACAAGAGACACCCTTTAGAAATGTGTAAATTTATTAAAAATCAAATGATGGAAAAAATATAGCAAGCAAATAACTACCAAAAAAGAGCAGAAGTGGCAATACTAATCTCAGATAAGATAGGCTGTAAAACAAAATCTGCTATAAAAGACAAAGAAGGGCACTATATAATGATTAAAGGGACGATACATCAGGAAGGCTTAACCATAATAAACATCTATGAACCCAATGACAGGGATCCAAAATACATATGCCAAACTCTAACAGCACTGAAAACAGAAATTGACAGTTCCACAGTAAAAGTAGGAGACTTCAACACACCAATCTGAGTAAAGGACAGAACACCTAGAAAGAAACTCAACAGACACAGAAAAGCTAAAGAGAACAATCAGCCAACTTGATCTTATAAACATATATAGAACACTCCCCCCAATAACTGCAAAGTACACTTTCTTTTCCAATGCACATGGAACGTTCTCCAGAATAGACCATATCCTAGGCCATAGAGCAACCCTCAACAAAATCCAAAACGTTGGGATAATACAAAGTATCTTCTCTGACCACAATGCCATCAGAGTAGAAATTAACAACAGGAAGAGTATGGAAAAAAGGCAATTACATGGAAACTGAGTAACACCCTGCTTAAAAATCACTGGGTAATTGAAGAAATCAAAGATGGAATCAAAAAGTTCCTAGAATCAAATGAAAATGAAAACACAGCATACCAAAACTTTTGTGACACAGAAAAGGCAGTCCTCAGAGGTCAATCTATAGAACTAGATGCACACATCAAAAAAAGAAGAAAGGGACAAAATTAAAACATTAGTCACACAACTTAAACAAATAGAGAACAGCAAAAGGAGCCCAAATCCACCGGAAGAAAGGAAATGCTAAAGATCAGACCAGAAATAAATGAACTACAGAATAGAAAAACAATAGAAAGAATCAACTAAAGTTGGTTCTTTGAAAAGATCAACAAAATTGACAAACCGCTGGTCAAGTTGACAGAAGAAAAACAGGAGAGAATGCAAATAAACAAATAAAAAATGAAATGGGGGATGTTACAGCAGACCCAACTGAAATAAAAAGGATCATAACAGAGTATAATAAAAAATTATACACCAACAAATTTGAAAACTTAGAGGAAATGGATACACTACCTACTGAAACTAATACAAAATGATGTTGAAAATCTGAACAGACCCATAACAAGAGAAGAGGTTGAAAAGGTAAAAAAAACTCCCAACCAAAAAAAATGACCTGGTCCAGATGGTCTCACTGGAGAATTCTACCAAACATTCAAAGAAGAGCTTACGCCAGTACTACTCAAACTATTTCAGAACATGGAAAAGGAAGCAATACTTCCAGATTCATTCTATGAAGCCAGCATAACCCTGATACCAAAGCCAGGCAAAGACACCACAAAAAAAGAAAATTACAGACCAATATCTCTCATGAATATAGATGCAAAAATTCTCAACAATATTCTAGCCAATAGAATTCAGCAGCATATCAAAAAAATAATACATCACAACCAAGTGGGATTCATACCAGGTATGCAAGGATGGTTCAACATCAGAAAATCAATCAGTGTCATCCACCACATAAATAAAAGGAAAGGAATCACATGATCATCTCAATCAATGCAGGAAAGGCATTTAACAAAGCCCAACACCCATTCCTGATAAAAACTCCCAATAAAATAGGTATAGAAGGGAAATTTCTCAACATAATTAAGGGCATCTATGCAAAACCAACAGCCAAGATCATTCTTAATGGAGAGAGGCTGAAAACATTCCCCTTGAGAACAGGAACAAGACATGGATGCCCTTTATCACCACTCCTATTTAACATTATGTTGGAAGTCTTAGACCAATAAGGCAAGAAACAGAAATAAAGGGCATCTGAACTGGTAATGAAGACAGTAAACTGCACCTATGTGCAGATGATATGATACTAAGAAAATCCAACAGTCTCCACAAGGAAACTGCTGGAACTAATAGAAAATTCAGCAGACTAGCAAGATATGAGATAAACACAAAAAAATCAGTTGGATTCCTATACACCAGTAAAGAGAACAATGAAAAGGAAATCAGGAAAACAATACCACTTATAATAGCTCCTAAAAAAAGTAAAATACTCGGGAATAAATCTAACCAGGGATGTAAAAGACCTATACAAAAGAAACTATAAAACTCTACTGCAAGAAACCAAAAGAGATCTACATAAATGGAAAAAAAACATACCATGCTCATGGAGAGGTAGACCCAACATTGTGAAAATGGCAATTCTACCCAAAGCAATTTACACATACAGTGCAATACTGATCCAAATACCAAAAAAATTCAATGAAGAGATGGAAAAATTTATCATTAACTTTACATGGAAAGGGAAGAGGGCCTAGATAAGTAAATCACTATTGAAGAAGAAGAATAAAGTAGGAAGACTCGCACTACCTGACCTCAGAACCTACTATACAGCTACGGTAGTCAAAACAGCCTGGTACTGCTACAACAAAAGATACATTGACCAATGAAACAGAATTGAGAACCCAGATGTAAATCTATCCACCTATGGTCACCTGATCTTCAACAAGTGCCCAAAGTCCATCAGTTGGGAAAAGATAGTCTTTTTAACAAATAGTATTGGCAAAATTGGATATCCATCTGCAAAAAAAAGGAAACAGGACACAAACCTCACACCATATAAAAAAAATTAGCTTAAAATGGATCAAAGATCTAAATATAAAGTCAAAAACTATGATGTTCATAGAAGAAAAAAATAAGATCAATGCTAGAGGACCTAATACACGGCACTAACAGGATACAAATCACAAGCAACACACAAGCTCCAGAGGATAAACTAGATAACTGGGATCTTCTAAAAATTAAACACTTATGCTCATCAAAAGACTTCACCAAAAGAGTAAAAAGAGAATCTACAGACTAGGAAATTTTTTTTGGCTATTACAAATCAGGCAAAGATCTAATCTCTAAAATCTGTAAGAAAATCCAACACCTCTACAACAAAAAGACAAATAATCCAATTAAAAAATGGGCAAAGGAAGTGAACAGACACTTCACAAAAGAAGACATTCAAGAGGCCAACACACATGAGGAAATGCTCATAATCTCTAGCCATCAGAGAAATGCAAATCAAAACCACAATGAGATACCATCTCACCCCGGCATTACTGACATAAATCAATAAAACAGAAAATAACAAATGTTGGAGAGGCTTTGGGGAGATTGGAACGCTTATGCACTGCCGGTTGGAATGCAAAATGATACAACCATTTTGGAAAACAATATGGCACTTTCTTAAAACCCAAAACTAAACCCACTACCGTCGAGTTGATTCTGACTCATAGCGAGCCTGTAGGACAGAGTAGAATTGGCCCGTAGAGTTTCCAAGGAGCACCCGGCAGATTTGAACTGCTGACCTCTTGGTTAGCAGCCATAGTGCTTAACCACTACATCACCAGGGTTTCCAGCACTTCCTCAGAAAGCTAGAAATAGAAATACCATATGATCCAGCAATCCCACTCCTGGGAACATATGCTAGAGAAATAAGAGTCGTCACACAAATAGACGTATGCACACCCATGTTCACTGCAGCATTGTTCACTATAGCAAAAAAGATGGAAAAAACATAGATGCCCATCAACAGACGAACGGATAAACAAGCTGTGGTACATACACACAATGGGGTATCATTCAACGACAAAGAACAATAAATCTGTGAAGCATCTCATAACATGAATACAACCAGAGGACATTATGCTGAGTGAAAGAAGTCAATCACAAAAGGACAAACATTGTATGAGACTCCTACTGTAAAAACTCATGATAAGGTTTACTTACAAAAAGAAACAATATTTGATAGTTACAACGGAGGGAAGGGGTGGGGGTGGAAAAACACTTAATAGACAGTAGATAAGTGGTAAATTTGGTGAAGGGTAAGACAGTACACAACACTGGGGAAGGCAGCACAACCTGTACAAGGCAAGGCCATGGTAACTCCATAATACATCCAAATTCCCCAAGGGACCAAATTGCTGAGCTAAGGGCTGTGGTGACCATGGTATCAGAGATCATCTAGCTCAATTGGCATAACAGAATTTATAAAGAAAATGTTCTACGTTCTACTTTGTTGAGTAGTGTCTGGGGTCTTAAAAGCTGGTGAGCGGCCACCTAGGATATTCCAGTGGTCTCACCCCTTTGATAACAAGGAATAATGAAGAAAACTAAAGGCACAAGGGAAAGATTAGTCCAAAGGACCTAATGGACCACATCTACCACAACCTCTACCAGACTGAGTCCAGTACAATTAGATGGTGTCCGCCTACCACCGCCACTGACCACTCTGGCAGGATCAAAATAGAGCGTCCCAGACAGAGCTGGAGAAAAATGTAGAATAAAATTTTAACTCAGAAAGAAAGACCAGACTTGCTGGCCTGACAGAGACTGGAGAAACCCTGAGAGTATGACCCCTGTCACCCTTTCAGCTCAGTAATGAGGCCACTCCTGAGGTTCACTCTTCAGCCAAGGATTGAATAGGCCCATGGAACAAAACAAGACTACAGGGGCACACCAGCTCTGGGGCAGGGACTGGAAGGCAAGAGGGAAAAGGAAAGCTGGTAATAGGGAGCCCAGAGTTGAGAAGAGAGACTGTTGACATGTTGTGGCGTTGTTAACCAATGTATACAACAATGTCTGTACTAACTGATGAGAAACTAATTTGTTCTGTAAACCTTCATCTAAATTTAAATAAAAAATAAAATAAAGAATTTTTTACTTAGATCATCTTGGTATAGATTGTAGTTACAAAGATATTTAAACACACATTATGGGTAATATAAGCAAGCAGTTAAATTCTAAAATACAGAATTTTTATTGTAATAGCTCTACTACCTATGTTAAGTTTTTATTTACTTTCAGGGAAGTAAAATAATCTCTTAGCATAAGCATGAGTATCTTAATCAGATATGTACTTTGGAGAAACAAGGAAACCTCTGTACATATTTAAGGATATATAATACATGAAGGTTAAATGCTAAAGGTATAATATTCCTGGTCTCCTTAGATATACATTCAACATTCTATAATATCTCGTTAGGCTTTAGAAGATAGTGGCTGTATGCTAATCCAGTACCGATTTATATATAGTGAAAGCAAAAACCACCTCCACTGCTTTAATATTGTGAATAAATTGCATTCATAGTGATTTTCATATTATCTAGTGATTTTCAACACTATCAGATTCTTATTATTTCAGAATGCTTTACAATACATACAGAAATCACTGTAGAGAAACAAATGCTATTCATTTTTCTTTGAAATCAAATATAAAGCTTAAAACAAAATGACAGTGAACTCCATTTAATTCTTTCCTTATGCAGGAACAAATACACAAATAACCCAAGCTGAGATAGACTGGTCTACAGCATTTGCAAACAATGAAACTACAAAATTGTTATTGAGCTTGAAGATTATGCAACCCTGAACTGTCGTTGTCTGATGGGAAGAATAAGGTTATAAAAAAACCTTTGGCTGTATCCATGTAATACCAAATTCCAGTCCCAACACTAAAACATACCTTTAAATCAACTGCATGGAAAGTTAGTTAATTGATGTTGTTAAATTCAAGAGAATCCTGAAGGATATCAGAGATTCTTAGATCTGTAACTTTTCCTTCAGAGAAATAACAAGGAGCTAGGGGTGGGAGTAGTGGGGATATAAAATGAATTGAGAAAACATCAACTCCTTTTCCTTTTCCCACTAAAATGTCCCAGGACTTGACTAAAAGCTTATGTGATATTCTACGGGAAAGATTTTGGTTTCTATATTGATGCTTAATTTCTGGTGATTTTCTTGACAAAGAAAATATAATGGAACAAGAGAATCTTGTCCATTTATACATAATAAGGTAGATCTTCTGCATTACAAATTTTATCAAAAGGCATTGTGTTGTTGTTAGGTGCCGTCGAGTTGGTTCCAACTCATAGCGACCCTATGCACAACAGAACGAAACACTGCCCGGCCCTGCGCCATTCTTACAATCATTGTTATGCTCGAGCTCATTGTTGCAGCCACTGTGTCAATCCACCTCATTGAGGGTCTTCCTCTTTTCTGCTGACCCTGTACTCTGTCAAGCATGATGTCTTTCTCCAGGGACTGATCCCTCTGGACAACATGTCCAAAGTATGTAAGATGCAGTCTCACCATCCTTGCTTCCAAGAAGCATTCTGGCCGCACTTCTTCCAAGACAGATTTGTTCGTTCTTTTGGCAGTCCATGGTATATTCAATATTCTTCACCAACACCACAATTCAAAGGCATGAGTTCTTCAGTCTTGCTTATTCATTGCCCAGTTTTCACATGCATATGATGTGATTGGAAATACCATGGCTTGGGTCAGGCACACCTGAGTCTTCAGGGTGACATCTTTGCTTTTCAACACTTTAAAGAGGTCCCTTGCAGCACATTTACCCAGTGCAATGCATCTTTTGATTTCTTGACTGCTGCTTCCATGGCTGTTGATTGTGATTCCAAGTAAAATGAAATCCTTGACAACTTCAACCTTTTCTCCGTTTATCATGATGTTGCTCATTAGTCCAGTTGTGAGGATTTATGTTTTCTTTATGTTGAGGTGCAATTCATGCTGAAGGCTGTGATCTTTGATCTTCATTAGTAAGTGCTTCACGTCTTCTTCACTTTCAGCAAGAAAGGTTGTGTCATCTGCATAACACAAGTTGTTAATGAGTCTTCCTCCAATCCTGATGCCCAGCTCTTCTTCATATACTCCAGCTTCTCGTATTATTTGCTCAGCATATGGATTGAAGAGGTATGGTGAAAGAATACAACCCTGACGCACACCTTTCCTGACTTTATACCAATCAGTAACCCTTCTTCTGTCCGAACAACTGCCTCTTGATCTATGTAAAGGTTCCTCATGAGCATAATTAAGTGTTCTGGAATTCCCTTTCTTTGCAATGTTATCCATAATTTGTTATGATTCACATAGTCGAATGCCTTTGCATAGTCAATAAAACACAGGTAAACATCCTTTTGGCATTCTCTGCTTTCAGCCAGGATCCATCTGACATCAGCAATGATATCCCTGGTTCCACGTCCTCTTCTGAAACTGGCCTGAATTTCTGGCAGTTTCCTGTTAACATACTGCTGCAGCCGTTTTTGAATGATCTTCAGCAAACTTTTGCTTGCATGTGATCTTAATGATATTGTTCTATAATTTCCACATTCAGTTGGATCACCTTTCTCGGGAATAGGCATAAATATGGATCTCTTCCAGTGAGTTGGCCAGGAAGCTGTCTTCCATATTTCTTGGCATAGATGAGTGAGTACCTCCAGCACTGCATCTGTTTGTTGAAACACCTTAATTGATGTTCCATCAATTCCTGGAGACTTGTTTTTCGCCAATACCTTCAGAGCAGCTTGGACTTCTTCCTTCAGTACCATCGGTCCCTGATCATATGCCACCTCTTGAAATGGTTGAAGAACGACTAATTCTTTTTGGTATAATGACTCTGCCTATTCCTTCCATCTTCTTTTGATGCTTCCTACGTCATTTATTATTTCCCCATAGACTTCTTCACTACTGCAACTAGAGGCTTTAATTTTTTTCTTCAGTTCTTTCAACTTGAGAAATGCCAAGTGTGTTCTTCCCTTTTGGTTTTCCATCTACAGCTGTTTGCACATGTCCTTATAATATTTTGTCTTCTTGAGAGGCCCTTTGAAATCTTCTGTTCAGTTCTTTTACTTCATCAATTCTTCCTTTTGCTTTAGCTGCTCTATGTTTGAGAGCAAGTTTCAGAGTCTCCTGTGACACCCATCTTGGTCTTTTCTTTCTTTCCTGTCTTTTCAATGACCTCTTGTTTTCATCATGTATGATGTCCTTGATGTCATTCCACAACTCATCTGGTCTTTGGTCACTAGTGTTCAATGCATCAAATCTATTCTTGAGATGGTCTCTAAATTCAGGTGGGATATACTCAAGGTCATATTCTGGCTCTCGTGGACTTGCTCTGTTTTTCTGCAGTTTCAGGTTGAACTTGCATGTGAGCAATTGATGGTCTGTTCCACAGTTGGCCCCTGGCCTTGTTCTGGCAGATGATATTGAGCTTTTCCATCATCTCTTTCCACAGATGTAGTCGATTTGATTTCTGTGTGTTCCATCTTGTGAGGTCCATGTGTATCTGCCGCTTATGCTGCTGGAAGAATGTATTTGCAATGAAGAAGTCGTTGTTCTATCATTCGATCTCCGGCATTGTTTCTATCACCAAGGCCATATTTTCCAACTACTGATCCTTCTTCTTTGTTTCCAACTTTTGCATTCCAATTGCCAGTAATTATCAATGCATCTTGATTGCATGTTCGATCAATTTCAGACTGTAGAAGCTGATAAAAATCTTCTATTTCTTCATCTTTGGCCCTAGTGGTTGGTGCATAAATTTAAATAATAGTCATATTAACTGGTCTTCTTTGTAGGGGCATTGATAGATCTTGAAATGTTCTTTTTGACGATGAATGCAACACCATTCCTCTTCAAGTTGTCATTCCCAGCATAGTAGACTATATGATTGTCCGATTCAAAATGGCCAATACCTGTCCATTTCAGCTCACTAATGCCTAGGATATCGATGTTTATGGGTTCCATTTCATTTTTGATGATTTCCAATTTTCCTAGAATCATACTTCATTCATTCCTGGTTCCAATTATTAATGGATGTTTGCAGCTGTTTCTTCTCATTTTGAGAAGACCATTGTGGGGACCATGATCTCAGGGAAAACCTAGTTCAATTGGTATAACATATTTTATAAAGAATATGTTCTACATTCTACTTTGGTATGTAGATCTGGGATCTGAAAAGCCTGTAAGCGGCCATCTAGGATACTCCAGTGGCCTCACCCCTTTAGGTCCAAGGAAGAATGAAGAAAACTAAAGATACAAGGTTATCAAAAATGCTTTGGCTGTATCTACATAATACCAAATTTCCTGTTCCAACACTAAAACATACCTTTAAATCAACTGGATGGAAAGTTAGTTAATTGATGCCGTTAAATCCAAAGGACTAATGGACCACATCTACCATGGCTTCCACCAGACTGAGTCCAGAACAGTGTGATGGTACCCAGCTACCACCACTGATTGCTCTGACAGGGATCACAACAGAAGGTCCCAGACAGAGCTGGAGAAAAATGTAGAACAAAACTCTAACTCAAAAAGAAAGACCAGACTTGCTGGCCTGAAAGACTGGGGAAGCCCTGAGAGTACGGCCCTCAGACAGCCTTTCAGCTCAATAATAAGGTCAATCCTGGGGTTCGCCTTTCAGCCAAAGATTGAATAGATCCATGGACCAAAGCAAGACTAAAGGGGCACACCAGTCCTGGGGTAGGGACTGGAAGGCAGGAGGGAACAGGGAAGCTGGTAATAGGGAGCCCAGGGTTGAGAAGGGAGAGTGTTGACATGTCATGGGGTTGTTAATCAATGTCTTAGAACAATGTGTATACTGACTATTTGATAAGAAACAAGTTTGTTCTGTAAACCTTCATCTTAAAAAAAAAAAATCATCTGAAGTACAATTAAACAAAAATTCCCCCCCCATAAAAAACCATGGTGTGAAAAAACAGGAATTCTGATACAGTATAGATGAGAACATGGGTTAGTTAAAATTTGGGGAAGACATTTTGGTGCAATCTATCAAATTTTAGTAAATATACAGCTTTTATATTATCAATACTATTTCCAAAAAATCTGCTATAAAAGTCTTACATATGAACACAAAGACATATGTATAAATCCATTAATTACAAAATTATTGCAATAGTTAGAAAAAAAAACTGTTATGGGTTGAATACAAACTAAACCCATTGCTGCCAAGTCAATTCTGACTTGATGGGGCAGAGTAGACCTGCCCCATAGTGTTTCCAGGGATATAATCTTTACAGAAGCAGGCAGCCACATCTTTCTCCCATGGGGCAACTGTTGTGTTCAAACCACCAACCTTTCAGTTAACAGCCCAACTCTTAACCACTGCACCACCAGGGATCCTTACCTGCACTGAATACCAAAAACTAAATCTGTCGCCATCAAATCAATTTCAACTCATAGGAACCCTATAGGGCAGAGTATAACTGCCCCACAGGGTTTCCAAGGAGAGGCTGGAGGATTCAAACTGCCCACCTTTTGGTTAGCAGCAGTAGCTCTTAACCACTGCACCACCAGGACTCAAAGATATGTTGAAATCCTAACCCTGGTACCTGCGAATGTGACTTTGTTTCGTAATATGGTCTTCGAAGATCTTATCTTCAAAGATAAAATTCTCGGCCTACCGATATTGTAAAAATTGAGGTGGAGGAGACACCAAAGGTGTGCTGAACAGCTGTTTGCTAAAGAGGTAAAGTTTATGACGTATGGATTTAATCAACCATCTTGGTAGAAATAGTGCCAGCTTAGACTGAAAGAAAGAGAAACAGGGTGCAATGAAATAAGACTCTCAGACAATTTGGATTCTATAGGCAGGAAATGGGCTGAGGCTGCTCAGCTGCAAACACCTTTTGTCCTTCAAGAAAAGGGAAAAAAATTATTGTGGGACTAGGTCAAAGGCTGGTAGTTCAGAGGTGGTAAAATGCTTACCACCCAGGTGGGTCTAGAGAACAGAGGATTATTTTTAAGCCTTGAAACTTAATGGAAGCATTCACCTGATTCCTACAGGCAAAGCCCAGCTGAAATGAGCTCACAGTCCAAGGAAATACACCACCATGAGTAAGAGTCAGGGGAAAATAAGTCAACACACAAAATTAGACCCTATAAACTTCAGATATTGAAATTATTAGATACAGCATGTAATGTAAAACAGCAATTCAAAAACATAAGCAAGAACATAATGCTTTCAGAAAAGATTAGAAAATTTTTATGCATAACTAAATAGAACTCCTTGAAAATATAAATATAATCAGTAACATTAAAAAGTCAATGATGTATTGAACATCACATTAGTTAGTTGAGAGATAATTAGTAAACCAGAAGATAAAGCCACAAATCTACACAAATGTAGCTCAGAGGGACAAAGCGAAAAATATTAAAGAGATGTTAAGAGATATGGATAATACAGATACTAAAGAAAATATAAAAAATGGGGAAGAAACAATGTGTAAAGAGATAATGGCTCATTTTTTCAAAAATTTAATTTTGAATCTCTAGCAG
This sequence comes from Loxodonta africana, assembly GCF_030014295.1. Taxonomy (NCBI): domain Eukaryota; kingdom Metazoa; phylum Chordata; class Mammalia; order Proboscidea; family Elephantidae; genus Loxodonta; species Loxodonta africana. The sequence goes on from NC_087344.1 coordinate 110,747,609, forward strand.
CATAAACAAAAGGAAACCTGTGCCTAAACACATCAGTACCTCAAAGACAAAGAAATGGTAATTAGTCAAACAGCAGACATTTCAACAACAACAATGCAAACCAAAAGCTAGTAGAATAATAGCTTCAAAATTCTGAAGGATAATTGTCAACCTTGAACTGTATACCAGCTAAATTACTATTCAAGAATAAGGTTAAAAGCAGTCATCTTGATCTAACCTCAAAAGATTGGGAAGTTTGGATTTTTATATTTATAGGTTCCACAAAAATATTAAATCTAAACTGTTGGGGAGAAAATTTCACTGAAATAAAATGTTATTCTGAATACAAATCCATCTCTACTTGTTTCCTTTTAAACAAATGCTATATTTTCTTTTTTACTTTTTATTGTGCTTTAAGTGAAAGTTTACAAATCAAGTCAATCTCTCACACAAAAATTTATATACACCTTTCTATGTACTCCTAGTTGCTCTCCCCTTAATGAGACAGCACACTCCTTCTCTCTACCCTGTATTCCCCATGTTCATTCAGCTAGCTTCTGTCTCCCTCTGCTTCTCATCTCCCCTCCAGACAGGAGCTGCCCACATAGTCTCATGTGTATACTTGAGCCAAAAATCGCACTCCTCACCAGTATCATTTTCTACCTTATAGTTCAGTCCAATCCCTGTCTGAAGAGTTGGCTTTGGAAACGGCTTCAGACTTGGGCTAACAGAAGGTCAGGGGACCGTGACCTCTGGGGTCCCTCTAGTCTCAGTCAGACCATCTGGTCTTTTTATGAGAATTTGAGGTTTGCATCTCACTGCTCTCCTGCTCCATCAGGGATTCTCTGTTGTGTTCCCTATCAGGACAGTCATCAATTGTAGCCAGGCACCATCTAGTTCTGGTCTCAGGCTGATGTAGTCTCAGATTTATGTGGCCCTTTCTGTCTCTTGGGCTCATAATTACCTTGTGTCTTTGGTGTTCTTCATTCTCCTTTGCTCCAGGTGGGTTGAGACCAATTGACGCATCTTAGATGGCTGCTTGCTGGTGTTTAAGACCCCAGACACCACTAACCAAAGTGGAACGCAGAATGTTTTCTTAATACATTTTCTTATTCCAGTTGACCTAAATGTCCCCTGAAACCATGGTCCACAGACCCCCGTCCCTGCTACTCTGGCCTTCATTATTCAGTTTACTCAGGAAAGTTCTTCGCTTTTGGTTAAGTCCAGTTGTGCTGACCTCTTCTGTATTGTGTGTTGTCTTTACCTTCACCTAAAACAGTTCTTGTCTATTGTCTAATTTAGTGAATACCTCTCTCTTTCCTTCCCTCCCCACCCTCATAACTATCAAACAATATTTTCTCCTGTGTTAAAACTATTTTGTGAGTTCTTATAATAGTGTTCTCATACAATATTTGTCCTTTTGCAGCTGAGTAATTTCACTCAGCATAATGCCTTCTAGATTTCTCCGTGTTATGAAATGTTTCACGCATTCTTCATTGTTCTTTATCGATGGGTGCATAGTATTCCATTGTGTGAATATACCATAATTTATTTATCCATTCATCTGTTGATGGGCACCTTGGTTGCTTCCATCTTTTCACTATTGTAAACAGTGCTGCAATGAACATGGGTGTGCATTTATCTGTTCTCGTAAAGGCTCTTATTTCTCTAGTATATATTCCAAGTAGTGGGATTGCTGGATCGTATGGAAGTTCTATTTCTAGCTTTTTAAGGAAGCTCCAAATCGATTTCCAAAGTGGTTGTACCATTTTACATTCCCATCAGCAGTGTGTAAGTGTTCCAGTCTCTCCATGACCTCTCCGACATTTGTTATTTTGTGTTTTTTGAATTACTGCCAGCCTTGTTGGAGTGAGATGGTATCTCATTGTAGTTTTCATTTGTATTTCTCTAATGGTTATTGATCGTGAGCATTTCCTCATCCACCTGTTAGCTGCCTGAATGTCTTCTTTGGTGAAGTGCCTGTTCATATCCTTTGCCCATTTTTTAATGGCGTTATTTGCCTTTTTGTAGTTGAGTTTTTGCAGTATCATGTAGATTTTAGAGATCAGATGCTGATCGGAAATGTCATAGCTAAAAACTTCTTCCCAGTTGGTAACTAATCTTTTTACTCTTTTGATGAAGTCTTTGGATGAGCATAGGTGTTTGATTTTTAGGAGCTCCCAGTTATCTAGTTTCTCTTCTGGTGTTTGTGCATTGTTAGTAATGTTTTGTATACTGTTTATACCATGCATTATGGCTCCTAGCATTGTGTCTATTTTTTCTTCCATGATCTTTATCATTTTAGATTTTATATTTAGGTCTTTGATCCCTTTTGAGTTTGTTTTTGTGCATGGTGTGAGGTATGGGTCTTGTTTCATTTTTTTGCAGATGGGTATGCCAGCACCATTTGTTAAAGAGATTGTCTTTTCCCCATTTAACTGACTTTGGGCCTTTGTCAAATATCAGCTGCTCATATGTGGTTGGATTTATGTCTGGATTCTCAGTTCTGTTCCATTGGTCTACGTGTCTGTTTTTGTACCAGTACCAGGCTGTTTTGATACTGAGGTGGTATAATAGCTTCTAAAATCAGGTAGTATGAGGCTTCCCACTTTGTTCTTCTTTTTCAGTAATGCTTTGCGTATCCAGGGACTCTTTCCCTTCCAAGTTGGTGATTTGTTTCTGCATCTCATTAAAAAATGTGTCTATGGATCACTTTCGGTAGAATACACATTTTTACAATTTTGAGTCTTCCTACCCGTGAGCAAGGTGTTTTTCCACTTATGTAGGCATCTTTTGGTTTCTTGACTGTATTTTCTGATGATAAAAATTAAGATGGTTTTAAACATATAACATTGGATAATAGCAAACAGTATATATTTACATCAGTAATTCTTATTAATCAATAATATCAATTCTCTATCTTGAAATTTGATTAGGTTCTATGCTAAACATCATGATTTTGGAGCACATTAAAATATTCTGCTAAGATTTAAGTGCTGAAAGCCATTTCTTTGGCCTTGGAGCCAGAACACGGATGAGACTAACAGAAGAGTTCTTGGCTCCTGACAACATATAATATCAAAATTACTCCATCTTACTTTTACTAAACTTGATAAAATCATCAAATTGTTGAATTTACTTTATTTTCCACCATTATTTGACTGCTTGTTGTCAGACAAACAGCCTGGCAAGATTATGCAGACTATAAAAAAGATGAAAAAATAAAATCTTGTGAAAAAAATTGTTGAAGTTATCACCATTTGGCATATTTTACCATAGTCACATTTGTATTAAATTCTATTCCAATTATATGTACCTCTATCATTTAAATTTAAGTGGTCTTCCATGATAAACAAAACTGTAATCATCATATTGCTCTGGCTATGGCTATTTTTCCATCATTAGAAGGAAGGGCATTCTTTCCTAAGAATTATCTTTCTAGACCAAAGCAAATTCCTGACATTGTAATTGAGGTCCCAAGACCTATATTATGTAAAAAAATGACTATAGATAGGCCACTATAGCACCATCAGATTGACCATAACAAGGTACTACTCTAGATGTGATTTGAAAAAAAAGAACTATTAGAAGGAATTTATTAAAACTAGTTGTAAGGTATATGTCTAAATGTATGACAAAACAGAAACAAAGCAATAAACATTTTTTGCCCTAACTTTGAAGGAAAGATAATTGGTGTTTCTAAACTGACCAGTATAGCCAGAGATAATTCTATACAAAATGTACAGATTTGTGGATTAAATGATTATATTATCTAAGGGATGACATGTATAAGCTCTAAATTGTGTGTGTGTATGTGTGTGTACATATAATCTGAACGCTGGTTAGTTGTATAGTTTGGATTGCTAAATTAGCAGACTGCTGAAACTTCTTCAGTAGTTTATAGTGGTCATTAAAAAAAAAGTTGCTAGAAAATCTTTAGTTTCCTACCTTTTATTTTTTTAATAATTTCTAACTCTTCAAATTAATAACAATATATTTAGTGAATTTTAAGCACATGGGATAATACAATTTTAGAATTAGAAAGAATTTAAGATTACTTTAACAACATAATTAATAATTTTAGGATGAAGAAATGTGTTTTAAATGTTTTACATAGTTATAAAACTACCTACAAATAGCAAAGAATCTCTCAGGATATTTTTACACTGTAATGTATTGGCGAACACCCTAAATTGTTTTAAAAAAGAAATATGTTGCTTCCTTCTTGGCTGATTTTTTTACTCTGAATTTATCTAAGATAACCTTCCTGTTGGAGTTCTGACATGATAAATTTAGTTTGAATTGCTTGTGAGAGAGAATTCCAGTTTGATATATCACTAAACATATAAGGTTGTGAGAGAAATTAAACAAGCCATCATACATCCACAGCATGCTTAAGAATTAAAAGAAAAAAAAAAGAATGAAGAAAAGTCTTGAAGAACAACACGAGGGCTCTTGCTCTCCTATATATCAATACTGATTGTGAAACTGTAGTAATTAGAGCAGTTCTGAATTGAGAAAGGGATAGAAAAATAGAACCAAAAACAAACAAACAAACAAAAACTATTGCCTTCGAGTTGATTCCAACTCATAGTCACCCTATAGAACAGAGTAGAACTCCCCATAGGGTTTCCAAGGAGCACCTGGTGGATTCAAATTGCAGACCTTTTGGTTAGCAGCAGTAGCTGTTAATCACTATGCCACCAGGGTTTCCAGAACCAAATACACTGCTAAAAAATAGACCAATGCACTAATATATGATAGAAGAAGCAATAGTGCCATCAGTTATCCCTTGGAGAAAAAAAATGAAAAAATAAAAGTATATCCCTACCTCACACCATACACAAAGTCATCTTTAGATGGTTTAAAATCTGAAAGGTAAAAAAAAGTAAAACTATAAATCTTTAGAACATTGTTGTTGTTAGGTGGCATAGAGTTGGTACAACAGAATGAAATACCACCTGGTCCTGAGCCATCCTCACAATGGTAGCTATATTTAAGTCTATTGTTGCAGCCACTTAGTCAATTCATCTCATCAAGGGTCTTCCACTTTTCACGGACCCTTTACTTTACCAAGCATGATGCCTTTCTCCAGGGACTGGTCTCTCCTGATAACATGTCCAAAGTACTTGGAATGAAGTCTCACCGTCTTTGCTGCTAAGGAGCACTCTGGCTGTACTTCTTCCAAGACAGACTTGTTTCTTTTTCTGTCAGTCCATGTATAAGGGTTAAATATGCAAAGTGATACAAAAATAGCATTAGCAGTAAACAACAACAACAAAAATAAACCAAACCTGTTGCTGTGGAGTCCATTTTGACTCATTGTGACCCCTGTATGCCAGAGTAGAACTACACTCCATAGAGTTTTCAATGACTGTGACCTTTCCAAATAAGACCCCCAGCCCTTTCTTCCAAGACACCTCTGGGTGGATTCAAACCACCCACCTTTGAGTTCTTAGCCCAATGCTTAACCTTTTGCACCATCGAGGGACTCCTTGTTAGCAGTAAAAGTGGTTATGTATACCAAATTTAGGAATAAGATTACCCTTGGGAAACAGGGATAAAGGAGTAGGAAAGGGACCTTTAACCATATCTGTAATGCTTTCTCTCTTGAATGCATGGTGGGTACATCAGTGTTCTTTGTATTTTTGTATATCTTAAATACTACAAAACAGTGTATAAAAATAAATTAATAATTACCCAAAAGAATGAAGAAACACAATAAAGACGCATTCTCTATAAATAGAACAGTCAATCTGAGAGATACTTTCACAGTAAAGGTCTTCTAACAAGTTAATTAGAAGAAAAAAAAAACTTAATGACCTATTCTCAGTTCCTATTCAGAGGTTCTGCCTTACTTTTCTTTTTTTTTTTTTTTTAATTTTTATCGTGCTTTAAGTGAAAGTTTACAAATCAAGTTGGACTCTCATACAAATATTTATAAACACCTTGCTATATTCTCCTAATTGCTCTCCCCCTACACTCCTTCCCTCCACTCTCTCTTTTCGTGTCCATTGGGTCAGCTTCTGACCCCTCTACACTCTCATCTCCCCTTCAGTTAGGAGATGCCAACATAGTCTCATGTGTCTACTTGATCCAAGAAGACCATTCTTCACCAATATCATCTTGTATCTTATACTCCAGTCCAATCCCTGTCTGAAGAGTTGGTTTTGGGAATGGTTCCAGTCTTGAGTTAACAGAAAGTCTGGGGTCCATGACCTCTGGTGTCCTTCTAGTCTCAGTCAGACCATTAAGTATGGTCTTTTTTCGAGAATTTGAGGTCTGCATCCCACTGCTCTCCTGCTCCCTCAGGTGTTCTCTGTTGTGTTCCCTGTCAGGACAGTCATCGGTTGTGACCGGGCACCATCTAGTTCTTCTGGTCTCAGACTAATGTAGTCTCTGCTTTATGTGGCCTTTTCTGCCTCTTGGGCTCATAAATACCTTGGGTCTTTTGTGTTCTTCATTCTGCTTTGCTCCAGGTGGATTGAGACCAATTGACGCTTCTTAGATGGCCACTTGTTAGCGTTTAAGGAGCCAGACACCACTCGCCAAAGTGGGATGCAGTATGTTTCCTTAGAAGATTTTCTTATGAAAATTGACTTAGATGTCCCCTGAAACCATGGTTCCCAAGCCCCCAACCCAGCTATGCTGGCTTTCAAAGCATTCAGTTTATTCAGGAAACTTCTTTGCTTTTGGTTTAGTCCAGTCGTGCTGACCTTTCTTGTATTTTGTGTTGTTTTTCCCTTCACCTAAAACAGTTCTTATCTACTATCTAATTAGTGAAAACCCCTCTCCCTCTCTCCCCACTCTCGTAACCATCAAAGAATATTCTTTTCTCATTTTAAACTATGTCTCAAGTTTTATAACAGTCATCTTATACAACATTTATCCTTTTGCTGTTGACTAATTTCACTCAGCATAATGTCTTCCAGATTCCCCCATGTTATGAAATGTTTTACAGATTCATCACTGTTCTTTATCGAAGTGTAGTATTCTACATAAAAAAAAAAAAAAATTATTTATCCATTCATCATTGATGGGCACCTTAGTTACATCCATCTTTTTGCTATTGTAAACAGTGCTGCAATGAACATGGGTATGCATGTATCTGTTCTTATAAAGGCTCTTATTTCTCTAGGATATATTCCAAGAAGCAGGATTGTTGGATCCTATGGTAGTTCTATTTCTAGTTTTTTAAGGAAGCGCCAAATTGATTTTCAATTTGGTTGTTCCATTTTACATTCCCACCAGTGGTATATAAGTGTTTCAATCTCTCCACAACCTCTCCAACATTTACTATTTTGTGTTTTTTGGATTAATGTCAGCCTTGCTGAAGTGAGATGGAATCTCACTGTAGTTTTGATTTACATTTCTCTTTTAATGGCTAATGATCATGAGCATTTCCTCATGTACCTGTTAGCTACCTCAAAGCCTTCTTTAGTGAAGTGTCTGTTGATATCCTTTGCCCATTTTTTAGCTGGGTTATTTGTCTCTTTGTTGTTGAGGTTTTGCAGTATCGTGTAGATTTTAGAGACCAGACACTGATCAGAAATGCCATAGCTAAAAACTTTTTCCCAGCCTGTAGGTAATGCTTTGACTCTTTTGGTGAAGTCTTTGGATGAGCATAGGTGTTTGATTTTTAGGAGTTCCCAGTTTTCTAGTTTCTCTTCATCATTTTTAGTAATGTTTTGTATCCTGTCTATGCCATGTATTAGAGATCCTAGTATTGTCCCTATTTTTTCTTCCATGATCTTTATCATTTTAGATTTTATATTTACGTCCTTGATCCCTTTTGAGTTTGTTTTTGTGCATGGTGTGAGGTATGGTCTTGTTTCTTTTTTTGTAGGTGGATATCCAGTTATGCTAGCACCATTTGTTAAAAAGATTATCTTTTCTTCATTTAACTGACTTTGGGCCTTTGTCAAATATGAGCTGCTCATATGTGGATGGATTTATGTCTGGATTCTCAATTCTGTTCCATTGGTCTATGAATCTCTTGTTGTACTAGTACCAGGGTGTGACTACTGTGACAGTATAATAGGTTCTAAAATCAGGCAGAGTGAGGCTTCCCACTTTGTTCTTCTTTTTCAATAATGCTTTACTTATCTGGAACCTCTTCCACTTCCATATGAAGTTGGTGATTTGTTTCTCCACTTGATTAAAAAATCTCCTTAACATAGAAAATGACAGAATACTACCTAACTCATTCTATGAAGCCACCATTTCCCTGATACCAAAACCAGGTAAAGACATCACAACAAAAGAAAATTACAGACCTATACCCCTCATGAACATGGATGCAAAAATCCTCAACAAAATTCTAGCCATTGGAATTCAACAACATATCAAAAAATTAATCAACCATGACAAAGTGGGATTTATACCAGGTACACAAGGCTGGTTTAATATTAGAAAAACCACTAATGTAATCCACCATATAAATAAAACAAAAGATAAAAACCACATGATCTTATCAATTGATGCAGAAAAGGCATTCGACAAAGTCCAACATACATTTATGATAAAAACTCTCACCAAAATAGGAATTGAAGGAAAATTCCTCAACATAATAAAGGGCATCTATACAAAGCCAACAGCCAACATCATTCTAAATGGAGAGAGCCTGAAAGCATTTCCCTTGAGAACGGGAACCAGACAAGGATGCCCTTTATCACCGCTCTTATTCAACATTGTGCTAGAGGTCCTAGCCAGAACAATTAGGCTAGACAAAGACATAAAGGGTATCTGGATTGGCAAGGAAGAAGTAAAATTATCTCTATTTGCAGATGACATGATCTTATACACAGAAAACCCTAAGGAATCCTCCAGAAAACTACTGAAACTAATAGAAGAGTTTGGCAGAGTCTCAGGTTATAAGATAAACATACAAAAATCACTTGGATTCCTCTACATCAACAAAAAGAACATCAAAGAGGAAATAAACAAATCAATACCATTCACAGTAGCCACCAAGAAGATAAAATACTTAGGAAGAAATCTTACCAAGGATGTAAAAGGCCTATACAAAGAAAACTACAGAGTACTACCACAAGAAACTAAAAAGGACCTACATAAGTGGAGAAACATACCTTGCTCATGGATAGGAAGACTTAACATAGTAAAAATGTCTATTCTACCAAAAGCCATCTATACATACAATGCAATTCCGATCCAAATTCCAATGTCATTTTTTAATGTGATGGAGAAACAAATCAACTTCATATGGAAGGGAAAGAAGCCTCGGATAAGCAAAGCATTACTGAAAAAGAAGAAGGAAGTGGGAGGTCTCACTCTACCTGATTTCAGAACATATTATACAGCCACAGTAGTCAAAACAGCCTGGTACTGGTACAACAACAGACACATAGACCAATGGAACAGAATTGAGAACCCAGATATAAATCCATCCACATATGAGCAGCTGATATTTGACAAAGGCCCAATGTCAGTTAATTGGGGAAAAATTAGTCTTTTTAACAAATGGTGCTGACATAACTGGATATCCATTTGCAAAAAAATGAAACAGGATCCATACCTCACACCATGCACAAAAACTAACTCCAAGTGGATCAAAGACCTAAACATAAAGACTAAAATGATAAAGATCATGGAAGAAAAAATAGGAGCCCTAATACAAGGCATAAACAGAACACAAAACATTACCAAAAATGACGAAGAGAAACCAGATAACTGGGAGCTGCTAAAAATCGAACACCTATGCTCATCTAAAGACTTCACCAAAAGAGTAAAAAGACCACCTACAGATTGGGAAAGAATTTGCAGCTATGACATCTCCGACCAGCGCCTGATCTCTAAAATCTATATGATTCTGTCAAAACTCAACCACAAAAAGACAAACAACCCAATCAAGAAGTGGGCAAAGGATATGAACATGCACTTCACTAAAGAAGATATTCAGGCAGCTAACAGATACATGAGAAAATGCTCTCGATCATTAACCATTAAAAAAATTTTTTTTTTTATTAGCCATTAGAGAAATGCAAATTAAAACTACGATGAGATTCCATCTCACTCCAACAAGGCTGGCATTAATCCAAAAAACACAAAATTATAAATGTTGGAGAGGCTGAGGAGAGATTGGAACTCTTATACACTGCTGGTGGGAATGTAAAGTGGTCCAACCACTTTGGAAATCTATCTGGAGTTATCTTAAACAGTTAGAAATAGAACTACCATACAACCCAGAAATCCCACTCCTCGGAATATACCCTAGAGAAATAAGAGCCTTCACACAAACAGATATATGCACACCCATGTTTATTGCAGCTCTGTTTACAATAGCAAAAAGCTGGAAGCAACCAAGGTGTCCATCAATGGATGAATGGTAAAATAAATTGTGGTATAGTCACACAATGGAATACTACGCATCGATAAAGAACAGTGACGAATCTGTGAAACATTTCATAACATGGAGGAACCTGGAAGGCATTATGCTGAGTGAAATTAGTCAGAGACAAAAGGACAAATATTGTATAAGACCACTATTATAAGATCTTGAGAAATAGTATAAACTGGGAAGACCACATACTTTTGTGGTTATGAGGGGGGGAGGGGGGCAGGGAGGGAGGGTGGGAGAGGGTTTTTTACTGATTAGTTAGTAGATAAGAATTGCTTTAGGTGAAGGGAAGGACAATACTCAATACATGGAAGGTCAGCTCAACTGGACTGGACCAAAAGCAAAGAAGTTTCCGGGATAAACTGAATGCTTCAAAGGCCAGCGGAGCAATGGCGGGGGTTTGGGGACCATGGTTTAAGGGGACTTCTAAGTCAATTGGCATAATAAACTCTATTATGAAAACATTCTGCATCCCACTTTGAAATGTGGTGTCTGGGGTCTTAAACGCTAACAAGCGGCCATCTAAGATGCATCAATTGGTCTCAACCCACCTGGATCAAAGGAGAATGAAGAACACCAAGGTCACACGATAACTAAGAGCCCAAGAGACAGAAAGGGCCACATGAACCAGAGACCTACATTATCCTGAGACCAGAAGAACTAGTTGGTGCCCAGCCACAACCGATGACTGCCCTGACAGGGAGCACAACAGGGAACCCCTGAGGGAGCAGGAGATCAGTGGGATGCAGACCCCAAATTCTCACAAAAAGACCATACTTAATGGTCTGACTGAGACTAGAGGAATCCCGGCGGTCATGGTCCCCAAACCTTCTGTTGGCACAGGACAGGAACCATTCCCAAAGACAACTCATCAGACATGGAAGGGACTGGACAGTGGGTAGGAGAGAGATGCTGATGAAGAGTGAGCTATTTGTATCAGGTGGACTCTTGAGACTGTGTTGGCATCTCCTGTCTGGAGGGGGGATGGGAGGATAGAGAGAGTTAAAAGCTGGCAAAATTGTCACGAGAGACTGGAAGGGTTGACTCGTTAGGGGGAGAGCAAGTGGGAGTACGGAGTAAGGTGTGTATAAACTTATATGTGACAGTTTGACTTGATTTGTAAACGTTCACTTGAAGCTCAATAAAAGTTAATAAAATAAAAAAAAAAATCTCCTTGGAATTTGGATCAGAATTGCATTAAATCTATAGATGGCTTTTCACAGAATAGACTTTACTACAATGTAAGTCTTCCGATCCATGAGCAAGGTGTGTTTTTCCACTTATGTAGGTCTCTTTTGGTTTCTTGCAGTAGTGTCTTCTAGTTTTCTATGTATAGGTCTTTTGCATGTCTGGTAAGATTTATTTCTAAGTATTTTATCTTCTGGGTGGCTACTGTAAATGGCATTGATTTGGTGATTTCATCTGCGATGTTCTTTTTGTTGGTGGAGAGGGATCCAAATCGTTTTTTTTTTTAATAATTTTTATTGTGCTCTAAGTGAAAGTTTACAAATCAAGTCAGTCTCTCACATATAAACTTATATACACCTTACTACATACTCCCATTTACTCTCCCCCTAATGAGTCAGCCTGCTCCCTCCTATTCTCTTCTTTCATGACCGTTTTGCCAGTTTCTAACCCTCTCTACCCTCCCATCTCCCCTCTAGACAGGAGATGCCAACACAGTCTCAAGGGTCCATCTGATACAAGTGGCTCACTCAACATCAGCATCTCTCTCCAACCCATTGTCCAGTCCAATCCATGTCTGATGAGTTGTCTTTGGGAATGGTTCCTGTCCTGGGCCAATGGAAGGTTTGGGGACCATGACCGCTGGGATTCTCCTAGTCTCAGTCAGACCATTAAGTCTGGTCTTTTTATGAGAATTTGGGGTCTGCATTCCACTGTTCTCCTGCTCCCTCAGGAGTTCTCTGTTGTGCTCCCTGTCATGGCAGTCATCGGTTGTGGCTGGGCGCTATCGAGTCCTTCTGGTCTCAGGATGATGTAAGTCTTTAGTTCATGTGGCCCTTTCTGTCTCTTGAGCTCATAATTATCTTGTGACCTTGGTGTTCTTCATTCTCCTTTGATCCAGGTGGGTTGAGACCAACTGATGCATCTTATATGGCCACTTGTTAGCATTTAAGGCCCCAGACGCCACACTTCAAAGTGGGATGCAGAATGTTTTCTTAATAGAATTTATTTTGCCAATTGACTTAGACGTCCCCTGAAGTGGTAGTCCCCAAACCCCAGCTCTTGCTCAGCTGATCTTCGAAGCATTCACTTTATTCAGGAAACTTCTTTCCTTTTGGTCCAGTCCAGTTGTGCTGACCTTGCCTGTATTGAGTGTTGTCCTTCCGTTCACCTAAAGTAGTTCTTGTCTAGTATCTAATCAGTAAATAATCCTCTCACAAATTAGTCACTGCTCTTTATCGATGTGTACTATTCCACTGTGTGAATATACCATAATTTATTTATCCATTCATCTGTTGATGGACACCTTGGTTGCTTCCAGCTTTTTGCTATTGTAAACAGTGCTGCAATAAACATGGGTGTGAATATACCTGTTCCTGTAAAGGCTCTTAGTTCTCTAGGATATATTCCGAGGAGTGGGATTTCTGGGTTGTATGGTAGTTCTATTTCTAACTTTTTAAGGAAACACCAGATAGATTTCCAAAGTGGTTGTACCATTTTACATTCCCACCAGCAGTGTATAAGAGTTCCAATCTCTCCAACATTTATAATTTTGTGTTTTTTGGATTAATGCCAGCCTTGTTGGAGTGAGATGGAATCTCATGTAGTTTTAATTTGCATTTCTCTAATGGCTGATGATCGAGAGCATTTTCTCATGTATCTGTTAGCCACTTGAATATCTTCTTTAGTGAAGTGTGTGTTCATATACTTTGCCCAATTTTTGATTGGGTTGTTTGTCTTTTTGTGGTTGAGTTTTAACAGAATCATATAGATTTTAGAGATCAGGCGCTGGTCGGAGATGTCATAGCTGAAAATTCTTTCCCAGTCTGTAGGTGGTCTTTTTACTCTTTTGATGAAGTCTTTAGATGAGCATAGGTGTTTGATTTTTAGCAGCTCCCAGTTATCTGGTTTCTCTTCGTCATTTTTAGTAATGTTTTGTATTCTGTTTATGCCTTGTGTTAGGGCTCCTAAGGTTGTCCCTATTTTTTCTTCCATGATCTTTATTGTTTTATTCTTTACGTTTAGGTCTTTGATTCACTTGGAGTTAGTTTTTGTGCATGGTGTGAGGTATGGATCCTGTTTCATTTTTTTGCAAATGGATATCCAGTTATGTCAGCACCATTTGTTAAAAAGACTAATTTTTCCCCAATTAACTGACACTGGGCCTTTGTCAAATATCAGCTGCTCATATGTGGATGGATTTATATTTGGGCTTTCAATTCTGTTCCACTGGTCTATGTGCCTGTTGTACCAGTACCAGGCTGTTTTGACTACTGTGGCTGTATAATATGTTCTGAAATCAGGTAGAGTGAGACCTCCCACTTCCTTCTTCTTTTTCAGTAATGCTTTGCTTATCCGAGGCTTCTTTCCCTTGCATATGAAGTTGATTTGTTTCTCCATCACATTAAAAAATGACATTGGAATTTGGATCCGAATTGCATTGTATGTATAGATGGCTTTTGGTAGAATAGACATTTTTACTATGTTAAGTCTTCCTATCCATGAGCAAGGTATGTTTCTCCACTTATGTAGGTCCTTTTTAGTTTCTTGTGGTAGTACTCTGTAGTTTTCTTTGTATAGGCCTTTTACATCCTTGGTAAGATTTCTTCCTAAGTATTTTATCTTCTTGGTGGCTACTGTGAATGGTATTGATTTGTTTATTTCCTCTTTGATGTTCTTTTTGTTGATGTAGAGGAATCCAAGTGATTTTTTGTATGTTTATCTTGTAACCTGAAACTCTGCCAAACTCTTCTATTAGTTTCAGTAGTTTTCTGGAGGATTCCTTAGGGTTTTCTGTGTATAAGATCATGTCATCTGCAAATAGAGATAATTTTACTTCTTCCTTGCCAATCCAGATACCCTTTATGTCTTTGTCTAGCCTAATTGTTCTGGCTAGGACCTCTAGCACAATGTTGAATAAGAGCGGTGATAAAGGGCATCCTTGTCTGGTTCCCGTTCTCAAGGGAAATGCTTTCAGGCTCTCTCCATTTAGAATGATGTTGGCTGTTGGCTTTGTATAGATGCCCTTTATTATGTTGAGGAATTTTCCTTCAATTCCTATTTTGCTGAGAGTTTTTATCATGAATGAGTGTTGAACTTTGTCAAATGCCTTTTCTGCATCAACTGATAAGATTATGTGGTTTTTGTCTTTTATTTATATGGTGGATTACATTAGTGGATCCACCAGGTGCTCCTTGGAAACTCTATGGGGCAGTTCTCTGTCCTTTAGGGTCGATATGAGTCTGAATCGACTGGACAGCGCTGGGTGTTTTTCAGTTTTACGTTAATGGTTTTTCTAATATTGAGCCAAAACGTGCCTACCTGGTATAAGTCCCACTTGGTCATGGTGGATTATTTTTTTAATATGTTGTTGAATTCTATTGGCTAGAATTTTGTTGAGGATTTTTACATCTATGTTCATGAGGGATATACATCTGTAATTTTCTTTTTTTGTGGTGTCTTTACCTGGTTTTGGTATCAGGGATATTCTGGCTTCATAGAATGAGCTAGGTAGTATTCCATCATTTTGTATGCTTTGAAATACCTTTAGTAGTGGTGGTGTTAACTCTTCTCTGAACGTCTGGTAGAACTCTGCAGTTAAGCCGTCTGGGCCAGGGCTTTTTTTTTGTTGGGAGTTTTTTGATTACCTTTTCAATCTCTTCTTTTGTTATGGGTCTATTTAGTTGTTCTACTTCTGATTGTGTTAGTTTAGGCAGGTAGTGTTTTTCTAGGAATTCATCCATTTCTTCTAGGTTTGCAAATTTGTTAGAGTACAATTTTTTGTAATAATCTGATATGATTCTTTTAATTTCAGTTTGGTCTGTTGTGATATGGCCCATCTCATTTCTTATTCAGGTTATTTGTTTCCTTTCCTGTATTTCTTTAGTCAGTCTGGCCAATGGTTTATCAATTTTGTTAATTTTTTCAAAGAACCAGCTTTTGGCTTTGTTAATCCTTTCAATTGTTTTTCTGTTCTCTAATTCATTTAGTTCAGCTCTAATTTTTATTATTTGTTTTCTTCTGGTGCCTGATGGATTCTCTTGTTGCTCGCTTTCTATTTGTCCAAGTTGTGGGGACAGTTCTCTGATTTTGGCTCTTTTTTCTTTATGTATGTGTGCAATTATCGATATAAATTGACCTCTGAGCACTGCTTTTGCTGTGTCCCAGAGGTTTTGATAGGAAGTGTTTTCATTCTCGTTGCATTCTCCGAATTTCTTTATTCCCTCCTTAATATCTTCTATAACCCAGTCTTTTTTGAGCAGGGTATTGTTCAGTTTCCAAATATTTGATTTCTTTTCCCTGATTTTTCTCTTATTGATTTCTACTTTTATGGTCTTTTGGTGTGAGAAGATGCTTTCTAATATTTCGATGTTTTGGATTCTGTGAAGGTTTGTTTTATGACCTAATATGTGATCTATTCTAGAGAATGTTCCATGTGCACTAGGAAAAAAAGTATACTTTGCAGCTGTTGGGTGGAGTGTTCTGTGTAAGTCTATGAGGTCAAGTTGGTTGATTGTAGCATTTAGATCTTCTGTGTCTCTATTGAGCTTCTTACTGGAAGTCCTATCCTTCTCTGAAAGTGGTGTTTTGAAGTCTCCTACTACAATTGTGGAGGTGTCTATCTCACTTTTCAAATCTATTAAAGTTTGTTTTGTGTATCTTGCAGCCCGGTCATTGGGCCATAAATATTTAATATGGTTATATCTTCCTGGAAAATTGTCCCTTTTATCATTATGT
The DNA here is from genome assembly GCF_030014295.1 of Loxodonta africana. Classification (NCBI taxonomy): domain Eukaryota; kingdom Metazoa; phylum Chordata; class Mammalia; order Proboscidea; family Elephantidae; genus Loxodonta; species Loxodonta africana. The sequence continues at coordinate 110,763,867 of NC_087344.1, forward strand.
AGTGTCCTTCTTTATCCTTTGTGGTGGATTTAACTTTAAAGTCTATTTTATCAGAAATTAATATTGCCACTCCTGCTCTTTTTTGATTGTTTTTTGCTTAATATATTTTTTTCTATCCTTTGAGTTTTAGTTTGTTTGTGTCTCTAAGTCTAAGATGTGTCTCTTGTAGCCAGCATATAGACGGATCGTGTTTCTTTATCCAGTCTGAGACTCTCTGTCTCTTTATTGGTGCATTTAGTCCATTTACTTTCAGCATAATTATAGATACGTATGAGTTTTTTTTTTTTTTTAGTTTAGTGCTGTCATTTCCATGTCTTTTTGTGTGTGTTGTTGATAATTTTGTTTTTCCACTTACTTTTTTGTGGTGAGACGTTTTTCTTTGTAAATTGTGTGTTCCTCATTTTCGTAGTAGTTGAATTTATGTTTGCTGAGTCATTATGTTTTTCTTGGTTTTTATTCTGAATTATGGAATTGTTAGACCTCTTTGTGGTTACCTTAATATTTACCCCTATTTTTCTAAGTAAAAACCTAACTTGTATTGTCCTATATCGCCTGGTTTTCCTCTCCATATGGAAGATCTATGCCTCCTGTATCTAGTCCCTCTTTTGGATTATTGTGATCTTTTACATAATGACTTCAATGATTTCCTGTTTTGAGCATGTTTTTTCTTTTTGAAATAAATCTTGTCTTGTTTTTGTGATTTCCCTATTTGAGTTGATATCAGGATGTTCTGTTCTGTGACCTTGTGTTGTGTTGGTATCTGATATTATTGACTTTCTGACCAATTTCCTTTAATAATTCTCACAGCTTTGGTTTGGTTTTTGCAAATTCTCTAAGCTTGTGTTTATCTGTAAATGTTTTAATTTCATATTCCTATTTGAGAGAGAGTTTTGCTGGATATATGATCCTTGGCTGGCAGTTCTTCTCCTTCAGTGCTCTATATATGTCATCCCATTACCTTCTTGACTACATGGTTTCTGCTGAGTAAAAAGTCTGAACTTATTGATTCTCATTTGTAGGTGACTTTTCTTTATCCGTGGCTGCTTTTAAAATTTTCTCTTTATCTTTGGTTTTGGCAAGTTTGATAATAATATGCCTTGGTGATTTTCTTTTTGGATCAATCTTATATTGGGTTTGATGAACATCTTAGACAGACATCCTTTTGTCTTTCTTGATGCCAGGGAAATTTTCTGCCAACAGATCTTCAACTATTCTCTCTGTATTTTCTGTTATCCCTCCCTATTCTGGAACTCCAATCACGTGCAAGTTATTCTTAGGGTTTCTTCATTTTTAAATTCTTTTATCTGATTTTTCTTCAACTCTATTGATGTCAATTGCCTTATCCTCCAGCTCCCCCACTCTGCTTTCCAATTGCTTGATTCTGCTCCTCTGACTTCCTATTGAGTTCCCTAATTCTGTAATTTTACTGTTAATCTTTTTCGATTTCTGAGTGCTGTCTCTCTATGGATTCTTGCAGCTTATTAATTTTTCCACTATGTTCTTGAATAATCTTTTTGATTTCTTCAACTGCTTTATCAGTATGTTCCTCGGCTTTTTCTGTAGATGGCCTTATTTCATTTCTGAGGTCATCCCTGATGTCTTGAAGCATTCTGTATATTAGTTTTTTATATTCTGCATCTGGCAATTCCAGGATTGTATCTTCATTTGGGAAAGATTTTGATTCTTTAATTTGGGGAGTTGTAGAAGCAATCACGATCTGCTTCTTTATGTGGTTTGATATCGACTGCTGTCTCGGAGCCATCTATAAGATATTGTAATGATTTATTTTATATTTGCTCACTAAGTCTTATCTTGTTTTGTTTTGTTTCAGTATACCCAGATGGGCTACTAGATTGCACTGTCTTGATTGTTGTAGCCTTTGAATCACTTATGCCCTATTACCAGCTGGTTTGGGCTATTACCAGGTATATAAGCCTAAGAGTCTATTCACTATTATTGAATAGAATCAGCTTAGGTGTTCTGATTTTGGGTCACCAAGAGTGTGGTGTAGACTGTCACCTATTAACTTAGAGGAGTAGTGGTGATAGTTGTGCGCTCCAGATTCTAGTAGCAGCAGGGGATCACACTCTAGGGGGGCAGGATGCTGACAGCCTTCCCCCACATGCCAGTGAGGTAGGTGTGTCTCTATTCATAAAGCACTTTGGTGGGTGGGCTCTGCAGCTGTACCTTAGGCACCCAATGCTTGTACCTCTAAAGATTGGTAGGCATTAGTATCCTGAGACCTCTTTGGCAGGTGGCTAGGTGGTTTGGGTGCAGCTTCAGCCCTCAGTTCCCCATTGTGGATCACTGAGGGCTCTGTTTAATAGGTAGAGGTATCAGACCCGGAAAACTTGCCTTTCCAGTGATCTGCTAAAACAATTACAGTCAGATCTCTATCAGAATTGCCTTTGCATTATAATAGCCACCTTGGTTTTGGGTTGTTCCCTGTAGGGATGAAATCCAAGGACTGTGGATCTCATATGCTTGGCTGGAGCTGGTTCTGTATTTTTATTTCAGTTCAGGGAAGTCAGGGAAGGATTTTTCATCCCTGAGTTGTTGGTAGCTGCTTCTCTCAGGCCAGGAGAATGGGTTAGAAAAAAAAGAAAACGAAAAAAAAAAAAACACAGAGCACTTCACTCCCCGGCCCAGGAAATTCCGATGTTAATGAAGCCACCTGGGGCAGGGAGGGGAGGGATCAAATGGATAGGAGAGAGTAGCACCCAGCAATATAGACAAAATTACTTATCTTGCTTGGTGATGACTGTTTTACCTGAGATTCCTGAAGGGCGTGTAGCCTGGCTGGGTCAAGATTGCCCCGATGGTCAGGCCCACCTCCCTTGCTTGTGCTGTCTCAGAAGCCCTGGTCAGCTCCTCTGCTCCCAGTCCAAAACCCAGTGCCAATGTTCCTCTGCTGGGATGCCGCACTTCAGGCTCCAAAACCAATCGCTGCCTCCCGGTGACTTCTCTTCCTGTCAGCCACGTCGTTGGGCTGCCTGCATGTGCTGGCTGGGCTTCCCCTGAGTTCACTTCAGGGGGCTAGGGCTGTGTCCCGTGCTTGCACCATCTCAGAAAGCTGTGCTCAGCTCCCCTGCACTCAGTCCAAAGCCCAGTGCCAAGGTTTTCCGACTGGGACTCTGGCTCCAGGCTCCGAAAACAGTCGCTGCTTCCCCGTGGTTGCTCGTTCACTCGTTAGCCACGTCAGTGTGCAGCCTGCTTGCACTGGCTGAGTCACTACTGAGGTTACCCCAGGTGGCTAGGGGTTAGGGCTTTGTCCTGTGCCTGCCCTGCCTCAGCAAGCTGCAATCAGCCCTGCCACTCAGCACCCGGGAACGGAGAGGGCTCTAGGCTGTGGAGCGGGACGCCAGTTCCAGAAGTGGTAGCTGCTTCAGGGCACGGCTGTTCGTTCCCCTGTCACTCAGGTCAACTCTTTAGATCTGTATTTGATGGTCAGGGTTCGTAGATTGTCATGCATGTGATCGATTCACTTGTTTTTCTGAGTCTTTGTTGCAAGAGGGATCCACGGTAGTGTCTACCTAGTCAGCCATCTTGGCCTTTTTTTTTTGTATGTTTATCTTGTATCCCGATACTCTGCTGAACTCTTCTATTAGTTTCAGTAGTTTTCTTGAGGATTCTTTAGGGTTTTCTGTGTATGAGATCATGTCATCTGCAAATAGTGATAATTTTACTTCTTCCTTGCCAATCTGGATGTCCTTTATTTCTTTATCTAGTCTAATTGCTCTGGCTAGGACCTCCAGCTCAATAAGAGTGGTGATAAAGGGCATCCTTGTCTGGTTCCTGATCTCAAGGGGAATGCTTTCAGATTCTCTCCATTTAGGATGATGTTGGCTGTTGGTTTTATATAAATGCCCTTTATTATGTTCAGGAATTTTCATTCTATTCCTATTTTGCTGAGAGTTTTTATCATGAATGGCTGTTGAACTTTGTCAAATGTCTTTTCTGCATCTATTGATAAAATCATGCGATTCTTGTCTTTTGTTTATTTATGTGATGGACTATAGTAATTGTTTTTCTAATGTTGAACCATCCCTGCATGCCTGCTATGAATTCCACTTAGTCATGGTGAATTATTTTTTTGATATGTTGTTGAATTCTATTGGCTAGAATTTTGTTGAGGATTTTTGCATCTAAGTTCATGAGGGATACCCACACCACAAAAAAAAAGAAAATTACAGAGGGATAGAGGTCTGTAATTTTCTTTTTTTTGTGGTGTCTTTACCTGGTTTTGGTATTAGGGATATGCTGGGTTCATAGATGAGTTTGGGAGTATTCCATCCTTTTGTGTCTTCTGAAATACCTTTAGTAGTAGTGGTATTAACTCTTTTGCAGTGAAGCCATTCAGGCCCGTGCTTTTATTTTGTTGGGAGTTTTTTGATTACCTTTTCCATCTCTTCTTTTGTTATGGGTCTATTTAGTTGTTCTACCTCTGTTTGTGTTAGGTTAGGTAGGTAGTGTGTTTCTAGGAATTCATCCTTTTCTTCTAGGTTTTCAAAATTGTTAGAGTACAATTTTTATAATAATCTGATATGATTCTCTTAATTTCAGTTGGATCTGTTGTAATATTGCCCATCTCATTTCTTATTTGGGTTATTTGCTTCCTCTCCTGTTTTTCTTTTGTCAGTTTGGCCAAAAGTTTATTAATATTGCTAATTTTTTCAAAGAACCAGCTTTTGGTCTTTTAACTCTTTCAATTGTTTTTCTGTTTTCTATTTTATTTAGTTCTGCTCTAATTTTTATTATTTCCTTCCTTCTGCTGCCTGAAGGCTTCTTTTGTTACTCTCTTTCTGTTTGTTCAAGTTGTAGGGATAATTCTTTGATTTTGTTCCTTTCTTCTCTTTGTATGTGAGCATGTATTGATATAAATTGACCTCTGAGCACTGTTTTCACTGTGTCCCAAAGGTTCTGATAGCAAGTGTTTTCATTCTCGTTTGATCTTATGAATTTCTTTATTCCATCCTTAATGTCTTCTATAACCCAGTTTTTGGGGGCAGGGTACTGTTCAGTTTCCAAGTGTTTGATTTCTTTCCCCTGTTTTTTGTGTTATTTATTTCTACTTTTATGGCCTTATGGTCAGAGAAGATGCTTTGTAATATTTCAATGTTTTGGATTCTGCTGAGGCTTGCTTTATGACCTAATATGTGGTGTACTCTAGAGAATGTTCCATGTGGACTAGAAATAAAGTTTTCTTGGCTGCCGTTGGGTGGAGTGTTCTGTATATGTCTATAAGGTCAAGTTGATTGTTTGTGGCATTTAGATCTTCCATGTCTTTACTGAGCTTCTTTCTGCATCTCCTGTCCTTCACTGAAAGTGGTATGTTGAATTCTGCTAGGATAACTGTGGAGCTATCTCACTTTTCAGTGCTGTTAGAGTTTGCTTTATGTATCTTGCAGGCCTGTCATTGGGTGCATAAATATTTAATATGGTTATATCCTCCTGGTACATTGTCCCTTTAATCATTATATACTGTCCTTCCTTATCTTTTATGATCTATTTAACTTTAAAGTCTATTTTGTCAGAAATTAATATTGCCACTCCTGCTCTTTTTTGATTGTTGTTTGCTTGATGTATTTTTTTTGAGTTTTAGTTTTTTTGTGTCTCTAAGTCTAAGGTGTGTCTCCTGTAGGCAGCATATAAATGGATCGTGTTTTTTTTAATCCATTCTACCACTCTGTGTCTCTTCATTTGTGCATTTAGTCCATTAACATTCAGCATAATTATGGATAGGTACGAGTTTAGTGCTGTCATTTTGATGTCTTTTTTGAGTGTGCTGTTAACAGTTTCTTTTTCCCACTTACTTTTTTGTGCTGTAGAGTTTATATTTATGTATTGTCTTTTCCTCTTCTTTGTTGTTGCTGATTTTTTTTTTCTAGGGAGTCTCTATTTTTTTCTTGTATTTTATTTTTATGAGTAGGATAGTTAATCTGTTTCATGGTTACCTTAATATTTGCCCCTATTTTTCTAAGTTTAAACCTAACTTTTATTTCTTTATATCGACTTGTCTTCCTCTCCATATGAAAGATATATGACTATGTTTCTTAATCCCTCTTTATTATTTTAAAGCTGTCTTCTTTTACATAATGACATTGCTGTTTCCCTGTTTTGAGTGTTTTTTTATCTTGACTTATGTTTGTGCTTCTCCTGTCCGGGTTGACTTCTGATTGCTCTGCCCAATGTTCTAGTCTTGGGTTGATACCTGATATTATTGATTTTGTAACCAAAGAACTCCCTTTAGTATTTCTTGTAGTTTTTGGTTTGGTTTTTACAAATTCCCTGAACTTCTGTTTATCTGGAAATGTCCTAATTTCACCTTCATATTTGAGAGACAGTTTTACTGGATATATGATTCTTGGCTGGCAATTTTTTTCCTTCAATGCTTTATATATGTCATCCCACAGCCTTCTTGCCTGCATGGTTTCTGCTAAGTAGTCCGAGATTATTCTTATTGGCTCTTCTTTGTAGGTGACTTTTCGTTTGCCCTAGCTGCTCTTAAAATTCTCTCTTTATCTTTGGTTTTGGCAGGTTTAATTATAATATGTCTTGTTGATTTTCTTTTAAAACCTACCTTAAGAGGAGTCCAATGAGCATCTTGAATTGATATCTTCTCATCTTTCACGGTATCAGGGAAGTTTTCTGCTAACAAATCTTCAACAATTCTCTCTGTATTTTCTGTTATCCCTCCCTGTTCTGGTACTCCAAACACTCGTAGGTTATTTCTCTTGATAGAGTCCCACAAAATTCTTAAGTTTTCTTCATCTTTTTAAATTCTTTCATCTGATTTTTCTTTGAATATTTGGTGCCAAGTGCTTTATCTTCGAGGTCACCAATTCTGCCTCCTACTTGCTCAATTCTCCTCCTCTGACTTTCTTTTAAGTTGTCTAATCCTGTAACTTTACTGTTAATCTTCTGAATTTCTGATTGCTCTCTTTCAATGGATTCTTGCAGCTTATTAAATTTTTCATTATGTTCTTGAATAACCTTTATAATTTCTTCAACTGTTTTGTATGTGTGTTCCTTGGCTTGTTCTGCATATTGCCTGATCTTCTTCTGATGTCTTGAAGAACTCTGTGTATTTGTCTTTTGAATTTTGCGTCTGGTAATTCCAGGAAGGCACCTTCATCCAGAAGCTCCTTTGATTCTCTGTTTTGAGAGCTTTTTGCAGTGATCATGGTCTGTTTCTTTATGTGGTTTGGTGTGCTCTGTTGCCTCTGAGCCATCTATAAGTTATCGTATTAGTTTATTTTATGTCACTTTCTGTACCCTAGGTTCTTGCTTTTTGTTTTGATATGCTCAAATGGGTTGCTTGAGTGGGCTGGCTTGATTATTTTTGCCTTTGAAGCTCTGACTTCCTGTCCCCAGGTGGCTAGAGCTGTTATCAGGTATATGAGCTTATAAGTTCAATCCACTTTTCTTGTGTGGATTCAGCTCAAGTGTCCAGGTAGCTGGTCATCAAGTATGTGGTACAGGCTCTGTCCTACAGTCTTAGTGGGGAGTGGTGTTTGGTGTAGGTACTGGTATCTCATTGCAACAGGGGGTCACAGTCTGAACAAGGCAGGGGGCTGAGAACTGTCTTCCAAGTGTCTCTGAGGAAAGCACGTACTTGTTCCCTAGTGTATACTGGTGGGTGCATTCTGCAGACAGACAATGGGCACCCAATCTTTTGGTTGTAAGGAGTGGGAGGTACCAGTTATCCTTGGACCCATGTTACAGTTGGCTTGGTGACCTAAGTGGAGCGACCAGTCCTCATGTCCCTGATTGGGGTACATGAGGACCATGTTTAACAGGCAAACAGGTGTCAAATATCAAACACCCACCTCTCCACCACACAGCTTAAACCATTGTAGTCTGCAGCAAGGGCCTATTCTCCTGAAATAGGCCCACACAGGTCCATGCAGGGAGGAAATGTATTCAAAGTCCATGGACTGTTTATGCCTGGATAGATGCTGCTTCTGTCCTGAGCTCCCCAGGTTAGTAGAGCTGGCAAGTTATCCTTTCCCCTTGTTGTGAATTTAGTCCTTCTCCAAGTCCAGGAGCATGGCTCAGGGCACTCAAATGGGCTTATCTCAGGCCCAGGGAAATCAACAGCCACTGAACCTGGCTTGAGGCTGGGGTGGGGGGGTGGCATGGTAAAATACACACAAGTACTTAGCTTTTGCCGAGAGTGCCATTCTTCTCTGGGTCTGGAGGTGTGAGTAGCTGGTGCAGCTGGCTGCTTCTCCTTGAGGAAACTGCGGCCAAATGCTACTATCAGCCCACTGCAGCCACTCCCAGGAATGGTGCCTGAGGGATCCCAGTGATTCAGGTCCTGTAACTCCTCTCTGCTTCTGAACCTTTTTTTCCTCCCCCTGCCAATCAGTCCATTTTCTAACTTTGCCTTTGATGTTCAGGACTCCTAGCTTGTCATAAATAAAATCGTTTCACTTAATTTTTGGGTCTTTGTTGTAAGAGGGATTGCTGGAAGCATCTGGCTTTTCCACCATCTTGGCCCTGCCTCTTCTCCTTTACTTTTTAAAGCTAACCCTAACAATTCAGTACCCTCTATCCTCCCAGTATGTTACTGCTCATGTCCTAGCAAGGTCTACCAGCTCTAAGCTATTCAGACCTTCATCTCCATTTGTTCTAAATGGAGATTTAACAATAACGTTTTCTAATTCCCCAGGCACCAATACCTAATTAAGCCAATTCATGTTATAATATTAACAGTTGATATAGCTGAAAGTGTTGCATTCTCTATAAGTAGTGCTATTTTAATCAGGAATGGCCAAAAAGGAAAAAAAGTTCAGATGAGGGTGAAATTTCAGGGCTCAAAAGAAAAATTCTAGGAAGATAGCTGATATCGTGTTGCTTTTAAAGTTGCCAATATCACCACTTGTCTTTTATTTTCAAATATGATTAGTTTTGCTAACCATATTTGAAAATAAATACAACAAATTATCGTTTCAAAAATTATAATAGTGTGATTCAAAAGAATTTATGAACAACTTAAAAATTTTTAACTACTTAATGTCTAACCATTTGTAGATATAATCTGAACTGCTAAACTGTTAAAACTGCCTTGACCTAATTTTTAAAGTTGTGATTGTTTTGGTGTTGAACTTCTGATTGAACAAGATCCCAAAGATATTTAATTTTATATTTCATCAGTTTTTAGACATTCATCTGTGTTTGCAGAGGGTCGATGACAGAGCACCTTGGAGTTTCAAGACTATATCTGTATTTGCATTTCTGCAATATGCCTCATTGTTTTAATAGCAAAGGTGGCCAAATTTTATTCAAGACAAACCTTAGGAAAAAAAAACTGGTCCATTGTATCCAAAAGCCTGTTCTAAGAAGAATTCCCTTCTCTTCCATTTTTTTTTCTTTATGTTAAAATCATGTTCTTCAAAACCTTTAGGCACTACATCACATCTGCATATAATTAAAATCTTTTATCTATTTGAATCATTGTGGCTTGAAATGTAGGTTCTAGGATAAGATATAGGTGGAAACGGGATATAGGTGATGTGGTTTGACATAGGGCATATGGTTTGAAATACAGCAATACCATCAATCTTTAACTATTGATTTCAAAAAATATCTTTCTCCCCATTGTAAAAGAACAAGATTGTTTCCACATAGGCAATTCCTCTTGACAAAGAGAGGTAACTTCACTCATATGTATGTTGCCTATTTGCAAAGATCTTCAATTATTCATAGCTACTGTGATTTTAAATAGAAGAATTACTGTCAAATATTTTGGTAACAACAGAATAAATCCTGGAATTAAAATCTGAAATTCCGAATTCAAGTCAGGGCAACTGGGTATCTTCCTGAGATGAGCCTTTATGCTTTTCTTTTTTTTTTGTAGTAAGTGTAGAAAACATTATCAAACAGATAGGTTTCAGTAAGGATTTACTAAACTAGTATATATGGAAGTACTGTGTTAATTGGATCAAAAAGAACTGGAAACCTACAAAGGATTGCTGTAAATGGATAATCATTGTGTGATTTTTTAAAAGTAGATTTTCAATCAGTATCTAAAATTTTCCACATCACTATCAAATGCAGTGGGCCACCCACCTGGAATACTGAGATGTGGGAAAAACGTTCACGAAGACAAAACTATGAATGAAAGGCAGAGCCAAGATGGCAGGCTAGTCACATTCACTAAGCCATCCCACTGCAACAAAGACCAGAAAAGCCAAGTAAAACAGATACAGATGTCAATCCTGAAACCCTGAGCCTTAAATGCAAAATAGGGAACTAGAGACGTCAATCTGTAAAAGAAGGCAATGTCAGAACAATAAAAGAGGGAATATACAGTTTAGGTATAGAACTTTCAAATGGAGAGGAAGTCAAGGTGACATCAAGTAACAAAAGACTGGTTCAAACTTAGGAAGACAAGGGTAAATTTCAATGTAACCTCAAAGAAAGTTAACAAACCTACTCATCAAAAACACAAATTTACAATAAATGAAAGAAATGAAAACCTACTCATCAAAAACACAAATTTACAATAATGAAAGTAGTGAAAAGAAATTTAACAAAGAAACTCAACACAGGATAGTCAGAGGAACAATGAAAACATCAGCACCACACACACACAAAAAAAAACTATAAAATGATAGCAGTAAACTCACACCTATCTATAATCATACTGAATGTAAACGGCTAAATGAACCCATAAAGAGACAGAGAGTGACACAATTGATTAAAAAAAAAGCATGTCCCATCAATTGACTGTCTACATGAGATACACCTTAGACACATAGACATAAAAATATTAAAAATAAAAGAAGGGAAAAAAATTACATCAAGCAAACAACAACCAAAAAAGAGCAAGAGTGGGAATACTAATCTCAGATAAAATAGACTTGAAGGCAAAATGCACCACAAAAGATAAGGAAGGGCATTATATAATGATTAAAGAGACAATCCATCATGATGATATACCATAATAAATATCTATGCACCCAATGACAGGGCTCCAAAATACATAAAACAATCTCTAATAGCACTGAAAAAAGAAATAAACAGTTCCACAATAACAGTAGGAGACTTCAACACACCACTCTCAGTAAAGGACGGAACATCTAGTAAGAAACTCCACAAACATACAGGAGATCTAAAGGCCACGATCAACCCTCTTGACCTCATAGACATATATAGAACACTCCACCCAACAGCAGCAAAGTATATATTCTTTTCCAGTGCACATGGATCATTCTCTGGAATGGGACATATCTTAGGCTGCAAAGCAATCCTCAACAAAATCCAAAACATTGAAAAAATACAAAGCATCTTCTCTGATCACAATTCCATAAAAGTAGAAATAAATAACAGGAAGAACAAGGGAAAAAAAAATCAAACACATGAAAGTTGAATAACACTTTTCTTAAAAACTACTAGGTAGTAGACGAACTCAAAGATGGAATAAAAATTTCTAGAACCATATGAGAATGAAAACACATCATACCAAAATATTTGGGACACTGCAAAGGCAGTGTTCAGAGATCAGTTTACAGCATAAGTGCACACATCAAAAAAGAATAAAGGGACAAAATCAAAATGTTAGCCTTAATACTGAAACAAATAGAAAGAGACAGCAAGAGAAAACCACAGCCATCAGAAGAAAGGAAATAGTAAAGATTAGAATAGAAATAACCACGAAATAGAGAATAGAAAAACAACAGAAAGAATCAACAAAACCAAAAGTTGGTTCTTTGAAAGGATCGACAAAATTGACAAACTACTGACTAAACTGACAAAAGAAAAACAGGAGAGGATGCAAATAACTGAAATAAGAAATGAAATGGGGGACATTATAACAATTCAAGTGAAATAAAAAGGATCAAAACAGAGTACTATGAAAAACTGCACTCCAAAAAATATGAAAACCTGGAGGAAACTTAAAATTTTCTAGAAACACATTACCTACCTAAACTAACGCAAACTGATCTAGAAAATCTGAACAACCCATAATGAGAGAAAAGATTGAAAAGGTAAAAAAAAACAAAAAACTCCCAACAAAAAAAAGTCCTGGCCCAGATGGCTTCACTAGAGAATTCTATCAAACATTCAGATAAGAACTCTACTTGAAAAAAAGGAAAGGAAAGAATATTTCCAAATTCATTGTATGAAGCCAGCAGAACCATGGTGCCAAAACCAGGCAAAGATACCACAAAAAAAATTACAGACCAATATCTTTCATGAATAAAGATGCAAATATTCTCAACAAAATTCTAGCCAATAGAATTCAGCACCACATAAAAAAATAAATAAATAATACACCACAACAAAATGGGATTCGTACCAGGTATGCAAAGAAGGTTCAACATGATAAAACCAGTTAACAAAATCCACCCTTAAATAAAGTAAAAAAATCACACAATCATCTCAATCAGCACAGAAAAAGTATTCGAAAAAGTTCAACATGCATTTTTGGTAAAAATTCTCTATAGGATAGAAATGATGTTGTTCGGTGCTGTCGAGTCAGTTCCAACACACAGCCCCCCTATGTACAACAGAACAAAACACTGCCTGCTCCTGCACCATCCTCATAACCTTTGTTATGCTTGAGGCCATTGTTGCAGCCACTGTGTCAATCCATCTCGATGAGCGGTCTTCCGCTTTTTTGCTGACCCTTAATTTTTTTTTTTTTTTAACTTTACCAAACATGATGTCCTTCACCAGGGACCGATCTCTCCTGATAACATGTCCAAACTATGTGAGACGAAGTCTCACCATCCTTGCATCTAAGAAACATTCTGGCTGTACTTCTTCCAAGACAGATTTATTTGTTCTTTCGGCAGTCCATGGTATATCCAATATTCTTCGCCAACACCAGAATTAAAAGACATCGACTCTTATTTGGTCTTCCTTATTCATTGTCCAGCTTTTGCATGCATATTAGGTGACTGAAAACACCATGGCTTGGGCCAGGCACGCCTTAGTCTTCAAGGTGAAGTCTTTGCTTTTTAACACTTGAAAGAGCTCTTTTGCAGCAGTTCTGCCCAAGGTAATGCATGGTTTGATTTCTTGACTGCTGCTTCCATGGGGGTTGATTGTGGATCCTAGTTAAATAAAATCCTTGGCAACTTAGTCTTTTCTCTGTTTATCATGATGTTGCTTATTGGTCCAATTGTGAGGATTTTTGTTTTCTTTATGCTGAGTTGTAATCCATACTGAAGGCTGTGGTCTTTGATCTTCATAAGCGCTTCAAGTTCTCTTCACTTTCAGCAAGAAAGGTTGTGTCATCTGTGTAACTCAGGTTATTAATGATTCTACCTCCAATCCTGATGCCGTTCTTCTTCACATAGGCCAGCTTCTTGGGTTATTTACTCAGCATATACGTTGAATAAGTATGGTGGAAGGGTATTACCCTGATGCATGCCTTTCCTGACTTTAAACCATGCAGTATACCCTTGTTTGAAGGATTACCTGGTGATCTCTGTACAGGTTCTTCACAAGTACAATGAAGTGTTCTGATATTCCCATTCATCTCTCTGGTATTCTCTGCTTTAAGCCAGGAACCATCTGACATCAGCAATGACATCTCTGGTTTCATGTCCTCTTCTGAATCTGGCTTGAATTTCTGGGAGTTCCCTGTCAATGCACTGCTGCAGCCACTTTTGAATGATCTTCAGCAAAATTTTACTTGTGCTTGATATTAATGGCATTGTTCAATAATTTCTATATTTGGTTGGATCACCTTTCTTCGAAATAGGTATAAATATGGATCCCTTCTAGTCAATAGCTGTCTTGTAAATTTGTTGTCATAGATAAATGAGCACTTCCAGTGCTGCATCTGTTTGTCGAAACATCTCAATTGGTGTTCCATCAATTCCTGGAGCCTTGGTTTTCACTAACGCCTTCAGTGCAGCTTGTACCTCTTCCTTCAGTACCATTGGGTTCCCGATCATACGTTACCTCTTGAAATGTTTGAACATCGACCAATTCTTTTTGGTATACTGACTCCCTGTATTCCTGAAGTACAACACTGTCAGTGATAGGATAATATCTATACACCTACAAGGACAACCTGTTAATACAATTATTATTCAAATTTATTCACCAACCACTAAGGCCAAAGATGAAGAAATTAAAGATTTTTACTAACTTCTGCAGTCTGAAATTGATCAAACATGCAGTTGGGATGCATTGATAACTATTGGTGGTTGGAATGCGAAAGTTGGAAACAAGAAGGATCAGTAGTTGGAAAATATGGCCTTGGTGATAGAAATGATGTCAGAGATCACATGATAGAATTTTGCAAGACCAACAACTTCTTCATTGCAAATATCATTTTTCAACAACATAAACTGTGACTATGCCTGGGGACCTTACCAGATGGATTGCACAGGAATCAAATCAACTACAACTGTGGAAAGAAACAATGGAAAAGCTCATTCGTCAGTCAGAACAAGGCCAATAACCAACTGCAGAACAGACCATCAATTGCTCATATGCAAGTTCAAGGTGAGACTGAAGAAAATTAGAACAAGTACACAAGAATCAAACTTTGACCTTGAGTATACCTCACTTGAATTTAGAGACCATCTCAAGAATAAATTTGATGCATTGAACGCTAATGACCGAAGAGCAGATGAGTCGTGAAATGACATCAAGGACATCATACATGAAGGAAGCAAGAAATCATTAAAAAGACAGGAAAGAAAGAAAAGATCGAAATGGATGTCAGAAGAGACTCTGAAACTTGCTTTTTAATGTCAATTAGCTCCACCAAATGGAAGAAATGATGAAGTTAAAGAGCTGGACAGAAGAGTTCAAATGGCAGCTTGAGAAGACAAAATAAAGTATTATAACGACATGCACAAAGACCCAGAGTTAGAAAACCAAAAGGGAAGAACAAGCTTGGCATTTCTGAAGCTGAAAGAACTGAAGAAAAACTTAAAGCCTCAAGTTGCAATATTGAAGGATTCTACATTAAATGATGCTGGAAGCATCAAAAGAAGATGGAATACACAAAGTCACTGTATGAAAGATAGAAATAGAAGGGAAATTCCTGAACATAATAAATGTCATCTATAGAAAACCAACAGCCAAAATCATTCACAACAAAAAGAGGATGAAAACATTCCCCCTGAGAAAAGGAACAAGACAAGGATGTCCTTTATCACCACTCCTATTTAACCATGTGCTAGAGCACTAAAGCAAGAAAAAAATAAATAAATAAAGTGTATCCAAATCGGTAAGGAAGAAGTAGAACTATCCCTATTCATGGATGATATATTATACATAAAAAACAAACAAAAAAAAATCTTTAACTACTGGAACTGATAGATTCAGCAGAGTAGCCGTATACAAGATAAACATACAAAAATCAGTTGGATTCCTATACACAAATAGAGAACTACAAAAAATCCGTTAACGGGGAAAAGATAGTCTTTTAAACAAATGGTACCAGCAAAACTGGATGTCCATCTGCAAAAAAAAGAAACAGGACCCATACTTCACACCATACACAAAAACTAATTCAAATGTCTTAGCTATCTAGTGCTGCTATATCAGAAATACAAGTAGATGGTTTTAACAAAGAGAAATTTATTTCTTCACAGTAAAGTAGGCTAAAAGTCCAAATTCAGGGCATCAGCTCCAGAGGAAAGTTCTCCCTCTGTTGGCCTTCTCATCAATGTTCCCCCGGACTAGGAGCTCCTTCTTCACGCAGGGACGTTGGGTCCAAAGGACGAGCTCTACTATTGGCGCTGCTTTCTTGGTGGCATGAGGTCCCCAACTCTCTGCTTGCTTCCCTTTCCTTTTATCTCTTAAGACCTAAAATGTGATGCAGGCCGCACCCCAGGGAAACTTTCCTTACCTTGGATCAGAGCAGTGACCTGAGTTAGGGTGGTGTTACAATCCTGTCAACATAAAATTACAATCACAAAATGGAGGACAACCACACAATACTGGGAATCATGGCATAACCAAGTTGATACACACATTTTTGGGGGGACATAATTCAATCCATGACACTAGATAACTGGAATCTTCTAAAAATTAAAACAATTACACTCATCGAAAGACTTCCAAAAGAGTAAAACAGAATCCACTGACCGGGAAAAAATTTTTAGTTATCACATATCTGACAAAGGTCTAATCTGTAAAATCTACAGGAAAATTCAACACCTATAAAAATGGGCAAAGGATATGACAAGGCACTTCACCAAAGAAGATACTCAGGTGGCTAACAGACACGTGAGGAAATGCTTATGATCACTAGGCATTAGAAAAATGCAGCTAAAAGCTACAATGAGATACCATCTCACTCAGACATTACTGGCATGAATCAAAAATACAAAAAATAACAAATGTTGGAAAAGTGAGCAGATTGGAACTCCTATGCACTGCTGGTGGGAATGCAAAATGGTACAACCTTTTTGGAAAACAATGTGGCACTCCCTTAAAAGCTAGAAATAGAAATACCAAACAAACCAGCAATCTTACTCCTAGGAGTACATTCTAGAGAAATAAGAGGCATCGCAAAAATAGACATATGCACATTCATGTTCATTGCAACATTATTCACAACAACAAAAAGATGGAAACAACCTAAATGCCTATCAACAGATGAATGGATGAACAAACTATGGTACATACACACGTGGAATACTATGCAACAATAAAGAACAATGATGAATCTGTGAAGCATCTCACAACATGGATAAACATGAGGGTGTTATGCTGAGTGAAATAAGTCAAGCACAAAAGGACAAATACTGTAAGACCACTATTATACAAACATATGAAAATGTTTCTACACAGAAAGAAACAATCTTTGATGGTTATAAGGGAAGGGTAGAATGGGGAAGGAAAAACACTAACTAGATAGTAGCCAGTGCCAGTGCCGCTGAGTCGATCCCGACTCATAGCGACCCTATAGGACAGAGTAGAACTGCCCCAGAGGGTTTCCAAGGAGCGCCTGGTGGATCTGACAACCCTTTGGTTCGCAGCCGTAGCACTTAAATAGATAGTAGACAAGTGGTAACTTTGATGAAGGATAAAACAGTACACAATACTGGGGAAGCCAGCACAATTTGACCAGGGCAAAGTTATAATTTTCACAGAGACATCTAAATGCTATGAGGGGCAGAGCTACTGGCCTGAGGACTGGGGACCGTGTTCCTAGGGAACATCTAGGTCAATTGGTGTAACAGTCCATAAAGAAAATGTTCTACATCCTACTTTGATGAGTAGGTTCTGGGATCTTCAAAGCTTGCGAGTGGCCTTCTGAGATACATCTACTGTTCCTACCCTGGCTGGAGCAAAGGAGAATGAAGAAAACCAAAGACACAAGTGAAAGTTTGGTCCAAAGGACTAATGGACAACTCCACCAGACTGAGCTCAGATGGTGCCTGGCCAGTTACCACCACTTACTGCTCTGGCAGAGATCACTACAGAGGGTCCCAGAGCGGGAAAAAATGTAAAACAACATTCCAATTCACGCACACACACACACACACACACAAAGACCAGGCTAGCTAGTTTGATAGAGACTGCAGGAACCTGAGAGTAAGGCCCCTGGACACCCTTTTAACTCAGTACTGGTCACTCTAGAGGTTCACTGTTCAGCCAAAGATTAGACAGGTTTATAGGGCCAACAATAACACACATGAGGAATGTGTTTCCTATTACAATCATGTGTAGGAGACTAATGGACACACCAGCCAAAAAGCAAAGACGAGAAAGCAGGAAGGGGCAGGAAAACTGGAGGAATGGAAACAGGGAACCCTGGGTGGAGAAGGGGAGAGTATTGACATTATCAAGGGGCTAGCAACCAATTTTACATAACAGTTTGTGTATTAACTGTTTAATGAGAAGCTAATTTGCTCTGTAAAGTTTCACCTAACGCACAATTAATTAAAAAAAAAAAAAACCTAAGAGTGAAAAAATAGAGGTCAGCTGAGGTCAATTACAAATTTTGTCCTTTTAACATTTTTTTTTTAAATTTTTCTAATCTCCCTGCCATTTCAGAACCCTTTCTCTGTGATGAGTTTCATAACACTTTTTAAAAATGATGTGACTTATGAAAACATGCTCTCACTCCTTTCCCTGTCTATATGTAAATTGTATGAAATACTGGGGAGTTATCTCGAAAAAACAGCCCATCTTCATGGCCCAGATAAAGTGAGAAAGAACCTTCCTCCTTGGTACTCTGCAGATTAGGTGCCAGTCTCAAAGTCTCTTCGTAGACCATCCCTGTTGTTGTTAGGTCCTATCAAGTCAGTTCCAATTCAGCAACCCTAAGTACAACAGAACAAACACTGTCTGGTCCTACACCATCCTCACAATATTTGCTACGTTTGAGCCCATTGTTGCAGCCACTGTGTCAGTCCATCTTGGCGAGGGCCTTTTTTGTTTGTTTTTTGCTGACCTTCCACCTTACCAAGCATGATGACATGAGAAGTTTCACTATCCTTGCTTCCAAGGAGCTTTCTGGCTGTGCTTCCTCCAAGACAGATTTGTTTGTTCTTCTGACAGTCCATGGTATATTCAATATTCTTCACCAAATTCATAATTCAAATGGGTCATTTCTTCTTTGGCCTTCTTTATTCATTGTCCAGCTTTCGTATGCATAGAAGGTGATTGAAAATATGATGGCTTAGGTCAGGCGCACCTTAGTCCTCAAAGTGACATCCTTAGTGACATCTTGGTTTTCCAACTCTTTAAATAGGTCTTTTGCAGCAGATTTGCCTAGACCATCCCTAGCAGCCCGAAAAGATGATTTTTGACCTTGAAGCTGTTAGCATTTCAAGTCTAAGAACAATAGCAATTAAAAAAAAATTCTTGTTTCAGTAAACCGTTACCTTAAATCCACTGAGGAGTGGCAATTGAAGGCCACGGTCTGACTCTTTTGGCAATTTAGAGAACTAAAAGGGAAAATTCCTTTCCTTAATGAAGAAACAAAAACCGTATAGCCTATACCATTCCCCCACCAAAAAAAAAAAAAAAGGTTTCAGGATAATTCGTAAATCATAAATACATTTTAAAAATAAGTATTCATCTGATGTGTTTAAAAAATAAAGGAACCGTCTAAATATTGTACTAATTTCACAATTCTAGCTTCATCAATGTATTTTTTTTTTAATCTGCTGCTTATGAGAGTTTAAAAGAGAAGTGTACGAGAAGGAAGTGTCTCTGTGTGTCTTTATGTGAGATAAAAACGAGTGTGTGTGAGTGTGAGACAGAGCGTGTTGCTGGCTGGAGGAGGGGCGGTGGATGAAGGAAAGTTGAGAAATCCCTTCTTTTCTTGCACAAAGCCAGGGTAGCAACCCCGCCTCAGAATGAGGAGAAGGGGACCTAGAGCAGGCATATGGGTCGCTGCCACGTCTGACGGGAAGCGACCCGACCTGCAACCACTGACTTTTCTCCTTGGTAGCCAACAACCTGCAGCAGGAAAGGCGGGCGGGGGAGGAAACCCCGAGGAGGCGCTCCTGGCCGCCTCTTTGCTGAGAAAGCAGAAGCAGCAGCCTGAGGAGCCACGAGCGCAGCGTCACCAAACTGGTGCCGGTGCAGGGGCGCGCAGGGAGGCGTAGAAGCCCGGAGCCGCTTCTGCCGGCGAGTCGCCTGCGCTGCAGGACTCTGCGCTGTCCCAGCGTCCCCGGCCCGTCCGGGAGCTGGAGGAGCCGGCGGCCGAGCGCGGCCGGGCGCCGTGCCTCTTGCCACCTGCCTCGCGCACCGCGGGCGACACGAGGAGCCCAGAGAGCTCGGCCTGGCGTTCCACTCTCAAGAAACAGCCTGTGTCGGAGCCAGGAGAAGGCGAGCATTTCAATTCTCGGCCGGATTGGGATTTTCTTGTCACAATTTAGGGGAGCAAGAGTAGAGGTCAGAGGGATAGGCCAAAATCGCAAAAACGGCCTGAGGGTTGTGGCCGTGGACCCCCCTTTTGTTGTCGGAAAATCTCCTTGACATTTTTTACACTTTGAAGCAGCTGCAGCTGGTGTCGTCGGAAAAGGGGGTGGGAAAGAAGAGGGGGCGGGGAGACACAGCGGAGAGCCACAAGCGGCGCCTCCTCGCCTGCCAATCCCGGCACCTGTGCGCCTAGCCTCTGCACCGAGGAGGCTCCCTCTCTGGGCGAACTCCGGGCGTAAAGCCACGGGCACCCAGCCCCGGACAGCAGGTTGTGACCGGCGGTACCTGCAGACTCCCACTCCGGCCACCGCCGCCGCCTGCAGCGGCGAGAGTGCACGAACCCTCTGAGCTGCCCGCTGCGTCCCGGCCCCCGGGGATCCTTGTCCGGTAGAGGTGCCGCAGCCGACAAAGGGGGTTACGGAGTTGGGTGCAAGATTCCCTTTTCCATTTCGTCTCTTCTCCGCCCAGGATTTATTGTCTGTGGAGCCTTCTGGGGGTGGGGAGGGAGCTGCGCCTCCGCCACCGCCGCCGCCGCGGCCGCCGCAGCCGCCGCTACCGCTGCGGTCGCTAGCGCGGCGCGCAGGGCTGGCGGAGGCTGGGGAGTGGACGCGCTCTTGCCTCCCCTACCCGCGCATCGGGCTTCCCCTCGGCTGCTTCCCGCGGGAAGCTCTCCAGCCGTCTACCTGAAGGGCACTGTCATCATGGTCTAACGTGGCTCCTGCCTGGAATCCCCTTTCTCCTCCTCTTCCTCCAGCTCCTCCTCCGCCGCTCTCTTCCTCCTCCGAGGACCCTCGCACCTTCTCCACTGCGGACCCCGGAACACTTTAAGGAATAACCCCTTGACAGCTGCACCAGTGACGCTCGCGGGAACCTCATGGGCAGTTTCTCCCGCCTGCGATGTGAGTAGAACACTCTTGCTTGGTGGCCGAGGGGGCTGCGGGTGCCTTGCCACCTCCAGCAGCGGCAACCGTGGGCGCGTGAGGTGTGGGACCCTAGCGGCCGGCCGGGGGCGGGGGTGGGAGAGCGAAAACCTCCCGCGCTCGCTTCAGCTGCTCGTGCGGTTGCCGGCAGCGGTGGCGGTGATGTGGTAGGTTTCGGGGCATTTGGAATGGGTGCTAGCCGGGTGGGTGCATGGGAGCACCGAGTGGCCTGGGTTGCCAGGAGACTTTAAAGGGTTACATACTGAGAAAGCGAAAGGTAAAGAACGAGTGTTGAACGCTGGTGCTGGACCGTTTGTCGAGCTGAGGTTAGGCTTTGCTTCTCTTTATTATCTTGGGTATCTCCAGGTAGCTTCCCCCCCCCCCCCGACCCCCGGCCGTGTCTCAGGGATCAAGCGCTTGTTCGATCGCTCTACACACACACACACACACACACACACACTTGTGGCTGGTCGCACTTGTCTTTTTATCTTGGAAGATGTTGTATTACTGCCTTCGTGTCTATTTGTTTGAAAAACACAATTAGAAGATTTTTATGTTATTGGGGACCAAAGAGAAAGGGTGGGGTTTCGGAAAGGGGGGACGGTGGAGCCCGAAAGACTGGTGGACGGAAAGAAGTGGGGGAACGGTGGAGCGAAAGCTTTCTCTGGAAGTCAGGAGAACGATGCCTCCCTCCCCCTCTCCAGAGAACTCATGCCTACACATCTCCTTTGTGTTGCACCGCGAAGCTGGTGAACCTGCTCTATTCCCCGTAGCAGCGCTGGGCCCCCTTCAGCATCGTGCATCCTCACCTCGGAGTTGTTAAGCATGCAGGACGTCTTTCCGGTCCTACGTGGAAAGAAGGAGGGAGGCACATTTAACATTACGGTAATCATGGCACCCTGGCTTATCGACAATTAGATTGGCTAGCGGAGGTTTCTAGTCTTTATGTTTGTAGAGTCAAGAAGTAGGATGGGGGTGGGAGCTGTATAGAATGCCTTTTCAAACAGTGTGACTTCATAATAACGGAAATGTCTACAAAATTGCTTCATTACACTACTTCTTGGCCATCAGGGCCGAATAAAGGACCCGCCTCCGCCCTCTCCTATCTCCTCCCTCGCTGTTTTCCTCCCCACCAATTCACAAAGCGAGCAGGCTGGCGAGAGGGCGCAGCGCAAGGCGGAGAAGGGAAGGGGTCACTTTCACAACTCCAGGGAATGGGTTTCAGAAAGGAACCATCTGCGACTCCCACGTTCATTTCAAAGTTCTCCTTCAAAAGGATTCAGAAAGGGGGGGAAGGGACCGGTGAGATACAGGGATCCTCCACCTGCTCTTTTCCGTTACTTTCCCAGCACCCTTTGAACACAACCAATTTACCTGCAGTGGTAACTGGGTCAGCACGTAAATATGTGTACCTGTGTACGCTGAGATGTAGCTCTCTTGATGGATGAAAAGCAATTTGTTTGTGAGCATATTTTAACCTGGGCAAAATTTCTAAGCACAATAGAGATTTTATAGCGTGGGCGAGAAGAGTGCATTCCAGCGAAAGCAGGACACGTGATCCCTCCAACCCGAGAGATACAGTATTAGGAACTCGATTTTCTTTGTTCCAGGCTGAGCCTATGAGATCCTCAGCCTCCAGGTTGCTCAAGTCCTCCTCCTGTAAGAGGAATAAATAATAAAGTTGACTGGAGGAGAGAATAGAGGGAAGAAAAGCACAGGTAAAGGTAAAGCACCTGTAAAGGACTTGAAATCTGCTATTTCTCTTTCAAAGCCACCAATCTCTCCCGCCTCCACCCAAGCCCAGTCCCGGCCACCCCCCTACTTAAAATGAGGGGTTTCCTTTGGGATAGGCGGTAGAAAAGTTCTGCAATCCCTGAACACGTGGGTTCTCCAGAGCCTCAGAACCTGCTGTGATTCGCGACAGAATTCTGACACCTCCCCAGTCCAAGTGTCACGCCTCCATCCAGGTGTCCTTAAGCTGACTTCCTCGGACTCTACAGGATCCACCATGAGATGTTTTTGCAAAAGACAGCAGAGCAGAACATAGTCACTACCAGTTGGAAACCATTGATCTCACTCGGGAGAGAATAAGAAACTAGGGGTGTAAGAACGATTTTTATTTTTCCTTAAAAATAGAAGTCTTGAGACTAAAAGCTATGTTGAAAATGATGTTTAGCCATGTCCTGATGCCTGTGTTTGGACTCCTGGAGAGTTGGCTAGGCCTGTGAAATGTCATGAGGTCTAGTTATTTCACAATTAAGTGGAGGTAGAACTTGCATCCAGACTCAATGTGTAATTAAAGTTACCTGGCTTGGAGATTTTTTTGTTGTTGTTACTGTCTTTTTGTTGTTGTTGTTGTTCCATCTTTTATAAGTCATCTGAATGGGCTTAAGTTTTTAAATGTGGGCTATTTCTGTCCTTTGCTGCATTACATCATACTAATATGTTAAAATGTCAGGGAAAGCAGAGTCAATTTCCATGACATATTATGAGATGAGCATTCTTTATGTATTTTTTTTAACTTGGCTGTCCAAGAAAAGACGTGTACTTACCATGGCAACCCTTACATTCTGCATCACGTGTGCCTGCACATATGCAGTTTCAGAATTAGAAACAACTTCTCAAAGAAAAGCAAACCTGATCCAATTAAAGAAGTCACATTTTATTCAGAATTTTAGCACTGCTTTAGGCAGGCATTGAAATTTTCTTAAAGTCACATTCCACTTTTTAAAGCTTTTAATTTTCCTGTTTTCTTTATAAAATATAGATCATAAAGCATTTTCAGGTGCTTGTATTTTTGTTTGCTTTGGATTTTTAAAAAATCATGAGGATATGGGTTAATATCATGATGAAGTTTTACTCTTTCTGAAAGCCACTAAATAAATATATTAACCACATAATAATATGGGTATTAATTCTCAGGGGGTATTTCGTAGCTTCCTCTTATTTTCGGTTCATAGTACATGGTAATTATTTGATCTAAAAGCCCGTTCTCTGAATCATGACTTAAAATGCCCACTATTTAGAACATTTGAAATCTTGAAGATAAGTGATGTATCAAAATGATACCTATTGGTACTATAATTTTATTTTCTGGATGACTGTGACCCCAAAGAATGAATCATACATTGTACTATATGATTAACTTTATTCCACACCCTCCTTAACACAGGACACAAAGAGTACCAACTATTGATAATTATCACTGAATTATTTCACATCATCATTAGATTCTTAGTACAGTTTTTCCTTAATGAACCATTTTATATTTTATTTAAAATTCTTCACTTTGAGAATACATACTCTTTATTGAGTGTAAAGATTTTAACAACCACACCAATACCCCAACCCCATATGTGGAGCATTTCATTATCTCTGCTAATTGTTTTGTAGAGTATCATCCATTCTTTATTGGGTGAGTCTAGTCAGTCTACAGAATTTTCAAGATGACTTTGAAGAAACTGTTAGGTCAGATCTGTGGCACAGAATAAACCTTTAGTTTTTGCCAAGCCAGTGTACCATTAAGTAATTCATATCACTAAGGAAAGACACATTGGAGATGATTCTAGAATCTTCAGAGAACCCTGAAGTTTTCACTTTGGCTACATCAGTCTTCAATGGAGAGTTTTTAATGTCTTAGGGTTAAAAAGTGAAATTTTAATATTAAACTAGTAATTTGACCCTATACTGTAACAATTTATATTCTATTCTGTGGAAGCACAGAACCAAAAAGGAGATTTGCAGATAGTACGTGTCACATACGTGTTAAAATGCTGAACTGTGCATTGTCAATGAAAACTCAAAATTAGAAGTGACACTGTAAATCAAATTTCAAATTTTAGGTAATATAAATCAGCCTCTTTCAATGCTGTAAGATAGACATAGTAATAATTGCTAATTTTTGATTCTAGTACATAACAAATAATGAGACAAAGTAGTACATGAAAAGTGGTGTGGTCAATTTATAAGAAGTATCCAACATAAACTTTTTGATACAAACCAGTTTTTCTGTTAGTGTGTGTGTGTCTGTGTGTGTAGTCACGGCATAGTGTTTTGTTTTTTTTTTTTTGTAAAGTATGACATTAAAATAGTCAAATATATCTATTTCATATTTTGGAATTCTGGCAATATGCTCAGAAATCTATGAGCTCTCATGAGCAGGAACCATCAGTTGTCATCTTGTTTCTCTTACCATAGTGTATAATACGTCATCATAATTATAGTAACGACTTCCAATTACCAAACACCTACTATGAGTCAGGTGCTTTACTTTAAAATTATCCTGTCAGAAGCATTATTCTCAATATTTTAAAGATTAGAAATTGAGAATCAACGACAACAAGTGATATATCCATGCCACATAACTAGAAAGTGATGGGCCAAGCCTAAAATCCAGATTTTACTCTCGTACCTTTTTCTCCATACCATGCTCCCTTTTTGATATTTGCTAAATAACTCAAATCTGTACATCATAGAATTACTTAGCAATGAATAAAGAAAAATTTATATTTTAAATCAGCTTTTTAGAGTGATCTACATATATTTTTTTTTACATATTTTGCAGCAATGCACCATATTACTTCTGTGACCAACACTTAATATTGGCACAGAACACACTGTTGTTTATTTTCCTGGCATAATTAATTCATGGCAGAAGCATTTCATAAGCTATTAGGCTCTGTCATATAAAAGCACATTAAGGAGAATTTCAATAACACAATTTTTGATTCAACAGTTGTCATGTCTACTTTGAAACTGTCATGATGTATTTTATAAATAAAGCTAAGGAGGGTTGTGATATATGCTATTTAAATTATTAACCATAATAGAAAAATTATAATTTGTCATTCAAAGATACATGAAAAATTATTAAATAAATTTAATAAAACAGATAATTTCCTGTGTATACCCATTTTTATTACTTTGTTCTCTGCTTGATAAACTTACTTAAAATCTCTGTATAGATGTATTATTTTACTTTAATACACATGAAAGCATCAGAAGTTACCAGGGATAAAGCACTGAAATTTATATTAGCACTGACTTGTACTGCTTAAAACTTTAACAGTGGGGTAGATGCATCCATTGTTTAAAGAATTCATTTATGGGTTTCTTAAAGATAAGTTTCTTTAGTTGTGCCAGGGTTTTTTTGCTCTACATGTGGTTCAGTAAGGTTGAGAATGTATTTCACACCAAGAGCCAGTTATGTCATGACGAAGATAACATCATAACAAATTTGTTAAGAACAAGGTAAATGTGTAATATGTATGTAAATGTGTGTGTGTGCGCTGCACAGATGAAGGAGAAAATTTAATTTCCTGGTATTCAAGAGGTAAGTGACAGCTTCTCACTTATTCTCATATTACTTTTAAGTGAGAAGGTATTGGTTTTAATTATAGACAAGGGGCAGCTATTCAGAAAAAATATAAACATACCAACAGTATAAGTATTGTCACTTACGAAGTTTTCATAGGGAGAAAGAGAAGAAGGTGGAATGGTGGAAAAGAGAGCTAGCAAAAGAGAACATTGGAAAAAAGTTGAAAAAGCTGTTTGACATAAGTCATCAAGAAAAAAATATACAGGATTTTAATGCTATTATCATGTTGAGAGAGATAAAACTACTTTGGTGTAATGGCAAAATGTTTTATGGCTGGCTGACTGTATTATCAAATTATTGATAATGGCAGGAAAGGCAATAAGGTTTGTATTGAGATATAGCCTAAGTGTTATGAAGACGTTTGTTGCACTAAAAAGGTGAGTAATGGGCACTAAGCTAAAAGTGTAAAGAATTAATGTGACACCCAAAACCCAGTGCCGTCGAGTGTGACACAGATAGTATAATTAAAATAATTAAAAAGTGCAAATAATTAGACTTCTTGAGTAGTAACCATTTAAATGTTCTGCATCTAATGCATTTGCCTTGTAGTTTTTGCTACTACTTTTTGTTAGCTCCATGGAGTTGGCCCCCAACTCATGGGGGCCTCATGTACAATGAATGAAACACTGTCTGCTCCTGTGCCATCTCCATGATGGGTTGGGGATCAGCCTTTGAAGTAGTTCGCCAAGCCTTTCTTCCTAGTCCATCTTAGTCTAGAAGCTCCACTGAAACTTGTTCAGCATCATAGCAACACGCAAGCCTTCACTGACAGGTAGTGGCTGCGCATGAGACGCACTGGCCAAAAATTGAATCCAGGTTTCCTGCCTGGAAGGTGAGAGTTCTACCACTGAACCACCAATGTCTCTGGTTTTTACCACTAGTAAGCGTCATATAAAAAGTTGTTTTGGTTGGAGGTGTACCTTGGGTACACCTATTTGGAGAACTATTTGGAGAACTCCTATCACATTGAATATTTGCTGTTTAAGGTCCAGTGTTACTCTCAGTCAATGTAATTCAAGACATGAAAAAATTATCTTCCCTATTCCAAGTGTGATTAATTTATTAAGACAATTATAAAGCTATTGTAATTAAATGAAGTATCTATTTAAACTTCAAGTGAATGTTAAATATTGCCAATGTCCTTAGGGTAACTATTACTGAACATTGGCCATATACGTACCTACCTATGTACACATACAGCTGTAATCATTCTGTTTCATAATTCACACACACACAGACAAACACATATACACATGTGTACACATAATCATACCATTTCACAAGTCTATAATACTTCAGAGCTAGAAAGGACTTTAAAGGGCCTCCTTTTACAAAAGAGGAAACTGTGAGGCCCAGCTAAGTGCTTTCTCTGAAGTCACATATCTGTGAGTGGAAGAAACAGAAATAGAACCAGATCTCTTGGCTTCCAACCTGTGCAGGTAAAACCGCACCACTGGAACTATTAGTCTTATATATGAGCAGAAGCCCCAGTGGAGCACAGGTTAAGAGCTTCGCTACTAACCGAAAGTTCAGCAGTTGGAATATACCTGCCGTTCCTTGGAAACCCTGTAGGGCAGTTTTACTCTGTCCTTGTTATAGAATCGCTACGAGTTGGAAATGACTTGAAGGCAATAGGTTTGTATGTGAGCAGAGTGAAAGAGGGAGAGGATCCTTAGTCCAATAAATTTGATTAATGTAGGCAGTCAATATGGCACCAACCAAAATGCGTTTGTTTTTCCTCTCATTTTTGTGTGATTTTTGGACCAAGTTTTATTTGCCCTAAGATTTTTGGACATTTGCTTTATCTTTCCAGTTTAATTTGAGTGTCTAGGCAGAGCCTAATGCTATAAATGTAACATCTATTAAGTATTCTATTTTTAAAAGGCTTTCTTCTTTTAAGAAATATGGAATAGACTTAATTTTCATTAATGTCGAAGTAGTCTAAATTTGGATACTATATCTTTTTTAGCAAAAATTAAAATATTTCAAGTTATTGATCTTTTTAGTATATTGCTAGCTTTTTTATGTGAATATTGAATAATGGAGAAATGTTAAGTTCATTTCAAACAAATTGACTCTCATAAATTTGATAATTTCATTGAGAACCAATTAATGTATTTTCTTACAAAAAAAAAAAGAATAGAGTTATATTAGGCCTTTCCATAAAATATTCTGACATTATTTCAGAAAGTAAAATATAGTAGAATTGGAATTTGTGAGGCTGACTGATTTCTGTGATTTTTTTGGTATTACAAGTTTATATTTTGAAGAGTTCTTTTAAATATTAAGTTCCCTCTTAACTGCTAGATAGCTGTCATGAGACAAGTTTGAAATAAATATTTCTCATTTAATGTTTTTTCTAATGCTAAAATTCTGATTTTACTCTATAGGGAAACTTTGGTTACTGGGAATTTTAAGGCAAGACATTTAAAACTTGTTGCCAAAACATATTTGAACAATTATAAAACAGTTTTTGAATTATGGTGTAAATCTCCTAAAATTTAGATTTATTTTATAAACAATGAAGTATAGAAATATTTGCAAACAAAATATCGACTAAAACAAAATATACCTACATAGCTACATAGTCACATCAAATAATCCTCTTAGAATGCAAATTATACCTTCTTAGTGCAGCAACAATGTTTAAAATTGAAGAAAAACCACGATGACTAAATTAGCACATTAGCTATGCTTCTCATTTGTAAAATGGCTCTTATTCATGCCAGTTTTCCGTGTACTGTTCTGGGGCTCGTGGGTGTGATAGAACGGAACATATTTCTGTATCTGTGAATATAATCCCACACACGATTTTACATGACAAAATCCGAATGTCCTAAGACTAGGTATTAAACTTTAAGACAAGATGTCAGCCTCTACCAGTCCAGGGTTCAAATTACCTTCATAACGATACCTGCTTTGTCTTTCAAAATATCTAATTTTATTGAATGAGCTGTTATTTATACATGCATTATAAGTAAAAGGTGTGTTTTGTGTTTGCTTGCTTGCTTTTTCTACCCCCACATAACTAAGGTTTGCTTCCTGCAGACAAAAAGCAAGCCACCGAAAAAAACCACAGTGGACCCCAGAGTGGGGTATAAACAAGGGATCCTGAAGCAGGCAGTCATGAAAGGAGTAAGCGCTATTAACCATCCCATAATAGTTGGTTTTCAGAAAAGTCTACTCTTGCTACATTTTTGTTACAACTTTTACAGCACCTTATCATGATTAGTCGAATCGCCAGGTTTCTTCTCTTCTCCTGGTAAAGGGCAGAGGCACAGGCGCACTGACTCCGATCTACCTGCTATATGACCTTCCTGGGGTGACAGTAGCTAGCCGTCGCCATTTTTTTTAAGGGCTGTGCACAGTATTTTTAGAGCCTTGTGCAAAAACCCATTCACTAAAATTATGTGGACTGTGCACGCATCACAAGACTGAAGATCCTCCCCTCACTGTTCATGCATAACTCCTTATAAAAGGAGCAAATCTGCCCTGGTTCAGCCTTAGGTCACGAGATCCTGCCTGCCAGTTTGCAAACTGTGAATAAACCTTTCTGTTCTTCCAACCCTGTGTCTGGCTGACTTCAATTCGCTAGTGTGTTTGACAAGAACCTATTAGTCGATGGCTCAGTCCCACAGTGTGGGTGCAAAACCTGATATACTTTTGTAATTTGACCAAGGAAGAAACTACTGGCACTGCTATGTATGATATGAAAATCAAAGAAAGTAACCTTTATTAATAACATGTGGATTAACAGAATCACATTTTGTACTGGATGTGGTATATGCTCATTTGTGAAAATACCTAATATTGGAAAAACTAGAGGAAAAAGAGGTAATTGAGGATGCATTTACCTTAAAGTCTAAAATGTTCTGGTGAGTAAAAAGGTTAGAGCAAAGTTTGTATAGACTTGCTTTAAAATCTGCTTTTCTTAAATATAAATGAATGTATGCCAACCTTTTAGTCCCCAAAACACTCTTTATGTATCCTACCCTAAATGCACTTGCTGAGCCAAGCCAGGTTGGCAAGACATTTATCTTCTCTACCATTTATAAATCAGGGTGTATTCAGTCCCCAAAACATAGTATAAAGGCACCTGCTAACTGAATAACATCTCAGTCTCCCTGCAGTCAGTCTTACACGTGGAGTTGTCACTCCGTTTGACTCTGCATCTGATCAGGAAAGCCGCAAAGTTCACAGATAACGTCTCTTCTTTGCATATGTAAAGTTAGCCATAATTTTTAGACTGAAATATATTCTTAGCCTCCTTCTCCTTTTTCCTGGTAGAATTTCCTTGCAGGATCATAGTGAAGAAAAGAATACAGAAAAAATAACATTGCAGTCGAATTACAGGATCATGGATAATTTTTTTTTGTTTTAAATGTCATATAATGTTTTTAATATTATTGTTAACAATGGATAAAATGGCATTTTTTAGTACATAAGATAGAACATTGTATTAGGATTTAAGAGTTATAGGCTGATGAACTCACATTGTAATGAACTCGCATTGTAATGTAATAATAGCTCCTAGTATTTACACTGAAAATGAAGGTAACAATAACTCTAGGATGTTACACAAAACGTTTTGTACTCTCTCCTTTTAGATGTGAGTTAAGTAAGAAATTTACCCTTAAGCTAAGTAAAGATCACTGTTAAGTTGCTAACATCTTTTTAGGGTGTTTGGCTAAATGAAAAATATATTAAATATATGAATATAGATTAATGAAACCTTAGAGTTCCTTAATAACACTCTCTACTATTTTTAAATGATTAAACCTTCAAATTGTGTTCTATCCCCTAAAGGTCACTTTAAGTTGGTCTTTTTGGGATACTTCACTACGTAGACCATTCATTCCTAGCTTTGCTGTTTAAGTAGTTATTTAAATGGCTATCTCTTTCACTGACACATATATAGGGTAACTTTAGTTTTTATCCCTACCAAACTAGCTTACAGCCTAGTGCAGAGAAAATGCTTATTGAATAAATGAAGAAATAATTTCACTTATGCTTCTGAATGCCTCTAAATGATTGGTAGTCACCAGTACTGTTCACCATCAGTTTCTTCTCCTTTTTCCTTTGTGAGCACATGATAGGACTAGACCTTTGAGACCTTCTTTGAAGTTAGGCATGACCGTATAACTTGCTTTGGTCAATGTAAATAGGAGTAAAAGTGAGGAGTAGAAGTATTTGAGCCCAGTGCACTATTTGCTTCTCCTCTAATGCAGCAACTGTAGAAGCAGGCATCATAATGGACCCTCTCTCAGCCTAGCCCTTGAACAACTACAGGATAATAAATATAGGATCTCCTGCACACATACTTTGGACACATGCATGAGCAAGAAATAAACTATTGCTGTGTTGATATTTGGGGAGTTGTTTCTTAACTGCAGCATAACTTAAAAAGAGAAAGAACGAAAATTTTGCCATGGAGTTGATTCTGTAGCCCCATCTTTCCTTTCTCTCATATTCACTGAATTTAAGAGAAAGTGAAATTCTAGTGTAAGTCTAAGAACTATGCTAGTGTTTTTATGCGACTCAATAACAATGCCTCTGGCTTGTAAATCAAAGAAACCAGAACAATATATATTTTCTCATTATGTAGATTGTTTGGATAACTTTTAGAATAAAAAAAAATCTCCCATATCTATAAGAAACTGCAACTTTTTCTAGATTTAATAAATTACACTCAAGTTCATGCATTCATTCATTCTCATTTATCAAACTCATTATGTACTAGTATCTATGATAAGCAAAACTGAATATAAATGTGGCCCCTATCTTCATGGAGCTTACAGTCTAAAGGGGTAGATGAATCTTAAAAATTTAATCATTCCAGGGAATGCAAAATTACAAGTTATGATAAGAGCTAAGGAGGAAAATACAAACGTACTGAGAGTGAATAAAATGAGGGACTGAGAGTGAATAAAATGAAGGCTATGTAGCCTGTCAGGTTAGCAAACATTTAAATAAGACTTCTAAAGTAATAGGATTACACATTGACATAAAGAAAATAAAAATTCACACAACTGGACCAATAAGCAGCATCATGATAAACAGAAAATATTGAAGTTGTCAAGGATTTCACTTACCTGGATTCACAATCAGTGCCCATGAAAGCAGCAGTCAAGAAATCAAATGACATATTGCATTGGACAAATCTTCTGCAAAAGACCTCTTTAAAGTGTTAAAAAGCAAAGATGTCACCTTGAGGACTAAGGTTCACATGACCCAAACCCTGGTATTTTCAATTGCCTTGTATGCGTGCAAAATCTGGGCAATGAATAAGGAAGACCAAAGAAAAATTTATGCATTTGAATTATGGTGTTGGCAAAGAATATTAAATATACCGTGGTCTACCAGAAGAACGAATAAGTCTGTCTTGAAAAAGTGCAGTCAGAATGTTCTTCAGAAATGAGGATAGCAAGACTTTGTCTTGCTCACTTTGTACATGTTATCAGGAGGGATCGATCCCTGAAGAGGGACATCATACTTGGTAAAGTAGAGGGTCAGCAAAAAAGAGGAAAACCCTGAATCAGATGGATTGACAAAGTGGCTGCAACAACGGGCTCAAACATAGCAATGATTGTGAGGATGGCACAAGACCAGGTAGTGTTTCATTCTGTTGTACATAGTGTCACTATGCTTCGACACCTAACAACAAAATAATAGCAGTTTTTTGTTAGCCTACAAAAAGAAAGGGCAAGATAATTCCAGGCCTTTCTTCCGAGGTGCCTCTGGGTAGACTAGAACCTCCAATCTTTCAGTTAGCAGTGTATTAGGGAGGAGATGTTTGTAATAGTTTGGGCAAGACATTAAGTAGCTTCGGCTAGGGTTTGGTAGTGGAAACAGAAAGAGGCGGATAGAACTGAGACATACGTTGTAGAACCTATGGGATTCAATGCTGAATTGATTGTGGGAGGAGTTTAGTGAGAGAAAGTGGTGTATCAAGGATAATTCCCAGGTTTCTGGCATGAGCAACTGGATACATGGAGGAACAATTTATTAAATGGAGAACCCTGGAGAAGGAGCCAATATATTCAAGTGTAACTAGAGATTGACACTAATACGAAGAAAATTGAATAACTGACTAACACAGAGCATACATTTATAAAACTAAACATTTACTCCTATATAAAATTACCGGAAATAAATAATTTTGTGGGTGAAATAAAGCCTCTTTTTTAAGAAAAAATATATTTTCAAATGATTGAAAATTGGGTATACATTATAGTGACTCACTTTGTATTGCTATCTTGGTTTTCTTTTAATTATTCTTTGGCACAAAAAGAAAACATGAATGCATACTCACTCCTTTTGAATACTAATTTCTTCCATAATTTCTTACTATGCTTTACAGTTTGGAAGAAACATTCTTGTTCTTTTTATACTTGTTTAACTGAGATGAGCAGAAGGGTGTTAGCCACTGGTGGAGTTTGTTTTAAGTGACCTGTTTCAAGCACTTTTTAGCATTTTTTTTTTTAGCCCTGAGCTACCCAGGGAGGCATACAGTGGATTTCTCTGGCCAAGCCTACACGCATTTGCAAGTTGTCCCCTGTGTGGTCCCTTTCTTAGAGTCCTTCACCTTCAGAATTTCCTGGCACTGAGTTATGTCAGTTAAGATACTATAAATGGCTGCGCAGAGGGTGCATTCCTAAGGGGACTCAGACTCTTTTCAATCTATGCCTACCTTTGGGGTTGTACTTCTAGCAGTTACACTCTAAAAGATGGTTTTCTTACCTTACCATAATGCCTTCAACTGGGCTGACTTCAGAGGTAATAATAGCAGTGTTACGAAGACCTTCCTGGGTCTTATTGCTGGCTTTTTTAACTTAGACAACATGCAGAGTGTTAAGTGCAGGTGTACTGATGACTATAATTTGTCTCTTCTTTGGTTGAGTTGAAATATTTTCTCAAATTTCTAAAGTAAATTACCCTTGCTATGGCCTGCTATGAAACCCTGGTGGCGCAGTGGTTAAGCGCTATGGCTGCTGACCAAGAGGTCGGCAGTTCAAATCCACCAGGCACTGCTTGGAAACTCTATGGGGCAGTTCTACTCTGTCCTATCGGGTTGCCATGAGTTGGAAACAACTTGACGGCAATGGTTTTTGGTTTATGGCCTGCTAAGGAGCTCTGGTGGCACAGTAGTTTAGCACTTGGTTACTAACTGGAAGGTTGGTGGTTTGAACCCACCAGTCGCTCCATGGGAGAAAGATGTGGCACTCTGCTTCTGTAAAGATTTACATACAGCCTTGGAAACCCTATGGGGCAGTTCTACTCTGTCCTAGAGAGTTGCTATGAGTTGAAGTCAACTCAACAGCAATGAGTTTGGTTTGTTGGTATGTCCTACTATTTCCTTAGGTTGTGGGGCATTTGGAAAAAGTAACATTCACCTTGAAATTTAGGTAAACTTTAATAGCAATTCAATTTTAGCTTGAGGAAAGAGAATTTCTTATCTTCTCAAGCATTGACAGGTAGTTATGAAATAAAAGTTTATTTTATCAAAATCTGGAGGATTTGTGGAGTGATTAAGATTTTAGGAATTGATGTACTTTGGAACTTCTATCAGTTATAAAGTTATAACCAGAAATTTCCTTTAATGTTCAAAACCTTCTAGATTTTATTTTTGTTCAAGTCTACTTAACCCAGAACTTTGCATTATAACCACAGTTTATTACCTTAAATTTATTTTCACAAAGAAATTTTTGTTTTGTTTTGTTCTAAGAAATCACTGAAATTGGGAATATTTTTAATTAAAATAAATTCTTCGGAAGTAAATAAATCTTTCAGTGCTGACACCTCCATAGGTGTTCTTTTGAAACTACTTGAATTCCTACTTTAAAAAGATAACACAATCACCATTACATCAATGGTTCTCAAACATTTTTATAACTATGGAATGCTTACTCAAGTGAAATATTCCAAAAAACCCCAATATGTAAAACAGAGACAGACTGCTGTGTTTGAAAATGACTGTTTTATATTCAAGAATTATCATGCTGAAGTAGAATTATTTTATAATTTCTGACTTGCTATTTAACGAAAACACCTTATTCCCAATTGAGGAAATTATTTAAAAAAAATAAGCATTATTTTCAGCTACAGATTATCAACAAACCCAGGGTCCAGCAAAGTCATTTGAATTGTCTTATGAATGCCAACAGGGTTGCATTACTTTAGCTTGCTCTGTCTCCTTCCCCCTCCCCCGCCCTGCCCCCACTGATGGAGGGCATATCCCCACAAAGACCCCCAGAGGGTTTCGCTTTATCACATCGTCAGTGTGTATGAAAAAAAAAAAAAATTTTTTTTTTTTTTTATGTGAATCCTCTCCAAGACAGAAAGGTATTTGGGACTACCAGCTTGGCCTCTTAATATCTTCTGCACACAGCTGAATCAGCAAAATGACAGAGAAAACGCAACTCAGGATCAATTTGAGGCAGATGAAAAGAGTTAACTTATTTTTCTGAATATGGCCATTAAGATGGCCTTGGTTTTTGTACTTGTCAAGGCTGGTAGTCTCTTGCTTC
Source organism: Loxodonta africana (assembly GCF_030014295.1). Lineage (NCBI taxonomy): Eukaryota > Metazoa > Chordata > Mammalia > Proboscidea > Elephantidae > Loxodonta > Loxodonta africana. The sequence continues at coordinate 110,799,554 of NC_087344.1, forward strand.
CCACATCTTCAATATCCTGTTGAAACTGGCTATGGTGTTTGCTAAAGTGCACTCCATGCTGACCACAAAAAAGAGCTTCAGAGGCAAAGGTGGACAGAGTGATTAATTTTTCAGAAACTCATTTCTTGTTCATATCATAAGGCAGAAATATTTAACGGTATTTAGGGGTCTTCTATTTTAGAAGACATGGGATTATTATTTCCCCTTGTTGTCTAAGCTATATCATTCTCCTGCTATTTAATATTCTGGTGCTGAAATTATTACTTTAATCAAGTATTTGTCAGAATTGTATTCTTCTGACATGTGTGGTATAGTGGCATGTGCATTTGACTTGGAATGAGACCAAAATTATGGCTTTACTTTGTTTTTTAATTTTTTTCTGTTCCTTTCTAGCTTAGGAATGTTATTTTAAGTCTCTAAATCATAATTTCTTCATCTATAAAATGAACATAATAATACTCACTTAACATAAATGGTGTGATGATTAAATAATTTTATGTATAAAAAAAAGAATCTAGCACCCTCTTGCCTTGGTCATCCTTTGGCCATGCAAATTTAATCATCTTACCCCCACCTATTTAAAACACTTTATTAATTTGCCAGATGTTTTAGGACAAAGACCAATTCCAGAATTTTTCCCACATGGCTGTCCAGTTTTACCATTACACTCTAGCTTCACTTCCTATATGTCCAAACACATTGGTCTTCACAACCTTGGAGGCTTTGCACGCACTGTTCTCTAAGTTCCCTCTTAACCAAGTTAACTCTTATTCTGTCTTCAGATCTCAACTGACTGGTCATTTCCTGAGGGAAGCCTCTTCTATTCAGATTCTCTCATGACACTGTTTATCTAGCATAATGCTATATACAAAGTGTTCCATACTTGTTCTTCAAATATGAACTATTATAATGATCCAAATGGTACCTTTATGATTCTTTGAGATGTTTTATTTTGAACATTTACAAAATTACTTCAAAATGAATTTATTTGTTGTTGTTGTTAGATGCCATCGAGTTGGTTCCAACTCATAGTGACCCTTTGTGTGTAGCAGAACGAAGAAATGCCCGGTCCTGCACCATCCTCACAATCGTTGCTATGCTTGTGCCCATCATTGTAGTCACTGTGTCTACCAATCTCGTTGAGGATCTTCCTCTTTTTCGCTGACCTTACCAAACATGATGTTCTTCAGGGGCTAGTTCCTCCTGATAACATGTGCAAAGTACATGAGATGAAATGTCACCATCCTTGCTTCTAAAGAGCATTCTGGCTGTACTTCTTCCAAGACAGATTTGTTCGTTCTTCTGGCAGTTCATGGCATATTCAATATTCTTTGCCAAAACCATAATTCAAAGGCATCAGTTCTTCTTTGTTCTTCCTTATTCATTGTCCAGCTTTCATATGCATATGAGGCAATTGAAAATACCATGGCTTGAGTCAAGGGCACCTTAGTCTTCAACGTGACATCTCTACTTTTTAACACTTCAAGGAGGCCTTTTGCAGCACATTTGCCCAGTGCAACACAATGTTTGATTTTTTGACTGCTGCTTCCATGGGTGTTGATTGGCAATCCTAGTAAAATCAAATCCTTGACAACTTCAATCTTTTTTCTGTTTATCATGATGTTGCTTACTGGCCCAGTTATGAGGATTTTGGTTTTCTTTATTTTGAGGTACAATCCATACTGAAGGCTGTAGTCTTTTATCTTCCTCAATGCTTCAAGCCCTCTTCACTTTGAGCAAGTAATATGTCATCTGCATATCACAGGTTGTTAATGATTCTTCTTCCAGTCCTGATGCCGCATTCTTCTTCATATAGTGCAGATTCTCAAATTATTTGCTCAGAATACAGATTGATAAGTATGATGAAAGGATACAACCCTGACACACACATTTCCTGATTTTAAAACATGCAGTATCCCCCGTTCTCATCAAAAGACTGCCTCTTGGTCTGTGTACAGGTTCTGCATGAGCACAATTAAGTGTTGTGGATTCCTATTCTTCACAATGTTATCCATAATTTGTTATGATCCACACAGTTAAATGCTTTTGCACAGTCCACAAAATACAGGTAAACATCTTTCTGGTCATTCTCTGCTTTCAGCCAAGATCCATCTGACATCAGCAATGATATCCTTTTTTCCATGTCCTTTTCTGAATCCAGCTTGAATTTCTGGCAGTTCCCTGTCGATGGACTGCTGCATCTGTTTTTGGATTATCTTCATTAAAATTTTACTTTCATGTAATATTAATGATATTGAGTTTTTTTACAAATAGTGTAAAAGGTTGTCCTTTCTTCTGAAAGGAGCTATCTTTGACTGGGGACCTAGTATCTTTTCAGGAACTCATGTAGGCTTGATATATATAGTTTTCTCATGTAATCCTCAATAAAATAAAATAAGATTTTTAGTATGAAGGATCAAAATATATAATTTTTAAAGAACTCTATGCCAAATCATGGTAAAATAGAGGGTGAGCGAAAAAGAGGAAGACCCTCAAGGAGATGGACTGACACAGTAGTTTCAACAATGGGCTCAAACATACCTACTATTGTAAGGATGGTGCAGGACCAGGCAGCCTTTTGTTCGGTTATACATGGGATCACTAATGAGTTGGAAATGACTTATGGCGCCTAACAACAACAACTGGCCAAATCAAGAGGATAAAATGAAACAGAGGTAATTGATAGACTACAAAAATACCTTTCTTTTTGTTGAAAAACTAGAGAATTGTAAGAAAGGTTTACATAAGCAAAATTGCATGTTTTAAAATATCCCAAGCCTTCCTGCCAAGGTATATTTACCATTTCATCCATCAGGTTAGATGAGATATGAAGCTTTTAAAAAGATGAAAAATAGCCTATATCTTGCACATAATGTAGTATAAATTAAATTAACATTTTGAAAATAATTTACTTCACATATGGAAGTATGATGCCAATATTCATTTGTACCATAGACACAAAAAGAGAAGCTTTGAAAGAGGCTGCAAATGTCAAGAATAAGTTGTGGGCCATCACAGTAAGCAGTCCTTACAAGAACAACATGGATAAAACACTTGTAGCCACTTAAATGAGGGCCACTGACCTTGTCGGAATGACACGTACAGCCACTGGTGAATTCAGAAAGAATTTTATAAATTATTAAGAAATACACCCTTCTACAACTTTTTAATTAGCAAATAGTTCCACTGTTTATCTTATACATTTTACAAGACAATGCCTTACACCTTCCTTTATATAAAAAAAAAAAAATTTTTTTTTTTTTTATACCACAGGTAAATTGAGTATCAACTAGCTAAAAATGCTTGCTTACAAAAATCAGTTTTGAAGTAGAAGGACTGTGGATTCTTGTACTGATATGTAGAGGATATAAGCTTACTAAGACCTAGACCTATATTGTTGAACAGTGGAGGTACTAAGAGGTGGACTCAACCGGGCTGACTGTCTCCAGTTATATTAGAAGATAAAATAAAAATTTGTGATAAAATTAATTCAAATTTTTTGTCAATTGAAAATATAACTTTTCTTTCCTTGTCCTTCCTCTCCTGTGCATAAGAACTTAACGTGTTATATTCATTGGTCTTGCCACCTTTAGTTTCCCTCACCTGTCTACCAGATTAACCTTTCTGAATGCCTTCTTTACAGAATTAATTTTTCTTCTCAGAGATCTCCAGTGGTTCTCCACTGCTTATTTAAAAATAAACTCACAGTTTCTTAACAGGATGCTTTCAACTCCCACTAAAAATTCTCTTCAACTGATTTCCTGCTTTTCCCTCATGCAAATGTTCCACTCCATTTAAATTGATCTGAATTCTCCAAAGAAATCTTATCTATTCCTCTGGTGTCATTGTGGTGTAGTGGCAGGACACTGGCTAATATGTCACACAGTTCTGGGTTCTACTGTTTACCAGTAAGCTATACAATTTTAAGCTAAATGCTTCCTCCATTTCCTTCAGAGCTTCAGTTTCTTCTTCAAAAGAGGAACAACTGCAATAATAATTACAATAGCTAAGTCATAAGATTGCTTTGAAGAGTACATAGGATAATATATGCAAAGCAACAAGAGGCTAGCACTAGTTGAGGCATAATAAACGCTGGTTCTCCTTCCTCTTGGTTTATTGAGATCCTGCTTCCCCTAATAGAACCAGTATGGAAAAGTCACAGTGAAATATATTTTTTATTGGTTATAAAGGCAAAATGTGAAGGTGGTAGTATAGAATTTGTTGTCAGGAGCAAGGTTCAGCTTCAGCTGGATCTGAAACAGGCTGTAGCTCTGCCGTTTACCATCTGGGATACTTTGGACGAGTTTGTCTCTCTAAATCTTTATTTCCTGATCTGTAAAATATGCAGAATAATTCTGATCTTATAGGATATTCGGGGGTGGGGTGGGGAGGATTCCATGAGCTAATGCATGCCATTTACTTAAAATAATTTCTAGTAACTCAATAAATGTTATCATCACTGTAATTGAAAAGTGAAATATCTCTTCAGTTTAGTAGATTTCATTGTAGACATTTTTTATTGAACTATTAAAGTAAAAAGGCACATTTACCTAACCTTATTCTTGTCATTTTATGACTGTTATATAAGGCTTTAATGGGCAGTGCATAAATACTTACATCTCTAAAACACTGTCTTTTGTCCATTCGTTGCCGTTAGTTGCTGATAAGTCCGCTCTGACTCATGGCAACCTTATGCATAACAGAATGAAATATTGTTCAGTCCTGTGCCATCTTCTTGATCATTGGTGTTTGAGTCCACTGTTGTGGCCATTGTGTATTGTCTTCCAACCCAGGGGGCTCATCTTCCAGCACTACATCAGACATTGCCTTTTGTCTCTTACTAAGCAACAAAATCTATCTAATGTCCTGAGAAATCCCATTTATTGTTACCATGGATTTACTGATTTCAGAATCTTGAGAAAAAAATAAAATTCATGCAACGCTAGAATTCCTAAACATGTTGTTGCTCTTTTGTACAACTATGTATAGATAATGTCATTTATAAAAGATACTATTTTCTTACCCTCAATATACTTACCTGAAAAAAATATATATTGTACATTCCTGTATATCCAAATGTCTGTTGTCCCTTGGGATATTTCAGAGTATGAATATAATAAAATATGGTATGATTTACAGATAATTGCTTTACTGATAGAAAATGTCTTTTTCCTTAAATGACTTCTCTTTGATTATTGTTTATATTATTTACTCAGGCACTCAAACTCAAAATCTCCTGTTTCTCTCCCTTGATTAACAACATTTGCTTTTTCTTCTAGTTTTATCTTTTCAAGTTCATTTTTCCTTGTTGTTATACCACCACTCCCCCTTTTCAGGGCCTTTTAATGTCCCTCCAGCCCAACTCCATTGGCTCCTGACTATCCTCGAGGGCCCTCACCACCCCTGGACTCTTCTTGCAAATGGACCTTTGTGGGGCTCTCCAGTCCTGACACTTTGTGAAACACAGGTCTGTGTAGCCACTTATCCTGATTCAAAACCAGCCCTGACGCCCTGTGCCCAAACTCTTTGAAATGATTACATATACACAGAGTGACTTCTGCTCTATCCCTTTCCCATATTCCGGCCATTCTGAGTTACTAGACGCTCCGGAAATGTACCTTGCCTTGTCCCAAGCCACGTTCTCAGCCATAAATACTGGTAAACTCCTTTGCTTATTCTTTAGATTTTAGTTACAAATATCACCGTCTTCCTGAAACGTTTTTTTTTATCTCCTGTCATGGACTGAGCTCTGTCCCCCCAAAAATGTGTGTATGAATTTGGCTGGGCCATGATTCTGAATATTGTGTGGTTTTCCTGTAGACTGTAAATCCTGCCTCTATGATGTTAATGAGGGAGGATGGGTAGCAGTTGTGTTAGTGAGGCAGGACTCAGCCTAGGAGATTGGATTGTGTTTTGAGGCAATTTCTTGAGATATAAAAGAAAGAAGCAAGCAGAGAGACAGAGGGGTTCATGCCACCAAGAAAGCAGTACCAGAGTAGAGCATGTCCTTTGGACCCGGGGTTCCCGCTTGGACAAGCTCCTAGTCTGGGGGAAGATTGATGAGAAGGCCAACAGAAAGCCTTCTCCTGGAGATGACGCCCTGAATTTGGACTTTTAGCCTACTTTACATGAAGAAGTAAATTTCTCTTTGTTAAAGCCATCCAGTTGTGGTATTTCTGTTATAGCAGCACTCGATGACCAAGACACCTCCCTTCTTCTTTCATTTCAGGTAAAATTAGTGTTTTTTTTTTTTCCCCTGGTGTTCTCAAAGTGGAAACCCTGGTGGCATAGTGGTTAAGTGCTGCAGCTGCTAACCCAAGGGTCGGCAGTTCAAATTCACCAGGCGCTCCTTGGAAACTCTACGGGGCAATTCTACTGTGTCCTATAGAGTCACTATGAGTCAGAATCGACTCGATGGCACTGGGTTTGGTTTTTGGTTCTCAAAGTAATTTGCATACATCCCTATCCTCTGGCTTATCATGTTATGTTTTAATTGTTTGTGTGCCTGTCTTTTCCACTAGAATGAGAATTCCTGGTGACATCAGAAATAGTATCTTATTCTTTTTTGTTTACCCAGCTCTTAACACACAGTAAATAATATTTGAAGAATGAATGAACTTGAAATTAAGCAATTTGTGTGTGCGTGTGTGTATATAAATTATTTCATCAAACCTATATCTGAAATTTTCTATTTTTCCTATGGCTATTAAATGCAAATGAAAGAATATACTGAATATTTAGTTTTCTAAATTGAATATATCAATATTAAATAAAACCAATGCAGAATAGTGGCAAAAGTATGAGATTTAGCTTTGTAAAGCCTGGATTTGGATTCTTGCTATACCAGGTAATGCTAAGAAATTTGGGAGAGGCTGCTTAAATTTTATATGTCTTGATTTCTTCATCCATGTAAGGAAAATAATAATATTAATATCTACCTTCCTATTTGGTCATAAGGATCAAATGTTATATGTGAAATATTTTGTAAGCTATGAAACACTAGATGTTTTTAATTTTTAGTAGGTTTAAATTTATAGCCATGGTTGCAAACTCTGATCTGCAAAAATATAACTTTTAAAGTTTATTTATAACTAGTATCAAGGTAGCTCACAGGGCTGCAGTTTGTATTTGTTAAATTTATCAAGTTACTTTTTGGCTAAAACAGTTTATGCTTTCTCTTTCCTTCTACCGCATGGTGTGTGTGTGTGTGTGTGCACGCACGCTCATGTACTCTGATCCTTGGCCTTGCTTGGTCAAGCACACTCACTGCAACCCTCTAAAAATTTCTGTACGTCCTGCCAGGCCCACTCATCATTCAGCATTCAGCATTTCATGTTCTTCTCATTCTGCCTCCTCATCCCTTCAGATGCACTTCCTGCTCACCTTAGAAAGTTTTGGCTGCTTTCCTCAAGTCTTGCTGTATTGTGAGGAACTTCGGATGTGGCCCTCTAGCCATGTTCATAGGGATCCCTCAGTTAGTCTGTCATGAATGCCATGTTGCTCAGATGCCAATTGTGGATCAAAGATGTTCTAGGAAGCTTGTAGACTTCTGGAGTTGTACATTGGGAGAAGCACAAGCTCCATATCAAGGATGCCATTAAAGCTATCTGGATGTTTCTGTCACACTCACCCTGAGATTTTAATTCTGAGAGACCATTTGTACCCATACTCCAGTCTTATTCACTTTGAAGCATTCCCTCTTCCTATATGATGAAACTCCTATTTCCTTAGTGGTGGGAAGTCAGATATTAAATCACTGAGCACTCTTCTCAATTATATGGTTTCTAATCCCAATATGCCCATTTCTCCTGGTTTAATCCTTGATACTTAATGTCCAGCTTTTGAAATTCCAGGAAAAACCTCTCTTCCAACAAGTCCTGATACATAGGAATCCAAAGTGTTTGACTTCCAGACTATTGTGGCAGATAAGCACTTTTAACACTCTCTTCTGAAATTCAGTAACTCCTTTGTTCTCAGCTGTATTCATCTTCTACCTGTTCAGTGAAGGCCACTGGCTCCAAAGGTGTAAGGGAGAAAAGAAGCATAGGAACAGAACGCAGGAAAGAATATTCCCCATAAAATACCTCCAAATATTATTCAGACATAATAATATTAGTAAAATTAATTGTAATTTAAAGATTCTGTTTCTTTAAAATAAGCTACTAATTATAAAATTACCCAAGAAGATTTAAAAAAAAAAAAAAGATTGTTATTTGTGTGTTCCATCTCTTCAACTATATTATAAACTGAAAGCAAGAGCTTTACTTCAGTGTCCTCATCTACAAAACTACCGATATCTATCTCACCAAACTATTTTGAGTATCAAATGTCATAATGTAAATAGTTGTTGTTAGGTGCCATCGAGTTGGTTCCACCTCAATGTACAACACAATGAAATACTGCCCAGTCCTGCGCCATCTTCACAATCATTGTTATGCTTGAGCCCATTGTTGCAGCCAGTGTGTCAATCCATCTCATTGAGGGTCTTCCTCTTTTTTGCTGACCTTCTACTTTGGTAAGCATAATGTTCTTCTTCAGAAACTGATCCCTCCTGATAACATGTTCAAAGTATGTGAGACATAGTCTCGCCATCCTTGGTTCTAAGGAGCATTCTGGTTGTATTTCCTCCAAGACAGATTTGTTTGTTCTTGGCAGTCCATGATATATTCAATATCTTTGCTAGCACCACAATTCAAAGGAATCATTTCTTCTTAGGTCTTCCTTATTCACTGCCCAGCTTTCATATGCATAAGAGGTGATTGAAAACACGATGGCTTGGGTCAGGGGCACCTTAGTACTCAAAGTGACATCTTTGCTCTTCAACACTTTAAGGAGGTCTTTTGCATATTTGCCCAGCGCAATGCATCTTTTGATTTCTTGACTGCTGCTTCCATGGGTGTTGATTGTGGATCCAAGTAAAGTAAAATCCTTGACAACTTCAATCTTTTTTCTGTTTATCATGATGCTGCTTATTGGTCCAGTTGTGAGGATTTTTGCTTTGTTCATGTTGAAGTGTAATCCATATTGAAGGCTGTGGTCTTTGATCTTCATCAGTAAGTGCTTCAAGTCCTCTTCACTTTCAGGAAGCAAGGCTGAGTCATCTGCATATGACAGGCTCTTAATGAGTCTTCCTCCCATCCTGATGCCATTTCTTCTTCATATAATTCAGCTTCTCAGATTATTTGTTTAACATACAGATTGAATAGATATGGTGAAAGGATACAACCCTGACGCACACCTTTCCTGACTTTAAACAATGTAGAATCCCCTTGTTATCGTTGAGCGACTGCCTCTTGTTCTGTGTACCATTTGCTCATGAGCAAAATAAGTGCTCTGGAATTCCCATTCTTCTAGTGTTTTCCATAATTTGTGGTGATCCACCCAGCCTAATGCCATTGCATAGTCAACAAAACACAGGCAAACATCTTTCTGGTACTGTCTGCCTTCAGCGAAGATCCACCTGACAGGAGCAAGGATATCTCTCATCCTATGTCCTCTTTTGAACACACTCCAATTTCTGGCAGTTCCTTGTCAGTGTACTGCTGCAACAGTTTTTGAATTATCTTCTGCGAAATTTTACTTGTGCATAATGATAATGATATTGTTCGATAATACCACATTCTGTTGAATCACCTTTTTTTTTTTTTTGGAATTGGCAAAAAATATGGATCTCTTCCAGTTGGTTGGCCAAGTAGCTGTCTTCCAAATTTCTTGGCCCAGATAAGTGAGTACCGGCAGCACTGTATCTGTTTGTCGAAACATCTCAATTGGTATTCCATCGATTTCTGCAACCTTGTTTTTCACCAATGCCTTCAGTGCAGCTTGGATTTCTTCCTTCCATTCCATCAGTTCTGATCATATGCTGCCTCCTAAAATGGTTGAAAGTTGGCCAACTCTTTTTGGTACACTGACGCTGTGTATTCCTTCTACCTTCTTTTGATACTTCCTACATTGTTCAATATTTTCCCCATAGAATCCTTCAGTATTGAAACTTCAGTCTTGATTTTTTTCTTCAGTTCTTTCAGCTTGAGAAATGCTGAGTGTGTTCTTCCCATTTGGCTTTCTAATTCCAGATCTTTGCAAATTTCATTATAATACTTCAGTTTGTCTTCTCAAGCTATTCTTTGAAATCTTCCATTCAACTCTTTAACTTCATTTCTTCCATTCTCTTTAGCTCTTCTGTGTTCATGAGCAAATTTCAAAGTCTCTTCTAACATTCATTTTGGTCTTTTCTTTCTTTTTAATGACCTCTTGCTTTCTTAATGGATGATGTCCTTGATGTCATTTCACAACTTATCTGATCTTTGTTAGTAAGTGTTCAATGAGTCAAATCTATTTTGAGATGGTCTCTAAATTCAGGTGGGATATATTCAAGGTCATACTTGGCTGTTGTGTACTTGCTCTGATTTTCTTCAGCTTTAACTTAGACTTGCATACGAGCAATTGATGATCTGTTCCACAGTTGTCTGCTGGCCTTGTTCTGACTGATGATATTGAGCTCCATCATCTCTTTTCACAGATGTAGTCCATTTGATTTCTGTGTATTCCATCTGACAAAATCCATGTGTGTAGTCACCATTTATGTTGTTGAAAACAGAAGTTTGCAATGAGTAAATTGTTGGTTTGGCAAAATTCTATCATGTGCTCTATGGAGTCGTTTCTATCACCAAGGCCATATTTTCTGACCGTTGATCCTTCTTCTTAGTTTCCAGCTTTTGCATTCCAATCACCAGTAATTATCAATGCATCTTCATCGATTTCAGACTGCAGAAATTGGTAAAAATCTTCAATTTATTCATCTTTGGCTTTAGGGGTTAGTGGGTAAACTTGAATACTATATTAACTGGTTTTCCTTGTAGGCGTGTGGATATTATGTATCACTGACAGTGTTGTACCCCCAGGATAGACCTTGAAATGTTCTTTTTGGCTATGAATGTGACACCATTTCTCTTCAGTTTTTCATTCCTGGCATAGTAGACCATGTGACTGTCTAAATAAGAATGGCCAATATCAGTCCATTTCAGCTCACTAATGCCTAGGATATCGATCTTTATGCATTCCATTGCATTTTTGACTACTTCCAATTTTCCTGGATTAATACTTGATACATTCCACTTTCCAATTATTAATGGATGTTTGCAGCTGTTTCTTCTCATTTTAAGTCATGCCACATCAGCAAATGAAGGTCCTGAAAGCTTGAATCCATCCACTTTAAAAAGGTCAACTCTACTTGGAGGAGGCAGCTCTTCCTCAGTCCTATTTTGAGTGCCTTCCAAGCTACGGGTCTTATCTTCTGGCACTATATAAGACAGTGTTCCACTGCTATTGATAAGGTTTTCGCTGGCTATTTTTTTTTTTTTTTTTTGCAAGTAGACTGCCTGGTGCTTTTTCCTAGTCTGTATTAGTCTGGAAGCTTTGCTGAAATCTGTCCACCATGGGTGACCTTGCTGATATTTGAAATACCGGTTGCATAGCTTCCAGCATCATAGCAACATGCTAGCCAACACAGTATGTATGATATACTGTGAGATGAGTGGTGAAAAATGTAAACCGAGTGCCCAGTAAGGGATTAGCACATGGTAGTGCTCAATAAAGCTAGATCCATATGCTTTCCTTTATGTTCACAGCTCTTAACAGAATTAGTCAGCATTCAGAATCAGCAAAGTATAATATTAGCAGTAAGGCAACAGCTCACAATTATTGGGCTATCAGCCAACTGTGGTGGATTTCTGCAGCCTTTACAGAAGCCTATGAATATGCTGTGATATTCTGTTCAACAGAATCCCTAGTGTACTCCAAAACTTGTCAGTGATAACACCAATTAGAAAGTCTTTTCTAGAAATCACTATGAGAAATGATACATTAACATAAAATAGAGTCAAATGTCACATGAAGATAGCTGTCATGTCTTTGGGGCATTGAAAAAGAAGTAGATGCCATGTTCCAAGTTTCTAACCTGATAGTGTGTCCAACCAGTTCTGACAATGCCAGCTCTGTACTAATTGCATCTGCTTACAGATGTATTCTTAAGCTATTAGGTCATGTCCAGTTCTAGCTTATACATTAAAACCAGTTGCCACTGAGTCATTTCTGACTCATCATGACCCCATGTGTGTCAGAGTAGAACTGTGTTCCACAGGGTTTTCAATGGCTGATTTTTCAGAAGTACATCTCCAGGCCTTTCTTCCAAGGCTCCTCTGGGTAGACTCAAACTTCAAATATTTCCATTAGCAGCTGAGAGCCTTAACTATTTGTACCAGCAAGGATTCCAGTTCATTAGTTCAGGTTTAATATAAAATATGAGACATCAAAATACATACAGCATGTGATCTTTGTAGGAATTTAGTCTCCTCAAACTCTATTAATCTCACAGAGATGTAAGGGTTGAGGTAGAATAAATATGAAAACACTACTCAAAATATAAGGCTCTATAAAATATTAGATATTGTCATTTATTAACATTATTATTACTATTATTACATTAAGAAGTGACAGAAAGTATAATTATTTTGTATAAATATAGTAAGCCTTAGCTGCACATAAATTGAAGTTTAATATTTAGCAGATGAGGATGATAATGATTAATTTAAACGGGAAAATAATTTTTTTTAGTTCTATGAATATAGCAGGGTATAGACATTAATTGTTGATAGCATACCAGAGGAAGCTGCTGGACCCCGCAGTTATGGGAGTTTATGTACCTTGTTTCTTAAAACTTTGCAAAGATTTCTTTGAACTAAATAAACAGAAAAAAAAAAAGTAATAATCAATGCCAAACAAAAACAGGGTGTTCAGTTTCCAAGGGAAAGCTGCCGCTTTGAAGTAAATCTTAGTTTCATTTGTTGACACCAGTATTTAATGCTGGGAACATTTTATGTTGCTGCCTCAAAAAAAGGGCGAGGGGCAAGAAGCTATTTGGCAGAACAGTGTTTTTCTCAGAGATGTCAAAAGGAAAAATTTCTCTGCCCAGCAAACATAAATCATACATGCTTTGAAGTAAGGCTCTATGAGCTTCAAATAATCCCCCTACAGAAAAGCATAATGAAAACAATAGCTTCCATGATGAATTTACTCTAAGGGCATTTATAAATCTGAAATTTAGTATTCTGACGACTCCCTCTGATTCTACAGTTTTTCATAATCCTACGTCCTCAAAATAAGTATTCTGGGTTTTTTTTTTTTTTTTTTTTAATCTGGACTTTCACCAGAAATCTAAGATTCAAGATTGATGACCAAGTGTGTACTTACCTATCCGTTCCCTCATGCAATTAGAATAAACAGGAAGCAGATGAAGCAAGGAATGGTCATTTTTCATTCTTATTAACAAGGCATTAGCAAATTCATCACATCTATTTATATATCTCTTTAAAGCTGGCTTACTGTCTTACCTCAGTAATGCAACACCATCCTTTATTTCTCTCTGTATCCTCATCCCATCCTTTAATTAAAAAACAAACAAACAAAAAAAAAAACCTGTTGCCGTCAAGTCGAAATCGACTGATAGCGACCCTATAGCACAGAGTAGAACTGCCCCCCAGGGTCTCCAAGGAGTGCCTGGTGGACTCGAACTGCTGGCCTTTTGGTTAGCAGCCATAGCACTTAACCACTATGCCACCAGGATTTCCCCTTTTAATTACTGTCTGTTATTTTTATCCTTCTTAAGTTGTAAACGCTTATTTAAAGATTACTCTAATCGTATTCCCTATGTGCAAGGTATTGGGTCAAATGTTGGGGATGTATTTAATCCCTACTCTCACCCACCTTAGAATCTGGAGAGCAATAAAGGCAGTTACACTAGTACTTTGTGCATTGTACTGCGTTAGGGCAGTATAAGTCATTTTGTCTCTTATATTGTCTTCTCTTTCCCTTTTCGCGCGCGCACACACACTCACACACTTACCATCTTTCTCCAGTCTGTAAAAAGCAGATGTTCAATTTAACAAAAAGTTTAAATGAACTTAAGTCATTGTATAAATTCTGCTGATTCAAAAGAATACAAGAACATCACTTGAAAGTGATCAAAAATAAAAAATTCAGAGATTTTATTTTATTCCAGACAAAAGAATGAAAAAGGAAAAAAAAAAAAAAGAGATAATAAGCAACTTTTTTACCTGGGTGGGTGGTGGAATGCTGAATTTTTAAAAACACTTCGGAGTTTTCGTAACTTTTGAGTTTTAAGTCATTGCATTGTAAGTCCCTGTCGTTTTTGTTGTTCTTAGGTGCCGTCAAGCCATAATGCTAGCTAAATACCGTTGTAAATTTTCAGTGTGGAAAACAAAGATTGCCTGATTTGAGTTCCAGACTAAATTTATGGAAGTTTTCTTCTACTAAGATTTTGGCTAAAACATAGAAAGAAGCCCTTAAGTGCTTGGCTGCTACCGGAAAGGTCAGTGGTTCCCACCCCTCAGTCTCTCTGCAGGAGAACCATGTGGCAGTCTGCTTCTAGAAAGATTTACAACCTTGGAAACCCTGTGGGGCAGTTCTACTCTGACCTACAGGGTCACTGTGAGTTTGAATTGACTCGATGGCAATAGGCTTGGTTTGGTTTTTAGTGGAAATTTAAAAACTTGTTTTAGGAATAAAAAAGCCAAGCATCCTGCTTTTAGACTTAATGAAAACAGCTAATATTTTCATGTATTAGGCATGTATTTTAAGCTCCATAACATCTTTGGGAGAGAGGAAATTTTATTTCCCCGGTTTTACAAATGAGGAAAGTCAGGTTTGAGAAGGATAAGTGCTTTTCCCAAGATCTTAAGTGGCAGAGTTAGCATTCAAACCCAGGCATTCTGATGCGTCATTGCTACCTTTTACTGCCTTGCTGAAGTTTTTAAACTTTTATTTTTATGAAAATATTTCTAATTAATATGTTGCTTTATTTCGTATACAGGTTTATTAGATAATTTTTTTTTATTTCAGAAAATTAAATTTGTTTCACTTTGTAGTGTGTAGCATAGAGGAAATGCTGAGTAAAATGAAGCATAAAAAATAAGAATTCTTACTTAGAAATTTGATTATTTTTAGAATTCAGATAATTAAAAATAATCATATTCTGCTATAAGAAACTGAATTAAAAAATAAGTTCACAAAAAACCATAGTAAAATAACTTAATCAAAATTAGAATCCAATTGGTTTTAATAATAAAACTATATTTGGGCATCTACCAAAAAAAAAAAAAAAAAACCCATTGACGTCGAGTCAATTCTGACTCATAGCGACCCTATACTTGACAGAGTAGAACTGCCCCATAGAGTTTCCAGGGAGTGCCTGGCAAATTCGAACTGCTGACCCTTTGGGTAACAGCCACTATGCCACCAAGGTTTCCTTTGTGCATCTAACACATGACGTTTTCCATGCTTTATATTGTTTTGCTTTTAGAGCTAATTCTTGGGTAACTGAGGTAATAGTTCAGATTTATTTTTAAGCAAATAGTAGAAATTCAATAAATATTTGTTTATGGATTTTAAAAAATTATTTGAAGTTAGAGATGTCAGCAAGAAGTTTGAGTGTATAAGACATACTATAAAAGCTTTTTCTTGACCATAACATCCACTTTTCTTAAATTTGTCCTTTGTAAAACCAAACCACAATGATTTCTAAGAAAATTAAAAAAAAAAAAGTATAACACTTAAGTTCTCATTTCTCCATGTATCCTTCTTTTATTCACCTTTTTGACATTAAACATTTTACAGTTGAAACCATAGACTGCATGGTGTCCATCTTTTCTCACTTAGTACTTAGACATAAGCCTGGTGTTCAGAGCATAGGCTTTACAGTCAGACAGTACTGAGCAGAGTTGGAATCTTCGTTTCGTTATTTCCCACTTATTGAAGCTAGACTGGGAGTTTCTTAGAGCCATGAGCTCACACAACTGACTTCTAAATCCCTTAATAAAACAGATCCATGGCATCTCTAGTCCCTTTACCACTCATTAACTGGATGGCCTTGGGAAATTTTCTTAATTCCTCTGCAGCTTAATTTTTTTCCTTGTAAAATGGCAATGCCAGTACTTACTGTTGGGAATAGTTGAGAAGATTACATGACAAAAATCTATAAAGTATACTACAGCTGTTATGGATTGAATTGTGTCTCCCCAAAATGTTTGTCAACTTGGCTAGGCCATGATTCCCAGTATTGTGTGATTGTCCACCATTTTGTCATCTGATGTGATTTTCTTATGTGTTGTAAATCCTACCTCTATGATGTTAATGAGATGGGATTAGCAACAGTTATGTTAATGAGTCAGGACTCCAGCTACAAGATTAGGTTGTGTTTTAAGTCAATCTCTTTTGAGATAGAAAAGAGTGAATAGAGCAGGGAGATGGGGACCTCATACCGCCAAGAAACAAGAGCCAGGAGAATAGCACATCCTTTGGACCCGAGGTTCCTGCACTGAGTTTGATGCCAAGGACCTTCCCCCAGATCCAACAAAGAAAGAAAGCCTTCCTCTGGAGCTGGCACCCTGAATGCAGACTTCTAGCCTCCTAGACTGTGAGAGAATAAGTTTTTCTTTGTTAAAGCCATCCACGTGTGGTATTTCTGTTATAGCAGCACTAGATAACTAAGACAACAGTGAACTCAATGGATGGTGGGAATTATTAAAACATGTAATTCTAATTGGTTGTTTAACATTTTACGAAGTTAATGTTCAATATAGGTAACCATTCTCCTTCTGAAGGTCATCAGGCTTTTCCCTATTATTTATAACGCCCAAATTTAATTTTCCCTATTATTGATAACGCCCAAATTACATCGTGTACATTATTTCTTATCCCACTACTGACTAAACCCCTGAAATGATTTATCCAAAGTGAAACTATTACATGATAGATTATGAACAGTTTTATGGCTCTTATGTCTATCATCAAGTTATTTTTCCAAAAGAATTATACTAATTTTCAGGATTGCTGTGACTAGTTTTTCTTGGTAAGACTTAGAATATGAACAGTTAAGTAAGTGCTCTTTATTCAAAGTTAGCTCACTTGGAAGGCTCTTTTCTGATGCTAAAAAATTTTGTTATGGCTTCTAATGATTCTGGAATGCCCTGGAGTCTATTCCAACTCATGGTAACCTCATGTGTCTCAGAGCAGAAATATGTTCCATAGGGATTTCAATGGCTAATTTTTCAGAAATAGATCACCAGGATTTTCTTCCAAGAGACATTTGTGCCCACTCAAACCTCTAACCTTTTGGTTAGTAGCTGAGTGCTTAACTGTTTATAACACCCAGGGACTTCAGGATCATTTTTGCAACCTACTTATTGGGGTTTAGGAGTCCCTGGCTGGCACAATAAGTTAAGTGTTCAACTAAGGTTTGAATCCATCCAGAGGGACCTCAGAAGACAGGCTTAGTGATCTGCTTCCGAAAAGACAAAGCCTTGACAACCCTATGGAGCACAGTTCTACTCTACACACATGGATGGGGTGGACATGAGTCGGAGTTGACCTGACAGCAACCAGCTCTTTTTTTTTTTTAATTGGGGTTTGATATTGAATTCTCCCTCTCATATTCCATCCATTGTCCAGTTCTATCCATGCTTTCCATATAGACTTTCGTGCTCACCCCTGCTTTTCTTATTATGTGTGTCCTATTCCGGATTCGTATAATCTCTGACCTAAAATATTCTATTAGTATCTTAACTGGTCTCTCTGCTGCCTATATTTCCACCTCCAAGTTATAGTCTCTGGAGCTAACAGGTATCTTTCTAAAATCTGAATCTGGTCAAATCACATCATTTGACTTCCATTCTTGATAGTATCTCTCTCTTTAGAGCCTTCACTCCTCCCTGATTCCCAGCTAACTCCTACTCAACCTGACACCTTAAGGATGAGCAAGAGTCTTAGATCAGGCCCTTTTATATCAACATCCAAAAAAGATGATGTCAGTGTCCCTAAAAACAGTTTTGTAAAAATGATCATTGGTGCTCTTTTGGAGGGCTTACTATATATCAGATACTATTTTAAACAATTCACATGGATTAATTCATTTAAACCTCAAGCTACCTTATGAGATAGATATTATCACCTTGTCCTCTTTTTGAATGAAGAAATTAAGGCACAAGAAATTAAATAACTTGCTGAAAGTTTACAACTGGTAATTAATAGGACTGAGTTTCAAACCCAGAAGTCTGGCTTTTAAATGCTATTTGACCAATAGCTCCCTGGCAACTTTCATATATATATATATATATATATATATATATATGTTCAGTAGTAATTACTGTTAAAATTGCTAACTTTACACAGTATTTCCCCTACCTTCGTTTTCCTTTTCTACCCAGGCAATGGACACTACCATATATAGTAAAGTTCAGTTAGTACTGGCTTTACAGCATGTCAGATGTGATGGAATGTATCACATTATTCATTCCAACAACAATTAACTCTGCCAGATGGCACTTCAATAATATATTATGCTTTATTATGAAATTTGTACATATTTACCTATTTTGAAAATTGTACTCTTAACTACAGTTGTATTATTTAAGACTCCAATAAGTTTTCTTCAACTTCATCAGCTTTTATAATAAAACACATCTTTCATTAAAAAATTATTTAATACCATACTCAGTAAATGATTGCCTACTCTTAGGCTATAAAACTGTCTCATAGAGAGAACATGATGGTGTGATATGACTTGAGAATTTAACTTTTACTTGAATTTTCTAAGTAATATCCTTGTTGTTGTTCTTGTTAAAAAAAAAAAAAAATTTTTTTTTTTTTTTGTTCTTGTTAGGTGCCCTCAAAACAGTTCTGACTCGTAGTGACCCTACATAAAACAGAATGAGGCACTTACCAGACCTGCACCATCTTCACTATCATTGCTATGCTTGAGCTCATTGTTGCAGCCACTGTGCCAATCCATCTTGTTGAGGGTCTTCCTCTTTTTTGCTGATGGCCTTCTCCATGGACTGATACCTCATGATAACATATCCAAAGTATATAAGGCGAAGTTTTGCCAACCTCGCATCTGAGGAGCATTCTGGATGTACTTCTTCCAAGACAAATTTGTTTATTTTTCTGACAGTCCATGGTATATTCAATATTCTTTGCCAACACCATAATTCAAATGTGTCAGTTCTTCTTTGCTCTTCTTTATTCATTGTCCAGCTTTCACGTGCGTATGAGGTGACTGACTTGGGTCAGGCGTACCTTAGTCCTCAAAATGACATCTTTCCTTTTTAACACTTTAAAGAGGTATTTTGCAGCAGATTTGCCCAATGCAATACGTCATGTAATTTCTTGTCTGCTGCTTCCATGGGCATTGATTGTGGATCCAAGTAAAATGAAATCCTTGGCAACTTCAATCTTTTCTCCATTTATCATGATGTTGCTTATTGGTCCACTGGTGAGGATTTTTGTTTCCTTTGAGGTGTAATCCATACTGAAGGTTGTGGTCTTTGATCTTCATTAGTAAGTGCTTCAAGTGCTCTTCACTTTTACCAAGTAAGGCTTTGTCATCTGCACATTGCAAGATGTTAATGAGTCTTCCTCCAATCCTGATGCCACATTCTGCTTCATATAGCCCAGCTTCTGAAATTATTTGCTCAGCATACATACTGAATAAGTATGGTGAAAGGATACAATCTTGATGCACACTTTTTCTGACTTTAAACCACTGAGTATCCCCTTGTTCTGGTCGAACAACTGCCTCTTGGTCTATGCACAGGTTCTGCATAATCATATTTAAGTGTCTGGGATTCCCATTCTTTGCAATGTTATTCATAATTTGTTGTGATCCATACATTCATATGTCCTTGCATAGTTAATACAACATAGGTACACATCTTTCTGGTATTGCCTGCTTTCAGTCAGGATCCATCTGACATCAGCAATGATATCTCTTGCTCTAAGCCCACTTCTGAATGCAGCTTGAATTTCTGTAAGTTCCCTGTCGATGCACTGCTACAACCACTTTTGAATGATCTTCAGCAAAATTTTACTTGTGCATGATATTAATGGTATTGTTTGATAATTACCGCATTCCATTGGATCACCTTTCTTTGGAATGGGCACAAATAAGGATAGCTTCCAGTTGGTTGGCCAGGTAGCTGTCTTCCAAATGTCTTGGCATAGATATGTGAGCGCTTCCAGCATTACATCCATTAGTTGAAACATCTCAATTAGTATGTCATTCATTCCTGGAGCCTTGTTTTTCACCAGTGCCTTCAGTGCAGCTTGGACTTCTTCTTTCAGTACCATAGGTTCTTGATCATATCAACCATTCTGTTTGGTACAGTGACTGTGTGCATTCCTTCTGTCTTCTTTGATGCTTCCTGCACCATTCAAAATTTTATCTGTAGAATCCTTCAAAATTGCAACTCAAGGCTTGAGTTTTTTTCTTCAGTTCTTTCAGCTTGAGAAATGCCAAGTGTTCTTCCCTTTTGGTTTTCTAACTCCAGGCCTTTCCACATTTCATCATAATACTTTATTTTGTCTTCTCGAGCTGCCCTTGGAAATCTTCAGTTCTACTTTTTTACTTCATCATTCCTTCCATTTGCTTTACCTACTCTACATTCAAGAGCAAGTTTCAGAGTCTCTTCTGACATCTATTTTGGTCTTTTCTATCTTTCCTGTCTTTGTAAGAATCTTTTGTTTTCTTCATGTACGATGAACTTGATATCTTTCCACAACTTGTCTGGTCTTCAGTCGTTAGTGTTCAATGTGTCAAATCTATTCTTGAGATTGTCTCTAAATTCAGGAGGGATGTACTCAAGGTTGTACTTTGGCTTTCATGGATTTGTTTTAATTTTCTTCAGTTTTAACTTAAACTTGGGTATGAGCAATTGATGGTCTGTTCTATAGTTGGACTCTGGTGAAGGCATTCTCTCTTTGTCAGCTCTGGAGGAAGGTTCTTCTCATCAATCTTCCCCTGAACTAGGAGCTTCTCCGCACAGGCACTCCGGGTCTAAAGGAAGTGCTCTTCTCCCGGTGCTCCTTTCTTGGTGGTATGAGGACCCCCATCTCTCTGCTCTCTGCTATCACTTCTCTCTTTTATATCTCAAAAGAGATTGGCTCAAGATATAATCAAATCTTGTGGAATGAGTCTTGACTCATTAACACAACTGCCACCTATCCCACCTCATTAACATCATAGAGGTAGGATTTATAACACATAGGAAAATCACATCAGATGACAAAATGGTGGACAGTTACACAATACTGGGAATCATGGCCTAGCCAAGTTGACAAACATTTTGGGGGAACACAATTCAATTTTGTTTGATCAATTTCGGACTACAGCAGTTTGTAAAAACCTTCAATTTTTACCTTATTCAATTATCATTAATCATATACCAACTGACAATAATACCTATGAGTCTGCGTCTATAGGACTGCCTAGGTAGTTCAAAGCCTTAGGCTTCTTAGTTTTCCATTTTTATGCAAGTCACTCTGTAAGTGGAAAACATTTACAGAGCACTTACTTCATGCCAAGAGTTAGTCTGATTACTGTATTAGGATAATCTCCTCTGTTATGCATGATAACACTATCAACAGTCACATATTTGGGTGTAAAAATACAGAAAGGTTAGGTAACTTGCTCAAGATCACACAGGCAGTAAGTTGTAAAACCAGGAGAAAGACCCTGGCAATTTGCCTCCAGAGCCCTTGCTCTTAACCACGTCACGGCAGCTGTCTCAATTAATGTCCCTGTGCCTGGACTCCTGCATGTAAAGGTGTTGGTACTTACTTCACAGAAGTAAATCAAGGCACAAGCAAACTGACGAGTAAGACAGCTCTTTAAACTCTGGAGATAAACCACCTGATGAAAACAATAATAGCAGCTATAGAAGTGTTTCCAAAAGAGCACCTGTTTTATGACTAAATGCTTGGTATGAGTATGTCTTCAGCTTTAATTGGAATGAACTTTCTTCTTGATATGATGTTTATTGTCAAGTGAACAGGATATCAATCACTTGGATCTGTGGGGAATTGTCAGTAAATTCAGCTAAAAGCTGGACCAGTTATATTCTCGTTTGCAGTCAAAACTTACTTTTAAACATCCTTTGCTCTAATTTTGAGAATAGAAATGGATGGCAGATAATAGCAAATTAATTTCTACAAGTTCACTAACAAAAGCTGCTTTTGATTCAGTCATGGTGTCTGCAGTGTGTTATGTGAGCAGTTACTTTCTCGTCCCCCTTTTTGCCGGTGCAGGATTTAAACACGGTCTACACTGAACTATTTAAAACTATTACTGTATATTGTTTGTGAATAGTTGGGTGTCACTTGGGGTCTTGCTTGGTACCATAGACAGAGAATGATTAATTTTGGCAACTGATTCAAATTTGCACTGACTATCTGATAAAACTGAAAAATCAAGGACAATGAATTTCTGTTTTCTAGGTATGCATTTTCTAATATCTTTTCCCTTTTATTTAACAAGTATTTGGCGGGATAATCAAATCAAATAAAAGCCTTTCTAGGATTTTAGAACATTTCCTTCAATATTTTATTTGCTAAGTTTTAAAATAATTTCTATACTACATTGATTGAGAGATGATAGGGGAGAGAGTCACAGCCAGAAATCAGACAAGTTTCTGTATTAATTTTATTCCATCATTTACTAGCTAACCTTGAGTGGATTATTTTTCTGAGTTACAGCTTCTTCATCTATAAAACAAGGATAGCTCCCTGGAGAATTATTATACCAATTAGAGAAAAAATATATACAGGACTTACTGTGTTGCCTAAGACAAAATAGAGAATCAATAAATACTAATGTTACGTTTGATTGGTATGATTACAGCAGAATCATATCCACATTCATTAATACCATGTTTCACAACTTGCTTTAAGAACTTTCACAATAGTGTTTCACATCTTGGTTTCACAAATGTGATCTCATTTAATCCCCATAAAGCTCTGTGGAGTTGGTACAGTCAGAGGAATGTCTGACATTCCAGCCAGGACTTGAATATAGGTTTTTAACCTGCAAGACAGAGTTCTTTCTAGTGTGTATTGCTTTAATTCACTCATTCGTTTATTTATTTATTATATCATTCATTCAACAAATGTATATGGAGCAATTAGTAAGTGCCAGACATATTCAAAGAATTTAAAGAAGTGAACAAACTGTAAAAAAAAAAAAAAATAGAAAAATCCTGTCCTCATGAAGCTTACATTCTGTGGATGGGAAGGGTAGGTAATATGTGATAAGTATTAAAAAAAAATAAGTAATTAACAATGTATGTTAGACACAGTAATTATTTTAATATTAATAATTGATCTGATTAATTAATATCCAAAGATGCTTTCTTAAGCAAACATGATGAGTATTTAATTCTTATTTGATAGACAAATGTTGAAGTTTAAGACATAATTATTTAATGAGTAAATGAAAGAATGAATGGAGTAGAGACATGAGGGTCATTAGTTTTGCAGAAAGGATCTGTAACCCTTATCCTGATAGTGGCTTAACAGATTATTTCATTACTTAACAAACATTGAGAGCCCACTGTGTGCTAAATCTTAGGGGTAAATACTGATCAAGTAAGACATAGTCCCAAGTGTCGGAGTGTTAACAGTTCTTTGGGAAAACAAAATAAAACCAAGCAAAATGGGACAATGCTATGATAGGGGGAAGTGCATGATGGTGTTAGAGAGGAACAAAGTCACCTAACCCAGACTTGGAAAGACAGGGTGAGCTTCTAGGTGAAAGTGACACTTGTATCTTGACACAGAGGGAGAGCATGTTGGAGATAGTCTTAGATTTAAAAACATTGTGTGCAAAAGTCCAGAGACCATAAAGAATACATTTGATTTTCTAAACTATAGGGTCACTGTGAGTCGGAATTGACTCGACAGCAGTGGGTTATTGGGATCCATTATCATTCAAAGTGGTTGGGTTCCCAAAGTCTTCAGAAGTAAGGAAAACTTACTCTCATTTCTGTCTCTTCTTGCTTTTGTCTTCTTCTACCACATGCTAAAAATAAAAATTTCCATTAAATGAGATTGATCTCACTAACTTTAAGTAATTAAGTATTTAAGGTCCCTAGCTGGCACAAATGGTTTACGCTTGACTGCTAACCTGAAGGTTGGTAGTTCAAACCCACCCAGAGGTACCATGGAAGATAGGCCTGGAGATCTACTTCTGTTAAGATTCCAGCCAAGAAAACCCTATGGAGCAGTTCTTTGTAACTCATGGGGTCTCCATGAGCCAGAATCAATGTCTACTAACACCAACAATAAACCTTCCAGATAGAATGTGTATCCCAGCATCCAGCACAATATTTATAGCATGTCTCATGATTAAATGCTCACTAAAAATAGTTCCTGTTGACTGAAAACAGATGATAGGCTAGAAACTCCAAGATGGACAGATTGTAGAATGAATGTGGAGAAGATATTAAGTAAGGGTCTCTGATGGGGAGTTTGCTAGACTTGCTTACCTATTTCAAATGAAGTCTATTCACCCTGAACTTCAAAATAGACTACTAGAATATTAGCTCAAAGAATTAATATCATAGAATAGCATGTAGCAATACAATCACGATCTTTACAGTTCTCACCTTTGCAAATACATTTGTAAGAACATCAGTAAGTTCATTTAAATCATAGTGATAGAAAGCTGGGAGGGAAAAATCAAAGAAGACTTGATCAAAAAAAAAAAATCACTAGAAAATGTTCTAATAAGGGACTGCCTCCCATCCACCAAATGAAATTTTTATATGTGAGGTAAATTGATTTGAGAAGCAAAATTCTGTTAATGTATCTCTTGAACAGATTTAAATCTGAATGTGTTGTCTCATCTGCTAATGCATACCTGGAAAGATGTGTTTAGTCACAGTTAAGTAAATTATAGCTTTTTAATGAAGTGTGAGCTTTTCTTACCCTGCTGCTATACAGTGTCAGGTTACCAAGCTTCATTTACCTCCCTCCTATCTTGAGACTAGATTTTCTGCTTATCCTTGGGGAATATAGCCTATAGTAAAACACCAGAGAGCATGTATTAATCTAGTTTAAATATACTAAAATATGTAGTGATGGCAATGTCTTGAACAAGCACAGTAGTACAATTCTGGGCTGATAATCCTCACAAAGCCCTTCTTGCACAGTATGTTGGTGTATGGGTGACATGAGAGCAATCTCATGGTCATTCTCAGAAATTATGAGATATTATTTCTTTGCATTAAAATTGCCTTTTTTCCCCCTAGGAATTTTCCAAAAACCAATTTTAGATTTGAGGCATAAGCTATAAACTGCACTTCTCTAGAGAGAAGTCTCTTTATTGCTGTCAAACAATTGAACTTTTTCTAGTAGGCTCTGTTAATAATGATACATAATATGGTAAGAATATTTGTGATAATCAATATTAAACCTTATGATTAAATAGTACCTTACACATGCATTGATATTCATAGCTATCCTGTGAGGTAGATGTGATTATCACCATGTACTCAATATAGAAAATAGAAGCCCAGAAGGGTAAAGGAACTAACGAAGAAGCAATCACAGAAACTCAGCAAGAATTAGGAAATGATAGAACTGGAACTGATATCAAATCTTCTGCCTCCATTATATGTGCCCTTTCCACTACCTCATAAAATGAGCAAGGCAGGTCTAGGATACATACCAAGGTGTTCCCAGCATGAAAGGGTATGGGTGCAATTGGTTAAGTCAAGGATGCCATTAACTGATCCAACATTCTACAGATTTCATGTTCCAAATGTTTCTACTGAACACTATTAACTTTCAGCACATTCAAGACACTTTTTCTTTTATATCCATGGTGCTTCAGATTATTTCATGTATTTTATTCACGCACTTTTCTTACCTGATCTAGCAGGGCAAATAAAGCATAATCACTATCTTAAATGTACCCGAGACTCTAGGAAGATTCTCTGTAGCATAAGTAGAAGAGAGAAAAACAACATTTATCACATCTAGCCCCCACGTGTTGTACTGCAGTGGCTTTCATGTTGCTGTGATGCTGGAAGCTATTCCACAGGTATTTCAAATACCCACAGGGTCACCCATGTTGGAGAGGTTTCAATGGAGTGTCCAGACTAAGACTAGGAAGAGGGCCCTGGCGGCCTACTTCTGAAAAAATTTGCCAGTGGAAATCTTATGAATAACAGTGCAAAACTGTCCGATATAGTGCCAGAAAATGAGCCTCTCAGGTGGGAAGACACTCAAAACATGACTGGAGAAAAGCCGCCTCTTCGAAGTAGAGTCAGCCTTAACGATGTGGATGGAATAAAGCTTTTGGGACCTTCATTTGCTGATGTGGCATGGCTCAAAATTAGAAGAAACAGCAACATCCATTAATAATTGGAATATGGAATGTACAAAGTATGAATCTAGGAAAATTGGAAGTCATCAGAAACAAGATGGAACACAAAGATAGATATCCCAGGATTTAGTGAGCTGAAACTGACCAATACTGGACATTTTGAATCAATCGTATTGTATACTAAGTATATTCCACCTGAATTTGGAGATCATCTCAAAAATAGGTTTGACACATTGATCACTTATGACAGAAGACCGGGCGAGTTCTGGGATGACATCAAAGAGGTAATACATGAAGAAAACAAAAGGTCATTAAAAAGATAGGAAAGAAAGAAAAGACCAAAATGGATGTCAGAAGAGACCCTTAAACTTGCTTTTGAATGTAGAGAAGCTATAGCAAATGGAAGAAATGATGAATAAAAGTAAAAGAGCTGAGCAGAAGATCTCAAAGAATGATTTGAGGAGACAAACTAAAGTATTATAATGAAATATGCAGAGACCTGGAGTTAGAAAACCAAAAGGGAAGAACATGCTCAGCATTTCTCAAGCTGAAAGATCTAAGAAAAAATTCAAATCTCCAGTTGAAATTTTGAAGGATTCTATGGGCATAGTACTGAATGACACAGAAAGCATCAAAAGAAAATGGAAAGAATACACAGAGTCACTGTACCAAAAAGAGTTGATTGATATTCAACAATTTCAGAAGGTGGAATATAATCATGAACCAATGGTTATTGAAGCAAAAAGTCTAAGCTGCACTGAAGGCATTGAGGGAGGAAAAAGGCTCCAGGAATTGACTGAATACTAATTGAGATGTTTCAACAACAGATACAGCGCTGGAGGTGCTCACTTGTCTATGACAAGAAATTTGGAAGACAACTACCTAGCCAATCGACTGGAAGAGATCCATATTTATGCCCATTCCAGAGAAAGGTGATCCAACAGAATGCAGAAATTATTGAACAGTATCATTAATATCACATGCAAATACAATTTTGCTGAAGATCATTCAAAAGTGGTTGCAGCAGTACATCAACAGGGAGCTGCGAGAAAGTCAAGTCAGTTTCAGAAGAGGACATGAGTGGGGGATATCATTGCTAATGTCAGATGGAGCATGGCTGAAAGCAGAGAATATTAGCAAGATGTTACCTATGTTTTATTGACTATATAAATGCATTGAACTGTGTGGACCATAACAAATTCTGGATAACATTGCAAAGAATGGGAATTTCAGAACACTTAAATGTGCTAATGAGGAACCTGTACATATATACCAGGAGTCAGTCATTCAACTAGAACAAGTGGATACTGCATAGTTAAAAGTCAGGAAAGGTATGCATCAGGGTTGTGTCCTTTCGCCATACTTATTCAATCTGTATGCTGAAAAAAGAATCCTAGGACCTGGATTATATGAAGAAGTATGTGGCATCAGGTTTGGTGGAAGAATCATTAACAACCTGAGATATGTAGATGACACAATTTTGCTTCCTGAAACTGCAGAAGACTTGAAGCACTTATTGATGAAGCTCAAAGACTACACCTTCAGTATGGATTACACCTCAACATAAAGAAAACAGAATTCTTACAACTGCACCAATAAGAAACATCATGATAAATGGAGAAAACATTGAAGTTGTCAAGGATTTCATATTGCTTAGATCCACAATCCAGGCCCAAAGAAGCAGCAGTCAAGAAATTGAACAATCTATTGCATTGGACAAGTATGCTGCAAAAGACATCTTTAAAGTGTTGTAAAGCAAAGATGTCACTTTGAGAACTAATGTTTGCCTGACTCAAGCCATGATATTTTCAATCACCTCATATGCCTGGGAAAGCTGGACAATGAATAAGGAAGACCAAAGAAGAATCAATGCCTTTAAATTATGGTGTTGTTGAAGAATATTGAATATATCATGGACTGACAGAAGAACAAACAAGTCTTGGAAGAAGTGTAGTCATGTGCTCCTTGGAAGCAAGGATAGCAAGACTTCTTAAGTACTCTAAACATGTTATCAGGAGGGAGCAGTCTCCTGGTGGAGTAGAGGTTCAGCGAAAAAGAGGAAGACCTGAGATGAGATAGATTGACACAGTGGCTTGAACAGTGGGCTCAAACATAGCAAACATTGTGGTGATGGTGCAGGACCCGGTGGTGTTTTGTTCTGCTGTGCATAGGGTCCCTACGAGTAGAAACCAATTACATGGCATGTAACAACAACAAAAATGTGTATCTTTCAGGTAGAAATTATCTGTTTTACAAATGAGGAAACAAGGAACCCAAGAGACTAGGTAATGGGCCTGTTGTTTTTAGGTGCCATCGAGTCAATTTCAACATCGAGTTAATTTCAACTCACAGTGGCCTCATGTGACAGAGTAGAATTGTCCCATAGGGTTTTCTAGGCTGTAATCTTTACAGGAGCAGATCACCAGGTCTTTCTTCCCCAGAGTGCTGAGTAATGGGCCTAAGATCATATGAATGGAGTGTAGGTGGGATTCACACCCATTTTTTTTTTTATGTACATGTTCTCTCTATTTCAGTAATGTAGCATGGATTCTTGTGTACTCCTGAGGAAGCCGGCTGGCAGATTCCATGGCTATTTACTTTACTACAGTGCTTCTTTCATCTGTGAGCATATGCACTTGCAAAATTTTTACTGGGGAATTATTGCAAAATTTGGGCTCTTCCATTATTATACTGGGAACCCTGGTGGTGCAGCGGGTAAGATCTCAGCTGCTAACCAGAAGGTTGACAGTTCAAATCCAACAGCAACTCTTTGGAAACCTATGGAGCACTTCTACTCTGTCTTATAGGGTTGCTGTGAGTATAAAATCAACTCGATGGCAACAGGTTTATTATTACCAGGAGATGATGATTTATGTAATTATAACAGGTCCCTTGGTGGCACAAACAGTTTGTGCTTGACTGCGTGACTACTAAACTAAAAGGTTAGTGGTTTGAACCCTTCCGGTGGCACCACAGAAAAAAGCCTTGGCAGTCTGCTTCCATAAAGATTACAGCCAAGAAATCCCTATGGAGCAGTTCTACTCTGTAATACGTGGGCTGCCATGAGTCAGAAACGACTCCAGGGCAATGTGTTTGCGTGTGTGTGTGTGTGCGTGTTTCTATAACAGAGGCCTAGACAGAATATGAGATGAACTCTAATCTTCATGTCCTAGCCATGTCATAAATTCGTATACAGTTTTTTTTTTTCCTATTCAGTACAATAAAATCTATAAGATCTTTGATTATCTAAACTTCAGAAAACATTCATTCATTAGAGAGTAACGTCTGACAAACTAGAAGCAATATACTACAGGTGATAACTAATGGGAGCTGGAGCCTTGGGTTTTTGCCTTGTCTCATCCATTTAGTTGCAAGATAGCAGCATGTATAGCTGGTTACCTACTTGACATCCAGCCCCTTTTCGTTCCTTCCCAGAAAAGCTCTGATTTCGGTTAGGTATCTGGCCTCCCCCATAAGACTCAGGGAAGGATGCAACTATTTCCAGCTCCAGGGTAAATCATGATTGGTCTAGCCCAATTATGGCTGTCCCAACCTCTTTACCAGTAATTGGTTTAGACCCAGTTCTGGCTAATAAGGCATGAAAGGTGGTATCCTTAAGAAGACAAGAAAATAAACTGCCCCTCTTATACCTATGTACCTTTTCTTAGCTTGTCACTGTTGTTTTTGTGTGTCATCAAGTCAATTCCTACTCACAGAGACCCCACATATCACACCTGAAAATGATGCACCTCTATTTAATCACAAAAGAAACCAGTCTTAGAATAAACCTGACATGAGGGTTGGCAGCTACCTGACATGGGGATATGGAAGCTACCTAAGTCTTTGGTGACACTCTGGGACCCTGATTAGATTAAGCCTAGAACCACCCTACCTCTAGACTTTACCTCATGTCAGGGTGGGAAAATTTGGGAATGGTTAATGGTGATGGAAGGAGCTTTGGTGGCACAGCTGTTAAGATCTTGGCTACTAAATGAAAGGCTGGCAGTTTGAACCCACCAGTGGCTCTGTGGAAGAAAAGACCTGGTGATCTGGTCCCATAAATATTATAGCCTAGGGAACCGTAAGAAGCAGTTCTTCTCTGTCCTATAGGGTCATTATGAGTCAGAATTGACCTGATGGCACACAACAATGGTGATGGCTGAACAACATGATGAAATAATTAATGTCATTGAACTGTACATGTGAAGACTGTAGAAATGGCAAATACTTTGTTACCTATATATTTACCACAATAAAAAAACTTTGTTGTTTTGGCAAATATGAGCCAGGTTTTCTATAATGCTCAACCAAATGCATTTTAATTGATACAAATGATTTTGAATTAGGCACTTAACTTCTGCAAGTATCACTATCTTCATATGTAAAAAATAAATACAAATATATAGCAGCACCTTCCTTGTGATGATTCTATGAGTCCTGCTCCTTTTGCCATTGTTGTTTATATAAAACATAAAAAAAAAAAATGAGGATTTAGCAAAAAACAAACAAAATAAAATCTATTTCAAACTGAAAAATACAATGCCCCAGAATTTCAGCATTATCGTTCATGTGGGCACATTATTTAGCCACTCTGAGACTCATTTTCTTCAACTGTAAATAGAAATAGTAGTAAGTCTACTGTGTAGGGATTCAATATAATAAGGTATATAAAGCACTTTAGTATAGCGCTGGACATTTTATGAGTTCAAAATAAAAGCTAGTTCTCAAAAATATTTATCAGTCATCTATACTGTTCATTTCTACTGTGACTATTATTATGTTAAAAATATTCTTACAAGCGTAGCTATTTTTATTTTCCATAGAAAGCAAATAAAACACACACACACAATACTTTAGCCTATGCCTCATTTTATCTTCATAAACATTCCTATAAATTTCAAAAGGGTACATGTTTTCTTCAAATTACCATGCTACAAAGTAGCAGAACCCAAGACTTCCAACTCTGTTTTTGATGCTCTTTAATACAGCATAGCTGACTTTCTAGAAGCAACAGAATTGAAGGAGGGAAATGGCTGCTAAAGGCTAGCAAAGTATATGAGAATGTGAAAATAGAAGTATGGTTGTAGAGGAACAGGTAGAAGATTCCCACAAAGTGATTGCAAGATCCAAGTTTAGAGCTGTAAGGCAATCAAAAATCACACCCCATATCCCATTAGGGAATCACTGTATTATAACCAAGTACGCATACTATGTTTAGACAAGATCATACTATACTCTGCTAAAGAAAAAAAGTAAAATGTGTAATATAATAGTATGTGCTACTTGGGGGCCTGATGGTGCAGTGGTTAAGACCTCAGCTGCTAACCAAAAGGTCGGCAGTTCGAATCCACCAGCTGTTCCCCGAAAACCCTATGGGGCAGTTCTACTCTGTCCTATAGGGTAGCTATGTGTTGGAATCGACTCAAATGCAAAGATTTTTTTTGTTGTTGTTGTTGTTCTTTTTTTAATGTGCTACTTAGCATTTTTTAGTTATCCTTACTGGTAACAAATCACTATAAGCTGTATTGAAACGATGCCACATAGGTAAAACATTGCTGAGTTATGCACAGTGTTCACTGGAATCAGTTCAACAGTAAGCAACAGAAAACCAAATCCGTGATGTTTCTATTTGTCTTTGGTAACAAGCTGGTATTGTAGTATAGGGGACAACGCATTGGACTAAGTAAAAATGTCAATTTAGCTCATTTTATAACTTCTGTAACCAGCAGCGGTTATGTATCTCAGCTTCCCTCATGTGTAAAGTGAGATCGCTGTGGAGCAAGGGGGAGAGAGAGAAGTCTGATTCTTTCTCTAGAATTCTACAAGTATAATAACTTTTTAAAAATGTAATAACATGGATTTGGGTGAGAAAAATTAGAATTTAATTTTAAAATTATTGTGCTCATTATCTCAGTATAATTTTTAAAA
Source organism: Loxodonta africana (assembly GCF_030014295.1). NCBI lineage: Eukaryota > Metazoa > Chordata > Mammalia > Proboscidea > Elephantidae > Loxodonta > Loxodonta africana. Next base: position 110,831,715 of record NC_087344.1, read on the forward strand.
TTTTATGTTTTTGTTCACTAGACTTCAGCCGCCCTTGTTGTATGGTATTTTGCATAGATAGAATTCAGGCCACTCAGAAATAATGTTCGACACATTTTGTTAGTTATATGATTCTTTTGAGATTTGATAATGCTGAGGATGAATGTGATAAATGAAAGAGCTCCCTTGCATGTTAAGGAAAGAGCTTAAATACGTTGAAAACAATTTTGCACATAATAGCAGTTACATGTTGTAACGTTTTTATACTACATAAAAAGGTAATTCATGCATTTGCTGTAATTCATATTAATTATGATTCATTACTGAAATAGCGAGGCTAGGTACTTTCCACACATTATTAACTTCTATTTGGCTCATTCTTAATCCAAAAAGACTAATGGAAATGTAAAATTTTAAGAAAAAATAAATAGAAAAACTTGCTTCATTTATTGCTTTTAGATCTCTAGGGGCTAGATGTCTGATGTTCTACAGCTCTGAAATTCTTTTACTCATATTTAATACCTCCTTAATAACCTTACATTTTCTGATTTGTTTTTTTTAAATCTAAATTTATTGTGTGCTTTTCAGAATACCAGTATGTAGATGACTAATGTTAGGAAATACAGTGACCACTCTCCTTCTTAATGGCTTTGCTTGTGCCTCTTTTCTTCCTTTATCCTTAGTAGTTGACACCTTTGTGATAATAAAAGACAATTTTGTTTTTCATTTCTAAAAATTTGGTTAGAAAATAAAATCACATTTTCCAAACATATGAATACTGTTAAAATTTAAATATAAGCTTTACAAATTGTTTTTTGCCATATCAAACTCCTGAATATTTTAAGATTTTCTTTTATTCTTTCCTTTTTGTTAAACCTGGAGATGAATTGAATATCTGGAACTTTTCAAAAGGCAAATCATGACATATGTGCTATTGTTACTGGGACTTTACATAGATAAGCATAATATTTTCAAATTAAAGACCAAAAACTCTAGATTTCTCAAAAATTATATAGCCTGCTGATTTTATTTGGCTGAGTCATTCCAGATCAAATCCTAGCCCACAGAGCAAAATATCACCATTTGATTTTTGGCCTTCAAAATAAAATCATATTTCATTTTAAATTTGTCAGTGAAAAAGTAATTCGATGTTAAAAAAGACCAGACTTACTGGCCTGGCAGAGACTAGAAAAACCCTGAGAATATGGCCCCCAGACACCCTTTAGCACAGTAATGAAGTCACTCCTTAGGTTTACCCTTCAGCCAAAGATTAGACAGGCCTATAAAACAAAATGAGACTAAAGGGGCACACCAGCCCAGGAGTAAGGACTAGAAGGCAGGAGAGGACAGGAAAGCTGGTAATAGGGAACCCAGTGTCAAGAAGGGAGAGTGTTGACATGTTGTGAATGTCACAAAACAATGTGTATACTAATTGTTTAAGGAGAAGCTAGTTTGTTTTATAAATCTTCGTCTAAAGCACAATAAAAAAAAAAAGGGAGCCATGGGGTGGCGGGGGGGCGGTGGTGGGGAGGAAGTGATCGCCTTGAATAAAATAAGTATATGACAAAAGAACAAATATTATATGATCTCACTTAAATGAAATAGGCAGATACATAGAAACCAAAGATTATTAATAGGGGGGAGGAAGGAGCAATTTTTGCTTAGGGGGCACTGAGTTTATGTTAATTGTTAATGGTGCTGGAATGATTTGGAAAAGGATAGCGAGAATAGCTGTATAACTTAAGTAATGTAATCAATGTTACTGAATTGTACATGTAGAAATTGTTTAGATGGTGTATGTTTTGTTATGCATATTTTCACCACATTAAAATTTTAAAAAGTTAAAAAATAAAAATAATTTGATGTTTTTTATTGGCCCTTAAAAGAACCTACAGGTTGTTGTTGTTAGGTACCATCAGGTTGGTTTGGACTCACAGTGACCATATGTACAATGGAATGAAATACTGCCCGGTGCTGTACCATCCTCACAACTGTTGCTATGTTTGAGTCTATTGTTGTAGGCACTGTGTCAGTCCATCTCTTCCTCTTTTTTGCTGACCCTCTACGGTGTCATAGTGGTTAAGAGCTACTGCTACTAACCAAAAAGGTCAGCAGTTCAAATCCACCAGGCAGTCCTTGGAAACCATATGGGGCAGTTCTACTCTGTCCTATGGGGTCTCTATGAGTAGGAATTGACTGGACAGCAATGGGTTTGTTTTTTTTTTTCTGCTTTACCAACCATAATGTTCTTCTCCAGGGACTGGTCCCTCCTGATAACATGTTCAAAGTACATGAGATGAAATCTCTCCATTCTTGCTTCTAAGGAGCACTCTGGTTGTACTTCTTCCAAGACAGATTTGTTTGTTCTTCTGGCACTCTGTGGTATATTCAATATTCCTCGCAAGCACCATAATTCAAATGCATCAATTCTTCTTTGGTCTTTCTTATTCATTGTCCAGCTTTCATATGCATATGAGGCAATTGAAAATACCATGACATCTTTGCTTTTCACACTTTAAGGCCCCCACAGTAGGACAAACTGACAGACACGTTGGGGGAAAGAGGTTACAGGTTGTAAAATCCCCAAATAATCTCTTGAATGGTGAAAGACAGATGAGTTATAGCAATTCTTTGTTAAGATTCAAATGCTGTGTGGAACTATAAAAACATTAAGTCATTAATACCTTAACTTGATTTAGAGATTTGTTTTATTGGATTACCTCTAGCAGAGAACAGGACCCTGAGAGAATAACACATGATAGATTAAGTTTTCATGAAGAACTGTGATGTCTTTGGCATTGCTTTTCATTGTTTTATGGGTTTTGCTGTAATTCTTTTATAAACAGTTCTAAATCTACCAACATTGTTATCACAATCGCCTGGGTTTGATGTTATCAGGTGATAGCTGGCAGCAAGTAATAGGGTGGCTCTAAGGAACTGCCTGTCCACTTTAGCATGTGTATGATAATTTAAATTAAAGAGTGTCTGTTCTGCAAATGAAAGTTAAACTATTACTATTAATGCTATATCTTAAAGTATAAAGACATGTCATGTGTATGTAACACAGTATTAAAAATCAGTCATTTTAGCAAATGGGTGACAGTAATGTGGTTATGACATACAGTATCCCATTGAACATCACAGTGATAAGCTGGGCTGGATGGCTTGGCAGGTCTTCCCACTGGAGTGAGAATTATTGTTCCAATAAAAACACCGAAACCAAACTCATTGCCATCGAGTCAATTCTGACTCATAGCAACCCTATAGGACAGTGTAGAACTGCCCCATAGGATTTCTGAAGAGCAGCTGGTGGAGTCAATCTGCCAGCCTTTTGGTTAGCAGCTGAGCTCTTGACCACTGTGCTACCAGGCTTCCATTGTCCCCATAGAACTATTCTACTGAAGACGTAGAACACATTTAGAAGAGCTATTGAGCCCTTGCTTCGTGCAAGCATTTGACTATGTGTCACAGAGGATGCCAAATTTCATAACATAATAACTTCTTTAGAAGTATTTAGGCCTCTTAGGGGACATGCAATGTGTATACAGATAATCACAATTGAAGTAGATGGGAAGCACTAGACGACTGTAGTTCTGGTTAGATAGAGACAACTACCAGCTGTGGTACTCATGGATCGTTTCTGGAATGGGAGCATTTGATTTGGGCCTTGAAAGATGGAAAGTCTTTCAACAGACCAAGATGAGGTAAAGATATAGTATGAAAAAAAGAAGCAGAGTTAGGAGGGCATGAATTTATTTGCTTTGTTTTGTTTTTGAATGAAGACTGACGAGAATATAGGGTTCCTCCAGGGCTCAATGAAAGTTATGGCTGGAAAAATAAGTGTGCAACGTAGAGGGAACCATTCCAAAACGAAGTTAAAAAATTAGAATGTTTTCTAAAAATTAAACCTTAACGCAAACTTAAAGTTACTTTTTATCTTACCCAGAATTTTATTGCCCTTAAAAATCAATAAACTATGTTTGCTTTAATGTTTAAAAATATACATTTATGCCTCAGACTTTCTGAACTAGACTAATTCCCTCTCACTGGTTGATCAAAACTTTATAAAAAGCAAATAGAAAAACAAAAAGCTGGTGGCATTCACACATTTAACATGAGATTTTTGACTGAATAAGGAGATATTCTAAAAGTTTGTGGCATAATAATGTGTGATTTTGCTGAGGCATCACTTTGAACAATATATATGTAGAGCTTGGAATTCAGGGATAATCACTTACCTAGTCCCTGAGCCTAAGAAACCAAATGAAATCCCAGTCTGCCTTGAGGAACATTAGGTATTATCTCTTCTATTTGAAATGATTCTCCTTGTCCTGAAATGTCAGTTTCCTGAAGATGAACTTGGAGTAAACTCTTCACAAATAAGTACATGGAATTGTCATCACTGTTGGAGTCAGTCTTAATGTTTTAATGCTGCTGTAACAGAAATACCACAAGTGGGTAGCTTTAAAGAACGGAAATTTATTTTCTCACAGTTCAGGAGGCTAGAAGTCTGAATTCAGGCTGCCAGCTTCAGGGGAAGGCTATCTCTGTCCACTCTAGGGGAAAATCCTTATCTCTTTCTGCTTCTCTTCCTTGATTTCTTGTTATCAAAATATGTGTCAACTTGGCGAGGCCATAATTTCCAGTATTATGTGGTTGTCCTCTATTTTGTGATCTGATGTAATTGTCCTATGTGTTGTAAATCCTACTGTCTGCCTGTGGTCAATGAGGCAAGATTAGGTTATGTTAAAGAGGATTAGGGTGGGATACAACACCCTTACTTAGGCCACAGCCCCGACCTGATGTAAAGGGAGTTTCCCCAAGATGTGGCCTGTATTATCTTTTACAAGAGATAACATGACAGAGAAGCAAGCAGAGACAGAGAGGGATTTCCTACCATCAAGAAAGAAGAGCCGGGAATGGAGTGTATCCTTTGAACCTGGGGTTCCTGCACTGAGAAACTCCTAGACCCAGGGAAAGACTGATAACAACTTTCCCCAGAGCTGACAGAGAAAGAAGGCCTTCCGCTGGAGCTGGCACCCTGAATTCAGAATTCTAACTTCCTAAACTGTCAGAGAATAGATTTTTGTTTGTTAAAGCCATCCGCTTGTGTTATTTCTGTCATAGCAGCACCAGATAACTAAGACACTTTGTAATCTCTATGTGGCAGCAATCTTTCTCCATTTGTGCTTTCTTCTCTGTGCTTAATCTGCTCCTTTTATTTCTCAAAGGTGATTAGTTTGCAACACACCCTACACTGATATGGTCTCATTTACATAACAAAGACAATCCTATTCCCAAATGGGATTGCATTTACAGGTACAGGAGTTTAGGATTTACAACACATATTTTTGGGGACACAATTCAATCCATACCAGAGGCCATTCAGGGGGATATGTTTCCTCATTATGAGCAGGCTCTTCTGTTTACTCTGAAAAAAACTTTTTCTTTCGATGCAAATAGCTGAATGTGAGACAGTACCATTCTTTTCTCAGTTGTAGGATGATATCTTAGTCTTCTCTCACTTTGAATTTTTACATTTTCCAAAGCTAAAATTAACATTCTGGTGTTCTGGCGGAGTCCCTGGGTGGTGCAAACGATTAATGTGCTAAGCTGCTAACCAAAAGTTTGGAGGTTCAAGGCACCCAGAGTCACCTTGGAAGAAAGACCTGGTGATCCACTTCTGAAAAATCAGCCACTGAAAACCTTACGGAGGGCAGCTCTACTCTGACACACATGGGATCACCATGAGTCTCGATGACAGCTGGTTATTGTCCTGGTAATTTTACAGCAATGTAAAAGTCTTGGTAATTATTTGTCATGATGTAGTACAAAAAGACTTGCATTTGCTAATTTCTGCCATTTTTTTTTCTCTTTCATTATTTAAGTCTTCAAGATTATTCTGAAGGCACTTTTTTAAAGCACTTTTCTTGGCCATCTTACGCCTTGGCAACCACCTCAGCCACTGCCCTCCTCCTCACGTTCTAAAGCCTGGAGAGGCTGTCCAGCCCTGCCTGAGCCCAGACCCCTCAAGGCTATAGCACAATCACCCTCTACTTCAGAGACTGCATTTGAAATTATCTGTAGTGCTTGTTCATTGGATGGCTGGTGGCGGTCACATGATGTGACAATGCTGCTAATCTCCACCTGCCCAGGCAAAGTCCCACCTGGCTAAGTGGTGTCACTATACTCCTTGAAGTTACACCTAGTTTCTTTCCTGCTTCTTCAAAAATTCAGCAAATATTTAAGTGCTTTCAATATGCTGGGCATTTTGTTGGGTGATGGAGATATATAAATGAAAAAGATATGTAAGAGCCCTGCTCTCCAAGATCATATATTCTACGAAATGTTTTACTAAATAGCTTTAAATAGCACTAAAATCAAGTAACTTCTTGAGATCACATAGCTCATAAGTTTATAAAGGCATGGCATGTGCCTTCATCCTTCACGTTATATGCTCTAACTACATTAGACAACTTAAGATTCTCTGTGATGGCATACTCTAACTCCTGGGCCTTTCCACAAACTGGTTCCCCTTCCTGAAACAATTCTACCTCCTCCCACCCATTTCACCTGATAAACTTCCATTCATCTTCTAGTTTTTACCTCAAGCATTATCTTCCAGTCTACATGAGGTACCTCTCAAATACAATGGCTGAACACTCAGTACATCTCCCTTGTGTCAGTTACCACACTGAGTCATATTTTCTGTCTTTTTGCTTGTATTTTCTTTTTTTGACAACTTACCGATATTAAATCTCCCAGTTAATGAAAGTGGTTTACCTGTCCATTTATTTAGGATTTCTTTCATCATTGTTTTGTAATTTTCAATATATAAATCTTACATATATATTTTTTGATTGATGTGCAAGTATTTTTTTTTTTTTTACTTCTTTTTGTACTTTAGATGAAGGTTTATAGAACAAGCTAGTTTCTCATTAAACAGTACACACATTGTTCTATGACATTGGTTAACAACCCCACGACATGTCTGCACTCTCACTTCTCAACCTTGGGTTCCCTATTACCAGCTTTTCTGTCCCTTTCTGTCTTCCAGTCCCTGTCCCAGGGCTGGTGTGCTCCTTTTGTTTTATGGGCCTGTCCAATCTTTGGCTGAAGGGTGAACCTCAGGAGTGACTCCATTACTGAGCTGAAAGGGTGTCCAGGGGCCATACTCTCAGGGTTTTTCCAGTCTCTGACAGGCCAGCAAGTCTGGTCTTTCTTTTCAAGTTAGAATCTTGTTCTACATTTTTTCTCCAGCTCTGTCCAGGACCCTCTGTTGTGATCCCTGTCAGAGCAGTCAGTAGAGGTAGCCAGGCACCATGTAGTTGTACTGGACTCAGTCTGGCGGAGGCTGTGGTAGATGTTGTCCTTTAGTCTTTGGACTAATCTTTCACTTGTATCTTTAGTTTTCTTCATTCTTCTTTGCTCCCAAAGGGGTGCGACCAGTACTCACAGGCTTTTAAGACCCCAGACGTTACTCACCAAAGTAGCATGTAGAACATTTTCTTTATAAACTATGTTATGCCAATTGAGCTAGATATTCCCCGAGACCATGGCCCCACAGCCCTCAGCCCAGCAGTTCAGTCCCTCAGGGAATTTGGATGTGTCTATGGAGCTTCCATGACCTTGCCTTGGACTAGTGGTGCTAGCTTCCCCAGTATTCTGTACTATCTTACTCTTCTCTAAAGTTACCACTTATCTATTGTCTATTTAGTGTTTTTCCATCCCCACCTCTCCCCTCCCTCATAACAACTATCAAAGTTTTTTTGTGTGTGGGCAAACCTTTTCATGAGTTTTTACAGTAGTGGTCTCATACACTTGTCCTTCAGTGATTGGATTATTTCACTCAGCATAATACCCCCCAGATCATTCATGTTGTGAGATACTTCACAGATTCATCATTGTTCTTTATCGTTGGGTAATACTCCATTGCATGCATGTACCACAGTTTGTTTATCTATTCATCTGTTGATGGGCATCTAGGTTGTTTCCATCTTTTTGCAATTGTGAACATTGCTGCAATGAACATGGGTGTGCATATGTCTATTCATGTGATGACTCTTATTTCTCTAGGATATATTCCTAGGAGTGGGATTGCTGAATCATATGGTATTTCTATTTCTAGCTTTCTAAGGAAGTGCCATATTGTTTTTTAAAACGGTTTTGTATCATTTTGCATTCCCTTTTTTTTTTTCAGCAGTGTATAAGAGTTTGGAACTCCCCACAGCCTCTCCAACATTTGTTATTTCCTGTTTTTTTGATTTGTGCCAGTAATGCCAAAGTAAGATGGTATCTTGTTGTGGTTTTGATTTGCATTTCTCTAATGGCTAGTTTGTTTTGAATGGCTAGTGGTCGTGAGCATTTCCTCATATGGTTGTTGGCCACTCGAATATCTTCTTTGGTGCAGTGTCTATTCATTTCCTTTGCCCATTTTTTAATTGGGTTATTTGTCTTTTTGTTGTACAGGTGTTGGATTTTCTTATATATTTTAGAGATTAGACCTTTGTCTTATTTGTAATAGCCAAAATTTTTTTCTCAGTTTGTAAGTTCTCTTTTTACTCTTTTGGTGAAGTCTTTTGATGAGCATACGTGCTTAATTTTTAGAAGATCCCAGTTATCTAGCTTATCTTCTGGAGCTTATGTGTTGTTGATTGTGATTTGTATCCTGTTAATGCCATGTATTAGGGCCTCTAGCATTGATCCTATTTTTCCTTCTATGAACTTCATAGTTTTGGGCTTTATATTTAGGTCTTTGATCCATTTTGAGTTAGTTTTTGTGTATGGTGTGAGGTATGGGTCCTGTTTCACTTTTTTTCAGATGGACATCCAGTTTTGCCAGCACCATTAGTTGAAAAGACTGTCTTTCCCCCATTTGATGGACTTTGGGCCCTTGTCAAAGATCAGATGACCATAGGTGGATGAATTTACACCTGGATTCTCAATTCTACTCCACTGGTCAATGTATCTGTTGTTGTACCAGTACCAGGCTGTTTTGACTATTGTAGCTGGTTTAGTAGGTTCTGAGGTCAGGTAGTGTGAGTCCCCCTACTTTATTCTTCTTCTTCAATAGTGATTTACTTATCCAGGGCTTCTTCCCTTTCCATATAAAGTTAATGATAAGTTTTTCCAACTCTTTAAAGAATGTGTTGGTTTTTGGATTGGTACTGCATTTTATTTATAAATTGCTTTGGGTAGAATTGTCATTTTCACAATGTTGAGTCTACCTATACATGAGCATGGTATGTTTTTCCATTTATGTAGATCTTTTTTGTTTTCTTGAGTAATGTTTTATAGTTTTCTTTGTACAGGTCTTTTACATTCCTGGTTAAATTTTTCCTAAGTATTTTATTTTTTTAGGCTCTATTATAAATGCTATTGTTTTCATAATTCCCTTTTCATTGTTCTCTTTATTGGTGAATAGGAATCCAACTGATTTTTGTATGTTTATCTTGTATCCTGATACTCTGCTGAATCTTTCTATTAGTTCCAGTAGTTTTCTCGTGAAGTCTTTTGGGCTTTCTACGTATGGTATCATATCATCTGCAAATAGGGACAGTTTAACTTATTGCTTGTATTTTCTTTTGGGGAAAGTTCATTGTTCACTATTGTATTCTCAGCCTCTAGCACACTGGCATATAGTAGGCAAATTTGTTTGAAATATTTGTAGCTCAAGTGAATGTATATTTCCAAGTGTCAAGCAAAGCAATGTATTTCTAGATTTGACAAATGTAAGCATTTAGATAATTTATCAGATGACAGAGGTGACCCGCTTCTAAAAATAACCAATGAAACCTAATGGACCACAACAGAACATTGTCTGACTCGTTTGTTTTGTATATGTCATCAGGAGGGATCATTTGCTGAAGGTGGACATCATGTTTGGTGAAGTAGAGGACTAGAGAGGGCAAGGGAGAGCCTTGGTGAGATGGATTAGCACAATAGTTATAATGATGGACAAAAATATACCAATGATTTTGAGAATGACCCCGGACTAGGCAAGGTTCCTTTCTGCTGCATACAACGTCTCCATAAGTTGGAGTCAGCTTAATGGAAGCTATCTATCTAACTAGCGTCATTAAGTTACACTTGTAAGATAAATGGTAGAAAACATATATGATCAAGGAGAAGGGATAATGAAATTAAATTATGACTCTTCATTAAAAGCCTGAAAAAGAGTAACAACAAATTCAAAAAAATTAAAATATTTATATAACATATGAGCACAATAAGGGGTCTGGAATTCCCATTCTTTACAATGTTATCCATAATTTGTTATGATCTATATAGTCCAATGCAGCTGCATAGTCAACAAAACACAGGTAAACATCTTTCTGGTATTCTCTGCTTTCAGACAAGATCCATCTGATATTAGCAATGAATGATATCCCGCCTTCCATGTCCTCTTCTAAATCTGGCTTGAATTACTGGTAGTTCCCTGTCAATGCACTGCTGCATTTGAATGATCTTCAGAAAAATTTTACTTGCCTGTAATACTAATGATAGTGTTTGATAATTTCCTCATTCTTTTGGATCATCTTTCTTTGGAATGGGCACAAACATGGATCTCATCCAGTCGGTTTGCCAGGTAACTGCCCTCCAAATTTCTTGGCACAGACATGTGAGCATCTCCAGCACTGTGTCTGTTTGTTGAAACACCTCAACTGGTATTCCGTCAATTCCTGAAACCTTGTTTTTTTGGCAGCGTCTCCAGAGCAGCTTGGACTTCTTTCCTCAGTACCATTGATTCTTGATCATATGCTACCTGCTGAAATGGTTGAACATCAACCAATTCCTTTTGGAACAATGACTCTGTGTAGTTTTTCATCTACTTTTGTTGCTTTCCACATAATTCAACATTTTGCCCATAGAATCCTTCAAAATTGCAACTCGAGACTTTAATTTTTTCTTCAGTTCTTTCAGCTTGAGAAATGCCCAGTGTGTTCTTCCCTTTTGGTTTTCTAACTTCAGGTCTTTCCACATTTCGTTGTAATATTTTAGTTTGTCTTCTCAAGGTGCCCATTGAAATCTTCTGTTCAGGTCTTTTACTTCATCATTTCTTCCATTCACTTTAGCTACTCTACATTTAAAAGCATGTTTTAGAGTCCCTTCTGACATCCATTTTGGTCTTTTCTTTCCTTCCTGTCTTTTCAATGACGTTTTGCTTTCTTCATGTGTGATGTCTTCCCACAACTCATATGATCTTCAGTCATTAGTGTTCAGTACATCAAATCTATCCTTGAGATGGTCTCAAAATTCAGGTGGGACCTAGTAATATTTTGGCACTCATGAACTTGTTTTAATTTTCTGCAACTTCAATTTGAACTTGCAGATGAGCAGTCAATGGTCTGTTCCACAGGCAGCCTCTGGCCTTGTTCTGATAGAAGATATTGAGATTTTCCATCATTTCTTTCCACAGATTTAATCGATTTGATTTCTGTGTTTTCCGTCTAGTGAAGTTCATCTGTATAGTCACTGTTTGTGCTGCTGAAAAAACATATTTGCACTGAAGAAGTCCTTGGTCTTGCAAAATCCTATCATATAATCTCCGGCATTGTTTCTATTATCAAAGCCATATTTTCCAGCTAAGGGACCTTCTTCTTTGCGTCTAACTTTGCCATTTTAATCACCAGTAATTACCAATGCATCTTGACTACACGTTTGATCAATTTCAGACTATACAAGTTGGTAAAAATCTTCAACTTCCTCATCTTTGGCATTAGTGGTTGGTGCATGAATTTGAATTATTGTCCTGTTAACTGGTCTTCCTTATAGGCATATGGATATTATCCTAACACTGACAGTGTTGTATTTCAGGATAGATCTTGAAATGTTTTTTTTTTTAATTTTTATTAAGCTTCAAGTGAACATTTACCATTCCAATCAGTCTGTCACATGTAGGTTTACATACATCTTACTCCCTTCTCCCACTTGCTCTCCCCCTATTGAGTCAGCCCTTACAGTCTCTCGTTTCGTGCCAATTTTGCCATCTTCCCTCTCTCTCTATCTTCCCATCCCCCCTCCAGTCAAGAGTTGCCAACACAGTCTCCCGTGTCCACCTGATTTAATTAGCTCACTCTTCATCAACATCTCTCCCCCCCCACTGACCAGTCCTTTTCATGCCTGATGATTTGTCTTCGGGGATGGTTCCTGTCCTGTGCCAACAGAAGTTCTGGGGAGCATTGTCTCTGGGATTCCTCTAGTCGCAATCATACCATTAGGTGTGGTCTTTTAATGAGAATTTGGGGTCTGTATCCCACTGGTCTCCTGCTCCCTCAGGAGTTGTCTGTTGTGCTCCCTGACAGGGCAGACATCGATTGTGGCCGGGCACCAACTAGTTCTTCTGGTCTCAGGATAATGTAAGTCTCTGGTTCATGTGGCCCTTTCTGTCTCTTGGGTTCTTAGTTGTCGTGTGACCTTGGTGTTCCTCCTTTGCCTTTGCTCCAGGTGGGTTGAGACCAATTAATGTATTTTAGATGGCCGCTTGTTGGCATTTAGGACCCCAGGTGCCACAATTCAAAGTGGGATGCAGAGTGTTTTCATAATAGAATTGTTTTGCCCATTGACTTAGAAGTCCCCTCAAACCATGTTCCCCAGACCCCAGCCCCTGCTTCGCTGACCTTTGAAGCTTTCATTTTATCCCGGAAACCTCTTTACTTTTAATCCAGTCCAATTAGGCTGACCTTCCTTGTATTGAGTGTTGTCTTTCCCTTCCCCAAAGCAGTTCTTATCTACAGATTGATCAATAAAAACCCCTCTCCCTCCCTCCCTCCCTCCCCCCTTTGTAACCACATAAGTCTGTGTTCTTCTCCGTTTTTTCTATTTCTCAAGATCTTATAATAGTGGTCTTATACAATATTTGTCCTTTTGCAACTGACTCATTTCGCTCAGCATAATGCCTTCCAGATTCCTCCATGTTATGAAATGTTTCAGAGATTCGTCACTGTTCTTTATCGATGCGTAGTATTCCATTGTGTGAATATACCACAATTTATTTACCCATTCGTCCGTTGATGGACATCTTGGTTGCTTCCAGCTTTTTGCTATTGTAAACAGAACTGCAATAAACATGGGTGTGCATATATCTGTTTGTGTGAAGGCTCTTGTATCTTTAGAGTATATTCCGAGGAGTGGGATTTCTGGGTTGTATGGTAGTTCTATTTCTAACTGTTTAAGATAACGCCAGATGGATTTCCAAAGTGGTTGTACCATTTTACAATCCCACCAGCAGTGTATGAGAGTTCCAATCACTTCGCAGCCTCTCAAACATTTATTATTTTGTGTTTTCTGAATTAATGCCAGTCTAGTTGGTGTCAGATGGAATCTCATCATAGTTTTAATTTGCATTTCTCTAATGGCTAATGATCGAGAGCATTTTCTCATGTATCTGTTGGCTGCCTGAATATCTTCCTTAGTGAAATGTGTGTTCATATCCTTTGCCCACTTCTTGATTGGGTTGTTTGTCTTTTTGTGGTTGAGTTTTGACAGAATCATGTAGATTTTAGAGATCAGGCGCTGGTCTGAGATGTCATAGCTGAATATTCTTTCCCAGTCTGTAGGTGGTCTTTTTACTCTTTTGGAGAAGTCTTTAGATGAGCATAGGTGTTTGATTTTTCGGAGCTCCCAGTTATCTGGTTTCTCTTCATCATTTTTGGTAATGTTTTGTATTCTGTTTATGCCCTGTATTAGGGCTCCTAGGGTAGATCCTATTTTTTCTTCCATGATTTTTATCGTTTTAGTCTTTATGTTTAGGTCTTTGATCCACTTGGAGTTAGTTTTTGTGCATGGTGTGAGGTATGGGTCCTGTTTCATTCTTTTGCAAATGGATATCCAGTTATGCCAGCACCATTTGTTAAAAAGACTATTATTTCCCCACTTGACTGACACTGGTCCTTCGTCAAAAATCAGCTGCTCATACGTGGATGGATTTATATCTGGGTTCTCAATTCTGTTCCATTGGTCTATGTGCCTGTTGTTGTACCAGTACCAGGCTGTTTTGACTACTGTAGCTATATAATAGGTTCTGAAATCAGGTAGGGTGAGGCCTCCCACTTTCTTCTTCTTTTTCAGTATTGTTTTGCTTATCCGGGGGTTCTTCCCTTTCCATATGAAATTAGTGATTTGTTTCTCTATCCCCTTAAAGTATGACATTGGTATTTGGATTGGAAGTGCGTTATATGTATAAATGGCTTTTGGTAGAATAGATATTTTTACTATGTTAAGTCTTCCTATCCATGAGCAGGGTATGTTTCTCCACTTAAGTATGTCCTTTTGAATTTCTTGTAGCAGAGTTTTATACTTTTCTTTGTATAGGTCTTTTACATCCTTGGTAAGATTTATTCCTAAGTATTTTATCTTCTTGGGGGCTACTGTGAATGGTATTGATTTGGTTATTTCCTCTTCGGTGTTCTTTTTGTTGATGTAGAGGAATCCAAGTGATTTTTGTATGTTTATTTTATATCCTGAGACTCTTCCAAACTCTTCTATTAGTTTCAGTAGTTTTCTGGAGGATTCCTTAGGGTTTTCCATGTATACGATCATGTCATCTGCAAATAGTGATAGCTTTACTTCCTCCTTACCAATCTGGATACCCTTTATTTCTTTGTCTAGCCTAATTGCCCTGGCTAGGACTTCAAGTACGATGTTGAATAAGAGCGGTGATAAAGGGCATCCTTGTCTGGTTCCCGTTCTCAAGGGAAATGCTTTCAGGTTCTATCCATTTAGAGTGATATTGGCTGTTGGCTTTGCATATATGCCCTTTATTATGTTGAGGAATTTTCCTTCAATTCCTATTTTGGTTAGAGTTTTTATCATAAATGGGTGTTGAACTTTGTCAAATGCCTTTTCTGCATCTATTGATAAGATCATGTGGTGTTTATCTTTTGTTTTATTTATGTGATGGATTACATTAATGGTTTTTCTGATATTAAACCAGCCTTGCATACCTGGTATAAATCCCACTTGATCAGGGTGTATTATTTTTTTGATGTGTTGTTGGATTCTATTGGCTAGAATTTTGTTGAGGATTTTTGCATCTATGTTCATGAGGGATATAGGTCTAAAATTTTCTTTTTTTGTAATGTCTTTACCTGGTTTTGGTATCAGGGAGATGGTAGCTTCATAGAATGAGTTGGGTAGTATTCCGTCTTTTTCTATACTTTGAAATACCTTCAGTAGTAATGGTGTTAAGTCTTCTCTGAAAGTTTGGTAGAACTCTGCAGTGAAGCCATCTGGGCCAGGACTTTTTTTTGTTGGAAGTTATTTGATTACCGTTTCAATCTCTTTTTTTTGTTATGGGTCTATTTTAGGTAGGTAGTATTGTTCCAAGAATTTATCCATTTCTTCTAGGTTTTCAAATTTGTTAGAATACAATTTTATGTAGTAATCTGATATGATTCTTTTGATTTCATTTGGTTCTGCTGTGATGTGGTCCTTCTCGTTTCTTATTCAGGTTATTTGTTTCCTTTCCTGTTTTTCTTTAGTCAGTCTAGCCAGTGGTTTATCGATTTTGTTAATTTTTTCAAAGAACCAGCTTTTGGCTTTGTTAATTCTTTCAATTGTTTTTCTGTTCTCTAATTCATTTAGTTTAGCTCTAATTTTTATTATTTGTTTTCTTCTGGTGGCTGATGGGTTCTTTTCTTGCTCATTTTCTATTTGTTCAAGTTGTAGGGACAGTTCTCTGATTTTGGCTCTTTCTTCTTTTGGTATGTGTGCATTTATCGATATAAATTGACCTCTAAGCACTGCTTTTGCTGTGTCCCAGAGGTTTTGATAGGAAGTATTTTCATTCTCGTTGCTTTCTAAGAATTTCCTTATTCCCTCCTTGATGTCTTCTATAACCCAGTCTTTTTTCAGGAGGTATTGCTCATTTTCCAAGTATTTGATTTCTTTTCCCTAGTTTTTCTGTTATTGATTTCTAGCTTCATTGCCTTGTGGTCTGAGAAGATGCTTTGTAATATTTCGATGTTTTGGATTCTGCAAAGATTCGTTTTATGACCTAATATGTGGTCTATTCTAGAGAATGTTCCATGTGTGCTAGAAAAAAAAGTATATTTTGCAGCAGTTGGGTGGAGAGTTCTGTATAAGTCAATGAGGTCAAGTTGGTTGATTGTTGTAAGTAGGTCTTCCGTGTCTCTATTGAGCTTCTTACTGGATGTCCTGTCCTTCTCCGAAAGTGGTGTGTTGAAGTCTCCTACTATAAATGTGGAGGTGTCTATTTCACTTTTCAATTCTGTTAAAATTTGATTTATGTATCTTGCAGCCCTGTCGTTGGGTGCGTAAATATTTAATATGGTTATGTCTTCCTGATCAATTGTCCCTTTTATCATTATATAGTGTCCTTCTTTATCCTTTGTGACGGATTTAAGTCTAAAGTCTATTTTGTCAGAAATTAATATTGCTACTCCTCTTCTTTTTTGCTTATTGTTTGCTTGATATATTTTTTTCCATCCTTTGAGTTTTAGTTTGTTTGTGTCTCTAAGTCTAAGGTGTGTCTCTTGTAGGCAGCATATAGATGGATCGTGTTTTTTTATCCAGTCCGTGACTCTCTGTGTCTTTATTCGTGCATTTAGTCCATTTACATTCAGCGTAATTATAGATAAGTAAGTTTTTAGTGCTGTCATTTTGATGCCTTTTCATGTGTGTTGTTGGCCATTTCATTTTTCCACATGCTTTTTTGTGCTGAGACGTTTTTCTTAGTAGATTGTGAGATCCTCATTTTCATAATGTTTAACTTTGTGTTTATCGAGTCGTTATGTTTTTCTTGGCTTTTTTCTTGAGTTATGGAATTGATATTCCTTTTTGTGGTTACCTTTTTATTTACCCCTATTTTTCTAAGTAAAAACCTAACTTGTATCCTTCTATATCGCCTTGTATCACTCTCCATCTGGCAGTTCAATGCCTCCTATATTTAGTCCCTCTTTTTAATTGTTGTGATCATTTATCTATTGATTTCCATGATTTCCTGTTGTGTGTATTATTTTGTTTATTTATTTATTTTTTAGAATTAGTCTTAATTTGTTTGTTTTTGTGCTTTCCCTATTTGAGTTGCGTTGATATCAGGATGTTCTGTTTTGTGACCTTGTATTGTGCTGGTACCTGATATTATTGGTCATCTGGCCAAACAATCTCCTTTAGGATTTCTTGCAGTCTTGGTTTAGTTTTTGCAAATTCTCTAAACTTCTGTTTATCTGTAAATATCTTAATTTCTCCTTCATATTTCAGAGAGAGTTTTGCTGGATATATGATCCTTGGTTGGCAGTTTTTCTCCTTCAGTGCTCTGTACGTCGTCCCATTCCCTTCTTGCCTGCATGGTTTCTGCTGAGTAGTCTGAACTGATTCTTATTGATTCTCCCTTGAAGGAAACCTTTCTTTTCTCCCTGGCTGCTTTTAAAATTTTCTCTTTGTCTTTGGTTTTGGCAAGTTTGATGATAATATGTCTTGGTGTTTTTCTTTTTGGATCTATCTTAAATGGGGTTCGATGAGCATCTTGGATAGATATCCTTTCGTCTTTCATGATGTCAGGGAAGTTTTGTGTCAGGATTTCTTCAACTATTTTCTCTGTGTTTTCTGTCCCCCCTCCCTGTTCTGGTACTCCAATCACTCGCAAGTTATCCTTCTTGATAGAGTCCCACATGATTCTTAGGGTTTCTTCATTTTTTTTAATTCTTTTATCTGATTTTTTTTCAGCTGTGTTGGTGTTGTTTCCCTGGTCCTCCAGAAGTGCCAGTCTACATTCTAATTGCTCGAGTCTGCTCCTCTGACTTTCTATTGCGTTGTCAAATTCTGTAATTTTATTGTTAATCTTTTGGATTTCTACATGCTGTCTCTCTATGGATTCTTGCAACTTGTTAATTTTTCCACTATGTTCTTGAATAATCTTTTTGAGTTCTTCAACAGTTTTATCAGTGTGTTCCTTGGCTTTTTCTGCATTTATCCTAATTTCATTTGTGATATCTTTAAGCATTCTGTAAATTAGTTTTTTATATTCTGTATCTGATAATTCCAGGATTGTGTCTTCATTTGGGAAAGATTTTGATTCTTTTGTTTGGGGAGTTGGAGAAGCTGTCATGGTCTGTTTCTTTATGTGGTTTGATATGGACTGCTGTCTCCGAGCCATCACTGGGAAACTAGATTTTCCAGGTAGTCGGCTAAAAGAAAATGCAGTCAGATCCCTATCTGAATTCTCCCTCTGGCTCCGGGTATTCGGATGTTAATGGGGCCGCCTGGGGAGGGTGGGGAAGGGATCAGAGAGCTAGGAGTGTAGCACCACAGAATATAGAGCTGAATACCGCGTTCACGCTCCGCCCCCGTTCGCCAAAATCCTGGCGGGACGGTCCCGGCTAGGACGCTGCTTTCCTTGCTCGGATACCAGTCACTTCCTCCCAGGGACTTCTCCCTCCAGTGCGCAGCACCGCTGGAGCGCACTGGGTGGGCGTTTCCCACACGAACGGGTGGGCCCCCCCCCAGGGTCTATTCAGGCGATTATAATTGGGCCCCGTGGTCACGCCCCGCCCGTGCGTGTGCCCAAATCCCAGCGGGACGACTTCCGGGTTGGGATGCTGCTTTCCCCGTTCCGGAACCAGTCACTTCCTCCCGGTGACTTCTCCTTCCGGTGTGCCACACCTCTCGCGCGAACTGGGTGGGCGTCACCCGCACGGCCAGGTGGGCCCGCCCCCTAGGTCAATTCAGGGCAATAAAAATGGACCCCACGCTCATGTCCCGCCTGCACACGCGCCCAGATCCCAGTGGAATGGCTCCCCGTCTGGGATGCTGCCTTCCCCGCCTCGAGACCAGTCACCTCCGGGGATTTTTCCCTCCGGTGTGCCGCGCCACACGCGCGGACTGGGTGTGCATCCTCCCGCACGAACGTGTGGGCCCCGCCCCGGGGTCACTTTAGGGAAATATAGTTGACCCCCCCCCGCTTGTGCCCCGTCCGCCTGTCGCCTAACTCCCGGCGGGACGGCACCCCAGCTGGGACGCTGTTCTCCCCACTCTCAATTCAGTCACTACCTCCCGGGTGCTTCTCCCTCCGGCTGCGCCTCTACGCCACCCGCGCCAACCAGCTAGACTTCCTCCCAGGATGGGTTCGAGGGGGAAGGGGTGGGCCCCCTTTCTGTGCCGTCTGCCCCCCTAGGCTCTGCCCCAGATCGGGCTCCGAAGGTCACCTGCCTGGTACGCTGGCTCCTGGTTCTGAAAACGGTCGCTGTCTGCCCGTATTTGTTCATTTTCCGTCTCTAAGTCTGTGCTTGTTGTTCAGAGTTCGTAGATTGTTATGTATGTGATCGATTCCCTTGTTTTTCCGAGTCTTTGTTGCAAGAGGGATCCGCGGTAGAGTCCACCTAGTCCGCCATCTTGGCCCCGCCTCCTTGAAATGTTGATTTTGATGATGAACGTGATGCCATTCCTCTTCAGTTTGTCATTCCCAGCATAGTAGGCCACATGATTGTCTGGCTCAAAATGGACAACATTGCAAAGAATAGGAATTCCAGAACACTTAATTGTGCTCTTGAGGAACCTGTACATAAACCAAGAGGCAGTCATTCAAACAGAACAAGGGGATACTGTGTGGTTTGAAGTCAAGAAAGGTGTGTGCCAAGGTCGTATCCTTTCACCATACTTACTCAGTTTGTAGGCTAAGCAAATAATATGAACAGCTGGACTGTATGAAGAAGAATGTAGAATCAGGTTTAGTGGAAGACTCATTAACAACCTGTGATATGCAGATGACACAACCTTGCTTGCTGAAAGTAAGGAGGTCTTGAAGTACTTACTGATGAAGATCAAAGACCACAGCCTTCAGTACGGATTGCACCTCAACATAAAGAAAATGAAAATCCTCACAACTAGGACAATAAGCAACATTATGACAAAGGGAAAAAAGACTGATGTTGTCAAAGATTTCGTTTTACTTGGACCCACAGTCAGTTCCTATGGAATCAGCAGTCAGGAAACAAAATGACATAGTGCATTGGGCAAATCTATTGCCAAAAACCTCTTTAAAGTGTTAAAAATCAAAGATGCCATTTTGGTGCACCTAACCCAAGCCATGATATTTTTAATCACCTCACATGCATGCAAAAAGAAAAAAAAAAACTTTGCTCTTGAACATCGAGTAGCCAAAGCGAAATGAAGATGATGAAATAAAAGAGTTGAAGAGAAGATTTCAAAGTGGGGCTGGAGAAGACAAAGTAAAGTATTATAATGTCATGTGCAAAGACCTGGAGATGGAAATCCAAAAAGGAAGAAAACTCTTGGCACTTCTCAAGCCGAAAGAACTGAAGAAAAAATTCAGGCTTCAAGTTGCAATATTGTAGTATTCTATGGAGAAAATATTAAACAACT
Source organism: Loxodonta africana (assembly GCF_030014295.1). Taxonomy (NCBI): domain Eukaryota; kingdom Metazoa; phylum Chordata; class Mammalia; order Proboscidea; family Elephantidae; genus Loxodonta; species Loxodonta africana. Next base: position 110,852,037 of record NC_087344.1, read on the forward strand.
CAGGAAGGACCGAAAGAAGATGGAAGGAATACAGAGTCACTATACCAAAAATAATTGGTTGACATTCAACCATTTCAGGAGGTACAGTGTGAGCAGGAACCAATGGTACTGAAGGAAGAAGTCCAAGCTGCACTGAAGGCATTGGCAAAAAACAAGGCTCAAGGAATTGATGGAATACTAATTGACATGTTTCAACAAATGGATGCAATGCTAAAAGTACTCACTCATCTATGCCAAGAAATTTGGACAACATCTACCTAGCTAGCTGACTGGAAGAGATCTATATTTGTGCCTATTCCTAAGAAAGGTAATCCCACTGAATGCAGAAATTATTGAACAATATCATTAATATCATATGCAAGTAAAATTTTGCTGAAGATCATTGAAAAGCAGCTGCACCGGTATATCAACAGGGAACTGCCAAAAACTCAAGCCGGATTCAGGAGAAGAACCAGGGATATCATTGCTGATGTCAGATGGATCCTGGATGAAAGCAGAGAATAACAGAAAGATGTTTATCTGTGTTTTATTAACTATACAAAGGCATTTGACTGTGTGGATCATAACAAACTATGGATAACATTGTGAAGAATGGGAATTCCAGAACACTTAATTGTGCTCATGAGGAACCTATACACAGATCAAGAGGCAGTCGTTTGAACAGAACAACGGAATAGTGTGTGGTTTAAAGTCAAGAAAAGTGGGTGTCAGGGTTGTATCCTTTCATCATACCTATTCAATCTCTATGCTGAGCAAATAATCTGAGAAGCTGGACTATGTGAAGAAGAACAGGGCATCAGGATTGGAGGAAGATTCGTTAACAACCCGTGTTATGCAGATGACACAACCTTGCTTGCTGAAAGTGAAGACGACTTGAAGCACTTACTGATGAAGATCAAAGACCCAGCCTCCAAGATGGATTACACCTCAACATCAAGAAAACAAAAGTCTTCACAACTGCACCAATAAACCACATCATGATGAATAGAGAAAAGATTGAAGTTGTCAAGGATTTCATTTTACTTGGGTCCGCAGTCAACACCCATTTAAGCAGCAGTCAAGAAATCAAAAGATGCATTGCATTGGTCAGATCTGCTGTAAAAGACCTCTTTAAAGTGATGAAAAGCAAAGAAGTCACATTGAAAGCTAAGGTGCACCTGACCCAATCCATGGTGTCTTCAGTAGCCTCCTATGCATGTGAAAACTGGATGATGAATAAAGAAGACCACAGAAGAACTGACGTCTTTGAATTGTGGTGTTGGAGAAGAATACTGAATATACCATGGACTGCCAAAAGAACGAACAAATCTGTCTTGGAAGAAATATAACCAGAATGCTCCTTAGAAGCAAGAATGGCAAGACGGCATCTCACATACTTTGGGCATATTGTCAGGAGGGATCAGTCCCTGGAGAAGGACATCATGCTTGGCAAAGTAGAGTGTCAGCGAAAAAGTGGATGACCCTCAATGAGATGGGTTGACATAGTGGCTGCAACAGTAGGCCTAAGCATAGTGATTGTGAGGATGGCACAGGACTGGGCAGTGTTTTATTCTGTTGTACATAGGGTCACTATGAGTCATCGCAGGCTTGATGGCACCTAACAACAACAACATATGCATGTGAAAGATGGACAATGATTAAGGAAGATTGAAGAAGAATGATGCTTTTGAATTATGGTGTTGGTGAAGAATATTGAATATACCATGATCTGGCAGAAGAGCAAACAAGTCTGTCTGGAAAAAGTATAGCCAGAGTGCTTCTTGGAAGTGAGGATGGTGAGACTTCACCTTGTGTACTGTGGACACATTACCAGAAGAGACGAGTCCCTGGAGAAGGACATCATGCTTGGTAAAGTGGAATGCCAGTGACAAAGAGGAAGACATTGACACAGTGGCTGCAACGATGGGCTCAAGCATGGCAATGATTGTGAGTGTTTGTAGTGTTTCCTTCTGTTGTACACAGGATTGCCGTGAGTCAGAACCAACTTGACAGCACCTAACAACAACAACGACATATAACATATTATTGTGAGCACACAATGATTATCATTCATAAAGTTTCAACAATTTGAAAACATTATCTAACCATACATCTAGTAGCTCCGTTTTTGACAAACCTTTTCACTTTTTATTTCATATTAAGACATTTACATGGATATACCGTATACATATACAAACTCTTCATTGGAAAGTTTTATTGGTTTACTTACATTATCAAGAGCATTTATTAATCACTTTTGTACTTGAAGTGATACATGGGCCACCAGTGTGAAAGGAATATGACAGACAGCTCCTTTTCTCAGGGAGCTTTATTATAAAGACAAACACCCAGAAGCATAATAATAAATTGCTTATTTTAACAAACACTTTCCAAACACAATCTCATTGTCAACTTATTTCAAGCAGTATTGAGCATAATTTGAATAGAAACCTGGAGTATATAATAATTATATATCATTCTTTCCTGTGCCACAAAAACTGAATGCAAATTCAGCTGGGGAATGTGTTCATTTTTTGCCTATCAGCACTATAAGCAGATAAAGCTCTCATTTGTCCTGGCCTCTGTGGCGCATTGATATCACTGACCAAACACCAGTTTGGGCTGTATCCTTTTGTGCAGGAAGGAACCGGAGCAATTTAAAATCACCCACAGGCAACTTACATTGTCTTCATTCATGTTCCCTTTCTTGGCACTGATTACTTATCTTGGCTCTCCTATTAACTTCTATGTGACTTGAGGGATACAGAAATCTAACAACTTGTGTGATCTATCTCATTTGTAAAATGCAGCTAATCTACTTACTGTGGCAATGTGTGGAATTCTTAACAACACCAGGCAACTCTAATTAACTGACTAGAAACAATTTGATACAAATGTGGGGCATAGACATGGGTTATATATATAAGGTCTCTAAGTGTAATATACAGACATCTCCATAACCTATCCCACTGAATGGGAAAATAACTGGTTTAGGGCGTATTGCTCTTATGTCTTTGCAAAAGCCTGGAGTAGCTTTCTTCTACGTTTCCCTACTTGGAGGCAAATATTTGGCACAAAACAATCAAACTACGTGTAAACATTCTGAACTGTAGATCCATGTACTTGTTCTTCCTGCTTTAAAAACATTTGTTAGATTTTATCAAAAAGTCATGAATACTCCCTTTTATAAAAATCTTACAAACATTCTTGTTGCAAACACTCTTAGTTCCTTTCTTCCTTCCTAGTTGCATTTATAGAGCCTGAAAAGCTAATTTCTCATTTTCCCAGCCTCCCTTGCAGCTAGGGTTGCCCTTGTGATGTAGTCCTCTGGTAAATGAAACATTAGCAGAAGACTGCTAGGGGTTCATCGGATGTTTTTCTTTCTTATTAAAAGAAGCACAGACTACTGATAACTGCTCTTCCTTCGTTCTTCTCACATTAAAAGAAAGCTACACCAGGAAGATACAGGAAAAGACCAAAATAATAACAAAGAAAACGAAGCTGACATGTCAAGCTACTAAATCAATGCCACCAGCTTTCTACTTTCAGAATTCTAGTAACATTAGAAAAATAAGCCTTTATTTATTTAAACCATTGTGAAAGAAGTTATCTGTTACTTGAAACTGAACACATTTTGAAACAAGATGAAAGAGTATACATACACATGCAATTTTATATACATGTATGAGTGTATAATTGTTAATGAAGAAAGAAATTGGGGGGAGAGTTCCAAAACATTCAATTGTATAAAATGCAGATTCACGTTACTGTGAGGTTAATGAAAATTGCTATTTTAGCATTAATACTATAATTTTACAGAGAAAAAAAATACATATACTGTTGATAGCTAATCACACACAGAACTGAGAAATTCCGAATGATCAGGAAGCAATCAGCTCCTGACATCTCACCACCCCCTCTCCCACTCTGTACTCTTACTTCTTGGACAAGAACTGTAGTTCTCTGAGGGCTGGGCAGAGAACAGGACTTAATCACCAATTACGTACTATCCAGATTCTTATTAATGAGGCTCCTGTTTAAATTACTGTAATGAAAAAGACAAAGTAAAATTTAAATGTGATTATGAAAGCAATTCAGTAAATATTTCTCAAGTACCATCTATGAAAGCAGTGCTCTGCTAGCATTGCAAAGCATACAACAAAAGTATAATTCTTAATATCTGCCCTGAAGAAACCTACAATAAATATTGAATACATTTAAAACAGTCTTCAAGGCTATAATTACAGTGCAGAAAATAAAATTTAATGACACTTTTAGATACCCAGAAACTGAATTTTCATTAGTAAAATTCAAGTCTTTTTGGCTATTTTAAACAAATATGCCTAACATTTGTATTTATAATCTAAAGTGATTAATGGGTCAATTGTCCTCTGTTAAATAAAAATTTTCAGTAGTATTATACTACATATAAATCAATCTATAATAATACTCTTATAATCATAATGTCTGGTAAAATAAAAACACTTTATAAAATGGCACAGTGAAGCCTTTGGGTCCTGTGTGTTTGCTTCCTCAGTTAATTCAGCAATCCTTTATTTAAAGGCATCATTATTATAATACCAGTTGCTACTGAGTAGGCTTCAACTCATGGCCACTGATGTGTGACAGAGTAGAACTGTGTTCCCTAGGGTTTTCAATGGCTGCTTTTTTGGGCATAGATCACCAGGCCTTTTTTCCAAGGCACCTTTGGGTGGACAGAAACCTCCAACTTTTTGGTTGGTAGCTGAGCACATTACCACTTGCACTACCCAGGGACTCCAGAAAACTTAGTGGAAAAGACTTTTTCCAAAGACTTGAAGATTTGATATATTCATGGACTTTATGATGAGAGGAAATAATAATTTAGAGCCTACAAAGATCCATTGAAAATATGTTTCACTTAAAATTTTCCACACCACTTATAAATGCTAAGGTTAGTTTGCGTTCCACCTTAAAGATATACACCCCCCCCCCAAAAAAAACACAAAAGTCAACTTAGCCAGGTCTTCAGAGACATTAAGTGAACTATATTTCAAAGTGGAAGGGACAAATTCAAAATGGCCAGGGGTAGTCCAGAGTAGGGGAAATAAGTTAGGAATTGTTCCCTCATGAGCTGTTTCTTCACATTCAGTCAAACTTCCCTGTTCAAAATACACTGCAGGGAAGTTAAGAGGACCATGTGCTTCTAAACAAATTGTTGGACTGTGCTTAGCTTTAAATCACTAGATAATATTTAAATGTTAGAAGACAGGGTCATTCATTTGTTCTTTTAAGAAAAATAATTTCCATTTTTAATCCTGTTGTTAGGTGCCGTCAAATTGGTTCCAACTCATAGCAACCCCATGTACAACAGAGCAAAACCACTGCCTGGTCCTGCACCACCCTCACAATCATTTTTATGCTTGAGTCCACTGTTGCACCCCTGTGTCAATCCATCTCCTTGAGAGTTGTCCTCTTTTTCACTGACCAAGCATGCTTTCTTCCTCCAGGGACTGATCCCTCCTGATAACATGTCCAAAGTATGTGAGACATAGTCTTACCATCTTCTAAGGGCATTCTGGTTGCACTTCTTCCAAGACAGATTTTTCATTTTTTTTGCTGACCATGGTATATTCAAAGTTCTTCGCCAACACCACAATTCAGTGGTGTCAGTTCTTCTTTGGTCTTCCTTATTCATCCTGCAGCTTTTGCATGCATTTGAGGCAATTGAAAACACCATGGCTTGGGTCAGGCACATGTTACTCTTCAAGGTGACATCTTTGCTTTTCAACACTTTAAAGAGGTCTTTTGCAGCAGATTTGCCCAATGCAATACGTCTTTTGATTTCTTGACTGCTGCTTCTATGGGTGTTAATTACGGATCCAAGTAAAATGAAATCCTTGACAACTTCAATCTTTTCTCCATTTATCATGATGTTACTTATTGGTCCTGTTGTGAGGATTTTTGTTTTCTCTCTATTGAGGTATAATCCATACTGAAGGCTGTACTCTTTGATCTTTGTCAGTCAGCGCTTCAAGTTCTCTTCATTTTCAGCCAGCAAGATTGTCATCTGCATAATGCAGGTCGTTAATGAGTCTTCCTCCAATCCTGATGCCACATACTTCTTCATATATTCCAGCTTCTCGTATTATTTGCTCAGCATAGAGATTGAATAGGTATGGTGAAGAGATACAACTCTGAAGTATACCTTTTCTGACTTTAAAATGTGCAGTAACCCCTTGTTTTTTGTTTGAATGACTGCCTGTTGATGTATGTACAGGTTCCTCATGAGCACAATTAGGTGTTCTGGAATTCCCATTCTTTGCAATGTTATCCATAATTTGTTATGATCCACACAAATACCTTTTCATAGTCAATAATACACACAGGTAAACATCTTTCTGGTATTCTCTGCTTTCAGGCAGAATCCATCTGATGTCAGCAATGATATCCGTGGTCCCACGTCCTCTTCTGGGTCTGGCTGTTCACTGTAGATACATTGTTATAGCCATTTTTTAAATTATCTTCAGTAAAATTTTACTTGCATGTGACATTGAGAATGTTGTTCAAAAATTTCTTATTGAATCACTTTTTGGGGGGAATAGGCATAAATATGGATCTCTTCCAGTCATTTGGCCAGGTAGTTGTCTTCTGAATTTCTTGGCATAGATGAGCGAGCACTTTCAGCACTGTATCTGTTTGTTGAAATATCTCAATTGGTATTCCATCAATTCATGAAGCCTTGTTTTTTTGTCAATGCCTTCAGTGCAGCTTGGACTTCTTCCTTCAGTACCATTGGTTCCTTATCATATGCTACCTTCTGAAATGGCTGAACATTAACCAATTATTTTTGGTACAGCTATTGTGTGTATCCCTTCAATCTTCTCTAGATGCTTCTTTCATCATTCAATATTTGCACATCGAAGCCTTCAAAATTGCAACTTGAGGGTTGAATTTTTTTCTTCAGTTCTTTCAGCTTGAGAAATTTCGAGTGTGTCTTCTCTTTTGGTTTTTTATCTCCAGGTCTTTGCACATGCCATTATAATACTTTACTTTGTCTTCTCTAGCTGTTCTTTGAAATCTTCTGTTCAACTCTTTTACTTCATCATTTCTTCCTTTTGCTTTACCTACTCGACATTCAAGAGCAAGTTTCAGAGTCTCTTCTGATATCCATTTTGGTCTTTTCTTCCTTTCCCATCTTTTTAACGACCTCTTGCTTTCTTAGTGTATAATGTCCTTCATGTCATTCCACAACTCATCTGGTCTTTGGTCATTAGGGTTCAATGTGTCAAAACTGTTCTTGAGATGCTCTCTAAATTCAGGTGTGATATACTCAAGGTTGCACTTTGGCTTTCATGGACTCATTCTAATTTTCTTCAGTTTCAACTTGAACTTGCATATGAGCAATTAATGGTCTGTTCTGCTTGCCTGGCCTTGTTTTACCTGATGATACTGTGCTTTTCCACAGATGTAGTAGATTTGATTCCTGTGTATTTCATCTGACGAGGTCTACATGTATAGTTGCCATTTATGTTGTTGAAGAAAGATAATTGCAATGAAGAAGTTGTTGGTCTTGCAAAATTCTGTCGTGCAACCTCCAGCTTCATTTCTGTCTCTGAGACCATATTTTCCAACTACCAATCCTTCTTCTTTGTTCTCAGCTCTTGCATTCCAATAACCAGAAATTACCAATGCATCTTGATTTCATGTTCCGTCAATTTAAGACTTCAGAAGTTGGTAAAAATCTTCAATTTCTTCATCCTTGGCCTTAGTGGTTAGTGTATAAATTTGAATAATAATTGTATTAGCTGGTCTTCCTTGTAGGCCTGTAGATATTATCTATCACTGACAGTGTTGTACTTCAGAATAGATCTTGAATTGTTCTTTTTGACAATGAACGAAACGCCATTCCCCTTCAAGTTGTCATTCCCAGCATAGTAGACCATATGATTGTCTGATTCAAAATGGCCAATACCAGTCCATTTGAGCTCGCTAATGCCTAGGAAATCAAAGTTTATGCATCCTATTTCATTTTTGACAATTTCCAATTTTCTGAAATTCATACTTCGTACATTCCAAGTTCAGATTGTTAATGGATGTTTGCAGGTGTTCCTTCTCATTTTGAGCTGTGCCACATCAGCAAATGAAGATCCAGAAAGCTTAACACCATCCACATCGTTAACACTGACTCTACTTTGAGGTGGCAGCTCTTCCCTAGTTGTTTTTTAAGTGCCTTTCAGCCTGAGGGGCTCATCTTCTGGCACTATTTCAGACAATGTATTGCTGCTATCCATAAGGTTTTCACTGGCTAATTCTTTTCAGAAGTAGACCACTGGGTCCTTCTCTCTAGTATATTTTAGTCTTGAAGCTCATCTGAAACCTGTCTACCGTGAGTGACCCTGTTGGTATTTGAATACTGGTGGCATAGCTTTCAGCATCACAGCAACACACAAACCCCAACAGTATGAGAAACTGACAGACACATGGAGGTTTTTAATTGTACATCTATTTATTCTAAAGTACATGACAAAGGAATTCAATTTTAATCAGTAACACGACTTATAAATGTCTGGTGGCTGGTTTCATTGTTAGCACCTCCTTTTTTTTTTTTTTTTTTTCCATACGTTTTACTCATAGCTTTGATAGTTGAATGGATGTAAAAATTATGGTGGAATGTGGGTGACAGGGGCTATAGTTTGGAGTTCAGCTGTAGATGGAAATAGTATGGAATCTAACACAAATTAAAAGGATATAATTCAAATGCAAATAAGTCAGCAAAAGCAAACATATCATTTACATGAAGGGTGGAACCACATGTGTTTTTGCTTACCCTTGTATCACCAGGACCTACCACAATGCCTGGCACATTGTAGGCTCTCAATCAAAGGTATGAATCTAAATAAATAAATAAGTTCAGAATTCTCTTGGGAGTTTTGGTTATAAGAATGCATTAGCAGCAAGGGTGGAGTATGGTGCAAAAAACTCTATGAGCAGAATGCTGTGTTAATATACTTAGCATCAAAAATCAGAAATATTCTGAGATCTTGGTGAGGGCTTGAGTCTACAAGTGGAGGAAATTATTTTGTTTGCAAGACTCTACATCTCAGCTCTTATGAGAGTCAGGGTAGCTGACTGCTGTAAGAACAACAACAAAAAAACCAAAATCTCATTAGATAATTGTAATAAAAGGTTTACTTCTTCCTGCCAGGTATCAAAAGAATGGAAAATACTGAAACCTGGCTAGGCAGGAAGTGGAGGACCTCTACCATGGCAGTGGGGGAAGTTCCTTAATTAGACTAAGTCTACTGTCTAGGAGGAACAGCCTCATTTGTTTTCACCCTAACCTGGCTCTAGGCCTAGGAAGTTCTTCCTTTTCCATTATCCTCCATGTCTATGTCTGATATGAGCATTAGGGATATGCCTTCCTCCTGTCTTCACAACCTGCTTCTGGCACATTCAAGCATGAATGCTAGAGTTATTCTAAATATCATACACATCCAGAGTCCTGGTTTCTTTGGCCATATGATTTCCTTGAAACCTTAGTAAAGTTTTGAGCTATTTGATTCTAGTCACTTCTACCTCAGTAACCACACACAAAGTTCTTTCCTATACAAGCCACCCTTTCTCTATTTAATGGTAGTTATGTTGAGGCCTTCAGACATGGGTTGGAAGTCTATATTCTTAATCTAATTTTTACTGTAGGGCTAAGTAAGTTTTAGTAGGCCTCTTTCTCTCAGAGACAAGTTTTTTGATCTGATTTCCTATTGTTTGGGGCCTAGAAGCAGTCACCTTAACAGTACTTCAAGGCCTCCATTTTATGAGCCCTTTCTACCCTATCATTTCTGGCAACAAACTTGTGGACTCTTATTTCAACTCTCTCTTAATATGCTCATAATATTTCACTGAAAACGGCAGTAGCATTGAACACACATGATCGCTGATTCTGTCTCATCACTTTCTCTAGAGGAAGTGGGCAGGTGCGGGCTTTAAGGTTGTCATCCACGACAGTTTTACCAGCTATATGAGAAGACATAAGAGAACTTTCCAGCCTCATAGCTTCTGTTTCCTTGCCACCTATGGCCCACACATTAAGCACTAGCTTAATGCCACATATTTTAGTTTTTTGTCATTATAGCACCCAACTTCAAAATGTCAATTTCTGTATTATTCAGAGGAATCTTATTGCCTCAGTAAACAACCTCAACATTTGAGTTGCTTAAGCAATAAAGTTTGATTTCTTACTCGTGTCAGAATCCATTGTAGGCCTGTGTTTGATGGAGGGGTTCACATGTATGCAGGCTCTGCTCCAGTGCTTCCAAGATCCATGTCCCGTTCTTCTGTGACTCTACTCCCTCTAGATCAATAGTTCTCAAACTGGTGCCCATGGACCTTTGGTGAGACTCTAAAACCCTTTGGGGGGGGGGGCTGCAAGGTCATAACTATTTTTGTAATAATACTTAAGCATTATTTGTCTTTGTCAGTATGTTGACATTTTCACTGATGATGAAAGCAATTGGTATCAGTGCTGGTGCCTTATCACAAATCAAGGCAGTGCCACCAAACTGTACTAGTAGTCATTGTATTCCTCACTGCCATTCACTTAGGGTCAAAAAATTGCCAGTTTCAATTAAGAATGCCTTGATGAAAGAGCACCGGTAATTTGAATAAACCTTCATCTTTGAGTGCAAATCTTTTTCAAACTCTGCATGAGGAAATGGGAACTATGCATAAAGCATATCTTCTGCACAGCAAAGCACAATGGTTATCTCAAGGAAAAGCTCTTGTGCTATTATCTGAGTTTCAAGCTGAACTAGCCTTTCTTTACCTTTCTTCCGGAACACCATTTTTACTTAAAAGGACAGACATTTCAGATGTAGGTATTTGACAGAAGTTTCCTCAAACATGAACAAAATGAGTCTATTACTTCTAGAACAGTGACTGACGATATTGTGGCTAATGATAAAAATTCAATGTTTCAAATGAAAATTAAAATTTTGGAAAACTTGTGTCTGCCTCCATGAACTTGAAAGCTTCCCCATAGTAGAGAATGCTCTGGTGAGACTGAAAGAGATATCACAGTCTGTGATTTTTTTTATATTGTATGATGAAATGTGTCAAGATTTGGAAGATCTGCATAAATCAGTAAACCATGATTTTTCAATGATATGACAAAATCATGCATGAGTTAAGGAAAAAAAAGTTCCAGATAGGGCAATGAATTTTAATATAACAGAATACAAGAAGGTTGTTGATACGGTTTAAAATTCAATATTGCAACAAGACCTTAAGAAACAATGAGCTTTTCTGTAGTATCAAAGAATACCCAAAATCACCTTAAAATACTCCTCCCTTTTCAAACTGCGTCTGTGTGAGGCTGGATTTTCTTCATATGCAGAAGCAGATGCACGAATCTTGTAGGAAGCCAGAAATCAAAGAATTTGCAAAAATGTAAAATAATGCCACTCTTCTCACTAAATTTGCTTTTTTAAAAAAATATATAACTATTTTAATTAAGATATTTATAATAACCATAGGGTCACTATGAATCTGAATCAACTCAACAGCAATGGGTTTTGGTTTGGATGCTAACGTGTAACCAATTTATTATTGTTATCTTAAAATAATGTAACAAGTATTTGTGTGCTCACTTTTACTTTTTAATATGGTTAATATTATTAGATATAATCTGCATTTTAAAAAGTTCCTTGGATTATCAATAGGTTTTAGAGTATAAAGGGATCCTGAGACCGAAAAGCTTGAGAACTAGTGCTCTAGATTCCTCCTAATTGTGCTGATTACGGGGAAGGAAAGTAAGAATTATAGAGGGAAATTGTAATAGATGGCTCCAAAGTGACACGCGTAACTCCCACTTATATTCCATTAGCTAGATATCACTCACAGAGGCACCTAGCTGCAAGGGAGCTGGAAAATGTGTCTAGGAAGAAAAGGAGAATAAAATGGAATACTGGGAGTCTCTGACAAAGCACTGAAAAATTGTAATGACTACATTTTCCTAGTCATTTACATATTCTCATAACATGATGTTCACCTGTCTCATGGGTATATAGTTTCCATATCTGTAATTATGATTTGAGCCAGAATTTGAACCCAGATCTACCTGATCCCGTTCTCTTTGTTCTTTCTACTTTGTTATACTTCTTTATTAAAAAATCATTATCCCAAATCCAAGCCTGGCCATTTAGATTTCTTAGAAAATATTAGATTCTATTAGTTCTTACAGATACCTACTGTAATCCAGATAGGAATTTTAGGATTTTAGAAATGTTTAGATATGAATTTAGTTTGTGTTTGTGATTCTGATGAATACAGTGGATTTTATCTCACTGGGAAATGTCCTGGTTGAAATATCACTGGTGTTTAATAATCATGCTCAATCTCTTTACTACAATAAGGTGTTTCTTTTTCTACTCTTCAAATGTTACCTTGGAAATTGCCCTGTCAGGTTCTATCATTTTTATTTGTAAAGATATGTCTGTACCAGGCTTTCTTTGCCTTAGTCCAAACCGTTCTTCACATTGCTGACCAATGGAACCACTCCCACAGTTCATTCAATGCTCCTCCAGTATGTACTGAATTATGTAAAAAACCTGACTAGGAATGTATTCAAAGCCTCTTCCTATGTCTTGTCTGTTTCTCCCCTTATTCCCAGGTACTCTCCAAAGTCCTTCCTGGACTGGACCACTCTCTTCCTAACCTGCTTTACGCTACATCATCCCTTTACCTCTGTCCGTGCCTTTTCTTTCATCATCAGTGCCCAACTCACTCATGCCCGTTATCCGAATGCTTTTGCTTCTTCAATGTCTCTCTGAATCATGACCTGTTCCCAAGCTTAACCAGATTATTTCATATAATCTTTTCCTTCTTTGAACAGTTATTTTTTTAAATCTTTCTTAGAGATTTTATTACACTCTTATTTTAATTTGGATACTTGGCTTATTTATGAAATTAGACTCTGAACGTACTTGAACAAAGAAGTCCTGCCTTATTTATCTTTTATTTCAACAATGACATATATAACAATTTTTCAGCAGGTAATTAATCATCAGCATTAAAATTGTTCCACATTCTGTACAATAGTAGGTAAGTATGCTTTCTACTTTCTATAGTTTAACTAATTATCTAATGATAAGTGGACAATTCTGTGAGATTGAACATTATACAGAAAGTAAATAATTTTCTAAGTCAGCAATTTCTTGGCACTGTGATTGGAACAGAAATCTTCCTGCCCCTATGTGGATCTTACTTTTATTATAGCTGTGAACCATACTTTCATTATAATTATTCTGTTTTCTCTACATATGGCTTTTCAGCTAGTTCAAGACCATTTCTTTCATGCTAGCCTATTCAGAAATGTAATGAAAAGACAAAAAATTCTTCTTATAGTTTGAAGATGATAAATTATTCTATTTCGTCCTAGCATCTCTGATAAGTGGTTCAAGACCAACCAAGCTTATTGTGAAACCAGAGGAAGAAATGATGAGCTTTATAGATCAATATCCAAAGGTGTGGACTTTGTAGGACAGGCTGGCTCTCTTTGAAGCCAATGGCCTGATGTAAGGTTGAGAATGTAGAGCTTCTGGAAAATTGTTGAGAAAGTCCCCTTGAGATGGAAGTGGTGGAAAGAGTAGTAATGAATTTTTGAGAGGTCCAAGGTCTCAGAAGAGAGAACAGTGCTCTAATCAGATGCTTTGTTTTTCCAAGTATGGGAAAAACCTTCCCAATAATTTCCTATAACACATATTCATTTTAGCACGTGAAAACCAAAGAGAAATATACACAAGGAAAAGCAGCTTGCAACTCCATTAAGGGTGGAGTTCCTGGTGACACAAATGGTCAAAATGTTCTGCTGATAACTGAAAGGTTGGTGGTTCAAGTTCACCAAGAGACACCTCAGGAGGAAGACCCAGAAATCTACTTCTGAAAAAATCAGCCATTGAAAACAAATATGGTGTCTAGTTCTACTCTGACACACATAGGGTCACCATGAGTCAGAACAGACTCCATGGAAACTTCGAAAAAGCAGACTCTTAGGAGACAATAGGCTCGGGCCTGGCCTCAGATCCGTCTCAGGGATACCTCTGAATAGTTCCTAGATCCTGGTCTGCCTCCTTTAGGTAGGAACCAACTTGTCTACCAGTCCTGAGTTTGATCTGAGCATCTCTATAAATAAGAATTCAGTTTTACTTCCCCACCAGAACATTTGAGAAAATATGAAGAGATTTTTTTTCCCCTACCCTGCCTTCTGATTTTATCTGAAAAGTCTTTTCAATACAACTGACACTGAAAATGTATACTTCTTTGAGGGATGCTGTGGCCCTAACCACAGGGACACAGTCTTATAAAACCTTCAGAAGGACAATTAAATCAAAATACAGTTGTCTTAAATCAGTACTTTCTGGATTATAGAGTTTTAAATGGCACCACAAGGTTTAAAATTAATATATATATACATATACACACACACACACCTTTTTTGCTGTCCTCAATGACTTGGAGATGGAACAATTTATATTGGCACAGAATAATCTCTATCAAGTGATAACAAACTAACATGTCTGTCCAAAGACATGATGTAGCTTTGCTAAAAGAAACAGTAGGTTTATATGACTAAATAGGAAATTTAATTTCTCTGTTTAAATCAACTACTTTATATTTGTTTAACTGAAAACCCATGTAAGTGGTTTTTCCTCTGACAGAGGGACAATCAGGCATAAACTTAAGCCTCCATCACAAAGGAATTAAAAGATTTTTAAAAACAAAAATGCTAAAATTTTCATTATCATTTTAAAACACTGTGAGGGATATGAAAAAGGATGTGGAATAACATCAAGAATGCCTATTTAGAAAGAAAGCTAAAACTGTAAATGAAACTCCTTTTGTGGCTCTCCTCAATTCTGTTTCCCTCTTCAACCCCATAGAGGTAACTACACCATGAATTTGGTGTTTATCATCTCTATGTGTGTTCTTATAATTTTACTCTATATATTTGTACTCAAACATACCTATTTTTTGTCTCATACTTAATAAAAATGCTATATACTGTACATACTCTTCTGCAACTTGCTTTTGTTTTTCAACATTGTGGATTTTATTATTTTAGATTTATCACGTGCAAACTTGCGTTTCTGGTTTTTTAACTGTGAAAAGATATTATTCCATTATATATTCTGCTGATAGATGTGTAAGTTGGTTTCAATTTTTTGTTATTATTAACAATGAAAATGACCTATTTGTCAATATTTAATCATCAAGAGTTCAGAAGCTCTTGGCATTCAATCTCAAATAGACTCACTTTTTAATTTAGTGAGAGTGAACATTTTTTCACATATTGGGGTCTATCCATATCTGATGCACCCTTATTCTTAGGGTGTAGCTCACAAGAATACCTTGCTTGAGGACCTTATGTTCAATTTTTACCCTTAGCCCCAGAAGACTGACCCCATAATGCTGTACTGCCTTGTAGGCTGTCTGATGCTTTCAATTAAACTTTTAAAATACATTTTTTTGAATATATTTTTTAATATTTTAAAGGTTGCTTAGCTGTTTTCAGTTAGGAGCATTGGTCTGATTACCTCTTTAACCATTACTGAAAACAGAAGATTTGCTTTTTATATTGCTTATGGTGTTATTTATTTATTTTTTTAATCAAAGTTTCATTTTTGTATAGCCCTATTTTCTAGTTATGAGGGTAGTAGTAGTTCAGGTGAAGTTCTCATCTTCCATGCCGGAGACCCAGGTTTCATTCCCTGCCAGTGCATCTCATGTCTCTTGTCTGTCAGTGGAGGTTTACATGTTGCTATGACACTGAAGAGGTTTCAGGGGGAGATTCCAGGCTAAGATGGACTAGGAAAAAATGCCTGGTGATCTACTTCCATAAATCAGCCAGTGAAAGCCCTATGCTTCACAAGGGTCTGATCCATAACCCATCATGGTGATGGCACAGGAGGGGACAGTCTTTAGTTCCATTTAGTTCCACTGTGTATTGGGTTGCAATGAGCCAGTGACCAACTTGATGACAGCCAACAACAACAACATATTCTAGTTATATTTTATCTTTAAAAAAGTTTTCTCGAGAACAGCTATTCATGGGTACATTCTTTTGATGATTCCTGCTTTGCAGTTTTTTGTTCATATTTGGAATGTATGTTGATGTGAGTTAAAGTCTAAATCTCTTTTCTGCAAAAACTTAACCAATTATCCCAACATCATTTATTAAATAAGCTTTATGTTCCTCATTGATTTAAAATCACTTTGTAAATTATTTTTTCAGATTAGTTTGTATTTTTGACTATATATTATGGCTCATTTTCCTATCTTTGTACCAATGTCATGTTGTCACCTTGGAATTATACTACCCTTGTATTAAATTTAATATATGTGGTATATGACTTTTTTCATTAGGTTTTTTTTTTTTTTCTTTTTTAATCTATTAGCTATTCTCAAAAAGGCATTATAATAACCACTTTGACAATGTTTGTAGTTGCATGAAGGTTTTGGTTGAAATTGCAAATAAAACAATAAATGAACCTAGGAATGATTGACATCTTTATAGTATTTAGTGTTTGGAAACCCTGGTGGCGTAGTGGTTAAGTGCTACAGCTGCTAACCAAAGGGTCGGCAGTTTGAATCCACCAGGCGCTCCTTGGAAACTCTATGGGGCAGTTCTGCTCTGTCCTATAGGGTCGTTATGAGTTGGAATTGGCTCAACGGCACTGGGTGGGTAGCATATCTATCCAGGAGCATGTTATTCATACCTTATATCTTGTTATGAGCTTGAAACGCCAGTTCTTTGAAACCTTGCTCTTAAGCATCCTGTTCTGCAAACTGCACCTCTCTAAGCTCACTCAGGCTACTGTCTTTTCTTCAAACACATTGAGGCTCCAGTCCTACGACCACTGTATACTTTCTATCAATCCTATCTTCTTTTCATCTCTGTTTGGACCTAGTTTTGACACTAGTACATCACTGTAGCCCCTCAATTCCTTTTTCCCTGCCTTTCTGACTCACACGTTTTCTTTCTCTGTCTGTGTTAACCTTTGACAAAAGTAAACATCCACATAGATTGATACCATTTGAGTAAATACTTCTATACTGTACTGTTAATCTCTTGATTCCATTCTATACTCTATTTCCTAACATTTCCATTTTATATCTCCACAAACTCTCAGCAGCTGAGTCATTTTTACTCAACCTGTAGAGAACCTAGAAGTCTTCACTCACTTTTCACCAAATCCATAATCTTACTAGCATGTATACTTATCTTCTTTTCTTCCCTCTCCTATCCCCCTTCTGCCTGTGCTTGAGATTCCATTCTTCTGCTTCTCCATCCATCCATTATCCATATTCCCTATATCTTCAACATCTGTCTCTTTGCTTATTCCTTTCCCTCCTCATTTAAATAACCACAAGTATGAGCCATTGGTGGTTCAGTGGTAGAATTCTCATCTTCCATGTAGGAGACATAGGTTCAATTGCCTGCCAACACGCCTCATGTGCAGCTACTTCCGTCAGTTTTCAGCGGAGATTCTAGACTATGGATCACAATGGCCCATCTGTTGTGCATGGTGTCGCCATAAGTAGGTGGCCAACTTGATGGTAGCTAACAACACAACAATCTCTCATTAAAAACCAACAGCTTGCCCTCTACCACTTTGTCTTCTTTCCCCTACATCTATCATCTGTTTCTCTCCTCTTGCTCATAGAAAGCCTTCTAAAAATCAATTTCTCTATTGATAGGCTGTTTTGAATATTGTGCTGCTCCAAACAATAGTGAAATTAGCACATATTTCTGTAGGGTAGGTTTACTGGAGCTTTGCTGATGGGTCAGGGGATGGGTGTTTAAAGGCTAATAGATGTTGCCAAATTGTCTCCCCAAAATGTCTGTAACTATCTGCAAATCTACTGACAGTTCCATTTACCCATATTTGCCACCATTACTTTGTTGTAAATATCTAATTTTGATTAATATAAAAGCTAAATATTTGACTTCATTGTTTTAATTATTTTTCAGTGATTAATGTTACTGGGCGGTGTACCAGAAATTCATTGGTTATTCATTTTTCTTGAAATTGCCTATTTTGTATTCTTTACTCTTTTATTTATACATTTGTAGAACCTATTTATGAAATATAGTCATATGTATTGCAAACTTTTTTTTTTTTTTACCATTTCTCTTGTAAATTGATTAATGGTTTATAGTCAAATCTGTCAATCTTTTTCCTTATGGCTCCTGGGTTACATGTTTATAAAACACTCTCATTGAGGGAACTGTATACATTTACTCTCTATGCTTCTTAAAGCCCCATTACACCTTAATCCACTTATTATGGATTCTGCCTCCAGCAGTCCACTTAGCTTGCTCTTGCCAAGATCACAAATGACCACAGTACCACACTGTCCATGAAATCCTCTTTTTCGCTGTTTTACCAAGATACCATACCCTTCTCAATTTTCACCTTACTTTCTAACTTTTTTTTTTTTCTAACTACCACTTAGTCTTTATATACTCCTTTAACTGCATGTCTCTTAATGCTGATATTCCTCAGAGTTTTGCCACAAGACCTCATCTCCATTTTACACATGCTCTCCCTTGTAACTATAAGAATCATCTCTAGGTTGATCAATTCTTCAGCCTCTCTCTTTCTCTCTGCCTCTGTCTCTCCTTCTCTCTCTGTCTCTGTCTCTCCACTCCCCCCACTACTGAACATTTCCACTGTGATGACTCACAGGTACCACAAAGTCACCAGATCAAAAGCTAAATTCATCCTCCCTACATCCTTAATGTG
Source organism: Loxodonta africana (assembly GCF_030014295.1). NCBI lineage: Eukaryota > Metazoa > Chordata > Mammalia > Proboscidea > Elephantidae > Loxodonta > Loxodonta africana. Next base: position 110,870,801 of record NC_087344.1, read on the forward strand.
AAAGTGAGTTTGATGTTATTTTGAGGATATTGAGATAAGGGTGATGCTTTAGATCTATTTGATATCATTAGGGCCAGGTACTTAGTGTCACTTCTTTCCCCTCTCTATGAGGACCTGGTAGAACTTGGATAAGAAACAGCAGCCAAAAGAGGAGAGCAGGTGCCATTTTGTTATCAATGCTGGCCTGCTTTCAAATAACCCTAAATACCAACCAACCAAACCAAACCCAGTGCCATCAAGTCGATTCCAACTCATAGCGACCCTATAGGACAGAGTAGAACTGTCCCCATAGAGTTTCCAAGGAGCGCCTGGCAGATTCAAACTGCCATCCCTTTGGTTAGCAGCCATAGTATTTAACCACTACATCACCAGGGTTTTCCCCCTAAATTCAGAGCTTGGTAAATTGAGGAGTAGTGAATAATTTAGACCTCTACCACCACCTTCCTCTGAAACCCAGTCTCTATCTTTGGGTCTTACTACGCTCTGATTGGCTGTTTGATAAAGAAACTCAATTCGATAATCACCCTGCTCAATTTCTTTACAATCTATTTTCCACTTTTTTAGCTAGGGTGCTCATTGTTAATCTTAAATCTGATCATGCCCATCTTCTAAAGGGACTTTAAAGGTTCACCACTGACCTAAAGTTAAAATCCAAAACCTTCATCCTGGCTTACAAGACTTTTTGATTGACCTCTTATTCTGATCCAGCCTCTCTTTCTTTCTCGTATTTTTTCATCTTTCCGCACCAGCCAGTCTGAACTCTGTTTGGATTGTCTAATACAGTATGTTCTTTCTAATCTTAGGAACTTTGCACAAGCTGTTCCCTCTGTCCAGGACCCCACCCATTTTTTTACTGTAACCTTTCCCTGCACTCCTGAGTTGGATGAGTGGTCACTCTTAGATGTGCTCATAGTACCCATTGCATCTGTCCCTCTAGCACTTATGACATTGTACTTCCTTGGGTACTTTTTGTAGTCCCTACACTATACTTTGGAAACCCTGGTGGCGTAGTGGTTAAGTGCTACGGCTGCTAACCAAAAGGTCAGCAGTTTGAATCCACCAGACACTCCTTGGATACCCTATGGGGCAATTCTACTCTGTCCTATAGGGTCACTATGAGTCGTCAATGGCAATGGGTTTTTCAATGGGTACGCTATACTTTGAGCTATGTAGGATAAAAAAACAGTCACAGTTTTATCCTTAACACCAATCCCAACACCTAGCACAGTACTTAGAATGTATACTAAGTTTGATAAACATCATTGAATTAATGATTAACTGAATCAAGTGTTCCATTGTGACATTTAAAATTTTGTTTATCACACATTCTTAATTTTAAATATTTTTCAGTTATCTTTTACATAATTAAACATATAAAATCCCATTCTATTTATTTTTAAGATGTTTTCCATTTATTTTTAATTTTACATTTTTTGGTACTTTTTTTTTTTTCTAAATCATTTTACTTATCATTATATTCTTGCTTTTCTCAGGATGTTGTTTGTTGGTTTTCTTGTTTGTTTGTTTTGTTCCTTTTTTTTTTTCACCTAAAAGCTTAGGTTATTTGTTTTCATCTCGTCTTGTTAATGACCACACTATCTAAAGTAGCATTTTACATTATTTGATAACTTTCTGATTTATTGAGTGAGTGATTGAGTGCTTCTTTCCTGAGCATAAACTCCATCCAAGCAAGGGTTACGATTGCCTTGTTCATCATAGGAACCTCAGTACCTAGAATAGTGTATATATGTGGAATTAATGAATAAATACATAATTTAAGGCTATATTTTTTCTAAATAGTTTCTAATTGCTGTTTTGACTTTCTCTTTAGCCCATTTCTATAGTTTCTAAATAGTTGAAAGTTTTTTTCTTCTTTGTTTCATTTCTTTACAATTTTAATCCAATGAAATCATAAAAAAAATAGAGCATTTACAATCTGTGCTTTTAAGAATTTTGGGGGGACATTTGTTGTAGGATAATATCTGATCAGTCTTTTTAAGTTTCTATGGTTATTTGAACACAAAGTTTTTGTAAAGTACCAAGCTAGACATGCACTATTAAATAAATAATGTAGTATTCAGGTCTCACTCCTTACTTACTGTTTTGCTGACTTGTTCTGGAAAAACATCTGGAAAAAAAAATGACTTAAATCTATTGCTACTATTCTCTTTAATTTTCTTATGTTTGTAACATTTTTGTGGATTACATGTTAATGGTATATGTTTTATCAAAATTAAATCAGCATATCTGTCCAATTTAAAGTTGTTTGCTTTGTAATATTATGTTTTTTGTAATATTATCTTACCTTTTGATTTTTTTGTTTGTGTCTGTTTGCTGGTATATTTTTGTATAAGATTTTACTTTAGTCTTTTCTGACATTTGCTTTGAGTATGACCCTGATCAATAGCTTGTATTTGGAATTTGTTTCATGACCCAATTTAAGAGTCTTAGTAGTATGATGGAAAGATTTAATTCATTTATACTGGGTGATATAAAAGATGATATTTGATAATAGTTCATATTTGGAGCGTACTTATGTGTAATGTGCTTCTCTAAATAATTTTTTATCTATTAACACATTTAACACTTATAATAGCCCAATGAGGTAAATAGTATTAATATTCTCATCTTCCAAATATTGAAACTGAGACACAAAGAGATTAGAAGTGACTTGCTAAAGGTCATAGAGCTAAAAAGTGGCAGAGCCAAGAAGTATACCTAAGCAGTCTGGCTATACAGTCTGCTTTCATAACCACCAAGCTATATTTCATTTAGTATTATGTTGATTTTGGAAATTTTAGATAGTACATTATATCCTCATTGTGTGGTCTATAAAGATCTTTGAAATAGTCATTTGAAGATGTTGCAAACAAATAAAAAAAAACAAACACAACTGTTTCTTCATGTAGCCCAGTGGTTCCCCTATGGTTTTCATCTATGATCTTATTCCTAAAAAATACCTCTTGATTCTGGAAGAACATTGGTTTACGTACCTAATTTATGATCTTGTTGAAACTTGGTATCTTGTTTGTGTTTTCTGGATAAGGGGGTAAAGGGAGGCTTACTCTCTGCCAACCTAACTAAGAAGTAATTTAAACAGCTCTAGGTTGTTATTTCTTTATAGCCATAGATTTCTAATTACCCTTTTCTCTCTTAGGTTTCTGGTTGTGTGGCCATGAATCCTGTATCCACCTATCTTAGGATACTTTGGAAATGTTAAACGTAGGCACTGATGCCTCAGGCTCTGTGATCACAGCGGGTTTTTAAGTTTAAGGATAAGCTCAGGAGGCCAGTGGAGCAAACCTTATAGGCAGGCTTCTCTGCAGATTGAAACAAATATAAAATAAACCTGATAGGAGACAAAAACTGAGGATGGGGGAGCAGGAAGTATCTGACATTTAAGTATTTAAAATTACTTTAGCATTTGTTTCAAGCTTAGTGAATGTGATTAATTCTTGATAAAAGACTACATAAATGGAAAAGAACTATTATGACAGTAATCGCTTTGATACTATGCACTCAATAGGGTAAAACAGTCATTATAAGAATCTAAGAATTTTTGGTAAAGATAACATCAAGAAAGCAGAAATCACAGTTAACTGTATTAAATGGTATGGGTAACCAAGTAATGGAACTTTGTATTTTTTACATAAAATTTGACTGATTTTTTTTTTTGTCATTTTGTTCATCTGAAATACTTATGTAAATGAAAAGAATTTGAATTTTTTCTATTGAAATTTATTTTACAGCCAACATTTTAATGTTATTTTTTTAACTTCTAAATTGTTAAAGTAATAACAATCCAGAACAAAGATGTAACATTTGCACAAAGAAAACAACCAAATTAAGAAAAAAATTTTTTTGATACTGTTTGTATTCACAGTATTCAGTGCCTATGAAACTAACGTAATGAAAGAAATATCAAAATAAGGCACACATTCTACATCACTCCAGTTTGATTATAAAATAAAATGTCAGTGTTAACATGAATCATATGCGATAATTCAATTGCTGTTTCATTTGTTGATGTGTGTCCTCATGCCAATTCCAACTCATATAGAGACACTATAGAATGGAGTAGAACCCCATAGGGTTTCCTAAGCTGGAATTTTAGTCTATCACCAGGTCTTTTCTCCTGTGGAGCCGCTGGTAGATTCAAACCACCAACCTTTTGATTAGCAGCTGTGCACTTTAACCATTGTGCCACCAGGGTAATTCAATAGATAATAATTCAATAACCCAAAAACTAAAGCCATTACAGTCAAATCGATCCCATCTCATAGCAACCCTATAGGACAGAGTAGAACTTCCCCAATAGGGTTTGGTCAGCAGCCAAGCTCTTAACCACTGTGCCATTAAATTAGTGAAAATGAGATGAGCACAATTTATATGAAGTTTTCACTACAAACCATGCAGATATTAATAGATTGAAACAAGTTCCCTTTCTTGAAAGTTTTATAAGTGGAATTAATTCTCGTAAATCTTGATTGTTAGGTGAAGTACTAACTTAGGCAAAACAAGTTTTGTTTGGGACATTCTCATTGATTGATTAAATAAATGAATAAATGCTGAACCTACTTTCTGGTTTGAAAGAACTAACCATGCATTAATTCAATACTACTGAGGTTTTTGGTGTTGTTAGGTGTCATTGAGTATGACTTATGGTGACCTCATGTGTGCACAGTAGAACTGCTTAACAGGGTTTTCAAGGCTGTGATCTTTCAAAGTCAGATCACCAGGACTGTCTTCCCAGGTGCTTCTAGGGGGTTGAGCTTTAAAATCTACCACTTTGAGTGCGTGGATTTTAAATTACAACCTTTCAGCTGGTAGGTAAGTGCTTAACAATTTGCTCCACCCAGGAAATCCTTACTATCTAGAAATAATACAGAATATGGAATTTCTTGAAAAAGGAATCACTTCTACAATATTTTCTCCTCAACTAATAAAAAAATGAAATGAAATCTAACATCGCTACAGATCCAAAAAATTTATCTCTAATATTATCTTTCCTTATGTCGAATTCTGACAAATTTTTCATTGCCAAATTTCAAGAAGGAATCTCAGAGATACATTTTGTAGTTAGAAAGTAGGAAGAAAGCCTGAGGTTATGTAAAGACTTTCTTGAATTTATTTTTTATATATTTTTTTCTTGTTGCGGGCTATTTTGGATCGTCAGTACAATGGTAAACATAAATATTGCTGTCGTTGTTGTTGTTAGGTGCTGTTGAGTGGACTCTGACAGCAACCCTATGCACAACAGAACGAAACACTGCCCAGTCCTGCATCATCTTCACCATTGTTGCTATGCCTGTGCCCATTGTTGCAGCCACTGTATCAATCCATCTCATTGAGGGTCTTCCTCTTTTTCACTGACCCTCTATTTTACCAAGCATGATGTACTTCTCCAGTGACTGATCCCTCCTGATAACTTGCCCAAAGTATATGAGATGTACTCTCACCATCCTTGCTTCTAAGGAGCATTCTTGTACTTCTTCCAAGTCAGATTTGTTCTTTTGGCAGTCTGTGGTATATTCAATATTCTTCTCCAGCACCACAATTCAAAGGTGGCAATTCTTCTTCAGCCTTCCTTATTCATTGTCCAGCTTTCGTATACATATGAGGTGATTGAAAACACTATGGCTTGGGTTGGGGCACCTTAGTCCTCAAGGTGACATCTTTGCTTTTCAACTCTTAAAAGAGGTCTTTTTCAGCCAATTTGCCCAATGCAATGCATCTTTTGATTTCTTGACTGCTGCTGCCATGGGTGTTGATTGTGGATCCAAGTAAAATGAAGTTCTTGACCATCTTTTCTCCATTTGTCATGATTTTGCTTATTGGCCCAGTTGTGAGGATCTTTGTTTTCTTTATGTTGAGGTGTAATCCATACAAAAGGCTGTGGTCTTTGATCTTCATCAGTCAGTGCTTCAGGTCCTTTTCACTTTCAGCAAGCAAGGTTGTATCATCTGCGTAACGCAGGTTATTGTCCGCCATGGTATTTGAATACCGGTGGCATAGCTTCCAGCATCATAGCAACACACAAGCCTCCACAGTATGACAAACTGACAGATGTGTGGGGGTAAATATTGATAGTGGATATATTTATTTTGTTCTTAACTATAAAAGGAATGTTTCTAATGTTTACCATTAAGCATGACGTTTGTTGAAGATTTTGGGTAGGTATCTTTTTGCAGGTTAAAGAAGTTTTGATATTCCTAGAAAATTCAGATCTGAAATTTAGATAAAAACTTTCTGCACCTATTGAAGTGGTCATGTGGTTTTTCATTCATGAGAGGAATTATAACAATAGACTTTCTAATGTTAAACCAACTGTGCATTTATGGAAGCAACTTATAATGATCATAAAAGATATAAATATTTATATCTGACTGGATTTCATTTGCTAATATTTTATTCATGATATTTCAAGTATGTTTATGAATGAGATTAGACTTTAATTTTCTTTCCTCATGCTGCCCTTGTCTTTTTCTTTGATATAAAGGTTACAGTGATTCCATTTTATTTGGGGTTATAGTCTCTCTTCTATTGCCTTTCCTCCTCTCCCCTTCTTCTCTTGCTTTCTTTCCCTTTTGTTGCTTTCTCTAGAATAGTTTGTGTAAAGTGAATCATCTGTTTCTTGAAAGTTTGGTAGGCTTTGCTTTAAAAACCACTATGTTTGATAGGGGTTTTTGTGGTGGTAGATTTTTTTTGTGTTGAGGGTAGATTTTAAATTACTGACTGAATGTCTTTAATTATTCTAAATAAATTCATGTTTTCTAATTCTTCCTTGAGTCTATTTAAATCATTTATATTTTTCAGAAAATTGGCATTTCTTTTAAATTCTGAAATTTAAAGTAATAACATTGTTCATAGTTTTGGGATTATTTCTAGGTAAATAGATGAGTCACGGTAACCACATGGATACAGCGTAGAACTGCTCTCCATAGAGTTTTTGGAATCAGATCACCAGGACTTTCTTACAAGGTTCCTCTAAGTGGGTTCAAACCACCAACCTTTCAGTTACTAGTCAAGCACTTAACTGACTGCATCACCCAGGGACTTGTCACCATGAGTCAGAATCTACTCAATGGCTGCTGGTTTTTTGGTTTAAATAGTTGAGTACAGGTAGTCCCTGACTTACAACATATTCAAGTTACAAGAAGCTACACTAACGACTGTCAGTGTATCTGGAGCACTTCTCAGGAGAAAGTTATGGGAAAATGCATGCATGGGATATGGAAGAAAATTGCTGAGTTATGTGAACACGCTGTAAGCATTTGATCAGGATAATATGATGGAAGAAGAGATCAGTAGAAAAATTGTCCATATGGCAAGAATGCCAAATTTAAAACTTGATATCACCAGTGTGGAACAGTTCATAGATCATGAAGAAGGGGAACTGACAGATCAGGACTTAATGGATTTTGAAAAGGAAAGAAATGCTGAAGAAGAAAGATAGAAGAAGAAGAGGAAGGAAAAAAATTGTAAAAATAATTTACAGTGAAAGGAATTAGCTGGAGTTTTTTTCTAAACTAAATCAGGTGCTTCAGTTGCTTGAAAACATGGACCCAAATGGTAATCATTTTGCTAAAGCCAGTAAGCAGATTTGGGAAGCAGTGAGATACTACTGCAAAATATATGAACAAAAAAAGAAAAGAACCATACAGACAACACTCACTAATTTTTACTAAAAATGCCATCCCCATTTCCAAGGATAATTGAGATGATCCAGAACCATCTACAAGTGGAGTTATTAGTGCAACTGACAAAATGCCAGCCAGCATTGTCCAACTCTTCTTCATTGTCAGAGTAAATTTTTATGATTTGTGTATTTTTTATGAATGTATTATGTATTAAAATATAACTGTAAGTTATATGTAATCTTTCTAACTCCCAAAGACAAATAAAGATCGAATTTATAATGTTACTGATATTAAAAGGCAATGATAATGAAAATTAAAAAAGAAACGAGCTATTCAGCTTATGTCAGAAAGGACTTATGGCAGAAAGAACTTACGACAGAGTCGTCCAAACAGAACCCTGTCATAAATCGAGAACTACCTATATTGTAGAGTTGGACTGGAAAGGTAACACCACAAAACTTGTAATCAGAAGACCTGATTTCTTATCACATCTCTGTCACTCACTGAACATTGTAGTTTACGCAGATATTTAATCTCATTAATTCTATTTCCTTATGGAAAAATATTTTTAATTGCCAGATTTAGTTTAGAGAATTAAATGAGATAATTCATTTAAGTATCAGATATAGTTCTTCTCAGAGAGGAGTTACAAAATACAAATTATATTTCTCTCTTCCCTTTTATTATTTGCAGATATCTATCCAGCCAATTGGAAACCCTGGTGGCATAGTGGTTAAGTACTACGGCTGTTAACCAAGAGGTTGGCAGTTTGAATCCACCAGGTGCTCCTTGGAAACTCTGCAAGGCAGTTCTACTCTGTCCTATAGGGTCACTATGAGTCAGAATCAACTTGACGGCAGTGGGTATGGTTTTTCTAGTTTTTTTATTTGGTGAATTATCTTTAGTGATTTCTTGGTTTTGTATAATCCACCCTTTTATAGCCAACACATTTCCTGGTATGTGTCTTTCTCCTGTTTGATTTATAGTTCATATTTAATGTCAACTGTTGTTTTTCTAAAATACAAACAGAAATTGCTGATGAAGCAAAGCTAAATTTCTTAAATCTAATGCACTAAGAGAAAACACCACCTTGAGAGAGTCTCAGTAGTATCTTAGAATAGGGAGGTCAAGGGAGTATATTTTTAGGATTTTAGGGCCTAGTCTGAGTGATTTTAAAGCTGGTTTTGCAAGGAAAAGAATAAGTTGATAGTGGAAAGCACAATGAAGTGACAGTCCTGAAGTGAATCTTAATAAGGAAGTTATTAGTCTCGATAAATAAACTTTTTGTTTAGTTCACAGAATTATCTTTCAGCAGCAAGTATTTCATGGATCTACAGTCAAGTTCATTTTTCTTGTTCTCAATATTAATATTGGGGACAAGAAACTATGCACTGCCACAGTATTCCTTAATTCAGGTGTGGAAAAGTATTTCTTCTTCCATTATTGTTTAACACACTTTTAAGAAATTACTTTAGTTTCAATTCATAGTCTCTTTCTCTTGGTCATTTCTGAACAGAAGCTGAAATATAGACCAATATAGCCCATCCTACCTCAAGAGTTCTAAAGCAGCTCTAATTTGAACACCACCAGTCCAATTTCATTAACCTCTCAAGTGAGAAGTTCTATGGCTTATTCTCTTTTTCTTCTATTATTCTCTGAAGTATTACAGGTATAAGTTTACCAAGTTTTCAGGCCTCTTGTACAGCCTGAAATAAATGGGATTGGAGACTGAAGAAAACAATCTAAAATTAAGTGCTTAAATTTTTTTTTCATTCAAATTGAGACTCAGTTTTTTACTTCTTTGATTAAATTGCCCGTTCTTCTTCAAAGGAGGAGATCTGATGGCCTTAACTGGACACTGGATATCATCAAAGACTATCTTGATGGTAGGCTTAATTTCTTGAGGTAATAAATCCCTGTCTAAATTGTTGATAGTAACCAACAGACTCTTGTTTCCCAAATCCAGCCACCTAATGATCTCTTTGAGTCAAAATAACCAAATAGCGTTGTAGAATACAAACAACAAACAACACCCAGAGCCGTCGAGTCGATTCCAACTCATAGCGACCCTATAGGACAGAGCAGAACTGCCCCATAGAGTTTCCAAGGAGCGTTTGGTGGATTCAAACTGCCGACCCTTGGGTTAGCAGCCATAGCACTTAACCACTATGCCACCTATTATATTCTTCCATCACTCACCAAGAATTATCATGTATGAGACAGTGAACCTTCTAGTATAGAGATTATCAGATGGACCTAAAGCAAAAGAGCTTAGAGTTGAGCCTAAGTAGTATAATTTTCTTATTAGTTCTGTAAGAGTGAGCTCAGAACACATACAAGTACTTCTTTAGCTTTTTTTTTTCATCGTACTTTAGATGAAGGTTACAGAGCAGCCATTTCTGTGAATGTTTAACTACAGAACTAGCTCCTGTGAAAAGACCCTGAGTGCTGATTCTGTGAAGACAGAAGTTCCTATGTACAACCTTAGAGGCTTTAGATTTCTGGTTCTCTGGCCTATTGTATTCTTTTCTTCTCTATAAAGGTCTCAGGAGGTTAGTTCAAATACGCAGGAAACCAACTCAATTGTTATTATAAACTGGTATCAAATGGAACTGAAAGAAAAATAAGTACAAACTCAATAGGTGGTTCGGTTGTATTTTTAGTTCTACCACAAGAAAGTAAGTTATTGCCAGGTATTTGACCTATTCCAAGGCCTGAGGATGGAGAAAGCAATGTTAAGTAAAGGGATTTTAAGGTATCATAGTTAACAGGTAAAAACATGTCTATAAATAAATTCAAACATTAAAACAGTAAATAAAAAAGAAAAGAACTGGGTAAATAAGTAATAAAAGCATGCAAATTGAAGCAAACAGGACATTCTACGACTCTTGACATCTGGGTCTTGTTCTGTATTGGTTGGAACCTGTCTACTTATGCAGTTGTCACCTTTATCTGAAGGGCTTTTTGATCTTGAAGATGATCTGCTCTTTTTTTTTTTTTTTTTAAATCTGAAGGTCTTTCTCCTCTCAAAGTTTGTCTGCTTTAGAGAATTGCTAAAAGTCTTCAGCTTGCAGTCTTCGGGAGTGCATAGATCCACTCTAGTGTTTTATTCTTGTCTTTTCAGGAGTGCATAGATCCGCTCTAGTGTTTTATTCTTGTGTTAGTTGTTAAGAGTAACTGATAATGTGTCTTTCACTGAGTTTTAAGTGAGCTTTTTTTTTTTTTTCTTGATGTCTTTACCAGAAGATGAACTCTCCTGGAATATTATCAGTTTGGGAGAGAATGAAATGCTATTTAGGTGTAACACACAATTCTGAAAGATGTAATTCATGATTTCCCTATGTGGAGGAACATGTTACAAATGGTGTAAACAATGATTAATCTTCTGGATCTTTTGATTTCTATGATAGTAAGTATTATGGTATAACTGTCGATTTGTTGTACTGTGTGGGCTTGTGTGCTGCTGTGATGCTGGAAGCTAAGCCACTGGTATTCAGATACCAGCAGGGTCACCCATGGAGGACAGGTCTCAGATGAGCTTCCAGACTAAGACAGATTAGGAAGAAGGACCTGGCAGTCTACTTCTAAAAAGAATTACCCAGTGAAAACCCTAAGAATAGCAGCAGAACACTGTCTGATATAATGCCAGAAGATGAGCCCCCAGGTTGGAAGGCACTCAAAAGATGACTGGGGAAGAGCTGCCCCCTCAAAGTAGAGTCAACCTTAATGACTTGGATGCAGTAAAGCTTTTGAACCTTCATTTGCTGATGTGGCACAACTCAAAATGAGAAGAAACAGCTGCAAACATCCATTAATAATTGGAACCTGAAATGTACAAAGTATGAATCTGTGAAAACTGGAATCATCAAAAGTGAAATGGAACAGATAAACATCAATACCCTAGGCATTAGTGAGCTGAAATGGACTGGTATTGGCCAGTTTGAATTGGGCAATCATATAGTCTACTATGCTGGGAATGGCAACTTGAAAAGGAATGGTGTTGCATTTATTGTCAAAAAGAACATTTCAGGATCTATCCTGAAGTACAATGCTGTCAGTGATAGGATAATACCCATATGCCTTCAAGGACAACCAGTTAATACAACTATTATTCAAATTTACACACCAACCACTAAGGCCAAAAATGAGGAGATTGAAGATTTTTGTCAGCTTCTGCAGTCTGAAATTGATTGAGCATGCAATCGGGATGCATTGATAACTACTGGTGGTAGGAATGCAAAAGTTGGAAACAAAGAAGAAAGATTGGTAGTTGGAAAATATGGCCTTGGTGACAGAAACAATGCCAGAGATCGAATGATAGAATTTTGCAAGACCAATGACTTCTGCATTGCAAATACCTTTTTTCACCAACATAAACAGCAACTATACACATAGACCTTGCCAGATGGAGTACATAGGAATCCAAACCACTACCTCTGTGGAAAACATGATGGAAAAGCTCAATATCATCAGTCAGAACAAGGCCAGGGGCCGACTGTGGAACAGACCATCAGTTGCTCATATGCAAGTTCCAGTTGAAACTGAAGAAAATCAGAGCAAGTCCATGAGAGCCAAAATATGACCTTGAGTATATCACACCTGAATTTAGAGAGCAACTCAAGAACAGATTTACGTGTTGAACACTTATGACCGAAGGCCAGATGAGTTGTGGAATGACATCAAGGACATCATACGTGAAGAAAGCAAGAGGCCATTGAAAAGACCAGAAAGAAAGAAAAGGCCAAGAGAGATGTCAGAGGAGACTCCAAAACTTGCTCTCGAATATTGAGCAGCTAAAGGAAAAGGAAGAAATGATGAAGTAAAAGAACTGAACAGAAGATTTCAAAGGGCACCTCGAGAAGATAAAGTATTATAATGACACGTGCAAAGAGCTGGAGATAGAAAACCAAAACATAAGAACACACTCAGAGTTCTCAAGGTGAAAGAACTGAAGAAAAAGTTCAAGCCTAGAGTTGGAACAGTGAAGGATTCCGTGGGGAAAATATTAAATGACGCAGGAAGCATCAAAAGAAGATGGAAGGAATACACAGAGTCATTAGACCAAAAAGAATTGGTCAATGTTCAACCATTTCAAGAGGTAGCATATGATCAGGAACTGATGGTACTGAAGGAAGAAGTCCAAGCTGTTCTGAAAGCATTGGCAAAAAACAAAGCTCCAGGAATTGATGGAATATCAATTGAGATGTTTCAACAAACAGATGCAGTGCTGGAAGTGCTCCCTCATCTATGCCAAGAAATTTGGAAGACAGCTACCTGGCCAACCAACTGGAAGAGATCCATATTTATGCCTATTCCCATGAAAGGTGATCCAACCAAATGCGGAAATTATCGACCAATATCTTAGTATCATGCACAAGCAAAATTTTGCTGAAGATAATTCAAAAGTGGCTGTAGCAGTATATCAACAGGGAACTGCCAGAAATTCAGGCCAGATTCAGAAGAGGTCGTGGAAACAGGGATATCATTGCTGATGTCAGATGGATCCTGGCTGAAAGCAGAGAATATCAGAAGGATGTTTACCTGTGTTTTATTGGTTATGCAAAGGCATTCGACTGTGTGGATCATAACAAATTATGGATAACATTGTGAAGAATGGGAATTCCAGAACGCTTAATTGTGCCCATGAGGAAATTGTACATAGATCAAGAGGCAGTTGTTTGGACAGAACAAGGGGATACTAAGTGGTTTAGTCAAGAAAGGTGTGTGTCAGGGTTGTATCCTTTCATTATACCTATTCAACCTGTATGCCAAGCAAGTAATCTGAGAAGCTGGACTATATGAAGAAGAACAGGGCATCAGGACTGGAGGAAAACTCAGTAACAACCTGCGTTATGCAGATGACACAACCTTGCTTGCTGAAAGTGAAGAGGACTTGAAGCACTTACTGATGAAATCAAAGACTACAGCCTTCAGTATGGATTATACTTCAACATAAAGAAAACAAAAATGCTCAGAACTGGATCAATAAGCCACATCAAGTTAAACGGATTGAAGATTGGAGTTGTCAAGAATTTCATTCTACTTGGGTCCACAATCAACACCCATTTAAGCAGCAGTCAAGAAATCAAATGATGAATTGCATTGGGTAAATCTACTACAAAGAACCTGTTTAAAATGTTGAAAAGCAAAGATGTCACCTTGAAGACTAAAGCATGTCTCACTCAAGCCATGGTATTTTCAATAGCATCATATGCATGTGAAAGCTGGACAATGAATAAGATGGAAGAAGAATTGACACCTTTGAATTGTGGTACTGGAGAAGAATACTGAATATACTATAGACCACTAAAAGAACAAACAAATCTGTCTTGGAAGAACTACAACAAGAATGTTCCTTAGAAGCAAGGATGGCGAGACTGCGTCTTACATACTTTGGACAAGTTGTCAGGAGTGATCAGTTCCTGGAGAAGGACATTATGCTTGGTAAAGTACAGGGTCAGTGGAAAAGTGGAAGACCCTCAATAAGATGAATTGACATGGTGGCTGCAACAATGGGTTCAAGCATAAGAAGGATTGTAAGGATGGCACAGGACCTGGCAGTGTTTTGTTGTGTCGTATATAGGGTCACTATGAGTGGACAGCACCTAACAACAACAAGTGTTCTGGTTGTCCCTGATTAGCAAGAATATTGCTAATATTAACCCACCATAAAAAAAAAAAAAAAAAACTTTTAGTAACAATTGTTCAAGTTTTGTTATAAAACACAGGTATATTCCTGAGAAATACACAATCATTTAAAATACATTGATATTTCTATTAGTACTTAACTAATTGAAAACCAAACCAAGCTCACTGCCTCCGAGTCAATGCCAACTCGTAGCAACCCTATAGGACAGAGTAGAACAGCCCCACAGGCCTTCTAATCTTTAAATCTTTACGGAAGCAGGCTGCCACATCTTTCTACCAAGGAGGTGCTGGTGGGCTCAAACTGTCAACATTTTGGTTAGCATTTGAGCATTTTAACCACTGTGCCACTGGGACTTAATTTCTCTTTTGATTTGTCATTTAATTAAATTCTAAGTTTCTTAAAATGAAATAGCCCTCACTTTAATTTTGAGTTAATTAAAATTTGAATAATGTCTAACAAACTTATTTCTATTATTCTTTCGTTTGTAATATGGGGGAGCAAAGAGAGTTTAGATTTAATAAAATGTTAATAGTTCTATTTTTTATTTTGGGGAACTTTTTTTGCAAAAAAGACAAAATCATGAAAGGTTGTTTGAAGAACACGATACAAAAATGTCATAATTTCCACAAAGTAGTTATAGGCAATATTTTGTAAGCGCACAAGAATGAGTAAAAATGGTTATTAGGAATTTACTTTCTTTTCAAAAATAAGGAATTTGTTGTCACAATGATTCAGGAGTCAAGAAGCTCAGATGGTTAACAAAGTATCTTTTGCGATAAAAGGAAATTCTGTTATCAAGATAGAGAATAATATGGATATTTTACAGAAATAAAACCAAAATTCTAAATTTATTCTTTTTATAACTTCCATGTAACAATTTGCATTAAAAGACATAAATCTTTTACATTAGGAAAAAGTCCATTGACATTCAGCCAATATGGGTGGTTTTATGATGGGTTTCTCAAGTTGGGGAGATGTTTGGGTTTGGTCAGAGTTCATAACTTAATAACTTTGAAGTGTTGGGCACAGCTAGACAAATGCCTTGAATTGATCTTGGTAAGCAGCTGTTAGTCTTGATATGTACAGTAAGTCCCTGGGTTACAAATGTCTGACTTACAGACAACTCATACTTGCCCTTTAATGTTATGTAAATTTCGCCTCACTTTGAAAGTATTGAACCAACCCGTAAACCAGTTGCCAGGGAGTTAAGTCTGACTCATAGTGACCCTACCCCTACTCACAACAAATTCTTCATCACAATCACCTTCGCTTGCTGCATGTGCAGCTTTTAAATCACTGAAAATGCTTTGAGCCTTTTCTAGACAAAAGTAAGGCTAAAAAAGAACCATATGCACCTGTTCCAACTTAGCTACAAATCTTAAAGACGTACTTAGGGATGGATATCATTTGTAACCCGGGGACGGCCTATAAATTATTTTGGTTTACTATTTCATTTTAGCAAACTATTTTAGTTAATTCATAGTAGCATTTTTCAGTGCCAACTATTTCATAGGTCAAATAGCTAAATTATTGTTGCTTGTTCTCAATATCATTTAACATAAGGACAGGAAAGTATGCCTGCTCTGGTATTGTTAGACACAGAGAAAGATATTATATTGGAGTCTGTTCTTCAAATTAGTTTAAGTATATCTACATTAGAAGACAAGTATGTATAAAGAAAATTTAATGTATAGGCAGTCCCTGGGTTATGGAAAAAATCCATTCCTAACTGTGTCTTTAAGTCTCTAAGTCAAATATATGGGTAAGTTGAACCAGTGCATATGGTTCTTATTTAGCCTTACTTCATTGCAAGAAAATGCTCAAAGCCATTTCAATGAATTAAAAGCTGCACATGCAGCAAGTGAAGGTGACTGTGTTGAAGAATTCGTTGCCAGTAAGTGTTGGCTCAGTCTTTTCAAAGTGAAGGCAAGTTTATATAACATTAAAGCTCAAGTAGGAGTTGTCCTCACCTCTCACCTGTCAGTTTGTCCTACTGTGGTGGCTTTCATGTTGTTGTGATGCTGGAAGCTATGCCACAAGTACTCCAAATACTACCCATGGTGGACAGGATTCAGGAAAGCTTCCAGACTAAGACAGACTAGGAAGAAGGACCTGGTGGTCTACTTCTGAAAAAATTGGCCAGTGAAAACCTTATAAATAACACCAGAATATTGTCTGATATAGCACCAGAAAATAAGCCCTCAGGTCAGAAGGCACTCAAAATACAACTGGGGAAGAGCTGCCTACAGTAGAGTGATCTTAATGATGTGGATGGAGTCAAGCTTTCGGGACCTACATTTGCTGATGTGGCGTGACTCAAAATGAGAAGAAACAGCTGCAAATACCCGTTAATAATCAGAACGTGGAATGTACAAGGTATGGATACAAAAAAATTGGAAGCCTCAAAGATGGAATGGATAAAGATCAATATCTGAGGCATTGGTGAGATGAAATGGACTGGTATTGGCCATTTTAAATCATCAATCATATGGTCTAAAATGCCTGAAATGACAAATTGAAGAGGAATGGCATTGCATTCATCGTCAAAAAAAAATTTTTTTTTCAAGATCTATCCTGAAATACAACACTGTCAATGATAGAATATCCATAGTCCTACAAGGAAGACCAGTTAATACGACTATTATTCAAAAATATGCACCATTCACTAATGCCAAAGATGAAAAAAATTGAAGATATTACCAACTTTTGCAGTCTGAAATTGATCAAACATGCAATCAAGATGCATTGATAATTATTGGTGATTGGTTTTTGTTGGAATGTGAAAGTTAGAAACAAAGAAGGAGGAAAATATGGTCTTGATGATAGAAGTAACACCGAACAGCACATGATATAGTTTTGTAAGACCAATGACTTTTTCATTGCACATACGTTCTTTCAACAACATAAATGGTGACTATACACATGGACCTCACTGGTTGGAGAACACAGGCACCAAATCGACTACATACCTGGAAAGAGACAATGGAGAAGTTCAATATCATCTGTCAGAACAAGGCCAGGGACCAGCTGTGGAACAGACCATCAATTGCTCATATGCAAGTTCAAGCAGAAGCTGAAGAAAATTAAAACAGGGCCACAAGAGCCAAAGTATGGACTTGAGTATATTCCACAGAAATTTAGAAACCATCTCAAGAAGAGATTTGATGTATTGAACACTAATGACTGAAAACCAGAGGAGTTGTGGGATGACATCAAGGGCCTCATACATGAAAAGAGCAAAAGCCAAAAAGAAAAACAAACCTGTTGACGCTGAACCAATTCTGACTCATAACAACCCTATAGGACAGAGTAGAACTGCCCCTTAGAGTTTCCAAGGAGCACCTGGTGGATTTGAACTGCCAACCTCTTGATTAGCAGCCATAGCACTTAACTGCTATGCCACCATGGATTCCTGAAGAAAGCAAAATGTCATTAAAAAGACAGGAAAGAAAGAAAAGATCAAAATGGATTTCAGAAGGGACTCTGAAACTTGCTGTAGAATGTAGAGCAGCTAAAAAGAACTTAAGAAATGATCACGTAAGAGAGCTTAACAGAAGATTTCAAAGGGCAGCTCGAGAAGACAAAGTAAAGTTTTATAATGAAATGTGCAAAGACCTGCAGTTAGAAAACCAAAAGGGAAGAACACACCCACCATTTTTCAAGCTGGAAAAAATTCAAGCCTCGAATTGCAGTATTGAAGGATTTTATGGGCAAAATATTGAATGACACAGAAAGCCTGAAAAGAAAATGGAAGGAATACACAATCACTGTGCCAAAATGAATTAGTCGACATTCATCCATTTCAGGAGGTAGCATATAATCAAAAACTGATACTATTAAAAGAAGTCCAAGCTACACTGAAGGAACTGACAAAAAACAAGGCTTCAAGAATTGACAGAATATCGATTGAGATGTTTCAACAGATGCAGTGCTGGAGATGCTCACTTGTCTATGCCAAGAAATTTGGAAGAGAGCTACCTGGACAACCAACTGGAAGAGATCCATACTTGTGCCCATTCCAAACAAAGGTTATCCAACAGGATGCAGTAATTATTGAACAATGTCATTAATACCATATGCAACTAAAATTTTACTGAAGATCATTCAAAAGCACTTGCAGCAGTACATTGACAGGGAACTGCCAGAAATTCAAGCTAGATTCAGAAGAGAACATGGAACGAGGGATATCATTGTTGATGTCAGATAGATCCTGGTTGAAATCAGGGAATACCAGAAAGATGTTTGCCTGTTTTATTGACTGTGCAAGGCATTGGACTGTGTGGACCACAACAAATTACGAAAAACATTGCGAAGAATGAGAATTCCAGAACACTTAATCATGCTCATGCTGAACCTGCACTTAGAACAAGAAGCAGTCATTTGAACAGAGCAAGGAGATACTAAGTGGTTTAAAGTCAGGAAAGATGTGCTTCAGGGTTGCATCCTTTCACCATACTTAATCTGTATGCTGAGCAAATAATCCTAGAAAATGGACTATAGGAAGAAGAGCATGGCATCAGGATTGGAGGAAGACTCATTAACAACCTGTGATACTCAGATGACACAACCTAGTTTGCTGAAAGTGGAGAGGGCTAGAAGCACTTACTGATGAAGATCAAAGACCACAGCCTTCAGTATGGATTACACCTCAACATAAAGAATATAAAAATCCTCACAACTGAGCCAATAAGCAACATCATGATAAACAGAGAAAAGATTGAGGCTGTCAAGGATTTCATTTTACTTGGATCCACAATCAACATCCATGGAAGCAGCAGTCAAGAAATTAAATGATGCATTGCATTGGGCAAATCTGCTGCAAAAGACCTCTTTAAAGTGTTGAAAAGCAAAGATGTCACCTTGAAGACTAAGGTGTGCTTGACCCAAGCCATGGTATTTTCAATTCCCTCATCCTCATGAAAGGTGGACAATGGATAAGGAAGATTGAAATAGAATTGATGCTTTTGAATTATGGTATTGGCAAAAATATCGAATATACCACAGACTTCCGAAGAAAGAACAAATCTGTCTGGGAAGAAGTACACCTAGAATGCTCCTTAGAAAGGAAGACGGCAAGACTTTGTCTTACGTACTCAGGACATGCTATCTGAGGGGATTGGTCTCTGCAGAAGGACATCATGCTTGGTAAAGTAGAGGGTTAGTGAAAAGGAGGAAGACCCTTAATGAGATAGATTGACATAGCAACTTCAACAGCGGGTTCAAACATAGCAACAATTGCTAGGATGCTGCAGGACTGGACAGTGTTTCTTTCTGTTATACATAGGGTTGCTATGAGTTGGAACCAACTGTATTGCACCTAACAACCACAGCAAGGAGTTATCTGTAAGTCTGATGTTAGTAACCTGTGGACTGCCTGTAGTCTTAATTTAAATCTCAATGACTTTTGAATTGTCTGTTTCAATTCTTTGTTCTATTAGTAAGGAGAATGACTATCATATGAATTATGTCATTTTTAAGGAAAAATTGTGTTTTGTAATTTCTACATAGTGTCCTAGGTAATACTTTAACGGTCCATTAAGTGTTTAGAATTTAGATTTGAAGTTATTAGTATCAGCCTATTAACCAAGAGCTTGGTACATTGGGTGGTGAGCAATGTGCTGCCTTTTGTGGTAGATCACATTGGATTTCTTTTATTCATAATTGTAATAATTTTTGGCTATTACGAATCAAACGAAGATCTAATCTCTAAAATCTGCGAGAAAATCCAACACCTCTACAACAAAGAGACAAATAATCCAGTTAAAAAATGGGCAAAGGAAATGAACAGACACTTCACCAAAGAAGACATTCAAGCAGCCAACACACACATGAAAAAATGCTCACAATCTCTATCCTTTAGAAAAAGGCAAATTAAAACCACAATGAATACCATCTCACCCCAGCATTACTAGCATGAATCAATAAAACAGAAAGTAACAAATGTTGGAGAGGCTTTGGAGAGATCAGAACTCTTATGCGCTGCTGGTGGGAATGCAAAATGATACAACCATTTTGGAAAATGATATGGTGCTTACTTAGAAAGCTAGAAATAGAAATACCATATGATGCAGTAATCCCACTCCTAGGAATATATCCTAGAGAAATAAGAGTCATCACACAAATACGTGTATGTACACCCATGTAGGTTGCAGCATTGTTCACTATAGCAAAAAGATGGAAACAACTTAGATGCCCAACAACAGATGAATGGATAAACCGTGATACATACACACAATGGAGCACTACGTAATGATAAAGAACAATGATGAATCTGTGAAGCATCTCATAACATGGATGAATCTGGAGGGCATTATGCTGAGTGAAATACGTCAGTCACAAAAGGACAAACATTGTCTGAGACCCACTACTGTAAAAATTCATGAAAATGTTTACATACAAAAAGAAAGAACCTTTGATGGTTACTAGGGAGGGGAGGGTTGGGGTGGGGATGGAAAAACACTTAATAGACAATAGATAAGTGGTAACTTGGTGAAGGATAAGACAGTACGCAATACTGGGGAAGCCAGCACAACTTGTACAAGACGAGGTCATGGTAGCTCCATAGACACATCCAAACTCCCTGAGGGACCGAATTGCTGGGCTGAAGGCTGTGGGGACCATGATCTCGGGGAATATCTAGCTCAACTGGTATAACATACTTTATAAAGAAAATGCTCTACATTCTACTTTGGTGAGTAGCATGTGGGGCCTTAAAAGCCTGTGAGTGGCCATCTAGGATCTGTACTGGTCTCACCCCTTTGGGAGCAAGGAAGAATGAAGAACTAAAGATGCAAGGGAAAGATTAGTCCAAAGGACTAATGGACTACATCTACCATGGCCTCCCCCAGACTGAGTCCAGTATAACTAGGTGGTGCCTGGCCACCGCCACTGACTACTCTGACAGGGATCACAATAGAGGGTCCCAGACAGAGCTGGAGAAAAATGTAGAACAAAATTTTAACTCAAAAAGAAAGACCAGACTTGCTGTCCTGCCAGAGACTAGAGAAACCCTGAGAGTATTGCCCCCAGACACGCTTTCAGCACAGTAATGAGGTCTCTCCTGAGGTTCACCCTTCAGCCGAAGGGTGAAGGCCCATGGAACAAAACAAGACTAAAGGGTGCACCAGCCCTGGGGCAGGGACTGCAAGGCAGGAGGGGAGAGAAAAGTTGGTAATTGGGAACCCAGGGTTGAGAAAGGAGAGTGCTGACATGTCGTGGGGTTGTTAACTAATGTTATACAATAATGCATGTACTAAGTGCTTGATAAGAAACTACTTTGTTCTGTAAACCTTCGTCTGAAGTTCAATTAAAAAAAAAAATTGAAGGAATACAAATAATAATAATAATTGTAATAAAAACTTACTTCACTATTTGGCATGCTTAGTGATTTAGCAATCTACTGCTAATGCATGTGCTGTGACAACAGTACCACTATTTATCCTTGTTGTTGTTGTTAGGTGCCATTGAGTTGGTTCGGAGTCATAGCAACCCTATGTACAACAGAACAAAACACTGCCCAGGCCTGCACCATCCTCACAGTCCTTGTTATGCTTGAGCCCATTGTTGCAGCCACTATGTCAGTCCATCTAGTTGAGGGTCTTCCTCTTTTTCACTGACCCTCTATGAAGCATGATGTCCTTCTTCAGGAACTAATCCCTCCTGATGACATGTCCAAAGTATGTGAGACATAGTCTTGGCATCCTTGCTTCTAAAAGGAGCATTCTGGTTGTACTTCTGAGACAGGTTTGTTTGTTCATTACTTATCCTAGGTTAGCCCTATGCCTCCTACACCACCACTCTAGAATGAGCCCTCAGAAGAAGTGTTTTCATTTTAAACTCACTTTTGCATTAGTTCTAGGAAAGTCCTTAAGTAGTGAGTATCCAGCACAGTTAGTGGATTTGAGGGTAATATGGTATTAAATTAACCCTCAAGGTAGAGAGCTATATAACCCGTATAAGAAAAAAAAAAAGTAAATCTTTTGTGTTAGGGACACAAGATCTACCTTGGTTTATTATATTTACTAAAAATATTCACAAATCAGATAATTGACAGAGTGGCCAAGGACATATTAAACATAATTTGGAACATGTCTTTCTAAATAATTTATAGAAATAATATGACAATGGGCACAGGTTAAAACCTGTAATATCAGTGTTCAAATCCCAGCTTTACCAATTCTAACTTCCTTTTTAATTACTTCATTATTTCAGCTGTCTGAGCTCTCATTTCCTCATCTGTTACATGGATAAAATGGGGTTGCTGATAATTTACACAGTATAAAAAAAAAAAAGCCAGTTGCCGTCTAGTCGATTCCGACTCATAGCAACCCTATAGGTCAGAGTAGAACTGCCCCATAGAGTTACCAAGGAGTGCCTGGTGGATTTGGACTGCCAACCTTTTGGTTAGCAGCTGTAGCACTTAACCGCTACACCACCAGGGTTTCCTCACACAGTATAGTATCTATAAAATTCCAGTGCAAATGCATTGGAAAAACAAGGATGATATAGACATATCTCCTATCTTCAATAGATCATGTGATTCTGTGTTTTATAACTTTATGCAGTTTTCACTATATCAGAGTGGGAATTGATTTTTTTTTTTTTTTTTTTGTATCTCTATAACATTTTCCTACACTTTTGCATAGTTTTTGTATTATACCATGGCTTGTGGTTAATTCTCTTTTTTGAATTCTCACATTTCAGTGGGATTCAAACATCTGTTTTATTTATTTATTTTTCGTTAATCACTATCTTCAATCACATTCTTCCTTTCCTGTGCTTTAACATCTTGGGCAGATTCCATAATTTTGTAGTCAGTTTCAGATAGTAAAAGTTCAATTTAGCTTAAAACTTCAGTCACAAGGCAATATATCCTCCTCTCCTTTCTACTGGGTAGGAGAAAAAACTGGAGATCTGCTCCCATAAAGATTATAGCCTAGAAAACCCTATGGAGCAGTTCTACTCTGTCACATGAGGTCACTATGAGTCAAAATTGACTTGATGACTTCTAACAATAGCAAGAGCCCTCTCCTGTAACCAACCAGGTCAGCCTTCATATTAGCAGAATAAAGAAGAAAAAATTGTATGATAATCTCAATAGATTGAATGGGTGGAGAGAATGATCTCTTTTCCCCCTTTTTTTTATCTTCTGGAGCCCTGGTGATATAGAGGTTAAGAGCTTGGCTGCTAACCAAAAGTTCAGCCATTAGAATCCACCAGCCTCTCCTTGGAAACCCTACAGGCAGTTCTACCCTATTCAATAAGGTTGCTATGAGTCAGAATCAACTCAACGGCAATGGGTTTGTTTCTTTTTTTCTTCTAGGACAGCTTTTTTTTTTTTTTTTTCTTCTAAGACAGTTTCTCCTTTTACGTGTTAGGTCATGGAGGAGAGAGACAAAACATAGCAAGTGCTTCTTGCTACCTGGCTCCTATCAAAGACCTCCATTGAATGTTACCACATGCCATTTTCCATCAATGCCCTTTTCCTGGCTTTCTTATGGGAAATATGTAAAAGTCCTTCCAAGGAGCTTATGAAAGGTGGTTTTTCCACTCCTCTGCTCTCTGAAACAGAAATCCCTCTCCAGCTCATTATTCTCCAAAATGCTCTCAGCTGGTTCCTGAAGACATAGCCCACATTCTTTTTCAGTTAGGTCCTCTCTCCTAGTGACAAGCGATATGATTATGACTGATTAGCCATGACCCATAGGAAGCTCTTGCAGGCTTACTAGGCCAACCATCTCTCTGTTCTGCCATTACTCTCGAATTCTTTGCTCTCTTTATTCGACAGGCTGAGATATTAATGTCAGATTAGTATCAGCAGTGGACAGAAATCTCAAAATTCTATCTTTATTTTGGAGCACCACCCTCCAGCTCCTTAATTTGTTTGGCAAGAAGGCCAAGTAACCCCTCTGGCCTGTGGAGTATGTTCTTGGATCACAGCAGAATTAATTTAGAAGTCAATGAAATATCTAGAAAAGACCTCCAATACTTTAAACAATCCATTTCAAAATAACACATGGATTTAAGAAGAAATCACAAAAAAGTATTAGGAAATATTTCAAACTAATTAAAAATGTAACTATATCAAAACTTTGTGGGATACAGCTAAAGCAGTGCATAGGGCAAAATGTGTAGCTTTAAAGGTTTTTATTTTATTATTATTTTGGCCTGAATCTGTTCTATCTTGGAGTATGTTCCCTGTGCACTTGAAAAAGAATGGGTATTCTGCAGTTGTTGGGAATAGTGTTCTATGAATGTCAGTAAGGTCAGAGTGAGTGACAGTGATGGTCAGATCTTCTATATACTTACTGATTTTCTTTCTACTTTTTTAGTTACTGAGAGAGGTATTGGAATTTCTAAATATGATTGTGGAATTTTCTATTTCTTTCTTTCGTTCTGTCAGTTTTTATTTCATGCATTTTGAAACTCATATTTGGTGTATGCACATTTAGGATTGTTGTCTTCCTGATGAATTATTCTGTTTATTATTATTAAAAGTTTCTCTTTGTCTATGACTATTCTTCTTGCTTCATATTTTAAATTTCTTATTACTCTAGTCCCACCAGCTTTCTTATGCTTACAGTTTGTATAATATACAATTTTTCATTCCTTTCCTTTAAATGTGTTTGTATTTTAAAAGGTGTTGTCAACAGAAATAATTGTTTTTTTAACCAGATAGTTTCACTGGTGAATTCTGCCAAGCATTAAAGAAAGAAATACCCTGACATTAAGTAACTCTTTCTGAAAATACTGGAGGACAAAACACTTCCCAACTAACCCTGATACCAAAATCTGACAAAGATATTAAAAGAAAACTAGAGACCAGTTGTAGGGAATAGGTACAGAAAAAGAAAAAATCCTTAAAAAAATATTAGCAAATTGAACCAACAATATGTAGAGGACAATGCATTATGAGCAAATGAGGTTTATCTGAGAATTCACGTTCAAAATTCAACTAATGCAATATTATCAGAGTAAAGGAGAAAAATGGTATGACAATAGATACAGAGAAAGGACTTGACAAAATTCAATACTCCTTCATCATAAAAACTCTTAGCCAATCTGGAACAGAAAAAGAACTCCCTCAATCTGATAAGGTATCTACAAAAATGCATAGCTAACATTGTATTTATGAATAAATGGGATGAATTCTTTTAAGATAGAGTGCAAAGTAAGAATATCCACTCCCATAACTTGTATTCATCATCAGACTAGAGGTTTCAGTCACTGCAATAAAGTAAGAAAAGGAATAAAGTTTGGAAAAGAAATAAAGCCCTTTTATTCACAGATGACATGACTGATTTTATAGAAAACCTTAAGGAATCTATAAAACAATTTCGAGAACTAAGTTAGCAAGTGTTCAAAAAAATAAGTTAAATAAACAAAAGTAAATTGTATTTCTATGTATCAGCAATAAATATTTTGAAAATGAATTTTTTAATTACATTTACTACAACATTAAAAACCATTGCATAGTTATATGATAGGCCTATATAACATAAACATTCAGCTCTTTAGGTCAGAAAAATTGCTTTGTTTTCCCATAATTTTTATAACTTTGTGTATTTTTTGCAATTTCAGTTAGTCAGATATTTAACCTCCTAAATTGATAACTCTAAATTTCTTATCATATTTTTCATTATTTCTTCACTATTTATGTATCAGGAAAATGAAGCATAGATAGCTACAGTAATCTGGCCAAGGATCACTCAGCTAATCTGCGTTTGAAAACAGGCAATCTGACCCTAGGACCCGCAGTCTTAGCTCTACACTCTACTGCCTACCTTACAAAAAATTAATAAATATTTTTTGATGTTTAATAAAGAAATGTTTTATAAAGAAGAGAAAGCATAAAAAATATTATTATGTATTTCTAATATTGTTATAAACTAAAAATAAGATTTTATAGAAAGCGAGCATAAAAGATTCACAACTCGTTTTGATTTGTAAATATGATAAATCTTGGTACCCAATAAATTTTTCAGTAAACATTTAAAGTAAAATAGAAAATATTTTTTGTATCCCAGATTGCAAAATCCTCAAGGTCAGAGTAGAACTGTCCCATAAGGTTTCCAAGCAGCCGTAGCTCTTAACCACTGTGCTACCAGGGCTCCCTCAATGTCAGAAAAGAGAAAGGCCATGTTATATTACGTTTTACACCTCATAGCTGGCAGCGTCAACAATTGCCAGCAAAAGACCACACAGGCTCTAACGGCACATGGGAAATGCTTTACTCACATAGAGAAGAGACAGAGCGAGGTCTGTGTCACTATTGGGCACCAGTCTCCCATGGCCAGCAGGCTCATCTTGAACAATGCCGGTGCAGGGCAGATGTTCTACGTTCACCCCTTTTGCGCCATCGTATGAGAGAAAAAAAAAAAAATTTTTTTTTTTTTTTTTTTATGAGAGATACCATTCCCTCCCAACTAGAAACAGATATAGAAGTGGGGTTGGCCAGGTGCCATATAGTGCCCACACATGTGCAAAAGACAGAGACAGTTACTGTGCGCCCAGAACAAGGGGAAGTCTTCTCTGATAAGGAGAAGGAACCCGGAGAGAGAAGGCAACCCAATTCCCAATTTCCTTATGAGAGAATGTTCTGGGCCCAAGCCTTTTTTACTTAAGCATTCTGGATGGGAGACATAGAAGCAAACCCTTCCCCAACAGTTTGTTATGAGTGACACATATCAACGACATTCTAGGATTTTGGAAGTCTGAATGATTAAAAAGAGGTACAAATTGACCAACTGAAGAGTGTACTTAAAACTATGCTGATAGTTTTACTCCCTTTTTTGAAACATGAAGTGTGGATAATACATTCCATATGTTTTTAATTTCATTTTTGTAGCTATAACAATAACTTATAATTGCTATCAAAGTGCTAGAGCCTCATATATTTATTTTATTTTATTCTTTATTCCATCTGCTAAGAGGTGTTTTAAAAAAATATGAGGGTCTGATGAGTGTTTTTGCATAGATTTTCAATTTTATCATTATTTTATATTTTTCTTCATCTTTTGGAATAAACAAAACAATAGTGTAAATAAGAAAATTCATTATATTTTAAAAGTTGTAATAACATGTGGTACGTATATAACACCTAAAATTGTAGTAATATAAAAACGTATTCAGGGAATGAGCATATTTGGCTTTTTAGTCTCTTGTCATAATGAAAGTTAAGCATTGACTTCCAATTTGAAAGTCAGCTCTTTACAACCTAGCTAGTAGTCCTGATGCAATCTTGTTCAGCATATCACAAATTAACCTATGAAGACAAACAAAGAGTGAAACACAAGGTAGAAAGCTAATGAACACATGCTATAAAAGAAGGGATTCTATTTGGCTGCTTCTACTATTCTTTTTACTATTCTGCAACAGGGAGAGAAACTGCAGATTAAAGAGGAGGATTATTGGTCTTCAGGTTGTCCTGCACAAAACCAGTAACCCAGTCCTGTGAGGTGTTTGATTATGTCGAGGAAGTATCGATTACTGTGCCCCTGTGTATTTTATGTATGAATACATATGCAATATGCACAAACATGTATATACATTTGCCTACAGAAACACCTGTATATGCACACTAGTATAGTCATCGCAGATGCTTACGGATACATATCTACCTGTGTAACTATATGCGTATTTTTTGGCTGTTATTACAAAATTGTCTACGTTGTTGCTTTTAACAAAATCATCCCTTATTCTTGTGTACATCTTAGTGTCATCTTTTACCTTGGTCAGGTTGTGCTGATGTCACCCTTACTCTGTATTGCCTTACCCATCATTGAAACTAACAAGTGTCTAATACCTAGGAAGTGATTCCACCTCCCTCTCCCTACAATCCCTGGTAACCACCGAAGAATGTTGCTTTCTGTATGTATAGCTTTTCTTATCTTTTTATGATAGTGAGATCATACAGTATTTATCCTTTGTGATTGACTTATTTCACTAAGTACAACATCCTCTAGATTCAGCCATGTTTTAGTATATTTTGAGAGCTCATCATTATTCTTTATAGCTGTAGAGTATTCCATTGTGTGTATGTTTATCCATTCATCTCGATGGGCAGTTAGGTTGTTTCCATCTTTTTGCTATCGTGAATAATGCTACCATGAGCATAGGTATGCATAGATCTGTTTGTGTTAGTGGTTTTAGTTCTCTAGGGTATATACCTAGGAGTGGGATTGCTGGATCATAGAGTATTTCTCTTTCTAACTTTTTGAGGAAGCACGTGTTTCAGAATGGCTGAACCAATTTACAATTCTACCAGCAGTGGAGCAGGGTTCCAATTTCCCTGCAATCTTGCCAGCATTCGTTGCTATCTTTTTTTTTTTTGATCAGTACCATTTTTGCAGGGGTGAGGTGTTACCTCACTGCGGTTTTGATTTACATCTCTCTGAAGGCTAATGATGGAGCCCTGGAGAGACAGTGGTTAAAAGCTCCACAGCTAACCAAAAGGCCGGCAGTATGAATCCAGCAGCTGCTCCTTGGAAACCCTGTGGGGGAGTTC
Source organism: Loxodonta africana (assembly GCF_030014295.1). Taxonomy (NCBI): domain Eukaryota; kingdom Metazoa; phylum Chordata; class Mammalia; order Proboscidea; family Elephantidae; genus Loxodonta; species Loxodonta africana. Next base: position 110,899,596 of record NC_087344.1, read on the forward strand.
TACTCTGTCCTATAGGTTCACTATGAGTCAGAATCAACTGGACAGCAGTAGGTTTAGTTTTTGTTCTGTTTTGTTTTGTTTTGGATGGCTAATGATCATGAGCATCTTTTTATGTGTTTGTTGGGTACTTGAATGTCCTCTTTGATAAAGTGTTTGTTCATGTCCTTTCCCATTTTTTAATTGTTTGTCTTTTTGTTGTTGAGTTATTGAAGTTTCCTATGTATTTTAGAGATTAGACCCTTATCAGATATATCATTCCCCCCCCCCCATTTTTTTTCCCAGGCTGTACGTTCTCTTTTTACTCTTTTGATAAAGTTTTTTGATGAGCATAAGTATTTAATTTTTCTTGAGGTCCCAGTTATTTAAAGTGTCCTATGTTGCTTGTGCATTTGTAGTTGTGTTTGGTAATCAATTACTGAAAAAAATTAGGCACCAGAGTTTTGTCTCTATATTATCTTCCAGGAACTTTATAGCTTTGGCTTTAACATTTATGTCCTTGATCCATTTGAACTATCTGTAATTCTTGTGGAGTAAAATTTGTCGTTTTTTAGTTGGCAAAATTCTCATACGGTGGTTTATTTCTTCTAGGAATCAGGAATTTTAGATTTTGAGGTAGTGGGCCACTCCCTATGGAGCAGTTTTGCATTTATCTTTGCCAAGACCCTACAGGAGTTAGTACTTTTTATATTGTTATATGTATTGAGACAGATTCAGTGCCAAACGTGGTTATGATGAATTCAAATCGCGACCTCTCTTCCTTGAGCTGCAGGCTTAGCATATTAATTTGTCCTGAGTTCTTTTTTTTTCCTACTCACCACCCTGGGTGGATAGTAAGTTTCCTTGTCACATCCCCAGGCCAGTGGGATGGGTTACTCTAGCCAATTCCATGTTTTATAGATACGGTGGCTTTTGGTATTTCCAGTTTTATGCATTGTGTTCAATAGCATTTTCTTGCCACTAGAATTATCTTCAAGAAAACAGGGACTGTGCCTGTTTTGTTTCCTTCTATATCCTCTGTAGATATGACTGTGCCTGACAGATAATCAATAAATATTTATTGAATGAACAAATGCAAGGCAATAGTCACTGTAATTCACATAATATATCGGATGACCAAGTAGGATTTATTAATTTATGATGTTTTTGATAAAGTTTGTTGAACATTGTTTCTGTCTGAAATTACTTTCACTACAGTTGTATCTACTCACAGCTTTGATCCCTTTATTTTCTTATTTATGAAGAAAGTTTATTTCTAGTTAAAAGATTATTGTGATTTTAGTTACTAGTATCCATGTAATTTTTGGTTTACTCTTTCTTAACCAAAAGGAATCAAACAGGAGCTTAAACTATAGGAATAGTTATTGTATTGTTTACTAAGCAAGAAGTCTGAAGATAGGTGATTCCAGGGTTTTTGGGTTTTGTTTTTAGGAACTCAAAAATGATGTCAGGATTCTTTACAGTTCTCTTGGCCTTTCTGAATCTCAGGTCTCAAATGAATTCCTCACTCACAAGGATTTTCCCCTATAGGGAAAAAAAGGGTTTAGTAGTAAAGAGAATTTTCCTTTTTTTTAAGAAGGAATACAATTCCCCAGAGCCTTTCAATAGCCTCGCTACTCGTAGAGGAGAATTGGTTCACGTGGCCACATCTAAGGAAGCTGGGAGAATGTCTATCTGGGGAGGAATTAGATTCCCATGATTTGCTTGAAAAAGGCATCGTTCATCTCCTAGGGCTAAGCACATCACTCTCCCAAACAAAATTAGAGTTTAGTCATTGAAGAAGTAGGAATAGCAGTTGAATTGGCAAATGGTAGTGCCTTCTACACTTAAGGACCCACATTGCTTAGGTTTCTCAATCATCAGCAGATCTGTGCTTTCTTTATTCTATTTTGAATAGAAATAGACTAGAAGGAAAACCTTGGAAATCAGAAAATATTATTCATTGAATGATTACACTGTTCCTTTAAATATTTACAATAAAAATTAAAAAATGAATCATTTCAGGAAATTCCATCAATTCTAGAAAGAAATAAAAACCATTAGTCAAAGACTTCATGAGAAATTTACTTCAGAAAGACAGAAAGAGAATAACCCATTCAAAGGAATAAATTTTGATAATATTTTTGAATATTAACACATTTTTTTGTATCATCTGAGAATCCAGTTATTTGTTTAGTATCCAACATACTAACTTGACACAAATTAAGTTATCAAATTTAGTGATTCTCTGAGTAGGATTCTCTAAATATGAATGAAGATGCCTTTAGCTGATAGGACATTTTTAAAAAATATGTATTACTCCATAATCTTTTTTTTTTTTTAGATTTATTTCAAGAAACTTTAATGATTCATTAAAAAATTGTAGATTTCCTACTACGTGTTAGAATCTGTACTAAATACTAGGTAAGTAGTAGAGAACAAGACACCTGGACCTTGTTCTCATGGAACCTACCCTCTAGAAGAAAATACAGATGAGGTTGCTATGATTGTTGGGAGATTTAAATGAGAGTGCATGTAGTGTGTAGCATCTATTCTATTGATGATTGCTCACAAATTGTTAATGATTATTAATTTTATTAAAAATAATGTTGTTTGGGTGTCATCAAGTCAATTTTTGACTCATAGTGACCTCATTAGGGTTTCGTAGGCTGTAATCTTTATAGGAGCAGATCATTAGTTCCTTCTCCTGCAGAGATGATACACTGGGTGTTATGAAAGGTGAATTGCTTGCTACCATTGTTGTTGTTAGGTGCCGTAGAGTCAGTTCCAACTCATAGTGACCCCATGTACTACAGAACCAAACATTGCCCAGTCCTGCACCATCCTCACCATCTTTGCTATGCATGAGCCCATGGTTGCAGCCACTGTGTCAGTCCATCTCGTTGAGGGTCTTCCTCTTTTTCGAGGACTCTCTACTTTACCAAGCATGATGTCCTTCTCCAGGGACTAATCTCTCCTGATTATATGTCCACAATATGTAAGATGTAGTCCCACCATCCTTGCTTCTAAGGGGCATTCTGGTTGTACTTCTTCCAAGGCACATTTGTTAATCTTTTGGCAGTCCGTGATATATTCAGTATTCTTTGCCAAAACCACAATTCAAAGGCATCAGTTCTTCAGTCTTCCTTATTCATCGTCCAGCTTTCGCATGCATATGAGGTGATTGAAAACACTACGGCTTGGGTCAGGTACACCCTAGTCCTCAAACTGACATCTTTGCTTTTTAAGACTTTAAGGAGATCTTTTGCAGAAGATCTGCCCAATGCAATGCATCATTTGATTTCTTGACTGCTGATTCCATAGGTGCTGGTTGTGGATCCAAGTAAAATGAAATCCTCAACAACTTCAATCTTTTCTCCATTTATCATGATGTTGCTTATTGGTCCAGTTGTGAGGATTTTTGTTTTCTTTATGTTGAGGTGTAATCCACACTGAAGGCTGTGGTCTTTTAATCTTCCTCAGTAAATGCTTCAAGTCCCCTTCACTTTCAGTAAGCAAGGTTGTGTCATCTGTATAACGCAGATTATTAATGAGTTTTCCTCCAGTCCTGATGCCCCGTTCTTCTTTATTTAGTCCAGCTATGGTTCTTTGGGAAAATAGAATCAGAGCGATATTCCTGAGGAAGATCTAAGCATGAAGCATTCACCAGGTGTGCAGGGAATGGGCCTGTGTCCTCAGAGCCAATCTATGCCCTTCCTCTGCCTTACTCAGTATTCCAGGGGGATGTCTTATTAGCTGGTTTCTGTCTGGAACTAACCAATGGAAGGCACTGATTGGAGAAGAGAATAAGAGGAAAGGGAAAAGCTAGAATATTTCTTTCTCAATTCTCTGCCTCCAAGGAGTTCTTTTGTAGCAGCTACATCTCCTCCATGGTTTTGACTGTTGCCAGACAGACCTACCATGGTTGCATCATCTGCCCAGGGCTTCACCCATATGCCTTTTCTCTCTTTCTCTGTGGACTAGTGCTGATAGTAGCTTTCTGCTATTGCTAATCCCTGTCAACTGTTTGGTTTCTCTGTCCTCCACATTTTGTGCAACCAATTTCTCTGCGTTTAATTCTCTCTGTTATAAATACTTGAAGTGGTTTTTGTTTACTTGGGTACACCCTGACTCAGACACTAGGTAAAAAGAGGTAACGAGAAATGTTCTAGGTACAGAGTATGTTTGAAAGTCTAAATGTGAGAGACAGTGCATGGGGTGTTGTTTATAGGGATTTTAGAAAACCATCAGAAAATTTCGAGAAAGTAATAGTGTATTGACACAGAAATAAAGATTTAGTAATGATGTTAAGTTGCAGTTTTTCAAGATTTTCAATTCTCTCTGTTACTATCATGGAAGGCAAGCATACAGATATTCTTGGATTCTCTGTCTCGCTTTTTGTATACTTTAAATCCTGGCTCCATCATTTACTAGTTGTATGATTTTGTGTCAGTTACTTTACCTCTCTGTGCCTCAGTTTACTCACTTGTAAAAAGGAAATGATAATTGTAACTACTTCATCTATGAAGTGCTTAGAAAAGTGCCTAGCACACCGTGAGTACTCCAAAATGGTTATTGTTGTTGATTGTTATTATTTCCTCAATTTTGCAGAAAGGAAATATTTTTTGCTTTGTGAATTGAAGAATGATGCACCTGCTTTTCCTAAACAAGATTCCAAGCAGATCTGAGGGCTGTGGACGAAAGAAAGTGAATGCTGGAACATTTGATTAGCTTCAGATTTTGAAGAGCTTTGTATTGCATCTAAAATTTAACTGAATATGAGAAGCTATCAAAGGTTCTTAAGCACTGATGGGAGATGGTCAGATACATTTGCTTAGGATTATTTTTTAGAAAATAGCCTCTGGTGGCACTGGATAGTGGGATTAGAAGAGGTTGAGAGTGGAAATTGGGATGAATTTAGACAGTTCTATTAACCCTCCAGGACAGATATCAACAAGGAGACTGCTAGCCCATATGACGTCTCTGTGCTAATTGAAAAAGACTCCCATCCATCCATGTAGATGCAGTTCCACATCAGAGTACATGGTTTGGTATAGAGGCCCATAAGCCAAAACCTATATGCAATTAAATTGTCTAACCCTATACATTGCCAAGGATTTAATTTTACTTGAATTCACCATCAGTACCCATGGAAGCAGCAGTCAAGAAATCAAGTGACTTATTGCATTGATGTGCCTGACCTAAGCCATAGTATTTTCAATCACGTCATATGTATGCAAAAGCTGGACAATGAATAAGGAAGACTGAAGAATTGATGCATTTGAATTATGGTGTTGGTGAAGAATACTGAATATACCATGGACTTCCAGAAGAATGAACAAATCTTTCTTGGAAGAAACAGAGCCAAAAATGCTCCTTACAAGTAAAGATGGCAAGACTTCATTTCACTTATCTTGAATGTGATATTAAAAGGGACTAGTCCCTCTGAGGAAACCCTGGTGGCAATGTGGTTAAGTGCTATGGCTGCGAACCAAAGGGTCGGCAGTTCAAATCCACCAGGTGCTCCTTGGAAACTCTACGGGGCAGTTCTACTCTGTCCTATAGGGTTGCTATCAGTCAGAATCAACTCGACTGCACTGGGTTTGGTTTGGTTTTTTGGTTTAGTCCCTCTTAAACGCTAGCAAGGGGCCGTCTAAGATGTATCAATTGGCCTCAACCCATCTGGACCAAAGGAGAATGAAGAACTCCAAAGACACAAGGTAATTATGAGCCCAAGAGACAGAAAGGGCCACATAAACCACAGACTACATCAGCCTGAGACCAGAAGAACTACATGATGCCCAGCTACAACCAATGACTGTCCTGACAGGGAACACAACAGAGAACCCTTGAGGGAGCAGGAGAGCAGTGGGATGCAGACCCCAAATTCTCATAAAAAGACCAGACTTAATGGTATGACTAAGGCTAGAAGGACCCCAGAGGTGATGGCCCCCAGACCTTCTGTCAGCCCAAGATAGGAACCATTCCCAAAGCCAACTCTTCAGACAGGGATTGGACTGGACTATGGGATAGAAAATGATCCTGGTCAAGAGTGAGCTTCTTGGATCAAGTAAAAACATAAGACTACATGGGCAGCTCCTGTCTGGAGGGGAGATGAGAGGGTAGAGGAGGTCAGAAGCTGACCAAAAGGACACAAAAATAGAGGGTGGTGAGGAGTGTGCTGTCTCATTAAAGGGAGAGCAACTAGGAGTATATAGCAAGATGTATACAAATTTTTATATGAGAGACTGACTCGATTTGTAAACTTTCACTTAAAGCACAAAAAAAAAAAGGGAAAAAGAATGTTAAAAAGAAAAAAAAGAGGGACCAGTCCCCGGAGAAGGACATCATGCTTGGTAAAGTAGAGGGTCAGTGAAAAAGAAGACTCTTAACAATGTGGATTGACAAAGTGGCTGCAACAATGGACTCAAACATAGCAAGGATTGTGAGGACGATGCAGGACCCAGCAACTTTTCACTCTGTTGTACATGGTGTCGCTATAATAACTAACAACAACAGCAACCCTGTACAGCAAGTAGCACTAAAATTCATTGAGGGGTTGACTAAGACCTTGGTAATTAAGGATAACTTAAACAATACACAGATTTTAAAAGAGATTCCCTCACAAGATAAACCTTAGCCTTCAATGACTGTCACATGTGTTTCAGACTGAACCCTCATGACACATGTATGAGTACTTTGTCAATGTAGACAGGCAAGCATGCAATAAGAAATGGCAAGATGCACTAAGAAATTCCATCAGTATTTTCCAAATCAAATATTAATTTAAAGTCAGCATAGCTCTCTTTTAGTGAAACTCAAGGTCATAGCACAATAGTAATACCACTACTTCATTATTTATTTTGTGCTTTTTGTTTTTTAAAGACAATTTTTTCCATCATCTTACTATTAATTCTGTTCCTTCCTCATAAAAGGAGAATATGTTTATTTTAAAAAATGCTTTGGGATGTCCTCTGAAAACTTTCTTGTAATAAGCCAAAGATCTCTCTCTTTTGTTATATAGAAATACATTGTTTCATATATATATGTATATATATACGTATGTATATATGTATACACATAAAATTTCCATTAAGCAGTCATTGTGTTTTATCTATGAAGTCTTTGGCTGTGTTTGATACATAAATGCCTTTAAGTGTTACATTCAAGTAGTATTTCCAACCATAGTTTTGAATAAAATTTAACGTACACTTTCTTATAATTGGAACATTTTAATTCTTTTTTTTAATGTTCTCTAAGTGCTTCAAATTTTCAGACACTCTTTTGGCAGAATTTGGAAGCACGTTGCAAGCATCGTTAGTTTGGCACTCTCAATAGCTTACCTAATTTAATGGATATATTTTATTACATTTTTCATTCAATTATAACTGCCACTGATAGGAATGCTAACTTTATATAGAAGTTATAGCAGTGATGACAAGTACAGATGTCAATTCCAGAATTACGGACTGAGGCCTCCAGCTAAATCATCCCCTGAGACAGTTTGGCAGGTCCAGATTCATGAAACTAAGTGATGAATGTCACCTCTTTCTAATTAGGTGACAGGCTAGAGGCACCACTTGAATATACCTAAGTTTTGGCACGAATTTAGAGGTATAAATTATGGTAACTTTTTAATAGTTGATTCATATTGTCCAAAATATAATTTCAAATGTGTGTCAATTTAAAGAAATAAAAATATTTAGCTATAACTTTCTTTTTGGTTGAAACCAAAATTATACAACCTTTTTGGACAAAATAGAACTTTGACTGTCCAAAAACGTCTGTAAATTCAAGGATCCTTTCTTCTCCTCAACGACAGCTACCAGAGTTATTTTAAAAGGGAGTAACAGATAAAATGAACTGGATAATTTATTTAAAAGTCAAGAGCACTATGGAAAAGCTATAGACACAAAAGCAACAATATAAAAACATAAGAAACTTCTGAAACAATACCAAAAATGGGACAGTTCCCCATTTATATCACTGGTTTAATTACGTTACTTCACTTTCTAAGTTTAGTGCTATTCCTTCTTCATCTTAACAAAGAAAACTGTGTGTCTAAAATTCAAAGGAAATTTTTAGGTAAAATATGAAAATATAAGCTCCTAATCTCTTTACCTTTTGTTTAAACAATTCCAGGTGAGCAAAGACATATCATAATTTTTTACAGTTTAAGCTCCTAATAGATATTTGCTTTCAAAATAGGAATTGTGATAACGAATTATAACCTTTTTGAAAATGCCAACCTCATCACACAGGTTATATGCCAAAAAGACCTTAATAAGATTTCTCTGTATCAGTGTTTTTATATAGTGATGCTAGATGAAGAAGCAACATCACCATTCTTAATAAAGATTATATAGGTATTCGAATTTAAATGTAATTTCTAAATTTTTTTTTTAGTCCAGTTTACTCATTTTGTGTATTACATAGTTGCTGGTGCTGTCGAGTTGATTCCAATTCACCGTGACCCTATGTACAACAGAACGAAACACAGTCTGGTCCTGTGGCATCCTCACAGTCCTTGAGCAGCCAATTTGTCAATTCATCTTATTGAGGGACTTCCTCTCTTTCATTGACCCTCTGCTTTACCAAGCATGATGTCCTTCTCCAGGGGCTGGTCCCATCTGATGACATGTCCAAAGTACCTGAAATGAAGTCTCACCATCCTCGCTTCTAAGAAGCAGTCTGATTGTACTTCTTCCGAGACAGATTTGTTCATTCTTTGGCAGTCCATGGAGCATTCAATATTCTTTGCCAACACTATATTAAAAGACATCAGTTGTTGTTTGCCTTCTTTATTTGTTGTTCAGCTTTCACATATATGTGTATATGAAGTGATTGAAAATACCATGACTTTGATCAGGTGCACCTTAGTCCTCAAAGTGACATCTTTGCTTTTTAACATTTTAAAGAAGCCTTTTGCCACAGATTTGCCCAATGCAATACATCATTCGATTTCTCCATTGCTGCTTCCATGGGCATTAATTATAGATCCCAGTAAAATAAAATCCTTGAGAACTTCAATCTTTTCTCATTTATCACGATGTTGCTTATTGGTCCATTTGTGAGGATTTTTGTTTTGTTTATGTTGAGGTGTAATCTATACTGAAAAATAGTCTTTGATTTTCATTAATAAGTGCTTCAAGTCCTCTTCACTTTCAGCAAGCAAGGTTGTGTCATCTGCATATCACAGGTTGTTGATGTGTCTTCTTCCAATCCTGATGTCTCCTTCTTCTTCATATAGCCCACTTTCTCAGATTATTTGCTCAGTATACAGATTGAATAAGTATGGTGAAAGGATACAACCCTGATGCACACCATTCCTGATTTTAAACCACAAAGCATCCCCTTGTTCTTTTCAAACAACTGCCTTTTCATCTATGTACAGGTTCCTCATGAGCACACTTAAGTGTTCGGGAATTCCCATTCTTTGTAATATTAGCCATAATTTGTTATGATCCACACAGTTGAATGCCTTTGCATAGCCAACAATACACAGGTAAACATATTTCTGGTATTCTCTACTTTCATCCCAGATCCATTTGACATCAGCAATGATACTCCTTGTTCCATGTCCTCTAATCTGGCTTGAATTTCTGGCAGTTCCCTGTACTGCAGTTGATGTACTGTTGCAACCATTATTGAATTATCTTCAGCAAAATTTTACTTTTGTGTGGTATTAATGATATTGTTAGATAATTTCCACATTCTATTGTATGACCTTTCTTTGGGATGGGCTCAAATATGGATCTCTTCCAGTTGGTTGGCCAGGTAGATGTCTTCCAAATTTCTTGGCATAGATGAGTGAGCACCTCCAGCACTGCATCCCTTTGTTGAAACATCTCAATTGGTATTCCATCAGTTCCTGGAGCCTTGTTTTTCACCATTCCATTCAGTGTAGCTTGGACTTCTTGCTTCAATACCATCAGTTTTTGATCATGTGCTACCTCCTGAAATAGTTGAACATCAACCAATTCTTTTTGGTACAGTGACCCTCTGTATTCCTTCCGTCTTCTTCTTCTGATTCCTGTTTGTTAAAGGTTCATTTTTTTTTTTTTTTTTTTAAGTCATGGCTGCTACTAGGCAGCAAGGGAAGCTGCACTTGTCATCCTTCTGCAAATAAGTGAGAGAAAAGTTGGGACAAGTTAATATGGCAACTTGCCTGCCACTTATTCACCATTAATAGATAATAAATTGTTTTATAACATAAAAGGACTGCATTTCTCAGAAGTGAAATTAATAGAAATATACATTTTCATGACAGATTATGGGAATTATTCTTACCAGATATGCTGGCCAGTATTTCAAATACAATGGCCTCAACTTTTGTACTCCATTGCCTGGTAAGTTATCCTACAAATAGGAAATGTTATAAGACATTTGGTATATGAATTTACCACACTAGAGCAGACTAATGCTGTTTGAAACAACATAGTAGTTGGTCCAAATCACATATTTGGAACGGTAACTACTTCTTGTTGACTGACTCATATATTTGCAGGTAATATTCCCTGTGAAATACATACAAACTTAACATTTTGTATTTCAAGTTCCACGTCATATATTATGAAAAAATTCTGCTAGTGTTTGCTTATGAAACATTCGACCAATTGAGTACTGATTTTGTCCCAGCCACTCTGATCTATTTTGAGGCTGTAGTGGTCACATGACTCAGTCTCTGCTCTGGAGGAATTGATAGTCTGGTCCAGTAAATGCTAGTGGTAACAATAGTTGCCAAGATCCACAATTCTAGGGGCCAACATTCACATTAATTCTACATGATGATGCCCCCTTCTCCGTCTCACCCCCATTATGTTATAATGAAAAGGCTCCAGATTAGTCACTATCTTATTAAAATAACTTTTCACTTTTCTAGCATAATTGGGAAATGAGATTTTTCTCAAAGGAAAAACATGGTCGTTGATATTTCATAATGTTCTTTAGAGTATTAAATTACTCTAGGCATCACATGAACAAATTAATTTTAGTTTTGAAAGGAGTGTTTTCCAATTCACTTGGTGTCTTAGTTTCTTAGTGCTGCTCCAACAGGAATATCACGGGTGGCAGTTTTGAAGAACAGGAATTTATTTTTTCACAGTTCTGAAGACTAAAAGTCCAATTCAAGGTCTTGGCTGTATCAATTCCTTCCTTGTAGGTCCTGAGCGTTCCTTGGTTCCTTTTTACTTGTAGACAGTCTTCACGTGGCATCTGTCTCCCCCATGAGTACTTGTACCTGTGTCTAATCTGATCTCTTTATAATTCAGAAATTATTAGATTTAGAACCCACCCTACTTTGTTTTGATCTGATTAACATAAGAATACTTCATTTCCAAAAAGGATTACATTCATAGGTACAGAGGTTAGGATCCCAACACATATTTTAGAGGGGGACAATTTAATCCATAACCAACCCACTGCTGTCGAGTCTATTCCAACTCATAGAGACCCTGTAGGACAGAGTAGAACGGCCCCATAGAGTTTCCAAGGAGGGCCTGGTGAATTCCAATTGCCGACCTTTTGGTTAGCAGCCGTAGCACTTAACCACTACACCCCCAGGGTTTCCAATTTATTCCTTAGCACTTGGTTAATATGCAGACTCTGGAGCCAAATGGTCTGAAATCAGATTTGGCACTACCACTTTCTAGCTGTGAGTGACCTTAAACAAGGAACTTCCTCCTCTGTGAAATGGTGACCTAACAGGGTAACTGTTAGGAGTAAATGTGTAATTGAATCCCTGTAATTACATATTCTTTATAAACTTTGGTTATTAGCTTAGTAATTGAATCCAGATTATTAAGCCTCACATGCAGGTTTTTTTTTTTTTTTAACTGTATTAGATATACATTTTCCTAACCATTTTATGTGCTTTTCTTTTCCTTTGTTAACAAAATATAGTAAATACCATTTAAGATTTTCTTTGTATTTAAATATTTTCATTACAAATTATTTTATATTGTTGTTTTTGATGGTGCCATCAAATTGATTCCAACTCATAGTGGCCCCACATGTGCAGAGTAGAATTGCTCCATAGGGCTTTAAGAATTGGACATATCTTTTTGAGGACACAATTCTACCCAGTACGGTAGCATTCTAGACCAACATTTCTCATTTTTTTCCAAGATAGATACTTCCTAATAGAAAGGGCAACTATGATTGTTAAAAAGAGTTACTTCTACTCCAACCCAACTAAAAACATTTATTTACCCCCTACTGAAAATCATTGCTTTTGGTCTCAGGAAAATTTTTGATTGACGAAAGCAATACTTAAAAATAAAAAATAAATGTTCCCATTCAAACAATTACTTAAGGTCAGTGTAAAATTCCAAATTTCAGGAAGAGATCAATTAAAAGTTAAACGTTCATATTAAAAAATATTTCAATTAAAAAAAATTATTGCCCTATGCCCACACTACAGTGAGTCAGTCTGTCTCCACCTCAATCCAAAGTGACAGAGACATGCTCCGAAAACAGTTTCTCATCTGGGCAGTGATCAGACCACAGAACCTCAGTTAATAAAACAATCAATTAGCCGTTAGCCGCCAAAGCCTAATAGAGACACAGTCTATTTAGAGATCACATTTCTTCCCTCTCTTTCAGTTCCTAGAAATTAGACTTTAGCTAAAATTTACAAAACAACTAGTCATGTGAACTGATATGTCTTCACATTTTTTCGTAATACATTATGATTTTCTGATCAAGAACATGCTTATTATTTTAACAAACGTAGAAGGCGACTTATTTAAGTATAAGGTCTAATAAAATCTCAGTTCTAATGATGAGTTATTTTATGTTAAATCACTAAATGGATATATAATGCATCTATTTATCTAAGTTTATAATTTATCAATGCTTGTTTACATAGTGCTAGCCATTCTAGAAGAAAATGCCATTCTAGTCGTAAGGATTAGAAATAGTACCATTTGATGCCACCAAACATAGCTTGTATTCAAAATTAGCAAAAATAGCTGCTGACTGATCACTTTTAGAAACTCCTATGTAAGATAATATTGCTAAAAGCGTGAAAAAATAAATTTGTGTGTGAAGTACAGTCAGGAAGTATTTTATTTGTTGTCAGTTTTATTCCCTGATTTTTTCAACTGGAATTGAGCTGGATTTAGTGTTTTAGTTGAGTATTTTTTTTGTTTTCCTTCCAAATTTTCAATAGATTTGGATTGAGAGTATCCATGATATATATTGGTTTTTGGTACTTGTTTGGTTGTCAGTATTCACTGGTGCATTCTATAGTGCTTATCATTATAGTGCTGCAAGCGGAGAGCTCTCAAAATCCATTCAACGTGCAAAACTTCTGCATGAGCAGCAGACATTCAAAATATCCCCCCCCCAACATGTTTATGATTGTACATTCATTCACTATCTATGGAGGTAGCATTTTTGGAGTCCCTGCTATGAGCCAGAAGCCCTGGTGGCACTGTGGTTAAAGTGATCAACTGCTAACCTAAAAGGTTGATGGTTTGGAAACCACCAGCAGGTCTGTGGGAGAAAGATGTGGAAGTTCGCTTCCATAGAGATTTACAGCCTGGGAAACCCTATGAGGTCTCTATGAGTTGGAATTGACTTAACACAGTGGGTTTGGGACTATGAGCCTGGAACAGTGCTTAGCACCTTCCTTGCTTTTTCGTATCATTTCCTTAAGCAAGGGTATTACTAACCTCCATCTTACCAAGTTGGTCAAGAATGCCATTTTCTCCTTATAGACCCTCCCCAAGATCATGCAAGTCAGTAGCCTGCAGACATTGGGATTTTACAGCAGTAACAGGTTTTAGAAATGGGGTCAAAAATTGTATTAGGATGATAATGATAACCTTACCATTAACTATCACTTTCTTTATACAAGAGAAATAATATTTTAATACCAAAAAGATCACTTAATGAACACCTTAGTACAATGCTTATTTTTCTCATTCTCCTAGTGAAAACTTGGTCATCTGCTCCCCAAATTTGAGAATTACTAATCTAAAATAACAGAACAGAGAGAAGGAAAGGCAGTAAATACCAAGAGAACTAATTGAAGGCCTATGTATAGAATAGTGTACCCTTTCTCGACATGCCAATAATTTTCTAATTAAAACTTCAAAAGAGAGATTGTTGCTGTGTAGCAGTTGAAAGAATGACATTTAGCTTTTAATATATGGCAATAGATAAATGGGGAAAAAAAGCTTTGCAAGTAACCCACTTACGGCTTCGGTTTTTTAACAAGACTTCCCAGGTTATCTAACATTTCTTATTGTACAAACATTTCTCTCAATATAAAGAACAGAGTTGCAAAGGATTTTTCTACTAAATAGAACCTTTAGATACTAATGATTGCTTAAATGTTGATAAATTTTTATGATGTTCATGTTGGTAGAGATAAATAATTTTAGCAGCAATACAGTAGAAAGCACCAAGAAGGAACTACCATAATCTTTACTACATTATAGTTGGTAAAAAAATGGAAAGGAAGGGAAGGCAAAGGAAGAAACTGACATAAATATTCAATTACCTAAATGTCTTTTTAAAAATGCACGGTCAGAATATAATCCAGAAATTATATACTCGTGTTATGTGTCTGTGTGTGTACTGCTGGTTATCGACCTAAATTCACACTGACCTAATTTCTCACCAGCACTTCTGTGTTACTAATAATGATAAATATACTTGAGATATTATTACTCTATGATTGATCTAAAAAACACAATAATATATTTTAAAAGTTTATTTATTTTGTTGTTGTTGAGAATATACACAGCAAAACATACACCAATTCAACAGTTTCTACATGTACAATTTACTGACATTGATTATATTCCTTGAGTTGTGTGTCCATCCTCACTCTCCTTTTCTGAGTTGTTCCAACCTCATTAATATAAACTCACTGCCCTGTAAGGTTCCTATCTAATCTTTCAAGTTACTGTTGTTACTTCCATCCTATATAGATTGTTCCTAAAAGAGCGTGATGCTCAAGGCAGATATTTTTTACTATTTAAGATAAACTGCTGTTTGTTTTTAAGAAGGCTTTGAGGGGTATTTTTGGTTTAAGGTTTAAAGATTATCTCAGGGCAGTAGTATCAGGGATTCATCTAGCCTCTATGGCTACAGAAAGTTTAGAGTTCATGAGAATTTGGATTTCTGTTCTGCACTTTTCCCCTTTTAATTAGAATTCTTCTATAGAATCTTTGATCAAAATGTTCACTAACGGTAGCCAGGCACCATCCAGTTCTTCTGGTCTCATGGCAAAGTAGGCAGTTGTTCATGGAGGCACTTAGCCACACATTCCATATCCTCCTCCTATTCCTGACTCTCCTTCTCCTTATGTTACTACAGGCAAAAAGAGACCAATTGTTGTGCCTTGAATGGCCACTTGCAGTTTTTGAGACCCTAAACCCCAAAAACCCACTGCCGTCGAGTCGATTCTGACTCAATTTGAGACCCTAGGCACTATATAATGAATTAGGAAATGGAATGGGAGAACTAAACATGTTATCAGGCCAACTAAGTGGGATACGCCATGAAACCATGGCTGTAAACCTCCAAACCAAGAAACCAAATCCCATAAGGTTTTTGGTTGTACATAAGCAGTCTTAGCAGCTACTCTTTTTTTTTTTGGTCATTGTTGTAAGTATATCCATCACACAACTTTGGGCAAGTCAACTTTTTACAGGTGTACAAGTTATTGACAGCAATTAAAATAATTGGCTGTTCAACCCTACCCTTAGCCAAGACAATATTTCCATGACCATTAAGTCGCCTTTTCCCCTCCCTTCCACTCTTAGTAACCACTAATAGAGTTTATTCTCTATACATTTACCTTTTCTTGTATTTTTATATAAGTGCAGTCATACAATATTTGCCCTCTTGTGATTGATTTATTTCACTCAGCATAATATTTTTAAAGTAAGACAACTAGTCAAAATAAAAACCTTATAATTATTATTTAAGGTAATTAATGACTTAATAGCACTGTTTTTGAATAGATGATTTAATGTAAATAATTACCAGGGTTTTGAGATATTTCTTATAGGTAGAATTTCCCTCCTAAAGATTACAGCCTAGGAATGGAAGTTCTTCTCTGTCCTGTAGGGTCGCTATGAGTCAGATGGCACACCACCACAACAACAGAATTTCTTCAGAATAAGTTATACAATCATGTGTAAGCAGACTAGAAGGTTACCTATATCATCAGTTTTGAAATGTGCTACAAAGAGTCCTAAACCCATAAAACCAAACGTGTTCCCATCGACTCAATTCTGACTCATAGTGACCCTATAAGACAGAGTAGAACTGCCCATTGGGTTTTCAAAGGGTGGCTTGTGGATTTGAACTGCCAGCCTTTTGGTTAGCAGCCAAGCTCTTAACCACTGTGCCACCAGGGCTCCTAAAAAGTCCCAAGAATCCCCTTTAACTATCTTCTGTGTATTTGAACTGTCACTTGCTATTTTGTAACCTCTGATAGCTTATATATTTAGCATTTCTAAGGCTCAGTTTCCTTATATTTTAAAGAAGATATCAACATTTTAAGTAATTTATATTAACTTGATTTTATTACTTCCAAAATATATCATCATGATACAACTGAATTTGTTTTTTAAAAAGTTACTTCTATTACAAGCATGATGCTCTAAATACCCTCAAAGTACCTTCCCATGAAAACAACTAAAAAACCTGGACAAAATAGAATTTACAGTTCTTTAAATGAGATGCTGAACTGGTTAGAAAAGAAGGAATTTGCAGTATCCAAAAGCTAAATCAAGAAGAAAACCATTGAAGGCAAGAAAGAATTGAAAGTAGATTTTACTCTAAGAATATCTGCTAAAGCCTAGTGATTCTGAGCTCCTGCTTTACTGGCTGGAAGTAGCTAAGCATCCAGGAAATAAAGCTTAGATATCCCTCAAAATGTGGAATCTAATAGGACACTTCCCTATAAAACTGTAATACCAAAGGACTTCGCCTTCAGTGCACAGGTAAACTCTTTGCTGTTGAGTCAATTCTGACTCAAAACAGCCCTATATTACAGAGTAGAATTATCCTATAGGGTTTTCAAGGCTGTAAATTTTATGGAAGCCTACCGCCACATCTTTCTCCTGCGGAACGACTGGTGGGTTCAAACCGCCGAACTTTCACTTAGCATCTGAGCATTAAACCACAGAACCACCAGGACTCCTTAGTGCATAGGTAATGAGATAGAATCCTCCAAAGAAATGGACACAAGGAAATTTGACTGGTTTCTAATGCAGGGAGAGAAAGAAAATCTCCCCAGGAGAATTCATAACCACTAAATTCACACTATTTATAAGGTCAAAAGTAAAGTATTCTAATGAAATGTGCAAAGACCTGGAGTTCTCAAAAACCAAAAGGGAATAATACACTCGGCATTTCTCAAGCTGAAAGAACTGAAGAAAAATTCAAGCCTTAAGTTGTAATGTTGAAGGATTGCAAAATATTGAATGACACAGAAAGCATCAAAAGAAGATGGAAGGAATACACAGAGTCACTGTACCAAAAAGAATTGGTTGATGTTCAGCCATTTCAGGAGGTAGAATATGATCAAGAACCAATGGTATTGAAGGAAGAATTCCAAGCTACACTGAAGGCAGTGGCGAAAAACCAAGTTCCAGGAATTGACAGAATACCAACTGAGATGTTTCAACAAATGGATGCAGTGCTAAAGGTACTCACTCGTCTACGCCAAAAAATTTGGAGGACAGCTGCCTGACCACCCAACTAGAAGAGATCCATGTTTGTGCCCTGTCCAAAGAAAAGTGATACAATAGAATGTGGAAACTATCGAACAATATCATTAGTATCACACACAAGTAACATTTTGCTGAAGGTAATTCAAAAGCAGTTGCAGCAATACATCCACAGGGGACTGCCAGAAATTCACGCTGGACTCAGAAGAGGGCATGGAACTAGGAATATCATTGCTGATGTCAGATGGATCTTGGCTGAGAACAGAGAATACCAGAAAGATGTTTACCTATGTTTTATTGGCTATGCAATGGCATTGGACTGGGTGAATCATAACAAATTATAGATAACATTGCAAAGAATGGGAATTCCGGAACACTTAATTGTGCTCATGAGGAACCTGTACATAGACCAAGAGGCAGTTTTTCGAACAGACCAAGGGGATATTTTGTGGTTTAAAATCAGGAATGGTGTGGATCAGGGTTGTATCCTTTCACCATATTTATTAAGCCTGTACACTGAGCAAATGATCTGAGAAAGTGGACTATATGAAGAAGAACAAGGCATCAGGATTGGAGGAAGACTCATTAACAACTTGTAATATGCAGATGACACAACCGTCCTTGCTGAAAGTGAAGAGAACTTGAAGCACTTCCTGACGAAGATCAAAGACTACAGCTTTCAATATAAATTACGCCTCAATATAAAGAAAACAGAAATCCTCACAACTGGGCCAATAAGCAACATCATGATAAATGGAAAAAATATTGAAGTTGTCAAGGATTTCATTTTACTTGGATCAACAGTCAATGCTGATGGAAGCAGCAGTCAAGAAATCAAATAACATATTGCATTGGGCAAATCTGCTGCAAAAGACTTCTTTAAAGTGTTAAAAAGCAAAAACGTCTATTTGAGGACTAAAGTGTGCCTGATCCAAGCCATTGTATTTTCAATCACATCATATGCTTATGAAAAATACACATGAATAAGGAAGACTGAAGAAGAATTGATGCCTTTGAATAATGGTGTTGGTGAAGAATATTGAATATACCTGAACTTCCAGAAGAACAAACAAATCTGTCTTGGAAGAAGTACAGCCAGAATGCTCCTTAGAAGAAAGGATAGCAAGACTGTATCTGGGGTAATCTGGACATGGTATCAGGAGTGAGCAGTCCCTGGAGAATGACATCATGCCTGTTAAAGTAGATGGTCAATGAAAGAGAGGAAAACCCTCAGTGAGGTGGATTGATACAGTGGCTGCACTGACTTGCTGAAGTATAGCAACAGATGTGAGGATGGTGCAGGACTGGGAAGTGTTCAATCCTGTTGTACCTAGGTCACTATGAGTTAGAACTGATACAAAGGCACCTAACAACAACAACATGAGGTCAAAAAACCTCAAAAGGAAAAGTTAATTTAAAACAGACCTTGTATCTTGGGTCATTGCCTCTAAGACTGTCAAAACTAACTGCAAGTTTTCTCTGAAGTAAAATAAAATCCAATCATAGCTTCAAAGAATCTTCAAATATAAATTTCCAGGAAACATGAGATCACTATATAAAATTGTAAAACACACAGAGAAACATGACACCATAAATCAAAGTCAGCAGAGACAAGAGCCAGAATAATTAGACCACAAAATCTTCAGACATTGGAATTTTCTAAAATGGTATGTGTTTCAAGAAATGAGGAATGGAAATGTGAGAGAGGAACAGGAGACTATAAAAATAATCAGTGGATTTTCAAGAACAGAATAGGCAGAATTAAAAAAAAAAAAAGGATAATAAAGTATCCTCATGCTAATGAGAGAGGGGAGCCATTATGCCTAAAAACCAAAAAAACCAAACCCATTGCCGTCAAGTCGATTCTGACTCATAGTGACCCTATAGGACAGAGTAGGTCTGCCCCAAAGGGTTTCCAAGGAGCACCTGGTGGATTCGAACAATGGGCCTTTCGGTTAGCAGCCGTAGCTCTTAACCACTACTACACCAGGATTTCACATTATGCCTAAAGGAACACTTAAAAGGAAATGTTACGTAAAATTAGAGAGGGCTATTGCAGCTGTAGAGGGTTGTCTGAGAGAAACTGTAACTGTTGGTACAACAATGCAGCTGCTGCCAACCCACAACTCATTAAAGAGATAGCTGAGTGAATAAATACCCTGACCTCTCTCCTTCCACCCTCATATATTCTGCTGCACCTCTCATTGGCCAAATATACATAGAGGTTAGTGTCCCAGAACACAGAATAGAATGGAGGAGGGAGGATCTAGAGTGGCAAAAAGACAGTACCCAGCCCATGAGGCTAAGACACATTAAGGATAGAGTGAAAGGTCTAAAATTATGTGTAATCTCAGTTATAAAAGGAGAAAATAGAAAAACCAGGGAAAATCTAATATTCAAAGGTAAAATGGATGATAATTTAGAATTGTTGAAAGACACAAAATCTCAGATCTAAAATGTCAACCCAATATAAAAAAGAAAACTACAGCTAGACAATATCACAATGAAAGTTAAGAACACTAAAGACAATGAAGAGACCTTCAAATCAGTGAGAAAAAAAAAAAAGAAAGATTGCCTACCAAGGAAGGGCAATAAATTAATAACTAATTTCTCAATGGCAACAATGGAGCAATAAATTAGAAACAAAGCCTTTAATAAACTGTATAAATAACTACCCATATTTAATTATTCATCTAGCAAATCTATTTTTCAAAAAGTGCAAAATATGGACATTTTCAGATGAATAACATCTGAGGGTATTTAAAATCTCCTGATTAACTCCAGAGAAAATTTTAAAAGATGTACTTCAGGTAAAAGGAAAGTGATTTAAGATAAAAGGCCTGAGATGCAATAAAGAACAGTAAGCAATTAAACACGTGAATGTATCTAAACATAGAAATCAAAATCTCCAAGTTAGAAGTCATGAAAAAATGCAATGAACAAAGAAAAAAAAAATCTTAATTCAAAAGAAGGGAAGAAAAGAAAATTAAAAATTTCTGTAAATAGAAAGCACACGATAAGATAGTAGAAATAAATTCAAATTATTATCAGTAGATCAGATAAACGTAAATATAATGTCCAATTAAGAATTGGATTTAAAAAATCTGGATTTAAAAAATTCAATGACATACTCTTTCCAAGAGACATACCTTGAATACAAAAATCCAAAAAAATTGGCACTGAAGTATGGGAAATGATATTCCAGGCAATTACCTTATTTTTACCCAGATAACCTGCACCCTTTGTGTTTGTTTGCCAGCTGCACCCTTCCTCCTCTTCTCCTCCCAACCCAGAAGCAACCTCCCAAGTATTACCATGCCAGTTCTCTTCCACATGTTGCTGTTAAAAAAAAATTAGCATAATGCACTTATGAAAATGCCTTGCAGGGGGAGGTTACAGCTTGCAAACAAATGCAGAAGACACGAGTTATTTGTGTAAAAATATGGTCTACTAAGAGAACTCTTGCAACTGCATTATTATCAAATAAACAGATTTTAAGGCAAATAAACCAAAAAAAAAAAAAAAAAAAAACCAGGGCCATCGAGTGGATTCCGACTCGTAGCGACCCTATAGGCCAGAGTAGAACTGCCCCATAGAGTTTCCAAGGAGCGCCTGGCGATTTCGAACTGCCAACCCTTTGATTAGCAGCCATAGCACTTAACCACTAGCCACCAGTGTTTCCTTAAGGCAAATAGCATAATTATATCTTAAGGTCATTACTACGTAATGATAACAGTTTTATCAGTATGTTATAACTCCTATGTACCAAATAATATAGCCTCAAACTGCACAAAGCAAAAAAAAAAAAAAATGACAGAACTACAGGGAGAAACATACATTCACCATCATATTGTGGGATGTGTTTACACTTTAATTAATAGATAAAACAGAAACAAAAAATCATCAACATAGGAATAATACATATTCTTTTTGGAGCATGTATCAGTCTTTAAAGTCAAAAAAGAATACATTTTTCTAATAAGCAGAATAAACATGGCAGAAGGTGATAAGCACTAGGAAAAAAGAAAAATTTGAGCTGGGTAAGGGAAAGGGGGGAGAGCAAGAGTGTGGTGCAGGATTAGAATATTAGGAGAGAAAGTCAAAGTATATTGTTAAATGTGGTTATCAGTTTAGGCCTTATTGAAAGAGTAACATTTGAGCCAAGACGTGACCAAGGTCAAAGAATTTCAAAGGGAGGGCACAGCTAAAGTAACAGTTCAAGGCAGGAGCATATCCCGTATGTTTAAGTGGATTGATCCAAAGGAGAGGAAAAGGAGTTGAAGAGACGTTACAGACGGCAGATTACAAAGGGCCTCTTAGGCCATTGTGAGGACTTCAGCTTTTGCTCTGAGTGGAATGGGGAGTTGTAGGGGTCTTGGGAGCACTGTGGAGACAGGCTCTGACTCATGATTTAAAAAGATTCCTCTGGTTGCTGGATCGACATAGACGGTGGGGGAGCAAGGGTTGTAGCATAGAAGCTGTACATGCATGCTCTAATATTACATTAATAAAGAAAAAAAACATTGCCGATGAGTCGATTCCGACTCATAGCAACCCTATAGGACATGGTAGACCTGCCCCATAGAGTTTCCAAGGAGCTCCTGTTGGATTCGAACTGCCGACGTTTTCGTTAGCAGCCGAACTGTTAACCACTACACCACCTACATTAATGGGTGAAATATTTTACATAAACACAAAAGAAGCCAAAGGAAGAAAGTCAAAAAGAAAGAAAAGCAAATCCTTCTGGCTGCGTAGTAGGAAAGGAAAGAAAAATACGAGGTGGGAGTTCTAATGTGATTTTTTTTTTTTTTTTTTGTACCCTGTTATGTGATCCTTCTTGGTGACCTCACAATTTTTTTTTAAAGTGCAAGAAGATTTTTTAAGTGATCTTAGAATTAGCACAGAATTATGCAATGTCCATCTGAGGAGTTCAGGCTGTTAGGGTACTCACTCACTCTCAAATAAGAACTTGTTTCTTTTTTTCCCCAGAAACTTATTTTCTTAAATAAATGAGTCATCTTGACTCTTCTTCCCCCAGTACAAGATACAGCATTTTCTATTCTCTCATCTCAGTGTAGGTATTTTATGCTTTTAAAAATTTGAGAAATTATAAATATGATACTGATTCTAGAGTTTCCTTTTTTCTCATCATTAAGAGTCATAGCCATCAAACAGTACTCACATAATTTAACCCTAAAAGTTCATTTATTTGGAAAAAAAATAAAAGTTTATTGGGTATCTTCTGTGTGTCAGTGCCACACCATTGAAGTACCAAGTGTTTTTTACGTATTTTTCACATCAATGTTATCTTTACGTAATTATATTGGTTCAGTATAGGACAGTTTTCAAAAATTCTCGCCGTTCTTTAACTGATATATATCTTCTATATTGCCAGCTTTGTTCTTGCTCTTGAGAGTAAGGTAAACATCTTTTGAGTATTTTGGATGTACTGATTTTATTTCTTATTATGCCTCCTTTTGTTGTTGTTAGTTGCCGTTGAGTCCATTTGAACTCATGACAACCCCACGTGTGCAGAGTAGAACTGCTCCATAGGGTTTTCAAGGCTGTGACTTTTTGAAAGCAGATCAACTGGCCTGTCTTCTGAGGCACCTCTGGATGGATTCGAACCACCAACCTTTCAGCTAGTAGTCAAGTGCTTCTCTGTTTACCCCACCCAGGGACTCATGCCTTCTTTACATGTTTGCAATCCCTGCAAATAATTAATTTTTGTAAGCAACTGTTTCTGTTAATTTATTCACTCAGTGTATATAGTTTTAAGGAATTTATTTTCTGAATTACTCTGATTTTAAGAGCTTAATTGTAGTCTCGTGATTGAGACAATAAACGTATTTCTAAATCTTACATGTATATCAGTTGTTTTTGTATGAGCCTTCATAAGGGAAGCTTTCTGTTTAAGGAAAACCTTGTGCTGATTCATTTTGTTAATAAAAGAATATCTTACACAAAATGTGTAAGGGAGGAAAACACTAAAATCCATTAAAAGTAGGAGAGAAGAAAATCTGTTTAAAACTCGAGTTCTGTGGATAGCTTGAATTTTTTTCTGTTGCTGCCCGTTCTCATTAATTTCATAGATTTTTCACGTAACAGTTGCATACTAAAACATCTATAAAGAAATTATATACTATTCACATTCTAGCTCTGATTTGTCATTTAGGACTAGTAGACTGTAGATTTTCAGAAGCCCATAATGACACCTATCTATTTTGAATCCTATGCCTTTGAATAAAGGTGGGAATAATGTACCATCGTGTTTGCCATTTTCCTGAATGTGTAACATGGCAACGTAAGAATGCATTTCTCCTCTCTGTAACTATTACAGATCCTTGTACTTTTGGTAAAAAATTTCTGGCCTTAAAATGGAGCATTCTGATTCTTTTCCACTTAGCAACACCTCATTTACTTTTCTTTTCTGTTGAACATTTCACTCCTGTTCTAGCAGGAGTGAAAGAATAAGGTGTGGTTTCTCTTTACAATAATCTTATTTATCTTCGGTTTGTCCTTATTAACTACGTGCTCAACATATTTGGCTGAGATAATTGGGTACTGATTATTTTTGCACTGTCATTTGCAGTTCACACTGGATCTTTTAAAATACCTTTCAATGTCTATTGTATGCTTGTTGTTCATGTTTTCAGCATAGACCTGGCCTGGAGTTTGGTTCGTGATAATTCACATTCAACTTTTCCCCAAAAGAAAACATCAGCTCAGTGATAAACCAAGAGCACTTTCCACTGCTTCTTCAACTCTTTGCTTCTTTTTCTTGAATTCAAAACCATATAATGAATTCTGGAGCTCTGGGAGGTCACTTAGTTTTAGGGCTTTCTGAGGATAGATGGTCACAGGACGCGGCCCCCTTTTTTTTCTCTTTCCCCTGGCAGGAGTAGACTAGAAGTCACTATTTCCAACAATAATATAGCAGTCTTACCCTTCCTTTTTTCATATGCATATTTAGGCAATACTTTTATTTTTGGTGCCTATTTTATTTATTTCAGTTTTTCATAAATTATTTCTGTGGAATTTTAGACCTGTAGAAACATAAGTCAAAGTGACAAAAAGTAATACATATTCAGTATTTTAAAGTTTATTGAATATCTGTAACACATTTGGTGAGAATATAAAATTATAAGACACTAGAAGAAAGAAAATGCTCGCGTGATGTTTTTTATGCATGGTGACATAGTGAGATAAAGGGTCAAAGGACCAGCATTCAAGTCCTTACTTTGGCCTTCATGTGTTACCCAGTATATGTTATTTAACTGCTCAGACTTCCAGTTGCCTTATCTACAAATAAGGGTGGTATTAATACCTACTTCAGAATTGGCGTGAAAATGAAATAAATCATAAGAATTGTAGCACACTATATCAAAGCTCTCAAGTCATTTAGAATCTCTATGCACAAAGGCACCAGTGTTGGAATGGAGAATAATACTAGCCGGAAAACCACTGGTTACTCTTTTAAACTTCTAATAGGTGTAATAAGGAATAAGGAAGATTCAGAAGGCAAGCACTGGGTATAGTTTGAAGCTGTTGAGAAATGGTTTCGAGTTGTTGGAGAGCCCCAAGAGAATTCAGACTTAAAAATAGGCCTTCAAAAAACAAAAAAAAAAAAATAGGCCTTCAAGGATGGGTAAAATTTGGAATGGAAAAGAAGGATCTTCCAAGTGTTCCTGCCAGGAAGAAGTAGCCTTCATTCATCCGATCATTAAGTCAATTGTTAAATATTTATAGAGTGTTTGCCATAGACTAGGTATTGTGTGAAAAGATACCATGGAAAATAGAGTAGACTATGGAAAGAAAAAGATGTTTGATCTTTGTCATATGAAATACATTTTAATCTTTGGCTCTGGCAAATTAAAAGGCAGGTACGCTCTTTTCTTCAAGACTAATACAGGGAATTTTTAGATTTCATCAATATCGCATGGAGTTGTGCTTTGAAAAAAATACTCCTGTACATTTACTATAAATTTAAAAGCAGCAAATGCAACCATATTTCAGTACAATTATCTTACTAAGCTTCCCACTGATAAAGGCTAAAAAAAAAAAAAAAACACAACTCCTTGCCGTAGAGTTGATTCTGACTCATAGGACCCTATAGTGACCCTGTAGGTCGGAATAGAACTGACTCATAGAGTTTCCAAGGCTGTAATCCTTATGGAAGCAGACTGCCACTACTTACATTGATTGTCATTCTACATGTATGGGGTTGTTTTTATTTATAGGTATGTGATTTATTGCATCCAATTTTTTTTTAATTTTATTTTGCCTAAAATCAAATTTAAAGAAACTCAAAGAAATGCCACTTTGATTTTTTAAAAAAGTCTTGCATTTATTCAAGATTGTTTAATTAAAGATAGTGAATTATTAAAATACAATTGAAAAATTTACTTTCTTAGAAACTAGTAAGTCAAGGATCTTTACCCTTTGCAATTTATTTTATATCCACTTAACTGGAAAAAGAAAAAGTCCTTAAGGAGCCTACAGAACACAAAATAAAAAAAAAAAAAAAAAGGGCTTTCAAATTCTCAGCTCATTGCTTGTGCACTGAACTTCATTTAGAAGCTTATCTGAATTATCTATTTATCAGATAAGTCCATTCATCACTACATATCTCCATTTTGGGTTGGGTTCACAAAGTAGCAAATATAGTAATAAGTTCAGTGAGGGAGAAAAATATTACCTTAGTATCTTTGGTATCTTACAGACAAAACAAGTTGATCTTATTTTCATTTTTTAATTTTATTTGATCTCATAATTCAATAATTTTGCTTTCTTATCATCTTTACTGGTAGAGGCAAAGGGTTCTGCTGACAAAAGTTCTACTGGGTTTCATTCACACTGAAATGACAGCTCCCTTGCATCTCATTCCACCTTTATCATCCTATCCCCTACCCAGCAATGGAAATACAGGGTTGTCTACACCATTCCCACCACACATCTGTTATTTTGTCCTGCTGTGGCAGCTTGCTTCTTGCTACGATACTGAAAACTATTCCACTAGTATTTCAGATACCAGGGGGGTCACCCATAGTGGACAGGTTTCAACATATCTTCCAGACTATGCCAGACTAGAAAGAAAGTTCTCACAATCTACTTCCAAAGATTAGCCAGTGAAAATCTTATGGATCACAACAGAATATTGTCTGATATAATGCTGGGAGATGGGTCCCCTAGGTTGAAAGGCGCTCAAAATACACAACGGCTACAACAATGGACTCAGCATACCAACAATTGTGAATATGGTACAGGGCTGGCAATATTTCATTTTGTTGTACATAGGATTACCATGGGTCAGAACTGATGGCAACTAACAACAACAATAACTGACCCCACTCTCTGATATCTGGTCATGCTTTGTAGGTGATTGAGAGTGGGATGATAAGATGCTATTGTTGAGTACAAGGTGACAGCAAGGGGGCACCTATGTTGGGGTGAGAGGACAGCAGCAGTATTTGTAAGGCCATTAGTTTGACTACCTAGGTTACACCAGATGATCTCAGAAACATCTCTTTACTTATGGCAGGATCAGAAGATACAGATTTTTTTTTATTCACTGAAACAACAAATAGCTAATGGATGCCAGGAACTGTGTAAATTTCTTCAGATAAAGTGTGGAATAAAACCATCATTGTTCTTGCCTTCATGGAGTTTACAGTCCAAGAGAAAGGTGGATATTAAACAGAACTTTCAGACAACTAATAACCAAACCAAAACCTAGTGCCGTCGAGTCGATTTCGACTCATAGCGACCCTATAGGACAGAGTAGAACTGCCCCATAGAGTTTCCAAGGAGCGCCTGGCAGATTTGAACTGCAGACCCTTTGGTTAGCAACCATAGCACTTAACCACTATGCCACCAGGGTTTCCAGACAACTAATATATAATAGCAATTGTGAAAAGTGCTATGATAGAAAACCCAGGACACAGGGCAGAACCATATTTTGGGACATAATCAGATTAATGGAGAAAAAATTGAAGTTGTCAAAAATTTGATTCTACTTGGATCAACAATCAAGGTCCATGGGAGCAGCCATCAAGAAATCAAATAATGTATTGCACTGGATAAATCTGCTGCAAAGGATCTCTTTAAAGTTTTAAAAAGAAAGATGTCATTTTAATGACTAAACCAATTGAAAAGACCCAGACCATGGTCTTTTCAATTGCCTAATGTGCATGTGAAAGCCAATCTATGAAAAAGGAAGACAGAAGAAGAACTGATGCATTCAAATCGTAGTGTTGATGAAGAATATTGAATACACTATGGACTGCCAGAGAATGAACAAATTAGACTTAGAAGAAATACAATTAGAATGCTTCTTAGAAACAAGGATGGTGAGACTTTGGACATGTCATCAAGAAAGACCAATCTCTAGAAAAGGACATCATGTTTGGGTAAGCAGAGGGTCAACAAAAACAAGGGAATCCTTCGATTAGCAGGATTGACACAAATAACCACAACAAGGGACTTAAACATACCAATGATAATGAGGATGGCAAGGGACTAGGGCAATGTTTCATTTTGCTATATACAAAGTTGTGCTACATCAGAGCCAGCTCAACATCAACTAACAACAACAACTAGGTTAAGGAATCACTGACAATTCTTTCAAGAAACGATATTACAGTGAAGACTGGAAGGATAGTTAGGAGTCATTCAGGCAGAGTAGGAGAAAGACCATTCAAGGTAAAGGGAGGAGCATGTGTAAAGGTCCTGAATTAGGAAGGAGTTTCCAAAAAAAGCACTTAAATGTGCTAGAAAGAGCACCATAGTTAAAAACCATAGTTACATGTAAAAATATATTTCTGCAAAGAGGCTCCTAAGAGGTTATTTTGGGCTATTTCTACAATGAGAATTTAAGTTGTCTATTTGTCCACAAAAGACCCCCATAAGGAACACTTCTCAAACACTTGATTTCCCTGCTCTTATTTACTTCAATTTAGAGGCCTTCAGTGGAGAATTATGTTTTTACTAGATGCATACTAAATTAAAAAAAAAAAAAAATTACTAGTTTCTAGACATGCTGTGGTGCACCTGACCAAGCCATGGTGTTTTCGATCATCTTATATGCATGTGAAAGCTGGAGAATAAATAAGGAAGACCAAAGAAGAACTGATGCCTTTGAATTGTGATGTTGGCGAAGAATATTGAATATACCATGGACTTCCAAAAGAACAAATAAATCTGTCTTGGAAGAAGTACAACCAGAATGCTCCCTAAAAGCAAGAATGGTGAGACTACATCTCATGTACCTTGGACACATTATCAGAAGGGATCAGTCTCTGGAGAAGAACATTATGCTTGGTAAAGTAGAAGATCACAAAAAAGAGGAAAACCCTCAACGAGATGGATTGACACAGTGGCTGCAATAATGGGGTCAAGCATAACAATGATCATGAGGATGGTGCAAGACTGGGCAGTGTTTTGTTCTGTTGTACATAGGGTCGAGGAGCTGGAACAGACACCGTGGCGCCTAACAACAGACATGTTGTAATCTCCCATACAGCAGCCACTAGACACATGTGGATATTTAAGTTTAAATTTAAATAAATTAAAATTAACTATTTTTTTTTTTTAAGTTCTAATTCAGTTCCAAAGTCAAACCAGCCACGTTTCAATACGGCGATGCGGCTACTGTATTGGACAACACATATATGGACCATCTCAATCATTGCAGGAAGTTATATTGCACAGTCAATCCATGCAGGAGTTAGTAGCATGGGTTCTGGGGTCACACAGATCTGTCTTTTTTTTTTTTTTCACCTACATTGTGTGAATCCAAGCAAGTTACTTAACGTTACCGAGCCTCAAGTTAACCATGGAGAAAATAGAGATGACGTAGAAAATGTATATAAAGAACCTAACATAGCACCTGGCATATAATATTTATTTTCTCGCAAATACCTATTGCCTGATTAGGGTCTGTGCCCTGGAGCAGTTGAACCAATGGAACGTACTCCAAGTCAGAAAGAGAGAGAAAGTTTATTTAGGAGGTGACATCAATGGCAAGTCTGACAGCAATGCAGGCTGTCTTTATGGAGTCCCGAAAGGCAGTTTTACATTAGAGTTTGTAAATGGCTGTTACTAGGGTTAGAAGTATCTTTTTGGCACGTAGCCCACAGATGGCATGGCTGGATGAGTTATTCATTACAAGATAATTACAAGAGAATTTTTATCAGACTGAAGATATACATGCCAGACATCTGTGCTCTAATCTTCATGTGGGGGGTTGTAAGTCACAGGTGGCCAGACAGAAGAAAAACAAAGTCATTAACGAAAGTATGTGGAAAGAAGAAGGCAGGCAGGGGAAAAAAAAAAAAAAATTACAGGCTCATCACGGTATTAGTTATGTCAAGCTCTTGATCACCGTTTTGAGAAAGAGAAAACATGTTGTGGAGTATTAGGGGTCACATACCTGATACCTTTATTTTCTTAAGCCAACTCCTTTGTCCATTCATAAGTCAGTCATTCCTGTTCTTCCTGTTCATTCCAGTGTAAACCCATTTCAACCATATTTTCACTTCCTTCATTCATTAGGCCTCTGCCACATCTCCTTGGCGAGTCCTCAGTCCTAAATCAATCCAACCTTGTTCTCTGATCCAGACCTTATTGGAAGAAATCATTGCACTGTTGAGTTTTGCAGCTTTATAAATAAGCAGCTCCAGGGTCTTCTGGTGGACCTCCAGGCAACTTTGCAAGCCTTTTAATTGCACCTCCTTGGCTACTCTTCACTTTTTATAGTATCTGCCCTAACTGCAGTCTTTTCCCCAGGCCATCTGTACCCCAACTCTGTAATAATGGATGACTTTATCTCCTGGCATGAATAATTTTTATTTATAGGGGTTCCCAAATGTTAGTATCCAGACAAGTGTAAAGCTGCCTACTTAAAACCCCAAACCAACCTCACTGCCGTCAAGTAGATTCCTACTCATAGCAACCCTACAGGAGAGAGTAGAACTGCTGCATAGTGTTTTCAAGGAGTGCCTGGTGGATTCAAACTGCCAACCTTTTGGTTGGCAGCTGTAGCTCACCGTAGCTCTTAACCACTGTGCCACCAGGGCTCTGGCTACTTAAAAGCACCTGACAAATGTTAAATATTAGATAAATCTGTTGCAAAAGATCTCTTTAAAGTTTTAAAAAACAAAGATGCCACTTAGAAAGCTAAATATATATATGTATGTATATATTTAACATTAATCAGATGCTTTAAGCAACCACACACACTTGGGTATGAACCTAGCCTACTAAATAAGAATCTTTAGTACTGGGAATCAGTGCTTCTGGTTTGCTTAAAGTTCTTCAGGTGATTTTGAGGCCTAGCGAAGTTTGGGAGACATGACCAAGGTGGTTGTAGACAATTTTTACTCATAACTTTGATTGCTGCTTCATGCCATTAGATATTCATCTGGCTGCCACCATTTCTTCCCAGCAGTTGAACATGTAAACTGTACTTTTCAGAGCTCTTCAATGAGTTGCCTGTGGTCATCACACTTAATCTCTCCTTGCTGGAACTGTTAACACACTGCCACTGGTGGCTTGCCAAGCTCGAGAGAGCTAGATGGCTCCTTTGCTGTGTCCTGGCTGGGCTCCATGACTTTATTCCTGGGCATTTTGTCTGACCATTTAATGCAAACTGTAGATCACAGATGACACTCATGGAAGGGTTCAAGAAGCCAGAGTGTAATCTCAGAAAGATGGAAGTCTCATAGTTAGTTACATAATAGTTTGAACATGAAAATTGTTTTGTAAAACTCTTAACTTGTTTAAGTGTGTTTACCAGTGATCAAAGCATTTAGCATACTAAAGAGAAAAAAAAAAGACTTTTAAATGCTGTTTTTAATTTTTTCATCTATTAGTGTATCATTAATATAATTTATAGTGATATCTAGGGGCCCAGTTATCATTTTGACAGGTCTCAAAAATCTTAAAAGGACACTGAGAGAAGCAAACATTTTAGCCACAATAGCTAAATCATCATTAATCAATATGGAATCCACAGATCAACATATATATATACATAATAAAAAAAATACATAATATGTTATATTTAATAAGAAATTTACTAAAACCTTCCCGAAATCATTCTTTAAGAGGCAGAGTGGGAGTTGAGCCCAAGAAGTCTGATTCCAGAACCCTGGTTCGTTACCATCCAGCCATCTGACATTGCTAACATTGCATAATCTCCTGTATGTCTGCTTGTTAATGTTCCCAGAATGCAACCTTTGGGTACAATGATACCTGGGTGATTGACTTGAGGATCTTTGATGCAATGGCAGCGAGTTGAGT
This sequence comes from Loxodonta africana, assembly GCF_030014295.1. Lineage (NCBI taxonomy): Eukaryota > Metazoa > Chordata > Mammalia > Proboscidea > Elephantidae > Loxodonta > Loxodonta africana. Next base: position 110,931,569 of record NC_087344.1, read on the forward strand.
GAAACTTTTCCAGAGCCCTGGAAGTACTTTCTGTCTTTCAGTTTTTCTGACATAAACATAACTTCAAGCATAGTTTCATGGGTATCAACTAGATTATTTTTATTTTCACACATTAGAGATATAAAAGGAAAAATAATAATTCATCAAAGAAGGAGGTTTACATAGATTTCTAAGCAGGATATGTTGTCATTCCTCATCAGAGTGTAATCATGATGAGTAAAATTGGTTTTTAAAATTACATCACAATTTTATGGAGATTTTTGCATTTGCAGCATATGTTTGTTGTATTTTACTATCTGAGTTTGTAAAAAAATCGGTAGATCGCCAGGCCTTTCTTCTGAGGTGCCTCTGGGTGGATTCTAACAGCTAACCTTTGAGTTAATAGGCAAATGGTTAACTGTTTGCACCACCTATGTACTCCCTAAGCTTGTATGTACTAGTGAATAATGATAAGTTCATGTAACTTGTTATTAGATCATTATGGAAATCCATACATTTGCTGCAATACATAACCAATTGCACATTGAATTAACTCGAGTCAGAGATTAGAAACTTTGATTTAATTTACTTGCTTATGGCTAAGGCTCATAGTGAAACTGCAGAGATGGGTCTGTAAGCTTAATTTTTCCCTATGTATGTTGTTAAAGCAAATTATGTCTTAAAAGTTTTCAGGTTCCTATTTATTGCCCTGTCATTGTATGGTCATAATGTCAAGAGAAGTAACTCACACTTGAACTTCAAGTGAAACCAAGGTTCAAATTATCGTTGCACATTGAGAAATATTTTCTTACACTTTATATAAAATAGGCATGGTTGTATAAACATTCACACACACAGAGCACCCCCTGCATACAAAAGGATTGTTTTCAGGAAGTATATTTAAAGAGTGCTTTTAATAACCATTGACAGCTTCCCACAGAAGTAATGTTATGTTACAGAGCTAGTAAATACGTTGTTTATCTCATATTTCATACCATTCTAAATATTGTTTTTATGGGATCATCCTTTCCCAATTTCTTCTCCAGACACCAGAAGCAATCTTATGTACCAGCAGCCCTAGGAGACCCTCCCCTACCATCGTCCTTAACAACCATACCCTATTCAATAATAATGCCATCAACCAGAACTGTTATCAAAACCAGCAAAATCCTATCAGCATAAATACGTATGTCTTAAAAAAAAGAAGTTTATATTTTCAAAATGATAAATCAATATCATGGTTATGTTCTGAATTTTCAAACCCTGATCATTCAATATATAATTTTAATGCTATGGAAATTACTAGAGCATGCATTGGTGAAGTAAAATAATAAAGTTTATTGAAAACAGAAAATATTGACAACAAAGTACGTGCTGTTAAATATGTCGTAAGTTGCGTTTGATGAGTTTGTTAGTATTTTCATGTTGTTATCATTGGTTATGTTACTTGACATTGAAAAATGCAGTTTATTTTAACCACTTTTTACAAGTCACAAGTATTAGAATTAGAAATTCTCTCCCAGTATGCTCTTTCTTTCTAAATGATTATCTGATTTTTGATAAATTTGTTTGCTTTACAAGTAATTACTCTTTAGTTAATAGGTCTCTAATTGGAGACTTCGTATGAGTTTCAGCCCCATGGTATTTTTAATTTTTTAAAAATTGGAATACTTTGGAAAAGCCAAGCACTCTTCAGTTTACCACAGTCCCTGCCACTCCCTACTACCTTACTCCCTGCCACTACACTTAATTGTGTTGTCTACCACTCCACTTTAGATACTTGGGCCTGTAACTCCTGACTTAGCCCATTTAACTTGTCCACATTGATAAAGATTTGGATGTTAAAATACACTTTTATTTTCTTTTATAGGATGGAGAACCTAATAAGGGGAAGGAATCCCCCACAATACCAGAGAAGTCCTTGTAAAGACGTTCGTGCAGCACTTCGGAAGAGGCCTGACGAGGAGTGTAAGTATGTTTAAAAAAGCTTAGCTGAGTTCTAGATAGCTTTTGGTGAGTAATGTTGTAAAACTAAAGGGTTAACCTTTAAGTGCTTAGTCAAATGATATGTACTCAATAAATATTTATTGAATAGGATTGAACTGAGCATTCCTCTGGGAATTCAAGATGCTCTACGGCAAACTGGGTTCTGTGTTCAAATTAGATTGGAAAAGGTCGTGTAAAATCTACCAAATCTTTCTTAGATACTTATATTGTGCGTATCAATGGTCCTGAGAAGTCTTGAAATTAAAAAAAAATTTGAAATGTGTCTAAAGTCAACATATTCCTTTTTTACTTGACCACTGTGCTTTTTAACATTTGTTTTGTAACTGAGCACTCTTTGCAGACCACTGCGTTAGACTAAAAAATAAAAATCTGGGGGTAAAAATAAATCCATGGGTCAAACTGAAACATTTGATTTGATTGAATTTAGGAAAAACTTTTGGAAGATGGGAGCCATGTATCCCATTATCAAATCTTCAAATTATTAAATGTTAGTATATTATAATTTTCCTGTGGATATTTTAATATTTCTAGTCTGTAGCATTTAGTAAATTGTTTGAGACTTTTGACATAATGCTTGCATACTAAGTTTATAAAATGACCCATAATAATAACTTTCTGCACAGTGTTTGCATGTAATGACTTTCAGGGAAATAAATCACATTCCGGTATGACAAAAATTTATCTAAAATACGCCCTTTTGTAAGAAGTTACATTTCATAAGAATGGAGCTAATGTATCATGTTCACTGACCTATACAGTTTAGTAGACTTTTAAGATTATATTGGCATTTTAAATTAGCTTAAAATATACTGTTCTGGGTAAAGATGAAATATATTGAAGCTGGGCATACTCACGGCAAGTCGAGTGTTTTATTATAAAGTCAATATATAATTTTATTGGGCTGACATCTATGCCATTCAGTATAGTGTTAGTCTCTTTTAAGTGGTGAATTTATAGCTTCTAACATTACAAACAATACCTAATTAAAATTTGATTTAAAAAAGCTCATGAATATCTTAAAACAAAAACCATATGCACAATACAAACTCTTGTATAAAAGTATAGCTTATTTTTCTTCTCTATGGTGGTTTAACACAGTCAGCTTAGTCTTTGGCATGTTCTGCAGTTTTTATTTAAAAACGTAGAAGAGTCTTTTGTGGATAATAAACCCACAGGTGATTCTCACTGAGTTGGCATTTAAAGTGTAAAAATGTTTTCTTCAGGGCTCTTGTACTAGTTGGTTTATGGCCAAACTATGATCCATGGTCCAAATCCAACCTGACACCTATTTTGGGAAATAAAATGTTATTGAAACACAGCCACCACCCATTTGTCTGTGGCTTCTTTTGCACTACAAAGGAAGAGTTGAGTAGTTACGACGGCGACCATATGGCCTGCAAAGTAAAAATATTTACCATCTGGTTCTTTATAGGAAAAAAAATAATTCTAATACCTGGTCTGGGCCAATAGGTCTCCAAGTGTGGTCCCCATACAAGCAGCATCAACATCACCAGGGAACTTGTTAAAAATGCAAAATCTACGGTTGCAATACACACCTAAACTACTGACTTGAAAATTCTAAGCTACAAGCAATCTGTGTTTTAACAAGCCCTTGTGGAGATTCAGATGCAAGCTCATGTTTGAAAACTAGTGGACCGGGTCAAATGATTGACTGCAGATGATGTTAAATCATCAGCAATACAAAAGAGAGATGATGATAGGCATATTTCAGAGTTAAATGTTATTGTCATCAAAAGTGAAGTACCTAATGTAACTGTTGCTTGTGGTGTAAGACCTCATCAGTTGGAATGTGGCACTCAGAGCAATTTTTTTTTTTTAATTGTACTTTGGAAACCCTGGTGGCATAGTGGTTAAGAGCTAAGGCTGCTAACTAATAGGTTGGCAATTCGAATCCACCAGGCGCTCCTTGGAAATTCTATGGGGCAGCTCTACTCTATCCTATAGGGTCACTATGAGTCAGAATCAACTGGATGGCAAAGGGTTTTTTTTTTTTTTTTTAGATGAAGTTTTATAGAGCAAACTAGCTTCTCTTTAAACAGTTAGTGCACGTATTGTTTTATGACATTGGTTAACAACCCCACGACACGTCAACATTCTCCCTTCTCGACCTTGGGTTCTCTATTACCAGCTATCCTGTCCCCTCCTGCCTTCTATTCCATTCCCCCTTGCCGGTGTGCCCCTTTAGTCTCATTTTGTTTTATGGTCCTGTCTAATCTTTGGCTGAAGGGTGAACCTCAGGAGTGACTTCATTACGGAGCTAAAAGGGTGTCCAGGGGTCATACTCTCAGGGTTTCTCCAGTCTGTCAGGCCAGTCTGTTTTTTTTGTGAGTTAGAACTTTGTTCTACATTTTTCTCCAGCTCTGTCCAGGACTCTCTATTGTCATCCCTGTCAGAGCAGTCAGTGGTGGTAACCAGGCACCATCTAGTTGTACTGGACTCAGTCCACTGGAAGCCGTGGTAGACGTGGTTCATTTTTCCTTTGGCCTAATCTTTTCCTTGTATCTTTAGTTTTCTTCAGTCTCCATTGCCCCCGAAGGGGTGAGACCAGTAGAGAATCTTAGATGGCCACTCATAGGCTTTTAATACCCGAGACACTACTTGCCAAAGTAGAACGTAGAACATTTTCTTTATAAACCATGTTATGCCAGTTGAGTTAAATATTCCACAAGACCATGGTCCCCACAGCCTAGCAATTTGGTCCCTCAGGGAATTTGGATGTATCTATGGAGCTTCCTTGACCTTACCTTGTACAAGTTGCTCTGGGTTCCCCAGTATTTTTTACTATCTTATCCATCACCAAAGTTGCCACTTATCTATTGTCTATTTAGTGTTTTTCCATCCCTCCTCCCACCCCGTAACCATCAAAGATTATTTCTTTTTGTGTGTAAACCTTTTCATGAATTTTTATAGTAGTGGTCTGATACAATATTTGCTCTTTTGTGATTAATTTATTTCACTCAGCATAATGCCCTCCAGATTCATCCATGTTATGAGATGCTTCACAGATTCATCACTGATCTTTAGCATTGCGTAGTACTCCATTGTGTGTATGTACCATAGTTTGTTTATCCGTTCATCTGTTGATGGGTATCTAGGTTGTTTCCATCTTTCTGCTATTGTGAACAATGTTGCAATGAACATGGGTGTGCATATGTCTATTCATGTGATGACTCTTATTTCTCTAAAATATATTCCTAGGTGTGGGATTGCTGGATCATATGGTATTTCTATTTCTAGCTTTCTAAGGAAGCGCCGTATCATTTTCCAAAATGATTGTATCATTTTGCATTCCCACCAGCAGCGCATAAGATTTGTAATCTCCCTGCAGCCTCTCCAACATTTGTTATTTTCTGTTTTTTTTTTTTTTTTTGATTCACACCAGGAATGCTGGGGTGAGATGGTATCTCATTGTGGTTTTGATTTGCATTTCTCTAATGGCTAGTGATAGTGAGCCTTTCCTCGTGTGTCTCTTATCCACTTGAATGTCTTCTTTGGTGAAGTGTCTGTTCATTTCCTTTGCCCGTTTTTTAATTGGATTATTTGTCTTTTTGTTGTAGAGGTGTTGGACTTTCCTGTAGATTTTAGAGATTAGACCTCTGTCGGATTTGTCATAGCCAATTTTTTTTTCCCAGTCTGTAGGTTCTCTTTTTACTCTTTTAGTGAAGTCTTTTGATGAGCATAAGTTTTTAAAAGATCTGGCTTAAAAAGCTTATATTCTGGAGTTTGTGTGTTGTTAGTTATGGTTTGTATCCTGTTAAAGTTAGAGCAATTTTTGAAATGTCACCACAGGAACTCAGCTAGAGTGACTATGTTATTGAGCATGGATAGACATAATGAGAAGTCTATAAAATTTTATTCCCTTCAAGAGAGGTCTTCATTATCCCTTCTTAGTGTAATAAGCAATCCTGCAGGTCCTGTTAGAGACGAATGTTAATTCCCTGAGAAAGAAACCATCTTTTTATAATGGCAACAACATACCATGGTTAAGACCATTAACTTTAGAGTCACATAAAAAAAAAAACATAGGAGGGTTTATTCTCTAGTGTGATACTTACAAGCTGCAGGACCCTGGGTAATTTTTTTTTTTTTTTTATCTAAGCCTCAGTTTCCTTGTCTTTAAAATGACGATAATGATAAAGCCTATCTTGTAGGGTAGTTTTGATAATTAAGAAAGATATTTACGTTAGGTACTTGGTACTTGGGATATAGAAAATTTTCTCTCTATTCTCTTTTTCCACTTGTTATTATTGTTCTTATTACAGATTAACTTTTTTTTTTTTAAGGAAAATAAGGCATTTTTTGATATCAGAAATCCTGATCCATAAAAATTACTACCAATATTTTTAGACATAATAATTTATAGAAAGGCACAAGTTGAAAAAAATGACATAAAACTGAAACTATTGCAGCATTGTTAGACAGTAATTTGTCTAATAAAATGGCATAGTTCTGCAAATTCAATATGATTCTACAAATCCAGTATGAAACCTTGACCAAGACTTCTTTGTCAGCTCCCATGGAAAATGCCCACCTTAGAAATCTGTCATATGAAGCCAAATGGTAGTGGCTTCCCTCTACTGACTGAGAAATGAAATGAATAGTGGACCTTGGATCAGGCCATAAGATCTTCTGTATTCACGGAGAGTCCCTCTCTCATCTGGAGATATAAACTGAAATTAGTGCAGCATTGTTAGACAGTAATTTGTCTAATACAATATCATAGTTCTACAAATTCAATATGATTATACAGATGTAGTATGAAACCTTTACCAAGACTTCTTTGTCAACTCCCACGGAATGCATCCACCTTAGAAAACCATCATAGATACAGGAAGGTTTTGCTAAATAGTATAGTTCATACTGCTCTATTTTATAATCTTTTATCCTCTTTTACAATATTTTCAATGTTAAGGTCAACATTAGGTCACCAGACAGAGTTCTTAGCCAGTTCTTTCATGTGAATTGTTTCTAGCTGTGCTGCATCAAGCACAGCTAAGCAAACTTTCAGTATAAAGAAGTTGATTCTTCTAAAAGACATACTTTTAAACATGCTCAAGTCACTCTCCACTAAAAAACAAAACAAAAACTTTTTCCTGAAGACTACAGCCCCATTAGCTATAGCTCTACGTTCTTGTTTTATTCCCAGGCAAGCTTCCTGAAAGAGTCATTTATATTTGCTCGATTTACTTACCTCCCACTCACTCTTTCAACTCATCCAGTCTGACTCCTAACCAATCACTCTTCTGCAACAGCTTTCATTCACATCACCAATAATCTCTCTATGTTGCTGTATTTGTTTTCTATTTCTATGTAACAAATTACTACAAAAAGTGGTGGCTTGAAACAATACATATTTACTATCTCACAGTGTCCATGCGTCAGGAGTTGAGGTAGGACTTAGCTTGGTTCCCTGCATCAGGCTGCAGTCCACCAGGCTACAGTCTAATCAGAGGAAGGAAGGAGGGAAGGAATGAAGAAATAAAGGCACAAGGAAGGAAGGTACAAAGAAAAGAAGAAACAAAAGAACCAAGGAAGAAAATTCTCGAACAAGATGTTATAGACTGGCTATTCCCCCTTTAAATGAAAGTAAACATCCTGAAAATTATTCAACAGATAATGATAAAACGACTCTGAAAGCTTGAAAGAAAGTAGACTGTCTGGGACTTCAGGTCTTGAGGAAAGACAATATGGTATGTTCCCTGGGTTTTCTTTTTACTTCTTATAAGAGGTTTGCAACCCAGAAATACAACAGGAATAGATACAAGTAAAAAACAAAAAGCAAGAAATGCCTGCTTTCTCATCCAAAGGACTAGGAAAGGGGAAGCCTAACAGAGACCTAGTAAAGAGTTTCAATACCCAATCCAGTCCAGCAGGTAGATTGATCCACCAGCAGAGAACAGCAGGGCCCCAGGCCATATCAGTCCCTGTCCCCCACCTCCCATCCCCTGCAACCCCACCACAACTTTCCCTGGTGGGTAGACTAATCTAGTGGCAATGGCAGCAATGGTAATATTCTGTTTCTCCCTACTATCCACTGAGTAGCATAAGAAGGCCCATGATCAGTAGTTCCTGCTCCTACCCAGAAGGTAAGCCAGCAACATCAGGCCCCAGGAAGTGCCTTCCACCTTGGAAGATGGCACCAGAAGGCTTTGAGCAAGAACCCCAGCAGTGCCAGAAGAATAAAAGAGACCAGAATAGTGTTCCAAGGGCTCCAAAAATTAGACTGTCATTAAAACTAAAGCTCAAAAAAGTTGGCCATAACCTACACACTAAATCTAACAGGAAAAACACATTGCCATAAAGTCATGTCTAACTCATAGTGACCCCATAGGACAGAGTAGAACTGCCCCATAGGGTTTCCAAGGAGCTGCTGGTGGATTCGAACTGTCAACCATTTGGTTAGCAGCCTGAGCTCTTAACCACTGTGCCACCAGGGCCCCAAACAGGAAAAGTGCCCATTAAAATAGAAAATTTAAATACAATCAAGAGTCTCTTAAAATAATAATGGAAATGTCCGAGATACAACTGAAAATAATTATCATACCGAGAACCAAGAATACCATATTATGAATGAGAAAAGACCATCAGTTCACACCAATACCAAAATGAATTAGACGTTGGAATTATCTGACAAGGAAATTAAAACAGATGTCATATAAATGCTTAAAAAAAATTAGAAGTTCTCTTGAAACAAATGAAAAAATAGAAAATCTCCCTATATAAATATGTTATAAAAGAGAACCAAACGGAAATTTTATAATTGAAAAATACAATAATCAAAATAAAACTCATTGGGCAGGTTCAGTGGCAGAATATAAATGAAAGAGGATAAATAAATGAACTTGAAGACAGAGCAATAGAATTTACTAAGTGTGAACAACAAAGTGAATATGTACTAAACAAAAATGAACAGAACCTCTTGGATCTGTAAAATAGCAGAATATTTAATATTTGTATATCAGATTTCCAGAAGGAGAGGACAAAGAGCATGGGATTTAAAAAGTGTTCAAAGTGATGGCTGAAAACTTCTCAAAAATTGTCAAAAGACATAAATCTGCAAATTTGAGAAGCTGGGTATCATGGATTGAATCATGTCCCCCCAAAAATGTGTATATTAACTTGGTTAGGCCATGATTCCCAGTAGTGTGTGGTTGTCTGCCATTTTGTGATTGTAATTTTATGTTTAGAGGATTAGGATGGGATTATAACACCATCCTTACTCAGATCACCTCCCTGATCCAATGTGAGGGCAGTTTTCCTGGGATGTGGCCTGCACCACCTTTTATCTCTCAAGAGATAAAAAGGAAAGTGAAGCAAGTAGAGAGTAGAAGACCTCATACCACCAAGAAAGCAGCACCAGGAGCAGAGTACATCCTTTGGACCCAGGCTCCCTGTGCCTGAGAAGCTCCTCCACCAGAGGAAGACTAAGAACAAGGACCTTCCTCCAGAGCCGACAGAGAGAGAAAGCCTTCCACTCGGGCCAACACCCTCAATTTGGACTTGTAACCTACTAGACTGTGAGAAAATAAATTTCTCTTTGTTAAAGCCATCCACATGTGGTATTTCTGTTATAGCTGCACTAGATAACTAAGACACTTAGTGAACCTCAACTAAGATAAACTAAGAAAAAAAAATTCACACCAAGACATATAGTAATTAAACTTACGAAAACTAAAGACAAAAATCTTTAGAACAGGTAGAAAGAACACCAATTTGAAAAATTTTTTATCTGAAATCATAGAAGCCAGAGTAAATGACAACACATTTTTCAAGTGTTATAAGAAATGTCAACCAAGAAACCTATATCCAATGAAATAATTTTTAAGGAAAAATAGACATTCTCAGATAAAAGGAAACTGAGAAAATTTGTTGCTAGCAGACCTACCCCTAAAGAATGGCTAAACAAAACTCTCCAAACACAAAGGAAATGATAACAGAAAAAGTTTTGGACCTTCAGAAAGGAAAGAATAACGTAAAATGGATGAAAATACAACTAAACATATTTTGTGGTTGAAGCAAATATAACATTTTCTGATGTGGCACTCTGTATATAGAGAGAATAATGAGACAATTATATTTTAAAAATGGAGAGGGAAAAGGGACTTAAATGAACGTCAGGTTTCTATATTTCAATAGGAGTGGTAAAGCATTGATAGCAGTAGACTGTGATAAGCTACATATGTATATGGAAATACCTATAGCAGCCACTAGGAGTCCTTGGGTGGCACGAATGGCTAAACACTCAGCTGCTAACTGAAAAATTGGCAGTTCAAATGCACCCAGAGGTGCCTCAGAAAACAGGCTTGGTAGTCTGCTTTCTGAAAGATCACAGTCATCAAAGCTCTATGGAGTAGTTCTGCTCTGCACACGTGGAGTCTCCATGAGTTGGAATTGACTCAAAAGCAACTACAACAACAATAAGAGCAACCAATAAGAAAATTATATAAAGTTATATACTCAAGAACATTATACATAAATCAAAATGGAGCTGGAAAAAAAATGTGCGAGTAAGGAAGGCAAGAAAAACTAAGGAACAAACAGAAAATAAATAATAAAATGGAAAACATAGGCTCCAACATATTGATAACTATATAAAATGTAAATGCTGTAGATACCCCAATTAAAAGGCACAAATTGTCAGATTGGATACAAAAGCAAGACCCAACTATATAGTCCTTAAAATATAAGTATACCAGAAAGGCTAAATACAAGAAAATGGAAAAGTATATATCATGCTAACACTATTTAAATGAAATCAGAAGTGACTATATTGATATCAGAAAAAAAAAAGATTTCAGACAGAAACATATTACTTGGAATAAAGAAGTTCATTTCATAATGATAATGGGGTCATTACACTCAGAGGACATATAATCCCAAATGTTTATGGCCTCAATTATAAAGTTTCAAAATACATGTACCAAAAATTGATAGAATAGCAAGAAAAAAAAAAAAAAAGGAAGAAAAATCCACAAGTATAGTTGGAATTTTAATACTCTTCTTTCAAAAATTAATATAATGCATAGGGAAAAATCAGCAAGGATGTAGTAGACTTGAACAACACTTTCAACCAATTTGACCAGATTGACATTTATAGGACTCTCCACATAACAATAGCAGAATACAGTCAAGTGCACACAGAAAATTTATTAAGATAGACCACATTCTGGACAATAAAATAAGACTCATTAAAGGGATTCAAGTCTCGCAAAGTATGTTCTATGAGCACATTAGTATTAAAATAGAATTCAGCAATAGAATGGTATCTGAAAAAAAAATTTAGAAATTAAGTAATACTCTTCTAAATAAACAGTGGACCAAAAAACAGTTCAAAATGAATTTTAGAACTTACCTAATTAACATAAAAACAAACTATATCAGAATTCATGGGACATGACTAAAGTAGTAATTTGGATGAAAAATATAAATAACTGACATATTAGAAAAGAAGAAAGGTCTCACCCCAATGACCTTAGCTTCCACTTTAAGAAATTAACTAAAGAAGAGCAAATTAAACTTAATAAGTAGAAGGATGTAATAAATATCAAAGTAGAAATCAGTTACATAAAAAGGAAAAACAATAGGTAAAGTCTATGAAACCAAAAGGTGTTTTTTTTAGAAGATCAAAAAAAAAAAATGGATAAACCTATAGCCAGATAAATTAGGAAAAAAGACAAAAATGAACATCAGGAATGAAAAAGTAACATCACTAGGTATTGTACAGCTATTAAAAGCATAATAGGAGTCTATTGCTAACAACTTCAAGAGCCCTTGGGGGACACAAATGACTAAGCACTGGAATACTAACTGAAAGGTTGGTAATTCAAACCCACCCAAAGATGCATCGAAAGACAGGCCTGGCAGTCTGCTTCTGAGATGTCACAGCCTTTAAAACGCTGTGGAGCAGTTCTACTCTGTACTCATAGTGTTGCCATGAATTGGAATAGACTCAGCAGCAACTATTAACAACTGACAACTCTATTATATTAAAAATCTTAGATGGAATAAACAAGTTCCTTGAATGACACAAACTACCAAAGTTTACTCAACAACAAATAGATAACCTAAATAGCTCTATATCTATTAAAGAAATTGATTTTGTAGTTAAAATCCTTCCCAGAAAGAAAATTTTAGGCCCAAATGGCTTCACAGTGAATTCAAACATTTCAGGAATAAATACACATATACCTAATTAGTACTATTCATCACCCCAAACAGATATCCATCACTCCAAAAAGTTATTCATCACCTCAAACAGTGCCCCTTAAGCAATAACTCACAGTTCTTCTCCCCCAATCCCTGGTTACCACTAATAAACATTGATCACTATGCATTTGTCTATTCTAGATATTTCGTGTAAGTGGGTCATACAATATTTGTCCCTTTGTGTCTGACTTATTTCACTCAGTGTAATATTTTGAAGGTTCATTCATGTCATAGCATGTATCAGAACTTCATTTTTCTTTATGCCTGAATAATATTGCATTGTATGAATGTGCCACATTTTGTTCATCTATTTATCTGTTGATGAACATATGTTGTTTCCACGTTTTGGCTTTTGTGAATAATGCTGCAATGAGCATTGATGCTTGAGTCCCTCCCTACTTGCAAGTTATCTGGGAATATACCTAACAGTGGAATTGCTGGTCACGTGGTAATTCTGTATTTAACTTTTTGGGGATCTAATATCCATTCCTGATAAAAACATTCGGCAAACTGGCAATAGAATCAAACTTCCTTGTCTTGATATGGGGCAATGTCTTAGTCATCTAGTGCTGCTATAACAAATAAAAGGATGGTTTTAACAAAGACAGATTTATTTCTTCACAGTAAAAAGTAGGCTAAAAATCCAAATTCAGGGCATCAGCTCCAGGGGAAGGCCTTTTCTCTCCACCAGCCTTCTCATCAATCTTCCCCTTGGACTAGGAGCTTCTATGTGCAAGGAACCCTGGTTTGGTCCAAAGAAAGTGCTCTGCTCCTGGCACTGCTTTCTTGGTTGTATGAGGTCCCCCTGTCTCTCTGCTCGCTTCTTTCTTTTATATCTCAGGAGATTGCCTCAAGACACAATCCAATCTTGTAGATTGAATCCTGCCTCACTAACACAACTGCTGTCCATCCTCCCTTAACGTCACAGAGGCAGGATTTACAACATATAGGGAAATCAGACAATACCGGGAATTATGGCCCAGCCAAGCTGATACATTTTGGGGGGGGGACATAATTCAATCCATGACAGGCAACTAAGTTGCTCTGTAGTTGATTCCAACTCATAGCCATACCATGTATGTTAGAGAAAAACTGTGCTCCATATGGTTTTCAATGGCTGATTTTTTGATAGTATACTGCCAGGCCTTTCTTTCCAGGCACCTCTAGTTGAACTCAAACCTCCAACCATTCTATTAGCAGCCGAATTAACTAGACACACATGATGTTACCATTAGTGGGAATGGACCCCATGGCAACAGGTGTTCATTAAAAATCTACAGCTGGTGTATTTAATGTTGAAAGAAAGAATGTTTTTCCTCCAAAGTGAATACCAAGACAAGGCTTTTTGCTTTATCACTTATATTCAATGTAGCTTTGAGAATTCCAGCCGTTGCAGTTAGGCAAGGAAAAAAAAAAAAAAAAAAGCAACCAGTTTGAAAAAGAACTAAAGCCATTTATTTGCAGATGATGTGATCTTCTATGGTGACAATCCTCTGAAATCTACAAAAAAAATACCAAAATTAACAAGTGACATTAGCAAGGGCACAGAATACAAGATCAATACAAAATAAATCATTTTGATATATACTTGTGATCAATAATTGGAAGCAAAAAAATTTAAATACTATTTACAACAACATAAAAAATAGTAAATGCTTAAGGATAAATGTGACAAAAGATGTGAAATATCTGTAAAGTAAAAACTATAAAATATTGCTCAGAGAAACTACAAACAGATGATATATTGTGTTGATAGGGCGGAAGATTCATTAAAATGCAAGTTCTCCAAAAAATGACTATAGGTTTAACACAATTCCAATCAAAATCACAGTAGACTTTTTTAAAAATAGATATTGACAAGCTGAACCTAAAATTTCTATGGAAATGCAAAGACATGTAATAACAAAAAAAAAATTTTTTTAAAAGAACAAACAGGGTTAACATTAGTTGATTTGAAGACAGTCATAAAGACAATATGGTATAGGTGTAAATATGTGTAATTAGATCAACAGAGTCCACAAATAGACGCACACATATATGAACAACTGACTTTTGACAATGGTGTTAAGGGGACTTGGTGGAGAAATGAGCGGCTTTTCAACCAGTGGTTCTGGAAAAACTGGATATCCCTATGCAAACAAAGAAAAGGAACTTTAATTAATACATTATACCACATACAAATATTAGCTTAAGATGGACCAGGAATTTAAATGCAAAACCTAAACTATAAAACTTCTTGAAAAATACTTAGTATTTTTGCCATGCTGTTTAGGCAAAGATTTCTTTTACATGATATCACAATCCACGCAAGAACAAATGAATAAATTGTTCAATTTAAAATTTATGCTCGTCAAAAGACACTGTTAAAGAATGAAAAGACAAGTCACATACTAGGAGAAAACTTTTCAAAGCATATATCTGACAAAGGACTTATGACCGAATGTATAAAGAACTCCAAAAATCAGTAGTAAGAAAACAAACAACCCAATAAAACACGGGCTGAAGATTTGAACAGACTCTTCACCAGAGAATATATGTGAATGGCAAATAAGTACACAAAAGATGCTAAACATGATTAGTCATTAGGGAAATGCAAGTTAAAACTTCATCGTAATGCCACTACATTCTAATTTAAAAAGGCTAAAATTAAAAAATATTGACCATAACAAGTGTTGGCAAGGTATGGGTTGACTGGTCATCTCATGGACTGCTGGTGGGAATATAAGATGGTACAACCACTTTGAAGAGTTTGACAGGTTTCTAGTAAGTTAAGCATATACCTGTCATAAGATCCAGCCATTCTACTTCTGATATTTACTCAAAAGAATTGAAAGCATGTGTCTACACAAATATCTGTACATGAATATTCATAGCAGCTTCATTTGTAATAGCCAAAAACTGGAAACAGTTCAAACATTCATCATGTGAATGGATAAACAAACTGTTATAGCTATACAATGAAATTCTATCCAGCAATAAAATGGAATAAACTGTTGATAAATTAAACAACGTGGATGAATCTCAAAATAATTTTACTTAGTGAAAAAATCTAGATCAAAAAGAGTACATACAATATAATTCCATTTATTTAAAACACTTGAAAATGCAAACTAATCTATACTGACAAAAATCACTTCAAAAGTTACCTGGGGAAGGGGGCCATGAGGAGGAGTGGGATGGTTGCATTACACAGGGAAATCAATCTTTGGGGATGGTGGATATGTTCATTGTCTTAATCATGATGATGGTTTCATAGGTGTATAACCAATTGCTCTAGAGTCAATTCCAACTCATGGTGACCCCATGTGTGTCAGAGAACTGTGCTCCATAGGGTTTTCAATGGCTGTGACCTTTCAGAAGTAGATCATCAGGCCTTTCTTCCAAGGCCTTTCTTTGGGTAGATTCATGTATACATACGTCAAAACATCAAATCTTTCACTTTAAGTATGTGTGGTTTATAGTGTCAGTATACCTCACAAAAGCTGTTGATTTTTAATTAAATTTACTTGTACTTACTAAGAGATTAATCAATGGGAAAAATTGAAGAATTAAAGTCATGTTGTTTTTTTTTGTAAAGGAGTCTGTAACACATATCATATGTTATTGTTGTTAGGTGCCGTCAAGTTGATTCCGACTCGTAGCAACCCCGTGCACAACAGAACGAAACACTGCCCGGTCCTGTGCCATCCTCACAATTGTTGCTATGCTTGACCCCATTGTTGCAGCCACTGGGTCAGTTCATCTCATTGAGGGTCTTCCTCTTTTTTGCTGACCCTCTACTTTACCAAGCATGATATCCTTCCCCAGGGTATCTCTCCTGATGACACGTACAAAGTATGTGAGAGGCAGTCTCACCACCATCCTTGCTTCTAGGGAACATTCTGGTTGTACTTCTTCCAAGACATATTTGTTCATTCTTTTGACAGGCCATGGTATATTCAATATTCTTCACCAACACCACAATTCAAAGGCGTCAATTATTTGGTCTTCCTTATTCATTGTCCAGCTTTCGCATACGTAGGAGGTGATTGAAAACACCATGGCTTAGGTCGAGCACACCTTAGTCCTCATGGTGACATCTTTGCTTTTTAACACTTTAAAGAGGTTGTTTGCAGTTGAATTGCCCAATGCAATGTGTCTTTTGATTTCTTGACTGTTGCCTTCATAGATGTTGATTGTGGATCCAAGTAAAATGTAATCCTTGACAACCTCAATCTTTTCTCCATTTATTGTGATGTTGCTTATTGGCTCAATTGTGAGGATTTTTGTTTTCTTTATGTTGAAGTATAATCCATACTAAAGGCTATGGTCTTTGATCTTCATCAGTAAGCACTTCAAGTCCTCTTCTCTTTCACCAAGCAAGGTTGTGTTATCTGCCTAACACAAGCTGTTAATGAGCCTTCCTCCAATCCTGATGCCCTGTTCTTTTTCGTATAGTACAGTTCCTCAGATAATTTGCTCAGCATACGGATTGAATAGGTATGGTGTAACACATATAGACTATATCAAACATGACACCTCTAAGAATTATGAAAACTCAGTGCCAGACAATTCTTAATCAAGAGATAATGGGGTGAAAGGGCCATAAGTCCAATATTTGAAGTTAGACCTAAGTTCAAATCTCAGCCCTGCTCCTGACTGGCCGTGTGACCTTTGGCAGTTTACTTAACCTTTTTATTATTAGTGTTATTGGAAAATGGTTATCTTACAGAAAAATCATGATTTGGGATTTTTTTTATTTTCTGTTTTATATTATCTGCAAGTCCCAGACTTTCTTCAAGAAACACGTACTACTTATATATTTAGAAAAATAGTTTTTAAAAAATCATTGCATTCTGTGTGTTTGTGTATATGTGTGTGTGTTTGCATATGTGTGTGTATGCTTTATTTACTCAACTACATAAAGAAGCATGGGTAGCAAACAGACTGCATAAAAATAGCTCAAAATGTTATCAGTTGTTATATTAAGGTAGTAAGACTATTAAAGCTTTTCTCCTTATACTTTGCAGCATTTTTACATTTTCTACAATTAATATTATTTACTTTTACAGTGGAAAAAAAAGGAAAATTTATTTTTACAAATTTGTATAATTTATGTTTTCTCATTTTGTTTCATTATCTTTGCTTTTATGTCTTTTTGCCTTGTTATTTATTTATTTTAATTCAGGTTTATTTAGTTTTCAGTAGCTAAGAATTTCTCGGTAGCAGAGTTGTGGCCTGATATTAAAACAATAAAATTACTGTTTTCACATAGGTAATTGACAATTGGCAATTAACCTGAGTCCATAAAATGGCATCAACTCTGTCTATTGAGTTTTGAATAATAACAAAAATACATGAAAGAGGTTTTTTTTTTCAGTTTTATCTTCTTATAAAATTTTAATTCCTAATAACATAATTATCCCTTTTGGCAGTAATATTATATTCTTCCTTAATATAAACACTGTGATATCATCAAGAGATAACATTTAAAAATTATTTTGTTTTCAGATAGCTAGATGTTTCAAATGCCATAATATTCTAATATTGACCAGTTTAGTAAAAATTGTTATGATTAACCATGTTCCTACCTTCATATTAGGAGTTATTGAACATAATTTAACCTTTTCCTGATGACTCAAGGATAGCTTTATAAACACCCATTACTGTAAAATGAGATAAAAAAATTTCTATGTGCTTCCCTCCCTCAGTTGTCAGCTGTTACTTCTACTGTAATTGCTCTTGCTTTTTAACTGTGTATTCTTTTGACATTTGTTTCCCATTTTAGTTCACTCCTTCAGAGAATGGAGGAATGTGCTAAACTATCCTGGTTAAGAATTGTATGTTATGTATGAGTCAGTGAATCAAGGTTTGAAAGTCAATCAAAACCTCTGATGCTTTATGATAAATAGTGTAAAAGAAGTAGAGAACATTAGCCAATATAAGACGTGGGACACATTAGGTTAAAAGATCCTGGAGATGTCTGTGTATCTTCTAGCTGACTTCATCTCAGGTCTGTGCTGGGTCTCCAGATACTTGTGTTCTTCATCAAGTCCCAATCCCTAAACCATGTCCCAAAGACTATGATAACTATGATGATGACTTGGTGCTACTGTCATCTCACTTGTATAGCTAGGAGCTTAGGCAGTGATGGGAAAGGGAACATCTCATATCTTCTGAGAAAAGTTGAGTGTTTGCATAGCTGGAAGATCAGGAATAAGGCAGGCTTCAGAGCTCTGCCATTCTCTATATGTCAACTTTATTCTCAGGCTGGTGTGAAGCTGCCCCTACAGCTACAGACCTCAAGAATGTGTATGACAATGTGTAGAGGAAAAGATACTGTCTCTTCCTAGGCTTCTTTATAAGCTAGAAAACCTCCCAGAAGCTCCTAGAAAAATTTTCCCATCATTTCATTGACCTAAGTTGGATTACATCCCCAATCTTATACTATCACTCTACACCAGAGGAACGTTACACACTCATTGGCTTAAGCTTGTTACCCTGAACAGATAATTTTCAAGATCTGGTTAAGGATAATCAAGGACACCAAAAAACTGAAATGGAATGGTTGCCAAGGAGTCTGCCACAATATTCAGTACCCTTCCCGCATACCGTACTTCCAATTCATTGTTTTCATTCGTCTTCAAAACAACCTTGAAAAGTAAGTATTGGGACTGCTTCTTCTCCAGGAAGTCTTGACCTCCATAGGTTCAAGAAAGAATAACACAAAGGTCTCTTAAAAATTTAAGCATAATGTGGGCTTCATTTCACTTGATCTTTCTGACCTTTTGTCTCAAACTTGTTGTCCAAGACTGAATTCACTTTTATACAAGCATTAGTTCCTCCTCTTTTGATTTCCCTCAATTGCTACAGAGTATATTAGAACTGGGAAACCCTGGTGGCGCAGTGGTTAAGTGCTACGGCTGCTAGCCATAAGGGTCGGCAGTTCAAATCCACCAGGCTCTCCTTGGAAACTCTATGGGGCAGTTCTACTCTGTCCTATAGGGTCGCTATGAGTCGGAATCGACTCGACGGCACTGGGTTTGGTTTTTTGTTTTTGGTATACTAGAACTGAGAGGTAAGTGACGATCTATAATGTTGGTCAGTAACCTCCTCTGAGCCCCTCCAGTTCTCTACGTATCATCAAATGGCATCATATCCTAAAACCTGGATATTTACTACAAGGCCTTTAAACCTAACTCATTCCCATCTCCTTGAAGTCACAGCTACCCAGCAGTCTGCTACAACCTTCCAAGTGCTACAGCCACTTTCTCTCCTGGAAATATTTCTGGATACTGGCTTGAGACACGGAATCTTCCTGGAAAGTATTCAGGTTTTCTGTCATGGAAATTTGAGTCCCAGATACATTTTAATTCAGTCAAATCAGGATCTTGTCAACTATGCCAAGCATTTAGTATTGGGTATCTCCACCCTAATGGTAGGTTTTTCCAAGTGTCCCTTAAGTAATATAGAAAGGGAGGTATTAAAACTAATCTCAGATTGTTTATTTGCTATTTGGCTTAGCGTAACTGGTAACACACTGGTTAAGAACTACGGCTGCTAACCAAAAGGTCAGTAGTTCAAATTCACCAGCTGCTCCTTGGACCCCATGGGGCAGTTCTTCTCTGTCCTATAGGGTCGCTGTGAGTCAAAATCAACTCAATGCATGGCAATGGTTTTTTTTTTCTTTTTTGGTTTAACTAATGGAGCAAGTAAGGTTATTTAACATTATGTGCCATATTACTGCTTGTGCTGTATATTTGTTTACATATATTTGCCTACATATTTTGTCAGCAATCCCAAAATATCTTAGGGTTGCTAATGGGAGCAAGGGCCAGAAGAGGAGTTATTGGGAAGATCAGGAATCTGGATGATGATATTAAGGTGACTTCCAATCCGCCCCTATATATCATTCAGTGCTCTTTTTTCTTACCTGAGCCCTGCAGTTTGTGGACAGTTTATGTTGAAATTATCTTCAGTTTCTTCTTTAACTTTTTAACAGTCCAGTTTCTTTCTGTTTTACATCAACTTCCCCTGCATCTCCCTTCCATTACAGGCCCAGCCTTTCTTCCTTTCAATCTTAAACAACTATTAATCACCTACTACAGATGAGGCTACAAGAGCTCAGACAGGTTAAATAACTAATGCAATGTCAAAGGCTAGTAAGTGCCAAAGTTGAGATACAAACCTAATATAGGTTCCAAAACTACTTTTTTCCTACTATTCATTGCTATCTACCTACACCACGTGTGTCCTCATTTTAGTTCTCTAGAACTTGCCTTAGGCTTAACCCTTAAACAATTTTTGTAACATAAAATGTCGTATAAAAAAGCATACATAAAATGTATGTACCACTTAAATAATTATAAATGAACATTCATGTGCCTAACATACCACACTCACTGCGCTGTTTCGCTTCTCTCTTTACTTAAAAACCAACCAGGTGCCATTGAGTAGTTTCTGATTCATGGTGACACGAAGTGTGGCAGAGTAGAACTGTGCTCCACAGGGTTCTCAAAGGCTGATTTTTCGGAAGTAGATCACCAGATCTTTCTTCCAAGATGCATTTGGGTGGACTCAAACCTCCAACTTTTGTTAGCAGCTGAACACGTTAACTATTTGCACTGCCCAGAGATTCCATCTCTTATTACTGTTACTACTAATACTATTACTACCAGATGCCATTGAGTGATTCCAACCTATAGGGATCCCATGTGTTGCAGAGTAGAACTGCACTCCATAGGATTTTCAAGGCTGTGACCTTTTTGGAAGCAGATCGCTAGGGCTTTCTTCTGAGGCACCTCTGGGTGGGTTAGAAACTCCAACCTTTCAGTTAATAGAGCGTATGAACAATTCACACCACCTAAGGACTTCTTCTCTTAACATACGTACATCCATTCCAGGAGAGCAGTCTTCCTCACTCGTCATTTCTTGGGCCCTTCTTCAAGGCAACCATTTCTTAAGTCCTACAACAAAACCAAGGGAATAAAATATATCATCTAAGTAAAAGGAACTCAAGAGAAACAAGTAGTCAGGGATTTCTCACCCTCCTTAATGGTTAGCTAGAAAATCTTAATAAATGTTATGTTTTCAATTAATATCTTAGATTGTGGTTATAACAATTAATTAAAAATTGAAGTTGTACTCAGTTGAATTTTTCTGCACACCTGAAATTAATATATTTAATTGACTAATTATCTTAGCATAAAAATAGATTAAAGGGATATTAAATTCAGGATAAAGATGTGGCAGTTTGCTTTCATAAAGATTTACAGCCTTGGAAACACTATGGGGCAGTTCCACTCTGTCCTATAGGGTTGCTATGGGTCAGAATTGACTAAACAGCAATGGGTTTTTTGGTTGGGACATTAAATTAGATTCACAGACTAAACATTTTTGAGCCTATCAGAAAAATTAAAATCAAGCAAAAAAAAGTTTAGAAGACAGTTAAAATATTTTAGACAATTTAATTGTTCAAGGTAATAATCAAAAGTATATTTTAAGCTCTTTTTTTTTTTGTTTTATGGAAGGTCCATAGGTTTAGGCCACCTTGTGGCTTAGGTATCTTTGCAGCCAAATTCCTCCTGAGATTCTATACAGCGCGCATTTTTTACAACGTTCCACCCGCACTTATTTTCCCAACATGGCTGGCCTAGGAAATCATTCATTTGTGTTAGGGCTTGAGCTCCCACTGGACTTCTTTTAAGATGCAAATGTTTCTGAGGCGTAACTTCATGCAAATCATTAAACTCCTTAGCATGAAAGTGTTTTCAGATCATTTGCCTCAATAACTGGAAGGAATCCAACAGCCACAGATCTTTGGATGCCTGAAAAGAGAAGGGAAAAGTCAGAAAATCAGTGTATAGGTGAGGGTTTGAAAAACAAATTTTACCTGTCACATATTTTTGCGGAAGAGTTGGCTGTATTATCTGATGAAGGACTTTTGCAAATAAAATTTCAGCCTTTTTCATACCTTTCCTCTCATTTCAAGTAACTACTGTGCTAATTCATAATTCATAAAACTCCTTTATGAAAGCTTTCCTGTTGACTCCCTGACCCTCCCTGGCAGAGGTTGGAGCCCCCTCTTATCTGTTCCTGAAACGCTTTGTACAGATTGTTAATACTGTACTTATCTCACTGTATTTTATTCCGTTGCTTGCATGTCAGTTTCCTTCCCAACATGCCCCAAGTGGCTTAAGGGCAAGCAGACACATCTTATTTATCTGCATATCAGTAGCTTAAGCACATTTGATATATAGCCATCACTCTAACAAAATTTTGCTAAAAAGAAAAAGAATGAATTGTAAAAGAGACAACTTTATTTATGCCATGATACTTGTTGGGGTTTAAAGGCATCCAGTGAGTAATTTCTGTATTCCAGAACAATTTTTGAGCCAATTGAGATATTGACAAAATGTCAGGCAGTTAGATCAACCATCAGCTTTATTACTTTTAAAAACTAGATTGGAGGACTTAGCCTAGATATTCGGCAACAATGGGCTCCTTTATATTGAACTCCAGAATTGGGCAGTGGTAGAATTTGCACCTTCCTTGTGGGAGACCCTTCCATGGGGCTAATGCGCCTCAAGGGCAGCCACTGTCATCTGTCAGTGGGGGCTCACGTGTTTCTATGATGTTAAACAGGTTTCAGTGTAGCTTCCAGACTAAGCCTGACCAGGAAGAAAGGGCTGGTCGTCTACTCAGAAAATCAGCCAGTGAAAGCCCCGTGGATCACAACGGTCAGATCTGCGACTGATCGTGGAAATGACGCAAAACCAGGTGGCATTTCATTTGGTTGTACATGGGGTTGCCATGAGTCGAGGGCTGACTGCACGACAGCTAACGACAATAACAACAACAGCCACCTTGAAAAGAGGGAAAAAAGAAAGTTACAGGGATTCAAAACTGGAGCAGAATTTGAGGGCAATTTCAAGTGGGGAGAGAATGAAAAAAAAAAAAAATGAGGCCTCATACAAAGGATGACACATGGGCAAAGACTTGAAGAAGGTGAAGGAGTTATACCAGTCTATGCTAAGTGTCCAGGATCCATGACTGGTACATTTAACAGGGAGAACTCTCCCATCCAGAGGTTAATTTTCAGCACAATGAATCTATGATATCTGGGGGAATCAAGACCAATATATACTGTCTCTTCTCAAATAGAAGCTGTTAAAATAATTTTGTCCTTCTGCAAAGTTAAGAAATTTGCCATGGTGGACACCCTAGTCCTCAGAGCTTGCTTGAGATGCCTTTCTTTCCCATGTAATTTTTCCAAATCTTTAAACTTAATTTTTGCTTTTTGAGCATCAAGGCTGGATTTGATGTGAGGCTGTCTAATGAAAGAATGTCTAAAAAGCCTGGCGAGCAGGTGTCTCTGGTCCTGGTCCATAGAGACTGTCGCCGTGCACATTGCTTTGGAATTGCTTAAGCTTGTACAACTACTCCATTTCATCTGGAGAATTAACTTCAGCATGTCCCTGACCTGAAACAGCTGTCGTTACTTCAGAAATATGGGCCTCTAGGGACCTAATGAAGATAAGTGTCTGCTCTTTCGAGAAATTCTTTTTCCTCAATGTTTAACTGTTCTAGGCAGGCCTTGAGTAGAATTTCTTTCTGCCCCATCTTTTTCACAAAAACGAAAAAGGCATATAGTGCTTCATCTCCCTCTATTGTCTTCTAGTGCTTTTAAGGTAGGTTGCCAGACAAGATACAAGATACCCAGTTAAATTATACCAATAATTTTTTTTAGTATAAGCATATCCCATGCAATACATGGGGTACATTTATACCATCATTGCTTGTCTGCAATTCAGATATGACCAGGAATCTTTTATTTTTATTTGCTGAATCTGGCAACCCTATTTTAGGGGTTCTGAATTGAGTATTTTAGAGTTTAAAGTGCTCTGAAATGTGATATCTTTCTTTTTTTTTACAATGTAAAGCTGTCCTATTTATTAATACTTTGCTTTTCAGTTTTTCCTTGTTGTCTAACACAAACATATGTTTTCCTAACATATTTCTCTAAATTTTGTCTCATGAGGTGTCCCATATGAGAAATGGAATCGGTAAATTTTGAGTCTTCCAAAAGCCTCCTCTGTTCAAATAAATCATTTCCAACTTTACCTTCCTGGGTTAGATAATTCCATCTGGAAGGAAATTTCCTATGACATCGGCATCAAGCCCTGGATTTGATCTTTATTGTTCGTCCTATCTTTCCTGTGATATGCCTCATCTTTGCCCAATTTTCCTTTAAAACCCTAATTCTGTAAATTTCTGGAGGGTTTTCTTAGGGCAAGGCAATACTTGTACTGTCAGGTATAATGATTTTTATCACTTGAAACTCACCGAAGAATGCTTTGAGTATTTTTTGTTGGTTTTCTACTTTTTCCCCCCTAAATTTGTCTTGATTTTTTGGACACTTGGTATAGTGTCTCCAGTCTTCAGCTGTAGTTACACAATTACTGTTACCCTGGACTCTTTATATACAGCTTTAAAATATCACATTCTCAGTAGTTTCCCTGATACTATCTCCTTTAAGGAATTCATTCCAGAACATTCTCTGATTTTGTTTCTCCTCTTGTGTTAGATTTCTTTAGGCTCCTCTCACAATTGTTTGACCTGGTAACAACTATACCATCTCCCATTTTTCTGTTTTCCTGTTTAAGATTAGCCAGATCTGAGTATATCTATTTCCTTTTAATATCTGTTTCTCCTGACCTTCCAGATCCCATTTTCCATTTCATATCTGTCTAACTTGTCCACAAAATCTCAATGTTTCTCCTAAGGAAATCTCTCTTTTTCTCCAAAATAACCAGGCAGTTTTCCTTTATTTGTTTTTATTTTTCTGCTGCCTCTGTTCTCGTAATAAAACTGAAGCATATCTCTTTTCACACCAATTTAATTACTCTTGGATACCCTACAAAAACTCAATTCTTAAAGGCCAAGTTCTCCAAACACAGGCCTTGTTATTTCTTTTCTTAGCCTTTGGGTATACAATAATTTCAAGAACTTGTTTGTTATCTTTTTCAATTCCACCCGGAAGACAACAGATTCTCTTCATATGAAGGCTCCTCATTGCTTTTCATTTGTTTATTAATCAAGGCACCACTCTTCAGTGGGTGAGTCGCCGATGAGGGTCTCTGAATTATAAGGTCATAGACAGTGCTTGTGTAATTATCCAATACAAAGGCCAAGGTACAATTACAGTAGCTCAAACACTGTAACCAGCATCTTTAGGCTAGAAGGGACAGTACATCACTGATAGAACATCCCTGCCTGTACAACACAACCGCTTGTTCAAGAATAAAACTACTGTGAACTACAACAAACCCAAAAGTCAAAAAATCCTGCCTAGCCCACTTTCTGAAGCTGAAAGCCTATAGCCACGATTCCCATCAAACGCTTCTCCAAGTGCTATTTGAGTTACCAAAATCCACTTTTTGTCTATTTATGTGTGTAACTAATAAATCTGACATTGGAGGATGTGGCTTAAGTATGTGACTACAATGATTTTCCTAAGAATCAGCCCGCCTAGCCTCATATCATGGGGCCAACTGTTGTGAAACTGAGGTCTTGGAGCGAGAATCAAATGTCCCCACTAGACTCCTGGAGGAAGAGGTGAAGGGGCTGAGCTTTGAGCCTATGTTCAGGTCTTCTTCATAACTGACTAATCAGATAACTATTTCCACTTGTGTGGAGAAGAGAAAAAGAGACCACAGACCAGGAAGCTTAGAAGAAATTTCTCTTCACGGAAACCTGAGAAATGAAAAACAAGTGCGTCCCATTCAATTCCAATTTAATGGCACTTAAAATCATCCACCAGCTCTGAAAGAAATCCGTGTGGGCCCATTATGCCACGGAGAGAGTGCACATCAATACCTACAATATCTTTTTCAGAATTGGAAGGCCAACCCGGAGAACTTCTCCTAATAAAACTCGCATATCCTTTAGGTA
The DNA here is from genome assembly GCF_030014295.1 of Loxodonta africana. Lineage (NCBI taxonomy): Eukaryota > Metazoa > Chordata > Mammalia > Proboscidea > Elephantidae > Loxodonta > Loxodonta africana. The sequence goes on from NC_087344.1 coordinate 110,957,714, forward strand.
CCATAACTTCATGTGAATTGTCCTACTTTAACTTAGTTTAGTTTTCAACTCCTGATACTTTCTTATGCTAAGACCCACTTTTCTGGTGTCTGGCCAAAATGAGCCCATGCCAAGACATATGATCCAGAATAACTTCTAAACCATGCCCACCAAGCAAAGGCTCCATCCAAAGCTGCTATTAACTAATGAAGAAAAAGCCTCCCATAACTGAAGAACCCCATTGGGCTCTCCTTTATTATTTCTCATCCCCAGGAATATCTACAAATCTGAATAACATTTCTCATCTTCTTTTTGTCCCTACAAGCAATTCATTGAATTTTACTTCTATTCTAGACATCCCTGCGTAATTGGGATGTTGAACAACTGTATTTCACAGCATAATCAAGATGCAACTCTATTTTCAGCTTCCTCTGTCCATAAGCTTCCCCACCCATGATATTATTGACCCACTCTGAGGTAATAGACAATTCTACGATTGCTTTAAGTCACAAAACTCAGCCTCAATTTGGTAATGACACTATCTCAGTCCAAAACATTGATCAATGCTTTAATCTTCATTCAAATATAAGACTTGTCATCTTTCACCTCTACTCCATCGGTAGTTATCTGCTGTCTGACTTTAGGTAAGAAGGTGTAGCCAGGTTTTCTTACCCCCACCTCCTTCACCTTCTCTATGACTTCCTAGATACTCTTTCAGAGGCCCTCAAGATTGAAGAAGAAGCTGGGGAAGCTATAAGAAGGCAGGGAAACACTTATTTAGCTACAGGATTTGACTCTCTTGAGAGTGATTTTTCTTTGGAGAATCCCTTGACTAGCAGAACCTCCTTTGACCTGAGCAGACACATTCCTTTTTTAAGAGTCCCTATCATGCCTTCTGCAAATCCTAGGAATCCAGCATTTACCACTAGTTTCTTGCCTGGAGGGTTCATTTTTTCCTTCAGGCAGCTATGTTGGACGGGACCAAAGATGACATCACACCAGTGCACTCACACATCCCTTGCTCAGACAACTCTGAGCATGCAGACAGATTCCGATGTAGCCACATAGGCACCCATAACCTGCTGCACATGCTGTATTGACTCTCTAGGCATGAGTCATGCAGCAGTCTTCTGTGTTTTCAACTGCAAAGAATATATTTCAAGCTTTCTGAGGGTTTCCATGGAAGTCTTCCTTATGAAACTAGCATCATCCACTCACAATATGGGTACTTGCAGCATGGCAATAGCTATTCCAAAGATATCTGTTCACAAACTCTCTTTCTCTTTCAGCACTCTGATCCTTTTTAAATCATTGTTCCATCAAAAGAATCTAAAAATTGCAGAATCAGAACTTAGCTAGCATAATAGAGTCATAAGCAGTTTAGAACACAGATCCTAGACCCAAGCTGCCTGTGTCCAAATGACAGCTTTCTATTTACTAGCTGTGACTCAAGCAAATTAATTAACCTCTCTGTGCCTCAGTTTCCTCATTACAGACAATAATAAAAAAAAATTTGATGATGATTAAATGAGTTAATATATGTAAAACACTTGGAATAATGCCTAGCACATAGTTAATACTATACAATCAGTTGCTATTATTATTCTTCATAAATTTTGCATAAATGATATGGCATTAGAATATCACACCTATTGTATTTTGCTGTCTCCATTGAAACATATATATATGCATCTGTTATGCTTGTGAATGCATCCAGTTCTTCTGTTGGATTAACAGAAACCCACTTTAACCTGTCCCTTTCGTGTCCTGCGTCTACAGCATTGGATGGGAAACCAGAGTAAACCATTGAGGCCCTGAGAAATTTCCACCTACATTAAGGTTGGCTCCACTACTTGGTAGAATAGCAATGTTGGCTGACCCCTGAAAAAACTGATCTTTGAGCTTAGCAACACATCTGACTACCTCCCTCAAGCCAAGTGGGGAAAGACCAAGGTGCCCAGAATATTCTAGGGAACTCCGCTGTAGGAGTTCACGGTTATTCTCTCTCAAGTGCCACCATTAATGTGACTCCTCTCCAAACCAAACCAAAAACCAAACCCACTGCTGTCAAGTCAATTCCGACTTATAGCGACCCTGCAGGACAGAGTAGAACTGCCCCATAGAGTTTCCAAGGAGCACCTGGCAGATTCGAACTGCCAACCTTTTGGTTAGCAGCTGTAGCACTTAACCACTACGCCACCAGGATTTCAGCTGCAAAGATCTAAAATCACTCTCTCTCCATTTCAACTTTTATTTCTTAGCTGCAGCTGGGAGCTCATGAGCCTCCCGCACCCCCTTGTGGCACCCTCTTTGGCTCTAACCTCTGGTACCCTTGATTTTTGACCTGTTACAGCCCTCCATGCAAAACCACAAGTGATTTGCATTAGGTCCAAGTTGTTATTACTATTATTTTTATTGTACTGGATAAAACTATATTGTGGCTTCAAAATGTTGGAAAAAGGACACAGACCAAGCATTAAGAAACTTCCTCTCAAAACTGTCAAATCAAGCATTGCATATAAAGGAACTAAGGAGAACAATGTATCAGTTAGAAAACCAATGCATTTCAAATGATTCAAGATCATTTGAAATAAAGTTAATATAAAAATCCTCTCAAAGAGAAGAAATACTACCACTAGAATGTTGTGTTGTTAATTTTGCTCAGCTCTAGGGACACAGGGACTCCGCCTCCATTGCTCACATCTGTATCACCAATGCTGAGTCCAGTGCCTGGCACATGGAGATGTTTGGTAAACATTTTTCCTTGAATGAAAAAATTAATTAATGAATAGGAAAAAAAACTTCTTCATTAAAAAAATGCATACACTTCATTTTTGTTCTTTTATCTTGCATATTAAGTGAAAAGGAAAAGCCATGAAGTTGATGACATCTTAAATCTATGGTATATATAGGAATTCACATTCCTTGGAGTTCACTCACGGACACATTAATAACTAAAGCTTTGATTCCCTTGAAGCTGTTCTTGTATGTGGAATGTGTAAGTGTTACAATAAAGTAAAAGTCCAGAAAACATGTGGCACATTCTTACCCTTTTGGAAGATTCTCTGGTTTTATTAAGTCAAAAAAAAACTTAACTGTCCAATCCAAACATGCAGTTTAAAACAGTTGTCTTAATTTATTTTTAAATTAGTACATAGATGATATATGTGCTCAAAGAGTGTAAAATGGTATCTCTAGTGTTGTATGTTGTTGTTAGTTGCTGTCAGGTTGGCTCCGACTGATATTGACCATATGTACAACAATGAAACGTTGCCTGCTCCTGTGCTGTCCTAACAATTGTTGAGTCCATTGTTGTGCAGCTATTGTGTCAATACATTTCATTGAGAGTTTCCCTCAATTTTGCTGACTCTCTACCATCAGTATTGTAATAGGCTAAAGGAAAGACTACATTTTACATATTTTAATTGCTTCAATTGATGGTGGGTCTGTACAGTATAAAGTTCAAAAAGTCAATATATCTACATTCTGTTTGTAAGTTCATTTGTAAACATATGTCACTAAACCAGAAATTATTGTGTTATATTTTGTGCAACTTTTGAGCATCCTGTAGTCAAAAACAAAGCCAAATACTGACTTCTTAATTTGAAAAGTGAAAATGTATGCGACTTTTTGTGCCATTTGGCTGCAGGCACTAAGAGTGAATAATGTTACTTATCTGTTCACAGGTCATTATATGTTGTGTTTAATACAGAACATATTTCCGCCTACAGTATTTGACGTGTCACATGCCTATCAGTTTACTGTCAAGCAAGATAGAACACATCATAAACTGCATCAGTTCTGACTGCTGTCTTCTGGAGCCACGCGCTGGAGATGACAGTAAACATGACAGCTTTTGTGATCAGCAACATTTTTGCTGCCATTCTGTTATTAATAATACTTTGCCTAGACAGTATTATCAAGGATAATCCATGCTGGAACAATCTTTCTTGCATCATTGGCCAAAAAATGATTTTAAGCTTTTTCTGATGCTTCTCGTTTGTCAGAGTTTTTTTCCCCTTTGGCCAAACTCTTAACTTGTTATAAAATTAATTGGGAAAAGGGAAAAGAGGCTGTTTAAGACTAACCCTTTAATTCTTGAGTCATAGGCTATTAGCAACTTTTAAGAATCATAATGTGTAGTGAAGGATACAATCAAGAATGAGTGTGAGAGGTGAACTCAAGCAATCTGAAGGATGCAAAAATTATCTTTAATTGAATATACAGTTACAACACTTGGAAAATTTATTATTGAGATGAATATTTCTGATGAGATGTGAAATATGGCATTATTCAAGGCATAGTATAATATGTACTTAATAGCCATAATGACTTTTTGTGTTTTGAAAATAAATCAGTGACAGGCAGGAAAGGGTGAACACTTTTATGACTAGCCATTTTCCAGACGTGTTTTCTCCTACTACGATCAATTGCAATGTTTATTACAAAGACATAATTTATATTTCTGGTGTTATGTATTATCTACACCATCATTAAGCAAAGTTCATGAGGTGGCCTATTCCCTGGCTCACTGATCTTTCCACATAAACTCTGGCCTCTAATTACTTAATGCTTTTTTAATTCTTGTGAGACCCAGGGACAGCTTGAAGAGAAAAGAGTAAAAATATTAAATGAACCTTACCTCAGGCTCATACACCACATTTCACTTTTACCTTGTTCTTGTTTATTTTATCTTCAAAAATCTCACAGGAATGAGTCTCTCCTGGTGTCTTTTTTTTTTTTTTTTTTAACAACATAAGGGGTTGTAAATAAAGATTTCTTACTTTCTCTAATTGTTTAATGCTTCACGACAAGGTAAATAAATATTACTTTCTTTTGTTTCATAAAATTGCTGCTGTATTTCTATATTTCAATTTCAAATTGAAGCATTTTAGATACATTTTTAGATTTCTAAGAACTCATTTAATCTAAGAGTTAACAAAATTTTCTTTCCTGTAATGTTTTTCTTCAGGGTGACGGAGCTATGAGAATTGAGGAAGGAGATTATTATGATTATTTTTTAACCTTAAACTATATTCCTTGGCTAATATATCCAAGGATGGCGTAATTTTAGAACACCTTACGATTTCCCACAAGTTGCATATCAAATTATTTATTCTATTTTAAAAACAAATTAAAATCTCTGACCTTTAGGAATCCTGTAGCAGATCACATTGGTGTTGCTTCAAATACACAAAATTGTGTGAATGTACGTTTGTGTGTGTGTGGGTATATATAACATGTATTAATATATGTTAATTTTGAAATGTCTTTCAACTAACATAAAAATACTTCACATTGAAAGACTATGATACATTTTTATATATCATACGTAATATATATTATTTCCTAAATTTAGCCAGTACTCTGTGTTCTAGATTACATGATACATAAATCAACAGGTTAAATACCTTTAAGAATTGATGTGATCCCTTGTAACATATGAAGAAGATTTGTAACCTGTCCTTTTCCTTTGTTGCCTCACTTCCGGGAACTAAAGAAATACATTGAATGCAAGATCACAATAAACATATTAATCTTATGATAAGGTCTTTTCTTTCTTTTCCTTTTTATGGTCCTAAATATTTTTTGTAAATTAGTTTATATTTATCTTTTATTATAAGCCTAAAGTTCTATTTAGGGGAGATAGAGAATAGGAAATGAAAAAAATTAAATGTCTTTTTTTTGTGTTCAGTGAGCACTTACTATCTGTACAGTTTTTTATTAGGCACTTCATGTAGAATAAACCTCTTCTCATCTTTGGGAATAATCCATCTACTTGGGAAAGAAAGAATTTTCACAAAAGGATTCAACCAATGAATACTTTTCTTCTAATATACGAATACAATAGCCAAGATTTTTTTATACTTGTTTATTTAGAAAACTTTTACAAATAAGCATGTCAAATAGTAGCAGCAACAACAAAGAAAAAAAGAGAATAAAATACCTTTTGGGAAGCATGTGAAAGCTATTTTGCAAGTTGTAGCATCATTAAATTGAGTAAATCATAGTTTTGGCTTCAGGCAACTTTTTAAATTTCTCTGAGCCTCCATCTATACAACAGGAAATATGTTACTACTTCATAGAGTCTTTTGCCACTGAGAATTTTTGATGTTCTAGGATGAATTTTGTATATAGTAAACATTATTTATGGCTACATGCAATTTTAAAATAATTTATATTTTATAAAGTTAAAATTTTTAACTTTAATAAACCTAGTTTTTCCACTTTTTTAAAGCTAAACATACAAATCTTATTATTCTATGTGTAAATCTGGTAAGATTTAACACCCATTTTAAAACTACATTTACATAATTTGTTAATTTTTTAAATACATCTGATTTTCTTAATTAAACCCTGAAAGCACTGACATATCGAGCAAAACCTTCCAAGGATTTAAACCACTCTCGTAAATACAATTAAGTAAATGTAGTAAAATTTAAGTTCTCTTAAACATTACAATAATGTTGACTGACTAGATAAAGCTATCTTACATTTTAATGAAAAATAGCTCAATAATTAATTTCTCAACTAAGAAATTCCCTTTACAATCATAAGACTAATGTATGAGAATCCCTAAGATGCCAAATTGTTTTGAATATTGTAAGCATTTTAAAAACCACTGTAGATTTTTCCTACATTAAAAATAAAATTATGAGTGGTATGTGTTTGGCTTTCTTCATGACCTCAATTTTAAATCTGTAAACTTACCCAGAATTAGAAAGACATTTTTACCCACTTCTTTTTACACAACCTTTAAAAACCAGTCGCCACTGAGTCAGTTCTGACTCATAGGGAGCCCATGTGTGTCAGGGTAGAACTGTGCTCTATAGGATTTTCAGTGGTTAATTTTTGCAAAGTAGATCACCAGGCCTTTCTTCTGAGGTGCTCCTGGGTAGACTCAAATCCTCAGCCTTTCAGTGAGCAGCCTAGTGTGTTAACGTTTGAACAACCCAAAGACTTCACTCAGCCTTTACCACTGCAGTAATAACCCCCAAACCTCACTGTTTATAGCAAAAGTTTATTTTTCAGTGCCATTACATATTGGCTACATACTGACTGGGGCTCTCTTCCACCTTCTCTGAGGAGTCCCTAGGTGTGATTTGCTGGTCTCAAGGCAGAAGGAAAGAGGGCTAGTAGAACCATGGTCTGGCTCTTAAAGCTTCTCCTTGGCTCATATTCCATTGACAAAAGTGAGTCAGGTGACCAAAACCCCAGTGACACACAACAATAAACATTTTATTTTAGCCCAGATATCTCTAGAATGACTGAGGGGTCTGCTGATCCAGACTGAGGTTGACTCAGTGGCTCTATTAATCTCAGTTGGGATTGCTCACATCTGGAGTTCAGCTAAACTAGGCTGACTTTTAAAGCCCAGGCTCAACAGACCCACCATTGCTTCCCCCTATTCTATTGCCCAAAGCAAGTCACAGAGCCAAACTCAGCATCAATGGAGCAATGACATATATTCTTCCCATGGAAGTGGGGTGAGGGGGAGTGAATATTTCTGAATAATAATCTACTACAATAAGTATCTCCTGTTATTTCCAATCAGAGCACCCATTTTTTTTTCCCTCCAAAACAATTTTTTTTTTTAAATCGTGTATTTACTTTCTGTCTCCCCCATGAAACTTTAAAGTAGGTAAGGAAGAGTAGACTATTTGGTGGTAACAAATGAAACCCAAAATCTCAGCTACTTAGCACAATAAAACTTTATTTCTCTTTCATGTTATAGTTCACTGCAGGTTGGAAAGCCCTCCTAAATTGTAGATATGTCATCTGTGTCTGTAAAGCCTACCAGAGAAAAAGAGGACCAAAAGATGGCATGGATGATTTTATCCAGGGGTAGGCCTGGAAGTGACTTCTACTACTTCCACTTACCATTGATTCCAACTCAGTCACATGGTCCCAATCTGGCTGCAAGTAGGAAAGGGGACAAAAACATCCAGGCTTCCCACGTGCCCGGGACAAGAAAATGGTGTGGTGAACACATAGCTTTCTATATACAAGATAGCGAGGTCTTTGGTGCAAGGATGTGTCTCTAGCACAACAATGTCTGGCAAATAAAAGCTCTTCATTTTTTCAATGAACAAATGAATGAATGATATCTGACTCTGAATTCCAGTTTTCATCTATGAAAAGAGAATAATGATGCCTACCTAACAGAATTGTCATAAAGACTAAAGAAACAATTCATATGGTAGGAAATCGTTTTAAGTAAAGATGTACTTTCAAGGGCCTCCCTTAGTTTATAATCTTGCTTTTGTTTCAAAATGAATAAGAAATAGTGTCATTGAATATCAATTATTGCTTGTGATAATAGTGAGGAAAAAGCTGTTGACTTATGCAAATATGTGCGTGGATGTATGAAGCAAAGCTTAAGGATGCATTGTTGAAGATAATAATAGAGAATGTGATCTAAAAAAGAGTCAAGGCAGAAGACCTGTAGTGCAGGGAAAAGACAGAAGAGCGCTACTACAGCTGCAGAGCTTCTGTCTCTACCTAGGTCACTCAGGCCAAGCAGGTCCGTATTTGTCTATGCACACCCCTCGCTCTCCCACTCCCTCATGCTCCCACCCACTCGTGCTCCCACCCCTGGAGCTCCCACCCACTTATTCTCCCACCACCTCGTGCTCCCCCCGCTGTGTTCCATTCTCAGGGCTTAAGAGATTTAAAGAGGAAAGCAGACTCAAAAGAAACAACAAAAGCCTTATCAAAAAAGTCTTATAGAGAGCCATAATCTCTGTCTCTCTTTTTTTTTTTTTTTTTTCCTGTTTGTTTCTTACTGGCTTTAAGGTAAAACCATATGGATTGAAGAAACTTAAGGAATTTTGGTCTAGTCGACTGAAATTAAAAATTAATATAGTTTGTAAAATGTTTGGGACATTGAACTCCCAGATTGTGATAAGTGCCCCTCTTCTGTGCATGCACTCCTGTCATATGCCTCAGATGATATTCAAATCTGCTTATGGGTATTTGCTCCTCAATGATAAACTCTTCTGCGGGCTTGTTTAGTGGATTCCCAGATTCACCAGAGGCAAGATTCCCAGAAGCTGTGTTCCCCTCTGATTTCCAAAAGGCCCTTATATGTGGACTTCAAAGCTCTACCTTTACATTCAAATCCCTTCCGGTGCCTCCTCAGAGGTCACCCTTTCATGCCACCCAGATCTCACAAGGTCAGTATTGGAATGTGTGCTCTCATGCTTTCTGGCACGCTCTTCAGCTGTGATTCTTGTTGGTTGGGCATCTACAAGATGTCACAATAAATCCTGATGAATTTTCTGATGATGGTGGTGGTCTTAAAAGTATAGTAGGTTCTCACTTAGTAACTCAACCTAAATACGATTTCTCCTGTAATCCTTGGGTTAGTGCCTATTAAGATTCTGTGACATGCAGTGCATGTACTTCATTAGCTCCTGAAACATTATTGGTATCAAAGAGTCCAAGACAGTTAGTTATGGCACAAACATACTGAGAGAACGCTTACCATGTGACTGACTTGAAGATTGTGGGCCAATTCAATATCTATTTCAAAGCATTTTTGACAATTTCGAACCCTCTGAAATTTTCATTTGTGAGGTAGTTGGAAACCTACATCTAAAATTTTGGTATTATCAAGATTCCTCTCTGTGCCCTCTGGATTGGAAAGGTTAAGTCTAATGAGTGTTTAAACACTTGAATTAGGCAATCGCATTTAAATATAACCGAAGTGTGAAGCTGGAGGTTGTAGTGCTTGGCATCCAAATCTGGCCTGTTTACTATGCAGTCATAGTTCAGGTGCTGTAGCAGCACTTGTTAAAATATTGCAGTTCTACAGACCAATAAACACTGATTAGAAGCAGAGCTGAATCAGGTTCTTGCCCCTGGCAGACTGGGTTTTAAGCAGGAACTTAGAGCCTCAGGGCTTTTACAGTGTACTTTCCACTTTTAAGTAGGCTGTGGAAGAGGTAGATCAAATTGAAGTCAGATGCATCACAGACCCCAGAAAGACAGAGGACGTGCAGGAGCAAAGGGCGATGATAATGAAAAGTGCATCCTAGTGAGAATTAGCTTCTACCTAATACCTCAAATGAAAAAAAAAAAATACCTCAAATGAGTGAGGTTTATTTCGTGTCACCATTTACATACAATGAAAGCACTGAGTGAGGAGATTATATTTTAAGAATGTTGATTGAAAAACTGGAGGCCAGAAATACCACAAAACAAAAGGTATAGCCCAAAGCAAGAAATCTTTCAAAAAGCTTTCAAACAATAAGCTCTCCCAATAAGTCTTTTCTAAATGGACTTTAACCTGGAGGCTCAGGCACTTAGCCAATGCACTGTGTACCAACTGCGACAGTGATAGCATAGCACTGGAAAAAAAAAAAAAAAGAAACAAAACCTTTTAAAACACGTTTTTTCTTTTAAGCATTTTAAGTTACTTATAAAATGAGAAGTATTAAGGCTGGTATTTAGTTTCCTGTTTTAACCAAAGGTTACTTTTTTTTTTCTTTAATGTTAATCTTAAAAATGTGACAGTATCTGTGACTAAGTGTATTGTGTCTCTTGTAAGAGAAAAATAAAATGCTGTGTTTAATACTATGCATATTGCACTAGCTGTGTTAGTTGCTGTCAAGTTGGCTCTGACTCACGGGGACCTTATGTACAACAGAAGGAAATATTTCCTGGTCCTTTGCTGGCTTCATGAATTTGGTATGTTTGAGTCCATTGTTGTGGCTATTCCTTTCGATGTATTGAATTTAAGAGAGGCATCAGGGAACAAGTCAGAGGAATTGACAAATATTTGGGGAATACCTAATTCAGGGCAGAAACCCTGGTGTCGTAGTGGTTAAGTGCTACAGCTGCTAACCAAGAGATCGGCAGTTCGAATCTGCCAGGTGCTCCTTGGAAACTATGGGGCAGTTCTACTCTGTCCTGTACAGTGGATATGAGTCGGAATCGACTCGAAGGCAGTGGGTTTGGTTTGGTTTTTGGTGAATTTAGGGCAAAGAAAGATGATGAAGAGTCATGAAGAAGTATTCAGAGAAATATCTGGTAACTGGTCAATTCAGTATGGGAAAGTTATTAAAAAAATATGTATATATACACATAGTATTCTGTCTTAAACATGCTTCCCTTTAATAGTAAGCTTTTGAACCTAGTTCTTTACTGTCAAATTATAATAATTGATCTTCTGTATGAAAGTCTTCAAATATTTAGAAAAAGTGATTCTGTATTATTATGTTCTTCCTTAAATGTTTTTCCATTTGGGGATTTTTGTTCATTTTGTGATTTTTTTTTAGATATGTGTTACTGTTAAGCTATGTCATCTTGCTTTCGTGAAATTGAACTAATTTACGTATTAGATTTTTACATATATTCATTAAGTTGCATCCTATTTGTTTCAGTCGGCTTTCACTTTTAAATATAGGAAAATAGGTTATACAAAACTTAGTTTTCATCAATGCATGTCGAATCCTGGTGATCACCACTTCTTTCTGTGTGTTTCAACATCCATTCTGAACATCTTAGCAGGAATTGGTATAAATGTTACTAGCCTAAAGTTTAACTTAAAGCTTTTCTTGTTTTTCAAATTTGGCTCAACCTTTATAACTCTCCAATTTTCTACCACTTCTACAAGTCTCCTTTTTCTAAAAAATAGTATTGGCAGTGGTTTCTTGAGCACGTCTGCTAGCTCTTGGTCTATCTCCCATAATAATTATAATAATAAAAAACAGAATGAATGGTGTAAACAAGGTTGTTGGAAAACATCTCAAAGGACACGAATTGTTTTCAAGCACTTTATAAGTACTCATTTATCTATGAACCTTGGTACATGAATGATAACCACCTATCTGTTCATGGGATAGATCCCTAAGAACCTCTATTTGAACAATGTTTTATTACCCTCATGTTATTATCACATATTATTAATACTCAAATGCTATTGCAAATTATAAAAAGAGAATTTCTTTTAAAACATTTCATAATTTAGATTTACAGATCAGTGTTGCCTTCTCCCTTAATTATTCTGAGTTCATAAAGTTTTATGTTCTTACTATTACATCTTAAACACTCAGCTGTAAATTCCTAGTGATGATTAAAATAAAGCAGAGTTCTCTAACATTGTCAGTTATTCCATGTGCAGATAGAGTCAGAGCCTAATTTACTCCATTGAGTAATGTATTATAAATAAAATAATTGAGCCCAAAATACTCATATGTATTATTAGCAATAAAATGTATTTCAAAAAGTGAGTTAGTTCCGTGAGACTAACACAGATTCACACATTTATTTTGCATTGAAATTTGTACTTATAAGCCGATGACAAGTTTGAGAAATAAATGAAATGATACGTTGAAATTATTCATTAGGATACTAAATGCAAATCCTATATATTTATAAAATCGAACAATCTCTATATGATTACAAATATGTAAATCAAGTCTATTGGAAATTGCCAGTATCAGTGGAGGGGAGACCCCAGGCCAGGGCACAGGGTCAGACAGGGCTTGGCATGTTTTAGTCATAAAGGGAAGCTTTATTGTCATCATTATTTAATGCAATTTTCCAATCAAAAATTTAAAAAGGAGTGTGAAAGAATCAAGAAGATATTCAATATCTGCTTAATAAAGCCAATTGTACATAGTAGGACTTAGATACTAAAACTGTTCTTGAAATGAGGACTCTAAAAGATAATTTGGAAAATAAAAATTATCGTGAAAATACATAAATAGCAGTTAAAATGCTGGAGATTATAAGTTATTTAATTGATGCAATTCTTTACTTTAGTATTATAAGAACTAAAGCTTAGCAAACTGTGTATTTTGCTGAAGTAATTTTCTGATTACAAATGCATTATTAAAATGAGATAGAAAGTATGATTTCAACATGGTGAAAAGACAATTACTTGGCCAGACCATTATTGATAAAACAAGGGAAAATACATTTCATATTTCTTATTTAGTTCTTAGGAACAAAACAGGCAAGATAGAAAATCTCTGTATGAAGCTTTTTCCTTGCACCTATCAAAGTGTTACTTTAAGAAAGAATGGTGAACAACTGTGTCATCTGTTTGTTCCACGCTGGGTTTATACCCCCACAACTCTATTGTGGTAGTGTTTGTGAAATTGTTCTGATAGGATGTGTAACGTGACAATTAGGAAAGCTTCCGATTAAGCTCTCCACATTTCATTCTTGGTTATTTTTGCTCTTTTAGATGCATTTGTCAATTCATAAGTGCAGTTAATTAAAATTTTTTAAATTTTCTTTTTTTTTTTTTTAAAGGAGCCCGCTACATGAAAAAAATGCAAGTCAAAGTGGTCACAACCTAGAAGTCTGCAGAGACAGGAATAACTAGCAAGTAGATACTATGTTATTTTACTATGCTTAAATATATAGAATTCAGTAGTGTTCTGGGAATTCTACTAATGAACAAATACAGTCTGGAAATTTTAAATTTACACTTAGCAGTATTTGTGTTACCTTATATCACAAAAATAGTCAGGAAAAAATGGTAACTATGAATTTTAGGAAGCTCATACTCTGTTAGTACTAATGACATGATTTCAGTTAGAAATATTAGTTTAAATATTGTACCTTTTCTCAGGTCTTATTCTTAGAGCCCCGATTCAATAACATATTCCCTCATTTAAAAAAAAAAGATAAACGAACCTCCCTAAATATGCGTTATGACATATGGAATCACTAGGTAAACGTATTAATTTCTTTCATAAACCATCAATAGAAATTATTTTATAATCATGCTTTTTTCAAAATATAGGGAAATTACATTCACTTTTGAAGGTTACATCTCAAAATTTCAAGGTGATAGCAAGTGAAATCCAGGCACAAAGCAGGAGCTTTCCATCATCAGCACTCCCTGACATTTTCAAGAAATGAAATAGGAGGTTCAATGATAAAAGCATGTAGTGTATTGGTGAATGGATAAAAAAGGACTTAAGAATGTGGGAAGGGTAAACAAGATTATCTGAATGGCAAGAAGAATCTTTGAAAATCTCATTGCTCCATATTAAAGTGGCTGGACTTGATTCTTTATCCTCAGATATATCTTGAATATTTGAATAGGATCAGAGAATGTTAAAGCTAAAAGGATTTTTAGAAATTATTTGTATCAAATCTTTCATTGACATGGATAAAGGAACTAAGTTTACAATTAGAAACCAATTTTGCATGTTCAAATCACATGGCTACATAAATTCATATATATAGAAATATGTACATATATAGATTTTTTAAAGATAAAAGTTAATGCAGTTCTTAATTTACAGATTTTTTCAGCGGTGATGATTATTAAAATATATTTACAAGTAGAAATGTATAAAAAATGATAGCGGTACCCTGATTCAAAATATTTTAGAATCGCACATATTTTTATGTTTAAAATCCTATAAAAATTTTTATAACTATAGAAGATGTGTAAAATGTGTTTCAGTTACTTAAGAGTACAGTAAAGAATTATATAAGCTAACAGAAGTTTCTTTTAAAACTTTGTTAAGACTTTACAAATGATAAATTCATAAGTTATGGATAATAAATATCTCACATATAAATACCATCAAACATTTATCCAACTGGAACCACACATTTTGATAAGAAGAATGCTAAACAATAACTCAGCAGAGTCTGAAAATATTTTATAATATATTTTTTTAAAGTATTAGCCCTTAATAGACTTAGTTTCTAAATTTAGACTTTATCTTAGATTGTCTTAAAGTGATACAGACTTACAGTACACAGTGGAAAGCATCTTCAAAATTCAGATGCTTTTAAAACAGTTCATCTGAGCTATCTTCATATTAGGAGCCCTGGTGGCACAATGGTTAAGCGCTCAGCTGCTAACCGAAAGGTTGGCAATTCAAACCCATTCAGCAATTCCACAGGAGAAAAGACCTGGAATCTACTCCTATAAAGATTACAGCCTAGAAAAACCTATAGGAATTTGTACTCTGTCACATGGGGTGGCTATGAGTCTATATCAACTCCACGGCACCTAACAATAACATCTTCATGTTGAAGGATAGAAAACTGTGAAAAGGTATTTAGAAATACTTTGGTCATGTTGTTGCTGTTAGGTACCGTTGAGTCGGCTCCAACTCATAGCGACCCCATGCACAACAGCACGAAACACTGCCTCGTCCTGCACCATCCTTACAGTTATTGTTATGCCTGAGCTCATTGTTGCAGCTACTGTGTCAATACACCTCACTGAGAGTCTTCCTCTTTTCCGCTGAACCTGTCCTCTGCCAAGCATGATGTCTTTCTCCAGGGACTGATCCCTCCTGACAACATGTCCAAAGTATGTAAGACACAGTTTCACCATCCTTGCCTCTAAGGAGCATTCTGGCCGCACTTCTTCCAAGACAGATTTGTTCATTCTTTTGGCAGTCCATGGTATATTCAATATTCTTCACCAACACCACAATTCAAAGGCGTCAACTCTTCTTCGGTCTTCCTTATTCATTGTTCTGCTTTCACATGCATTATGATGTGATTGAAAATGTCATGGCTTGGGTCAGGGGCACCTTAGTCTTCAGGGTGACATCTTTGCTCTTCAACACTTTGAAGAGGTCCTTTGCAGTGGATTTGCCTAGTGCTATGCATCTTTTGATTTCTTGACTGCTGCTTCCATGGCTGTTGATTGTGGATCCAAGTAAAATGAAATCCTTGACAACTTCAATCTTTTCTCCGTTTATAATGATGTTGTTCATTGGTCCAGTTGTGAGGATTTTTGTTTTCTTTATGTTGAGGTGTAATCCATACTGAAGGCTGTGGTCTTTGGTCTTCATCAAGAAGTGCTTCAAGTCCTCTTCGCTTTCAGCAAGTAAGGTTGTCTCATCTGCATAAGGCAAGTTGTTAATGAGTCTTCCTCTAATCCTTATGCCCCGTTCTTCATATAGTTCAGGTTCTCAGATTATTTGTTCAGCATACAGATTAAATAGGTATGGTGAAAGAATACAACCGTGACACACACCTTTCCTGACTTTAAACCAATCAGTATCCCCTTGTTCTGTCCGAACAACTGCCCCTTGATCTATGTAAAGGTTCCTCATGAGCACAATTAAGTGTTCTGGAATTCCCATTCTTCACAGTATTATCCATAGTTTGTTATGATCCACACAGTCAAAAGCCTTTGCATAGTCAATAAAACACAGGTAAACATCCTTCTGGCATTCTCTGCTTTCAGCCAGGATCCATCTGACATCAGCAATGATATCCCTGGTTCCATATCCTCTTCTGAAACCAGCCTGAATTTTTGGCAGTTCCCTGTCGATATACTGCTGCTGCCGTTTTTGAATGATCTTCAGCAGAATTTTGCTTGCATGTGATATTAATGATATTGTTCTATAATTTCCACATTCGGTTGGATCACCTTTCTTGGAATAGGCATAAATATGGACCTCCTCCAGTCAGTTGGCCAGGAAGCTGTCTTCCATATTTCTTGGCATAGATGAGTGGGCACCTCCAGCACTGCATCTGTTTGTTGAAACATCTCAATTGATATTCCATCAATTCCTGGAGCCTTGTTTTTCGCCAATGCCTTCAGAGCAGCTTGGGCTTCTTCCTTCAGTACCATTGGTTCCTGATCATATGCCATCTCTTGAAATGGTTGAATATCAACTAATTCTTTTTGGTATAATGACTCTGTGTGTTCCATTCATCTTCTTTTGATGTTTCCTGTGTCGTTTAATATTTTCCCCATGGAATCCTTCACTATTGCAACTCAAGGCTTGAATTTTTTCTTCAGTTCTTTCAGCTTGAGAAATTCTGAGCATGTTCTTCCCTTTTGGTTTTCCATCTCCAGCTCTTTGCACATGTCATTATAGTACTTTGCTTTGTCTTTGTGAGGCCCTTTCAAATCTTCTGTTCAGTTCTTTTACTTCATCAATTCTTCCTTTTGCTTTAGCTGCTCGACGCTCAAGAGCAAGTTTCAGAGTCTCCTCTGACATCCATCTTGGTCTTTTCTGTCTTTCCTGCCTTTTCAGTGACCTCTTGCTTTCTTCATGGATGTCATTCCACAACTCGTCTGGTCTGTGTTCCCTAGGGTTAATGTGTGAAATCTATTCTTGAGATGGTCTCTAAATTTAGGTGGGATATACTCAAGGTCATATTTTGGCTCTCATGGACTTGGTCTTATTTTCTTCAGTTTCAGCTTGAACTTGCATATGAGCAATTGATGGTCTGTTCCACAGTTGGCCCCTGGCCTTGTTTTGACTGATGATATTGTGCTTTTCCATCGTCTCTTTCCACAGATGTAGCCAATTCAATTTCTGTGTTTTCCATCTGGCAAGGTGCACCTGTATAGTCACCGTTTATGTTGGTGAAAGGAAGTATTTGCAGTGAAGAAGTCGTTGGTCTTGCAAAATTCTATCATTCTATCTCTGGCATTGTTTCTATCACCAAGGCCATATTTTCCAACTACTGATCCTTCTTTGTTTCCAAGTTTTGCATTCCAATTGCCAGTAATATCAATGCATCTTGATTGCATGTTCGATCAATTTCAGACTGCAGCAGCTGATAAAAATCTTCTATTTCTTCATCTTTGGCCCAAGTGGTTGGTGGGTAAATTTGAATAATATTCGTATTAACTGGTCTTCCTTGTAGGTGTATGGATATTGTCCTATCACTGACAGCATCGTACTTCAGGATAGATCTTGAAATGCTCTTTTTGACGGTGAATGCAACACCATTCCTCTTTGAGTTGTCATTCCCAGCATAGTAGACTATGTGAATGTCCGATTTAAAATGGCCAACACCAGTCCATTTCAGCCCACTAATGCCTAGGATATCAATGTTTATGTGTTCCATTTCATTTCTGATGATTTCCAATTTTCCTAGATTCATACTTCATACATTCCAGGTTCCAATTATTAATGGACATTTGCAGCTGTTTTTTCTCATTTTGTGTTGTGCCACATCAGCAAATGAAGGTCCTGAAAGCTTTACTCCGTCCACGTCATTGAGGTCGACTCTACTTTGAGGAGGCAGCTCTTCTTCAGTCATCTTTTAAGTGCCTTCCACCCGGGGGGCTCATCTTCCAGCACTATATCAGACAATATTCTGCTGCTATTCATAAGGTTTTTACTGGCTAATGCTTCTCAGAAGTAGACTGCCAGGTCCTTCTTCCTAGTCTGTCTTAGTCTAGAAGCTCAGCTGAAACCTGTCCTCCATGGGTGACTCTGCTGGTATCTGAATACTGGTGGCATAGCTTCTAGCATCACAGCAACACACAAGCCCCCACAGTATGACAAACTGACAGACACGTGGGGGACTTTGGTCATAACCAAGATTATTTTTGGCTTAGAAGGAAATGAAGAAGATCATACCTTAAAAAGTATTGAAAAGTTTCAAAGAAGAGTTAGAAAAAAAAGAGGGGGAAAAATCTGATAACAGTATGGAGACTATCCTGTGGGGGGGGAGTCTGGTGGCAGGAGACCAGTAAATTGATGTTCGTGTAATTTGGGTGGGAAATTTTAGGAGTCCAAAATAAAATGGCTACAGCACAGATGGAGAGAAAGATTTTGATTTGAGAGGAATGTCTTCTTCACTGAGGTATGCAGAAACTCAGTTTATATAAATAGTCATCCCATTATTTGAGATTTGAAACCTTGAAGGAAGGGCAGTTAAAATGATAGAGAATGTTAAAATGAGAACTTTAGTTTGGAACATGAAATTCAGGCGCCTGTCACTTAGCAAGATGGGAATGGTCTCAAGGATGGTGGAAAGACAGAGCTGTGGAGCTCTAGGGATGGGAGACACATAGCCTTGATTTATCTGAGTAGAGATGGTGATTGAAGTCACCAGAATTTGATCAGTTAGAAAACGTACACAGAACAGGGAGCATTTCCACAGGTAGAATCCTGAGTATCACCAATATTCAAGGGGCAAAAAGAAGAAGAAGCATCAGCCACAGAAACTGAACAATAGTCAGAAGAGGGAAACTGGCTTCAAATGCTTTGGTTTTGGTTTGTCTTTTAAGGAAGCAGAGAGAGTCAGTCAAAGATATCAACAGTGTTAAATACTGCTTAAAAATCTAGGTAGAGGATGCCTGAGGCACAAAAGATTTAGGGCACTGCAGTTAGTCAGTCAATGAGAATTCTAATAGAGATAATTCAACTTTGGAAAACAGATGGGATTATGAATTACTTTCTAGATAATGTCTTTATTCTTTACCTTATCTCCTATCAGCATCAACCCCAATGATAGAATCCTGTTTTTCAGATTTATCTTTGAGTAGTTTTATTGTTTTGTTTTGTGTTACTTCAGATTTACTTATTCTTACTATATCATCAGCTATAAATACTCTAAAATTTCCTATAATTTGAATTACTAATTCAACTTAATGAACCTTTTTTAAGGTACTAGTGGCACAGTGTTTAAGAGTTCGGTTGCTAACCAAAATGTGGGCAGTTTGAATCCACCGGCTGCTCCTTGGAAACCCTATAGAACAGTTGTACTCTGTCCTATAGGGTCGCTATGAGTCGAAATTGACTCTACAGCAAGGGGTTTGGTTTTTTGTTTCTCAAGGAAGTAAGTGTTCTTGGGTAATCTTATCAACTATATATGATATATATATTAGCGCATTTACTAAACTTATAAATGACTTCCCACATTAGGTTGACAAATATTCTGTTAGCCTCACAAATAAACATTTCAATCAGTACCAGGCATATACCCGTTGCCGTCGAGTGATTCCGACTCATAGCGACCCTATAGGACAGGGTAGAATGCCCCTAGGACAGTTTCAAGGAGCAACTGGTGGCTTTGAACTGCCGCCTTTGGAATATATCAGGCACTCCTTGGAAACTCTATGTGGCAGTTTTACTCTGTCCTATAGGAACGCTATGAATCAGAATCTACTCAACAGCAATGGGTTTGGTTTGGTTTTATAAGCAATTATTAAATGAGTTAATGAATCAGTGATTTCCTCTTTTTGGGTCATTCCCACATTCTTTTTAAGACACTATTAAACAGGGTTGCTGTAGGGTCACTATGAGTTGGAATGGTATTGTACCATCTGCTTGCAGAAAATACACTCAGATTTATTTGACTATCTCAGAACCCTTTAGAGGACTAAGAGAAAAATGAGATTGTATAATAGTGAGATTTTCCTCCTGATTTTCATTAGTCCTATTTTTGCTTTTCTTGCATGGGTACCATGGACTTAATTTCATAGTTGCAATATTCCTTGTGGATTGACCCCTTTATCATTACGCATGGCATATCTTTTTGCATACTTCTACTTTTAGCTTTATTTGGTTGTAATATTTATAGTCTCTTGTAAGCAAAATATATTAGGCTTTTTAAAAAAAATCTAGTCTGATAATTTTGATCATTTACTTAAAGAATTTGGTCCATTTAACTTTTCAGCATTATTTCATATGTATATTAGCCATATTCTCTTCTGTAAATTGTATATTTATATCTTTTGCCTTTTTTAATAATGGCTTTTTCTTATCAATTTATTACTGTCTTTGTATCTTATGTAGAGAGATAAAGATAGATAAATAGCTGCCATTGAGTCAACTGTGACTCATGACAACCTTATGTACAACAGAACAAAATGTTGCCTGGTCCTCTGTCATCCCCACGAATGCAGGCTTGTTCTAGTCATCATTCTGGTGTTGTGCCAGTCTATCTAACTGAGGGCCTCCTTTGCCCTCATTGCCCCTTTACTTCACCAAACATGATGCTGTGATTGATCCCTCTTGGTGATACTTCCAAAGCAAGTGAGTCAGACAGTGTTGTGTTATGATCCATAAGGTTTTCATTAATTTTTGGAAGTAGTTCTCCAGGCCTTTCTTCCTACTCTGTCTTAGTCTGGAAGCTGGTATTTGAACATGGATGGCATAGCTTTCAGCATCACAGGAACACACAAGCCACCAAAGTATGAAAAACTGATAGACAGGTAATGGGCATTACATATACCAGCCCTTTTTTCTTTCAAATACATTGCAAATAATTTCCCTAGGTAAGGTTTAGCTAAAATTCTGTTCATGTTAGCTTTTGACTTTTTTTAATTGTAAGGAGTAAAATACATCTTTTTGTAATGAAATCAGCTATTCTGATTTTTGCTATAATTCTTCTATATGTGATTTTCACATACCAGTTTGTGTTGAGTTAGTTCGGACTCACGGCAACCTCACGTGCAACCTCATGTGTGTCAGAGTAGAACTGTGTTCCTAAGGTTTTTAATGGCTGATTTTTCAAAAGCAGATCACCAGATCTTTCTTCTGAGGCACCTCTAGGTGGACTCAAACTTCCAACCTTTCAGTTAGCAGCCAAATGTGTTAACCATTTTTACCACCCAGAAACTCCTTATGTCATTTATAATGATATTTAATTCTCCCGAATAGGTTCAATAGTTCTTAATAGATTATAATGACAGGAGGTATGTCTTGATTATTTAATTATTTTCACCTTAATTAATTCATGATCATGGAAGAAACACTTTTGATAATTAGGGAACATGTTATTTTAAAGTAGAATGCCTGAATAATGCCATGATTTTATACAGCTATCCTAAGAATATTTCTGAGATAAGAGATGTCAATAAAAGATAATACAACCTCATTTGATATTTAGCAACTTAAAAGACAAAAATATTTCAATATACCAAAGAAGAAGAATGCAGGCGGTTTTCATTTTTCTAATAATAAATAAATTACCAGCACTAATTTTTGGTTATTTCTTACTTTCCTTCATGTGTTACTGGATTGCTTCCATGAATTACTAGCAATAATATTTGGAAATTAAAACTTCCATATTTATTACAATTCAGATCAGCTGATATTAGAGACACCCCCCTCACACACACACACTCTTTATAAGTTACAATGTGTGACTGGCATGTAGAGTAACAAATACATGTAAGTAGTGGGAAGCGGGAGAGCCTGGAGGTTAAAAATGGAGACTCTGGATTTACATTGTATAGTTTAAAATCCTAGCAATACTATTTATGTCTGTGTAAAATAGAGCATATTACTTATCCTTTTCATTGCCTCTGTTTTCTTATCCATAAAATGGGGATAATAATTATGTTTGCCTCATTATGTTCGGAAAAAAGTAACCAAAACACCAAACCAAACCAGTTGCCATCGAGTTTATTCCGACTCATAGTGACCCACAGGACAGAGTAGAACTGCTCCATAGAGTTTACAAGGAGCGCCTGGTGAGTTTGATCTGCTGACATTTTGGTTAGCAGCCATAGCTCTCCATAGCTCTTAACCACTGCACCACCAGGGCTCCAGGGTTTTATTTATTTATTTTTTTAAACTAGAGTTCACTCAGAAACCTGGTAGTGAAGTGGTTAAGAGCTATAGCTGTTAATCAAAAGGTCAGCAGTTCAAATCCACCAAGCGCTCCTTGGAAACTCTATGGGGCGGTTCTACTCTGTTCTATAGGGTCGCTGTGAGTCAGACTGTACTGCAACGGGTTTATGGGTAGAGTTCACTTATTCAACTATTTAGTGAGCATGAGGTGCTGGGGAAATAGCAGTGAATAAAACAGGTAAAACCCATACCCCTCTGTGTGTGTGTGTGTGTGTGTGTGTGTGTGTGTGTTGTACAGAGAAGTGGTAGGTCTACAACTATGAAAGATGACTCCCGACAACCATGTGAGAAATGGACTGGAATAGGATAAATAGGAGGCATAGAAATCAGTTAGGAGACTCTTCCTACCTGGAGATTTGAAGTCACAGCACCTGCACTTGTGGATGGCAGAGAGACCCACAGAAACTGGATAACTGTGTGATTCCTGAATTTTTGTAAATAAAATAATTTTAATGCACTATGGGAACTTGCTATTTTTGAGTAAGTGCTCTTGAATTGCCAATACAAATTATTAGCTATTGATTTATTTGGTTTATATGGTTGATTGTTTTAAAGTGAGATAAGTCTACACAATTTAAAAAAAAAAAAAAACCTTACTAACTTCAAACTATTTCCAAGTGTATATCCTTGTGAGAGTGCATCAATCATTTTGTGAATAACCTGAAATCGATAACCAATTATTACAGAGTACAAGGGACATTTATGGGCACAGAAACTCAAGGTCTAAAGAATGAAATTGTTGAGAAGATTCTTCAGATCCTGTATAGGCACTAAAATATCAACATGAAACTTAGGTGCCTAAATTTTATCAATATTATGAGAGGATAGAAAGTGACAGGAATACTGAAGTGAGTCAAGAAGTGGTCAAGAGAGGAGAGGGAAGCTGGCAGCAAGCAGGGAGATTGACACAAATTGTGCTTGACTCCCATGGCTGTGATGAGCAGAGCAGAGAGACTGCTGCCAGCTGCACACCCCAGCCTCCTGGCCAGATCTGTGCTGCTTTGGTGAATCCCTTCATGAGCCAGCAATCTGTCTTCTATGCCCTGAGGTGTTCCGATGCTTGGTGAGGTGTGCTAATGTCTGCCGGACTTTATCCCTACATGTTCAGTGCTGAACAAAGAGCCCAGTTACCAGCTGAGGTCTGGATAGCACTTCCTATCTGGAATTTAGAACTGAGGTTAGTCTTTTAAAGCATAGCTGGAACCATAAACCTAGAAAGGAAAGGAGGGGCAGGAGAGAAGGAAATGGACATTTATTCGGTAAATTCTATGTAGTCCAGGTGCATTGAAACACACATTTCCTCAGTTAATCCTCATGATATCTCTATAGGAGAGAGGAGAAATTGAAGTGGTGGCAAGCTTTTTAAGTGACTTTTCCGTGGTTACCACAGTTACTAAAGGGAAAATCTGTATTACAATCTATTTCTATGTGACTCAAAAGACCATTCTCTTTCTACTGTACCAAGAGAGGGAAGGAGTTTGCTTGGGAGAAATTGGATGGAGAGAACATAATAAAATTTTATCACCATAATAAAACTTCTATAGAGTCACACCAGAAAGCAAACCAAACCCGTTGCCATCGAGTCGATTCTGACTCACAGAGTCATAGGTTTATGAAATAGAAATAGAACACCTTCTTAAAACAATAACAATAGAGCAATGGCAATAACAGTATTGATGCCATTGAATGTGGCACCTTACATTTTAGAAGATACTCTGGCAGCAGTGTAGAGGGTGGAGTGGTGAGGATCTTGGTGGGCGGTAAGGAAAGCGGTTAGGGGGAGAAGCCCGTGGAATACTCAGGGAGCAACACCAAAAGGATTTCTGAAGTGCAAGAGAGAGGTCTGGGCTAAAGATGTGGATTCAGGAGGTTTTACTATGATAATGGAATGTAACTCCAGTGGTGTAAATGAGATTTCCCAGGGGAAAAAAAAATACAGAGCAAGAAAAGAAGAAAACTGAGAGCAAAACCTTGGTTAAGTCAAAATAGTATAGAGAAGTAAGGAGAGGACCAGGGTAGAGTGGGTTCACAGAAACAAAAAGAGGGAAGAATGTTAAGAAAAAAATAAATAAATAAAGGTCAACAGAGTTATTACATAGAAGCTGCAAAAAAATCTAGGGCTCATGGAATCTGGCGGTTAAGACATTGTTGGTGACATGTGGAAGAACTTCATAACACTGGGTTGAGGAACTAAGTGTGTCTTAGGTTGGGTTCCTTTCAAACAGGCTCTGAAGTAAAATTTGGAAGTAAGAGGATTCTTGGTGAGTACTCTCAAGAACAAAAACAAAAAGAGTGAAGGAAGCAGGATTGGGTAGAGAGAGAAGTTGATCCACAATGAGTTTGTAACAGAGACTTCAGTAGAGCCTCTGGGTAGAATTGGAGCTGGAAAATTCTTTAAGAATTATGTTAAAGTAAAAAAATATATTATTTTTTTTAAGGCATGGAAGCTGAGTTTCTAGACCACCGTCAACCAGACACTGAAGGCATGTAACCTGGGTGAGGTACCTCCCTTTGGTAAAGGGAATGCCCAGAGAGAAACGCACCTATGAGTAATAGGCAGCTTTCTGACAGCCAAGAGAATTAGTGATTCTGTCCTGCAGAGAGTATCTGAGCCGCAGAGAGTTGTTGTTGTTGTTAGGTGCCGTAGAGCAGGTTCCGATTCATAACGACCTTATGTATAACAGAAATGTTGCCCAATCCTGTACCATCCTCAGATTTGATACTATGCTTGAGTCCATTGTTGCAGCCACTGTGTCAATCCATCTGGTTGAGGGAGGGTCTTCTTCTTTTTCCCTCTACTTTACCAAGCATGATGTCCTTCTCCAGGGATTGGTCCCCCCTAATAACATGTCTAAAGTGCATGAGACGATGTCTTGCCATTCTCACTTCTAAGGAGTGTTCTATTCTGGCTGTATTTCTTTCCAGATAGATGTGTTTGTTCTTTTGGCAGTCCATGGTATATTCAATATTCTTTGCCAACACCGTAATTCAAATGCATCAACTCATTGTCCAGCTTTCAAATGCATATGATGCGATTGAAAGTACCATGGCTTGAGTCAGGTATACCTTAGTTCTCAAAGTGACATCTTTGCTTTTTAACACTTTAAGAAGGTCTTTTCCAACAGATTTGCCCAATGCAGTATGTTGTTTGATTTCTTGACTGCTGCTTCCATGGGTTTTGATTGTGGATCCAAGTAAAATGAAATCCTTGACAACTTCAATCTTTTCTCTGCTTCTCATAATGTTGCTTATTGGTCCAGTTTTGAGGATTTTTGTTTTCTTTATGGTGAGGTGTAATCCATACTGAAGGCTGTAGTCTTTGATCTTCATCAGTATGTGCTTCAGGTCCTCTTCACTTTCAATCATAGTCTGGAAGTTTTGTTGAAACCTGTCCACCATGGGTGGCCCTGCTGGTATTTTAAATACTGGTGGCATAGCTTCCATCATCACAGCAACACAAACTACCACAGTATGACAAACTGACAGACAAGTGGTAGTTAGAAGAGAAGAGAGTGGAGAAAATAAGTGTGAAGGGTGAGGATACTTTTAAATAATTTGTTGTAAGGGACGTTATTGCAGCTACTATTCCTGTCTTCCAAATTCTTCCCTGCCACCATCTCCTTGCCAGCCTGACTGCTTTACTGACATATTTTCTTCCTGGATAAATGCTTCATTTATTTTTATGTCCTCTAATTAAGTAGGTCCCTTTTCCTATATTGTTCTCCATGGATTGCTGCTCTTAGTCTATCTCGTACATAGGAACAGATGCAAGCCTAGGTGGATTGGTATGTTGTCATTGTTAGGTGCTGTTGAGTTGATTTCGACTCACAGTGACTCTGTGTGACAGAGTAAAACTTCCTCATAGGGTTTTCTTGGTTGTAGACCGTACTTTTTATGGAAGCAGATTGCCAGGTCTTTTTCCCATGGAGCTGCTGGGTGGGTTCGAACTGCCAACTTTTCAGTTAGTAGCCAAGTGCTTAACGAGTTGTGTCACCAGGGCTCCTTAGGTGGATTGGTATAGCCATCCCCATTAATACATGCATTGTGAAAAATTACCAGCATTTACAGAATTGCTTTTCCTAAATCAATTACCATTAGAAAAGAGGCTTTCCATGGGACTGGAAGTTAAGGAATTTAGAAATTACAAACCAAGAACTGATATATCATTGCAAGGCTCTCACTGCACTAGAGATCTGGTTTTATGTATTTTATGTGAGGGCTTACATTTTCTTAAAAAAAAGATTCTAAATAAACAGAATGCACAACTATAAATCGAAACCATACCATAATCTCATCCTCATGAATATAGAAAAAGGTTAAATAAAAGCTGTTAATCATTTTGGTGATTACTAATTTATGATAGCTCGGAGTGTGGGAATGGTGTAAAAATAGTTCTCAGGAGTGATTTGAGTCAATGTGAACTTATATCACCATGTCACCCAGTTTTATCATCCTGCATTATTATGTTCCCTGTAGGTGCTCAACACAGTATCAAGTGTCTCTGGCAGTCACCTGGTATGTGTACTTACTGGCAGTTTTATTAATTTTGTTTAGAATATATAGGACCTTGATCTTTCCTTTTAAAAATATCAATAGAATGGTTCCATATTTAAGATGTATTGGTGTCAGGCTTTTGGAAACTGTAAAGTTCTACTAGGTTAAATACCCGCTTGACAAACACACACACACACATACACAAGCAAAACAAAACAAACAAAGTCTTGTACGGTTTTACTGAGTTCTAACTAGAAACTGTTTGAAGAAGGCAGATTTCTTCTTGCTTTGCAAATACCAAATAAATACCAAAAAAAAAAAAATCAGTCCCATCTGTCAAATTGCCTGGAAAATGCATTTAACAAGGAATGAAGCTACATTAAAGGCCATAAAATATGCAGCAAGGGAAGGAAGGATAAAGCCATCCTGCAGTTCATTGGCTTTACCTACTGTGCAGTGCACTCCTTGTGAACAAGACAGATTGGGCAGTTATTGCTACATCAAAATGTCTGCCAATATGGAGAGCGAGGGAATTGGGAAGAGAATACTGGACTCCAGATTTTAGCTCCTTCCATGATCATTAGCCAAGGAGATGTGAAACTTAATTACATTTCTTTTCATTTGAAGGAAGCAGGTTGACTATTTTGCTGGGAAAAAATACAAAAATTTATTTGCAATCATGTAGGCTGCAACTCCATTATAATTACCAATGTGGCAAGTGAAGAAGTGAACTTTAGCAGCTGTGCTCAAGGAGAGAGGAACAAAAATCTAAAGGGTATGCATGTAAACTAGATGATGACATTTGTATAAATTCACTGTTCTTTTATCAAGATGTGGAAGCAATGCAAGAAAATAGGCTTATTTGGAGGATATTAAAAAAAAAACTGTGTCTCCTTAATCTTCTGTAAAAAGAGGCCTGATAAAATATCAGGAGGACCTCCTTTTCAAGGGAACCGTTTACTTGAATTGTGATTTTGAAAGATGTTACTTTGCTATCAAATAACAAATTGGAAAAATGTTAGCTGGGACAAAATGTTCATTGCTATACTTATTCAAAGTAGTCTCCATCTGTGAGTGTTAGCAAATCTATCAAAGGATTCTCTACTGATGTATTCTGAAGACAGAAACATAACATCAGAAGTTCTGAGAAGTTTATACATAATTATGAAATAGGAACTACATTATTTAAAAACTCTCATTTACTATTAGTAAGAAGTTATTATTTGTACTTTTAGTACCTAGAAAATATAAGAAATAAATATAACAAAACAGAAAAATAATCCCTGAAGTGCAAAATAATTCTGATTTGTAGTAGCAATAATCACTTGATTCTAAAAACATTGACTTTATAAAAGCCTGGAACATCAAGAAAGAGATAGGTTGCTGTTCTTTTTTAAATAAAGAAATGGGCAATGCTATCCAGTCTAATAAAAAATAGAAAACGTATGCAGAGCTAATTGTCCAAAGAAATATGCACATATTTATGACCAAAATATGCAATCACTGAGAATTCCAACAGCTTTAGGTAATTAAAAAAAATAAATACACCCAAAAGCTTAAACAATTTGGATATTTTATCCAAACTTGGGGACTATTTTGGGGACTATAAAACACTAATTACTATATTTTAAACTTCTGTGTGTTAGTCTTCTGTATTGAGGGAATACAATAAAGATTGTTTCATACTGACAAACCCAGACAGTAATCTACTGAAGATTTAGATTTAACATAATCTAATTACGGAGTCCTCTGTTGACGAAGATATAGGGAATTTCTGCAGTACTCAACTGGGCTTAATATATACTTCCAATATTTTGATTCAAAAATTTTAAAAAAGGAGAGTTGTAAACAAAAATATTTTTCTTCAACTAAAAAATTAAATGTGAATGAAGATTCAAGTATAGTCAACATGGGCTTTTGAAGATATATGTGCCAAAATATACTTCTATAGAGTAAACCACTCTTTTTTTTAATCATGGCAATATATATATATATAACAAAAAATATGCCATTCTAAGTGTATGATTCAGTGACATTAATTGCATTTACAATGCTGTACAACCATCACCACTCCCTACTTCCAAAAGGTTTTCATCGCTCCCGAAACAAACTTAGTACCTTTAAGCAGTGTCTCCTTATCCCCCCTCCCCCCACCCCATTCCCTGGTTAACCACTAGTAAGCCTTTGTCTCTGTCCATTTGCCTGTTCTACAGATTTCATTTGCCGGGAGGCCTGCTGGTTCCCCGCTTAAGCACTTGGCTGCTATTTATAAATAAAGAAACTTTAAATAAAAAGGTGAAGTGATTTGACTTAGATCACGTGGCTGCTTAATGGTACAACTGGGACTAGAATTCAGGTCTTCTGACTCTTAATCCAAAATGCTTTAGCGGAATTCTGGCAAGATTCCTGATGATACTTGACGTTCTCTGATAGTCATGCAATTAAGCTCAAAATTGGCCCTTGTTCCACTTCTCTGTGAACATGCCTTTCTTCAGATGCTGTGAGACGGCACACTATTCACCCAGAGACAGAGAGCAGAGTGTGAAAATTAAGTCAGAAGAGTATTTTTGTTAAGTAGTTCCAAAAAAAAAGGATAATAACATGATTATGTTATCCATTATTTTCAGTCCATGTTTCCTTAGGTACAAGTGAGTTCCAGTTTATTTTAGGTTTTATTTCTGAATAATGGTAGAAAATGTAAATCAGGGCCACCAACATCAGTCTTTGTAACTTTCCCCTGAATTCTGGCATTTTATGTGATGATAAAAATTTTCTTCTTTAAGCTATCAAACTATTCTTTGCTAACGCTGAACTATTCTACTTATTTCTCAACACTGTACTCATTTTTATGCAGAGAAATAATGCCTTTGCTAAAGTTGTCATTTGGTTCAAAGTCATTTAGTTTTATTGTATCATATTATGCATCCACACAAGCCATTTTCCATATCAGAAATCAGTCCATCATGCTTTCTTGTCATTGTTAATTTCACTGGGGTACCACTAAACCACCAAGAAACTCAGCTGGGCTTAGTATCTCTTGGTGCAGCCTTTGTTATTGTAGTTGTTAGGTGTCGTTGAGTCGGTTCTGACTCATAGCGACCCTATGTACAACAGAACGAAACTGCCCAGTCCTTCACCATCCACGTGACCATTGTTATGCTTGAGCCTAGTGTTGCAACCACTGTGTCAATCCATCTTGTTGAGGGTCTTCCTCTTTTTCTCTGACACTCTACCAAGGTTGATGTCTTTCTACAGGGACTGATCGCGCCTGATAACATGTCCAAAGTATGTGAGATGAAGTCTCACCATCCTTGCTTCTAAGGAACATTCTGGCTTGTCTTAGTTATCTAGTGCTGCTATAACAGAAATATCACTAGTGGATGGCTTTAACAAAGACAATATTATTCTCTCACAGTCTAGGCGGATAGAAGTCAGAATTCAGGATGCCAGCTCTAGGGGAAGGCTTTCTTTGTCAGCTCTGGGGAAAGGTCCTCGTCATCAATCTTCCCCAATCAAGGAGCTTCTCAGAGCAGGGACCCTGGGTCCAAAGGACACGCTATTCTCCTGGGTCTTGTTTTTTGCTGTTATGAGGTCCCCATGTCTCTCTGCTTGATTCTCTCTTTTATGTCTCAAAAGAGATTGACTTAAAACACAACTTAATTTTGTGGATTGAGTCCTGCCTTTTAACATAACTGCTGCAAATCCCACCTCATTAACATTGTAGAGGTTGGATTTACAACATATAGGAAAATCACATTAGATGACAAAATGGTGGACAATCACACAATATGGAAATCATGGCCTAGATAAGTTGATACACATTTTTCGGGGAGACACAATTCAATCTATAGCATGGCTGTACTTCTTCCAAGACAGATTTGTTCATTCTTTTGGCAGTCCATGGTATATTCAATATTCTTGGCCAACACCATAATTCAAAGGCACTTACTCATGAAGGTCAAGGACTACAGCTGTCAGTATGGATTACACCTCAACATAAAGAAATAAAAAATACTCACAACTGACCAATAAGCAACATCATGATAAACATCATGAAAAGATTGAAGTTGTCAAGGATTTCATTTCACTTGGATCCACAATCAACATCCATGGAAGCAGCAGTCAAGAAATCAAAAGATGCATTGCATTGGGCAAACCACTGCAAAAGACCTCTTTAAAGTGTTAAAAAGCAAAGATGTTACTTTAAGGACTAAGGTGCCCCTGACCCAAGCCATGGTGTTTTTAATCGCCTCATATGCATACAACTGCTGGACAGGGTGCAGTCTTTAGATGGTTATAAATAGGAGTTTAAATTGGTAAGTGGTGCTCTTGTTTGTAATCAGAAATGTTGCAAAAGTTGGGATTGCACATAAAGTGACACAAATAGCAGGAGAATAAGATTGGGAGTGTCACATATATTTAAATTTCCTTTGTTTTATGGAAACCCTAGTGGCATAGTGGTTAAGTGCTACAGCTGCTAACCAAAGGGTCGGCAGTTCAAATCCACCAGGCTCTCCTTGGAAACTCTGGGGTAGTTCTACTCTGTCCTGTAGGGTCTCTATGAGTTGGAATCGACTCGACGGCACTGGGTTTGGTTTTGTTTTTTGGTTTTGTTTTTTATTAACTTTTTATCTTATTATCAAAGCAAAGCTCAGTCACTGTAGAAAAGTCAGAGGAAAATACATGTAGTCAAAATAAAGAAAAATTGAAGCACCTATAATCTCATCAGAGATAGCCACTGTTAATCTTGGGTATCTCTGTCTGAATACATGCACACACACACAGAGGAAATGGTCTAATACTGAATATGCAGTTTATTAAGCTTTTTTTCATCTTAACAATATATGGCATAATTTTTCTTTTTATTTAATACATTCAGCTCTGCTTTGTAAACAAGTAATATGTGGGATTTACATGATTATTATCTCTAAATGAGTGAGAACTATATGAACCAAAATACAGCTAATATTACCAATATGAACATCTTTTTTTTAATTGTACTTCAGATGAAGGCTTATAGAACAAACTAGCTTCTCATTAAACAATTAGTACAAATATTGTTTGGTGACATTGGTTGCCAACCCCACAACATGTCAACACTCTCCCCTTCTCAAACTTGAGTTCCCCATTACCAACTTTCCTGTCCCCTCTTTCCTTCTCATCCTTGCCCTTGGGCTGGTGTACCCCTTTAGTCTCATTTTGTTTTATGGGCCTGTCTAATCTTTGGCTGAATGGCAAACCTCATGAGTTGACTTCATTACTGAGCTAAAAGGGCATCCTGAGATCATATTCTCAGGGTTTCTCTAGTCTCTGTCAAAGCAGTAAGTCTGGTCTTTTTTTTTTGTTGTTGAGTTACAATTTTGTTCCACATTTTTCTCCAGTGCTGTCCGGGACCCTCTGCTGTAACCCCTGTCAGAGCAGCCAGTTGGTAGCCAGGCACAATCTAGTTGTGCTGGACTTAGTCTTGTATAGCACCGGTTTTAATAGCTGCATAATATTCCATTACAATTATATTCTATTTTTTTTTACATAGATACACGTTTAACATAGATACACTTTCAGTTATTCTAAATTTCATTGCTTTCATAAGTAATCCTGCATGACTTTATACATGTTTAATTCTGGATAGATCTACAAGGACAGAATTTGTTCAAGTGAAATTTTTGAATGCCAGTTTTGAACTCTTTCTATTCCTTTACTTCCTCTTCCTGTTGGTGATTTGTTTTTATGCTTGAGACAGATTACTTTTTTATTCCAGTTTTAGAGTACTATGGAAAAAAATGACTGATGAATAATTTGGAAAAGTTGTAAAGAAAACAGCATGCTTATCTACTGGCAGTATACAAGGAAACAACACAAAAATAATAAAATACTCCCAAGAAATGTTTATATTTCAAAAAAAATATGCTGATAAAACAAAGAAAAAGGAGTGTTTACATATTCTTTACATGTTGTGGTTGTTATGTTGTTAGGTGCCATCGAGTCATTTCCAACTAATAGGTACCCTATGCACAACAGAATGAAACACTGCCCAGTCCTGCGCCACCCTCACAATTGTTGCTATGCTTGAGCCCATTGTTGCAGCCACTGGTCAATCCATCTCATTGAGGGTCTTCCTCTTTCTCGCTGACCCTCTACTTTACCAAGCATGATGTCCTTCTCCAGGGACTGATCCCTCCTGATAACATGTCCAAAGTATATGAGATGTAGTCTCACCATCCTTGCTTCTAAGGAGCATCCTGGTTGTACTTCTTCCAAGACAGATTCGTTCGTTCTTTTGGTAGTCCATGGTATATTCAATATTCTTGGCCAACACCACAATTCAAAGGCATCAATTCTTCTTTGGTCTTCCTTATTTATTGTCCAGCTTTTGCATGCATATGAGGCCATTGAAAACGCCACGGCTTGGGTCAGGTGCACCTTAGTTCTCAAGGTGACATCTTTGTTTTTCAACTCTTTAAGGGGTCATTTGCAGCCAATTTGCCCAATGCAATGGGTCTTTTGATTTCTTGACAGCTACTTCTATGGGTGTTGATTGTGGATCCAGGTAAAATGAACTCCTTGACAACCTCAATCTTATCTCTGTTCATCATGTTGCTGCTTATTGGCCCAGTTGTGACAATTTTTGTTTTCTTTATGTTTAGGTGTAATCCATACTGAAGGCTGCGGTCTTTGATCTTCATCAGTAAGCGCTTTAAGTCTGCTTCACTTACAGCAACCAAAGTTGTGTCATCTGCATAACACAGATTGTTAAAGAGTTTTCCTCCAACCCTGTTGCCCAGTTCTCTTTTATATACTCCAGCTTCTCGGATTATTTGCTCAGCATACAGATTCAATAGGTATGGTGAAAGGATAAAACCCTGATGCAACACCTTTCCTGACATTAAACCACGCAGTATCCCCTTCTTCTGTTCAAATGACTGCCTCTTGATCCATGTACAGATTCCTCATGAGCACAATTAAGTGTTCCAGAATTCCCATTCTCCACAATGTTATGCATAATTCATTATGATCCACACAGTCAAATGCCTTAGCATAGCCAATGAAACACAGGTAAATATCTTTCCGGTATTCTCTGCTTTCAACCGGGATCCATCTGACATCAGCTATGATATCCCTGGATCCATGCCCTCTTTTAAATCTGGCTTGAATTTTTGGCAGTCCTCTGTCGATATACTGCTGCATCCACTTCTGAATGATCTTCAGCAAAATTTTTCTTACCTGTGATATTAATGATATTGTTTGATAATTTCTGCATTTGATTGGATCACCTTTCTTGAGAATAGGCGTAAATACGGATCTCTTCTGGTCAGTAGACCAGGTAGCTGTCTTCCAAATTTCTTGGCATAGAGGAGCGAGAACTTTCAGTGCTGCATCTGTTTGTTGAGAAACATCTCACTTGGTATTCCGTCAGTTCCCGGAGCCTTGTTTTTCGTCAGTATCTTCAGTGCACTTGGACTTCTTCCTTCAGTGCCATTGGTTCCTGATCATATGTTACCTCCTGAAATGGTTGAACTTCAACCAGTCTTTTTGGTATAGTGTCTCTGTGTATTCCTTCCATCTTCTTTTGATGCTTCCTGCATCATTTAATATTTTCCCCATAGAATCCTTCAGTATTGCAACTTGAGTCTTGACTTTTTTCTTCAGTTATTTCAGCTTGAGAAATGCTGAGGGTATTCCTCCCTTTTGGTTTTCTATCTCTGGGTCTTTGCACATGTCATCATAATACTTTGTCTTTTCGAGCTGCCTTTCGAAATCTTCTGTTCAAGTCTTTTACTTCATCATTTTTTCCTTTTGCTTTAGCTACTCAATGTTGAAAAGCAAGTTTTGGAGTCTCTTCTGACATCCATTTAGGTCTTTTCTTTCTCTTCCGTCTTTTTTAATGACCTTTCTTCGTGTATGATGTCCTTGATGTCATTCCACAACTCTTCTGGTCTTCAGACACTAGCATTCAATGCATCAAATCTGTTCTTGTGATGGTCTCTAAATTCAGGTGGGATATACTCAAGGTCGTACTTTGGTTCTCATGGACTTGTTCCAATTTTCTTCAGTTTCCACTTGAACTTATATATGAGTAATTGATGGTCTGATCCGCAGTTGGCCCCTGGCCTTGTTCTGACTGATGATATTGAACTTTTCTATCATTTCTTTCCACAGATGTAGTCTATTTGATTCCTGTGTATTCCATCAGGTGAGGTCCATGTATATATTCATGGTTTAGGTTTGTGCAAAAAGGTATTTACAATGAAGAAGTCATTGGTCTTGCAAAATTCTATCACACAATCTCCAGCATCATTTTTATCACCAAGGCCATATTTTCCAACTACGGATCCTTCTTCTTTGTTTCCAACTTTCATATTCCAAAAAAAACCAGACCCACTGCTGTCAAGTTGATTCCAACTCATAGCGACCCTATAGGACAGAGTAAAACTGCACCATAGAGTTTCCAAGGAGCACCTGGTGGATCCGAAATGCCAACCTCTTGGTTAGCAGCCATAGCACTTAACCACTATCCCACCAGGATCTTCTTTCACATTTCAATCTCCAGTAATTATCAAAATGCACCCTGATTGTATGTTCGATCAATTTCAGACTGCAGAAGTTGGTAAAAAAAAATCTTCAATTTCTTCATCTTTGGCCTTAGTGGTTGTTGTGTAACTTTGGATAATAGTGATATTAACTGGTCTTCCTTGTAGGCCTATGGATATTATCCTGACAGCGTTGTACTTCAGGATAGATCTTGAAATGTTCTTTTTGACAATGAACGCAGCTCCATTCCTCTTCAAGTTGTCATTCCCAGCAAGGCAGACCATATGATTGTCTGAATCAAAACGACCAATATCAGTCCATTTCAGCTCACTAATGCTTAAGGATATCTATGTTTATCTGTTCCATTTTCATTTTTGATGACTTTCAATTTTTCTAGATTCATACTCTGTACATTCCAGGTTCAGACTATTAATGGATGTCTGCAGCTGTTTCCTGTCTTTTTGAGTCATGCCACATCAGGAAATGAAGGTCTTGAAAGCTTTACTCCATCCACGTCATTAAGGTCGACTCTACTTCGAGGAGGCAGCTCTTCCCCAATTGCATTTTGAGTATCTTCCAACCTGAGGGGTTCATCTTTTGTCACTATATCAAACAGTGTTCTGCTGCTATTCATAAGGTTTTCACTGGCTAATTCTTTTCAGAAGTAGACCACCAGGTTCTTCTTCCTAGTCCGTCTTAGTCTGGAAGCTCAGCTGAAACCTTTCTGCCATGGGTGGCCCTGCTGCTATTTGAATACTGGTGGCATAGCTTCCAGCATCACAGTAACACAAAAGTCCCCACAGTACAACAAACTGACAGATGTATGGGGAATTCTTTACTTAGACTCACCAATTTTTAACATTTAGCCACATTAACTTTCTCCCTATCTCTGTAAGTTAAAGGCATTGTGACACATCACCTGACATTATTTCACTCTATATCTCCCTCTATAACCACAACACCATTATCATGCCTAAGAAAATTTATGATAATTCAAAATATCAGCCAAAGTAAAGTCTATACTTAAGTTCTTCCGCTTATCCCTCAAGTGTCTTTTAGATTCTCTATTTTGTCTCTTGGACTCAGGATCCAACAATATTCATGGATTTGCATCTGGTTACTACATCTCTTCAGTCTTTTAATCTACAACTGTGTCTCTACATTTGTTTTGTTAGTTTTTCATGACATTGACTTTTTGAAAAGTCTTGGCCAGTTGTCTCTTAAAATATCCAGATTCTGGACTTGGTAATCATTTCCTCATCATATTAAGGTTACCTTCGTGAGCAAGACGACTAGATTGCTGGTGCTATATGATTCTTACTGGATCATATCAGAAGCCTCATAATGTTAGTTTGCCCCACAGTTGGGTTGGCCGCTTAGTTGAGGTGCCAGCTGCCAACTTTCTCCATCATATATTATCCCCTTTGTAATTATTAGGTAACCTGTGAGATTTGAAAATATATGAATACCTTGACTCCAGCATCTTTTTACACACTAGTTGTAATATCCATTCACAATCCATGACTAAATTCACACTGGAAACCCTGGTGGCGTAGTGGTTAAGTGCTATGGCTGGAATTCACATTAATTCACATTAGAGATTACAAAATGGCAAAATTCTAATCTATCAGTCTTTCTACATTGTAGTAGCATTCTTTTAAGAAATTCCCTTTTTACCTCTCTCTCTTT
Source organism: Loxodonta africana (assembly GCF_030014295.1). Taxonomy (NCBI): domain Eukaryota; kingdom Metazoa; phylum Chordata; class Mammalia; order Proboscidea; family Elephantidae; genus Loxodonta; species Loxodonta africana. Next base: position 110,994,736 of record NC_087344.1, read on the forward strand.
TTGTACCTCTCTCATCTTTTATCACTATAGACTCATGGATTTTTTTTTAATTCATTTTTTAAATTCAATGAATACAATAGAAATTTAATTGTAAGTCTACCTCACTTTTGCAGGTAAAAATGCTTGAAATTTTGGTATTTGGGAAAATGTATACATTTAGTAACATTAAAATCACCTATTTTAAAAATGGAGCCCTGGCGGTACAGTGGTTAAGAGCGCAGCAGCTAACCAAAAGTTTGGAATCCATGACTCGCTCCTTGGAAATCCTATGGGGCAATCCTACTCTGTCTTATAGGGTAGCTAGAAGTTGGAATTGATGACAATGGATTTGGATTGGTTTTTAAGGAGAACTGGTGGTGCAGTGGTTAAAGCGATTGACCATTAACCAAAAGGTCCATGGTTTGAATCACCAGTGACTCCACAGGAAAAAGATGTGGCAATCTGCTTCCATAGAGATTTACAGCCTTGTAAACTCTGTGGGGTCGCTATGAGTCAGAATCGACTTGAAGGCAGTGGGTTTATTTTAAAAATGATAATTTTGTTTTCTTTTTGGAAGCCTCGTAATGGCATATGTTGAAATTAGTTATTTCATAATTTCTATTTCCCAAAATGACAGTTGAAATTTGTGACATTAAGGACCACGGGGAGGGGTGGGGGGAGTGTTATATAACTTACTTTTTTCATTTCCATAAAATTTGACTATTTTTTCTGACGAATTCACTAAGAATAGGCAATTATTAATTTATTCATTAACTCTTTTGTTGTTGTTAGGTGCCATCAAGTGGTTCTGACTCAGAGACCCCGTGTACCACAGATTGAAACACTGCCGAGTAGTGGGCCACCCTCACAATCCTTGTTGTGTTTAAGCCCATTGTTGCAGCCACTGTATCAATCCATCTTGTTGAGGATCTTCCTTATTTTCACTAACCCTCTACTTTACAAAGCATGATGTCCTTCTGCAGGAACTGATCCCTCCTGGCAACGTGTCCAAAGTATGTGAGACGTAGTCTCTCCATCCTTGCTTCTAAGATGCGTTCTGGTTGTACTTCTTCCAAGCCAGATTTGTTCATTCTTTTGGAATTCCATGTTATATTCAATATTCTTCTCCAACACCACAATTCAAAGGTGTCAGCTCTTCTTAGGTCCTCTTTGTTCTTTGTCCAGCTTTCATATGAAACGACTGAAAACAGGTTCAGGTGCACCTTAGTCCTCAAAGTGACATCTTTGCTTTTCAACACTTTAAAGAGGTCTTTGCAGCAGTTTGCCCAATGCAATGCATCTTTTGATTTCTTGACTGCTGCTGCCATGGGTGTTGATTGTGGATCCAAGTAAAATGAAATCCTTGACAATTTCAGTCTTTTCTTGATGTTTATTATGATGCTGCTTATTGGTCCAATTGTGAGGATTTTTTATTTGTTTCTGTTGATGTGTAATCCATACTGAAGGCTGTAGTCTTTGATCCTCATCAGTAAGTGTTTCACTTTGAGCAAGCGAGGTTGTGTCATTTGCGTAATGCAGGTTGTAAATGAGTCTTCCTCCAATCCTGATGCCCTGTTCTTCTTCATATAGTCCAGCTTCTCAGATTATTTGCTCAGCATACAGATTGAATAGGTATGGTGAAAAAATACAACACTCATGCACACCTTTCCTGACTTTAAACCAACCAGTATCCCCTTGTTCTGTTCGAAGGACCACCATTTGATCTATCTTCAGGTTCCTCATGAGGACAAGTTTTCTGGAACTCCCATTCTTCACAATGTTATCCATAATTTGTTATGGTCCACATAGTTGAATGCCTTTGCATAGTCAATGAAACACAGGCAAACATCTTTCTGGTATTCTCTTCTTTCAGCTAGGTTCCATCTGACATCGGCAATGATATCCTGATTCCAAGTCCTCTTCTGGAAATCCTGGTGACATTGTGGTTAAGTGCTATGGCTGATAACCAAAAGGTTTGCAGTTCGAATCCACCATGCACTCCTTGGGAATTCTATGGGGCAGTTGTCCTATAAGGTCTCTATGAGTCAGAATCGACTCTTCTGAATCTGGCTTGAATTTCTGGCAGCTTCCTATTGATACACTGCTCTACCCGCTTTTGAGTGCTCTTCAGCAAAATTTTATTTTCGTGTGATCGTAATGATATTTTTCAATAATTTCTGCATTCAATGGGATTACCTTTCTTGGAAATAGACATAAATATATATCATTAACTCTAGGATGTTTAATATTTCAACATTTGCTAAATCACTTTGCCATATATCTATTTCTTACAGAAAAAACAAAGAATGTTATTTATAATTATTATTTTCTACTTTTAGTTTTTTTAAACAAATAAAAATTTCTTAATGTTTTCTTTCTGCTTTAACATAGTCTAATAGTACTTGAATCATGATGACACATTTTAAGTCATCAAAAGCTATTTCTCAAGAATACCACTTCATTGTAAATTATGATTCTCTTTCAGATGAATAAAACATCTCCTGAAAAATTAAAAATTTTCTCTTGGAAAAGTTACCAAAAATTTGGCTTAATTTTAATATGAAGATCTGTTCTCAAGATAAGAGGGTGTTACTAAAGCCAGGAAGGCGGGTCCTTGTCCAGCATGCTCAGACTTACCAATGATCTGGACACCAATGATCTTGAGAAAGTGTCATGGATTGAATTGTGTCCCCCCAAAATATGTGTCAACTTGATTAGGCCATGATTCCCAGTATTGTGTGGTTGTCCTCCAGTTTGTGATTGTAATTTTTTGTTAAAGAGGATTAGGGTGAGATTGTAACACCCTTACCAAGGTCACATCCCTGATCCAATGTACAGGGAGTTTCCCTGGGGTGTGGTCTACTCTACCTTCTAGCTTGTAAGAGATAAAAGGAAACAGAAGTGAGCAGAGAGTGGAGGATCTCATACCACCAACAAACAAGAGCCAGGAGAATAGCACATCCTTTGGAAGCTCCTGAGAAGCTCCTCATCCAGAGAAAGATTGATGGCAAGGATCTTCCTCCAGAGCCAACAGAGAGAGAAAGCCTTCCCCTTGAGCTGAAGCCCTGAATTTGGACTTGTAGCCTACTAGACTGTGAGAGAATAAATTTCTCTTTGTTAAAGACACTTGACGTTAAATACACCTGTGGTATTTCTGTTATAGCAGCACTGAATGACTAAGAAAGTAACTTTATTGCAATGCTCAGAGCAAGGAGCCAGAAGAAAGTTCCTCAGATCCAGCTACGGGAAAGCACGGCTTATATGTGATTTGGGCAGTAAGGTGATGGCCCTGGGGAGTACTAGAGAAGGAAACTTCTAGAAGGTAGTCAGGAAACAGGAGGTGACATGGTTCTTGTCCAACCTCTCGATTCAGAATCGGGTTTGGGTGATGATTTTCTTTTCAATTCGCTCCATTTGTAGCTACGTCCTCTGTTGAGGTCAATTACCAGTCACAGCTGGCCCTTCTGCACATGTGGACCAGGCCAAATTTGGCTTGGGCTAGTTTAAGGACTAATGGAAATTTACTGGCATTCATAGGGTTAGCTTACAAAGAGAGTATAGGTAGTAGATAAAATCAGTCTTTATAGTTAAACCATCCGATGCTTGAATCTTGACTCCTTCACTGTTTGGGGGATATAATTTCCTTATTTATAATAAAACTGCTTGCTTTCTCCTAGTTGTGAGACTCATCTTAGGCCTTCATCTAAATGTAGCCACTGTGATTATTATTATTATCACCAAATTTTCATTGTCTTTGATATTATCAGGCTTTCAGTCAATTTAAGACCATGAAGTTACAAAGGTTTTGAAAGTATGGGTCTTATACTGGAGTTTTGGATCAAAGTTTAAGAAGCTGGGAGCCCTTTAGTAAATGTTAGACCTGGAGTTTACTCTTATTTTTTTAAGGTAGGAGAAGAGAGAAGGCGAGGCTATGGGCAGCTTGTTATTTCCCAACCTCACCCCAGGGAATTGGATTGTGGGTTTATTCTTCACTTGCCCAGCAGGGATTCTGACTGTGTGTGGTAGAAACTGTCTTATTTTATTCCAAAGGGCAAAATACCCTGTCTGGGCTTATTGGGAACTGTTTTGTGTACCAAAATGAGGACTCAATTGCCTGAACAGAGCCATCTATGTCTCACTGAGACCATAGAAAAAGGAAAATGTACTTATTGAGTTCTAATAAGGAGTTCTGTGTTATTACTACACTCAGTCCTATTTAGAAGGGAATATTCCTATTTTCAGAGTATTGTTCAGTACAGTGCTGGAAAATGAGCCCCCTAGGTTGGAGGGTGCTGCAAAACAGCTGCAACAATGGACTCAAACATACTGATAATCTTGAAGATGGTGCGGGATGTGGCAATATTTTGTTCTTTTATACACAAGGCTGCATTGAGTCAGAAAGAACTCCATGTAAGTAGCCATAACATTCCATTTTTATTGGGAAGGCAATAAGGATGAAACAGCTAGTAACTAACAGAGCTGGGACTTGAATCCTAATCTTATTTGATAGGCCACGTTCTTGCCCTCTCATCATTCTGCTTTGTCTGTCCCAGAGCTGGTACCAATCTGCAACTGAGTATTTCAAAGGAGCTCTGAAAATGATGTTGTTGTTGTTAGGTGCCATCAAGTCAGCTCTGACTCATAGCGACCTATGTACAACAGAACAAAACACTGCCCAGTCCTGTGCCATCCTCACAGTATGATACAACCCTAGTTTTTAAAAATATTTTTTCTGTCAGTTTTTGCTTTTCCCTTTTTTTTCCCTCGACTTGATGGCAATGGGTTTGGTATTTGTTTTTTTTTTTTCACTATTATTAATTTATCCAGTGTCTTATGAAATCAAAACCTGAAGTTCTTTAAAACAAAAGCCTACCTTAAAAAAAAAAAATCTTCATGTGTTTTACTAAAATTTTGGTTTCTCAGTGGACTGCAGTTTAAGGCAGTTGCTTAGAGAGATTGAAAATACCTCTTTGAAAGAAAAAAAGAGGTGGCTATTTTTATTCAAAAACAGCATACTGATGGATTTTTTAATTGTAAAAGGTAAAGTCCACAGGTTTAATTTGTAGAAGAGATATGAGACATGGAAACATTAAACTCCTTTATTTAAGAAAGTATCAGAAATGACAAACTTAACTCTTGGCAGTTTGAGAGGGAAAAAACTTTAGTGGTCCCTGCAGACTCAAAAAGCAGGAAGACATGGAGAAGTAACTTCCTGGAGGACTCAAAAAAAAACCTGTTGCCATCCAATGCACCGGTGGCACAGTGGTTAAAGCTCTCGGTTGCCAACCAAAAGGTAGGCAGCTCGAGCCCACCAGCCATAGCCCATTTCCGTAAAGATTACACTTTGAAAACCCTATGGAGCAGTTCTACTCTGTCTTATAGGGTCACTATGATTCTGAATCAACTTGAGGGTAATGAGTTTTGTTTGGGTTTGGTAATTCCGACTCAGGGCTACCTCTGGTTAGTGGTTGTGCTTAACCCATTGCAACACCTAGGGACTTGAAAGACTCTAATAGGTTAGAAACAAAAAGGACTTAGAAAAATATGGTCAAGTGAGAAATTTTCCATATCAAGGGGATGGGTAACGAACCTCAGAAAATCCAATATTCTTTTTTAAAACTTTTCTATTCTGAATTGCGTTGAAATCCCTTTAGTTTTCCCCAAGCGTTCAAGAAAAAGTCTGTTATTTAGTCGTCTGGAGGGTGCAGAAAAAGGGACTAACCTACACAAACTCCATGGCAGGTTAAAGAGAGGACAACAGCCAGAGAAGGTAAACAAAAACAAGATGGAACCAGGATTTCCAAGCAGGATGAGGCTGGAGAAAGTATGAGCCTGCCCTAAAAATTCTTAAAATATTGGCAAGCACGTGTGAAGACAGCACAGGTGTTTCAGTAGGAAAAAAAAAAAAGTGACCTAGAAGGAATTGAGAATATTTAGTTGTATAAAATAATATCAGTTTATTGTGGGAAAATGTTTAAATCAGATTTATTAAAAAGATGAATATAAAAATCACCTATAATTGCCTCATCTAGACAAATTCATTCTTAACGTTTTGCTGTATACACATCCAAACAGCTCACTATCCTAGTAAAGCACTTTTATGTCTTTTAAAAAGGGAATTAGAGTGTACATTAAACTGACTACTGTATTTCCTATCTTTCCACATCAATAAATGCTTGTGTAAAATACATAACAGTTGCATAGCTTACTTAGTTATGTTTAGCTCTACCAGGATTTGTTTAACTTATCTTTTATTGTAGAAAACTTAAGCTGTTTCTTTTCTGTTTATTTTTCTATTTATAACTACTCATATTTATAACTCTTTATAACTATTGCAAGGAGCACTGGTGGTGTAATGGTTAAGTGCTCGGCTACTAATCAAAAGTTTGACTTTTTGAATCCACGCAGTTGCCCCGGAGGAGAAACACCTAGGGATCTTTTTTCCATAAAGATTATGGCCAAGAAAACCCTATGGGGCACTCCTACTGTGTTACATGCGGTCACTATGAGTCAGAGTAAGCTCAAAGGCAATCAACTAAAACATGACAGTTGCAGCTATGATTTTTTCACTAAAATTGGTTCCTAGAAGTGGAATTACTGGGTTAAAGAATTTGGAAACATTTTGGGCTCTTAAAAATTGTTCTAATTCTGCCAGTTTATACTTCCACAGTGGTTTATGAAATATCTATATTCCTGTAACCTCATCAAAGTTGTGTACTTTGTTCTCAATTTTTGTAGGCTAAAAAGAAGTGTTTTACTGTTTTAATTTTTATTACTTCAGTTGTAAGCAGAGTGTTTCACATGTTTTTCCTTTGTAAACTTCTTGTTTATATTCTTAGTTCATTTTTATATTGGTGTGAATGTATAAAAACATACCCCCTTAGAGAATAAAATCAGACTATAATTATGCCCCCAAAACAGCTTTTAGGATATTGGATATAATGCAGAATTCCTATGTTTAACAATAAAGACAAATAAAAAACTTGACTAAAAGCAAGATAGTGGTTGGTCACTATGGTAACAGAGATGAAATGATGCTGATGGGGGAAAAAAAAACTCCCTTAAGATTAGGTCAAGCTTATGTATAAAGTCATTAAAGAAGGAAAATTGAGTTGCTTTTCTCCATCTCTTCTGACTTGCAAGCACTTGCTAGGAAATATTATAATATAAATAATATGCTTTTGTCTAGCCTTGTTGGGATTAGCAGAAGGCAGGCAAGATAAGGGTAAGCATGGTAATTAAAGGTGTTAGAGAAGGGAACTGCCTCGCAACTTTCGCTAAGCTACTGTAAATTCAGGAATATAGAAGAAGAAATGCTTCCAACCCACCAAGGACCAGAAAGCCTTGAGGCCATCTTTCTACTGCCAAAACTGTTTAGCAGCTACAAGGCAATTTAAAGTGCACAGCCTCAGAATAGATACAACATCAGAGAGAGCAAGATTGTAATAAGATTGGAAGCTCACTTTTAGAAGTTAATGGATTTGCTTATGGAGTTTTGTGTTTTTTGTTATTTCCCCAATTGCTTGGGGAAATTTTCCTTATCAAAGGGTAAGTGGGCTGTTTACTGGTTAACTAGCCAGTTTACTGGTTAGTTGTACTAGGTACTTTAAATCTCATTTAATTTAATGAAGAGCTAGTTATTGAAGATAGAAAGCCACATTTGGCCAGCAACAAGTTTAATGTGTGTGATATGGTGATTATAAATCTAAATTTTCAAAATGTCAATCACCAGAGGAGAAATTGGCTGCTGACTTAAGCTACTAAACTCACTGAGAAAACTTGGGAAGTCTACAGAAAAAAAAAATGCGGTAGTCATTCCTTAATCAGCATCTGGTATCATAACTACCCAGCAATCACAAACATGGGCAGGACAATAAAAAGACCTCAAATGCAGAAAGCAACCAGATGGTGAAAACAAGAGAAGGAGAGGTTATGGACTCTACAGTAGGATTAGTTAGTTTTCTAAACACAAGGAAAGAAGTACATTGATTTATGAAGATTGTAGGAGACAAATAAGGGCCCTGGTGATACAGTGGTTAAGTGCTTGGTCACTAACCAAAATGTCAGCGGTTCAAACCCACCAGCCTCTCTATGGGACAAATAGGTAGCAGTCTGCCCCCCTAAAGATTACAGCCTTAGAAACTCTGTGGGGCACTTCTACTGGCCTATAGGATCACTATGAGTTGGAATCAACTTGATGGCAGTGGGTTTTGTTTTTGCTATAGAGACCAAAGTTTGCTACCCCAAAAACATAGCAGTATCGTAAGAGTATTACTTCATAAATTTATACAATAAATATTTATTAAGAACTCACTATGTATCAGACAAGGGTCCCTGGATGGCACAGATGGTTAAGCACTCGAATTCTGACTGAAAAGTTAACAATTCCAACCCACCCAGAGGTATTTGGGAATTAATTTATTTTGATTTTCTGAAATGTCACAGCCTTGAAAACCTATGAAACGCAGTTCTACACTGCAACATATGCGTTGGCATCTGGTTTGGTGTGGTTTTTGGTATATGCCAGATACTTCCCTAGGCACTGGAGGAGCTGAAGTGATGAAAGGCAGACTGGCATCTTAGTCTACAGGTTAATGGTAAAGAGAGTCATTTAACTAATTACATATACCACATTAGGCAAAAAGTGCTGTTACAGTTTCATTAAGTGTGGAGCACGTAGCAGGGACTGCCAATCTAATGTTGCCAATCAAAACACAGAACACCCAGTTAAATTTGAATTTCAAATAAACAATGGATAATATTATAAGCATATACCAAATTGCATGGAGTATGATTATAGTGTCCATTGATTATCTGAAATTTAAATTTAACTAGGCTTCCCGTTTTATGTTTTGTTCTGCTAACTCTGACAACCCTATAATCCAATACAGGAGGATCATGAATAGCTCTGCTGAGGTGACCTGTAACATAAGACCGGAGGGAATGAGTAAGAGCAGGGAAAGAATAGGAAGCCAAAAGTAAAGGAGAAAATAAACCTGGTCAAAAAAGAAATGTTAGAGTACAAGAGTGAAGAGGAGGATCATCAAAATGCAGTGAAGGTGAGAACCATTGTTGAAAAGCAGACAGTTTACAGGGATGAGCCACAGAAGTAGAAAACAAATACATGCATAAGGCGATGGAAGAAATAATAACCAAATTTTATTAGGCTCTGAAGGCATTCAATGCATTGTTTGCTGTTGTTAACCGCCATCCAGTCAGCCCCTGAATCATGGTGACCCCATGCTGTTGTTGTTTTTAAAAAAAAATTGATTCTGACTCATAGCAACTCTATGTACAACAAAATGAAGCACCGCCCAGTCCTATGCCATCCACACTATTGTTGTTATACTTGAGCCCATTGTTACAGCCACTGTGTCAATCCATCTCTTCGAGAGTCTTCTTCTTTTTCGCTGACTTCCTACTTTTTTAAGCATGATGTCCTTCTCCAGGGACTGATCCCTCCTGATAACATGTCCAAACTATGTGAGACATAGTCTCGCCATCCTTGCTTCTAAGGAGCATTCTGGTTGTGCATTCTTTTGACAGCCCATGATACATTCAATATTCTTTGCCAACACTGCAACTCCAGTCATTAATTCTCCTTCGGTCTTATTTATCCTTCAGCTTTCACATGCATATGAGGTGACTGAAAACACTATGGCTCAGGTCAGGTGCACCTTAGTCTTCAAGGAAACATCTCTGAATTCAACACTTTAATGAGGTCTTTTGCAGCAGATATGTCCAATGCAATGTGTCTTTTGACTTCTTGACTACTGCTTCCATTGGTGTTGATTGTGGATACAAATAAAACGAAATCCTTGACAACTTCAATCCTTAATCCATTTATCATGATGTTGCTTACTGGTCCAGTTGTGAGGATCTTTGTTTTCTTTATGTTTCTTTATGTTGAGATGTAATCCACCTTCATCAGTAAGTGCTTCAAGTCCTCTTCACTTTCAACAAGCAAGGTTGTGCCACCTGTATACCATAGGTTGTTAATGAGTCTTCCTCCAATCCTGATGCCGCATTCTTCTTTGTGTAGTCCAGTTTCTCAAATTATTTGCTCAGCATACATATTGAATAGGTTTGGTGAAAGAATACAACCCTGACACACACCTTTCCAGACTTTAAACCACGCAGTATTCTCTTGTTCTATTCAAACAACTGCCTCTTGATCTATGTACAGGTTTCTCATGAGGACAGTTACATGTTCTGGAATTCCCATTCTTCCCAATGTTATCCATAATTTGTTATGATCCACACAGTTGAATGCCTTTGCATAGTCAAAAGGTCACCAAAAAGACAGGAAAGAAAGAAAAAACAAAATGGATGTCAGATGGGGCTCCAAAACTTGCTCTTGAATGAAGAGTAGCTAAAGGGAACAGAAGAAATGATGAAGTAAAAGAGCTGAGCAGAAGATCTCAAAGGGCATCTTGAAAAGTTAAAGTATTGTAATGAAATACACAAAGACCTAGAGTTAGAAAATCAAGAAGGAAGAAAACACTCAGCATTTCTCAAGCTGAAAGAACTATGGAAAAAATTCAAGCATCAAGTTGCAATATTGGTGGTTAAGAGTCAGCTGCTGACCAAAAATGCAGCAGTCCAAATCCACCATCCGCTCCTTAGAAGCTCTATGAGGTAGTTCTACTTCTTACTATAGGGTTGCTATGAGTCGGAATCAACTCAGGGGCAAGAGATTTGGTTTTATGGGCAAAATATTGAACATCACAGGAAACATCAAAAGAAGATGGAAGGAAAACAGAGTCACCATACCAAAAATAATTGATCATTGTTGAACCATTTCTGGAGGTAGCATATAATTAAGAACTGATGGTGCTGAAGGAAGAAATCAAAGCTGCTCTGAAACCATTGGTGAAAAATAAGGCTCCAGGAAATGACAGGATACCAATTCAGATGTTTCAACAAGTGGATGCAATGCAGGAAGTTCTCAATCATCAATGCCGAGAAAATTAGAAGGCAGCTACTGGGTCAACCAACTGGAAGAGATCCATATTGTGTCCATTCTAAAGAAAGGTGATTCAATAGAATGCAGAAATTATCGAAAAGTATCATTAGTATCAATGCAAGTAAAATTTTGCTGAAGATAATTCAAAAATGGTTGCAGCAATACTTTGACAAGAAACTGCCAGAAATTCAAGCCAAATTCAGAAGAGGACTTGGAATGAGGGATATCGTTGCCGACGTCAGGTGGATCTTGACTGAAAGCAAAGGATACTAGAAAGAAGTTCACCTATGTTTTATTGACTATGCAAAGTCATTCAACTGTGTGGATCATAACAAATTATGGGTAACATTGCAAAGAATGAGAATTCCAGAACACTTAATTGTGCTCATGAGGACCCTACATTTAGACCAAGAGGCAGTCAGTCATTCCAACAGAACAAGGGGTTATTGCATGGTTTGAAATCGGGAAAGCTCTATGTCAGGGTTGTATCCTTTCACCATACTTATTCAATTTGTATGCTGAGCAAATAATCCCAGAAGCTGGACTATATGAAGAACAGGGTATCAGGATTGGAGAAAGACTCATTAACAACCTGCGTTTTGCAGATGACATGACTTTTCTTCCTGAAAGTGAACAGGACTTGAAGCACTTACTGATGAAGATCAAAGACCACAGCTTTCAGTATGGATTACACCTTAACATGAAGAAAACAAAAATGTCACAACTGAACCAATAAGCAACATCATGATAAATGGAGAAAAGAAATTGTCAAGGACTTCATTTTACTTGGATCCACAATCAATGCCCATGCAAGCAGTAGTCAAGAAATCAAACAATGTATTATTGCCTTACGTAAATCTGCTGCAAAGGACCTCTTTAAAGTGTTAAAAAGCAAAATGTCACTTTGAGGAATAAAGTGCACCTGACCCAAGCCATGATATTTTCAATCACCTCATATGCATACGAAAGCTGGACAGAATAATTGATGCCTTTGAATTATGGTATTGATGAAGAATATTGAATATATCATGGACTGCCAAGAGAATGAACAGATTTGTCTTGGAAGTTGTACAGCCAGAATGCTCCTTAGAACTGAGGATGGTAAGACTTCTTCTCATGTACTTTGAACATGTTATCAGGAAGGACCAGTCCCTGTAGAAGTACATCATGTTTGGTAAAGTAGAGGGTCATCGAAAAAGAGGACAACCTTCAACAAGGTGGATTGACATAGTGGTTGCAGCAGTGGGCTCAGACATAACAATTTTGAGGATGGTGTGGCACCGGGCAGGGTTTCATCCTGTTGTACATAGAGTCCTGTGAGTCAGTACTGTCTCCACTGCACCTACCAACAACGTGTGTATTAAATAATTAAGATCATAAACTATTATTTTTGATAAATATCTGAGCAATTCCAGTCCAATATTATTATTTTCTATGTGAGAAAACTATGCATCAAATAGTTTAAGACATTTATCTTAAGACATTTACTGGTTTGTTTCAAAATTAGGATAGAATGCAGGTTTTCTGATATTATAGTAAATTTATAGCTATGCTGCTTTATACAAGTTATATGTAGCCAACTCACATAGAACTTTTTCAGTGGAAATATTTCCAAATGAATAGTAATTTTAAAGGCAAAATATTCTTATGAGTTAAATCATTTTATACAGCCTTATACATATTTGGGGTGTGTTTGATGTCTTCAGACGATCATTGTCATTAGAAGATATCTCTCTATAGATAGATAGATTTAAAAAAAAAAAAAACCAGTGCCTTCGAGTCGACTCATAGCGACCCTATAGGACAGGGTAGAACTGCCCTGTAGAGTTTCCAAGGAGCGCCTGGAGGATTTGAACTGCCAACCTTTTGCTTAGCAGCCATAGCAGTTACCCACTACACCACCAGGGTTTCCAGATAGATAGATAGATATACACCAGTGGCTGGCTGTGAATAATTTTGGAATATGAGGCCATTTATTTAATAATTTTTGCCAAATTCTCCACTAGCATGGTCAACCATTTTCATTATTAAAGCAGGCAATTATTTCAGGGAGGTATATCATAAATCATTATTTTAAGTTTTGTGACTTGAAAATATAATTTTTTAGTACTTTTAACTTTGTCATTTTATTACTGTTTACAAAGTATAATTATAATGTAGAAAAGACAAAAAGTTTTTTAAAAATTGGTATTTAAAAAATTGATTTTTGTACCTTAAACAGAACAGCGTTCTGAACCACAGATTTACTCAGAATAACCAAGATATTCTATTGCTAAAGAAAGCAAAGTCTGTGCCAGGTCATATTTATTATTGCCTGTGAAGGTGTTATTTAGAACCTAAGTGTTCTACAGAAGACATTTCGTGAGAAAGATAATTCATTATTTAGATATCTCTCCTGTCGTATTTTTTGAAATTAACACATCCAAATAAACAATGTGCCCACCCATATAATGTGCAACATAGCAAGCTTAGAAAAACATTGTGTAGGGGCAGAGAGAGGTTGTGAGGTCGGCAAAAAACATATAACTTGCACATTATTTGTGTAAAAATATGGTATATTATGGCTAGAATGCATGAAAATGTTTGGACTTTTCCTCTGATAAAACTTAACAAAAAACTTGAGTCCTCAGCTGGCTGGGTATAGATGGATTTGTCTTGTTCAGTGAAGAACAGGTTAAGGTTATGAGAAATCTTCAGATAGAGCTTTGACAGTTTACCACAATAAAATGCTAGAAAGTGCTCTGAGACCAAGAGAACAGAGTAACTTATTTCCTGGGAAAGTTGAAAAGGATTTGCAGAGAGAGTGACATTTGTGTTGTTTTAAAGATGGATGACTAAGAGTCCATCTTCGAAGTTAAGAAAAGAGTGAAAATCATTCCTGGCAGAGACAGCATTTACAAAAAGTATAGAAGAATGCAGTGGCATTGTGGATATGTGTTGCATGGGAAGAAGTTGACTGCATTTACAGTGTAGGCTATTTTGAAACCAATTAGAAAGTTCCGTAAGGAGCCAAAGCAGAAGAGGGGAATGTGATCTAACATTGCAGCAAATGATTAGAGAGAGGAGGGGCCATATTTGAGAATATGACCCATTCGTGACCCATTGAAAATGGAAAATGATAGAAAATATAGTGGTGGATGATTCTAAAGCTTAAGCTTAGGAAACGGGAAGAGTGTCAATTAACTGAGTGATGGTAGTACATAAAGAAGGTCAGACTGGGGGAAATAATGAAAGTATGTAAACATTGTTGTCAGTTTAAAGGACAGTGAGAGTAGCACTCAATAAAAGAGTCTGTAAAGGGGATAAAATTCACTGGAGAAAGGAATCTTGTGAGCCTTACCTGAAATATAAACTGTTAACAAGAATTAACAAATAAAAGGACAACAACAAAAAAATAAATGCCTGTAACTCTGATGTTGAGATTACACACATTTTCTCTATTTCATCTATTCTATAAAAAAAAAAAGAAGATAAAATAACCTTTAAGTTCTATACCATACCCAATTTTATCTACTATAATCTTTTTTTTTTTTTTAATCTTTACAGCAGAGTTCACCAATTCTCATAATGACTCTGAAACAAGCAGGAAAAAAATTAGTTATTATCAGTATACTCCTTTTATATATTGCCTATACTATGGTTAAGGAGCCTTGATGGTACAGTGCTTAAGTGCTTTGCTGCTAACCAAAAGGTTGGTGGTTCCAACCTACCAGCTGCTTTGCAGGAGAAAAATTTAGTAGTCAGCTTCCAGGATTTACAGCCTTGGCGTAAGTAGGATATAAACCATAACTAACAATGCCCAAACGTCAGAAGATAAACTAGATAACTGGGAGCTCCTAAAAATTAAAAACTTATGCCCATCAAAAGACTTCACCGAAAGAGTTAAAAGACAACCTACAAACTGGGAAAAAAATTTTTGGCTCTGACATACTCAACGAGGGTCAAATCTCTAATATCCATAAGATACTGCAACACCTCAACAACAAAAAGACAAATAATCCAATTTAAAAATGGGCAAAGGATATGAAAAGACTTCACCAAAGAAGACATTCAGGCACCTAACAGACTCTTGAGGAAATGCTCGAGATCACTAGCTGTTAGAGAAATGCAAATCAAAGCTACAATGAGATACCATCTCAACCTGACATTACTGACACTGATCCAAAAACCACGAAATGAGAAATATTGGTGAGGTTGCGGGGAGATTTGAAGCCTTATGCGCTGCTGGTAGGAATGTAAAATGGTGCAACCACTATGGTAAACAATACGGTTTTTCCTTAAAAACCTAGGAATAGAAATACCATAGGATAGGATCTAGCAATCTCACCTCTAGAAATATATCCTAGAGAAATAAGAGCCTTCACAAGAATAGATATATGTACACCCATGTTTATTGCAGCTCTATTCAAAATAGCAAAAAGATGGAAGCAACCTAAATGCCCATCAACAGGTGAATAGATAAACATACACACAATGGAATACTACACAATGATGAAGAACAGTGATAAATCTTTGAAACATCTCACAACGTGGTTGGATCTGAGGGCATTATGCTGAGTGAAATAAGTCAGTCACAAAGGACATACTGTATGAGATCACTATTATAAAAACTCAAGAGAAAGTTTACACTCAGAAAGTTCAAGTTACTGAGTTGAGGGCTGGGCACCGTGGTCTCGGGGGCATCTAGGTCAATTCGTATAACCTAGTTCATAAAGAAAATTTTCTACATCCAACTTTGGTGAGTAGAGTCTGTGGTCTTAAGAGCTTGTAAGTGGCCATCTAAGATACATCTAATGGTCCCATCCTGTCAACAGCAAAGGAGAATGAAGAAAACCAGACACAAGGGAAAGATTAGTCCAAAGGATTAATAGGCCACATGTACCACAGCTTTCATTAGCCTGAGCCTAGAACGCCTAGACGGTACCTGGCTATCACTACTGACCACTCTGACAGGGATCACGATAGAGGGTCCTAGACAGAGCAGGAGAAAAATGTAGAACAAAACTCATATTTACAAAAAAAAAAAAAAAAAGACCAGACCTACTGGTTAACAGAAACTGGAGGAACCGAAAGACTATGGCCCCCAGAATCCTTTTAACTCAGAATCGAAGTTACTCTCCAGTTCACCCTTCAGTCAAATACTTTTGTTGTTGTTGCCGTTAGGTCCTGTCGAGTCAGTTCCAACTCCTAGCGACCCTATGCACAACAGAATGAAACACTGCCTGGTCCTGCGCCATCCTTACAATTGTTATGCTTGAGCTCATTGTTGCAGCTACTATGTCAATCCACTTCATTGAGAGTCTTCCTCTTTTCCGCTGAACCTGTATTCTGCCAAGCATGATGTCCAGGGACTGATCCCTCCTGACAACATGTCCAAAGTATATAAGACGCAGTCTTGCCATCCTTGCCTCTAAGGAGCATCCTGGCCGCACTTTTTCCAAGACAGATTTGTTCGTTCTTTTGGCAGTCCATGGTATATTCAATATTCTTCGCTAACACCACAATTCAAAGGCATCAACTCTTCTTCGGTCTTCCTTATTCATTGTCCAGCTTTCACATGCATATCATGCAATTGAAAATACCATGGCTTGGGTCAGCCACACCTTAGTCTCCAGGGTGACATCTTTGCTCTTCAACACTTTGAAGAGGCTCTTTGCAGCAGATTTACCCAATGCAAAGCATCTTTTGATTTCTTGACTGCTGCTTTCCATGGCTGTTGATTGCGGACCCAAGTAAAATGAAATCCTTGACAACTTCAATCTTTTCTCCATTTATCATGATGTTGCTCATTGGTCCAGTTGTGAGGATTTTTGTTTTCTTTATGTTGAGGTGCAATCCATACTGAAGGCTATGGTCTTTGATCTTCATTAGTAAGTGCTTCAAGTCCTCTTCACTTTCAGCAAGCAAGGTTGTGTCATCTGCATAATGCAGGCTGTTCATGAGTCTTCCTCCAATCCTGATGCCCCATTCTTCTTCATATAGTCCAGCTTCTCGTATTACTTGTTCAGCATACAGATTAAATAGGTATGGTGAAAGAATACAACCCTGACGCACACCTTTCCTGACTTTAAATCAATCAGTATTCCCTTGTTCTGTCCGAACAACTGCCTCTTGATCTATGTAAAGGTTCCTCATGAGCACAATTAAGTGTCCTGGAATTCCCATTCTTCGCAACGTTATCCATAGTTTGTTATGATCCACACAGTTGAATGCCTTTGCATAGTCAATAAAACACAGGTAAACATCCTTCTGGTATTCTCTACTTTCAGCCAGGATCCATCTGACATCAGCAATGATATCCCTGGTTCCATGTCCTCTTCTGAAACCAGCCTGAATTTCTGGCAGTTCCCTGTCAATATACTGCTGCAGCTGTTTTTGAATGATCTTCAGCAGAATTTTGCTTGTGTGTGATATTAATGATATTGTTCTATAATTTCCACATTCAGTTAGAGCACCTTTCTCGGGAATAGGCATAAATGTGGATCTCTTCCAGTTAGTTGGCCAGGAAGCTTTCTTCCATATTTCTTGGCATAGATGAGTGAGCATATCCAGCACTGCCTCTGTTTGTTGAAACATCTCAATTGATATTCCATCAATTCCTGGAGCTTTGTTTTTCGCCAATGCCTTCAGACCAGCTTGGACTTCTTCCTTCAGTACCATTGGTTCCTGATCATTTGCCACCTCTTGAAATGGTTGAATATCAAGTAATTCTTTTTGGTATAATGACTCTGTGTATTCCTTCCATTTTCTTTTGATGCTTCCTACGTCATTTAATATTTTTCCCATAGAATCCTTCACTGTTGGAACTGGAGGCTTGAATTTTTTCTTCAGTTCTTTCAGCTTGAGAAATGCCGAGCGTGTTCTTCCCTTTTGGTTTTCCATCTCCAGCTCTTTGCACATGTCATTATAATACTTTACTTTGTCTTCTTGAGAGACCCTTTGAAATCTTCTGTTCAGTTCTTTTACTTCAATCAATTCTTCCTTTTGCTTTAGCTGTTTGATGCTCAAGAGCAAGTTTCAGAGTCTCCTCTGACATCCATTTGGTCTTTTCTGTCTTTCCTGTCTTTTCAGTGACCTCTTGCTTTCTTCATGGATGATGTCCTTGATATCCCACAACTCGTCTGGTCCTCGGTCACTAGTGTTCAATGCGTCAAATCTATTCTTGAGATGGTCTCTAAATTCAGATGGGATATACTCAAGGTCATATTTTGGCTCTCGTGGACTTGCTCTGATTTTCTTCAGGTTCAGCCTGAACTTGCATGTGAGCAATTGATTGTCTGTTCCACAGTCGGCCCCTGGCCTTGTTCTGACTGATGGTATTGAGCATTTCCATCGTCTCTTTCCACAGATGTAGTCAATTTGATTCCTGTGTGTTCCATCTGGAGAGGTCCATGTGTACAGTCGCCGTGTATGTTGATGAAAGAAGGTATTTGCAATGAAGAAGTCATTGGTCTTGCAAAATTCTATCATTCTATCTCTGGCATTGTTTCTATCACCAAGACCATATTTTCCAACTACTGATCCTTCTTCTTTGTTTCCAACTTTCATGTTCCAATCACCAGTAATTATCAATGTATCCTGATTGCGTGTTCGATCAATTTCAGACTGCAGCAGCTGATACAAATCTTCCATTTCTTAATCTTTGGCCCTAGTGGTTGGTGAGTAAATTTGAATAATAGTCGTATTAACTGGTCTTCCTTGAAGCTGTATGGATATTATCCTATCACTGACAGCATTGTACTTCAGGACAGATCTTGAAATGCTCTTTTTGACGATGAATGCAACACCTTTCCTCTTCGAGCTGTCATTCCCAGCATAGTAGACTATGTGATTGTCTGATTCAAAATGGCCAATACCAGTCCATGTCAGCTCACTAATGCTGAGGTATTGATGTTTATGCATTCCACTTCATTTTTGATGATTTCCAATTTTCCTAGATTGATACTTTGTACATTCTAGGTTCTGATTATTAATGGATGTTTGCAGCTCTTTCTTCTCATTTTGAGTCATACCACATCAGCAAACGAAGGTCCTGAAAGCTTTACTCCATCCATGTCATTCAGGTCTACTCTACTTTGAGGAGGCAGCTCTTCCCCAGTCATCTTTTGAGTGCCTTCCAACCTGGTGGGCTCATCTTCCAGTGCTATATCAGACAATGTTCCACTGCTATTCATAAGGTTTTCACTGGCTAATGCTTTTCAGAAGTAGACTGCCGGGTCCTTCTTCCTAGTCTCTCTTAGTCTGGAAGCTCAGCTGAAACCTGTCCTCCATGGGTGACCCTTCTGGTATCTGAATACCGGTGGCATAGCTTCCAGCATCACGGCAACACACAAGAGCTCACAGTACGACAAACTGAGAGACACGTGGGGGCAGTCAAATATTAGACACATCTATAAAAGAATAACACTCCTGAGGGATGTGCTTCTTAGTTCAATCATGTATAAGAGACCAAATGGACAACTTCTGCCCAAAAGCAAAGACGAGAAGGTAGGAAGGGGCAGGAAAACTGGACGAATGGAAACAGGGAACCTGGGTTGGGTAAGGGGAGAGTGTTGACATCGTGGGAACTGCAACCAATGTCACAAAAAAAAATCTATGTATAAATTGTTGAATGAGAAGCTGATTTACTCTGTAAACTTTCAACTAGACACAATAAAAAGGAAAAAAAAAAAAGGATTTACATCCTTGGAAACTCTATGGGGCAGTTGTACTCTTTCCTATAGGGTCGATATGCATCAGAATTGACTTGACACCAATGAGTTTTTGGTTACTATGGTTAGGTAGAATGTAAGATTTTTTTTTATATATATATATATATATGAAATACATAATCTTAGAAGGTAAAAAGATTACCTTCAGTTGTCTGGTATATTCACTTTCCCCTCTTTTGATACTGCACAGTCTCACCTGTAACACACATACACACAAGTGCATGCACAATGCATATAAACCCATTTAAGGAGTTCTTTTCTACTATTCTTAAAAATGTAAACAGATGATCTAGGCGAATACTAAAGTTTTATTTTTCTGCTTCAGTTTAGATTTAGCTCTGGGTTCAGACCCAAACTAGGGAGATAGTGTTACTACTTAATGAGCAATCAGGTGCATTTTGTCACCATTGATATATCTTGTTTTGTTCTCTATCTATCTAGAAAGTGTGCAATGATAATAAATTTGTTCTGATAACGTTCATATGTTAATCTGACTATAATTGCTAGAGGTAGATTGAGCTCTAACTGGATTCATGAAAGAAAATAAAACACTGAATTTATGTTTGTTACTAAAAGTATTATTTGGTCAGTGACATTCTGTGTCAGTAAGCGAAATAAATATTCTCCCTATAAAATTGGTACAAAATCTCTAAGTCAGCCAACGGAAGTGCTACCAAGAGTCATTTTGGTTTGTAAAGGGACCATTAGTAACAGTGGAGAACAAAATCTTGGAAATGTTTTTTTCCTCATTTATTTGTGTTATTGTAAATAACACTTCCTTGAAATCACACAGAGCCAAATAAAAGATTACATACCAATATGCCATACATTCTTTTGCCTCTCTGTACCCTTTATATACTCACTCACGTGGTTTTTTATAATGGATCTGTCAACTGTAAAACTGGCCAGTAGTAAACTCCCCCACCTCTCTGGATTATTCACACAATGTGATGGAACAACACCTGAAAATGAGCCTTAATTATAAAAATGAGGATGTTCATATAACTGAATAATTGGAAAAATATTAGATTGACAGAAGATTTTGTCCAGGAGGGCAGAAAGGTATTCCCACAGATGGTGTTTAAAGGCAGCAATTGGTGACCAAACAGAATTTCTGTCTTTGCTTAATTTATTTATTCATCCATCTGTACTGAATCGATCAACCATCAATCAATCAATCAACCAATAAAAGGATTTCACTGAGAACATACTCCTGTCTGCCATGTATCAGAAGCCCATATGAAAGAGTCCTTGGTCTAAAGGAGAGCTCATGCTACCTCAAGAAATTAACAAGGAAACAATTGTAAATCTATCCTGCAGTTGGACCCTGGGTGCTATCGTTGCCAAAGGGGAGCTGCCTAATCTTTGAGCAAAAGCTGGAAAGGGGATAGTAAAGAAAGGTTTTTTTGTTTTTTTTTTTTATGAGAATAATCCTTCACCTTAATTGAAAACAAGGAGGAGAGGTAACTGAAGAGAGATAAGCAGGAAGATCAAAGGAAAGAAACAGAAAATGGAAACGCACAAAGGCATTGATTAGACGGTAGGGTTGTGGTCTGAGTTGAGGCTGAAATTGTAGTAGAGGCATGTATAACATGTTCAGTAGTTTGAGGTTGGTCTGGAATGTAGCCGGAAGCCAGTGAAGAATTTTAAACATGTTAAGATTTGCATGTTAGGAATTATTACTCTAGTAGCACTGTGATCTTTATGAAGTACATTCTGTCCCCTACCAGGACCCCACGATTTGGAAATGCTCTTTTCCTCCGAAGAGCTTCCCTCCCACCTTTAAAGTTTTTAAAAAATTCTCTTCACAAAATTTTGCTTCTAATTTTATTATTTTAATTTTGCCAAGTTCTGTTGCTTATTATCATTTCCTAAGTAATTTAATTTTAGAATCTAAACTGAAAAAAATTCCATTAATGGCTTTATTATCTTACAAAATTCATAAGGAATAAGCATTTAAATATTCAGAATGTTTTAAGTTATTGTACTTGGATTTCACATCATAGACAAATAATGAAAAAAATTCAGAATCATAACTCAAAGAATATAATCAATGTCTCTAAATTGTACATGAAGAAGCTGTTGAATTGGTGTAGTTTTGCTGTATATATTCTCAACAACAATAGCAAAATAAACAAAATTTAGATAAAAAACTTCAGAATCATAACAAAATACTTCAGTTTTGAAATGAGACTGTGATGCTGCCATTATAGTTTTCATTTAACAATCGCTACATCAGTGAGTACATTCTCATATGCCTTTAACTCCCTTCTGGAAAGCTTCTTAAATTAATTTTTCTTTCATTTTAACTCCTCTGTCAGCCTGAGGGTGAAATCAAGGGGGGTTATATATTTCATGAATCTCTGAAAATCTTTCCAATTATGAACAACTTAGTTGATTAAAAGATTATCACTACAGACCCCGTTTACTTGGAGTCTCAAAATTGCAGCATTTGTGTTAATAACCTGAAGGCACAAGTACAATTATCATTAACATTAATTAAAGTATTAATAAACATAGACAATAGAAGTCATCCATAGTTATGATTGAAGAAAGAGTATAAAACAGCACGAATGCTATTTAAAAATGCTTTGTCTATGTCATTTATATCAGCTAAAATAGATAGATCTTTCATCGTGTCTTGTGAAGGGCACCATATTGACATTGTGTCACATTACAAAAGACAAGGAATTCCTGAGACAAGATAGATGCATGGAAAACACTTTCCTTCTAGTTTACCATAGCTCCTCCAGGAGCCCTGATGGCACAGTGGTTAAGTGCTAAGCTGCTAACCCTGTACTATACACACCTCTGGCTTCTCAGTAGACCATGCTGAATAAATTATCTTTTTCTTGATAACTCAGTCACCATTAAAAACATAAATCATTATCTTGTAAAAAAAAAAAAAAAATTCTTGTACCACAGTATAAAAATGTCTCAGGAGATACTAAGCTGTAGGAATGTCATTTGAATAATTTAATCAAGGATCAGATAAGTGATTAGACTAAGGTTCCTCCCAAAACCAAAAAAAAAAAAAAAAAAAAACTAAGATCCTAGTAATTAAACAGGCTGTGTCTGACCACTATGGAGCCCTGGTGGTGCAATGGTTAAGTGCTCGCTGCTAACTGAAAGGTCAGCATTTCTAACCTACCAGCAGCTCCACAAGACGGAGAAAGGCATAGGAAGCCTTAAATGGCAGTTATACAATGTTATATAGGGTCACTGTAAGTTGGAATCAACTCAACAACACACAAGAACAACATCTGACTAATACTGTTCCACTTTCCTATACTGTGTCTCTTTATAAACAAGCCCTCAGATATGACTGCAGGAAAATATAACTTAAAGTTACCACTGTATTAATGTTAGATCTTTGAGAATATCCTAAAGCTTAGAAATCTGTTTTTTTTTTTTTAATAGAACTTACCAAGAAGCTAAGTTCTTCAAGAAAAAACTCAAACAGTTTATTACCCAATTAGAGCTTAGTCCTAAATTTGGACTGTTTTTATTCTAATCTTGAAGTTTTCTTTCTGCTGTCCTCTGATCTGTATATTTAAATAAGGTAGTAGATAAAAACTCCAAGAGAGGATATGTGGGGAAAGAAGGACAGAAGTACTGCCATATTGCATTTCATCTATTTGATACTGTAAGGGCAGACTTCGTATAAGCTTATGTATACCACTGGTTTGTACAAAATTTTCCCCCACAGATTTTCCCAGGTTGATTCTATATAATCTTTAGATCGATATTCTTTAGAGTAGATTTTGTTAAGATGATGATAATGAAGGCAAAGAGGAAGAAGAAGAAGACAAGGGCAAGAACAACAATTTGTAGTCTAGAACAGTTAGAGAAGACTTTGCAAATGAAGAATTTGAGCCTTAATAAGTATCCAAATTCAAACCCTGTGGGTTTTGTTTGACAGCATGCACTGTGACTAGAAGACATAGAAGACAAGGGGAAAAGAAATTATACAGTATAACAGAGAATCCTGTTTAAGCACAGCAAGAAGTTTTAGTTCACAAATTTCTGTAGTATTACCTACTGTATGCTTAAGACTTGCTAGCAAGTTATTATAGCCAACAAATAAAATCATTCACCATGATTTAAAAAAGAGATAATGGTTTTAGCAAAGATTTGTGTAGATGAAGAAAATAGATAAAGAACATTCAGTATTGGAAGTGGTATAAATTAGAGCATAGAATTGAAGTATATTTATGGAAATACTAAGTAAAAAACCTGAAAAGATGCATTGAAGAGGGCTTGAATGTCAAGCTAATGGATCTTGTAGACAAGCTTTTCCTAAAATTACAATGACAGACTTTAAATTAAAAATTTAAACCATTTAAACAAATTTAAAAATAGGAAACACTGATTTGAACAAAAATAAGCATGTTTCTTTATCACAGTACCTCTCTGAACCCTTAATATGCCATTAAGCACTGCTTATTTCTAAGAGGAAGATACAATCCACAAACAGGGACTGGAAAATATTGCTATTGAAAATGTACCACCAATGAAGCTTTTAGAAGGTGGGAATTGGCATGAATTTTAGGGCATCAGTCATCACATTAAATATATGTGTCAACACATAAAATGGATAAGACTCTAATCTTTTCTTTTATAACAGTGATTATAATATACAATTACAGATTCATTTGCATAATTGTATTCTTTATCTCCCTCACTATACCGTAAATTCATTATAGCAGGGACCATAACTCTTCTATTCATTAATTTATCCTCAGCATATAACCCAGTACCTAGCACAGAACAGACATTTAATAAATATTTGTTGAATAACTGAAGGCATAGGAAAGATGTCTGGAAGCAGTGTGCTTTGGTGGCATAAATACCAGGAAATAGCAATGGTCTAAACTAGATTGACTAAGTGGTAAAGGAAAGGGAGAGGAAGGTGTAAAATATTTATTGTGGAAGGAAAAAAGGAAGGAGCAGTAAAAAAAAAAAAAAAAATTACTCCAAGGTTTAGAATTAAAGCACAGCTAATAATTTTTGTTGTTGTTGTTTAATTAAAATAAACAAAGAGAAAATTAAAAGTACAATACCAGGTAGAGTAGGAATTTAATAAATATTTCCAACTTCTACTTTAGAAAAGTTGAGTTTTATTTAAAGATGGGGTAGTTCATTAAACAACTAGAGATGAAATCAGGAATGATGGTTTGTATTTAGGAATCATAAATAGAAAGAGATTTTTTGAAGCCAATAGATGAAAATTCCTGGGAAGAGTGTGTAGAGAAAAGAATACAAGCATTGCTGTTCTTTAAAAAAGTAAGTTATCTAAAGCAGAACTTATAAGTATTTATTAAGCTCCTACTTGGTACCAGCCATTGTGCTTTCCTTCTTGACTCTTGTTCTGATTGCTGGTATGACAATATCAGCATCAAGGGCCACAAGGGGGTTTGTCCTAATAACAGCCTAGTGAAGACAAAGTGGGTTCCTTGTGTCGATAAACATCAATTTAGTACAGCAATTGCAGGCTTGCAGGTATTTTGATCAGATGGAAACACATCTGTGAAATCAGAGTATTTTTGAAAAGTGATCATTTTAACAATCAAACAAACTTCAGATGTTCCACTTGTAGTCCTTAGAATTACCATGTGTATCATCTTGATAAGAAGGTTTCAAAGACATACTTGAGATTAGGTAATAGTTTTAAAGATGTTTCTTGAAGTAGGGCATGGAGAGAGCTTGGCAGGTTTCCACGTCCCTGTAACACACTTAGTGAAACAAAGGCCTTCACAATGAATAAATTAAACACATTTGTTATTTGAGAAATGCAAGACTGTGCCAGCTGATGAGGACAGCCAGACTTTTGTTACAACAAATCTTGGAAAGATTGAACTTTTATTTGTCTCTTTTTCTTTCCAGGTATTTGGAAAGGGTAGTAGGCACCGGTCTAAAATCCTAGGGAATGCAAAGGTATTGAAAGCAGGGTGTTTTGATGCTTACATTCTTATTACTTGAGTCAACATTACTGCATAATCTGCAGGCATAATCCTCCAGTTGTTCACATCTCTTTGGTTTAAATTACCAATAAGAAAGAATTTGAAGAACGTTAATGAGTCTTCACCTAGTTTTTAGCAAGCCCTGCTATTTAAATTCATTTGACTCCCTGGGAGAGTGTTGAAAGGCAGGCTTATAACTGTACCCTGTGGTTGTACAAAAAGAAAAATTCCCTTGTTATTAAATTTAGATTGAAAAAACATGATTCAATAGGGAAGGGAATCCATGCAGTGTTGCAAGAATCCAGAAAAGGAGGTTCTTTATTTAAAGAAAAATACTGAAAGGGCCTTAACAGGAAGAGATAAATACCTATCTTCTTCTTGCCTTCTTAAATCCTTTTGGTTAACTGAAAAAGGAGTCCTATTTTGGATGTGTGCTGAGTATATGTGGTAACACAGGTAGTCATATTGCTACTGAGCTGAAGTCCATACATCTGATATTAAGAGACATGCCCCTGCTACATATTGGGCAATAGCTGTTAGGGGGGAAAAAAAAATGTGCTTCTACCTATCATGTATTTAACTCCTGTATGGCACTGGGTTTGGATTTGGTATTTTTTTTTATGTGCTTTCTTCTGTGTTGTGCTCTACTCAATTACTGAAACGCTTTCTTCAGTCTACCTTACTACATTTCCATCCTTTTGATATAGAATTCTAGAAATCCATCACTTGATAAGAGAATAATGTTGTATCCTTACTGCTACCACTTCATTCTGTTTTGCACCTATGCAGTACTCTATGTTTAAATCATTGTTAAATATGTATGTATGTAATAGAACTACTAGTAAATCCACGTCTTTGTAAATTCTTATATGCGGATCTATATGCATTGCTATCAATGTAATGCAGTGTCTCCTGGGAGAAAAATAAATGTCTCTGGGGTAAGGACAAATGAGATCCAATTCCAGGTCTACTAATTAGTCTGGTCACCTTAAGCAAGTCAAACACTAACAGAACTTTAATTAGCTCACCAATAAAATATGAAAATAATATATGAACTGTCTAGTTCACATAAAAGAATAAGGTAATGGGGTTTAAATTGCTTTAAATTTTGTAAAGACTGTAAGAAGAATTGACTCCTTTGAATTATGGTGTTGGTGAAGAATGTTGAATATACCATGGACTGCCAAAAGAACAAAGAAATCTGTCTTGGAAGAAGTATAACCAGAATCCTCCTCAGAAACAAGAATGGTGAGATTTCATCTCATATAGTTTGGATGTGCTACTAGGAGGAATCAGTCCCTGGAGAAGGACATCATGCTTGGTAGAGTATCAGTGAAAAAGAGCAAGACCCTCAAGGAGATGAATTGACACAGTGGCTGCAACAATGGGTTTAAGCATAACAAAGACCCTGAGGACAATGCAGGACCAGGCAGTGTTTCCCTCTATTGTACGTAGGGTTGCTATGAGTCAGAACTGACTTGACAGCAGCTAAGAACAATGTACAAATAAAAGTCATTGTAGTCTTTATCCCCAACATTTATTTGATTATCCAGTTAATATTTATAAAGTATCTACTTTTAACCAACTACTAGAAAAGTTACCAGAAATATACATTGTTGAATAGTCTAGAAATGGTCCCTGTCCTCAAAGAACTTTCAATCTAGTGAACAAGATTGATAATGAGTAATTAAAATGTGATAAAGAAGAATTGCAGCATTTAGTTGGAGTATGTCCCCAAGAATCATAGCCTTGCCTTGATGAAAAGGGAGAGGCTACCTGGAGGAAGAAACTATAATGCTTAAGTGAAGGATGAGTAAAATTTGAATAAAAAAAAAAAGATAGATTTCTAACCAAACATATAATGAGCTTGGAAGTTGTTACTTCCATCCTCACAAAAAGAAAAAAGCTTAGAAAACTGAAAATTAACAGCTTTTCTAAGATTCATCAGAGAATTGAAGTCACAGGGAAAACTGCCACCCCAAAACTGAAAAGACTGGCAAATACAGAGATTCATAGTTTACTGGAAACAGAAACTACTGCTGGAGCCTGGTAGGAAAACTTAAAGGGTAGTTTTACTAATTAATGGAGACTGAGCTTGGACTAGCTTGACAGATAAAAAATCCTGGGGACTCAGCTATAAGTTGGCCCCCACATTTCCATGAGCTTTGCCTCCAGGGACCCAACTGGGTTTTCAGAGTGAAGATCACTACTGAAAAAATTACAAGGTTTAGACCCTATTCAAGAAGGAATCACTAAGAGAACTGAAAAATAACAGGGGAAAAGACACTAGAGGAAATTTTAGCCTTATTACTATAGCTAAAGCAAATATGGTCTATTCACCAATAGAGACCATATTCTGCGCCATAAAACACACCTTAATAAATTTAAAAACTCATGCAAAATCTGCTCAGAGACCACAATGGAATTAAACTAGAAATCAGTAACATAGAGGAAGTTGGAAAATCTTAAAATATTGAAATTAAACAACACACTTCTAAATAACAAGAGCCGAAAAGAAGTTGCAAATAAATTTAAAATATTTTTAACTAAATGAAAATGAAAATACAATTTATCAAAATTTGTGAGATGTAGCAAAAGTACTACATAGAGGGAAATTTATAGCATTGAATGCATATATTAGAAAGGAAAAAAATCCTAAAATAATATAAGCTTCCACCTTAAGAAGATAGATAAAGAAGAGTAAATCAAATCTAAAATAAAACCAAAACCAAACCCATTGTCTTAGAGTTGATTCCAACTCATAGTGACCCTGTAGGGCAGAGTAGAACTGCCCAATAGGGTTTCCAAGAAGCACCTGGTGGATTCAAACTGCCAACCTTTCAGTTAGCAGGCATAGCTTTTAACCACTATACCACCAGTATTTCCAAAATCTAAAATAAGCAGAAAAAAAAGAATAAAAATTTGATTAGAAATCAGTGAAATTGAAAACATAAAAAGGAGAAAAACAATAAAACCAAAAGCAACTTCTTGAAACAAAAATTGATAAACTTCTGTTCTTGTTGTTGTTAGGTGCCGTTGAGTCGGTTCCGACTCATAGTGACCCTATGCACAACAGAACGAAACACCGCCCGGTCCTGTGCCATCCTTACAATCATTGTTATGCTTGAGCTCATTGTTGCAGCCACTGTGTCAATCCACCTCTTTGAGGGTCTTCCTCTTTTCTGCTGAACCTGCACTCTGACAAGCATGATGTCCTTCTCCTGGGACTGATCCCTCCTGACAACAAGTCCAAATTATGTAAGATGCAGTCTTGCCATTCTTGCCTCTAAGGAGCATTCTGGCTGTACTTCTTCTAAGGCAGAATTGTTCGTTCTTTGGCAGTCCATGGTATATTCAATATTCTTCACCAACACCACAATTCAAAGGCTTCAACTCTTCTTCAGTCTTCCTTTTTCATTGTCCAGCTTTTACATACATATGATGTGATTGAATATACCATGCCTTGGGTCAGCCACACCTTAGTCTTCAAGGTAACATCTTTGCTCTTCAACACTTTGAAGAGGTCCTTTGCTGCAGATTTCCCCAATGCAATGCTTCTTTTGATTTCTTGACTGCTGCTTCCATGGCTGTTGATTGCGGATCCAAGTAAAATGAAGTCCTTGACAACTTCAATCTTTTCTCCATTTATCATGATGTTGCTCATTGGTCCAGTTGTGAGGTTTTTTGTTTTCTTTATGTTGAGGTGTAATCCATACTGAAGGCTATAGTCTTTGATCTTCATTAGTAAGTGCTTCAAGTCCTCTTCACTTTCAGCAAGCAAAGTTGTGTCATCTGCATAACGCAGGTTGTAAATGAGTCTTCCTCCAATCTTGATGTCCCGTTCTTCTTCATATAGTCCAGCTTCTCGGATTATTTGTTCAGCATACAGATTAAATAGGTATGGTGAAAGAATACAACCCTGATGCACACCTTTCCTGACTTTAAACCAATCAGTATCCCCTTGTTCTGTCCGAACAACTGCCTCTTGATCTTTGTAAAGGTTCCTCATGAGCACAATTAAGTGTTCTGGAATTCCCATTCTTCGCAGTGTTATCCATAGTTTGTTATGATCCACACAGTCAAATGCCTTTGCATAGTCAATAAAGCACAGGTAAACATCCTGCTGGTATTCTCTGCCTTCAGCCAGGATCCATCTGACATCAGCAATGATATCCCTGGTTCCACATCCTCTTCTGAAACCGGCCTGAATTTCTGGCAGTTCCCCGTCAATACACTGCTGCTGCCGTTTTTGAATGATCTTCAGCAAAACTTTGCTTGTGTGTGATATTAATGATATTGTTCTATAATTTCCACATTCAGTTGGATCACCTTTCTTGGGAATAGGCATAAATATGGATCTCTTCCAGTGAGTTGGCCAGGAAGCTGTCTTCCATATTTCTTGGCATAGACGAGTGAGCACCTCCAGCACTGCCTCTGTTGGAACATCTCCGTTGATAGTCCATCAATTCCTGGAGCCTTGTTTTTTGCCAATGCCTTCAGAGCAGCTTGGACTTCTTCCTTCAGTACCATTGGTTCCTGATCATATGCCACCTCTTGAAATGGTTGAATATAGACTAATTCTTTTTGGTATAATGACTCTGTATTCCTTCCATCTTCTTTTGATGCTTCCTGTATCATTCAATATTTTTCCCATGAAATCCTTCACTATTGCAACTCGAGGCTTGAATTTTTTCTTCAGTTCTTTGAGCTTGAGAAATGCCGAGCGCATTCTTCCCTTTTGGTTTTTCATCTCCAGCTCTTTGCACATGTCATTATAATACTTTGTCTTCTCGAGAGGCCCTTTGAAATCTTCTGTTCAGTTCTTTTTCTTCATCAATTCTTTCTTTTGCTTTAGCTGCTCAACGCTCAAGAGCAAGTTTCAGAGTCTTCTCTGACATCCATCTTGGTCTTTTCTTTCTTTTCTTTTCAGTGACCTCTTGCTTTCTTTATGTATGATGTCCTTATGTCATTCCACAACTCGTCTGGTCTTCATGCACTAGTGTTCAATGCATCAAGTCTATTCTTGAGATGGTCTCTAAATTCAGATGGGATATACTCAAGGTCATATTTTGGCTCTCATGGACTTGCTCTGATTTTCTTCAGTTTCAGCTTGAAATTGCATATGAGCAATTGATGGTCTGTTCCACGGTCGGCCCCTGGCCTTGTTCTGACTGATAATATTGAGCTTTTCCATCATCTCTTTCCACAGATGTAGTCAATTTTATAAACTTCTAGACAGCTAAATAAGAAAAAAGGTAGAGAGAAGATGCAAATTACTATTATTAGAAATGAAAGTGAGGCCATCACTACTGACCCCATGGGCAATAAAAGGCTAATAAAGGGATATTATGAACAACTCTAGGGTACAAATTTGATAACTTCGATGAAAAAGACTAAGTCCTTGAAAGACACAATCTTTCAAAACCACACAAGAACAAATAGATTGTTTGAATAGGCTTATATCTGTTAAAAGGAGTCCTGGTGAAACAGTGATTAAAGTACTCAGCTGCTAACCAAAAGGTCAGTGGTTCAAACACACCAGCCTCTCTGCTGGCAAAAGATGTGAAAGTGCATTTCTGTAAAGATTAGAGCCTTGCCCTATAGGGTTGCTATGAGTCAGAACTGACTTGATGGCAACAGGTTTTTTTTTTGGGGGGGGGGCGTATTAATATCTATTAAAGAAATTGAATCAATAATGAATAACCTATCAAAACAGAAAGCACCAAATCCAGATGACTTCAATGCTGAAGTCTGCCAAACATTTAAGAAAGAAATAATACCAATTTTCTACAATCTATTCCAGAAAATAGAAGCAGAGGGAATACTTCCTAGCCCATTCTGTAAGGTTGGCATTTCCCTCATATCAAAACAAGATGAAGACATTACAAGAATGGAAAACTACAGACCAAAGTCTCTCGTGAACATAGATGCCAAAATTCTCAACAAAATATTAGCAACTCAAATCCCACAAAGTGTAAGAAGAATTGCACATTTCATCGAAGTGGGACTTACTCCAGGTATTCAAAGCTTGTTCAACATTTGAAAATCAATTAATGTAATCCATCACATCAGCAGACTAAAGAAGAAAAATCATATGATCACATCAATAGATACAGAAAAAGCATTTGACAAAGTCCAATACCATTCATGATTTAAAAAAAAAAAAAAAATTAAGAATAGAGGAAGGTGTTTTAGTCAGGGTTCTGCATAGGAAGAGACCCAATAAGATTAAATATAGATAGGTAGAGACAGCAGTAGTGATAACAGAGAAATGGAGATGGAGATAGAGATGATAGAGGTTTATTTTAAGGAATTGGGTGACATGATTGTGGGAGGCAGGGCCTGGCAAGTCCAAAAATCTATAGGGCAGGAAACAGGCTGGCGATTACTGCAATTTTGGGTCCCAAAATCCATAGATCAGGTGATAGGAAGAATGGAATTCTGGCAAGATGTCTATTTATAGTCTACAGGCATAATACACCCTAGGGGAAACTTCCTTTTTACTCTTAAGGTCTTCAACTGATTGGAGGAGGTCTGCTCACATTATGTGGGTTAATCTGCTTTACTTAAGGCCAATGTATTTAATCAGATGTAATTACATCATAACAGTATCTAGACTAGTGTTTGACCAAACAACTAAGCACCATAACCTAGCCAAGTAGACAAAAAAGAACTTAACCATCTAGAGGGGAACTTCTTCAAATTAATAAAGAACATCTACGAAAAATCTGTAGCCAACATCATATTTAATGTGAGAAACTAGAAGACTTCCCCCTAAGATGGAGAACAAGACAAGGTAGTCTCGTCTCACTACCCCTATTCAATATCATACTGGTAGTCCTACCTAATGCAGCTGGGCTTTTTTAGTTCATTCAATCTTCAAATGTTATTTTATAGATGAAGAAACTCAGGGTCACACAGCCAGGCAGTTGGCTCCAGAGTTCAAGCCCTTAACTATGATGATGTATTACCTCTCAAGAGCATCACTTCAGTTTTGAACATGTTCTGTTGAAGACGACAATGAAACATAAAATAGAGATGATGAGAGAAGTAGACATTATTTAGAAATAAAAATTTTATGTCTATCCACTTACAAAGGTTAAAGTAAGTGAGAATCAGGAGAGATGAATGAGATTGTAAAGAAAGAGTGTAAAGAATTAGAGGAGCAACAGGCACAGGGAAAAAAAAAAAACTATAACACTCTAAATCTCAATATTTGGTGTGAGAAAGTGGCATCGTCTCCAAAAATTAAAATAGGGGAACCAAAATGGTAGAAGAAAATAAGAAGAGTATAATGTCTGGGAAGCCAAAGAAAGAGAATGTTTCCAAAAGGATGATGTAGGTCTGTGTCCAGTGCTCCTAAAAGTTCAAGTAGCAAGGGATTAAAGATTAGTTTGGACAATATTCTTTGAAGTATAGAAATTAATCTTCTACCTTCCTGATTTATCTCTTCTTACAACAAAGACTTCACTGAACAAAAAGACATTTGAAAAATACGTATGTACTCACAAGGACAGAGAAAAGAGGAGACACAGGAGACAAGAAATTTTAACAAGCTTTTAGAAGACAAAGAAAGAAGAGGATGTAGCTTATACACATGTACATTGTACAGTAAATTGTTAGCTCCATTGTAAAGTGTCTACAAAGGGATATGCAAAGAGAAGCAAACTGATTTACCCCACAGACCTCCTTAGAACATTGGTGACACCAGGTACCAGGCAACTGAATAGAATTAGTGCTAAAAATTGGGTAATTAGCTGAAACTCTACACAGAGTTCACATTACACAAAGCTACATGACAGTGTCCAAGCAGAAGACCAGAATATTCTTCTCCAGAATATTTTTCAAACTACTCTTTGGCTTGCAGTCAGATCATTCTACAATGAAACCCATCATACATATAAAGCTTCCAGTTAGCTATTTAGATCTGTGCTCTTTGATATTGAAGAACATTCACCATAAATTTGTAGAAAAATATGAAAGAGAAAGACCAAAAGGAAAAAAAAAAAGCAAAACACAAAACAGAGCTCAGAAATAACACAGAGAGAAAGGGGAAAGAGACAAAACACAAATAGGACAAAATTAAAGCATAAAGTAAATCTAGGGAGTACGTCCTAATAGGAGTTCTAGAAAAAGAGAAAAGAAAAAATTAAATGAAGAAGAGGAAATTATCAATTAAATAATATCAGACTTAACAGAATTGGAAGATAAGTGTTTTTGAAGTCAAAGTACCCATCAAATATGCAGTACAATGGTAAAAAAAAAAAACTCAAACACACACTGAAGCACGTTGTCATGAAATTTCAAAAGACTGAGAATAAAATAAAAAACCTTAATTTTTTTTTTCTGGTCGAGAGGAATGTGGATGTGAAAGAGGATTTTGCCTGGGAAATATGTCTTCAAATTTATGAAATAAAATGATTCCTAAACTAAAAGTCTATATCCAGCCAAACTATCAATTATTTGTGAGTGAAATAAAGCCATTTCAGGCATGTAAGTTCTCAAAAAGATGTACCAGTAGAATTACACAGCCAATTATTATAACTGCCGTCAATAAGTTGTACAACTACACAAAGTTGAATGGGCAAAATTTGTGTGATACATGTATTTGCAACAATGACAAAAAAAAAAAGTTACTGAGGCTGCTTATCTACAACCAAAAACCTTATGGGATTTGGTTTCTTGGTTTGGAAGTTTAGGATCATGGTTTCATGGGACATCAAAATTAATTGGCCTAATAACATGTTTAGTGCTTCTGTTCTACCTCCTAGTTTGTTGTACAATGCGTAGGGTCTTAAAAGCTTGCAACGGGCCATCCAAGACACAAAAATTTGTCTCTACCTGGAGCAACAGAGGGAAAAGGAGAGTCAAGAAAAAGAGGAAGATATGGAACACGAAAGTTGGAAGCAAAAAAGGATTGGTAGTTGGAAAATATGGCCTTAGTGATAAAAACAATGCCAGAGAATGAATGATAGAATTTTGCAAGATCAACAATTTCTTCATTGCAAACACCTTCTTTCACCAACATAAACAGCATCTATACACATGGACCTCGCCAGATGCAACACACAGGAATCAAATCAACTACATCTGTGGAAAGAGACAATGAAAAAGCTCAATATCATCAGTCAGAACAAGGCCAAGGGCTGGCTGTGGAACAGACCATCAATTGCTCCTATGGAAGTTCAAGCTGAACCTGAAGAAAATCAGAGCAAGTCCACGAGAGCCAAAATATGACCTTGAGTATATCTCACCTGAATTTAGAGACCATCTCAAGAATAGATTTGACACATTAACACTAGTGAACACAGACCAGACGAGTTCTGGAATGACATCAAGGACATCATCCATGAAGAAAGCAAGAGGTCACTGAAAAGACAGGAAAGAAAGAAAAGACCAAGATGGATGTCAGAGGAGACTCTGAAACTTGCTCTTGAGCGTTGAGCAGCTAAAGCAAAAGGAAGAATTGATGAAATAAAAGAGCTGAACAGAAGATTTCAAAGGGCAGCTCAAGAAGACAAAGTAAAGTATTATAATGACATGTGGAGAGCTAGATATAGAAAACCAAAAAAGAAGAACACGTTTGGCATTTCTCAAGCTGAAAGAACTGAAGAAAAAATTCAAGCCTTGAGTTGAAATAGTGATGGATTCTATGGGGAAAATATTAAAAGATGCAGGAAGCATCAAAAGAAGATGGAAGGAATACAAAGAGTCATTATACCAAAAAGAACTAGTTGACATTCAACCATTTCAAGAGGTAGCATATGACCAGGAACTGATGGTACTGAAGGAAGAGGTCCAAGCTGCACTGGAGGCAATGGGGAAAAACAAGGCTCCAGGAATTGACTGAATATCAACTGAGCTGTTTCAACAAACGGATGCAGCGCTGGAGTTGCTCATTTGTCTATGCCAAGAAATATGGAAGACAGCTTCCTGGCCAACTGACTGGAAGAGATCCATATTTATGCCTATTCCCAAGAAAGGTGACCCAATCAAATGTGAAAATTATAGAACAATAACATTAGCATCACACACAAGCAAAATTTTGCTGAAGATCATTCAAAAATGGCAGCAGCAGTATATTGACAGGGAATTGCCAGAATTTCAGGCCGGTTTCAGAAGAGGATGTGGAACCAGCAATATCATTGCTGATGTCAGATGGATCCTGGCTGAAAGCAGAGAATACCAGAAGGATGTTTACCTGTGTTTTATTGACTGTGCAAAGGCATTTGACTGTGTGGATCATAACAAATTATGGATAACATTGCAAAGAATGGGAATTCGAAAACATGCAATTGTGCTCATGAGGAACCTTTACATAGATCAAGAGGCAGTTTTTCAGACAGAACAGGGGATACTGAGTGGTTTAAAGTCAGGAAAGGTGTGCGTCAGGGTTGTATTCTTTCACCATACCTATTTAATCTGTATGCTGAGCAAATAATCCGAGAAGCTGGACTATATGAAGAACAGGGCATCAGGATTGGAGGAAGACTCATTAACAACCTGCTACATGCAGATGACACAACCTTGCTTGCTGAAAGTGAAGAGGACTTGAAGCACTTACGGACGAAATCAAAGACCATAGCCTTCAGTATGTATTACGCCTCCACATAAAGAAAACAAAAACCCTCACAGCTGGACCAATAAGCAACATCATGATAAATAGAGATAAGATTGAAGTTGTCAAGGATTTCATTTTACTTGGATCCACAATGAACAGCCATGGAAGCGGCAGTCAAGGAATCAAATGATGCATTGCGTTGGGCAAATCTGCTGCAAAGGATCTTTTTAAAGTGTTGAAAAGCAAAGATGTCACCTTGAAGACTAAGGTGCACCTGACTGAAGCCATGGCGTTTTCAATCGCATCATATGTATGTGAAAGCTGGGCAATGAATAAGGAAGATCAAAGAAGAATTGACGCCTTTGAATTGTGGCATTGGCAAATAATACTGAATATACCATGGACTGCCAAAAGAAAGAACAAATCTGCCTTGGAAGAAGTACAGGCAAAATACTCCTTAGAAGCAAGGATGGCGGGACTGCGTCTTACATACTTTGGACATGTCATCAGGAGGGATCAGTCCCTGGAGAGGAACATCATTTTGGCATACTACAGGGTCAGCGAAAGAGAGGAAGACCCTCAACGAGGTAGATTGACACAGTGGATGCAACAATAAGCTCAAGCATAACAACGATTGTGAGGATAGTGCAGCACTGGGAAGTGTTTTGTTCTGTTGTGCATAGGGTTGCTATGAGTCAGAACTGACTCCACGGCACCTAACAACAACAACAATATGGAATGTGCAGCTAATTGCCTCCATGAACAACTGCCTTCTTTGTCCTGAGACCAGAAGAGCTGGATGTTTTCCAACTACCATTACTGAACATTTTGATTAAAGATTCCATAGAAGA
The DNA here is from genome assembly GCF_030014295.1 of Loxodonta africana. Taxonomy (NCBI): domain Eukaryota; kingdom Metazoa; phylum Chordata; class Mammalia; order Proboscidea; family Elephantidae; genus Loxodonta; species Loxodonta africana. The sequence goes on from NC_087344.1 coordinate 111,031,767, forward strand.
ATCCTGATCAAAAGAGGAAAAATACAGAACAGAATTTCAAATTCTCATGGACTCCAGACTTCCTGGAACCATGAAGTTGGAATGAACCCTTGACACTATCGCCCTGAGATAATCTTTAAACATGAAACCAAAATATCTCCTGAAGCCTTCTTAAAATCAAACAGTAGTTTACCTTAACTGGTAAAAAAATATCTGCCTTGAGCATTATGGTGTTATGGAATCATAATGGTGAGCAACTCAATAGATTAGGTAGGAACCTTAGGGGACAGTCAGGTCATGTTAATGAGGGAGGAACAACTAAGAAAAGAAGAGTGAGAACAGCTGGACAACTCAAAGTATGTAATCAGTGTCACTAAATGGTATATATAGAAACTTGAATTATATATTTTGCTGTGTACATTCTCAACAACAAAATAATATTAAAAAATTATAAAGAAAGATGCTGTATAAAATAAAGATTGAATCTCAGTACCTGGCATAATAAATGAATATCCTGAGGAAAGAAAAAAAAAAATGACAAATTATAAAATGTACCTACCAAACATTCTTTGTTGGTAAGTTACTCAACAGTGTTTTGCACCCAAGTAAAAGAATAAATCTAGAAAGAAGACATGGGATCTAGAAAACAGAGATATAACACAGAAAAGCAAAAACCAAAAAAAAAACAAACCAAATCCAGAGCAGTCGAGTAAATTCCTACTCATAGTGACCCTATAGACAGAGTAGAACTGCCCCATAGAATTTCCAAGGAGCACCTGGCAGATTTGAACTGCCAACCCTTTGGTTCGCAGCGGTAGCACTTAACCACTATGCCACCAGGGTTTCCACAGAAGAACAGAGAAGACCTAAATTCACAGATTGATAGTAGAGAAAAATTCCAGGATGTCAGCCATATATAAGGTCTAGAAAAAAAATCACTCCAGTCTGTTGTTGTTGTTAGGTATCCTGGAGTCGGTTCCGACTCATTGCAACAATATGCACAACAGAACGAAACACTGCCCAGTCTGGTGCTGTCCTCACAATTGTTGTTATGTTTGAGCCCATTGTTGCAGGTCAATTCATTTCATTGAAGGTCGTCCTTTTTTTCACTGGCCATCTTCTTTACCAAGCACAATGTCTTTCTCCAGGGACTGCTCCCTCCTGATAATATGTGCAAACTATATTTTTTTTTATATGAGACTAAGTCTCACCATCCTTGTTTTAAGGAGTATTCTGGATATATTTCTTCCAAGGCAAATTTGTTCATTCTTTTGGCAGTCCATGGTATATTCAACATTCTTTGCCAACACCATAATTCAAAGACATCAACTGTTTTTCAGTCTTCTTTATTCATCGTCCAGCTTTCTTATGCATATGAGGCAATTGAAAACACCACGGTTTGTGTCAAGCGCACCTTAGTCTTCAAGGTGACATCTTTGCTTTTCAACACTTTAAAGAGGTCTTTTGCAGCAGATATGCCCAACTCAGTGTGTCTTTTTGTTTCTTGACTGCTCTTTCCATGGGTATTGATTGTGGATCCAAGTAAAATGAAACCCTCAACAACTTCAATCTTTTCTCTGTTTATCATGATGTTGCTTATTGTTCCAGCTGTGAGGATTTTTGTTTTCTTTATGTTGAGGTGTAATACATACTGAAGGATGTGGTCTTTGATCTTCATCAATAAGTGCTTCAAGTCCTCTTCACTTTCAGCAAGCAAGGTTGTGTCATCTGCATATCACAGGTTGTTGATGAATCTTCCGCCAATCCTGATGTCATATAGTCCAGCTTCTTAGATTATTTGCTCTGCATACAGACTGAATAAGTATGGTGAGAAGATAAAACCTTGACACACAGCTTTCCTGACTTTAAACCACGCCGTATCTCCTTGTTTGTTTGAACGACTGCCTCTTGATCTATGTACAGATTGCTTGTGAGCACAATTAAGTGTTCCGGAATTCCCATTCTTTGCAATGTTATCCATAATTTGTTATGATCCACACAGTCTAATGCCTTTGCATAGTCAATAAAACACAGGTAAACATCCCTCTGGTGTTCTTTGCTTTCAGTCAGGATCAGCCAGGATCCATCTGACATCAGCAGTGATATCCCTCCTCCCATGTCCTCTTCTAAATTTGGCTTGAATTTCTGGCAATTCCCTCTAGATGCACTGCTGCAACTGCTTTTGAATGATCTTTAGCAAAATTTTACTTCTGTGTGATATTAATGACATTGTTCTATAATTTCTGCTTTTTGTTGAATCACCTTTCTTTGGAATAGGCACAAATATGGATCTCTCCCAGTTGGTTGGCCAGGTAGCTGTCTTCCAGATTTCTTGGCATGGACAAGTGGGCACTTCTAGTATTGCATCTTTTTGTTGAAACATCTCAGTTGGTATTTCATCAATTCCTGGAGCCTTGTTTTTTGCCAATGTCTCCAGTGCAGCTTGGACTCCTTCCCTTAGTACCGTCAGTTCTTGATCATATGCTACCTCTTGAAATGGTTGAATGTTAACCAATTCTTTTTGGTGCAGTGACTCTGTGTATTTGTTCCATCTTCTTTTAATGTGTCCTGTGTCATTCAGTATTTTGCCCATAGAATCCTTTAAAATTACACCTTCTTCAGTTCCTTCAGCTCGAGAAATGCCAAATGTGTTCTTCCCTTTTTTCTTCCCTCCAGGTCTTTGCACGTGTTAGCTGCTGTTCAGTTGGCCTCCAACTCACCGCGGCCCCATGTTTTACAGAATAGAACTGTTCCATAGGGTTTTCTTGGGTATAATCTCTGTAAAAGCTTGTCACCAGGCATTTTCTTCTGCAAAACCCCTGGGTGAGTTAAAAATGCCAACCTTTTGGTTAGTAGCTGATTGCAAACTGCTTGTACCACCCAGGCTCTATGTTGAATTACTTACAAGTACATAGAAAAACCAACCAAGGAAAAAACAATGAGGTAATTTTTAACTCGAAACAAAAAGATGCACAAGGAATAAAATGTGATCAAATTACAACTAGACAGTAGATAAGTGATAACTTTGGTGAAGGGCCCTGGTGGCACAGTGGTTAAGCATTTGGCTGCTAATCAAAAGGCTGTCAGTTCAAATCTACCAGCAGCTCTTTGGAACTCTATGGGACAGTTCTACTCTGTCTTATAGAGCTGCTATGAGTCAGAATTGACTGAACAGCAACAGGTTTGATTTGGTTTTGGCTATCTTTGCTGAAGGGTAAGACAGTACACAAAACCGGGGATGTCAGCACAAACTTGACCAAGGCTAAGTCGTAGAAGCTCCATAGACTCGTCTGAACTCCCTGTGGGACAAAGTTATTGGGCTGAGGGCTGGGAACCATGGTCTGGCAGGACATCTAGCTCACTTGACATAACATAGTCTATAAAGAAAATGTTCTACACCCTACTTTGGTGAGTAGTGCCTGGGGTCTTAAAACCTTGTGAACGATCATCTAAGATATTCCACTGGTCCCACTCCATCTGGAGCAAGGAAAAATGAAGAAAACCAAAGACACAAGGGAAAGATTATTCCAAAGGACCACAACTACCACAGCCTCCACTAGACTGAGTCCAGCACAGCTAGATAGTGCCCAACTACCACCACCAACTGCTCTGACAGGGATCACAATAGAGGGTCCTAGACAGAGCTAGAGAAAAAAATAGAACGAAATTCTCACTGACAAAAAAAGACCAGACTTACTGGTCTGACAGAGACTGGAGGAACCCCGAGAGTATTGCCCACAGACACCCTTTTAATCCAGTACTGAAGTCTCTCCTGAAGTTCACCCTTTAGCCAAAGATTAGACAGGTGTCTAAAACAAACAATAACACATGCAGTTCAACCGTGTTTAGGACACTAAATGGGCACACCAGCCCAAATGCAAAGACAAGAGGGCAGGAAGTGACAGGAAAGGTGGAAAAAGGGAAATGAAGAACTCAAGGTTGAGAAGGGGAGCATGTTGACACATTGCTAGGGTGACAACCAATGTCACTGAACAATATGTGTGTTAATTGTTTAATGAGAAACTAATTTGCTCTGTAAACTTTCACCTAAACTGAAACAAAAACCCACTGCCATCAAGTCAATTCCGGCTCATAGCAACCTTATGGGACAGAGTAGAACTGCTTCATAGAGTTTCCAAGGAGTGCCCGGTGGACTCGAACTGCTGACCTCTTGGTTAGCAGCTGTAGTACTTAACCACTATGCCGCCAGAGTTTCTAAGCTTTCACCTAAAGTACAAAAAAAAAAAAAAAAAAAAAAATTATCATTGTACGTATATATATACATAATAAAATAAATACTATTAATTTAAAACAAATTTGTGATATACCTATATTGGTTGGTTAGAACTGTGTGAGAATTTCATTAAAAAAAAAAAAAAAGGTTAATCCACACATTACATACTAAACCTAAACCCATTGCTGTCAAATAGATTCTGACTTACAGCAACTCTATAGGACAGTAGAATTGCCAAAAACTTCAAATCTTTATAGAAGCAGACTGCCACATCCTTCTCTCATGTAGAGACTGGTGGGTTGGAAGCGCTGACCTCTTGGTTAGCAGGTGAGTGCTTTAACTGTTGTACCACCAAGGCTCCTACATTACGTACTAAAAAATACCAAACCCACTGCCGTTGAGTCGATTCCGACTCATAGCAACCCTTTATGATAGAGTAGAACTGCCCCATAGGGTTTCCAAGAAGCGGCTGGTGAATTTGAACTGCTGACCTTTTGGTTTGCAGTCTTAGCCCTTAACAACTGCACCACCAGGGCTCCACATTACATACTAGGAAACTATTATTGAACAATCCATAATTAACATTATAAGTAAGTTATTTAGATATTTAGAGAAAAATACTATGAAAAACAAAACCTTTAAAAGAAGTTGAAAGTCATTGTGTGTATGCAGCAGAAATCAGAGATGGAAGGAGTTAGGATTGTGAGATACTCCATGAACTAGGTGCCAAAGTCATCAGTGGATAAAGAGGAATATTGAAGAGATTGTTAAATAAATGGAATGAGGAATAATAGAGGTTATTATTGCCAGGTAACAAGATCCTCAGAAAATCAGTGGTTTCAAAGGTTGAGAGAAGACTAACAGATTTTAGAGAGCAAGGAAGACAACAGCCTCCCCCTTTCAATCCAGAGTGCGTAAGATGAGTGAAAATCAGCCTGCCCCACTTTTAAATGTTGTAAAATAAGTGATGACCTTGGGAGAGAACCACGTTTAAGATTATGCGGGATAGGAAACATTCAGTGAAGAGACTGAGGCTTCTTGACATTGTGGTTTATGGTGTAAAGCATAGTCTAAGAGTTCCGAGGGAGTAAAAAATTGGTCCAAAGTAAAAGCTTAGCACATTGTGAGGATGAAATAAGGAATAGGAGGATAACTAGAAGAACTGACATTTTGGGTCAGTGGAAGCAGTCCGACCCGACAGCACTGGGTTTTTTGGGTTCTGGAAGCAGTCCTACATGAATTACATTCCAAAAGTCCTGTTGGACAGTGGACACTGTAGCCAATGATTTAGATACAGGGCTGAGTGTTTCCTTTTCTTTCTTTTATTTCTCTTTATGAATTATGGAGAATTTTATTTATTTGTTTTTGTACTTTAGATGAACGTTTACAGAGCAAATTAGTTTCCCATTAAACAGTAAATACACATACTGTTTTGTGACATTGGTTGCCACCCCCACAAAATGTTAACACTCTCCCCTTCCTGACCTGGAGTTCCCCATTATCAGCTTTCGTGTCCCCTCCTGCCTTATAGTCCTTGCCCCTGGGCTAGTGTGTCCATTTAGTCTCATTTTGTTTTATGAGCCTGTCTAATCTTTGGCTGAAGGGTGAACCTCAGGAGTGACATTGGTACTGAGCTAAAAGAGTGTCTGGGGACCGTACTCTTGGGATTTCTCCATTCTCTGTCAGAGCAGTAAGTCTGGTCTTTTTTGTTTGTGTGAGTCAGAATTTCATTCTACATTTTTCTCCAGTTCTATCCAGGGCCCTCTATTATGATACTTGTCAGAGCAGTCAGTGGTGGTACACAGGCACCATCTAGTTGTGCTGGTCTCAGTCTGGTGGAGGTTGTGGTAGTTGTGGTCCATTAACCCAGTAGTCCTTTGGAATACCCTTTCCCTTATGTCCTTGGTTTTCTTCATTCTTCCTTGCTCCAGATGGAGGGGACCAGTGGAGTATCTTAGATGGCTGCTCACAAGCTTTTAAGACCACAGACGTGCTCACAAAGTAGGATGTAGAACATTTTCTTTATAAACTATGTTATGCCAGTTGAGCTAGATGTTTCCCAAGACCGTGGGCCAGGGCTGGGTGTTTTCCTCTTGATGCATAATAAATTTGGGCAATGGCAGCGACAGACACCTACCAAGAAATAATCACATGGTCTAGAACAGAAAGGTGAATGTGAGACACCAGAGAACAGAAAACATGGACAATTGATTCATCATTTATGTGGGAGTCATAGAGACAGGGGGTATACATTCTTGAGTCAGCCTTATAATGTCACTGCTGGGTGATCAGTGTGGCTGCTAGTAACTCAAATTAAAAACCTGAGAGTCTTTGAGATATTTCCTTCTTCTCTAAAAAAAAAAAAAAATTTACTAGCAGTCTTCTATTCCAGATCACATTTAACCTGTCACCAGGGAGAGACATGAAAGGCACCAACCTCACAATCAAGGATTTCAAATAAGGTCACATAAAACAATTTACAAAACATGATTCAGATTCCCAGAAATAAGAAATGCAGAAGTTTGGGAGATAAAAGGAAATAGTGAAGAAAGGTCATGTTTTTAATATTTTTTAGTCAGCCTTGCACAGATTACCGTGTGCAAACAGACATCTGTAAGGGCTTATTCATAGATGGAATGAATTTGGAGATCTAAGAGAGGGCAATGAATGCAACACCATTCCTCTTCAAGTTGTCATTCCCAGCATAGTAGACAATATGATTGTCTGATTCAAAATGGCCAATACCAGTCCATTTCAGCTCACTAATGCCTAGGATATTGATGTTTATGTGTTCCATTTCATTTTTTATGATTTACAATTTTCCTAGATTCATACTTCGTACATTCCAGGTTCTGATTACTAATGGATGTTTGCAGATGTTTCTTCTCATCTTGAGTCGTGCCACATCAGCAAATGAAGGTCCGGGAAGCTTTACTCCATCCACATCATTAAGGTCTACTCTACTTTGAGGAGGCAGTTCTTCCCCAGTCATCTTTTGAGTGCCTTCCAACCTGGGGGGCTCATCTTCCAGCACTATATCAGACAATGTTCTGCTGCTATTCATAAGGTTTTCACTGGCTAAAGCTTTTGAAAATTAGACTACCCTGTCCTTCCTAGTCTGGCTTAGTCTGGAAGCTCATCTGAAACCTGTCCTCCATAGGTGACCCTGCTGGTATTTGAATACCGGTGGCATAGCTTCCAGCATCACAGCAACACACAAGCCCCCACAGTATGACAAACTGACAGACATCTGAATTGGACAATTATACAGTCTACTAAGCTGGGAATGACAACTTGAAGAGGAATGATTTTGCATTCATAGTCAAAAAGAACGTTTCAAGATCTATCCTGAAGTACAACACTGTCAGTGATAGGATAATAACCATACGCCTACAAGGAAGACCAGACCAGTTATACGACTATTATTCAAATTTACACACCAACCGCTAGGGTCAAACGTGAAGAAATAGAAGATTTTTATCAGCTACTGCAGTCCAAAATTGATCGAACATACAATCAAGATGAGTTGATAATTACTGGTGATTGGAATGTGAAAGCTGGAAACAAAAGAAGTATCAGTAGTTGGAAAATATGGTCTTGGTGATAGAAACAATACCAGAAATCGACTGATAGAATTTTGTAAGACCAATGACTTCTTCATTGCAAATACCTTCTTTCACCAACATAAACGGTGACTATACACATGGACCTCGCCAGATGGAATACAAAGAAAACAAATTGACTACATCTGTTGAAAGAGATATTGGAAAAGCTCAATATAATCAGTCAGAACAAGGCCAGGGGCCGACTGTGGAACAGGCCATCAATTGCCCATATGCAAGTTCAAGCCGAACCTGAAGAAAATCAGAGCAAGTCCACAAGAGCCAAACTATGACCTTAAGTACATCACACCTGAATTTAGAGACCATCTCAAGAATAGATTTGACACATTGAACACCAGTGACTGAAGACCAGATGAGTTGTGGAATGACATTAAGGACATCATCCATGAAGAAAGTAAGAGGTCGTTGAAAAGACAGGAAAGAAAGTAAAGACCAAGATGGATGTCAGAGGAGACTCTGAAACTTGCTCTTGAGCGTCGAGCAGCTAAAGCAAAAGGAAGAATTGATGAAGTAAAAGAACTGAACAGAAGATTTCAAAGGGCCTCACAAACACAAAGCAAAGTATTATAATGACATGTACAAAGAGCTGGAGATGGAAAACCAAAAGGGAAGAACACGCTCAGCGTTTCTCAAGCTGAAAGAACTGAGGAAAAAATTCAAGCCTTGAGTTGCAATAGTGAAAGATTCTATGGGGAAAATATTAAATGACGCAGGAAACATCAAAAGAAGATGGAAGGAATACACAGAGTCATTATACCAAAAAGAATTAGTCAATGTTCAACCATTTCAAGAGGTGGCATATGATCAGGAACCAACGGTACTGAAGGGGGAAGTCCAAGCTGCCCTGAAGGCATTGGTGAAAAACGAGGCTCCAGGAATTGATGAAATATCAATTGAGATGTTTCAACAAACAGATGCAGTGCTGCAGGTGCTCACTTGTCTATGCCAAGAAATATGGAAGACAGCTTCCTGGCCAACTGACTGGAAGAGATCCATATTTATGCCTATTCCCAGGAAAGGTGATCCAACCAAATGTGGAAATTATAGAATAATATCTTTAATATCACACGCAAACAAACTTTTGCTGAAGATCATTCAAAAACGGCTGCAGCAATATGTTGATAGGGAACTGCCAGAAATTCGGGCTGGTTTCAGAAGAGGATGTGGAACCAGGGATATCATTGCTGATGTCTGATGGATCCTGGCTGAAAGCAGAGAATGCCAGGAGGATGTTTACCTGTGCTTTATTGACTATGCAAAGGCATTCGACTGTGTGGATCATAACAAATTATGGATAACATTGCAAAGAATGGGAATTCCAGAGCACTTAATTATGCTTGTGAGGAGCCTTTACAAAGATGAAGAGGCAGTTGTTCGGACAGAATAAGGGGATACTGATTGGTTTAAAGTCAGGAAAGGTGTGCGTCAGGGTTGTATTCTTTCACCATACCTATTCAATCTGTATACTGAGCAAATAATCCGAGAAGCTGGACTATATGAAGAAGAATGGGGCATCAGGATTGGAGGAAGACTCACTAACAGCCTGCGTTATGCAGATGACACAACCTTGCTTGCTGAAAGTGAAGAGGACTTGAAGCACTTACTAACAAAGATCAAAGACCATAGCCTTCAGTATGGATTGCACCTCAACATAAAGAATAGAAGAATCCTCACAGCTGGACCAATAAGCAACATCATGATAGAGATAAGATTGAATTGTCAAGGACTTCATTTTACTTGGATCCACAATCAACAGCCATGGAAGCAGCAGTCAAGAAATCAAAAGACGCATTGCACTGGGTAAATCCGCTGCAAAGGACCTCTTTAAAATGTTGAAAAGCAAAGACATCACCTTAAAGACTAAGGTACAGCTGACACAAGCCATGGTATATATTTTTTTTTTTTTTTTGCACTTAAAGTATGTTTTACGTTCACTTAATAGGGCTCCATTGATGTGACAGAGACTGCCAATTGCTTCCCCATATCCATTCTCCTTTTGTTCTTTTTTTTTTTTTTAACTTTTATTGAGCTTCAAGTGAACGTTTACAAATCAAGTCAGACTGTCACGTATAAGTTTTTATACACCTTACTCCGTTCTCCCACTTGCAAGCCATGGTATTTTTAATCTCATCATGTGCATGCGAAAGCTGGACAATGAATAAGGAAGACCGAAGAGGAATTGACGCCTTTGAATTGTGGTGTTGGCAAAGAATATTGAATATACCGTGGACTGCCGAAAGAACGAACAAATCTGTCTTGGAAGAAGTACAAGCAGAATGCTCCTTAGAGGCAAGGATGGCGAGACTGAGTTCTACATACTTTGGACATGTTGTCAGGAGGGATCAGTCCCTGGAGAAGGACATCATGCTTGGCAGAGTACAGGATCAGCGGAAAAGAGGAAGACCCTCAACGAGGTGGACTGACACAGTGGCTGCAACAATGAGCTCAAGTATAACAACTATTGTGAGGATGGCTCAGGACCGGGCAGTGTTTTGTTCTGTTGTGCATAGGGTCACTAAGAGGCAGAACCGACTCGATGGCACCTAGCAACAACAAGAGAGGACGTCATAAAAATAAGGGTGAAACGAATATTTTTGCAGAAATGGGATAATACACATAATTTTAACAGAATCTGGAGGTTTCTGTTCTGTGCTATGATTTGTAAAATATGTAATTTAATAAAATTTTTCAAATGTATTATGGACTCATGTTTCAAGTGAGAGTGTAGGCCTGGTATATTGAAGATAGATTTGAATTTAAAGGAAGGATTGTGTTACTGCCCAGTGCTGCAATCGTAAAAGTTGTGTGATGATGGCAAGTCTCTTAACCTCTCTGAATCCATGTCTTTATTTGCTAAATGAGAATAAACCATATCTCACCTACCTTGCAAGGCTGTTTAAGGATTAAGTGATGTAATGCTTGTGCATGCCCCATATAAATTTTCACACATCATGGAATCATAAAATGTGAACCAAAATTAAATACCTAAGATTTAGATTTTTCAATAATGCCTTCAAAAGACTGTTAATTAAGCTTTTTTTTTTTTTTCCTTTCTGTGTTTCTCTAGTGCAGTGCCTGGAGATGACCACCAAACGGAAGATCATCGGCCGTCTGGTGCCGTGCCGATGTTTCCGAGGTGAAGAAGAAATCATCTCAGTTTTAGATTACTCCCACTGCAGTCTTCAGCAGGTGCCAAAGGAGGTCTTTAACTTTGAACGGACATTGGAGGAGCTTTATCTAGATGCCAATCAAATTGAAGAGCTACCCAAGGTAATTTTTGACAGCCTAAATATACACTGTAAATGAGGATTTCATAATTTCCAAAGACTTGGCATAATGATAATATTAACTATGGCTTTGTGTCTGGGTAATGGGCAAATCATTCAAATTGATAAATTTCGCCCGATATTTTCATCTGCCCAATTTGTAGCTTCATGTGATATGTTGGTAACAAAGTGTACTCCATGAAAATCATCATTTTATGAGTTATGCCTCATTTTTTAAATTTAAAATAGCCTCTATGATAATACGAATTGGTGGGTTGAGATCAATAGTTTCTGTTAAGAAAGATAGAAAAAATATGACAGTATTTCTGAATGGAAAATTTACATGTTGTATGTTAAGGTGACATCATTTTACAACTTGAATTATATGTTCCAAGTCTAAGAAATACGTTTACACACACACACACACGTATGTGAAATTACTATTATGAAAAACATGAATTTGAAATGTTTGATTATTATAAATGTCTGAATTTATGTGGTATATACCTAATAAATAAAGTTTAGCTAAAATTTTTAACATCAAACTTCACACACACACACACATATGCCATTATGATATTATACTACAAAAAGAAAATGTCTCTCTGACCTTGTTCTCCATTGCAGAAAATATTGAATGATAAGACCAAAAAAAAAAACCTGGTGCCGTCGAGTCAATTCTGACTCACAGCAACCCTATAGCGACCATATAGGACAGAATAGAACTGCCCCATAGAGTTTCCAAGGAGCACCTGGCAGATTTGGGTTAGCAGCCGTAGCATTTAACCACTACGCCACCAGGGTTTCCTGAATGATAAGAGATTAGCTAAAGTAGACCAAAGCCACACAGCAGAGAGGTTCAATCTAAAACACTGGATCTTAACGATCACCTAAATAAGTGACTCAAGCTAAGAAAACAGTACAGCGTTTACCTGTGAAGGACTTACATAATGGCTCAGAGGGGAAAAAATGTTTTGCAGTCCATTTTCATTGCTTGTGCTGAAAAAAAATGCATATTTAATATCCAGTAACGAAAAAAAGAATCTACCATAATAAAAACTAACTTCATTATTAATATCTGAAATTCCAATGTCCTGATCAAAACAAATTATGAATAATTGTTTTGTAGTGTGAATTATAGTATTTACATAACACTTCAAAGACAAGAGCTATTCAATGTTTACTTCAAAAACGTAATTCTTTTCTTAAGTTTCTCATTCAAAAATTTATACATGAATTGTTTTATGACATTGGTAGTCTACATACTTAATTTTGATAACCTAGAGTGCATTGTGTTATTTTCGATCTTTCCTCATGAGGACTGGGTCAGACCTGGCAAACTTGTTTGCCACATGGGTTAGCAAAAGGCTTGCACACCAAATAGAGGCTGGACTGAAATGGGCTGTCTCTCCCCCCAGATTAAGAGCTTCTTGAGGGCAGAGATAGTACCATATTCATCTTTGCATTCCCTATACACAGTCATGAGTGACATCTTTCACATAATGGGTATCCAGTCTACTTGTTGGCATTGACTGGTGGAACAATGCAGAACATTACATGCACTGTGCGATTTGATTAGCAAAATGTTGTAAGGCATAACCATGCAAAATGTGGTATTTAGCTCTAATTTGACAAAAATAAGCACACATGTTTTTAAGCAATGTTTTTTTAGGCCAGGCCAATCTAGGGTTGCCATATAAAATACAGGATGCCCAGTTAAATTTGAGTTTTAGGTAAAAAAAAAAAAAAAAACTTTTTATTACAAATGTGTCCCAAATATCCCATGGGGTATCTTATACCAAAAAACTGTTTGTTGTTTATCTGAAATTCAAATTTAACAGGGCGTCCTATATTTTTATTTGCTAAATCTGGAAGCCCTAAGCCAATCTAGTCCTTTAAAATCAGTTTCTGATAAATACTAAAAACATGATTAATTAATCAAGTAAATATGTATTTAATATCTACTACACGGTGCTTCAAGCCTTACGGGTTACAAGAAAAATAAATCTCAATTTCTGCTCTCAAGGCTCTGGCTACCTAATTACAGGAAAACATTGAAGCATTAGAGGAGATGGGCATGGTAATATATAATCAGGGCCAAAGAGCCCATACTGTGGTACAGCTTATGTATAGAGAAAAGTTCCATTTTTAGAGGAGGTAGGTAGGGCTCAACCAAAAATCACAGATGTAAAAACTGAGATGGTATCTATGGCGAAGGGAAAAGAAGGGAAGGGGAGGGAAGCAGTGGAGAGTCTGGAAAGGTAGGTGCATGTGGGCAAATGCCAACAATATGTAGGAAGAACAAGGAGAGCCCAGATTCTGAAAAGCCTTGAAAGCCACACAGCATTGTTTGACTTAATGCATTAGGCAGATACTATCATTGGAGAGTGTAAGTCACTGAGGGCCTAAGTAGGCTTGGGGAGGTACCTTTTACTATATTTTGGATATTTGGTTAGTTGAAACAATAGATTAACAATAAATAAAAATACCACAAGTGAATGAAAGATTTAATACATTTTTGCAATGTATAAGTATTAAGGAGAAATTATTATTATTTTATCATCAGTGTGCTTTATATATTTCAAAGATCTCTCACATAATTTCTTAAGGTTTCTCTGATTTCCCAAATTCTATTTTGTTACTTTCATAAAACAGTCCTATAAGTTAATTTCTTCTAAAGCTTCTAATATTGACATATGATCTAAATTATCTGACATTTGAGATATCGTCATAAATGTACATGGATATATTTGTGTATTATTAGCAAAATTGGAAAATAAGAAGCAAAAGAAATAATGTTTCAGTTGGGATTCATTATACATGTTTCAATAATAGAAAACTCAATCCAGACTGACTTAAGCAATAAATAAGCTTGATTAGCTCATGTATGTGGAGGGCTTATCTGCAGGACAGGCTGTAGGGTTGAATTGTTTCTGTCTTTCCATTCTGCCTCCTGGGATCAACTTTATTCTGAGGCTAGCTTCTCTCATGGTAGTTGCAACAGTTCCAGAGTTCATTTCTATAGCATCTAAAAAGAGAAATAATCAGCTCCTCTTTCTCAAAAGGAGAAGGAAGTAGCTCCCCAGAATTAGTTAACTTGTCCTTACATCTCTTTGGCCTTAATTGTGTCACATTGCCATTGCTGAATCAATCACTTCAGCTGTGTGATTACGGAATCAACCACTAAGGCAAGAAAATGGGACTACTTTGATTGGGTTACACAATGATGGGCCATCAGTGTGGAACTGTGATTGCTGGCAGCATTGCAAGGGTGAGGGCTGAAGAAACGTTGGGGAGATTACTACAATGTACACTACAAACAAAGTGTTATAAAATTATTGTTTTATGGGCAAAAGTTATTATTAGTCAAAGACTATGTATAAAGTCTTTAAAAATCTGTGGACAAAATATTAAGCCCTTATAAGACTTAGGTCTTCAAAGTTAGATTTAATATTTTTTGCCTCCCATCTTAGCTATAGCTTTATTTTTATTCCTCTAACATCGTTACCATTGTGATTTCAGATTTTTTGAGTAATAAGATAGATTTTTATTATTCATTTGTATTGCATATGGCAAGAATTCCCCTTTATGTTTTTATTCTTCTATGCCTGATATTTTTATGCCAAGCATATCCTAGCTGGCCCTGAATCTCTACTGATGCTATAGAACAGATAGAAAACAAAAGTCAAGGTTAATGGAATTAGGAAAATGTATGTCAAGAGTGTGTCAGAAAAGATTCAAAAATAGATTAAAAAAAAGAAGAACAGAGAGTATTTGATCAGGAATAGTTCAATCTGTTGCTTAATTTTCTGTACAAATACAAAATGATGTATCTTTCTCACAATGATAGAAATACACAACTTATAATTTAGTAGTTTTGCTTGTTTTTCTGAATTGAGAACTTAAAATTATAGACAGAGTAATAGATCATAACAGGTGTCACAATGGTTAAATGCTCAGCTGCTAAATGAAAGATCAGCAGTTCAAATCCACCAGCAGCTCCATGGGAGAAAAGACCTAGTGATCTGCTCCTGTAAAGATTACAGCCTAGAAAACCCTGTAGGGAAGTTCTACTCTGTTCTGTAGGATTGCTATGAGTCGGAATCAACTAGAAGGCAAACGATAGTAGCAGTGTGAGAAGGTAAATGTGAAAAAAATAATAAAGGGAAAAATGCAGAGAAACTTTTTGAAAAATGAAGAGAAATTTTGAAGAAGGGAGTAGAAATAATTTTGGAAAAGTCAATATGTGACCAAAATTGAAAGGCAAGGAAGGTACTTTTGGTGAAAAAAAAAAAAAAAAAAAAAATTTTTTTTTTTTTTTTTGGTAGATGAGGTAAATTTAGCTGTATGTAAAGGAGAACCTATTCCAAAATATTTTAGGAAATAAGAGCCTGAGCTTAGGGCCCATACAAACGTGAGTTAGTATCCTAGTACTGCTATTTGGTTGGAAAGGTGTTGTATTTTCTGGGGGTGTCAGTTTCTTCATTAGTAAATCCAGAAAATATTAGCACTACCTTTGATAGATAGAATATGAATAGATGATAGATGATAGAGAGAGAGAGGTAGATAGATAGATAGATGGTAGATAGACGATAGAATACCGACTGAGCTAATACCTGTGAAATACCTGCAATAAAAAGTATTAATTAATTATTATGTATTAGTTTCCTATCACAGTTGAAGGAAGGTTGTGACTACCCTAAATAAAAAAGTTGTGACATGACTTCCTATATATCCATAATCTCCAAAGGCAGTTATTGGAAAGCAATCCATTATCTCCACAAAAATTAATAGCCTTTTGCAGAGAGATTGGAACTCTTATACACTGCTGGTGGGAATGTCAAATGGTACAATCACTTTGGAAATCTATCTGGCATTTTCTTAAAGTGTTAGAAATAGAACTACCATATAACCCAGAAATCCCACTCCTCGGACTATACCCTAGAGAAATAAGAGCCTTTACACAAACAGATATATGCACACCCATGTTTATTGCAGCACTGTTTACAATAGCAAAAAGCTGGAAGCAACCAAGGTGTCCATTAACGGATGAATGGTTAAATAAATTATGGTATATTCACACAATGGAATAATACTACGCATAGGTAAAGAACAGTGACGAATCTGTGAAACATTTCATAACGTGGAGGAACCTGGAAGGCATTATGCTGAGTGAAATTAGTCAGATGCAAAAGGACAAATATTGTATAAGACCACTATTATAAGATCTTGAGAATTAGTATAAACTGAGAAGAACACATTTTTTTGTGGTTACGAGGCGGGCGGGGGGAGAGGGTTATTTACTGATTAGTTAGTAGATAAGAACTGCTTTAGGTGAAGGGAAGGACAATACTCAATGCACAGAAGGTCAGCTCAACTGGACTGGACCAAAAGCAAAAGAAGTTTCTGGGATAAACTGAATGCTTCGAAGGTCAGCGGAGCAAGGGCGGGGGTTTGGGGACTATGGCTTAAGGGGACTTTTAAGTCAATTGGCAAAATAATTCTATTATGAAAACATTCTGCATCCCACTTTGAAATGTGGCATCTGGGGTCTTAAATGCTAACAAGCGGCCATCTAAGATGCATCAATTGGTCTCAACCCACCTGGATCAAAGGAGAATGAAGAACGCCAAGGTCACACGATAACTATGAGCCCAAGAGACAGAAAGGTCCACATGAACCAGAGACTTACATCATCCTGAGACCAAAAGAACTAGATGGTGCCCGGCCACAACCGATGACTGCCCTGACAGGGAGCACAACAGAGAACCCCTGAGGGAGCAGGAGATCAGTGGGATGCAGACCCCAAATTCTCATAAAAAGACCAGACTTAATGGTCTGACTGAGACTAGAAGAATCCCGGCGGTCATGGTCCCCAAACCTTCTATTGGCCCAGGACAGGAACCATTCCCGAAGACAGCTCATCAGACATGGAAGGGACTGGACAATGGGTTGGAGAGAGATGCTGATGAAGAGTGAGCTACTTGTATCAGGTGGACACTTGAGACTGTGTTGGCATCTCCTGTCTGGAGGGGAGATAGGAGGGTAGAGAGGGTTAGAAACTGTCAAAACAGTCACAAAAGGAGAGACTGGAAGAAGCGAGCGGGCTGACTCATTAGGGGGTAAGTGGGAGTATGGAGTAAGGTGTATATAAGCTTATATGTGACAGAGTGACTTGATTCGTAAACTTTCACTTAAAGCACAATAAAAATTATTAAAAAAAAATTAATAGCTTTCGATCTTGTACAGCCACTAAGCATTACATTTTCGGTAGTACTACTACTTCCCTAGAGAATTTCCTCGACTCACAGAATCATGGTGTTATATCATTTTTTCGTAGATGGAGCCTTAGAGATCATTTAGTCTTCAGTGTTTATTAATAAGTAAACCCTGGCTTGACAAGTTAATTGATTTCTCTTAGGCCACATGACATGCTATAGTCCTATCCAAAGCTATCACCAAAGACTCTGCATTCATCAGGGTAGGATAGGTTATGTTGAAGTAACAAATCAAAATCTGTGTCTAACCAAATAGAATTCTTACTTTGTGTCCCATCAGTGTTGGCAAAGTCCATTGTTCTTCAGGAACCCTGAACTAACAGCTAGTCCAGCTTCTCACCCAATGTAGAATTGATTACTTATAATTTCTTTTATGGAAGTCATCCAAACTTTTCATGAACATTTCTACTAATGGAGGAAATCATCATCAAGTTAAGAAGCACACTACTGTATTACTGGAAAGTTCTAATTAGTGGACAGTTCTGAAATATATTGATGATGTTTCCCTGTATCTATTTATCCATCTATCCCTTGCCGAAGTGCCAACACAAAGATTATTACAAAAGTGATACAAAGATTATTAAGGCATGCCTTCACTGGACAAGGAACTATGCTTCCAGCAATATGGCCTTGACCCCTCAAATATTTTAAAGAAATTCATATATTTTGCCTTATAATTATCTTTTCTAAGACAAGAACCACAGTTTCTTGGCTATTTTCCTAAGAAATGCTTTATAGACTCTTGGCCATCTTGGTTACTTTTCTCTGGACATATTCTAGTTTATTAGCTTGGTTTTAGACATTTATTTAGCAAATGAAATATTTTATCCAAGTAGAAGTACCCAAAAGAGAATGAAAAAAAAAAAAATGTATTGGAACTCAGGAGAGAGGTCAAAGTTGGAAATTATATTTAAAAGCCATCTTCATAGAGATGAAAGTTCAAATCAGGAAACAAGATAATGTCCCTTAGAGAAAAAAAGAAGATAATTGCAGAAGAACAAATATTAAACTTTACAAAGCAAAATCAATAGCACAAACTGACCCTTGGAACATGTGTTTCCCTAAGCAATCATGGCAACTTTGTGTGCTGGAGTAAAATTGTGAAATTTTATTATGCAGATTGTTATATTTAAAAAAAAAAAATTTGCCATGAGTCAATTCTGGCTCATTGTGACCCTATGGTGCAGTGATTAAAGCGCTCAGCTACGACCCAAAAGTTCAGCAATTCAAACCCACCAGCTGCTCCACAGGAGAAATATGTGGCAATCTGCTTTTATAGGCTTTGAACTGAAGATTTATTCATGCCATCTCTTAGCTCTAACTTTTACCCAAATAAAGATTACAGCCTTGGAAACCCAATTGGGTAGTTCTACCCTGTCCTGTAGGGTCTCTATGAGGACATTGTTATGGACTAAATTATATTTCCTAAAAGAGTTATGTTGAAGTCCTAATCACTGGTACCTGTGAATGTGAACTTGTTTGGAAATAGGATCTTTGAAGATATTATCAGTTGTTAACATGAGGTCATACCAGAGTAGTAGAGTCCTAATCCCATCTGAGTGGTGTCTTATGAAAGAGCAGAACACAGAGACAGGGTTAGACAGAGGAATGACAGCCATGCCATGAAAGAGGCAGAAGCAGCTGCAAATCAAGGAATGCCAAGGATTTCTGGAAGCCACCAGAAGCTAAGAGCGAGGCATGGAGTAGTTTTTCTGAGAGCCTTCTGAAGGAGTCAACATGGACAACACCCTGATTTGAATTTCTAGTTTCCAGAACTTTGAGACAATAAATTTCTGATCTTTAGAGCCACCCACTTTGTGATATTTTGTTATGGCAGCCTTAGGAAACTAATACACTCATGAGGCCAAAAGACTGACTTTCATGGGTGAGAGGAATGTGACATCTTAATTGATTGTGACCTAGAGTTCTACAGCTTAAAAAAACATTCACTGATAATGAAGAGAAGAAAAGGGATGGCCCTTAATGCTTATAACCCCTTCAAGGGTAATTCTGGATGTTCCAGTCTTCCCAGGCATTTGAGATTTAAGGTCATGAGTTTGTACTTTTGTCGTTGTTGGGGATGGCTGTCAAGTCAATTCCGACTCATGGCTACATGAGTGTGCAGAGTAGATCTGCTCCGTAGAGCTTTAAATGTTGTGAGCTTTAGAAGCAGATTGCCTGGAGTGTCTTCCGAGGTGCCTCTGGGTGGGTTCAAACCACCTTTTGTCTGGTAGTTAAGCACTTAATCATTTGAAGCACCCAGGGACTTTATTTCACTTTTAAAAACCTCAAATTAACTGTTTAATGCATGAGGTCTGTGAGGCTCTAGTTTCCTATCAGAATGCCGTTAAATACTCAGAGGTCCATAAATAGGTGAGGTGTAGGGAAGTCATAGAGATAATTTAAAATAATTGACAGAAAAACCAAAGAAACAAATATTAATTTGAATATCACATCAAGTATTCTTAAAACTTGCTCATTTCTGGAGGCACATGGGTAGTATCTTCATTTGGACTCCTCTTTTGCCTCAGTATGACCCAGATTAGTGGATCTGAGACATCTGAATTTCAAAAACCAGAAAATTTGGAAAGTTACAGAGAGTGACCAACTCTTTCTTTTGCTAAAGAAACATTTAAAATCTCTCATATACGGCTTTTATTGCTTTATTTTTGAAAGGCTACTTTAACAGCCAAATGTAGAAAACAGTTGTAAACTCAGAATAAATGGTATTTCTTCACAAGAAAAGGATAGGCAGCAATTTTTATTGAGATATAGGTCACATACCATAAAAATCACTCTTATAAATAGTACAATAAAGTGGTTTTATTGTATTCACAGAGTTGTACAATCATCACCATTATCTCATTCCAGAAAATTTTCATCACCCCAAAAGAAGGCCCATACACATTAGCAGTCACTCCACATCCCCCCTTCCCATAGCCTCTGACAACCTCTATCTCCATGGATTTGCCTATTCCAGAATTTTAGAAAAGTGAAATCATACAATATGGGGCCATTTGTGACTAGCTTAGGTGTGACTTCTTTTCAGTTCTGTCTTTTTTTTTTTTTTTTTCCTTCACTCAGTATAATGTTTTCGAGGTTCATCCATGTTGAAGCATGCATGTATCAGTACTTTATTCCTTTTTATTGCCAAATAATGTTCCATTGTATTGATATACCATATACCACTTTTTAAAAATAGAACATAACACTTTTTAAATTCAAAAAATTGCCATAAAATGTTATTTTTTATAACAAATGTATGTAATTGTTTTCTCAATACAATCCATCAGTTTGGGGTTCTGTAGTCCAAGGTACACATGAAGTTGAACCCCAATACTTCTTCCACTTCTTTGTTCTTATTGAGACCATGCTAAAAGTTTAATTTTATACCAATACCAAAATCAAACCAGTTGCCGTCGAGTCAATTCTGACTCATAGTGACCCTATATTCTGTCCCTATAGGACAGAATAGAACTGCCCCATAGTGCTTCCAAGGAGTGGCTGGTAGATTAAAACTGCCGACCTTTTGGTTAGCAGCCTGAGCTCTTACCCACTGTGCCACCAGGGCCCCAAATTTCATACTAGTGGGGATGTAGTAAAATTGAAATCAAAATTTAGAATATCCTGAGAGATGCCAGGAGATACAGCCTCTATACTATACTTGCTTCTCCTGGGAAGAAAGCAGATGTTGGGAAGCCAGTGACAGGCAAGCCAGTGCTGCAAGAAGATAGTTGCAGGGTGCTCAATATTCCATGTTGGCCATTTATGCAGGTCTGTGTAGTGGAAACATCGATCAGCCAATGGAAACAGTCAGGAATTTATTAAAGAGGGATGTTTTAGACTGGAGAAACTTTTGTCATGGCCTGGTTCCAGTCACTGGCCCATGAAATAGCGGAAATCTTCACTGACTTTTCAGAAAATAATGAGCAATAAAAATACACTTGAATCATGCCAGCAGCCAGCAGCTAAAATAGAGCTCCAAGGTAAAGACCAGCAAATGGGCTAAGACAACTGTGTTGGAACTATTTCGGCCAAGCCAACACGAACATGCCAAGCAAGCTCTCTCCCCAGACAATTTGTCCCTGCTCTTTCCTCTGCCAGGACTGCTTTTGCACATGGCTTGCTTCTTCATTTCCTTCAGACCTCTGTTCATCATCATATCCAAGAAGGTTTTCTCCATCATCTTATACAAAATAACACCCTCACCACCACAACCACCATTTGTCTCCTCCAAGAAAAATTTAGGCTTACTTACATATCTTGAAGATTTCTATTACAATTCAATTGTGTTAACCAGTATTAAGGTTCTAAGTTGTCGCTATAAAACATTAGCATAAATGGCTCCCATCATTAAGCTATTATTTGGCAGTGGACAGAGGTGAGGAAGGAAGGAGAAACTTGGAGCAGATCTGCACAGGACACAGAAAATAAAAATCCCTCATTTAACAGGTTTTTGTTGTTTTTTAACGCTGATCCTGGGAACTGGGGTGAGACGGAATAATTTGTGTTGCTCTTCCATACTCTATAAGTAACTACAGTTTACTCAGTGCACTGTTTGCATTTTTGCTTCCTCTCAGACTCCCAGCACTTTATCCATATAAATTAGAGCTGTCACACAATATTTTCTCAAATAAAGGAATGTGCTTTCTGGCTCTAGAAGCAATCAAACCAGGCATATTACAGAGGGTACCTTTTAAATATGTGTTGGGGTAAGGGGAGGAATAAATTTTCTAAAATTTCTTCCATATTTAATGTTTTTTGATCGACTAGTTTAAGATTCTTTTTAAATGGATAAAAATGATAAACAATAGGGGGAAGCATTTTGACAAATAGAGTAGTGATTATAGCTATTGATTATTGCCATAGAATTACTGTAGTACAATCTAAAGAGTACTGGAGTGAAAAGACCTGGGTTTAGCCCAGTTTCTTACACTTGTTAGTCATGTGGCCTCGGGCACATTATTTAGCCTCTTTAAGCCTTAGCTTCTTCATCTGCAGTAAATGCTACAGAACAAATGTGTTCTTGCCCAACTCCTAGGGTTACTGTGAGGATCAAATATAAAGTATATGAAAGCCCTTTGAAAACAGCAAACTGATCTAATACATTTTGAGTTAAGTGGCTTGTTTTGATAATAGAGTATGTTTAATGATTACTTATTTAATATAAAGACAAATACAGCACTACAATAACTTTTTTAAAAATTGAGATTGGCTAACAAATGGCTATGGGTTCACTATTTAATATGAGTCAGGTTTTTTTTTTTTTTTAATTGTAGGCCACATAAATCAATCGACCATATTAGGTAAAGATAAATATTTATCGGGACTGTATCTGGAGCCCATAAAATTAATAGTATTCTAAAGAACTTTATAAGTGAAAAGGACAGGAACCAAGGGAGTTCTAGATTGCAACACAGGAAGAATTCACAGCACCGTGGCAGCCTGGGAGATACACCACAGCTCTTGTGAAGAATACAACCTCCAACCACCCCCGTGTAACCATGACGTTTGTTCAAGATCCAAATTTCAACTACCTCCCTAAATAACGTACAATACGGGTGTCCTTAAAAGGAAGGTAATCTGTGTGTCATATATCATCTGTTTTGTTGATTCTTTCTCCCTTTCATTCATTGATATATTTTGTATTTAAGATTTAGGAGTCCAAGGGCATGTTTTTTCCCAGGCTTTTAAATAAAATTATTCGAAATCAAGGGCAATTGCTCATTTGTGAGCAATCTAATGAGATGAAAGGAACTCACTGGAGGAGAACTTTAGAGTGATGCATTTTGAGATGCCAGTTCACAGTTGTGATTTTTAGTTTCTCAAAACTTGAAAGATCATTATTTTTTTTTCTACTCAAAGGAATCCTTTTAAATTGAAAGAAACTACTTCTATCACCATATTTGCTGATTAAACAATTGTCATGACTGAGAAATAAGAAATGACTTGTTCTAGATTAAACATGGCCTAATTTGCAAATGTAGAACATAAAAACTGCCACTTGTTTAATAAAGTTGCCTCATAGTTTTTTTCATTTCACACTGACAGATAATTAATTCCCTTAAGAATTTGTCTTCCAGAGACTTGGAATTATTCATAACATTAACATTTTACCTGCACCTATGGAGCATTCTCTTTAGATCCTGGGCTGAGATAATGGTGAGTGAGTGGGTGGGGAAAGGCCTTTTTTAACGCTGCCTCCCAGCATTTTCCAGGGTGCATTATTTTGTCTTCCAGTGCCAAAAGTACAGAGTTTATCTGGATATTTAAAACTGTGTCCAGAAAAATAAGTGTCACATGTTTATGCATCCCAGCCCAGTTTATGCATAAGAGATACATAAATAATCAAACTTTGACTATTTAATCACTTGCCTGAAGCATCTTTCTCCAAATCTGTTTTTTTTTTTTTTTTTAACTAAAATTATTTTGGAATTAAAATGAAGTTATTTTTTCAATAACTAAACAATGTAGGTAGATTGTCAAGAGACCCAAGGCAAAGTCAGATGAAGGGCAGATTAGTAAAAATGTAGAGGAGTAACTGTGGAAAGTATTAGATAATTTTTTTCTTGTTCAGATTCCCTTTTGTGCTTAATAGGTTTTACTATTTCGAAAGTTTATAGTATCAACAACTCTTAATTATCTGTGCCAGTGAGTAACTGGCACACCTGTGGTATACCGGTCAGTTTTTGAACTGTTTTACAGTCTTTGAGCTGAAGACATGTTCATGCCATCACTTAGTTCTGAGTCTCATCCACATATCAGCCTACATTAAAATCAGATTAAACAATCCAGTTGATAATTTTTATTGCCTTTTTGGGGGGAAAATGGTACTAAAAATCCCAAATTTTAGGTAGAATATATTCATTGATTTCTTCATTGATTTAGCAAACACTTCCTGACTACCAATTATGTGCAGACACTCTTCTAGGTGCTGGAGATATTGCACAAGATCAAGAGTTCTTACTCTCACAGAAACTATGCCATTGCAGGAGGAAAGATAAAAAAAAAAAAAAAGACAGGCACCTTAAAAAGAAAATGTGTAGAAAGCTAAATAAAAAATGAGGCAACTTCAGAAAATAATTGCTTTGTGAGTCAAAAGCAAGCTTGTTGTACAAATAAACATTATTAGTGTCAGCACTGACAACTGATTTAACCAAAAGTTCAGATGTAACAATGTTGGGAAGATGAGGAAGAAGAAAGTGATAATGATAGTGGTGGTGATAGGCGATGCGGCTTTTCTGTGATATAAAACACACAGATGATGTCTACAATGGACAAAACAAGAAGTAGAAATACATGCATATTCTTTAGCAATATGGAAGAAAATACAAGAAGTAACAGGTAAAAGATGGAAACTAACCACCCTTCTAAAAGAGGGATTATGGGGTGTGAATGAGAGAACAAAGAACTCATTTAGTACGTTTATAAAAATAAAAATTATTTTTGAAAAATGAGAAAGAAAGAGAATTGAGCTGGAAGAGAAGAGGCCAGCTCATCCTTTGGTAGATCTGACCAAATCTGAGGGAATTAGTACTTCCTTTTGAAAATGATCTATAAGACACTCTGATAAAGATAACATGTTCAATACCCAAGTAAATTATAAAATTTCAATTCCATAGATGAACATAAAAAGTACAAATTTAACTTCCTCAAGGGGTGTTGATTTCTACTGTCCTTTTCAATGAGTCTTGTAATAGTTGATTACTGATTATTACATGTTTTAATGTCTTTCATTTCCTGGGTCAGTCCTCAGCACGTGACTTGATAATGTGTTGCACTCTGGAGAAAAAAAATCTACATTCAGCTCCCTAGAGACTGACTTCATTCTAGAAGTGAGTCCAAATTGCTGCGATAGTGGAATGTTCAATAAGATTTAGAACCAGTGGGAGATTCATTTCTTTACTAAGATTCCTTGGAAGTGAAGTCAGTCTCAATTTTTTATAGGAATATGGATTACATCAGAGTTATAAATTGATCTTCGACAGAACTGGCCTCTAGTCATATATAAAAAATCATCATTTTTATGTGAACATTTGCTTCCAAAAGTTTGTAGAGCTGTATGAGACTGTGAGTTAGGATGTACTATAGCATACATGCTGTACATCTTTCTAGAATGACAATTAATTAAATGATTTCTAAGAGAGAAACATGAATATTTCATGTAATCCAATACAAAATTCATCTGAGTTGCATAGATAAAAAAAATCCTATTCACTCTATTCTGTTGTTAGAGATGCTTTTGTAGAAAACATTAAGAGGCCTTGGACTAATCGTCAGAAATCATAAATAGTTTCTCAAATGCTGAAACATGGTAAGAAAGAAGCAAAGGATATAAATAATGTAAGCTCAAATTTGTGGCCAGCTAGCTGTTGTTATTGTTGTGAGGTGTCAACTAGTCAGTTCTGACTCATAGCAACCCTATGTACAACAGAACGAAATGCTGCCTGGTCCTCTGCCATCCTCAGAATCCTTATGCTTTAGCCTATTGTTGCAGCCACTGTGTCAATCCCTCTTGTGGAAGGTCTTCCTCTTTTTCATTGACCATCTATTTTACCAACCATGGTGTCATTCTACAGGGACTGAGCCCTCCTGATAACATGTCCAAAGTATGTGAGACAAAGTCTCGCCATCCTTGTTTTAAATGAGTATTCTGAAGGCTGTCCTTCCAAGACAGATTTGTTCATTCTTCTGGCAGTCCAGGGTATAGAGTAATCCCCAAAATAGAGTAATAGTTAGCTAGTATTACTTCATTTCAAAGGTCAGCTCCACAATTCTACAAGAGTCTCTAGTTGCGGAGACAAAGAACAGTTAGAAGTCAAGTGTCTGGTTTAGTGGAAAGCACTGAGGTTTTAGAGTCAACTTGCATTCGAATCCTAGCTTGGGTAAGTTCTTAACTTCAGTTACTCCCCCGTGGTGAAATGGAGATAATAATGACTATCTTTCAGTACTGTATACCTGCACTTTATTTCTTTTACTGATCTCATGGTAATTCTTCTTCATTGTTATAGGTTAAATAACATAATGTATGTGAAGTGTGAGTATGGGACCTAGGGAGATATAAACCTTTAACAAATGGCAGTATGTTATTAGTGGCAATATCCTAAAGAACAGAAAATAGTAGGCATTTTCTATAAAATGAGAAATGATAATCCCACTCAGAAAAGAAGTCACCTTCTTTTCAAAATAACAGTGATAAAAAAAGAAAGTCTTTTGAAGATACCTGTTTTTCCAAAATTTATATGGAAACTAATTTTAATAAAATCATAGGGATATTTATACTTTTTATGAAAAGAGACTATTCTTTTCATACTGAACCCAAAAAACAATAAATTCAGTCTTGATCCATCAGAGATTAAAGGAAATTCCAATATTTTATCTCTTTATAAACTTTTTACTGCTTCTGGCTTTCCTGGCAACAATGTAGCCTTGCTGTTGACTTTCATTTGAGTGTGTGTGTTTGTAGTATTTATTGTCTAAACCAAGAGTTTTCTGCTTCCTTTAAATTTTGAGTGGATGAATTAAAGATTTTGTTTCCTTTTTTTGTAGTGGCAATAAAGGTTAATTATGTCGAATTTAACTCCTATGGTCCTCAACTGAGTCTTTTCTGTATGTCAGTGGCCTTTAATAAGACTAAAAGTTCTCTTTCTTTGTTCTAAGTAATTAAGACTTGACTACATAAAAGCTTGTAATATGCATTTATCACATTAATTTACCAATGCCATTAAAGATAGCTGCTTCTGTCATTGAGAGCAAAGCACTGCCACCCAGCCTGCAGAGAAACCCTAACTCTGGGAAGAAATGGAGCAGGGCCAAGGCAGAGAGATATAAGGCATGGGAATTCTAACAGACGGAAGTAAGGATTCACTAGTTAGAAAAAAAGAAGTCGCAGAAACTGAGCGAGTGGAGGAAGGAGCCATGGGATTTTCAAATGGGACAGCAAGGCCAATAAGGCAGCAACTGGATAATACGTTAGAGTGGGCAATGAAGTTCTATTCATGACTTCCACAAGAAAACTTCAAAGGGCAAGGGTCTCAGGGGCAGTGCTTCTTGATCATCCCATTCTTCCCCGGATATCACATTCCTTCATACTCATGTTTTCAGCTACTGCTCTGATGACTCATGAATTTATGATGCCAGCTCACCCCATCCCTCAATCATCAGATTTATACATACTTTCTGAATCCACTTACATATTCAAACTCAAAAGTCTACTTTCCCCCTTTGAAACCTGCCGCCCATCCTGCCTTCTCTGTCTCAGTTGGTAATTATCCATTCAGTCCCCTTACCAGGACCTTAAGTGTCATCCACTTGCTCACCTTCCACATCAAATCAACAGCCAAGTTATGTCAATTTTGCCTCCTAAATATCTCTGAAATCTCAGCTCTCCACTCTATGACCAGGGACTTTGTTAGGTCTCATCAACCTTGGCAGAACTGCTGGAAGAATCTCCTAATTGATATATGTTAAACCAGCCTTTTTTTTCCCCCTCCAATTATTCATCAGACAGCCAAGAGCGATCTATCCAAGTGTAAATATGATTAGAGCTTTTCCCTTTCTCTCATCTCACAGGAAAAGACCACGGAATTTAGCATACAATGCTTCTATGAGGCCCCTCCTTGTCTGGCTAAGGCCTACCTCTTCAATCACTTGCTTCTTGTCTCACATGAAGTGTTCCTGAACTACAAAATTCTTCCTTGCCTCTAGGCTCATGCTGTTTCCTCTGCCTGGTAAACTATGTTAAGATTCATCTTAGCTGTTATCTCCTCCTGCCATTTTCATTCTTCACTCACTGGCACAGTTATTTAACTCACCTCTGTGCCTCCACATTACCATGTGTGCAATTCTACAATTGCACTTACCAAACCTGTCGTAATTATTCATTCAGTACACAGTTTGTTGACTTAGGACTGTATTCCAGCGAAACTGGTTGAAGAAGAAGAACATCGTTATGTATCTGCCTCTATCGCCAGAATATACCACTAGGTGTAATTCACTTTTGCTTCAACAGGAACTAGCACAGTGTTTGGTCCAAAGTTGGCTCTAACTAAACATTTGCAGCCTAAATAACTATAACATAATTTTGTGACAGTGGATTATAAAAATATGTACTCAGGATTATATGAACACATGGAAGAGTCATAACTAATCCTGTTTTGCTGGGGAATCAGGGAAAGTCTACCTGGCAGAGTGCACTGCTGAAGACAAAAATAGGAGACAATGTAATTGGGCTTTTTAAACAAGAAAATTGAACTTTAGATAAAACTTATGAAACTTTTCTAATAGTGCATGACTAGTTAATGGTGGAGGCAGAATTCAAATCTAGGTCTGTCTGATCCCAAAGTTTATGATCTTTGCATTATTACCATAAGTGGAAAAGGGATACCAGCTATAACATGAGCCATGTTTTCTTTGGTTCTCTGACCTTGGCAGGGTTAGTCAACAGAGGTTAGGCCTTTAGTTATCCACAACTGATAAGGGCATAAACCAAACCAAAACCAAACCTATTGCCGTTGAGTGGATTCCAGCATAGACAACCAAAACCTACCAGTGTATATTAGAGTGAAAGTGTAGATTAATACCATTTAACCCAATTGTTCACACACCACATTGTTTACTGTCTATAGACAAAACCAAAACATTTGTAAATGTCATAGAACCAAAAATTTTACCAACCAATAGTTACCAAAAAAGCAAAAAAAAGGAAACTCCCAAAACATACCCATATTCACAAGCACACACACACACACACACACACACACACACACACACAGAGCATTGTCTTGAGTATAACAGACATATTAGTAATCTGCTCCAAAGCCTAGAAACAATGATGCTTGGTCAAAATTAAGAACTTTTAAAGCTGTAACTTCACGTTCAGCTTCCATTTTTTCCATTTCCTTTCTGGGTGTTATTAGCTTGCTACCATCAAGTAATCATGGACATCTAAATTAAAAAAAAATTTTCATTTTTAATTTTTTAATGCAAATCATTATCAAGTACAATAGATATGGCCATGTGCTATGCTTTGTGTATTCAAATTGGAAGCTGTTATTCCAATAAAACAGATATATTCCCTTCCTTCCATGACAATGACAAACACTAAAATAACTTTGCTGTTCTAAGGAGAGGAATGATTCAATGACGTCTTTGAACAAATTGCTGCTGAAAAGATCTGTATTTTAAAAACAACAGCAGTGATATTTATTGTTTTGTGGGATAAATGGCTGAGTATTTATTGTAGTTGCCATCTTTCTATAGGAAAGAAAAGAGCTCTTTGCTGTAGCACATTTGGTATTGTTAAAGTGCACTGGGAAGATTATAATTTTCCCTTTTCCTCTAGCTTTAATCATCACTTGTTCAGCCCACACCTCCCCATATCAGCCTCATATCACCACTGCTATTGAAACCATACATCTTATTTAGCCGTGGAATCTTCACTTCTTTGCCCATATACTACTGGTACCAAGTCTTAATGATTTCTCCTCTTAAATGTGTCTCCTTCCTCACCCCGACTGACAGAACCTTAACTAAGGGTCTTATTAATGTTCATCTGAGTGTTTTCTGTGGTATCCTACCTGCCTACTTCTGCTCACAGGTAGCAGTTGTTTCTCGAAAACAAAAATCTGAGTAAGTCACTTCCCTGCTTAGAAACATTTAAGGGGGTGAAGGTTACTGTGCAGGGATCAGTATAGAACAACTTCAGGGAAATCTACACATTTGAATTCTCTAGGTTAAAGGCAAGGTCTAGGGATGTTTATTTTGCAAGAAATTCTCCAGGAGGTACTTTTGGATCCATGGCCTCCTTTCTAAGACATACAAATTCTGAAAAAATGTTGGTTTAAAAGATCAAATCCAAAAATCATAGCTGGCATTGACAATTGTACAGAATCTGGTTCTAAAACATCTAATAGACATGACATTGCCTGACACATATCCAGTGACCAAGCTATGCCAAACTTTTGGTTGCATTGAAACCATACCATTATTTTTATGATTCTATGTCTTTACTCATGGCCTTATGCACTAAATACACTTTGCAAAGGCCTTTCTCTGTTACAGTATTTGTTAGTCATTATATTGTATTTTAATTATTTTCTGTATTTATAACCACTGACTGGGTACTTGAGGAGGGGATTCTTTGTTATTCATCTCTGAGTTCTGGCACGGTACCTGTCACTGAGTATATTTGCAACAGGTGCTCTTTGAATAAAGTAGTCAAGGAGAAAGGGACATGTCAAAGAAAGAAGGGAAGAAGAAGAAACAAAAGGAGAAAGGAAGAGAGGGATGGACGGAAGGAGGGAGGAAAAGACTAAATGAATGTCATACATAGGAGCTTGCAATTTGACCAACTGTATGTGTGAAACTGTTATGTCACTCTATTATTTCTAAAAGTTGGCTCTTTGCTAACTAAAGATAATTAATGCTTGTATTAAACGAATGACTTCTAACATTTTATTAAAAAGCACAAAAGTAATTATTTCTTTGAAACAGTTTTCAAGTGAACTTGAAAACACTATGGTCTGAACACTATTAGAAGGATTCAAAGAAAGAACTTCTAAGAAACCAGCCATTCAGTGATGCCAGCTCATTAAGCAATCAGTCCTTTTCACTTCTGGAATCTACCTTTGCCAACATGTGGTGTCAATAACCCTCTTGTAGAATATTTATGATTTTATATGAAACTTTTCAGGAAAAGGTTATTTTTTTTTTTTTTTTATTAAAAGCAATCAATGCTTTTTTACTTAAGGGGAAAAATGTAAGTATTTTCTTATTTCTTCTAAGGATCTATGTACTGAGATACAGTCATTCACATTCATGACATTTTTATAGTGTCCTAAATATTCAAAGCCTGAATATAAAGGTGATAATAAAATACTACATTAAATTATAATAGTTTACATTTATACAGCACTTTACGGTTAACAAAATGCTTTAATATATACTCGCATTTACTCTAATTTAGGTCCTCATCATCAATAGATAATCACCGAATTTGAGTCTTCTTCTTTAATTTTTCTGGGATTTTCATGATTGCTCCCCTGCCTCATTTATTGTCCCTCCGAGCAGCCACCACACTGTTGTCAGCTGCACAGATCTGATGGTGCAGAGGAGGCAGTGGAAACCATTTTGTTCCCCGATAGAACTGAATTTGAATGTTGACTCTGGCACTTCCTAGCTATATGACCTTGTGAAAGTTACCTCCTGAGTCTTCTCATCTGTAAAATGGGATAATAATACCTATCTTGAAAGATTGTTGTAAGAAGTAGAGATAATATATTTTAAAATCTAGCCCAAACAAACAAATAAGAAACCAAATGGGGTAGTTCTACTCTGTCGTATAAGGTTGCTATGAGTCAGAATTGACCCAATGGCAATGGTTTTTGTTGTTGTTGTTGTTGTTTGTTTGTTCATTGAAGTTGTTGGTATGAATTTGAGCTAATTTGTTACACTTTTAGGATACTGAATGTAATCCTCATGGTAACCACAAAGAAATATTTTAAAATACACACAATAGAAAATGAGAAAGGAATCAAAATGGCTTACTACAAAAAAAAGAAAAAAGAATAAACAGCAAAATGGAGAAAGTCTTTCCTTATTGGTATCTACTTTAAATGTAAATGGATTAAACTCTAAACGAAATACAGAAATTGGCAGAATACATAAGAAAGCATGTTCTAGCTATGTGGTGTGTACAAGAGACAGTTTAGATTCAAAGAAACAAATAGGATGAAAGCGAAAGGATGGAAAAAATATTCCATGTAAATAACAGTCAGAAGAATGCTGAGGTGGCTATATTAATATCAGACAAAACAGACTTTAATAAAAAAACTGTTACAAGAGATAAAAAGGACATTATATAATGATAAAGGGTCAATTCATCAAGAATATATAACAACTGTAACTGTATATTGCCCAAGTGTCTGTCAGTTTGTCGTACTGTGAGGGCTTGTGTGTTGCTGTGTTGCTGGAGGCTATGCCATCAGTATTCAGATACCAACAAGGTCAACCCTGGCAGACAGGTTTCAGCTGAGCTTCCAGACTAAGACAGACTAGGAAGAAGGACCCGGCAGTCTACTTCTCAAAAGCATTAGCCAGTGAAAACCTTATGAATAGCAGCAGAATGTTGTCTGATACAGTGCGGAAGACGAGCGCCCCAGGTTGGAAGGCACTCAAAAGATGACTGGGGAAGAGCTGCCTCCTCAAAGTAGAGTTGGCCTTCATGATGTGAATGGAATCAAGCTTGCTGGATCTCCATTTGCTGATGTGGCACGACTCAAAATAGGAAGAAACAGCTGCAAACATCCGTTAATAATCAGAACATGGAATGTACAAAGTATGAATATAGAAAATCGTCAAAAATGAAGTGGAACACATAAACATTGATATCCTAGGCATTAGTGAGCTGGAATGGACTGGTATTGGTAATTTTGAATTGGACATTCATATGGCCTACTATGCCAGGAATGGTGTTGCATTCGTAGTCAAAAAGAACATTTCAAGATGTATCCTGAAATACAAGGCTGTGGTGATAAGATAATATCCCTATGCTTGTAGGAAGACTAGTTAATATGACTATTATTAAAATTTACACACCAATCACTAAGACCACAGATGAAGAAACTGAAGATTTTAATCAGCTTGTTTGGTCTGAAATTGATCATTCATGCAATCAGGATGCGTTGATAATTACTGGTGAGTGGAATACAAAAAGCGGAAATGAAGAAGGATCGGTAGTTGGAAAATATGGACTTGGTGGCAGAAACGGTGCCAGAAATTGTCTGATTAAAATTTGTAAGACTAATGACTTCTTCATTGCAAATACCTTTTTTCACCAACATAAATGTTGACTATACACGTGGACCTTGCCAGATGGAATACACAGGAATCAAATCGACTACATCTGTGGAAAGAGATGATGGAAAAGTTCGATATCATCAGTCAGAACAAGGCCAGGGGCCAGCTGCGGAATAGACCATCAATTGCTCATATGCAAGGTAAAGTTGAATCTGAAGAAAATTAGAACAAGTCGATGAGAGCCAAAGTACAACCTTGAGTACAGCACAGCTGAATTTAGAGACCATCTCAAGGATAGATTTGATGCGTTGAACACTGATGAGCAAAGACCAGATGAGTTGTGCAATGACATCAAGGACGTCATCAATGAAGAAAGTAAAAGGTCATTAAAAAGACAAGAAAGGAAGAAAAGACCAAAATGGATGTCAGAAGTGACTCTGAAACTTGCTTTTGAATGTTGAGTAGCTAAAGCAAAAGGAAGAAATGATGAAGTAAAAGAACTAATAGAAGACAAAGTAAAGTATTATGATGGCATATACAAAAAGCTGGAGATAGAAAATCAAAAGGGAAGACAATACTCAGCATTTCTCAAGCTGAAAAAAATTCAAGCCTCAAGTTGCAATAGTGAAGGATTCAATGGGGAAAATATTAAACAATGCAGTGACCATCAAAAGAAGATGGAAAGAATACACAGAGTCATTATACAAAAAGAATTGGCCAACGTTCAACCATTTCAAGAGGTAGCATATGATCAGGAACTGATGGTACTGAAGGAAGAAGTCCAAGCTGCACTGAAGGCATTGGTGAAAAACAAAGCTCCAGGAATTGATGGAATATCAATTGAGATGTTTCAACAAACGGATGCAGCTCTGGAAGCGCTCACTCATGTATGCCAGGAGATTTGGAAGACAGCTACCCGGCCAACTGACTAGAAGAGATCCATATTTATGCCTATTCCGAAGAAAGGTGATCCAACCAAACGCAGAAATTATTAAACAGTATCATTAATATCAATTTTTTTTATCATTAATATCAGTGCAAATAAAATTTTGCCAAAAATCATTCAAAAGTGGCTGCAGCAGTACATTGACAGGAAACTGCCAGAAATTCAGGGCAGATATAGAAGGGGATGTGGAACCAGGGATATCATTGATAATATCAGACGGATCCTGGCTGAAAGCAGAGAATACCAGAAGGATGTTTACTTGTGTTTTATTGACTCTGCAAAGGCATAGGACAGTGTGGATCATAACAAACTATGGATAACATTGCAAAGAATAGGAATTCCAGAACACTTAATCGTGCTCATAAGGAACTTTTACATGGATCAAGAGGCAGTTGTTTGAACAGAACAAGGGGGATACTGATTGGTTTAAAGTCAGGAAAAGTATGTGTCAGCATTGTATCCTTTTGCCATACCTGTTTAATCTCTATGCTGAGCAGATAATCTGAGAGGCTGGACTGTATGAAGAAGAAAGGGGCATCAAGATTGGAGGAAGACTCATTAACAACCTGTGTTATGCAAATGACACAACCTTGCTTGCTGAAGGTGAAGAGGACTTGAAGCACTTACTGATGAAAATCAAAGACCACAGCCTTCAGTACGGATTACACCTCAACATAAAGAAAACAAAAATTCTCACAACTGGACCAATAAACAACATCACGACAAACGGAGAAAAGATTGAAGTTGTCAAGGATTTCATTTTACTTGGATCCACAATCAACAGCCATGGAAGCAGCAGTCGAGAAATCAAGAGATGCATTGCATTGGGCAAATCTGCTGCAAAGGACCTCTTTAAAGCGTTGAAAAACAAAGATGTCACCTTGAAGACTAAGATGTGCCTGACCCAAACCATGGTATTTTCAATCACATCATATGCATGCTGAAGCTGGACAATGAATAAGGAAGACTGAAGAAGAATTGATGACTTTGAATTGTGGTGTTAGCAAAGAGTATTAAATATATCATGGACTGCCAAATCTGTCTTGGAAGAAGTACAACCAGAATGCTCCTTAGAAGCAAGGATGATGAAACTGCATCTTATATACTTTGGACATGTTATCAGGGGGGATCAGTCCCTGGAGAATGACATTATGCTTGGCAAAGTACAGGGTCAGAGGAAAAGAGGAAGACCCTCAAGGAGATGGATTGACACACTAGCTGCAACAATGGGCTTAAGCATAACAATGATTGTGAGCATGGTGAAGGACCAGGCAGTATTTTGTACATTGGGCCACTATGAGTTGGAAGCAACTCGACAGCACCTAACAACAGCAACATAAATGTATATGTTCCTAGCATCAGGGCCCTAAATATATGAAGCAAACAGTGACAAAATTGAAGGGAGATATAGACAGTTCTACAATAATATTTGGAGACTTCAACACATGACTTTAAACAATGGGTAAAACATCTAGAGAGAAGATCAATAAGAAAATAGAGGATTTGAACAACTATAAACCAACTAGATCTAAGAGACATATATAGAACACGTTACCCAACAGCAGCAGAACACATGTTCTTCTGCAGTGCCTATGAATCATTCCCCAAGATAGACCATATGTTAGGTCACATAAGAAGTCTCAGTATATTTAACAAGTTTGAAATCATATAAAGTGTCTTCTCTGACCAAAATGGAATGAAACTATAAATTAATAACAGAAGTGAAACTGGAAATTTCACAAATATATGGAAATTAAACAACTAACAGGTAAAAGAAGATATCACAGGAGAATTTAGAAAATACTTAAAGAGGAATGAAAGTGAAAGTACAACTTTACAAAATTTAACCTAACTTTACACCTTGAGGTACTAGAAATAAAACAGCAAAGTAAACCAGATTTAGTAGAAGGAAGGAAATAAACAATCTGAGCAGAGACAAATGAAATAAAGAATAGAAAACAACAGAGAGAATCAACAAAATCAAAGCTGATTCATTGAAAGCATCATTAAAATTGCAAACCTTTCTTTCTCTAGATTGACTTAATTTCTTCTCTGATCCGTGTGTTGTTAAATTGAAGTTTCTGATAAATATTTTAAAGGTTGCTGTTAATATTTTATAACTTAATTGCATTTTGGTCCAAGAATGTGGTATTTTTATTACTAACTCTTGAAGGTTGTGGAGACGTCCTTTAGGTCTTCCCCTCCCTCTGTTTCCTCCTCCTCTCTTTCTTTCTCACTTCACACAGAGCAAAGGCTGAAAAAAAGCAAGTATCCCCTACCTACTCTCTTTGCAGTACACAGTTTTTTTCAAGTTCACTCACTGAGGGTGTTAACACTGGAGGCCCCACTTCTATATGTGGTTGTCTCTATGACAATCTTTCATTCTGTTCAGACCCCAAAGAGCTTCCTATCTTTCTACTTACAATGTTCATTAACGCAGGTTTAAGCCAGGGACCAAAAGATACCACCAGAGCAAAAGCTAAGTCTAAAAAAATAAAAAAAAAGTCTAGTACTCTTTAAAGTCAGTGGATCAATATTTTCTTGTTATTCCGGAATTTGAGGAATTTTCTTACTTTACAGCCAGAATTTAGTCATGCATTAAAAGAACATGTGTATGTGTGTATGTGTAGGAGCCCCGGTGGTGCAGTGGTGAAGTGCTCAACTGCTAAATGAAAGTTTGAACCTACCACCTGCTCTATGGGAGAAACGTTCCCACAGAGAATCTGTGTAGGGCAGTTCCACTCTGTCCTATAGGATCACTATGAGTTGGAATTCAACTCGATGGCAATGGTTTTGGTTTTGGGATGTTTTGAGTGTGTATGTGTATAGTTTTGCTGCACCAAGAGATTATTCTTTGAATGTTTAGGCTACCATACTGCTGAAAATTTTATGATATATTTTCATGTGTTTATCTCAAGTGCCGAACAGAGACCATAGCATATAATAGGTATTTCACACACACACATTATATATAAATATAAATGTGTATACATACATACATATACACATGCATATATATATATATATATAAATGTGTATGCATACAGATATACACACACACACATATTTTTTTTAATGCATGTCAAAGTTGTAGACTTGGGGCATTCAGTTTAAGATTCAAGTTTCCTTGTACTAACAAGCAAATATCTGAAGCTGGTTTAAGTTACACAGTCTTCGAACTGGGAGTATCATTATATGCACAAAAATGGTGCAGCATGATACCCTCTTTAGCTTTCGTCTGGTTAACTTGTTCCTACTCTTTGGTGATCCATTTTTTCGTCACTTCTGCCAAAGATAATTTCATGAACCAACTCAACTAACATCATCAACAAAATCTGGTACAAATAAGCTACCTGTGTGTTTCCGCTACACCGGATGTTTACCCCAGCATAGTTTTCTCATGCTGGATTTAATTTACTGTCCAAACATTAACATGTAAGCAACCTGAAGTCCGTTTTGCTCTGTCTTATTCACTTTGTGTCCAAAGCACTTAGCATAGTGTCTAGTTTATAAATGGTATCCACAAATGGTTTTTCTTGAGTGAATGAACAAATGAACTAATACTTTATAGAATATACATGTTAGACCCAAATATGTTTTTGTTTTCAACTTTTGGGTCTTTCTTTTTTGTGTCAGCTCTCAAAGAAAACATCTAAGCATTTGTGTTCCAGTTCTGAATGTTTACTTTCTCTGGAGTCAGTAATTTAAAGTGTATACTCTTCAAACCAATATCTGTCACAGTTAAACTGCTTCCTTTAGTTAGCCTCAAAAAGAGCACTTTAGTACACAAACATTTTAAGAATCAAAACAATTTTATTGTTTTTGAAATGTGAAATATCATTAGCAAATGAAGGACAAGATAACCATGACCATTTACCTTATTCTAATTATCTATTAATTATATTTTCTGTTTTTTGACTGTATTGGAGAATTATATTCTAACTTTGAACCTTGAAAGAATCATTAAAATGTCTTCTTAATTTCTTTGTCAATTTATAGAAATCAAGACTCATACTGAGAAATTTACTGCTCTATTTATGAAATTTAGATTCCGCAGAGACTGTTTACCTATCCGAAGCTTCCCACTCAGTGACTAGCACTCTCATCTCATCTTCATCAGGTTGATACCAAGATAGATCAGGAATGACTCCTGACTTGAAAAACTGCATAAGCTAAGAAGGAAACATAGATTATTACATAGGTGTGCTTCTGTGTCTGTACATATAAATATTAATAAAGGCTAACAGTTATCAAACTTTAACTATGCACCAAACCCAGTTTTACATTTTTAAAAGTACCTTATTTACCAAATCTAAGGCCATGGATTATAAGACACACCATTACTTTACTATCACTAAGAAAGGAATAGACAGTCCTTACAAATTGTAAGTTATTCTTGATTGTAAGATACATCCCAAATATCAGAGATGCTAATTTGTAAAAGGAGCCCTGTTGGCACAGTGGTAAAGAGCTCATCTGCTAACCAAAAGGCAGCAGTTTGAATCTACCAGCCGATCCTTGGAAACCCTATGGGGCAGTTCTACTCTGTCGCTATGAGTCAGAGTCAACTCAATGGCAACAGGTTTTAATATGTAAAAATGAGAAATGAGACAATGGTGGTTCAGTATTAGAATTCTTGCCTTTCCATGCAGGAGACCCAGATTTCCTTCACCTCATGCACAGACACTACCCACCTATCAGTGGAGGCTTTTGTATTTATGATGCTAAACAGGTTTCAGCAGAGTTTCTAGACTAACATGGACTAGGAAGAAAGGCCTGGAAATCTTCTAAAATCAGCTAATGAAAACCCTATTCTCATCTACAACTGATCATGGGGATGGCACAGGACTGGGCAGTGTTCTATTCTGTGTGCACGGAGTCATCATGAGTCAGGGGCAAAATCGCAGCAGCTAACAACAACAATATGTAAAACAATAAGGTATTTAAAATTGATGAACTATATTAGCTCATTTAATCTTCTCAACAACTTCTCAAAGTAGTTAATGTTATTTTTCCCAATCTGCTGGCAAAGGAACAGGTGGGGAGCAGAAAGATTAGGTAACTTGCCCAAGATCGCACAGCTAGTGAATAGATGAACAGGGACTGGACCCACATCAGTCTGACTCCAAATCCCTTGCTCTTAGCATATATATCAAAGAAGGCTTAGATTCACTATGCAATTGGATATTCAGAAGTTTCCATATCTTTTGTTCCTTATGTAGTTTCATGTAAAATTGGAAAAGAATTGAGGGACCTCTACTAATTCTTTAGAGCAATTGAGAGTTTAGTTGAGATGATGAGACTTGAGTTTCTGTTAAAAAAAAAACTCTGTTTTGAAAATCATTAGCCTGACTATTGCTTGAAATAATTATAGTTATCAGACTAAAGAGTACTTAGAAAATCTTACCAAAATCAGTCATAAGAAAGTTGATTATTTGAAAATCTATGAATTTTTAACTAATTACACTGTGTGTAGATGTTACAGTCCTAACAGAAAAATACCCACCCAGTGCCATTGAGGCCAGAAAAAAAAAATCTAACTTTTACCTTTATCTGTTTTCCTATTCCTTTAAACAGAAAATTAATAGTTAGTGGAAGCTATCCATCAAAGTTCTCTTTTTGAGGTTTTATAAAAAGAAATAGCAGGATTTCTGTATGGCATGTTGAAAATTAATTCTAGCACCACACGAAGTGTTGAAAGTAGTCTTTGTAAGGAGCCAAAAATGACTAACCAGAAGCAAGAAACCGCACATTTCATCTTAAATAACAACCAGCACAATCTTTTGTTGTTGCTGTTGTTTAAAGCTAATAAATTCAGAAATAACAATTATGTGCTACATTGTTGTTGCCTATAAAGAATAAATTACATGTAAGAACAAGCGGTAGTTAAACTGCAGTGCACAGATACGGATACTGGAGACTTCTGTGTAAATTCAGCAACACAGAATCAGAAATATTAAGAACAAAAGATCTTTCATTAAGACAGTTCTTTCGGAAATGAATCAAGACTTCTTATCCAGCTGTTCATATCTTGCAGTTGTCAAAATGGTATGGACATAGCTGAAAATCTAATTTATTGTTTCACCAAAATAACTGGTTCACTGGACTGTTAATTAAAAATACAGATTCTTGACCTCCATCCCAACCTACTGTACCTCTCTTCGGTTAGGGCTCAAGAATTTATATTTTAAACAAGTACCTTCACCCACAAGTGATTATTAAACACACTGGGGTCAACAACCACTGCTTTTAATTTTCAGCTTTTCTCCACCTAATGCTTTGAACTAATGGCAGAAATGAACCAATCACTAGTGATTTGTTTTTCACCGAATATAAGCGGTTAAATGGTTTATCCACTAGGTATTTATTAAATAGTGTGGAGGGACACAAAAGAAATGTGCGTTCATGTATTCAAATGTATTGTAATTCCTGCATGTCATAGAAACAACTGTTTACTGCTAAAATGAAAATAATACTTTATGAAACGGCACCTGGTTGCAGAAAAACAAAGAATTGAGGTAATGAGCGTAACAGTGGGAATGGAGGGAAAGGGACGACTGTAGAAATTATTTCAAAGACAAAGAAAATTAGTAGAATTCTGTGGCAAAGTGAATGTTAACTATAAACAGGAGGAAAAAAAGAAAAAGTAGAATATGACCCACGGTTTTTTAGTCTGGATGGCAGAGAATAATGAGCACTAACAGGGGAATGGAGCCCTGGTGGCATAGTTGTTAAGAGCTCATCTGCTAACCAAAAGGTCAGCAGTTTGAATCCACCAGGCGCTCCTTGAAAACCCTATGCGGCAGTTCTGCTCTGTCCTATAGGGTCACTATGAGTTGGAATCAACTCGATGGCAATTTTTTTTCTTTTTTTATGGTAACAGGGGGATGGAATGTTTCAGAAAACAGTCTGAAAACTGAAAATATGGGTGCGAAGGAAGGTGAAGCTTTTGTAACTTACCCTTTTAAACTACATTGATAAAGATGATGAATTGAAGTTTGTTACTAAGTTTACATGTGATTGAATTTAACCAAACTGAGATCTAACTAAGGGTTATTTTCTATTACAGCAATTGTTCAACTGTCAAGCTCTACGAAAACTAAGTATTCCTGATAATGATCTTTCAAGTCTGCCAACCACCATTGCTAGTTTAGTTAATCTTAAAGAACTCGACATCAGTAAAAATGGTAAGATTCTCATCTCATCTCCAAATAACTTGAAATTTTTTACTGAAAATGGACTTTAAAATGTTTCTAAGCAAATGATATAAAATAACTATTTTCTTTGATTTGTTACAATCAGAAGTTAATTTTGTTGAAAAGTTAAATCTTAAATCCTAAGTCCAATAACCCTTCAGCTCTTTTATTGATGTTTTTGACCCACTCAGGCATTATTCGGCTTTGCATACATACTGAGATCACCCCCCGCAGACGTTTCAAATGTTACCATCTCAATAAGGTCCACCCTATTTGAAATTCCCAATTCCCCTTACTCTGCTCTGTCTTTCTCCATAGCATTGACCATCTTCACAATATGATGCAATCTACCTATTTACTGTGGGTATTGTCTGTCTCCCCCACCCTAAAATATAAGCTCAGTTATATCTCTGAAAAGGACTTTTTGCTCTTTTGGTCGCTTATGTATCCTGCACATTTAGAGCAATGCTTGACAAATTATAGATGCTCAGTAGTACTTGTATTACTGGCTAAACATTTATCTCTATGTTTCTTGTTGATGATGATGCTGATATTGAAGTCGAAGTTGAGGTATTCCCCTTGAGTGTTTGTGGGAGTGACATGGATCTTCAGAAAATGTCCTGTGTCCTCATAAAAAAATATACATTTATTAAATCTCTCTTTCCTTCAAAATGACTTCCAAGCCCCGTTTTATTAGAATAAGGCAGTGACTGGTCAGAAAGGATTATGTCTGCACACTACACAGAAATAAACCACGACCCCTCTACCATCAAGTGAGTCAGCTAAACTTACTGTGTGTGTGTGTAGTGTTTTATTTCAGGCAACATGCTTGCTGTCAAACGGGCAGTCAGGAATCAAACAGGCCTCTGCCTTCATGAAGCTTACATTCTAGTGGGTGCATCATACATTAAATAGGTCATTCTAGATGATTTAATAAATAATTGCAAGTGTGTGAAGATACACTGGATATAAAGGGTGTTCCTAAAAGGAGGACCTCATTCAGTTGGTTTTGTTAGGGGAAAAAAAAAAAAAAGTTACCGTAAAAGTGATAAGCAAGCTCACACAGGACAAATGTTTAAGTTAAGTAAGACTGGCTTGACATTCTAGGTAAGTGAAGACCTGTCTTGTTTTTAAAGAGTACCTGAAAAAAATCTCTTGACCACATATAAAAATGGCGTCCCTAAGAAATAGGGTGACTTATTGAGCTCCATGACAATATCCCAGTGGCCCTGACTCCATTCAGCCTGCCAGGAGCTTCCTCCCCCAGATATCTGCATTGTTCTTTACCTTACAGCCTGCAGGTCTTTGCTCAAATATACCCTCAGTAAGTCCTTCCCTGACCATCCTGTTTAAAATTACAAATCTGTTATTATTATCTCACTTGAAACACACCTCTCCCTGTGTGTGGTTTTTTTTTTTTCCCCCATAACATTATGAGAAACTGACATACCATACATTTTAATTATTCATTTGTTGTCTGGCTTCCCTGACTAGAATTTAAATTCAGTGATGTCATAGATTGCTTTTACTTTATTTACTGGTGTATTACATTTATTGTTTGTTTGCTTTTGGGCTCTTTTTTTGGTTTGTTTTTTGTTTTTGCCTTATTTACTGGTATACCCCCATTCCCTAAAACAGTGCCTGGCATACATATGGCAGGAGATCAATAAATATTCATTGAATGAATTAATGAATGAATGGCCCTTTTGTGACATGGAGCACTGTTGAATTGTACTAGTGAGAACTGTTAGTCATTTCTTCAGTTTAAGTCTACGAGAGTCATCAAGAAGTTTAGTGTCACTGAGACATGACTGACACCCAAAAATAATCAGTGAATTATAAAACACTATATAATGAAGTACTTAATTATACGGTACAGATTATAATTGTTGTAAATACTTAGAACTCAAACTCACTGCAAATACTTAGATAATGGGGAAATTAATTAAGTCAGCTGTATTGGAGCTCTGGTGGTGCAATGATTAAGAGCTATGCTGCTAAACAAAAAGTTGGCAGTTCAAATCCACTAACTGCTCATTGGAAGCCCTATGGGGCAGTTCTACTCTGTCCTGTAGAGTCACTATGAGTTGGAATTGACTCAAAGGCTAAAAGGTTTTGCTTTATTATTAAGGAAGAGTTCAAGTATAGAACTTGAACATTTCCATAAAGCACAGTAGCTTCTGAAGGAGGGAGAGCATGTCTTTTGAAGGGACAATAAGAGTGCAAATAGGGGGCACAAACATCTTCCCACGCTAATTTGACTTAGCACTCAGAGAGTTTTCAGGAAGGCAACCCTAAAAGGACCACATGCAGACCTAGAGAGAGCATAGCCACCAGATTTAGAGCCATTGAAAGATGGCATTAGGTCTAATATTACTCTTT
Source organism: Loxodonta africana (assembly GCF_030014295.1). Taxonomy (NCBI): domain Eukaryota; kingdom Metazoa; phylum Chordata; class Mammalia; order Proboscidea; family Elephantidae; genus Loxodonta; species Loxodonta africana. The sequence goes on from NC_087344.1 coordinate 111,075,469, forward strand.
TAAGATAGGTTTTCAGGCTACAAATTTGTAAGGATTAACATTTCTGTACTTTAATAACAATTAACCTTGTTGTTAGTTGCTGTCAAGTCAGTTCTGACTTATGTGCAAAGTAGAGCTGCTTCATAGGGTTTTCAAGGTTGTGACTTTTTGGAAGCAGATTGCCAGGCCTGCCTTCCAAAGTGCCTCTGGGTGGGTTTGAACTGCCAGCCTTTCAGCTAGTAGTTAATTGTCTAACCATTTGAACCACCCAGGGACTCCCAATAACAATTAATACTACTTGACTCGACGGCACTGGGTCTGGGTTTATATATTTATACGTATTCACACATCAAATCCTATTTTCGAATTGCAATTTCTGAGAAATATCATGAGATCAGATACCAAATCCCTTGGCCTTCAAGTAAGTTTGCTATACCTTCTAAGTGAATAAAAATTTATCCTGTTTTTAAAGAGGATCAGAAAAACTTCATCATCAAGTATAAACACAAAATTCCTGAGAAATATGACACTTTTGTGAACATTATAATAATCTCCCAGAAATGGTGGCCCTCATTTATCAAGAACTTTTTGTTGTCAGGAAGTGAATTTCAAGTTACACTTCTTCAACTCAGAAGAAAGTCTGTGGGCATACTTAGAGGTTCTTGCAATGATCATTTAGGAATTTTTAGCTATGCTGATGATTCCCTATGTTCTGGAAGTATTTATGCAAAAAGACACGAAAGAGATGGAAAACCATCTTGCAAAGGTAGTACAGTACTAAAGGCTTGACGAGCATGTTGATGTATCTGCCATTGCTAGACGTAACACACACAGTAAAAGGTTTTGTCACATCAGCCCTTTCTGAAAATCATACCTAAAAAAAACTGTCACTGAATTCTGCTATGGAGACCTAGTTACTTAAGGAGCATAATATATCCTTTGGGAATCTGCCAAGTGAAGAAAAACAGGTAGCATAAAATAAGTGCAGTACCAGCAGCACATTTGACAAGCTTGGAATAGCACTGGTGGAAAAGAAGCAAGATATAAGAGAATACAAGAGGAATTGGTATTTAGGGACAGAACATAGAATACTTATTTCTGACATGGGGACTCATCCATACTAGTCGAGCTACATAAAATTTGCATAAAATATGCTTGAATTACATGTATGACCCCTTATTGAAACCATTTACTCTGTGACTGAGATTAAATCTGATCTTGACTGTCCATGTGGTCTCCAATCTTTATTTTCCATGTCCAATTCTTTGACCTGACATCTCGTTTCCTCACTTTCCCTCCTTAATTCAAAAACTACGATTTTATATTAAAACCTTTAGATAAGTGAGCTATTGTATGCAGAAAGATATCTATACAGTTTCCATATATAGCTTCCATCTACTTCTCCAACCTCACCAGTCTCTCTTCTGTTTCATTCTTGGGTGATAGTAAATTGCCATTCTAAAAACTCTCCAGCTGGTTCCTTATGATACAAGGAACTATACTATTTTCTGCGTTCCAAATACCTCTTCTTCCCCCACTGCTTACACCCACAAACCAAGGAGAGTTCTTTTTACCTCTAACAAGAAATTTCATATGTCATTTTTTATCTAAGTAAACTTTCCTGGCTCCATACACAAATAGAATTAATTGTTCTTTCCTCTGTGATACCTTTATATCTTGTATATGTTTCTGTTTGGAACTTACCACACTTTAAAATTTAATTTCTACCCATTCCTATGTTTTTGAATAGACTGTGAGACCTTCGAAATCAGGTACTAAATTTATTTATATGTTTAGAGCTGCTAGCTCAGTAACTGGTATATATGATAATTTTTTTTTTATATATAGGTGCCCAAAAACTGATTGGCAGGTAAATAAATGTTTTACAGAGGCAATCTTTTGAAAAATATAATGCATATGATACAGCTGTCACATTTGGGACCCAATAAATGTTTTAAGTGAGTCCTGGAAAATTAGAACTGACAAAATACGTAACCTCTAAAATCAACTCTACCCTGACCTGATGTAATATATTTCTCATCCTTGTTCCCTGGAGTACTGACTCCTTCATGTCCAGTTTTGACTTCTCCCCTGAGTTTCCAGCTGGTTAGCCTGCTGTCTGCTTGACGTAGCTATTGTGAGTCCCACAAACACCCCAAACATAATGTATTTAAAACCAAACTCATCATCTATCTCCCAGCCTACTTTTCCTCCATTATCCAGTCCTGTGTTGTTGCTATGATCCACACAGGCATTCGGTGCAAGAATCCTTTCTCTCTTCCAACTCCCACATCCATTCAATGATTAAGTCTTGCCAAATTTGCCTCCGAAATTTATGTCAAGACTGTTTCTGTATCACCATTCCCATTGTTACAGTCTTAACTTAGTACTTTTTCTCTTTCCTAGACTACCTACTACCTAAGCAGCCTTCTAAATTGTCTCCTCATCTTCATTTTTGCCACCATCATTATCAAACTCGTCCTCCACAAAAAAATAGCTCTAGCACTCTTTCTAAATTGCAGATAAGACTAGGTTACACTCTTGTTTAAGAGGCTTCCATAGAGCCAGGAGAGTCTAGGCTCCCTAGCACAACAGTTAAGTCCCCGTGATTAACTTCTACTTACCTTTGCATCTCATCTGCCAATCCCACTAAGGGCAATTTAACTTTATGATCTGAAGAGCTTTATCAAGTGTCAATTCAGCTGTCACTGTTTCCAAGCAGCCTCTTAACTCCTACACTGAGTCCCAGGTCCGTCTTTTGCACTAATATGCCTCAGATATTCTTTGTCTTAACTCTTACTATTGTATTAAAAACACTTGACATATATTAAAATAATTACATAGTTTTCATTTTTAAATTATTAAGCATTTAAGTATGGAAATGATTTAAATAAAAAAAAAATGCTTAAAATAGGAGACAACAATTTACCTACCATGGAGACTAAAGTGTTATTTTATTTAGATATCATGCTTTAATTTTTTTAATAAATAAAACATTATAAAAACTTAAAAATTTTTATCCCCATCCCTTCTTACTTCTTCCCTCTCAGAGTTAGTGTGTTTAACATTTCAACGAAGTGCTAATACATTGTATATATTATTCTGCAAGTTTTTCATTACATATTATGTTTCTGAAAATTGTCCTTGGTGATTGATGTGGATCTAATTATACAAGTGAAGTAACAAAGTTCCCATTGATTCATGTCTTTGCCAACACTTAAGGTTACTAACTGTTCTAAGAGTTGCCCAATCAGATGAGTATATAAGGGTAGCTGGATATTTTAATTTACATTTTCCTAATCACTAGGTCAGTTGGCATTTTTTCATTTTTCTATTGGTCGTATCATATTTCTCTATAAATTGCCTTTTATGGCCCATTTTTCTTTTGACTGTCTTTTAAATTCTTTTTGATTTGAAAGATTTATATACTCTGAAGACCAACCTTTTGTTGGTTATATGAGTTACAGATATCTGTCAATCTATGACTTGTCTTTTCTTTGTTGTAATGACATTTGTCATAGAGAAGTTTCCAATTAGAATGTTTCCCTTATAGTTATTCTTTCCATTATAACTTATATTTACAACTTTTATAGAAAGTTTTTTCTATTCTAATATCATAAAGATATTCATTTACTTTTCCTTCTAAATCTATTAGTTTTCCCTTTTGTATTTAGGCCCTTAATCCATTTGCAATTTGTTTTTTGTGTGGTGTTATGTGTAACCAAACTATCTTTTTTCCTTATGAATAGATAAATAATTGTTCTAGGTACATATATATATTAAATATTCCCTTGATTCTCCACTGATTTTTAATTTTCTCTCTTTTATATACAAAAAGTCTTCTTCCAAACTCTCTGCTCCATTGGCTCATTTGCCTACTTCTGTGCCAATACCACATTGTTCTAATTACTATGTTGTTGTAGTTTTTGTTGTTAGTTGCCTTTGAGTGGATTCTGACTTATGGCAACCCCATGCGTTACAGAGTAGAACGGCTCCATAGAGTTTTCTTGACTGTAATATTAACAGAAGAAGATCATCAGAATTCTTTTTCTGTCATACTGCTGAATGGGATCAAACCCCCAACCTTTAGGTTAGCAGTCAAGCACAAAACTTTTGCACCACTTAAGGGCCAATCTAATCTTTATACCTTAATATATATTTTAATACCTGGTAAGACAATTCCTCTTTTCTTCTTTGCTTTCTTCAAATGTGCCTTCAATATTTAGCATTCAATTCTCTTATATGAATTTTAGGTGCAAATTTTTAAGAGTCACAATTATTGGAATTTTTAATATTGGCTTAAATTTAAAGATTAATATGGGAAGAATTAGTGTCTTTGCCATGGTAAGTCTTCTTATCCATGAACATGATATATGTCCCCTTATTTAGTTCTTATTTTGTGTCTTTTACAATTCTGTGATTTCTTCCATGAAACTCCTACACATATTTTGTTACAGTTATCTCTAAGTACCTTAAAGGTGCTAGTTTTATAAATTATATCCCTCCTTTTAAAGTACATTTTCAAATTTTGTTTGTTGCTATATAAAAATGTTACTAATTTTGATATCTTGATTGTTCATTTAGTCAGAGTACTGAGTTATATAGGTCAGCTGCTAACCAAAATGTCAGCAGTTTGAATCCACCAGCTGCTCCTTGGAAATGCTATGCAGAAGTTCTACTCTGTCCTATAGGGTTACTATGAGTCAGAATCATCTCAACAGCAAAGTGTTTGTTTTTTTGGTTTATACAGTCAGTGGATTTTTTTTTTTTTTTAAGTACAAGAATTATATCATCTGCACATAATGGCAATTTTGACTTTATTTCCAAACTTTATACCTTTATATCTTTTTGAGTCAATTTTTATAAGTTATAATTTTCTAGGAAATCATCCATTTAATCACCTAGATTTTCAATTTTAGTGTCTTGCATTGTCTACAGATTTTTTTTTAGAATAAATCTCTACATTATGTTTTTCCCTTTTGCATTCTTAACATTGTTTACTTGTGCTACTTATTTTTTTTCTCTTTTTATCAATTCTGCCAGAGGACTTTGTACTTTATTAATTTTTCAAATAATCCTCTGTTGACTCATTGGTCTTCTCTACTATTTGGCTGTTATATTTTGTTTTTGTTTGTTTTTTATTTCCAGTTCATTAATTTGGGCTTTTTTATTATGCCCCTCCTACTTTTTTAGGGTTCACTCATTTGTTTTTTTGTTTGTTTTTTTCTGGCTTCAGGAGTTGGCTCATTAGCTCTTGATTTTATTATTTTCTAATATATACACTTAATGTTATAAAATTCTCTGTAAATATTACTTTATCTGCATCCTACAAGGTTTATGTTTTGTTTTTAGTATTCCAAAATACTGAGACTTTCTTAGTTATCACCTTATTTTTATTATTAGTTATGTTGCAGATTCCATAGTCTAAATGATAAAACTCACTGCCATCAAGTCGATTTCAACTGATAGTGACCCTATAAGATAAAGTAGAACTGTCCCATAGTGTTTCCAAGGCTATAATCTTTATGGAAGCAGATTGCCACATCTTTCTGCCACAGAGCAGCTGGCAGGGTTGAACCACTGATCTTTTGGTTAGCACCCAAGCACTTAACTACAGTGCCACCAGAGTTCCTTGCTCTAGATGATACTGAGACCTTATTATTCATTGACTTTCACATTGTGGCCATGTGTATGGTCAATTTTTAAAATATTTCTTGTTGTCTTTAATAAAAATACATGTTACCTGAGTATTGAGTGCAGGTTAAGGACCTCTTAATTATTATACCTTTATCATCCACTATAACATAAGCTTCTGCAGAACAAATGTCATACCTTAGTTGATTTTATGTACTTGGAACGTTAAAATCACCTGAGACACTGGGAAGAAATGAACTGGAAAATGAGGTTTTAACCTCTTGCACTCAATAAAGATCCTATTCTGCTTTTCTGGAAATAAGTGCATTAACCTTGTTCTTTCTAAAGAATTTCAGTCAATTTACTGAAACTTGGTTATATAAGACAGAGTCTGGAGAAATAAATATCTAAATTATATTTATCACTAAAATAGCCCTTCATCTCTTAAATTTTTCTGCTCCCTAAATTTCATGCAGCAATTCATGGGTGAATTTGCTTCCTATGCATTGCTTTCTAAATCAAGGGATCTTTTATCCTTTATTCCTCACACCATAATTCACTAGTAAAATTTAAAATCCTATGCCCAACATGAATGAAGTATTTCATGATACTGTGATCTCTGAATAAATAGTCTGTGCCTGTTTGTAGAGCTGATGCATGGTTATAATGGACTAAATTGTTTTATATGGTAAAGCAAGATAATGAATGATAAGGTTTAATTAGTCAGCTATTCAATTTCAAGTGTGATTGTTGATTTGTCATAGCTTCATAGAGACTATGACACTATAATTTAAGGACTTTAATGAAAATGAATTAATTTGAAAGCTCTTCCTAATTCTGCAGCAATTAAGTGATTTTTCTCTCATTCTCTAAAACTTATTTCTGTAAAAGAATGGATTTGAACAGCATCATAGTGGGCAAAATCACTATTGTTAGTTATAATGAAAGGCAATCAGAGTTGAAGGCATTATTATGTGTATTACTGACTTGCCAATTATTCCACCCCTTACCCATATGCATGCACAACACTGAAGACAAATAATATCCTCAACTTGCAGTAAAGAGTAGAAGCTTCTCTCAAACACACTAGAGAAAGCAGATATGAATAACCAGTTAAATGATAGAAATCTTTAAAAAATTTAAGCATATTTAGAGAAGGAGAGAGACTCTAGGTTAGTGTATTTATTATAGTTTTTAGGGGAACCTAATTCGTGATGTCTTATGTTGGTTGCAGAGAAAATGTTACCACACAATTGTTCTCAATTAGCAATAAATGTGCTCTTTAGTGTTTGGCAAATCATTAGACCATTTGTTTAGACTAAAGCTTATAATTATACTCTATTAAATGCCTGATGTTCAACACTCTTAGTGTGTAATTTATCTGAAAATCACTACTACTTCCCCTCACTATGAAGTTACCTTCCCTTTCTACAGAACCTACCTCTGTCCAGGACTATCATCTTAAAATGAACTGAGGACTGAATCTATTTCCATGAAACACTGTGTGGGCAACAAAGGCCAGGTCTCTGCTTCTCCTGCCACCTTCTTGGCCTGCTGTCAGGACAATTAACTCTTTCTAATGTCTTAACCACGAAATAATATCAACAAAAATGCCTTGTATGGGTTACCAGCATTTAGTTCATAGGGGATACAGAACCAATATAAGATGCTGCCTTTGCCCTCAAGGAATTTATAATCTAGCTAATAACTAAATATGAGGAAGAAAGAAGCTATCCTCATCTCTTCACCCTTCTGAAGTCTGTGTTGGCCTCTGTCATCTAGGCTGCTAAATTTTTGTAGAGTAACAGTAGAGCCTTTTCTCTGAGCTGAGTGATTAACATGTCTTCTGCGTTCCTGTCAATCCTAAAATATGGTAAGAGAAAAAAATCCGAACTGGTAATAAAGCACTCCAAGCCCTCTGTCTACCCATGCTCCCTTCAAGTTTCCTTGTCAACTCCTTGAAAACAGGAATTGCATCTTACACAGTACAGACACAATAAGTGCTCAGTAAACACTCATCGACTGATAATGAAGGCAAAATTCATTAAATATGAAGCAATCTTATTAAACAGTATATTTCACATAATAATGACTCCATAAATGTTGTTAAGCGGAGAGAGAAAGGGAAGGAATCAAGCATCAATCAAATTAACTCATTTAGGCTAATTCAAATGCATTCCTCTCTGAACTCATTGCTGATTAAGGTTATAAGCCCTTCCAAACTTCTTCTCCCCAGATGTGTCTCTATGGCCCAGTCAGTTGCATGCCTGTCTCTCATTCTGAATTACTTAGCCTGCATTTGTTAGTTGTCCTTATAATGCTATTAAAATTAACAGAGTCTTGCAGGAGACTTTTAATTCTTCTTGTTCAGATTCCTCCCAAGTTCCTGGATTTCCCCACATTGGTAGTTAGAGATAAAGCAAACCATTCCGGTCTGTTTGCTCTTCTTATTTTCTCTCTCTTTCTTCATAAAGCCTAGCTGATCTATACAAATTGTCCTGAATTTACTAACTTAATAACTGGACACTTTTTGCTTTTTTTCCATGCAACAGATACCCCTTTTGAAGTCTCCCTCTAATCAATAGTTTCCACAAAGAAATGTCCTATTTGCCAAATACCCTTGGAATAAGTGAGTTTATACATATGCAAACTAATTTTCCAGACACACTCTGGATGGAAATAATCCCCAAAATAGTGTTTCATGTTTCCATATCTTCTTTAAATGAGTGTAGTCAGTGGAGCTTAACTTTTCCATGTTGATTTCAGTTTCTCATGGGTTGTATGTGTCATTTAACTTTTATTGAATATGTGTAGCTGTTTCCGTCTATATAAAACAAGAATGGTAGACTTGAAGTGTTCGGGTGTCAACTTTATAGTTTTTCTCATCTTCTTTTATTGTCAGATCAACAGTTATAATGTCTTCATCCTGATATTATGCCTGTGTGGAATAGCCATCTCTTCCTATTTCCCACTTCTAATAGCCTAGACTGAATTGTATATAAATAGGAATACAAAGATTCTGTGCTAGGCCTACATCCCTTGTTGCCAATGTATTAAATTCAGAACTAAAAGACTTTATTACCCAAGTATTACATTCAAAGTTCCAGAAATTTGATACTATCAGAAATTTCATCAAATGTAATTATAGAGCAAATGCAGTTTACAATGCCTCCTTAGGCCAATCTTGAGTGTGCATTAAACTCAGAGTTCCAGAAAGTTGAGGTTGTTTGATATTTAACCTGGGGGTAATAATGGAACAAATGCAATATATTGTGTTCTATTCTGCATGTTACACTGGTTAGCTAAAGCTTATCTCAAGTAATTTAAATCCTAGATTTGACAGAAGCAACTTAGCACAGATAAAATAATATTCAGAGTCATGTTGGTCTGGTTTCAAATCCTTGGTAACCTCTGAGTCTCAGTTTCTTCATTAGGAAAAGAGGAATAATAAACTACCTTATAAAATTCTTGTAAATCAAAAAACCAAACTCGACTCATAGTGATCCTATAGGACAGAGTAGAACTGCCCCGTAGAATTTCCAAGGAGCACCTGGTGGATTTGAACTGCTGACCTTTTGGTCAGCAGACATAGCTTTTAACCACTACACCACCAGGGTTTCCAAAATTGTTGGAAGGATGAAAAAACAGGACCTGTATGTAACAGTTTATTAATAAACTCCATTCTTTTTGCTCCTAGATCTAATCCAGTTTTTAGCTATACCAATAATATGCTTGCCTTCTCAACATGCATTATCCATAACTATTATCATACGTAATGATTTTTAAAGAAACGTATAAGAAATAAATATAAATTTTGGATTTGAAAAAACACTAAATCATTCAAAAATTGGACTTAATTCTCTTACTATAGGAATCTTTTATAAGAGATAGTTAACTTTTTATCTTAGAATATATAATTTGAGCCTATAGCATCCCTGTTTGCAGAGTATTTTGGTTCATTGCTTCACTGTATTGATGCCAAAATATAATTAAATGAAATTTAATTATAAAAGTTTCCACTGTTTTCCTAGATCTGACTAGGCACTATGGAAATATAAAGAAAATGTATGTCGGGCATGAATCCCACTCTTCCACCTCTTCCTCTTATCTTTCCAGATCACTCCCTCTTACGCCTCAACACCAACATTCTTTGTCACCATCAGAACCTCCATTAACACCACCACCTTTCCATGCCCCTCTCCACCTCAGTGTTTTCTCTCCTCTCCTCTCCTCAAAACAACAACAACAAAAAAAAACCTTTTTCTGTCGAGTTGAATCTGACTCACAGCCCTGATGGTGCAGTGGTTAAGAGCTCTGTTGGCTAACCAAAATGCTGGCAGTTTGAATCTACCAGGCACTCCTCGGAAACCCTGTGGGCAGTTCTACTCTGTCCTGTAGGGTTGCTATGAGTTGCTCTGAGTCTGATCTCCTTAAAAACAGCTTTAAGTTCATGGTTAATCCACAAAATCACTTCCTCAGGTTGCCCCTTGACATACTTGCTTATCTCTCATGTCACTGTGCTTGCTCAGCCAAATTATGACCCTGGCCGAATTCAACTCTCTACCTATTACTGAAAGGATGTGGGGGGGAAGGTGGGGGTGGTGGGGAGAAACACACACACACACACACACACACATACCACCACACTGACTGGTCTTATTTTAAATTCAAGACAAAAAGTCTGAAGTGCAGCCTCAATGCTTCCCAGCAATAATGCCATACTTTCTGAGTCCATTGACTCTTCTAGTCACCCAGTAACTATTTCACATCTTCTCCACTGTCTTCTAACCTCCCACACCTTCTCTTCATGGCTGCTGATACTACTCCACTGAGAAAACTGAAGCTCTCAGAAGAAAACTTTCACAGACTCTCACCACATATCCACCCACCTATCAGCATCTGCATCCATATTCTCTGCTTTCTGCCTGTTTACATGGATAAACTATTTCCGTTCCTCTGTGAAGACAATTCCTCTGCTGAATAACATCCCGTCTTGCCTACTTAAGGATATTACTTCAGAAATTCTCCCCTCTTTACCACATCGTCAAAAATTTCCTCCTGCTTGATTGTTCTAATCAGCATACATACATGCTGTTATTTTTTCCATCTTAAAACCTTTTGGATCCTCTTCCCCAAATGGTCCCCACCGTACTTGCAGCAAAAGTTCTAAATGGAGTTGTCTGTATTCTCTATCTCTAATTCCTCTCCTCCAATCTTCTCTTAGGCCCGCTCCTGTCTTTAAGTTTCATCGTTCCGCCAAAACCATTCCAGTCAAAGTCACAATAACCTCCCTATTACTAAATCCAGTGTCAATTCTTGGTCATCCTTTAATCAGACCCATCAGCATCATTTAAAATGGTTGATCACTACTTCCTACTCGAAATGTTTTTTTTTTCACTTGATTTCTTGGACTCAACACTCTTACTTTTTCTCCTACCTCACTTATGGCTCTTCCCCATCTCATCTTCATTTTGGAGTGCTTCATGTTTCAGTCCTTGGTACTTGTTATCTGCTTTTGCTTCATTGGAGCTCACATTTTGCCTCACAGTTTAAATATTATCTACATACTAATGATTCCCAAATATTTTACCTACAGTTTAGACCTTTCTACTAGACTCTAGGTTCATATCCAAATACATACCTGGCATCTCCTGTTAGATGTCTAACAGACATCTCAAATTACATGTGTCCAATATCAAACTCTTTATTTCTCTCTAAAACCTATTCTACATATTGTTTGTCCCATCCCATCTAAGTTGAAGTCAACTCCATCCTTCCAGTTGCTCATCTTTAATTCCTCTTTTTCTCTCATACCCTACATCCTATCATCAGGAAATCCTATTGGTCTTGCATTCAAAATACATCCAGAATTCACACTTCTCACTCCCACCCTGTTGCAAGCCAACACGCTTGCTACAGTACTTGCTATGGTAGTCTCTAATTGGTCTCCCTTCTTCTACCCTTGCTACTGTCCTCAGTAGTCAGAGGGAACCTATCTAATTATAAATCAGATTGCATCACACTCTGTCCTTCACTATCTCTCCAGTTTGTTCTGAATAAAAGTCAAAGTCCTTGCAATGTCCTGCAAAGCCCCACTTTACCTTTCTGACTTAATTTCTTGCTTCTTTTTCCTTCTTCACTTCATTCTAGCCACAGTGACCTCTTTCCTATTCCTAGAATACACCAGCCACACATCCGCCCTATGGCATCTTCCTGAAATGCTCTTGCTCCCCGCTTCCAGACATCCAGAAATCTGTATGATGCCTTCAGGTCTTTGCTCAAATGTCATCTTCCCAATGAGGCCTGCCCTAACTGCCCTATTTCAATTTGCAATCCCCCAAGTGTTTCTGGTCCCCCTTAACTTTGCTATAATCATCTTTTCCATAGCACTTCTCATTCTTAAAATACTATATAATTGTATATATAGATTTTGTGTTATCTCTACAGTTTATTGTATATATTACCCTGCTAAAATACAATCTCCGCAAATGAAGAGACCTCATTCTTTTTTTCACGCTGCACCCACAATGTTTAGCACAGTTCCTAGCAAAGTGTAGGTACTTTATAAATATCTGTTGAATGCGTGAATGGTTCTTCCCTGTCAAGGACCTTATAGTTAAAGCTAGTGACTCAAATATAAAAGAATCATTTATGACAAAATGGCAAAGCAGTGATTTCTCAACTCATAATCACATGCAAGGTCTCATTACTTTCTAATGTTCTTTCAGTACAGTCTAAAACATTAAGCATTAAGGCATCAGAGAGCCATATGGACTGAAATGGTTGGATAAATTTTTATGGAGTTCAAATTGAGCCTGGAAGAATACATGGCATTTAAAGAATACATGGAAGGTTTAGAGAAGCGAAAATGGCATTTAAGGTAAAAGAGTGGGTGGGAGTAGGTAAAAATTGTAACACGTTAAACAAGTGTATTCAGAAAGGGAGGTAAAAAGACAGGTTGCATGTTGTAGAAATATCTGACACTTAGGTTTTGTTTTTCAAGAATCTCCTGTTTCTGACTTTTGGAATCTGTGCTACTCTTTGCTATTCTTAGGCTCTAAGTGTGACAATGGCAAAATTGTTTCCTACATTTAAATTCTATAATTATCTATCACATTGAGAGAAACATAGCAATTTAAAACCAACTTAAAGCCTAGCACAAAATTTTAATGACACTTGCATCTTGATTTTCATTCTGGCATCATTTTTTTTATGTTTAAGCAAGGTTGAAAAACATATTACTTATAGGTTTATGATTCTTCTTCAAAACTTGGTTGTCTGCATTAATAGCACACAGGGTACCCAAAGAAAAACAATTAACTAAATGTACTAAAACCTAAATTTAGCCTTGACTTCCAAGATCCATGCCAAACTTGCAAACAAGATCCATACTTGATTGAGTTGAGATTTCTCTTCTCACTTTTCTTCTGCACACCTTCTGGTGGAAGGACTAATGAGCAGTGAAATGGCCAAATGGAAGGCAGCAGGAAAAAAAACATGAAGTAAAATTAATACATAACCAACAAAGTGGAGAATTAGTCCCTGAATAATTGAAATTTGAGCAAGAGCATTTTAAATACATACTGAAACCTCAGTTTTATAAAGGGGAATGGCAAAGGGCACAATTCATCAATCAGATTCAACAGATAAAGTACTTTATTACATCCTTTGTGCTTTGAGATATTAACATGTTGTTAATGTAATTTCGATTGATTCCATTGCATTAAAAGCTTTGTTTCTAAGACATTTTAAGTTCAGAATGCAGAAATGGTATTTCTTATTTGGCAGCATGTCTGTGAAAAAATTCCAAATAGATTTGTTAAATAGCTAGTGAAATTAATGTATTGGGAAAATATTACTACGGTGCCCTAATTTGGAGCATAAACATCTATTGATAGCATCTGCTATTTGTGAATACACCTTCTCCTCACTTACTGGCTCATTACTTGATATTTTGCATTGACGGCAACACTAAAAAATCTATTTTGCACATTGACAGCATACGTCTGGCAGTAGCAAGCTCTGAGTTTCGAGGCAAAAGTAACACTGTGATGTTAAGTTTATGTGTCAACTTGGCTGGCCCATGATTCTCAGTGGTTTGGCAGTTACATAGTGATATAATTTGGTAGTTATGTAATGATGTAATTTGGCAGTTATGTAATTGATGTCATTTGGCAGTTATGCAAAGATATAGTTATTCACCAATATGTGATCTGCTGTGGCCATCTCCATTTTTGGTTAACACCAATTTTTGTATAGTGACCTAGTCTTTGAGCCTATGTCGATAAGTTAGGAGTGGGTATAGGGCATTTGTCTGTCCTTTAAACCAAACACACCATTCTTCCCATAAAACATCATGCTTCCCATGTAAGCCCACCTGAATTCAAACCTCACCATGTTTGGTTGGTCACCTTAGATTTGAACCTAGTCTAGATGTAATGACCTCCAATCTTCTGGAATCCTCAACAGGAGTGAACTGTGTATACCTGCACAGAAGTGTGTTACAAAGTTAATGTGAAATCTAAACTAAAAAACAGTGATTAGAACTTACATCTATGGTCTGAAAATGTTTGGCCCTGTTTTTGACAGTAATCATAAGTTAAAAAGTTTAAAATAAGATATTTTGATTTACAACAATAGTAAAAACCACACTAAAGTGAAATCTATTTATTCCTTTATTTCTGGATGAATAAATTTGAAAATCAAAACAAAATTCATTGTAGAATATACATATATTCTATTATATTTACATCTATGCTGTTGCTGTGGGATTGATTCTGACTCATAGCACCCTATGTACAACGGAACGAAACATTGCCTAGTCCTGCACCATCCTCAGAGTCACTGCTATGTTTGAGCCCATTGTAGCCACTGTGTCAATCTATCTCATTGAGGGTCTTCCTCTTTTTCACTGACCCTCTACTTTACCAAGCCTGATATCTTTCTCAGGGACTGGTCTCCCCTGATATCTATAGTTGTATATATTATATATAAATATATATATTATATATATTTATATAAAGAGCCTGGGTGGTGTAAGAGGTTTGCACTCAGCTGCTACAGCAAAGGTTGGTGGTTTGAACCTACCCGGCAACTCCACAGAATAAAGGTCTGACAATCTGCTTCCATAAAGATTATAGCCGAGAAAACCCTGTGGAACAGTTCTGCTCTGTAATGCCTGAGGCTGCCAAGAGTCAGGGGCCAACTCAGTGTCATCTAACAACACCAACAACATATGTACAAGTAAATAGGTAAATGTGTATGTAAAATCTTCTTTATAGATTGAGAACGCTGTGTATCAGGATACCAACCAGACTGATCTCAAAGACCGGTTAATAAAAGGTACGAGTTCTACGATAAAATCTAACATAATTTTAGTAGGAGGTAGCATAATGGGCTGAGAAAAAAGAAGATACAGTGTTTTAAAAAATTGGGTTAAATCTCATCTATTTCACAAGCCATGGTGTTTTCAGTCGCCTCATATGCATGAGAAAGCAGACAATGAATAAGGAAGACCGAGGAAAAACTGACACCTTTGAATTATGGCATTGGTGAAGAATATTGAATATACCATGGACTGCCAAAAAAAAGGAACAAGTCTGTCTTGGAAGAAGTACAGCCAGAATGCCCTTAGAAGCAAGGATGGTGAGACTACATTTCACATACTTTGGACATGTTATCAGGAGGACTCAGCTCCTGGAGAAGGACATTATGCTTGGTAAAGTAGAAAAAAAATATATAGAGGGACAGCAAAAAAGAGGAAGACCCTCAACAAGATGGGTTGACAAAGTGGCTACAACAATGAGCTCAAGCATAATGAGTGTTAGGATGGCATGGAACCAGGCAATGTTTCATTCTGCTGTATATAGGGTTACTATGAGTCAGAACCAACTTGATGGCACCTAACAACAACAAAAATTTCACAAGCAGCTAAGTGTTCAGCTAATAACCAAAAGGTTGGAAGTTCAAATCCACCCAGAGGTGCCTCAGAAGAACAGCCTGGTGATCTACTTCCAAAAAATCACAGCCATTGAAAATCCTATGGAGAACAGTTCTACTCTGAAATATATGGGATTACTATGAGTTGGAATTGACTCAGCAGCAACTGGTTTGTTTAGTTTTTTTTTTTTTTTTTCATATTCATTCCCATCTATAAGCACTCATAAGCTGTTTAGATGATTTGTCTAATCTTTGTGAGTGTGTGGTTCTTCATGCTTAAAGCATAAATAATAGTGCCTAATGGCTTCCTTACAGGATTATTTAAAAAAAAAAAAAAAGATCTTATACAGTGGTGTAGAAAAATACATGTTACCTTAGTTATTATTAAAACAAAAATTTCATCTAGTATTTATTGGGCACATACTTTACATTCATACCATCTAATACAACAACCCTTTAAATTAGGCAAGAAATAAATCAGCGAAGCTGAAAGGCTATGTCTGTTTAAGATTGCATAGCTAGTTTACGTGACAAGACTGGCTTTTGTCCACCCTTGCAACCTGTGCTTTTAACTCTTATACTGTGATACCTCTTGGTGTGTGGGTTGAATTACATGATGAAGAGCTCTAAGAACGTTTCCTAAACTCTGGAGCCCATAAAAATACATGGTAAAATTCCCTGGCAACATATTTCTCAAATGTGTACCAACTTGAACAAGCAAATTGAAATAGCTATTAAAATTTCAATAAAATATTGCTGAGCATAAACTCCATATCCATAATAGCTAAACAATATGGGATAGTTTCCCTTTCCTGCCAAATTTTGTTTATCCTGAATGTAATAATTGTCTATTTATTTGCTTACCTTTTTGTATATTCATTATCAGTTACCCAGAACTCTGTTGTTGTTGCTGTTGTTGTTAGGTGCCGTCGAGTTGGTTCTGACTCACGGCGACCCTATGTACAATAGAACGAAACACTGCCCGGTCCTGAGCCATCCTTACGATCATTGTTATGCTTGAGATCATTGTTGCAACCACGGTGTCAATCCACCTCCTTGAGGGTCTTCCTCTTTTCTGCTAACCCTGGACTCTGCCAAGCATCATGTCCTTCTCCAGGGACTGATCCCTCCTGACAACATGTCCAAAGTATGTAGGATGCAGTCTCGCCATCCTTGCCTCTAAGGAGCATTCTGGCTGTACTTCTTCTAAGACAGATTTGTTCATTCTTTTGGCAGTCCATGGTATATTCAGTATTCTTCGCCAACATCACAGTTCAAAGGTGTCAGTTCTTGTTAGGTCTTCCTTATTCATTGTGCAGCTTTCACATGCATATGATGTGATTGAAAATACCATGGCTTGGGTCAGGCGCACCTTAGTCTTCAGGGTGACGTCTTTGCTCTTCAATATTGTGAAGATTTCCTTTGCAGCAGATTTACCCAGTGCAATGCATCTTTTGATTTCTTGACTGCTGCTTCCATGGCTGTTGATTGTGGATACAAATAAAATGAAATCCTTGACAACTTCAATCTTTTCTTCGTTTATCATGATGTTGCTCATTGGTCCAGTTGTGAGGATTTTTGTTTTCTTTATGCTGAAGTGCAATCCATACTGAAGGCTGTGGTCTTTGATCTTCATTAGTAAGTGCTTCAAGTCCTTTTCACTTTCAGCAAGCAAGGTTGTGTCATCTGCATAAGGCAGGTTGTTAATGAGTCTTCCTCCAATCCTGATGCCCTGTTCTTCTTCATATAGTCCAGCTTCTTGGATTATTTGCTCAGCATCCAGATTGAATAGATATGGTGAAAGAATACAACCCTGATGCACACCTTTCCTGACTTTAAACCAATCCGTATCCCCTTCTTGTGTCCGAACAACTGCCTCTTGATCTTTGTAAAGGTTCCTCATGAGCACAATTACATGTTTTAGAATTCCCATTCTTCACAATGTTATCCATAGTTGGTTATGATCCACACAGTCGAACGTCTTCGCATAGTCGATAAAACACAGGTAAACATCCTTCTGGTATTCTCTACTTTCAGCCAGGATCCATCTGACATCAGCAATGATATCCCTAGTTCCGCATCCTCTTCTGAAACCAGCCTGAATTTCTGGCAGTTCCCTGTCGATGCACTGCTGCAGCCATTTTTGAATGATCCTCAGCAAAATTTTACTTCTGTGTGATGTTAATGATATTGTCCTATAATTTCCACATTCGGTTGGATCACCTTTCTTGGGAATAGGCATAAATATGGATCTCTTCCAGTCAGTTGGCCAGGAAGCTGTCTTCCATATTTCTTGGCATAGATGAGTGAGCACCTCCAGCACTGCGTCTGTTTGTTGAAACATCTCAATTGATATTCCGTCAATTCCTGGAGCCTTGTTTTTCACCAATGCCTTCAGAGCAGCTTGGACTTTTTCCTTCACTACCATCGGTTCCTGATCATATGCCACCTCTTGAAATGGTTGAACATCAACTAATTCTTTTTTGGCATAATGACTCTGTGTATTCCTTCCATCTTCTTTTGATGCTTCCTGCATCACTTAATATTTTCCCCATGGAATCCTTCACTATTGCAACTCGAGGCTTGATTTTTTTCTTCAGTTCTTTCAGCTTGAGAAATGCCGAGCGTGTTCTTCCCTTTTGGTTTTCCATCTCCAGCTCTTTGCACATGTCATTATAATACTTTACTTTGTCTTCTTGAGATGCCCTTTGAAATCACCTGTTCAGTTCCCAGGACCCTAAGTTGTGTGAATTTCCAGTAAATATGTTCCAACACATTAATTGCTCTATCAGTTGCATCCTCTTGGGGGAATCTCTTCAGGAGCTTTCTGACCTACCCCAACCTAGACAGGCTGCTCTCTAGGCCTGTTGCAGGCTGTTGTATTGTGATGCTTTCATCATCATTTTGGGGATTCTTTTTATCCTTCTTGTGTTATACCATCTGGTTCCTTGTTACCATGTTTCTTGTTTTACTGAATCATTTTTGGAGGCAAATACCTTACAAAAGCTTCTTAGAAAATGATGAAGGCAATATTAAAATTTTGAGAACTTTAATGTCTGTAAACGTCTTTATTCCACCCTCACTTCAATTAATAGTTTTGTAGCATAGAAAATTTTGGGTGGAAATCATTTTTCTCCAGAATTTTGAAGATATTTCTTTATAATGTTCTCATTTCCATTATTTTTTGAAAGTTCAGTGCTATCTGGATTCTTTCTTCTTTTTATGAACTTGTTTTTTCTACCTTCTCTTTGTTCACAATATTCTGAAATTTTATAAAGTTGTTTATATAGTCTGTTGTCCCTCATTGATTGGGGCGTATGGTGAACTCATCAAAATTCCATTGTTCATTCTTTAAAATTTTTGAAATATTATTCAATTGTTTTCTTAATGGTTTTCTATACTTTTTATTCTCAATTCTCTCTTCCTAGAACTTCTGTTATTCAGATACTAGAATGCCTGAACTATTCTAGAATATGTTCTAACTTTTTTCTGTTTTGTTTTTTGCCAAGTTTTACTACATTTTTTAGATTTCCTAGAAATCTTTCAACTCTCTATAGAGTTTTTCTTCCAAACTTTCTTCTAAGTTAGAAAATAAAAATTGGGAGAAAATGAATTCTCTTTCATCTTTGGTCTACATGAATCTGGCACAATCTCTGCCACCTGCTGAGTCCTCAAATGACAGTAGCTTCAAACATATATACATATTTTACATATATATATACACACACATACATATCAAGAAGGGAAGTAAATTACCATATATAACAGTTATCTCAGCAATTATCGCAGCTACTATATTGATTAGAAACCCTGGTGGCATGGCGGTTAAGTGCTATGGCTGCTAACCAAAGGGTTGGCAGTTCGAATCCTCCAGGCACTCCTGGGAAACTCTATGGGGCAGTTCTACTCTGTCCTATAGGGACACAATGAGTCGGAATCGACTCGACGGCCCTGGGTTTGGGTTTTTTGGTTTGACTATATTGATTGTTGTTGTTCATTGCCATCGAGTTGATTCTAGCTCCTGGTGACGCCAAGTGTACAGAGCTCTGTAGGGTTTTTAAGGTTGTGACCTTTCAGAATCAGATCACCAGGTCTTTCTTCCTAGGTGCCTCTGAGAGGGTTTGAACCACCAACTGTCCAGTTATTAGTCCAGTACTTAACCTTTTCTGCCACCCAGGGACTCCAATTATCTTGATTAGGTATTGGAATATTCTTTCAACACAGTCATTACTACCTCTCTCCTGGCTTCTTTTAGGTGTGTACATTTTACTAATTTATACCTCAAATCAGCTCATTTTGACATAATTATATCCTTGATTCTATTGCTGACTGGCATCATGTTCTTTTTTCTTCTTTCTTTCTGTTTTTTTTTTTTTCTTTTTCCTTTTTATTCCCTTTTTTCTTTGGGTGGGTGAGATAGTAAATAGCAATATTAGCACCCTAAACTATTCATTTGATTTCTTTTGTAATTCTAAGAATCTTTTAATTGCAGTTTACCAATATTTGAATTGTGTATAAACAAAGTGCTTCTATCAAGAATAGAATAACTCTTCTCATGAATCAATTTTTAACATACATTTCATTTTTAGAGTACTTTTAGGTTTACAGAAAAATTGCACAGAAAGTAAAGAGTTCCCATATGCCCCATCTCCCAGCACAATGTTTCTCCTATTATTAACATCTTGCATTAGTATGGTACATTTATTACAATTTATGAACAAATATTGTTACATTAATATTAATGAAAGTCTATAGTGTACCTTAGGATTCATTCTTTGTGCTCTACAATTGTATGAGTTTTAACAAAAGCATAATGTTAGTTATCCACAATTGTAGTGTCATATAGACTAGTTTTACTGTTGTTAAAGTGCCCTATGCTTCACCTGTTAACCCAAACCTCGAATATCTAGCAACCCCTGAGAGTTTTACTGTCTTTGTAGTTTTGCCTTATTCAAAATGTCATATAGTTGGCCCGCCTCTCCCTGATGGGCCGTGCCATGCCACCTGGTGAGAAAGACAGCAGCTTGCTGCCACACCAATTCCACTGTGCCCCCAATGGCTGGGTTCCCTATCACCATATATTTTTTACTTATTTATTTTTTGTGTGTGTTGCTTGGTTGGTTGGTTTCTTCTCTCTCTTTCCTCTCTCTCTTTTCTTTTCTCCCGCACACCTAAGCCCGTGCCCTTCCCACACCCCTCCTTGATATGCCAAGCCACACCATTCAGCAAGAGAGCCACAAGCGCACGGCCTCACCAGGTCCAGCCAGCCCCCACCTGCTGAATCCCAACAGAGCTGGAGAAAAATGTAAAACAAAATTCTAACTCACAAAAAGGACCAGACTTACTGGTCTGATAGAGACTAGAGAAACTCTGAGAGCATGGCTCCCCAGACATCATTTTTAAGTCAGTCCTGAAGTCACTCCTGAGGTTCACTCTTCAGCCAAAGATTAGACAGGCCCATAAAAACTAAATGGGCATACCAGCCCAGGGGCAAGAACAAGAACACAGAAGAGGACAGGAAAGCCAGTAAGGGGGAATCCAAGTTTGAGAAGGGAAGAGTGTTGACATGTCGTAGGGTTAGCAACCAGTGCCACAAAACAATATGTGTATTAATTGTTTAATGAGAAACTAATTTGCTCTGTAAACCTTCATCTAAAGGTATTTAGCAGTATTTCACTATTGTTTTGATTTACAATTCCCTTTTTTTTTAACGATATATGATGTTGAACATCTTTTGATATATTTAATTGCCATCTGTATATCTTCTATATACATCTATTAAGGTCTTTTACCCATTTGTCAGTTGGGTTACTTGTATTCTTATTGTTGAGTTTTAAGAGTTCTTTGTATATTGTGAATACAATTCCTTTATCATGTTTGTGTTCTTCAAATATTTTCTCCCGATAGGTGGCTTGTCTTTTCATTCTGTTTACAGTATTATTTACAGAGCAGAAGTTTTTAAATCTAATGAAGTCCTGCATACCACTTTTTTCTTTTATAGATAGTGCTTTTAATATTGCATCTAAAAACTCATTGCCAAGTCAAAACTTACCTAGATTTTCTCCTATGCTATTTTCTAGAAGGCATATAGTCTTGCATTTAACACTTAGGTCTGTGATGAATTTGCAAGGTCTGTGGCCGAATTTACGTTTTTGCATGTCAAAGTTTGGTTGTTCTAGCACCCTTCGTTGAAAGACTAATCTTTCTTCAGTGAGTTCCTTTTTATTTTTTGTCATTTTTTTATATATAGACAATCATATCATCTGCAAACAAAGACGGTTTTATTTCTTTCTTCTCAATCTGCATATGTTTTATTTCCTTCTCTTGCCTTATTATATTCGCTAGGATTTCCAGTGCAATGCTGAATAGGAATGGTAAGAGGAGATATAATTGTTTTGTTTCCAATCCTGAGAGGAAGCCATCTGTTGCTATTAAATGCTGTCGAGTCAGTTATGCCTCATGGCAACCTTATGTATGGCAGAACAAAATGCTGCTTGGTCATACAACATCCTCACAATGATTGTTATGCTTGAGCGCATTGTTGCAGCCACTGTGTCAATCCATCTTATTCAGGGTCTTCCTCTTTTTCGCTGACCCTCTACTTTGCCAAGCATGATGTCCTTCTCCAGGAACTGGTCCCTCCTAGTAAATAAATAAATAAGTGAGATGGAGTCTCACCGTCTTCACTTCCCAGAAACCTTCTGGCTGTACTTGTTCCAAGACAGATTTGTTCATTCTCCTGGCAGTCTATGTATGTGCAATATTCTTTGCCAACAACATAATTCTAATGCATCAATTTTTCTTCAGTCTTCCTTGTTCATTCTCCAGCTTTTGCGTGCATATGAGGTGATATCATGGCTTAGGTCAGGCGCACCTTAGTCCTCAAAGTAACACCTTTGCTTTTTAACACTTTAGAGAGGTCTATTGCAGCAGATTTGCCCAATGAAGTACATCGTTTGATTTCTTGACTGCTGCTTCCATGGGCATTCATGGTGGATCCAAGTCAAATGAAGTCCTTAACAAATTCAATCTTTTCTCCGTTTATCATAATGTTGCTTATTGGCCCAATTGTGAGGATTTTTGTTTTCTTTATGTTGAGCTGTAACCCTTACTGGAAGCTGTAGTCTTTGATCTTTATTAGTAAGAGCTTCAAGTCTTCTTCACTTTCAGCAAGCAAAGATGTGTCATCTGCATGCTTCAGGTTGTTAATGAGTTTTCCTCTAATCCT
The DNA here is from genome assembly GCF_030014295.1 of Loxodonta africana. Lineage (NCBI taxonomy): Eukaryota > Metazoa > Chordata > Mammalia > Proboscidea > Elephantidae > Loxodonta > Loxodonta africana. The sequence goes on from NC_087344.1 coordinate 111,098,249, forward strand.
GATGCCCCTTTCTTCTTCATATAATCCACCTTCTCAGATTATTTGCTCAGCACACATATTGAATAAGTGTGGTGAAAGGATACAACTCTGACACACACCTTTCCTGATTTTAACTATGCAGTATTCCCTCATTCTGCTCAAATGACTGCCTCTTGGCCTACATACCCCTTCCACATGAGCACAATTAAGTATTCTGTAATTCTCATTCTTCACAGTGTTATCCACATTTGTTATGATCCACACATCCAAATGCTTTTGCATAGTCAATAAAACACAGGTAAACATCTTTCTGGTATTCTCTGCTTTCAGCCAAGATCCATCTAACATCAGCAATGATATCCCTTGTTCCATGTTTTCTTCTGAATTGGCTTGAATTTCTAGCAGTTACCTGTCAATGTACTGCACCAATCATTTTGGAATGCTCTTCAGTAAAATTTTACTTGTGTATGATATAAATGATATTGTTCAATAATTTCTGCAATCTTTCTTTCGAATGGGCAGGTATATGAGTCTCTTACAGTCAGCTGGCCAGGTAGTATAGCACTTCTAGTGTTGCATCCATTTGTTGAAACATCTCGATTGGTATTCCATCAAATCCTGGATCCTTATTTTTTGCCACAACTTCACTGCAGCTTGGACTTCTTCCTTCAGTACTGTTGGTTCTTGATCATATGCTACCTTCTGAAATGGTTGAACGATGCCCAACTCTTCTTGCAACAGTGACTCTGTGTGTTCTTTCCATGTTCTTTTGATGTTTCCTGTGTCATTTAATATTTTCCTCATAGAATCTTTCAATATTGCAACTCAAGGCTTGAACTTTTTCATCAGTTCTTCAACTTGAGAAATGCCAAGTGAGTGCCTCTATTTTGTTTTTCTAATGCCAGGTCTTTGTACATTTCACTATAATCCTTTACCTTCTCCCCTTTGAAATCGTCTGTCCAGTTCTTTTACTTTGTCATTTTTTCTGTTCACTTTAGCTACTTTACATTCAAGAGCAAGTTTTTCAGAGTCTCTTTTGACATTCGTTTTGGTCTTTTCTTTGTTTCCTGTCATTTTAATGATTTTTCGCTTTCTTCATGTATGATGTCTTTGATGGCATCCCACAACTCATCTGGACTGCACTCATTCTTCACAGTGTTATCCATATTTGTTATGATCCACACAGCCAAATGCCTTTGCATAGTCAATAAAACACAGGACTTCACATTAGTGTTCAGTGCATCAAGTCTATTCTTGAAATGGTCTCCAAATTTATGTGGGGTATACTCAATGCCATACTTTGGCTCTCATCAACTTGTTTTAATTTTCCTTGGCTTCAGCTTGAACTTGCATATGAACAACTGACGATCTGTTCCAAAGCAGACCTTATTTTGACTGATGGTATTGAGTTTCTTCATTATCTCTTTCCACAATGTGGTCGATTTGATTCCTTTGTATTCCATCCAGTGAGGTCCACATGTACAGTCATCATTTACGTTGTTAAAGAGAAGTATTTCTGATGAATCAGTTGTGCTTGCAAAATTCTATCATGTGATCCCCAGCATTGTTTCTATCACCCCGATCATATTTTCCACTGATCCTTCTTTGCTCCCAACTTTTGCATTCCAATCACCAGTAATTATCAATACATCTTGCTTTAATGCTTCATCAATTTTAGAGGGAGAAGTTGGTAAAAATCTCCGATTTCCTCTTCTTTAGCATTAGTGGATGGTATAAAAAGTTGAACAATAGCCATATTAACTGGTCTTCCCTGTAGGCATATGGATAGATCTTGAAATGTTCTTTTTGACAATGAATGTGACACCATTCCTCTTCATTTTGTCATTCCCAGTATAGTAGACCGTGTGATTGTCCAGTTCAAAATGGCCAGTACCAGTCCACTTCAGCTCACTAATGCCTAGGATTATTTGGGGTTAATGCCTAAGATATTGTTCTTTATGTGTTTCAATTCATTTCCGACCACTTCCAATTTTACTTCCCCCATACATCTGTCAGTTTGTTGTACTGTAAGGGCTTGTATGTTACTGTGATGCTGGAAGCTATGCCACCAGTATTCCAATACCAGCAGGATCTCCTATGGTGGAGAGGTTACAGCTGAGCTTCCAGACTAAGACAGACTAGGAAGAACGACCTGGTAGTCTACTTCTGAAAAGAATTAGCCAGTGAAAACCTTATGAATAGCAGTGGAACACTGTCTGATATAGTGCCAAAAGATGAGCCCTGCAGGTTGGAAGGCACTTAAAACACGACTAGGGTACAGCTGCCTCCTCAAAGTAGAGTCTACCTTAATGATGTGAATGGAGTCAAGCTTTGGGGACCTTCATTCCCTGATATGGCATGACTCAAAAAAAAGAAACAGCAGCAGACATCCATTAATAATTGAAACATGGATCATGTGAAGTATGAATGTAGGAAAATTGGAAATCATCAAAAATGAAATGGAGAGGCGGGGCCAAGATGGCGGACTAGGCGGATGCTACCTCGGATCCCTCTTGCAACAAAGACACGGAAAAACAAGTGAATCGATCACATACATAACAATCTACAAACCCTGAACAACAAACACAGATTTAGAGACGGAGAACGAACTAATAGGGGGAAGCAGCGATTGTTTTCAGAGCCTGGAGCCAGCGTACCAGTCAGGTATGGCACAAGCACAGAGAGCTGCTCCACCCCCCTGAACTAACACCGGGAGGGGGCCCAGCCAGTTCGCCGGGGCGGCGTGGCGACACAGCCGGTGGGAGAAGTCCCCGGGAGGCAGTGACTGGTCTTGGAGCAGGGAGAACAGCGTCCCAGCTGGGGAATGGTCCTGCCAGGATTTGGACTGGATGCAGGTACGGCATAAACACGGAGAGCTGCTCCACACCCCTGAACTAACCCCGGGAGGGGGCCCAGCCGGTTTGCTCGGGCAGCGTGGGACGCAGCCGGTAGGAGAAGTCCCCGGGAGGCAGCGACTGGTATTGGAGCGGGGAGAGCAGCGTCCCAGCCGGGACACTTGGTCACGGCACAAGCACGGGGAGCTGCTCCACTCACCTGAACTAACCCCGAGAGGGGGCCCAGCCGGTTCGCGAGGGGGCACGGCGACGCAGCTGGCGGGATGAGAAGTCCCCGGAGGCAGTGACTGATTTTGGAGTCGAGAGTGCACCGTCCCAGCAGGGGAGCCTTGACCCTGGGCGTGGGGCTGGAAGCGGAGGATCTGACCATGACTCCAGCGGGCCAGACCCCCCGGGGGCAATCTCCACACAGCCAGCATACGTAGGCGACGCGCCCCGCGGGAATCGCAGATATAATAGTCATTCCAAGCAAGACAAGCAACTCTGGCTATATTCTGAGGTGTTACTCTCCTATCTCTCTGTTCCCTCCCCCACCCTCCCCAGGCAGCTTCATTAACATCCGAATAGCCTAAGCCAAAGGGAGAACTCTGATAGGGATCTGACTGCATTTTTTTTTAGTGGATTTTCTGGAAAAATTAGTTTCCCAGTGATGGCTCAGAGACAGCAATCCATATCAAACCACTTAAAGAAGCAGACCATGACAGCTTCTCCAACCCCACAAACAAAAGAATCAAAATCTTTCCCAAATGAAGATACAATCCTGGAATTATCAGATACAGAATATAAAAAACTAATTTACAGAATGCTTCAAGACATCACAAATGAAATAAGGCAAACTGCAGAAAAAGCCAAGGAACACACTGATAAAACTGTTGAAGAACTCAAAAAGATTATTCAAGAACATACTGGAAAAATTAATAAGTTGCAAGAATCCATAGAGAGACAGCATGTAGAAATCCAAAAGATTAACAATAAAATTACAGAATTAGACAACACAATAGGAAATCAGAGGAGCAGACTCGAGCAATTAGAATGCAGACTAGGACATCTGGAGGACCAGGGAATCGACACCAACATAGCTGAAAAAAAATCAGATAAAAGAATTAAAAAAAAATGAAGAAACCCTAAGAATCATGTGGGACTCTATCAAGAAGGATAACCTGCCGGTGATTGGAGTCCCAAAACAGGGAGGGGGGACAGAAAACACAGAGAAAATAGTTGAAGAACTCCTGACACAAAACTTCCCTGACGTCATGAAAGATGAAAGGATATCTATCCAAGATGCTCATCGAACCCCATTTAAGATTGATCCAAAAAGAAAAACACCAAGACATATTATCATCAAACTCGCCAAAACCAAAGATAAACAGAAAATTTTAAAAGCAGCCAGGGAGAAAAGAAAGGTTTCCTTCAAGGGAGAATCAATAAGTTCAGACTACTCAGTGGAAACCATGCAGGCAAGAAGGGAATGGGACGACATATCCAGAATACTGAAGGAGAAAAACTGCCAGCCAAGGATCATATATCCAGCAAAATTCTCTCTCAAATATGAAGGCGAAATTAAGATATTTACAGATAAACACAACTTTGGAGAATTTGCAAAAACCAAACCAAAGCTACAAGAAATAATAAAGGATATTTTTTGGTCAGAAAACCAATAATAACAGATATCAGCACAACACAAGGACACAAAACAGAACGTCCTGATATCAACTCAAATAGGGAAATCACAAAAACAAACAAATTAAGATTAATTAAAAAAAAAATACACATAACAGGGAATCATGGAAGTCAATAGGTAAAAGATCACAATAATCAAAAAGAGGGACTAAATACAGGAGGCATTGAACTGCCATATGGAGAGTGATACAAGGCGATATAGAACGATACAAGTTAGGTTTTTACTTAGAAAACTAGGGGTAAATAATAAGGTAACCACAAAAAGGTATAACAACTCTATATAAAAAAAAAAAAATCTATAACTCAAGATAAAAGCCAAGAAAAACGTAACAACTCAACTAACATAAAGTCAAACACTATGAAAATGAGGATCCCACAATTTACTAAGAAAAAGGTCTCAGCACAAAACAGTATGTGGAAAAATGAAATTGCCAACAACACACATAAAAAGGCGTCAAAATGACAGCACTAAAAACTTATTTATCTATAATTACGCTGAATGTAAATGGACTAAATGCACCAATAAAGAGACAGAGAGTCACGGACTGGATAAAGAAACACGATCAATCTATATGCTGCCTACAAGAGACACACCTTAGACTTAGAGACACAAACAAACTAAAACTCAAAGGATGGAAAAAAATATATCAAGCAAACAATAAGCAAAAAAGAAGAGGAGTAGCAATATTAATTTCTGACAAAATAGACTTTAGACTTAAATCCACCACAAAAGATAAAGAAGGACACTATATAATGATAAAAGGGACAATTGATCAGGAAGACATAACCATATTAAATATTTATGCACCCAATGACAGGGCTGCAAGATACATAAATCAAATTTTAACAGAATTGAAAAGTGAGATAGATACCTCCACAATTACAGTAGGAGACTTCAACACACCACTTTCGGAGAAGGACAGGACATCCAGTAAGAAGCTCAATAGAGACACGGAAGATCTACTTACAACAATCAACCAACTTGACCTCATTGACTTATACAGAACTCTCCACCCAACTGCTGCAAAATATACTTTTTTTTCTAGCGCACATGGAACATTCTCTAGAATAGACCACATATTAGGTCATAAAACAAACCTTTGCAGAGTCCAAAACATCGAAATATTACAAAGCATCTTCTCAGACCACAAGGCAATGAAGCTAGAAATCAATAACAGAGAAACTAGGGAAAAGAAATCAAATACTTGGAAACTGAACAATACCCTCCTGAAAAAAAGACTGGGTTATAGAAGACATCAAGGAGGGAATAAGGAAATTCATAGAAAGCAACGAGAATGAAAATACTTCCTATCAAAACCTCTGGGACACAGCAAAAGCAGTGCTCAGAGGCCAATTTATATCGATAAATGCACACATACAAAAAGAAGAAAGAGCCAAAATCAGAGAACTGTCCCTACAACTTGAACAAATAGAAAGTGAGCAACAAAAGAATCCATCAGGCACCCGAAGAAAACAAATAATAAAAATTAGAGCTGAACTAAATGAATTAGAGAACAGAAAAACAATTGAAAGAATTAACAAAGCCAAAAGCTGGTTCTTTGAAAAAATTAACAAAATTGATAAACCATTGGCTAGACTGACTAAAGAAATACAGGAAAAGAAACAAATAACCCGAATAAGAAACGAGAAGGACCACATCACAACAGAACCAAATGAAATTAAAAGAATCATTTCAGATTATTATGAAAAATTGTACTCTAACAAATTTGAAAACCTAGAAGAAATGGATGAATTCCTGGAAAAACACTACCTACCTAAACTAACACATTCAGAAGTAGAACAACTAAATAGACCCATAACAAAAAAAGAGATTGAAACGGTAATCAAAAAACTCCCAACAAAAAAAAGCCCTGGCCCGGACGGCTTCACTGCAGAGTTCTACCAAACTTTCAGAGAAGAGTTAACACCACTACTTCTGAAGGTATTCCAAAGCATAGAAAATGACGGAATACTACCCAACTCATTCTATGAAGCTGCCATCTCCCTGATACCAAAACCAGGTAAAGACATTACAAAAAAAGAAAATTATAGACCTATATCCCTCATGAACATAGATGCAAAAATCCTCAACAAAATTCTAGCCAATAGAATCCAACAACACATCAAAAAAATAATTCACCCTGATCGGATGGGATTTCAACCAGGTATGCAAGGCTGGTTTAATATCAGAAAAACCATTAATGTAATCCATCACATAAATAAAACAAAAGACAAAAACCACATGATCTTATCAATTGATGCAGAAAAGGCATTTGACAAAGTCCAACACCCATTTATGATAAAAACTCTTACCAAAATAGGAATTGAAGGAAAATTCCTCAACATAATAAAGGGCATCTATGCAAAGCCAACAGCCAATATCACTCTAAATGGAGAGAACCTGAAAGCATTTCCCTTGAGAACGGGAAGCAGACAAGGATGCCCTTTATCACCGCTCTTATTCAATATCGTGCTGGAAGTCCTAGCCAGGGCAATTAGGCTAGACAAAGAAATAAAAGGTATCCGGATTGGCAAGGAGGAAGTAAAGTTATCACTATTTGCAGATGACATGATTATATACACAGAAAACCCTAAGGAATCCTCCAGAAAACTACTGAAACTAATAGAAGAGTTTGGCAGAGTCTCAGGTTATAAAATAAACATACAAAAATCACTTGGATTCCTCTACATCAACAAAAAGAACACCGAAGAGGAAATAACCAAATCAATACCATTCACAGTAGCCCCCAAGAAGATAAGGTACTTAGGAATAAATCTTACCAAGGATGTAAAAGACCTATACAAAGAAAACTACAAAGCTCTACTACAAGAAATTCAAAAGGGCATACTTAAGTGGAAAAACATACCTTGCTCATGGATAGGAAGACTTAACATAGTAAAAATATCTATTCTACCAAAAGCCATCTATACATACAATGCACTTCCGATCCAAATTCCAATGTCATTTTTTAATGTGTTGGAGAAACAAATCACCAACTTCATATGGAAGGGAAAGAAGCCCCGGATAAGTAAAGCATTACTGAAAATGAAGAAGAAAGTGGGAGGTCTCACTCTACCTGATTTCAGAACCTATTATACAGCCACAGTAGTCAAAACAGCCTGGTACTGGTACAACAACAGGCACATAGACCAATGGAACAGAATTGAGAACCCAGATATAGGTCCATCCACATATGAGCAGCTGATATTTGACAAAGGACCAGAGTCAGTTAATTGGGGAAAAGATAGCCTTTTTAACAAATGGTGCTGGCATAACTGGATATCCATTTGCAAAAAAATGAAACAGGACCCATACCTTACACCATGCACAAAAACTAACTCCAAGTGGATCAAAGACCTAAACATAAAGACTAAAACGATAAAGATCGTGGAAGAAAAAATTGGGACAACCCTAGGAGCCCTAATACAAGGCATAAACAGAATACAAAACATTATCAAAAATGATGAAGAGAAACCCGATAACTGGGAGCTCCTAAAAATCAAACACTTATGCTCATCTAAAGACTTCACCAAAAGAGTAAAAAGACCACCTACAGACTGGGAAAGAATTTTCAGCTATGACATCTCAGACCAGCGCCTGATCTGTAAAATCTACATGATTCTGTCAAAACTCAACCACAAAAAGACAAACAACCCAATCAAAAAGTGGGCAAAGGATATGAACACACATTTCACTAAAGAAGATATTCAGCAGCCAACAGATACATGAGAAAATGCTCTTGGTCATTAGCCATTAGAGAAATGCAAATTAAAACTACAATGAGATTCCATCTCACACCAACAAGGCTGGCATTAATTCAAAAAACACAAAATAATAAATGTTGGAGAGGCTGCGGAGAGATTGGAACTCTTATATACTGCTGGTGGGAATGTAAAATGGTACAACCACTTTGGAAATCTATCTGGCGTTATCTTAAACAGTTAGAAATAGAACTACCATACAACCCAGAAATCCCACTCCTCGGAATATACCCTAGAGATACAAGAGCCTTCATACAAACAGATATATGCACACCCATGTTTATTGCAGCTCTGTTTACAATAGCAAAAAGTTGGAAGCAACCAAGGTGTCCATCAACGGATGAATGGGTAAATAAATTGTGGTATATTCACACAATGGAATACTACGCATCGATAAAGAACAGTGATGAATCTCTGAAACATTTCATAACATGGAGGAACCTGGAAGGCATTATGCTGAGTGAAATTAGTCAGAGGCAAAAGGACAAATATTGTATAAGACCACTATTATAAGATCTTGAGAAATAGTAAACCTGAGAAGAACACATACTTTTGTGGTTACGAGATGGGGAGGGAGGGAGAGTGGGAGAGGGTTTTTTATTGAATATTCAGTAGATAAGAACTGCTTTAGGTGAAGGGAAAGACAACACTCAATACATGGAAGGTCAGCTCAATTGGACTGGACCAAAAGCAAAGAAGTTTCCGGGATAAACTGAATGCTTCAAAGGTCAGCGGAGCAGGGGCTGGGGTCTGGGGAACATGGTTTGCAGGGACTTCTAAGTCAATTGGCAAAATAATTCTATTATGAAATCATTCTGCATCCCACTTTGAAATGTGGCGTCTGGGGTCTTAAATGCTAACAAGCGGCCATCTAAGATGCATCAATTGGTCTCAACCCACCTGGAGCAAAGGAAAATGAAGAACACCAAGGCCACACGACAACTAAGAGCCCAAGAGACAGAAAGAGCCACATGAACCAGAGACTTACATCACCCTGAGACCAGAAGAACTAGTTGGTGCCCGGCCACCATCGATGACTGCCCTGACAGGGAGCACAGCAGAGGACCCCTGAGGGAGCAGGAGATCAGTGGGATGCAGACCCCAAATTCTCATAAAAAGACCAAACTTAATGGTCTGAGACTAGAGGAATCCCGGCGGCCATGGTCCCCAGACCTTCTGTTGGCATAGGACAGGAACCATCCCCGAAGACAACTCATCAGACATGAAAGGGACTGGTCAGCGGGTGGGAGAGAGACGCTGATGAAGAGTGAGCTAATTATATCAGGTGGACACTTGAGATTGTGTTGTCAACTCTTGTCTGGAGGGGGGATAGGAGGATAGAGAGAGAGGGAAGCCGGCAAAATTCTCACGAAAGGAGAGACTGAAAGGGCTGACTCAAGAGGGGGAGAGCAAGTGGGAGTATGGAGTAAGATGTATGTAAACTTATATGTGACAGACTGATTGGATTTGTAAACATTCACTTGAAGCTTAATAAAAGTTAATAAAAAAAAAAAATGAAATGGAATGTCAAAATGTCAATACCCTAGGCATTAGTGAGCTGAAGTGGACTAGTATTGGTCATTTTGAATCAGACAATCATAATATCTATCATTCTGAGAAGTACAAATTGAAAAGGAATGGCATTGCTTTCATTGTCGAAAAGAACATTTCGAGATAGATCCTGAGGTACAATGCTGTTAGTGATAGGATAATATCCATATGCCTGCAAGGAAGAACAGTTAATACCACTGTTATTCAAATTTATACACCAACCACTAAGGCCAAAAATGAATAAATTGAAGATTTTTGTCAAATTCTGCAGTCTGAAATTGATTGAACACTCAATCAGGATGCATTGATAATTATTGGTGATTGGAACGTGAAAGTTGGAAACAGAAAAGATCAGTAGTTGAAAAATATGGTTTTGGTGATAAAAATGATGCTGGATATCCTTTGATAGAATTTTGCAAGACCAATGACTTCTTCACTACAAATACCTTTTTTCAACAACATAAACAGCAACTATACAGATGGACCTCCCCAGGTGGAATACAAGGGAATCAAATCGACTACATCTGTGGAAAGAGACTATGAAAGGATTCACTATCATCAGTTAGAACAAGGCCAGGAGCCGACTATGGAAGAGACGATCAATTGCTCATGTGCTAGTTCAAGTTGAAACTGAAGAAAATTAGGACAAGCCCACAAGAGCCAAGTACAACCTTGAGCATATTCAACTTGAATATACAGACCATTTAAGAATAGATTTGACTCACTGAACACTAATGACTGAAGACGAAACGAGTTGTGGAATGCCATCATAGAAATCATACACGAAGAAACAAGAGGTCATTAAAAACACAGGAAAGAAAGAAAAGACCAAAATGGATGTCAGAAGAGACTCTGAATTTTGATTATGAATGTCGAATAGCAAAAGCAAGTGGAAGAAATGATGACGTAATAGAGCTGAACAGAAAATTTCAAAGTGTAGCTCAAGAAGACAAAGTGAAGTATTACAATGACATGTGCAAAGAACTGGACTTAGAAAACCAAAAGGGAAGAACACGCTCGGTGTTTCTCAAGCTGAAAGAACTGAAGAAAAACATTCGAGCCTTGAGCTGCAATATTGAAGGATTCTATGGGGAAAATATTAAACGACACAGAAAGCTTCAAAAGAAGATGGAAGGAACACACAGAGTCACTGTACCAAAAAGAATTGGTCGACATTCAACCATTTCAGGAGGTAGCATGTGATCTGGAACCAATGGTACTGAAGGAAGAGGTCCAAGCTGCACTGAAGGTATTGGTAAAAAACAAGGCTTCAGGAGTTGAGGAATACCAATTGAGATGTTTCAACAAATGTATGCAGTACTGGAAGTGCTCACTCACCTATGCCAAGAAATTTGAAAGACAGCTATTGGAAAAGATCCATATTTATGCCTATTCCCAAGAAAGGTGATCCAACCAAATGTGGAAATTATTGAACAATATCATTAATATCACACCCAAGCAAAATTTTGCTGAAGATCATTCAAAAGCAGCTGCAGCAGTGTTATCAACAAGAACTGCCAAAAATTCCAGCCAGAAACAGAAGAGGATGTGGAACCAAGGATATCATTTATGATGTCAGATGGATCTTGGCTGAAAGGAGAGAATATCAGAAAGATGTTTACCTGTGTTTTATTAAGTGTGCAAGGCATTCAACTGTGTGGATCATAAGAAATTATGGATAGCATTGTGAAGAATGAGAATTCCAGGATACTTAATTGTGCTCACGAGGAACCTGTACATTGATCAAGAGGCAGGAGTTCAAACAGAACAAGGGGATACTGTGTGGTTTAAAGTCAGAAGAGGTGTGCATTAGGTTTGTATCCTTTCACCATACCTATTAAATCTGTATGCTGAGGACATAATCAGAGAAGCTGGACTGTATGAAGAAGAATGAGGTATCAGGATTGGAGAAAGACTCATTAACAACCTGCTTTATGCAGATGACACAACCTTGCTCGATAAAAATGAAGAGAACTTGAAGCACTTACAGATGAAGATCAAAGACCACATTCTTTGGTATGGATTACACTTCACCATAAGGAAAACAAAAATTCTCACAACCAGACCAATAAGCAAAAAAAAAATAAGCAACATCACGATAAATGGCAAAAAGATTGAAGTCGTCAATGATTTCATTCTGTTCGTATCCACAAACACCACCCACGGAAGCAGCAGTCAAGAAATCAAATGATGTATTGCACTGGGCAAATCTGCTGCAAAGGACCTCTTTAGAAAAGTGCTAAAAAGCAAAAATGTCACTTTGAGAACTAAGGTGTGCCTGACCCAAGCCATGGTATCACCTGATATACTTGCAAAAGCTGGACATTGAATAAAGGAGACTGAAGAAGAATTGATACCTTCAAATTATGGTGTTGGCGAAGAGTATTACACATACCATGGATTGCCAGAAGAATGAACAAATCTGTCTTGGACGAAGTACAACCAGAATGCACCTCAGAAGCAAGGTTGGTGAGACTATGTCTCACATACTTTGGACATGTTATCAGAAGAAATCAGTCCCTGGAGAAGTACATTATGCCTGGTAAAATAGAACGTCAATGAAAAAGAGGAAGACCTTCGAGGAGGTGGATTGATACAGTGGCCGCAACAATGGGTTCAAGCATGACAATGATTGTGAGGATGGCGCAGGACCAGGCAATGTTTCGATCTGTTGTACATGGAGTCGCTACAAATCAGAACCCACTCGATGCCACCTAACAACAACAACAATTTTCCTTGATTCATACTTCATGCATTTCATGTTCCAATTACTAATGGATATTTGCAGCTGTTTCTTCTCATTTTACGTTGTGCCACATCACCTTTACTCCATTCACATCAGTAAGGTCAACTCTACTTTTCAGAAGCAACTCTTCCCCAGTCATTCTTTGAGTGCCTTCCAACCTGAGGTTTTCATCTTCCAGCACTATATCAGATAATGTTCCACTGCTAACCATAAGTTTCTCACTGTTACGTATAATGTTGGCTCTCATTTTTATCATTATGGATTTTTTGTAGATGTTCTTTATCAAATTGAGGGAAGAAAAAAAACTGTTGCCGTTGAGTAGACTCAAACTCATGGCTGCCCCATGTGTTACAGAGTAGAACTGCTCTATAGGGTTTTCTTGGCTGTAATCTTTATGGAAATGTATTGCCAGGTGCTTCTGTAGCACTTCTGTATAAGAACCATCAACCTTTAGGATAATAGATGAGTGCACCTCCTTCCCCATGAAATATTTTTATAAGCACATTATGCTAATTTTTTACATGTTGCTGTAAAAAATTAGCATAAAATGGTTACAAAAATACCTCATACGGGAGGGCATGGTTGGTAAAAAAAATGTACAGCATGCTTTATCTTCATAAAAATATAGTACATATATTATACCTTTTAAAATTGTCTCACAGTTCCTGGATTTTTTTCTTTTCTATCATCTTTCTTTTTGCTTTTCAGTTTGGAAAGTTTTCATTGACTATCTTCAATATTATGGATTATTCCTCAGCCTTGTCCAGTCTAGTAATGAGCTCGTCAAAAGCATTCTTCATTCCTGTTAAAATGGTTTTGATTTCCAGCATTTCTTTTTTATTTTTTCTTAGAGTTTCCATATCTCTGCTTATATTACTCATCTATTCTTTTATATTGTCCGGTTTTTCCACCATAGCCCTTAACATATTAATCATCATCATTGTCATCAGCTGCTGTAGAGTTGATTCCATTTCATGGCTACCTCATGTGTAACAGGATTAGATTATTGAGTTCCATAGGGTTTTCCCTGGCTGACTTTTTCAGAAGTAGATCTACAGACCTTTCTTCCTAGTCTGTCTTAGTCTGGAAGCTTCACTGAAACCTGTTCGATGTCAAAGCAACACGAAAGCGTCCACTGACAGATGAGTGGTGGCTGCGCTTGAGGTGTATCGGCAGGAATCACATCTAGGTCTCCCACAGAGAAGGCGAGAATTGGATCAACATTGATTCAATTGAATCAACACTGAATCAACACTGTCCCTGTATTAATCATAGTTATTTTATATTGCTGGTCTGATAATCCCCAAATCCTTAGCCTGGTTCTGATGCCTGCCTTGTCTCTTCAGACTGTTTTATGCCTTTTAGCATGCCTTGAAATTTTTTTGTTGTTGTTGTTGAAAGCTGGGCATGATGTATCAGATAAAAGAAACTGAGGTAAATAGAGCTTTGGTGTGAGGTTTTATGTTTTTCTAGGTAGGAATTAGGCGATGTTTTTTTTATAGGTGTCAGAGGTTAAAATTTCCTCTGGTGTCTTTGTTTTTGTCTCCTTTTTTATTTTATTTTATTTTTGGAGGGGTATAGTTTCCCTAGAGGCTCCTTAAATAGAGTCTGAACCTTGCCATTCTCCTCAGCTCTAATCCCTTGTTTTTTGTTTTTTTTTTTTATAGGAGCCCTATTATTGATGTGGGTCTATAGGGTCGCTATGAGTCGGAATCGACTCGACGGCACTAAAGAAATAGGTTATTGATGTGGGTAAAATATGGGAGTGAGAGAAGGACCATTCTATGAACCTAATACTAGGTGTCAGTTTTTTAATAAACCTGTGACCCTGGGCTAGGGTCTATACAAGTTGTTCTCTCCTCTCCGCCCCCCCCCCCTTTTTCCCTCTCTCCTTAACTGAGAAAGGAAAGCTCACAGAGGCTGGAGTTAGTATTTCCTTTCTGCCATGTGGAAGCCTAGAGGATCAGTTGTTGTAGTCGTTTGTTGCCCTTGAGTCAATTCCAACCATAACAACCTCATATGTGCAGAGTAGGCTCTGGAAAGAAGTTTCCCTTGAAGGCAGGCAGGGTCAAGAAGAGCAAAGTGCTCTGGGTATATTTCAAAATGATCACTTTTCCCACTTCCCTTGCCAGAAGCATTTTTCTAGCTCTTCACAGTGGGAATATCATGGGACACCTGAAACTAAAACTCGTAAAATTTTGTTATTCCTCTGAAGGCTGGGCCTTCAGGACTTTTTTTTGTTTTTGTTTTTTATCTTTCAAGGTAGCCTACTCTGAATCTCTAGCAACTAGTCAATTACCCTTTAAGTATTGCTGTTCTATGACAGATTATTTTAGTCAGGGTTTTCTAAAGAAACAGAAGCAATTTTCTCTGTGTGTGTGCATGCATGTGTGTGTATACACAGAGACAGAAAGAGAGAAAAAGAGAATTATTTTAAGGAACTGATTCATATGATTGTAGGAGGATGGCAAGTCCAAAATCTGTAGGTCAGGCAATTGGAAAAGTGAAGAGTGGAGAAGTTCTGGCAAAATGTCCATTTATAGCCTGGAGGTAGAATAAACCCTAGGGAAACTCTTTTCTTGTTCTTTAGGCTGTCAACTGATTGAATGAGGCCCACCCACTTTATAGAGGGTAATCTACTTAAGACCAATTGATTTAATCCCACATAAAAGACATCATGTTTGATGAAGTAGAGGACCAAGGAAAATAAGGGAAACTCTCAAAGAGATAGATTGACACAATAGCAGCAACAATGGACTCAAACATACCAACGGATCATGAAGATAGCGCAGGACTGGGCAACATTTAGGTTTGTTGTACATCAGGTTGCCATGAGTCGGAGCCAACCCCAGGGCAACTAATAAGAACTACTTCATAAAAGCATCTAGACTACTGTTTGACAAACAATTGGACACATAGCCTAGCCAAGTTGACACATAAAATTAACCATCACACGGATCCAGTTGTGGTTTTCTGTATCTTCCTGGATCTCCAATTTTGGGGGTGGACATGTGATCTCAGTTATCTTATGGATCTAAGAAGAGTTGTTGAATTTTAGTTTTACAGCTTTTTCCCTATTGTGAGAACAGGAGTAATGACTTCCAATCTCTTTACATTTCAGGCAGGAAGTTCCATTTCTTTCTTTTTATTTCTAATAATTATAAGTGACATTTATAGAGTGCTTTGTGCCAGTTGGTTTGTCTGTATTATTTCTTTTAATCCTCACTGTAACTTTATGATGAAGTGTTGCATTCTTATGGTAACAATCAGAATAGGAAACTAAGGCACTGAGGGTTTAAGTGACTTGCCTAAGGTTATTTAACCAGTAAATGATCAAGTTGAGATTCCGTCTTAAGCTCATGGCATCTTCTTTGAACACTTTTAAATTTAAACTGTAAAAAACATTATGCAAGTTTTTAAAACAAATAATGTAGTACCATTTTCACCACAGCAGGCAATTCCATTTTAAGTAGAAGATAAAGAGATACAGTTCTTTCCTTAAAATTGCATTTTAATTTACTTCTGCTTCCATGTCTTGGTTTACAAATAATTTAAGGAAATATTGTTCTAAGGCTGGAACCTGTAGAGATAAGGCATCCATGCCAGCATGTAATGAGCCCAGACTGCAGACCACGCAGAAAAAGCTGGAGAGATGAGAAGATTCCTTACACCCCTGTTGATTGGAAATATTCAAAATAAATATGAATGCTAAGAGGAAGCACTGAGGATGGTTCAAGGATTAATTTATAGACCTCTTTGCCATTTTGTTAAAATCTAGTTAATAAGAGCAGCTCTAAACATTACAGCTGTTTGGAAAGTAAGAATTGGCCTTTCTTATGAAAAACAAACAAAAAAACAGTTGTCATGCTGTTGACTCTGACTCATGGTGACCACGTGTATCAGAGTAGAATTGTATTCCACTGAGTTTTCAACCGCTGACTTTTCAGTATATCAGCAGGCGTTTCTTCTGAAACATCTCTGTGTGGACTCAAACACCCAATCTTTATGGTTAGCAGCTGAATGTGTTAGCAGCTGAGACCATTTGCATCAACCAGGAAATCCCTTTCTTATGAAACTCATACATAACAGAGCTCCTAAACTTGCCTGGGTTCTTATTAAGAAGTCAGAATGCTTCAACAATAATTTAAAGACAGCATAGTTTCTGGTGAAATTTCACATAAGGTGAAATGGGTGAGAAATATCCCTAAGCCCTTTCTTTGCTGTGAATGAATGATCTGGGATTTGGCCATCCTGCTACTACCTCATTGGGCTTGGAGGGCCTGTGGACTTGGTGGCCCAGGTGCGCAGAATCTAGGAAGTTGGAAGGTTTTGTTTCTTGATTATTATCATAAAAAATTCAACTATATCTTGGAACAAGATGTTCATCATGCTTCTATCAGATATGAAGTACTGGACAGAACAAGTTCTTTATGGAATTTTTTATGTCTTTAATAATAGTTTCAAAAATAGAGGAGTGGTAGTACTGCAGGCAGGTAGAAATGGCTTCGTTTAGCTGTCTTGTAACATTTGCAAGGTCTATTATATTTGATTCATTCTTATCAATTGATGGACATGCCCCCACCATCTTTTATGCCTCTGGCCCCCACATTTATGAATTGGTTTTATAGCTTCCTGATTTTCAGTTTCATAGAAAAACCTGTGTTTTTCTGTCACATAGCCAACAGCACAGCTGTGACAGCAGATGAGCAATTCTCTGAGAGCAATCAGCCAAGCTGGCTACCTCAGAGACTCCAAGGAGGACCTCAGGAAAGGCTGTTCACCTCTTTACACTTTCAGGCAGATGCAAAGCATCTCTCTCTGCAGCCAACAAGAAAGAATCACGTAAAATGTGTTAGTCCCCCACGTTAGCTTTGGAATATCTATTGTTTTTGTGATGTGTCCTTAGGTATTTTCTAGATATATATGTTTTGTCTTTCCAATCTTATTGAAGACTTGCTAGGAGCAAAGATTTTATCTTCTATTTTCCTTATATCATTTGACTCCTGTCCCCCACCCCTACCCCTCAAATATTGCTGCTATAATGTTGTTGACTAAATAACTTAAACTATTTTTTTCCTTAGGTTATAAAGACCCAAGATCTATCTTACAACAAATTTTATAACCAGTTTCCAACTATTACTATTTTAAAATGTTATTTAACATTCCAGTTGTATTAGAAATATACATCTATGTGTATATATATATTATATAATATGAATATATTAGGTTATCATTCTTAAATGATTAGCCTAATGATGTTCACACTGTGTATTAGCTATTCTTAATATTTAAAACTATAGTTTAGGGAATTTTTGCTGGAACATTTTCATAATTTTTCTTTTTTTACATTTTAGGTGTACAAGAATTTCCAGAAAACATAAAGTGCTGTAAGTGTTTAACAATAATTGAAGCCAGTGTCAATCCCATTTCTAAGTAAGTATTAGTGATTAAATTTTATTTAGTCTTATGTTTCTATTGGATAATATAATAATGTACCAAGATAGAAAAAATTTGCATAACAAATGAATTTTAAATGTTACATTTAAAATTCAACTTAGCAGAATGACAGGAAAGATACTTCTTGAAAGAAGTATCTTGAAAGATTACTTCAAACCACAGCAGTTGAACAAAAGATGATTAAAAGCATTGCTGAGTATCAACGAAGGCTCAATTGGCACAAGATGGAATTACTTTGAAGCAAACTATGTCATCATTTTTCAATGACTCTTAGGCAACATTCCATGGAAGAAAGCAGGAACTAAAAAAACAGTTATAAGTTGTAGCCACAGTGGGAAGTTAGCAACAAGGACCTGGTAGAAGTTCAAGGGAGTGCAAGGGCTTAAGACGCTGACCATGTAGTTCGAGTTGGAAAAGGAATTTGGTATAACCAGAAATAGAGAGTATTTGTGTACTGGAGATTACAGGAGGAACAAAGAAATAACCCTATGAAGACAGTAAAATGGAAGACTTGGACAATAATGATCCTGTGATCAGAAAAAAGGGTATTTGTGGTTGAAAGTCTGTTGATAGAGAAATGCCATGGGAAAATGAAACCTAGCATGCAACCATGTTGATGAATTGCAGGTACGATATAGTGACAGAAGTCTTGGAGTCAAGTAGGTCAAGAACCCATACAGTGAATGGATTGGATGATCATGAGCCTGAATGTGAATGTGTCTAACAGTAGAAGTGGGAATAAAATCTAGAAAGGCTATTGACAGTTGAAGTAGTATTCGGATGAGGTTGAAACAAATCAGTGGTACTGGGATGCAGATAATTGGTTTCTAAGTAAGATTGGCACATTAATTATACAAAACTGACCCTAGGATTTGAGAAAACCCTTCAGTCCTTTGTCCACATGGTGTTGATAAGACTGAAAGAAACTGAAACCCACTAGAAAGGCATTTAGTGAGTGGAGTGTTTTCAGAAGACAAAAGGAAGTGTGTCAAAGGGAAGCAGGAAAGAAATTTTCTCTAATAAAAATGAGAAGAGGAAGTAGTCAGGGTGATTACTCTGTGGATAGTGGAAAGAGGCTGTAGATGACACCAAAAAATGGAATACAATGTAAAAGAATGGGGTAGAAGTTTAGATGGAGATCCTTGTGATGAACATTTTGGAAAATTATTTGAGTCCTTTAGTAGATGGAGTGGAACATCAAGCAATAAAATGTTTGAAAGCTACAACTTTTCTACCTCAAAGGTATCATGTGGAGAGGAAAAAAAGACAAAACCCTGAGAAGCTTTTACGAAAACTCTTAGGCCATAATGCCATTTCCTCAACAAATAGTGAAAGAAACTCAAGAATTCAAAATACTAGCTTCAGGAATTTCTATCTGCAAAAACGTAATAATGTAGATCTACGCCATAAGGTTGCTGTGAAGGTTAAAATGAAATCATGTATCTAAAAGCCTGGGGCATGGTAGGGTCTCAATAAATGTTGGTCCTTGCTTTTCTCTTTGAATAATTGTTATTTTCAATTTTATTGTGATAATTTTCACCAACATTTGGCTATGGCATTCAGGTTCTACTATAAAGTTCACATCTAAAACTAAAACTATAATGATAGCACCAGAAGTATAACTTTTATATTTGAGGGTTTTCATGACTTAATACTTCATAGATTCCTTAGGCCATCTAATAATTCTTTCAAGGAAATTTATTTGGTTAGAATTGGAGAATTACAAACAAGAACAATTTATCATCTACCCAAGATGGTATGAGTCAAGTCAAAACGTGGTTATCGGCTTGACGTGAGAGGTTAAACCCATTGCCATCGAGTTGATCCCAACTCATAGCGACCACATAGCAACCTACCATGCCTCAGGCTTTTGGAGAAATTATTTCATTTTAACCTTCACAACAACCTTTTGATGTAGATCAGTATTATTACCTTTTTACCGATAGAAACTCCTGAAGCCAGTATTTTGAACCCTTGAATTTCTTTCACTATATTTAAAACATTCTGAAGAAGCATATTTATTTTGGTTTAAATGAAAAGATACACTTTAAAAATGTGACACATTCATAAAGCTCAACTATAAAGAAATTGCTAATAAATTATGTTACATCTACTGGATGGATATGAAGGTTATATATAGGGTGACCATATGTCTTTGTTTACCTAAGCCATCCCAGTTTACGTCTCGATGTGGCATAGCTAATAACAGCTCACCTTTCACTCTCAAAAGTGTCCTAGTTTGAATGACAGATTATGTAGTCACTTCAGTTTTACATTAAAATTGCAAGATTATTGTAAAGTGAGAAATCATGATACAAGAAATAATGTTAAAACAGTTAATAGGAAATTAGATTATAAAGAAATAAAATATGGTATGGTAATCATGGTTGGTGTTAAGGAGGTAGAAAATTATGAGCAGTATTTTTTCTTTTCTCTTTATTTTTTAAACCAAAACCAAAACACTCATTGCTGTGGAGTCGATTCTGATTCATAGCAACTTTGTAGGACAGAGTATAACTGCCCCATAGAATCCAAGGAGAAGCTGGTGTATTCTGACTGCCGACCTTTTGGTTAGCAGCTGAGCTCTTAACCACTGTGTCACCAAGGCTCCAGTTTATTTTCTAAATGTGTTGTAATATTATGTTAATATTATAATTTTAAGATATATAAATGAAGGTATTTAGATGTAAAACACATTTCCAGTTAAATTAGGCTCTTTTATATTGACTTCTTAATTGTAACTTATAAAACCTGTAATTTTATATGGTTTAACTCTTCTACTAGATATCAGGTGCCTGCAACATATTTTCATTTAACTTCCAAAGTAAATGAAGTTAAAAAGAAAAAAACAAACCAAACCTATTGCCGTAGGGTCGATTCCAACAGGAGTGTCTGCAGCCCATCTTAATTTATCTTTTCCAACAATGACCCTTAACAATAATGAAATTATTTAAAATAATATTCTAGTTAATACTGAGAGATCAGAGTAAAAGGAATACTAAGGAAACGTAGTATAATTTCTCCGTAGTCCTTACCATGTGACAGATAATCATTTAATCACTAGAGCAACTCCAAGAAGTGGATATAAGTGTTTCCACTTTATAAATAAGGAAACTGAGTCTTGCAGAAGTTGAATAATTTGCTAAAGAAAAAAGGACTGTGGAAGATTCAAATCCAGGTCTTCTGACATCAATAGCCACTTGCTTAACTACTTCATTATATGAATATCTGGTCTATGA
The DNA here is from genome assembly GCF_030014295.1 of Loxodonta africana. Lineage (NCBI taxonomy): Eukaryota > Metazoa > Chordata > Mammalia > Proboscidea > Elephantidae > Loxodonta > Loxodonta africana. The sequence goes on from NC_087344.1 coordinate 111,119,518, forward strand.
TTACCTTTTCTCTGATGTATTTTGGGTATGTAAGTTTTTTTTTTAATAATTTTTATTGTGCTTTAAGTGAAAGTTTACAAATCAAGTCGGTCTCTCACATATAAACTTATATACCCCTTATTACATACTCCCATTTACTCTCCCCCAATGAGTCAGCCTGCTCCCTCCTTCCAGTCTGTCCTTTCGTGACCATTTTGCCAGTTTTTAACCCCCTCTACCCTCCCATCTCCCCTCCAGACAGGAGATGCCAACTTAGTCTCAAGTGTCCACCTGATGCAAGTAGCTCACTCCTCATCAGCATCTCTCTCCAACCCATTGTCCAGTCCAATCCATGTCTGACGAGCTGGCTTCGGGAATGGTTCCTGTCCTAGGTCAACAGAAGGTTTGGGTACCCTGACCGCTGGGGTCCTTCTAGTCTCGGTCAGACCATTAAGCCTGGTCTTTCTATGAGAATTTGGGGTCTGCATCCCACTGTACCCCTGCTCCCTCAGGGATTCTCTGTTGTGTTCTCTGTCAGGATATGTAAGTTTTAATATAAGCAATGAATACAATGAGAGTATATTTAACATAGTAAGAATTATTTAACAATACATAAAGCATATTTTCTTTGAAATTTTTAATACATCTGTCGAATATAGAAAATCACTAGTTATTGTAGGGTAGCAAAATCATTTCATTAATGAAAGCTCCTTTACTTAATGTAAAATATTGGATTTCATAGAATAGTTTGGAGGAGGAGAAAGGCAGCCTATGATTGTTGTCTTCACCAAGTCGATTTCACTTGCTAGTGATTATCTTCTTCCTCAAGCTGGCGGGGGCTTATACATTCTTCTGGAAATGGTGATGTAGACAAGTGAAACTCTCATCCCTACTAAAAAGCTATACAATTATGCTATAACATTAATAAGAATTTTAAATATATTCTTTAGCAGACTTACTGACTATATATATTTTTCAAATAAAATCTAATCCATTTTTTACTGTGTTTTATTTTCAAAGCACGGTATTGCTAGATCATTTTAGAAAATTTTTAAAAAGCAAGAAGTCCTGTCCTCTGTCCTCAAAGAATTTGTAATTTATCCTGGGAGTAAAAAAATAGTCAAGATTTGTATAAAGTAGAATTGGCATGGGCATTCTACTGTATCTGTGTGCAGAGTCCTATGGGGGACAAGAGGATGAAGACTTTAATTTAGAATCTAAGCATAGAGAAACCATTCAATAAATTCATGTTGAAGTAAATTGAAATAAAAAATACAGATGCTATTAAATAAGACATACTATATAAATATACGCTCAAGTTTGCAATTTTTAAAATGAAAGTTCAATATAAAATGCCAACACATCTTTTTGTATAACCAGGCTAGAAAATTATTATCTCATTTTGTATTCTGGTTTTTCATATAACTTATTTTTGGCAGTTCAGTTTTGCAATTGGAATGTGCAGAATGTGACCAATTCTTAAACCCTTAAAGAAATACTCAATATAATACACCAGATTCTCCCACAGTATGAGCTTTGCCAGAGAAGCATCAATAAAAAAATAGATCTTTGATCAGAGAATAGTACAATGTGATACAATAATACATATGTATGGAGAAAAGAGGACTGAGGGAAGCCAGAGAGTTCAAACTGTCCTATAACTACAAAATTAATGTACTTTAAAGCCTTTCACTTATTAATAGTGACAATTTTAAAGTCAATTATCAGATCAATGGTTTTAATATTCTTCTAATTTTACACGTCATATTAATCTTTTGGAAAGTTTTAAATGATTCCTTCTTTTGACAGACCAAACAAGACATTAAAATAAGGTAGTGGTTAAATTGGAAACACTGGTGGCGTAGTGGTTAAGAGCTACAGATGTTAACCCGAAGGGTCGGCAGTTCAAATCCACCAGGCGCTCCTTGAAAACTCTACGGGGCAGTTCTACTCTGTCCTATAAAACTCTACGGGGCAGTTCTACTCTGTCCTATAGGGTCGCTATGAGTTGGAATCGACTCAACAGCACTGGGTTTGGTTTTTTTTTTTTTTTGGTTAGTGGTTTAATTTGGATTAAAATCTATTTAACACCTATGCCAGTATAAAAACTATAGTACTATCAGAATATGGAAACCCTGGTGGAGTAGTGGTTAAGAGTTTGGCTGCTAACCAAAAGGTCAGCAGTTCAAATCCACCAGGCCCTCTTTGGAAATCCTTGGGGCAGTCCTACTGTCCTATAGTGTTGCTATGAGTCAGAATCAACTCCGCCGCAATGAGTTTATTTATTTATTTTTATCGGCATGTTAACTCTAATGTATTACGACAAAGATAAACACAGAGAACAACAATAATGTATCATAGATTTTTCTTTCTTAATCCTATGGAGAAAAGTTCATGTCTTTGGGTCTAGCATTCAGGTCCCTCTAATCACCTACATGATATGGATGAATTTCTCAAATGTAATGCTGATTTTTTTAAATCTCAGGAAAACGTACACTTAATGATTTGGTTTATATAATGTTCAAAAATGCAAAATGACACAACATGGTTTTTTGTTCGTTTGTTTAGGAATTAGACCATGTTTGGTAAAATTCTTTACAAAACAGAATAATAAACATCATTCAGGAATTAGTGAGACAAATAATAGGAGAATGCTGTCAGGAAGGGGCACCCGGGGGTTTCAAAGTGCTGGTTCTATTGCTTGAGATCTTTAGGGGGTACACATAGATTCTTTTACATGTACAAAACATTTTGTAACAAGAAAGTGAGCAGAGGAAGAGAAACCATGGAATGCAATTCATATATAATGTCCTGGAGGAGGAGAAGCAGGCAAAAGTAGCCTACTGGAAGCCAAGAAGGAGCAAACAGTCAATGATGGCAACTGTTGCTAGGCACTGTGGGATACAAAATAAAATGAAGCTAATGCAGTTGAGACTTAAGAGGTCACTGGAGTCTTTGGTGAGAGAAGTTTTAGTAATACAGTTGGGGTAGATGCCCAAAAGCAGTGGATTGAGGAGTGGTAAAAGGCAGTGAGTATAGGCGGCTCTTTGATTTCGGCAATAAATGCAAGCAGGGAGATAGGTTATAACTTGAGGGGAAAGAAAATCTGAAGGCTATTTAGAAGTATCTTATAGAATAACATTGTCTGGACTAAACCATAGAGAAAGGTATTTTAAAAAGTTTAAATAAAACTGTAATCATAGGGGAAATATTCAGTATACTTTTAAGAAAAAATTTCCTGGAAAATCAATGAGTTAAATCTTTCTGATAAAAAAAGGTTTAAATACTTTAAATAATTATTTTTATCTAATTTGTAAAAATTTCCACAAATGATTTTTTTTCATCAAAATTTTAATGCTTCTTTATAGCCTTCGGATTCAGTATCATTATTGTATCAATGTTCTTGTTAGTTTTAATAAGCATGAATTGGACCAATTTGAATCAATCATAATGTGCATATATGTTGAGGCTGCATTAAAGAAATTATCAGTTAATGGGACAAAATACTTCCCTTTACAAATTGGACAGCTTTAGTTAACAATGCAACAAGTTGTAGGTAAATTTTAATGGTTAAGTGAAATAGTAGGTAGATATTCTTGCCTGACTATGTACATGAATATTCTATTGAGAAAGAATGTTAGTTTTAGAATTACAAAACATAGCATACAGCTTGAAATTTCCATAAAACGTGCCTCCACTGGCGTGTAGAGGGTTAGGGCAGTGGTAAGAAATGATGCCGCCGACTCTAGCAGTGACATAAATCCCAGCCCCTGAGAGCAGCGTGGAGGTGGGTGAATGCCATTTATTATAATAACAGGCAAAATTTTCAAGCTGTAACAACATGCTCAATAAATTCTCCCATTACTGTGATACCAAAGGAGAGTTGAAAAATGTTTTGCACTTCTATTTTTTCTCTTTAGAGATTTATATTTTTGTTGTTTCCATAGCAACATGAACACAGTGACTAAATCTTTAATTCCTTTCCAGACTCCCTGATGGCTTCACGCAGCTTCTAAACCTGACCCAGCTCTACCTGAATGACGCCTTTCTGGAATTTCTTCCAGCTAATTTTGGAAGGTAAGAACAACAAATTTAAATGATGCAATTTTATTTCATTGTAGGTAAGTACCAGTGCCATTTAGTAAGACTTTAAAAGTGGGAGTTGTGGTGAAAGATATCCCATTATTGTTCAGTAAGTGGGGCTGGGTTAATTAATGAAATTTTTTGCAAAAAATAGGGTAAACATATCTTTATATCACACTAATAAAAAAATTCTAGATTAATTAAAAAGTTAAATATAAAACAGTAAAATCAAAAAATGATTTCACCTCACTAAGAGTCAAGTATTTTTTATATGGGTTAAAAAGTTAAATATAAAACAATAACACCATTAAAGAGATGTGTGGAAAAAATATGGATGGATATTTAAGGCTGTGGAATAGGAAAGATCTTAATAAGCATATATGCAAAGGAAAATATAAATGGATAGATTTGACTACATAAAGACTCAACAAGAATCAAAAACAAAAAATTAAAATAAAATAATAAACTAGGAAATATTTCCAATATTTATGAAAGACAAATTGTTAATATACTTAACATATAAAGAATTCTTAATAATGAATGTGAAGACAAAGATCTCAGAAAAAAATGGATAAACGACACAAGCAAGTGATTCATGATAAAAACGTACAGATGGCCAATGAACACACGAAATAAGTTTATACTCACACACACACAAAAAAAATACAAATTAAAGCCACAATAAAAGGTTTTTGCCTGCTAGCATGTTGGCAAAAACTGGTCAGAGTTTACGAAGCGAGATAAAATCATCTCACCCACCGCTACCAGGATTGCAGAATGTTATGACCGTTGTCTTAGTCATCTAGTGCTGCTATAACAGAAATACCACAAGTGGATGGCTTTAACAAAGCGAAGTTTATTCTCTCACAGTCCAGTAGGCTAAAAGTCTGAATTCAGGATGCTAGCTCCAGGGGAAGGCTTTTGCTCTCTGTCCTTGTCATCAGCCTTCCCTTGGTCTGGGAGCATCTCAGCACAGGAACCTCAGGTCCAAAGGACACGCTCTGCTCCCGGCACTGCTTTCTTGGTGGTATGAGTTCCCCTGTCTCTCTGCTTGCATCTCTCTTTTATATCTCAAAGAGATTAGTTTAAGATGCTATCTAAAATTGTAGATCTCATCAATATAACTGCCACTAATCCATCTCATTTCATCGTACTGATAGGATTTACAACACATAGGGAAATCACAGAAGATGGTGGACAATCACACAATACTGGGACTTATGGCCAGCCCAGCCAAGTTGACATATTTTGGCGGGGACACAATTCAATCCATGACAACTGTCATGCCTTAAAAATATTTACAGCCACTGCCTATATAATTCATTTCTAGAAATGTATCACACTGTCATCAGATATGACTCTCGGATTGATGGACATTATTTACAATATGAAAAAGTGGAAGCATATATCCAAGAGACTGGTTAAATATATAATGGTATATCCATATGACAAAACTATGTAGCATTTTATAGCCTGGATTTAGAGAGAAGTTTTTTAAAAATGTCTGAAACATTATATTCAAAAGGATATTACAACAAAATAAATAAATTATGGATCAATATTAATGTGAATATACATGAGATAAAAAACTGGTTCCCTTGGAAGTAGAATACTAATTTTTTTTGTCTTCATATTTTTCAGTATATTCTATCCGTCCTTCGATTCACTGTATGTTTTTAATAAAATATATATCTTAAAAATTAAGGCATTTTAAGTACATTGTTTACAGCATTTTTCTAAATGATTATCTTTAAAATTATTCAAATAGAGTGAGTGTTAATTAACACCATCCTGTTGACAGAAGCTAGTAAATGATATTAAACTCAATGAAATAATAGCACCGCTTACCACATAGCAGCTTTCATTACGTACTGAGAGCACACAAGCAACACTGACCAAACTCCCTTACTTTTTACATGACCTCACAGCACCTATGAACGCAAGAGACGTAGGCGGTTTTTTTTTTTAATTCACAAGTCTTCAAAAGAACTCCAGCCTGACTTCTAAATGAACTGGCATTTCACCAGTCATTTATATAAACTAACGTAGTCCTTCTGATACTGACCACAAAACTACAAGTATTCCTTTGATTTATCGAATCAGAAAATATTTAATTATTACCCTAAGTTATACTTTTTTTGGCTTGAATTTTTGCCCATTATCTTTTAGTAGTCCTAAAGTGAAAAAATAGATTTGGGCAAACAGAAAACATACTAAAACAAAAACTGCTTGGAATTAGGAATTAGAATTCTGTTTTATGTAAATAGTCTGCCAAAATATATTCTATTATTATTTTAATCTCAAAAGTTTTTTTTTTTTAAACCTTCGGTTAGGTAGTTTAACAAAAGGACTTTAAAAGTCTCTTCAAAACCTGAGATTTTATGCTCCTAAAAGCCCCCCAAAATAAGTCACAAAATATCATCATTACTAGGACAAGTATTGAGAAGATTTAAGACATAAAAACATTTAAGAAATCTCTTTTACTAGTAATACACCCATGCACTGAAGAAATGAATCACTTTATCTCCCATAGAGGTTAAAATTAAGTTGGAGATTTGATAGGAAGCAAAACAAAAGGGAAAGAAACCTAGACAGATGAATGCCTAAAAACACAGTAAATATAAGAGATTGTAGATGAGATAGTACAAATAGTAAAATATTCCCAAACATTAAGAATTTGGAGAATCAAATTAATATTTGTTTTAAAATAGCCTCAACTAGTCACGTTGGATTGCCATAAGTTGGAATCCACTTGACAGCAACTAACAAGAAGTACATTTTAAAGTTCAGTAGGTGGCAGAAAAGGTTAAATGCTCCACAACTAGCTGAAAAGTTGATGGTTCAGAAAACAGAGGCACCTCGGAAGACAGGTCTGGCAATCTGCTTCCAAAAGGTCACAGCCTTGAAAACCCTATGGAGCAGTTCTACTCTGCACACACAGGATTGTGGTGAGTCAGAATCAGCTGTACAGCAATGACAACAATAGCAACATAATGAATTACAACAGTGAGTCCCAGACTGCAAAACTTAACAAGTAATTAAATATGAAATGCATTCCTAATCACAAATGTTACCCAAGCAACAGAAACTGAACGCCTCTCATCCTCTTCGTGTGATTTTCCTAGCCCCAGCGATGTCACAGGAAGGATGTTCAGTTTCTGTCGCTTGGGTAACATTTGTGATTAGGACTGCATTTCGTATTTAATTACTTGTTAAGTTTTGCAGTCTCGGACACACTATTGTAATTCATTATGTTGTTGTTAGTTGCTATAGAGTTGATTCTGACTCGTGGCAATCCCATGCGTGCAGAGTAGATTTTTAAAAGCACACCCATTTCACAAGTGTGATATGCAACTTAGAGTCAATTAAATATGATGTATTATAGACTTCTCTTATTTTATAGTTAATAATAATAAAAACCTGTTGTTTTCTAGTTTATTTCAACTCATAGCAACTCTATAAGGACAGAGTAGAACTGCCCCATAGGGTTTCCAAGGAGCTGCTGGTGAATTCCAACTGCCAACCATTTGGTTAGCAGCCAAACACTTAGAAACTGTGCCACCAGCGCTCCGATTAATAATAATAATATCTAATATTTACTATAATTTATGATGTCAGACATTATGCTTTACATGTGTTACATCACTTAATATTCAAAACCCTATAAATTTGGCACTGTTGTCATACACTTGTTGTAGAAAATAAAACTGAAGTTAGGAAGAGTTAATTAATTTGCCCCGTATCACAAAGATAGAATGCAAAAGAGCCTGGATGTAACCCAGATCTGTCTGACTTCAAATCCCAAACTACTAGGCTATACTATTTGCTTTACAAGTTTGTTTACACTTTCTTGAGGGAAAGTATTGCCATGTTCCACTGAACACAGCACATGGTATTTAATAAATGTTCAATGAATATCTACTGAATGCATGAAATGAAACAACAATGAAAATATTTTTATAAATATATAAAATTTAGAAGACTTGGAATCAATGACACTCTTTGAAAGATCTTAATCATTTTTAGGGAACTGATATTTTGTCATTGTCCAGTGTTGATGCAACCCTACCCATACTCATGCCATCAGTGGATTCCAACTCATAGCTACAATAGGACAGAGTAGAACTGCCCCCATAGGATTTCCAGTGTTGTAAATCTTTACAGGAGCAGATTGCCACATTTTTCTGCTGCGAAGCAGCTGGGGGGTTCGAACCACAGACCTTTTGGTTAGCAGCTGAGAGTTTAACCACAGTACCACCAGGGCTCCTTCAATGCAATCCTACTCATAATCAACCTGTATGTTTCTTTAAAGCCTGTAACCGTAGTATGTAGTTGTTTGGGCAGAGGCATTTGATTACTGATTATGATAATTCATAATTCATTCTGCAGACTTGTCAAATTGCGGATCTTGGAGTTAAGAGAAAATCACTTGAAAACTCTACCAAAGTAAGTGGCTGTGTATTTTCTAAATTTTGAATTGTGATTTTTCACTAGTAGGAGTAGGTATTTTTATTTTGGCTATGCTTTGCATTTTGATTGAGGTAACTTTTTCTACTAGTTTTTCTTAGAGGCTGAAAAGTATGGTATACTAAAAGACGTGCGTATTAAATAAGAATGTATCTTTATAAAACTGTAGCATTACAAGTAACATGGGGAAGAGTTCACTTGAATTTCTTCTCATGACTGAAGATGTACACCCAGAAATTATTTCTTTGAAACATATGAAATTTCCGTTTGTATTGTTCAAAAAGGCAGGCAATTTCAAATCATTCAACCTAATAGGATGCTTATCCTTCAAGGTAATTTATAGACTGTAATATTTTTCAGTTTTTAAACAAACAAAGTCCAAATTTCTCAGAAAAAAATACTAAAAATTATTTAGAGATTCTAAAATGGTGTGGCAAAAAGTTTTATTTCTACCTTCCTTGAAGTCGCCCCCTTTTACTGGTCTATTTAAAATTTGGTTTCTATAAAAACTCCAGATATGTTTTAAATAAAAACTAATTTGCAAAATTTTATCCAATGTTAATTTAATAAAATTCTTGTTTCATTCTGCCTTGCCTTATTCATGGGTAATAATAAAATTTTGTGTTACACAGAAATAATTATATTATTGAAAGTCAAGAATTATTTAAGATGTGTGGAAGTTTTTTACTCAAATCAATATAGCTTGTATATAAATTATAATTAAAATATTGAAAGCACTATGTTGCTATTATTATTCTCCATCAGTATTGCATAAAAATATCAACTACAGTAAATAATTTTTCAAATATATCTGCCAAACTTAGAGATCTTTCTTCTGCTGAACCTAAACTAAATTTTACTTTTAAAATTCTTTTCCTAAGCAAGCAACTGAATTTTTCTTTTTACCAATGTCTCAGTAAAATGCCTTCAAGTACGTTTTATGTATGACTTTATATATGAAAATTTTGTCAATGCAATATGAAATTTTCAATAATGGTATGAATTATACCTAAATATATGCATAAGAGAGAAAACATTCACTCACTCCTCCGTAAATGAAAGGCAAGGAGACAGGAGAGGAGGAAATGTCCCCATATGTATGTACTCTGCACTTTTGAGTAATGCCTTTCTCTAAGTCAAAGCATTATACATGGAACTAATTGAAGAGACCTTGCTTGGGCTGGAGGCATAAACAGATATGGGAACAAGGTTGAGAGTGTTACTTGTCCAAGTATTAATCTCCTGCAGATGCTGCTAGTACGCTAGTACCACCAGTTCCATCCCCAATGCTTTGTTTGCCACTTTGAAAGTAAGGTGGAAACATAGCATGAGTAGAAGCTAAACCATGGTGAAAGAACAGTTGTCCCCTTCATCTAAATTTACGTTCAGGTCAAGAAAGCATATTGAATGTGTGGAGAATTATTTCCCCTCTGCTCTCAAATATGGTTCTGATGTCAAATATAAAGTTGAAGCTGGCATAGATTTATACTAGGAACTTTATATAGAGATAGCTGCGTGAATATTTCAGTCACGAGTCACAATGCTCGTAATTGGTGTACGGTTTTGAGACTGTGGCATAGTATTAGATAGAATTAAATAAATAGAATAATATGTGCAGACCATGTTTGACATCAAAAAACATTGTAAAGGTATACAGAAATGACTTAGTAGACTGTTATGCATGTATAACTTGAATATCTGTTATAGCTTTTGTATTTTAAGAAATATTTTCAAAGTTATTTTCAATATAATATGTTCATTTTACAACTTACAGACAAGTTCTAAAGAACTAAGGACAGGCATAAAATATGAAGAACTGTGTTTAGATTTTGGTGTCTCTAGAATGGGAATTGCAGAAGGAACTTCTGTCTTGAATAAAGATAAGTGTGTTTTTATGAGGTCAATCTCTTAATACATAGTACATCAGGATCACCAATCAAGACCTGCAACTTAGGGTTATGTGAAAGCTTTTGACTTTCCTTCCCCCCCCACCAGTAAAAATCAAGGAAAAAATGTAGTTTTAAGAAAAACAATTTTAGTTTCATAATAACGTACTCCAAGGAGAGATAGCTCGTGATTTCCTCAGGGACACAGAGAGGATGCTGGGTCTTTAGTAGATCATCGGTGATCTTTTCCTCTTCTGTCTTAAAGTCTATATGCTTAGTGGTCAGTACAAAATGTAAAAAATGCATTGGAATTATGGCAGAACATACATTAAAATGTATATCCTTTAAGTAGATGATTTGTGCAGATTTTAGATCAATTTTTAAGTTACTAAAAAAAATTTTTTTTAAGTTACTACATAAAAGTTATTATTATAAATTTTCATACACTGTTTCTTTGTAATAATCCTTCTTGATATATCAAAGAGCAAGAAAATTAAATTCCTCAGAAAAACATTTGTTTAAAAATCGCTGAAACAGTCAGGTCTTGGTTGTTTGTAATAATTGAAGATGTTGAGCATCTGAAAAACTAGAAAACCAAAAAGAAAAACCTTTAGATTCCATGATACAATTTTTCTCATAGCAGAATTATTCTCTTAACTGTGTTTTTTTAGGAATAGTCAGAAAACGTGGAATGGTAGACAGCCCTCAGATGAATGCTGGGTGACAAGGAGAACAGTCTTATTCATTTATTTACTTTTTGTGTGTGTGTGTAAGAGTTTCTGAGGGTCAGGAATCCAGCAGCGATTTAGCTGAGTAGGTCTGTCTCAGGGTGTCTCGTGAGTCAAGCTGTCGGCTAGGCTGCAATCATATCAAGGTTTGACTTGGCTGGGAAATTGGCTTCCAATTTCATTTAGGTGGTAGTTGGCAGTTCTCAGTTTCTCACTGGTTATGGGCTGGAAGCTTTGGTTCCTTGCCACGTGGGCTTCTCCATCTGGCTACTCACAACTTGGCAGCTTGCCTCCCCCAGAGCAAGTGATCTGAGAGAAAGAGCAAGAGTGCCCAAGACAAAAGCCAAACATTTTATAATGTAATCTTGGAAGTGCCACGCCGTCTCTTCTGCCATATGCTACTGGTCACATAGACCAAACCTGGTACAATGTGGGAGGGGACTGCATAAGAGTGAATGCCAGGCGTGAAGGATCACGAGGAGGCCATCATAGGGTTCCCCACCACACCAGGTCTGGTCCTTAGCACTTCAGGTCTAGAAATTCAATTTCAACAGTGAACCAGAATAATGCCTCAGGTTTAAGAAGCTGACTCACACAAATAAAATTCACGGAAGACCTTATCTTGGTACAATTTTCCCATTTTTCCAGAACTCTTCAGCTATACTAGTCTTCCTCCTAAACATGGCAAGTTTGTTCCCACCTGTTTCATTATCATATAAAACTTTTTTGTACTCTCCTTAATAACAATCATTAAGGAATAATTTTAAGGAAAAATATCTGAATGTACAAATTGTATAAATATTCCAGATAATTTGAAAATACTAAACAAGACTTGCTTGAGAACTAATTGACGGTGTATTATTTGCATGATTTTATTCCTTAAACATAGTTGCCTTTAGTAAGTAATTTTCTCCCTAAAATAAAGGTTCAAAACCCTACGGTATTACCCCTCTGTGAATGTCTAAAGACCTGCACCAATGCACATATACTCACAGAAGGCATCGATACATTATATCTGGACATGGAGTCCCTGGGTAGTGCAAATATTTAACATGTTTGGCCACTAACAAAAAGTTTGGAAGTTCGAGACCACCCAGAGGCACCTTAGAAGAAAGGCCTGGTGATCAACTTCCTGAAAAAAAAAAAAATCAGCCATTGAAAACTCTGTGGAGTACAGTTCTCCTCTGACAGGCATGGGGTTACCATAAGTCAAAAACAACTCCATGGCAAGTGGTTTAGTTTTTACAGTGGAAACATAGGAAAGCGTTCTTATTTGTAAGAAATACACTGTATAGTATTGTAGATGATAGGGTAACAGGTTGGCAATTTACTCTTAATTGGTTCACAAAAAAAGTTATTTGAACATATTTATAAGTTAATGATTGTTTCAACATAAAAATTTATTTTAAAAAGCTATTTTCAAAGATGAATTCTTAAAAAATAAAAAACTCTATTAATAAGAAAAATTATCAGCTTCATTTCTGAACTACTTGTAGATTATCGAGAGGAGAGTTTGCATTGATGTGCCAAGATGCTTAAATATTTATTAAAAATCAGCATTTTAATAAAATATTAAATATTTATAAATATTAAATATTTATAAAAATCAGATTCTACGTATATAATATATGTATTAAGTATTTTCTCCTACCTTGAATGACAATTAATACTCTGTAATTATTTCTAAAACTTCTAAAATATTCATTTCTAAATAACATGTTTTTAATTTTCATGTAAGTTCATTTACTCTTTTTGAATATTATCATCATGGAACCCTGGTGGTGCAGTGGGTAAGAGCTATGGTGAGCTACGGCTGCTAACAAAAAATCCAAATCCACCAGCCGCTCCTTGGAAACCCTATGGGGCAGTTCCACTCTGTCCTATGAGCACCATGTGTCGGAGTCAACTGAACAGTAACGGGTTTGATTTTGGGTTTGATTATCATTGGTAGACTTATCTAAAATATAATGCACTTGTGTTTCTCTTCCTTTGGTGTCAGTGTTACTACCAGTTATCATTGTAAGTGTAATTTTTATCAATCAATAGGTATTCTCAGCTGGATAGGTGTCATTAAGCCATTTTCAATTCCCATTTCAGCATCCTTTTAATGAATTTATCTCATTTGGCATTATGACACTTTACTTGTTATTTCAGTAAACTACATCAATAGGTTCTTTAGTGTCATTATAGCAAAAAATCCCCATTGTCAAGAACAGCTTGCCGAGTAGCTGTATAGTGTTTCTATTTCTATTAACTGATTTTGTGGCTGTAGTACATAATTGAATATAATGTGTTTTTATAATCACGGTACTGTATGTTTTTACCAAAGTATACCAATTTACAAGGTGTGTTGTTTTTGCTGAACCCATGGTACCATACTCATTCTAGGTTATCTTTATCAAAAGTGATAATATGACAAGCTAGCTAACTAAGGGTACCCATATTAGCATATTAGTGCCCTCTGGTTTTAGAGAACTGTATTTATAATTAGGTATTTACTTTCTCTCATCCAGTGTTATATTTCTCAATTAAAAAAAAAAGTATGACAGTATATATTTTAAAGCATTCTATAAATTATTATGTATTGTAACAATGTAATTATTAGATTCCTTTTTAAAATACCAAATCTATACTTTCCAAAGATTCACAAAAGCAAAGACTGTGAACTCTCTGTCTTGGGAACTAATCGTATTTCTTTTTAACCTTCAATATTTTCAACATAACATTAAGATTGAGAATATTATTGGAAGTGTCAAGTCCAGTGAGAAACTAAGGAGAAGGAAGAAAGCCAAATAACACCGTGGTGATGCAAGTTTCTTTTCTCAGAGTACTTTCAGTCAACAACCACTCTGATCCCTGGTGATTAAGTTTACCAAAGAATGAAAACTGCCTGAAATAACAGTGAAGTTGAAAGCACTGTGGCTCCAGTTTCATAAGAGCTCACGACTTTGTCTCTCATGAAATAATTAGCCTGCACTTTTAGTCCTGTTTCACCTGAGAGGAGCCATAATGTACTGAAATGAGTGTGTACTTTGTGGTCAGACCAGCCTTACTTTGAATTCAGGCATTGCTGCTTATCTATGAGTTATTTAACTTCTTTGAGTCTCGGTTTCCGTATTTATAAAAAATGCTGCAGGTTCATTACCTCCTTTAAGCTGGAAAATATATTTTGGTTAATAGTTTCTCAAAACAAGCCTTGCTATCATTTAGAGCTAGGAAATTTTTTAAACAAAATGGTATACACTGGCACTTAGAAAATTTGGGAGTGTGTTAAAGAAGATCTGTAGGAGTTACATATTTTTTTTCATTTTGTCTCATAAAAATCTTTATCAGAAAGGGAATGATGTCTTTCACATTTTTTCTTAATGATAAAGTCTTAAAAATAATGTTTGGTGCCAATATAACCTTATTTTTTAAGCAGTAATGTAGTGAGAAATCCTATACAAATGATTATCTCTCATCTTTAATTAAGTATGTAAAAAGGGTCACTAAATATCTAGCTACTTATTTTTAAAGACTTTTTTATTTCAAAATGGATACCTTTTTTTGGTAAACATTGAACTTGGATAGTGAAGAATATGACAAAAATAAACCAAAACACTCAACAAGCAATCAGGAAAGGCATATATCCACCATTTGTAATGTCATATACTTTATGAATTGATTCGCTTCAGATTTTCAAGTTCAAACAATTTAATGTGGATGACTCTGTTTCCTTTTATGGTCTCTATATAAAAAAAAAAGTTATTTTTTTCTTTTTTTTTATATAAATATAGTATTTTTTCTAAAGGTATGTTCTGAAACATAATACCAGTATTGACCTTGGTCTCAGAGTCTTTGCTAGAACAATATACAAAGAACTTAGTGAACAGGTGAACTCCCATGGTCTCAGATATTACCTTTGTGTTGGTGAATTGCAACTATTCATTTCCAAACTGCACTTCTTACCTAAATTCCTATTCTTTATTCTAATAGCCAGATCTCAGATGAAAAGCTCACATGTCGTAACTGAAATCATCCTCTTCTCTGTCCTCTACCCACCACTTCCATAGCAAAACCAAACTAAATCAAACAAAATGAAATTCTGGGCTTCCTATTATCCACCTAATCATAGAAATTAGAAATTTCAATTTTCTTTTCTCTACTGTACCTCCAAATCCATTGGCCATCAATTTACACCACATTTAAGTACTATTTTCCGTTACCACTGTCATTGACCTAGTTGAGATCCTTAGTATTTGCCTTAGCCTCCAACAATTCCCCTCTTCTTCACTTCCTCTATTTGAATACATCCTCCATATTGTTGTCACAAGTTTCTTTCTAAAACACAACATAGCACATTTCAATTTAAAATCTTGAAATGACTGCTCACAGCTTACGGAAGACAAACATGTCAAGACTCTTCATAGTTTGGACTCAACCTTTCTAACTTCATTACCTCCCATGATTTTTCACCATCTAACAGAGTCTCTCTGCTACCAGAGACTTGACAGTTGGAAAACAAACAAAAAAAAATACAACCCACCTTTACAACTCCAAGCATCTTTCCTTGGGACCTTCTCCTTTTCTGTCTGGAAAACTCCTAATCAACTCTTAACTTTCTCATCACTTTCTCCATCAAATTAGCCATATATCCTGCTATCAGAGTGGTAGCTTAGATATTCCTCTAGAGTTTATTCAATGCAAAATTTCAATAGAAATTTTGATCTAATTATAGAATGAGTTAGAAATCTAACAAGCGTAATTGTGTGTGTGTGTGTGTGTGTGTGTGTATGTGTATCAGTGTTTGTCATCTTGAATATATTGTCTGAAGCTCCAGCTCTATAGTCCAACTGTCAAGTAAGGAATTTCTAGGCTGTGTGCCTTTGCTTCCTCAGTTATGGATTTTGTAATGTCACAACCTCAGCAACAGTGAACACTAAACAAGCATTTATGAATTGATTTTCACCAGGACCTCTCAATAGTATTTTGGTAAGTGAAGAAAAAAAATTGTGTCTCAGCATTTTGAGTGATTTCCATGCCACCCAAGTTTTGGTTTATACTTTTAAAAAGCACTCTTCACAAACTCCCTTATTACTGAAAGTTAATTGGATAAGACATACTAAAACAGAAGAATGTATCTGACTGTCAAGATTTTCTGCTTTCTTCATTTTTCCACTCTCATCTATGCTTAAAACCCAAAATACCAAACCGGTTGCCATTGAGTTGATTCCAACTTGTAGAGAACTTATAGGCCAGAGTAGAGCTGCCCCAAGGGTTTCCGAGGTGAAATCTTTAAGGAAGCTGATTGCCAAATCTTTCCGCCATTGAGTGGCTGGTGAGTTCAAACCTCTGACCTTTTAGTTAAAGCAAGTTAGCGTTAATTCATGTCTTTCAATATGCAAAATATAAATGAAAAAGGCTTGATTTTCTGTTGAGCAGATGCAAGAGGAATAAATTGTTATAGTTACTACAGTTTTCCTGACATTTAAGATCAGTGCCTGAGCAATATTAAAAACAAAAATTCACATAACGTATTAACTTTGTGACAGTTTCCTCAGAAGCATATTTAATATTTCTTTTTGGTAACACAAAATTTTAGCTTGCCCTTTAATGGCTTTAAAAAGTATGACTTCTTCCTTGCCTAACTACTGACTCCTTTACACTTAGTTTTACATTTTATACTCAAAAGGACCCCAAACCTTTACTTGAGTGCCTTGTATTTCTATTCCTTTTCTCTAAATTTGAACTTCATTCAGTGCGTTAATCACGTTGCTGTTGAGTGGCTTCCAACTCATAGCGGCCCCACAGGGTTTCCAGAGCTATAAGTATGGAAGCAGACTGCCCCATCTTTCTTCCAAGGAGCCGCTAGCGTTTTGAACCACAGACCTTTCAGTTAGCCATCGATTGCTTCAATCACTTCATGTAGTACTTTAATATAATATTTCAACTCACATTTAGTACATAATAGCAATTTAACAATAATTTCTAGTTATAAAATAACTTCCCCATAATTTTATGAGCAAGTTTAGAAATAAAATCAATCAGAAGAAAATATTGTGACTCTTATCAAACATTTGTTGTATAGATTTATATTCACTCTAAAAAGATGGAATAGAAAATATTATGCTACATGAATTGGTTAAAGAGTAAAAATAATTCATTCTCTAGGAAAACTTAAGTGGCACTTAAGAAAAAATGTACTGTTTTAAGTAAATTAAAAAAGTCATTAAGGCTATTGACTTTAAATATTATAATGAAACATTTCTAAATTAAATAGCTTTTTAAAAGCAATAACTTCATTTTGCTTAAATGTCCCATGCAATTTCCAACAGAAAAAGGGAGAGCATTTCTTATTCTAAATAGAATCTTCAAGAGTATTTTTTAAATTACTAGATCCACCTAAATGTGTATTATTTTAAAATATGTTTATAGACTTCAGTTTTATAAGAGAAAAAGTTCATACCTAAAGGCTCTATTTAAGAAAGGTTGTAAAACGAAAAATATTTGGCTTCCCATTATTCATACAATAAAATCTAAACCTCTCAACATGGCATTCAAGTTCCTTCACGGTCTGCCGCCTACCACTTCCCTCTCATTACACATTGCTTAATTCCTTGAATATGACTTGCAGGTGTGCACATTTGTACATTTACTAATAAGTTCTCACTTCATATAATGAATGAGTCAGCTTTTTTTTTTTTAATGTTTAAATGAGCACCTGCAATGTGCCTAATATGTGTGAGATATGATTCTAGGGGATAAGGATATATCAATGAACAATAGAAGTAGATTTTCTATCCTTCAATGACTTCCCATTCCGGAGGAGGGAGACAGACAATAAACACATAAATAAATGGATAAGAAATGTAATTGCTATAAACAAAACAGGGTGAAGTGATATAGAAACATTTAGGTTCTTTTTTGGCTCCGCTGGTCAGGAAAGTCTTCTGCCAAGAGGGAATGTTTGTATTTAGATCTGAAAGATGAGAATAATGTGGCCTTCTGGAAGAAGAACAATCAAGAATAGCAGGTGTAAAATACTTGCGATAGGAGCAAGGTTGATGTGTTTGAAAACCAAAATTGTCAGTGTAGCTGGAACATGGTGAGCAAGGGGTGAAGGAGTATGAGATGACTCCAGAGAAGCAGGTGGAGCAAGATAATGAAGTGCCTCATGAGCCACGTTTAATAATTTAGATTATGTTCTGATTGTAGTGAGAAGACGTTTGAGAACTTGAGCAATAGACACATGTGATTTCATCTATGTTTTACAAACAGTCTGGCTGCTCTGCAGAGAAGTGGTTATAGGAAAGCAAAAACTGGAAGAGGGACAGTAATTAAGAGCTCACTGTAACAGTGAAGACAAGAAATGATTTTTGCTTTGTCTGGGATTGTGGCTGTGGAGATGGTAAGTGGTCAGACTTGGGATCCATTTTGGTAGAAAAGCTTTGCTGATAGAATGCATACCAAACCAAACCTAGTGCCGTCGAGTCGATTCTGACACATAGCAACCCTCTAGGACAGAGTAGAATTGCCCCACAGAGTTTCCAAGGAGCACCTGGTGAATTTGAACTGCTGATCCTTTGGTTAGCAGCTGTAGCACTTAACCACTATGCCACCAGGGTTTCCATAGAATGTATAGTAAGAGGGAAATACAGGAAGAAAATTTGAAGAGGAGCAGATGGAGGGTATTTGATATTGGCAATGGAAAGTTTTAAATATCTGTCAGACAATCAAGTGTAGGCAGTTGGATACATAAATCATATGCTCTGGAGATGCAGAGATAGAAATTTAAGAGTCATCAGTGTATAGATGATATTTAAAATCGTGGCACTGGTTGAAGTCTCCTAGGGAGAAAATATAAATATAGAAGACGGGGACTCAGAATTGACCTTGGAATGCTTTAACATTTATAGTTTGAGCATGTTAGAGGAGCCAGAAAAAGACCCTGAGAGTGAGCAGCCAGAGAGTTAAGAGCAAAACCAAGTGTGATTAGTGCCATGGATGTGCAGGAAAGAAATGATTCATAAGGAGAGAGGACTCAATTGTATCAGGAGTACTGAGAAGTCAAGAAAAATGAGGACAAAAAAAAATTGAGTATTGATGTTAGCAAAAGATGTGTCAATGGTAAGAGCTTAATAAGAGCTATTTCAATGGTGTATTATATGCGGCCTGATTAGAGTGGTTCAGGAAAGAATAGTGATTAACAAAAGCAGATGGCAAGGACAGACAACTCCTCCAAGCATTTTACTATGTAATGGCACAGTGAAAAGTGGGTAGCAACTGGAGGGGGGCCTGATGTCATGGAAGAGTTTTTAGGATGGATGATACTAAAGTATATTTGAAAGTTAATGGAATTGATCCAGTTGACAGAAAGAGAGGCAGAAGCAAAAGGAAATAATTTCAAGAACAAATGCTTCATGAAATAAGTGATGGAATGGAATGGAATGCAGAGCACAAGTGGAAAATGTGGCCTTAGAATCAGGGATCCTTCTAATGTCTCAGAGGTAGAAAAGTTCTTATCCTAGGGAGATGTTTTGGAGTCATCTGGCAGTGTTGAGTGCCCATGACATTTCAGGTTATGTATGTGAAGAAAATCCTTTCAGCAGAGTTAAGGAATTTTCTTCAGAAACAGTCAAGATAGTTGGGCACAGGCTTGGAAGAAGGAGACAGTTGGCTGGGTATTGCCAGGCAAGCTGGATAGAGGAGGAGAGGGGCAAAGGAACTTAGGCTGTTTACACCAGAAAGGCTGTAGACTGGAACTACAAAATCTAAGATAGAAGGTAGAGGGAAGTGAGACTAGGAGAGGATGAGGAAGTAATGCTTTATTTGTCCTTCTCTGCTTTTCCATGCACTATGAATCCTTAAAATACAATCCAAGTGTCACTTTCTCTATAAATTGTTTTCAAACACAGTTTATTCCTTCCTCTTCATCAACATAGCATTTTGCATATTCATCTATCATAGCATTTACTGCATTATATTAGAGTTTTTGTCTATGAGTATATGCCCAAGAAGACTGTGAACCTTTTTTAAAGTGATAAACTATATCCTACTTATTGGCAGCACTGTGGGACATAAGGCAGGTTCTCAGAGAATGCTCACTGAATGAAGGGGCAGTGCAGGATGGAAGGATGTGCCTCAGTGCCTAGAACAATGCTGAGCACTGGATGGGCACCTGGTGAATACTTGATTGATTGTTGGGACTAGAAATGAATATCAGTCAGCTTTCTGATATTTTCTCATTAAATAACTTGTTGATTGCAGATGACTCTTTAAAAAATTAATAAGCCAGGCATAATGTACATTTTTTGTCTTCTCATTCCACTTGCATAACTTTTAGTCATTCCACTAATCACTACCCTTGGAGAGAGCACACTGTGTATGTCCAATTCTTGTTGATACCCTTAGTTTTTAAAAAAATGTTGACAATATGATGGCATAGCTTAAACTGACACTACTGTTTATCCATTGGCTTCATTTATTTACTTTTTTTAAATTCGCAAATTTAATGTATGATAAATTTTAACTGAAAATATAAATGTCAATTCTGGGTGTATTCTTAGATTATGTTTCCCTATACGAAAATTTGGCATACTCCTTTTTTTCGTGTGGACTGAATTTCTGTAATACGTAAAATGGAAATGTGTCCTAAAGAAAGAAATGTTGAAGGTACTGTGTATTGGGGGGCAATATGGCCTCTCCTACGTTGCCAAATGTTGCCTGGGAAGCAAATAACTTAAAACAGTTTGTATTGGAGTATACATAATGTGATTATAATAGGCCATAGATATTGTTTACCCAAGTTTTTATAACTTACTAGAGGCATTCAGTTGATAGAGTGGCCGCAACAACAGGCTCAAACATAGCAATGATTGTGAAGATGGCACAGGACCAGGCAACGTTTTGTTCTATAATTCAGTGTTGCTATGAGTCAGAGGCAACTCTAAGGCACCTGACAGCAACATATTCACTCTGCTTCGGAATGTTTATAAAATCTTGAAGTCAGCCCTGATGTCCAAATGCGACTACTGAAAATCACCCTGATAAGACTGGTATCGTGGAAAAAAAAAGAACCTAATAAATGATATGTTGTGTAATCCGTAGTTGTACTGAAGGAAGCATTACCTGACTTGTGATTTATCTGAATTTGTTAAATAAGCCATATTTTAATGGAATTCTGTTCTACTTGAGTTATCATTAAGAACTTAGCACCCTTTTTGTTTGTTTAGATATATTGCCTGATTAAAAAAATTTTGCACTTGAAATAAGTGTTCGGATTGTCATAGAAAGAAACAGCTTGAAAGAGTTTAATTCAAAATGGAAGCAGAAAGGAAACTAAGCAAACTGTGGGAGAAAAAAAGAAAAAAAAAATTTTTTTTTTTGAGAAAAGCAGGTAGGAAATAGGAGCTCAATTGATTTAGGGCAGTGAATAGCTATTAGATTTTACATTAACAATAAAAAAAAAAAAAATAGAGACCTGAAATTCTTGCTTCAGTAATTCAGTAATCTTACATAATTTTGCATATATTTTAATCAAATGTAAAGATTACCATTCAGTATTGGGCCGTAAGTAAAATTTATTACCTTGTAACTTCTGACAGATAGTCCATTTATAAGGTTTTGAATAGATGACACAAAGTCATTCCCATTAAAATCCAATCATGTTTGCTATTCTATTTTAACCACAAAATGAGTATTAAATATGTAAATCGGCATGGTTCTGTTTTACTTTGACTTGGTTTGAGTTGAGAACTCGGGATATAATTGAAACAAGGATAAATAATTTCCCTAAAAATTCTATTATCTTCTGACCCCTTTTTTCCATCTGTACTTTTCAAACAGAAATGCACAGACTTTTCCCTCTGTGATTACTGAGCAGTAAGATAAAACAGGAATATGAATTTTTTGGTACATCATAAACTATTTTTAAACCGTCTTACTTGGTATGGCCTGATGGAATCTGAATCCAGATCTCTTTATTACTGTCATGTAGAATGAAGTTATTGTTTGAAAACTTTGTAATAAAGAAGGAAATATTCCTCTGGAAAAAAAAAAAAAGCATAGATAAGCTATTCCAACAATTTAATAGCAAAATAAAAACCCTTAAAAAAAAAACTAACACTTATTTCCAACCCCCACGTGTCTATCAGTTTGTCGTACTGTGGGGGCTTGTGTGTTGCTGTGATGCTGGAAGCTATGCCATCAGTATTCACATACCAGCAGGGTCACCCATGGAGGACAGGTTTCAGATGAACTTCCAGACTAAGACAGACTAGGAAGAAGGACCCAGCAGTCTACTTCTGAAAAGCATTAGCCAGTGAAAACCTTACGAATAGCAGCAGAACATTGTTTGATATAGTGCTGGAAGATGAGCCCCCCAGGTTGGAAGGCACTCAAAAGATGACTGGGGAAGAACTGCCTCCTCAAAGTAGAGTCGACCATAATGACGTGGATGGAGTAAAGCTTTCAGGACCTTCATTTGCTGATGTGGTATGACTCAAAATAAGAAGAAACAGCTGCAAACATCCATTAACAATTGGAACCTGAAATATACGAAGTATGAATCTAGGAAAATTGAAAATCATTAAAAATGAAATGGAACTCATAAATATCGATATCCTAGGCATTAGTGAGCTGAAATGGACTGGTATTGGCCATTTTGAATCACACAATCATATAGTCTATTATGCTGGGAATGACAACTCGAAGAGGAATGGTATTGCATTCATAGTCAAAAAGAATGTTTCAAGATCTATCCTGAAGTACAATACTGTCAGTGATAGGACAATATCCATACGTCTACAAGGAAGACCAGTTAATACGACTATTATTCAAATTTACGCACAAACCACTAGGGCCAAAGATGAAGAAATAGAAGATTTTTATCAGCTGCTGCAGTCTGAAATTGATCGAACATGCAATCAAGATGCATTGATAATTACTGGTGATTGGAATGCGAAAGTTGGAAACAAAGAAGAAGGATCGGTAGTTGGAAAATATGGCCTTGGTGATAGAAACAATGCTGGAGATCGAATGATAGAATTTTGCAACACCAACGACTTCTTCATTGTAAATACCTTCTTTCACCAATATAAACGGCGACTATACACATGGACCTCGCCAGATGGAACACTAGAAATCAAATTGACTACATCTGTTGAAAGAGACGATGGAAAAGCTCAATGTCATCAGTCAGAACAAGACCAGGGGCCCACTGTGGAACAGACCATCAATTGCTCATATGCAAGTTCAAGCTGAAACTGAAGAAAATCAGAGCAAGTCCACGAGAGCCAAAATATGACCTTGAGTATATCCCACCTGAATTTAGAGGCCATCTCAAGAGTAGATTTGACACATTGAACACTAATGACTGAAAACCAAACGGGTTGTGGAATGACATCAAGGACATCATCCATGAAGAAAGCAAGAGGTCACTGAAAAGA
Organism: Loxodonta africana; assembly: GCF_030014295.1. Lineage (NCBI taxonomy): Eukaryota > Metazoa > Chordata > Mammalia > Proboscidea > Elephantidae > Loxodonta > Loxodonta africana. Next base: position 111,143,086 of record NC_087344.1, read on the forward strand.
CAGGAAAGAAAGAAAAGACCAAGGTGGACATCAGAGGAGACTCTGAAACTTGCTTTTGAGTGTTAAGCAGCTAAAGCAAAAGGAAGAATTGATGAAGTAAAAGAACTGAACAGAAGATTTCAAAGGGCCTCTCGAGAAGACAAAATAAAGTATTCTAATGACATGTGCAAAAAGCTGGAGATGGAAAACCAAAAGGGAAAAACACGCTTGGAGTTTCTCAAGCTGGAAGAACTGAAGAAAAAATTCAAGCCTTGAGTTGCAATAGTGAAGGATTCCATGGGGAAAATATTAAACGACACAGGAAACATCAAAAGAAGATGGAAGGAATACACAGAGTCATTATACCGAAAAGAATTAGTTGATATTCAACCATTTCAAGAGGTGGCATATGATCAGGAACTGATGGCACTAAAGGAAGAAGTACAAGCTGCTCTGAAGGCATTGGTGAAAAACAAGGCTCCAGGAATTGATGGAATATCAATTGAGATGTTTCAACAAACAGATGCAGAGCTGGAGGTGCTCATTCATCTATGCCAAGAAATATGGAAGACAGCTTCCTGGCCAACTGACTGGAAGAGATCCATATTTATGCCTATTCCCAAGAAAGGTGATCCAACTGAATGTGGAAATTATAGAACGATATCATTAATATCACACCCAAGCAAAATTCTGCTGAAGATCATTCAGAAATGGCTGCAGCAGTATATTGCCAGGGAACTGCCAGAAATTCAGGCTGGTTTCAGAAGAGGACGTGGAACCAGGGATATCATTGCTGATGTCAGATGGATCCTGGCTGAAAGCAGAGAATACCAGAAGGATGTTTACTTGTGTTTTATTGGTTATGCAAAGACATTTGACTGTGTGCATCATAACAAACTATGGATAACATTGCAAAGAATGGGAATTCCAGAACACTTAATTGTGCTCATGAGGAACCTTTACATAGATCAAGAGGCAGTTGTTCGGACAGAACAAGGGGATACTGATTGGTTTAAAGTCAGGAAAGGTGTGTGTCAGGGTTGTATTCTTTCACCATACCTATTTAATCTGTATGCTGAACAAATAATAGGAGAAGCTGGACTATATGAAGAAAAACGGGGCATCAAGATTGGAGGAAGACTCATTTACAACCTGCGTTATGCAGATGATACAACTTTGCTTGCTGAAAGTGAAGAGGACTTGAAGCACTTACTAATGAAGATCAAAGACTATAGCCTTCAGTATGGATTACACCTCAACATAAAGAAAGCAAAAATCCTCACAACTGGACCAATGAGCAACATCATGATAAACGGAGAAAAGAATGAAGTTGTCAAGGATTTCATTTTACTTGGATCCACAATCAACAGCCATGGAAGCAGCAGTCAAGAAATCAAAAGATGCATTGCACTGGGCAAATCTGCTGCAAAGGACCTCTTCAAAGTGTTGAAGAGCAAAGTTGTCACCCTGAAGACTAAGGTGAACCTGACCCAAGCCATGGTATTTTCAATTGCATCATATGTATGTGAAAGGTGGACAATGAATAAGGAAAACCGAAGAAGAGTTGATGCCTTTGAATTGTGGTGTTCGTGAAGAATATTGAATATGCCATGGACTGCCAAAAGAAGGAACAAATCTGTCTTAGAAGAAGTACAACCAGAATGCTCCTTAGAAGCAAGGATGGAGAGACTGCATCTTACATACTTTGGACATGTTGTCAGGAGGGATCAGTTCCAGGAGAAGGACATCATACTTGTCAGAGTACAGGTTCAGCGGAAAAGAGGAAGACCCTCAACGAGGTGGATTTACACAGTGATGGCAACAATGAGATCAAGCATAACAACGATTGTAAGGATGGCACAGGACCGGGCGGTGTTTCGTTTTGTTGTGCATAGTGTCACTGTGAGTCGGAACTGACTCAACGGCACCTAACAACAGCAACAAACGTATTTCGAAAATATTCCAGTATGTAAAAAAGTTTTATAGTGCTATTGAGAATTTGTTTTAAATTTGCAAAATAAAATCTAGTTCTTTTCCCTTAACTCAAATTATGGTTCCACACCTACATCAGGAGAAGGAGCAGCATCATGGCCAGGTGGAAGAGTATTGGGCTTCAGAGTGGGGGCAAACATGAATTCAAATTGCATTCACCCCTTAGCAGCTGCATACCCCAGAACAAGTCGTTTAGCCTCTCCGAATTTGTTTCTCATAGGTACTAGGCATTATATATAATACAATATGTATATTGCACCAAATAGTGCATGGTTGATGCAAGTAAACAGAAGTGGTGATGAAGGTTACAGAGGGAGGGAACAAAAAAGAAGCTTCTCAGAGAGACTCAAGTATTACAGAAGTTAGCGCTCAAGATAAAGGGAAATTCAGCGAGAACGTGCTGTATCTGTTTAGACTACGCCAACATTACCACGCTGAAAAGTGTATGTTCTCTTTTTAAACCTTTAAACTGGGAATTTTGGCAAGGTCTCTTGGTTCAAGCCTTTTTTTTTTTTTTGGTTTTGGTTTGGTTTTATTTGATTTGTTGTTTCTTTTTTTACTTTTTGTTTATTGTTAAAAAAAATATTAACAGCATTTATACAATAAAAACATTCACAATTCTGGGTTCAAGTTTACCAGTTCTGCCCTTGCTTTGTCTGCTTACACAGCAGGATTCAGAAAACAGCTGCTCAGGGAGCCAAAGTACTGACATTAGAATCAATACTAAGCCATGAGTCACAAGATGTTTGCACTAGATTGTTCATGGAGCAAGTATCCATGGTGCATTTCCTGAACTTTCTGACCTCCACTTCCTGACAAACTGTCCCTTGAGTCCTTTTTATATTATTCTTCCTCCTCAATGCCTGGTATCCTGCTTTGCTCATGAAGAAATAAATGTCATTTTTTTTTTTTTTTTTAACATATTTTACCTTGGGTTCAGAAGTTCTAACAAAACACCTTTAGCATATTTGTGGCAAGGCAGTACTGTATGTGCACCATTCTTTGCCACACTCCAAATCAGACTTTGTGCTTCTGGTCTTCTCAGTACTGAAATCTGCCATACTTATCCAAGTCATAATGATTTAGTCAAAGCTTTAAGTAGACAGAATGGGTCCTTATTGTGACTGAAGAAAAATGCTTTTCTTTATTGTTAGAAACAATGTTCAAATAATATCAAATTAAGTATTTTTTTTGTTAGCTCTGTGGACAGTGGAGACTTGTTATTTTTGGTATTTGATAACACACATTTTATGATATTTTTAAGGTCAAATATTTAACTTTCCTTATTATTTGTGTACTTATTTAATAGTAAATGCAATAGCATGTTTTAAGCCAGGGTTATAATCTATTATGTATATATAAAATATATACATAACATATATGTATATATATATATATGTTATGTATATATTTTATATATACATACTAATTTTTATATATACATAATAGTTTTAACTTATTTTATTCAAAGTATTTTTAATTACATATGTTAAACTACAAGCTATTTTAATGATGTTTTCAGAGATTTTTTTATTTTAAATAAAACTGTTATTTTCTGAATAGTTATGTAAATCATACAAAGATCAGTTTTGAATCCTTTAGAATAATTTCCTGCCAATTTAGAAGTGTTGTTCTTATCTAGAATGCTGTGGAATATGGGAACCCCTCGAATGCTTCACAAGCATGCCTCCAAATTCCAGTTTACGTGAAGAATGTTAGTTTTGCTACAACTGCTCGTTCATATTGTCATGGCAGTGAGTATCAGGAAAAAGATTCCCTGAGTGGGGGCTGTGGTACTGGGGAGAAAAGGTTACAGTATGCTGTGAATAAAAGTTCAGAAGGATGTAAAAAGTCAAGCCAGTACCAGAGGAAGATGGCATGCTTATTGAAGCAAGTGGTAGCTTTTTTCCTGAATATATTTTAGTCCAGGTAAAGGTTTTTTTTTAAAGGCAGCAAGCAGTATAATTCAAACAACCAAAAAGTACAGAAGGACGAATACAGAAATAATTTAATGTTATGGATGCTTTCATAAATATTATGTGATATTATACTATCATAGCTGTTGCATTGAATTATTGCTGGCTTGTTTCATGTTGACATGAGTCTTTTAATACTTCCAAAATGTGCCATGAGATTTTATAGTCTATGAAAACCTGTAAAGAACACAAAAATTAAGAACATCTGTTTAAAATAAACCATTTGAACTGATAAGAATTTAAGAAGTAGTTCTATGCTTGACTTAATTTAATAATCCAATTCTCCCCTACTGCAACTCTTTTTTTAGTGATCTTCCCCGTTAGGAATGAGAGCATGTAATATTTCCGTAGGGGAAAAGGAAAAGATTTAGCAAAGGACCTTTTTCCTGATTCTATGCCATAGACAGAAGAGAGCCACTTGAATGATGATCCTGCCCCAACAGAGCTTTGAATAAGCAACATAATTTCCTGCTCTTTTTCATAAGGAGGGTGTAATTGTTTTCCGTCAACATAAAAAAAAAAAATGCACTTTAGCTGAGTTTCTGAGTTGATATCTAACAAAGAACTCCTTAATACAAGAAATAAGGGATGTAAGATTTGGACTGGATTGCATTTATATTCTAATCAGGTGTTTAATAGAAAATGACACTAATAAGGTAAGCACTGGGTTAAGGCAAGTGAAGATATACTTTCTGTAGAGATATGGGAAGGGTAAACTTTAACTAATGCACTTGCAACTATAAATTGCGCCCTCTGCTCCAAGAGTAGATGGGAAAATGAGCGTCATTATTCAAAAACAGAAACAATCTCCCTCCCTCTGCAAATCCACCCCCCCTCCAAGAGTTTGGCTAGATCAATCCAAATACCCTGCTTTATATACAACCCATAATACTGTGTATTTCTGCTGAGAGTGGCTCAGTATATACTATACATATCTATGAAGAACACCATAACAAATGTACTAGAATTGACAATTTGGATTATTTACAGCAGTTAAAATGATGACAAATGCAAACACTTTCAGTTTACAGACAATAAAATATGTGCAGTGTGATTTCTGGATGATTCAGATTAATGTTCATTCAGTAGCTTTTCTTATGTATTTTTTTTTTTTAACCTATAGATTTATTACATATGTGAAATCAAAACTGTAATATTCAGCCATGAGCTGCAAATCTAATGTTATTGATAGCTGATCTAAATATTCTGTCTTCTGATTTAGGTTAGTAAAGGCCTTTATTATAAGCTGAGTCAAGAATTTTTATTTGCTTTTATCTTCTGTATTGGCAGTCAGGGTTACTGGATTCTGATACTCTTTAATCGACAAGTGTGAATCATTTTGGGGGAAGCTTTTCTTAGCTAAATTATGAAAAAGTAAACGTTGTCAACATTCTTCTAAATTTAATACTTTTATCTAAGACCTAGCAAAGTTCAGAAAGAAATTCAAATATATGGGGAAAAGTTTCTTTAAACTGATAAATGTGAGGTGTTCTTTCTTGACCCATTCTAAACAAACAAAAAAAAACTTTTCTAAAGAACCTACACCAATTAATTCAAATTTTAATATGATGTGTTAATACTTGAAGAAACTATTAATCTTTCTGTGTCAATAAGTTAAATTGAACGAAATGATGTGAGCAGACATTTTCACTGAATCTATATATTTCTACTACAACCAATTTATGAACTCAATTCTCTTTTCAAGTGCATCCTCACAATTTACAACATTTAATTTACCATTCTGTTTTGCATTGATTTTTCTTTGTTTTTACGGACATCAATTCTCTGATCAAGTTATTTTTTAATTGCTATGTTTTTTTTTTTTAACTTTACAAAGATTGTAGGTAAAATACTTGTTCTTTGTTGGGCTGTATTTTATCAAACAGATGACTGTTGTACTTTTAGTTTGGATCATTTTTTATTCCACATTGCCTGGAGAATCTGTTGCTACCCAGAGAAAGAATCCAATCTTTTTTCTAGCTTACCCATTTAAAACTTTGCATTTATTCTACATTAAAAACCAAAATTGTTATGAAGGCTTATTTCTGGACAATTTACATTTACTCCTTAAATTGGATCTCTGTCTCATCAGTTCTTCAGCAGCTATAATAATAATAGCAGCTATCATTTCACAGTGTTTCATACCTGCCAGGCACGGTACTAAAGTACCTTATATTTTTCAATGTATCTAATCCACTTGGCATCACTATAATATAGATACCATTATCAGTTCCCATTTAATAAATGAGGAAAATGAGACTTAAGGGGGTCGAGATATTTGCCCAATATTGCACCGATATTAAAGGTAGATGAGCAATTCAAAGACAGATCTGTCTGACTTATGAATCCAAGTAGGGATAATAGATATTAGTAGTCATATTTTTTGCTGACCATACAATCATACTTGTGTACACTTAGCAAATTCACATCCTAATATGCTCCTAAAATGAATAATGGTGTTGGCAAGATAATTGGGGACAAAATAAATATATGAATATCAATTTTTTTCTATTCTAGAAAAAAAGCACTGATAATAAGAAACCAAAATAAATATTCTATTACTAATAACAACAAAAGCAAGTAATACTTAGGAATAAATTTAGTAAGAAAGACATAATGCTCATTTAAAAAGCTATAAACTCTTACTGAAGGACATAAAAGATCTGAATAAATGAAAAGACGTATCATTTCCTATACAGGAAAATTTAATATCATAACAATGCTATTTCTCCCCAAATAATTCATTATTGAAATTCAGTATTCACTTACCCTAATTCCACTTAGAATCTCAAAGGATTCTGAATTGGATAAAATAGTCTTAAGGGTTATATGAGAAAAATAAAAGAATGGTAATAGCCACATCAGATATCAGAACTTATTAGGAACTGTAATCCAGTAAGGAGTCCCTTGGTATTACATAAAACTAAAAAAGAAAAAAAAGGTCAGTGGAACAAAATATAAAGTCAGAAATTCATCTCAGTGTGTATAAGAATTTAAAATATGATAAAGTTGGTATTTCAAATCAGTGGTAAAAGGTGAATTATTTAATAGATGTCAATGATACAATTGGTGATCTATCTGAAATAAAATGGAATTAGACTTTCTGGTTTACACCACATATGAAAACAACTGTCAAGTGAATTACTTAATTTATAAGGTGGACTTTAGCTTTGTTTGTAGTGACCAAAAAACAAACAAAAAAAAAAGGATTAGAAAAAATAAAAATTCATCCACAGTGTGGAAATTGAACAAATAATAGTATGCCAATACCATAAAGTCGTTAAAATAATGACCTCAACAAGATTTTCTTGAAGGAGAAAAGAAACAGAAAACTGTTTATAACATAATTACATTTTTATAAAACAAACAATGCCATGATCCCTATATCTGTATATACTTTGTGTTACACAAGCATCAAAAAAAATAAGGTAGGAAACCTACTGGGTTATGTATTTGGGTAACTTGAAGCTCAGGGAGGACGAAAGTGAATAAAGAAGAAGAGGAGACAGGAAAAGAAGACACACAAAAAAGGAAGTGAAATTAAAAACTATGCTGAAGAAGTATATATAACATTCACATTATATAAATTTCTAAAAAAATATATTGTATATATCGCATTTTTATACAAATAACATGTGCCTTCTACGTTTGTTTGCCAACCATGCCCTCAACTCCCCCACACCCCACCTCAAGTATTTTGAAAGCATACTGTGATAATTCTTTTATAGCAACATGTACAAAAATTGACATAGTGGCACTTACAAAAACATCTCATAGGGGCAGTTGGCAACCAAAGTAGAAAATAGGCATTATTGGCATAAAAATATGGTATGTAAAGACTACTAAGTAGAAAAGAAATTGAAAAGACCAACAGTTAATTACTTTAATTGCTATTGACAATTTATGAATTTTTACATTCTTAGATGTAATTTTCCACATCAACAGTGCTGATATTTTTCTAAGCTCATAGATAACATTCTTTAGGTAAATCCAGTAACCAACATTCTTAAACAATATTCAATATTCTTAAACAATATTCAATAGACACAATTTAATATGACTTTGTGTCAACATATTGCCTTAGAAAATTTTTTAGTAAGAATCTAGCCATGGTAACTTGAGAATTGCAAATACATTTTAATGAACTTTAACTCCAAAAATATAAACTACATTATCAGTCCTGCTGGACATGCCAACCAATTTAATAGGTCCACCTTACAAAGAACTAGGAGCAGAAATCAGGCTAAAGAAGAGGAACCTAGCAAATAAGTCTGACAAAAGTTGAGTACATACAAAAAAAAAAACATAAAAGGAGGTGGAAAATCAGGTTCAAGGATGTCTGCTAGGGATGAAGTGTTAAGCTGGTATGATACACAGAAGCAGGCAGGATATGGCTATCAATGAATTTATTCAGCTAGTATAGCCATGGCTATGCCATAAGGCTCAAAAGGAAAAAAAAAAAAAAACCCATTGCCGTGGAGTCAATTTCCAACTCAAAGCAACCCTACAGAACAGAGTAGGCCTGCCCTACAGAGTTTCCAAGGAGTGGCTGGTGGATTCTAAATGCCAACTTCTTGGTTAGCACATAGCACACTGTAGCTCTTAACCACTGCACTGCCAGGGCTCCATGAGGCTAAAGGAGAACCTTAATTCCAGACCAGAGGCTATTTGCTTTATATGCTTTATATAATGAGTGGTGGAGCTGGAAATCATCAGTGTTCTTGCAGTCCAAAAAGAGACATGTGTCTATTAGATCCTACCCATACTTGAGGGGATTAGCTGTAAAAGCTAGCTTATTGGCACTTTTTGAAAGTTATCTGCCAAGCAGTTCACATTTATCAGGTTAGTTCCTTGTAATTGAGCCTTCTCTATTGAGAGGATATTTTGTTGTGAAGTCACAGTAACTGTGTATCTAGGTAGCATGGCAGTCTCTGGCATGGTCTGTACACAAAGGGCACTTTCTGTTTTCAATAGTCATTACTCAGCCAGCAACCAAACCTGTTGGCCATGGAGTTGATTCCCACTTATAGCGACCCTACAGGACAGAGTAGAACTACCCCATAGGGTTTCCAAGGCTGTAAATCTTTACAAAGTGGACTGCCACATCTTTTTCCTGTGGAGTGATGGTGGGTTAGAACCAACAATTTTTGTGTTAGCAGCTGAGTGCTTAACCACTGTACCACCAGGATCCTTTACTCAACGACAAGTTAATCACAAAATATCCTTAATAAAGAAGTCTAATTATTGCCCTTCTCATCCGTGACACAAAAGAAACAATCTATGGCTCAAGGCAATAATGAAGAACATTTGGAGTATACAATATAGCTTTGAACCAGGCCCCCAAGTCTAGGTTGGACATGGCAAGCTGTTAGAAGATCCTTATAAATGACATGTAGGTTACTTTACTAAGTAAAAGTAGTAGATGGGACCCCAGAAGAATCTGGCCTATCCCAACAAAAGTAAAAGTATTTTTATGAGAAAATCAGAAATTAAAACTGAGTGGAGTTCACTGGGGGGGGGGGGCCTGAAGCATTTTAGCGAGGGAAACATCCAGATTTCCAGCTTTACATTTCTAAAGACTACCACTAATTAATATTCATGTTACCTTCAAATGTCCAAGTTAACAGAAAATTCTGAATCATCAGAACAGAGTCTACTGGCCCTGAATAACAGCAGGTATTTGGAAATTAAAACAAATGGAGTCAGCTGAAGATATTGTCAGTTAAGGAGTTTCATCTGGAGAACACTATTAGAGCAATCCTTCAGCGTTGTGGTCCATATCCTTCCTGTTCTTAGAAAGAGAGCAAGCATATCTTAAAGATGACTTCGTCTCACCTATTTCACTGCATCACAGGTATCTTAAAGTCAACACTTCCAGTGCTGAGCTCATTGTTTACGTCACTAACTGTACTTTTTCCAGTATCCCCAAGCTCAGTTAATAGAAATAACATCTTCTAGATCCTGTGAATCATCCTAGGCCTATTTCTTACTCCCACATCCGATCAGTCAACAAGTTCTTCAAATCTAACTTGCTTATTCATTTCCTTCTGTCTGGAACACTCTGCTCCCAGATCCATCCATGGCTGTCTCCTTTTTATCATCCAAATCTCAAGTCAAATGTCACTTGCTCCAAAAGATCTCCGCTGACCTTCCAAACAAAGGTAGCCACTCCAACCCCAGGCACTCTTCAAAACCCCTACATTAACTTCTTTGTTACCCTGACTACTATTGCAAATTATTTATTACTTATTCTCCCCTTTCTAAAATTTCTCCTTGAGAACAGTAATCTTGCCTAAATTGTTCATCACTGTATCTTCACTGGCAGCTATACTGCCCAGTACATGATATACATTTAATATATACATTTTTTAAATGCATTATAGTATGCATTTAGCAAATATTTATTAGGCACTTGTGTGCCAGGTACAGTGTTAGCCATAAGAGACATGATAGTGGGCAAAATAAGCCCTGACCACATCTTCATGGAGCTTATATGTAATAATGAGCAGCTACTAATCAAATAATCACATACATAAATGTAAAATTATAACTGTGAGTAGTTACTCTCAAATCTGTTTCCGGTGCTCTTAATCTCCATTACCATTGCTTTAGTTCAGGTGATCGTTATCTCATGCCTCAGCTGTTAAAATTACCTCCTATTTCCAGGCTTCCACTCTTGCCACCCTCCACTCCTTTTTTTTTTTTTCCAACTAAAATGAAAACATGACATTATGTCCTGGCTTAAAATATTTCATAACTTCAATGACTTTAAAGAAAAAAACAATCTACACACCTTAAAATAATCAGGGCTTTATGACCTTTTTTTTTTTTTTTTATGACCTACTTCTTATCTGCCTCTCCTTCCTTTCCTAAAAACTCCCTCCGTCTCATACCATTGTATCTTCACCGCCAACTATACTGCCCGGTATATAATATGCATTTAATATAAAAGTACTTTTTTAATTCACTATAGCATGCATTTAGCAAATATTTATTAGGCACTTGTGTGCCAGGTACGGTCACCCTGAATTATAACTCTTTTTTGGGGGGGAGGTATAAAATTAATATTTATAAATTAGAAAATCAATCACAATGAATTACAAATTATTATAACCTGACAAATATAAACATTGCAGAATCCAGAAAAATGATATATTTTTATTAATTAAACTGCCTAACACACCTTAATAGGCTTTTTTTAAATAATTAACTTTATTTTTTGTGTTGTAGAAGATACAGCAGAACATACACCAATTCAACAATTTCTACAAGTACAATTCAGTGACATTGATTACATTCCTCAAGTTGTACAATCATTCTCCTCAGTTACCACTCTTATCTCTGGACCTTTGCATATCTTGTTCCTTGAACCTGGAAAATTTTTCCATTCTCTTTTGATTGAGTAATTTACTTATCCTTTATAACTCAATGAAGATTAAAAAAAAAAAAAAACCCACTGCCGTCGAGTCGATTCTGACTCATAGCAACCCTATAGGACAGAGTAGAACTGCCCCATAGAGTTTCTAAGGAGTGCCTGGCAGATTTGAACTGCCAACCTCTTGGTTAGAAGCCATCGCACTTAACCACTACACCACCAGGGTTTCCCAATGAAGATAAGCTCCTCCAAAAAGGCTTTCTGAACCCATTCAGAATGGCTCAGTTGTCACTTTTCTGTGCCTTCATAGAAAAAAAAAAATATATATATATATATACTATTATGTTGTCATTGTTTATTTACTTGCGTGTTTTCCTCATAGACCTATCAGTTCTTCTATGGCAGAAATGTCTTTTGCATTTCTATCTCCATTGCCTAGAGCAGTAACATATATGCATAATAAATGGATGAATGGTTGAATAGATGGATAGGTAGATGAATTTGCTTGACAAAATTAAAAATAAAGGTCTAGAATGATTCTCAACAATACAACTCCAAACATATACTGTTAAGAATGTGGTAGAATCCAATTATAAAATGAGAAGAAGACTTGAACAGACATTTCACCAAAAGAGGACATTCGAATGGCCACCAAACACATGAAAAGATGCTCAATGTCATTAGCCATCAGGGAGATGCAAATCAAAACCACAATGAGATAGCATCTCACTCCCACTAGGATGGCTAAGATAAAAAAAAAAAAAATCCGAAATAACAAATGTTGGTGAGGGTGTGGGGAAATTTTAACACTTATCCATTACTGGCAAAAATACAAAATGGTTACAATATAGTAACAGCCATTGTGGAAAACAGAGTTGCAGTTCCTAAAAAAAAAAAAAAAAAACTAAAAACAGAACTACCATACCATAAAAAAAAAATATATGACCCAGCAATTCCATTCCTCGGTATTTACCCGCAAAATTTGAAAGCAGAGATTTAAGCAGAAACTTGTACAGCAATGTACATTGCAGCACTATTCATGAGAGCCAAAAGTTGGAAACAGCCTAAATGCCCAGCAGCAGATGAATGGATAAACAAAATGTGGTACATCCATACTGCGGAATACGCTCAGCTAATAGCTCAGCTAATAGGAGAAATAAAGACTTGATACATGTTACAATATGGATGGAGCTTGAAGATATTATTCTATCTTACAAATCTGGAGGAAACGACTTCCATTGCCTGAAAAGGATGACCTAAGCACTGATTCTTTTGACTCGACAACAGTGGGTTTGTGGAGGCACTGATTCAGGCACTTAACATACCAGCTATGGATCTAGTTGAGGCTTCAGGAGACCATCTGCAAAACATTCATCCAATAATTCAGCAGATATTCATCAAATACCTACTATCTTTCAGGCAGTAGGCTCCATGAAGCCTAATTATCAGAAGGAAAAGCTAAGGGTAACTGAAGGAATGGAGACAAGGTGATTTTTATGTGTCAAAACTGATAGCCAACAGATTCTTACAGCCAAGAAAGCAGCAGAACAAGAGAGCCACGGAAGATAGCTCCTTTTGTATAAATGACAGAGAGGCAGAGCTACTGAACGAAATATCAGACACCTCAAGGGTGACCTGGCAATCGGCATGTGACCCAGATAAATTCAGATTCGCCAGCAGTACTAGTGAAGACACAGCTTCTCGGAGCTACTGTCAAATGGAGAAGAGGATTGTATGGCAGACTGAATGTTTGGAAAGGAATGTATGTCTAATTGTGCTTCATCTGACTCTCAATAATGAGGATATTTGCATTTGACAAGATGGCAAATTTTCAAATGGACAAAAGAATTAAACTGAAGGTAAATTCAACAGGACTGTAAATCTATTAGTAATTCTAGCAGTGAAAGGTTGAAATAGAAAGGCCCTGGAGGCAAAGGCAAAGGAGGTTTGTAATGTTTGTTAATTTTTAAATAGGTTTAAAAAGAAGAAAAGAATAAATGGTGATAATGAGAGTGGAATCTTCTCCCTACTTAGTCATGACTAAAGCTAAAGGTTCTTTATGAGAGCTGTGGGTTTCAAAAGAGACAAGTTTGCTGTGCTAAAGATGGAATTGCTGTAGGGTCCAGGTAGTCTGGAGGTGGAACATAAAATTGGAGAGAATGTGAAGAACAAAAAATGTGTGACAACATACAGCAGGCTTGATGGTGGAAAAGCAGGACAGAGAAAGGTGTATCCTTTAAACCTCCCAAAGTGAACTTAAAGAACTTTTGTTGTTGTTAGGGTTTGGGCTTTTTTTTTTTGGCCCTTAAGGTAGAATTTTACACTTAAATATGTATTTCATTGACCAAGTGTTGTTGTTTTTATTGTTGTTGTTAGGTTCTGTCAAGTCGGTTCCTACTCATAGCAACCCAGTGTACAACAGAATGAAACACTGCCCGATCCTGCACCATTCTTACAACCATTGCTGTATTTGAGCACCTTGTTGCAGCGACTGCTTCAATCCATCTCATAGATGGTCTTCCTCCTTTTATGACCCTCTTCTTTACCAAGCATGATGCCCTTCTCCAGGGACTGGTCTCTTCTGATAACATGTCCAAAGTACATGGGACAAAGTTCCACCATCCTTGCTTCCAAGGAGCATTCCAGTTGTACTTCTTTCAAGACAGATTTGTTAGTTCTTCTGGCAGTTCATGATATGTTCAATATTCTTCACCAACACCATAATTCAAAGTCATCTATTCTTCTTTGGTCTTCCTAATTCATTGTACAACTTTCACATGCATATGAGGCGACTGAAAATATCATGGCTTGGGTCAGGTGCACCTTAGTCCTCAAAGTGACACCTTTGCTTTTTAATACTTTAAATAGGTCTTTGGCGGCAGATTTTCCCAAGGCAATAAGTCATTTAATTTCTTGACTGCTGCTTCCACGGGCATTGATTATGGATCCAAGTAAAATGAAATACTTGACAACTTCAATATTTTCTCTTTTTATCATAGTGTTACTTATTGGTCCAGTTGGGAGGATTTTTGTTTTCTTTATGTTGCTGTGTAATCCATACTGAAGGTGGTAGACTTCGATCTTCATCAGTAAGTGCTTCCAGTCCTCTTCACTTTCAGCAAGCAAGGTTGTGTCATCTGCATATCACAGGTTGTGTAAATAAGTCTTCCTGCAAACCTGATGCCCTGCTCTTTTTCATAAAGTGGAAAACCAAAAAACAAACTCATTGTCATCAAGTCAATTCTCTACTTACAGAGTAGAACTGCTGCATAGAGTTTCCAAGGAGCTGCTGGTGAATTCAAACTGCTGACCTTTTGGTTAACAGCCATAGCACTTAACCACTATGCCACCAGGTCTCCATCATATAGTCCAGTTTTTCAGATTATTTTCTTAGCATACGGATTGAATAAGTATGATGAAAGTTTATCCCCCTGACACACACCTTTCCTGATTTTGAACCACAAAATAGCCTCTTGGTCTGTTTGAATGACTGCCTCTTGTTCTAAGTATAGGTTCTGCATGAGCACAATTAAGTGTTCTGGATTTCCATCCTTGGAAATGTTATCCATAATTCGTTATGATCCACCAAGTTGAATTCCTTTGAATAGTCAATAAAACACAGGTAAACATCTTTCTGATATACTCTGCTTTCAGCCAAGATCCATCTGACATCAGCAAGGATTATTCCTCATTCCACATTCTCTTCTAAATCCAACTTGAATTTCTGGCATTCTCTGTCAGTGTACCGGTGCAATTGTTTTTTCAATTATTTTCAGCATACTTTTCCTTGCATATGCTATTAATATTATTTGATAATTTCCATATTCTGCTGGATCACCTTTCTTTGGAATGGTCACAAATATGGATCTCTTCCAGTTAGTTGACCAGGTAGCTGCCTTCCAAATTTCTTGGTATAAATAAGTGAGCACTTCCAGCACAGCATCTGTTTGTTGAAACATCAATTCAGTCAATTCGTGGAGCTTGATTTTGGCCAATGCATTGAGTGCAGGTTGGAGTTCTTCCTTCAATCCCATCGGTTCTCCTGAAATGATTGAACATTAACCCATTCTTTTTTTGGTACAATGACTGTGTGTGTTCCTTCCGCCTTCTTTTGATGCTTCCTACGTCGTTCAATATTTTGCCCATGGAATCCTTCGATACTGCAACTCAAGGCTTAATTTTTTTCTTCAGTTCTTTCAGCTTGAGAAATGCCAAGTGTGTTCTTCCCTTTTAGATTTTTAACTCCAGGTCTTTGCACATTTCATTATAATACTTACTTTGTGTTCTTGAGCTGCCCTTTGAAATCTTCGGTTCAGTTCTTTTTCTTCTTCGTTTTTTTTCTTTCACTTTAGCTACTCCACATTCAAAAGCAATTTTCAGAGTCTCTTCTGACATCCATTTTGGTCTTTCTTTCCTGTCTTTTAAATGACCTTTTGCTTTCTTCGTGTGTGATGTCCTTGATGTTGTCCCACATCTCGTCTGGTCTTTGGTTATTAATGTTCAATGGGCCAAATCTATTCTTGGGATGGTCTCTAAATTCAGGTGGGATATTCTTGAGGCTGTACTTTGGCTCTTGTGGACTTGTTTTCTTCAGCTTCAACTTGAACTTGCATATGAGCAATTGATGGTCTATTCTGCAGTTGGCCCCTGGCCTTGTTCTGACTGATGATATTGAGCTTCTCCATTGTCTCTTTCCACAGGCATAGTCAATTTTATTTCTGTGCATTCCATCCAGCAAGGTTCATGTATATTGTCTCCACTTGTGTTGGTAAAAAAAAAAAAAAAAAAAAGGTATTTACAATGAATAAGCCATTGGTCTGGCAAAATTCTACCATGTGATCTCCAGTGTCATTTCTATTGCCAAGGCCATGTTTTCCAACTACCATTCCTTCTTCCTGGTTTCCAACCCTTGCAATCCAATCACCAGTAATTATCAAGGCATCTTGATTGCATGTTTGATCAATGTCAGACTGCAGAAGTTGGTAAAAATCTTCAAATTCTTCATTTTTGGCATTAGTGATTGGTGCATAAGTTTGAATAATAGTCATATTAACTGGTCTTCCTTGTAGGGGTATGAATATTATCCTGTCACTGGCAGCGTTGAACTTCAGGATAGATTTTGCAATGCTCTTTTTGAGAATGAATATGATGCTGTTTCTCTTCAATTTGTCATTCCTGGCATAGTAGATCATATGATTGTCTGATTGAAAGTGGCCAATATCAATCCATTTAAACTCACTAATGCCTAGAATATCTGTCTTTATGCATTCCTTTTTTTTTTTTTTAATTTTATTGTGCTTTAGACAAAAGTCCAGAGCACAAATTAGGCTTTCATTAAAAAGTCTATACCCAAACTTCTCCATGACACTGACTGAAATCCCCACAATGTGTCAGCGCTCCCCCTTTCCAGCCCAGGCTCACCAAGTCCGTCTGTCTAGCCCTCCCCCTTCCTGTCCTCCTGTCCCTGCCCCCAGCAAGTTGTTGCCCATCCTATCCTGTGCCTTTGACTGAGTCAAGAAGGACATTCCCCATGTGTGTCATTGTCTATCCCATAGGCCTGTCCAATCTTCAGCTTAAAGGAAGACCTTGGGAGTATGGTGTCTGGGGGCCACAGTCTCAGTTCCCCCAGTCTGTTTCAGATTAGTAAGTCTGGTTTTCTCTGTCAATTTGAATTTTGTTCTACATTTTTCTCCTTCCCTGTCCAGAACCTTCTATCTTGATCCCTGTCAGACCAGTCAGTAGTGGTGGGCAGGTACCATCTAGTTCCCCCGGGCTAAGCCTGGTAGAGGCTGTGGCACATGTGGCCCATCAGTTCCTTGGACTAATATTTTCCTTTTGTCTTTGTTTTTCTTTTTTCTCCTCTGCTCCAAACATGGGAGAACCAATAGATGTATGTTAGATGTCCTCTCACAAGTTTTTAAGACCCCAGATGCAACCCACGAAAGCAGGATGCAGAACATTTTCTCTATGAACTATGTTGTGCCAATTTACCCATATGTTCCCTGAGACCACTGTCACCAGCCCTCAGCCCCAGCAACCTAGTCTCTCAGGATGCCCAGCCACGTCCAGGAAGCTTCCATGGCTTTCCCTTGGTCAAACTGCACTGAGCCCCCACATAATATCCTGTCCCTTCCTCCACCAACGTCAGCACCCATCCACCATCCAGTTAGTGGTTTCCCCCAATTCTCCCCCTGCCATGCAACCATCAAAGTTTTTTTTTTTTTCTGCGTGTAAACCTTTTCTTGGGTTTTTATAACAGTGGTCTCACACAATATCCATCCTCCTGTAACTGACCCACAACACCCGACACAATGCCCTCTAGATCCACCCACATAGCGAGATGCCCCCGTTCCCCGGATTCATCATTGTTCTTCATCTTTTCCTAGTATTCTGTTGTGTGTATGTACATAATTTGTTCATCCATTCATCTGTTGATGGGCACTTGGGTTGTTTCCATCTTTTTTTGCTATTATGAATAATACTGCAATGAACCTGGGTGTGCCATTTCATTTTTGACAACTTCCAATTTTCCTGGATTTGTACATTGTACGTCCCACACTCTGATTATTAATGGATGTTTGCAGCTGTTTCTTCTCATTCTGAGCCATGTCACATCAGTGAATGAAGGTATTGAAAGCTTTACTCCATCCACATCATTGAGGTTGACTCTATCTTTGAGGAGGCAGCTCTTTCCCAATTATATTTTGAGTGCCTTCCAACCTGATGGACTCATCCTTGGGCACTATACCAGCCAATATTCTACCTCTATTCATAAGGTTTTCACTAGCCAATATTTTTTTAGAAATAGACTGCCAGGACCTTCTTCCTAGAACTTTTAGAGGTTAGAATTCTGATGGTATCCAGATTTTTCAATATACATAGACATTCAGATTCCAAAGATTTTTTTTTTTTAATCATTTTCTATTGCTAAAACTTCTTGAGAGAGAGTAGAGTTGCATAGCCAATTATTGTAATTGCTGTCAATAAGTTGTACAACTGTAAAAAGTTGAACTGGCAAAAGTTGTGTGGTAGATACATTTACAATGACAAAAAAAGAAAAGACTAGCTTCTGAGGCTTCTGGTGTACCATCAAAAGCCTCATGGAATTTGGTTTCTTGGTTTGGAAGTTTACAGTCAGAGTTTCATGGGACATCCCAGTTAATTGGCCTAATAATGTGTTTAGTATTTCTGTTCTATCTCCTAGCTTGTTGTATAATGTCTGAGGTCTTCAAAGCTTACAAGTGGCCATCACAGGACAACAACTGATCTCTCGTCACGTGAAGCAACAGAGGGAGGAGAGTCATGAATAGGAGGAGGATATGGAATACATGGCTAAATGCCTCCATGAACATATGGCTAAATGCCTTCTTTGCCATGAGACCAGAAGAACTGGACAGTGCCCAGCAACCATTACTGAACATTTTGATCAAAGATTCTGTAGAAGAATTCTGATCAAAAAATGAAAATGCAGAACAGAATTTCAAATTCTCATGGACTCCAAACTTTCTGAAGCCAAGGGGGCTAGATAAACCACTGAAACTATTGCCCTGAGATAATATTTAAAACTTAAACCAAAAATATCCCCAGAGTCTTCTAAAATCAAAAACTAGTTTAGTTTGACATCCTTCTCTAGTGATTGGTCTTTCCTGATGACATGTGGAAAGTAAACAAGCCGAAATCTCTCAGTTCTCGCTTCTAAGGATCATTCTGGTTGTATTTCTTCTAACACTGATTGGTTCATTCTTCTGGCATGAAATATCCAGAATAGGCAAATTCATGGAGAACAAAGTTTATTAGTGGTTACAAGGGGCAGGGGGTACTGAAATGTGGGGAATTATCGCTTGAAGGGCGCTGAATTTCTGTTTGGGGTAATGAAACATTTTTGAAACAGATAGATGTGTTGATTGCACAGTATGGTGACTGTAATTAATGTCATGTAATTGTACACTTAAAAATGATTAAAACAGCAAACTTTTTTACATATATTTCATATATTTTACCACAATTAAATTTAAAATAATAATCATAGTTTAGCTTAACTAGTAAAAAAAAAAAAAATGCCTTGAACATCATGCTCTTTTAAGAACTATCCATATGGGGTCATTATGAGTCAGAATCAACTTGACAGCGACGGGTATATGGAATCAAAGTGACAACAGGAATTCATAAGATTGGATAGAAAACTTAGGAGGCAGTGAGTTTATGTTAACTGGTGAGGAACAACTCAGAAAAGGAGGGTGAGAATGGCTGTGCTACTCAAAGAATGTAATCAATGTCACTGAGTCGTACATGTAGAAATGGTTGAACTGGTGTGTGTTTTACTGTGTATATTCTCAACAGCAACAACAAAATGAAATTAAAAAAAAAAAAAAACTTATGCAGATATTTTTACCAGGTATTTCACGTAATGAACCTCATCAGAACAGTCTTAAAAATCATGAAGATGTCTCATTGTTGTCTTATTCAAAGCACAGTTTCTTTTTAATTAGCTTAAAATTAATTTGTTAGCACTGAATATAAACTCTGCATTAGTGCTCCTTTGGTAATTATTGCTTACCTTCAAAGCTCCATTAAGTTTCCATGTTTGAAATGATGAATGTGTGGCTCTATCGATTACTGCTTGTGATTTTGTGAATTATTCTTAAAATAATAATGTTTGTAGCAATATGTTACTGTTTTCTCAACCATTATGAATTGACTAAGCCTTGAAAAGTTTTTATATTTTTAACCCCTAAGTAAGAGTAATACATCACATTTATTTTTCAGGCTCTTTGAATCACTGGTGTGAGTAAATCAATTTATTAAAGGTTTTATCATATAGAATTTTACAAAACAATCATACATTGCCATACTAAAGGAATTCATAAATGTAATCCCTTTGAATAAAATTGTAGTTTATTCAACATGTGAAAATATATTTTATTTAAAGGGATTCCTTAGAATGAAATAGTGTATATAAAGCATCAGCTACAGAGCTAAGCCAAAGAGTTGGAAGTTACTTTTGTAGAGCACAGTGATCTGCTGAAGAACTATAAGCCAAGGAGTGACATAATTAGGTTGGCCTTTTTGAAAGGTAACGATGGCAGTTCCTGAGTGGCACGAATGGCTACTACTAGCCAAAACGTCAGTGGTTTGAACCCATCCATTGATGCCTCAGAAGACAGGCCTAACATTCTGCCTCTGAAAAGTCAAGGCGTGGAAACCCAACAGAGCAGTTCTACTCTGCACACGTGGGGTCACCATGAATCAGAATTGACTTGACAGCAGCTAACAACAACAGTTATGGAGCAAATTTGAGGAAAAGTCTGAAGATAGGAAGATTAGTTTGGAGATCATTTCAGGAGCCTAGAGACCATGTGAACCAATTTTAAAAATGGCAGTGGAGTGGAGAGGAAAGACACAAGATTTGTTTAGCGGGTAAAATCAAAACACTTTAGTAAATGCTTGAATTTGAGTTGTGAAGGGTTGAAGAAAAAGTCAGGGAAGACTGCTGGTTTTTAATTTGGGAGATAGAAAAAAGCTTGAAAGAGATGGAAGAATGGGATAAGTACAAATAATGAATTTAGTTTTGGACTTAATAAGTATTAGAAAAATGTCCTGGTGAAGAGTCCACAAAGTATACAGATCCAGAGACCAGGAGAGAGGTCAAGCTAGAATTAGAGGTTTGGGTATCATAACATATGGCTCATTATTAAACCGAGGACAATTGATCACATTTGATTTTCTAGTTATAGTTGAATGATTAAATTAATTAAGCTAAGCTACATATTTTATGAGATCAGTTAAATTGTATTTTTTTTTAGTGATGGGAAAATGCTTAAATAATAACATTATAATTAAGGTAAGTTAGCCAGGTGGCATATTTTATGAAGTCAGTTAAACTGTGTTTTTTTAAGTGATGGGAAAATGTTTAAATAATAATATTAAATGAAAACAGAACACAAAATTGCTTGTACGGTAAAATTGCAATTGTATAAAAAAATACACCTTAGATAGCTGGAAGAAAAAGCATTCAAAAGTTATAATGGTTATGTTAGGGTAAAAGTTTTTGGTGTTTTTTTTCTTCTTTTTGTGTATCTATATTTTACACGTTTTCTATGTGCATAACTTAAAAATCAGCTTAGGGTAGGGGTGATTTCCTGGAAAGGTAATGATTAAGTTGTGTCTAAAGAGCTGGATAGACATAGAAATAGGCAGAGAGGACAGCAATAGCAGAAGGTAAGAAAAATAGTATTGCAAGGAACTATAAGCAGTTCAGAGTTGCTGGACCATAATGTGATGGCAGAGAGTGGTCAAGGAGGCTGGATAGCGAGATGGGATACCACTATGGGAGTTTGTTTTGCTAAGATGCTTTCCCATGCGCTATGGGCAACTGTTGAAGTATAGGTAGGGAGTGATACAGGTAAATTTCCTCAGGTACCCATGTGGAGTACAGACTTAAGGGAGAAGAGATGGATTAACAGGCTGCTGTAATAATCATAGTACTACAGCTGCTAAGCAAAAGGTCAGCAGTTCGAATCCGCCAGGCGCTCCTTGGAAACTCTATGGAGCAGTTCTGCTCTGTCCTATAGGGTCGCTATGAGTTGTAATTCACTCGACGGCAGTGGGTTTTTTTGGGGTTATAATAATCCAGGGGCCCTGGTGGTGCAGTGGTTAAGCATTTGGCCGCTAACCAAAAGGTTGGCAGTTCAAATCTACCAGCAGCTCCTTGGAAACCTTATGGGGCAGTTCTACTCTCTCCTTTAGCATCGCTATGAGTTGAAATTGACTCGATAGCAACAGGTTTTGGTTTTTTGGTAATAATCCAGATAAGAAATTAGGATACTATGTAGGACCGTGTTAACAGAGATGTAGAGAAAGGGAATGATTCCTGAAATATTTAGGAAATAAAGTTGGCACAGTCTTATGGTTATCGGACATTAGAAATGAGATGAAAGGGCCTAATTAAGTCTCCATTTTTCTAGTTTAGGTGATCCAATAGATGGTGATGCCATCGATGAAGGTTAAAAAAAAAAAAAAACAGACAAAGGAGCTATTTTACAGGGGAAATGGTGAATTAAGTTTGGGAGGATTCAATTAAAGAAACTTAGAAAACAGTTAGGAGCCCCGGTGGCCCAACCCTCTACCTTATCAACCATTCTGTCCTTTTCTAGCAACTGATCTTTCCTGATCCTGTGTCCAAAACAAGTAAGCCAAATTCTCACCATCCTCACTTCTGAGGAGCATTCTGGTTGTATTTCTACAGGTCACAGGTTATTCCTTAAAATCATTTGTTGTATTCTCCAGACAGAATCGGTCACTCCAGCTCTTTGACTTCTTAAAACACTCACTTATTCTGAGTGACTTGGAAGCCACAGACAAAGCACTCTTCCATTTATTTGTTAAACTTCTTTGAACTGTTTTAGGTTATCAATAAAATATTGCAAATCTTATAAGGTATAGTCATGCGCCAAATAATGTCCGTTCGGGCAACATCTGACCACATATACTTTCATGGTCCTGTAAATTCAGAAATCCCTATCGGAGAACAGGACATAGCAGACATACCTATAACCTGAGACAGTGAATGCAACAACTATCCACATACAACACATGTATCTCATGTCTTTTGCATACAAAGCCTTTGTGCTGCCTGAAGCCTGTTGGTTATTAGTAACCATTGTACGTACCTCCAATTTTTAATGTAGTGGGTTTTACAGGAGTTGGTTTGTAACCACAGGTTGTAAGCAAGTTGGATGCTCATAACCCGTGGACTGCCTGTATCGAATATAGTGTTCCCACAACGTCCAAATCACATCATGTCCTATTTCATAGAAAGTATCATGGACATTAAATGACACATAACTGTATATTTTAGAGCAATAGCAATTCGAAAGTTGATTTAGCTCAAAAACAATTACATTTGATTAGTTCAACCTTTTACATACAAAAAAAATTACATGCTTTAAATCTTCTTGCTGGTCAGCTGAAAACTACTCTGGAAGATGATTGCATTTTGTAATAAAAACATTCTTAATTCATTGAGCTTTAATAATCTCGTACTGAAAATGACACATATGCCGGGAAAATTTACACAATAGGCTTGAAGAATAAGATGTTGCTTGCCACTGTAAAGATTTATCTATTAATCAGCTTGATATTTAAAGAAAACGATTTGTGCTTGTGCCCTGTCTTCAAAGCTGAATGAGATGCTGCAATGCTCTAAGCTGTTAGCTAATGTTGAATCTTGGCTGGTTCAATTGTCCGATGAGAATACTGACTGCTACATTGCTGTTCTGTTAGACAATTCCGTTCTTAAATAATCAATATGCCCTATGAGATGGCAAAATGACAAGGACAAAGAGGCTAGAGACAAAACGCTAAGATTTTATTGTTTTGAGTTTGGCAGCTAAACCGTTTCATACTTCAAAATTATCCAAGAAAAATGCACAAAATACATAATTATATTTAACTTGAGCTTGAATTTGAACTACTTAGCATTACTCACATATGATTTGTAAAATATAGTTGGATATTTAAAAATAAAACATTCTTTGTAATATTTGGCACGTGGTGTTATTGTCCTTCTATCAGCAAAATAAGAATGTGAATTTAATAAACATACATTGGGAAATTATCAATCATGTGAAATAGTTGTATTGACTTATAAGTAAGCACCTCTTTTAAATGGCTATTTAATATCACACCCAAAATGAATAAATAAAACTAAACTTCTAGCAAAATCTGTGGTAAACTATCCTTACAAAGAACCTGTGTATGTATTGCCTGTCAATTAAAACATACAGAGAAGTAATTCTTGTTTGAATAGTTTATGTGCATTCCCAATGGAACTACTGCATGCATTGAATTGTTTGACTTTTAGAACATTTGCTAAGTTCTTCCAATGTAATTAATAATTACATGGATTTGAAGACTACACTTCTCGCGTTCTGCAAAAATGCTTTAAGATTAATATGCACTAATTTCAGTTGTATGCAAAAAATATAGTAGTGAAATATCACATTTTTATTTTTTAAATTGAAAATATAAAAGTCTCTTTACTTGGAGCAAAGAGAAATTTTTAATCAAGACAGGGTATTTGATCGTCATTTACTATTCTGTATAACCATAATTGCATTTATCTGAAAAACTCTAATTTGCTTTGTGTTTTGCTATTTAAGTATATCCAATTTTTAATTTATTATATGTTAGGAAAGTCAGAGCATTGTTAATTTGAATAAAATGTAGCACATCAAAGATTGTAAACAAAATACATAAAGCTTATTAATTGAAATATATGATTGGTGGCTTTTCTGGAAAAAAATTGGGAGCAAAATTAAGAGTAATAGCCTGATTAATTGATCCAGGATGGCTCCTGCTGAAAAATTATGTTCAATAAGAATCTGTTATTACAATTTGTGATCATTTGTCACTTTACAATGTATCAAATATAATGAATTCAGGTGCAAAAGCTGTAAAAAAGACTGTCAAAAATGCCAATTTTTTAATAAAAAGATCATTATTTAACTGGTTTAATTTGAAATAGGCATGACATATTAATTTCAGTTACTACTGTGTTTCCCGAGATGGTAAATGGTTTTGTAATGATTTGTTTCTAATATATGCATTTATCATTTTGCAGTCAAGTCAATGGTTTTAAAAATTATTTCTCGATACAAATTACATATTTTTATTGAATCAAAAAGATCCCAAGCAAAAGTTGCTATTTAAATATCTAATAGATAAAAAATGGGGAGAATGATTTTTTTTTTTTTTTTTTTTTACAACCTAAAACACTCTTCCAACCAAAATTCTGTTAATATTATTAAGTGTATTCTCCTACAGTATGTGCTGTTTACACATATATCTCTCACTGGTGTCTTTCAGTGACAATTTTTCATAGTGTTCTTCAAACACAATACAGAATAAGTTGAGTTATTCTATAGATGGTGGCAACTGATACATTTGAGAAGAAAATTTGACAAAATAGAGGAAATTCAAGAATCATGTATTTTTTTATTTCCAGAGAGAGAAACGGACATTGAACTCAGGGTAAATTATCAATGAGTCCATTCTTATTCTGGAGCCCTGGTGTTGCAGTGGTTAAGAGCTACCGTTAGGCAGCTAACCAAAAGTTTGGCATTTTGAATGCACCAGTCGCTCACCACTCCTTGGAAACCCTATGGAGCAGTTCTACTCTGTCCTATGGCAATGGGTTTGGTTTTTTGTTTTTGCTTTTGGTATTCTTATTCTGCCTTCAGTAACGTGCATCAATAATACATGCTATTGTAGAGTTAATTTAAATAAGCAGACATAACCTTAGAAGTGCTAGTTTAAGCAAACCATTTTCATGAGAACGGCTTATCACTAGATGATCTTTATTTGAAGGTTTTGCTTTCTCCTTAAGGAGGTATGCATGTTTTTAGTCATCTGGTTCAATTCCATCCCAAGTTTAATTTTTCTGTTTCTATTTTATCCAATATTTTATCTAATTCTAGGGCTATACCTTCTTATAGAAATCTTAGTTAAAACCTGTTTCTAGAGAGTTACATTAAAACAAACATTCTACCTCCCTGTACCATAGACCAATGGGTAAATATTTTAGTCACCTTCTGCATTAGGAGTTCCATCTTTTGGGCATTGAAATTGATTTTTTTCATCTTAGCATCTGAAGATCCAGAGTGTGCCCCTTGCCCAATCGCCTGAGGCTATACAGTGACACCTACAGCAGAGGATGTGGAGGCAGCAGCTTTTCGGGCACCAGAAATGGCAGCGTCAGGAGCAGCAGCACGAATAGACTTTGTAGAGGTAGTTCTCCCAAACTATATTCTGAAACCAAACATTTTTGGTGTGCTACCTGCTGATGGGGGCTGCCTTCTTCCTGCCTAGCGTTGTGCAAAATGTTTGGTCCTTGTTAAAGTTTAACAATGAATTTTCTGATTAATACAGAGAAACCTGATCTTTTTTTCCCCCAAGTGTCTTCACGGCCTTAACTTTCAGTGAATATGAAATTTTATCAGTCTCAGAAAAACATTAATATTCATGTTTTTGTCAAATTTATTTTACTGTTTGCTATGCAAAGCTGCTGTCACATATAATTTGTATATAAATATTTTTAAAAATAGATTAGAACAAGTTATCATTTGAAAAGTAATTCTAATGCAGTGCAGAAGCAAATTTCTCAAGTCAGTTAAATCCTTGAGAGATTGAACACAGTTGCCCAGTACTCTCTGATGAGGTTCCATTGTAAACTTATTTTGCAGAGTGAAAGATTATTCCCAGATGACACCCAAATCAAAATATGAAATGCCGGTGATTGATGGGTTTTACGTATCCTTTCATCTTATGTATTTTAATGTGAAACAGTTATTTTGTAGCTGTAAAGCACATTTGTTAATTAACCACATGGCTTTATTTGCACAGTTCAATGGCTTATGGCATTTTAATTTGCATGTAAAATGAATCTCTGTAATGATGTTTTGGCAAAATAAATAACAATCGACATCATTGGTGCATTAGCTGCTAACAATTTGTGCATATGGTTTGGAAGTAGGATATGTCTTATACTGAAAATTTGAAGAGTTTGAAATTCACCATAGAAAGGTAATCATATTGATGATGGCTCACGCAGTATGGTATATTCCTCCTTTACCGCATCTTAACTCGTTTTTGGAAAAGGGAAGATGAAAAGGGTTCAAAATAGTATTTAAAATAGCTATTACTTGATTAAATACTCTTTGAAAGCCCTTTTTTATAAAACAGATATTAGCCAGATATATGGTGCTTAATAGTTTTTTCTAGTTTTTTTGTCTCTTTCATTTCACTATCTAGGAAATTACAAACTATGCCATGTTATTTAAAACATATTCTACAGAGCTAAAGTGTACTTTTCTGAGTAT